>NC_063239.1:434722-2834722 GCF_020740725.1 Corvus hawaiiensis | reverse complement strand
TGCCATCCCCTGTCCTGCCCCAGAGCTGTGCCGTCTCCTGTCCTGCCCCAGAGCTGTGCCGTCCCCTGCCCTGCCCCAGGGCTGTGCCGTCCCCTGTCCTGCCCCAGAGCTGTGCCATCTCCTGTCCTGCCCCAGGGCTGTGCCATCCCCTGTCCTGCCCCAGAGCTGTGCCATCCCCTGTCCTGCTCCAGAGCTGTGCCATCTCCTGTCCTGCCCCAGGGCTGTGCCATCTCCTGTCCTGCCCCAGGGCTGTGCCATCCCCTGTCCTGCCCCAGAGCTGTGCCATCTCCTGTCCTGCCCCAGGGCTGTGCCATCGCCTGTCCTGTGCCATCTCCTGTCCTGCCCCAGAGCTGTGCCATCTCCTGTCCTGCCCCAGGGCTGTGCCATCCCCTGCCCTGCTCCAGAGCTGTGCCATCCCCTGTCCTGCTCCAGAGCTGTGCCATCTCCTGTCCTGCCCCAGGGCTGTGCCATCCCCTGTCCTGCCCCAGAGCTGTGCCATCCCCTGCCCTGCCCCAGGGCTGTGCCATCCCCTGTCCTGCCCCAGAGCTGTGCCATCTCCTGTCCTGCCCCAGGGCTGTGCCATCCCCTGTCCTGCCCCAGAGCTGTGCCATCTCCTGTCCTGCCCCAGGGCTGTGCCATCGCCTGTCCTGTGCCATCTCCTGTCCTGCCCCAGGGCTGTGCCGTCGCCTGTCCTGCCCCAGGGCTGCCGGACAATGCTCAGAGCAGAGATGGGCTGTGGACTTTAATTACAGTGTCCAGGTGACTGAGCACCTCAGCCCACTCTGAGCTGGGAGCTGGCAGAGGAGAGAGAGATGTTCAGGACCTCAGGTCCCTGGAGGCGCAGGAATCAGCTTTTAAATGCAGGCAGTGAGGGATACGCCATCGGAGGGGAAAGTTGTCTGACTTGGCTTCCCTGCAAGTGCTTAACAAAACCCCTGGCATGAAATTGTCCCTCTGGGTGATCCCGGGCAGGACTGGG
Organism: Corvus hawaiiensis; assembly: GCF_020740725.1. Classification (NCBI taxonomy): domain Eukaryota; kingdom Metazoa; phylum Chordata; class Aves; order Passeriformes; family Corvidae; genus Corvus; species Corvus hawaiiensis. Next base: position 2,833,743 of record NC_063239.1, on the reverse strand, counting down.
GAGCACATGGCCCAGGCCAAATCTGGCCTGGAGCTCGGGTCTGTGGAGCTGGGAGATGCTTGAGGCTGATTTTTGTGCTATTCTTGGGCATTGCTGAGGTGTCTGTCCAGCTCCAGAGGGCCAAGTGTGTCCGAGAGGCAGCGAGGAGGAGTCACCCACACGTAGTCACTGCTCCACATCGTTCCTCTATTAGGGCATCCCCAGCTTGGGAGAAAGCCGAGGTCTCCCACTCCCAAAATAGCAGCAGGACCTGGCTGTGCCCTCTGAGTCAGCACTGACAGGAAGGGGGGACCTGGAGGGAGCAGGGCCCTGGCTCCACTGGGCTCAGCATTTTAAATTCAGGGATATTCCAATCTCTACATCTCCACATGTTGAGTGTGGCCACATCTGACACGATCAGAGCAACACCCACACGGACACATGGCATTCCCAGGAAGGGCTTTCTCTCCTCACACCTCCCATTCCCTGTTCTCCGTCTCTCATCATCTCTGCCTGCCCAGCAGATTGACTGAAAATCCTTGTGGCTCCTGCTCTGTCTCACTCGAAGGAAATTTGTGAGCTCGTTGCACCTAATCACGGCCCCAGCACTCCAGAATCCCACGGAATCCTCCTGGGATCCTGGGAATCGTCCTCCTCTCCATAAAGCTCCCCCTGCAGAGCAGGAGCCTGGTCCAGTGACTCCAGTTCACCGCAGGAGAGAAACCCCCGTGGTTCAGTTGGAGGAGGACGGGGCAGGGATGGGCGAGGGCAGCCGGACCCCTGGGAATGTCCATGAGCAGGGCTGGATTCCTGGGATCTGCAGCAGGGGGATGCACACGTGTGCACACACACACACACACATATATATATATATATATATATATTTATACACACACACACAGCAGATTCGATAAACCAGCACTATTCCTGGCTTTCTGTTTTTTTTTGTTTTTTTTTTTTTGACACAATAAATCTTTTTCTTGTGGATTTTTTGTTGTTTTTTTCTTTTTTTTTTTGAACTCGTGGTAGCGATTGCATCATCTCCCCTCGCTTCCTTCCCCACCCCGCCCCTGGAACAGCACAGATTAAGATAAAGTGATAGTGCTGTGTCAAAGAGTGCTTTACTGCCACACTTGGGATAGAAGAGGAGAGGTTAATTTATCATCACTGGGGAGAACTGACAGAAGAGAGATATACTACCGAAGGGGGATTTAGCACAGGGCCAAGAAACTTCACACTATTTTTACCATCTGTCACATGCTCTAATAAAGCAGGACAAAATATGAAGAAAGGAAAAATGAACTATCAAACACTGATGTAATGCAGCCCATAAATCTAATTTAATTACTTTGCATGGAGACAGGTCCTCGAGTCCGTGTGAATATACTGGATTTTCTTGGCAACTTAACAACTAAGTGTTTTAATAACATCACACTATAATTTATTCTGCTTGAAACACAAAACCTCTTTTGTGCAAGTTTCTTTCCGCGCGCGCGCGTGTATGTGTGTGTGTGAGAACTGTTAATTTTTCCTGCTAATGTCAAAACTGGCATAAATTCACATGTGAACTTGAAGCCTGACTGTGAAAAGAGGCGGAGGGGAGCGAATGCCTTTTCTTGTCGGCGGGGTCCGCGTGTCCCGGCTGAGCTGGGGGCTGCTCGTGACTCAGGTGAGCGGAGCTGGGGATCCACATTCTAACGCTACGACAGGAGCGGGGGAGGAAGGGGCGGGTGTCGGCCAAACCCAAAAATAGAGGAGCGAAAAGACAACAAAAGGCTGGTGGTGCCCGAGGAGGAAGAGGAGGATGAAGGGCATGGGGATCCATGGGATGGGGACAAATCAACACGAGGAGAATTATTATTCAATATGTGCTCCCCTGAATCGGGATGCAGTTACAGGAATTATTGCTAATAATGAAAGCTATATATCAAAGGTTATAAAATTCCTGGGTGCTGGGACACAATTTTTCTAGGCTTTGTTCTGAACCATTAAAGATGACATATTGAGTTTGTGTGCCTCTGTGTTTAGTAAGAGACGTTTAAATCTGATTTTAACCTAAACTGGCAATTTTGACCTTTTTCTCTGGTCTTTAAAGCAGGAGCTCTGATGGCACTGAGGGGGGCGGGGGGTGGCCCCCACCCAGGCTCCGTGACCTCACGAGGGAGGGAAGGAGGGAGCAGGTAATTAATTTGTTAGATCATCAGTGATTCATGTAAAATAAAACCATCAGTCTCTGTACAGTTCTCCCTGGGAGGAGGAAAAAAAAAGGAAAAGAGGGAGGAAAAGAGAGGTTTGGTATGGAAGAGGCCAGGGAAGGCACAGGGGGAGTGGAGGGACGGGGGCTGAGGGTGCAGAGCCCCGGTGCAGACCCTGCCATGGTCCTTTGGGGGCCCAGCCCTGCCTGGTCCTGTCCCTGGCACCACAGCATCCCCTGGGATGCACGATTGTCCCCAGGGATGGGTCCAGCCCCTTGCAGAGGATGAGACCCTGCAGTAATTCCTGCCCAGGGCTTCACTGCTGCCTGTGCAAAGTTTATTTAATGTCAGATCTCTGGGGGCTGCCAGAGCCAGGGCCCAGAGCCCACGTGGAACCCATGCGCTGCCCCTCAGGTACCTTCCTCCTGCCAAGCCATCCTCAGGGAGGGGAAACAGAGGAGAAATGACAAATTAGGGCCATTTTTAGGTGCAATTTGAATTTCTTCTCCTGCTGCAAAAGGGGGGTTGAGGCAGGGGGAAGCGAACACAGGAGGATGTTCCCAGCAGAGGACCCGTCCTCCTGGGATCTGTCCACAGTTTGCAGAATTGGGATTTTGTGTTGACTCTGGGAAAGGTTCCCCTGGAGCTTCCCCTGAAACTTGTCCAAACTCAGAGCACTTTTTGTGATTTTTCAACCCTGGAAATTTTAACTCATGCAAAGATATTTTCCTCTCTGGAACTCCTGCTCCAGCAAATCCACCTGACACTGTGGCAGCATCTCAAGAGAGGGAAATGGGGATTTAAAACCTGACAAGAGCAGCAGCAGACCCTGCTTTGGGGTGTGGAGAGGAACCACTTGCACAGCCATTTACTCAAAGATCGTGGCAGGACAGGACCCAGGGTCCTTTGGGGGTCTCTAAGAGGGAACGCACTGCAAGCCCCACGAACTCGCTGCAGGCTGCTCCTGTGCATGCCAGGCAGTTGTAAGGACAGCAAACATGCAGCCAAAGGCACTCTGCAATCTCCTCTCCCAGTATATTCCTTCTGCAGAAGAAGATTTGGTGTAATACACTTGGCATCATAAGGCTGCAGAAATCTGCACACCTTCAGATATATTGTTCAAGAGATTGGAATTTATTCCCCTCTATTTTCAGTGTCCCTCTCCCCCCTTTCTCTTCCCTGTGCTGGAGATAATGAAAACCCTGGTATTTAAATTCAGTTGCAGCTCCTCGCCGCACAGATTGATTGCTCAGAAAAAAACATATATATATCTCTAAAAAACCCCTCGGAGCATGTGTGCATAAACTAGGTGGTAGATTAGGCAACTGGGGGAGGAAACGTGCCCCTGCTCCGGGAGAGCACCGTTTGCAGGAAGATTAACTGATGGGAGCAGCGAGCTGCTGATGAAGGCAGTTTGTGTAAGAGCAGCCCCTGGCTCCGGAGCCTCATCCGTCACCGCTGTCAGCGCCTGCTCCGGCCCCGCTCGGGCTCGGGGACACCGCGGGGCAGGTGCTGCTGGGGAGGCTCTGCCTGGGGCTGTCCTGCACCCCGGGATGAGCCCTGCTCGGAGCTGACACCCAGGAGTGATGGCACAGGAGGCTGCTGGGAATTGAGCCTGGCAAAGGAAGGGTTATTGGACTAAAATAGGGCACAAATCTTGGCTTCTTGTTACTCCTTGCAGCCACCCAGTCTCAAACCTGCCTGAGGTCAAGGAGCGTTTGGACAGCGCTCTCGGACACAGGGTGGGAGTCTGTGCAGGGCCAGGAGTTGGACTCGGTGATCCTTGGGGGTCCCTCAGCCCAGGAGATTCCACGGTTTGCTGTGGTTCAGCGTGAATTTCCCACCAGCACTGGCAGGGAACATGGGAAGAGTTACAAACGGAGCCCTTGGACGCGGCTCTGACAAAACCTCCTCCTTCTCCTGCCTTTTGCATTGTGGGAAGGGGATGTTGCCATCCAAACCTGCTGCTCTCGGCCACCAGCCCGGGGGAAAGGAGCCGGTTTGGATCAAGGAGGTGCAGAAGGAGCTGGAGGGGACAGGACACCCTGACTGTCCCCCAGCCCTGTGGCCAGAGGGTGCTTTGGAGTGACCAGTGTCCTCTGGTCACTCCCACATACCTTCCCTGAGCCCTGCAGAACGGGCGTCTCTGGGAGCTGGAAACGTGTTGAAGCCAGAGGAACATTAATTTATGGGCTCACTAAGAGCAGAGCTGGAAAACGCCTCTGAGCTCACGCCTGAGGTGAAGCCGACTCGTTGCTGTTGTGACAGCACTGGCATAGTCAACTGCGCAGCCTTTGAACCCCAGGAAGTTGCCAGGAAAGAGGAAGAGGAGGAATTTCCACCGGGAGCTGCTGTAGCCAGCGTGGTAGAGCGGGGAGAGCCCTCGGCATCGGCGCACGCAGGGCCCAGGCAGACACGGCCAAGGCACTGCAAGAGGGAGCAGAGCCCGAGGCACGTGCGGCCGGAATGGCAGGACCTGGGGACAGACGGAGCCGAGAGCTGCCAGGAAAGGCACGAGCAGCAGGAGATCGGGAGGTCCTTGGGGAAAACATTCCCCATCCAGCAGCTCCCCCAGCCCCGGCACCCACCCAGTGCTTGGGGACTGAGTTCTGCACGTGATCCTGTGTCCATGGTGTGTCACCACGGCAGGGCCGAGGTGCCGGCATTGAGCCAGGAGCAGCCTCCTGCCAGAGCGGCTCCTGCACGTGGCCGTGTCCCGTGTCCCCACACAGGGACCCTCTCCACAGAGCTCTGCTCTGGGGTCCAACAGCAGCACAGACCCACTGTGATGTGGGGAGCATTTCCAGCTTTCCTCGCGTTTCTCCACGCCCAAGCCTTCTCCACAGACAGACGAGACGTTTTGCTGCGCACACGCACACATACACGCACGCCCAAGTTTTTACATGAGTTTCCTGAGTTCATGGATAAAGTCCAGAGCTGCCAAGCTCCCAGTGCTTTGCCATGTCACACTAATAGCTTCCAGATCCCATCACATATTAAATTCATGCGGTTTCAGCGGAGCCATCTATTTAATGCAATTCGCTAAATGCCTGCGTAGCTCCGCTGACAGTGACATATTAGGTTTGCAGTCTTTTGCAATCTGATATCTCTGAATTTGCCACTGTACTAAAGATTTGATTAATGTGGTTCCATTTCAGTGCAGTAATTGGCTGCGACTGTTGTAGAAAATAATCAGGCTTTCATTCCTTACAACTGCATGGACATGCTAATGAGAGAGTGGGTTAATTAAGCCCCAGGCAGAAAGCGACAGTTACTGATGACTGTTATGACAAACCACCGACTCGGCATTTGGGAGCAGGACAGCAAATTTGCACTTTATGAAATTACAGGAAAACTGGGACATAAGGAATAAATAGTTACATCTGTTTGGTGAAAGGAAAAGAGCGAGAGAAGAGAGCGAGTGAGAGATTGTGTCGTTTCCTCAAATCAGGGCACAAACACACAGGAGGAAAGTTGGGAGCCCAGAAGCGCAGGGAAGGGAATAAACTTTCATTTTCTTTGCAAGCACTTCACAGCTTTCCAGTGGGTGTAATCCACTGGCAGGGTGTGAAACATGGACACCCAGCGCAGGGATTTGCATCCCTGAGATGCAGCCGAGAGACGGAGCGACGGCTCCTGTGGCAGGGGGAGGCTGCGGTGGCCGGGAATGAATCCCAATTCCCCAGGGAGCAGCCAGAGCTCCTGTGGGCAGCACTGCGGGGACACCCGAGAGTCTGAGCCCCCTTCCCTCCATCCTTGGGGAGACATCCCCCCAACTCCCGCCGGGGATGACAAGGCCCTGGTCTGGAGGCAGTAGGGACAGGTTTTTGGCTTCCCTAAAAAGGCTGGGAGGAGGGGGAGGCTCCTGGAGAGCGGGAGGGATGAAGCCAGAGCTGTGCCATGACATCAGCGCTGATGTCACGCTTTGGAAGAACATCAATGCCTTCAGAGAGCCCAGCAAATCAAAGCCAGCCCCAACTGCTCCTCAAAGAGCCCGGCAAGAAGTGCCCAAACAGCCCGGCCTTCCTCGGAGGACTCCTCCAGCTCCAGCTCTGCAGCACTAATAAGTAATTTATAAGGATTAACGGGCAATTTTTTAAAGTTTCCCTTTCATGCCAGGGATATTTTGCAACATAAGCACTGCCACCATATAACCAGTGATTTAACTGAGGGGTTTTATAGGCTGAAATGGCTTTAAAATTTGTTTGGAATTACCTTGAGTACATTTTAAACACTTAAATTGTCATCTTTGCATTTTGGACTATTCATGTTGCACTATAGGAGGTTTTTTTTGCCTCCATTAGATTGCACAGTAACTCCTGCATTGTTTTATCAGGCCCTCCTGAAAGCAAGCTCACAGCACATCCAAAACACGCTTTATGCCACGAGACAGATCACAGGTGCCAGGGGGGTGCAGGGGGCTCTGGGCTGTCTCTGGGAGCTGCTCCTCACCTGAGGAAGGGCTGTTTGGCACAGTGGTACCACCAGCAGACCCTCCCATGGGTTGGTGCCTGTGCCTGGGACACAGGACCTGCAAATCCCTCCTGCGGGGCGGAGTGTGGGGACTGAGCTGTGCTGAGTGTGAGTGTCCCCAGCCCCCTGCTGAGCGAGAGCTGAGCGTCCCCACCCGTTCCCAGCCCACGAGTGTCCTTGGGATGTTCAAATGGGGCTTTGACCAACCCTCCCCAGGGGGGTTTGGGCACCCCCAGGGCCGGGAAGGCGAATACAGTCAGGGGTTGCGGATCTCGTTAAGGTTTCAGGGATATTTTGTGTTCTCTGCCGCCTCCCAAGAGCAGCTGGTTTTTACAGGGGGCTCTGGCTGCCACCTTCCCACGGCCTTCCTCCCTCTGCCCCCTGTGCTCTGTCCTGCTGGGGGGCCCCGGGGTCCCCACTAGCTGCTGGGGGTCCTGCACGCCTTTATACCTTCCAGGACCTGGCCAAGGAGCCCCTGGAGAAGAAGCCATAAAGATGTTTTATGTAGGAATAGGTTGGTTTCTGTGCAATAAAACCCGGAGCCATTGCAGAGCAGCTCCTGTGTAATTACAGAGACAGAGGAGATCACTTCCATATGTCGGAGTGGGTGTGAGGGGCCCCGAGCCCGCATCTGCTCCCTTTGTTCTGTGGGGGAAAGGGGAGAGAAAGGAAGAGAAAACAGAGACAGAAAAGGGAATGTGGGGTCTGCTGAAGAGAATGACCCCTCACTAAACCCTGCCCAGAGCCCGGCTTGGGGGATCAAGGCACAGCAACATCTGGCCCGGCCGAAAGCGCTTGATCAATAAATTGTGCTACCAGGCACAAAATCAGAGAGATCTGAGAGTCATTCATTAACGAGCTCGTTAAGTGATTGATATGCTTAATTTTCCTGTCAAATGCGGACTTCCCTTGTAAACATGTCAATTGAGAAAAGTTCGAGCTGGTCACTGGGATTTATGGCTGGAATAACACGGAGGTGGAAAGCAGCGACGCGTCCCCTGCGGCCCCTGTTGTTTCCTATTGCACGCAGGGCCAGCCAGCCCAGGTGCTGCCATGTCCTTCTCCTGCCTCCTCCTCCTCCTCCTGCTCTGCTCCTGCCCACAGCTGAGATAACAAAAACAGAGTGTCCCACTGGAAACACACCAGGACTTGGCCCCAGCACCAATTACCGATGGATTTGGTCACCCCAGTAAAGGGGAAGCCTTGAGCTTCAGGAGCCTCTGATGGGCTGGGGTGGAGACCCAGATCCCACCCCTTCCCTTCAATAGCTGCACATTTAACCTGCTGCAGTACCCACGACGGATGGTCCCAGCCAGGATAATTAATTTAACACCAGACCCATGGTTGACGTTTTTAGCCATTACAGCAAAGGCTGACCTTTTTTCCCATGTTCTGCCCTTTTTTCCTGCTCCCACTCGGGCTGCATCCCTGGGGCTGGGAGTTCCATCACCACAGCCGAGCCCAGTGTGGGGTCCCAGCTCTGTCTGGAGTCCAGTGCAGGGTCCCAGCTCCATCCGGAGCCCCGCGCACGAGCCCAGCACAGGGCCCGGCTCCATCCAGCTCCCACCCCCACAGCCGTGTATAAACACAGGCAACACTGAAACATTTTGCTCAAAATATTTGGTTTTAGGCCAAACACGGAAGAGTTTTGTTTTGGAAGCACTGTGCAGAAGGGTCTGGGGGGTATCTGCTGAGGCACAAAGCAGGAGGGACAACGGGTGAAACCCAGGGGATGCTGCCCCGTTTGGTTCGGGCTGGGGGCACTTTTGGGGTGCAGCCTGTTCCTCCCAGGAATGTGAGCACCACTGCCCTGCCTTTCCCAGGGATGCCCTCCTGGGCCAGGCACTGCTATAAATAAGCTGTTTTGTGACTAATTCATTTTTATTTCTGTTAACTTTTATCACGAAATAGCAGTCATCGAATCGACACCTCGGCTCCCTTGAGCATATTCCCTCTGGTGTCATTTTTTGATAAATGCCAAGAACAGCCTAGCAGCAGGAGACCATTATCCTGTGACATGCTCCACTCTGCTCACATTATCTCTAAAATAACACGGATGCTCGCACAAATCCCCGCAGCAGTTGTGACAGGGACCAGAGACAGACCCGGCCTGGCTGGACCGGGGCCGTGCCAGCGCCTCGCGCTTCTCCCAGCCAGGGTCCCTCTCAGAGCTGCCTGGCACCAGCAAGAGTTCTGGCTGATGGGGGAGAGAGAAAATCCTAATTCCATCCCAGAGAGGGGGAAAGCATTTCAGGTTTTGTATTTATAATTTCTTTTAGGGAGATTCCTGCCTCCTGAGGGGCTGGAGGAGTCTGAAGCATTGCGGGAGAAGATCAGCATCTCACCGCCAAAACCACTTGCAGTTCTCACAGATTTTGGAGTAATCCCTCCTTCCCTTTTCTTTATTTTTCTCACAATGACACCTCAAAGACCCCACAAACGTGGGAACAAAGAGCAAAAGGAGGGAGGCAAACACCAAAACCAACCCTAACACTGCTCAGCCTTCAACTAATTCCTCAAATCAAGATTTTCTTTGTGTTTCTTAACAAGAGAGAGGAAAGCTTGAAATTTAATTTGCTATGGAAATGTAATTTTTCTGGGGGAATTATGGGGGGATGCTCTTTTGCATAGCAAAATCCAAAAGCCTGTTAGAGGCAGCTGGAGCCGAGGGTGAGGAGCTGGCAGAGCTGAGGGTGAGGAGCTGGCAGGGAGTGGATCAAGGCAATGCAGCCTCGTCCCACCCCCACTGACAGCTCCCAGGAGCTGGGGGCTGTGCCGAGGGGAGGGGGCTGGGCCGGGGGCTTCCCTGCACATCTGGCAGCACCGAGGCAGCGATGGAAACCCGGGCAGAGATCCCCTCCCGCGTTTTCCCGGTGAACACCCGGGCCTGGCAGCGGGCTGGGTCTGGAGCCACGAGTCCGATCCTGTTCCCAGGGATCTGCCATCGTTTCATGTCAGCCTGGTGCTGTATCAGTATTTATTTTTGCTAATATGACACAATTAAAGGGTAATCGTATCTGTACCTTTCATCTGGTGTCAGGCCCGGGGAATGCTGTTAGAGGGATGGGACTAACGTGACATGATAGGACATCGTTAACGCCGTGAGACGCTCAGATCAAATTAATGGAACAGGAGAGGGGAGGGAGAGCTCTGGTGTCTCTCACCCTTCTTGGGTGGCTCGTGGCAGTGCCCAGGAGCCTGGGGCTCATGCTTGGACACCTCCCTGCACCCAGCTTGAGCTGGCGCCTCTGCAGTGCTCCGAGGGTGGCCGTGCCCAGGGCTGGGACACTCCCGGGTGACAGAAGAGGGAAAAAACCTCATCATGCACAGTTCCCACAGCCCTGTGTGACGGGTCCAGTGTCTCTGGCTGCTTCCCCTCGCATCACCCAGCCTCAGCTCTCAGCAGCTCTGACACTCTGTGCCCTCAGCAACCCTTCCCACCTAAAACTTTGAGACATGGTGACAAAACTTGGAGGAAATAATTAACAATTATTTCACAGGAGAAGGTTCCAGCTGGAGCAGTATCTGGTGGGGGAACATATATCTAACAAAGGCTTGTTATTTAAGCAATAACCCTTGAGAAATTGGTCGTTACCAGCATTAAACGACTCAGCCCATTGCCAAGGATGGTTAACGCTCTAATAAACTGGTCATTAACTGCAGTAACAATGAATTTCGAGGGGATTATTGCTATTATAAACCTTAATCAATGGTTTATAACAGCAATAATGTGGTCCTTTCTTTTAATGGTAAGTAGTGCGGCATGAGCAGCCTGCTTGGGAGTATTTCCAGCGTGGCTGATAAGACAAAAGCGGGCGTTAAAGTCCTGCAGCTCCAAACGCTCCTGGGGAGGACACAGGGGCCAGTGAGGCCTGCAGAGAGGGATGAGGTGGCTGTGGCCTGTGCCACGGTGGCTGTGCCATGGGCCCGTGCTGCAGCGAGTGCCCATGCTGCCCACCCTGCTGGCAAACACACTCTGCCCAATTTTGGGGTGCTGGGATGCACCCAGCCAGGATCCACCACAGCTTCCATGGATAAACCTCACACACAGAGACCCTCGTGGCTTGAGGGATGAGATCCATCCCTACCTCTGCACAAAGAACCACAAACCTCATTATGGGTCATAAATTACCTCATCTCCTGCATCCCGACCCCTGCATGGCGCTTGACCTGCAACCTCCTGCTGCATCCCCAGGGCTGAAAACGTCACGGGGCCCCTTCCCCCTCCTTTCCCAGCTGCTTGTTGGGAGACTCCCAGTGCCACCTTTTGTTTGCCCTGGGACACGGACACGCTGCTTGTACAGTGTGGGGAGGCTGGGGAACAGGAGAGGCTCACATCCAGCCCGAGGTGGGCAAAGAACACCAATTTAATAGTTCCTAATTAAAGGTTAACCAAGGGGATGAGGAAGAAGCCAGCGGTGCTGGCGAGGGGGGCAGAGAGCCCCGGAGCTGGCGGATTTTCTGGAGGAGGTTGAGGGGAAGGAGGAGCCTTTTGCTCCTGCTCTGGGATGAGCCAGTGTGGGCACACAGGAGCAGGGCACACAGTGCTTTGGAGCACCCTCTGCAGAGGGGTGTGAACGAACCTCTGGCACACTCCCATCTTGTTGCATGCCCTGTATCCCTTAAAAAAAAAATATATGGCAATATAATAAGGTGACAGCCTGATTTCAGTGTCTTCCAGAGGGTTTAGAAGCATCCCCTTGTCTTGATGAGCAGAGCAAGACCGATGGTCAGTGAGTGCCCGGCCTGCGCTTCCTTCCCCAGGGAGGCTCCTGAGAAGTCCCTCCCTGGGCTGGAACTCGGCTGTCGCTCCCATCCAGGGAATTATCTGGGCTGCAGTGTGGAACCATCGGGGCTCAGGCACCTTCGCTCTGGCTCCAAAGCTCTGGCAGATCTCCTGGGGAAGAGCAGGGCCTTCTCCAGCAGCTTGGGCTGCGGAGCCCCCGGCCAGCGAGCGAGTTATAATTACAGCCTGACTTTAATGGAGATTTTCTCTCTTCGGTGCCTGTGATTTTTACGGCTCTTTGGAGCTGGTTCTCAAGCCCTGCTCTTATCTCTGCGCTCGCTCAGCTAAGCTGGCTGTGGCTGCAGGAGCACGGCATCGTCCTGCATTAACCAGGCACTTCAGGGGCTTTGCCTGGCTTTGGCCACTCTCCTGACATCATTTCCACCACGGTCCCGCTCATCCCTCCTGTGCTTTGCTTGTCAGTGTCCCCAAGAGTGGAGGGGAGGTTTGCAACTCTTCTCTCGGCACTTTTTTTTCCAGAAGAAGACTGCAATGGAATAAATTGGAAAGTTTACTTCACGTAGCATGGAAATAAAAAAGCTCATTCAGAAAGTTAATGATTTATTTTATAGTTTCATTATCAGGGTCACATTACTCAATAGCATTTCAAACATGTCATTTGTACAAACTATGGTAATTAAAATTTATAACGTACTTCATCAGCGGCATATGAATCTTTTAGCCAGCACTCTGCTGTCATATAAACAGTGTAATTTCAGCTGCAATTCACCCTTTATTGGCTCTCATTTGTGATTTAACAGCCATCAATGACTGTGCTATAAAGAATAAATTAACCATCCGTAAACCTTATGATGACAGGGACAGTCAAACAGTCTCAAACTGCTCCGCCAGGCCCTGCTTGGCCAACAGGGACCAGACCCAGAGGTGCTGCTGCGAAGGCACAACTGCTCCTGTCACCAGCAGCGTGCTTGGCACCACACACACGTCACCACGAGGTCCCCAAGTGCCTGAAATGAGGATTTTTGGCTACTGCTTGCAGGGCCCAGGTAGAGGATCCCTTCCCTCCTGGAGGGAGGAGTTTCAGCCACCAACAGCTCTGAAATCCCTTCCTGTGCCCCTCGCCCACCAGAGATCTGTTCACAGGATCCCTTCAGCCACATCCTCGCTGTGACCCCGCACTCCCTGCACCTTCCCCGGCCCAGCAGCAGCTCCCAGGGCCACCAGATCCTCACCCAGCACCTGGGAGGTCAAGGAGGAGACCTCTGTCCCCACCTCTGTCACCCCTGCCCCCACAGCCAACCCCTGCTGCTGCTGCTGCCGCTGCCAGTCCAGCACAGGTGAGGGAGGGCCAGGGGCCGATGGCCAAAGCCAACCCCAGCACTTCCAGCCTGGGAAGCCGCATGGATCGGAGAGCAGATTCCTTAATGGGGGCTCCTCGCAGCCAACAATTATCCAACAGCTTATTTGTGCCCACGGTTGGCAGAGGGAGCAATAGGATTTAATGGGATCCCTCCCGTGCTCCGAGCTGACACTGTGCAAAGCTAATAAATGATATGGATTGGATTTGTTACTGAGACATCTCCAAGGAGCCTGGGTCATACAGGCCAATAAAATTGGCCTCATAAATTTACCCTGACACACAGGATTACTCCAGCATTGCTGAGGTCACCTTCTCACACTGATTTATTGCCAGCCCATGGGTTAATAATACTGTTTACGGGGTTGTTGTTTTCCCCTACACGTAGCAGATATTAATCAGCGCCTTCCTGCCTTTGCGGCGCTCCGGGGGCGGGCGCAGCGCGGGGTGAGGACGGGCTGGGGAGGGCCTGCCTGATTTATTTCTGAGCCAGGACTTTTTGTGTTTAAAATAATCTTCTGGAAAGCCTCTGCAGGAGGAGGGAAATTCTCCCCCGTGAGGGTGGTGAGGCCTTGGCTGCCCAGAGGGGCTGTGGCTGCCCCATCTCTGGGAGTGTCCAAGGCCAGGTTGGATGAAGCTTGGGGCTGGTGGAAGGTTTAAAATCTTTTAAGCTGGTGCTTAAAGCCCTGGGGCAAGAACTGCAGCAGGAAGGTGGGGCAGGGCTGTGGCTGTGGCTGTGGCTATGGCTGTGTCATGGCTGTGGCTGTGTCATGGCTGTGGCTGTGGCTGTGTCACGGCTGTGTCATGGCTGTGGCTGTGTCATGGCTGTGTCCTGGCTGTGACTGTGTCTGTGTCTGTGTCTGTGTCTGTGTCTGTGTCTGTGTGTGACTGTGGCTGTGGCTGTGGCTGTGTCCTGGCTGTGGCTGTGGCTGTGTCGTGGCTGTGTCCTGGCTGTGGCTGTGGCTGTGTCATGGCTGTGGCTGTGTCATGGCTGTGTCCTGGCTGTGGCTGTGTCGTGGCTGTGTCCTGGCTGTGGCTGTGGCTGTGTCATGGCTGTGGCTGTGTCATGGCTGTGGCTGTGGCTGTGTCTGTGTCTGTGTCTGTGTCTGTGTGTGGCTCTGACTGTGTCATGGCTGTGATTGTGTCTGTGTCTGTGTCTGTGTCTGTGTCTGTGTCTGTGTCTGTGTGTGGCTCTGACTGTGTCATGGCTGTGTCATGGCTGTGATTGTGTCTGTGTCTGTGTCTGTGTCTGTGTCTGTGTCTGTGTGTGGCTCTGACTGTGTCATGGCTGTGATTGTGTCTGTGTCTGTGTCTGTGTCTGTGTCTGTGTGTGGCTCTGACTGTGTCATGGCTGTGTCATGGCTGTGATTGTGTCTGTGTCTGTGTCTGTGTCTGTGTCTGTGTCTGTGTGTGGCTCTGACTGTGGCTGTGGCTGTGTCACGGCTGTGACTGTGTCTGTGTCTGTGTCTGTGTCTGTGTGTGGCTCTGACTGTGGCTGTGTCATGGCTGTGTCATGGCTGTCCTGCCCCTCTGCCCCTGCTCGGAGGGTGTTTTTGGAAGTGCTCCCTGTCCCTGAGCAACACCGTGTGTTTCCCATCCTGCAGCCAAGACCAGCCTCGCTCCTGCTGCTCCGTGTTATTTTCATCCCACCCTAATCGGAGGGGACAGGTGAGATGTGCTTCAAAACACTGTAATCATATTTTAAATGGAAATGAAATGTGTGAATTAAATGTAAATTACAGCAGAATGGAAGGACAATCACTATTAGTTAAGGTCTGACACCTATTTTTGCAGACCTTTCCTAAATGCCACAACTTGTTTCTCCTCACTTGTGACGAGGACTTGTAATTCCATGGCAGCTGCTCCTGCAGCCGGGTGGGCGCTGGGTGCTGAGGGGGGCCTGTGGATTTTAAGTAGCTCTGGACTGCTTGGTGGCTCTGGGAAATTACAAAGCAGCACTGATATTTTTATTCTGGATCCACAAAAAAACCCCTTGGTGTTTTCCCCCTGAAAAGGTGAGGCGGTAATACAAAGGGACGTTTTTATAGAGTCAATTTATTTAAGGGTTCCCCCATTTGCTTTTATATTGGAAAAATATGTGTCCTGCCAATGAGCTGAAATTTCTTCTTTATCTTTAATCCCTACCCCACCTCCTCGAGCCACTGGCTATGCCTCGAAGCCTCCCAAAAAATCTCACTGCATTTTTCACACTGGAAGCATCCACAGGCCCTCCCAGTCCTGCACTGGTGTGATAAACGTGGCACAGGGCAGAGCCAGCCCCATCCCCTGCCCTGGGGTGCTGCGGCGGCCGCAGCAGCCTCAATATCTGGGCAGGGAGATCAGAAGTGACCTTGGATCAGTGGCACAGCCAGGGGATAACCTCCCAGCCCAGGAGGAGTTCGCCACAGCACTGAGACACCTCACCTGAGTGAAAAGAGCGAGCTGTGGGAAAAAGCAGCGCTGGGAGAAGCTGGAGCCATCGCTGGGACTCCGACAGTTCCTCCCACGCCCCGTGTTCTGCTCATCTCCTGCAAAGACAAAACATTTGCTGTTCTCATTATCACTGGAAACTTTTCAGCTGGGAAAAGGAGAATCCTTGTCCTGAGGAAGCCAAGAGTCAAGTGCTGATTTAGTCTATTATTAATACCTGGGGCTACTTGGCAAATTTTTTATTTCCAAAGTGCTGCACAATAAATAGTCAAGTGCAAACAGATAGTTCTGAGACCTGAACACGCTGTCCTGCTGCTCTGATGTTCCAGGTTTCAAAGCAGAAGGATATTTGGGCTTAATTTAATGTAGTATTGCACTGGGGGAAATGTATCATCACATGTTGGGATAATCACAACATTTCACTCTGGCTTCAGCAGTTCTTACAGATACATATATATATATATAACATTGAAACAAAATGCTTTTTGAAATGGAAAAAAACCTCATGCCATTTAATTCCTAAAAGGTCAAA
This sequence comes from Corvus hawaiiensis, assembly GCF_020740725.1. NCBI lineage: Eukaryota > Metazoa > Chordata > Aves > Passeriformes > Corvidae > Corvus > Corvus hawaiiensis. Next base: position 2,818,030 of record NC_063239.1, on the reverse strand, counting down.
CTCAAATGCTTTGGCCTTATCGAAATGATTTTCTCCTTTGATTTTTCTTTCCAAATGCAATTTCATCAAAATCAGTGCATTTCCGCAAATGTTTCACCTTTGGTGAAATGGCATCTCCTGACAGGGAAGTGTTCTGGGGGGAAATTTCTGACCAGCCCTGGCCGGGCATGACCCCCTGGCCACGGCTGGCCCGTGGTGCTCACTGGTGCCCTCCCAGCAGCTCCCAGCCCCGCCGGCTCAGGGATCAGCCATGTGTTTGATCCATGTGTTTGATCCATGTGTTTGACCCATGTGTTCGTGTTTTCCCAGTCCCTGGACGGGATGTGATGGAGGGGGAAATGTCTCTCATTCCTGTCAGGTGATTCACTGCCCTGGCCCTGTGCTGAATCCTCCCTCCTCCCGAGCTCGCTGGGAGGATCCAGAGCCTTCCTTCCTATTTTTACAAAGCTTGCAGCATTGTCAGAAAGGAAAGGGTACCATCTGGTTAGCCCTTGTTTACTGCACACCCTGCCAGTTTGAGCTTATTAATCATATTTACCCAAGTATCTTAATTACTCCCTGTCTAGCGACTTGCCTTGCACTCAGCTGTTGACCCGCTCCCCTCCCCTCTCCCTCGCTCTTTTTTTTTTTTTTTTTCCCTCCTTCCTTTTAATTCCTTTCCATCACTAATCACAGGGAGCGGCGTGGGCAGAGGAATCCGTGGCTTGGCGGAGTTGCTCTCACAGCCAGCGGGCTGGAGTTCGCCAGCTCCTGCCAAACTTTGGAACGTGTCCATGGGGCCAGAGGAGGGTGAGTGGGCAGCGAGGGCAGCACGGGGGTCACTCCTGCCCTCACTGCCCGATCCAGCTGCCGTGCCAGCGCTGGGAACTGGCCGGATTGCCCGGGGCTGGGGCTCTTTGTGCCGGGACACGCCGGAGGGCAGGGGCTCGCACGAGCAGACACCATTAAAGATGGTAATTTGTTGATCCAGGCTCTCCTGGCGCTCCGGTGCGAGAGTGGCACCGTTTTCTTTACGACCTCATAAAGTCACAGCCGAGAGGCCGATTTGGAAAACAAACTGCCTCAGGTTGACAGATAATTAGATACAGGGGACATATTATACGCCTTTGCATATAAATGCGCTCGGCAGCGCGTTGGTTCATCAGAAGTTTAGGCTCCGGGAGGCGCAGGTACCCGGCTCTCCAGGATGGATGCGCTGGTGCAGCCGCCAGCCGCGGCTCCATTTTATGGCCCTTTCATCTCCTGCTCTCTGTGTGCTCTGAGCAGGCTGCAGCTCAGAGCGGGGCTGCCTTGCCTTGGTTTGGTTTGGTTTGGTTTGGTTCAGTTTGGGGATTTTTTACCCCAGCAGCCTCCTGAGCTTCCTCTTCTGCACGAGCCGGGGCTTGCGTTCTGCAGCTCGGATTTCTGCTCCTGCGCTGCCGTGGGAGGAGTGGCTGAACGGGGATTCATTACTATTATTACTATTTTTGTGTTCCTATATCACGTCCAACCCTCACTCCTCCCGAGCTGAGCCCGCTGAGAGCAGCAGAGCAGTTCTGTGCTGCCACGGGCCCGGTATTTATACGGCAATTCAGCCTCCCGCGCTCCCAGCCCCCAAACCACGAGGTTTCAGATATTAAAACAAAACAAAACAGTTGGGTTTCTTTTTATGCACTTCAAGATTTAAGGTGTCAGCCAGCGCGTTGTCAAGCTCTCAGGGTTTGCTTTTCCAAGTGAAAGCCAAGATCCCTGTACGACCACGGTTCCTGCTGGGGGTATTTTCAGAGCACAACCTCAGCTTGCAGGATCTGACCACATTTTGCATGGATAGCTGCACCCCCCCCGCTCACCTGTCAGTGGTTTCCTCCCCCTCCAAATCAGACCTGCACCTCTCTAAGATAACCTCTCCTTCCCAGCTCCCCCCACATATCCCGCTATTTTGGGGGTGAGGCAGAAAATGTCAATTAAATGTCCATATTCCCAAGGAAATCTTCACTATCAGTCCTTCTCCCCCAGAAAGGGAAAATTAAAATGTGTGTGGGAAAGATAAAGCTGTCAGAAAAGGGAAGGGAGAAAAATCCCCAAGCCTAAACCCCCAGCAGCCCCCATGGAAGGAGGTGATATAAATAGAGTTGCTGTCACTTTGATGAATTAGATCTTTTGTTAATTAGGATACATTGATTTAAGGGTTGTCCAACCAGATAGGCCTCTTTCCTTCCTGTTCCCTCGCAAATCACAGCCCAGGGTGGTGGCAGCACTGCTGCCTCCTGCCTTTCCTTCCCTTCCTCTGAGGATTGTGTTTCCACTCTCAGGTGCCAGGAGGGTGCCTGGGTGAGGTGGCCGGGCTGGCCCCTCTGTGCCTCGACGCCAGGGCTCCCCCAGGGCCCTGTGCCCACAGCGGGCTCACCTCTCCAGCACACACGGGCCCTGTGAGGGCAGCACACGGCCCAGGAAAGTTTGTCCAGGCTGCAGGAACCACGGCCCCATGTGCCCAGCCTGGCCATGCCCAGCGTGCTGCAGAGCCTGGGGCTCCATCCTCCCCAGCTCCATCCCACCTGCCCCCGCTCCATCCTTCTTGGGCGGTGGCGAGTGAAAATCACGGCTTGGGAACGGAACCCCTGCTAGCCACCCTGCTCTGGCCTCTGCAGAGGTATCCCTGTCACTCTGGCCCCTCCACAGCCGCTGGCTCCGCTGTGACGCGGAGCTGTGACAGCCCCGCTCCTTCCCGCGGTCCCGCAGGACACATCCAGGCTTTCCAGGTTTCCTCTTGTCGTCACTCGAGCACCAGCGGCGCAGGGAGAGAGGGGAGAAAAAGTGCTGTGCTGTGTGGATTATTGTGTGTTTGTCACGGGGAATGGTGTAAGCTGTAGGTACAGCATCTCCCAGCGGTGATTTATGGCCCCTGTCAGGCGGGCCCAGCGCTCTGGCCGCCGCAGCGTGGAGGATGGATGCGGCTGGAGGATGGATGCAGCGAGCAGGGAGGATGGATGCAGCTGGAGGATGGATGCAGCGAGCAGAGAGGATGGATGCGGCTGGAGGATGGATGCAGCGAGCAGGGAGGATGGATGCGGCGCTGTCAGCCCCCGCTCCCGCTCCGCTCTGCACACTCGCTCCCCATTTCACGCCACTGAACATAAACAATCTTTTGTAAACCTGACAGTCACACTTGCTCCTCTGGAAACGCAGCGCAGGGATGTGTGACTCGGCTCTCATTGCCCCATTTCCTGGGCTGTGCAGGAGCTCTCGGGGAAGGCGGGGACGGGGAGACCCCAGAGGAGCTGAGAGATCCCGAAAAAGCCAAAGGGAAGGGAGGCACCCACACGACACCTGTCTGTCACCACCGGCTGTGACCACGCGTGACCCCGCGCACGCTGCCCCAGGGCTCGCACGCCTATTTCCCACTGCAGCTCTGACCCACAATGTGCCCTCCACAGCCAGAATTCCATCGTGCTCCAGAGCAATGCACATTTCCCACCTCACTGGTTCCTGTTCATCTCCCTCCCTCCAGCAATAATCCAAAGTACCAGCACACGGGGACCACAGCCCGCTGGGGAATGGGCTCTCATGTGCCACCAGGGGTAGCAGAAAGTCCTACAGAACCCAGCACACTTTATGGCTGTTAAGAGCAATTGGAATAATCCTGTGTGTGCAGTGCTGCAGGGCAGCAGCGCCTCAGCTCCAAGGGAAACTGGAGCCCCAGCGGCACCGTGGGACCTGCTGGAGGCGAGAACATCTTGGCTACAACCTCTGACATTAGGAACAGGTGAACAACAAACGACTTTTCCATTTGGGGGCTAAAGGTACCAGCTCCTCCTAAGGTGGGAGAAAGCCAGGACAGAAAACAAAGAGGGAGAACCTCCCGTGTCCTCCTGGCTCCTGCTGCCCCCACTCCATGGGGCAGAGCTCACATGGGACAAAGCAGCTGCGGGTGCCTTGCCAGCCCTGGGCCGTGCCAAGGAGCAGGGCTGCCTCACCTTATTTCCCTGGAACAGCTGCAGGCCTGCGGGGAACGTTCCCTGACACACTCCTTCCGTTCCCGTGCTGGCGCTCCCTGTCCTCCACAATCCTTCCCAGTGACTTTGGGATCGGGGACGCGGCAGAGGAGGGAAATAGCTTGCAAATGGTTTGCTGTTTTTTTTTCCAGATGGTTTGTTTTGGAAGTTCCTCCGTGTGAGCCTGAGTGCTGAGTCTTGAACATCTGCTGAGGAGGAGCCCGCTCGGGATAAATGGGAAGAGGCGGCTGGAAGGGCACATTTGGGAGGGTCCCACTGCTCCCAGCAGGGCTCAGCCTGGTGGCACAGGTTGTCCTTGATCCTGAGGTGCCCTACCTGGCACCCTCCACTCGCTTAAACTCCTCAGCTGCACTTAGGGTGGCATTTGGGATGTGTTGTAGTGTGTATCAAGGACACCTAGAACTCAGGGAAATACATCCTTCAAAAAATTTACATGAACCTGAACAAGCTGATGTCTTATCCTGTGGCCCTTTCAATGGCTTTAAACCAAATTGTTTACACTGGTGAGCACAATCTAACGGATATTTTGGTGACAGTGCTGCCTTCTGGCATTTGGCTGCTGGGAGTGGCTCCAGGTCAGGCTGGATGGCTGGAATTGTCCAGGCTGGAGGCCCACGGGAAGCACGGAAAACCTGAGCAACCAGTTCAAGGGATCAGTGAGAGGAAAGAGAACTTTCCTGGCAGGTCGCTGTTTCAGTCTGTCGGCTCGGGGTGACCTCGTGGAGCGGCTCCGTGTTTGTGGAAGTGCTGCTGGGTTTGCCGGGCTCTCCCTGCGGAAGGGACGGACCTGCTGGGGTGGATCCGAGCCCAGAGTGACCCTGAATCATTCATTTGCAGGTCGCTGCCCCACTCAGCACCGTGTCACCTCCCCAGGCTCCGAGGGGACCGGAGGTGTCCAGCCGGGAGCTGCCAGATCCCTGTGCTGTGCCTCCTTCTGCTGGGAATGGCTCTCATTCCCCCTTTTGCCACACCACTCCCCTGCATTTCGCACCCAACACACGCCTTTAATTGCAACTCCTGTTGAGTTTTAATCTTATTTCCCTGTGCTGGAGGAAGCCTGTGCCATCCCAGCTGGCACTGCTTCTCCACGTCCCACACGGTGGGAGCACACCTATCTCCACAGGGAGAATTGATTATTTTCCCCTGCAGCTGCACTTGCTGTACACAGGAATTATGGGTCTTTCCACACCTGTGAGAGAAACATTATCCTCAGCCTTCAAGGGTGAAGCATCTTATATTTAGTTGGACTAAATAATGATTCTTCTCTATCTTTCATATCAGGATTTAAGAGCACCCTGGAGCTACAAAGTTTATTAGAACCCATAAGAAGAACTGTACCATAAACGGGACAACTGTGGCTATAAACCTGCACCTTGAAGTTGTAACAAATCCTGGGATGTTGAAGTAGGACACGGTCTTGTCTCAGTCAGCAGAAAGGGGAAAAAAAAAAAAAAAGGAAAGAAAGAGAAGAAATGCAAACTTAAGCAGAAATGAGGCCTGGAAATATAGAGAGGAAGAAAGAGGAAAAAATAATAATAAAGCAAAGCGTGGTGCTTGCAGAGCCTGCTCAGCTGGAGCCCTGGGCCAGGTGCCCATGGGATGCAACTCAGATTAATGGGGAGAGAGAGCACAGGGAGCTGGAGGAGGAGAGGAAAGGTGAAAGGAAGGAGGTGCTGGGGGGATTTAGGAGGCACGGGGGGGGTCTCTGCAGTGAGGGAGGTGATGGTGCTCACGTGGCTCAAGGCAAGTGAACGGCTCAGTCCCTCCTGTCACCTTTGGGTGAGCCCCAGTGCCAGGAACACGGAGGAACAGCCAGAGGGGGCAAATCCCAGGGACTGGTGACAGAGGTGGGGGGATACCACTGGGCACCACTTGCTGTGGGGGGAGGATGTGGTGGACAATGGGCTCAGAGACCCCTCGTCCCCTCCGAGGGCGCAGCTCTCGGTCACCCTGCGCCTCTTCTCTCCTGGCTCTCCTCTCTTTAACTTCTCTGCTTTATTTTACTGTCACTTACTCAGTCTGCATTTCCTTCATCGGGAGCCAAAAGCTTTTCAGCGTCTCAGCCTCAGAGCTCTCTCCACTTGCAGCCCCCATCCCCAGCAAGGGGGGCTGGGGTGTTTTGGTTCGTGCATTCCCTGCCTCCTGCAGCCATCGCCGCCGCGTGATTCCGAGACGTCGAAGGACTTCTGGGATCTCATCAAGCGGGCAGGCTCCGAGCACACCACACGCCACAGAGGCTCAGGAGCCAGCAGAGCCCTGTCCCTCCCCACCAGCCTTCACTCTTTTGTCACATTGGGTTATTTTTCCTGCTGTTGAATAGATTAAATGACAGAGGGGTTTTTTTTTAGAGTAATTGAGTTTTATTTTGGAGAGGGAAAAATGGAGAGCTAAGTGGGAAAAGGAGGGAGATAGGAATAAACCACACATCTTTTTATATAGGATCCACAGTTAATTCTTAATTAGAACTGACAGATGCTTCTCCCATAATCCTATTCCCAACATGTTCTGTTTGCTTTGTTTGGCGCTGCATGATACATGGTGGCATCGTAATGACCTTTCGCAACTCCTCCTGGAAGTGTTATTGGCACTCCAATGATTTATTGCATGTTCCAGTTGATTACTGGGCCATTTGTCAACATTTTTTTTTCGCTCTCCATAAACCTGTCTCCTGTGTCACAGACATTCGCGAGCATGAAAATTTAAACAAATAAAGTGTGCGGCTTGTAGGCGGCATCTGACTTTGACTCCAGGCTTGCAGCACAAATCCATCCTGGCCCCAGCCAGGGTTTAGGCACCGCAGGGTGAGGGGCTCTGCCTGCAGGAGATGTGGAACACCTGGGCATTGCTTCCAGAGCTGGGTTTTAGCAAGCGCTCTCGGGTGATCCGTGCCAGTTGCTCAATTGTTTATTGGCATTTTGGTACCGCTTACGGGAACGGGGGAAAATCAGCACTGGAATCTAACACCAAAGTGATTATCCCTCAGTGAGTGCCTGAGGAGAGCCTGGTTTTTCTCCCTGGGCTGGCATCATGGGGTGAGCGGAGCCGGGGAGCAGCCGGGAGGGACAGGGAACATTCTGAATCAGGATCCAGCCAGGAGCATGAGGAGCCTCCCGAAGGAGAGGCCATTAGGGGCAAGGACAAAGCCAACACCCCTCAACTCACCACCGCTGCTGCGAGCAGGCGTGTTTGGGACTGGAGGAATTCTGTCAGACCGACCACAATTCCAGCACAAACCCGCAATTATTCCAAGCTCTGAGAAGGAGCTGCTCTCCTCACGCTGGAGCAGTCCCGGTCCCCGGGCACCCTGGGATGGATGAATGGAGGCCCCTAGAATCACCTGCCTGATTTAAAAATCCCTGCCCATAAGTAAACGGAATGTAGTGGCTGTTACAGTGGCCTGGAGCATCTGCACTGCATTTCGAGGAAGCTTTTCCAGGCACTCGTATAAATCACGGCTCTGCTGCAGGAAAGGCAAGGTATTGTTTCACTGCTGTGACATCAATGCAGGCCACATAAATAATTTTTTATTAAGTGTGCAGTGCCCTGTAAAAATACACCCAGAGCTGAGGATACTGCAGAGCGAATGCAGAGGCACAGCAGCTTGGAGCAGCCCTTCCCGTGCAGGAGAGGGTGGGATGAGAGAGGAGCCTCGCCGGGGTGGGGAGAGGGGTGGCTGGGTCTTTTTCCAATTCCAGCTCGGATCGGCATGTAATGTATGGCTTAATTTCCTCTCAAATTAGACACTTGATAAAAAAAGTTATTATATCTGTCAAGTTGCCAGTGCTTTTTATGAGTGTGATAAACTAAGAACCACTGCTTTACAAACCTTGATAGGATGTTTCAGTACCTGGAAAACAATTTTATTGCAGCCTGGACTACTAACAAATTGCAAATACTGATTAAACCATAAAGTTACAACAACATTAAAAAATAATGAGAGGTTATTGCACGGGGGGAAGGCTCTCGAGCAGCTGATGCAGCCGCCAGGTTTGCTCTGTGCGGGGGAACAGGGCAGCCTGCAAAGAGCAGCTCTCCAGGAGAGCTTTCCTGGGGCACAGGGGAGGCCAGGCTGGGTGCAGGGAGGGGACAGGGACAGGGACAGGGGACCCCTGGCACTGTCTGTGCTCTGCGTTTTCCTCACCAGGAAGATCCAAAGTCAGAGCTTTGCACAGAGACATCCTAAACCGCTCCAAGCTGAGGAGACCATTCACCCTTGTCCTGCCTCCCCATCTGCTGAGCTCTGCGTGCTCAGTGCAGGTGCTCTCCATGTCCCCAGGTCTGGGAGGCTGCAGGAAAGGCTCAGCTGGGACTTTACACCTGGCACATCCTCTGAATGGCATTCCTGCCCTAGAGCACCTGCCTGGCACAGCCCAGGGGCCTCTCTTGTCCTTGTCCTTGTTCTGCTCCTCAACAGCAGACTCTGCACCTCTCCCTCTCTCCCTCCTTCATTTAAGGCCCTGCTCAATTCCTGCATCACTCCATGGCTGAACTAATGATGCTACAGCTACAAACATTTAGGGTTATTGCCAGCGAGGTGCATTCGTGAAGTTGGTTAAAACAGGCTTGCTGAGGAACGTGGTGAAAGAGGGGAAATGAGCAAACAGGCAGAAAGATGAAAATGGAAGTGGGAAAATGTCCCCTGGTCAGGCAAGGAGGTCCCTGGAGAGACCACAGTGACCCTGAGATGGGACTACTCCTTCCTCCTCCACCTGACCTGCAAGAAGAGCCCCTTTATCCCTCCAAGACCCAGCACAAACAGATCTGTTCCCCTGAAAGAATTACAGAAAAATTATCTCAAAGGCAGAGATTAGGGGGAGTCTTGCTTCTTTTCACCAACAAGTGGCCTTTCTCAAGCCTTGGTGGGCAGGTTTCCAGCAGGCCCCTGCAGGGCTGGGGGCAGCAGGGGAGCTCCAGGAGGGTGTCCAAGCTGGGAAGAGCTGTCTGACAGCTGCTCTGGGGCTGCCCCACCACTGCAGGCCTCTGTGTCCCCACATGTCCCCATGCCCCTTATCTTTACAGAGCCCCAAAGCCCAACAACTGCTGGAACAAGCCCCTGCCAGAGAGAGGCTCCCTTGCTGTCCAAACCAGTCCAATGAGGTCGGTCCCCTGAGATGCCTGAGCTGTGGATACCCAGGACTGCTCTTTAAAAGGCTCCCCACTGAGCTGCATCACCTTGTGATGGCACACCCTGGCTGGCAAGTGGCACCTCAAAACCACGAGCCTGGCAACGGCCCTCGGAGTGCCCCTGCTCTGCTCCAGCCTCGCGTGTCCCCAAAGGTGAGGCTGCCTGGGGCTGGCACCCGATGGAAATCAGTGCTGCTTGTGAGCTGAAGCGCTTTCTTATGCACACACAGAACTGGCATTTTGCTAGATTTAGGGAAGTAGGCAAGACGAATTTGTCTGCGGAGGCTTTGCACCTTCGGCAATTATGTCTGCAGTCTGGAAAACAACAGCAGCAGGGTTGCAGCAGGGAGGGAAAAAAATTCTATCATGTCAGAATAATGAGATCTGTGATTTCAGCACTTACTGGGTCAGAGACACACGCAGTGTGTTATCTGTAATGCTTCCCCCTGACATTCAGGGAAATTGCATTTATGCAGAGGACATGAGGCACCGGAGCACAGCAAGTGCCTGACAGGGGATGCTCTGCCCTGGCCTCCCCTGTCCCATTCCTTGGGGCTCCTGGGAGCCCCCGGTGCCACGAGGGAGCAGGTGGCAGCAGAGCTCAGCTTTGTGCCCTCCCTGAGACACGAGCGGCCATGTCAGCAACATCAGCCCCACGGTGGGCCCAGGGAAGGGCTCTGCTTGTGCCCCTCCAGGGGCTCTCGGGGGCTCTGAGAGTGGGACACTGGGGGGTCAATGACAGCCTCTTGCTCACCCCCTTAGGGTGTCTCGGATGAGGTTCAGATCGTCCCCCTTGGTGACAGCAGCAGTGACAAGGAGTGAGGGGTTATCCTGACACCTCCCGTGGGTTTGGGTGCAGAACGAGGGGTGGGAGCATCCTGGGGGACATCGCCCCCAGCACGGACCTGCTGCCAGCCCCGGCCTGGTGGCTCCCCTGAGGAGAGGGGATGGGGTGGGAAGCACAGCTCCACACACAGAATACAGCCCAAGGTGGGGAGGGCTGTCCCGAGGACGGATTCTCAAGGAAACAAACCAGCGTTTTCTCATAACCTGGAAATGCTCCACAGGCATTTTTGAAGTTTTAGAGAAGCAACTTAAAACCAGAGGAATTTCTTTCCCTCCCTCTCTCTGCAGAAACCCAGACCAGTGAAACTCAAAACATTTTGCATTACCAATTAAAATCTTGTGTTTTCATCCAAGCCAGCTTGTTTTCTAGCAGAAGTACAGTTTTCCGACAAAAACCTATTTTCTGGTGAAAAGCAATCAACCTTCAAGCTGAGAAAGTAGCTGTGGCAGGGAGCTGTGCCCTGGGTGCAACGTCCTGTGGGGGTTCCCAGACCCCGGGACTGCCCACAGCCACTGGCACTGGCTAAACCATCACTCAGAACCCTTTTCCAAAACAGAACATCATTTTCTACCAATGATGAGAGGCCTTGGACTGGGAGCCACAGAACGATTCACAGTGGCCCGGGTTCTGCTGCTCCATTCTCCCCACCATCCTGGGGTTCATTTCAGCTTTTTTGTTTCCCCCTCTTTTTTTCTCTTTCCAGTGGAGGAAGAGAACCCTGTCCTGATTAAAAGGATCTTGTTTTCCAGCTGTTTGAGGCAGCCTGAAGTGCAGGCCTGCGCCAGCACCCGGGATCAAACCTCCCACTGTGGGAGAGGCTGTTCCAGCCCAAGGCCAGCTCTGAATTTTGCCAATAGCTCCAATATTTACAGTTTTCCTTGAGGGCTTTCATTACAGGCCACAGAGCTTTCGCAGGCGGGGTCTGGAGTTTGTCTTGGACTTGATCTGCAAACGTGGGGCTGCCTCTGCAGGGCTTTGGGGATGGTTCCCGTGTGAGACAGGAGGAGGAGGAGGAAGAGGGTGTGTTTGTGTCTGCATCCCTGGGTCACCCCCTCATTCCCCTTCTCCCAGGGGCCTCCCAGACAGAAGGAAAACCACTCCAAAGGGATCCTGCAGGAAGGAGTGCTGTGCCATTATTTTCATTTCCAAGCTGAAGCCACAAGCCCTGGCTGGGTGGTTCACAAAACCCCTCACCAACACAGCAAACCCCCCCAGACCTGCAGTGAGAAGGGAGTTTCACCTCATGGAATTGTCATGGAGTGGGTTGGGTTGGAGGGGACCTTGAAAATCATCTCGTTCCAAAGCGCCTGCCGTGGGCAGGAACACCTTCCACCAGACCAGGTCCATCCAACCTGGCCTTCATTTCCATGAAAAGCCCTCAAACAAGGAAAGATGACTTTTTTTAGGCCCGACCCTGTGTGTCTGGCGCTCTGGGATGGGCAGAACCTGCCCAACCTCACCGACCCCAAAGGGGTTTCTCTCCCCAGGGCAGTGCAGGGCAGTGGGGCTGCCCCCAGAGCCCCCCGTGGGTTTGGGAAGGGCATGGACAGTGGCCTCTCCCCATGCCCACGAGCAGGGAGGGCCCCACGGCTGTGTCTGAGGGTGCTGGAATCACCTCACAGCGCTGCGGAACGCTCCCGCTCGTCCGGCTGCTGATCTTTTGGGCAATTATTTGGAAGTAATGAAAGTGAATGCATGACATTTAAAAAAGAAACTCCGCTGTCAGCAGGAAAGCTGCCACATTCCTCCTGCACCTCGGAGAATACGCTTAGCTTGAAATAATGTTCATTTTAGCAGAGTTGTAAATTACAAGCGTGCTGGGGTCTTGTGGGATTTATTACCATTTGGAAAGAGGTTAGAGGCCTTGTGCTGTTGCTGCTGCATCTGGTGCACGCTACAGAGCAGAGTTTGGAGGCGAAAGAAAGCACCTTTTATAGCCCATCCCTGGTGGCTTGTACCGCCAGCCTTACACACACACCCCCAGCGCCAGCAGCGAAGAGGAAGGATTGCACAATCCCTTTTCCCAGTTGCTCATCGTTATTGATCCATCGTTATTAATACCCAGTGACCCAACCTCGCTGGGCTGAGCAGGCAGCGAGGGCCCAGCCCCGGGTGCTGGGCACGGCTGCCGCGTTCTGCTGGGACAGCTCTTTAATTTTCTCAGGTTTATGTTCTTTTTTTTTTTCACTGCAGGTGTTTCATAAAAATGCAGCCACGGACCTGGCAGGAAGCAATAAGCTTCAGCTTCCTCTGCATGAACCAAAGGGATTTCTGCCTCCCTCCTGGCAAGGATGGAGTTGTGCTAATGCAAGATTAATGCTCTGCAATCCTGATCCTGCTGTCTTCCGTGTGTAAATGCTGAAGGGTCACCTTTAGTCCATGCCATTAGTGATTAATTAATCTCAGTGTTTATTTGATCCATCCCTTTCAGTGAGAACTTCTGCACTAATGCTTTTTGATTCCTTTTGCTCCCCCCATTTTGCACAGTGTTCCCCATCAGGGCTGTGCACCGGGGTCCTCTGACATCCTGAAGGCAGCAGGACTCTGCTCCTGGATCCCAGCTGCACGAGCCCCAACCAGGAACACAACCACAGGTCCACAGGGACAGCCAGGAGGAGGCGGGGGCCAGAGCACTCTTTTAAGCCACATCAAAGCACAGCAGACAGGGAAATGGATGTCGTCGGAGCTGGGCTGACGAATTCCTTGCGAGTTTCCGTGCCAGCTAATATATGAGAGATTGATTTTTCAACTTTTACCAAACTAGTTTTGCCCTGGGAGGGGGGGGGCTGTTGGCTGAGGAAAGAGCTGGAAAGAAGCGGTGCTGAGGTAGGTGGGGGCTGTGGGGAGGGGGCCGAGGGAGGAGCTCTGGGGTGCTTCATCTCTGCAGGGGTGAGGCAGCAGCACCCCAGTCCTGTGCTGCAGGAGCAAACCCAGGCTGTGCCAGCAGGGCTGAGGCCGTAGGGGCTGGGAGAGGCTGTGGAACCATCGCCTCCTCACGCTGGCAGAGCATCGGGCACATTTGTACCACCAGGTACGGACATCCTCAGTGCTGCGCGGAACAACCGGGCTGGGGAGGCTGCGGAGGCCAAGGTGGGTGGTTGGCACCCAGAGCATTGACCTCAGTGAGAGCTCCAGCTCATCAACAGCCTCCCAGTCCAGGGACGGGATTTTCTTAGATCCTGAGCTCTCCTCCCCATATGTTTATCTCTGTGAATCCCATTAATCATGTTCTGTGCCTGGACAGTTTATAACACCACATCCATCCTCTAAGAGCTGTTATCGTACACCCTGAAGATCTGTCAGATAAATAGCCAGGTCAGCTGCAGCTGTTCCAGTATCCTGAAGAAATCAGATTTATCATTTTAGATTAAAAAAACCCCACACAAGCACATACCCCAGAAGATCCCCCACCCGCCCGCGGGCTGGCTGGGAACCTGTGTGTCTTGGCCCTGCAGGTCCTGCTTCTGCTGCCTTCCATCTGCAGCCCGTGATAAATGGCTGCAGGGTGCCAGGTACAGTTCAATGGGGAAAAATCCCAACATGTGACTGAGGCATCTCCTCGCAAGTCATTAATCTAAAAGGAGGCCGGTGCCAGGACAAGGTTCTCACTCACTCCATCGTCATCTGGGCCCGCGCGGCGCAGCCGCTGCCAGAGGCCGGGAAGGAGGAAGGGAAGGCCTCTGCCATTTTCCACTCGCACGGAAAGTGCTCCTCGGCCATTAACCCTCTGTGCAGCCCAGAGCTGTGCCCTGGAGCCCCAGCGCCTGCCGTGGGTGGCGGGTGATGCTCACCTCTGCCCCCCTCAGCCACCGTTAACCCTTTCATCTACACGGAAAGGCTGTAACATCCCCGGGCAGGAACTTCCATGAGTAAATCAGCACGGCCCAGGCAGTGCTCCAGGCACATCCCTGAGCAGCAGAGCGATGCTGGCTCCCTCGGGGCTGGTGCCCATGAGCCTTGCCCGTGGCTGTGGGGATGCCCTGGGGTCAGAGCAGGAGAGGCCTCTGCAGATACAGAAAACACAGCTGGGCCCTTCAGGCACCCCTCCATCAGCCTTTTGCTCACGCTGTGATTCCAGGTCCTTGGGAAGGCCACGGGTACCAGGAGGAGCTCTGGCCGCACCCAGTCCCTCTCCGCGTGGTGGCCCATGTCCCTGGTGCCTGGTGGCACTGGGCTCTCTCTGGGAAGCTGAGTGTCCTGCCAAGGTGCCTCTGCTCCCCCCCGCACCAGTCACATCCCGAGCCGCGTGCCTGGTGCCAAATTGAGTTGTAGCCGTGAATTATTTAGAAGCATCAGTGGAATATTGTTGTATCGGTAACGCAGACTATCAGTTTGTGGCCTTGGGGCTGCCTCAGTTACACACTCCATCACTATTTTCTCTTATGAATAATGTAGGAGTGGAATTACTCTGCATGTAGAGAATTCATACCCTGAGAAAACAAGGTTGCTCCAAAATTAATTTTCCGTACTAAAAGAGCGACAGAAAATCAATTAATCGCATATTATTCTATACGGAGACAGAGTAAGGGAAACAGGGAAAATGGCTGTAGCTATACATCAGCAAACGCTGTATTGGCAGAGAGCTTTGCAGGGAGGTGAGTTACAGCCAGCTACAAAGAAGGGAAATATATTCCGCCCGAGAGAGCCCTCGAACATCAGACTCGGCTCACACGCTGCTAGCTGGGCGCTGCTGCCGGCGAGGAGGAGCTCGGAGCTCGCAGCTCTGCCTTCCTCTCGCTCTCGGCTGCTTCCTTTGTCCTGCCACTAGCGGGCTCAGCTCCCAGCCTGGCAGCTCGCAGGGAGCTGCTGCTCCAGCGGTGCCCAGCCCTGGCCGTGCCGAGCAGGGAGGCAGCGCCGGCTCCGCGGGGATGCAGGGGCGGGATGCGCCCGGCTCCGGCCCTGGGACGGGAACCTTTCCCTCTGCAGGAACTGAGCAGCAGCTCGGGAACCTCGTCTGAGTGCAGTCCCTGCTCCCGCACCACGGAGCTGGAGGCCCTGGGCATGGAGCTCGGCCCCGGGGCTGGAGGGTGCGAGCGGCCGCGGTGCTCCCGGAGCTCTCCCGGTCCGAGGCACATCCCGCGATCCCGGCTCTGCTCTGCCCCTGGCACCGCTTCTCCACGCTGCTCCCGTCAACAGCGCTTCGTTTTTAGCTCTTTAACTCAAATAGTAACCAGCCATTGTAGACCAGAGCTGTGAGACTTAGTTAATATTTAAAATTGCTTTGAGTCTCGCAGCGGAGCAGAGCATCGTTGCTCAAAGTACTTCTGAAAAGGAGGGAATGCCGTGAAACTGATGCAGATTCAGGCGCGGGTCTAGATCAGCACAGAACCATGACAGACAGAGAAAACGTCCTGCACCTCTTCCCTGGGGCTGGGTGCTGCTTCCCCTCTGCTCCAGCAGCGTCCCAGGACACCCCAGGGGATCTGCTCCCATCAGAGGAGTGGAAGCTCCTCTGTGGAGTTCGGTTTATTTCTTCTCTTCAATTCTTTTAAGAGACTCCACCAGTACATGGCCACAGAAACGCCCCTGGAAAGGCTGAACCACAGTGACCTGTATCTGTCCCACTGCCTCGTTAGCTTTGATTAATAACATTCACTGGTTTAACAAATGTTAGAATAATTACGGGATGAGAAGTTACGAGGCTGACCTCAAAAAAACTGGTCAAACATCAACGGCATCTTCAGGAATAAAACTCAAAACCAGCTAATCTGGTCTTACTGCAGTAATTATGTTTCCCCAAGCTCTCAATTCTTTTGTCATCTCCTAGAACTGCTAGGTTTTTAGGGTCATCACACAGTGGAGATCATTTTTCCAGCAAGGAAAACAGAGATTTTGGAGTGTCCACAACAACAACAACAACTGCAATGGCACGTACAAGTCGCAGTCTTGGGGTTTACTGCAGGGTTATTAACCAGGATTGTTTCTAGACTGAATTTACAGGGATTTTTATTTTTCTTGGCACCATTAACAGGAAAAATTGAAGAAACAATCCTCTGTACCTCTACCAACATGTCCTTTACCATCTCTAGATGTGGCTGAAAACCCACCACAGGAGTCGGAGGCCAGCAGCAAATGAGAGTGGGTGAAACCTCAGATCTGACACAAACATTGCCCCTTCTCTCACCTAAATGGAGGGTGGGGTTTTCTCTTCATTTTTCCAAATCTGAAATATCCACAAGGAGGAAAATAAAAGTGTATTTTGTGTTTCAGCACAGCAGCCACACACGATGGCCTGGGTGTCGGAATCACAGACTGGTTTGGGTTGAGAGGGACCTTAAAGCTCATCCAGGGGCAGGGATACCTTTCACTATCCCAGGTTGCTCCAAGCCCCATCCAGCCTGGCCTTGGACACTTCCAGGGATCCTCTGCTCCTCAAAGCAGAGTGGTTTTTCCCTACCTTGGAGGACAAAAAAGGCTTTCAGCCCCCTGAGTGCAGGTGTGTGCACACACTTGTGCTGAGCCATGGCTTTATCTGTGCCTGCAGGAAGGTGCCAGAGGCCACACGTGTGACGTGCACGTGCATGAATTACCCAAGGACAGGAGAACCTGAGCCCCTTCCCGCTCGCAGCCCGGCTCCTCCAGCAGCAGTGATTTATCTGCTGCTCCGCAGAGGCCGAAGCTCCCCGGCGCAGGGCCCTGGCGAGCGGAGCATCTCCGTGGGTATGGAAGTGTTTAAGGAGTGTCTGCGAGTCCCCGGCTGCAGAGACATGAAAGGGAAGATGCTGGCTGTGATTTATGGCGTGCTGAGCAGTTTGACAGTCACGCTGTTTGAAACCACTGTCCTCTGGCTTCCTCCCGGCCCGGGGAGGGCTCGGTGCTCCGTGCGGGGGCGGAGGAGCAGATTTACGGCGCTGCCGAGGAGCCGCTGGTGCCGCTCCTCTCCTGCCCCCCGCCAGATGTGGAGCAGGGGAAGGAAGATCTGCTCCAGAGGGCGCACTTGGATCCCAAGCCCTCAGCTCCGCAGATGTTTATTGACTTATGAATTCAGTCTTTCAAGAGGTTCCTCAGAGCTGCCGTGGTGGCTCTGCTGTCCCGGTGGTGTCCTGGGATGGGGACACTGCCCTGCCATGGTGGAGCTGCGGCTCAGCTTGGTCACGAGGATTAGGGAAGGTGCCAACACTGCTCACCTGCTCTTCTATCCCTGGTTCAGAGCAGCTGAACCTTCCCTGCCTGTGGCTCCTGGCAGCACGGGGCAGGGCCAGCGAGGAGGGCAAACCCATCTCCCTTCTCCAGGGAGCCATCCTGCTTCCCCCAAACTGGGCAGTGCCTTAAACCCTGGGAAACGAGGAGAAGTGTCTCTCTGCTGTTGCTTTCTTTGGCTTTTGGGACTCATAATTTCCCTTTGAGCGTGAAGGATGGAAAGTTCCTCACATACAGGGAAAAGAGGTCAGGTTTGAGGCAATAGCAGGACTCTGGGAGCTGGGATTCTTAATGACAACAACATTTTCGAACTCTGTTGTGTGTGATCTGCCTGCCCCGTGTCCAGCAGCCGCCACCACCCAACTGGAGCTGTGGCCACTTGGGCTCTGGACTCCTCCACACCGCGCCCGATGTCCTACAGCAACCTTTGCTGGAGACCCCAAATCCCACCCTGTCAGTCCCTCAAGCTTTGATACCGACACTTCAAACGCTGGATTATTCTGTCCACCCCCTTTAGACTAAATCTGCCTTGGAAAACAAATGACTCTATTGGGCTCAAAACGCTCCCGCAGCTGACTCCGTAATGAGCTGTTTATTATAGTTCCCATAAGTGAAATCCATTAAGTCTGACAGAAATGCAGCGAAAGTTTACATTCCGCATCCGTTTGAGGGCAGTTCGGAATTAAATTTGCCCCTTCCCTCCTCCACCCCAGCAAAGCTACACACGATACTTAAATGAATTTTCCATCATTATTTTCCAGAAGAATAAGGCTGAACTTGAGTGGGCCTTGGATGATTTGGCAACTTGTCCAACTCGTCTGCGCCGAGTCTAAATTTTCTCCCTTCCAGTGTCAGTTTTCATGCTTGAAAACTTGAAAGGAAGAAAGGTGGTTTGGGGATGACATTGCTCCTTAAATCTTATGCATGAGTGATTGGATGTTTTCTATCCTCCTCTCCAGATTAATCTCGGTGCATCAGGGTTACTGTTACAGCTGGATGGAAAATGGAGTTTCCATTGTACGAGAAGTTCTGAGGTTTTGTCCCAAATCTAGACAGAAAACCAGTGTCTGTTACTGTGTTAGAACTCAACAATTAATCCTCTTCTTGGGTATCCATTACATTATGACCTTAATACAGAATGGTGAAGTCAAAATGAAAGATTTGGGGGTTTTATAAGCAAAATGTTGTCATACTTTTAGACAAAAAGTTAAACAGAACCTAGATGTTAAAGTGGAACTTTTTTTTTTTTTTTTTTGCTGTTGATTTATCAGTTTTCCACAGAAAACCATTCCAGGCCCATCCTTTGAGGCTGGTGTTACTGTTTTTGAGCACTGTCCAACACAGTGCAGGCCTGGGGGCGTTTTCCAGCTCTCCTGACAGCAGTGAGGAACTGGAAAGGTGTGAACGGGGGCAGAAGAGAACAGCCAGCACGAAATGGGCAATAGGGACCTGAGATAACATCCTGAATCCGTGGAAAAGTCCCCTCACCTCCAGTGCCGGGGGTCCCTGGGCTTCGGGGGGTCCCACGGAGCTCAGAGCTCCCCAGCACCCACAGGAGAAGCAGCTGCTGCTCCCCGGCCCCTCTGCAGAAGGGTGGGAGCACCACCCGGCTCCCCTGGAGAAGGAGATGAGCCTCTCCCGCTGGGAACGGCTCTGGAAATCGCGGTGATTGCAGCGACTGCGCTGATCGACCTTGGGAAGGCACTTCATAGCTCTGCAGATTGTAATCAGGTAATGCCTGTGAAGCGCTCCGAGCCTTCGGACCCAGAACGGTGTAAGATGATCCCAAAGGCAATAAAACAGGGAGAAATGCTGTCCAGCCACACACAGAACTGCATCCTTGAAATTACATTTCCTTCCTCCCCTCTCCTCCTCCTCCAAATGTGGCACTGATTTGTCAAGCCTGGACAGATCATCCAGGGCTGTGAGCCTGCTTTATCACCAGGAATGGCTGTATCACACCTGCACTGGGCGGAAGAGAGACTTTGATTAATGTAGACAAATCCAAAGGATGTTTGATGGTTGTATTTTGCAAATCCAGCAAGAAAGGACTAATTTCTCTCTGGTTGTGTGCGGTGTGCTCGAGCTGGAGAGCCTGTCTGCATTAGCATATAAATGCATTTAAAGTGAGACAAATACTGGTGGCTTTGGCAAGCGGGATACCTCTGGAATCAGGAATGTAAACTGTTTAGAAAAGGAAACATTTCTGTTTAAATGTAAGGAAAAGGCGTCTGGGGAAGGTAAACATCCTCCCCGAGCAGAAATCACTGCAGGACGCGCCTGCACGTGGGGAGAGGTGGATGTGAGAGTTCTGGAGCTGGGCACTGGGAGCAAATCCTACTCCAGGGAGGCTGTGGCACTCGTGGGAAGACTCTTGTGGGATGATCCCCATGGAGCAGCACAATTCCCAGCCAGAGAGCCCCAGGAGCTGCAGAGGGATGCACACACACTGCTCCCAGGGCTGCCAAACCCAGATCCATCGGGATAAGCTCTCCTTCCAGATGGGGCTGGATGGTTTAGGAGTGCAGACTCATCAGGGGCTGGGTGGCTCCTTTGGTATGTGCTTCCCAGTTCCCACTGCCCAGGGCCTGCCAGCTCCGAGCACAGCAGAAATGACAACAGCAATAAGGAAGCTTCAGAAGTCTTAATTAAGCAGTGTCCCAAATTTCTCTCTCTCAGCCTGGAAAAGTTTAAGGTACAACAGGCCTATTCTGTAAGAGAAGCTACATCCCCAAAACCATCCCCTGCATGGTTCCATGGCATGTTTTTGTGGAGAAAAAGAGAAGGGAATGCTGGCAGAGGCCTGCGGAGGCCCTAGCTCTGCAGAATCTCCGTCCACTCACGCACGGCCCCGCTGTAACACCAGGTTTGTCCAAATAGTCAAGATTTTGTCTGTTCATCACTCAGGGTTTGTTTTGGAAACAGCTGTTGGTCTGTGTGGTAGAACAGAAGATGGAAAGTGTCACAGGAATGTGGTTGTCATGCGAAACCTTCCCCAGGAATGGCAAGGAGATTTATACTCTGCGTTTGCTTTTAATTTGATGCATATGGCTGCAGATGCCTGAGACTGGAGAATGGCACTCGCAGCCAGGACACGTTTTTCAGGGATGGCTGGTGTCTGAAGGCAGGAGGAGAGCACGCTGCAGCCACACCACCCAGCCTGCTCCGGGAGGGCCGAGCTCCCGGCCCCCAGGCTCACGGAGGTGTCCCCACAGTGTCCCTGAGGTGCCTCCCCAAGCCTGGCCCTGAGTTTTCCTCCTCTGTGCCTCCTGCACCTGAGCCCCCGGATACACAGCAGCCACCCAGGGGCTCCCACCTGCGCCAGACCCTCAGGTGAAGCATCCCAGTCCTTCCCTACCCTCTCTCACCATTGGCCATCGCTTCCTTACAGCACTTTTAAACAATTCTCAGCTTTTCGAGCCCTGCTTTGGGCAGAGGTGCAAGGCAGGCAATGGGCAATCAGGAATTTAAATGCTTTTCTCTCCCTCCTTGTGTTTCTTTCGGGAAAGAAACAACCAAACACAAACAAACCCAAACCAGATGTGGCCTGGGCGCTGAGATTGGAGCGGAGTCTCACGAGTGGTCCTGGAGATAAACAAGGCTGGGCTTGTAAAATGGAGCCTGGTGTTGTGTGGGGAAGGGAAGAGGGGTGAGAAGAGGATCTCATTTTCAAAGAATTAGAAAAATGTGACGCAACTCCTTTAAAAGAAAGGAAGAGAGAGGGAGAGCAATGCAGGGAATGCCACAAAAGTCATGCAGGCAGGAGCGTGCAGCTGGCTGAGTTTGAAAACAAATGATTTTAATCAGCTGCTATTCAACTACTGTCAGCTCTGATTTACTGCGTGCAGCCAATTAAGGGTTTCTGGGGGTTCAAAGATTAGGCGTGAAATCCAAAAGCTCGTTGTTGGAGGGGAGGAACACTGAAATGAGAGCAGGAGTGGGGCTGTCCCAGCCCTTCCCTGGGGTAACCCATTGGTGTGGGATCAGATCCCACAGCCTGGCAGAGGGGCAGACACTGCCCCACCCAGCTCACCTGGGTTTGGGCATCCTGCTCAAGGGGTTCTGTGTCAGGGGGGACCCCATGGCACAGCCCCTTTCCCAGGGCCACCCTGCCCAGGCTCAGTGCAGCTCCCAGGATCTGGAGCTGAGGATTCCTCTCAAACCTGGGATATGCCAGTTCCTCTGAACCCAGCGGAAAAGCTGAATAGAAGGAACAGAGGAGTTTAAAAGTGCTGTGATTGAATGAGACACGGTGTTCTGAGATGGAGCAGCAGAATGACCACGATGTCCCCTTGTGTCCTTTCCAAGTTTGCTGCAGCACCAACACCTGCCTGTCCCAACAGCCCTCTGAAAAAGGGCTCACCAAGCAAGTTACTTCCATCATCTAAAAATGGCAAACTGACTCGAGGTACTTCCCCCCCTCTCGGATCATCACTGATACATTCAAGGCAAACAGTTCCAGCAGGGCTCTGATATGAGCTTTCCACAATTAATTAGCCTGGCTAAGTACTACACGATGAAGAAAATTAAAAAGAAAAACTATCTTCCCAGGTCCAGAGCTATCTGGGTGTTTGCACAACTCCCACCTTAGTGGCAGATAATAGTCTGGAGCCTTTGATCCTCTAATAACTCCTACAACTCTTGGTGCTGTTGGAGCGCTGCGGGCTGTGGCTCCGGGCAGAGCCCGCTCCCGGCTGTGCCGTGAGGAGCCGGCGCCTCGCCGTGTCCCACAGATTATGGTGGCTCCTGTTTGCTCTGAGATCTGCAGCTCCACTCATCCCGGAATCTGCCACCGTGCTGTCTTTGTTCCTCCCATTTAGCACTTTGATTTGTGCAGCTCTGCTGAGAATCTCCCTTGCAGCTTGTTGACTTATCACTCATCCCCGTGAGTTCCCATCCTCTCCCCTCCTGACAGCTCTGCCTAATGTACTTATTCATTCCATTTAAATAAATCGAAGCGGGCCTATGACAGCCGATAAGTGAGTCACACAAGAACAAACAGAAAGGAAGCACTGCAAATAGTCAAATGTCAAGTAGGAATGGAAAACTGTCCCTATAGCTCCAGCGAACCTTAGATGTCTAATATTTATGGCCAATTGATGTCATTAGAAAGTAAATAAGCCCTCTTATGCTGCATTACAAAAGATTAACTGCAAGCAATGGAGTTTAAATAGCACAGATAAGTGCAGATGGAAATAAACCTGTTTAAAGCTGGAAATATTTGCTGAACCTCCTTGCTGCTTTTAAGATAATTGATCTCTGTATATCTGTATTGAATCTCGCCATAAAAGCTTTGAAACATCTTCTGGCAGAGCCCAGCTCACTCGTGACTCAACCTCTCCTTATCTCTCCAGATTGCAGAGGGTTTTTTCATTCCTCAGCACGCTGGGTGGGGAGCTCGGGGCGGTGTCAGCACTTTCCACCCGGAGATGCTCCGGGTTGGGGTCGGAAAACCACCGGCCCCGGCTCCAGCCGTGCCCAGCTCCGGCTCAGACCCCCGGGCCAGGGGGAACATCCCTCGCTGTGCATTTGCCCGGCCTCAAAGGGCAGCAGGAACATAACCAGCCCTGCAGTGACTGAAGCATGCTGCAGCTGAGGGCTCTGGAAGCAGCCTGGCGTGGCCGATATTAATGAGTTACATTCTGCTGATGAGGGAAGCCAGCGAGCGAGGAAGGGAGGAGTGATTTGCTGCCCCGTGCCCACACTGATCCCTGAGCACGTCCCATCCAGGCCCACTCCTCTTCTGACATCAGAACACGCTCCCGGCCCTGAGCTGGGCCAGCCCGGGGGCTTTGGGGAACCTCCGCCCAAACCCACCCACAGGGGAGCGGCACCTGGAAGAGGGGACAGGGCTCCACACGAGGAGGCTGAGCACAGCTGTGCCCTGTGCAGACACTCCCACAGAGCCTGGAGAAGGGTGGGAGAGGGGCACACGTGGCCCAGGCAGTCACCCAGGCGTGGAACACAACTGCAGCCCTCACCCCGAGGTCCCCGTGCCCTCGGCGGCCCCCGCCGGGCGCCATCTGCAGCGGGACTCGGTGCCAAGGCAGCGCCGCACCACTTGTGCACTGCAGAAACATTTATTTGATCCTCCAACTCTGCTTTCAGGATGATTAATCTGCGCCCGGCTGTGTGTTTAGGCTCTCCATAAAGGCAGGTGCATGTGTTCGTGTGCTGCTGCTGTCAGGGCCGTTAATGTAAGCGTCTGTTTTACAGCCCAGTTGACAGCAGCATTGTTCTGGCAGGGTTACAGCTCTGACATGTGGAATCAATCTTTTTAACCTGTCAATTAATCAGTGGGCAGCTGTCAGCCCAGCTGAAAGGCCTGAAGGACAGTGCCCTTTCAATGGATTATACTGGATGCTCGGTGGAGTAAAATTGAACGCTTCAGTCTCAGGAACTCTCCCTGCATCCAGAGCAACGCTCCATCTCCTTTTCCTGCAGGAAACAACACCCGGTGCTCCTGCACGGAACCAGGCAGGGAGGGATGACAGTGAGACACCCTGGCTGTGTGACAGGCTGGCTGAGACAGCTCCAGAGCACAGCTGCAGGGCAGGGGTGAGCGGATCCCTGATCCCTTGGTCCCGAAGCACGGCCAGGCTGGGGCTGCAAGGTCCAGCCCTGCTGTAGAGGGATGTCACAGGGAGCAGCGTCCCCATGCCTGGGGCCCAACACCCCAATCCTTGCTGGCAGCCCAGGTGCCCCCCGAGCCTCAGCCCAGTCTCTCAGTGAGTGCCCTGTCCTGGGTCCCCAACACCACCCTGCAGCTTCCTGTGCCACGCTCTGGTCCCCCAACCATGGGAGCCACTCCAGGTAATTTTCTCCTGCAGTTCCTGTCTGTAATTCCCTTCAGGGTTTAAGTCTCTCCCACCGTTTCCTTGCTATTTCCAGGGGTCCTTCCCACACCAGGAAGGTGCCTGGGGGAGCTGACACTTGTCTGTAACACCATCTCCCTTTTCCCACAGCACTTAGGGATCCTCTCCATCACCTTTGGAGCAGGTGCTGGAAAGGGGACAGCAGTGAGCTCCCTCGGAGTGACCCAGAGTGGCCAAGGTCCCCTGGCAGGGAGCAGCTCCGGCAGGAAACAAAAGCATAACCTTGAAAATGCAGCATTTCCCTGGTCCCCTCAGCCTAATGTTGTGTGGTGTTTGTTGAGCGGCCACTAATTTGATTCATATGAGAAGCTTGACCTTATTCCACCAAGTGTTTTCCAGCCTGGATTTCTCTAACTGCTTGTTTATAGAGAGTATATGGAGCATTTAATGTTTTTTCAGCTGTTTAGGAACTGATTTTTTCTTTTTAAGGCAGTCCCAAGAGAGCAGGGCACAAGGCACAGCCTCCCTCCCCCCTCCCAGCCATCAGGGTGCCCGAAGCCCCTTCCCTGCTCTGCTGCTGGGCAGGGAGAAAGGATAATTTATTTGGTGGCTGCATCATTATGTGGAGGTGACTCCAAATGCTATTATCTTTGTTTAGCACAGGCAGGGAGCAGTTAGTGCTCCCTGGGTAATCTATCTTAGGATCAAAAAGCTATGGAGACACAGAAAAGCTCTTCTCAAGCCTTAATCTCTCAGCACCCTCATTTTCTCAGCCGAGGAGGGGCAGGGACCTGGGTGCCAATGCCTTTCGTGATTAATTCAGATGATTGATCTTTCTAAACAGCTTCTTGCCTTCCCTGCCACGCAGACACGGAGAGGTGCAGCATTTATAGATCACCCCTGTGTGAGATGGCCTTGGACAATTAGCCACAAGCGAAGGAGTCCCCTCCTGCTTTCCAGCCAGGGGAACACACTCAGGGGCTCAGGATCTGCAGCTCTGGGTGCCAGTCAGGGGGCAAGGAACGGCAAATTGTGGGGTGGGAGGCAGGCACTGACTATTTATTTGTATAAAACACCTGATCATCTGCCCCAGGTCTAGAGCTGAACCTCGGGAGGGCATTGGCTCCCAGACATCTCCAGCAGCCACCGTTCTCACTTGATTTATTCTCACATTGCACTGCAGGAAATAGAGAAATATTATCTCCTGTTTAGCACAGCCAGCGGAGAGGCAGAGCCCAGCCAAGGTCACGGAGCCAGTCTGAGGCACAGAGCGGCTGAGCCCAGGTCCCTGTGCCCACCTGAGCTCGGGGAGCTGGGCTGCGACAGCTCCTGGCAGTCCCTTGGAGAAAGACACTAGAGAAGAGCAAATAGCAACTGAAATATTTTCATCTGGGGCCCTGTTATAAAAAGTGGCAAGACTAAGCACCCGATGGCTCCTAATTTGCTCCTGACTCTTTTAATCAAATCAAGCTTTCAGCCCTAATCCTAAACCAGGCTTTTCAGCAAAGATTGCAGCAAGATGATTCATCAGGAGGAGCAGGAGCTCCAAGCAGTCATTAGCACCCATTCTTCTGGCAGCAAGAACGAGGTGCCCGTTCTGCAGCTCGGCTCTCGCCCGGGTCCTCCCAGCCCTTCCCTGCTGCCACGCTCCGCTGGCACTTGTCACTGGGGTGTCAGCAGCACCAGCCCAGGCTGGGGGGGACAGAGGTTTTGGGGGGCTCAGGGCCTGTCTGTGCAGGCTGGATGCTGATGGGAGAGCCCGGGCCCCCTTTGCTGCCCAGACAGGCACAGCCTGGCTGTGGGAGTTGGGCGAAACACGAGCCCAGACTGGGTCTAACAGGGTCCCCATGACCCTGCTGGGCTCTGCAGGGACACAGGCCACCCACGCCGAGGTTACTCAGCCCTGTCCCCTGCTTCTCCCCACGCTGGGGCCCGTATCCCGAGGTAAAATCCAGAGCGAGAGTTCCCTCCCACGATCACACCACGCACTTGGATGCAGTTGCACCTTCTGAAGATTTAGATGCCAAACTCCCTCTCCTCCAGCCACAGCAATAGGAGGATTTTAAGGTGAAATTGTCACTTCAAAGAGAGTTTACAGAGCTCCTTTAAACAAATTTTTACAATAATAATTTCTCCGTGCAGTGTCTGCAATAAAAGCCAATAGATGAGGTGGCCGGGCAGCGGGCCCCGGCTGTAAATCACGGCAGGGCCTGTGCTGCTCCTGCTCTCTGCTGCCATGGTTTATGGTGTCATCCCGGTCCCAGCCTCCCCGGAGTGAGTTACAGCCTCGAAGGCAGCGGGCGCCCATCCATTATCCCACATGTAAACAGGTATTCAAATAGCAGCCCCAGAGCCTTCTCCCTGGCACTCAATCACGCCTGCAGTCTAACCCCGGCCCTGCCAAGGTCACAGCTCTGATTGCTCCTGCTCCAGCACGGCGGGGCCCAGCCGGCAGCCCTGACAGCCTCACCCGGGCTGATTGTCCCCCGAATTAACTCTGATGCTCTGTGCAGAATAATTCAGCAGCAGCCTGGTCTGATCACCAACCCCGGCTCCATCCCCGTGGCAAAGGGGAGTCTCACAGGAGGCTGGGGCTGCTCAGGGGTGTTCAGCCTCCACGGCTGGGGTGGGACATCCTCCAGACCTGCTGTGAGCTCTGCTGCTCTGCTGGGAGCCTTGGGGCCATCCCAAACCTTATCCTGCCCCTGACCCTCAGCCCATCAGCAAAAGCCGAATCCCAGCCCCGGCTCCTGCCTCCGCCTCCTGCTCGAAGGAGCCTTGTCCTGCATGGCCCACCCAGCCTTGTGTGAGTGACCTCCCCCTCCCAGCCACACCAAGGGCGAGCTGCTGGGAGCACACGGTGCCCCGATCCCGCCGGACACCCAGGATCACAGGGACAGGGGGGATGCAGCTTCCAGACTGCCACTCGTGTGACAGAACAGCCCAGGCACAGCCAGACCCTGTCCTGTGCTGAGCCCCCGTCAATGAGACTTGAAGGTGCTCAGCAAAGCCTTTTAAAGGATCCTTGAAGCGGAATCAATAACCAGTTCATCATCCTCCCTGCCTCTCCTTCCCCCATGATGCCTTTTCTAAAAAGCAGCTGAGAAATTCCTCAGTCACTGCCCAACTAGCAGGCAGTAAATCTGCAGAATATAAAGATGATTTTCATTTCCATTGGGTTACTCTATTTTTCTCTCTAAATATTTCAGGGGAGCTCGATTCATGGCTTCTCCTTTGGCGTTAAAAGAAAATAATAATAATTTTTTATTTAAAAGGTAGAGAGCAAAGCCCCGAGTGCTGGGGGCTCTGTACTGTGTTTCAAATGGTTCCAGCTTCATTACTAGCTCTAAGCAAGTTCTGTATACATCACCCAGTTTAATTCAGCAATACCATCAGTGTCAATGGGCATCCAGCGGCTGCTGGCTATTGGTCATCTGGAGCTGACACAAACTCAATAAATACTCCATAACCCCTGACAGCCGCCAGCAGATTAGCCCGGAATGAGCGATGGCCCAACCAACACCTGCTGAACCAAATCACCGCCGTGAGTGATGGGCCCGTACCCAGCTCTGACCACAAGTGAGATCAGGGGAAGAATGATTTTGTACTTTAAGAAAAGAATTAGAGATGGTGGCTGGAGTGATTGGAAAACCTTCCCGAGGTTTCTCACTCCTTCCTGCCCCCCTGGCATGTGCGAGCTGACCACGGGCTCCCAGCAACAGCAGCAGTTTTTATTATTCTGTACATTATTGATGTCACCACCAGTGACTTTATTTCATGTCCGAGTGCATTATTGCTCTAAATTATCATTTTAAGCTGTTTGGTGAGACCTTAACCACTGCTTAAAAATCAGCACTTATTTACAGGTAACGTTGTGCAAACGGAGCTTCAGGTGCAGCACAAGAACCTCCAGAGCTGATCCCAGAGACCGACTGGAGCTCAAACCACAGCACTACACAAGGCCTTGGAAAATCAGAGGAGCCGAAACCCTGGTATCCATTGCAATCCTGAATTGCCACTTGCCTTGGGAAGCAGAATTATGGAATCACAGAATGGTTTGGGCTGGGAGGGGCATCAAAGCTCAGCCCATTCCACTCCCCTGCCATGGGCAGGGACAGCTTCCACTAGCCCAGGTTGCTTCAAGCCCTGTCTGGCCTGGCCTCGCAGTAACTTGGAACCTGATTTTAAAGTGTTCAGCTCCCAGGAAAACCACAGGTAACACCAACACAGGGAATAAACGGAACTAAACCAGAACAAGGGGGCCACGTCCAGCTTTGAGCATGGGGCTTTTTCACTGCCGCATTTCCCCATATGTTGGTCAAGAACTGCTCTCTGCTCAGGGCCTTTTGATCTTTCCCTCCACAAGGAGACTCTTTTGGCTTGAATCTCTCCCCGTGTCAGCTCGGGAGCGCTCCTGCAGCAGCAGAACCAGTCTGGCGCAGGACTTGGCCTGGCTCCTCTGTGCCTCAGATAATCCTGGGCCCCCAGCCCCGCACCTCGCTGCTCTGCTGGGACCCCGAGCTCCGCATCCCTCCAGGGCTGCTCCTTGGGCTCCGTTTCCCCATGGCTGGCACTGGTCCCTTGCTGGGACGTGTCTGTGTGGCGGGGATGGGATGGAGGTGACGGCCCCGCGTGTTTGATCGCGCTCCTCTCTGTCTGCTCAGGAGCTGTCAGCGATTTCACTACCCGGAGTAGCTGTCACTCCACTTTTGGCTCTAGGATCCTGTTTTGATTCCAGCCCTTATCGAGTTTATCTAGAATCCTTCTGCTCATTTAAAAGAAAAAATAAAAAAGCCACCCAAAAAAAATCTCTCTTATTGAAAGTGCTTTCGGAGTTCGTCTGAGTCGGCTCCCGGAGCGCCCTGCGTGGGTTTGATGCACTCCAGCCTAATTGATGTCCTGGGTTTGAAGAGCTGTCTGGATGAGGGGCCCGCCAAAGCCTCTCAGAGTAATGTGATTTGCTGGAGAGCCCTGGTGTAGGTTTGCAGAAACACTGCTGCTCCTGCTGCCAGCTTAAATCAGATACCAGCCTGACCTCGGCAAGCAGTGTCTTCTCCTATAAATTTTGGCATCACAGTGAGTTACATCATTCGAGCTGTGTTATGTGCTGTTACAGACAAGGAGTCACGCAAGTTAATGTGGCATCTGGCTGGAATTTAAAGGCAAATGCACAAGGCTGGGCAATCCAAACCCGCCTTTGCCCTGGCACCCACGGCTGCTCCGCCAGCCTTGCCGATGGCCGGGGCGGTTCTGCTCCCACGGGGCAGGGATGTGCTTCCTCCAGGCACAAATCCCATATTTACCGCCATTTCCTCCCCGCTCTGCCTTTGACAGGAAGATGAACAGGAGTCCTTCATCCTCGGGAGGCAGGAGCTGCTGATGGAGCACCGTGTGGGGATGCAGAGGGTGGTGCAGGGAGGTCCCACTCGGGTCACCCGGCTGTGAGTGGGGAGGACAGGGCCCCACCCAGCCCAGGGCTCTGTGAGGACGCAGTGGCTCCCAAACACAACCCCTGCACCTTTGCAGTCTCATTCTCAGCAGGGCTCCCCAGATTCCCAGCCGTGAACCCTCGGCCCTCGCGCGCTGCCCAGCCTGTCCTCCCTGAGCCACCACGCTCCAGCTCCCGCTGGAGCAGAGATGTTCCAGCATTCCCAGGACCCCTCGGCCCCCGCTGTGTCCATCACCATGCTCAGTGCCCCCCCAGCCCCCCTCTTCCTGCCGTGACAGCCTGGCAGCCCTGGAGAGAGCAATCACAGTCCTGCTCACAAATGGGCACTTCTCTCATCCTGGCTTAATTCGCTCCTCGCTGCTTTGCAGAACCCCTCCCCAATTAACCAATTAGGAGATAATGTGATTTGCTCCATCAGGACTGCAGCCACGGTGGATGCAGGGAGCAAGTGCTGGCCCCACGTGCCAGTGCTGGGTCCAGCCCAAATTCCATCCCTGGAATTTTGAATTCTTCCCTGTCCCTTTCTGTCCCTGTTTCCCAAATCCAGCACTTCCAGCTGGCCCTGCCCTGGATCTCAGGGAGGTGCTGCAAGCACAGACAATTCACAAGTGTTCCTGAAGCAGCAGAGCCCGGACAGGCCAGGGGCTGCTCATTTTGGATATATCCTTCTTTTTGTTTTTTTTTTTTTAAGGGGGCTGGAAGGGGCATCATCCAAGTTTTCCATTTATCTTGCACAGCAGTAACATATTTCACATATGATAAAAGTTTTTGAGTCATTTTCCTTCATTTAGGCTACGTTAAATCCTTCTGCCCAACTTTTAGGCTGTGTTAAATTATTGATTTCATTGTATCTTACACAAGCTGCTGTGCATTTTAACACAGGGGAAAAAAGAAACATTTTGGATTCTTCTTTCTGAGTACCACGGGATGGGGAGGCAGAGACAAAGGCACATCTGTGTGCAAACCACTCCATGAACTTTCCAGAGAAGAAAATCTGTTTTCTGTTCTGGTTTGGGTCTCACTGATGGTACAAACACTGCTGTGTGTTCAGAGGTTTCCGTCTCTCCTCCTGCCAAGAAACACCAGGACCTTAGAGACACCTTGGGATGGGGGCAGAGCTGATGGGTGAGGAGGAAACAGACCATAATATTATGAAGCATCTGGTGAAAAACTACAAATGGATGATTGCATCTTCTCTCTACCCAGCTCTGCCTTGAAAAAGTTCTTCACTGTAATTGTAATTGATGTTTTCCTTTGCCCTTGTGAAATGGTTTAGTGGTTTGGAAGTGATTTAAAGGAGGGATAAATACGCAAAACCCTCCCAGGTCTGTGCCAGGCTGCACCTCCCTCTGCCCAGATGGACCACGAGATCCCTGGCACCGACTGATCCCCTTGGGGAGCTGATCCCTTTGTCAGGCAAAATGTGACATCCTCAGAAGGTTTCTGACCCCTTCTGAAGTGGCCAAGGTGTGTTCTGTGCTCTGGGCGCTGTGTGGGGTCAGTTTTGGGTCAGTGCTGCTGGGAGCTCCCCCAGGACATGGCTGGGTCCTGCCTGTGTCCTGGGAACAGAACCAGCCGGGATTTCACTGTTTTTGTCAGCAGCAGGGACAGCTGAGGGAGGGCTGGGATCGCTCACGGCCACACCAGGATCACCCACAGGCTCTGAAAGCTGCCTGGGACATCCCCCCATCCCGCTGATCCCAGGGAAAGGATCTTCCTGCAGAACGAGAGGAGAATGGAACTCTGGAGAAAGGGAACGATTTACCCCAAGTACCTGTGAGTGCTGCACACCTCACTGCAGGTGCACAAAGGGACCCGTTCCCAGAGGGGGCAGTGACAGGGTGTGAGGAGACAAGATCAGTGAAGTCCTCCAGCCCGGGATATGAGGGGAGCATGAGATGGAAAGACCCCCCTGAGGGAATTTCCTCCATGCTCCTGAAGCCCATTTACGGCTGGGTCAGAAGCAGCCGGGGTTTGCTGGCCTGTCCAACGTGCCACAAACATGGGAGAGGGGTTGAGAGGGCTGGAGAGGAGCTCCTGGATGCCAGTGGGGTGGAGGCTGGCTGAGTGCCCGTGGAAATGAGGATATTAATGAGGCTGAGTGTGTAATAAATTGGAATTTATGGTACAATTAGCACCTAGAACCTCAGATGGGTGTCTCTGCTATTTTAAATCTAAATAAATAACTACATTAACACTACCCCACCAGTTGTTTTTTGCAGCATAGCCAAGGCCCAAGTAATTTACTAAAAATAATGAGCCTGGCTCAGTAAAGACCAGCAAGACTGTGAGACAGCTCAACGGGGTTACATTTGCAGAGGGATGTGTTCCAGACGTCCTGGAGATTGGTGGTGTGTGGAACCAGGAGACGAAAGAACTCTGGAGTTCTGGTATGACAAGAAACAGCACAACCCCCGCCCCAGCCCAGAGCCAGGCTGGCAGTGCCCTGCAGAGCCCCCACCTTCCAGAGAACCACAGAAAGTCCTGAGATGTTGTTGCTGTTGTTGTTATTATTATTATTCTTTTAAAAAGTTCCCTCTGCAGACTGCTGTGCCTGTGACATTCCCTTCAAGCCGCAATAACTAACCTGTCACAGCCTACAAACGCTGACAATACAGCGCTGTGTGGGGCTGACTTAATAAACCTCATTTACATTCATTTTGATTCGCTCAGGCATTGAAAAACATTTCACAGGGAAAAAGAAATAAGTAGGAACCTCTCCAAGCTGACATGATGTTTGCTGATATGATACGAACGGACTTAATAGCAGCACATATGAGAACATGCATTCCTTACAATATTTGCAAATGGGCTTCTTTTTATTTACTCGTGATTTTTTTCCCTTTTTCTCCTTTGTGCTGGTGCCACTCGTGCCGTGGGAGCAGTGCCATGACCACAGCTCTGTGCCACGGACATCCCCAAGCGCTCGTGTCCTGAGCGTCCCTGTGCCCGCGTGACCCGTGGGCCGGGTGGGTCACGGAACCACGGAATGGCTTGGTTGGAAGGGCCTGCAGGGATCAGGTTGTTCCAACCCCTGCCACAGGCAGGGAACCTGCTCCTCCTCCTCCACAGCGTGCTGGGTCAGTTCTTGCTGCAGTTTTTTACTCTTGCTCCATAATCAGAGGCTCCACTCCCCAAATTCCCTTCCCACAGTCACTCTGAGCTGGTCTTCCCGAACTCGACCAGTCCAAGGCTTCCAGCAGTGGAGGCCTGTATGGGTCCCATCTCTGGGTGAGCCCAGGCTGGGTGGGGCTGGCAGAGCCTGGGGAGGGTGAGCAGCCAGCCCTCCACAGCAAGGCTGGCAAGTCCTGGATGAAATGCACCCACCCAGCTCCAAGCCCCAGGCTGGAAATCTCCCCAAAGCCGCCTTTTCATGCTCTGTACATCCCTTTCCTCCAGCCCCCCGTGTGCCTTGCATCCCTCCCTTCCCTCCCAGTCTGCAGCAGCCCAGGGCAGTTCCCAGTGCCCCTGTGTCACCAGGAGCTGCACCAGAGCCTGCACAATGTTGGAGGGATCTCAACTGGGCTAAAAGTTTATTTTGCCTCAAAGAGTGATAAACACACGAGACCTGGTGGTTCTGTTATTTCTGCTGAGCTTTTTCCCCGCTGACATTGGTTTAAAATAAGTTCTCTTGATTTACATCTGTCTAAGATCAGAAGGGAACAGAAGGAGTTTCAGCAGAACAGGATTCTGCAGATGAACACACGGGGCTCGTTTGCTTTCTCTTATCTGATTTGCATCACTTGGAGAGACAGTTTAATTTCAAGCACTGGCCCTGAGCAGTTGAGAACAGGAAAAAAATAAAACTCCCAAACCCTGACAAAGTCTCACAATTAAGCGAGTTGGGGAGGTGCGAGGAGCTGGGAAACCTTCTGGGAAGGGGAAAACAAGACCACAGAATGAGAAATAAAACCGAGGGGAAGGTGCAGGGAAAAAGATAATTTGCCATGGGAGCATTCCAGTGGCACTTCAGGAAAAACTCAGAGGCTGCTCAGCCACAGCACAGTCTGAACCCACCCAGGCCGGGCGGGAGCTTCACCCCGCAGAGCCCCGGCCGTGGCGAAGCCCTGGGCACTGGAGAGCCCCTCACACCCAGCCCGGCTGCTTCCCGTTCCCGGGATGTCTGCAGCCGGAGCCCTGGGTGTTCCTCTCCTCCCTGCGCTGCTCCTGCAGCCACCACCTTCCCCAGGGCCGGGCAAGTCGACAGCGCGACGGGAGAAGGGAAATGGAGGGAAAATTGAGTTGTCTCCTTCCCCCCGGGGAGTCTCCCTCTCCTGCCCGTGTCTGAAATCGCTCATTTCCTACAGCTCCTGAGAGCTCCATCGAGCGGGGACCCCGACGCGCCTGTGCCCATCGATAGCCCCGGGATGTCACTGCCCGGGCCACTGCCAGGGCCACTGCCAGCCCCAGGGCCACTACCAGCCCCGGGGCCGCCCCTGGGGCAGATCCTCAGAGCAGGGAGGAGCAGCTCTGCAGGCGGCCAGGGCATCTCCTGCTGCTGGCATCAGCCCCTCACCGGGAAGGGGAGCTCCCACCTCATGCGTGACATCACCCATGACATCACAGGTGACATCACAGGTGACATCACACATGTCACCCCCCACCCAGCTCCGTGCTTTGGGTGAGCAGAGCTCCCGGCTCTGGTCGTGGCCCTCTGCCGTACCATTCCTTGAACGCAGCCATTATTTTTGCCAAGATCTCATCAATAACCCACCAAAACTCTCCCTCCCTGTCCCCGGCTCGCCCATGCTCTGTCCCAGCCACCTCTCCTGGCTCCCAGGTGCCCCTCGGTCCCCGTTCCTCACACAGGGGAGGAGATGCTGCCCACAGAGAGGGATGAAAGTCCAGCTCAGAGCCCCGATCACCCCGTGGCCCTCAGGCACCTGTGGAGCTCTCCCTCAAAGCTCCAGCGTCCCGGGGTCCCTCTCCCTGGAGGTGCAGAGCCCCCCGTGTCCCCAGGGCAGGGACACCACGGGGGCTGCACGGAGCATCCCCAGGAATCCTCCCAGCACAGCCCACCCCTCACCCAGGCGAGGAGCCGAGGGCAAAAAAATGAAAGAATATTGAACTTCTAATGCACTGTAATTACCAAATGATCCTATCTCAGAAGCAATGGGGCCCTGTGGGATTTATTGCTGTATTAACAGTGGTTTTCCATGGCATTACTTAATGAATAATGTCTGGGCTAATAGCACACACACAAGAAAAAAAAAGAAGAAAAGAAAGGGAGAGAACACAACACCAGTGTAATTATTATTTCTTCTAATGCAGCCACTTCTTGCATAAATACCCATCTCTCTTTATTGGGTTGTTGTTTAAAAAATGTTCCCTATTAAATTGCCATCGGTGCAAGGCATGTATTATAGTTATAATTTTTCCTTTGGCTTTACAAAGGTATTTTCCCAGTCCCCAACGCTCTTGCACACCCAACTGACCACTCAGTCCCATCCATCCCCCGGTGCCAACCCGGGCTCTGCTCCCTGGGCCCTCCGAGGGCCGCCAGGACCTCAGCTGTGCAAACAGCCCAGCCTCTGTTTATTTTGGTAGCCTCACAAAATATTTATGGAGAGTTATTCGAGCAGAAAGGCTGAATGGAGATCATTGAAATGTGTCAAATTAAAGAGTGCTTAATGCTGCCTAATCTGCTGGTAATTGCTGTTGTGGCAGTGATGGCATCAGGGCTGGGTAAGGAAGCTAATGACAGGGAGAGAGGGCTGCTCCTGGCACCAGCCAGCTCCCACAAGTCAGGCCTTTCATCTGGATTTTGATCTATAATTTGATCTATAAATTGATCAAAGGACCCCTCAGTGTTCCAGCACATCCTCATTCACAAACAGGAGTTACCTGCCCACGGGCAATGCCCCAGATCCAGGTGCCCTCAGGGGGCAGCCCCTGCCCCACAGCGCTCATCACCCCTTAAAACACATCAGACAAGGAAGATTTGTTATCTCCATTGTAGAGCAGGGGAATTAAAGCATCCAGAGACCTAGAGACCAGCAAACACTAATAATAATAATAATAATAATTATAATGATAATAAATGCTACTTGCAACTGCTGATGCCTAACTGCACTTGGCAGAGTGTGTGGCACTAATTACCGGGGCTGTGTCTGATTAGCCCCGGCTTCACTGGGGAATTTTTGTGCCTCCGATCACTGAGAGCCAAAACCAACCCCCTGTGGGGCACGTGGGACCTCCACCCTCATGGTTTGCCCCGCTTTTGTCCTTGATGAGCTCAGCAGTGAGAGGAAAAGGGAGACAGGGCCCGGTGGGTTTCAGGGGCTGGACCGGGGATCAGCACTGGGAAGGACAAAGTGGCTGCTGGACACATTTCCAAGTGAACACTGATTTTGCTCCCCAAGAACTCCTCTCTCTCTGTTCAGTAAAAACCCTGCTTTTGGAACAGCAAACCCATCGCCCTGGCAACGAGCTGTGATGTCAGAGGAAATTGGCTCCGGCATCCTCGGGGGAAGAAGCAGGAGTCAATAACCCTGGAGCAAGGCAGCTTCAGATTCCAACACCAACTAGCCAGCACCAGCCCTGGGAAAGAGCTCTCTGAGCTCTGCCACAGGCCCAGGCCAGGCACATTTTCTGGGCAGAAAAGTGTGAGTCAGCATTTCCCCAGCAGCAGCTCCCCAGCACCAGGAGCACTCAGTGAGTCAAGCCTTGGCACATTCTGGGTGCTGCCTCCTCTCCCACCCTGACCGGAGCCACAGCCCGGGGTTGTGGCAAGCACCGAACATCCAGGGGCTTCCCCAGAGCCTCAGGACTCCCCGTGTTCCCCTGCTGCGGGGCAGGACGGGGAACAAGCCCCTGGCTGGGGGTGGGAGCAGGGGGGACGCGGGAAGGGCTCTCCAAGGGGAGGGGGCTGAACCGGTCTGCTCCAGTTACGGAGCACAGCAAGCGAGAGGTTCATCATTAACTGTCAAACAGCGGTTTTAATCAGCCCTGCTCCTTGGTGGAAGATAGATTTAATATCAAGGCACATTTTCAGAGCCATTAGTTTAATTATGACAGGTGTCTGCAAACTGGATGGCTCCGCTTTCAGCTCTGAATGACAGCGCTTAATTCCACGGGCCCACAGGGGCCATGAGGGTACTTTACAAAAATGAGCTTCCATTAAAGCATAAGTGTTTCTTTCTTTCTTCCTCCCTTTTTTTTTTTTCATACATATATAAATATATATTTCTCTCCTTTTGTTCTCTCTTCTCTGCTGAGAAAATGAGAGCTGGTCAGAAAATTGCCCTTTAGTGGAAGCCAAAATAATTTTCCTTGCCCATTAGGACGGGCATTACAGGTTAGGAAGGCTGTGCCCCGTGCTCTCTGACCAGGCAGAAGCACAGCAATTCGCTGCTTAACCTTTCCATTATCCATCCCTCTCTCCAGTGTCTTCCCAGTAAATAGGTAAATAACCAATAATAACAAATAATGGAAGGTTTGGGTGCCCGTAAGATGCTGTTTACCCCGAGCAGAGACTGAAGCAGGTTACCCTGAGCCCCTCCAGGTGTGCTGCTCGGAGGTGATAATTCCCACCTCCAGCACCGTGTCCAGCTCACAGCACCTCATTTCCACCTAATACAGGCCCCCAAAAGTCTTCCCCTCGCCCTGGTAACCTACAAACGGAGAGGTTTTCCATGGCCATCCTTGGGGTAAACCCACTGGGACTTCTGCAACTTTTGGGAAGTTTGGATTAACTTCGGTAATGCCGCAGCTCCAGCCCAGCCCTGGCCGTTCATCAGCTCCCTGCTGGCGGCTCCTGGTGAACGTCCCCAGTTCCCTGCTGGAATTTCGCTCCAGTTTGCCCCGGGGCGGATGGAGGCTGCCTCCCTTTGTGCCATCAGCTCCCGCCGGGATGTGTCCCTGGACAGAGGGGATGAAGGGGAGCAGGACGGACCCGTCCCCAGCATCATCGGGAGCCCCGCATCCCGCGGCTCCCCCGCATCCCGGCGCTCTCCCGGCCCCGCACCCCGCGGCTCTCCCGCACCCCGCGGCTCCCCCGCATCCCGGCGCTCTCCTGGCCCCGCACCCCGCGGCTCTCCCGCATCCCGCGGCTCTCCCGCACCCCGCGGCTCTCCCGGCCCCGCACCCCGCGGCTCTCCCGCATCCCGCGGCTCTCCCGCACCCCGCGGCTCTCCCGCACCCCGCGGCTCTCCCGCACCCCGCGGCTCTCCCGCATCCCGCGGCTCTCCCGCATCCCGCGGCTCTCCCGGCCGCACAGTGACCTCTGCTGCAGAGCACAGCAGCTGCCAGCCCGGCTCGCACAGCCTCCACCCCCAGGCACCTCCGGAGGTGTTTCCCAGCACCCCGAGTCCCTGCTCCTGGGTCCCGCAGGGGCAGATCCATCCCACATCAGCTCCCCAGCTCCTGCTGGGGACCCCAGAGGGCAGAAAAGGAGATGAGGAGAGTCACCACAGCCGCGGTGACTGTGCAGGCTGCCTGGGACGTGCTGCCAACAGGTTCTCAGCAAGGGACGCCTTTCTCCAGCCCTCCCGAGACAAAATTCCTCCAGACCAGGTCACCTCAGAGCTTTGCCCCGGCACCCCGTTCTCGCCCTGCTGCTCTGCCACCCCTTCCCTGGGCAGCTCTGCACCAGAACTGGCCTGAGATGCTCCCGGCAGCTCCTGCACAGGAGAACGCCGGCCTGGCCCCGGCAGCTCCCGGCTGGGCCGGAGCGGTGCTGACACAGCAGGGCCGGCGAGCAGCAGGACCTGCCCCGGGATGGCCCCGAGGGCTCTCGGCGAGGGGACAGAGCCTGGGGCTGCTCCTTGCGAGGGGACAGAGCCTGCGGCTGCTCCTTTCGGCACCGCAGCCCCCGGGGCCTTCAGCTCCGGCTCGCCGCAGTCTGGAGTCTTTCAGGCTCTTTCTAAAAGGTCAAAAGGAAATATCACTTCTACTTTTCCCCAAGCCTGATGTTGAACATTGAAGTCTCCAGCCAGCCCTAAACGCTGTTATTTCTTGCTCCTAATTTGCAGGGTCCCTCGTTATCTCCACATGGCCGTGACCTTTCTGTCAAGTGTTTAGGAGCTGATGGAGGAGACTTCAGACGTGCCAAAGCCATTCCACTTGTAAGACAGAACACACCAGCCTCAGAGGGTGGCAGGGAAATCCCTTCTCACCCAGCCCTTCCAGGAGCCCTTCCAGGAGCCCTTCCAGCCCCTGCACCAGGCACAGAGACACCCCTGGGTCCCCCCTGGTGGAAACCAGCAGAGCTCCAGGTGGGCACTGCTGAGCCACTCTGATTTCTCAGCATCCAGCAAAGACTCCTGGAGCCCTGCCCTGGGCACTGAGGGAACAGGAGAGGCCTCCAGGACCCTCCTCTGCAGCTGCTTCTACAACGAACTTGTTCCAGTGGTGATGCCAAACTGGGCTGGAGACTCCGGCATTCAAAACTTAGACAGGCTTGGAGATGGGGAGAGGGATTGGAGAAAAGATCCAGGTGCTGGAGGCACGCAGCATGGAGTGGGTTTAAACGGAACTCAGACCATAACAGCTTCTGGAGGCTTTGTGCAACCCTTCAGCGCCCAGTCACCACTGAGGTCAATTTGTAAGCGCCGCCCCTGGGTGCTAAACCCCAGAGAGCCACTGGGATTTCACAGCAAAGAGAAAATTCCAAGATCCACGACCAAAGTTAGCAGCAGAGTTGATTCAATTTCTGCACAGTTTTCCAGTTCCTTCAAAAACCACAAAAACCCCAAAACCCCCTCCAAAACCAAGAAAAGATCAGTGTGTTTCTCCAAAACACAGCCCTCCTCCCTTCCCTTTCCTCCCCTTTGGAAGTGGCTCTGCCCTCGCTCCTCCCCAGGAGGGGTCTGGCAGGTTCCAGCACCAGAGGAACCTGGGAGAGACAGCAGAAGTTATTTCAGTCCCACCACACAAAATCACAAATACTCCAGACAAAGAACAGGGGAGCCTGGCAGCGGGGAGGGTGTCTGAGGTACCAACGCAGCCGTAACCCGAGGGCTGGCAAATGACATGGCTTTGAAATGAGTATTCCTTCTGATATTTAATGACACCAACCCAGAGAGGGGGAAGCGCTCCTCTGCTGCACCCCGTTGTCTTCACCGAGGGCCAGAAGAACCAGGCACTGCTGTGGTTTCTGTATCCAGTGCCTTTTTCACAGCGTTTCACTGCAGACAAACACACACGCACCAGGGAAGGGGCTTCCCCTCCTGGCTTCTGGGCCATTGCTCCTGGAGTTTGGAGCTCAAGGGGCATTGGATTGGTGGCAGAGAGAGCCCAGCAGCTCCCAAACACCTTCCTGTCTCAGAGGAGCCCCCTCATCCCATGGATCCACACCTGGGGGTGCTTTGGGGCAGGACCAGCCATGGGTGGGTCAGAACTGAGCTCTAAGGCAGGACAAAAAGGCTTAGGAAGGGCCAGAGCAGCCCAGTGACCTCAGGAGCTCCCAGCACACCCAGGCTGCCCAGCCAGCAACCCCCAAAAACGCATCTGTGGAGCCCTGTGGGTACAGCAGTGGTGGGAGGGAGCCTCAGCAGCCCCCAGGGACCCTCACTCCCCACTTCAGCTGCAGGGAGAGCCCGGGGAGCACCAGACACAGGGAAGTCTCCTCAGCCTCTCCCCTGTGGCCCCACACCAGGGCCCTGAGCACCCTCACTGCTCTCAGGTCAAAATGAAACTGTCACAGGGAAGAAACCGGCGGAACAAAGCTTGAAAAATCCCCAAAGGCTTTGAGCAAACACCTCCCCACACTGCTGCTGGAGCATCTCGTTATTTGAGGTGAACACATGATTTCCAGAGCTGACTCAGGCTCTCAGCGCTGGGGCTGCCGCCTTTCCGAGCCCCAGCTCACCTGCAATCCACACCAAATTGTGGGGAGCCAGCACTAAAAACAGCAAGCCTGTGATTTTACACGCTGTTGCTGGGTTGTTTCCTGATTTCTGCTCTGACCTTGATGTTTTTGTGGTCCCAGGCAGACGCAGCAAATGGAAAAACAGCATCGCCCTGCTCCCATGCAAAGCTGCTGCATCACAGGAGAGGCGGTGAATTTTTGTGCCTGGTGGCAAACACACAACCCATAATCCCGAGTAAAAAGCGTTACCTGTGGCAAACAGGCTCCTGCAGCAGCTCAGGGACGCGTTCCCTTGGAGAAACTGGCAGGAATTTTCTTAAGGTCAAGCTCTGACTCCAAGAGCGACAATGGGAGATTTTCCAGGCTGCCAAGCAGTCACCTTGGCGCTGCTCAGAGCAGTGGGAGCCTGTTCATTTGTCTCTCACTGTGTTTAAAGCAGAAAATAATAAAGGAAAAAGAGAAAAAGGGCACATCCGCAGAGCTCCAATGCCCAGCCCTGCAGAAAGCAGTGACAATATCCAGGTTACAGCTCCTGCTAACCCCCCCTCACACGCTAACTGGGCTTGGGGCAAACACAACGAACCCAGGCGATTTGCATTTGGCAATTCCTCCTTATCCTCACCCAGCTGTGGATCCTTTACCCCCAGGGCAGCTGATTCTGCCCAGGTGGCTCTGGTGGAGCTCCGGGTGTGACACAGTGGGGTCACTCTTGTCTCCCCCATAAAAAGGGACAGGATGAGGAGAAAAGGCCTCTAGGAAGAATTCCTTCATGGAAAGGGTTGTCCGTGGAGGACAGAGGGGTGTCCCCATCCCTGGAACTGTTCAAACAAGGTGGGGATGTGGCCCTTGGGGCCATGGTTCAGGGGTGGCCGTGGTGGTGCTGGGTGGCCTCAGCTCTGTGCTCCCAGCCCCTGCTGTGTTGCTGGCTGTGAGGAGGAGGTTAAACAGCCCCACCTGACCAGGATACCCCGGATTCAGGCCCTCAAGCATAAACCTACTCCTACTTGGCTCCCCAGGAGCTCCCAGAGAGGAAAAGCTCATTTTGCTGGCCCAGGTTGAGCCCCCAGTTCCTCTTCCCATCCCCACCCTCAGCCCTGGGCTCAGGGCACTTGTGGTGCTTTTATTAAATCCTGTTCCTCTGTGGGGCATGAAAAGTGACACCTGCCTAAGCCCAGCCTAGGGTGCCTGAAGGGGAGAGGAGAAGATGTTTCCTCAGCATTTATTGATATCAAAACACATATTTGTATTGCTGAGGCATTGGCTGTCAGGCTCTGAGCAGAAAATCACTCTTGATGCAATAAAACCTCTCAGCCTGTTCAGCTCTGCTAAAGCAGTCCCTGCCCAGTGTTTAATTACCAGTTCAAGGCTGAGGAAACCAAAGCAGCTTGATGGAAAGGGAGAACTTCCACGGCACCTAGGATCCTGCAGCGCAGGGAGGGGACCTGACCCTAAAGTGTCCCTGAACACGCTGCTGACAGGAGGAGAAGCCCCTTGTATGGCATAAGAAAATAATTTAAAAAACCTTCAGAAGGGTTGGGAGCATAAAAATTTCTGGCTCTGTCGTCTCTCTGTTTCTGCAAGCAGCAAAAGATCCATAATTCTCACACTTAATGTAATTCCGAGGCATCTAAAGTGATTTACAGTCAGTTTACTCAATACTTTCAGCTTTATTTAATGTAACAGTTATGGCACATAAAAAGTTTATTGAAAATCCTTTGGGAGTATGATTGAGTAAGAAACAGTCATTGCTAACGCCATTACAAGGGCTGAAGAGAAGGATCCCAGCATGTTCCCTCGGTGACCCCTCCAGCTCTGTGATCCGGGGTCACCCCAGGAGGGGACAGGGCCACCCCGTCCTGCCCTGCTGGGGAGGGGACGGCCTGGGAGGGGCCTCGGGGACAGCCTGGGGTCTGCTGTCCTTGCCAGCGGGGTGGGAAGGAGAGCAGAGGAACTTCTGGGAAGCTGAGGGGGGAGGAATTTCCCTCCTGCCAAACTCACTCGTTTGAGCCGATATTTATTTCCATATTTCCACGCACAAGCAGAGCTGAGCCTCTCTCAGAGCAGAGGAGCTGTTTTGGGTGGGATTGGGATGGAATAGGGTTGCAGGAGGCTGGAAGTGCACGGATTGTCCCCAACTCAGCTCCCTCTCCGGCTCTTCCAGCATCTCCAGGATGTTAAACTTGTCCCCAAACGTGAAATTGCGGAAGATGTTAATTTGCCTTCGCAGTTAACAACCATCACTTTTACCATCACTGCAGCAATAACTCCAATTTAATAATTGCCAGCACTGGTAGTGAGAACATCCACAGTGGTGAGCAGCTCTCAACATCAATTTTTGTTGGATATTCTTGCAGTGCTGGCAGCCTACCAAAGCTGCCTGGAACAACAGAAGATTCACATTTATCTTAAGAGGTGAGAAAATGAACAAAATATCTGGTCCTGTTGCTTTGGCAGCACCCACAGGCTCTGGCGAGAGGCCAAACCCAGTGTGTCCAAACAAACCAGGCCACAGCCCCTTGGGGGGACGCTGGAGAGAGCTCCCAGCTCCTCCATCCCTGCTGCCAGCCTGGGTGAGGGCTTGGAAGGGGGACTTCAGCCTGGCTGATGCCCGGGTGTGGGGGTCCCACCCACCCCACTGGGGTCCCAGGAGATGTGGGCACAAAGCTCCTTTCCCTTCCTGTCCCCTGGGACACCTCCGAGGCCTCTTTCCTCAGCCCTGCTTGCCCACACCACCCACCTGTGTTCTGCAGGGCTCAGAGGTGGACGGGGTGCCACGGGAAGGTGGGAAGAGCCAGCCCAAAGCAGCGCAAAAAGAAAAGAT
Organism: Corvus hawaiiensis; assembly: GCF_020740725.1. NCBI lineage: Eukaryota > Metazoa > Chordata > Aves > Passeriformes > Corvidae > Corvus > Corvus hawaiiensis. Next base: position 2,775,032 of record NC_063239.1, on the reverse strand, counting down.
CCGAGTGCCCTGAGTAAATGGGATAAATAGAGAGTGAAAGAAAAACATGTTCCACATGTGCATGTTCCATAAACAGAAAAAGGTTACATTTTTCAGATAAGATGGATGATGGATTGTTTAGCTGTATTTGTCAATCAAGTATTAAGACTTGCAGAATTAAAATCAGAGCAGTTCAGAGATGGGTTCCAAGCTCTCCAAAACATCAGGTTTGGCATTTCAATAGCTCTCAAGCTATCAACTCTAGACACACAAACAGAGAGATGGATGGGTGATTTGGAGGAGAGATGGAGACATTCTTTCAAGAGGAATTTTTTTTTTTTTCCCTTTTTTTCCAAGAGATGATTTGCTTGTGCCAAGAATTCAGCCTGGGGAAAAGTCCAAATGCAGCATTTCCTCTCGCTGAAGCTGGGGCTTGGCCCAAACCAAGCTCTGGCTTGGCAGCCCCGCTCTGAGCAGGGACAGGGCAGGGATGTGGAGCCTCCAGCCCAGCAGCGATGGGCACGGCCGGGGGCACGGACATGCCGGGCTGTGCCCAGGAAAGCACCTGCAGGTGCCCAGAGCGTGATGGGGGCAGAAAGGCAAGATTTGGGGCTGGAGCTGGCGGGAGAGGCTTCACCAAGCCCGCTGCTGTTAGACAGAAATTCCTAGAAACAGATGCAGCGAATTCAGAGCTTCGGAGGCAGTTGTGGAGTTTGGGGTCTGCTGGGAGCAGCCTGTGTAGTTTATGGATTAATGTGCTATTATTACATTACTCTTTAAGCTTCAAAGGTCTGCCAGGAAACCTAAGCCCACCATCTATTGAATGACATTTTAAGAACAAATAATACATTAATATATTTAATTTGAGAATAAACACATACATTATAGGAAGGGATTTTGTCTATGCTGATAAGTCAGTGCCTGACCTTTCTGCTGCAATCCCTGGGTGCCAAGCCAGGGCCGCTCCCTGGAAGCTCAGCCCCAGCTCTGCTCCTGCGGCTCCGAACCGCGGCCGCCGCCTCTGGAAGCGGCAGGTCAGCCCTAATTATCCCTTCGACACTAATCTGCAGCTACACTAAATCTTGTTGCCTCAAATTAGTTAATCAATTAAGTGTCAAACCACAAAATGTTACTGATTGTGGCCTGAATTTATTGCCTTGGCACACAATTCCATCTGCTCCTTCCCTCCTGGGCTGGAGAACTTTGGGGCAGGAGCTGCCCCAGACCTTCAGGGAAGGGTTCATGGAAAGGAATGGCTGGAAGAGCAAAGTCCTGCTCCCCCCTGGGAGTAACCCCTGAACTGGGATGCACCAGGGACAGGGTTTGGGGGTCCTGGTGGGCACCAAGCTGAGCCAGCGGCGTGTCCTGGGCACCTGGGCTGTGCCAGGCAGGGCAGAGGGGACCCTTCCCTCAGAGCTGTGTCCTGCCTGCTCTGGGCTCCCCTTCACACGGAGAGAGTCCAAGGAAGGACTCTGGAGATGATGAACCCCAAGCCTGGGGCCCCAGCCCCTGCAGGCTCCACCTGGGTCTGACAATTCCACAGGTCAGAAAGTCCCATTGCTTGCACAGATTAGCTTGGAAAATTTTAGGAGATGATCAATGTTGCTGAAAGGCTTTTCAGCTCCAGAGAGGGTTTTTCTTTTTTAGAATTTTGACGAAAAGATAAAACTGATAACTGCAACATTTAGCTTTTTCAAAAGTCGTGAAAATATTCAGCTTTGGAAAACATATCTGGTCAAAAAATAAAATAGTCTGCTTTCTTGGAGACAGTTTCAAAAATAAATGTCAGCCTTTTAAGTGTGTATTTGAAAGAGGAAAGTTTTTTAGAAAGAGGTTTTTGGGTTTGTTTGTTGTTCTCGAAAAACAACAACCATTTTTCAACAGAAATTTCAGTTCTCAGGGAAAAGCTATTTTTCATTCAAATGATGTTCAGCAGAAAAAATGTTCACCCAGCTCTGCTCCCCGGGGCTCCTGTGTGCACCAACGCTGTGGCTGGAGGTTCTCCTGTCCCTGTGTCCGGCTCTGGGGCCAAAGCCAAGGGACAAAGGTGAGTGCAGAGCTCTCAGGGTGAGATGGGTGATGCCACCCTGGGAGCAGGGGAAGCTCCTGCTCCTCCCACTGCCATCGTCCCCTCCTAGGAGCAGTTAAAAATGCAAATCCGAAGGCCAGACTTTGGGAGAGGCAGCCAGAGCGGTGGGGGAAAAATTGCCAAAGCCAGGTTTATTGATCCCCAGTCGAGATTGATGGCACAATAAGAGCAGGAGGCGAAGAGTGATTTTGCTTTTGAAAACGTTGATGAATAAGCACTCAGGGGCAACAAATAGCTGGACTCCCTGGATGATGGACGGCAGCAGCAGAACAAGATGCATTTTTATAAATGGGTGAAAGGAGAGGAGGACTTATTAAAAAAAATGAATGACCACACGTGGCAGGGATATGCCACTGGGGAGAAGCCAGCCATTGATTTATGTGCACTACTGGCATTTGAAAATTCAATAATAACATTGACAAATGAGAGGCAAAGCTGGCCAGAGGACAGCAGAGAACTTGGAGTGGAGAAAGAAAATGCCAAGGTCAGGATGAAGGAACAGAAAAACATGCTTATGTTGGAAAGGTTTTGAGTTAACTCATCTATATAAAGACATTAAGAAAAATCACTCCGGGATCAGAGCTCACCCTCCCGACTGTGGCACGGCCGGGGAGCAGCAAACGCAGGAGCTGTGGCACCCAGCGGAGCTCTGCGGGGATATCTCCTCGCCGGCACGGCGAGCAGGGATCACTGGACCTGCCCCTCCTGCTGCTGATAAGCTGCTGATAAACTGCAGCCTGGCGCTGCCTGGCGCTGCCTGGCACCCCTCAAATGAAACTCCTGCACGTTTCAAGAGCTGCTGCAGGATGTTGTTCCTGGCGAGCTGAGGGCACAGCCCAGCCCCGAGAGCTTCGTCTTCCCTTGCCCTGCCCAGGGAAGGGCGGTAGGAAAGCTGCAGCCACCTCTCCGGAGCCACCGAGCCCTGGCCCACGGACAGAGCACTAATTGAGCTCATCAGAGCCGTCCCTGGCTCCCTCTTGGATAATCCCTTGTCCTCAGCAGCCTGCGGAATGTAGCGTGGCACAAAATGTTACCTTAACATTTGATCTGCTTAATAATCCCCGTTCCCTCCCTGCTGTCCCCTGGCTCCGTGACAAACGGCACTGAGGAGGCGGCAGTGAGAGCTCCGGAGCTGGCACTGCTGTCCCTGCCCTCTCTCCTCCCTCCGGGCTCGTTCTCCTCGGTGGAGGTGCCTTTTCCAGACGCTGGGAGCTCAGCGGTGTGCATGCATAACTCCGTGCTCTGCTGCGCCCTGCTCAGCCCAGGGGCACCGGGGGCTCTGTGCCCAGCCCTGGCACAGCTCCCGGGGGCAGGGGAAGGGCTGTGGGGTGGGGGCCCAGCTCTGACCCCTGGGAACACCCAGGGATTGGTGCTCGGTGGTTTGGAGCACCTGGAGGGAGGGGACAGGCCCTCCCTGGGGCTCAGCACAAGACTTTGCTGCTGAATGAAGCAAAGGCTTTACTCGAAGTGTGTCTCAGCGTGGAGTTTTAGGACAATTGCTGCCCCAGAATGGCTGAACTGAGCTGGGAGCAGTTCAAGCCCTCAAAACAGGACTCGAGATATCATGGCTGGGTTTTTCCCCCTGCCTTTTTACCAAACAATTAATTTCCACCCTCAGCAAAGCAGCTGAATCTCCTGCTTGTGGTGCTTTTCTCAGTCCTCCAGCCTGGCAAATCTCCCTGCCAGAGCCAGATTAGTTCTCAGTATTGTCTAATATCCTGTCAGTCAGCAGCTGCTGTGCAGCTCTGGCCTGTGTATTTTGGGATGTGTCCCTAAACAAGCTCCAAGCCAACAAATCCTTCAGTACCAGGCAGAGGCATCCCTTGGATGGAGGCATCCCTTGGATGCCCTTTGCTGCAGCCAGAGCCATCTTCAACCAGGTGTTTTTGGGGAGATTCCTAAAAGTGGGGCCAGCTGCTCGGCTTTGTGGCAGGTAGATGCAGACAAACCCTGTTCTTTTGTGCTGCCCTGGCAGAAGTGTCTACAGAAGGATTAAACATAATCTCATTAAAATTACAGTGCTGAGGATGGAGTTTGTGGTTCTGTTAGATGTTCTCTATATTTAGATTCCGTGTTGCTGTTGCCACTCAGCTCCTCTACTCCCAGAATTAGTACCCGTGGCAATAACAAGGTGCTCACACAGCGCTCAGTGTGTAAAAGCTCTGAAAATAAACAGTATCACCTTGAATTTCCTTAATCTGAGGAGCTCAAAGCAGTTTATGTAGGTAAAGTGTCTTCTCTGGGAAGGCAAAGAGGATTTTTTGGATTCCCCCAGGTTTTATAGCTAGTCTGTGGATGAGAACAGACTGAAACCCTTGCAGAGAAGCCTGGAGCCCCTCCCAGGTCCTGGAAGATTCATCTTTACCCGTCTGAAATCTCTCAGAGTTTTACACGAGCAACTAAGGCTGGCAAGGAGGCCCTAACTCTCGGTGCAGCAAAAACCCTCTGCTCAAGTTTGACAGAACTGAAATAATTAATGAGGGAAAAGTTGAGAAGCTGATAAAACGTGTGCGAGCCCACCCCTCTGGCCGGGGAGGAGCACAGCGCTCCGAGCTGTGTCAGCAACAGGGTTTTGCAATCCAGTTTGAGGCAGTGCAGCTGAGGACAGCATTAATTTGGAGTTTGGAGCCAGAACTGCATAACCCCATCCACAGCTGGTGCGGTTCTGCTGCGGGAGCCTGGTGAGCAGCCACCACGGGCCCGGCCCGGCATCGAACCCCCTCTGCCCACCAAGGGTGGGAGCAGCTCCTCAGCATCTCTCTGGAGCCCATTAAACCAAAAGTAAGATACCTCCAATCATTATTACTCATTTTTATGGCCACGTTGTTCACAAATGACTGAATTTAGCTGTCAAATGTATTGAAAAGAAAAATAAAACCCAAGCAGCAGCCATCTGCGCCCCAGAAAGGTTTGTGTTTCCCTGGTTGTTTATGGCACGAGGTCCCAGCTCCTTTGTTCCCCCCAGGTTTGTTATTGTGGGGGAAATGAGTGGCTTTTGCTTCCCCATCTAAAAGGCTTTTGCATTCTCTCTGCAGCTCACACTCACTCTCTCCCTGTATGTATTTTTAGTCCATCTATCTGGGATTGACACATGGAACTGTGTTTGTTTCACTGGTTCTGTCTCTCTAATGGTTCTCCTCGCAGAGGGCTCCAGTGTGGGTGATTTACTCTGCTCCCTGGCAGTGCCATTATGGCCACACTCGGTTCCATCAATCCCTGGCAGCTCCGGGGCTCCCTGCCCCACCCGAGGGTGAGGGGAACGAGCAGGGGGAGCTCAAACCCTGCCTGGGCTCAGCTCAGGGGTGTTTGGGGGGGCTCAGCTCCTTTGGGTCGAGTCCTTACCTGGTGCCACCTGGGGTCCCTTCCTGGGAGCACCCACAGCATCCCACAGCTGAGGATTTATCCCGGACCAGGGCTGGCATTTCCAGGAGTTCTTTGTGACCAGAGGGAGGATTCCACTCTATGAACCATCCACTTCGAGGCACCTTAGCAGCCACTCGGTTTCCCAGCAGCTCAGTGACTGTGCTCAGAAACTTGAGCCCTTTCAGGGCCTCTCTTAAGAAGAGTGTCCCAAATCCAGTGGCCACTTAAGAAAATCTTGGCCAGAAGGCATCAAGAATGAGGCACAGTTGATACAAGTAAGAGTTCCACTCCATCAGACCATGTAAACACATATTTAGCTCTAAGTGGATAAATAATCCCTCTGAAAGCCACCCACACCGAGCACTCCTCGAGACCTGGAGCTGGGTTTCGGGTGAGCGTCGCATTTTTCCACCTTCCAGCTCCCCGAGGGGAAGTACAAGCACAAGTTAAAATCCCCGTGCCTGCCTCCACTTTCATCCCTGGCCTGAGCTCACCTTCTCCAGCCCCACCTGGGAGGTAAATCTGCTGAGGCTCCTTGGGCACAGCAACAAACGCTGTCCCAGAGAGACCCCGATGGAGCCAGAGCAGGTGGGCCCCGGGCTGTTGGAGATGCTGCAGGAGAAGGGAAGGGGATGTAAAGGGCAGCCATGGACCAAAGAGGATGGAGCCAGCTCTGGACACATTTATGAGCTCCTGCTCCACAGCACGAGGGTGTCTGGAGTGCCCCAGCCTCAGGGGTCAGTGCTTTGTGGGAACCTCCAGCAGGGATTTACACAGCTCCCACCTCCCTCCCCTCTCTCCATCCTGCAGCCCGGTTCCACCTCCTGGAGCAGGGTGGGCAGCACAGCAGGGCCACCACTGAACTGTGCTTTGGGGCTGCCAGGAATCAGAGGATCCTGGGGTGGTTTTGGTTAGAGATCATCCAGTTCCAATCCCAATCCCACCTTCCACTAGAAGGAGACACAGGACAGCCACGGTCCAGGCCTCCAGCAGCCAGCACTGCCCTGTCTTGGGGAGGTTCTGATGGCCCCAACTGGTCCTTCCACAGAACACCACCTACCCCTGAGGGACCTGTGCCCTCAGAGGTTCTGTGGCCCAGGAGAGCATCCCCTGGCCCGCACAGGGCACAGGGAGGGGAACAGGGGCTTTGGGACAAGTGAAGATCAATCCGGCACCAGTCAGGAGCGCGGAGCAGGAGAAGGGATGTCACCGGCACACGGGCAGGGTGTCACCAGTGACACCTGAGCACACGAGGGGCTGTCCCTGCTCTCACCCCAGGCTGGGGGCAGCCTGTGGCCGGCAGCGATGGGAGGGAGAAATCCCAAGGAAAGCGAGGGAGGAAATGAATTCCAGGCAAGTGGCTGGGGCAGGGGGAGGAAGGGTGGAACGAGCGTCTCTCTTTTCAAGGCAGCTGGGCTTATTTTAATGGGCAAGGTCAGCAGAGAAATGACCAGGAAGAGAAATCGCTGCCATTACAAATCAGCCGCGATCTCGTATCAATTATTCCCGGCGCAGTTCCCTGCCTTGGGCTCAGGCAAACACGGCCTAATCAGTTTTACATCTACGTTTAATTTTATTGGAAAGAGGAGCCAGCAATGCATCATGGGGCTGCTGCGTGACATGAAAGGTGACCCCTGCCAACTTAATGACACAATACATAACCCTTAATGAAGTCACTATCTTGTCCTTTTTTTGCTGTCTCAGCCTGATGATTTATGATGGCATCGTTTTGCTTTGCCCTCTTTTCATTTCAGCTTGACAAAGTGGATGAAACAATTATCTTCGTTATCATCCGGAGCAGGAGAAATGTGATAGTTGAGGATTTCTGCAGGTGCAGGGCCTCGGCTTGGGATCAAGAGAATGGAAAAATACGATTGGGAATTTTGGGGTTCCCCCTGTCTTTTCTTTCCTTCTCTGACTGTGGCCTTGTGACGATGGAGGGAGGATCCCACCAAGCCTTGCAAGCCCTCCATCAGCATGGCAAGAAGTCATTTCAGGAGCTCTCTGGGGCAGCAGAGAAAAGAGAGCTGGGACATGTCAATACATTTCCTTTTCCAGCTTTTTCCCCTCCCCTCTCCACACACACCTGTACTGGGATGCTGTGTACCCCCAAAATAACCCTTGTCAGCTCCCAAGAAGCCTGAGGAAGGTGACTGGGGGGGTGTTCTCTATACAAAGGTGGCTCTGTGTGTGCCTGTGCCTCCACAGCCCGCGTGCGAGTGCTGGACCTGATCTTCTGTCTAATTAAACCCAGCACGTGGCTGGCGCAGCCCCTCAGAGCTGAGCCCACCTCTCCACCTCTCCACGGCCACAACTTGCTGGCTGCCAGCGCATCCTAAACCTGCTGCAGCTCAGTGCTCCAATCAAACCCCAGCCCAGCTGCTTTTACCAATTTTTAGGAAAAACGGGTCCCTTTTTCGCCGTGGTGCCCGCAGAGGTTGCGTGAGGGAGGCCTTTCTCCGTGGGCTGGGCTGCAGATGGAAGCTGCCAGCTCAGGGTTTCAGTCCTGCGAGGCAGAAATGACAAAGTGCCCTCGCTGGCCATATGCTTGATGGCACTTGGCACTGCCAAGCGATGGCTTTGGCTGGTGCTGCTCGGGGTCTGGGGGGGCTGTTGCTGTTTGTTTCTGAGCTGATTCGGGGTGACTGGAGCAGCCCTGCACAGCCCTGCTGAGGCTCACGGACAAATTGCTGCAATTCCTCACTGGTTTGAAGAGAGAGAGAGACGGGCTCAGCTCTTCCCACCATGTCCTTTGCCTGCACAGGGCTGTTTCCTGCAGTGCCTTTCCCAAGTCTGGAGCAGAATTCTTCCTCCAGCCCACGAGCTGATGGAAGCCCTCCTGGCACGTTTCACCACCCAGGCTGAGCCCAGGAGTTTTCTGCTGTGTTGCACCACCCAGCTACTCCCCCTTCCCAGTCAGGAGCTCCTGGAGCCCCCTCTGTCAGCAGAGCTGGAATTAAAGTGCTGTTCCAACCCTCAAACACAGCCCTCAGCCAGCTCCATCCCACTGGCCTGCTCCTTGGATTTACATACTCACAGCACTGCCTCTTTTTAGCCACAGTTTTGATGATTTTGGAAATAGCAGTCACAAGCCTTCCAGGGTTTTACAACCACTGCTTCAGCCTTCTAAGTGTTCTCACTTGTAGGTCGAGACCTCTGTACACCAAAGCAGTCAGAGCACATCTAATTAAGTTCTTGTGCCTCATTCCTAACTAATATAAAACATGCTTATCAGCCCAGATTCTGCATCAGGGCTCCATCCTCCTCCTCCCAGGGAAGGCTTTCTCTCCATGCTGTGACCTGAGCAGGCTTTCTCAGGGAGGGTGGGGAAGCAGTGAGAAGATAAATGCAGTTTGGCAGGACATTAAGGGAAACCACAATATTGCCTTGTAATGCAGCTCCTATCTGATCAGCAGAGTCAAACCGTGCTGGAGTTGTGTCTCAAAGGAAGTGGAACCAGCTGCCCCCGTCAAGCTGATTGCTGAGATCCTCCCTGAGATATTCCTTCTGTCTGTGGGAGATACCAGCTGCTGAGGGATTCCCAGCATGTGCTGCGAGTGACCCCGGCCCAGCTCACACAGACCCTTCTCCTGCCCCCACTCCTCAGGCTCCTGTCCCTGCCTCCATCCTGCTCCAGGGGCACAGCCACGCTGCGGGGAGGGGACAACCACTGGCACTGCCAGCCACCCTGGGCTTTCCCAGCACATCAGGGACTGAGAAAACACAGCCTGGCTTATCCTGGAGAGCAGAGGATATGGGAGTGGGACATGGGAATTGCTTTCTCGTACAGCGAAAGAAAAGCTGCAGCTCTCAAATTGCTCCTTTAATTTCCTAACACCTTCCTCCGGCCCTCGCAGGAGGCATTTCCTGCTCCTCTTGTCAGTTTGGACAGTATCCTAGGAATTCATTCACATGGAAGGTGGGAAATGTGATGCGTTGGCAGAAAACATAGGCAGCAGCAGCCTCTAGTATAATAATAAGTTTCAGAATAATCTGCACAAATTTAACTAATTAATTCTCAGAGTGATCCCGTAAATTAGCCAGGTATGAATGCCATGGAACAGGGAAAGGCCGAGGTCAGCAAAATCCAGGGCCTCAGGTGGTCTCCACACCACTCCCACCCCAGCAAGGGGTGCTGGACATGGCCAAGCCCCCCAGAACCTCCTTTCTGGGCAGAAGCTCCAGGACAGAGCTACAAATCCTGGTTGGACTCAAACGCATCAGGGAGAGGAGAAAAGGCTCTTGGAGTGACTCCTCCACCGTCAGGATAATTACAGCCAAGATTAGAACTGGGTGGAAAACAGGAGCATTTTACAAATGAAGGAACAACTAACTGTAGGGTAGTTTAATCATAATTAATGGGAAGACACTGCTCAATGAGGAGCTGCACGAGGGCCTGGCTGCGGCTCGAGCAGCCGACGGTGATGGATCGCGGCTGCTCCCTAATCCCCTCTCTTTATATGCCCATTCTTCCTCATGTCCTTGCTTTAAGAGCTTTCATGGGTTTTACATCATGGTCCTCGCTGTGGTATCCAAGGGTGTTTAACTGCCACGGTTTGATCCATGGGCTCTGATTTGGGAGCAGCAGCAGCGAGGGCAGGGTGTGCTGTCTGTGCTGCTCCGAGGGTTAACGCCTCCCTCGCTCCGCATCCTCCGGCCCCGCCGCCAAACCCTGCTCCTGCCTCCCGCTTCCTCTGCTTGTCAGCGCAGGGAATCCACCATCTCCCAGCTCCAGATTTGGGGAACTTTGACATCCCCTAATGAGGTAAACACATTACTGTCATGTACAAACAAACAGCAACAAATTAGCAGCTGACACGTGCGGGAGCCGCGGCTCAGCAACGCAGCATCGTCACACTCGTTACAGGCAATTAATGCCGCCCGTGCGACTGATCGTGTCCCACTGCCGGCCCTCTGGCTTCACCACCGCCCTCCGTCCGCCTTCTCCTCGTGGGCTTCGTCCCCCTCTGCCATCCTAGAGATGCAGGGTGCGGTCAGGAGCAGCACAAGGTGAACTGGGACAACTGGGAGAAGCCACCTCCGTTTGTGGCTGTGACCACGAGGAGCTGGTGGGGCACAGGGAGGGCTGGGACTGCCCTGAGCACCCAGCCTGGGCTCACATCCCAGGATCCTCACTTCCAGTCTCCTGCTTGAGGCCCCATCCCAGGATGGGGGCTCAGTAGCTGAGACAAGCCAGGGAGGGGAGGATGGATATTTGACTTTGTTTCAGCAGAAGCCTCTCTCTATTAAGTGAGAGCCAGGACAGCAGGCCCACGGTCAAAGGGCTTTATTATTATAATTGCTTTGCAAGGGTGAAAGCCTCTGGATAAGAATCCAAATCAGTCATCACTCAGAATAATAACCATGAAAAAAGATAAATAAATAAAGGTAGGATCCATCCAAAAAAGGAGCTCACATTATCAGCCATTAAACCAATAATCCATTAGTGCCCAAGGTTGCTGAATAATATAGTACTTTCCCAGTGCCCATAATTTATAGTGCAGACTAGAGAATAGACACGATTATTAGAGTGAGGGCTACTGGCTGACACATGATGCATGACCGTGTGGCATTGATCTTCACACAACAGGAAGGTGTCTAGACTGGAGATGTATGGCCCCAGCAGCCAGAGCGGGGCATATTTCATGCGGGGCCTAATGGAGTGGTGGAGGCCGTGATGGATGAGCTGCGGGCGCGCGGAGCCGCGCGGGCACAGCCCCGCTAATGCGTGACCTCCCCGCTCCCCGCGTCCTTCACTCGCTCGCGGTGACCTCACGGCGAGGCAGGGAAACGAGAGGCGCAGAGGGCGAGGGGGGTAAGGGGGGGCGAGAGGGGAGGAGAAGAGGAGAGAAGAAGAAAAATAAAAGATAAGGAGAGGGCGTGATGTAAATGAACAATCTCCCGTGAGCGCCTGCCTCGGGCTCACTGCACACTGCGCTGCTGGTTGCGGGGCTGATTCTGCTCCTGGGTGTACAGCGTTACTCCTGCTTTACACAGCTGCTACTGAGAGCACTCTAAGGGCCCTGGGGTGCAAATCTCAGCCTTGCTCGGGCTGTTGGAACTCGTGGGACTGGCCCCAAGTGAGCACCATAGGGGATTGGCCCCAAATGAGCACCGTCATTACACTCATTACAGGCAATTAATGCCGCCCGTGTCCCACTGCCGGCCCTCTGGCTTCACCACCACCCTCCATCTGCCTCCTCCTCGTGGGCTTTGTCCACGCCCTTTCTTGTGGCAGGCCTGGTCCATTGTCACAGGATAGCCCCATGTGGGTTTGGGGCCTTGGAGGGTCTCTCAAGCGGCTCTACCTGTGTCTGTCCTCAGCTCTAAACTGCAGGAACCCCATAGCAGCACACCAGGTCCTGCCAGGACCTCTGCAGCTCCACTGCAACAGCTGGGCCTCCCCTTTCCCCAGACCAGATACAAATGCACACAGAACCCCTGCTCCTTCCCCAGACCAGGTACAAATCCACATGTAGCTCCTGCTCCTTCCCCAAACCACGAACAAGTCCCAGTCCACCCCTTGCTACGTTCCTTCCCCTCCATGTAAGGGCTCCAACTCCCCGAGCTGCCTGGGAAGGAAAAGAGAGAATGGCCATTTACTGTGTTTCTTTTACCATCTGGGCTTATTAAAAACTGCGCAGCAAATTAAAAATAGGTGGGAACAAAGATGGGGGAATGACATAAAGGGTTGCAGAAAATTCTCTGTGTACTTTTAAAAGCTGGAATTGCCATATGGACTGGCAGAGAGACATGTTTTACATTTCCACTGGTACATGACTGACATCATTTAGCATTAACTTCTATTTGAATAAAATGGTAGTAGACATTTAGGTAATATTACAGGGCAATAAATGTTTTAAAGAGCCTTGGGGGGATGCTCTTGAAACACAGTCCAGACCAGAACTCTAAAAATATGTCTTAATATATATTAACCTCTTTTAGGACTTTTGGCTCTCAAACAAATAATGGAGGATAGAGGGTTTTTTCCCCCTCCCCTTTTACTTTCTGAATTAAGAGTCCCCAGCTATATTTTTCCCTTTTTCCTCTTTAGCTGTGCAGGGAAGAACATGAGGGAATGTAGTTAAAATTCAAAAAGGTTCCCCTTTATCATTACCATGAATCAACACAATAAATGAGCCCCTTCAGAGCACGGTAATAAGAATTTGATAAATCATCAGCCAAAAATTAACTAGATGTCAAAACAATCTTTGGGAAGTGTGATGGATTAGGGGCGATAGTGGTAATTAATCTCCCAGCATGAGTTCACAGGAGAGACTGAACGGTGGGAGATGGATAGGGGGGAGACCAAGGCCTCACAAGGTCAGGACACTGCGGAAAGGAACGGGAGGCAGAGAGAGACGGAGAGAAGAAGAAAAAAATTCCACTGAGTCGGCAATCCCCGGCCCCCGGCAGCCGAGGTAGAGGTCAGTCACATGCCTTTGAAAGCCTCTCTGTCTCCAGCTGCTCCCGTGATGAGGCAAGCACTTTCTGCTCCTGCAATAAATGCCACCAGCAGCTCGTGAGGGCCAGCACTCGGCTGGGGAGACCGGAGCCAGGGGTGCTCTGCCCTGCTCCAGGGACAGGCGGCTGCAGGGAGACAAATCCCCCTCGGATGTGTGAATCCATCCATCCATCCATCCATCCATCCATCCGTCCATCCATCCAGGGCCAGCAGTGGGGGAGTGTGGCTTCAGTGATGCTGCCTGAGCACAGAAAGCAGCAGGGAAGTGCTGCTGCAGCCCTAAATCCCCACCCAGCTGGAGGAGCCTCCCTGGGCCTTCCAGCTCGTGGGAAGGGTTGCTTCTTTTCCCCGCTGGCCGCTTTCCCAGTCCGGCAGGGTCAGAGGGGCAGGAGCAGCAGCCAGGGACAGCTTTTCGGCTCACCAGTGGTTCGGCTCCTCCGCCACCACCCTGGATGTGGCGCAGCTGAGACAAGGACACACAGGCTCTGGCCCTTGCTCACAACCGGGGATGCTGCAAGGAGAGAGTCCTTGGCTTCTCCATTAAGATGAAGCAAAATATTTGCTGTGTCCCCCGAATGTGGAAATCCAGCTCAGGAGCAGTGCGAGAGTCCTTCCTTCACTGAGCTGGGGTTACCTCCTGACGCTGCTCTCCCTTCCCTACAGATCTGCAGCTCTGTGAACAGAAACTCACAACAGGACTGGCTCATTGTTACCCCTGGTTAGAGGCTGAGCCTCCTCGAGCTCCGACTGCTTCCCTCCTACACACTCACACTGTTGGTAACACCTTGCTCAAATATTTGCACCCTTAAGAAGCAGCAGCCTTCTTTTCTTTCCTCCTGGTTTTTTTTTAATTGCATCTTTCACGATTTCCCCCGGGTTGCTCACACGGCTCTGTGTGCAAGAGACAAATGCCTGGCAAAGGCTGGGACAGTGCTGGCTGTGTGGTGCACGTCAATGTCAGAGAGATTTCGGGAGGGGGAGAGGGAAGCCAGCCCCCGCCCAGCTGGAGTGCTCTCCCACAATGCCTGTCTCTTCTCAAGACAGACAGGCCTTGGACAGGACAGATGTTTCCACCCAAAAGCAGATGTGAAGATGTTACTTTCCCAGGGAGGAATGTGCTGGGGTTTATTATTAACCAACAGTCCCCACATGACAGCTTCCCTTGACCAACAGTTGGAAAATCTGGAAAAACACAGAGCCCTCTAATCCAAGTGGTGGCAGGAAACAGCCAGCCCTGATGGACTATGCTGAGTTATTATTATTAATTACAACCTGGAAATGACCAAAAACATCTGGGAGAGCCGAATGTGGAAGAGAAACAAAGCTTGAGCAAAGGGGCCAAATATTTGATTCCGTGCTGGGCTTAGAGTGCTGCTAAACTTCAGGAGCAGCCCTGGGAGAGGCTCTGGGCTGGCTCTGAGACGCAGCAGGAGGAAGGGTCTGGTGGGGCAGCAGCCACAGGGGTCACAGAGCAGCACCAGCCCTGCAGCACACAGGCGCAGCGAGGGGCCAGGGACACCCCAACAGTGAAACTCTGCACACAAATGGTTGGAGATCCCCCAAAAGGTGAGGTCGTGTCCCCCTGAGGGCCTCCCCAGCCTGCCCAGCACTGGAAGGGCAAGCAGAGAGTGGAAAGCCCCAGTGGGTGCCCAGGGCAGCACAGCAGCAGCTTCGCTGTCACCAAAACTGTCCCTCCTGCTCCTACCCCAGCTGGGGCCTGTCACACGTTGCCCTGCCCGAGGTGGCAGTGGGCACACGGCCCTGGCTGCCCCGAAGCTCTGTGCCTGTGGCTGAGGGGGAGCTGCAGTCATTATTCCAGCAAATGGGGTCTCCAGCAGCTCCACACTTGGCAGGTGCACACAGAATTTGCTGAAGCGAGAGGCAGGTTCAGCTTCACTAAAAGCTTTGGATTTCTTTAGTCCTTTTGCTCTGCAGAACTATCCCACTTCCAGGTTTTAAAACAAACACTGAGTCAGCCATAATTTGGTGTAAAATAAGCCTTTCCCTGCTGCCAGCCCCACCTCAGGACACATGGACGCTTTCCCACCAGGTACCGGAGAGCCCCTGACACGCACACGCAGCTGTGGTGATCCCACGACCTGAGAGCTCCTAAAACATCTGTTTATATTTTTAGAGCAGTATTAACATTGTCAGACCATGGCAAATCTGCTTAATTTTCATAGACATATGTATAACACACAAGCTAAAATACACTTCGAATGGGACATGTCAGAAAATAAACAACCATTAACTAATGAAATAGAAAGAAAGTTGGTTCCTGCACTTCCCCTCTCCCACACACATCCCCTGCAGCCACAGGTCCATCATCTCCTCGTGACTCCCTGCTCAGGCTCACGCCCAAAAACTTCTACAGACAAATGCAGACACCTCCAGTGGCCAAAGTGTCCATCCCTTTCTAAGGAAGCTTTCAAAAAGGCACAACACCCATGGGAAAAATCAGCCTCCCCACACCCTGCCTCCCTGTGCAGATCAATTTGTAGAAATTGAACCTGAGCAGGTTCTTGCCACCCCTGCCCTTTCCCTGATTCACACTGTGAGCTACATCCAGCCCAAAGCCACTGCCTGGAGGTGAGCAGAAGTGCCCCCTAATTGGGAACAGCATCTCCAAGGGGCTTTTCCAACGAGGTGCAGATTTCTCTGGCACACGTTGTCAGAGCTGAAGGCAGCATAATGAAGTCCAGAACTTTTAGGTTTCCCCTTTAATATATCCATCATGTCTAGATCCATTATTGACATGTTGACTTTCTTGTTTCTGATTTAAGCTGCCAGACTCGGTAAAATTGCCTTGACAGCTTTAGCATTTGTGGCAGAACACTGACATGATGTTACTTACAGCTAATTAAAGTTGAGAGCATAATAAACAATCTTGGGATCCTAGCAACCCAATTTCCCCGGGTATGGAGTTTGCTGGATCTTGACCTGAGATCTTTGAAGCTCCAGCAAATTCTTTGAGTGACCTCTGTGCTCTGAGGGCGCTGGCTTTGGGAAGCAGGGCTGGATAACACCAAAAACGCTCAGGCAGGGCTTGTCCAGAGAAATGGGGAGTGATGAGAGACCGGGAGGGATAACTGGTGAGGAAATGAGACCCTGGGAGATGCTGGAAGAGGGTTTGTAAGGCCATTTCACCGAGGAGAAACGGGCCAGTGGGTTAGAGCTAATTAGCAACGTGATGAAAGCCAGTGAAGGAAAATTCAGACTGATTACCAGGAAATCTTTCCTCTGGTGAGCTCTGCTGGGCTGCAAAACCCTCTCTGGAGGGAAGCAGAGCAAAGCACAGCGTTGAGTCATTGAGGACTGATGGACACGGCAGTGTGAGCCCGGGGAGGGCCCGGGGGAAGGCTGAGTGTGAACCAGTGATTCACAGGAGCAGACTTTGTATCGCTGCTCCAGAAGGTCCTGGAAACTCTCACTGCATCAGTTCATTCTCCTTTCCTCCCTCGTGCCATCTCAAACCCAGCTGGCTTCACATGCAGGAGCCTCTCACGGTGTGAAATCACACACTCACAGAAAAGAGAGTACAGTTCAGTTCAGGGCAAGACCTCACCTTTCCTTCTGACAAACATCTTTTTGTTATTTATTTTGTAATAATAACAAAAGAATAAACCTTGCCATAGCCAAATCAGATTCTCAGAGCTGACTCAGCCAGCAAAATCAGCATTTTTTCTTGTCTGCAGTGAATCAAAAATCACTACTCACTTGTGCAGAATCAACTGAAATTTGAGGTGAATTAAATCCAAAATCTCCCTCTGTTCCTACAAGTGAGTGACATGCCTTCTTTATTGCCAGTTTCTTGAGTGCTATTGGACTGATTTCTCCCATTTTCACTGAATCTCCTCATTCTGCAAAGTAGGGCAACAACAACATTTCACATCTCTTGCAAAGACTCAAACGCAGTGACATCCTCGCTGTGAGTCACCAGAGCCACTGAGCGTCGTTAGAGCAAACAAAGGTGAAGTTGTATTAAAGCTCAATGAGAAACGGTCGAGTTCCAGCACGTTAATCTGCATTTGTGCCTGTGAAGAGCAACTGCTGAATCACAGCGAGGTGATGATGCATCTGACATGTCAATGGATAATCTTTAACTGACTTAGTAACCCAGCACAAAGGCCGTGGCGCTGCTCTTAATCTCTTAATTCATCTTAAACCAGCCTGAAACCGAACCTCTGTTCTCACAATGATTTGAGAGAGCACTGAGAGAGCTTTCAAGAATTTTTTTAAAGGACAAAACTTCTGGGCACAGACAAGGTCCTGGAAGTGAACCAGACGTGCACATGGTGAGAGAAAGGACCTGAGTCCAGGCCCTGCTTGCAGCACCCTGGTGCACGTGTGCTCACTGCAGGGACCCCAGGAACATCCACTTTATTCCCTGTTTCCCAGTGTTTCATAACCCTGACCTTCCTCTCAGTCTGCAGCGGCGCAATGTCCTCGGAGCAGCGGGTACGGACAGACGGACAGCAGAGGGACAGCCAAGGAAAAGGAGCATTCACAGTTCCCAAATCCTCTGCCACTCTCCCAGATTCCCCAAATCCTTACCAGCTGCCCCCTCCCTGTCTCCAGAGCAGTAAATGCAGCAGCTCCCCTGGATTCGCTGTGGGGACAGGGGGAACAAGGACCAGAACCCCAAATCTGCCTGCAGCCGCCTGCCTGGGCAGCATTTCCTCCCTTTTGTCCTGCCTGGGGCCCTCTGCAGTTCCCGATGGTCCCGGCCCTTTATTCCTCATGTTCAGACCGCTGTCCCTTCCAGCTGGGCCGTGTGTGCGCTCCAGCGCTGCACTGGGAAAGGTGGAGTGCGGTGACCCCCGGCCATCAATCACTGCCCGGCCGGGCCCTCGCAGCCGGCGCTGACCGTGGGCCCCGGGAGCTGGGAAGTGGCAGGGGAGCGGGAGCTGCTCCTGCTGCTAACGGGATCCACCGGGACAGGCTCGGGGAGGGGAGCGGGGAAAGGGAATCTGTGCATGCCAGGAACCGCCGCGGGAGCCACGCGCTGGGACCCAGCTGGGATGTGTGGGACACGTGTGTGACACAGGTGTGTTACACGTGTGATCATGTGTGTCACAGGCGTGTCACGGGCGTGTCACAGGCGTGCCATATGTGTGTGTCACAGGCGTGTAACGGCACAGCCGCGCTCACTCGCAGGAAATCCGGGTTTACTAAACCCCAGCCAAATTTTGGGCTCAAACCAACCCTCAGCTCTGGCTCCTCCATCACCTCCGCGGTCACACCCAGGCTCAGCCCTTATCCAGGCTGAGATTCCCACCACCACATCCCAGAAGCGCTGGCTTTTTCAGTGGTGGCCCTCAAAAACAGCAACAAAAACTTACAGAAGTTGAGAGCACAGCTTTATGTGAGATTCCCAGGAAAACACAAATTAAACAACCACCTCCACCCCGGCCCTGAGTTTGGTCTGCGGAGTGTGAAGGGTTTCACCTCCGGGCAATGAGCTGTGGCAGCAGGAAGCCTCGTTGCCAAATACCTGCCACGCTTGCGGGGATGACAGGAATCCATCCCAACAGCGAGGAGGAAACAAAACAAAGCCCTGCACAACCACCACAGCATCGACACTGGAAGTGTTTGTAACTGAGATCCCAGAGTCCTGGTGTCCAGGAAAACGGAGCGATTGTATCCTGACATTCCTACTGGCACGGAACAAACGGGGTGGCAGGTACAACTGGCAACAATTTTCTGAAATTACAGAAATTTCTCGTTGTTTTCTTTTTTCCGTAGTTAATAGTTCTTTTGTCCTGGCTCTAGACATTTTGCTAATCAGTTTCTATCATATGGGAGCTATCAGCAGAGACAGTCAAGCCTGGGGATATGTAAAACCTTTCCATTGCCTGAAGAATCCAAGGAGACCTTTGACACTTGCCAAATTCCCTTGCAAGGGAAGGGTAAGGGAATAAACTCAGAGCCAAAATCTGCGAAGTTGTTTCTTCATCAGCCTTCAAACAGAATCTTAAAAGTTTCCTCTGCTCGTATCATGTTTTTATGGGGCAGCAACGACCGAGGGGCTGCTTTGCTAAGGCCACTTCTTCCCACCCTCTCCAGCCTCCTAGGAAAAAACAACCCCAAAACCCAACAAAAACCCACCCTACTACAAAAGAACCCATGTCAGGGGCTGAGGGGAGGTGCCACAGCAGCTTCACAGTCCAACACAGCCTTTTCCCTTTTCTGTTGAAATCAGTGGAACACGGAAACTGGGGAAACTGAACTGAGTCAATTGGAAGCAACAGGGCAGAACCCCCGCGCCGTGCTGCAGGGCTGACCTGCCTCTGCTGCGTCACAGAGAGCCCCTGGCACCGCTCATGCAGGGCATCCATCCCTGCAGCCGTCCCTGAGCCCGGCTCGGCCCTGCTGAGGCTGCTCCCGCCAGGCTCCGGGCCGGCACCGGGAACGGGACCGTCGGTGCTCACGTGTGCATCCGAGCAAGGAGGGCCTGACAGAAACCGCCCCTCTGCCACTGCAACTGTACCAAACCTTCTCCAAAAAGTCACTTTGAGGTCACTGTTTTTGTCCAGTATTTCAATACATTAAATGCAATTACTTCATTGTTGATTTACCTGTCATTAGAGGCATGTGTTTGAACATGATTTATTGAGTGAGTTTTGTGCCAGTTGACTTGCAATAGATTGCACAATATTCAAAAAGGCTCATTTGCTTGGCATTACATTAGAAGCAGGGTGATTGCAACACAAAGCAATGTAAATGAGTTCTGAGAGGCTCCATCATTCATGTTGTCATGTACTGAATCCTATTATTATTTATTACCATAATTGTACTGTGTTTCCTGGGGCGATAAATTAGGACTGATGGGTCCCGCTGACAGCCAAGGACTGGACTCGCTCTATATAATTTAATAGGGATACTGTTGGATCTCTGCTCGGAGGAGACTTAGGCAGGAATTTAGTAACTAAGCAAAATCCTTTCTTAAAAAAATTAAAAATAAAATAAAAGCAGTGAGGTTCCCCTCACCCCCCTTCTCCCTTGGCAGCAATTTAAGTCTTGATAAAAGCTGCAAAGGAAATGGGAGCACTCTGTCTTTCATAATAGGATTGTTAAAAAAAATCACTGCCCTGTGTCACAATCTGTTTTCTGCTCCCTGCTGACAGGCAGCCTCCCGTGCTGGGAACACGGGGACAGGCGGTGGCTTAAAGGGACAGCGGGGACAGCTCCTGGCCCGCGGCACCAGCCCAGCCCCGCCTGCCCAGCCCCAGAGCTGCTCCCCAGGGCTGCCTGTGGGGAGCCGGGCAGGTTCTCCCCACACCTCGCACACGGAGGGCACAAAGTGTCACCAGACCCAGCTTTTCCCCAAATGGGGCTGTCGATGGCCTGGCAGATGTCCCTTCCCTCCGAGGGGCTCCCAGAGAGTTTCAGGGGCTCGCCCTGAGCCCTCCTCCCAGGGGTTCACCCGGACCCTCCCTTCCATGGGTTCACTCTGAGCTCCCCTCGCAGGGCTCTGCAGGCAGCCCAAGCCATTCCCTTCATCGGAAACACTCCGCAGTTGAGCTCCTGGGGGTGTTTTCGGCATCACTTTAGTAACAACCTCCCTGCTGACCCCTGCTCTCTCTGCTGTAGCTTCCTTCCCATGCCCTGGAATTCCCAAGGCCTGAAGGGCCAGGGCAGGACTCAGACAGCACCAAAAACCCTCTGGAGAGCAAACACAGCACATGGGTGGGACCACAGCTCCAGCATCCACCACCTGTTGGAACCGAGGAGTTTGCTCTTCCTAACCTCAGGTGCTCCAGCGTGCAAAGCACAAGGATGAGGCACAAAATTTGGCTCTTATTTTATATTCAGGTGCCCAAAGCTGTGGGACAACTACAGGGAAAATAGGGAAAGAACGTCTCAGGTTCTGGTATTTGGATTAAGATTCAACAAGAAAATTCTTCTTTCCAAGCTTTTAAACACCACCAATACTCAATTTTTCTTCTACAATTATTGTAAAGACGCTCAGAATTGCAGAACCTCAGCACTGTTGGACTAGAACAGGTTAATGGTCCCTACAGTCCTGTATGTTGTATTTGTGAGAACCAAATGTCCATAAATCCTCCTAGTGGACAACTTTATGGAATAATCAACACATCAGGGATATTTCCTTCTAACCTTCCCTGAGTTAGTGACTGGTTTATGCCCTGAGGCATGAGAGCTTATTGACTGGATCCATCTCTTGTTCGAGTCAATAGTTATCTGTCAATTCAGGTCAATTCAAATGAGATTTTATTGACAGAAGAAGCTACACAAAATGTTGCCAAAGTGTGAGAAAATGACAAGGCACCCCTACCTTCCTCAAGCCATCTGTCAGCGAGAGAAACAACCTGCACTGGTTTTACAGAGACCAACTCGCAGCTCCATCGAACAGAAATTGCCCTTGATTTGGCTTCATCGACTTAATTGAGCTGAGCTCTGCTCAGCATAAACAAGATCCATCCCCTTCCTCCACGGACAGCGTCAGGAGGAGCACGAGTGCATTGAAAGGCCGAGGTTGCAACGCCGTGACTGTGTTGGAAGGGGCCGTGCAGTGCTCCTGCACTGGCAGAGCTGCACCCGCGGCCCGGGCTCCCCTTCCCTCGCTGCTGCTCCAGCCCTGCTCTCCCACCCCACAGAGTGACACCCGAGCCGTGTCACTCACACATCAGAGGCGCTCTGCGCTCGCCCGCTCGCAGCAGTGACACATTTTTGGCCCGGCACAGCACATTAATAGAGGTCGCTGTCAAACACGGGGCTCGCAGACAATGCGGGGATTGTAGGGCCGACGGGCAGATCACCAGGTAACGTGATGCAAGAGCTATAAAATATCTCAAAGACACCAGTGGAAAACACAGAGAACACAGGGCTGGGGTTTGAAGAGAGCCTTGCGGTTCGTGGAGATTTGTTTTTGGTATAAATTCTGGAACAGACCCTGGCATGGGACTCGGCGGGGTTTCCAAACCCAGCCTGGTTTGCCATGCACGTTTCCTTGAGTGGTGCAGCGTTTCCTCGTCTTCTCCAGCGCCTCCTTCCCGGCACATTCTCCCCATCCTTCATTTCAGGACTTGGAACAAATGCCGGGCCCACTCCAGGTGTTCTCGTGGCATCAGGGAAAGGGTTTGAACTCCCCCTTGTGCAGGTACAGTGCTGCTCACCGGTGCTTTTCACCCTAAACCAACCAGGCTCTGCTTTCCTGACACGATCCAGGTCATGGTTGAGCTCCAGAAGGAATCCCGGGAGCCCTTTGGCTCCAGCCCCGTGGTCACTGCACGTCCATCAGTGAGGGACAGTGCCGGTGATCCGGCCTGGAGTGACTTTGGGGACAGAGCAGAGCCTGCCCACCCCATCAGAAACCAGCCCAGCCCCTACAGGAGTGGTTGTGCAGCTTTGGTGAGCTCCCATGATCCATCCATCCGTCCCTCCATCCTTCCACATGTCCCAGGAACGTTCCCGTGCTCCCAGGCCTGCCTGAGTGCAGGGATGAGGATCTGCAGCATGTGTCTGTCAGCTATGGCCATTACCATTAGCACACCAGCCACTATTCCCCACACATTCCTTTTAGAGCCGTTTACAGCTGAAACATTTTTAATGGCCCGATGAATATGAATGCAACATTTATAACCATTTACATGTAGGAGACTCTGAGGCACATCCATCTCACCCTGCAGGCACATAACCTCCCATTACTGCGCCGTCAGCCCCAGCTGGGAGTGGGGAGAAGGGGTCCCCACTTTGAGAGTGAAGGATGAGGACGTTATTGGTGCCTGTTCCGTGGAACACGTTCCCAAATCTCCGTTACTGTCACCACAGACCCTTCTCCCCAGTCATGCACTTGTTTAGGCTCTGATCCTTTCATTAACAATGGAAAAATCCTTACATCTGTTAGCAGGCATAATTCTAGACAAATACAACTTCTTATCAAATAAGCCTGCAATAAATGTTTCATGAGCAGAACCCTTCAATAGAACTCCCAACACTAATTTAATGAGAAGTATCAAATGAATTTTTTTTTTTATTCTGATATCTCCCCTGAGACAAATGATACTTTGCAGGCCTATTTTTAACAAATGAATTATTGACTTAAACTGGCACAATTAATCACAATATAATGGGATCAGGGGATGTTAGAGGCTCATTCAGCACGGCAGATGATGAGTACTGACTCTTCCAAGAAATGAGGCTCTTTAATCACTCCCAGATTAACAGCTACATGCTTTCATATTTCAATCACAGGGAACTGCCAGTGTGGAATGAGAAGGGCCCACTCCAGTAGGAGCAAAGGAAGCAGGAGGATTTCTCACCCCATTGGAGCCCTGCTGCTTGCTGTCTCAGAAATGGGCACCCAACTTCCCTAGGGAAAGGACAGGATCTAAACTGGGCTTCATTTCCAAGAGCTTTTCCTTCCAATCTTCATCAGGTAAGAGTTTGGTTCCAGGACAGAGCTCACAACCCCTCAGGCTGTTCAACACCTGCCTTGGAGGGAAAACCTTCAGGGTTTAATAGAAAAAACCCTCTTAATTAACCCCCTCCTCACTAGGAAAGCTGCTCTCTGAAGCTTTTGGATGTTCCTGCCAGAGGTGCTGCTTCACTGCATCCCACGAGCACCAAAAGTGTTGGTTGGGAATTGTTTTCTTTTCCTTCAGCTTTTACCCAAGAGTGAGGAACGGTCCCCACTAGGATTTCAGTGCAGGAGAAGCATCCAGATTATTTTCCTTACACAAACCCACCTCCAAGTGCTTTGGCAGGGAGAGGCGCCAGTTTTCTGTCCACTTGAAGCTGAGGAGGAGAGTTCCCCAGTCAGCTTTGCTGTGCCCACCACGAGGCTTCAGCAGCTGCACGTCCTCGAGCGAGGAGGAAACCCTGCGGCTCCCTCATCCTTAAATCCACACAGACAAGGGGGACAGCTACTTGCAATGGAAAAGCAGTGGGAAAGAGACTGGGGAAGGTGGCAGATGCAGTGGGTTGTGCCAGACTTTTTCAACAAGTCTCACTGTCTGCGAGGCAGAGCGTGGGGATGGGAAAGCGGGGTGGGAGTGAGCCCTGGTTGTGCCTGAACGTGCCGGAGCTCCTCAGAACCAGCTCTGCTCTGCCACGGGGCAGCTCCTGGGGCTCTGGCAGCCAAAAACTCCTCTCTGTTTGAATTTATAGGCCTGTCAGAAAGGCAGAGCTGGTGGGGCAGAGGTCCTGTTCTCCCTGTGCTGGGAGGAAGCGGAGGGATGTTCGCAGCAGCGCTGGGCACGTTATCATCTGCTGCTTCCATTTAACAACTTCTCACAACATGTGCAGTTTACATTCCGGTATCCTGCACATGTAGGCTTTGGCTGGGAATATCCTCCAGAGCTCGGGATTTATGGCCGGGCAAATGCTCGGGGAGGCGAGGAACAGGCCTGCCAAAGCAGGGAAAAGGAAAAGCCTTCTTTGTTCCTGCTTCTGGGTCACGTTAACCCCAGCCCTACCATGCTGCAGCACAGGGAATGCTGCTGGTCCAGCCCCACACCTCAATTCCTCAAATACCAGCATCTCACACACATTTCCTTGGCTTCTGTGGGCAGCTGGAGCTGGGCCTCTGAGAAGAGATCTGCTTTCAGCCAAGCTGTCTTTTCCTTTCTCTGCAGGCCTGGCACGACAACAGGCCTGGCTCTGCCATCGCTCCCACAGCCCTGCATCCCTTGGGGAGACTCCCGAGGCCCAGCAGTGCCAGCACAGACCCTCGGGGCAGCACAGGAGCTGCTGTGGGCACAACTGCACAGGCACAGGATGAGGAGTTTGTTCTTAGTGCTGCTCTCCTTCGTCTCAGGAAAAATAAATGGGAGAAAAGTTCAGTGTGGCTTAAGAAGAGGATTGAAGAGAATCTCTTTGTCCATCCTTTCAGCACAGAATCAGAGAATCGTGGGATGGTTTGGGTTGGAAAGACCTTAAAGCTCATCCCATCCCACCCCTGCCATGGGCAGGGACACCTCCTGCTGTCCCAGGCTGCTCCAAGCCCCAGTGTCCAGCCGGGCCTTGGACACTGCCAGGGATCCAGGGGCAGCCCCAGCTGCTCTGGGCACCCTGTGCCAGGGCCTGCCCACCCTCACAGCCAGGAATTCCTTCCCAATATCCCATCTAAACCCTCTGTCTGTCTGAGTGAAGCTGTTCCCCCGTGTCCTGTCCCTCCAGTTCCTGATGGCAGCTGCCCTCACTTCCCAGCCACGATCCAGTAAAGCTGTGCCATGCTGGTCAGGGATCGCCTCAATCCCAAGGTTCCTATGGATACACAGTGAGGTTCATTATCCCCCCTTACCCAGGTAATTACCTTGGCCCAATTACCTGGATTCTGGGCTTGTGGCCCCCGTTCCCTGTTCCCCTTGCCCAGCTCTGCCTGGGGGCTGTGTCCTGGGGGAGCTGCAGGTCAGACAAGAGCACAGAAAACCCAAGAGCTGCAGTTCCAGGACCTCCATTTCCCGTTAGGGCACAGCCAATAAAGGCCCAG
Organism: Corvus hawaiiensis; assembly: GCF_020740725.1. Lineage (NCBI taxonomy): Eukaryota > Metazoa > Chordata > Aves > Passeriformes > Corvidae > Corvus > Corvus hawaiiensis. Next base: position 2,749,679 of record NC_063239.1, on the reverse strand, counting down.
GCACTGCAGCAATCTGTCACCTGTCAGCTGGGGCAAAACTGGGGGGAAATTAATTCTCAAGTGCAATTTCAGCAGCCTGTTGATCCAAGACCAGGGAATGCCAGGTGGGGATGGATCAGGTGGGAACTGGACCCAGGGGTTTCCTCACTGCCTGCTTTCCACAGCCGAGCCTCGGCCTGCCACAAAAGAAAAGTGCATCTAGGAAATGTTAGAATTGTAAAACCATGGAATGGTTTGGGTTGGATGGGACCTTAAGGACCATCTCCTTCCATGCCATGGGCAGGGACACCTTCCACAGGAACAGGTGGCTCCAACCTGGCCTTGAACCCTTCCAGGGACGAGGAGTCTACAGCTTCTCTGGGAAACCTGTGCCAGAGCCTCACCCCCCTCAGAGTAAAGAATTTCTTCCCTATATCTAATCTAGATCTACCCTCTAATTCTGCCTTTTTTGGAACTACTTTCAGTGCTGGATTGTCAGTGCACGTAAATGAATAGATTTTCATGGCTTCAGGAAGCGCAATCTCATTTTCTACCCACAGGTAACCTGCTCCTCTGGAAGAGGAGTGGCCCCCTGGAAGAGGAGGGTAAAAGGAGCAAGAAGTCACCAGGATGACCCTGAAAATGACAGCTTTTGTCACCAGGAGCCATTTCCAATGAGGATTTTCCCTTGGAAGGCCACCACCCCTGCTGAGGGTGGCACTGCTCCTGTCCTGGGGAGCCACAACAGGAACCACGGCCATTCCCAGCCCTGATTAGCAAAGGGAGATTCCAGACCCAGAGCCCTGTGAGCTTTCAGCTGATACAAACCGGCGTGCTAAGAAAGGGAAGCAAGTTTATGCTCCCTGGGAATGTTTATTATTGCAACAGTTCAACAATGAAACCTCGTATTTTGTGAGAAAAATATGGTTGAAGTTGTTCCTGTGTGAATAGAAGTGACCCACATTCCTCCTTCTCTCTTAATTTTTTAATAAGCTGATTCATTCCCTGCATGACATCACTACATGTTCATACCTTTATCAAAAACATTAATAAAATATTCACTTGTATTTGTTTACCAAAAATGCCTTTTATGAAGATGAAATATTTCTAAAATCTTCTCATTTATGTTTTTCACCAAGCAATATATTTAAAAAACAAAACACAATTTGTGTTGGTGAAACTTAAAGAATTTTGACAGCAGCAACAACAACTTGTTTTGTGAAAATCGCTTTTGAGGGGGAAAAAAAGTGACTCTTTCAGACGCCACCATTTAATATTATCTATTTTTTAGAACAGCCTGTTCTGTGTGTGCTCCTCGCTGAACGCTGCATCCTTGGTGCCACCTGGGGCATCTGAGCACAGCAAAACAACCGAACTCCCTGAGCGGGGAGTGCTGCCTTGGCCAGCCCATCACCCCAAACTCCAGGTAGGACAAATCCTTTCCAACTCATCAGTTCTGTCCCTGCAAAGGTCTGGTCTGCAGGGGACAGGGGGGAAGCTGAGATAAAGCTGAATGTGGATGTGCCAGAGCCCTGTGCTGGACGGGGCTGCAGTGAACTCCACACACGTTATTCCATTGTGGAGTGACCACACTGGGGTCTGACAGCCTTGGGCTTGTGTTTGTGCCCTCAGTTACCCCTCAGTTACTCCTCAGTTACCCCTCAGTTACTCCTTGGGGCTCCCCACTCACACTGCTCACACTGCTCCACACACAACCCTCGCAGGAGCTGCTGGGCTGCACGAGTTGTTTCCATCCCACACTGGAGCTGCCCAGGCCCTGGATGGGCACGGGGCATCCAAGGGACCGTGGGCTGCTCCTGCCCAGTCCAGAGCCACAGCTGGATGGTGCTGGAGGTGAGGTGGGAGCGAGGGGGGACAGGGGATTCTCTGCCTGCTGCGAGGAGCGTCTGCTCCATCACAGCCTGTGGCTGCAGCAAGCAGGACAGGCAAAGTTTTGCTACAGAAACTGCAATTGCTCGTGGTGTGTAATTCATCTTTTGATTGTTTATGAGAACATCATAATGGACCAACATAATGAGCAAATGAAGTCCCCCTTCCCCTCGCCTTCTCCTGCACACAAACCGGTGCGAGCTGGGGCTGGGTGTGCAGGCACCGCTTGGCTTCTACAAACGCACAACCACTCCCTAAAAACCTGCGGAGAAACCACATTCTCCTGACTGACAGGTGCCACGGTGATCAATAAGAGCAAAGAAAACAGTCTGAAAGCACAGTTTAAGTTGCTGTTACACAATTTTGGCAAACAAAGGCAAGTCCCCGCTGTCAGCAGTGAGTGACACGGGCATTGTCACACGGTGATCGATCCCAGCCCCAGCACAGCCGGCTCTTCCCAGGAACCAGCTGTCCCCGGGGGCAGCGGCGTGTGACTGCAGAGGGGGATCGGCGAAGGATCAGGCTCCAGGGACTCAAATTCATCTGCAAGCAGGTGTTAAGTGAATTCCTCCAAAAGGACAAGATTCATTCTTTCGCTGGCTTTGGGATGAATTAGCACGAATTCATAATCCATAAATCCTGGTAGCAGCGGAACAGCATCCCTCCTGTTGTTATTTATTTTGAGATTTTCACTGGGGCAATAGCTTTACGTTTGACATTTATATAGGTCACAGTGAGCTAATAGCCATCTGCCATCTGGGGACTTTTATAATGAACATTGCAGAAGACTATGAAACAATCTCTGGCATTTCCGATCCGAGCAGAAGCTGAAATAGGGTTGATCTTTACAATATGCTCTGCTGTCTCTGCTCAGGTCTGCATTAGTCATTTGCCTGGCCTTGCTACACCCGCACACGCGCTCGCACATATGGGGAGGGTGGGTTCAGCGTTTAATACCAACAGTTAATCACCAGGCACATGAAAAACACCCAATACCTTCCTGCATGGCTGTAAAAGGCCCCAATTCACCTGAAAACTCTTAACACACCTCAGAAATATTAATGAGTAGCCAGCCCTCCAGCACAGGAGGCTCAGCTCTGGCGCTGGCCTGGCTGTGGTGCATCCATGGGAAACCTCTCCTGCAAGGTCACTGCCTTCCCTCGGCACAACCCCCTCCCTGCTCCCCCAAAACACACCCAGGCTGAACAGGGACCGGTGAGAACGGGCAGAATTCCCAGGAAGATGCCCCCAGACAGGAGCTGGGGCACAGCAGACCCCGCTCCATCCCAGCCTTGGGTCAGAGAACCAACCTCGACTTTTTCCCAGGTGTGCCCAGGGCTGGAAGCAGCCCAGCCCCCTCTGCAGGTCCTGTCCTCCCCTCGACAGAGGCACGGCTTGAAGCTGCTCCTGGGCAGGACAGCCCCTGCCACCTCCCTGCTGCTGGCTGGGACAGGGAGGACGGGGACACCTGCACTGCCCAGCACCTGCGGGCACCATGCTGGGGTCAGCAGCTCCTGCGGATGGGCAGCTGAGAGGCGCAGAGCTGGACTGCCTTGCTGACCTGTGCAAGCCTTCTGCAGGAGCTGTGAGCAAGCCCAGGTGTCCTGAATTTCGGGCCAGCATTTTGGGAGTGAGGCTGTCCCTTCCGTACCTGCACAGGGCTTGTGCTGCAGGAAAGGACTGGATGTGCTCAGGCACAGGAGAATATCCCAATATCCCATCTCAATTAGTCACTCTCCAGAAAGCCTCCTCGGGGGGCTGGGCTCCTTAATGCTGCACGTTCCTCCTGAGTTCCCCAGGCCTCCCCAGGCCTCGGGGTAATAAATTACATTTGTCTGTGCTGCAGCAGCAGCAGCCTGTCCGAATCCTCCTTTCCATGACTCAACTCATGATGAAATGCCTATTTCCTGGTGCTGAGATCTGTGAAAATTGGTCTTTCCAGCCTCCCTCCTGAGGGCTGTGCCTCAGCCAAGTGTCCAGGGGTCCCTTTGATCAGAGGAACTCTCTGCCTGCCCCGTGCCCTGGTACCGACGCCTGGTCCTGGGGTGTCCCTTATTTGTATTTTGTCTCCCAAGGACGGCACACAGAGCGCATTTGAAATCCAATCCCCCTCGTGGGGCTGTGGGGACGGGAACCAGGGAGCTGCCTGAGCACTGCCCAGGTTCTGACCTGGTCCTAGGAGGACTCAGGTTACACAAAACGCTGCGCTGGCTCCCACAGGCATCAATCTGGGCTGCGACTTCTGCAGAGCTCAGCTGGTGACAGCTTCAGTAACTCCGTGCTCAGCTGCTGCCACCAAAGCTGACGGGCAGAGGGGGCAGGGCAGGCTGGAGAGTGGCCTGGGAAGTCCAGTCCAGTCTCCCTGCCTCCATCAGCATTGCCAGCAGCTGCTCTGGCCCTCTGTCCAGGTGGGCAGGTGGCCTTGGTGGTACAGCTGTGGGCAGTGACCCCTCAGCTGGTGACACCTCAGGGTGACATCCCTGAGCCTGGAAGCCCCTCCAGGCCGCACCAGCAGCCCAGTCCTGACCCGCAGTGTGATGGAGCTGCTGTGACAGGCAGGGCTTTGCCTGTTCCCTGTCCCACACCCCTCTGCCCACTCTGGGCACACCAGTGCAGCTCCACTGCCACCAGAGGCACAAAAAGATAAATGCCCCACAGCCTCATCTCTCCCTGTGCCCCCAGGAGCGTGGTGCCCTCCCCACAGCACCCTCAGGGCAGCTGGGGACACGTCCCCAGCTCGGCCCCAGCCCTTTTCCTGGCACTGTTATTGATGTCTATGTCAGAACAACTTCCAGAGGGTTCCATTCTTCCAGGATCAGAGCCCGGGAAGGTGCCCGGAGCTCAGCCCAGGAGGACAGACCCAGAGGGAAGCTTCCCATGGCTTCACTTTAGGGGGATCACCAGGGGTACAGGGACACATGGAAGTGAAGGGCCATTCCTCCTGCACCACCACACGAGGTACCTTTGCTTTGCAGAGTGTTTTCCTGTGTTCCTGCCCCGCTCCATTCCTGCCCTGCAGCATCCCAGCAGCCCCTCACTCACCCTGCGCCCTGTCCCACCCCTGGCAGCCCCTCAGCCCTGCCCCATCCCGTCTCCGTTCCCTGTGCTCCCTTCCAGCGCCGCCTCTGATGTCAATCACACCTATTTTAATGTGTTAACTTTCTAAATCCACTTTTGTGCTCACTTAACAATAAGCTGCTTTGATCAGGGTAATACTAGCAAAACCAACAAACCCGAGCCCCTCACCCCCTCCCCTGGAGCAGAGCTCACCAGGCCTCGGGCTTGTAAAACCAAAGCAATTGCAGCCTTTAATTTTATTTCCTTTCTTTTCAGACTGTTAGGTGCTGGTTCTGATTAGGGACATTTTGAGCAGGAATAAAGCTATTTTAAATAAAAACCATGTTGAGCTTTGGAGAAGGGGAAAAAAAAGCACAACCTCATCAATTTAGAAGGGTCTGGCAAAACTGATCTGCCAGCCCGGCCCCCGAGCAGGGACGCACTTCCCCAGACCTGCCGCTCCCAGACCAGGTGCCAGCCACAGGAGAGAGCTGCTGTGGGCACATGGCTCTGGGACACTGCACAGGACTTCAGGGCAGGGTCGGGGGACAGCTCAGGACCAGGCATTCAATGCTATTCAGTCTGGGCAGGAGTTCTGCCAGCCCCAGCGCCCTGCCTGTGCTCTCCCTTTCCGAGCAGCCCCGGTGCTCTGGGCAGCAGAGCCTTATCTTTGTTTCCATCTCTCTGTCACTCTCCATTTTCCCCTCTCTGGATGTGTGTGCTCTCCCTCTGCCCCCGCAGACCCTGCGACCTCGGGGTCCTTCACCCCTCAGTGCCAACGCCGTGTCAGAGCTGAGCTCCTGCTCCTCGGGAAGGAGCTGCTGGGACCTTTCATGGGTCAGGGCTCAGATTAAGTTAAGGAGACAAGGAGATAAAAGCTGGAGCTTGTTCTTGGGGAAGAGTTCATGGACGTGGCCTGACTGAGAGTGTGCTGAAACCAGCACAAACTGCTGGGAATGCACCAAAATGCCTCACGTGGGGTTATTTTTATCCATTATTTTTGTTGTGGTTAGAGGCAGAGTGAAATGGCTGTATTAGGACTAAGACTGAAAAAAACCCTGCCTCTGGCTCAGCCAGTTTCAGTCTTTTCTCTCTGGGAATTTTCAGAGTGACAGGATTTCATTAAGCAGAGGCTGGACAGACAGTGAGGCAGCTTCACAAATGAGGTGTTTCCAGGTGCTGGGAGTGACTCTGATGTCGCTGCAAAAACTTCAACAGACGTCAGAGGACTTTGAACGAAACCCTTTTCTATTCTCTCCCTGATCCTCATTTCTGTTGGAATCAATGTTTTCGCTGCTCCCTCTGTGATAGACACAGATGGCCTGGCAGCACCTCCAGCGAGCTTTGTGGGACTGGAACACCTCCCCAGAGCCCTGAGGGTGAGTCCTCGAGCACCAGGACCTCACTGCCCCGAGTGCGGAGCAGGCACTGGCACCTGGATCGCCCCGCAGTGCCCCTGGGTCGCAGGGAGTGCAGCAGAGCAGGGCAGCCTCACGCGCTCCAAAATGTTCATTTATTCCCCCAGTATGTGAATCTGTACCAGCATTTTGGAGCTGTGGGTTTCCTTCCAGCCTGGGGAAGGTCAGCACCCTCTGCAGCCACTGTGGGTCCCCGTGGCACCCCCAGGCCCCAGAATCAGGGCAGGGCTGCGCTTTCAGCCCCCTCCTGGCCCCTTCCCACGTAGCCAACCCTGAAAGCGATGGCACCTCGACACAAATCACTTTGCAATCCCTCCAGCAGCACTGGCGAAGCCCTCTGAGTCCGCCTGTGGGGTTGCAGGGCGGGCAGAGGCGGTGGCTGCAGTGCCCGGTGCCGCCAGGGCCACCGTCCCTGCCCTGGCAGGCGCTGCAGCGCGGTGACAGCTGCGAGCGCCGATGAGTGAATAACCTAATCGAGCCATTAAAAGAAACAGAAGCCCTCTGCCCTGTTTGATTTCTCTCTATAATGATGTAAAGTGCACTTTAATGGAGTCAAAGTGGTCCTGGGCCATTCTTGTTAAGGCCGTTTGATGCAGTGCTATTGAGTCCCGGTGCTCGCCTTCATTACCTCCCTCCTGCATTGTACTCCAGACTTCCCCACAGCCTCTCTGCTGCCACAGCCCCTTGCCTGCATTTTGTCTACATAAATTAGACCTTGTGCAGCATATTGGCCTGTCAGGGGACTAGGAAGAAACTGTATATTGTTTCTGGCATTCCCGGGCCCTTCTGCCCCTGACATCTGCTGTGTTTGTGACAGGGAATACATTCCTGACTCATTATCCGGGCAAGCGGAATCCCTCTCTGACAGCACCATTAATCAGAATCAAGCAGTCCGGCAAATAAAAAAAAAAAAAAAAAAAAAAAAGGGGGAGAGAGAAGAAGAAAAAGAAAGCAAGCAAAGAAAAGAGACAGTTCCTAACTTTCACTTCTGTGTCATTCCAGTGTCTGGACAAGTAGCAATCCATCTTGCTGAGTGACAGCTCTGATGGATGGCATTATTTATGCTTTTGTGTATTAAAAGACAGTTCTGGCACTGGCTTGTCACTCACCAGAGACTTGAAAAAAGTTGAAATTTAATTTGAAGGAAAAGAGGGCAAAGATCAGAGGATTCTGGCTGGGGAGTTGTGCCCGGGAGGGAGGGAGATTACAGTGGGAGGTGGGGGGACATCACAGAGGTGTGGGGACGTTGCATAAACACGGGACCGCCCTCCCAGGTACAGAGATTTCTGTTTCTCTGGGTGGATCGGGATCTTCAGGGCCCAGGGGTCTGTGTTGACACAAGCAGGTTTGATGTTCCTTGGAGGGATCATCACTGGGGGGTGGGATGGGCATATGCTTAATTTTGTGTCCATAATTTGTATGTGTTTGTGTACACAAACACGATTAGATATGCACATATGTATGGGACTGCAGCAGGGGGGCTTCCCGTGCACGTGTGTATTTACACAAATTAATTCTAAATGCAGGCTTTTCGTCCCAGCACACACAGGACACAAAACACCTCCCTGGGTATCCACACGCACACGAGAAGGGTCCCGTGGCTACCTCCCAGATGAACAGCACATCCACATTTTTCATTTCCTCCTCTTAAGAAATGTTTACTCACACTGTTTGTCACTCAATTTGAGTACAGACCAAGGACAATATTCCCGGGGAGCTGCCTCATCCTGACCCATTCCTAAACTCAGCATCACCAGGAATGCACATCCATGTCTTTGTTTAACTGTGCTGCTGCTGAACCCCAGGTGTTTGTACACCTGTCCCACATCGTGTGTGAACACCACAGCATGGGCAGGATGTCTGGGGGCACCAGGGGAGACCTGCAGGTCCCATTCACTTCAGCAACAAACAGGTGAATCCCTCCAAAAATTGCTGATTCCGTGTGAGGGAACAGGGAAGATTTACCTCATCTGGGGACCGTGGTTGATTTAGCAAAGGGCATTGTGCGACTAAGGCATCTCAGATTTAGGTGTCAGCATTAATTAGTGGTATTTCCAGCCCTGAACAACACATGGTTTTGACCTGGCAAAACATGTAACAACCAGAAACCTCACTCCTGTTATTTATCACTTTTGCTGGAGATGACCCATCTCTTGGCTACTGGGACAAACATCTGCTGTGGAACCCATCAGCCAGCAACGAGCATTTGTTCCTAATTAATACAAATTTGTTTCCTTCCCCAGTCCCAGCAGGTCCCAGGTCCCCTCTCCTGGGCTATTGGCAGCAGCAGCATCACCCAGCCTCACCTCCAGGCCCTGACAGCAGCTCTGGGGTCTGCAAACCCAGGGCAAACCCCGCACTGCAAACCCTGCCAGAGTTCCCGGCTGGCTGCAGGAGTGGTGCTGACTTGCAGGCCCAGCTGGGTCGTTACCATCACCCTCCTGCCCTCCTTTTCCTTCCCGAGGATCCTGTGTCTCCCCTTCCCACCTGCTGGGGTTTAGGAGTAACTATTCCTGACCCATAGATGGAGCAGGATGGACGCTCAGGGAATGCTGGCACCCAGAGCACTCAAAACCCCCAAAGGCCCCAGCCCAGGGTCACCCCAGTGCTGCTGTGTGCAGAACAGGGCCTGGCACTGAGCACTGCCTTCATCTGGAAAAGTTCCCTGCCAGGATGACATCACAGCAATCCCAGGCAGTGAGCTGTCCCTTCAGGGTGTGAAGCTGTGGAATAAACCTTATTCTTTCAAGATCCAGAGCTTAAATTTCAAAGTGAGATGTGTGTGTAATCCCCTCAGGCTGCTTTGAAACCCCAGCCGGTGTTTGCAGAAGGAACTGGTCATTTTTCTACTGCCGGTCTCAGCAAGGCAGAGCCTGGGGATTGGCTTGTTTTAAATGTTGATACCATGAAATTGCAACTGGCTGGGATGGAGGGAGGCTGCAGTTAATGCAGAAATATGTGCAGGGGGTTCTCTTTGCTGGCTCCAGAGGCACAAGTGGGGCTGGTCAGTGACTGCTCCAGGAGGAAACACGATAATCATCACTCAGAATGGCCAGGCACAGAGAGAGGAGAGTCTGGCTTATTTGTCAGTCCTGCTTTATCTGTCTTCTTGGGATTGTCCTGGGAAATGAAGACATCCCAGGCCAGACTCAGCTGGGGTAAACGGTGCAAATGTTCATGGCTGTGCCCAAGATGATTTCTACCTGGTGAAGATCTGCCCCTTGATCTCCAAAGCCAAAGGAACAGAAGCTCCTGTGTTTGCAGCGGGGTGGTTGGAATGTTTAATTCGATTCTGTCGTCTGTCAGAACAGCAGGCGGAGGGGAGGAATGTGCTGGTGTCATATGGAAACCACGGCTCGATGACGGACAAAATTAAATCCTTGCATTTGGACATAAACCATGGTAACACAAAATATGCAGCGAGTCAGGCTTGCTTTGCAGTGCTGAAAACACAAGGCCCCACTTGGCAGGCTGAGGAGGGGATATTAGTCAGATTTAGACATGGTTTTCTTTGTTTTATTGAAGGATAAATAATTATGTGCTGAGATATTCCAGACTCATGTTAACACAGCTCTGTGTGAACCACAGCGGAGGCTGCTGTGAGAATGGGAAGGACTGAAGGTCCTTTCGCCTACAAATGCTCTGGGAATTCTGGAAAAGTTTTCTGATTTGCTTCTGAAAAACAACCCCAAAGTTTGCTCACAATGCACAGAATCATGGAGTTGTTTGGGTTGGAGGAAACCTCTGAATTATCGAGTCCAGCCCTTCCCCAGCAGTGCCAAGCCCACCACCAGAATCTGACATGCTGATCTCCATACAGCAAACCTTCCACGCATTTTCTTTCCTGACATTCCTGAGTTAACACGGATTCAGGGAATCCACGTCTCCCCGCAGGGTCAGCTCTGTGTTCCTGCTCCAGCTGGGGACCCCTGGGAGCAGCTGCTGGGCCCCCCAGGCGCCTGGGCTGCCAGGCCAGTGCCAGTGGCCAGCTCTGGCTCACACAGAGAGATTTTGGGGGAAGTTTCGTTATGATGTGGGAGCATTTCTCACTTGATTGAAAGAAATGTCTGTGCAGAACAACAGACGAAACCAATTTGTCACAACCCTCTTCCTTCTCAGTGCAAGGATTCTGACAGGAATTTATTGAATACACCCAAATGTGCTGAGTAGCTCCCAGTGGCACTCAGCAAATCCCTGCTCTGCCTCACATCTCCTGTGCTCCACGATCTCCCAGGGGCTGCTCCTGCTTTCTGGTTTGGGTGAAACCCCAATGTGAAAAGTGCCCACGCTGGAGGATCCAAGGTGTTCCAGCCCTGTCCCACTGCCACGCTCCTCTGTTCATTTACCCTGTGCATCCTCGTGGCACAGGAGCTGCTCTGGTTCTGGTTTGGGTTTTGTGTTTGTGCCTCGTGCAGTGGAGACCTGACCTGGCCTCTGCCACCCACCTGCAGGGCTCTGTGGGTATCAACCACCTCCTTCTCCCTCCCCAGCATCCCCACCCCAGCTGCTGCTCCCAGCGTGATTTACGAGCTCTTGCACAGTAAAATCTGCATTTCTGGTGCCTGCCAGCACTAATGGAGCGTGCAGAGATCTGACAATATTGACTGATCTTAGTCACTCGTGTTTCTCTCTCCTGATCAGCCTCCTCCGCTGCCAAAAGAATTTCAAAAGAAAAAAGTGGAAGGTGAAAGGCACATTTCACTGAAGAAGATCTGGAACAGGCTTTTTCTAGAAGAAAAGCTGCTCTGGTGCCTGCCCTCTGGATCTGAGCTCTGGTTTGCACCCCCCAGGCTGCTGCAGAGGCTGCTCCCCCTCCTGCACTGCCCTGCTGCACTCCCAGGGTAAAATGGAACCTGTCAGTCTCTGTTTGGAGAGGGCAGGGGACAGCAGTGTCACCCAGCAGGGTGAGTGTCCGTGGGGATGGGATCAGGCTCAGCAGCGCAGGCACGGTGTGGGGCTGGATTTCACGTCCCCCTGACGCTCTGCTCCAGGGGTTTGCTCATTAACAGGGCTCTGATTCTGTTATTGGAACTCCTGGTAAGTGGTTCCTTCGGCAGAGATCCAGCAAAGCACTTAGGCAAATTCATAAATTTATGTCCCATTGACTTCTGTGCAACTATTTATGTGCTCCGAGCCGTGAGTGTCTTAAATGCATTTCCAGACTGGGCCTGTGCTCACCAGGCTTTCTGCAGCCTTGTAAAGCCCAGGCTCTCAGGATCCAGGAGTTCAGGCTCCCATTTTCCCTCACGCCTCAGCAATGCAGAACTGCAGAAAATGCTCTTAAAAAACAGAAAAGTTTTAGTTCTGAGCTTCTAACAATTCTGGAGAGCAGCTGAGTTTTGACACATTAAAAGAAACAAAAAAGCACAGAAGTGATGGCTGTCAACTGAGTTCATGCCTTTGGGAGAGCCTCCTCTGGCCAGCAAGTCAAAACTGCCTCCCACATCCCATTAAGGCAGATGAATTGAGTAGTTGGGAGCATCTTTGCATTAATCAATCCTTTTTCAGAAGTGCTAATTTCATTTCTTCCAGACTCCGGGCACCCCGGAGTACAAGAACGTGCTGCTCTTGCCCCTGTGTGATTCCCGCTCTGCCCTTTCCTTCTGCAGCTGCAGCACAACACATCCTTTAGCCCATCAAACACTGCAAACCCCAAAGTGACACCCTGCAGAAAATGATTTACAGTCAGCTCGAGCCGCTCTTAATAGAAGTGGTAATTTCATCAAACTAAAAGCAGTGGTGATTTATTTTTAATTATAATTACTCTTCCAGTGCAGGAAACGGAGCTGTGAGAGGGGTTTGCATTTCCTGCCCTGTTTGTGCTGGCTCTACACACGAGCTGCCCACAGGGTGCAAGCTCTGCATGACTCTGGCTGCATTTCTGGGCAATCCTGCATTAAATAAACTCCAGGCTGTGTCTGTGACTGGAACAAACAGGATTTGGGGTTTGTCTTAGTGCTTTTGCCCTCCCCGATGCCAGCCAGGAGTATCCAGCAGCACAGTTTGGAACACCCCAAACTTTTCTCCAAAGAAAAAATTGCAAAGGTCAATATCACAGATTTGCCTTGTGCTTATGGAGTCGCAGGGGCGGGAGTGGATGTTCCAGTGGGAATTGCCAGGAGGGACCAGTCCAGACCTTACTGGGGTTTCCATGCTCTGGGTGAAGCCCTGCCTGTTCCAGGCCACCCCTTTCCATCTTCCCTGACCACGTATTTCATTTGCTGACTGTGAAACATCAGCTGCAAAGCTCAGCCAGGAGATGAGGCCTGTGGGGTGGGGAGTGAAGCACTCAAAGGCTGGATCTCGCAGAGCACAGAGATTAAACACGTGCTGACGTCTGGGAGTGAACTCCCCACGGGCCATGGAATGTGTTCCCAAAGCTGAAAGGATGCTCAGCGAGCCCTGTTTTCATCACCCCTGTCTATCAGCACCCAGCCAACACACTCCACAGGCCCGTGGAGACAAGGCATTACAGAGATCACGCAGCCCAGGGAAGCACAAAAGTGATTGCAAATGTTCTAATCTCATTAATCTGCTTCTTCTCCCCAAAGATACTCAAAGCTCAGGCCAGATCCTCAGCTGGCAAGTGAAGTAGGAAAGCACTTAAATAAGACCTTAAATTTAAGCTCATGTTTGAATTCTATTTACCACAAAATTCATTTGAAGATAAATTCATGCTAAAACAGTATTTCTAAGCAAAAGATCCCTCACTTGAGCCAGAGCCTTTGCAATATAAACAGAGCTAATCTGTTCTAGATGAGGATTTTCTGCTTTGGGGTTTCTTTCCCACTCTCCTGAGCCCCTTTCAACCAGCAAAGGGAACAGAACTTGGGGCTTTGGTGCCTTTTCTCAGCAAACCAATTCTACTTGGAATTTGCATATTTAACTAACTGCTGGAAAAACCACAGTGAACCAGTTTGTCACCAGGACGTAACACAAGAAAAACACAAATTGCTGGAGTAATTAACTGAAATCTGGTGCACTGGTTTACAGCCCCAAAAGACCCATTTTCCTTGATCCTTTTCTCTTTCCCTGCAATTACTTGGGAGCTGCAAGCACTGCACTGGTTTAGGGTGTTTGGAGGATTAATACATGCAGATAAAAATTAATGCATCCAGGTAAAAATTAATGCATCCAGGAAAACCAGGCAGTATAAACCCGTGTGATGTCAGCACCCCCAGATATCCCAACTAAAGCGTTACTGTTATCTAAGTTATTATCACAGGCTCCTAATCCGAGAGGCAGAATTTAAACCTCCACGGCAGTGAGAAGATTCCCGGCTCCGGGCGTCGTTCCCGGTGGGATGGGCAGCTTTCCACACACGCGGCGCTATTCCCCAGCTGCTGCTGAACCCCGTGGGCAGGGGAGGCCAGCGCGGCGTGTGCACGGACGGGGTCACTGCTCAGACCCTGCTGCCGTAGAGCTGGACGGTCTCTGACCGTGCACTTGGCCACTCCTGGCCTGGTCACAGCACAGTCCCCGTGTCCCCGAGCCCCTCACGCGTGACAAACCAGCCCCGTGCCTGTGCTGGGGAGCAGCCCCCGGGCACGGCTGTGGCTGTGGGTGCCAGGAGCCCCCCGGGCTCTGCACTGGGGCCGTGATTGCCACTGACAGTGGGAGCGGCAGCACCGTAATGGGACAGCAGCACCGGGGCCCGCGGAGGCAGAGGGTAAGGAGACATTAATATGTGCAGTCAACTTCCATCTTGCACTCTGCGAGTGTGCTGGTATGAGTGGTTCTGACACCCTGAACATAAACCAGATGGCCCCTTTCTTACGCCATATCATGCAAAGAGAGATTTGAATTAATTCATGTAGAAATCATGACAATTCTGTTGCTGTTGGAACTCAGTATAGCGGACAGGGTGGCAGGAGATTATGCTGAATTTTTAACTTATAAAATACTAGTGACAGATGTCACTGCCTGTTCTCCTTTGTTGTTTCTCATCCTTTCTCCATCCCCTAGTGCCCTCCTGCCCTTCTCCAGAGCTTTAGCTCTGGGCTGCAGTGCTTTCAAACTTAAATACACTTTTGTGCAGAACTTTACACACCGTGTGTACAGAAAGATCCATCAACCCCAGAAGTGTGTGCCCAAAACACAAACATGCTGGGGTAAAGGAGATTTCATTTTTCAGTGAACTCTACCTACAGCCCTTTTGAAACCCCATCCCCAATCAATAACGTTTTCCTGGCCATGGGGATCGATGACCCGCGCAGGCAGCAGTGTCTTCCTGAGAAGGTGAGACCCAGGGAGGCAGCGATTCAGTCAGGAAAGGGGCCGTGCCCAGGTCCTGCCGCGCTGTCTCTGCCCGCCGGCCGCTCCCAGCTCCTGGTCAGGGATGCATTAGCGTGGACACCTGTCCAGCGAGGTGTGGCAGCAGAAGCTCCGAGCTCAGCATCCCTGGGCTGACCGCTGCCGTGGGGACACCCCGCTGTCCCCGTCCTCCTCTCCTCTTCACTCGCAGGTTTCAGCGCCTGCAGCCGGCCCAGCGCTGTCAGCCGCTCGTTGTGTGGCCACCGCGTCTTTCAGCACCGGAGCCCCGGCCAGAGCTGGGCCCCTCCGGCCGCAGGGGCACCGAGGGTTCGTGCGGCTGGCACGGCCCGCCCGCGCTGGCGCTGCCTCTCGGCAGCTTTTGGGTGTCGGGCCCAAAGCGCTGCCTCTCTGAGGATGCCCAGGGCTGTTCCCACCTCCTGCCGGGGCTGGCAGCGCTGCCGGGCTCTGCGGAGCCTCTCGCAGGAGCAGCGCGCTCGCGTTTCCTCCGCGCCCCCTCCCCTCTGGTTTCCTTCCACTGGGGAACTTTCTCCTCCGCCTTCCCCTCCGAACCTGAATGAACGCTTCTTTCAGTAATGGGTTTTTTCCACCTGGTTGAGTTGATGAAAGGTTTATGAGTTGACATTCAGTGCGAGGAGAACAAAGCGAGCGCGGGCCGTGCGTGCGCGGGGGCGGGGACGGGCGCGACAGAGCTGCTGAAAACTTTATTACAAACTGAGAGGCGCTGGGAGCCGTAAATCAGCCGGATGCTCCCTGCAAGCCCCCGGGAGGCTGCCACGGCACAACAGAGGAGACGGCGCAAGGATGGGCACCAGTGGGCCCCAGTGAGTTGCGCTGGGCTGCTGGGAGGAGGGAGAGGAAGGAGGAGGAAGAGGAAGATGAAGCCTGCTGAGCACCCATCTCTCACTGGTTCCGCGTCCCTGTGCCACACCCAAATCCCAGAAGGGTTCGGGTTGGAAGGGACCTTAAATCCCATCCAGTCCCACCCCATGCCATGGGCAGGGACACCTTCCACAAGCCCAGGTTGCCCCAAGCCCCGTCCAACCTGGCCTGGAAATCTGAGTTCCAAAGGCGTTTCCAGAGGCAGGAACTGCTGTGTAGGGCCCAGCTCAGGGGGAAAATCAGCTTCAGGCAAGAAGCTGCCCCTTGGACAGCTGCCCCTCCGCGCCCTGTGCCGGTTCCACCCAGGCAGATCAGGCTTCGCTCGGATTCCGCCCCTCCCCAGGTGAGAGCCGGCAGCTCCTGTTCACCAACACGGAGCTGAGCAGCAGCTTGCTGCGAGTGTTTGAAAACGCCGCACCCAAAACAAACAAACAAAAGGCTTTCAGCTGGTATTTGTTAGGAAACCAGCGTTAACAGGCTCACAGCTATGAAAAGCACCTTTAGCAACACGAGCGGAATGATTTTTGCTTTGCATTACAGAGAAGGGGAGAAGGAGCAGAGCTGCCACCAGCTGAGCCTGCGAAACGAGCAGGAGGCGCATTGTCACAGCGGCTGCCGGGGAAGGCTCCGGGGCTCAGACACGGCACCGACGCCACCACACGCTGTCCCCAAACCAGCCTGGCTGTCCCCAAACCAGCCTGGCTGACCCCAGGACCTCCCCACGCCTTCAGCAGGCCGGGGCTGCCTGGAGGGGAACGAGAGCACCTTCCCTACACCATCCCCTGGCTCCATGGGGAGCGCGCTCCTGGTTTTATGTCACGTTGGAAGCACTTTGGTTCCTCCAGCCCTTTCCAGCACCAGCCTCGGTTCTGCTCTAATTTAGCCGGTGTTAATTAGCAGTGTCTGCGCTGAGGCGAGCGGTGTGTGGGGGAGCAGGAGCCCTCTCCCTGGCTGTGCCGGGGAATCGCTCCCGTGCCGGGGATGCGGAGCTCGGAGCGGGTCCCGCCCGGGTCACACAACTCCGCTGCTCCCAGAGCCGCCTCTCCCCAGCAATCCCGTGCTGTGCACAAAGGCAAACACGTTTCTATTTTAAACTCTGATCCAAGGCCACTGGCTGCCTTTTGGAGTGCGGATGTCCTGGAAATGTCACCGCAGAGCAGTGTGCTCAAGAGATTAGAGCCGTTCCAGCTCGCAAATGACAGAGGACAGCCACAGATGTTACTGTAGCCATGAGGTCACACACAGTTGCTCAGGCTTAACTTGTTGAATTGCATTTAAAAAAAAAAAAAAAAAGGAAAAGGGGCAAATGTTGAAAGACTCTGAGCAGCTGTGGCTTTGCTCAGGTTTTATCCCAGACAGATAAATCTTCTTTCCCCATAACAAGCAGTAGCCATTATAAGCCTTGGAGAGATGACTTTAAATAACTGAATTCCTGGGCCAAAATATGGTTAATATTTCCAGCCTTGTTGCGTGCAGAGCAGTGAAAGGGTTAACAGCTGCTGTGCATGGAGCTCCAGGATCAGCGTGGTGGGTGTGAGGCTCAGAGAACCTCTGCTCCAACAGCACTGGCGATATTTCCAGAGCAGACTCACACCGTGGGATGCTGCCATTTTTATGTACCTCATTTGAGAGCTGCTGATTTGCAGATAGTGAGAACTGAGCAGCTTTTACATTTTTACAAAACCAGGTGCTTTTAAGATGTACCTTTAAAATCAAAATCCGTTTTAAATCACCGCTGAGAGTCTTGGCTGGTGTCTAATTGTGCTTCTGGGCACTCGCTCTGAGGAGCAGCCCGAGCCCTGGCCTAGATCAGCAGGCAGTGACACGCATCCCTCACGCTAATGGGCTGCTTCTGGCTGTGCTGGGGAGAGGCACAGGGAAGGGCTGGGCAAAAGTGCCAAGATGTACTGAAAAAAACCCAAAATAACAATCAGGTGCGACTGCAGCTCCAGCCTGAACGCTCGGTGTTAATCATTTGCTCCTTTTCTGGGCTCGCATCTGCTCTGTACTTCTAAGCAGTTCTGGTGCTCTGGAAGAGCAAAGTACAGACAAGCTGGAATCTCTAATCAGCCCCGAATTCGTGGGGTTTGAGCAAATCCTTCCCAGGCAGGGGGAACCAGGCGTTGGTCAGGGTCCACCTGAGCAAAGCCAGGCAGAGGAAGAGGCACAAATCACTGGATATTGGAATTTTTCTAAGCAAAAGCTGGAATTGAGCACAAGAGCCAAGCACTGCTCTACCGAGATAAGTTCAGACCTAGAGCTGGGCCCTGGGCCTGTGCTGGTGGCGCTTTCATCCTGCCCTGGCTTGGCTTCCCTGGATGACTTTGTTCTGTCAGATGTGGCTTCTAATTACGAGCCCTCCAAGTGCCATTAGCGGTTTAACTGAAGGGAAATTGAGCCATATAAATAACACCACTTCACCATCCTCTGTTTATATTAAACTGGATTTCCCTTTTGATATTTATTGAGGGAGACGTGGATTTGTTTGAAGATTCAGCTCAACTTGTTAAGATTTTACTGGAGGAAGGAATTCGGCCACTGGAATTGCCACAGGCAGCGTGGCGAGAGTTGGGGAGGGAAGGAGCAGGCAGGCAGCCGTGCTGGGGCAGGACAGCTCCACCACACAGGCACTGCAGGAGCGGTCACGCTCAGGAAGCTCTGGGTGTGCAGGGCAATACAGGAAGGGCAATAAGGCCTCATTGTTCTACGGGCACCTTTCATGCTGAGGTTTGCAGGCTGGAGAGCTCAGGGCTGAGCCCGGGGTTGTGTTTTGTCTCGCAGGGCTGAAATATCATCTACCATTTCGGTCTTAAGCTGGTTAAGAAATTACAGTTTGGAGAACAGCATCGAGGAAAAACCTTACTGAAAAACTGCACAAAGAAATTACATTTGAAAAAGTCACTTTTTAGATATTCTTAGAAGGAAAGCTTTTTTTTTTCATGGGGAGGAATTTATATTTTCACCTGAAAATAAAAGCAACTAGTTACAGTAAAAGGTGAGAGACACCTTTAATTAAATGATGAGAAATACAAATTCTTCCATTGTAGGAAGCAGTTTTTAGTCAGCTGAGGGAACAGGCGGTGTCCTGTTAGAAGTCAGACAAGCTGAATTTATCAGCTGCAGCCTGAAGGATGAAAAGGGGGAGGCCAAGGGCACAAGACACTGCACAGAATGCAAAGACAAGGAGAATACTGGGCAATTCCCCAACAGAGAATGCCTCAGGCTGATCCAAGGTGGGATCAGTGCTCTGCAGTGACAAAATCCCAGGTCTTAAGAGCTTATCCAAATAGGAACCCCAGCGCCAAGCGCCTGATCCCCAACACCTCTCTGGGAAGCACCGAGTGCTGAGCTGAGACTGGAAGTGCAATTGTGGGGAATCGGAATCGCTTCCCACCAGGATTTGGATCAGGGCAAGCTGCCTCAGAACCTGCGGGCTCCCAAAGCAGCGTGCAGTCCTGGAAGTGCTGAGCAAGGAGCTACCGGAGCTTCTCAACACTTGCTGCGAGTCCCAGAGCTCTTGAGAGGGTGTGAAGGAAGAGGTGCCGGGAGCCTCCTGCCCTCA
Source organism: Corvus hawaiiensis (assembly GCF_020740725.1). NCBI lineage: Eukaryota > Metazoa > Chordata > Aves > Passeriformes > Corvidae > Corvus > Corvus hawaiiensis. Next base: position 2,730,620 of record NC_063239.1, on the reverse strand, counting down.
GCCTTGCCCTCAGCCTTGCCTCACTGCCCAGGCACTGCTCTGTTGCACAGGGATGGAATTTGGAAACACCTGTGCACCTGCAGGGTTTTACCGACTTCAGCAGGAATTGCACGTGCCCGATCCCAGCTCAGGGGATGGGGGTTCAGGGGAAGGACTGAACTCCTCTGCGTTTGGTTCAGGCTCTGCAGCCACCAGCAGAGAATCCTTTTTCTGTAGGGACAGTTGTTGGCACAGCAGCCCATCCTCCAGGCAGTGCTAGGTGGGGAGGAGCAGAACAAAGGGCTAAAGTGCATCCCTACTGTTTGTTGTCCACTCTCCCTGGCAATGGGCTTGGCTACCTCCACAACATGTAATAAAAAGCAAGACTTGACTATTTCTAATCCTCACAAGCAGAGCGAGGTTGCAACACGAGCTGGGGAAGCGAAAGCTGCAGTTTAATAGAAAGCAGCAGCCCCCATCCAGCGATGCCTGGAGAGCTGCTCCCGCTCAGCCTGGCCCTGCCTGGCCCGCAGGCACCGCAGCTCCATCCCTCGCCCTCCCGGGCCACCCCCTGCTCACGCAGAGCGCTGCAATTACTCACGTCTGACAACTCAGCCTGGGAAGTTCAAAGCGCTCCCCACCTGGTATTTCTCTTTTACGAGCTCGCAACTACAAAGTGCAACTTTGGGAATGTTTTAACCTTTCTTTCCCACACGCCCGAGTGTTCCTGTGCTCGCCTCCCTCTCGCCCCAGCTTTCATTTCACTGTGTACAGCTGAGATAATTCAGATAAGGGGGACGAGACAGGAAAGAGCTGCTCAGGATTGGTGCTCTACCGAGTTTAAAAGGAGCCACACTGAATAAATTGGATGCCTGGGAGATTTTCAGTGTCCAGAACATCCCCCAGAACCCAAGGTTCTGTTCACCAAGGGCTGGGATGATGGGGACGCAGCCCAGGGTCCATTTGCAGAGGTTCTAGGAGCTCCTCTGGTGGCTCTGCAGGGTTACAGGGATGTGTGCCCAGAGATGCTGCAGCTGTAGCACAGGAGGTTTGTTCTGTGTGGATCCAGCTGCTGCTTTGCTGCATTTCACATCTCCCCAAGTAAATAAATGAAGGGCCTCCACTTTCCCTGCACACCGCAGTGTGTGTACATGAGTGTTATTTCCCCTATCAGATTCCTGTACAGAAACTGCTGTCAGGCTATTAATAATCTGGAAAAACACCTTGAAACTTGACTCAATGAGGGCACATTGCAAATGGGCTCTAATGGCTTTTATTCCTCATCTCTGTCACCTCAGATCTAATCTGCCATTTTCTCATTTTTTATCTTCTCTGGTCCCCTCAAAAATCACCCAGCAGCTCTTCCCTCAGTGCAGGGAGGCAGTGACAGGTTAGCAGGGGTTTGTGGACACGGAAAGGTCAGGGGTGTCAGGCAGAGTGGAACTGACACTGGATCCTGATTTTTTTCTCTGTTTTGGGGCCATCTGTGCATTTTTAGTGGAAACAACCAAATCTCTGCAGCCTCTGTCCCTGAGTTTGAGCTCACACCCCTCGTGCTGAGTTTGGTGTGGAACATTTGCCTGAAGAAAGCACAGGAACCAAAGGCTGCTGAGATCCTTCTCCTCTGGAAAAACGAGAGGAGGAAAGGGAGAGGACACTGCAGAGCCCTACACAGCGCTCCTGACCTGCTAAGGGCCTGTGGTCAGACTTTTAAACATTCACATAATCCAGAGTTCTTAATTAGATATCACTACGTTTTTTAATTAGATGGCATTCCTGGGTATCTAATTACCTTTAAAACAATGGTCTCAGGAACCCAGGGGGAAAGGCAGCAGGCAGCTCCTGACAGAAGTTGTTCAGTGTGTGATTCTCAGAGAGAAGCCACAAGTCCCTTTTCCCCTCAGCCACATCGGCATCACAATCTGTTTAGGAGCTCCTTCTTTTCTGTTTTATTTGGTTATGCAAACATTAATTTAAGGAATATTTCTCAAGCCTCCTGTGGGAATCCAACCCAATTTCCAGAGACAAAGCACATGCAGAAATGACTAACATTTCTCTTTGAGGAGGGGAGGAGATTTAAGACTTTTGACTCAAGGTTTTTTTCCCCCTCTTTCTTCTCCTTTCTTCTAAGTATCTCTTTATTCATCACTTTAATTACCTAATCGTAAATTTCTTTAGGGGGTTACTTAGAAGGAAAATTAGCATCAAAGCTTGGCAGTAAATTCAGGGGCTTTTGGAGCAGGTCCAAGCTGTTTCACCTGTGATTAATTAGATGATTTTTTTTCTTTAAGTGCCAGAGGGCTGCTGAGGTCTTTAAGCAGTTACATGACTGCTGGCAGCTCAGGAATTATGATTGATGCTCTGGGCTGGCATTTAGGACTTCTGCTTCTCTTTGGTGCTTGCCTGGAGAAGGGAGAACACCAGAGCAGCTCCAGAGCTGGAACAAAGGGCTCGGGGCTGGCCAGACCAGTCCGAGCTCTCCCACAGGAGGGAAGGCACTGGGACCATTTCACTGCTGGTATTCCACAGGATTCAGAGAGAAAGGGAGGAAGAAGCGCCTCCTGCTCAGATTGTGTCCTACAGAGTCACAATATCAAGTTACAGCAGGACTTCTCTTTAAAGCTTTCTTTAAGGAATGGGCGGAGTCAAGGATGAAAACGAGAGGAAAACAGGACTAAAGCTTTAATCCCAACTCTGAAACTTGCAAAAAAAGACTTAAAAATCCATCCCTCCCTCACAAAACAAACTCGTACTCCTTTCTCCTGGCCCCAAAAGGCAAAGCATGAATCTCATTGGTTTTTTGTTTTGTTTTGTTTTAGCAGAAAACCAAACATAGAGCCACATTCCAGACTGATCTGGCTCCTCCTTCTGGCTGGAAACAAAAATCTTGTTGTGCCACCAGGGGAAAAAAACCCCAAACCAAGGCAACCCCGCAACCCCCAAGTTCTCCATGGGAGCTTTAGCAGAAGTCAGGACCAGCAGCCAGCTCTAATCTCATCCCCACACAGCTCCCACCCGTGGTGGGATCGAGGAGCTGGGAAAACTCGCGGGGAGAGCGAGCCCAGGGCTGTGGCTGCGCTTCCTCTGCTCCAGCTCCATCTGTTTTGGGGGAAGGGGAGATGCCTCCTCCCTCCCTGCTGCTGCTCAGCGTGTCCTGCACAGAGTCAGGAGCAGCAATCCCACGGACGCGGCCCCAGTCCCTGGCACCGAGAGCGACACTGGGAACAGGACTGGGCTGGACGGAACTTCTGGAGCACCAGGGGCAGCTCAGGAGAGTCAGGGAAGATGGATGGAAAACAGCAAAGAGCCCTTCCCTCAGCAGGCCCAGAGAGCCCCCTGCCAGTGCTGACTGAGAGACCTCCTTGTTCAGGCCCTGATTTAAACCATCAGGTGTCTGGAGTTTATCTCAGCAGAGAAAAAGCATCTTTCAGACCAGAAATGCAGCACCTGAGCTCGGAGGGGCAGGGACCGTTCCTGCTCTGACACAACAAGTGTTGGACCTCACTCAGAGACTAAACCTGAGCCCTGCTGACACCAATCATCCCCCACACCCAGGTGAGCTTTGCAGCCCAGAACCGAGCAGATCACCAACCACGGGGCACACACTCTGTACCTCGGTGGTTTCTGCATTTCTGGCCCAAACAAAGCAGGAGATGCTGAAGATTCCCAGGTGGCAGCTCCAGGGAGCGTTTGCAGGCACCCACACACAGACTCTCCCACACCTTTGCTTTTCACAGCTTGTGACAACAGAGATTATTCCTTGCTGGAAGAATGTGGCATTGTTGACATTAAAAAAAAGGCAAAACAGGCCTTTGCTTTGCTTGAACAGCACAGGCTCTCTTGATCAGCTGTCTGAGGTGCCTCAGCTGTACAAAGCATTTAAACCTGTCTAACATCAAAAAGTAAGGTAAGACAAGTCACTTTGATGCTCCAGAGCACATGCCTAACATGATTATTGCAGCATCTTCCTGGTGATAATAGAATTATGCAAAGGAGGCCTTGACCCATTAATGCTTTTACCTTTCTTAGGATTTCTCTGCCTGTTCCCTCCTTCCCGAGCTGCAGAACTGCTGGCTCAGGCAGAGCAGCTGAACAAAGGCTGCGAGGCAGAGGAGTCACCTGTGAACAGGTTTTGGTGTTGCAGTTTTCTTAGTGCAAAATGCCCTGGCACTGCACAAAATCTGCTTAATATCAGAACACAGAGGCCCAGGCACATGTGGTTATCTAAAGCAAGCAAACAATAAGGCAGAAAAAGGGATGTCACCCCCTCCATGCCCTGCTCAGACAGAATTACTGCTGGAAGCAAGGGAAGGTTCAGACGGTGACAACAGAGAAACCCTGCAGGACCTGGGTGTGAGGATCCTCTGTAGTCAGAGGCTGCAAACCCTGCCCAGGCCCTTCCTCCCAGCTTCCAGCTCTCCTGGGTGTTTACAATAACCCGTGCTAAGGCCTGGCCTGAGACTCTGCTGCCGAAGCTTGGTTGGCCAGAGGGTAAACAGAGCCCGGTGCACAAATTCTTATCTAAGTTTGCATATCCAGTGAGTGGTTTTAGGCCAAAAAACTCCTACCAGGAGCTCAGCTGACTGCCTTGGCTCCGGCTCAGGCCTGCAAAGGGCTGGCAGGGGGAAAGCTGAACACTTCCTCTGTGTTCTGTTTGCTCCAAGCATGGTTCACTGAGTCCTCCTCGCAATCTGTCCTGAACTGCAAATGTATGATCGGTTTGTTCCAGGGAGGATGAGTCCAACACATTAACGCTCAGACCTGGATCCAAACCCCAAACTTCCCCAGCACAGACACGTTTCCATCTGGAGCTTTGGTCCAAGGTTTTTGCTTCTCACTCGTGTTGTTGAGGGGAGCTCCTGAGTGCCCCATGCTGAGCCAGTCCTCGCTGTTTCAGCTGACAAGGAAGCTGTTCCGTGCCCGTGTGCGGTGCTGGGGTGCAGCTGGACACCTCACCCAGCTGTGCCGAGCTGGCACCAGAGCCAGGGCTTTGCATCTGCCACCCCCTGCTCTTTTCTTTTCCCTCAAGAGGGAAAGTGTGAGCCCAGCTCTGCCCATTCCCCCGGGCAGGAAAGCTCCTGGAGCATCCCCTTGAAACAAAGACTTTCTTCCCCTCTTTTCCTGTCTAAACCAGAAAAAAGGACCAAGACCTTATCCCCGAGCTTCGGGAATCTGTTAATTGGCTCCCCAGTAAAATTACAGCGCCTCTGCTGCCTGATAATGATTGTAAATGACAGGGACTATCAGGTTTACCTTGTGATGTCCCTGGGGAGCTTGCAGTTAGTTTAGTCTGAACTCTGCGTCAGCTGTTTGGGTTCCTTTCTTCTCGGCATGTGGTATCTGGACTCAAGCTGCAGCCTTTCAAACCTAATTAGTGTTAGGGGAAAGAGAGAGAGAAAAAACACCGAACACCATCACTCTCCTCCCTCAGCTGACTCGGTAACATACAGGCAGGGCCTGATTTATGGGACAAGTTCAGGGGGATTTTTTGTTTGGGCTTTTTTTGTTTCTTTCATGCTTATCAATCCAGTGTCTTTGGCTCAAACTGCAAAGAACCTGAATTTCAGCGTGCTGGAGTCTCTGAGCTCTGGGAAGTTCTGTAGAGAATATTGAGGCTCAGTGGAGTCCCCGTGGCTGGGTCTGTTCTGTGCAGAGCTCAGCAGAAACTCAAGTTTTTTGCCCTTTCCCTCACAGAATGTTTTACTCTCCAAAATGTTTGTTGTTGAAACTTAACAACGCTGTTCTCAGTGATACCTCCCTCACATTAATGTTCAGCCAAATTCAAACTGCCCCCGCTAAGAAATAAGAGCACAATTTATTCCTAACCTGCACCATTTTCACTTGCAGGGCATTTCCCAGTCTCTCTGCACTGGCACCAAGGTGTGTCTCACCTGTTCCCTGCTTGGTTCCTGACTCCCACCCCACACCAGGCACTCCAGCTGTTGTTGCATTGCTGCCTGGAACAATCCAGGGCTGCAGATCCGTGGGAGGCACCTCCAAAGCATCCACAGACCTGGAGAAGCAGCAGCACATGAGATGTTTTGGTTTCAATGACTGATGGCACGCGCCAAATTCTCTGGAATGGTTTCATTTTTGCTCTGGAATGGCATGCACATATTTCAAATAGAGCTAATTAGTCTCTGGAACAGCTGCAGAAAGATGGGATGAATTTTTTGATTGCTCAGAAACTTTAAATCAAGACTAAATGTCTCTCTAGGAGAGCTGAAGCTGCACCATCACTGAAATCTTGACATGGGAAGAATCAGTGGGTAGAGCAGGTGAGAGGAGAAGGTTCCCTCTGCCTGGAAACTCTCTGAAATCCCACCAGGACTCTTCCATCTGTCCCTGTAGTTGCTATATTCTGAAAACATCTCTCTGTGCCCTTATCTCAGTGAGCATCTTTTGGAAAAAACCCTACTGTGGTTCAAATTCAGACTGAAGAAAAAAGAGGCCTGGAGTGCCACTCACTCTATCTCTCTCTCAATCTCTTTTTTTACTCTAAAATTGTTTCCTCTGCCTGCAGTGCATCAAATAACTTCTTTCCCACCCTTCCTCTGAAAGCTCATTCCCTCCACGGAGCCACTCTGTGGAATCTGTCACCTGCATTTGCCTGAGCAAAGGACCCAGAGGAGCTCATGGAAGAATGGTGTAACTAAATCCACGCTGATCCCAAATCCTCTTACCAACATCTGACCATATTGTTGGGCACAGGCCTATAATGCTGTTAGAGTAATTCCCAGTCTTTTAAAGTCAGGAGCTATAGTCCAGGGTGATGCAGGAGTGATACAGCTGCAGGGGAATCTGCACTTTACATATTTAACAGAAGCGTGCTGAGCTCTTTAACATATCATTGCTGTACTTTTTGACATCAAAAGGATTGCATTTCCATACTTGGATGAATTAATAGGATTTGCATGTCACCCTCATTCTGTACTTTCTTTACTGAGTTACACTGTAGGGATTTGAAAGGTGGGGAAGTTGTGGAGGTGTGCTCGTGTGTGTGTGTGTGTGAATCCTCGGGAACAACACACGGTTCCGGGATGGGTTTGAAGCTGACTTTAAAGGAGCAGCATTTCTGTGACATGCCCAGGAGATGTTTCCTTCTTCCCCAGCTGATGTTTGGTTGCAGCTCCAGGCAGCAGCATTCCTGGGAACACCTCTGCACACAGAGGCCAGGCCAAAATCTGCTCCTGTCACCACTGACCCTGTGCTGCTACTGAGCTTTTAAAGCTGGTCCTGCAGAGCTCAGGAACCCATGGCTGGACCAGGAGGGAATTCAGGGCTCACTCGAGCACCTGGGCCATGGGACAGTGCTCATTGAAATGTTCTCTGCCCATGAAGACCCCAGGAGCTGTTGAAGCAATTGGCAGTTCTGCTCCAGCCTCCAAGGGGGGACATCTCACTCACAGCTCACTCTGTGCCACCCAAATTCCTCTGCTGGTCTCGTTTCGAGCTGATCCAGCACTGCTGCTCCAAGTGTCTTGAGAAATTCCCAAAGGCAGCCAGAGGGGATTCTGGGCTGCTGGAGGCTCCCTCCCTGCCCTCCCCTCCCGTGCACACACCTTGTCCCTGACACTGCGACTGCAGCAATATTGGATTTCTCCCCGTGTTCCCTGGATTTCAGGACTGGCTGGACCAGCCCCGAGTGCCCCTGTCCTCTGCAGCAGAGCTGAGTGCTGACCATTCCTGGACAGACTCAGAATCCTGTGCCTGAGTGAAATTTTATCCTTTCAGACAGGCCCTGCAGTGTCTAGAGTTACTTTTGCACTGATGGCGGCAGTCATTAATTACCCTCTGGCTGATTGACATATCAGTGAGCAGCAGCAATGTAATACTTTCCTAACGCTGCAGCCTTCCCAGGAAAGCGTAACTGGACCTGACACACTTATCCTGGACAGCTTATCCCTTGTTTTGTGTTTATCTGAGTGCTGTGAAAGTGCCACCCCAGCACTCTGCCCTTGGCCCCGAGCTGGGAGCAGGGGCAGCGGGAGGAACGGGGGTCTCACAAAGGAGAGGTGGGGATGGTAGTGGAGGGGCTGAGCCACTGCCAGAACCGTGGCTGAGCTCCAGCAGGGTGTGACCCACCTGTGTGTGACAGCATCAGTCAGTCCTGACATGACGGCGGCACCAGGGTGGCACTGCCAGGTGCCCTCTGTTCCTGCAGGCTTGGTTTAAGATCTCAGAATTAATTTTCCCATTTTGAAAAAGGAAAGAAAAATCTCATCTCTGCCCCTTGCTTTCCTGACTCAACAGAAATCCAATTGCAGCTTGTGTTGGCTCAAACTGGGGCCACAGAGTCCCTCCTGCGGCTGTGGCAGGGACGTCCACTGGCTGCTCGCTCACCCTCACTGGCTGAGAGAGCCTCGCAGAACTCCCCCTGCTCTGAAAGTGATTCCTGCTCAACTGTCTCTGCCATTTTCAGGGAGCTAGGGAAGTTCCCGCGGGCAGCAGGGCCCTGCTGTGCTGCTGAACGTGCTGGGCGAGTCCTGGCACTCCAGCAGCACCAGCGAGTGCTGATGAACGGCAGCAGAGCAGCAGGAGAGCGAGAGGGATTGAGAGCAGGAACCCATAACTTCCCATTAAAAAATAGAGTGAGCACAAGTAACTCCCTGAGTGATGACTGATTCCTGGTGCATCCCCTTGGGTCAGGAAGCATTTGAGTCCATCATTTTTAAAGATGACTAAAAGTAGCCAGAATCCCAGCACTGTTAATGCGCTGCCGTCTCGTGGTGCCGGTGCCGTCCCTCAGCCCTGCATCCCCAGCACAGACATCGCACCCGCCTGGATCTGAGCCTGGCCCTGTGCCTGGCATTCCCCCCTGGGGCTCTGAGGAGCCTGGAAGGCTTCGGGGGAATGGCTGGGCTGCAGGCACAGCAGAGGGGCCACCCTGCTGCTCCCCACCCTTCTCTCTGCAGCGTTCCTATTTCCTTACGGACCACGTTGCTGCTTCTCCCCCGGTTCCCTGACTCCTCGTGGCGAGGGTTTCTTGGATTCTAATCCATTGTTTCTGAGAAGTCACCGTTTATAACCTGCCTCTGAGCCCAGAGATACCTCACAAGCTCAGAAAACGCCTGACACGTGGAGCTGTGCTCAGCTCAGCGGGCCCGTGCTGAGCTCAGCAATTAATGGTCCTGTATGAGCCTGATTAATTGTGAAACTCCTACCAGCCTCCGTGGGGAAGGACTGCACGGAAGGTATAAAGGGTCTGAGTTTCTCCTCTGGCCAGGTCAGGCAGCAGCAGAGCCAGCAGGGTCCTGTCCTGTGGCTGAGGTGTGCCAGACCCTGCTCATCCCCTCGGGGCTGGGAAATGGGGGATTGCCTGGCACGGGCAAAGCTTTGCCCCTCTCGGCTTGTTCTGAGGAGTGGGCACAGCTCTGAGCATTTGTCCTGGTCGAGGTCTACCACAGGGACTCATGGAGAGCTTGTTCAATCACAGGAAAGCTCCAGCTGGTTTTGTTTCGCTGTTTGGTGCTTCCAGGTTCAAAATTCCTGGGGTTACTTTGCTTCCCAGCCCATCCCTGCAAATCTGAACATATTTCTGTGCTGCTCGGGACTGCACCAGGGCAGGAATCCGTGTGCTCAGGACTGGGCTCAATTTGTTTTTTTGTCGGAGATCTGACACGACTGAAAGCCAAGCCATGTCAACGGATTGCAGATGCTTTCCCTCTGCTGACACGCCACATCCTGGAGGGAGCTCACAGGGCTGCACTCCCTGCCTGGAGGCGTCAACTCCGCTGCACAAGATCTGTTCAGAGGGGCTGAGAGCTCCTGTCTGGTGGTGGGATGCAAGCTGGGCACTCGGCCTCTCTCTGTGCTTCCAAAATCCCCAGAGTGCAGCTGGGATCTCACCTGAGCTGCCTTTGGTGGTGCCTCCTACTCCTCTGGAGATGGGTAAACCAGGCCAAGACCCTTCTGGTTTATCTCCCTGAGAGAGGTGGGGAAGGACAGGGGGAAGGTGCAGCCATGGGACTCGACCCAGGTCCAGGAGAAAAACCCAAGGATGTCAGGATTCTCCTAAAGAGATGCTCTGGAGTTCTGCTGCCTTTGTAACACTCCGTTATCTTTATTCTCCCGATAAACCATTCTGACTCCTTCAAAGCCACTGAATTAACACCTGAGTCAAACCTTTTAATGTCCCTTGGACACGCAGCGCTTGTTGCTGTCTGCCTGTGCATTCTGAAAGGGCCTGGGTGAATAAATAATGCAGCAGGCACTGCTGCCTCCGTGGGATTTGTTCTAAAGAACCCGCTCAGCTGTGCAGCACTGGGGAGCCTTTTGTAGCCGGCTGGGAGTGGCTCCCAAAGCTCTGGCTCTGAAAAGAGCATCTGTACAAACAGTCAAGAGCAGCGAGAGGGGAGAGGGAAGTGAGCAGGAGCAGAAAGGGAAAAAGAAGGCAGCACAACCCAAGGCACAAAGGTTCAACCCGACACGCGCAGGAAATCTCTTACCTTGGCCCGGGAATGTCATTGTCATGCAAAAACCCCAAAGCCCTGCCTATATTTAGAAAGTCTCTTGCCTTGGTTTGCTTTCCCGAGGCTTGCTTTATTCACCCAGAGCTTCACAGGATTAAAACAGAAAAGCTCTCCTGGGAGCTGCTCACGGACATCACCTCTAAAATGTGATTGCCCTGGACCCAGGGGGGTGGGCACAACCCCCCCCAAGCCATTTGCTCCCAGGGCTTTTGAGGGAGGGGACTGTTCCTCCTTCCCCTTCACGAGGGCTGGACATGAGATGGGACAGGTGCTGCAAGAATTAAGACAAATCCATAATTTTTTTGAAACCTGGCAACCAAAAAGACTTAAAGGAGAAATCCAGAAGTTCCTGGGGGCACGTGTCCTATTTCCTCCGGCTTCTCACCAGCGAGCTGATTTAGCAGGTTCCAATTTGAAGTCTGTTTTCTGGGATTTGATCACATCCAATCCTGTCTCTCTGACCATTAAGGCTAAATTTTGCCTTTACTACCTGGCACAGCCTCTGGGGCCTGTGTCAATGTTCCCATATTGCACAGGGTGGGAATAAAGTCAAAGATGGAATCTCAACTCCACTCAAATTTTGCCAGAAATGGGATTTTTTTTCCAGTTCAGACACTGTAGAATGGATCCTCCCTGCTCAGAGGAGCAGGGGAATGATGGAGATCAGAGCCCCTGATGAGTCCTGGAGGTGCTGGAGCTCCAACCCAGCACCTCTGAGGGCAGACAATGGACTGCCAAAAGCCCTCATGAGCAATGCCAGGCATGAAATCCCTCGAAACAGCAGCACAAGCCCTTCCCATGCTGAGCAAGGCAGCTCTGGCTGCGAGCTGGTGGCAGCAGCTGAGTGCCTGCGATGAATCACGGTGTTGTGCCTTCCCTGGACGGCACCGGCGGATTTGGATGTCTGATCGTTTCCTGGATACCTTTGCCTTGTGTCAATATTTTTGCTGTGGAACAGTACACAGCCTTCTACCTGAAATTTTACAAACTGGCAGGGTACTATTACAAAAGATTACTTAATTGCAGATTACTACTGTACATTTGAATCTCAGTATCTTATTAAGCTGTCAGCTTTAATTACCATTATATGTTTAGATTATGCCACAGATTATTTAGTTCGGTACCTTGGTTTGCCGACCTGTTTGCTTGGTGACATGACAGGGTGGTAATTACAGCATTACTGGAAAACCTAAATTTTTCCATGGGAAAGATGAGAAGCCCTTGGCACCAGCAGTGACCCCACAACTGCTCGTTCCTGCAGGGGTAAGCAGCGTTTGCTCCGTGTGGGTCTGGATCTCTCAGACCTGTCTGGTTCCCCACCCTGAGGAGAAGGGGATGTGCACAACGGGCCGGGGTTTTTGGGCTGTGAAATGCTCACAGGGAAACCCAAACCCAGCTGAATTGTGCTGGGTTTGGGCTTTGTTGCAGTCCCCACACAAACTGTGCTGCTGCAACACCCCCCAGGCACCCGCAGTGTCCCCGGGCCTTCCATCCCAAAGGCTGTTTTCCATCACGGCCAGGATGCAAAATGCCCTGGTTTTGTCTCTCCAGGCTGGGCACGAGGGAGGATGTGGATGGGCAGGGTCACTGGACATCCAGCCAGGTCCCCTGCTGTCCTACCAGCAGTGACAAACCCCTACACTGGGAGGGAGGTGATTTCTCACTGGCAGATTTCATGGCTGACGTGAAGACGTGAAACCTCTGTCTCAGCCTTACTTTGCAAATCCCTTTTACTCCCTGATGATGACTGACATCCTGTAACCAGCCCTGCTTTTCTGTCCGCAGCAAACTCTGTAAATCTGAGCAACAGCCTTATCTGTGCAGGCAAAGATTGATTAGACTGGAGCTGTAGTCAGCTCATGGAGAGACAATTCCCCATCACCGAGCCTGAGATCCAAAATGAAACACCCAAAATGGATAAACCAGGGCTGGCTCAGGAACACAGCATTTTATCCACTGGAGTGGGACAGGGCTGTGGGAGCAGCTGGGAGGGAATCCTGTGCTCTGGTTTGAACCCATCTGTCAGGAATAACTGATCAGTTACAGGCAATAACAGGAACGATTTGCATTTGTGTGTTGCAGATTTAAACCTGTGGGATCCCTTTTCCTGATGCAACCCTTCCCATGCCCATCTCCCCGGGGAAAATGAGGGCAGAGATCCGTGTGTGAGTTGAAGCAAAGGCCCAGGTGTGCAGGTGGAGGGGGATGTGACAAGGACACACCTGGTGAGTTGCCCAACAAGCCGTGCCTCAGTTTCCCCAGCTGGGCCCAGGGAGAGCCCTGAGGTGCTGCTGGAAGGACTCAGAGCCAGCCAGAGCTGCCAAGTCCAAGAGAAGCAGGGAGCAGGAGCTCAGCCAGGCAGCTGGGAGGGGCTGAGGGACAGAGCCTCGTGTCCTGCACTCCAGGTACTCCGGCTCTGAGGGATAAAACAAAACCCCCTGGAGCAGGAGAGTGATGGAAGGGCTGAAATCTCCTTCTTGCCCTGAGTCTCTTTTCCACACCCAGGTAGAAAGATGCAGGGTAGGTCTGAGGTACAGCATCTATGTCTGTCATTGCAGATGGAGAGACATAAATTACAGGTATAAAAATCCATACTATTTACTTCCTCTCTGGATACAATCAGAAGAGTTCTATACATCTTTATATTTATGTAGCAATAAATACATTAGATAAAAGTAATCTATTCAAGTCACAATTACCTCTTACTCAAATACACCTTGTAACGAATTTGTCTCCTGTTCTGATGGTATATGCTGTGTATTGATATTATTTTGTCTGGTTATTATTAAAAAAACCCCGTCTCTGCCTCACTCTAATCTTTTCCTTGGCACAGCCATTGTTTTAAAAGCCTAGACTGATAATAAAATATAGGGAAAACACTTAGGAGAGCCATCCATTTCTCAGCCCGTCCTCAGTTAATTAATACTCTGTGTTCTCCAGAGGAGAAATCTCAGCTCCTTCGCCAAATTAAGGAAGGAAGAGATGCCATAAATATTCTGCTGGGTTGGAGTTGGTTTTGCTTCCACTGCAGTTCTGAGCTCCAGCTCTGTTTGCCTGGAGCTGAGCACCCTCCCTCCCCAGCCTCGAGGAAAAGGGATTGTTTTTCTCTTTTTGAGGGATGAAGGGGCCTCCCCTCACTGCTGTTGGACAAATAACCCGGCAGTCCCTGTCCCTGGCACCATTTCACCTCCAGCCAAGGCTCCTTCCCGCACACCTTGGGGTTTCACTCGGGATTTGCAGGAGGAGCTCCCGTATTCCTCGGAGCAGTGCTGGTTATCACTCCTGCCTTCCACGCTCCTTGGTCCTTGCAATGTCCAACTGAAGCCAGAATTCTGCTAACCCAGCTACTGGGGTTCTTTCTTCAGTCAGAGAGATTTAAACTGCTCCTTATCTGTGTAACCTCTGTGGGTTGGGGAGGGTGACACTTTATACATAAAGAAGCATCTCCCCTTTAAGTATTTGGATTCCAAGTGTGCCCTACAGCAGAGAAAATTTCATCCCTGTTGGCTTCAAACATCAGAAATTAGAACAAGGCAGCAGCACCAGTTTAATACGAGGAGCTCAGTAACGACTTCGGCGTGGTGGTTTTCTCCTGGCTAATTCCCTACAACGTTCCCTCCCTGGCAGTTTTATTTCCCAAAGAAAAAGCAGGGACTTTGTCAGGGAGAAGTTTCCTGATGAGAGATTAGAATCATAACCAAATTAAATGATTGTCTCTAACTAATTAGATTAGTTTAAATTGAATAATGAAACCTTTAGCTGTATTTAATGTAACATGCCTGAAGTCCAACGATTAGTCTGCTGAATGAAGCTAAACAATTAAAAACACAATCTATTTTATAGCTTATTTTATAGGAACAATTGGAAAAACTATTACTGCTGAAATCTGCAGAGGAAATGCACAATTACGAGCCCGAGAGGAGCAGCCAGAGCAGGGAATGAGCAGCAGGGCCAGGTGAGGCACCAGGAAGGACTTGGGCCTTCCTCCCAACCAGCACTGGCCAGGTCTGGCATTTATCCCTTCATTACTGAGGTCAAGGGGGAAAAAACACCTTAATTCCCAAACATCTTGGTCACATTGGATCAATGTTAAAATAAAAAAAAGTCCATGAATATTTAATGCCTCAGGTAAAAATCAGAGGATCATTTTGTGACACGTGTTTTCATGACTTGTGCTTTGCATGGCAATCAAGGAGGAACTCCGTAATGTACAGCCATCCATCCTTCATCCATCCACCCATCCATCCACCCATCCATCCACCCATCCACCCATCCATCCACCCATCCATCCACCCATCCATCATCCATCATCCATCATCCATCATCCCTCCCTCCATCCCTCCATCCCTCCCTCCCTCCCTCCCTCCATCCCTCCATCCCTCCATCCATCCATCCATCCATCCATCCCTCCACCCATCCACCCATCCCTCCATCCATCCATCCATCATCCATCCATCCATCCTTCATCCATCCATCCATCCATCCATCCACCCATCCATCCATCCATCCATCCATCCCTCCACCCATCCACCCATCCCTCCATCCATCCATCCATCATCCATCCATCCATCCTTCATCCATCCATCCATCCCTCCACCCATCCATCCCTCCACCCATCCCTCCATCCTTCATCCATCCATCCCTCCATCCATCCATCCCTCCATCCATCCATCCTTCATCCATCCATCCACCCATCCCTCCATCCATCCACCCATCCATCCATCCACCCATCCATCCATCCATCCACCCATCCCTCCATCCATCCATCCCTCCCTCCATCCATCCCTCCCTCCATCCATCCATCCATCCATCCGTCCATCCCTCCCTCCATCCATCCCTCCCTCCATCCATCCCTCCATCCATCCACCCATCCCTCCATCCATCCCTCCATCCATCCCTCCATCCATCCCTCCCTCCATCCATCCCTCCATCCATCCCTCCATCCATCCCTCCATCCATCCATCCCTCCATCCATCCATCCATCCATCCCTCCATCCCTCCATCCATCCCTCCATCCATCCATCCATCCCTCCATCCCTCCATCCATCCCTCCATCCATCCATCCATCCCTCCATCAATCATCCATCATCCATCCATCCATCCCTCCATCCATCCCTCCATCCATCATCCATCCATCCATCCATCCCTCCATCCATCCCTCCATCCATCCCTCCATCCATCATCCATCCATCCATCCCTCCATCCATCCCTCCATCCATCCCTCCATCCATCATCCATCATCCATCCATCCATCCATCCATCCATCCATCTGCCCATCTTGGGTTTCACAACACAAGGAAATGCAAAGCCCCTGGGAGTGTATTTGCACCTCAAAGCACCCAAACAACTTTAAAGATGAAGTTTTCAGACACCCAAAGCACAGCCTGGGCCTCTGGCAAGCACCCAACTCCCTCCCAGAAATGCATCTCAGGCTCCCAGGTCTTTGAGCCCCTGCCTGAACCAGAACTGTGGTTGTACAGGAAGATGCTGCAGGGACACCAAGTGCAAAAGCCATTTTTGCTCTGATTCCCTCTGTGGACGCTCCTGGCGCTCGCACAGAGCTCCCTGCAGAGCCTGGCCCAGCCACACAAACCCCTCAGCACAGAACACGAGTGGCACAGGGGAGATGGGGCACACCAGCACTCGGGAGCTTTTCCCTCATGCAAACCTGTCTGTAAGATCTTTTCCAAACATCACCCTGAATTCCCAGAGCTGAGCTCCCAGTCCTATTGGGATATCTGCCCGTTTGGAGTGACTAATTCTATTTTGGAGGTTGCTGGGCAATAGGGCCCTTTTATTTGCTTGGGAGGAAGCTGCAGCATTTCAAGCAGCATGAATTCCAGCCTGCTACAAGTCTCCCAGCTGGCAGAACAGCTTGAACATTCTGTATTTTTGATGAAATCTTTGATCACCTCATTGCAAGATCTGGTTGCCTACTCTCAGCTCTCTGGCAGCTCTGAGCACAACCTGCCATTTCGAGATGGGGTTTGTTCTTTTACGGATTAGGCGCATTAAATAAATAAACCAAACTGTCTTAGAGATCTCCTGATCAATAATGGCACGGGCCCAGGGGCCTGGGAACACAGCACACAAAATTCCAGAGTAAAACCAGTGTCAATCACACCTTTCCATGTCCATCTCCTGAGGGAAGGTGCCTGCCCTGCTTTGGTTGAACACAGAAGGCATCGCTGATCCCTCGTTACCTTGGAGATCTTTCTGTTCCCAGGTTACCACCTAAATCACAAGGAAATATGGCCGTGGAATGAGCAGTGGAAGCTCCAGCTTGTTCCCAGAGAACAAGGAGGAGGACATGTGAAGATGCCAAAAGCAACCCCCCCAGCCACCAGCAGAGCCTCCTGCAGTGGAGCAGCACCATGGGAACGTTCCTGCAGGATCCAGGAGGACTCTGCTGCTTCCTCCTTGGCCAGCAGAACCCAGGACACAGTGAGGAGCTGCCCAGCCCACAACAGCCCCTCAGCAGCTGCATTTCAGCCAAGCTGAGATCCCATCTGAGGTGCCCTCCTTATCAGCATCGCAGCTTTCGTGTCTGTAGTAGCAAAGAAAAACGAGGTTGTGTGAGTCACACATTAACCATGCCAGGATGGGGAAAGGGCTGTGTGGTGCAGGAATTCCTTTGTCAATGTCAGCCGAGACAAACATAAGGAAAAATATACTGCAAAGTGTTTCCTTGAATTATTGTATCAGCTGTGATGTTTATTGCTGCTTGGACTCTGTCCCGAGGATTATTTTAAATAATGAGTTCTTCAGTGGGGACCTTCACTGAAGCAATATTTATATAAACATGGGCTTGATTAAGAGCAAAGAGAAGTCAGCAGGAATTTTCCCCTTGTCTTCAGAGACTTTAAATTACATCCACGTTGCAGGACATTCTGAGGGGCCAATTTCAGATTCTAGCTTCGTGCTGTGTTTGTGAGCATCGGGGCAGCTCAGATGCAGCAGCAAGAGCACGTGAAACAAAAGCTTCAAGCAGGTGCTGCTCAAGCAGGAGCTGCTTGAAGAGACTGGTACTGAGCTGAGTTCTTGGGGAAGTCATGAGGTGGCCAAAGGCACCACGACTCCTGTCCCTGCTCTTCTCTTCTGCCCCTTGCAGGGTTCCTGTAAAGGTTTCACAGGCAGACAGCACCTCGTGGGAAGCAGCGTTTGGAAGAGCTGTGAATCACCCACCCCTCAGCAGGAGGAAAGGTAAATTTGCATCTCTGACAAGGAGCACGGAGAGGCGTCCAAGTGGTTTGCCCGAATTTAGCAAACTGGTCCCAAACTGGAGGGCAGGGGGGCCATGCACCCCATCAAATCTCTGCCAGTGCCTCCATCAGCCACACGTCCCCTCCTCACACAGCAAATCCCCAGGCCACAGATCCGATGGCATTTTGGCAAGTCAGAGCCTCTTCTCACGAGCTCCTTCCTCGACTCAGATTTACCAATCAATCAATGGATGCATCCCGATCATAACAAAGCCATCATCTCTGTACACAACCTGTCAGAAATGACAGCTCCTCGTTCTAATATTGTGGGAAATATATCGGCTTGGGAGGAGGCACCTGTTGGATCCCTGAAGTGGGAGAGAGAGGGAAGAGACTGCGGGAAACTCTCTTGGTGATGGCCCCACCCTGCTGAGGCCAAGCCCACCCTGACTGAACAGCCATTCTCTAATTAAGGGATCCTTCTGCCATTTCTTTTTTGCCTCTTCCCTCACCCATGACCTAATGCAAACCAGTCACTCACATTTCCATGAATCAAAGGAGATAATGTAGCTCTCAGCTATGCTAAAAGATGGCCAGACACATCCAAGATGTTTCAAACTTCATTTGAGGACTAACATAAGTGATTAACAGTTGTCTGTAGCATTAGGAGGCAGGGAGTGGAAGTCCTTTTATCAAATTGTGAGCTGCCAACAACTTCCCGCTGACAAGCTATCTTTAAATTCTTCATAATGCCTCTGCAAAGCCCTAAAGCTTTGTTGAATCCCTCGCCTGCAGTCTCCCGACGTCAGCTCTTCCACCCGTTGTCACGGGAAAACGTGGCCACAATGAGCCTTGGAGTCACGTGTACACACCGAGGGCTGGGGGCTCAGGTTCCTTCTGGGCTCCAGCTACAGAACAACAGCAAATCCTCGGCAATCAGGGCTTTTTGGTCGTTCTAAATCTTGCCCAGAGAGATGACGGGGTCAGGGCCGACTCACAAATCCCCTCAGAACAGACAAGGCCTGCACCACTGGCCCCAGGAATGCAGCCAGGTGAGGGCAAAGCCCTGTGGGTGCCTGGTCCCAAAAACACATCCAGGTGAGGGGTCTGTGAGGGCAAAGCCCTGTGAGAGTCTATTCCCAAAAATGCAGCCAGGGGAGGAGTCTGTGAGGGCAAAGCCCCGTCAGGGCCCGGTCCCAAAAACACATCCAGGTGAGGGGTCTGTGAGGGCAAAGCCCTGTGAGAGTCTGTTCCCAAAAACACAGCCAGGTGAGGGGTCTGTGAGGGCAAAGCCCTGTGAGAGTCTGTTCCCAAAAACACAGCCAGGTGAGGGGTCTGTGAGGGCAAAGCCCTGTGAGAGTCTGTCCCCAAAAACGCAGCCAGGGGAGGAGTCTGTGAGGGCAAAGCCCTGTGAGAGTCTGTTCCCAAAAACGCAGCCAGGGGAGGGGTCTGTGAGGGCAAAGCCCTGTGAGAATCTGTCCCCAAAAACACAGCCAGGGGAGGAGTCTGTGAGGGCAAAGCCCTGTGAGAGTCTGTCCCCAAAAACGCAGCCAGGGGAGGGGTCTGTGAGGGCAAAGCCCTGTCAGGGCCTGGTCCGGCAGGCTGGGGCTCCACCAGCACAACCCCGACTCCTTCCCAGCTTGGGGATGATTTCACACTTGGCCTGTTCCGTCCTCATCCCATTTGGGAGCCCTCTCACTGGTTTTGACTCGCTCCCAGACCCGCACATGTGTTGCCCTTGTCCTTGGGGAGGAGTGGGGTTTCTCACACACAGATGAACATTGGCTGTGCCTCTGAAGGCCCCACAGAGCCCCTTCCCTCACTCCCAGCCCTGCACTGTCAGGACATGGGGCTTGTCTGGGCTTGGCTGATTCATCCTCCTGGATTAAATCACTCCAAAGCATCAAAGAGCCTCCCCTACCTCATGAGGAACTGCAAGGTTTAATTACTCGACACAGAGGTATTACGTGTTGTTGCAAAATATTGTAATTTAGAGTATTCCATCCCATAATTAACAAATACATCAGGCAACAAGTAAAACCAATCTTAAAAATGAGTACTTAAATTTTTCTTAATTACATCCACTGAACCGAATCTGCCCCTGAGCAATGCACGTGTAATCCCAGTGAAGTCAGTGCAGTTGCACAGAAAACACTAAAATAAAAATAGTCTGTAGTTATCATCTCTACTGCAGCAATCCTTCCAGCCCCCCACCAAGGTTAGGGACTCCAGCTTTACTTAGAGTTTGGAACAGGAACAATAAAGGTAAACTAAGCTGAACTGAGGAAAGAGCACGGAGGGAGCTGTGTGGCACTGGGATTTACACAATGCACGCACAAAGGCTGAATCCTTGTGTGAAGTAGGTGGTGTTTGGTACCACACTAAAACAGAGCCAAGGTTCTCTGGTGACCGGGCTCCAGGTGATGATGCCTTAGGAAGAATTCCTGTGGCAAAGCCTGAAGAGTTCATGGAGAAATTCCAAACTGCCTGAACATTGAGCTCGGTGCATCAGGGCCCTGCAGAAACCTCAGAGTGGCACGGAAGGGAGGCCACTGTCACCTGCTCTCCATTTCTGCATCCAACCCCCACCCGAAACAAACACTGCATCCCTTCCCTCCTGCTCCCCATCCCTTCCCTCCTGTTCCCCATCCCTTCCCTCCTGCTCTCCCACTGCTCCTGGGCTGGGCACAGGTTGCATTTCAAAACACAAAGCCTGGTCCTGCTACCCACACACAGAGCAGAGGCTGCTCTGATTGCAGGGAGGCTGTTCCGAGAGGCAGGCAGCAGACAGCTTGAGGAAGGGTGGCAAAATTCAGCTCCTAATTATTAGATTAAAACCTTGAAACAGTTGTCATGTACAAAGGGACAAAGCAGAATTTGGCAAACAGGAAGGGGAAAAAACAAGTCTTCTCATAATGATAAAAAATCCCTGAAGACAACCTTGTCATTTTTTGAGAGCATCTCAACAGCTCCCTGCTTTTATTTTTTTGGTCACTGCTTATCAAAATTTGCATGGCTAGTTAGTGGGTTAATTTAATTATGAGCAGCATTTATGAACAGCCTGATGGGGGATCTGCAGAGGGCAATAGAGTCTGTTCCTGAATTATGAAATTGCACACATTCGCACATCTGGAAGCCGTCATGGGACGGATCTCTGTCTTGTAAATGCGTGTTGAGTGTTACAATATTTTACTAAGCACTCCCAATCTGTCAAGGTTTGCAGGAGAGCAGAGACTGGGAACATTTGGGATCATTTGTGGCTTAGAGCCATTAGCTACTTCCACCCACTTATTGTGACGTTATTAATAGCAAAATAATCTAAAGAGCAGGAGTTGGCTCGCTCGAGACCTGAGATAATAGAAGTGATTTTCATGGAGGGTCCAAAGCAGGGGGCCAGGGCCCAGCTGAACCCTGTGCTGGCGAGCACAGCCCCATTTGGGGTGATCTGGTGGCACCTTTGTGTGGACTCGGCTCCTCAGGGGAGTCATCTGCAGCCCAGCCCAGCCCTGCCCTGCTTCAATTTAAAAGATGGCACGAGAAATCACCAGGGGGGAGAAGTGATGCCAAGCACTCCTCATCCACTGCCCCCCTCAGCAGGAGTCCCTGGTGAGCAGGGCATGGAACAGCACACTCAGGGACAAATTCAGACTGCATCAAACCCCAGACAGTGCAGCAAAAGCTCCCTGCCAGAACATGTGAGCTGTGGCTTGATGCTACCCCTCCTAAAACTGAAGTTTCCTGGCTAAAATCCAATGTCACTGAGCTCCAGTGACATCCAGGGATGTTTGTGACCATGGGATTGGCACTGCCAACAGCAAGGGACATCCTAAATTCTCCTGGACTGCAAGACAGACACCAGAATGGCCAATGAAGGCTCTAATCATGTAGAAGTCCAGTCCTAGCCTGGGACACAGGGATGGATTCCACCCCATGGAAAGGAAATCAGGACTTGGCCTGTGAAGGAAACTTTGCACGAAGTTTCTTCATCTTTTGGAGCCGTGGCTCAATAAAAAGATTTGGAACACTTTGAAACTCCATGGAGCTTTTGGCTTCTTGTTAAGCCATTGCGTGTCTGTTTAATTTAAATCCTCATCCAATCATTAAATAGGGGTGTTTTTTTAAATGGGTCATTATGATGTGATTTATGACATTTGTGTAATTGTCAGAATTACTGTGGGTAATTAAAATATGAAACGATGCTGCCAGAGGCTTCAGTCCCTCTCAGCACCCTTATTAAAAATCAGGAGCTGACCAAATTATAAATAGGCTGGTTTGCACAAGTTCACAGGGAAAGCTAATTATGAAACTTATCCTTATGCACTCAGAACTCACACCATCAGTCATGCAAATTCTCCAGGTGATTATGCCATTGTACAACCTGCAGTGGGATTAGTGGGCCCAGGTGGGTGCAGCTCCAGGTACAACGAGCAGAACAACTGCTCCTTGCGGGGTGAGTGGGAATCCCTAAAACTCCTGATGATGGATGTGAGATGAGGGCCTGGAGCAGGGAGAGGTGGTGCATTTTCACACGGAGCAGAGAAAAGAGGCTGAGGAGCACAGGGAGAGGCTCTCTGATCTACAGTGGGGAGGCTCAGAGGAACCAGAGAGGCATGAGAACACAGGGGAAGGGAGCTCTGGAGAACAGCTGGAATAAACTCCGGATTAGCTGACTGAATTGGTCAGGAATGGCTGGCTGAGCTCACAGGAGTCTGGGTGCCAAAGGCAGCCAGTGGGACACAAACCGAAGTGAAGGAAAAATCCTGTGCATGAGGGCAGGCAAGGGCTGAGAGGTTTTCTCTCAGTATTCCAAATGTTTTGCTCTCCAGAAGGAGAGGGAATGAAAAAAGGAGTAACTGGAGGCCTATTTACAAAATCCAACCCAAACTGAATCGAGAAGTAAAATGATGGACCATAGCTCCCATCTGAGTGTTTGTAACTGAAATAAACCTAATTAGCTGCCTGTGTGTTATCAGCTTAACCATCACTCCATCCAGACTGTGCCCCTGACTCTGAGGAGAAGGCCTCAAAAATATGGAGCAGGAACAATGGGATTCTCAACCCAGCAAAAAGTGGGATGCAAAATATTATCACCTCTTCCTAGAGGAGCTTCCCAACTAACATCAGTTCTCAAAATTCCAGTGTCCAAAATATCTGTTCAGCTGCCTCCTTGCACTCCCCAAGCTCCCGAAATGCCATTTGTGTGGTTCAGGGGGGGGGCTTTTTTTAGAATCCCACCCCTGAAGTGTCTGAGGTACCTACAAGCATCCACCCTCGTGCGTGTTCCCCCGGCCCTGGGAGGTTTGGCTGTCGCTGAACGCCCCTTCCACACCTCACTCTGCTCCAGCAGCAACAGCAGAGCCGGGGGAACGTGGGGCTGGAGCGACTGCGAGGGTTTGCTGTGCCAAGCTCTGCTCCTGCCTGCCCGGAGCCCCCGCCCTGGAGCCCAGGTACTGCTCAAAAGCACAATGTGCTGCTGACAAAGGAGCTGCCCGCTGGAACAACACTTCCTGCACCTCCATCCCGCTCCTTTTCTCGAGAACACAGCTTTACACTTGTCCTTCATACAAATAACCCGAGGGTGGGAATTATTCAGAAGGCTCGTGTTTGACACCCCATCTGTTCATTTCTGACAGCGATATATAATGTAAGGCTATAAAAACTTGAAAAATAATGCAACATAAAAAGGGATTGACTCGGCTCCAAGAGGCCATAAACGGTAACAAATACCATTGTATGATTTATTTCATGCTGTAATCTTTACAGTAAGTCATCTTTCAGACATTTCCTTGTGACAGGTTTTAATAATATTAATGCCCAGAGCAATCCAAATCATCGCCAATAGACATATTTATCAAGCTGCCAATCCAAGTAAATGAAATTCTATAAGCAATAATGTAACATGTTTAAAGGAAGCTAATAAAACAAGTCAGGAGAGAAATATTACTGCAAAGTATGCTCTCTCTAATCCAGCCCTGGATTTTATACAGCCAAAATGCAAATCTTTCCCTCCATGATTTATTGCTCCAAAAATACCAATGACCTTTCCAGGAGCTCTTGCACAGCCCTTCTCACACGTCCCTGCAGCCTGGGAGGAATCCTGCTCGGCTGCCTGGCTCTGCCCTACCTTGCACCGGGGAGTGATGGGCACCAGCAAGGAGCAGCATCTTAAATCTTCAAGATTTATTAAAGACTGACAAGCCTTAACAGAGGCTTGGCAACTCAGCAGGTATTTATGAGCAATTATCCAGGCCCCAGATAAGCTGCAATTAACAGGGAGCTAAAGCCCAGCTCTTTAACCTGGTTTTCCTCTCAGTGTGGTTCAGTTCTCGCTCACCCAGAGCTCGGCCGAGGGGACTCTGCAGCAGGGCCAAGGGGAAGGAGCCACAGCAGGGCTGTGCACACAGAGCCCTGCTCAAAAATGTGCGTTTAAGCCTCTCTAGAAACTTAGCTGGAATGAAAAACAAGAGTCAACAACTCAGCAAAACACACACCATTAAATTTGTCACGCCTTAGGCAAGAATGTGTGGAAAAGCCATGGCTGGTGAAGCAAGTGCATCGATGCAGGGGCTCAGCAGTGCTTGAGGAGTCCTAAAGGCCTTCAGGAATCCACTTCTGGAGGAGTTTTAGGGGTCTGAGGGATTTTTGTATTGGTTTGTGATGACTTTGTTTTAATGACACTAATTAAGTTCTCCTCCTGGATGTAAAGATCTGCTCACTGTCAGTGGGGGAACAGAAGGAGAAAGGGAGGGATGTACAAGATAATGCAATGTGGTGGGAGGGATCCTTCCTGACCGTAGCCCAGGACTCCAGCAGTGCTGGAAGCCCTGAACCAGGCATGGTTTGGGTCTTACAACAGGCCAAGCCTCATTGTTTCCCACTACAAGTTATTGAGGTCCCCCAAATTATGGTGTGATCACATTTTTCATTGGCTGGCCCACATCCAAAGTTTATCTCAATCTCAGATGCAAATTTCTGTTCAAAGAATGACTGGAATGCGAGTGTTTAGCTGGTTCGGTGTCCCAGTGAACACAGGTGTTTTCACAGAACGCTGAAAAGGGGTGGCAGGTAATTCCAGAGGCACACCTGCTGGATGAAGCCCTGTTGGACGCCCTGGAGGTGGGACCTGCCGTGAAACCCTGCCTGCCCCAGCTCAGGGTGTACTTTGCCCTCACAAATTAAATGGAGCAGAGACCCGAACTCAGAGCTCCCCCTGGTCCCTGCCCTGCTCTGGAAGCAGAAGGTCAGAGTGAGCTCCTCTATTTGCAGAGCACCCCAGAGGGGCAGCCTGACCTTAACCTGAAAATGGGCAATTGGATGCAGCTCTTTGGGATTCCAGTTCTTGGGATCAGTTCAGAGCTCTGCTGTCACACAGGGTCAGTCCCAAAGAGCTGTAGTTCACAGGGAGGTTTCCTCTGTGACTTCCAACACCTCATTTCACCCTTCCCCACTCCCTCCCACCTCTGCCTGCTCCTTCTGCTTTCGCTGAGAGCTCTCTGAGGCAGGAACTGCCTTTCCCTGTTCAGCATCCGCCTAATGGGATCCCAGTCCCAGCAGAAGCCCCAAGGCACTGCTGTAATACAAATAATAAATACTGCAACTAATAATAACAGCACTTTCAAATGTCCTCCCCAGGGAAGGGCTGGAAGACCAGTCCCTGGTGTCATTTAAAACTAAACACCACAAACCAGACCTGTGTGACTGGGGAGAGCAGAGAGTCTTTACGATGTGGTGATGGGGGAGAATATTGATGGGGAGAGGAACAATTATTCATCCACATATTTGGCTATTTCTTCAGGGGAATTAAAAATATCTCCTTGTACCTTTTTTGTTCCTCACTGCTAAGCAGCAGCAGAGATCTGAGGGGAAATTAATAAATAAATAAGAAATATATAATCCCCAAGGTGTAATCCCAGAGTATGGAAACTCACTTCACTTAAATACCTCCCTCTGGCATAATTGACTTTTCATGTGCATGTTAATAATGATATTTCAGCAGGTTGTGAGGGCTTGTTCTTCTCCCCCCACCTGCTTTGGTAAATTATGTGATTGGGCGTGAGGAGAGACACATTATAAATCTAATTATGTTTTCGTTTATATTTAACAAGTCAGCACAATCTGGTGGCTTGTGTGTGTGTGTGTGTTTGCTGATATTTCCAGCTGACCCTGGAGCTGCAGGACAGCAGTCCTGGGCACCAATTCCCTCTCCCAGTTCCGAGCTGTCCTCGTGCCATCCTCATCCTCTGTCCCATCCTCGTCCTCTGTCCCTGTGCCACCCTCACACTCCTCAGTGATGCTTTTTATTAATGCACGTTCTACTGAAATGTCACCTCGTCCTTTTCGGATCCGAGATTGCCTTGGAAACGAGGAGGAAGCCGAGCAGGTGGAGGCTCCTGCAGAGCCGGTGCCTTGCTGTGCATTCCCCGGGACTTTATTGGGGTGTCTGTGCAGTTGGGGAGCCTGGTTTGGGGAGCTGGCAGCTGCCTGGGGCTCAGCTCCATCCCTGCCGGGAAGCTGGGCTGGGGATGGATGGGCAGAGCTCCTGCGGCCCGGGATGCTCCTGCTCGGAGCCCTGCAGGTGTCAGCACTGCCGGCTCCCCGCTCCCGCTGCCTCTCCCATCCCTCCGCAGCCCAGGGAAGGGCTCAGCCACGGGGCTCGGCTGCCATCTGCTGCTGACATTGTACGTCCGCGTCTTTTCTTCGCCAAGCTCTGACTCCCACAGAAAAGCAGAAATTCGGAGCATTTCAAGTGTAATCGTAATCGAAAAGATGAATTGTGTCCTCAGAAACCCCCCTATTTTAGCAGGGAAGTGCAGAGCTGTGTACTCAAACCTCTCCTCTGAGAGAAATAGGTAATAAAAATACAATTAACAGAGATTCCTCCAGCTAACTGGGATTTTTTTTTGTGTGGTGGTTATTTGTCTGTTTGTATTTGTGCACGTTTGTTTGGGTGCTTTTAGTGGGAAACAGATTTTAAGAATTTATCTGAGAAAGGTTTTGAGATTCTGCAGTTCATTCAACTCTGAGGCTCCTGAGCATTTGGCTGCTTCTTTTTATTATTATTATTAATTTGCCAAATTAAAACTCCATGAGAAAGAGGTGCTTTCACTCCCACCACATTATTTTTGAATGCTTTTACTGTAATAAAATCATGAATGTAATAAACCCAGGAAGTTTTACTGCAGCCTGGATGGGCCATTTCTCCGTGGGGCCACTCAAATTCCTGAATACTTGCACTGAAAATACAAGGTTTGCAGTATCTGCTCTAATGCCGAACATGCCAGGTAAAACAAGGGGGGGAAATTTTATATTCCAATGGTTCTCCCTTCTGACGAGCACCAGGATCCTGCTGGGCTGCTTCCAGCACATCTGTGCTGGATCCCCTGCAGCATCCCTGAATTTACCAAATTCCCCCTGCACAGATCACTCAAGGAACCAGCTCAGCCAAATCCCTGCTGCTTCCAGCCCGGTTTTAGCAAATATTGGGCATTTCCCCATGGATGGCACAGGGGAAGACGAGTAGGGAGTGAACATTTCCCTTCCACACCTGCACTCCCCGTGCAGACTCGCGGCTCAGGGGACAAACAAAGCATCGGTGACTCCAATGATTACCAGAGATACTGACTCTAATTATTACCACAGATCTGACTCTTAATTATTACTGCAGGTACTGTAGCAGCACCTGGAGGCCCCACTTGGAGCAGAGGCACCTCCTCTGTGCCAGCTGCCGTGTAAGGAGAGCAAAAATGGGGTTTCTGTCTCCGAACGGGCGCCGTGCTGCCTTTCCCCTCTGCTCCCTCGCTCCATCGTTCCTTCTCCAGGCAGGCACTTCCCTGGGCTCAGGAAAGATTGGTGGAGCTGGGGCCTGGCTTTCCATTAGTTCTGAGCAACTCCAGCCACTCCTCCTTTCAGCTCAGGGTTCATCCCCCAGTTCTGGCAGAACACCCCAGGTGTCTTCCACAGCATTTTCCCCTCTGGGTCCAGAGCTTCTATTCCCCAGCTGGAGAAAACAGCCATTTCCTCCTTAAAAGCGGTGACAGGAATAACTGCACTCCAAAGCCTGCATTTTCTGGGTGAATTCTCCAGCTTTTTAGAGATCTATGGCACTTATTTATCCCCCTTGCTGAACCAGTTCCAGCTTCCCCATTAGGGTGTCTGGTGTTTCATCATTGTAAAGACAGAGTTCTCTGGCTCAGGACCAGAGAGCAAAAGCTCTGCTGCCAGCACTGACAAATTATCCCTCTATGACAATGCTTTAGAGCATTTAGGAGCCTCTGCAAGCTCATGTGGGCAAAAAGAATGGAGGAGTTTCCTTTCCCGATGAAAATAAATACGCCTGAGTCACCCCCAGAAAAGGGAGACGGCTCCAACATCAGCTCTGCCAGCTCGGCCGTGCCTGTGAAATATTTGGATTTGAATGAAACAGAACAAGTCAATGAAATAAAAACTCTAAACCAAAAACTCTAACACAACTTCTGCATCAACAAACTCTGGATTTATTTTGCCAGAGAACCATGGAATGCTTTGGGTTGGAAGGGACCTTAAAGATCACCTTTTTCTAACGCCCTGCACCTTCCACTGGAATATCACCTGACACCTGTTTAATTAATCTACATAAACTCTGTGAATGAACATCTCTGACAAGAGCAATCCCAGCCCGGCTCCTCTGAGCAGGAGCTGGCTGTGAAGCCTCCCACAGCCACTAGAGGATAGCAAAAGCCTTTCTGCTGCACGCCACAGACCTGGCACTGCTCAGGCAGCTTCACTGTCCTGTCTCCCTTCAATTAAACCCTCTGGTATCAATTTGGAGCTACCTGGACAACCTGTGGGCTGTCAAGCCAATACTCAGTTTATCAGTCTCGTGTTGTGGCAGGTACTGATGAGGAAAGAGAGAAAAGGAGGATAAATTTGAATTCTCTTCCTTGCAGAGGGGACAGAATTTCCACTTGTCCCCGTTTGGGTGTGAATTACCCCACGAGAACCAACCAAAGAAAGAAATGAGCCTAAGAGGAGGCTGAGGAGAAGAACAGCAGGGTGTGAACTGGAAAGGTCACGTTGGACACATTTCCAGCCCATTTTTGGGGTCCTGCTGCCCTGCCTAAAGCGCAGACTCAAACCCTGAATGCCAGACAGGGTGGGATCATCCCTGCATCCCACTGGAGTCTAGAGCCAAAGGAAGCCACAATAATGATGTTTATTTGCTGTGCCAATTCCACACAACCAACACCTTCTCTTCCATGGACACCCTATTAACAGAACATAAAGATAATCCAGTTTGGGACTTGGATTTCTGGACTGTTTTGGGGAGATGCTGATTATGCCAAATCCAGCAGCACCAGGGGAGCCCCCAGTTGCAGAGTGCCCAGTCCAGGATGCAGGGAACAATCAGAGCTGACAGCTCTCCGGGCTGAAGGAGTCAGACTCCTCAGCTGCTGGTGCTCAGGATGGTGAGGAAGGTAATTACAGCATATTTAGGAACATCATATCCTGTATGGGGCTGCACAGCTGCTACCTGTCTGAATCCTTCCAGCAGCTGATAAAATCACAGGAGAAAGCAGTCACTTGGCTTCCAGAGTTCTCCAGGCAGAAAAAAATGTGACAGGACAAATATGTTCCCCTGCCAGCAGCACTCTCTGTGTCACTGTTAATATCAGTCAGGCAAAGCAGGAAAGCACTGGAGTGTCTCATCCCACCTCGTGGTGCTGGGAGCATCTTCAGGAGGAGCTTGTGGGGAGCGAACATCTGCCAGGATGAGACAGAATTCCCGGATTCCATCGTATCCCAGGGGGGAGAAGTTACATCAGGGTTTAACCCCATAGGGAGTGCAACAATCCTGATTTCTGGCACTGCCTGTGGCTCTGAACTTGTGTGAGAGCATCAGGAGCCACCTGCAGTGACCCAGGGATGCAGCTCCAAGCACGCAATTTCTATTTTCAAAGTGCTGCAACACAGGAAATTTGATCAGAAACCACCCCAAGGTCAGGCTGGTTTGTTATTTGTTGGGAGCGTTGGGCTGCTTTGTGGTTTATCTTTAATCCAGGTCCACTCCTTCCACTGGAATATTTCACTGAGTTTTCAGTGTTTCAAGGCACAAAGTCTCTTCCGGACATGAACGAGCCCCACGTGTGATGCACACTCCAAAGGTGAGCTGACTGAGGCTGCTCCAGTTGTTGAAACACCATTTCCAGGAATGCTGCATTTCAGAACATTCCTCTTTCCAACCCAGATGATCAGAGCTTGGCTCTCCCCTTTATTTTCTCCGCTTCAGTACTTGAAAAATGTCTGCAAAGTGAGTCCTGCCTCAGGCCAGTGTTCTCGGTTCCCATGAGGGATCTGTTGGGGTGCACTAAAATCCCTGGAGCTGCCTGAAGCATGAATCCCAGCATGAACTGAGGACAGGCAGCTCAGGGATCCCCCCACAGGGACCTTCCACAGGGGTGGGATCCCAAAATCCCCCAGCTCAGCTCAGATCCTTGGAGCTCTGTGCAGGGCGAGCAGCAAAGTCCCACCAGCAGCACCTGAACAGCTCCAGACTGGGAAGGGAGCTGCTCCCACAAACAGAGCGGGGGGAACAAAACCCATCCATCTCCCGCAATTACCTTCCCCGCAGGTCTCTGCTCACAGAGCAGCTCTCTGCCATAAGCACTCGCTGCTTTAGGGAAGCTGCAGGGATTTTGGCAGCTCGGGTAAAGTACACAGTTTAGATTTAATGAAAACAAGCTTTTATAAAACTTAACAGTCGTGGAAATGTTTTCTGGATTTTTCCTGTCTCCTGCTATTGTCATTAATTTTTCATGAGCATCATTCCACAGCCATCCATGCAACTCTAATTTTACAGCTCACTGTTACTCCACAAGAGTCAGGAAATGACACTTCCCAGGGCTTGATGCTCCATTCTCTTTTCAAATGAAACTGCTGAACTTCAACTTTCTCACCAACTCCAGCATTATTTTCCTATTCAATTTATGCTAAATGTTTTTCATCCCAGGGCTTCTGTAACATTTTTCTGTGAGCTGTACAACCCATTCCTGGTATCCTGACACTGATGCTGGGGATGGAGCCTGCCCCGGAGGAGGTGTCCAGCCTGGAGTTAGAGGCTGTTCACTGCCTGTTGATGCAGCTTTGCATCAGCATTTGAAACATGGGAAACACGGTGTTATTCATCAGCGCGCAGATTCCCTGGGATGCTTTGGATTCCCGTATCTATAACCCTCTGCTGGCTTCTCCAGGAAGGGTTTCAGCCTCTCCCATGGCCCAGGATGGTTCTGTGCTGGGCTCAGGCTGCAGAGGAGACTCTTCCCAGGGCTGTTCCTCATGGAATCCCACTGAATGTGGCCTTGGAGCTGCCCCGGGTGCAGCTGAGGCTCTGAGCAGTTGCTATCCAAGCCTGCCAGGCTCTCTGACAGCACCAATTTCCATGTTCCAGCCTGGCCTCGCTGACCTGGCCTGGCTCAGGCTCAGGGGGAGCCCCAAGGGCAGCTTTGCAGAGGGATGGGAGCGGTACAACATGGCAGGAAAAGCTGTGGGAATGAGCTTCTCCCACCGGCCCTGCTGCTCCAGCAGCGACGTCTGACAGGGCCTGAGGGGATTCCAGAGCTCAGCTCCCGCTGGGCTCTGACAGCAAAGCAGGTGAGGAAGGAATGCTGGAAATCAGAAACACAACCAAGAGTCTCCCAGGCCAGCCCAGGTGAACCTGCCCCCAAAGGTGAAATGCTGCTCCTGAAAGGAAATCTGTGTAAATAGGATTAGCTGCCTGTTTGTTCCTCAACCCCCCACCTTTCTGTTCTGAAGATATTCCTAGATGTTTGTCAGATTTATAATGCCTTGGGATTAAACACAATATTGGATTGCTCTTGATGTATAATTCTGCTCCTCTGATGATTGAATTCACCTCACTCTGCTGCACGGCTTTTATATTTTATTTATTTCATTTTATGATTCCATTTTATTTTTCCAGTGTTATGCACCAGTACAAGCAAAGAACTGAGAACAAAGCTCTGGCATATTAAATCAATCAGAGGGGTTTACTTATTAATATCTTTTTAGCCCGAGAACATTCTACAAAACGTGTGTGTTCAGGCACAGACTGGGAGAGGCAGCCGTGCGCGCTCTTGCTCGGTCCCTTGTTTTATTCCCATCAAATTGTTTACCAAAGGCTGGGCTTGGAGAAGAGCTCAGCAGCCAAAAGAACAGCAGAGACTCAGGTGAATTTAACACGGTTTTGGCACACGGAGCTGCCCGTGGTTCCCAGTTTTCCACCCACACGATCCCGGTGAGTGGAGGGGATGTTGAGCCCTCTCCTGGCAGGAATGGAGCTGCTGGAGGTGACACCAAGGGACACAAGGAAAGGGCCCTCCAGCCCCGCAAATTCCAGCGTCACCACGCACAGAAGTGACCTGGATCTGTAGCAGGAACCATCCTGCTGACATCGCTGGAGCTGCGAACACCCCCCAAAATTCCCCAAGCACACAGGGGGATGCAGCTCGAAGCTCACAGATCTCCTGGTGGTGGATTTGCTTCCAGCACAGCTCACTCCACCCTTGTCCAGTCTGTCTGGACCACGGAAAAACGCTGTTCTAAACCACAGAAGAACAGCTGCAGCCCCTTTTTGTGTCCGTGACCGCCCGGGTGTCCGCGGTGAGGCACAGCCTGACCTCCCCCTGCTGACTCCATTCCCTGCGTTACCCTCTCTCTGTTCCTGGGCTGATAAACTCCCCAATCCCGAGGATTTGACCGAGCTGAGCAGTGTGTGAGGATGGCATTCCCGGGGCTGGGATTCCTGTGCTTGGTGCCCGCAGGTGGCACCGTTTCCCCGCAGTTCGGCTGCCTCTGCTCACCGGGATGTAAAATCAATTTGCAGCTCAGCATCGCTGCAGCCTTGGAGGAGAACCGAGCCCAGCCCAGCCTGTCCCGGGCACTGCTCTGTCCCGGCAGCAGCTCCTCCCAGCCACAGCAGTGCCACCAGATGCCACCAGCTCACACAGCATCCTCCCCCCTTCCTACAGACGCAAAACATCATCAAAACTCGGGGTCTGGTCGAGAGCTCTGACGCCTTTTGTGAGCTCTGCAGATGAATAATGCAATCAGCTGCTTCTTCAGGCAATCAGGACAGCTGAGGATGGCAGCAGCGATTTTGCCCGAATTGGGAAAAACATGTGCCCAGAAGAAAAAAAAGAACAAACAGAGGAATGGAGGAATAATAACCCAGCAAATGGCTGGCAGGGAGGCGCAGGATGTTTCACTGCAGACAGTAAACGCAGCAATATTCGATGTCTGCCCTCTCCTTGCCCCCTTGCTGGGACTGGGAGCGACTGGACCCAGCGGGGTTTGGAATGGGGAGCACGGGAGCTGACAAGAGGCATTATTTGCATTTTCACGGAGATAAGGATGCCAAAATTGCAATCAGCTCATCTGAGGCTCCAGGATGCTCGAGGCAAGGACAGCGAGAGCTCCAAACCAGTCCCCGAGGAGAGAAGGGGGGAGAAGAGCTCTCCTGGTTGGCACCAGAGCCCCTCACTTGGCAGGAGGAAGGGTCTGACTGGAGAAGGAACCCTTCGTCCATTCCCGGCTCCCCAGCCAGGACTGTGAGGAATCAGCTCCCTGTAGCTGTGCCCAGAGCAGGAACATTCCCAAGCCCCAGCCCCTCAGCAGGAGAGCAGGGTCCCTGTGTCCCTGTCTCTGCAGGGACAGGCCCCTGGAGCAGGAAAGGGGGAGTGCAACAGGGACTGGGCTTTGTTTCCCCCTAATTTGACTGAGCTGTAGTGTATCCCATCCATCCATGGTGTGGGGGACACACAGGCAGGAGAAACGAAGGCTTTGCACTCACAGCCTAAACCCTTGTGTTGCCCCTCTGCTTCTGCGCCTATCTAGGTGAGAAGAGAAGGAGTTAAGCCCCATTTGAGAGGCTGCACACTCCCAGCCCCTTCCCCTGCAGCCTCCACCGGGGTGGAGGAGAACACAACTGCAACAGTCCCTGAGCCCTGCTTGGGAACAGCCCCCGCTTTTCCTGGGCTCCAACCCTTCCAAAATGAAACAGATTGGTCTGGAATTTGGAAGCAAATGATCCAGGCTGCTTGCTCCAGGCTCCCGATTTAATAAACATGCATCTATATCTAATGGACAGTCTGTCACTTCCCTTTAAAAGAAATCACCTGCTCCTCTAATAACCATTAAACAAATTGACAGCACGATAGCCAAGGCCTCTCATCTCAATGCCACCTGCAGCAGGACTAATATAACCCACTCCCACCTCCCCAGAAAGGCCATTATTCTGCTTAATTGGGAGGCACAAACACCCCCTTCATGCGACATGGAATAAGACATGGCCACAGAGAGAATAAACTGCACAATCCCCTTTGTTTCTATAATGGTTGTTTTATCAGCAAGATCATTTCTCATTTTCTCCTGATGAGGATGATAATCTCTCCTGTCTCCTGCAGTGCCTCCTCTGCTCGGGCCAGAGCAGCTTTTTGGGGCAGAACTGCCAGCAGGGACATCCCAAAAGCTGCTGCTGACACTGCTGGGAGTTTTTAAGCCCCAGTTTTTGGATCAGAATTTCTCTCCTACACATCCTTGGCTGGTTGTGGCAGGGTCCACAGGGATGCTGGGGCTTCTGCCATCACCTGTAGAGATCCGCTAAGGCCCAGGGTGGCAAATTTCCATAAAAGCAAGAAAGATACTGCAAGGTTCACAATAATTGGAGAAAAAAGAACCTCAGAAAGGGAGACTGTCAGCATTCTCAGGTATTTGTCTCGAGCATCTGCCTTTCTCTTAGGCCTGGCTCTGGTTCTGCTTCCCCCTGCCCTGACTCCAGACACTTCTCACCAACTCCAAGACCTGCCTGCTGCTGGCCCTCAAAACCTCTCACCCACAGCATTCATTACTGAGGGACACTTGAAATTAATGAAGAATTCTCTCAGCCACCTCCTGCAGCCAGCCTGATTGTCTCAGTCCCGCTGATTTGGAAGTCGTGGTGCACCTTATGGGGCCTCTCGTGCATGATGAGAGCACGAAAAGCATTGCTGGGAGGAAGGACCCTGTGCCAGCCAGATTGTTCTGCACTCCTGCTCGGGGTGAATTCCCCACGGAGCCGGGGCCGTTCTCTGCCAGCTTTGTGGTGAATTTATCTCAGCAAGGCACCAGGGAGGATTTTCCTCCATTTGGGCTCCAGCAAAGAGCTCTGGCTCAAGCTACACCTGGGTTGAGGTAAATCCTTCTTCAGGCACAGCCCCTGGCCCTCCTGGGAAAGGGAGGAGCTGCAGAGGGAACAGGATGGCAAGGGCTGCACAGCCATCAGCTGCTTTGTGTTTAAAACTATCCCCCGCAGATGAAGATGAGTCTGAGCTCGAGCACCTCCAATTTAGAGTCACTGGCTCCCCTTGAAACCTCTCAGCAATCAGAATTAGCAGAGTGAGCCTCATCCTCTGCAGGAATCGGATTTCCACCCCCGTGTGCATCAAAGCCTCAGAGCCAGGGCCGTGGGACTGACTGAAACCTCGTTTTACCTCCCTGTGCTCCTCTCTGACCCCACCTGGCCAAAAAACAGCTCAGGAAGTGACAAAGCTGCACAGCCCCTGGGACTGCACCATCCCACAGACCCCACAGATGTGCCCTGGGCCCTGCAGACCCTCCCCGGGCCGAGCAGGGGAGCAGGGGCAGCACAGACACTCACACAGCTGCTCCCACCTGCTGCTCTCTGCAGAGGACACCTCCAGGGCACAGGAAGGCACCACGGATTTTTATTTAATTTTTTTTCCTCAATACGTCGGCCTGGGAACCAAGATCCCCGTCCCAGACCCGCAGCCAGCCCAAGGAGGTGGAACCCAGTTGATTCTGCCCCTGTAGCTGGGATTGCAGCCACGCAGCCCCATCGGGGCGGGTTTGTGCACCCAGGGCGCTGCAGAGCAGGGCTTGGGGCACTCCTGCTCTCACCCAGCTCTCCTCTGGCCCAGAGGTGCAAATATTCAGTGACAGAACCGTGGCGGAGCTGGGCTGAGCCCGCTCAGGGCATTCCAGAGGGAACCTCAGAGCTGGGAGGCTCCAAACACGGGGAGTGGCTCCTCCTGCTCCGTGCCGTGATCAAAGAAGCTTCCGTGGGATACAGGAGAGT
This sequence comes from Corvus hawaiiensis, assembly GCF_020740725.1. Classification (NCBI taxonomy): domain Eukaryota; kingdom Metazoa; phylum Chordata; class Aves; order Passeriformes; family Corvidae; genus Corvus; species Corvus hawaiiensis. Next base: position 2,694,861 of record NC_063239.1, on the reverse strand, counting down.
GTGCCCAAAGTGCCTTAGACAGACAGAGATTAACGGGCCTAAGTGATACATGTGCTCTAATTAGAGAGTGTAATCACCTCGGGCTGATCATTATTGCTGCCTTTATGTTTATCATTGCACCGCATTAAGGTCCCTGGCAGTTCTTTCATCTGACTTACACTCAAGGACATCAGGTTTTTAATCATTAAACACCTTAAATGCAATTTTTCAGGAATCTTTGAAGAATAATTATTTTACCAGTATAAACTGTACATCTCTGAAGGTTGATTTAAAACCCTCTCATCTCCAGCTGCTGCACTTATGTCAACAGAGCTCTTTGGAAATCAGGCTCGGGGAAGGTAACGCAGAAAATAAAGAAAAAGTGTTTTGTCATTCTCACTCTACTTTTTCATCGTTTTTGTTTTGCTGGAGGATTTTCAGCTCCACTCTGGGATCTGTCAAAGTTTCAGCCCTGTCAGAGTTGAGGGGGTTTTCATTGGAGACAGAGCCCTTGGGGCTGCTCTCCTTGCTTCTGGATTTCCTTTCATGTTCCTGCTCACACCCAGGTGCTCCCCTCCATGTTTTCCCATAAGGAAAACAAGAAAAAGAATTAAAATTGCCACACGATTTCCCTTCCAAAAGCTCTCTTCGCAATACTGGTGATGTGCAGGGAGAGTTTCAGGAAGGGTCGGTGTGACTTTTTGCACATCATCTGCCACTTGCGTTTGTGGTGCGGTGAAATTGAGTTGTGATGGGGTGGAATTCATTTGTGGTGTGGTGGAATTCATCTGGGATGCGGTGGAATTCACTTGGGACGCGGTGGAATTCACTTGGGACGCGGTGGAATTCATTTGGGATGCGGTGGAATTCACTTGGGATGCGGTGGAATTCACTGCATCCTGCAGAATGCAGGAATCTGGCTGGGAACGTAAAACTATGAAATATAAAAGCAGCCACTTCTCAATGCCTGTGCAGAGGGAAGTGCAGCGGGAGCAGAGCAGAGCTGCACAGAGCTGCCAGCAGAGCTCAGGCTGGGTTTGACCAGGGAGCAGAGACCAGCTCAGCACCAATCTTACAGCAGGAATGCTGGAGGGATCCCTTGGGATTGTGGCCAGGACAGGGAAACACGGATGGACACCCTGCAGCTCCGGGGAGGTTCCTCCAAGCTGCTCAAAGTGACTGCAGCTCCTCTGGGTGCACCTGCAAGGACAACGTTCCCTCCTCCTGCAGTCCCAGGCACTGCTGAGCACAGGGACAGCCCCAAACCTCGTTATCTGCACGGCTGGAAACCAGAAATTCCCATCCTGAGCCAAACGACCTTCTCAGGAGCAAACCCTGAATCAAATTGTCCAGACTCTGTTTTGTAATTAGAAGCCCAAAATAACCACAGGACGTTATTACTGTGTGTTTTCCCCCTTCTGATCACTCAGAGGCTCAGTGTGATAACTGCACAGCGAAATGAGCAGTGCTGGGCATCCCCAGCCTCCAAACTGACAGGGAACGTGAGAGAATTCAATGTAAACATCACAAAAAACTGTAAACATTCCTGACCCAAGCTGCATTTTTGATGCAGTTCACAGCAGACTGGAGCCAGAGCCCTTTGAAATTCAGATGAAGCCCTTTCCAAATCTGCTTTAGCACCGTGGGGCTGTGCTGGGCTGGCTCCTCTCACACATGCCATGGATGCTTTTCCTGCATGAATACCAATAATTCCCAATAAAAGCACCTTTGCAGGCCATGGCCCAGGCACAGAAATCAGCCAGCAAAAGGCAGAGGGCTCCTTCTCCCAGCTGCCTGCTCTGACCAAGCCAGGGAACCCCTCTGAAGGACAGGAAGAGTTTGTGGTTGGGAAGATAAAGCCCCACAAATGCTCTGCCCCACGCTCCAGGCCAAGGGGCCTGGGAGCTGCAGGAATGGGAATGTGCTTTTTAAGGAGTTCTACAACACAACACTGAGCCTCCAGCCAAGAATTCTCTCTATTATTAGAAAATCAATTACTCCTTCCCGTCTGGGCTGCAAATACTGGAGGTGACTAAATAGCCTGGGATGCTTTTCACTCATAAACTTCTCTCTCTACAGTGGGAGTAGCAGAGAGGGGGTAATAAAATTTGTGTCTCGTGGTTCCTGCACATTTCAATATTGCTCTCCTGCAGTGGAGCCTGGTGAATGGAAAACAAATTTAAACCAAGATAAAAGCCCAGGCAGATGCCATCCATATTGTTAACTGCTGTCACGGGCAGAGATGGATTTGGCTCCTTTGGGAAGGGCACTTGTCATTTTTTCTCACTGTAACTGTTATTGTCCCTGAGCAGGAGCAGTTCCGCTCGGGTGGGATCGGTGGGGATGGAGCCCGGGTTTAAAATCTGATCCCTTAGGCTCCTTCCTGCTTTGCTCCTCAGGAGCACACAGATCCTCTGTCCTTTAGTTTTTCTGTCTCCATTTTAATTCAGGGGCCTGGCTCAAAGCGTGCTGTGATCAGCACAGACCCTCCCGTGGCTTCAGGAGGGTTTGGACCTCGGCACATCACAGGGATGTCCTGAAGACTTTCAGAGGCAGCAGTGTATGGGAACACATTTCCTTTGGAAACGAGTTGGGGTGTCCTGCAGGAATCTCAGGTGCTCTGAGAGTGTTCATCTCCAAACCCTCCAGGGACATCCCTCCACTCAGGGACAGCTCATTAATTAATATTCCTCAACAGCGAGAACATAATTTGTCATGAAAGCTCAAAACAAATAAAATACACTTTGATTTCCCCTCCCTCTCACGGTTACCGTGACTAAACTGCCATAACTCCAGGAATCCATTACAACGCTTTTTTCTTGATAATTATTCAAATAAGGGAAAACCACGCATTTCCTCCAAAGAACTTGGCAGAAACCTGCCCCCCGACAGGCTGAGCGCTGATCCCGTGGAGTTCACACCAGCTCACCTGCCTAGTCCCTTGTTCTCACACTCAGACACACCCAGGGACACACAGCCAAGGGCCTGGGTCAGCTCTGGAAATCCAAACCCACACCTGGACAGGTGCAAAGCCCCAAATTCCCCACACCAGCCCAGAATCCAGAGCAGTGCCAAGGCCCCCTCTCCCTTCTGTGGCTGCTCAGGAAGGAGCTGGGGAGGTTCTGGGAGCTGATACTGGGTCAGTTCTGCACATGCTGACACCTTTACATCACCCAGGGCACAATGACCACCAAGGACCCTACATTTCCAAACCCAGCAATTGCCTACAGTGGATATTTTTTGAAACCCATGCAACCTCAAGAACAAAACAACTGCAAGTCACGCTGTGCTTTCCTGGAAGGAGACTCCAATTTCTCCCTCCTGCTGGGACCAGAGATCATTAACATCATTAATGTTCTCCCTAAAACTGTTTGGAGACTGTGACGAGCCCAATTTGTTCCTGACAGACCAGTTGGGAGTGTGTTTAAAACGCCTCAGCCTGGCTGCTGTGCCCTGTGGATGGCTGGTGGTTGCTGACAGGCGGAGTTGCTGTTTTGCTAAAGGAGCTGTCATTTCATCAATCTTTTCAGCTGGCTCCAGAAGGGAAAACCCTCCATTGCACTTACTTTCATTTCTGCTTTCAGTTTTAAGAAAAACTGTCGTTAAAACACAAAGATCAGAGCCCCAGGAGGGGAAGAAACAGCTCAGAAGTACCTGATTCCTCAAACAGAACGATTTTTGCTCAAGTTGTGTAACAAGCTGGCTTCAATTTCTACCTTTACACCTTTATTCTGATGGCATCACACCCACCAAGCTCCCTCCAGCACCTTCCCCTTGCTGCTTCTCCAAAATGGCAAATCCACGATGCAAATGTAGGAATAGCTCTTGTTTTGGGGAATAAAGCTGATGCCAGAGCAGATAAATAAAGTGGATCCAAAATCAATCTACACAGCTAATTTGGGACTTCTTACCTTTTAAATCCTCCCAGAATCACAGGGGTGCCAGGAGCTGCTCAGAGAAGATTCATGTCTCCTTTGGTGGAACATCCTGGTGATTACTCAGTGAGAATTCAGCCTGCCAGAAATACCTGGAGAATTCCCCACCGGGTGATTCTGGGGAGGAAGAGGAGAAGGTGAATATTAAACGTGCTGTAGTCAGTGTGTTTTCACCTCAACAGCCCTGCTGCAGAGCCTGAGCCCCGCTGTGCTTTAGCAGAGCTGAGCTCTTCCCTGCCAGCCTGAGCAGTCCCAGTGCTGCTGAGCTGCCCCAGGCCAGGCCTGTCCTCACGCTGGAGCACAGGGGACGCGCTTTTCACGTCATGCAGGGAAGGAACTGCGGCTCCACTGGAGGTTTGCTTGGCCTCAGAGCTCATTTGGAGCTAAAAGCCTGATGAGAAATCCATAATGAGAAAGACCTGATCGTTTAATGCATTCCTGCAAAGCAGAGGGGTTTGCCAGGAGATGGATGGGATAAAACCATCCCTGAGATCCGCTGGAGGCCAGGGTGTTGAACTGCAGCTCTGAGTGCTGGCACAGAGGGACTCAAGGGTGGGGACACAGCTCAGAGCCAGGCACACGCTGGGCGGCACCTCCGGGGAAACTCAGGGCAACTCTTCATCAAAACTTCAACACTGTTAGGTGATTTGTGGTTATTTTTGATTCCTGCCTCTGGTGGAGACGACTCAGTTCTGTGCTGCATCTCAGTAACATTTGGGTGTACATCCAGAGCACCTCCAAATGTGTTTATTACAGCCAGAGTCAAGGAGCTCAAACTGGGTCCTGTGGTAAGAGCAGCGTAAAACACAGAACTGGAGCCAAGGAACTCCCAATCCAAACTGACAATCCAGGGAAATTTACAATCCAAACAGAAAATCCAGGAAAATGTAAAATGGGGAGAACCAGGGGGAGAACTCAGGCAGCAGCTGCAGCTTTTCAGCAATCCAGTCCTTGTTTACACAGCCAAGCAAGGGAAGTTTTTCGATGTTTTTGCTCCTTCCCCCAGCCAGTTAAACCCAGAGCGTGGCCATCACCCAGCCAGGGTCTTCATCTCCCTCCCCACCTGGGCTGAGGGGGGACAGGGTTTGGCTCATGGCTGGGTGACTCAGTGCTGTTGTACCCAAGGTAATCTCTGGGAAATTGCTCACAGAGCTATTTTAAACCATTATTTGCTGTGCAGAAATGAGACACCTTCCTCAATTCAGGGATGTGCAGAGGAGGGTCGTGTTATTAACTGCAGCAGGAGTCTCCTGCAAGCGGAGATCATCGGAACAGTGACAATTTTGAGCTCTAGATCTCCACACAGCCGGGAAGGGCAGCCTGTCCCTGTGACCCAGGGTGGGCAAGGCAGGAATAAAGCTGCCAGAAAATCGAGAGTCACCCAGGGCAAGCAAACAACCAGAGAGGAGCACGACAGGGCGGTGGCTCCTTCAACCAGGCAAGAGTCAGTAACCTGAAATAATCACCACAGGTGTTCCCTGGCACGGTACAGCTGGAGAAGGGCCAAACAATTGAAGGCAGGGTTGACAAAGAAATGAGATACAACAGCAAGAGGAGAACTCTGGTTGCCTTCTGGGGATGCCACCGCTGCTAGGGGATTTAGGGGCAAACCAAATGTGGACAGGCCAGGACTGGGGAGCTGCAGGGGAAATGCTGGAATGCATCAGCCTGATCACCTTGGAGCTGGGAAGGGAAGCACAGAACAAATCCAGGGCATGGAGACGGCAGGAGAGGGGTGGAGAGCCGAACTTAGAAAAATATGTAAAGCAGAGGTGGGACTGATGCATCTCCAGGATTGATGCCCTCCCAGGGCAGCTCGGCTAAGAGAGCTGCCCATAAATCGCTGCAGGGAAGGGGCTGCCAGGGGTGTCTGTGTGGACTCCCCGAGTGATGGCAGCCCAGCAGCTGCTCTGCAATATGGGCTGAGCCCTGCACAGCCCTGCTGCATAACTCACTTGTCAGCGGGGCTGAGGAGCAGATGACAGATCTGCCAGGAGTGCTCAAAACCAGCCTTATTTTAACTGATTTTTTCTTCCAAAGAGAAGTTTCTAACCCAGCTGTTCTCGCTGAGATGGTGCTGCAGAAACAGAGCAGCCTGCATGCAAAAAATGAAAGAGTCTGGTGAAGGTTCTCATAAAAGCCAGAAAAGATTCAAAACCAGAACTGTGGCAGCTTCAGAGCTTCCCTGCAGATCCTGCTGCGATTCCCAGCTCCTCCCCCCCTCCCTTCCCCGAGCACTCCAGCAGGGCACTGCCCAGTCCCTCTCTCCTGACACAGGGGTTGTGCAGCCACCCTAACGAACCCCAGGCCATTAATTACCCAAACCCCCTGTCCAGGGGCACCTGAGCCGCTGAGCTCCAGTTCTTCAGGAGGCTCCATCAACTCCTGTTCAGATCTCCCCTGAACTGTCACACCCTGACTCATCAGGAGCCTGAGAACAAAGTGTTTGGATCATTTAAAAAATAAAATACAAGCAAAGCAAAGATGCTGGCAATGACATCTTTGATGTTTTATAGATTAAGAGAGTCTCTCATGAATAACAGTCATTCCTTGTGTCATCTCTTTTCTGGCTTGGAGAGTTTTCATTAACTGAGATTAACATTAACTGGAAAATAATTAAACTGGCTTAGAGAGCCTGGCCTTCCCATCAGCACCAGCAATAATTAATCAACAAAATCAATAGATTTTAATAGCATTAAAATTCTGATTTACTGCCTTATTCCTCAAGCCCACACCTCCCACTTCTATTCTTAGCTTCACTGTGGGCAGGATAGTCCTCAGGACAATACCAAGAGGACATATACAGAAATTAAAATCAACCTTCATTTTCACTGTCCCTGTAAGAAAAGGTCATTTTTTTTTCTTCATAATCTTTTTCTTCATAATTCCCCAACATCAGTCACCCCTGGCCTGTGATTCTGAACTCACCAGGTTCCCTCTTAGCTCCACAAAGAGGCTTTTGTGAGGAAGCCAAAATAAGGAGAATAAAATGGGACCCCAGGCTGTGCCCAGGCCAAACGGGGCAGAATCAGCTCAGCCCCCACTTCCCCCCCACCCGGGAGCAGAGACTTCCTTGGCAGGGCTGGGACACTGGGAAGGTCAGAGCCATCCTGCAGACCTGTTCTTAAAATTCATGTTGAAATCCAGGCAGATTTTATTGACAGATCACTGAGAAGCCATCAGTTTGGAAGCAGAGCTTGGGCCTGGTGAGTGCTGATGGGGAAAGGCTCCAGCCAAACCCCTCACCCTGGGATTTCTCTGCATCCAGACACTCCCCGAGCAAGGAAAATGGGCTGTATCTCCCTCTCCCCGTGGCAGAGTTGGTGAGTTCAGTGCTTTATCACACGGGGACAGCTTTAATTCTGCATTTCTCTATGTCTGTGATGCTCTTTTAATTAACTTTCAGGTGGCTCAGGAAGCAGAGCATTCCATGGCTTTGTTGGAACTGAATTAACCATTTCCTTATCACCAGCAGCCACATTTCCTTATCACCAGCAATGCCCACACCTGAGACCCAGCAGCAGCAGCAGCTCAGCACAGGAGGGACCCCCCAGCCCTGGGCGACCGAGTTCTACAACTGGGAGACGCAGGAAAAAATGAAATTCCAGGTCCTTCCTAAGCCTCTGAATGCAAGGCCTAATCCAGGTAATCCAAAAGCAATCTTGCTAGCGATCTAATTGTGTTTTCTGAGGAGGAGGCTGCAAGAGCAGTTTGTTTACACATAATTGGATCCCTTTATATGTTTGTATTGTGCTTATTTGTGAAACCTTTCAAAATTGAAAGGTCTCCTGGAGTATTTGACTTGGCTTTTCACTTCAGCCTGAGGGATTACCCATTATTTTGCACATAATAGCCCAGACAAATATGAATTTTGTATTAGCACAGACCAGAAAGTACAGCTCTCCCTGGAGGGCCAGCAAGCAGGACAGACCAGAAAAACGGAGGAAATGGCGCTGATTTTTAAATCGCTTTTCATTTTGGTTTGTTTCTCTCAGGAAGCTTTTGCTGTCTACAGCAGGTTCCCTGCTGGAAATACAGGTCCGTGGGGAGAGCAGGGGACGAGAGGCTTCGCATCTGAGGCGGTTTTTAAAGTCACAACTTCCATGCAGATCTTTGTCTGCATCTGCCCAGGGAAGGGTTCGACTCAGGGATGCGCTGTGGAGGGTCCCCCCCTCACTGGTACCAGTACAGCTCCAACTGGGGACACCTCACTCACGCCCCACAGCCCAGGAAGGGTGTCCAGAGGGCTGAACAGGACAGCAGAAGCTTCTGGTGGCTGCAGAGGGAGCTCAGCCTTGCCCTGTGCAGACACCCCTGGTGTCACCTCCATCCCAGGGAAACCTTCACTGGCTGCTTCTTCCCCTTCCTGGGGGAGATTCTCACCTCCAGCTTCCCACAGCTCTGACATAGAGGCTTCATTGCCTCAGGGTGGGCTGGAATGTGAATTCCAGGATTTTTCCAGGCTGCACCAGCTCAGCGAGGAGCCCACGAGGCCACTGCTGGCTCCAGCCGCGGCCACTGCCTGGTGCTGGAGGAGAAAACACCAATCCATGGAGCCAAACATTGGGAATTGTGTGCCCAGAACTCCCTCCCTGCCAGGGTTTGGCACTTCCTTTCCTCTCCCACGTACCTGGAAAATCCCAGAGCAGAGCAGTCCCAGTTTGCTCCTGTCCAGCTCCCTGTGAGGGCAGGGCCCTGCTGGCCCAGCAGGTGTGGGGTGGGCAGCAAATCAAAGCAATCAGCACCAGGTGAGAGGGATTAGGGACACAACAACACCTGAGGCACCACAGCTGAACCCAATCACCCTGATTGCAGCAAAACCCTCCCCAGGCTGCTTTGGAGCCATCCTGATGTACAGAAACAACCCCAAATTTGCAGTTCCAGCTCAATCCAGTCACTCCACAAAAAAGAACCTTTCATGCTCGCTGTCGTAAGAGACAAAAGCTGCAGACTGCGTCGCTCCTCCTGACACTTGTAAAGCTTCTCAAACCAGACACACAAGATTTGTCAGAACAAAGTTGACATTTTAAATGAAGAGTAATGATGAAAACGTCTAAAGATGTGCTGCAGGAATGCTCTCTCAGAGAGTGCTGGCAATTTGATTACAACAGCAATGTGTCATCGTGTGAAAGTCAAACCAGGGATTCTTTCATGTGGCTAAACATGGGGATGAATTATGGAAAAACTGCAGGAACTGTGATGCAAAAGGGAGAATTCACCAGTCCTTGGTCTGGGGCTTCACCTGTGTGGACACTTTGCATTGGGAATTGCACTTGTGCCACTCCTGACATGAGCACAGACATTCCATGGACAAAGAGTGGATGGAAAGCAGAGTTTGGCTCTCCAAAAAGCCAAAGCAAATGAAGCCTTCTCCATTCTGTTGAGCTGAATTTGTAAGAATCCCCCTGAAGCATTTCAGACACTTTAGCAGTGCTGATAATGGTGAATTTACTGGAAACAGCTGGGGCTCGTGGAAGAGCTGTAAAGTGTGGGAAGGCAGCTGAGCATTAACACCCTGTGCTGGGCAGGGCAGGTGAATCCCGGTGCCTTTTTACAGGGATATCTGGAGCTGGGAGAGCCACTCTGATGAATTTCAGTGAGAATTCAAGAGATTTCCTCTGCTTCCCTCATCCTCCTTCCCAGTGGAAGCTAAGCATGCCTAATGCTGTAACATGGGGGCATAATAAGAGGTTTTAATCCCATTTTCAACCATCCTGGATGCAAAGAAAACTTATGAAGCATATCTAGAGGAATAAATGCCCGAGCTGGAGACCATTTTCCATTTTGAAAGTGAAAATGCATTGGGAAGCTCCAAAGATAGAACCAGTTCTCAGGACAAGTAGAGAGTGGCAAAGCCTGAGAATACAGTCCTGCTTTATCCTCTGCTGAGTCCCAGGGCAGATTCCCCTTCCAGGGCTGCTTTACTGCACAAACTGAGCCCCTTGTCTGGTTCATCATCTCCCTGAGCCATAATCAAAAGTGAGATAATTAAGTACAAAAACTACAGCTAAGAGTCAGTCCAGCATGGCAGGATGTGGGGATACCTCTGGAGCTCCAACAAGGTAAGGAGGGCACTTTGGGGCATTGTTTTTGCACCTCAGTCTATCCCTGCATTTCTCCTTTTCCACCTGTGCCCTCCCTGCCTCCCTTCCAGAGCAGGAGGGGTTTTGTTTAACAAGGCAGGTGATGCCCCACTTTAAACTACAGGGTTGGCACCTGGAGGGGGGAATGTGCTTCAATTCCAGACTCTCCAGGGAAGGATTCAGGGAGCTGAGCAGGTTTTGTTTTCTTTACTCATCTTGGAGCTCGGAGTTTACGGGTCCAGGAGGCTCCATTTGGAACAGGCTCCGCAGAGTTTAGCAGAGAAACTCCCTCCTGGGGACCCATCCCTGATTCCCCTGGGGATGCACATACCACATCCTGGCTGAGCAGCAGTCCACACTTATTTAATGACTGGTGCTGCTTCCTCTAATTAGCTCAGCTAATTGGGGGGGGCAGGGTTCCATGGGCTCAGCCCTGTCAGCAGCACTGATCCTCTGACAACTGAAGTCACTCTGGGTCACGTTCTCAGTGTGATGTTGTGGATTCTGGGGTGTCACGGTCCCTGCTGGAGCCAGAAGTGAAGGAGTTCTTTGGAGAATCCCATTTTTGGGTTTGCAGGACTTGAATTCCATTTCAGTTTCATCATCTGCAGGTTCCCAATAATTTACTTCTTCTCAGGCTTCCAAAGACAAAGAGAATTTCAGTGGGGGGTGACTGAAAAGAAGATGAAGAATGGATCTTGCTTTTTCAAGAACTCCCAGCTGGGGTGTGACTTTATTTAGATGCAGCCACGGGTACCCCAGGGGAGGCCAGGAGCTGCAGGCGGCTCTGAGAGCTCCGTTCTCAGCCCTGGGCCATCCCTGTCCCTCTGAACTCCAGGTCACAGCTGTCCTCCAGGCCGCTCTGCTGGGTGACTCCCGTGCAGTGAACTGTGCACAGCATTTCACTGGCTGGGCTTGCTTTGTCTTCCCTTTGTGCATTAAAATTTTAAAGACTGAAAAATGAGCCCTGAAAAAATGTCCTCACTCAGCAACCTGCAGTCTATTATGGCAATTAATCAAAGACACAATTTGTCAACTTCCCCTTGTTCTCTTATGCTTTATGGTCGTGTTGTTATTTCATCCACACAATAAAAAGGGATTCATCTTCATTGCTGGGGAAATTCTGTTCGGGACTGAGGGTGGCAGCCTTAGCTGTGCTCCTGAGCTCATGGCCCTGAGAGCTGGATTAATTTCTGTGCATTCATGAAGGCCCTGTGGGTATATTTTCTGTCCTGTTGTTATCGTAACACACATCTGCCACTCAGAGGGGACATCCCCACAGTCACAGCGGGAGTGAGGGCTGCAGGTGCCTGAGCAGGGCTGGGAGGGTGGCCCTGGATGTGGGGCTGACATCGAGCTCCAAAAACAAAGCAGGACGGGCTGCACTGCTGGGGCACCGAGAGAGCCGCTGCAGTCACCGCCTGTCACACTGACGGTGCCACAGAGCAGGACCAGGAGCCATCACTTCATCCCCGACATCACCAACTGCTCTGTGGCACCAGCAGGCTGAGATCCTTCCCAGGGCGGGCTGATACCCTCTGGCACTTTGATACCGATTAGCAGTGCAGGAACAGGAGATTTTCCAAGAACAGGCGCAGCAAGGGTGGCTTCCTTCGGTTCTCACCAACAGCCATTCAAATGGGGGGATTTCACCTCTCCCAGAACTTAACTCCTGCAGCAGAGCCCGTTTGGTAGAACGGGCCAGCAGAGTGATTGCAGCAGTTTGCCTTTCACTGCCTTTCAGGGCTTTGCAGAAACGAGGCTTCCTCTGGATGCCTCCAGCAATTGCAGGAAGCAGCACAAGAGCACAATAATCGCAGGTCTGGACACACAGGGAACTCAAAGGCCCAGAACGCGGCCCCAGCCCTGTCCATCGCTGATCTGAGAACACCGGGGCACTAAAAATGAGAGTTCCCACAGCTCCCACAACATCCAGCTCCTTCAGCCCTCACAGTTTCTGTAAACTTTTCCAACAGCTCACGAATTAGAAAAACCATGCCCTGAGTTACAACTCCTCTGTATTAAAGTGATCATAACAGATTAGTGATAAATAGGAAGTAATTGATTTTTTTTTCATCTCCTCCCTCCCCCAAACAAGCTTAAACTAATAACAATAATTACATGAAAGTGTTGCCATCGGGAAGTTTGTGCATTTCTGGCAGTGAAATCAATTGTTCCGAGGACGAATTTTATCTCAGGAATTAATCACTGCTGCCTTCAATTACTGCATCCCCAACATTATCCAGGATGTAGAACATGCAGGGGAGCATCTTCATTAGGAAATGAGGCTGTGCACAACCACCGAGCCTCGGGAAGGGAAATGGGTGGGAAAACTTCCCTGGTGGAGCACAGGGACACCAACACTGCCAGGCCAAGGCTTCCTGGGAGCTGCTAAAAGTGTCTCTTGTGCCCAGAAATAAATGATGTTTATCCCGTGGTTCTGTCCATGTCACTTCCACAGTGCCCAGGGATTCATGTCCCACAATGCCCCTTCCATCCTGGAGCTTGGAGCAGGTCCCAAGGGACACTTGGAGCATCTCTGTCAGGCACCTGCAGCCCCCTTCTTCCCAAAGTCAAAATCCTTTTTTTTGTAATTCAGCTAAATTGCAAATTTCCCCTTCTAAGTGATACAAATTTGCTTTTGTGTGCAGCTGGGGGTGCTGGGCTGGGGAAAAGCCTTCCCACAGCCATTCTTTAATAATGTTATTTAAAGAATCCTTTAGGGACCGAGGAAAACTATGTATTTTAAACATTAAAGTATTATTAGTAGTAAGCAATAGAAGTGATTGTTCTGGAATAGAAAAGCATTTCCTGAAAGAATCTGTGCCAGCCTTAATTACACTCCCATTGTATTTTATCTTCCTGCTCCCCACACTGAGACAAAGGGTGGGTGGAAAATAATTGAAACAAGGTGAAAATGAGTGCTCATTAAATTGCAGACTACACAAGTACTCATTCCATGTGAGAGGGCTGTAAATATGACTTTTAATGAAGTTATGACATGCTTGCCAATAAAAGTCATTTACTTCACAGTATTACAGTTAATTATACACAGCTGGAGCCATTTATTGCCCATCCCTTGTTAACTTTGCCTGGGCTCATTAACCCTTTCACAGCTCTGTGCCTGTCATGCTTCCAGGCAAGAAGGAGAAGCCAAAGAAGCTGCAGGGATTTCAGGAGAAGGGGTGGGAGCGTGGGTGCTGCAGAGAACAAATGCTCCAGCTCCGAATGTGCACCCAGGTGTGGGAGGTACAAACCTGGAGGAACCCCCGCAGTTCATCCTTTGTTCCTCCCACCTGTTAATGGGGACTGGAAAATGGAACTTTGCCTGGATTTTTCTGGTTTGATGCAGCTCACAGCAGGTCCTTTGTGCAGTTCTTTCAGCTCCCCCAACATTTATCGCTCCTATGTCCTGGAGTGTTCACCTGGTTCGTGAGTTGGGTTTGTCGTGATCTGACCTGCAGCCCATTCAGACCCAAGACTTGTGTTATTCTGAACTGGGCAATGCCCAGATTTAAAAAAAACTATCCCAAACTGTTCATCCAGCCTGGCACTATAACATAATTTGCTCCAGTTTGCTAATGAAGACTAATTACCCCGATAATTCAGCATGGCTCTCTGTCCCTGACCGCTGCAAACCATCCTGCTGCTCCTCAGAATCCTGTTTGTTCCTTCTCCCTTCTCTTACTTTAAGTTCCTGACTGCTCCATGTGCCTTTTATTTAAGGGGGAATTGGCCACCGGCCTGCAGGGAGCCCTTTCATGGAGACTCCTGCAATCTTCTCCAGGAATACTCCAATAATTGCAGTGACTGGGGACTTGCACTTGGGTATCTGAGAGGAAGCAATAAAGGCATGGGGAGGACTTGTTTGTTAAACTCCGCAGAGAAGAGAAAAAATAATTGTGCTGAAGCCACAGGGCCTTCAGAAGCAGCAATGGGCTGGAGGGGAATTCAGACCTCTGGGATTTTGTGGTGGTGTTCCTACAGCTGGGACAAGAGAGGTGCAGGTTGGCAAGGGGGAGATCGAAAGGAAGGGAACAAGGAGGAAGAAAGGAAGGAGATGAAGAGAATGAGAGAAGAATGTCCCTGTGACTTCCAGGGGTTAGGAAGAGCACCTGCTGTGATCCGTGACCTGACCAAGCCATCAGCTATTGCACACCCCCAATTTAAAGCAGAGAATTTATTGTTTGTAACCCAGACAGTGGCTGTCATGGATGCAGGCAGATCCACGGGTTGCTTGGGAGCCAGGGGAGTGCTGCCCGGGCGTTGCCTTCTCCATGGGGGAAGAATTTTAATTTGAATTGTGCAGTTCGGGTTCCCGCACTGGTACCACGAACACTCTGCTCTACTGCAGAAGAACAGGATGAACAAAGGCAGCGAATGCAGGCACTGCTCACCTCAGCCACCAGAGCAAGCACGAGACAGGAGCTGCAATGGCAGCCCCTCTCCTGCTGAACGCTGAGGAGCCACTGGTGAAATATTAATTAGAGAAGGAGCTGAAACTTGTAAAGATAAAAACTTTAGGAATCGTCTTCTAATGGCTGGAGTAGTTAAAAAGCAGAATACAATATCCAGCAAGTAATGCTTAATCTGTTGGATCTCTCCCCCATTGGAGATTTTTAAGGAGAGATTAGAGAAACACGAGAGGAGTGCCAAGTCTGGCTAATGCTGCTTTTGAACACGCGACCTCCAGAGATTCCCTTCAGCTCTGTTTTTCTGTAATTGCGTGTTGTGGAAGGCTCTGAAATTCAGCCTTTATTGAAAGACAAATTTAAAGCTTGAGAGAGTGCCTGAATATGAATGCAGCACCTCCCTCCCCCCTCCAGAATCTGGGGAAGTGATTAGGAGATCTCAGGAGCACAGTCAGGCCTCGTACTGGCTCCCCACAAACCCTCACTACTGTTCTAATGCCTTCTTTTAACTCTCTGAACCATCTCTCTTGCAAGCTGAAAGGAAATGGTATTTCACAGAATGCTCGGGCAGCCCATGCACCGGGAGCTGCCCGGCAAAGCCTCTGCTCTCAGGCACTCGGGGAATTCATGGACTGGACAGACAAGGGGAGAAGAGGCAGAGAGAAAATAACCCCCCGAATCCAAGGAAAATAAAGGCTGGAGCTGGAAGAGAATATGGAGATTTTAGCTCTGGTCTCCAGCAAAATTCCAGCTCCAGAATGTTCTTTATTCTGCCCTTTATTCTGCCTCACCTTTATCACTTCAGACAGTGCAGCGAACAATCAGAGGAATCCTGACTCAAAGGGCCCCAGAGAGAACCTGGAAAATGCTCCAGCTCTGCTAATTTCCCAGGGAATGATCAGCTGAGGGTTGCAGCAGCTGTGATAAGAGGATTCCTGTTTACAGCAGCAGCCCATAACCTGCTCTTGTTTAATGGCACCTGTTTCATCCCCAGTCTGGGAGTCTGTCACAGCCAGCGACTATAAATTACTGCCACAGCAGTTCCTCACCACCTGCAGCCTCTCTGTGACCCATAAATCTCCCTGACATCTTTTTCCATGGCTCTTTTAATGCTCTTCATTTTCTTCCCTGCCTCCCTTTCTCCCCCTCTTTGCTCTGAAGAACCCAGCGGTTCCACCAGGAAGAAAGTGGGGAAAAGGAGCAAGAAGCAGAGAGCAATCAGAGTTTGTGGGGAAAGCTGGAGGTGAGAGCACTGTGGGAATTAACAGACTCTGGACACAGAGTTCAACTCCTTTAAGTGCTTTGCAGTGTGGGAGTTGCTGAGGGGCTGGCAGTGACAATAAAGTCCTTACAACAGCAGCAGTTTGGTCCCAGGAATCAGCTGATCACAGATTTCTTTGCCGAGACCACTCAGTGTCCTGAGCCACCACGGGTCCTACAGGAGATGGAGCTCCCGCAGCTTTTTGGGATGACTGGAAGTCACTGCAGTGAACGTGGGACCTTGCAAGGTCCCTTTTCAGGTTCTCAGGAGTTCACAGAGACACAGCGACACAAAGGGCAGTAAGAACTCACTCCGTGCATTTGGATTTCACAGCCCCTCACCAAACTGCAGCATCCTCTTAGCAGAGAAATTGCTTAACTGATTTATGTAATCATAATTTCCCCTCACACTCCTCGTTGGCTCACTGGACAATCTGACCACAGCACAGATATCTGCTCATGGGTTTTCTTATTTCATTACTCATTTTGCTTTTTGCTCTGTTACATTTATTTGATTTAGACAATAACATCTCTGTCAAGTGCAGTTTAATTGGTATCTAAGGCCTAGTCTGCATTTACATTTTACTGGAATAATAATGTTGCTAAGGGTATTTTTTGATGCTAAGGATATTTTTTAGAAAAGACTTATGCTGCTCTGAACTCCTCGGTGGCTGCAATGAGGTTGGAATAAAAGTGATTTACTCTGGTTTGCTTTTTCCCCTACTCTGTGGTAATAGCAATCTAATTATAAAGTATGTTTATGCTGACACAATCATATCCACAATCGGGGTTTGTTCTTTCATTCTTCATTTGTCTTAATGTAAATTCTGCCGGAGGAAAATGCCACGTGCGCACACAGACGCCACCAGCAGGATCATCAGAGCCCCCAAAATCCATTTGGGTGAATTCATCAGCAGATAATTCTGTCCCCGGGGCTTTAATCTCCTAAGATCGGTTTGTGGGGACCATAACTGCTCGATTTGCATTACAGCAGTAATAAAAGACTCCCACAGTGCTGAAAAAAATGCCATTTATGGGACTCCCTTTTAGAAAATAGGATCAGCAGCGCAGTGAGGGGCTAAACTGCTGTTACTTACAATGGACATCAGATTCATTTAACCCTTAGAGCTCTGCACGCAGCAGATCAATGAAACTTCACTATCAAACTGTCTTGATAAGAGAATCCCAGAGTTTCTGCCACACAATTCCCCAGTCTCCTATGGAACAGGCGAAGCAGAACAGCTGGAAACAGCAAAGCAGGAGCTGGGCTGATGTGGCTGAGAGAAAGGTAAAATGTAGTTAATTCCTGTGGGGGAAAAAACAATTACTGCTGTTAAAAGGAAAAATAAAGTGGCCCTTGTGGGAGGATCAGTTCGGGGAATGCACAATTAGGGGCAAGAAGGAACAGTTGCATTAATTGGTGCTTAGTCTTGTCTCATTGAAGAGCCAGGACTGCACTTTCCCACGTGTTTGGTTTGTTTTGGCTTTGGTGCTTTGTTTGTTTTTGGAGTCTGTTTTAACTGCTCGTGCTGGCTGTGCCCATCTGTGAGGTTGGATGCGACCCTGAGCACTCAGATAATCCTATTTTTGTCTGGTTTAATCTCATTAAATTCCTCAGTACCAGTCGAGATTAAAACCCATGACCAACAAATGCTGGAATAAAGATAAAATGCAAATGGTGTTTTCTGCACCTCGGTGTCAGGGGGTTCATAACAATTCCCAACAATGTGCAGCCTGGTATTAGGGCTGAAGAAGGTGAGCTGCGGAGATGAAGAGCTGTGGTAACTTTTCATCTCCCAGAATAAAGATAAACCAAAAGGATTACAGTAGAAGTTGCTCGAATTGCCCTTGGGCCATACAGCACGATGTAATTCTGGGATCACAACAGGAGCACCCTCCTCGAGGCAGCCCCACAGGAGGGGATTGGGGATGAGGAATCCTAATCCTGCTGTCGGGATGGGAATGGCTGCGGATGGGAGCGTGGGGTGGGAGGGGAGGTGATGGAAGTGGGGTGAACCTTGGCTGGGTTCTGGGGGGCTGCTGGGGACGAAAAGCAGCTGGGCTGAGTGGCAGCAGCACTGGGATGGAGCCAGGGGCTCTCAGAGGTGCCCAAATCCATCCCCTGCCTGTTCCAGGAGCAGCAGCTCCCAGGGGACGCCAGGGCAGAACAGCCTCGGCCGCCGTTGCCGTGACAAATAATGACAGAAAATGACTGAAGCCTTTTACAGGTAATGCTGCAATAAAAAATATCCCGGGGGTGATAATGGGGCTGGGCCCTGCCAGGGCTGGGTAGGGCTGAGGGCTCTGCGGGATGCACGAGCTCTGGGAGGAAGGTGAAGCTTCCAAGGAGCTTCCAAGCAGGATTTTAATTTGGTTTTAGAATGAAGTTGCTTTGGCCGCTCTCCCTTCGTTAAATCCTTGTTGCTGATGATGTTTGTGAGCTGCTCCCCCCAGGACAGGGTACGCAGGGCAGGAAATAAACCTCAGCCCGCACTGGGCTCTTTGAAATGGTGAAATGGGCACTGCTCTCTTCAGTGGGACAAAGGCAGGAATGGCACATTTCCTGCAGTATTCAAATAATCCTGTGCATTTCTGGGTTTTTCCGCTTCTTCGGTCATTCTAAATAGATTGTACAAGATCTGAAGGTACCTCACACTCCCAGGCCTGGTTTTAGGCACTGTACAAACATGGAGAGCTGCAGTTTCCTTTGCAGCTTCAAACACCACACTCACACTTTTATCTCTGAAAAAAACCACCCTGAACGAGTTAGCACCAGTTTCAATGCAAAAGAAATAATCCAGCAGTGTGGGAAGTCCATAATTTGCAGGCTCCTGCTGCTCCCCTTGGCCTGTAATGACCAAAGGCTGTCGGAATGTCATAATTCCAACGGGGAGCGAAGTTACAGCCGTAACACTGTGTGTGAAGGCATCAAACATTCATGACCGTATCTGAGGCTTTCTAGTCCATAAACCTTCTCTGAACTCAAGTAATGGAGTTATCAAAAAGACAGAGCAGCTGTTCATGGGGCCTGTGTGACATTCACGGGCTCCACCGGAATGTTCCGGGGCATGGAGCACCTTGGGATAATCAGAGCTATTGTATAAAATATGAGCCAGACCTCAACTTTCGGCTTTTTCCAATCTTTTTCCCCCAGGTTTGAGGATAAGCACGTTACTTGGTGCAGAACCAGACCAGTGATGGTGCTGGGACTGGGGACTCTGGTGCTGTCCTGCACACCCTGGGGACACTTAAGCACTGCTTTAATTCCAGTAACACATCCCCTGATGAACACAGCAGCAAATCTAAGGAGGCTTTGAGGTTGTGAAGAGCTCTCTGTGTGCTCAGTACCCAGCTGCTGTCCAGGATCTATTTGCATGCAGAGCCAGCAGGGCATTCTGTTTTCCATATGGCAGCAGGGCAATAGGATTTGAGAGTATTTTGCTGGACAGGTCTTGCTCCAAACCTCGTTTCCTTGCCAGGGAGCTGGAAATCTCCTGCTCCTGTGTCACTGCAGAGCAGCCCTGGCTCTGTGTGTGTCTGACACCCAAATCCTGCTGCTGCCTGAGCTTTGCACTATTTCACCCTGTGCCTGACTAAACTTCAGAGCATCACACTTGCAGACCGTGCACGTAAATAATTTATGGGAAACGTTCTGCAGATTTTAAGCCTTGCCCTTTCGGCACCTGCGTTCTCATCTGTGGATGTTGCTCGTGTCATACAGGGCTGGGATAAATGAGCTTCCCCGTGAATTGGTGATGGTGGATTTTAGAAGAAAGCAGAAGTAGCTGTTATCCACGTAAATAGGCAAAACTTTGCTGGTAACAAACTAGAAAAAAAAAGACTAATTAGTGTAATTACTGTCATTATAATTCTAATTTAACGGCACAGACTTGTATTGCAGCAACATCAGAGCTGTCACATTTGCAAACTGCATAATTATATGTATTAAATGCTGTCTCTGTTGCATCCAATGTATGAAATGGGCTGTTACCTTAGACTGCTCCAAAAAAGAAGTCAAGATGTCACTAAAGGGCTGACTTCTCCTTGATTTTTCTGATTACCAGTGAAGGGTGAAACAAAAAGCTTGTCTAAATAAACGTCTTTTCAAAGTTTCCTTGACAAAATTCATAAATAGATGGTGAGCTGGAAATGCTGAATGAAATCATTCCAGGCTTGTCAAAGAACTCCAAGACCTGGCACCACTGCCACAGAGGAGCAGTTATCAGCATGGAAATGTGTTTTAGTCGTGTATTTAACATGCAGCTCTTGGCTGAGTGCAGGCTTGGGCGGAGCGAGAACTTAAAAACGGTCAGAAAGTTCTCCCAGAATTTGCCGTACACTGAGAGACTGGTTTGTTCCTCAGGCAACGTTAAATTCTTCTCATCCAGTGTTTGAAAACGGGGCTGGTGTTTGCCCTGAAGTGGCAGGGCAGGGATGGGGACACTTCTTCCTTTGCTTGGCCAGCGTTCCCAGTGGGGTTCGCTGCCCTGGCTGGGAACAGACACAACCCAGGGCCTCGGAGCAGAGCCCTCAGCCAAAGCCTTCAGCTCTCGTGAGGAGGAACAGAAAACTCCAACAGGAGCAGAGTTTTGACATGACCCAAATGAAATTTCGAGTCTGAATCTTTGAACTGGGTTTTATTCCCTCAGACCATGACATGTTGCACGCCCTCTCTGAGCCCCCAGCCCTCCTCCAGCAGGCTGGGGAAGAGCATCCTGTGAGACTTCCTTCGTTAATATGTATTTATGCTTCTGGAGCACTCTTGACGGTTTGTTTTCTCCCCCTTTCTACATAAAAAATGAGTTGCTTTTGTAGCGCTCAGCATTGTGTTATGAATATTAATCCAGAGGGTTTATTTTTGTTATTCTAAATCTGCCTGTATCCTTTGTAAGAAGAAAAATGGGACATAATTAATCTCTCTGTTAATCTTGATATTTGCATGGAACAAGTGAAACAAGCTCTTCAAACCACTTGGTTGACTCTTAAGAAGTATTCACACTGCAGTTCAGAGGGAAACTCGAGGGCTTATTTATTTATTTATTTTCGTCATCTAAGATCCAATACACACAGTGGGAGGCAAATTTTTCTAATTCCCTGGGAGTTTTTATCTGGCTCGGTGCAGTGGGGGGAGGATGAATCCAGAAGTGCCTGCGGGAGAAGGGGTGGGAAGTTCCCAGACTGGAAAAGGGAACTTTTCCTGGAAAAGTTTTCCTTGGAAAACAAACCCCTGGCAGCTCAGTCCACAAAGCCGGGGCACAGCTCAGGGCAGCAGGGCAAGGGACACTCTCCAGGTTTACACCCGGATCTGGTGTTTGGGAAGCTGCTTCAGGGTCAGACACGGGGGTGACCTGGATGCGCTTGGGAATGGTGCTCGCTGTTCCCGTTCCCTGCCTCAGGGAGAGATGTGGTGCAGGATAAAGCCCATAAATGCCCGAGGAGCAGGGGCTGGCAGCAGCAGGGCTGGTACAGGAATAATTGCTTCCAAAGCCAAGCCCTGCGTATTCAAATCTGAGAACCAACCTGGGCTCTGGTGTCTCCCTGCGCTGGGGATGTGGAGCAGGAGGAAAGCAGAGCTTTATTCCCACTGTCCCCAGCCAGGTGTGAACGAAGCCCTGCATAATCTGCCTTAGAAGTTCATCTCCTCAGAACTTCTCTGCCAAATTGCTGAGGGGTCTCTTCTTCTTTTGCCAAATAGCCCTTAACTGGGCAGGGAGATGGGAGCAGCCTTGATGGCTCTGGGGTTTGTTTACTGAGGAACTTGGGTTCCTCTGGGTACCAGAAGGACTTTTTAGGGGTGTGTGAATGAATACAGAGGATCGTGGAGCCCCCTGTAAAATGCTTTTGGGTTGTTGCTCTGTGTAACTTCCCATCCCTAAGCAGTGTTTTCAATGTGATTTAAATCCTTTCGATGACTTCTCCGTAGACTGAAGAACATGGAAAATAACAACAGATAGTGGACACCTTGTCTGGGAATGCAGCTTCTCCCAAGTCTCTGAAGTGTAATTGAGTTAATAACTGGTTAACCACTTGCTAATGTATAATTTTCTCATTTAGGCAAGGAAGTTGTAATTAACACATATGGCCTACGGATACATGCAGGGGTGGGAGGGGAGGGCAGGGAGGATGTATCTCATTTTCCTCCCTGTTTTTCCAAGTATGGATAGATTAAAATGTCTTCTTCTGTGGGAATTACATTTTAATGAACTCTAATATGTACAGATCCCTTTAACGAAGGGTTTTTATCAGTTCTTTTAATTACAAGGACCAGCTTGAAGCAAAAGGGCTTGAAAAGCTTTGTATTTAGGAGGAAAAAAGGGAGAGGGGGGCGAATCTCCATGACAAAGGAAGGACCTGTCCTTCCACTCGTGCTGCATCACCGCGATCTGGAATCCACTCCCAATAATTCACGCTGGGGAGGTCTCCAAATTCCCCTGCTGCTGCTGGAGATCCCTTTCTTCCCTTTTCTGCCCCGAATCTCCCACGGGGCTCACTCTGATTTCAGCCTTGGAGGGTGCAGATCCCTTCTCCCACTGTCAGCGCCGGATGCTTCCTGCCGGGCAGGATCCTGGATGCCCGAAGTGCCGCTGATCCTTGCACAGGCAGAGGCTGTGGCATCCTCTGAGCTGTAATGTCACCCGCTGGCAGCAGGTGTCCCTTCAAGCTCGCCAATACTCCGCATTTAGATTTGTACTTTATATGGCTGTGAGGGATATCGCAGAGATTACCTTGAATGAAACGCCTCCTGCGAATGTCCCAAATTTTATCTTTGTTTTTTTAATGGCGTAGTCTGAGGAGTTGATTTGGGGTTTTGTCAATAATATTCTGTAAAAAGATAAAAACAACCCAAAAACCAACAAAACAAACAAACAAAAAAAGAAGAACAAAAAAAGCTGTTGATGCCCCATGTTCCACAGATCTAAAATTATGGTCCAAGAACACTCGTGGGTTTTGGGAGGGTGGATGAAGGGACTCCTGTTTGTTCTGGAGGGAAGTCTGAGCAGAGGCAGGGTGTGAGTGCTTTGTTCCCTACCTCCACACACAACGAGACTTCCAGATCTTAGGGTTTGCATGCCGTTTGTTCTCATCAGCAAAATTATTCTCATTTTGGAAAAACGAAGCTGCCATTGGAAAGGGAACCTGGGTCTTTCTGTTCCACATGGGGGCTGCTGATTTTTGGTGCCTCTAAACAACCCCGACTCCTCGGCTGTGCAGGGGAAGCTGCTCTGGCTTAGGAGAGCTGCAGGCTGCCTCCAGCTGTTTTGTAGGTTGGATAAAGGGAGGTTAGAGCTCGGTCCCAAAGGAACAAATGGATTGTCCTGGCCAGGTTCTGCAGAGCAAATCAGTCCTGCCCCCATCTCCAGCTGAAGCCCTGCACAGAGAGTGTCCGGGTTGAATTTTGCCTCCTCCTCCAGCAGGGATCACTCCGATGTTCTCCATCCCCCCTCGCACCTGCTGGAGGCCGTGGCATCCAGGGGGTTCTTGGGGAGCTCATTCCTCATTAACTGCAGATGGTTTCCAACGCTCAGAAATATAAATAACAGACACCTACGATGGGAAGAAGCAATAAATGCCTCAGACTCTCCTGGGTTGTGTTCTGTCTTCCTGTGCCTCCCCCCTCCTGCTCCTCTTTTGGAGCTCCTTCTGCAAGAGCCGTGACAGCCATTTCCCAGAATGTTCCTCTCTGTGTCGGTATCCTGGTGCCATTCTGAGCTCCCAGAGTTGTAAATAAGTGCCTGGTTGCCAGGGTGACGGGCATTTGATGATAGTCAGTTGAATAAATAAATATGCTGGGAAATTAAACCTCCTGGGTCTGCCAGTCCCTGAGTGCTGCTGCTCTGAGCTGCTGCTGCCATGGAGGGAAGCTGGAAACCTCCTGGCTGTTCCTCTGCTCTGGGCAGGGGGACACAGAAACCTCACCCTGAGCTGGGAACCCTCCTGGCTGTTCCTCTGCTCTGGGCAGGGGGACACAGAAACCTCACCCTGAGCTGGGAACCCTCCTGGCTGTTCCTCTGCTCTGGGCAGGGGGACACAGAAACCTCACCCTGAGCTGGGAACCCTCCTGGCTGTTCCTCTGCTCTGGGCAGGGGGACACAGAAACCTCACCCTGAGCTGGGAACCCTCCTGGCTGTTCCTCTGCTCTGGGCAGAGGGACACAGAAACCTCACCCTGAGCTGGGAACCCTCCTGGCTGCTCCTCTGCTCTGGGCAGAGGGACACAGAAACCTCACCCTGAGCTGGGAACCCTCCTGGCTGCTCCTCTGCTCTGGGCAGAGGGACACAGAAGCCTCACCCCAGCAGAATTCCACATTGGAATTCCTCACTTTGGCACTGCCCCTGCAGAGCCCTGAGCAGGCACCAGCCAGGTCTGTGCCAGCCCTGAGGGGTTTGGAGAGAGAATTCAGAAATCTCAGTGGAAATGGGATCAAATTGTTCAGGTTATACACAGGGATTGCTCTGCTCCACTTTGTCAGAGGGGTCTGAAGGCACCGGACACCTGGAACTGGTCAGCACTTGCTGCCTGCCCATCCCTGGGTCCTGCACGTCAAATTACACCCGTGGCAGTTCATCAGTTCCCAATTATTTTCCTTCTTGCAGTGCTATGTCTTTGTGCTAATTTGTTACTGTAACTGGGGGTAAAAACCAACAGGCTCTGAGGCCAGAGTCAGAGTCAACAAGTGAGAATCCTGTGTTTGTTCTGCTGGAGTTCGTAGGCACCAAGGAAGTGAGATCAAGCCTCATTATGGTATTTTGGTTAATTTGCCTGGCTCGGGCTGTTCCATTTCTCCTCTGCTGTGTTTGTGCTCCCCAGTGTTTTCAGCCTGCCCTGCATTCCCACCACTGAACTCATCCATACGATGCTGTCACCACCAGACTCCTGATGGATTCCTGCCCCGATGGACTCTGCTGCTTCCCTCCAGCCCAGGAGCTGATGGGAACTTCCCCCGCTGTTTGCAGCATCCTGCACAGAAAGCAAACCCTAAAAACATATGATGAGCTGCTGCCCTTGCAGACAACCCGCGACCGCTGCTGTCACCAGAGCAATCTGGGCATCTCTTCATCCTGCATTAACAGTTGGTGTTTTGATTCCTAATTCGTTATTTTAGCTTAAATCTTGACTGCCAGGGACTGCAGAAAACAGAGCAAGGGGTTATCTGGAATAATTTGTTAGAATTTTTTTTTTTTAAGTTAATTAACTGCGAAGTTGACTTTTAAAAAAATGACCCAACAAAAACCAACCACGAGAAGGAAAAGTCGCATTAACTCACTGCTACTCAAACCCCAGATTTCCTACAGCATTCATGGTGCAGAAAAAATGCCCAGAACTCTGAACTGTGCTGTAAAAATAACCAGATTGGGCCTGTCCCCTGCCTTGTTCCCAGCACTGGAGGGATGGAGAGGAAAAGACATGGACAGGCTGCACAAAAACCAGGTTTTTGTGGCAAGGAGAGCGTTTGCCATGGGATGTGCAGAGTGGAGGGTGTGAGGTGAGGCTGCAAAACTCACAAAGCACCTCTGTGGCAGCTGCTTTACACATTTCAGCCCTCTCCCACCTCCAGGTATTTCTCAGTTTGCTGCTTCCTTGCTGTGTCAAAAATAATTGGAATTTCCTGCTTGATTGTGTGAGCAAATTCTTGTATGGTTTCTGTGAAAATTCAACAAGAAAACAGATTAGACTGAGGAGAGGGAAGAGCGCAGGAGCTAAAAAAACCAAATAAATTACCAGAATCATTGCCACAGGTGCTTGTACGTGGAAGGAAAACATCTGAGCAGAATTCCTTCTGAAATAACCAGGCAAAAGCAGCTCCAGTGAGCGTTTGGCAGCTGCAGCCCAGGGTCTCTGGAATCTCTCAGTGAGGGTGAATCAGCAGCACCTCAGGGGCCCAACGGGAGTGATTCAGGCTCTGCACAGCCCATGGTTCATAGATTACCAGAATTAACTGTGGAAAGGGAAGAGGAGGAAAAGGCAGGGAACAAAGGCAGAACTGATAAGAGAAGTGTCCAGCAGGTACCACACTGGGTGCTGATGCCAACATCAACACAAACCCACTCCCAGCTGGACTGGAGGGCCCAAGACCCCCCTCCAGAACCCCATGAACCCAGTGCCAGTAACAGGCAGGGCTTTTCCAGTCATCCTTCACTTTAAATGCTTTCAACAGCCCTGGAAGTATTCATGAATTCAGGTTTCCTCACTCCCCTAATCATGTTGTTGGCTTAAAATTCCCATTTAATTAACCTCCTCACCCCAGGCATAAATCAATAGCCCGGCTCCAAACGCTCCCCACGCTGATGGGGATTTTCATCGGGGCTCTCCTGTTGGAAATTGGAAATGAAGGTGCCTGCAGGAAAGCAGCAAACTGCTTGTGAGGAACTCGAGAACTGCAATAATGGATGTCCTTGGATGGGATGGGAAATCCATTCCTTGGAGTTCCGGGGGAGAAAGTGAGACCCTGAGCATGAGGCACACCCAGACAGAGCTCACTGGGCTCATGTGTGAGGATGGATTGTGCTCCTGGAGCCCCAAGAGGCCCAGGAAGACCCTTAAAGTAGCACTGGCAGAGCAAAGCCAGCTGGAATTATGTGCATTTGCACATGAAAATCCTGCTGTGTGTTATTCCTCCCTTACTGCTGTCACCCCGTAGTGCTGGGATGTTTTTTAGTGCTCCCGGGTGTGCGAATCTCAGTCTGCTCCTGCTAAAAGAGGCGGAGGAGACACCAGGGGCTCCTGGCAACCTGCACAGCAAGAATTTATCTCTGTTTTTCCTCGGGCTGGGCAGAAGTGCTGCTCCCTGACTGTGGCACTGACACCAGCACCAGCAGAGGCGGGGCTGGCACTGGCACAGAGAGAACCAAACCACTGATTCTTCATGTTGTCAGTCTATTAATTCCTATCCAGAATTAATGACAAGGAGAGCAAAAGAAGGGGGTTCCTCCGTTTTTAAGCTTCAAGAAGAATTTCTCCATAGTTCTGAAACTCCCTGCTATTTGCTGATTTGGTGTCAAAGAGGGTTTGTTTTTTTCACAACTATTTTGCTGAAGACAAACTAAAAAAAGCCCAGTGCTGTAAGCTTAAAACTCTCCTTGATCTGTTGTTAAAGCTTGAGTACCCCCTGAAATAATAATGGGTAATAATGGCATAAATAATTAATAATCATGAGTTTTAATGAGCTGATGAGGTGGTAGAATGAGGTTGTTCAGTGAGATGTGATGGGTTTTGTGAGTACCTGCTCGAGTCAGGGCTCTGTCTGCAGGAAGAATCCCAATGTGTGAGTGCTGGGAATGCCAGGATCTTCCACAAAGCCCTGGGATGCTTTGCACACCTTGGTCACAAAGGCAAATCCTTGTTCTGGAACCCTTGAACTGCCGGAATTGCATCACTCACTTCACCCTGGCATTGCAGTGTCTTCACCAGAGCCGCTGGATAAAGCCCTTGCTCAGGAAAGTGCTGAACCACGTGGGTAAAGCTCAGCACATCTCAAATCTCCTGCGGCTTGAGGACCTTCAGGCAAATTCGTATCGTCAGTTCTGTGCCTGTCACACTTCGGCTGAAGGGAGATTGCTGGGGTGTAACAAAAATGGGGCAGAAAGATCCCATCGTCCATGGGCTGGTGGCTTTTCCTTGGAGCTGGACACTGTGGCACAACGCTTGGGCAGGTTCCAACCTGTGGGGTTCTCTCTGTTTATCTCCAGTGCTCAGACTGCACAGGGTGATTTCAGGGCTGGAGATGCAAAGCTGAGTGTCTGTGACCAGGTAAGTCAGGAACCAGAGGGAAGCTCTCTCTAATTTAATGTCTGAGCTGAGCTTATTGCAAATCTGAGACAAACCTGGAGCCCCCAGGGCCCCAGGACACTGCTCAGGGCAGCAGCACCTCCAGCCCATAACCCTCCTGTCCTGCCCTCGGCAACGAGGGCACTAATTACCCCATGTCCTTCATTACCTCTCCCCTCAGCTGGGGAGGTTCCTCCCCAATTTCCCCTCGGTTTTCTTTACCCAGATCCCGTTCAGCAGAGTCCTGCCTGCAACCTCAGCGTTCCTTGACAGACTGGGGACAGGGATGTTCTTCTTTAAATAACCTGGAGGCTGCTGCTCTGCCCAGGCCAGAAGCTGCTCAATGCCGCTCAGTTTTCACTTCAAACCCCTCAGGATCAACCCGGTGCTGCTGCATTCGTCCTGCAGGAAGCAAATCTGGTTGGGGGCACCGTGTCCTGCCTGCATCCTGTAATGAGCATCGCCTTCCCAGGGCCTGGGAGGGGCTTGGCAGGCTCAGCTCTGTGCTGCTGTTCCAGGCCATAACAAGGAGCTCTTCAGAGCTCGAGGAGCAGCAGCTGGGCTTTAGTTCCTGTGCCTGGCTTAGGGCTCCTGGTGTGGGTCTGTCTCTTTTGAGACAAACGGACTGTTTACTGCTCACACGAGCAGGGCTACTGTGTCCATGCTGAGGATTTTGTTGTTTTTCTGATTTTCTGACTGGAGTGGGAAAGCCTCCTTTGTTTCCAGAGTCACCCTAAAATTCTCTGGTTTCTTGATTTGTGTAAGGGGGAACATTTTGATTATCTTTGAGGATAAAAAAAAAATCTGACGGCAGGGAAAAGAAAACCCCACGCTGGCCAACTGAGCTGTACATTTTTACTTCATACACAGAGCATTCCAATCCCTTCACATCCCAAAAGAAAGGAAAAGCAGTGAAGATCTATTTAGGAAAAACCCTCAAAGTGGGCTCTATTAGGAGGAGACCTCTCTGTGCTTGTAAATGGAGCTTTATTTTCCAGGGTTTAGGAGTTTAAGCCAAGCAGGCTTGCCCAGGTTTGGGCTCAGGACACACTTTTGGGTTCTCTTCAGGGTTCCCTGCCGTGCAGCTGAGGAGATGCACAGTGAGAGAGTCACTGCAGGCTCCATTTCCCCCTGTCACATCCCATTTATAAACTGGGGCTGGAGTGGGATGACAGCAGCCACCGCATGGGGAAGGCCTCAGAAAATAAATAGAGATCGAGGAAGTCAGAGATCATTAGAGCTGACACCACCTCACATGTTCATTAATTATGAATCTCCTTGGAAGAGGCTCGTTAGGCTGCTGGCGAGGGCCTGACGCAGCTTGTGGGAGCACTGACTGAACTCCTGGAAGATGGAAACGGAGAGCCCAGCAGTGAGCTTCAGCCAAGGCTCTTTAATTCATCTCAAACCCAGTTTGCTCAAGGCTGGAATTCTTGCCAAGTGTGTTTCTTCTGCAGACTGACCTCCAAGGTGTTTTCCTTGTGGCAAGGAGCTTTTCTGTGTGGAAGAAGTTGTTTTTCCCCGTGGGCTGTGTCACCACAGTCGTACTGTGACTTTCCCAGGGAAATCCCAGCAGTCCCCAGTGTAGCCATGGGACAGAAATGAAAGGTTTGGTTGTCACTTAAAGAAATGACTGCAACTCTTTTCACTCCCCGGGTAAATCCCTGTCTGTGAGGAGCAGTGTGAGTTCACCCTTTACTAACGGAGGGGGAGAAGCAGCTTGGAGCAGTGTGGAGATGATCCCTGCCTGGGCTCCTGCAAACCACAAAGCGTGGAACTTCCATGTAAACGGGAGAACCGGGGCTGGGGAATCATTTGTGTGCAGCGTTGCACAGATTTACCGAGACAGCACACCCAGACTCCTGGTGTGGCCCTGGCTGGGGCTGTGCCTGGTGCTCCCGGGCTGCCCAAAGTGCTCAGACAAAGCTCTGCTTGGGACAGCCTGGGCTCAGCAGGAGCACTTGGGGGTGGGAAGCTTTAGAGGGTTTAGATGGAGTGGTTGGAGGTGTTACCTGCTCACACAGTGAGACGTGATTAAAGGCAGTTAATTAACCTGACAAGTGCCTTCACTGACATTTTACCTTAAGCTTATTTTTGTTTAACTGAAGAGGAACCCAGTTAAGCCATCGGTTTAAGCTGGATGTGCACACCAGAGGTTTGCCCAGGTTTAACTGGAGCACCTGAGGTAAAACAGCAGCAATTCCGCGTGGGAAAGGTGCTCCTTTGGCTGCTCTGGCTGTGGTGCAGCTCCTCCTTCATGAAGTGCACTTCCTCCTGTCCTCTGAACTAATGAAAACACAAAGGCAGGGCTCGAGGAGCTGCTGCCGGGCTTTATCCGGGCTCCTCTGAGCTCATTCCTGCTTCCCCCATTCCTGCCAGGCCATGGAGACACCTGGAACTCTTTCCTGGAGCAGCTCCTGTGTTCCCACCGTGTGTCCTCGCCGATCTGCCCCAGCTGAGCGCTGGCTCTGCACAGCTGCAGGGTTAAACCTTTCCCACCTCCCTGCTGCCCTTTGCAGCCCCGAGCCGGTGTCCTTTCCTGCTGGGAAGGGAGATCCATGTCCCAGGAGCATCCCTGGCTGCGTGCAGCCCGCGCAGCGCCTTCGGAAACGCCGCAGACATCGACCTCCCGCTGTAAACACGGGGCAGTCGTGGGGCTCTTAAATCCTCCTCCGTGAAAAGGTCAATGAAGGCGAGCAGAGCGATTTATCCAGAGTCAAATGGGGAGTGACTGATTGAACCACAGCCCCGGGCTTCGTCATCCACTGAACGCGGGTTTTGCTGGAGCTGCTGTGGCACAAAACCTCTCCCGAGCTGCTGGTGGAACTGGGGAGCCCTGGAGCTGTCCTGCCCCAATTAAACCCCAGAATTAATGAAGTTCGTGCGTTCCAAAGGTAGCACAGGGGCAGTTGCAGCAGCCCAGGCTTCCTGCAGCACCTGGGGTGTGCTGAGGGCCTGAGCTGCGGTTTGCCCCCGGGCTGGGACCTGCAGTGACACAATTCCAGTCCCTCAGCTGAGCATTGGGGCAGCTCTGCAGCACAAAAAGAGAAGCAGAGAAAGAAACCCAGAGGTGTCCTTGGTAATTCCTGCAGCTCTTTAATGATCTCTCCAAGGAGGTGCAGCGTCTGAACCGGGAGGGTTCAGTGCAGGAAATGAACCTGGATTTAGTTTAATATATTCCCAACAATGTATTGCATGTTTGTAAGTGTTACAAATCAAACTCAAACGAAAAAATATTCCGCTGTTCAAACATTCTCACATGTAATTGCATTTTCACTGTAATAACATTATCAGAGCATCTTTCAAGCTCCAATTAATGCAAACCTAATTCTCCTTTAATACCGGTACCAGGAGGATTTGAACTTAAGAACACACAGATTTATCTTGGAGCTCCAGGATGATTTTCAAATGCCTTTTGTACAAGTTTTACACTGCGTGGAGCTTACAGAATGGAGCTGTGCTGATGGAGAGATCTGCATCCATTTGAGGACCTGGCTCTGGTGGTTCTGCTATTTGCACTGCAGTTTCTGTGCAGAATGGAACTGTGACCTGCAGAGACCGATCTGATTATGCCAGATAATAAACGACAGACTCTGGGAATTAACCAAGATTCCCTGACTTCTATTCATAGCTACTTCTGTTATAACAAGTAAATAGGTAGAATTACTGACACTTCTGTTTAACTGCATCTTGGCTCGGGATGGGCAGCACTAACTTTTCATTTACTTCTGATTGCAGGCTGCCATTAATGGTAGAATGTATTACTGCAGTTAATGATAGAATGTTGCTGGTATTTTTTTACAGTGGACTTTTTTCCTGAGCTATTTTAAACCACTGTTCCTGAGAATATCAAATGTAAATGTGCAGAGCAGGCAGCACAGCACATTTCAGTCATGTCTGAAGTTGCATTAACATCACAGAAGTTGGGCGGTTTTTTTTATGGGCGCCTGTGAAATGAAAACAGGTGTAAAATTTGTGTCTGGTTTAAAAATTTATCAGGGAAGGTACACCAGACGTTAAGTGGGTCGTTTGCTTATACCATAAAGCTCAGTCACAGGAGAGGGGAGAAGGGCAAAGCCTTGAACTGTCTGTGCAGAACTGGGAGAGCTGGATCAGGCGAGAGGCTGCTCCCCGCTGCAGAGGCTGGCAAAGCGGGAGAGGCTGAGGGAACACAGATCACTCCTTACACTCTGAATTTGAGCCCGAGGTCACCCAGAGTCACACAGATTTCATATTTACAGCCTGAGCTTGTTACTTCCAGCCTGGAACAAGCACAGGGGAATCAGCACCAACAGGAAAATCCCAGGTCTGTGCCTTGATGGTGTCCTTGGCATTAATGTTTAAGATCCAGTAGGAAAATCAGGAGGCTCCTGCTTGTAAAAACCCAGACAGAGGGATCGGGAGCTGGGTGGCATTTGAGGGTCTCAGATATGGAGTTAATGTGTCTGAAGCCATTTCCAAGCAGCCCTCTGTGCAGTGGGAACTGAGGAGGGCTCTAAAGAACCCCTGAACATCAGAAACGCTGACAGGAGCCTTGCCCAGGGCACACCTCCCTGGCCACTGGTGAGCACTCGTTGTGCTTCAGCACCTAAACCCCAGAAAAGGGGCAGCAAAAAGGAAGCTGAAACCTGAAGCTGGTAAAAGCAGATTTATCTCATGAAACCCCTTCATTTGCTGCTCTCAGGAGATCTGCAAAAGCCTTGAATAGGATTAAGGAAAGGGCATCGAGATGAGTGGAGCCGGATCAGCGAGGGGGTGCAGGAGGCATCGCTCCCTCCTGGGGAAAGATTTCCGTGCCTGGAAATGATGTGCAGGCAGCTCCGGATCAGCAATGTGCCCTCAGGTGGGGGAATAAGCAGGAAAGCAGCGCAGGAAGTGAAGCCAAAGGCAAAGAGGGGATCTTTGGAGGCTGGAAGGGTTTTCTGGGGGAGAGCAGCATCCTCCTCCCAGCAGACTCACTGGGGACATTTGGGGTTCCCTCCTCTCCTTCTGTGGACTCTCACCAGGGGTAACACACAATACATCAAACCTCCGTCCTTGCAACTTTTAAACGAAAACTAAAGCAGAGAGGAGAGGAGGGAGGGGTTGATTTCCTCACTGAACACAACCACAGCACAACCACTGCTGGACAGGGAGGGGGATCAGCTGAGCCGGTGAAAAAGATTTTCCTCCTGTACTGGGAAACTTTTACACTGCAGTATTTTCCTGCCCTGTCAGGAAAGGGACATGTTCAGAGCTTCTACAGAGCGAAACTGAAGAAAACTGTTGGGAGATGTTGAAGAACCCGATTTGAGTCGCTGTTTCAATGGGAGTTCCTGTAGCAAATTATAAAAATAAACCCCTCAAAACAAGTTCTTCGATGGCACCTGGCAGACCTTTAGTGTCAGATCAATATTTACAGCGCCAACACAGGGCTGCAGCAGCCCCTCTCTGTCCCCACAAAGGAAAGGTTCATTCCCTTTCCCCCTCTCCTTCATCCACCAGGAGACTCTTAAGTACAGCTCACAACCAAATGTTATTTACGTTCCTCGCTCCATTCAGCAACTGCTAATGAAGGCTTTTGTAGCAAGACTCCGAACTAATTAGGGTTAATTTAGCTTGCTTGTGTATTAGCTACTGCAGCACTTGTCCTGATAATCAGGAATTTTGAGCACTTGGAATATTTTTGTGATTAGCCAGCCTAAATTTGAGCTCTTTTTGTGGCTCCCGTGGCCTTTGGTGATTGCTCTGATTGTAAACACGAGGGTCGCTTTTTTGCTGCCTTATTTCAGTGGGGAAAAAAAGAATTCGTGGTCGCAGAAGCAGCTGAAGCTCTGAGCCGGAGCTCTGCAGTGCCCGCTGGGGCCGGACTCGATGGTCTGCCGGGGTTTTCCACCCGTAATGACTCCGGCGGGGCCATGCCAAGGCTGGAGGCACAGCCCTAGGTCTGGGAAAAGCTCCTTTTGCCCAAACCTGACTCCAGAGACTTCCCTGCTGCCGCAGCGATGGGAGAGGCTCTGCCCAGCCCCTGCAGACCCCTCGGAGCTGCAGCCGCCCGGCTCAGGGCAGAACTCCTGGAACATACGGCAGGAGCCCATTAAGCAGCACGTGGCACATGAATATTCATTTTCTTGCCTTTGTTATTTACATAAATTTAGCGCAAAGCAAGGCTTTTTACTGTCGCTTTAGCTTTATTTTTTTGATAGAAACGCTGATCCAGCTGCACACATTTCCTTGGATCAGAGCAGTACCTTTTGTTTTTCTCTGCTTTTTTTTTTTTTTTTTCTGTTGGAACTGAAAATAGTTTTGCTTTTTGGATGTTCAGTCTGGAAGTGTGTGGTTAGGTACACGGAGTGCAGGTGTATCAGACTTTCTGGGGCCAGGGGGAATGGCAGATCCCGGTACTCAAAAACAGGGAATGCTTAACGAGGAGCCGATCACGTGATTGCAGCACCGAATTTGGAGCCCGGACAATTAGAAGACGCTGTTAATAAAACCTGATGAAACAACAGCAAAACATCTCGGTTACAAATTAAATCTAGGGATACAAACTGAGGGGAGGGGGGAAACACCGGTGATGGAGGGCTGGAATCAGTTGTTCCACCCGGGAATGCCAGGGATGCTCCGGCTGAGCCCAGCTCGCTGCCAGCAGTGGGTGGCAGGCAAAGGACGGAGCTGGTTCGGTGTTTAGTGCTTTAGGAAACGCTGGCGTGGGACGGATCTGGGATTTTGTCCTGCCCGGATCAGGGTGGTGGTGCGGGATGTGCCCAGTGCAGGGCTCGGCTGGGGGGCTGATGAACGCCCACCCCGTCTCTGCTGCTCTTTGCAGTCCTCAGCCCCTGCCTGGTTCTGCAGCTCGTGTGCCGGAGCCTGGCACGGGCTGCAGCGAAGGGGTTTGCCACAGACAGCAGCAGAATCGTCACTTGGGCTGCACCCAGTGCTTGATGAAAAAAAAATCCTGTGATTGCTTCCAAAAATCCTGTGATTGCTTCCAGAATCCTGTGATTGATTCCAAAAATCCTGTGATTGCCTTCACTGCCGTTCTGGACACTCTCTGTAAACGTTTTCATTTACAGTTCGTGTGTCTTTACACTGGATACCGAGGAAAACGGGGCACAGAGCTCACTGTGGTGCAGGTGGGTTTGTCTCCTCATCCTGGTGTTGTTACTTGGAAGGGAATTTTCTCATTAAGCACCAGGAAAAGTATCCGAAGGAACAGGTGTCTGAAAATGAGTAATTCTGAGCAGCCCAGCAAGATGTGCCTGATTTAATTGTTGTGGGGACGTCGGTAGTTAGGAAACACAGCCACAGAGGAACTGTTGATAGAAATGAAGGAATCTGATCTGGCAGAGCAGCCCAGCTTTTCTCAGAACGGGATCTCTCCTCCTGAAACCAGAGCAAAACCAGCAGCAGGTGACTGGGCTCAAGCACCCTGTTCAGCGCTCTTTTCACATCCCTTTGCCTCACCCAACTGGTTTTGATCCATTTCCACCTGCCTGTTCTGATCATAAACTTTGCTGGGCTAAACTTCTCTCCAGTTACACTTTGCTGGTTTGCAACTATTACATTTTTTAATCCAGAGAAAAGGAAAATGTGTCCCCACAAAGCGTTGGAGTGGTGAAGGCAGCCAGAAGTGTGTCCCACGCAGAAGAGAAGCTGGGAGAGCTCTGCAATGACCAGGAGCCCTCCAAAAGCTGATTTATGTGAAGGTGAAGGGGGATAAAGAGGGAGCAGCCATCCCCTCTTCATCTGCAACCTTCACTTGAGCACTGAAGGTATTTAGATTTACCACTCTGGGTTTGGCCTGAAATACACTTCCATCCTGCCCCAGTGGGAGCGAAATAAAATTGTTATCAGTTATCACACAGAGATTTAAATTAAAGTTTTTTTTCTTTCTTAGTGAAACTGAACTTCTAAAACAAAATCTCAGAGAAGAGGAATTAATTGCTGGATCTGCACTGAATCACCAAGAGACTCGGTTTTATTTCTGTGGTGCAGCAGAAAGTGCTTCATCAGGAGGAATTCACGTGGAGGAAACCAGGCATGTCCCACTTACTGAACACAAGTATGTCCGGGATGTTTAATTATCTTTTGATTAATTAATTTAACATTAAAGCAGTCAAGGACTGCAGCGTGCTCAGCACTGCACAGTTTGGTACCTGCGTGCACCCCCAGCTCTGCTGAGTTAAAGGCACCTTGTGGCTCTCACCTGCAGCTGCTGTAAATGAATTATTTCTTTTCTGAGCTCCTTCATTACCCCGAGGAGATGCACAAAACACACCCGAGCTCAGGTGATTTGCAGCATCTGTGCTGAGGATTTAATGCTGTGTACTCCGTGTTTGCAAGGATAAAACATGGGGGGGGCAGGTAAAACAAGTGTAAGGCATTAGATGAAGTACTTGGGAACCTCTCAGTGCGCTCAGAGTGAGGAGGAAGAATAATTTCCTTGGGTTATTGTGCATATCTGATGGAAAATGAATGCAGATGAAGAAGCAGACACACAGCAGGCACTGAATACCAGAGGTCACCACCAACGTGGGAGTGTCCCCTGTGCCCCTGGCCACGGGGAGATGCCTCAAGTGGCAGCCTCTGGTCTCCCAAAAAGTTCCTCAGAGTTAAAAGAGGAAATATTTAATATGACCAGACAGATTGATTGCTCCAAGACCAGTAATCTGCAGTGCCTAATTAGTCAATCAAGTCAAATTGCACTTAGCAAACAAGACACAATTGCATTACAACGGGAACACAAAGGGGATTCTGTTTTTGTTACTGGTGGTTCGGGAGAAATGAGAGAGTTTCTTTGGAAAAATTGAGGGTTTCTTTGGAAAAATTGAGGGTTTCTTTGGGAAACATGAGGGTTTCTCTGGAAAAAGGGAGGGTTTCTTTGGGAAGCGCGAGGTGGGAGCTCTCAGCCAATTCTGCGGTCCTGCCTGTGGTGTTGGGTCTGTGAACCACCTTTCCTTCCATCCAGGAGTCCTTTAAGCAGTGCAGTCACACTGGGAGCCCTGCCTGGCTGTCCCCGAGCTGTGATGGTGAATAATCACCCAATGATCATTGCTCCCTGTGTTAATTAATGTCCTGCTCAGCTGTCACGGGGCGGGGGGAACCCTTGGAGTACAAACAGAATCCAGAGAGTTTGGTTCACTGAGCACTGCCACAGAGATGGGACTCTGCTGACTTCCTCAAACTCCCTCCCCCGGGAATGGGGGTTCTCAGAGGGCAGAGCAGAGACAGTGGAGGCTGTTCTTTCACTGTCTCTTTCCAAACACTGCCACACAGGAGCCGTAATTAAATGTGCATCCTTTGGAGGCCAGAGAAATGGATTTACTGCTGTGGGAGGCTCAGATATTAGAGGGAGCAACCGCTGCATAGATCACCTTCTCTGTGGAAGTGGAGTTTGGTTTCCTGTCTAAATATGGCAGCCTGGTAATAAAACTTAATTTATAAATTATAGATGGGTTTGGCCTGTAGGTTTTCTTGTTTAGTTTTGTTTTGTTGCTCCTCCCTCCCGACCCCCCTCCCTTCCTGTCCAGGTAAATGCGGAAGTGTTTAAAACACTGGCGGTGCAGGTTGGGCGCGCAGCAGAATTAATCAGCCTGTCAGGCTCAGACCAGAGGCTGCGGAGAATGCACAGTGGTGTGTCATGGTTACTTAGCAACTCCAGCTGAAGAGGTTCAGGTGGAAAGCGCTGTCATTTTCCATGTGTGAGCTCTCCTCTCCCCCCTCCTCTGTATACACAGGGTTTTTTTTCCCCCAACAGACAAAGTCTTTTGTATGTTTTAATGATCTTTCAAATTGAGTTTTCGAAAGAACCTGCTATTTCTGCAGGGCAATTGGAATTAAGTGATGAATTTGGAGGATCTAAGAGTGGCTCATAACAAGAGCAGGAGGTATTAACCCAGGATGGATAAGAACATCCCGCTGTCACGTGGGGAGCTGGTTAATTCTCCTGTCATTTTTCTCCTTGAAAGTTGGTATTGGTGGATCTGTGTGGGTCAGCACTGAGCCAAAGTTCTGCCCTGGTGGCACTGGCAGGGGGAACTGGTTTGCACTTCGTCGGCCCTGGTGAGGACACGGAGTCTGTCCTGCCAGGAGGAACTCGGCGGCTCCTGGAGCTGCCTCCTCCTGGAAGATTCGCCTCTGGCAGCAGGTTAAAAATAATAGCAGCTCTGAAAGTTTTATGAAAGCTTCGGGGTAAGTGTTACCTTAACGCCAGCAGCTGTAACACAAACAAGCCTTAAGCCCTGCAGTTTATGAAACAATAATGAGGACAGGCTCCAGGAGTTCTGCCATGCAGGGGAGGGGACCTGCGGGGCTCAGGGGGTGTGAGCTGAGTGGGGCAAAGGAACAGCCACTGGTGCTGAGCTTCAGCCCTTCAGCTTTGGATTGGACACAGAGTGGACACTGCTCCAGGCCTTGGGAGCCACAGAAAACTGGGATTCTGCTCTGCTGCTCCCGCTGGGGCCGGGGCTGTGCAGCCACTGCCACCTTCGTGTCACCCTGCAGGCCCTGGGGGGGCTGGACCAGAACTGCTGAAACCATCGGTGCTTTCTCCCTTTGGCAACGTTCCAGAGGCTTCTGAACCTGGAAAATGAGTCTGTGCTACAGAGATGGAAAAGGGGCCTGATGAGGCTTTAATCTGCATCTCGCAGCTGAGCTGGGGATTACCCAGGGACCCTGAACCTCCCGCTGGCCATTCTCTGTGGGATGGGGGGAGATGGCTCTAACGCTGCCTTCTCCAAGCAGAACACCAGAAAATCCTTTCAGATGTCCTGCAGGAATCTCGCGGCCTCTTCAGGAGCACTGAGAGGGACGGAGGTGTGTGGAGAGGAGTTGTCCCAGCCCAATCATTGCGACCACAGAGCTGCTCAGAGAGTTCGGGAAAATGCTCCAGGTGATCAGTGAGGAGGAAATTGAGCCCCTTAAGGACATGGGGCTGATTTGAGTTGCCAGAAAGAGCATGAATAAATAGTGCAATCAATGCCTGCTATAAATACACATTAATTTGACTGCAGCTCTCTTTCTCTTCCTTTGTCTCGAAAAAGAAATAGAAGCCAAGAAAAAGCAGGATTTAAAACAATAACCCTGAGGTGCTGGAGGTGTTACACCTGAAGTGGGTGCCTCGTTTGGACTGATTTGATTGCCAGGGTTCTCCAGCCCCTCCAGCGCTGATCCTCAGGGAATTGTTATCCTGCACTGGCCTCTCTGGGGAAGAGGAACAAGGGCAGGGTGCTGCACTCAGAAACTCTGAGGTGTATAGAGGAAATTGCTATAAATGTGAGGATATTTGGCATTTAAGGGGGAGATGGGAGAGGTGCATTGTGAGCTTCATTTTTGGGCAGTGATTTGCTCAGGTGTGAACAATGAGCCCAAGCCCTGCTTCAGATAAATAACAAGGCAGTCCCTAAATATGGCTCTGCTTTATTTATTGTTTGCAGGATTTTTATATCCCGGTGTTATATCTTGTGCTTCCATTGATTTTCACGGGCTGTGTAATTTAACTGTGCATTGATTCATTGGCTTTCCAGAGCTCTACATCTGTTCCTGTAATCACCTGGCTCTGGGTGTGAGGCAGACAAGGAATAACTCCGGAATCTGGGGCTGCTCCTGCCAGGTTTACTCACCAGTTGCTCTTCCCTCCTCACCCTCTCTGGTTTCTGCATTTGTTTAGTTTTTTTGGGAGCTAGCGATGATTCTTTGTGGTACCTGGGCAGCCTGGAATGAGATCCCGGCTTGGGGTTCCCTTGGATACCCTGACGCCTGTGTGACGGGTGATTAACGTGTTTTACAAAAGACTGACTTCAATGAAAATGGAAAATACGCTTTTAGCGTTAAGAATATGCTGGAAATGCTTTCTTCCCCCTGCAGTTTGGAACGTCAGGGTAACATTATTTTATTACTCGTTCTGCGCTTCCGCAGTGCTTTGTCC
The DNA here is from genome assembly GCF_020740725.1 of Corvus hawaiiensis. Lineage (NCBI taxonomy): Eukaryota > Metazoa > Chordata > Aves > Passeriformes > Corvidae > Corvus > Corvus hawaiiensis. Next base: position 2,655,518 of record NC_063239.1, on the reverse strand, counting down.
ACGCAGGAGTGTAAATAATGCATCAGGATCTCACTGGGAATGATCTCAGGAAAACAATTATGCAGCACCATCGTTTCAGATGGCATCACCTGAATAGCAGCTTAGCGCTACCTTTAGGAAATCTGGGGGCCTCTCAGAAGTTTGGGGAAAATTGTGATGTAAAGGTCATGGGTTGGCAGCTGCCACTAAGAGGGAATTTACTCCTGTGGAGTAATTAAGTGGGATAAGGTGCAAGCCTGAAGAATAAATTGCATTCCATTGTGGGCCTGTCTTTTTAAAGTTATTTGTTGGGGGATTGTTATTTTTAAAAAAAAAAAAAGCCTTGCTTGTATTCAGTTTATGAAAGGGGCTCATGGAATGTTTATTTCCTCTGAAGAGCTGCTAACAAGAGAAGGGGGGGAAAAAAATAATTGATTAAGTTTTTCCCAACTGTTAAATGGTTTGGAGGGGTTATTGTTGGTGGGATTTTTATTGAGATGTTTATTTTCCACAACAGGTTCCCAGTGGCTCTCTGGTGGAGAGCAGTTAATTCATCAGAGCAGAGAGAATTTGGGTTAAATGCATTCAGAAGTTGGTGTGCAACAGGGTCAGCCCTCAAAGGGTCAGCTCTGGGGTTGCTGGCACTGCTCACAGGATCCTGCCCACACACGCTTCTGTTCTACCCGAGGGGAGACAATTTCTGCAGAGCTGTTCACTGTCTTTGCTAAAAATCCCTTTACAGAAGCTCTCTAAAGCCGCAGATGATGCTGTGCATATCATTCTTTACTAAATCAAAGTGTGGGATCAAGTGTGAGGTTCACAGAGAGGTTTAGATTCAAAGATTGGTGCTCCAAGGGCGGTGGTGTTGGTGTAGATGAGCATCTACCTTTCAGTATTAAGCTTCGAGTTTCCGCAGACTTTGCTTTTTATAAAAAACCAGAGCTGAAATAGAGATGGAAGAGGGATAATCCTGACACTGCTTGTGATCTCAGCTTCCTCTGTGACCTTTTCTCGTGGCATTAGCTGGATTCTCAGTATCTTTGTGCTTCCTTCTCTGAATTTCCTGCAGAAACATGAAGGCTGCTGATGCTTCAGGGAGTAATTGTCCCAGTAATTGTGCCCAGGGAATGCCTCTGACCAGCGTGGCTGTGGCCTGCACTGGTGTAAATGGGCAGACCCCTGGTGTAGCTGGTCTGAGCCCTTCCCGGGAGTGCTCAGGGCGGGATCAGGAGCAGATGGGCTCTGCAGCAGCAGGAGCGGGGCCGTGCTGTGCTGGGATGCATTAATGAGCGGCTTTGGGAGGGCTGGGAAGAGGCGCAGGGTGAGAGGTCAGCGCTGATTCCTCCTCTGATCTGCCCTGGGAGGTGAACCCGGGCAGCGGGAGGAGAGGAGATGTGAGGAGATGTGGGCGAGTGCGGAGCTGGTGTCTTTGGGCTGCCGGGCGTGTCCCGTGCTGGGTGTGTCACCTGCCAGGTGTGTCCCCTTGGATCCCTGCTGGTGGGTGGCTCTGCAGCCAACCCAACCCAACCCAACCCTCACCCCCGGGAGAGCCCTGCACCCCTCATTGCACAATTCCCTGGGGCACAGCTCCGGGAACACCACGGGAATGGATGGGCAGGGCACTCGTGGGGGGATTGTCCCCTTTGGTTTTTCCAAAGCCACCAGGACTGTGACCCACTGGAGCTCTGTGTGGAGCTGATCCCTTGGGTGGCCTGGGAGTGGCTGCATGGCCCGATCCCGTCAGCAGCACTTTAATTTAATAACTCCCCAGAAGTGGCTGCCACTCACAGTAATGCTGCAAAGTGATTTTGTGCAGTTCTTAATTAAGACCTGCTCGCAGGAAAAATCCTAATCCATTAGAGGTCGATTTATGCCTTGAAGCAAGGTCAATTTTTCTTTTCCTGCCTTAAATCCATGCAAAGGTGGAACTTTCTCAGTGTGTGAGCTTGGTTTGGCTTTTTTATCTGTTTGGAATTTTGATGTCTGATTGCTGCTGCTCAGCAAATGGCACACAACATGTCCTGGGCTTTCTGAGTTTTGTTTCTGGTCTGCTGCTCTCCCTCGCTCTTGAATAATGAGAACTGGAACGGGAAGTGTCTGATTTACCACTTTTTGCACCTGTTTTAACCTATCTATTTAACCTGTTTTAATACACATATTTACACATACAAATAGGAATTAAACACCTATGGAAAGATCCTGCAGCTCTTTTCACGGGAGATTCCAGTGCAGCCATCAGTTGGAAGTAAGGAGAAATCTCATATAATTTAATCAAGAGATTGTAAACCCCGAATTCACAGAAACAACTGCAGCCTGCAGTGGGCCCCCACCACAGCTCTGCTGTGCCTCTAACGGGTTAAACCAAACTGGCGTGAAGAGAGCAGAAATGTCTCTCTGCAGGAGGATGTTTTTGGAATTCCTCAGCAGCACTGGCTGGCCCTTGGAGATGTCCAGTCATGTCTGATGCACTCGAGCAGAGCTTGCTGCTAAACTAACCTTGATAATCCCGGGCCCCAGAGGCTGCTGCTCTGCCAGGGAGCCAGGGATTAATTCCCTGCCAGCCTCGGCCTCCACAAACCCTGCCAAGGCAAAAATCACATCCAGTTACCACAACTCTGTGAGTACAGCGCTGAGGAGCAAAAAAAACCAACAAACTTTTAAAGATGGAGCCTTGATAGACTGAAGAAAATTCTGGATGTGTTATAAACCCAGCCTCAGTTTAGTAGAGCCCACTTAGGAGACTTGGAGCTGCTTGGCCAATTTCTCCCTGTAACACCTGTTGTTCAGGATTCCACTGGAGAAGTTTGGGATTTCTGTTGTTCCAGGCTCTCATTTGAGGGGGCATTTGCACAGGTGTGCACCCACAAACTGGGGCTGTGGGGAGGATTCCCTCAGAGTGGGAGAACATGAGTGAGGGGACCTGGCACTGGCAGCCTGGGGAAAACACAACCCTGAACATAAAACACTGGGCATTTGTGCAGTTCTCTGTTGGTAACCCAGCAAAATTGGGTGGGCACAGGGAAAAAAAGCAGAGAACGAAAAATGAAGTAAAAACCTTTCCTGAAGAGTGGGATCCTTTGAACTGGGCTAATCCCAGCCCTAGGAGGATGAGAGCAGGAATTTGTGATTGAAAGTGCCTGGTGAAGAGCAGAGCAAAATTTGTTGAGGCTCTGAGCACTGTGACTTCAAGGGAGCATCCATTCGCCTGCCAGGCTGGAGATGCCAGCTCTGAAGAGTTAACTCTGTGCATCCTTCAGGGAGCACGGGCACAGCTGGTGGGGGCTCTGCTGAAAGAAAAAGCCTCTGGCAAGTTCCTGCTCTGCAGAGGCAGGAAGGGAGCAGTGGGTTTGCATAGACAGATGAAGCTGTTGCTCAGGATGGGAGCTGCTGTTTTCTGTCCAGCTGCTGCTCCATCCTCCCTGCTCACTGCTGCTCACAAAGCAATTTGTATTCTCTGAGGGGGCTGCTTTTTCTCTCCCTCGGATCTCCAAAGTTCAAGCTCCTCTTCTGGAAGCTGCATTTAACCTTTATGAAACAAGCTGGAGTCTCTGTCCGTGACCTTGAAGGATGAGGGCAGAGAGGGGAAGAAATACCACAGAGTCTCACCAGAGACACCTTTAGAGGTACCTAACAAAGCATTTAATTTAAAATGGGAGAAAAGGACACTTAACTCGAGTGGCAGGACCTGGAGAGGGGCAAAGGAACATCCTGCCACAGCTACGTTCAGGACAGGGGGTGACAGACACGTGAGCTGGACTGGCAGGGCGCCTTTTGTCACACGAGTCCTGGAAGAGGTGCCAGAGGAACGAAGATAAGAGCAGAGCAGGTGTGGGGAGAATGGAGCCCGTTCACGTGGCAGGTGACTTTTCATGATGGATGGAAAGGTCATCATCGCACAGATTGCAGGCGATAACGCTGAGGAAATGTCATTTCTCCGTTTTCTTTTTCCTGCCTTTGTTTTCCTGTTGATCGTTCGGATCTGTGGCACACAGAGGGGTCATTGCCTCTGCTTTGGAACTGTCTGGAGGCAAACGCTGATTGTGATGCAGATGGTTTGTCTGATGTGGTGCAGGGAAGAAATTCGGTCTTTGTGAGGCTCGGAGTGAATAGTAACTCCTGTGGTATTGATCATTAATCTGATAGGAACCTTCAAACAGACCTTGCCCGTTCGGAGCTGATGATAATTTTTGTCTCGGAGTTGTTCAGGAACCAGGAGGTGCTGCCTTGATCTTACAGGTGGGGGCTGAGGCACAAACAAGAGGCTGAATTCGGCAGTGCCAGAGGGAGGATCTGCGCAGAGCAGACCTTTAGGGCCGGGCAGTTGAGCTGTACCTGCTGAGGTCCCGCTGTGGGAGCTGTGTCCCCCTCACCCGGGGCCCTGGGGCTCCCGCAGCCTGTCAGGAGCTGCAGTTCTCTCCCCAAAATCTCCTCTCCACCTGTCACGCTGCTGCTCTGCCCAGCCCGGGCTGGAGCCAGGGAAATCAGCTGTGTTTAGTCAGACACTTGGGCACCAATCTGTTGATGGTGCTCCCGTGTTGTGTCATCCCTCAGAGGGCTGCGGAGTGGGTGGAACCGGGATAATTGGAGTTGTTGGGACGCTGGGGGTCAGGTCCGCAGCAGCCCTTGCCCCTCCTGACAGAGATCCCACCGTGCTCCCATTTCCGTGGGAGCTGCTCCCCACCGCAGCCCCAGCACGAGGTACCTGCTCTGGCACAAGCACACTCACCTCTGCAGAGCTATAATTGAGTTAGGGAGGTTGCCATGGCAACCCCTGCAATTAATTAAAGTGCTTGGGCACGGTAAGTTTATAGATGCAGAAAACATTTTCATACATAAATAGTGCAATCTGTTTGTGCTCCGAGGATTTGCCCCTTCCCTATTTCTCTCTAATCTCAGCTGAGAAATTGGGCTTTTTTTTTTCCCCCCGTTTTTTTTTTTCCCTCTGGGGATTGATAAATCTTTGTGTTATTGCCCATAAAGTGGTAAATAAAGTCTCTGCAGTTCGTGTCCACCTGCTGAATGCTGAGCGAGCAGGGCAGCCCAGGCCACTGTCCCCACACGTCTCCTGTCCCTCTGGGGTGGGTGGCTCGGGCACCGCGTGTCCTCCTGTCTGCTCAGCTCCGGGGCTCTGCTCTAACAGGACAAGGCAGTCCCGTGGCTCCTGTGAGCCCAGCCCAGCTGTGCCACAGGCCAAATGTGTGACCTTGGGCAGGCAGCGGTGCCCATGCTGCAGCCCTGTCTCTGTCCTGCCTTAGGTGTTTGTTGGGGGGTGTTTTACAGAGGAAAATCACAGCAGCACCCATCCCAGTGCCCCCAGCCAGCCCAGTGCCCCCATCCAGCCCAGTGCCCCGCACCCTGCACTTGGAGCTGGGAATGGAACAGGGAGGCCTCAGCAGTTTCCCTTTCCAAGCACTGAACTCAGGTTTGGTTCTTTCCCTTTCAATGCCAGTTTTCCTCCTCTTGATCCCACGCGGGGCTGGGGAGAAGGTTCCCTGTGCTGTCTGGAGTCTGTGTGGGGATCTGCGGCAGCGGCTGAGATGATTTGAGAGCTTGCTCCTGCCTCCTCCAGGGTGGATGGTGACCCAGATCCAGTAGGAATTGGATGTGTTCTGTCACCAGGATGGATCTGCAGCACCTCACACCCTCCAAGGGGAGGACAGAGAGCCCCAGAGAACATTTCCATGCAGGGCTTTAATCGATCCTGCCTGGTCAATAGAACTGTGCCTTTGTCACCTGTGTGCAAATCAAAGGCACCGACTCAGGATTGCTGCTGCAAGGCTGAGCTTTGAGCACTGAGCTGATCTTCAAACACCACCAGCTCCCATCTCCCCTCCCTGCTCTCAGGTTTGGTCATCAGGGTTATTATCAAAGCACTGAGCACAAACAGGCTCCTAGCCAGGGCTTTCAGAGCCTGCTGGGACAAATTGTTCAGGATCACATCCACACATGGTCCCGGGCAGCCCCAAAGCTCCCAGGGAGGGTGCAAGGGGCTGCAGGAGTGGGGGGAAGGGGTTGGGAGTGTCCCTGGACGCCTGAACACTCCAAGCAGCAGTTTTCTGAAGGCTCTTCTGCTCAGGGATGCGTTTTTGGGTTGCAGGAACTCTGTGCAGAACCTCAGGGATGGAACAACAGATCCCTCCTAAATACGGGGGCATTAGTGGGGTTGTGGTGCAGTTGATGCTTTGTTATATCTACCTAGCACGAGGGAGCAGAAATTAACAGGCTACAAGAAACTTCAGAGTTACACACCAGGCAGTACAGGATTTGAAAAATATAAAAGTTAAACCCGAAGGCATCACAGTGAAACCCCTGGGCAGGACAGGCAGAGCTGAGGAGGGATGGTTCCATCTGGACCTCATTAAGGGGTCAGTGCCAGGTGGGATGGGCAGAAAAGAGGCAAAGATAATCTCCAAGAGGACAAAAGCTCCAGAAGCAAAAGGAGGAAAAAAGATAAATGGTCGTTCATGGCAGAGGAATGGATCGAGGCTGGCAAATTCCTGCTGGGGGTGAGTTCTGACCATGTTCTGTTCCTTCAAACTCTTTGCCACTTGTTCTTTATGCTGCACCTTTAGGAATGATTGGATGAAGGTGTTGGGGACAGTCCCAGCAGTGTCCGGAGAGAAGTCCCCGAGTTAGAGCTGCTGCCATAAAAAGGGGACACGTTCTCAGTGTGATCTCCTGCCCTTCCCTGCATTTCCACCTCCTGGGAAGGTGCACATTTCACTCCCCAGCACTGTTCCCTCTCTTCCCATTATTCCATCGTTTTATCCTCATGTACTCCAATGCACTGGGGATTTCTAAATGGTGTGTAAAATGAACATCTGCCATTGGCAGGGTTGGCACATCTGGATCCATTAATTTTTCATTATTTCCCCGTGTTGGAGGTCAGATGTTCACGATGTGGTAATGCAAGAGATTCCACTGGTGGGTTTAATGTCTCTGAAGCAGATAATTCTATTTACAGAAGTGTTTTAAACCCCCAGACTGTGAGAGCTAACTGCTAGAAAGGTTTCATTTTCTAATTATATTTTGTTTTGGATCAAGAATCCTGCAGAATTTACCCAAACACAGACCCATTTATGCCTTATAAAAGTTTGGAAAGTGGATTGTTTTTCTCTCTGTTGTTTCATGGATGGCTCTGCTGGGGTTTGCTCTACCACTCGTGTGCTTTTTACCTCTTTCCTTTTCTAAGCAGGAGGAATCAACTGTTGGCATGAAGAGTTTGGAAGCAGAATAAATAGAGGTCAAATGTATTAAACATACAAAGCTGATAGGCTGTAAGGTGACTGTTTTGGCACCTGGGCTAAACCGTTGTCACTTTTACTTGGTGCCACCAGGGAGGTGCCCTGATCCCTGAATCCAGGGACTCTGGAGCTGTCCCAGGTGGAATTGTGCTGGTGTGGTGACAAGCGATCGGCAGACCTGGCAGTCAGAGCTTTGTCCTTGTGTCCAGGGCTGTGATTCCAGGATCCTCCCCGCACTCCCAGAGCCAGCTCACCCCAGTCCTTCCCTCCCTGCCCAGGGCTGGGCTGGTCCCTCCTGGCGCTCCCAGCAAAGCAAATGTCACACAAAGGTCACCCAGCAGCAGAGAGCTTCGCTGGAGTGGATGTTGAATTTCAATGGGAGGAAAAAAAAATTAAGGAAGAAAGGAAGAAAGTTTTAATTTTCTTGGCATTTGCTGCGTGCGGAGCAGCATTGCCTCAGGCCGGGCTCGGTGCTGCGCTGGGAACAGCAACAGCTCAGCTTCTCCGGGCTCTTCACTTCCACCTGGAAGGAGAAATTCAAGGACAGGGAAGGGACAAGGATAGAAGGGACCCCGCTGAACCTCTGCAGGGCAACATTTTTACCTGAATTTCGGGGCAGGGGAGACGATGAAATCCTTTCTCTATTCACTCCCAGGTGTCACCTCCTTCAGCCTTTTAGTTGGCCCAATCGACTTTGATTTCAGAGGCTGAAACAGAGATTTGTTCCCCCCCAGCTGCTAATCCAGCACTTGACATTTAACGCCAAGCTTGGTCCTGTGTTGGAGAAATGAATTTATTACGTCTCCTTGGCAGCTTCTCCCCCGTCTCCTCTGCATTCCCCCTGTGCCTCCCCCTCTGCCAGATGCCAGCCTGGAGCAGCAGTGACAGCCCCTCCGGGGACACTGGCAGTGATGAATGCTTCCAGGAGCAGAAATGGTGTTTTTCTGCGCCTGGGTTACAGCGGGAGCACCGTGCCTTGTTCTGGGTCCGGGGATTTTCTGTGTTCCCGGCATTTGGGATGTTACAGAAGCCGCTCTCCCTCCCCAGCCCTGCTCCTGTGGCCAGTCCAGCCCTGCGCGTTCTCGGGGTATTTCTGAGCGGCTGTCGGGGCAGAATTTGGGCAGTGAGGGAGCACAGGTGCTGCCAGGCAGGTTTCGGTCCCTGCAGAGGGGTGGGAGCTGCAGCCACTCGGAAAATCGAGGAGCTCAGGTCTCAGCTCCTGAGCAGCAGGAGGAGGTTTGCTTATCGCAAATGTTCAGCTCACACCAGGCTTGTGTAATTTCTGCTGGGAAATCTGAGGGGTGAACGCAGCCCGTGTTTCCACGGCATGATGAGACTAAACAGCAGAACGCTCGTCCTGCTGAATATTTAAATGGGTGTCAGTGACGTGGTGCTCGGGAGAGGGAAAAAGCCCAACAAACCTGTTTTGTGTTGCTTTTCCTTGTGGCTGTAACGGGCTCAGCAGCGGGCACTGTGCAGGAACCAGAGCAATGAATTGTCTTTTCTTTATCCCAGCCCGAGTCCATCTCCCCCCGGAGCAGAGTTCAGCTTGTGCCCCTTCAGAGAGTCCAGATTTCCCTGCCATTCCTGGTCCTTTGCTGTCCTTTGGGGTTCTCCCACATGGAACCCTCTCCATGACAGGTTAAAAGTGTCACAGTGCTCATTCTCTGCCACTCGAGCTGCAGTCCCTGGACTTGAGCTGAACTCTTGTCTTTGAGTGAAGCCACTCTTTTGTCTGGCGGGAGGGGCAGTGATTTTAATAACTCCTGAATGGATTCATTAAAATCAAACGTTGGAATGAGCGCTGCACGTCGGGAGTCACAGAGGATAACGGCAGGCGGTGACGCTGGGGAGCTGTGGCATCTGCTCAGCGTTTCCTGGTTGTCTTCAGAGCTGTTGCAGGGAAACCTGTTGGATTTCTCATGGCATCCAGTACCGACTTTACAACACCAGAGGTCTGGCAAGTTCTGACTCTGGGTGTACCTGGATGTGCTCAGGGGTCCAGGTTTGGACAATCCTGTGTGGCCACCGTGCAGCCACCAGCCGGGATCAGCAGCTGGGGTTTGTTCTGCGGGCAGGGACAGAGCCCTTCCCTCTGCCATTAAGGGTCCCAGTTTGGCTCTGAGTGTGAGAATTAACATGTTTAGGTTCTGCTGATTGCCTTTAATTCCTGCCGTGCTGTCTCACTCTGCCAGCCCTGGGTCTCTGCTCCTGGAGGACTCCATGTTTCAGGAGCCTGGAATAATAACAATTAATGCTCGGGTTTCTAGGATGGGTTTACTCTAATTTGAATAAAAGGCCTCGGAGGAAGGGTCAATGCACAGTGAGGAATCAATCTGTCATAAGCAGCCTTTGGTTGTGGTTGCTGTGTTTATGAGCAGTGAAGCTGTCCGGACAAGGCAGAGTTCAGCGCTGGGGCCGCTTGTGACAGCACGACGAGGTTTGCTAACACACAGGGTGGGTGATTAGAGGCACAGTGGGAGCAGAAGGAGCTGTGTCTGTCTCATTCCCGAGTTCTCCTGGAGCCTTGATCTGATGTGACTGTGCCTGGCACCAGCCTCTCCCCGCGTCCAGCCCAATGAAAGCTTCCCACGAACACAACTGTTGGGGAGGGAGTAAAAACCATTAATTTAAACTTTTCTCTGGTGTTTCTCAGCCTGGTGGATTTGGCTTGATTTTTAAACTGCTCAGTGAAACGCCTCAGAACGTTCCCGGTGCTGTTAGGAATAATAATGGAGATAATGAGGTGATTTCCCTGGTTAGTGATAAAAAAAATTCCTGAAAGTGCTGGGAAGGATGGAGGGAGTTGTAAAATTCCTTGTGCAGAGTATCCAGAGGCAGCCGGAGCATCCCCTTGGCCTGTCAGGAACCCAAGGAAGGTTCTTATTCCAGGTGTTTCCTGCTCTGCCCAGGTACCACCCCCTCCCCTTTCTGTATTAGTGTCAGAAGATGTTTCCAGCCCTGCAGGGCACAGGCAGCATTTCCCATCTGGGCTCAGGTCCAGTTGTTAATTTACCCCCAAAATTCCAATTCCAGCTAGCCCAAGGCGAGGCTCCTGCCCTGGCAGCCCCTCATCCCTCCAGCAGGGTCCCCAATAACAGCCTCATTACCCTTCTGCATCTCTAATAGCACCAGCTACTGGGGACTGAAATAAGCACGGAAAGAAATGGGCCCTGCTTGTCTGGGATATTTCCTAAGGGACTCGTCAGCTGTTTAGGAAAATGAGCCAGGATGGAACTCATTCTTCAAGGAGAACTGGGGGGGAATGCACTTTTTAAAGAGCAGCATCCATTTTTTGGTGCACATCTGTAATCTCCGTGAACTCGGGAGCAAGGCTTTAATGAGCCTCCTGTTTGCAGAGAGCTCTGAGTGCGTTCCCTGGCAGCGAGAATTAAACAGAGAAATAATTAGTGAAGGACAGGATGCACGTAAGGAAATCACAGCACCTTCCCAAAGTCAAAATTTAATTGACTTTCTGTGAAGCAAAACTGTGAAGTTCTTTCCCCGTCAATGTTAAATGCAGAGGGTTCAGCACTGCCACAGCCCCTTAAATTGGTCTGATGGTAACAAATCCTTTCAGGAATGGTTGTCACTCCTCGGGAAGTTTGTAAATCGCGTAGGAGCTTAAGGTACTTCTTCTTCCCTTGCATTTTAATGTTGTTGGTGTTTCCATAAGCCCGGGATTTCTGTTCCTTGTTTCCTGCTCAGTCTCAGCTCCCTGAATCTGACAGGAGACCGTGATAATGAGCAGTAAATAATTGCTAGCCGTGGGCAAGTGTCTGAGCAGGAAACCGGAACGATTCCAGGTAATGAGGGGGAAAATTTATCTGTACATCCATGAAATGGGGATGAGGGAATCGAGGGTCCTGCTCTCAGAGGTGTTTGTCGCCCACAAACGGGGTGACATTTCTCAGAAGAGCTCAGCTGCTAATTAGCACCTTTAAAAATCAGATTTTTTAGCCCAAGACGTCCCAGTCCTCACAGGAGTGACAGCAGTGGTTCGGGTATTTCTCAGTGCCGAGGCTCGTGGGGAAGCCTTGGACCTGTGCTTTGGGAAGGGCTGGGACCTCGTGGGGTGTGGGGGAAGCTGCTGCTTCCCAGGGAAGGGACGGGGGTTAAGGACAGTTTGTGTCCCAGGCGTGGCTTCAGAAGCTGCCCCGAAGGGACACGATGGCACCAAAGAAAGGGGGGATGTGACTGCTCTGAGGGGAAGATGTTTGAGTGGGGAAGGCAGAACCTCTATTTTTCTTTTTATAACTTTCTAAAATTTTACTTTACTGGTGTTGGTTTGGGGCTCTGCATTGGGAACTCGCTGTAACCTGGCAGTCAGCACTGAGCTCTTTGCCACCAGCGCGCACCAGCTGTGATGGGAATATTTGCTTTCACTCCACTCAAAGCTAAATCAGCTGCGAAGCCTCTCTTCTCCCCCCTCCCGAGCGTGGTTCTGTGGCTGAACTCAGCTCGGTGCCCGGGGAGCAGAGCTTTGAGGGCACAGAGGAATTTCTTTGCTGTGGGAATGGCAGAGGTGCTCCCGGCCCTGCTGCTTCCCCCGCGCTCCTGGAAAGTCTTGAATAATCAAATGGGTCATTTCTGCTCAGCTGCTGTTAATTTATTGTCCCACCGAACCCAGATTTTCTGAATGTTAATGAAAAAAATACCGTTCAGCCCGGCTCCTGCCATTCTGCTTTATGACCTTATTAAATCTTACACTTTCTTATCATGTGCTGACAATTACTGGAGGACAGGCCGGGGCTCCTGCCACCAACACTCAGCGCTGTCAGCGCCACGGGCCGCGTGATTTACACCCCATGAACAGTCCTGAGAGACATTTTCACACTCCTGACAGGATTATATAACACGAGAAAAGGCCATTAACAAATACAAAGGAATAAGCAGCAGGGAGAGGGCAGGTGAAGAATGGGGCAGTAAATCTCTGGGCCTGGCAGCTGATAATAAAATCACCTTGCCGGGAAGATTTAATGAGCTGCTCACCCCACTGAGAGGGGAGGAAATGCTGGCATCCCGCAGGTCCCGGGGGTTTGGGACCAGTCCGAGCTGAGGGTGGGCTGTGGGCTCAGCCTGGCCCTGGGGTGGGGATGTTTGTGCCCCTGGAATGTCCCCGGGAAGTCCTGGGATGCCCCCGAGTGCAGGCACAGCCAGCGCTGCCCTCCCTGCAGGGCACGGGGGCTGCCCTAAATGCCAATATTTGATTGTTTCACACTCCCAAAAAGCCGGGGGTATTTTTTTCCCTCTCTCTCTGATTTCAGTGACTGCTCTTCAGCGCCCTTCCCACTAATTCTGGTGGAGCAGGTGATGGAGAGCTCCGAGCCCTCCTGCGCAGCCCAGTCTGTCTCACCCCGAGATCCCAGACAAAATTCGGGATTTTGGAACCCAGCTCTTTGAAGGACCTGCTTTAAAGCTCGTTTTGAACTCTGAATGGATTTTTAAGAGCCTGTGATTTATTTGAGTGTTTTTCTAACAAAGCTTTCCGTAGGACTTTGGGCACTGACCATGAGTTAGGGTTTGAATCTGCGAGTGGCTGTTGGTGAACTAAGGGGAAAAAAGAAGAAAAAAAAAAAAACAAAAACAAAATAAGGGAAAACAGTCTGCAGGTAAGTATTGGAATAAAATAAATAAAATCCAACTGACATCTCAGAAGAGGAAAAAAAAAAAAGTAAAAAAGCGCAAAGCTCCTTAGCAGAGCCCAGATTGGGATTTATTCAGTTTGGTTTAAATTAGTCCCTGGTGTTTGTAACCAGGAGTTTTCTCTGCAGTGTTGCCTCCTGTCACAACAGAAGGGTTACAGGATTTGAGTCAGCAACCAAATGGCCTCAAAGCACAGCAAGAAATAAACACAGGCAGGGAGAGAAGCTTTTCCTCTCCTTCTCTTTTCCCTGTCCCCACAGGAACGGGCTGTGCCAGAGCCTCCTGCTCTGGGGACATTTGGTGGCACTAAACGAGTCTGGGACGTCTTCAAGGTCCTGCTTGGCTGGCGAGGGGCTCAGTGCCCCTTTATTCCTGGCAGGTTCTGGAATTACTCCTTTTGCAATTACATTAAGGTTCACAGTGCTTCATTAATCCATCTGCAGGTGAGTTTTGGGGACTTTCTAGTTTGATGCTCAAGGTCTCATTTAAGAGGTGTCAGTTCAATTTTTCTTGGTAGGTTCAGGCTTGAATTAGACAAATTTTAATTGACAGTTCGTTAAATGCAATCTTTCAGAGCTGTTTGCAAATTGAGTCCTTTTAAAATAATAATTTCTGAGATGCTTAAGAATAAATAGGTGGGGTTTGGTGTTGGAAATGTCACCTTGGGGTTGTGTTTTCAGAATGGCTGAAATGGCCCAAACCAGGACCTTCCCCCACAGCAGCCTCTTCTTGCAGCAGCATTTTTAAGTGGCTGTTCCTTAAATCCCAGTGCATGAACTCCTTACGATAGCAGCCACCATTTCCCTGCAAACACAATGAATCCCGGCTGATTTTACAGGGCCTGTCGGGGCCGTTCATGCCGGTGCTGTTGGTTCTAAAGGGGGGTGTGACAGGAGATGGCGTTGGGTGTCTCTGCTGATAACAACTTCAGAGCAGGCAGTAAAATCTTGGCAGGAGATCCCGATTTATGGCACTTGTCCTGCGCCTCTGCTTTGCGTGCATTAACAACTCATTTTATTACGGCCCACTTAGGGTGAGGGCCGTGCCCAGGCTCCCATTTGTCACCCACGGAGGGTTGATGGTGTGACAGTGCTGGGGGTGCCCCAGAGCTTTGTCCCACCTTCAGTCTCTGGGATGGCCTGGGAAGGGTTTTGGGGGGCTGTTCTGAAAGGGAAATAAACTGAATTATTAAAACAAAAAAAACACCCCACCTCCAAACCTCCACGGAATCCAACGTTGCCAGTGCCGTGCCTTGTTTGATCCCAGCAGTGAAGGGACAGCAGGGTCAGATGTCAGTAAAAGACTCTTTATTCATAAATAGCCGATATCCATTATTCCCATCTGTACATTTCTCTCCAAAGGCCGGGGCCGTACAGGTCTGAAACTCTACAGAAACACCCAAACTGTCCAGTTTGACTTCTCCAGGACAATATAACACAGCTGGTTGGCATTACCAAATATATATATGTATATATATTTATATATGTACATGTGCTGAAAAAAGAAGCCAGTGCAGCCTTTTCCAAGGAGTCTTTCCCAAGTATCTCTACTGTACAACATTCAGAATTTACATTGATAGAACAAGGCACAGAAAGTGTGGTATGAAGCCAAGGCCATGCTTTTGATCCCGTGTTCTGTCTCCCTTCCCCACTCCTTCAGCTTCATCCTAAAGAAAGCATCCAAAGCTCTGCCCCCCTTCACCCTGAACACACCGAGCCTGGGGCATGGAGGGAGGCTCAGGTAGAGCAGCCAAGAACCAACCTTTTCACAACCTATTTGTTGCAAAAATAAAGGAGCAGAAGAGAAAAGAGGTCTCTCTAGAGGAATACTTGTGGGGTTTTTTTTTTGCTTTTTAGAAGTTATAGTTTGTGTTGGGTTAGGTTGAAGTTCCTCCTCCCGTTTTCACCTAAGAGCTGGTCCAAAGTTTTGGAAGTTGGAAATGCAATGGGAATTTTGTTATCTCTTGTCTGACACTGCTCAGAGTCTCACCAGGCTGACCAGCATCACACTTTACCACAGCCAGATCAACAGAAGGTGCACATTTAACGTTTTTGTACCCATTTATCAGCCGGGATCGGAGTCACAGTGGGAGGAATTTGACTGAGAGGTGGGAGGAGGCAGCTCTGCTCGCTCCCAAATCCCAGATTAGGTGATGCCAGTTTGCTGTTCCCAGATCCGTACCAGGAATCTGGATTTGTGAGCCCAGGGTTCGTGTGTGCCCCGTCCAGCTCGGTGAGGCACTGAGGGAGCCCTGAGGCTCAGCAGTGAGGGCTGGGGTTTGAAAGGGGAAAGGATGCAAAAAACTACAGCTTCACCTAAAAATATTCCTTCCCCAGTGCCCAAATGGGGAAACCTGAAGGGATTGCTTGAGGAGACATCCCAGCCATAGGTCAACATTCCCAATCCCAGTGTGGGGAACGGCAGGTGCTGGGTGTTTCACACTGCCAGACCCAAGTGTCGTCAGTCCTGGCAGGGTTTGGGAAGAACCATCCCTGTTCCTGGGGCAGATCCATGTCCTCCCCTCCCGCCATGCCAAGCTCGGTGCAGGACACCCTGAACTTCATGAAGTGCTACACATTTCCTGGGGCTGGACAGCGAGGCCTACGTACAGTGACGGGTGACACGGGTGACACGGGCTCCGCTCTGCACCAAGGGCTCGCGAGGCACACGGAGGGAGCAGCTGTGGGCAGAGCCATGGCCCTGTGGGCACAACCACGGCTCTGCTGGCACAACCACGGCTCTGCTGGCACAACCCCAGCTCTGCCGGCACAACCCCAGCCCCGTGGGTACCACCATGGCTCTGTGGGTACAACCACGGCCCTGTGAGTACCACCACAGCCCTGTGGGCACAACCGCAGCTCTGCGGGTACAACCATGGCCCTGTGGGCACAACCACAGCCCTGTGGGCACAACCATGGCTCTGCTGGCACAACCACAGCCCTGTGGGCACAACCACGGCCCTGTGGGCAGAACCACAGCTCTGCCAGCACAACCACGGCCCTGTGGGTACCACCACAGCCCTGTGGGCAGAACCGTGGCTCTGCTGGCACAACCACAGCCCTGTGGGCACAACCACGGCCCTGTGGGCACAACCACGGCCCTGTGGGCAGAACCGTGGCTCTGCTGGCACAACCACAGCTCTGCCGGCACAACCACGGCCCTGTGGGTACCACCACAGCCCTGTGGGCACAACCACAGCTCTGCAGGTACAACCACAGCTCTGCGGGTACAACCACGGCACTGCAGGCACAGCCATGGCTCTGCCGGCACAGCCATGGCCCTGTGGGCACACACCAGCCCAGGGACAGCTCAGCCCTGGCTGCAGGGCACAGTGGCTCCTGCTCTGGGCACCCTGTGGCATGAGGAGGGCACGCAGCCCACGAGTCCTGACCCTCCCTTGTAAAGCACAAACCAAGACAACTCCACAGCTCAGTTAAAGCAGCTTTTGCAACAGCTTGAGAACTACAGCCCCCCCAACCCCCCCAGTCCCAGACAAGAAACACCAGTAGAATCTGCACTATTCACCTCTAATACAAAAAATATAGTGGCAAATTCCTAGACATTTATTGGATTTTTGGACAGAACAGTGAACACGGATACGGACAGGTTCTCCTTCACTCGTGGCAGGAGCAGAGCAGCGGCTCTGCCTCCTGCCCTGCGGACACTGTCACCATCCATCGATGCTCCGAATGAGTCCTTAATCCTAGAGTGATTTATTTCTTTCTGTCTGTGTTGGAAACGAGGTTTTTGCTACCATTGCTGCTGGTATTGGCAATGAGGAAAGGCAAGACTGCGTTCCAGTTTAAAATGTAACCATTAGTCTGGAATGACTCACGGCACAGAAATACCTGGGAATGGGTCATGATCACCAGCACCTGCAGTGGCAGTGGGGGCTGCAGGAACCGTGTGGGTTAATTACTGGATTTGCTCAGGAATCCTTTCGGTAATTTTAACCAGACCATCATGAATGTCCAAGGAAGGACAGATTTGTGTTCCATGTGCTGTCACAGAAACCCCCCCGAGTCCAGGGAGGAGTTTCACCAAAGCTCATCCGAGCAATGAACAAGCCCTGGGAAACGCTCCACAGCAGGGGTAGCGTGGAACAGGCTCTGGGTGAGGGATGCTCACCTGCTCCTGCTGTGCCACAGGTGAGAGCTCCTTGGGGGAATCAGTCAAGGAGAGGCCAGAGAGGCAACCCTGGAGCTCATCCATGGCTGCCAAGGGCTTAAAATCTCATTTCCTGTTTTCCACTCCATTAATTACCAGCCAAGAACTAAGGCAGCTCTTCACTGCAATCTGTGTTTTACAGGCAGAAACAGCCTGGAGAAAGAAGATTCCGATGGTGACCAGGAGCCCAGCCCAGTCCCTCCCTTGTTTCACTCACCAGGGACCTGAGCTGCTCTGGAATTGATCAGTTATTGAATGTGATAAAACTCATACAGCACTGCCTTGCAAGTGGGGAAGAAGAATGGACTTGCAGTGTGGTGTGAATACGCTGGACCCTGCAAGATCCCTTTTTGGTGATTTATACTGAGTAAGTGTCCCTGAAAGCCAGCAGTGCCCAGGCCCAGCTGCAGCCAGAGATAAAACCAATGACAAAAGCAGTTCTCTGGATTTTGAGAGAATTCTGTTGGTATCTTTTCAGCCATGGCAATAATCCCAATAAAACTTCTGTGGGAGTGCAGGGCGGTATGAAATGGAAATGAGCTTTATGGTGCTGGCGGAGCTGGAAGTCATTTTTAAAATGCAACCATTAGTCTGGAATGACTCACGGCACAGAAATACCTGGGCAAAGTGCTCAGGAAGATGAAAATCTATTAAAGCAGATTCTTTGGTGATGTGAAATCAGAATGGCTCTTTCCTCTGAGCAGAGCCAGGGCAGCCACGTGGAATCTACAGGGGGTAAAATCACATTTCTCTTTCTTTTACTTCCTAGTTCGGGAAAATTGTTTTTCAAATATCGTAATTTATACAACAGAAGAAAGGAATGAATTTTTAATTTCTTGCCTCTAATCCTTTTCCTTTTGTAGAGGTGCTCCTCTACATCTGTGTGTTGGGTCAAATCATGTAAATATGTGCAACAGGTTTCCAAAAGGTCTTTTTAAGAGAAAGGGAGAAAGGAAATAAATATTTGGGGCATTTCTGGTCCATTTAAAGATATAAGAGCATCAAAACAGTCAGGAGTAGGAAGGAAAACTCGAGAGCTGTTGATATTCAGGTTCTCAAAGAGTGAGATCAGCAACAGAGAACTGCTTTAGCCAAAGGGAAGGAAAACCAGGGAGCAAAACCTAAAGGGCAAAATCCAAGTGAGCCCTGCCCCAGGCCACGAGGAAACAGTTTCCTTCTGGCATGGTCCAGTTTGGACATTTATTCCCTTTCAGGACATGAACTCCATGGGATTGTCGGTGGAACTGGGATTCCAGTGCAGGGCTGGGGTCCCTCCGAGCTGAGCTTTGGGGGACCAGCCCAGGCTGGGCTCTGCTCCCACCAGAGCTGGGTGTCCTGCACTGGGAGGGTCTCCAGAGCTCCCAAGGCTTGACAGAACCCCTGGGTGTTCCCTGGGGAGAAGATGGGAGGGCTGAGCTCACAGGAGCTCCTTGGGGCCCGGGATGTCAGGGGAGCTCCCAGGGGTTTGGAAAACAGAGCAGGAGGATGCAGCTCTCGGGAATGGCCCTGCAGCACCTGCAGGCCTGGCTGGGGCTCTGCTGGGGGACCCAGCCCCAGCCTGCTCAAGAACCAGAGCTGATCTGAGGCGCTGAGAACAAATTCCCTGCTGGAGACAGTCTGGGGCCGGTTTCCCCGACAACGGCAGCTCACAGACACTGCCGCTTTTCCCTGGATGCCATTCCTTATTTTGTTTTTTCTAATGCCTGACATTTTGTCCAACGAAGAACAGGTTTCTGAGGAGGAGGACTGGCAGTCACTGGAAATATAATTCCAGCCCAGCGAGGAGCATGTGCTGCTAAAAGCAGTGACAGCTTGCTGCCGGCTCTGCCGGTATTTCTGTCTGCCCCTCAATCTGCTGGCAGCCGCCGCGCTGCCCCTGCACGCAGGAGCTCCTGCCAGGCTGCGGGAGACGCTGAGCTGCAGGAAATGTTTGCACAGGTCTCAGGATTCCCAAGTCTCAGGATTCCCAAGTCTCAGGGTATTTCTGAGCTGGGAGAGCAGCGACATTTGCAAGTTCAGAGCAGCAGGAGCCAGGAGAGAGTTGTGGTGGTTGTTGTTGTTGTTGTTGAGGTTTTCACACTGCAATCCCGGGTGAAGGAATAGTTCCAGACTGGACCTGCCCTGTTGTGCTGCTCTCTCACGAGGCTAAAAAAGCCCCCAAATCCTTGTTTTCAGTTTCCTGCATTTCCACAAAGCTCCCAAAGCCTCATTTCTGTTCCTGCTTTCTCCTGGCTGTGCCCCTGGCAGCCACACGAATTGGTGAAGGATGTGGGTGAAAAGAATGGTCAAAATAATGGTGAGATTTGGCTCAGTACCAGCTCCACCAGGCCCTCGCTCACAGTGACAGCTCTTTTTGGTTTGGGTGAAGTCAGAAATCATATTTGTATGGAACGGATAAAAATGAGGCGAATTCTCTGGTTAGGCTCTGATTTTGGTGGTGAATTTGTAACTAAACCAAGTGTAACACAGCCAGCTCTGGATCCTGTGAAATTCCCGAAATGTGCAACAGAATCAAGGCCAGTGTTGGCAGTGCCATGTGGGGTTTGTGGTTTCAGTCTGAAACCAAACCAAAACGAAGCTGTGCTGATTGCCTTCACCTTTCCTTAGCTCAGCCCCAGAGCATGAAGTAATAAAAATAAATGTCTCAACTCGCTAAAACAGGGCTGGAAATTTCCCGTGTGTTATTTGGTTATTTAAATCCACCCCCAAAGACAGTTTTTGACTAAGAAAGTTTGCAGACGTAGAAAATTAGAAAATTCCTCTTGCGTGTGCACACCCCCCAGTCTCAGGGAGAAGGGGTTCGTTCTGTCATTTTGGTAACAGGGCAGGCAGCAAAGCTCTGCAGCAAACATACATTCATTAAGGGACTAAATTTTTCAAAGAAATTATTTGGAATACACATGATATAATTATGAGATCTTCTAATTCCTCAAACATCCGAACAGGATAAGGCCAAATTTTCAGTTTTCCTGTAGCAGACATAAAGTGACAATGTGATGGGATTTTAAACCACTCTCGAAGTGAGAAACCTTTTAACCGGGGTTAACCTCCAGTGGCTCTAAATATCCAACATCATTTGTTGATTTTCACTAGGCATTACATTGACATGACTGGTTCCTAAATACACGATAACATTTACCTCTTATGGCTCTGTGTCCCTCTCCTTCCTGCCCCGGGGCTGGCAGAAGTGCAGCTTTGTTCGGGACACCAAAAGACGGATTTTAAGTGGAGGAGGACAGGGAGAATCTCATTTTCCTGATCACCAGAGGATTTTTAGCAGGGCTGCTTCTGCTCCTCCCACTGCCACTGCTGTGTGGGGTGAGTCCATCCCCACGGGGCACAAACCCTCCTGTCCCCTGCCCCAGTGTCAGAGCCGGGCTGGCCGCGCGTCCTGGGGGTACAGAGGGACTAAAGCCCGTTCCTGCTGGAGGGGAACTCGGGCTCCTCGAGCTCGGGCTCTGCCACGTCTGAGACTTTGGAGTGTGTCCTTCCTATCTCCTCCAGGGCGCAGGCCAGCGAGTCCAGGTCCCCGTCGTGCTGGTGCCGCGCCTCCCACAGGTCCAGGATGACAGCGGAGGGGCTGCTCTGGGTGGCAAAGAACGAGAGATTCCTGCAGGGAAGGAGGGAAAAAGCATGAGGAGCAGCCCGGGCTGCAGCTGCACCCTGTGCCCACACTGGGAAAATAAAAATCCTCCAGCAGAGCTGGGGGGATGAGCTGAGGAGCCCCCCAGTGTGGTGGTTCCTCACATGGCACCTGCCCAGCCCAGCACAAGGACCATGACCACGAGCCTGGGGTGGTTCCTCACGTGGCACCTGCCCAGCCCAGCACAAGGACAGTGACCACGAGCCTGGGGTCGTTCCTCACGTGGCACCTGCCCAGCCCAGCACAAGGACAGTGACCACGAGCCCAGGGTGGTTCCTCACGTGGCACCTGCCCAGCCCAGCACAAGGACAGTGACCACGAGCCTGGGGTCGTTCCTCACGTGGCACCTGCCCAGCCCAGCACAAGGACAGTGACCACGAGCCTGGGGTCGTTCCTCACGTGGCACCTGCCCAGCCCAGCACAAGGACAGTGAGCCCGGGGTGTCCCCAGGCCCAGCAGTGCTGCCCTCGGGATGGGCAAACAAATCTGCTTCTGGGAAGCATCTCTGGGAAATGCAGCAGGGATTGGACAGGGAGAGGGATTCTGTAACAGCAGTTGATGCCTGTGGTCATGCAAAGACACACCACCTTTCATCTGGGATTTTCTGTTTTGTTAATGAGCAATTTTCAGGACCCTGCAGGGGTGATTTGCACAGAATTCAGTAAAACAAAAATGTTTATCCAAAGCTGTTTTTCCTTTGGCTCAGATGTGGTTTATTGAGGTTCCCATGCAAAGCAAGAAACCAATGGAAAGTTACTTTGCTTGATTTAAGTATTCCTCTGCTCCCCTGGGAACACATTCATCGAGTTTGTGACAATCAGAAAATATTTTGTGAGGGAGCTGCCTCCACCGATTTAATTTAGCCAAGCGGAAAAAGCAAAGTAAGAAGTAAATTGGTTTTTACAGCATCTTTCAGTTTTAATAATCATATTATTATTACTCCTAACAGTAGAGCATGACTCTCTCTTTCAAAAATGTCTTTTCCTTAAAAAAGAAAAAATCTGCAGGATTCATTTTGGAATAGGAAATGCACCCATGAGAGCCAAGGGGATTTGTCTGGGGGAACGTGCAGCCTCCTAAGTGCTTTGAACACCTGTTTCCATGATGGACAAAATCCTTCTGCAGCCTTGGACTCCTGAGGGTGGACAGAAAAATGCCCAGCCCAGGACAAGGAGCTGACAGCTCCCAGCAGCTGCTCACAAAGGAAATGAGGAGTGACCCCCACTCAGTCCTGAGAGCCCTTAATTCCCCACCCACACCCCTGGCACCAGCGAACAAACAAACACACCACCCCCTGCACAGTGACTAATTCCCACTTCAGGTGCAAAGTCCCGCTGCCAGGGCCCTGCCATCACCTGTTGATGCTGTTTTTCTGGGCCAGCATCTGCCAGTCCTTGCCCTTGGCGCTGGGGGCGTCGAAGGTGGCGCAGATCCGCTGCCGGATCGAGTGCGGGATCTTGAAGGCCTTGGGGCCCAGCTGGGCGGGGAAGTTGCTGTCCTCGTGTGCAAAGAAGGTGATGTTCTCCCTCTCAGTCTGCAGGGAACAGGAAAGCAAAGCAGGTAAAGGAAGAATCAAACCTGGGCCTCAGATTCCTCCTGTGGCTTGAATTGATACCAGAAAATGACAGAGCTAAGAGGTGCTCTTGTGATTTGGGAGAACATCACAAGGACTTCTGCATAAAAACCTTTAAAAGTGTTATTTTCCTTCTATGAGTTTTCTCTTTTGGTTATCTTTGTGTTGCAGAGCAGTGCTGGGTTTCTAAATCTTCAAGTGCTTAAGCCTGAAACATGGACACACAAATTTGTCTTTGTTTCTTTGTTTGTTTGGGTTTTTATAAACACCTGAATTCCGTAAGCACCTCAGCTCTCCCACCCTCCCTGAAATCCAGGTCCTTTGTAGATCTTTTCCACCAGTCTTGCATAACACGAGTCAAATTTCAGTGCATTACTCATCCGAGAGTGACACAGCATCAATATTAACCCACAGTGATGGCGCAGCCTCTTCATCCAACATTTCTGACACATCCCCAGGGCCAGCCAGGCCCAGCAATGGTGCTGCAGCTCCACCCCGGGCTCTGGCTGCTCCTGTTCCATATTCAGAGCGGGAGATGCTCCTGCCCTGCACGTGTGAGATAAGCACAGCGACCCGGGCGCTCCGGGCATTGTCACACAAGGAGCAGCTCCGGGGGGGAGGTGTCACTTATAGATTTATTTTGCAGTCAAATTATCCTCCCTCTACAATCACTGCTGGAGATAGGCATGAGAAAAGCTTCCACACCAGCAAATCTGTTTGAAGGCAGAGCTGGAACATGCTCTGGGGACTTGTGTACAGACAGGGCCCTTAAAAACACAGCAGAGAGGGGAAACATGGCAGCAGCAGCAGCACAGGCTGGAGATACAGAGAGAGTGGCAGAGGGGTTTTATGAAATGACAAAAAAGGAGTGGAAAAACACTCGGCCAGTTCTGAGGAGTTTTTATACAGGATGATGTCTGTGCTGCTCTTGCCCAGCTGCTGCACTCCCTGCACGGAGCATTTCTGGGTGCAGAGCTCTAATCCAGAGGTATTAATCTGGATTAATCAACAAAGATGCTCAATAATCTAAAAAAAAATGAAGCTGCTGAAGTTCTTGTTGCTGTGGGACGGACCAGCAGCTTGCTCAGCTGTGGGTTTGATCTTTTTTAGCTGTGAGCAGGGCCCAGGCCCCATGAGACACGGTTTGTACCCAACCCTCAGTGCTCTGCAAGAGCTTCTTGCTAGAAAACCGCAACCACCAATCCAAACAATAAATTATTAAATTATTGATAAATTATCATTAGTGCTGTAAAGTCTCTGTGCCTTGATTTCTGCTGGAAATGGGATCTGCAAGGCTTTAAAGACTGGTTACAGCTTTGAGCAAAAACTACACAGGGAAGGGACAAAAATGGGGATGGAACCAGGGCCCAGGGAGGCTGTGGCCCATCCCTGGAAGGGTCCAAGGGGCTTGGATCAACCTGGGATGGAGGAAGGTGGCCCTGCCCATGGTAGGGGTGGGACTGGATGTGCTTTAAGGTCCTTCCACCCTAGCCCAGCCCAGCCCAGCCCATTCCAGGATTCTGTTCTGTGACCCTCTCGCCCTACAAAACAGGGGGTGCCGGAGCTTTACCTCGAGGACGGAGGTCTGGATGTGCAGCAGCTGCTCGTGGCCCTGCAGCTGCCGGACGCACACCTTGCAGCACAGCTGGGTGGTGGCGGGGCTGAAGCGCTCCAGGGAGAAGGCGCCGAGCAGGGGCCGGGGGCTGCCACGCCACACGCGGGAGAACGGCACCTCCTGGGGAACGGGCACAGCGTCAGGGCCGGGGGACGCGAGGGGAAAACACCCACCCACATCCTGCCCTGCTGGGGCGAGCTCAGGAACGTCCTCTCCGGCTCCGAGCAGCACAAAGCCAGTACGTGACAATTCCATTCACAAACACCAAGATTTTGCAGTGACCGGGAGCTCAGGGTTCATCCAGGGGAACAAGTGATGGGAAACTCTCAAAAAAGATGCTTAAAAACTCTTAAAAAGGAAGGGTTTCACTTCCTCCCCCTTGCCAGGATCAGGAGTCCTCTCTGTGTCTCCTTGGAATCACCCTGTACACAGAATCCAAGGAAAGGAACTTCCCACCAAGAGCTGCCCTGGCCCTGCCACCCTCCCCTTCTCCCCACAGCTCCCTGCCTGTGCCCAGCCCCAGGCTGGATCCCGAGCTGGGAACAGCAGTAGTAGCGAGATACTCACAGCATTAAAGGAAACATTAGAAAAATGTTAGAAGTGGAGCAACTGTAATTAGATTTTTTTCAGGGTAATCATCTCTGCTTTCACTCTGAGTAGAAGAATCACTCAGCTGAAAGGAGTTGTGTGAAACAATACAGAGCAGCCACGTGTGGTGCAACAATGAGTGGTTGGAGTATTCCAGAAACGCTCCCAGCTCCATCCTGCCTTTATAATGAAGCTCCTTGCAGACAGAGGGGCCGTAAATCATCTCATGGCCCCAGGCAGAGCTGGATGCTCCAGGAGACGCGGGATGGGAGGCAAACAGCTGCTCTGAGCGCCCAGAGGTGCCTGCCCAGCTCTGTGCCATGCCCATCCCTGCCTCTGCTGCTGCACCACCCACAGCTTCTGAGGGATCCCCGGTGGGAAGGGAGCCAAGCTCTGGGCAGCTGCTCCTGCCAGGCCAGGACAAACACAGGCTCTGAGCGGAGTCTGGAGGAATCCTGGTGCCACCTGCCACCAGCTGCCTTCCAGCCAGCTCCTCCGCGTGATTTATTCATCTGCTCCGGCCTTCGAGCAGCATCGCTGCTTGTCTGAGACATCATTTCCATAAATCTTCCCTCCCCACACTGCCCGTGGCAGTTTTGTTGGTGGACCAGAGACATTCCTGGAACAGGCTGTGTTCAGTTGTTCCTGCCAGGCAGCACAAGCAGCTGCTCTCACAGGGTGGGACGTAGGAGAGGAACCCAGGGAACACTGGAAGAAACTCCACGTGCAAAAATAGATTCTTTTCTCTATAAAGAGGCTGGAAGCAAACCAGAGCTGTCACCAGACTTTTCACTGCGAGGGAAGCACAGAGCCAGGGGAGGTTCTGCAGCTCCTCTCAGGAACAATGATTGTGTTTCTGAGCTGCCCAAGCCATCCCAATTACGCTCGGTTATAAAATGTAAATATTCCTTTGGGTCGGGGCAGCCCCGGGTCAGCCCATTCTGGCAGCAGAGGTTTTGCACAGGCTTTTTTCCAGCCCTGAGTCCCTGCTCTGATCAGGCTCTAAATGGCACTTGGAGGTTGAATTCCAGACATTTATTCTTCATGTTTGGACAAGGGATTAAGAGACAATAAATTAATCAAAGTATGGAGCTCCGTAATCTGCTGGGAGCAGAACTGAATTTGTTGCATTAGGAGGAAACTCCTCTGATCTGATTTATTTTGGGGCACACACTGGCAGGTCCTCACTGTAGAACTGGGGCATCCTAATCCTGCTCAGTTTGGCTTTTAAAATACAGGTAAGAGAGGAGAACAAATGAAACACTCAAAAGCTCTTCTCCCTAAGAAGCTGAAAAGGATTTCTTTCTTCATTTCTGAAGTTGTAGCCCAAATTCTCCCCACGTTGTTAACAAGGAGAGGCTTCCTCTGGCTGTGGGTCTGTGTTTGTAACTTTCAGAGCCCACTGCCCTCATGTTTTGGAGAACGTGGCAACACATTTAAAACAGGGTTTTTGCCAAAATCCTGGAGGATGGATAATTGTCTCCCTGCCTCTGGGAGAAGGGAGATTGTGCATTTTAATTGAGTGCTGTATGTTAAAACCAGCCCACTCCATGTGCCAGCACATTCCTTAGGATTTCCAGTCACCAAAATCCTTGGAAATTCTTCTTTTGTTTTGATTTTTTCCTTTCTGGTTTTCAACAGCCTCTTTAATTAACGGAGAAGAGAAAAAACCAATTTGCTGCTCTTCAGTTCTAATTCTTGGTCTCTGCATGCTGTGATTTGAACTCGTGGTTACATTTACATGTCATTTTTAGCCATATTTCCATAGTTATGTCAAAACTGGAATGACAGATATTAGAAACATCTTGAGGAGTGGTTAAGTTTGAACAGGAATATTTGCCTTCTGTTGGAGGCAACAGAAATGAGGGAAAGCACAAGCATTTCTGTAAAATGACAAATTTACAGCGTTCTGTTATAAACGAAATCTGTGTTTGTCAAAATCAAGAGGCAACATGTTTTTGTTAAATGCTCGGGAGATTTAAAGCCGTTTAAATAAAAGGAACCTCGGTCTCCTTTGGGTTCTGCCCACCCCAGTGCAGAGGGAAGCAGGTGAAATGCCAGGTACCTGACACGCCGTGAAGGGTTTGATCCTCCACAGGAAGGGAGGGACGTCCAGCACTGAGATCTGGAGGCTGCAGGTGTTGCCTTTAAAATGCAAAAGTTTGGGCTCCTCCAGCAATTGCCCTCCTTGGAGTCTTTCATCTGAAACCACTTCCTGCAAGGGAGGAGGAGGAGAGAATGTTTTCAGTATAGGAACAAACCCCAAATCTATTAAAAATCCCTCTCTGTGGAGGTTCCTGGTTCCCCCCAGTGCTGGATACAGCAGAGGAGTTTCTCTCGTGGGCAGCTGATGGGGTTGATCTTTGTATTTCCTAAAAGGCTGGGTTTGGGTCTGGGCACTGCCAGCCCCATTTCTGGACAGATAATGGTGGTTGGGACACTGAATTTTTGGCTGTCTCCCCACTCCAACACCCCCAGTGCAGCCCAGCACAGCTGGACCCCAAGCAGCTTTGCTGAGAAACTTCTCTCAAGGCTTTACAGAGCCCTCAAACACTTCAGGTGAAATCGTTCAGTTCCATTTCCCGTCTCCGGGGCACTTTCAGAATCTCTGGACAAGACCCTGAGCAGTCTGAAGGGCAGACTCTGGGCAGGGCTGTGCACTACAGCCCTCCAGAGCTCTGTTCCAAGCGACATTTTTATGTAATTCTGTGAATTTAAAACGTAATGGCAGAAAAAAAATCACCCCTGCCTGTACTTAAGCAATGTTTGTTCCTGTGCTGTTGCAGTAAAAACACCAGTGAGGAAGGAGAGGTTGCAGAAGTCTTTAAAAATCAGCAGGCAAGCAGCCCTTCCAAATTACCTCTCTTAATCCACACAAATTATATAAAATCGGTGTCCATCTGAGGGGTTTAGTGCTTGTCAGGACCAGAGTCATCGTTAGAGGAGCTCCTGGAATCGTTGTGACCTTCTGGAAATTCAGTGCTCGAGCTCTCTGAAACTGCACTAATGGATTTCTATTAGAAACCAATTTTCACAGGCATTTGGTCTGGTTTAACTCCTGGCAGTTGGGTTCATATGAAGGAAGGAACTGGGAGACTTCAGGTTTTGGTTTCCAGCCACAAAGGGAGCAGATTATTTCTTAACTATTCTCAGAATTCCTGGAGCATGCTGGGTGTTTTTGAATGCTCTGGAAGTGCTGCTCTGCCTTCAGCGACACTCGTGGGCTGGGGCTCCTCCCACAGCAGCAGCATTTGGGCAAAGGCAAAACACAAAGGACTTGGGTCTCTCAAGTTTTCAGAGCCAGGAGTTTCCCAGCACACCCAGGACTTCATAAAGGGCCACGTCAGCTGCTGAAGAAGCAAGGAGAGTTTTCACACAGGGAAAAAGTGAAAAATAATGACTTTTGTCTCTTTATATAAACCTGCACTGTGCAGGATTAACTGTCAAACGCAACTTGGCAACCCCAACTCCGATATTTTATCCAAAAAACTCTGTGTTCTTCATGTTCCCCACTAATATTGACTTGCTTTTGAGGGCTGTACCATTCCATGAATGCAGAGTTGTCTCAGTATCTACAAACACCCCGCTCTCGCTCCTGGGAACGCAGAGAACTGGTAATTATTCTTCTGATCATTTCCTCCAGACCCATCAGGAAGACACCGGTACCCACTAATTGTCTAAGTGTTATAAAGAGGATAATTACAAAGCCATTGTGAGCCTCTAACAATCCTTTTGGTGCCTTGGCTTTTATTAGAAGCACAGAGGCAGCAGCGTGTGCTTCAGTCAGAGTTGTGTTTCCACTCCTGTGCGACGGGAAGAGGAAGGTAAAATTCATCTCCCAACAGTTTGCATTTCAGTTCCCCAAAGAAAAGCATTTTGTTAAAGCTTCTGAGTTTACCAAAAGCCAGCGAATGTCATTATTTTGTCCTGGAACACGGCGCAGGAAAATCATTTCAGTTGCCACGTGGGGATTGGTTTGGGTTTTTTTTCTTACAGGAAATGCAGGATAATTCAATTTTTGTAAATCAGGGCTGGGTGAGTTTGGGCAGCTGAGAAGATGGCAAAAAATGACAAAAGAGTTCGGCTACCTTAAAGCTCTCCATGTAAATCCAGAACTGCAGGAAAATTAAGGGAATTATTCTAATGGTGCAGCAGTGGCTTAAAAAATGCAATATTCTCATTGGGTTAAGTTTGGGGCTGCCCAGGGAGTAAAAGGATGTCAGCATTTTATGGAAAAAGAAACAAAGCCCAGAGGAGCAAAGTGAAGCCATTTACCTGGAACGCACAAGGGGTGTTATCCATACAATAAACCCTCAGATTGTAATCCAGAGAATTGCAAGACAGGCAGCCAAAAACGGCGACTTTCAGCTGTCGAACGGCGCAGTCAGAGATGGGTTCCCCAATTAGGGCATAAGTTCCAAAGCTGTTTAAGAGAATGTGACAGGCATAAGGATCCAACAGGCAGTAGCAAGAAGTAGTTTCCTCTTCCACAGACATCACTTCCTGCAAAATGAAATTCAGGTTTAAAAAGAATAAAGCGAAGTCGAATCAATAGGCCTCGACAATAGGAGTCATGGCTTTAGTTCTTTATTTATATTCAACTGGAATGCAGAGTGTTGCTGAGAGCCAGGCTGCACTTGGGGAAAGGGAGAAGGGGGACTGCTTCCCTGGGTGAATATTCCCAATTTAGCCCTGAGTCAGCAGGAGGATTTATGGCCATGCCCTGTGCAGAGCTCGGTGTGTACTACGATAACAATGATGATGCGTAAGCAATTCTAGCGGCTTTTTTCAAGTGCTCTTGACTTCCTGGCTAATTTTTTCCCCCAATCCCAAGTTAAAAAATTACCTTGAAGGTTCAAGTCAATAAGCAAACCTTGAACAACAGCTGGGGTTTGACTTCCTTCCAGAACTCCCATTACAGCCATGTTTACCTCCAGCAAAAACTCCCTCTGCTCTGCCTTTGCTGCTCAGTCCTGCCCTGCAGCCCCGCCAGGAGGAGCTGCACCCTGTGAC
Source organism: Corvus hawaiiensis (assembly GCF_020740725.1). Taxonomy (NCBI): domain Eukaryota; kingdom Metazoa; phylum Chordata; class Aves; order Passeriformes; family Corvidae; genus Corvus; species Corvus hawaiiensis. Next base: position 2,626,050 of record NC_063239.1, on the reverse strand, counting down.
CCTGTGACCCTTTGTCCTTCTGTCTCTGTGACTCTGTGTCCTTCTGTCCCCACGTCCTTGTGTCCCTGTGTCCCTCTGTCCCTGTGTCCCTCTGTTCCTGTGTCTCACTCCTCAGTGATTCCAGGCTGCTTGTGGCCAGCCCTGCTGGAGCTGCCCAAGGGCTGAGTAAATCTGAGTTAGGAAACCTGGCCTGGCCTGGGGATGGTTTAAAGCAGAGCAAAATCTAGGTCGGGGTTCAGAGAGGGAAAGGACAGGCTGCAGTTATGGGATCCATGGATGGGGTTTGTAGCCATAAAGTTTTGCACACCTTGGCAAAACAGCCGAAAACAATTCTGCTGCTTCTTCACAAAGTGCAAAATCTTGGTTTTGTTGCTGTAATTGTTTCTCTCAGCTGTCTCTCTGTGCCTATCCCTGACAGAATGTCTGACCTGCGCCTGCACCAAGGGTTAATTCCACTTCCATCGTGGGCACAGGCTGGGGGCTGAGCTTACCTCCCACTTCCCCTGCTGAGTCCTCCTTTTGAGGTGGATGTTCCAGTGCTGGGGGTCGGCGTGGGCGCAGTGCGGGATGGTCAGCGCGAAGGGAGTGCTCACGCTCAGCTCGGGGGGCCCGCAGCTCACCTCGGGCCCCAGCAGCACCTCGGGGCCCTCTGGCTCAAGGCTTGGGGCAGCAAAGACAAGAGCGGCTGTCAGGAGTGAGAATTCACTGACATTCTGCTACAGAGTAAGATAAGCTCATTTCTGCTCCTTTCACGTGGAAGCAGCAGCTGCAGATGAAACAAACCCATTAGACCCATCTAACTCCAATCAGTGGCCGGTCAGTTTAGGGTTCTGGTATTTAAAATACATTTCAATTTGTTTAACCCAAATCCAGCACTGAAACTGCTCTGTGCCAGCCAGCCCCGCTTCGAGCACCAGCTGGTCCCGTCCCTGCCGTGCTCTGCCTTCAAACGCTGCCATCAACAATATTTTCACAGGAGCGAAGATAAAACAAATTATGGTTTAAAAAACACAGGCTCATAAATTTTTCCAGATTGTGTGTGATCTCCCTGCTTTGAAAACCCATTTATATTCTGCAGGAGGAGCGAGCCCAGTGACTTACACAGGCTCAGGGACAGGGCTCTGCTTGGATTTAGGACTGGGCAAAGTGGAACCATGTCTGTGGCACCAGGACAGGCAGGGGAGACCCCACCAGCACAGCTGAGCTCCAGGGATTCACCTGGGCTGAATGAACGGCTGCTGCATCCTCTGCCTGCTGACTGAAATGTCGGAGAAGAATCTGCTTTTCTTCCCTCCCACTCAAATTTAACCCAGCCCCGCATCCACGTGTTTTCTGCATCTCTTGGAATAAACACCTGGGCAGGAGCAGTGCCAGAGCAGAGGAGACTCACTTGGACACTGAGCCAGCAATGAAGTCTCTTGCCCTGTGGGTTTTGGTGCTGTTTGGTTGTATTTTAATTCACTGGGGTTGTGTGATCCCCATTATCAGCTTCTAAATGACTGGGCACGCAGCTCCCTCCTCAGATTACAGCAAATGGTGTTTCCAAGATAAAAAATGAGAGGAGGAACCTCAAACCAAGATAAAAATTAGGGAAAGGACCTCAACCAAGACAAAAGTAAGAAGATACACTAATAAAACCAGGATATAAAAAGGGGAAAAGCCCAAGCTCACTTGGGTACCCCATTCCAGTGCCCCTGGTGACACCCTGACGTGCAGCCCTGGGCTCAAATCCCTCAGGTTCCAAATCCAAGCTGGCTCTGCGCACAGCTCTGCCATCTCCCAGCTCGGTGGGGCTGTAGCTGTGGGTGCTCAGAAAATGCACTTTGAAAACACCATCCCTGCTGGAAAGGCTGGAATGTTCCAGGCCCTCCCTGCAGTCTGTGTACCAGTGTTGCTGAGAGGGAGACTGCAGGGGAGGAAGAAAAGCCACAACAGGGTAACAAAAAAAGGCCAATTTCTTGTTTTCTTTTTTCAAGTGCCACAACAATAAATTCTGCCGAAGCCTCGGTGCTTCCAAGTGTCCAAAAATATCAAAGCACCCCCGGAGCCTGAGCTGCAGCTGCTGAGTTCCCCCTGAGCAGGGAGAGGAGAAGGGAGCAGCAGGCCCACGATCTCCTTTGGCAGCATGTCCAAGGTTTCCATGGATTTCACGGGAGCATCGCTCCAAGGCCACTTTTGTGTCCCTCACAGGGTCACAGCAGGGTGGGCACAGCAGCAGTGGGGACGAGGAGTGACTCCTGCACGTTCCACATGCAGTAAAGGAGGCAGATCCATGATCCTGGGTCTGTGTTTGTGTGCTCTCACCTGGACTCCTTCTGCGTGATGGCCAGGTAGATCTCCCACGAACTCTCCTCAGGAATAGCTCCGTGTGGGATCAACAGACTGACCCCTGCAAAAGAACAAGGGCAGGACTGACCCTTGGGAAGGGCAGGGATGTAAGGGACAGGGAACACACACCCCAGGGACCAGCCCTAAGGGAATGTTCCTCTGAATTCCTGCTTGGAATGGCAATGTCACCAGATGAAAGGAAAAGAAATGATTAAAGGAAATAAAGCTGTTACTTTTCCATTAAAGGAAAAGACATCTAATTTCCCAAAAAGCCTCTTGAAAGCTCTTTCCCCCTTTCCTTTTTGAAATCAAACCTGATCATTGTGGGGTCCCGGGGAATCTCGTCATGGAGAGAGCCCCTGCCCCAGCCTGAGCCTGCAGGGCGATCACCCCTTTGTTCCTACACATCCCAGCCCCTGGATCCAAGTGACCCCATTCTCCTTTTACACCACCAGAGGGAATCAGAAGTTAACAAGGGAGTTTTCCACTGGGTACCACTGGAATTAAACTGCTTTATATCTCCCTCTCAGGAGAGGAGGGATGTGTTTGACTGCATCTGTCACACACTGCAGAGCCTCGGAGAGGCACTGACTTGATCACACTGGAATTTACAACTGCTTAGCAAAGCTGATCTTACATAAAGGCAGCAGAATTACATAAATTGCAAGTGGACCAAATACATATTTTAATAATCTAATTGATGGGACTATCATTACATAAAGTAGCTAAATATACAGTATGAGGGAATTCTTAATTCATGCCTTCACTCAGTGCCTCTGCAATGTTCCTTCCTCAACACAAATCCAGTCTGTGGAGAAATGCAAACATTCCACGTGTTGTGCATGACAGTGCAGCCCTGGACTGTCGCTGTTATCAATCCTCTCTAAACACAAACCACGTTTTTTATGGTAACCTTTAACGCACCCGTTTTATGGGACATGAAGGATAAAGCTCTAAATCATCCAGTTCAACCAGAGAGCAGCAGATAATCCCAGAGCCACTGGTCAAACGAAAACAAAGCTGAATTTAAAGTGAATAAATGTCACTGCAGTTTGAAGGATGATAACCCTTAGCTGGCAATGGGGTATCTGGCTTTTTGTGCTGCCTTTTGGAGAGAGAAGATGCCCAAGGTAAGGATTGTGGCTCAGGGTGAAGCAAACACAGCCCTGTGGTACAACTGCAGGGCTGGGACCCTGACAGCCTTTGCTGGCTCTGAGCTGCTGTTCAGCTCATTTCACAAACAATTCTGAAGTCTCAAAGATGTCCCACAAAGCCCTGAAGTCACGGAACTCCTGACACAAAGCAAAGGGAACATCCCAGCCAGCACCCAGCCCGGGATGGGGCTGACTCGGAAGGGCCCCGCTGTGGGAATTGTGCACCTTTTGCTCCAAGAAAGCGGAAACAGACAGGTAGGAAGGGGCAGGACCCTGGTGGGCAGTGGGGCTGTCCCCAGGCCTGGCTGTCCCTCTGCCCCCCAGGCAGGGCTGTGGGGCCCGGTGCTGCTGCTGGAACGTGAGCTCCTTACATAAGATCCAGAATCGACCCCTTCCCGGGGAGCCTTTCCTTTGGAGCAGGATCCAAGCAAGCCACAGCTTTGATTAATGTGACTTTCATGCTGAACACATCAAGAGAGGCAGTAATTTAGAACAGTTCAAACAGGCATAATGCCTCCTCACTCCTCAGCCCAGGCTTCCCTCTGATCACTTGTGTCCTGTGTGGGCAACGTGCCCTACTTCCCAAAATTTGCATTAACGGGGCCCCTACTTCTCCTTTCCTGGCATTTTTTTTTAGATTTCGTTATAAAACGCGGCATCAAGCAGCCTAATCTAAAATTCTTTTATGTGCTTTTAATGAGAAAGGATCCACCCACCTGTGTTTGGAACCACCAAACGGCCCCCCAGGTGCCCGAACAGGGCCGTGGTCCTCAGCTCGCTGCTGGTGGAGATGGAGGCCAGGTTCTGGATGTACATGGCCTTGTTCCTGGCCTGGATTGTCCCGAAGGCCCTGTGGTTCCCGTGGGGGAAGGTCCCGGGGTGGGCCTTGCTCTGGTACTCAGCTCTCTCGGTGACACCCAGGGACACCATGAAGGAGCTCTGCACCTTGACCTTGATGTCTGCCAGGGGGTTGAACAGCGACGACTCCGTCATCAGCTCCTTGTCCAGGGGGTCCTGCAGGCAGATGGGGCCGCTGTAGGTCCTGCTGACCGTCAGGTCGGGCTGCAGGGACGAGTTCAGGAGCAGGGAGTTACCTGTGGGCACAGGAGCAGGGGGGTGTCACGGAGGGAGGGGACACCTGAGAGATCCCTTCCCGAGCCCTCCCCGTTCCCGCTGGGACTCGCTCTGCCCTCCTCGAGCTCTCAGAGCTCAGAATCACACCAGGCCACGTCAGAGAACAGAGGAACTGATGCAAAGATCCGACACATTTCATGCTTCCCACACCTGAGGCAGCTCCGAGGAATCCAAGGAGGAGCCTCCTTTTGTTTTGGATTCAAGTTTGTGAGTTTGCCCTTTTTTCCCTCTTGTTGTTTTCTTTCCTTACATTAAACCCCACTGAGTGACAACATCTTCCCGCAGACCTTTTACACAAACCCACAACGTCATGCCTGAGGGAAACTGGGCTGAAAGGGAAGTGGGACAAGAGTAATACAGGGAAAGACACCACAGTTATTCATTTAGAGGCATTTTACCTCAAAAAACACTCTGAAAAATGAGAAGGAGTGGCTGGATTTAGGGCCTGAACCCTTGAGCTGTTTGGTTTTGTGGTGGGATCTTTTACTTTGGTTGTTTAGTTTTTTTAGTTGGGTATTTTCAGAGCATCCAGAACGAAAGGTTTTAAGCATTAAGGCAAGCAAACAATTCCCCAGACTCAAAACAAGATTCAAACTGAACCACAAAGGAAAATGTTCCTATCTGAGGCAGTCATTGAGATTTACACAGCCCTAATTAAAGGTTTGGATTTAGAAATGGATGAATGAACCTCCTTCAAACGTCCTTGTCTGCCAAGCCCTTTTCCCAATTTCTTGCAAGTCATGCTTGGTGAGGAACGTCTCCAGGAAATAAAGAAACTGTAAAAACAACACCACAAAACCCCCCCAAACAAACTCTGCAACATATTTCCCTTTTCTGAAGAGAGAACAGAGACATGGGGACACTTTCACACCCCGCCCACACTCCCACCCACCCACAATCAGGCAGGTCTGAGGTAGAATGGCAGCACAGCATCAGAGAAACATTCTGCTTTCATCCCCATTTCTCTCCCTCCCCACCTTCCTGCTCAAAGGAAACAACGTTCCTGAAAACCCGAGAAGTGATTTTAGTAAATGTTTTGTCCGTATTTTATGGCACTGGTGGGGTTTTTTCTAGAATTTTAGGGGTCTTTTTTAACAAAACCAGTTTTACACACATTTATTCCCCACAGACCGTGGTGTCTGTGTGTTACAGCAGGTCACAAACCACTTCCAGCTGGGGGTCTCAGATTATCAGTAAAAGAATAATCCCTTTTCTTGGAGTGAGGGCAAGGTCTGAACTGAGAACAGGAGGGAAGTACAGCTGTGCTGCCTGGGCTTGCTCTGGTTTGGTTCTTTGCTTTAGTTTGAGCTTTCCCTAAGTCAGTGCAGAAGGTGGGGACAGCATTTCTAAAGCATCTGGAGTGTGGCCAAGAAGGATTCTGTGTCTGTGGGACACCCCAGAGCCAGTTCCAGGGTCCCTGGCCCTGCCCTGGCTGCCCCAAACCCCCCTCCCCAAATCCAGGCGTGCCTGAGCAGTGGGAGCTCTGCAGAGAAGAGAAGGAAATTGCCGCACTAACCTTGTCTGACTGTTTTAAAATTAAAAGTCTGGAAGCCTCCCGTGAGTGCAGAGGAATCAATGACATCCACGCCGTACTCACTCTGACTGCGCCGGTACAGGGTCACCCCCAGCGCCAGCACGGCCACCGCCAGCACCGCCGCCGCCAGCCCCGAGTACAGCGCGATGTCCCCGCCGCGCTCCACATCTGCGGGGACAAGAACAGCGCTCAGAGCGGCCGGGGACACGGGGGGACACGGGGGGACACGGGGAGACACGGGACACGGGGGGACACGGGGAGACACGGGGGACACGGGGGGACATGGGGGACACGGGGGGACACGGGGAGACACGGGGGACACGGGGGGACATGGGGGACACGGGGGGACATGGGGGACACGGGGGGACACGGGACACGGGGGGACACGGGGGGACACGGGGGGACACGGGGGGACACAGGGCAAGTGGAGACACTGACGTGGAGCTGGGCAGGAGCACAGGCAGTGCTGGAAAACAAGGGCTGAGAGGGTGAGCGGAATTCCCGATGGATCACCACAAACTGGAGAGCCTGCTCTGGGTCAGGGATGGATCCCTGCATCCTGCAGAGCCTGCTCTGGGTCAGGGATGGATCCCTGCATCCTGCAGAGCCTGATGTGGGTCAGGGATGGATCCCTGCATCCTGCAGAGCCTGATGTGGGTCAGGGTGGCACCGTGGTCCACGCAGGTTTCAGGTGGGCAGGTTGGACGGGAAAGGCAGCAGAGCTCTCCCCTCTCGGAGCACGAGCTGTGCCATCGCCTCCCGTTCCCGTTCCAGCCCCACGGCAGCGTTAACCTGGGTGGGACTGCAGCCAGGGAGGGCTGCTTGAGGCACCAGCAGGAGTTTTCAGCAATTGCTGCTTTCCAGGCATGTGGAAGCTTTAGGCTGGAATTCTGGAGCTGATCCAGGAGGTCATGAATCCTGAGAAGCAGCCTGGGACAACAGCAGCGCTCCATCCCCCCCAGCCATGAACTCACAACCAAGCTTTCTACGACTTCCAACTCTTCCAGCAGAGAAAAGGAATTCACTGCTGTGACAGAATGGATCCAAATGAAGCCTGCAATATGCCATAATTGAAATATCCAGCCCTGCTATCCTCGATCTGCTGGGATTTGGGAAAATTAAATCATGAAATTAAATCACTTGGGAGGTCCCCTTAGGGGGTCCTTCGGTGGCTCCCTGAATTCCCAGCTCCAGGGTGGGGGGAGGGAGCCCAGAGCCCACCCTGGGCATGGTCTGGGTCCTGCTGGGGGCTTCTCCTGGCATGGCAGAGCCCCGGGAACAGAACCTGGATTTACTCATGGCCAACGAGAGCAATGAAACATCACTGGGAAATGCAGAGTGCTCAGTGTCAGTGAACGAACTGCACTGCACAGAAATAGGGTGGAAAGTTAAAATCAGCATTTAATAAATAGCCAATTATGGAAATTACTTAATTACTGTTTGGGAGGAGGCTTCTGTTGTGCTTTTCTGCTGCAAGTCAGATAATTTCATTTTAGCTGAGTTTTGAAAACGAACATGAAAGTTCAGACTGTTGAGATGAAAGGAAGGAGCACCTCTGGGCAGCATTTCCTTGGCTCAACACTTCCGGATGAAAAAAGTGTCTGAAAAGTGCCAGCAGCCCCAGCTGGACGTCCTGGGAAGGGGCTGGGCACCCACAGCTCCCTCCCAGCAGGGAAACGCCCCAGGAATGGCAGCACCAGGACCCCCAGTCCCTAAACCCTGCTCCAGGTGCTGGGAACGATGCTGGGACTCCAATCAAAAGTAAAATCAAATGTTTGGTTCAAACATCCTTAACAGAAAACATCCCTCCCATCCCCGCTCTCCAACTGGTCCCAGTCAACCCCAGCCACGAGATTCCAGCATCCCACTCAACCCGAAATAAATGTTTTGGTATCAGTTTTACCAGAACCACTATTTAGCCACAAAAAAACCCCTGCAAAATTTCTGCTGTATTTTCAAATAATCTCCAAATGGAAAATGGTTCTGCTTTTCACACATTCACAACTTGCTGGGAAAGAAAAAAGAAAAATCACAAAGTTTGCATGGAAATATCAGCTTTGAGGAGGAATCCACCTTCTGTGGCAGGTCACGGCAGGAAACCACATTGAACAAACTCAAGAAGTTACAAAATTCAACTTCTTAGAACAATTCCACTGCCACACGGTTCTACCAAATCAATCACTACAGAGAAGCATTTTTTTCCCTGAAGCGTTTTTTCCTCACTTTTTCCATTAGATCTCCCCTTGAAAAATGCTGGGAAGAGAATTTTGAGCGTTTTAGGCTCAGTTAGGGACTGCAGAGAGGTAAGATATCAGCTGACAATGTAACAATGGGGGAGGCCAGATGGAAAAAGCAAATGCAAACCCCCAGGGGCACAAAGGCAAACTGGAAATGGCTCAGATCAGACCAAGACAACACAAATCCCGATCCAAAGCCCCACTCCCACAGCTCTGTTTCCTTCCCCAGTACCAGGTGCAGAAAGCAAAGTACAGATAATAATTACATTTCTATTCCTTCCCATTTCCTATTCCCAAGCTGCTTTGATGTTACAGGGAATTAATTATGAAACGCTATTGTTGACTTAATTTCTGTGGGTAATGAGAGCAATGAATGAGGCAGGAGAAGGGAGGTGATGGATCTCCAGAAACCCAGGAACAATTGGGGTCTTTCCCAGGGAGCCATCGAGAGCTCGTGGTTACTGCACCACAAAGCATCTTTAACTGTTCCCTTTGCATCATTACTTTAAAAAAGGAAAGTGCAGAAAATCTGAAATTACCTCTTCTGCCTTGCTGGGATGAGGAATTACTGAGTCAGAAAGGTGCAGAAATACCCTGGCAGGAGAAGTTCCAGCCCCCAGGACAGCAATGGGGGGAGAATCTCAGAATCTCCTGCCCTCCAAAGCAGAACATGAGCCACTCCTCAGGTGCTCACTGTGAGCAACTGCAATTTCTGACTCTAAATCTCCTCAAGTGCTTCAGCCTCTCCTTTTCCATCGATTCCCACGCCAGGCAATTCCAGTTTCCCACTTTTAAACCATTGTACGTGGGTTAAAGATGAGAGGGAGAGCATAGAATCCAAAAAAAATGGGAACAGTTTGACTCAAGCAAAATCTTTCTGAGGAGAAGAATTTTCTTTTCATTGAGAACTTTAACTGGACACTGGTCTATAAATTTTATGATTAAAACCTCTCACAGGAATTCTTCCTGAGGTTCCTTCCCTGTAATAAAATGGTCACTGCTCTGTTCTGTGGAGTCACCCAGGTGATCCCATAACTGCCCCACTGCCAGGAAAAGCCACCACAAACCCCAAGGGACCACAGAGTTCAGAGGCAAAGGATCCTTTCCAGGATTTAGTGGATTCTTAAACAGCTTTATGCTAAAAGGGGCAAACCCAGAGTGACTCAGTATTCCCTGAATTACTCCCATGGAACACAACTCCATGAGAAAGGAGCCTTTCTTCTTGATTTAGGATTTTGGTCTTTCTTTAGAAACAATCCCTGTTTTTTTTTAAAGTAATTTTCATCTCTTCACCTTCTAATCTTTTCTTTTGGAGAATTCCTTCCATGGGAGATTAGAAATTAAGGGAAGGAGGAAATCTGGGGGAGCACAGTGAGGTTCTGCTTTTATTTTTTTCCCAGAAGGGAACAAAGTGGAAACCAACCAAACAAACTAGAGAAGCAAACATTTATAGTCAACCAATTATTCCTTAATGAGCTGCATCCTCCCAGCCCAGGGGCGGGAGGGACCCTGGCAGGCACTGCGAGTTTTATCCCTTCCTGCTCCAGGATCCATGTTTGTGGTAATTGCAGCCCATTTTTCACTCCACCTCCTGACACTGTTACACAACATTTATTGAAAGCACATTTGATGGTAATGAAGTTTCTATTAACTATGATTAAGTTTCATAAAGCACCTGAAGATAATTTAAGATGTGCAGGAGCAGAAAATGAAACATTTGGTTTAGTACATTAGGAGACGTAATTGATTAAATTATCTCATTTACAAGGAGTGCTTTGCAGAGGCTGTGCAGGGCACACAGCAGGGACAGGAGATCCCGGGATCCTTGGCAGGAGATCCCGGAGGTTCTTCCGCTCCCCTTCCCGAGCTCCCCATCACTCCCACAGCCCAAAGCCCTTTTCCTCACTCTTGGAGCACGAAGATCAAAAGTCAGGGACTCGGGTAAGAGATCATTCAGTGGAGCAGGTTGTCCCTCAATTATCTTCATAATTGGCTTTGATTTTGCATTGCTGATGAGTCAGGAAGTCCTGGAGCAGTTCCGGCTCCGAGAGCAGCAGCGAGCTGCGCGCTGTGTCCCTGCCCCGGGCTGGAACCCAGCCCCTTCCATCTCCAGGCCTGTCACAGCCCAAATCAATCCCACTGCAGCTCCTTTTTGGGTCAATCAGAAAATCAAGCCATTTGACTGAGATTCTCTCCATTTTCTCTACGAAATGGAGCTGCACAGACGAACAAATGGAACTCACTGCCTGCGCCCAGCCTGGCACAGAGCAGCCATGGGGGGGACTTCTCAGGGCGTGACTCTGGGGACACCCAGGCAAACCCAAAGCAGAAATGCTCAAGGCAACCTCAGCACCTTTTGCAGCTCCCTAACTTTGATTTTGGGTACCCTGAGAAACACTAAGAACCAGGAATGTGAAATCACAGAATCACCAAGGGTGGAGAAGCCCTCGGAGATCACCAGCAGCACCACCGTGGTCAGCACCAACCACGGCCCCGGGTGCCACCTCCAGGGCAGAGCACTCCACCCCCTCCCTGGGCAGCCCCTGCCAATGCTTTACAGCCCTTTCCATGGGGAAATTCCTCCTGATGTCCGACCTGGCCCTCCCCTGGCACAGCTCGAGGCTGTTCCCTCTCGTCCTGTCCCTTGTGCCCCTGGTGCCACTCCCCTGTCAGGGCTCTGGGCAGAGCTGCAGGTGCAGGACAGCAGCCCCAGGGCAGTGCAGAGATGATCCCCAGGCACAGGGAAAGGCACAGAATCGCCCTCCAGGTGAAGCAGGAAGCCTGGAGGGAGCTGAGCAAGGTCAGAGCCAGCAGCGGAACCAGATCTGCACCAAGGACCCCAAACTCTTGCATTAATTCCTGTTTTTCCAATTCCAAGTGCTCCAGAGATCGATGCCAAGCCTGGAGCCAGGGCTCCCTGTCAGACACAAACCGCTGAGGATGAGCACTCCCCTGGCTCACCCTGAAGCTGGGAGCACAGAGCTGCTCCCAAGATGCTCTCAGCAGATGCTAAAGCCTCTCATAAACCCTTGGCTCCTACTTAGCTCCTAAACAAATAACCCAAATGGCAGAGAAGATGAGGAGAATCATATTTACAAGAGAAAAAAAACAACTTACTTTGGGATTTTATTTCATGAAGAGATTTTTTATCTGAGAGAGAGAGCGAGAGGGAGAGAGGGAGAAAGTTGCACTTAATAAATTTACATGGAGCGTATCTATTTCCTATATTGCTTCTGTCTCACGCTATAAATGAAACATTTTCTCCTCATTTGCTGACAATATGAATATTTTATGTTGTCCATATTTTTCTCTTCATCTTCTTTTTTTTTTTTTTCCCCCCCCTAAATCCCTTTCAGGATGTTCCTTCACAGCAATTTCTCACTTGGTTAATTCAGGTTATTTGTTGGCTCTATTGGATGTTGTTGTTTATTTACACCTCAGCAAGAAGGAAGTTCAATACTTTGCAGTGGATCATTGGCAAAGAGAGCCAGGTCAGAATTAATGATCCCTTTGTGTGTTTGATGTATGGAAAGGCTGGTGATGGGCACCTAAATTAGTTATAAAATATAAAAACGCCCAGTTTATTCACGTTTTTGTACCTAAACACCCCAATAATGGCACCTCTCCGTGTGTTTATGAACACACACATCCATGTGCCCCCAAGAGATGCAAATACGGGATAAAAGGGGTTTTCTGCAGGACTGACCTCTCAAAAATGAGCCTTCTCTGCCTCCCTCATACCAAGCATCTGAGTCACCATTTATAACCTAAAACCTGCCGAAGTAATCCCAAAAATGGGAGACTCAGGTGGATTATGAGGCTCCTTCTCTTGTTTCCAATGTTTGTGAGGATGCTCAGTTTAGAAACACTTAGCCCAGGAGATCGTTGGATTTTGGCTTTGCCACAAACCTGGTGGGATGGGATTTTTTCCCTGCCCAAGGCTGGTTTTGGTTTCACAGGAAACTGAGGCACAAAAACACCCAGTGAGGAGAGTCAGACCGGAGTCTGCAGGGGAGCAAACCCTTCCCTGCTGCTGGCACGGGGCTGTCTGCAGCAAACTGCAAAGGGAAAAGCATTTCCCAAGAACTGGGAGATTCCTGGATCCAGGAGCCTCCTGGCAGCAGCACCAGGGCTGCCTGGAAACTGGAAAATGAAATGATTTGTGATTGTTTGGGGTGCATTAGTGAAAATGTGTTTGCAGTTCAGTTCTTGTGGCCCTGCTTGTTTGTTTTGGTGTTGGGCACTGGGAGAAGAAATCAATAGGTTTTGAAGTCAGGAAAAATAACTTTAAAGCAAACAGATAAAAGTAAAACAAAAAGCTCTCAAAAAAAACCCTCTCTCTTTTATTAAGCAAAGAGAAAGCTTTCACCTCTGCAAGAGAGGGAGAAATCCACCCTGGCAAAGCATCCAACTGGGAATACTGGGAAGGAATCAACACTGAGAGAACAAACAGGCCAGAAACCAGTGAGGTCCTGGGTCTGTCTGGGCTCAGAGTGACCTTTGCATCCCAGGGAGTCAATCTGGCAGCCCTGGAAACCTTTCATCTCTACCAAGCCCCACAGAAATCTTCCTCCTGCATCGAAGTTTGGGTCTGCACAACTGTTACGAGTTCCAGAAGAAATTCCCTGGAGGAAAAGCTCTTCCAGTTGCTCCTCAGGAAGGACAGGACCATGGGGATCCACCCAGGGAATCCAAGGCCAAAGGGAGCACGGGGATGTTCCCGTGTGCTGTCTTTGGTTTATTCCCAAACTCTCCTGTCAGGGACCGAATAAAGAACCTCAGAGTTGATCCATTTTATCCCCATTTCATTCAGTGCCTCCAGATCTGAACGCTCATCCCAAGGATCAGCATTTTCCCAGCCAGATCCAGGCTGGTTCTTCCCTGGTGTCCTCCGTTCTCACCCTCCCTTTCAGCTCAGTCCTTATTTGTTAACCAAAGGAATGTTTCTATTTTTGCCTCACGGAAGGAGCAAAGTTAACCAGTTGTGCCTGATAAAAAACCTCCCAGAGATTGCTTTGCTGTGGCTCAGGGCTGCATTTCCTCCACAACTCCCCACGGGATGAGAAGCGGAGAAGGAAAGGCACGTACTGGAAGATGAACAGGGGAGAAGAGATTTTTAAAAAATAGGGTAATTGCATCAATTGCTGTTAGCTGAGAAAGCAACTCCAGCCCTAAAAACACTGTGGCACAAGGACACCGGGACAGCTCCAGCCATAAAGGAGAGATAGGATCACACTCGGAGATGGAAGGAGCAGGAGACACGAACACTCCAGTCCAGCTGAACCCACACGGAAATGCAGCTCTTGGAGCAGAGGCTGGGGCTGCTGGACGGGCTTGGAGCCACCTGGGACAGGGGAAGGTGTCCCTGCCCATGGCAGGGGTGGCACTGGATGGGCTTTAAGGTCCCTTCCCACCCAAACCACTCCAGCATTCTGCGACTCCAGGACCTCCCCAGCCCAGGAAAAGGAGGGAATGAGTTTGTTTGAACCCCAAAGGCCTCACAGGGCAGAGCTGCCCCAGCTCCCTCAGTGCCAGAGGTTCCCTGGCACAACCCTGGCTCTGTCCCTGCGCCGCAGGGCATGGGCGAGGTGTGGCAGTGACCCACAGGCTGCCACAGGACCCCACAGGGGAAAGGAGGGAATTTGGGGCAGGACAGGAACATTTCCCACCTGCAGTGTGGCTGTTCCTGAAGGCCACCTTGAACTGACCCTGGGGACACCACAGACAGGGCCCAGGGGATGGCAGGGCCCCTCTGTGCAGCCTCAGCTGCAGCTCCTCACACCCCTTCCCACTCGTCCTCCTGCCAGCCCCCATGGATATGCTGATGGACACTGGGATGGATTTGGGATTGATCCAGCCAAAGGCAGGGACGGGCATTTGTCAATGGATAGGGAGGAGAAAACCCCAGTCCCACCACGCCAGTCCCCGAGAGCTGAATGAACGCCCTGCTCCCAAATCCTCTCTGCTTGTTCTTTCTTAAAACAGCGGGAAGGAAAAAAATCTGCATTTCATTTCTGCCCTTCAAAACACCAGAGCCTGTCTGCCTGACGCCTCGGAGCTGTTCTGCAACCCTGGGAATTTAAGTACTGGGATACACAGCCAGAGTGCTGAGTGCTCCCTCCCACCAAACTCCAGCAAAATCTGATTGAAGGTCTCAGCTGAGGTGTCTCTGAAGCCTGAATAAATACACAGGATGCTCTCTGCCACTGGGAAAGTGTTAAAATCTCAGGGCAAAAAAAGAGAATTCATTTTGTTTAGACAAGAAAAGGCAATGCAGAACCACAGAAACAAGGACAGAGGAGTAGTTAAACACGACATTAAAAACCCAGACATATCCTTGTTTACATCTCTCAGCCCTGGCACTCCTGATGGCTCCCAGGGCTGCTGTTCCACCTGACAAGGCGACAGCCCCTCCACAGGGACAGGAGCGGGCTCAGGGCAGGGATAAACTCGCAAATTCCTCCCGTGAGTGGCGCCTGCGCAGCTGCAGGGCTGCTCTGCCCGGCTCCCTGAGCTGTGGACAGCAGCAGCTTCCCAGTGCCAGATGCTTCCCAGACATTGATGAAGTGCAAAGCCTTTCCCAGGGAGCTGCAGATTTGCCTGGGTTTAACTCCTGTTAAAGGCAGCAAAAGGAGCAAACTCTGACCTTGACCGGCTCCTGCACCCGGAGCTCTCGTGGGGGGGCTTTGCCTACTTGCTTGCACGGAAAGGCAGAGGCTGAGGAGCACATTTGGTGGTGGAGGTCAGAGTTACACCCCGCAAACCCCCTGGATTTGGGTTTTTAGGATCATTCACAGGCAAGGAACGCGTGACACAAATCCAGCGACCCGGAAAATTTCAAACCACACACGGAAAACTGCCTCCCTTTTCACGGGAACAGTTCGGACACGAGAGTCCCACCCACACAGGTTCCCTGGACTCCAGCCCACCTTTCAGGCCAGTCCTAAAACCCCTCCCCAGCCCAGCCAGCTCACCTTGGATGCACAGCCCCTCGGTGCAGTTCTCCGACTCCTGGCTCAGGCCCTCGCAGTGCTTGCCCCCGTTCCTGGGGGCTGGCGCGGCGCATTCCCGCACCCTCAGGTGCTCACACTCGGGGCTGCACACCGACCACTCGCTCCACACCTCCCAGCTCCCGTCCACTGCGTGGGCAGGGGGAAAACCAGTCAGCACTGCTGGGGAGGTCCTGCAGCAACGCTCGTTTCGTCTCTCTCCCCCATAACTCGATGTTTAATATATTTCAGAGCGAACTTTTGCAAGATAAATAATGCTTTTAATGAAGTTCTCCGCTCACGTTTCTGTGTTTCTCTTTCTAGCGTTATCAACATCAGCTCCCCTCTCTAAACTAACCTCAGACCCCCACCCAGGTCCCCGATCTCTCCCCCTGAGCCAGGGGCTGTTCTGGCAGTGTTTCGATGGTGCCAGGGTTAAGTCCCAGCCCTGACACACGTGGCAAGCTCAGGCCAGAGGTGCCTGGCACTGCACTCACACCCACGCCAGGCTCGGCCTAAACACGGCTGCATTTCCCATTCCCTTCTCAACTCCCTGCCTGCTGCTTCCCACCGAAAGCTCTCTGTAAACGTGGTCCCCAAAGCCCTCCCTCCCCTGGGGACTCACCGGGGCAGAGGGAGGTGCAGGTGATTTTCTGCACGGACATGCCCTCGCAGAAGGCTCCCCCGTTGAGGGGCGCGGGGTTGGTGCAGGTGCGCGAGCGTTTCTGCCAGCCCCGGCCGCAGCGCGCGTTGCAGCTAGACCACTCCGTCCACGAGGACCAGCCCCCGTTCACTGCAAAACACCAACAGCTGTGGGGCTGTGGGGCTGTGCCAGAGCCCTCAGCACCGAACCCAGATCCATCCCAGCGGGAAGGGCTTGGCTGTGTGACCCTGCGTGTGCCACATTCCAATCAGTGCAGCAATTGCCGCACAAATCAAAGCAGGGCAGCAAGACCAGCACAGCCACCTCTGCCCCCCCCAGCCCCTCCTCACTGACCGTAGACCACCACAGTGGCTGACAGGCTCCTCCTCTTGGCCACGATGTTGGCAGCCATGCAGGTGTAGTTGCCCGAGTCGGACAGGCGCGCCTGGCGGATGATGAGGTTGTGGTCGGCCCTGGTGTCGATGTTCTCGTCCAGGTTGGAATCGATGGGCTCCTCGTTCTTCAGCCACTCCACCTGGCAGGGGAGGAGCACAGGAAAACGTGGAGGAGGCCAAAGGCACCTCATGACCTCATTAATTGGGTGGGGAAATGACTCCTTTGACTGGTAACCTAGAAAAGCTGATTTTTCCTCAGCCGAGAGAGAATAAGAAATATTTTTACATATTGCTCCTGCTGCACCATGCACTGTATGTTCAAACACTTGGACAACTACCAGTTCTACAAAACAGATACTAAGTATTATTAATTCCACTTTTTTGTGGAATATACAAAATTGATACCAAAAAAGATAAAAAATTGCCTGACACGGCACACAGAGGAAGAGCCAAGTCATCATCACAGATTCCCAGCTGACACAAACACCCTGAGAACAGAGGCCATTAGTGTTTGCTGCCATGCTCCATAAACCCTCTGAAATGCTGTGTACGATGCGTTCCAATCCATCTTCTCCAGTTCACCACCGCACGTCTCCGAGCACACCCAGGAATCACCCGCAAGGCACCTCTCTGCTCGAAACATTAACAGAAAATAGTCAAGGCATGGCAAGCTGCTGCTACAGCAGTGCAAAATTAAAAATAGAAATAAAATCAACGGATTCTATTAAAAGACCAAAGAATGGGGGTTATTTAACAGCTCTTCTAGACCTGCAGGAGCTCTGGCTGTGCCCTGCAGTCAAACTCCCTTCTCCACTCCGTTCAGATGAATAACCTTGTTTAGCAACTTGTGGAAGGACTTGGAACTTTGTGGTAATGAGCTTATGGCTGTGGTAGCTGCAGGCATTCATTAGCACTCAGCTCTGCGCAGATGGGCTGCAATTTGTACATTTTCCAGTTCCTAAACAAATCTGCAAATGCTGACCATCAAAGCCAATTACATTTGGTGCCAGACAGCAGATTCCCCTCCACAGCAGCACTCACGGCTTTGCTGGGACGGATCCAGCCCTGCACGTCCTGGCCAAGGGCTGGAAACTCACTGGGAAAAGGCTCCAGGTCTGGGGCACCTCATCCTATGGAATTAGATCATGATTTGACTCATCTGTGCAAAGAGGAGTTACCTGAGTGCGAGGTACAACACCACATGTTTCACACTGAAAATGGGGAAAAGATTTTAGCTCTGTGATCCCTTTGCCATCTCTCTGTCCTCCTGTACCCAACCCTCCCTCCCAGCCAGGGGACTCTTCCCCTGTGCCTGCAGGAGCCTGGGCACAGCTCGGGAGCAGGGACCAAGCAGCCACGCTAAATCCAGCCATGCCAAACCTTTTCCTGGACAATATCCCTTGGAGTGTGCTCCAGCCAAGCCTAACCCTTCCCTGAGCAGCATCCCTTGGAGTGTGTTCCCTTTTCCTGTGGTCTAAGACACAGCACAACCAACTAATCCATTCACTGCTCAGTTCCCCTTCTGCAGTTAACCTTAATGCTAATTATCCGAGGGGGTTTCGGCAAAGAAATTAGGAATTCAATTTAAATTATGGAGCAGCCGCATGGGCATAAATCAAGTGACAGGAGTTCGATGGTGAATCCACTTTATGTGCAGTGAAATGGGCAGAGAAATGACAAACACAGCCAGCGTTCCCAGAGTTCATTACTTCACAAGTGTGTTTATAAATTCTGACTCTCCTCGGGTCGGGGGATTTTTGGGGTGGTGAGAGAGGTTCAAGGTCCCCATTCCTGTCACCCTCACCCTTGGGGCTGCTCCAGGAGGGAGCACACACTGATGTGTGCTTGCTGAGTCTGGAATGTGGGGTTTGGTGAAGAGAAAACATTAAAACATTTACTTTAAAGCAGAGCATTTAAAAGAATGATGATCCCAGCGAAGGGAGAACATTAAACAGACGGAACATAAACACCAAAGTGTTGGGACGTGAGATCAAACCCTGATTTGCCAGGGAGGATGGCACTGCCAGTGCTCCCCTCATTCCAGCCCCCCTCCCCTGAAGAAAACCAGGTTTATCCAAAGCCATGCCCTGCTCTGCCTCATCAGATGGAGGCTTTCAAAGATGGGGAACCAAGGGATGGATTTATGGGATAAAAACACATTTAAAGGAGTCATGATGACAGAAGATGTTTGTCACTGGCAGGGATGTAACCTTTGGGAAACTTCAGCCCCCGCACAAACACACACAAAGCAACCAGGGAAAATGAAGGCAGCAAAGAAGCTACAAGGTCTCTGGACTGGAATGAGCCGTGGGGTCTGGACTGCAGTGTCTGAAGGGCAGACTCAAAACTCCTCAGTGTTTCACTTCCCTCACTGTGTCATCAGAGCAGGTCACACAGTTGCCTGTAACAGAATTAAATCCTTTTCCTTTTAAGAATCAGTCTGATGATCTTGAACCAGACTTTAAACCTGCTATAAAATGCTGTAGATTTATAGAAAAATATCTGGTTTTTCCCGCTGAAATTCAATCTGCTCAGAATTAACCCCTCTTCCCTCAGTTTCCAAGGAGGGCTGATCACATCAGGATCTGCGGCTCCGGGGGCAGGCAGGGATTAACTCGGCCCCTCCGTGCTGGGTGGCAGCAGCACAATTAGCATCATCATAAATTCCTTCCAGTTACAAAAAGCAATTATCACAGACCAGCTTAGGACATTATCAGAGTAAAATCAGCTCAACACCCTACAGCCTGGGCAGATTATGGAGTCAGAGAACTCTTCTCCGTTAAAAACAAAGCTTATCCCAACTCATCCACTAAGAGTCCTTCACCAGTTACTCTGAGGGACATTCAAACATCCCAAGACCTGGGAGTGAATTTTTGGCTTTTTTAGTGATCTTGTTTGACATTACAACCAGATTTAATACCCAAGGCAGCTCCCAGCCCCTGTGGGCACAGTGATAATTCGGGAGGCCAGCAGACAAAGGGCCTCCTGTCCCTGCTTTTGGATTATCCTCTGCTGCCCTTCAACCACCGCGTGTGCCTTTCCCAGTGGTCACTCCCAGACACAGCCACATCTCAGATAACGCTCACAGTGTCAGCTCCTCCTCAGGGGACAGTCAATGGCTTCCTGATGCGAGATAAATGCTCCAGGGTTCAGAGATGGGGCAGGTGGCTCATGGAAGGATTCTTGTAGCACAGCCCATGGCGATGTTTTTCTCTCACAGCAGCAAAAACCTCCTTGCCTTCCTCTAACATGGAACTCCCGCTCCTAAAAATTCAAGCTGGAGGAATCTTCCACAATGTCCCAGCTGGAATGAGGGTGGGGATGGGCAGGGCAGGTGCCCCATTCCAGGGACACGCTGAGGGGGCAGAGCCTTGGTCACACTTTTATCTCCCTTCCTACCCTGAGCCTCAAGCCAGGAGGGGAAGCCTCCATCGGCACAAATCTCCGTGGGGGTTTCACACAAACCCAAGGGCAGTGTGCTGGCTGCTCCCTGCCTTTATTATCGTTATTTTATCAACACCATCACAAGCCACTAATGCTGCTCCGGGAGCCCCTCACAACACCCGGAGCAGGTCAGCTGTACCTACCTGCTGCATTTTTTAAAATTAATCTATGGAGGGAACTCTGTTCCCGAATCATTTAATCACAGCACTGTCACACCGGACGGGTAAGCATATTTTTCCTTCATTAGATTGAATATATAATCTCATTACAGGAATCTGACATGCTGAGTAACCCATAAACCAGCCTGGGTCATGCTGGGGGAGCTCGGAGGAGTCTGCTCTGAGGGGATGTGCTTGGTGGTGGCCAGAGGGATCAGCTGAGACCTCCAGTTCTGCTCATGCCCATTTTCTGGGCTGTTATTTCCTTTGCAGGGCAGGCAGGGAGGATTTGCTGCACAAACCTCCATCATCAAGGGGAGAAATCCTCACTTGTGGCCACCAAGGGCCACAGCTCCTCCTCTGAGCTCCGCCCAGCTTGCTTGGAAATCCCAACCAAACATTCACACTGATGGAAGATCCAGAGGAGAGAACACAGGCCAGCATGGGAGGGGGTGAGTCAAAATGCAATTAAAATAAGATTTGGAATCAGCATAAAGGGAGAGGTGACAGCCTGGACGTGTGCATCAATTTATAGTGGTAGAGGTGGGCAAGGAGCTGACTCAGCCAGGCTATTTTGGATCACTGGGATAAAGAGCCACTGCTAAAAATGCCACTGCTAATGGTACCTTGTCTGCTTGGTAAAAACATCATCAGATCCCAAGTAAGTTTATCTTTATGCCTATTTTTGGAGGAATAAATTCTACCATTAACTGGGGCACTGTTTTTAATCTCCATGCACAAATGCTGAACAAACCAGCATTAATAACCCCAAAGGTCATTAGCGGGGCTGGGGTGGGAGTTTCCCAGTGGGACAGAGCACACACATGGCCTGACTTCAATGCTTTTATGGTGAGCAGAAATAAACGACCAAACCCTTGTCCCTGCAAAGCTCAGCAGTGCAGGTGAGCAGCTGAGCCTCAACTTTTGTTTTGCTAAGTAACTCCACATTGAAGGATACAGAGAAATCCATGGATCTCATCCTAAACT
Organism: Corvus hawaiiensis; assembly: GCF_020740725.1. Lineage (NCBI taxonomy): Eukaryota > Metazoa > Chordata > Aves > Passeriformes > Corvidae > Corvus > Corvus hawaiiensis. The sequence continues at coordinate 2,605,047 of NC_063239.1, read as the reverse complement.
GTGCCATGCTCACTGTGATCTCAGCTCTGTGAGTCGGGGGGTGGGTGAGAAACAGCCCCAGGCTGAGGGATGGAGCTCCTGGAGCCCCATCAGTGAGGTTTTACTTGTTCTCAGTGCACAGACGTTTGGACAGTAATTCAAGTGCTGCTGACACTGGAAAACCCTTTTCAGATAAGGCCATTGGTGATGACGTTTGCAGGGCTTTGCTAAGGTGGTGTCCCGATAGGCAGGATCACATTTATGTAGGAAATGTTTGGAGATAAGGAAATTGCCACAGGAAGCTCTCAGTAATTGAAGCCAAATCCTTCCAAGGCTGTAATTTCACTGTTCTCACGAGTTCTGGGGATCATTAATACCTGATGATGTTGCTTTTTGTTAGCAGCCTTCAGATGTGATCAATTCAAGAATGTAACTGTGAGGTCTTACAGGAGTCACAGAATGGCCTGGGTTGGGAGGGCCCTGGAAGATCACTGAACACCCTTTAGATTCATTACAGAATCATCTCTTCGTACACGCTGGAGTCTTTCAACCCAAACTCTACAGAAATACAGTTGTTAGTTAACAAATGTGTGACATTTGTGTGTCACTGAATGCTAAATGCAACAGGCACCAGACTCGCAACTTCCCGCTCTCTCTTTTAATGCTGTTTACAAGTAGAAAAGGTGTTGATCTCTGTCCCCAGAGGCAGAACATTCCCCAAACCATGAAAGCACATCTCAGTGCCACAGCACTGCTGAGTGCAGAGCCACCGGTGGGGCCTCCAGCTTGTTCAGTCCCCACCTCCATCGCTGTGAACTTCCCAAATCCCCGCAGGACTCGCTCACACAATCATCCCCATGGTTATAAACACAGTGATAAAGTCTCATAACTTATCCTTTCATGTTCAAGCATTCAAAATTAAAAACATTTCTGAAAACAGGGCCAGAGAAACCAGACACCACTGCAAAGCAGCACATCAAACCCAGAGAAGCCCCAGAGCACATGTCTGTATAAAAAGGAATTATCTATTCAGGGGAACTACAAAGTTATCTCTCTGCTTTTTTCTTTTCACTTTAGCAATCTAATTCAGAAGCGCTTTGCTCCAGCATTTCTATTTCATGACCTCGCTACCTCCTGGCTGTATTGATTTATTCACAATGAGCCAAATCTCAGAAGGAAAACAAACATTTTTCTGCTGGAAGAAAACCCTGTCCACAGCTCCTCTGCCCACCTGAAAGGCAGCACAGCCCCTCGTCGTGGAGACAACATCCAAGGGCTGTGTCCACGAAAGGGGATGTGTGCAGGGACTGAAGTGCTTCCAAATGCTGCAAAATGGACAAAATCAGCAGGAGAGGCACCTGGAGATGCTGCTGAGGGGATGGGAGCAGGGCTGGAAGTGCCACTGATTCGGGTGATTGGTGCAGGGACAGAGGGGACAAATGGAGTGAGAGATTTCACACGTTCAGCCAGGGCAGTGGCAGGACAGGGAAGAGCCCAGAGTGTCCAGCAGGGTGTTGGGGTGGCAGTGGAGCAATCCCAGAGATGGGAGGGAAGGGCTGGAGCAGCTCCAGGCTGAAGCAGCAGCTCTGCCCTCAACCCCGGGGAGTCCTGACCACTCCTGAGCTCAAACCACCCCAAATTCCCCTGCTGCCAGGATAAATCACAGAACAGGATTACTGGGAGCAGCAGGTGAGGAAGAGCAAGGCGTGGCTGAAGATGTAACAGCACATTAAATAAATGGAATTTGGTCTGGTTCTGTGCTGTCCACAACAAACAGCTCAAACAGAACAGCTTTAATGGAGCCCAGGTTTTATAGGATAAAGAGGCTGATGTGTCATTAGACAAAATAAAATCAGTCCAGAGCAGCATGTCCTGTATGAGCCATGACAGTTCTCAATCTTTGCTGGATGGGAAACTATAAAAATTATGAATTTGTTCTTAAAAGCAGCTAAAAATCTCAATGTAAATAGCAGATCAATCACAAATGAGATATTGCACATAACCAGGCAGGGTCCTGAGAGTGAAATATCTCCAGTGAGAAATGAAACACATTCATTGTACTTGTAACTAATATCCCTTAAAAGTAAAGCAAATATTGCTATTGCAGAGCCAGGATCCATAAGCACCTGTACAAATGCAGGCTGTTTGCACTGAGCAATCCCACTCTGCTCCCTGTAACTGCACCAGGATTCATGGCAGGCTGTAACTCTCAGCCTGCTTTGGTGGTGTTTTACGACAGCCCCATTATCCTGCCACGTCCCGTTTTAGTGAGCGCGTGCCAGCCCCATAAATACACAAACCTATGTAAAACAGGCTCTCGCTGCTTTTGGAATCCTTGCAGCTTTTGAATTTTATGTGGGTTTTGCGTTTTGTTGATGTGCTAGCGGTGGAATGTGTGCTGCCCAGAAGAGAAATGATTTTACATTTCCATTAAAAGCCCCTGCGGTAAATAAACCCTTGGAACTCAGGCAGAGATTCCTGGGAACATCTACAGCACTCCATTAAAATGTCAAAATCTGTGTTAAACATTTGAAAAAGCAGCACTGGATGCAGCACATTTAAATCTTAAATATATGCATATATTATGTGATAAAGATATTTTAGAGTATTCCACAAACCTCTGCAGAGCACTCAACAGTAATAGTTCAGTAACAGTAAACTATCAGTAATCGTTTAGCACAACAGCTGCCCTTTTATGACAAAAGAAACCCAATCCCAAAACAAAAAACAAGTGAACAAAAAGAGCCCAAGACTCCTGAGAACTGCATCACAAGCAGAGCAGACAGGAGGAGCAGGGAGAGCTGCGAGTGCCTGCTAATGCTCAAACACCCGATTTGGTCTGAGTGTTTATTCCTAAGAAAGCGATCTGGGGTGAATTTTAAGGCTCAGGTTTGCACCTCGTGCCTCACAATGGGCTTGGCTGCTGCTCCCCCTCTCCACCCCAGCACTTCCCGGTGGGAATTGGCTCCCCCAGCTCCTCCCTGCAGGTCTCAAGCCCCTCAGCATCGCTCAGGTGAAGATAAGCAGAGTCCAGCAAGTGAAAGGTTGGCCTTGGGTTCATTTGTGTGAAAGCCTGAGGTTTATAAACATTTATCTCTAGTATCAGAGCTTATGTGGCACTTTAATACCAAGGCAGTGACGTTTCTAAGGGACAGGACAGAGCAGTGGTGACAGAATTTATGACCCCTCGGGGCAGCTCTGGCCCCATTTCGAAGCACTCCCAGTCTCACACCTGCAGATTTAAGATGCCCCATTTCCACATCAAACCCAGGCCTCTCGGAGTGACACAAATGACTCCTGGAGCTTCGCTCCAGTGCAGGAAATGGCAGCTCCCTGTCCGATGGAGGAAACATTTAAAAACCTGATTTTCAAGCCCACTGAATGAAACAGGAACAAGCCCTGACAGCTGAGAAATCCAAAGCCCATCTGTCACTGACGGAGGAGGCAGCAGTGACACTCCCCCAGCAGCCCACGACACCTGGCTGAAGGATTACCAGCTACTAAAGCACTTTTATTTTTTGCTCCTGTACCAAAAAGAATTAATATTTTACACTCTGAGGCACTAATAAGGCCGAACACACAGCCCAGAGATTATCCTAAACTTCATTAAATGGGTGTTGACCAAGGATTTTCCAGGTTACAGCTCAGCCCTGCTCTGACAACAGCCCAGGGGCTGGGAGAAGCAGGCAGTGGGAAGGAATTAGCAGCGAGGAGGGTGGAATTTATTGTGTTTGCTGACTGCTGCAGGACCTGTCCGTCACCCTGAGTCCTTCTGAGCTGGTCAGAGCTGCACAGGGTGACAGAACGGAGCGTTCCCCTTCCTCACTCCAAGGGAAACGCTCGTGTCACTGACTCCGGCTCAGCTCTGAGTCCTCACAGCTCAGAGAGAGGAAAACCCCCTTGGCAGAGCACAGGGGGGCACTGGGGGGTGAGTGGGGTGAGCAGCCAGCATTTTGGATGTGAAATCCCTCCAAAGCTGCTTTGGCCAGTCGGGAATGAGCAGCTCTGCACCGCGCAATGGCAGGGCTGGGACACAGAACATCACAGACAGCGGGGATTTCTCAGGGGTGAGGGCTTTGTACCCATTTAGGAACACACAGCCTCATTCTCCGCTGCACTTGGGGGATGGATTTAAAGCTGAGAGCTCTGAGAAGCATCTGGGTGACCTCACATGGCTGCCTCAGGAGTGGGAACTCCGGCAAGGGTCTCTGTGACCCTGCAAGTGAAGGGTTACAGGACTTCACATAATGTGGGAGCATCCCAAACTCTTCTACATGGCATCAGTGCCAAACACCACTCGAGTCTTTTTTTTTGTCTTCTCCTCCACCCCAAAAACTGAGGAGTTTCAAGAAACTGAAGATAGCGCAGACTGGAGAAAACTTACTTAAGGGAAGACAACAAGGTCAGCTAAGAAGATAAGGAAAGAATGCATCATGAAATTCACTTGAGGAGAGAAAGAAAGAGAAGGAACAAAAGCTCTTTTCTATGTTCACTGTACAGAATGGAGCAGTGCCTATGAACAGACCAGAAGTCCAAGAACAGGAAGCAAACCCAACCCGTGCCACTTGCTGGGTGACCCATGGCCTGAGGTTCCGACTGCAGGCGTCCCTGCTTGCCTGACCCCAGGCAGGGCTGCACAATTGCCCCTTGATAAACCTGATCAGGACCGGGATGAGTGAAGAGGAGACCGTGGGGAGCAAACAGGGAGAGCTCTGAGCTCTGCTGGGACTCCCCACACGTCCCCTCTGCTCTGAATGGGCTCATTTGCCCTAGTTTCCCTCTCATATCCTCCAGGCTGAACTGAGCCATTTATCAGCCACACTCAGGGTCCAGGAGCTGAACACAGGGGGCACTTTATGCCAGGCTAGAGGTTAAGGACATGCCCTAAAAGTCATCTGAAAGCAGTGTGAGGCTCCTTGGAGCTGAGGAGCTGCTGAGGGAATGACACAGAGTAATAACCCAGCCGCCATAAACAACTGTGAACCACAGAACACAGCAAACACCAAAAAAACAGCACAGCCCAAGGGTGAGAAACATTTCACCTCAGTAACTCGACGCTCTTTTCATGCACCTGTTTAGGCTGAGTGGAGGTTTCTCCCTGGTACCAGAGTGATGTGGAAGGGCAGGCACTAAGGGAGAGCTGCTGCAGGGGGTGCCCCTGGAGGAAATGCCCCGTGTGTGGTGCCCCTGGCACACACAGGGCTTTAGAAATGTCCTTCTGACAGAGAAGCCTCTCTTCCCTTCCCAGATTCCTTCCCAAAGCACCGGCTGTGCACAGAGAGCAAGGTCGGCCTGGAGAGAGACCCTCACCTGCCAGGCCGAACTGTGGCTCTGGCAAAAGCAACATTGCAATCCACATTTCTGAGGAACTTCCCTCCCTTCCCCCTCATTTTCAGCAAGGACAAAATCAGAAGCATTTCCTCTGAGCCCTGTGGTGTGAAACAACCCCAGGGATGCACTCGGGCTCAGGGGTCCAAGGCCAGGTCCCTGCCTGGATCCCTGAGGGTCCCCCCTGTCCCTCAAGAGCCCACCCTGAGCCAAAGGACACAATTCCTGCCCACAATTAATAAATATCTCCCTGGGGAGGGGCTGCTGAGGGACTGGAACCAGGCCTGACTCCTCCCCAGGCCAGCTCCACATCAATAGTGAAAGGAATGGCTCTGGTCCCACCGAGCCCCTGCCAGCAGAGACTCTGCAAGAGTTGAATCAACATTTGCCACAGCAGGGGATTTTCAGCTGCTCTATTTAAATGCTGCATTTTCTTTTTCATTTCGATGCTTAACTCATAAAAACTGAATTTATTTGGGTTGGGTGCTGATGCCTGCAAGCACAGCTGCTCACCAGCTCTCTCTGCTCGCTATGTAAATGCATGAGAAGAGGATTTAAAAGCCTTTTCCAGCCTGCCCAGCACCAGGATTTGGGTTTTCTTCCTCTCTTACTGCTGTGGTGATGCAGCCAGGGTGCCCCAAACCCCCACACCCTCCCAAAGCAGAGGTGTGCAGAGTGGTCTTGTGTTCCCTGCTTTGCAGAGGAGAACTCTGGAGATGGGAAACTGCTCCCAAAGAGTGCAGGGGCAGAAATAAATCCAGGGTGGGCTGCAGAGAGGCTGAAGGCAGCTGAGCTGGACCTGCCCAGGACAAGCAGAAGCTTCAGGAGCAGAGCCAGGTGCTCCAGGATGTGGCACCTGGGAAGGAGGTGCCTGTCCCTGGATTCAGAATGGTTTCAGCATTCTCTAAGGTTATCCAGACTATCTGAAAGGGTAAAACATGAGGGAAGACCTCGGTTAACTCGGTTCTCTCCACTGCTGCTGCCACAGGAGGATTTGTTGTTCCCAAACCCAGGCACATCCACAGAGTTCCAGCACAAGAGGGGGACTTCGGGAGTGCAATCAAATTCTTGGAAAGGGGCTGCAGGCCCAGGGAGCTGCTCCTTGGTCAGCCTTTGCCTCCAGGTGTGGCCAGCAGGAGCAGCTGGAATGTGCTGCTGAGGGAGCCAGGGCACAGCAGCTTCACCCAGAGCTTGCCCAGCCCGGTCTGGAGCTCCCGAGGCAGCCCTGGAAGAGCTGAGTTGGAATTTTGCTGCTCCCTATTTGTAATCCCTGGATTTTGCTCTCACTGATGTGTTACTCAGCTTAAAGACCATTTACCAAACAGAACTGTGTGAGCAGAGCAGCCCCAGCGTCACACGAGCTGCCATTGCTGGGAAATTCATTCCCACAAGCTGAGTTTTAAGCCATATTCAGTTCAGACACGCTCAAACTGTGGATCCAGCCCTTTAATCCTTCTCCTAACTGATTTTCCACTTGTTGTGTGCAGAAACGAACACGTATAAAAGCAAACTTTATCTGGGTGTTCCCACTGCTGCTGGAAGCCTCTCTCCTTCCGAACAGATGGCAGGAACAGACACTGCTCCCAACAAAATTCATTTACAGGAATTCTCCCTAAAGACCCTCTGCTTTGGATCCCTGTGTGATCCATCCCTGCTGTCCCACCCCACCACCAAAAAACTGAAGAATGGGATTAGGACAGAGGGGCACCACTGGCCTGTGCAACCCCGATGATGCCGCTCAGGTAAATTCCCTTTCCTGCACACAGGCACAGGGAGGGGTGGGCCCCAGGGCACACCACGGCATCAGCACCCCTGGGAGAGGATCAAATATTTCCTAACCAGCACCAGGAGCTGCTGGGAGCCACTCACTCGGTTCTGGCCAAGGAAACATCAGCACCAGGTGAGAGGATCTGAGCAGTGACCAGAAACGTGGAGAGGAACAGTGGAAATGAAAGGTTCTCCCTCCTGGGGAGGTAATTCCAAGGTAATTCCAAGGAAACTGTGCCAGCCATCACTAGAAAATATCCCTGCCTTCCACACCTTCAGGGCTGATGACAGGAATTTTCACATCAAGCTGTGGGACAGGTTAAGAGCATTTATTTTAACACTTCTGGCCTTAGGTTTAGGAGAGTTTCAGCACCTCCAGGGTCCAGAAAGAACAGTTCCAGGGAAGAAGATTTCTATCCCTGATCATGGGGCTGGTTCCCATAACTAACTGGGAACTGAGGTTTCACTCCAGGTGTGAAGAGTTTGAACTGCAGGGGCTGCTCAGAGCCCTTCCCAGCCACTGCCAGGAATGCGTTTGTGAGGGGTGGTGGCCAGCACAGGGAATGTGTTTGGATTTTGGGAAAACAGCGTTCCTGAAGCTCTGCACTCGGAATAACCAAACTAACAATGCTCCAGAAGTTCTGCACTCGGAATAACCAAACTCTCCCCAAGGGAGAGGCTCTGGCTCGGAGCAGGGAAGGGGCTGGAGCCTCCTCCCCCCCTTGTTTGCAGTTCTCTTTGGGCTGAACAAACACCGACAATGCCCCAATCAGCACCCACTCTGCATCTCAACACTACGAGCTCCTTTGTCCGGAGTCATTTCCAGCCTTACGTTTCCATTCAGGGCTGCATCCAAAGTCGAATGAAATAAATTCTTGGATCAGAGCCACGGATTCGCTGCCAGAGCTGGGGTTTGTAACCCTCAGCACTGCTCAGCACCCACAGAACAATCCCTGAGGGAGCCTTTGAGGCTCAGTTATTCCTCAGCCATGAGTTAAACAGGGCAGGCTGTCCTTAAACTTAGAAATAAGGCTGAGTTTATCCCCCCAGCCCAGAGCCACGGTTTAACTGGTTTAACCCACCTTCTAAAGACTCACTCACTTGATGAGCCCAGAATTAGCTTGAGCCTTTATGGGACGTTTTATTGGCCAAAGCAAACCTGACCTGGTGAGATTTACAGCTTTATTAGCAGCAATAACAATTGTACTGTCAACAGCAGTAAATCAGGGTTTGTTGGGAACTCCTCCATGTTAATCTGGAGCAAGCAATTAAAATGTCAGGTTTTCATTGGACATGATTCCTACCTTCCATGGAAGACAGACTCCCTGTTTAACTGGGGAATGTAAAGCTGCCAGCTCAAAGAATTCTAAAATCCTCAGTAAAACTCAAACGGACCAAGGCTGTTTTGGGAGCCACACCTTTGGGGGTTTGTTTTGTCTACAAAACAGATCCATTTTCCAGAGCGCACATTCAGCAATTCTGGCAATTCTCTGTAATGCAACATCCATTTTTCTGGTAACGAGTGAAAATGCCACGGAGCCGAGGAGAAGGTCGGAGCAGAAATTGGACTGACAGAGTAATGCACACCAGAAACCTGGATACCAATCCAGCCACTCACTGAGCCCATTTCTGCCTCATTTTCCTCTCCTTTAGCACTTCTGCCTCCCTGATGGTGTCTCTGCATTTCTCCTCTTTATTTCCAGGGACAGCTGCTCCAGACCCTTCTCATTAACTAAAAGCACACATTTCTCCGGAGTTAATTTTCCTTTCTTCCTCCCATTCTTACCAACCCCAGCCACACTGGGGATAAGTGGCAGAAACAACCCCTGAGTGATCCCTGCTCTCACTCCCCTGAAGGTGCTGGGGAGAACTGCAGGGTGCAATCAGAAATGCAACATTTCCCTGGGTTTTTTACAGCCCCTGCAGCAGATTTTTAAACACGACTGACTTCAAACCTCTCCCTCCAGGAGCAGCCTGGTTATTGCCGTTTTAAGGCATTCCCGTTGTTTTCCTGTTAAGATCCAGCTCTCATCACAAAAAGCCTGTTTAAAGCTAAGCCAAACCCCACCAAACTATTACTTGCAGCAGATTTTCTCTCCCCAGCAACCATTTATTGTAATATTTTTAGGTTTGCCTTTTTCTCTGTCTTGTTTTTCGAGGAGAAAAGTAATTCCTGGGAAATTAAGCAACAATCTGCTTTTGGTTTGGAAGAACAGGACTTGAAAACCATCTGAAAACCAGGATTTCTCAGCAAACAGTCCAGAATTTGGATAAAAAGCCATGCTTTTGAAAACTTAGCAAATCCAAAAAAGACACTTGAGGCGTTCTGGGGGAGAAGAGCACTGGGACCAACACCTCCAGCACCCCACGGGAGCTGAGCCCTTTGCTTCCCCCATCCTTCCCCCATCCCAAAGCTTTTTCCTGTGCCCCCTGTCCCCATCCCAAACCTCACCTCGGCTGCGGGGACACCCTCAGGGGGCCGGCAGTGCAGGACAATCATCCCCTCGATGGGAACCTCCTTGCCCTGGGGGTCTTGCTCGAAGTTCTTCCGTAGATCTGCAGGGTTGGACACAAGAATTCATCACAATTGGCATTCCTGCCCCAAAGCTCCGTGGGGACTGCAGGCTGAGCCACCCTCCTGGATCCCTGGATCCCATCATCTCCAGCTGCATTCCCATTTCTCCGCTCTCCAAACCCATCTGTGTTGGACACAAGCAGTGCCAGAATCCTCAGCCCAGGTTCCAGCCGTGCATCCCATCCCAAAAATTGGGGAGCTCAACGCAGGAACCACGTGGAATCCCGAGGGTGAGTGACTCCAGGCCTGGCCTGCTCAGAGCAGTGCCGGATAACTCTGATCTGTTCACATCTCACCCCGAAAGCTGCAGGGAGAGGGGGGAAGGGGCTGGGAGCAATTCACAGAATCACAGAATGAACTAGGTTGGAAAAGACCTTTGAGATCATCAGGTCCAACCTGTGACCTTAGTTCCACGCTGGGGACAAATTGCTCCACTCCAGACACCGCTGCCCAGGTGATAACTGAGATTAAGAAATGTCTCAGAGCTGCTGCAGCACCTCTGGGTGTCTGGGCAGACCAGAACAGACATGGAGAGAGCTGGATCCAGCTGGGATCACTGGATCCCAGACACGTCCAGGAATCTGTGGAGTCTCCTTGCTGTGGAAGCAAAGCAAAGCCTCGGGAACGTGCCTTGCTGCTCGAGGCGTTCCATTAGGAACTCCCATCGCCTCCCCACTGTCTCAGGCTCCACAGTGGGGATTTACTGACTCAACTCCCTGCCTTGCTCACACCTGATGAAACAGAGCCTGGCACTGCAGAGCCTCCCCAGCGCTCCCAGATATTTTACAGAACGCCTGAGGACTTATCTGAGCCAGCTGCTCGCTGCACAAAGATGCTCTCAGTGCCTGCACTCTCCTCTCCATGACTCTTTGTTAATGTCGATTTTCCCCCCCCAGATAACCAATATCTTTTCCAGCGCTCTCTTTAAAAAGGCATTCATTAACAGCCGGGCTGCGCTTGTGCCTACAAATGCCTTTATTAGGATGAAAAACAGAGCAGGATCCGTTTGCTCTGCCTTCCCCACTATCACAGAGAAATACTCACCTGCTTCTTTGGAGAAATATAAAGTGCTGCAACGCTGTGGACTCGATTCACAATTCAGAAACTTGGGGATTTAAGTGCAAAATAAAAAAAAAAAGGATGAAGTAAAGTCGCCGGTTCCTCAGTGCACAGGGGCGCTGTGAGGATGTTCTGGCTTCTGCCACAGACTGGACCTGCAGGGTCTCATCCCTGATCCTCCTCAGGGTCTTCCCCAAGCCATAAATCCGTGCCCCAGGATGTTCCCTCTGCAGCTCCTGCTGTGCCTGAGGAGCCCCTTCACCTCTGCCCCCCAGAATTGCTGCTTTTCCCATCAAAACACTCAGCTTTGAGCAGGAACAGCACAGGAGCGGGCAGAGAGGAGCTCAGCTCCCACACAAAGCCTCCAGGCACCCTCAGAACACTCCAGGCTGAGCTGAAGAGCCTCTTCAGAGCAGTGTGGGGTTAATGGGGTCTCTGGGGCACTGGGAAGAAGAACTGGTCCCACAGTGAGGGGTTTAAAAGCCCCAGCACACGGCTCCTCCTGCTCCTGCTGAGCTTGGCTCAAATTGCCATTTTGTGGGGCTGGGAAATCACAGTGCAGAGAAAAGTCAATAAAAATTCAATTCAGATAAAGGTCCTTTCAGCTCGGCAGTGCAGGGGAATTATTAGCTCAGTGTTATGACAGTTAATGCAGTGAAATAAAAAATTGAATTTACACGTATTTAGACATTCAGACTGAATCAGCCAACAAAAAAAATCCGCCATTAATGAAATGAAGGTTTCCTTACACCGTCCTTTTACTTCTGACAAATGTTTGTTTTATCCCGTTAATGTTTATCCTGTTAGAAGACACCATTTTATATTGTCAAGAAGTGCTGGAACACTCCCTGGAAAGTCTCCCTTCAGGGCTTCTCCTGTGCTCCAGCCCTCCTCTCCCAGGGAACATTTCTCCCAGCTCCTTGCAGGCTTCCCAGGACTGCAAAGGGGAGACCTGAGCTGGGGGTTAACGGGAAAGGGCTCACCACAGACTGGGGGAAGCAATCCCTGAATTCCCTGCTGGTGTCAGGCTCTGGTTCTGTCAGGAGAACACCCCAGGTCTGATTCCAAGAACGGCCTGAGGCTTGGACGGTGACAGCTGTGTTTGGGGTTGTGTCTCTGCTGTCCCTCTGGGGGCATTTGGTGCATTTCCCCCTTTTGCAGCTCCCAGCAGGGTCTGTGGGTGCTGAGTGACGATGCCACAGCACATCAAGGATGTCACAAGTGGAAGATCATCCCCCATCCCTAAATGTCTCCATGGACAGCAGCTCCATCATTTGTTCTCGCCAACACCAGCTCAGTGCCCTGCAGGAATGCCAGGGTTCCCGTGGCAGCCTCGGCTCTCTTTGGGATGGCTTTGTCCCAAGAAAGGAGGGATATTTTTTCCTCTGCTGACACCTGTGGCTTCCTGGGATGTTCCTGCAGCATCCCATGGGGAGGGTTTGTACAGACAGAGGTGCCTGACCACCTCCATGGATATTTAACCCCAAACCCAGCCTTCCCACCCCTTAACCCCCCAGAAAAGCGGGATTTACTCACAAGCGATGCGCACGGACGCCTTCCTGCTCTTGGAGGTGCCCAGGTGGCTCCAGGCCACGCACTGGCACCAGTAATCCTCCGGGCCATGGAAATCCTCCACCTGCTGCCTCGTCACGTTGATGGAAACCTCCCGGACCTTCAGCCCTGAGCAGGGAGAGGCAGAGGATCAGCAGGGACAGGCATGGGGGTGAGGCCGAGGGGACCCAAACCTGTCCTTTTAATCAACAAAACAAGGTTTTCCATCAGGGCAAAGCTGTAATTACTCGCACAATAACGAATTGCCACTAATTAAACTCTGTAAGATGAGCAGGTCATAATGCACTGAGTCCCACGAGTGACGCTGGGGTCTTTGCAACACTCAACACCTCCCTCAGAATCCCCATCTCTGGTGCCTCCTTCGCCCAGGATGTTTGTCTGGAATTCAATCATACACAATAAAAATGTCTTTCAGTCTGACATCTCCGTGCCCTTGAAAACCTCCCTTGAGCACCGTGGCCCTTCAGAGCAGGAGCATTTCCCTCAGACAGAGCCTGAAGGTAAATTGCAGACCTCCAGAAGCCTCACACGCCTTTGGTGCTGCACCCCTGGGATATTCCTCAGACCTGCAGCCACCTCGGCATGACAGCCTTGGGAGAGGAAATCCAATCCAAACCCGGGTTCAGAGGCACTGGGAACCATTTGAGAGAGTCAGGAAAACGTTAAATGAAAATAGAAAACAATCCCTCCTTGTTCTTCCTCCTCTCTCCTCCGGTGCAGTCCCCAGACAGTTATTTCCCCTCCACTGGAAATGGAGGCAAACCCAATCTCACCGTGTATTTCATGCCTGTGGAGTTTATAAAGCAGCAAGAATTCTAAACCTGAACTCCATAAAAATTGGCTTCCACTTAATCTCAGGCATCATTAACAGCTGGGCATCCGCTCCTCAAAGGACTGGGAAGTCAATGTGCTCCTCTGGCAAGAGCGGGGACGGGGTTCACTGGGGATGCTCCAGAGAGGGGAAGCTCAGATAAGCTTTAAATTCTATAAAAAATACAGAATATTTGATACTTTTCCAGCAACAGGCAAAGGGGATTTTTACTCCTTTTCATTAAGCCTGGCTTACAATGAAACCCAAAGACAGGGACAGACCCTTGACAGCTCCCCAAGTTGTCTCAAGAATCCCTTCAGCCCCTCAAATATTTATTCCCCCTGCAACAAACAAACACAGTTTACCTGGCTGCTTTTATTTACATTTTGTTTTCCCCGTGTTGGTGCTGTTTTCAACAAAGCTGTTTACAAAGCCTCCCTTTATTTTCTGACACGGTGACAACAAACCCTGAGGAACAAAGGCTCTGCCAGAGACCCTGCCAGGAAAATGCACCCCCTCAACAAAACCATCCCAGCTCTGCCAGCCATAAATCCTTGGATTCTGGCACAAAAATGTTTTGCTGAGAGATCCGTTCAGGTTTAAGGTAAGAGAAGCTCCAGTGAGTTCCCTCAGAGAGGATCTGGGTGCTGCTGACAGAGCAGAGCTGCCCTGGCTGAGGGTTTGGGATCCCACCAGCCATTCCCACCTCCAAGGAGCAGCTTCCCCAGGGGAAAACCCTCCCTGGATTAGCCCGAGCTGTGCTGACCCCACTCACACACCCAGGTCCTGCTCCCTCTGCTCCTGAGCTGCTCTGAGGATTTTGGGAAGCAGCAAAGAGAAGCAGAGGTGTGGGAGCTCCCCCAGCACAGCCCCTGCTCACAACAACAGGATTCTGACACCAAGCAAAAAATCATCACTTGATGATGAATTTTGGAGAAGCTGAAGCCATTTCTTGGCTCCTGGGTGCTGCAAATTTCTGAGCAGGCGTCAGTGAATTCAGGCATTTACAGCTCCAGATTTATTAAGGCGGAATATTCTCCAGCCTGGCTCTTCCTTTCATTGACACGGCGTTTAATTAATCTATAAATCAGCCTGTATTTAATGTGGCAAACAAAGAGCACACGGTTTGGGGAAGCTGGCAGTTCAGCGTTTTGAGAACGGGCCAGGTAGGAATTCAGATCCTCTTAAAGGCCTCCCAATTTACCCATAGACAAAATAAATGCATCCAAAACTGCAGAATCTCGGAATTGCTGGGGTTGGACGGGACCTCTGGAGAACCTGGGGTGTTTGGGGGAAGTAATGCTTTGTTTATGGAGAAAGTGCATCTATTTTCATTTGTTTTAGGAACAACGACAGAAAGCAAACCTATTGGGAGGAGAGGAATATTCTTCATTTATCACCCCTGTATTTCACCAGCAAACACATCCACCTCCCCTCTGCACCTCGAGAAATGCCGGGAAAATCGTTCATGGGGAGTGACAATGGGTGAAAAATCCGTGCAAATAAAACCAGGCACCTCATAAACAACAGCAACATTTTACCTGCGACTTCAATAACTCTAATAAGCACTGCGAGCCCAACCCTTTAAATTATTGTGCAAATTAGAACCATCATCTTTTGTTTTACAGTAGAGCCGTGCAGAATATCAAGTGCTGGCTGTGGCACTGATATGCTAATGGGCTCTGCTGGATGCTCGAGCTGCACGCAGACCGACGATGGCAGCAGATGAATAATTGCTCTCCGTGTACTAAACATAACAGAACTGCAGAGAACTTCAGCATTTGTTAGCTTTATTTGTTTAAATGAGAAAAACACTGACAGCAGTTATTGCTGTAATCCTTCCAGTTATCAGACAAGGAAACTCTGCGAGCCTCTGCTGAAACCCCGACCTGAAATACCTGTGCAGGTTCTGGAGTGTCCAGGGCAGTGTGCAGGAAATGCAGCCGAGGGGATTCACCAGCCCCTCACTATCACACTTCCATCACAGCAGCGTCCACGAGCTCGGCTCTCCCTTGATGAGAACAAAGTCCCTGCTCTGCCACGTTTGGGAATAAACAGGAAAAGCAGAGGCAGGGCAGCAAAACCACCACAGGGACACTTCAGGCAAAGCCTTCCAGACGTTCCCAGACAGCAGCAGTGTCCTACAAAACCCTCCCTCTCCTGCTGCTGCTCCACGGGCTCACAGACACTCCTGGGCTACTCTGAGGTTTTTATTCCCCTGCCATAAAACCAAAATTATGAAAAATGGGGCTCAGTGCTCATCAGGGTGACAGGGCACACCCTGCCTTGGGACACCCCCGAGTGGCACTGCAGCCCCTCTGCCAGGAACCCACACAGGTGCTCAGACACATTCCCTTCATCCAGCACCAAATCTGCTCCGGTCTGGGGTTCTGGTTGCTATTTTTCACCACTTCCTCACATCCTCTTGGAATTTTGATCCCACACAAGCACTGGAAGGATGGAGAGGCACGGAGCCCTTCAGTGCAGTGAGGCCCTGGAACCCCCCCTTTAACCAAAAGCCCAATTTTTGGCACAAATCCCGGTGCAGTTGTTCCCAGCTGGAGCCCCCAGGGCAGCGGGACCCGCGCTGTGCTTGGGGACAGACTCGGTTGTGCGCCAGACTGGACTCCAGAAATGAGGGCATTGCACATTAATGCCAAAAACCCCAACAGGCTGCTGCTCACTGAAGGCTGAGGAGTTCCAAACTAATTCCTGGCTGTGGGTATGGATCATGGTGAGAGAATTCCCTTCAGTGCTGCCTCTCCCTGCATTTTTGTGCCCATTCTGAGGCCCACTCTGGCACTTTGGGAACACCTGGACCCTGCCCTGCCTGCACCACGCTGGTTTTTGGGGTCCTGACCTTTGGGGCACCTCCACCCCTGGGCTAATAAACTCGACCCTGCAGCGTTTGTGTGGCCAGGGGACGTGTCCCTGCCCGTGGCAAGGGCTGGAACTGGGTGGATTTTAAGGTTTCTCCCAACCCGAACCATTCCGTGATCCCAACCCTGTTCCTCTGAGTCTCAAACCTCAACCTTAAGCTCCTGTTACCAATCTTGGTTTATTCTGTTATTAACCCAAAGCTTAGAAAACATAATTGCAGCACTCACAGAGAGATTTTCTGTAACCATATGGAAGGAAAGCTTTTAGGGATGACATTTCTCCCATATTGATTCAGCAGGGCCTTTAGAAGTAAAGGTTATGCCTATTAAATTATTTCTGAAAAGGTAACTGTAAAAAATTAAAATTCATTCAGATTAGCATTTATAAAAAAAACCCCTCTAATACGAAATTTCTTCAGAATGTGTCACTTCAAAAGAATGCCAAGCACTACTTTAGGAGGTGCAACTTCTTTTTAAATGGCATTTTTGCCTCTAAAAAAGGGATTTCTTGTGTTGCTGGAGAAGGTGTTGTACACACAGAGCTCCTGCCAAGGCTGGGGGTTGCCTAGCAATGCTGGGATTGGAGAGGGGAGAAAAGCAATAACACCCAGCATTGTGGAGCACAGCATTAAATTGGTGTGCAATACTTATCAGGACGCTGCTAAATGACAAAAGATACAGGCACTGCTTGCAGCTGATCACATCTGACCACTCCCAAATCTCTCCCTTCTCATTTTCTTCTCTTCCACACGCGCTGGACACGGTGGATCTCTCCTGGTTGGGTTATTCCCACCCCAGTTCCTGCCCTGGCTGGGGGCAACTCCGGGGCTCAACCCAGCAGGAATCCCATAAGAACTGCAGTTTCCCTATTTCCAGCTCCTGCTACAAATTGAAACAGAGGAACCCCAGTTCCCTGCAGAGCTCCCTGGCGTGGTCAGGGTTAGGGTCAGGGTCAGGCTTAGGGTCAGGGTTAGGGATCTATCCCGGACATGGCTCCTGGCTCACCTGTGGCCTCGTCCAGGCTCTCGTGGGACACATGCTCGTTCTGGTGCACCCACTCCCCGTTGCACTTGAAGAAGATCTGCATGGCGGGCACGGCCCTGCAGCGCAGCACGATGGGGTTGCTCTTGATGATGTAGGAATCGTCCGGCTCCTCCAGGAAATGGGGCAGAGTCCCCGGGGCGGAGGGGATGGACTCGGGCAGGGACTCGCTGTTCTCATTTCCTGAAAGGCATCGACAGGAAAATTCACATTTTTCGTGGTTTTTTCCACCGTCTCGTTTTGTTGCTGGAGTGAAAAATCCACTTTGGGTCTTATTTAAGATCGGTTTTACCCCGGGAGCACCTGCAGAGCTCAGCGGCTGCCAGGCTGGGCTTTGCAAGGACACACACACAGAGGAAAGAAATCAAATAACTGAAGTGTAAGGACTGTCAAACACAAAACAGCATCAATACCATCCCAAAACTGGGAACTGAGGGTTCAGAAGCTGCAGAATGTGAACGTAGAAGTTTTCACCACTTCTACACATCCTCTCAGAATTCTGATCCTCAGCTGCCATCAGGGGCCAAGGGCATTCCTCCAGCAGGGGATGAGCCTGGGTGCCTCAGTTCCTGAACTCCAGAGGCTCTGGAAGAGAGGCTCTGATTTTCTAACAACTCCCATCCAGTCAAATCCTCGTTGCTCCTGTCAAACCTGGGAAATTCCCATTGATCTCCAGCAATGCTGGAATTTATTTCAGTACTCCGTCAGTTTTTGGCGAAAATTCAGAGGAAAGCAACAAATCTAAGTGGGAAGGGGATTGATTTCTGAAGGAAGATCAGAGAGCACTGAGCACACCCAGTCTGGATAACAGAGGAGACGTGTGAGGATGAAGGGAGCCCGGGATCAGAGAGGAAGTAGCTGAGGGCACGAGAGATCTGACTGAACCCAAAGCAATGAAATTAAGGCAGATGAGAGGGAAGTTGTGGTGCTGTGAAGGAAAACTGAACCCTTCCCGTGTCTGGGAGATGACAGAATGATGAGAACGTTGTTTTATTTCTGTTAAATCCAGGTAGCTGTCCCTCAGCACGGAGCTCTGTGTGTGCAAACACTCCCCGAGCTGTGCTGGGAAATCACAGCCACCTTCAAACGAGTTCCGTGCTTTAAACCCCTTCTCGGGGTGCTTTATAAAATATTATCAGAACTTTCAGCGCTCTACTCCTGAACGCTGACGCCCATTTCCATCCCGTCAATCTCCAGTAACGCTGCGTCCCTGCAGGCTTTATTAAATCCCAGCTTTACGGGAAATAACAAAAAACGTCACGATGAGATTTCAGAGGGGCTTGGGAAATCCCAGGCTCCCGTCAAGGCTCCACAAGGCAGCAGCACCCCCCGTGCGCAGGGAGAGTAGCAGCTGAGCCCACAAGGATCACCCAGCTGGAGAACTTCCCCTGACCCTGCGCCATTCCATTGAATTTGCTATTTAGGGCAAGGCACTGAGGAGGAAATCCCAGCCCCACTGAAATCCAGGGTGAATTTTTCCCAGCAGGTCTTGTCTGGATTGTGTGGTCTGGCTTTTTGTGGGGTGTCAGGGAGCTTTTGGGGCTGGGAATGGCTCCCTCCCAAGGAAATCCTTTCACATGATCAGGTAAATCCAGGAGCATCTTCATCGTTTTCCTTTGAAAATCCAGCCAGCCAAGGCCCCAGCACACACAGGCAGGAATGGCTTCCCGTCCCCAGCAGCCTCACCCAGGCATTGCTTTCTGCGGGACGTTCATGCTCCAGGTGGAATCAGCACAACATTCCCGAATAAATAACATTTTACCCATTTACCTGCAGGAGCTGCTGAGCAGAGCAAAGCCTCTCCCAAAGTGCCCTTAATACTCAGAATTTTACCTTAATTCCTCTCCCTCTGTGATCACCTTTGCTGTGCCCTCACTCGAATTCAAATTCCCCTGGAAGCTGCTGGAACTTTCCCAGGGGCTGACTGCAAATCCCCGATGTTTTCCTTGTCAGGTTTTGGGATTCAGGCCCTTCGGAGCTACACAAAAAAAGCTGTTTTGTAGCAGCAGCAAATGACAGAGGAGCAAAGCCTGACACACAATTCTTGTGCTTTTCATTCCTGGAAAATTACCTTTCAGGAAGGGTTTTGTGTTTTATGCTCTGCACACGAGGCCAAAAGGGACTTTAAATCTTTTTATGACAATAATAGAAATGAGAAAGAAAGGAGGGGGAAAAAAAAAGTCAGGAACAAACATTAAATTCTTCTCTGGAATAAACACACTGCTGTTGTCAGAGCATATTAGGAAATGTGGACAGCAACAGACAGGGATGAGTCAATATTTCAAAACTGATTAGGGTAATTTAGATGTTAAAATGAGATGTTTAAACCAATGAAAAACTGTGAGTTCTGAACTTTTTTTTTCAAATTATGAATTATTTAAAGTCGGCAGCATTATCTTTCTATATTAAAAAACCCCCAAAAGTTAGAAGTGCCCCAAACAAGCCACGTAAATAATGATAAATGCAAACAAATCCGACAATAAATTGTGCAAGGACTTTTCCCAGGTTTCTAAACACAACCCGTTTTACACTTTGGTGGTACCAGAAAAACAGAGCTCTAGAAGTCCCAGACGGGGCTGACTTCCTCCCTCTCTGACCCTGCAGCCCCGGGAGCAGAGGGAGCTGCTTTCCCTCTCTGCCTGGGGGGTTGGGTTTTTCCTGATTTCTCTGACTGCCCTGAAGCGATTCCTCCATTCAGGGGCCATTCCCACATAAAACCGATCCCAGTTCCCTCCAACCTCCTTGTCCTGCTCAGGAATTCCTCCCCCTTGGCCTCCTCTTCCCAAGCCCCCTGAATTTACAAATCCTGGCAGCAGCACTGGGTTATTTCCTGCTGGTTTGGATGTTTTCTGCCCCCAATCCAGAAGGAAAAAGTCTTTTCCCAGCTGAACATCCCAATCCCTCCTTGGGACAGGCCCATTCAGGAGCAGAAACACAACTGGAGATGGCCAATATTCCAAATATTCACATTCCTCCCCTTCCACGTATCCAACACCTCTGATTCCTGCTGGACTTTAACCCCCTGGGGCCAGGATTTCCTCCAGCACCAAATAAAGTCAAGTGCCTTTCCCTCGTGTGCTCAGCTTGCCAGGGAAGTCAGGGGATGGAAAAATAAAAAGCCTGTTTCAGAATAGAGAATTTCCTCCTGCCTGGAACCGTTTCCATGATGAAATTTGAGTCATTATTCAGTCAGAGAAGCAACTCGGTGAGATTTGCCTACATTTGCTTAATCAGATGACCCCGGCCCCCACGCAAAGTGCGTTTTTTGGAAGTCGCTCAGAAATTGATGGAAATGGCAGATTTTGTTGCCCACGTGGAATCCTTTAAAGCCTTTGTTGTTTCCCCTGGCTCAGGGATTTGCTGGCGCCCCAGGACAGGGTATTTAGCAAGGACTGAGCACAGGAGAGCCACAGGAGAGACTAGGAGACACAGAACCAAATCCTGAGGAGCCCCACTCCACCGGGACCTCCCAGCTCATCCCATTCCACCCCTGCCACGGGCAGGGAATCTTCCACCACACCAGCTTGCTCATCTCCATTTATTCCTAGTTCTTTAATGCTTTTAGCAGGATTCTTGATTTTTTTTTCCTGGCTGCTGTACAGCAAAAAGCCAGATTTGGTTTCATTAATGAACTTTAAATGCCTTTGCCCAATAATACAGTGGATTTTTTACTGCATAGTGACATTTTCCCTACAAGGAACACCCCTCAATATATCAGTGAATCCTTCAATAAATCAGTGAACTCTCAGTAAGTCAGTGAACCCTCAATAAATCAATGAACCCCATAATAAATCAATAAACCCTCAATATATCAGTGAACCCTCAATAAACCAATGAACTCCTCAATAAACCAATGAGGCCCTCAATTAATCAAAAAGCCCTCAATTAATCAATGAACTATCAACAACCAATGAACCCCTCAATGAATCAGTGAACCCTCAATAAACCAATGAACACCTCAATTAATCAATAAACCCTCAATAACTTAATGAACCCCCAATTAATCAATAAACCCTCAATAAATTAATGAACCCTCAATTAATCAATGAACCTTCAATAAACCAACGAACCCTCAGTAAATCGGTGAACCCTCAATAAACCAATGAACATTCAATAAACCCATGAACCCCGTAAGAAATCAATGAACCCTCAGTAAATCAATGAACTCCCAATAAACCCAGCACGTCCATGGAGCCCTGGTGGGGAGCCAGGGATTCTGTAAAACCCCAGCACCCAGCCCAGCTCATTCCTGTGCTTCCGTCAGTCTCTCCCCAGTTCCCAGCCCACGCTGGGACTCACAAGTGCTGCAGCTCCACCTCGGCAATCCAGCCTCTGATATCTGCATTAACTTCTCCAGACCCTCCCACTTCCCATGGATATAAAGTATAAACTTCCAGCGGCTCTGCCATAATCCTTCCCATCAAATATTTGGGCGACAGGTGGAAAATTGTTCTGCCAGCTGAGGAAGACAAAATCCATCCCTCCCGGCAATTTTTCACAATGGAAACTCCAAAAAATGAATGTGCAATAAGTTGTGGAAATAAATCTGGGATATCATCAGGCGCAAGCAGCGTGCTGGGAATCTTCAGGCGCAAACGAACCCCGCTTATCTGGGTGTTAAAAATCTCATTTCTCCTGCCGAGTGCACAAGGTGAGACACCCACTGGGGCTGCCACTCGAGACCTCCACCTCTGCACCTGGGCTCCTCCAGCTGGGACCATGGATTGAGCACACCTGGGGACATTCCCTCCATTCCCTGTGGCTCAAGAGCCAGCCTGGAAGTGACTGTGGGGAAGGGAAGGGGACAAACACTGCCTGGAATCAGGGCTGGGGCTGTCTGAGAGGGACAGACAAGCTGGGAGCAGCCCCTGCCACAGCCTGGACTCTCCTCTGTCCCTGGAAGGGAAGCCAAGGCTTGGCCAGCTCCTCCTCTCCCCGCCAGGAGCACACCCAGGGTCCCTCATGGAGCAGAAAAGCTCTGTCCCCCCAGGACTCCCATTTCTGGCACTTTTTCCCCCACAGCCCCTTTTCGCCCCAGCTTCTCACCACCAGCAGCACCAACGTTGTCACCCAAATCGCTCCTCACACAGAGCCCGCCTGAGAGTGGCACCAACAGAGGCCCCGGGTGTCACCGGAACGGGGCTGTGGCTGCTCTGGCACACACAGAACTGCTCCTCTGGAAAGGCTTTTCTGCCCCTGAGTGAGGCCATTTTCCCAGTCCTCCCTTCTCCTTCTTTCCAGTCTCCTCTCCCAAAGCTCCCAAGTCCTTGCTCAATCCCTGCGCCCCTGGCAGAGGCACCACTCACTCACACCTTTATTCCTGTAAAATAGAGGGAAGTTTAAATTATCCCACCTTTACCCACAAATTCCAGCCTTCGTTCCCCTCTGACTCTGCCAGAATTACTCTGGAGCTCCATGCAGGGCTGCACTTCCAGTCCCATGGAATTCATTAAAGGAATTTCCACCAACCACCCCATCCCAGGCTGCAGCAGGGGAGGGCATTTATTTTCCCCAGCGAGGATTAATTTGTTGATAAAACATTCCTGGCCCTTCCTGTGCCACAGAGATGAATGTGCATCCCACTGTAATCCCTTCTGGATCCTAAATTTATTTATATCTGAGCTATACATATTTATAAAAATGATATATTGCATTTATTAAATATTAAGGGAGTTACGAACTTGAAGAATCTTTTACCCGTTCATACATTTATTTAACAATCTAGATTTTTTTTTCTTTGAGCAGCATGCAAGCAATATAAATCTTTAAAAGGAAAAGGATTCTCCAGCATCCCAAACAGATGGATCTGTAACTAAAAATCCCCCAGCACGGGGTGTGTGAGGAGTCTCAAACTTCTCCCGAGCACAGTGACCTTGCTGAGCATCAAACTCCACCATCAGCCCCTGCCAGGAGGGAATTACAGCCTGGAAAACGGGGACTGGGGGGCTGGAATCGCCACTTTCCGATTGCACCAGGACAATTCCCAGCACAAAAGGAACTTCCCCTCCCACAGATCCCTGTTTTTAGCCAGAGCCGGTTCCACACACGGGGAATGGGGAATGAGCCGTGAATCACTGCCCTCCTGGGGTTATTTTAGATTTATGTATAAAGGTACCAAGGAAATGAGAGCCAGGGGCTGTCCTGGATGGATCAGGGGCTGTGATCGCTGCCAGGGGAGATCCAGAAACAGAGGCAAGAGGAGGCTCCATCCCTCAGGGACCACCCAGCAGCTCCAGCACAGCCCCGCAGTGTCCAAAGTGACACCAGTGACGACCCTGCCCTGCCCCTTCTCCTGGGGACACTGCTCTGCCGCTCAATGAATGACCCAACAATTCCTCCCCAGGAGCCCTGAATGGAGCATTTCTGTCCAGAACTATCAAAAATCCCATTTATTGCCCAGCAGAGTGCCTGCAGAGCACAGAGTTCACCCCGAGCGTCCTCCCAGGCTGAAATCAAACCACAGCCCCCTGCCCAGCGCGGACAACCGCAGCTTCCAGGAGAAATGGATGAACGAGGGAAGGAGGGGACTCCCCAGATTAACTCCCCTCCTACTAAAAATGTCATGTTTCACCTGCTCATGTGGATTCCTGCCCTGCTCCCAGAGCTGTGTCTCTGATGAGATGTGGGTTCAGTTAACCTTAATTACTGAGACAACGATATGGAAATGCTCATTTGGAAAAAAAACCCCACAACAGGAGCTCAGAGAGAAACTCAGCTTCATTTCATGCAGGCTGAGTGAGAAACCAAGCTCCAGAAATGGGGCCTTTATTCCAATGCTGAGAGCTTGAGACCACGGCAATAGTAAATGATGAAATTACAATTTAGGGACACTCAGTGGCCGAGTAAGACATCACAGTGCAATTCTCAACAACTGAGCCTTAAATCCCTGATGAGCTCATTAAAACTGGACTGAGGAGTGCTGCAGCTCTTTCTGCTCCTTCAGGTAACTCCGACTTGCTGAGAAAATTGGGACCATTAAGTATTAATAGACGTAATTCCAACATACAGTGCCCAATTCAAATATGAGTTTAGAGGTGAAGAATACCAGATTCCCCAAATTCCTGTAATATCACGTATGAGCTGTTTTTTCAGGCATTTCCAGTCCTTGCTGCACTTTGCACAAATTAAATTTAATGATGGATCTTCATATTCTGTAATTTTATTTCATTGTGACTGGGGAAACAAACTTTATCTGCAGTTAAACAACGCAGTTTGGGATGTAAAATTTTATAATGTTTTTTCTTACAAAACCAATTTGGGATTTCTGTCCAGCTTTTGAAGTACCCAGTGTCCCTTACTACAGGAAAGATCCAATTAATTGATGTTCTCTACACATGCAGAGAGGGTGAGCTCCAGATTTTTAGATCTCTCTGTAAACTCCATCAGAGCAACAAGTGGCACTTAAGGAATATTTTAACATCGTGACTGCAGCAGCTGAACACGGCAAACCAAGGAGGGGGAGCTGTGCTCTGGGCACTGGAGCGGTTTTGGGTTCCACACGCAGGGACCAGCCTGCTCTGGCTGCTCATTTTGTGCTTTTTCAGGGTATTCAGCTGCAAATAGCTCCCAAAACACGGCCTCCATGCAGTTAAAATTAACCAGTGAAGCATCCTGGCACTGTAATATTGCTCCAGACCTGTGAGGCATTTGGATTTGTTTCTGTTACTGGAGCTCCCAGCAGCTGTTTTCTGCACTAGGACATGATCAGACTTCTGTGGTGTTAATTGTTTGGATAAGGGAATATTTTGCAATTCTTCTTTCACTCTTCCCTTTCCAATCAAGTAACTTTGGATAAAGCAACGAAAGCAAAGATGTCCCACATGAAACGGGACAGCAAAGCCAAGCCAAGCCGACCCCACTATCCCCAAGAGCTGCCCCTGGTTTGGAAGGGAGAGAAAACCTCGCTGCCTGCTCCCGATCTCCCTGGGACACCCTCACAGTCAGGGCTTCCTCCCACGGGCCTTTCCTGGAACTTTTCCCCCTTTTTCCCTGGCTGAAGCCAGCCCAGAGGGTGCTGAGCCCCTCCAGACCCTGCCGGGGTGAGCAGGACAGACCCGCCTGGGACGTGCCCAGCTCAGGGCTGGGGCAGCATCCCCCACCCCAATCCCATTTCTGTGAGGGATCTGCCCAGAACCATCCCCCAGGCAGTTGTTTACCCGTCTCTTAACTCATTCCCCGTTATCCCCCCCGCTCCATTTCCCTCCCAGTGAATCAGAGCCCGGGGTGGTGACACTCCCCTGACTCTGCTGTCACCACCTCACCTCCCTTCCCTGTCACTTCTGCTGCTGTCCCGATCGGGAGCTTCAGCTGCCTGTTTACTCAGCCCCCCGTGGGGGAAGGAACAAAAGAATCCCCGAAAAAACAAAGGGAAAGAGAAAAACAGCCCCAAAAAAGCCCCCATTTGGAAATGCTCTCCCGCAGGAACCTCCCACACCGAACGCCCCTACAGCTGACAGTTTTGTGCAGCACAAAGATTAATAATTTTCAAAACCTGACATTTTCCATCTGAATCACAAGCTACTTTGTGAGAAATCTTTTCCATATCCTGCTCCATGCTGCTTCTCACGGAGAAGGGCATTTTAGGCTGGGGCTGCTTTTGTCATGTTAAAGACCCGGCAGATTTACAGCTGCTGGCTCTGCAGAGGAACTCGTGCTGCAAACACGCACGGGGGGATCTGGATTCCAAAGGATCCTCGTTTCCCAGCCGCATTCCCTGCACTGAGATCCCCACGCCGCCACATGCACACCTTGGAGAACCCAAACTCACCCACCCTTCCCCTCCCTCCCCTCAAACCAAAGCCCTCCCCAGTGTCCCAGCTGCCTCTTCCATGAATTTCCCCATTTTCAGCCTGGTTTCGAGCAATTTTACTCAATATTGCAGTTTCTGATCTTTTGCAGAATCTCTACAAGGCTTTTATGACAAATGTTTTTACAAATGTTACGAAATTCTATGGAATTTTCCAGATCTCCACAAAGGGGCCTGCAGGTGTCACCAGCTCCAGGATCTCCAGCATTTACTGATAGGAAAAATTCCTGCCTGTGGGGTCAGGGAACACCGGCCCCCTTTGCTTCAGCATTTCAGGAAGGGCCAGCCCAGCACCCTGAGAACACTTTGTTCATCCCCTAAGACTGGAAGAAACTTTGAGGGTGAGATTTTGGGTTGATTTCTAAAGGAATATTTTCACTTTTCCTTTTTTCTGGACTCCACAAAATCAGAATCTCCCCAGCTCCTGCTCAGTTAACAACCCCTATTTCTTTTCTGCGTGGGAAAGGGAACACCACGACCCAAACAGCTTTTCCAGCAGATAAAAGGCGCTGGGGAAGGAAGGGCAGTGATTTTCCTCAGGTCTTGGTCAGGACTGAACTCCTGGCAGAGAACAAAGCCGCCCCTTCTGATTCCAATTCACACTTCAATTTTCCTGAACCACACTCCTTGTAATACAAGGCATTACATCCTCCATAACTTATCCTCAAATTGCTGGTAATTTTTATGTTGAACAAGCACCCATTTGCAGGCGTTTTCGTGCCACTAGGAGCGGGAATATTCCAATTTGGAAGTGGAGGCTGCTGGCTGGTGAAGCAGCGTCGCTCCCTGTAATGCAACCCACAGGCTGAACCCAGAATGGCTCAGAAATATGAAATACAGACCTTGGGACTGAATGCTGTGGATTTTTATAACACCCAGAGCTGGAAACCTGATGAAAATCTGGGGTTTTTTTGTCCCTAACAGGGCAAGGGAAGAGGGTGAGCGGCCACCTCTGCGCTCTCACAACTCACCAGCCGCTCTCAGAACAAAAAGCAGCAATAACATCCCACAACGCTCCCATTCTTTTTCCCCCAGCATGTCAAAAACTATGGAGTATGACATTACAATCCATCTCCTTCAAGCTCCCCGAACATGATGTTTAAGTGGCGTTCCTCAGTGGTGGGAGACGGGGGGCTTTACTGGGTGTAATAAATGTCATCCCTCAGTGACGGGTGAGGGACCAACTCCTCCGGGAGCTGCTCCCGCTGCAGCTCAGCCCAGCTGGGCCAACAGCCAGAGCAGGCTGTTGATCCAGCAATCTGCCCCTGATTCCATCATTCCCCACGTGAAGCAGCAGCACGTTCACACCCTGCTGCATTCCCACCAATCCCTGTTTTCCCGATGCTCTCCCACCCTCAGGGCAGGTGAGGCTGGCTCAGCTCCTCCAGCCCCATCCAAACCCTGTCTGGAACCTTCCCTTTCCTGGTGCTGTGTGAGCAGCTAAAAATAACCCCCAGCCGGTGACAGCGAGGCAGCACCGAGGCTCCGATTCAGCTGCGAGCAGCTCTCAGACTGTTTTTAAAAAGTCAATGAGATTGGAGCACATGCTTGACTCGCAGCTTGTGCCGAGCTCCTCTGCCAAGCCTGGCGAATCTGTGGATTGCACTCCGGGAGTGCCGGGGGTGTCTGAGCCCCCCAAATGCTGACACCCCGACAGAATATTTAACTCTTCAACGGGATTTGGTTCAGACACGCGAGGGAGAGCTGGAGTCCATCTCACATTCCCTGTGCCTCTCCCTTGGGATCAGCAGCACGGGGAGCTGCTCTGATGGAACGGGCTCCCTGCAACGCGTCCGTGCTGGAAAACTTCAAATTCCTGCTGCTTCCCAGCTGGATCCCACTGATCAGCATCGCAAGGAACAGAGCGAGACACAACAACGCACAGACAACGCAATCCCCGCTACACGCACACAAACACCTCCAACAAAGGGTGGCAAATGTTTTCTAGGACTGGGAGCCCTCAGCACTTTGTCACTCCTGGCAGCAGCTCTGCCAGAGCAACACACGCTCCCGCGGTTCATGTTGGGAGCCGAGAACAGAGAGGAACGACACTGGTGACAATCTCGTTATTAATAATGTACAAAGCCCTCCCTCATCAGCTCAGATGGCCTGTCAGAGACAAAGGCATCCCCGGGCTTTGTTTGGAGGCAGAACAAAGTGTCGAGGGTTTCATCTCGCTTCTGAACGCCAACTGATCCTAAAGAGCCTTGGGAACATCGCTGGGGCCGTGCCTTTGACAGGGACAGGCTGCTGAGCAGGGATCCTCCCCACAGACACTCCCGGAACACTGAGAACTCAGCCCAGCCCATCCCAACGAGCTGCTCCCATCCAGCCCTCATTCACCCCATCCCAGACCTGCCCCAGGACGGAAACCTGCTCCCCTCCACCTCCAGCTGTTCCTCTGAGCAAATTCCAGCATTGGGAGGGAAGGAGAAGCACCTCTGGGATGTGCCAGCTCCCCTGAGACCCTGCAGAACCCCTCAGGTGCAGCAAACAGCCCCAACCGGGCTCTGCCCCTGCCAGCTGCACCCTCTGCTCATCTGTTACGGGAACAGCTCTGGGAAGAGCAGGGAATTATTCAAGAGCCCTGCTCCAGTGCCCTGTGAACAATATCCTTTTCATATCTGCAGGATGATAAAATCACTTGTTACTTCACTGCTGCTTGAGTCATCCTCTCGCAGCATTATTAACCCCTGCTCACAGCCTGCTCGGGGACTCAGAGCCCTTTTGTTCCAAGACTTGAAGATTTATTTGTCAAGTCTGACAGCTCTGATCTCGTCTTGCAGGGAACAGCAGTGCCTGAACAGGAATTTATGAAATCATGAGCTGCAGGAAATAGCTAAAATCACGGCAAGGGTTGATGTTGGAAACGAGGAGGAGATAAACAACAGAGAGATAAAAATCTGCATTTCCATAAAAAAAGACTCACTAAAAAGATCTGAAAGCATCAAGGAACAGGGCAGTGATAGATCTCACGTGTGCTTAACGTGTGGTTTATAGAATTTTAAGAAGATATAAAAACATTTAGACTCCATCCAGACATCTTTCATTCTGCAGCTTGAGAAATCAACAGGTACAAATGAGACACATTCAGTGTAAAAATGAGACTGTCTTTGCTCTTGCCCACGTGCTAAAATGAGTGGTGTTACCTTGGGCTGAACTTAAATACATGAGGTTGGGAAAGAGTGATGTGATTAACATCATCAGGCCTTCCCAGGGCAGTGTTATGACATTTTGAAGTCATTTTCCTCATCACAGAACTCCATAATCTCTTGTGAGAAATGCAACCCACGGGCACAGGCAGCAGCGTTCCCATCAGGATCTAATCAAACACGAACAACCCGACTTGAGCAGAGCCTCCCCACCCCAAATCCCAGGGGTGTCACACTCTGGGTGCTCTCAGCCAGCACCTAGCTGACACTGGGCTGGGTATTTGAGTACAGACCAAAGACCACACCAGCACAGAAGTTACAGCCAGCCCCGCTCTGGTGTGAGGTTTTGTGTCTTATGTAAGCCAGGAACCAAAACCACAAATCTTAGGATTTATGGACATCCAGAACTGCCTCTAGCACTGGGCTGGACATTAAACCTGAGCCCTGTCACAGTGCCCACCCTGAGCCAGCCCAGCAGGGACAGACCCTGCCAGGCCTCGGGGTCCCCCGGGCTCAGACACCCCCAGGCACACCAGGAGCTGTTTTGTCTCTTCGAGGAGAATCAATCAGAATAAATCAGCACAGATGAATTTCACCTTTGCCAAAGCCCAGCCCTCAGCTCATCCATCATCCTCCATCAGTGAACAGGAGCAGAAGAGGAGTCGATAAAAAATGCTGAAGTACCACCCAGGCTGTGCTCACTGTGCTTTTAATTTGGTAAATAAATGCCTTCCGCTGGGATTAAACGCTCTGTGATCCTGGAAACGGATCTACAGGCACGGCTCCCTGCAATGGCCTCAGACACTCAGCCCAAACATCTCTGCTGCTCCATTTCCAGCATTAAAAGGGGTATGAAAACTCTGGAGTTCAAAATAGAGCCCTTTTTATGGTTTCATGGAGTCTTAACTACACAAACAAGGGATGTGTGTCTTACGGGGAGAAGCAGCAGTGCAATAATATCCCAAAATCTGGTGGAATACACTGTTAATTAGGCTGAGCTGAGCCCCCAAAGGCACATTCTGTCTCGTTTTTTGAGGGCTAATTAAGAATAATATCGAGGGGGAAAAAAAATCCCCATGAAATCCCCGTGTCTGAATTAAGCAGCTTGGGCAGGAGAAGGGGTTCTGCTGCAGGGTTTCTTACAGGGCTGGGAGGATTTTCCATTCTGGTCACCTCCTCGTTGATCTGGTTTTTAAATAATGCCCACTGGATGGTGAATATTTAATAAGTTTTCCTTATGTTGGTATAAAATCTGGCCATAAAATGAAGTGAAAGAGGAAAAAAGGATGCTCAGAGGTTGGATTTTACAAGCGCTCTGTGGTCAGGGGTTCATTTCAGGAGGACTCGGGACCAGCTTGGAAAAAAACCCCAACAAAACCCAGAAAAGCCCAGCCAAGCAACAATTCATTGTCAGGCACATCCAGTATTTCCAGTGCTGGGATACGAATCCCAAAGCCTGGAGTTTGCAATGAAGAGTTTTGCAGAGGTGAGGAGCAGCCTTTGGGGTTTGCAAGGAGCGGCTGTAAGAGCAGATGAAATCCCTCCTTCCCCCTGGAATTAAACCCCACAACCACAACCTGCTCACGGGGCAGCCGCGGCTCTACTGGAAAAATCCCATTCGGAATTCCAGGGTGCAGGTTGTGGGAGAACTCATCCATCAGCACAGCACAAGGAACAGGCCAAAGGCAGGAGCAGCAGCAGGAATATCCCTTATCCAAGGGATTTCCAGAGCTGATGAGCATCCCCCAGGCCAGGGGAAGAGCTCCCGTCCCCCTCCAGGCAGAGATGAAAGATTCCCTGTCTGGAATTGCATAACCAGAATGCAGCAAAGCCTTTGGAAACACAAACTGCCTGGTTCTGGGCTCGCTGGCAGATCCCATCCATAAATTAGCCGAGGTTGTGGAGGCTTCAAGGAGAACTTTTATTCCCCACGTGCTCCCTTATTAGGCTCAGTAATGCACAACACAACACCCGCACTGACAAGCACCAGAGGGAAAAGGAATAAAAGGAGCAGTAGGGAAGTAGCAAAATGAGGAAAAAAACCTGTTCAGCAATCTTTAATGAGGTCCTGCTGGTCTCTGGCTGGAGCTTCTAAGAGCGAGGCAGAGAAATTCCACGTAATTACAATAAAAATCCTTAAATACAAACTGGATCAAATCTGGTTTTTAAGGCAACAATGGACTGTTCCTTTTGTGAGTGGCTCTGATGTCAAAGAGTAACTGAATAACAAATCTCACCTTTCTCATTTTTATCCCATTTCAATTTGAAACTCTGGATTTTACACTGGTTTTGCTTGGAATAGACACGGTCTTACTCTTGGCTGCCCTTTCTTCTTGGTTCAAGAATGGGAATTTTCACCTGAGCACAGCTCTCTGACTGGCAGTGGCATCATCTGGGGAGCGAGAAAAGTGCTTTTTGAAGAAAAAAAACCAAAACATCAAAAGGAGGCCAAAGAGGAGCCTGGTGGTGGCTCCTGGATGTGTCTGGATAACCTCGCCCCCACCCGCTGAGCAGGGACTTTGTGCTCAGGAGACGAGCTGGGGGTGTCAAACCTGCTCAAACACCAGAAGTGCCCCCGTGTCCCCTGCACTTTGTAGCCACTGACCCCGGGCCTGCCGGGCGATTCCTGCCTGAAAACACCAATTTGTTGGAGCTGCAGCCCCTGGGTCAGGGACTTGCTCTGCTCTCTGCTCTCTGCTCTCCTCTCCCCACGGGCCCTGCTGCAGCTGAACCTGGGCCAGGACGTGTGGTTAATAAAATATGAACTCAGCTGGGGGAAGAGGGGTTATTCCAGGGGAGGAATAAATTCCAGGATAAATTCACCTTGTCCCTGCTGCAGGACAGGATCCCAAGCCCTGAAGCTGCAGCACCTAAAGCTCTTGTCATTCCCCCTTTTCCCTGTCCCCTTGACAGCAGTCACACTCACAGCACTTTTTATCTCTTGCTAAAAGCAATATAAAATTTTTATCTCTTCCTCTGTAGCGACATAAACAGGGAAAGCAAAACACAGCCGCCCTGGGGAGAATTCGGGCAGCCTGGCCCTGTTTGTTTCCTAAAACTCCCCTTTTATGGCACCTGCGTTGTCTCTGTGAAATATCACCTGTGCTGGTGACAGAGCAGGCAATAAACGCCCTCCTCCTGCCGGGACAGCAGTGGGGAGCCATTAAGGGACAGGGACAGGACGGCAGCTCAGGAGGCAGAGGGACGCAAGAATTGCTGCCTTTAATATTCATTAGTGCCAAACTGAGGCACATAAAGGTATTTTTCACTGCCTCCTGACAAGCCCTGACGCATCTGGAATGAAAGAATCCGGCTCTGGGGCTGCTGGCAGCTCCAGGTGGGGCTGCCATGGGCCCAAACCCTGCAGGTCCGGGGCAGCGCGAGCCCCGCTCGGCACAGCGCGGATCCCAGCGGGGAAAATGAGCAGTGGAGTTTAGCCTGGCGCTGAAAGTTGCTAAAATGATAATTACAGGAAACAAAAATCCCACTGCCTCTCAGAGGAACATATGATTCAGCCACATTTAGCTGGTTTGGGGAAAAATACCGGCTGGTGGGGTCCCGTTCCCAGCAAGCACTCACATCAGCAGGGGTGGCACCTCCAGTTTGCCCAGTACAGCTGCTCCCAGTTGCTCCACCACAACCCCTGGAGCTCCCTCAGGGTGTTCTGGTCATCCCCGCCACCCCATAGAACCCCAAACCTGCCTCAGCCAAGCAGGTGAGCTCAGGAGCTTCCAGAGCGAGCCACGGAATAACAATTAACAGGATAATGACCCTGAGCCCCAGCAAAGACAATAATCACATTTTGGGAAAGCCAAATGGCTCCCGGCAGGGTTCTGACTAATGGCACCATAATTTACTCTAACCTCCACGTTTCCCACTTCACTCTGTTCGTGGATTTCCAAGTGACACCGGAATTGTGTTGTTTGCACTTTTAATCTTGTAAAAAAACCTTTCCGGCAGCCACACACATTCCATGGGGGAGGATTCCTAATTTATGTAAAGTATTACAGAAAATGATCTATATGACAGTTTGGTGTAAAATGCTAAATGCAAGTCATTACTCACTGAAGATAATTTGAGAGTATTGTGTCAGGGGAGACATTAGATTTCAGAGGATAAAAAGTTGGAATAGGTATTCACATATTTATCCAGATTTGCATAATCAACTGCAGGAGGTGGTGGGTGTTCTCCTGGGCCCAACTAACACATAATGAACTCAACAACAGTTGGGAAACTTTCGATTATTTCCCAAACTATCCACACAATTCCTGGTTTTGGGGGGGTGGGTTTTGGTCTTCCAAAGGCAGCTGTAGTTCCTATCCTAGAAAAAAGCCCGTTCCTGGATTCTGGTGGTGTTTGGAAGCAGCCAAAGCTGGTCCCAGCTGACTGAGGGGATGGAGGCACTGCAAGGGCAGTTTGGTACCTGCTCAATTAAAACGTTTATTTATTGCTCCAGCTCTGCAGCGGGAGGACTGAGCTCTTGTTCTCTCATGGGGAAAGGAGTCCCACTTCTCCCAAGCAATGGGAGAAGGGGTGGTGATACAATAGACCTGAACAATCCTCATTTATCCCCGGCTATCCATGGAATTTGGGCTCTTTCTGTGCTGACACCACCCAGGGGCTTTGCTGGAGTGGCAGGGAGCAGCTCCAAGCTGCTTTCCTCTGCCAGCTTCAGCCTGCTCCTCTTCAAGGAAGAGCTATTGATTTTGTACTCCGGAGAGCGATGCTCGAAATTACAACTGTCCCACTGGAAATTATCCCTTTTCCCCCTCAGACTGGTGCAGCAGCCAGAGCACATTAACTGCATTCCAACCACTCCCATGCCCAGCTGCAGAGCTGGATTTACACCAGAGAACAGCAGCATTTAACCCAGACAGCTCCTAACGAGGCACCTGGAAACATCCTCCATACCTCACCAACTTTGGGGCAATTTCCCCGGAATTAAGGAGCTGCCAGAGCTGCAGGAACCCACACAAAGCCCTTCTCCCAGCCAGAGGAACTGTGTGGCTCAGCCCTTCCCTCTTCCCTGCTTCTCCTCCTGCCGATTCCAGCTCCCCCAGCCTGGAAGTTTTCCCTTCCTGCAGGGTTTGTGCACTCGGAATTGGGGCTTTCATCGTTCCTCTCCTGGTGAGGCCTCTGTGCCACCTGCAGCTGCTGCAGCTCTGAGTCCACGGAGGGCTGGGAGGGTTTGATCCTCCCGGCTCCCTTCTGTTCCCGATTATCCCGGATCCACACTAACCCTCTCCCAGACAGATAAGCAGCTCCCCATTGCCAGGGCTCGAATAAATTCAGTTTAATTCAAGGTGCAGAGCTCTTGCTGTGGCACGTTCCTGTCCCTGCTTCTCCATTCCCATCCTTAAATGTAGGACCTTAAATTTAAGGGTCAGGAAGGGCCCAAGGGCACCTGTGTTTTGAGGACAGCAGGATCCCTCTGCCAGGCATGAAGGAATATCCTGAACCCTGCAGGCACTGCAGCTGTGCCTCACCACACAGGGACCCTCAGGTGTGTGACAGGTTTGGTGTCCCAGCATTTCCCCAGAGCTCAGGGTGGCACGGGAGCGACACCCTGAGCTCAACAATCCCCAGCCCACGGAGACACGACTCAAAAACATCCCTGAAGGAAAGGCACTTCCTCCAGAAAGGCAGGGAAGGGCCAAATACCCCAAACTGCACCTGCAGAGCACCCCCGTGTCCCCTCCTGAATCCCAGCAGGGCCTCCAGCACTCTCTGACTGGACTGGAATCATTCCCAGGCACTTGCAGAGCTTCCCTGCCTGTCTTACCCAGCCTTTTCCAAGCCCTTACTTTTCATCCCTTACTTTTTCCATCCCTCACCAGGTTTATTTTTAATTAAAAAAGGAAAAGGCAGCACTGCTTTGGATATCCTGGAGCCCCTTGCAGGCTCCTCCCTGCGCTGCTCGAGGCCCTGAGGGAAGGAGATCCAACTCCAGTTTTGTTTTCCTGGCACAGTCCCTGTGCTCCGCAGGACTGAGCCTGCAGGGACAGCAATTCCAGCCCCCAGATGGGAGATTAGAGGCCTGTCCCAGTCCATCCACCAGTGTCTGGCTCCGGGACACGGCATCAGCTGCTGGAGATTTGGGGATTCCAGCGAGAGGAGATCTGCACGTGGAGCAGCCAGAGCAAAAGCTCTGGGATTTGGTGACAAAAACACGGCCAGATCTGAGCTAATTCCTGCACCATCCGTGCTGTAAGAGGTGGGTTTTCCAGCAGGATTTGCGCTTCCACTCTGATTCCTGTTGGTTTGCAGCTCCAGAATTCCAGCTTTGCCCAGGCCCTCCCTGCTCCATCCCTCAGCAGGTGAGGGGCAGTCACGAAGGTCCTGTTCGAGTCCCTCACACGCATTTTCCCTGGTCGTGGATTCTAAAAGAACACGACAGAAGATTTGGTTCAATGCTGTATGAAAGAGTCGTTGTAAATTAAAAATTAAAAAGTATTCACCAGCTCCAGAAAGAGTTCAAGCCCATCTGTTACCATAAATTACCTTTTGTTCCTTTATCTTAATGGAGCCATATGCCAGGGGCTGGGAGCTGACAGCTGAGTGTTCCTCTCTCCTTATCTCCTGTTTGGATCCACAATTAACACCGAGCTTTAATCACAATCACACACACTCTGCATTCCCTGGCAGGGCTGGGGCAGAAGCCTCGGGATGATTCCACAGCAAGGGTGTGAGTCAGGAAAATCTGGATCTCCTGCAGCTCCCCTTGGCTTGCTGGGGGTCACTGTTATTTATAACCAATAATTTCCATTAATCCACAGTGATCAAAGTTCATTTGGAGTCTCTGTGAAGTTTCTGCCACATCCTCCAGTGGACCTGTGCTCAGCTCCCTGCGTTCTGTGGAGCTCCAACAGCCCACGGGACCCATGGCAGTGTTTTCCCAAGTAACTGAGATGTAATAAACAGAAGTTCCCATTGGATGGGTGGGGACAGCACACACCGGAGCCAGCCGGTGCAACTGGAGGGGCACAGACGGGAAAATCTCGCCCAGCACTGGCTGGAACGAGCAGACTCTGCACTAAACCAGACAAACTGTAGGATTTGGGCACAGCCAGGTTCCCAAGACATGCTGGCATCCCCCTTGGCTCTGATTCCAGCCAGGCCCAGAACCACACACCAGGCCTGCAACAGCCTGAGTTTAAGAAATAAAATTAAAAAACCCTTTTAGAACAAACCCCAGGGGTTTGACAAACTCCCTGTTTTGCTCATTTTCTATTTAAAATCCCACTCAGGAGCTCTAAGAGCAGACAAAGATGGGCTTAGTCCAAACTGATCCCACCATTTTTCTCCTTGAGGATGAACTTCAATCCTCGGAGTATTAAAGCCTGGAAATGAGGGATTGATAAGGACAGCAAAGCACATCTCCCTCCCTCCTTAATCTCTCCATGAGGGTTTATCTTGTCACAGCCCAGTCAGGCTGGATGATCTCAGACAGTCCCATCACCAGCTCAGGCACGGGCTGAGGCTACAGGCTCCTGAAATCTGCTGGAATTGGGAACTGCCCTTTCCAGTGACTCTGTCCCTCACTGTCCCCTCACCACCACAGCCAATCAGCAATCCTGCCCTACTTCCAGTCATTATTTAACCTCAAGATGCGACATTATCCAGCTTTAGTAATTATTTAACCTCAAGATGTGACATTATCCAGCTTTAACGGCACCAAAAACATTACAGGAATAAAAAAAGACACTTAATGTGCACCCACCTTCAAATCCCTAAACCAACCCCTGCCATTCAGAAAAACCCAAACCACCAAAACCCCACACCACCTTAGAAAACCCTTCCCATCCCTCAGCCTGGCCATACCTGGGGGAACACCTTTAATGTTTGAGTTCACCAGCACCTGCTGAAGGTGAGCCCCACGTGTTTGAGCTGCAGCTCTGACTGAAAGCCGACACAAGGTCGTGTCACCAGAGCTCCCATCCGTCCTCGTTAGCTCCACCAACAGCAATTCCACACCTGCACACTCACAGCTTCCTCCTAAAACCTGGAATGAAGATTTAATGCTGCCCACCAGGGACGTGCAGAGGGGATGGACACGGTCCTGCCTCCCCCACAAGGTCAGGCAGGGCGGAAAAGCTCCTCTTCCAGGGAAAGGACTCCCAGCAAAGCCTGGCCTGGCCCTCGGAGGGAGGAAGGAGGGTTATTTGGAGGAATTATTTTCCTGTTCATGCCCTAATCCGTGCTTGGGGTGAGAGTAAACACAGCTCCAGCTCGGGTCTGTTTGTGCTCATCAAAACCTTCCCAAAGCCTGACACACAATTTAAAAACACCCTGTCAGCTGTGGGGAGGAGGGAGCAGCCGAGCTGCAGACACGAATCCTCCCTTGCCAGTGCTGATGCGACACCTGGATCAGACACTCACTCACAGCCTGCCAGGGATGAGCAGGAGGCGTTGCTGGAGCACCCAAATTTCCACGATTTCTGCTCACGGGAATGTCGGAAAGTGACTCCCCTGGGCAGAAACCCCCTCGAGTTCTGGGAGATGCCAAGGGAGGGTTGGAGAGAATTCCCTGAGCTTCCCATGCCAGCAGAGCAGAGCCAACAGTGCTCTCCTCCTCCCCAGGAAAGCAGCAAGTTCTCCTAAAAGGGAGATTTCAGCTCAATACGAGGAAAAGCTTTTTTAGCAATGAGATTGTGGAAGTTGCTCTGGGAAAATGGGAACATCCCATGTTTACACCCAGGCTGGGCACGTTGGAAAGTGCTCTGTGGGGAACAGCCCTGCCTGGGCAGCACCAATCCAGGGAGATAATCCCTGGTGGGACCCCCAAAGTGCTGCTTTCCTGCCCAAAATCCCCTCTGGCAACACCAAGAGCTGCACACCTTGAGGCAGCACCTCAAGGGCAGCCAGGAAGGGATGGCAGCATTCACACCTCTCCTGGTCATTAACAATAATAATTAATAATAACTTCCTTCTCCAGCAACATCCAGGCAGGAAAGGGCAGCCCTGGAAGGGAACGTGAGGGGGAACTCTCTGTGTCCACCCTCGGTGTCACCTCCCACCACAGAAAGGACCAGCTCTGTAATTTTTTGAAACATTTTACTATTAAAGTCTGAAATATATTCAGAGCACCAAATGACACCTTCCACTAAATGTGCTTTTTCAGCCCCTAGCCAAGTTTAAAAATAAACTTTGCATCTGTTAGCATTCTATTTCTGCATAAAAGGGAGCAGAACAAATCCTTATAATTTTAAAGATAAAATACTCCACTGAAGATAATGCCGTTGCACCACTGCTGGGTAACTTCACAGCAGCCAAAGACTCCGTGTTGTAAACCCTTTTATGAAGCTTTAGTGCTTGGAAATGAAATTGTAAATGGGGAAGCGCAGATTGCTTTGATTTAGAAAATTGTTGCCATTAAAGAGTTTACAATGAAGCCGGTGCTGCGGCGCCGTCGTCCCCGAGGTGTGGGGGGAAAGAGCTCCCAACTCCTCATAAATATCATTGATATTCCGGGGCCGCTGCTCAGTGCGGCAGGAAACATCCTGCTCGTCCCTGTGCAGCCACACAACGCAAACCCTCCACGAGGTGCATTTTTATCAGCAAATTCCTTCCCACTGACTCTGGAATTTCTTCCTCATTTGATCCTTTGATAGTACAGATGCTTTTGTGCCTCAAAGATGTAAAATCAAGGGCTTTGTTTCCAGGCTTCTGGCAAAGCTTCCCTGTCACAAGGGTTCAGACCGGGAGGAAATTTCAGTGCTTCAAGAGGGTTGTTATTTTTTTTTAATATCACCATCCATTAACAGAGCTCTGAAACCTAAATATTGATTGACTTCTGACATATTATTGATGAAACCACTGTTTCATGCAATTTATTCCTACAGACATTATTCAGCTTTAAATTAAGTTCAATGATTATTTAAATTATTTAAAATGAAATTATTAGTTAAATTACAAGCAGCAGCAATTTAAATTGTTATGAATAAATAACAATTTGAGAGATCAACAAGTGTTCTAATTGGTTTTAATTTGTACATGCCAAATATCCTCTCAAGAGTAATGAGAATAAAATGGATCCAGATCCAGAGGTGAATTTTCAGACCAGATGTTACCAGGGCAGCTTTTCACTGCTCTGATACTGCCTAGACCCAATTTCATCTTGAATTAAGTAATTGGCTCCTGGTACAGATAAAAGGGGCCTGGACAAGCACTCGATTTCCCTTTTTATCTCCTTTAAGGACAATAATTAGTTCTGCATTCAGAGCTGTGTTCATCCCCCTCGTTCCTCCCACAACATCGATGCTTTGAATGGGAACATGGAGAGAGAGTGAAAAAAAAATAACAACAAAACCGAGAGTTCAAGGCCAGAGCAGCTGCAGGAACCGGGATTTCCAGGGCCGGGCCCAAGCCCGAGCTCATCCCCGGGGAATGGGGACGAGCCTGCCCTTCCTCAGGGATTGTCAACCACATTGATCCCTTCGTTCCCATTTTGTAGAACGCAGCAAAAACCCCCAAAAGCTCGAGGCTCAGCACCCCCAGGCCGGGCAGGTTCAGGGGCTCGGGTTCCCCAGCCCAGCTCCATGGCCGGGGATCAAAGAGCCCCGGAGCCTCCCCGAGGGGTTCCACACCGCCAGCACGCTGAGAAACGGGGACAGCCCTCATTTGTGCCTGTCCCTGCACGGCCTGGAGACAATTCCAGGATAAATCCTGCTGGAAGTGCCCTGGGAAAGCCCCGAGGCTGCTCCTGAGCTCTGGAGCTGGGCTCTGTTTGGGTGGTCCCAATCCCTTCCCCTCCACCCCGGGCTGTGGCTGCCTTTCCTTTTCTCCTGGTAACTCCGAAATCAGGGATAATGGGATGGATTCTGTCCCTCTGGGAAAGGATCAGCGTTTGTTGAGGGGTTTTACATGACTGTTCATTGCACCCACACTTCAAAGCATCTCCAGCCCCTCCTGAGGAAAGCACAGCAGTGCTCAGAGAGGATTCAGGGCTGGAAGGTCTGAACAGAACAGATATCCCAAAATGGGATTTTATCATGGGATATCCCGAGCTGAGGGACCCTTAGGGAGCAGCACCCAGCTCCTGGCCCTGCACAGACACCCCAACAACCCCACCCTGAGCATCCCTGGGAATGGGTAAGGAAAGGTTTTGTCCCCTCTGACCATAAATAACTCCTCTGCTCTGGCCCAGCAGCTTTAACCTAAGAAGCACCTGGACCCCAGGGCCGGGGGAATCCTGCGTGCAGAGGCTTCTTGTGCCTCAACAAAGGGAGATTTTACAGCCCATCAGCACAAAAATCAACACCAGCACAGCTTCTGCTGATAACTCAAACACGCAGCCTGCCACGACGTAAACCTGACAAACACCCTATGAAAATATTGCCATAAATCCCCAAATCCCCCATTTTCTGAACGTTTTACTGCCAGAGCTCTCCTGAGCAGCTGACTGTGGATTTCTCAGGACACCTTCTAGGTTAAATAAAGAGCAAACCCCAGCGTTGCCTGCATTTGCCAGAGCTTGCAAAAACGCAGCCGTGGCCACCAGCACCGATAAAACATTTTAACTGAGCTCTAATTTAAACACAACCTTTGGCACTCACAGCCAGCTCCCTGAAATAGTGCTGGAAAGGCAGATTTATCCCGGGGCTGAGCAGTGGCACACGCCAGGGAGATTCACCTGGTTCAAATTCATCCAGGCCCAGCCCAGGGAAGCCTCGTGCCTCAGGTAACTGCTAAAGTTTATAAAATCAGACCCAAACCCGCTGCATTTCAGCCCAAAGCTTCAACCCCCTGGCAATGCATCCCTTCTGCATCCACAAGCCACCCTGTAAAGTGGCCTCTTTACACTGATTAATTTTAGGGATTATCTGAAAATCCCACTTGCACGCCATTGAAAAGAGGAGGGGAAAAGCCACGAATGGAAAAAAAAAAGGGGGGGGGGAGTTAAAAAAACGAGGAAAAAGGAAGGGAATGGGTACACAGCACAGGAGCTGTGGCATTTCCATCCCCAGAGTGTCCAAGGTGGCACTGGAGGGCTGGGAGCTGGAAGGACACTTTCACCAGAGCTGGACAGCAAAGAAAACATTGCAAAAATCAGCCTGAAAGGGAAATCTCCAGGAGCAGAAAAACCAGAAAGGAGTAAACCTGAAAAAATCTCCTCATCACTGGCTTCTAGAGACTCACTGCTACCACACCAAAAAGGTCATCGTAAAACCCCCAAAACTCCTGTGAGCTGGGCAGGAGGGAAGCTGCCAGGGGAACAGCAGCAAAGCACCAACTTCAACACAATCCTCTGACAGAAACAGAAATAAAGGG
Organism: Corvus hawaiiensis; assembly: GCF_020740725.1. NCBI lineage: Eukaryota > Metazoa > Chordata > Aves > Passeriformes > Corvidae > Corvus > Corvus hawaiiensis. The sequence goes on along the minus strand of NC_063239.1, from coordinate 2,563,808 downwards.
GGAAGATTCCAAGTCGGTTTTGTTGCCTCTGCAGAACGGCTCCTGGGCTGTCCCCGTGGGTTGTCACCATCCCACCCCAAGTCACATGGAAATGGAATTATTGCCGGCTCCAGAGCACTTGGCAGATTTTTATTTCTAATTGTTTATGAGGGGAGGCCCCATTCTGAATTCTTTTTGAAGGGTTCCAAGCTCTGGAGCTGCCTCAGAGGGGGTATAGGCACTGATGCACAGGCACACGAGGCACTGAAGGGTTTTTGGCAAGCAGAGCCCACCCTGTGGAGGATCCTGGGCTGCTGCAGAGCCTGTGGTGGCAGTTTGTGACATTTCCAAGTGGCAGCAGTGCCAGAGGCAGTCACAGCACAGTGCCAGTGACGTAGGTGACAATTATGTCATGGTTAAGCAGCTCGGGGTTTGTGCCAGCCTCAGAGAGGGGGTGCAGGGCAGAGGTCGTGGTTTATGAAATCCACTGACAGCAGTAATCCAGCGGAAAAAACCTTAATTCACAAGCAATTAAATCACTCTTCAGAGGGAAAAAAGCCCAGCAGAACAATGCTCTGCTAGCAAACTCCTCTGGAATTCTCTGCCCAGCCTGGGCTTGCTTGCTCCTTCCTGCTGTGCCAGGGGGAAAATCCTGGTTTGTACCTCAGAGACCCAGCACTGAACCTTGTCCCTGTCACCCCACGGGGCCTGGCTGGGCACTCGAGGGTTTCAGGAGCTCAAGCAGCAGCACCATTGATACTCCCAATGGTTTCATTAGAACCCCACTAACAATCTCCCTGTGCTGCTTGGCCCCTCTCTGTGCCCTGAGCAGCAGAGCCTCCAACCAATTCCAGATTCCCTTCGCTGGGCTTTTCCCTGCCAAGTTATCCCATCCCAGAGTCCCTGGAGGATTTGCTGCCAGCCAAAGGAGGGCTCTGTGGAACCTTTGAGGGTCTCACCCTGAGGGTAAAGCAGAGTCCTCCGGGGGGAATTCATACCCCAGGGTCCTTTACCCCAAAGTTTCCCTCATTCCCAAGGCTGTGGCCAGGAATTCTTTTCCCAGACTGCTGGGAATCTGAACAGCAGTGTTTTGGTGGTTACAAATCCCAGCCACACTCATCCAGCTCACCCTAAAGAGGAGTCACCCAATGCCCCCAAACTCCTTCAGCCCATTGCAGCACAGGGTGGATCCCACAAACACAGAGCCTGCTCCCGCAGCCAGGACAGGAAATCTGAACTTAGGGATTTCAGGAGAACTCTGGGAGCAGGCAGATCCATCAGGAACATGGCCTGGAATAGTCCAAATACAAATTGCTGACACACATCCCCCCAGTTTCTGTCTCTGGCACCAAATCAGTGCTGGCTGGAATTCACAGCACAGCACTGAGGTGCTCTCACCTGTTTGGGTGGGAAAGGATGGGCTCTGCTCACCCCAAAGCTTTTGGGGTTTGATTGCTGTTTTTTTTTTCTTCCACAAAAAAAGCATGAAATTAAATTTGTGGGCCTAATTAAACAGAAGATGACTCGGGTTTCAGTCCCTGGGCAGTGCCTCGCAGCCTTGAGTGTGTTAATTGTCCGCACTGAGAGCCCAGAAATCCATCCTGCAGTCAATCAGCTGCCGAAGGAAGGAACCTGCAGCAGACTTTATTTATTTATTTATTGTTCCGAGGGTATGTAAAAAAGGAAAACCCCAAGCTCCACCACCTCCAGGTGAAGCAGCACTACTGTGCCAATTATCTGAAGCCTAATTAACCACAGAGGAGTGCTGCCTGTGCAGCATTCTGTAAATAAAATTCTGCTTTTCATCTGGCAAAGCCCCTTGGGGATAACCAAACTTCCATTCCCATGGTCTGACCTGTGCCCGCAGTTCAGGGCAGGGCAGGGAGGAAAATACAGATGCAAATCTCTGCAGGTTCAGCACTTTCACCACAAACCAAGTGGGAAGAGTCCACTGCTCCATTTGCTGTGTTAATCCACCAGTTTTAGATAAAATTCTGCTCAAATGCTCCCAGTGAGTCCCTTTTGTTCCCAGCTGAGCCCGTGACATCAGCAGCTGCCAGGCCCAGCTCTCCAGTACTAATTGGTTCTCACCAGATCCATCACAGAAAAGCTTCTGACATCCTCAGCTCCAACTTCAGCAGGATTTAAAAAATTAGTAAATAGGCCTGAGGAGTCACATGCTGCAGCTGTAATTTAGGAGAGGCTATTTTTGCACTTTAATTTTAATGCAATTTAAGATATTAAACTAAAAACGGTCCCTTCGAGATGCACTGCACCACCCCAGCTCCTCGGTCTGGAGGATAACGCAGGGAGGCTGTGCCAGCGTTTTATTATTTAAAAAGTCCTTCTCATTTAGGGTTTGATCCATTTTACCTTCCTTGACACAGATTAAGTCATTAGAAAATTAATGGAAATCGTCTGCAGGCCAGCAGATTTTTATTCCTGTGGGCCTGCAAACGTTGCTGTCACCCCTGGGGGAGAAGAGAATGCAGGGGAGGGGCCGGTCCCTGGGCAGAGCCCCCCATTCCCTGCCCAGCACAGACCCTGCTCTCACAGCCGGAATCTCTGCAGGCAGCAGGTAAGGGAGGAATGGGGCAGGCAGCAAGGTCTGCTCTGATAGGAGCAGGAAACTGGGAGCATCAAAGCCAAGCCAGCAGCAGAGTCAGGGCTGGGGCAATTCTCCCTGCCAGGATTTCCCTGGATTTCAGGGGCCTTGAGAAGCAGACCCACCCCCCCACCCTACCCCCCCCCCGGAGCAATCACTGCAAACCCAAAAATATCCTCTGCCTCTGGTGGGGACAGACAAAGGGAGCTGCAAGGAGCAACGTCTCACCTTTAATGGAGGTCTGGAAGGGACTGGTTATGGGAGAAGAAGGAAAATCCTGCAGCTCATCCTTTGCCTTCCTTCCCTATTTCAGCCATGGGAACATCCACCAGGAGGTTTTAAACTGATTTTAGTTTGTATTACAGCAAGTGATACCCACTTACAGATGGTTGCTGATTTAAGGCTAATTAATAAAAAGCTTAAATAACCCCCCCTCTAACAATTGGGATTGTAGAGCCCAGGACTTTTCACATCTTGCCCTCTCTGAATCCCTCCAAAAGGATCACTGGGTGTTTTATTCCCAACACTCCAAGCCAGACGTAAAGCCCCTGCCCAGGAGGGAGAATGATTTCAATAATAACATTTTAGTGAGTTACAAACTTTTCTTTTTCTCCCTCATCTGTCAAACACTGAAATCCTTTCCCAAAAGTTGGGAATGAGCAGAGGCTCTTTGTGCACAGGAAAACGGGGATTAGGAATTGAATTGGTGCTTCTGGACGGGGAACTGACGCCTGTCCCGAGGCAGCCACCCCCAATTTTCCACCTTCAGCACCCCTTTATTCCATCCCCTGCTCAGCTCTGGCCTCCCACACCCCACTAACCCCAGGGGATGTCTCACAGCAGAGCTCAACCCTAAATCCAGCTGCTCTCCAGGCAGGATGAACTCCCTGAACTGCCGCGGCATTTCCCAGTGCTCAGCCCCAGCCCAGGGGCGCTGATAATGCCATTAAACACTTGTCAAGGCAGATTGGAGGGCAGGCAGTGACTCAGGGCTCCAAAAAGTGCTTTTCATCCCTTCATGAGAAGACAGAGAAGCCGTAAGACAAAGATATTCTTTGAAGTTTCCTTTCCAAAGGCAGGCACTGAGACAGAATATTTGTTCTCCTGATAAGCAGCAATTTATGAGTTCCCAGCCTTGCTAAGAACTGCTCCAGGTTCGGAGGAGCAGCACTGGGGGTTTTATCTGCCAGGGCCAGGCTGACACAAGGAAGTGCCTGATAGCAACACTCCCAGGTGAAAGGCGTCTACTCAGGGCATCCTGCTCGCCTGCAGGTGCAGGATTAATCCTGCCAAAATATGATTTATGTTGGACTCTCTGGGGCTGAGATAAGTCAAAATAGAACAAAAGACACGTTGGGTCTGTTGACTGAAAAAAAAAACCCAATAATACCAAGCAGTTACTGTGTAATTTTACCGAGGAGAAAAAGTCTTTGCAAAGTAATCATGTCTTCAAGAAATCCCACCACATTAATCCTCCCAAATCCTGCTCCCGAGATGTCTGCAGCAGAGGCTTTGCAGCACTCAGGAAACCTCCCTGAGAGGAGCTGCGGGCAAGATCCAAACTGTGCTGAGGGGCTTTGGGGCCAGGGCGGCGCTGGGGTGTCACAGAGAGGGGGCAATATGGGAAATTGTACTGGGGCCACACAAACCCATCAATGGCAGCCTCTGCTTCCAGAGGAGACACAGTGGATTTAAAACTCAGCTGGGCAGGTTCTGGGCCGGCTCCTGGCTGGATCACAGGGCCCCTTCTCTGTCACTGCTCGAGTTCCCTCAGGCAGATGAAGGTTTGGTAGAAGCTGAGTTTACCTGACGCTGTTCAAACAACAAAGTTTACACTTCCCCGCGCCCAGCAGCTGCTCTGTCAGCTGAAAACAAACACGGAGCTGTGGAAAAGTCAGACTGCAAGAAATCAAATTATGGACTGGATTAATTTCATTCTTCTTCGTCTCCTGTGTTGCTCGTGAAAACAGAACCTTTTTGGATGCACCACACGCAGCAAATGAAGAATTGCTGGAATAGCCACAGAATTCCCCTCTGGCTGCTGAGCTGGGGGTAGGGAAGGTGTAGGGAGGGAAGTGACAGAGCTCCCCCCTGCAGGACCTTCTGACGGGGACTCTGGGAGATCCCCAGTGCCCTAAACAAAAACCAAAAACAAACAAACTCCACAAAAACAACAACAAAAACCCCAAACCAAACAAAAAAAAAAAACCTGAAAAAACCAAACAAAACCCCCCCAAACAAACAAAAACCCAAAAAACCAAACAAAAAACCCCCCACCAATCAAAAAAAAAAACCCCAAACCCCCCAAGGATGCGCAAGGCTGTGTCTGAGGACGACCAACAGGGCCACCCACCTTTGTGAATTCAAGTCTTAAAGACCCCTGACATAGTGCCAGGACTCTCCACAGCCCCCTTGTCACAGTGTCCCCCTTTTTAACCCCCTCATTCCCGAGGAGCTGTGGTGCCACAGCAGCAGGGGAGGCTCCCCCAGCAGGGACAGCCACGGGAGATTTGCTGATCTGATCTCCAGCAGAAACCCTTTAATGACAGCCCAGAGGTCCAGTCCATAAACGCAGGACATCGCCCCGGCCCCGTACCCTGAACGGCCGAAACCTTCATGAACACCTGCCAGGGACAAACCTCCCACCACTGCAGAGCCCGTGGAGACTCTCACCCAAATAAACAAAACCCAGTCCTCTGATCAGCGCTGTTTGCTGGGCCAAAGGCATCATCTGGGGGCACCTGCATCGCCATAAGTACCCACTCAAAAAGGTGCAAACGTGGCTGCAACCTCCTTGAACCACGGAGCAGCACCCAGCCAGAATCAGGGATGGATCAGAACAGCTGCTCTGATCAAAATCCGGCTCTGTCCCTTGGATCCTGTAATTCCTTCCCAAAGCAGCACCCCTGGAGCACAGCCAGGAACCTGCCCCACCTCCCTCAGTGGTACCCAGACAGGATTTGGGACCCCTGTGCAGCTGTGGTTCATTGCTGGGACACAGCAGCAGCCGAGAATTCAGCAGAATTCCATGAATTGTTCTCATTAAACCACCCAGAGCATTTTCGGTGGCTACAAAGAGGGGTCCCCCCACCGCCTGCAGTGCCAGGAGGTCTAAAACCAGACAGCAGGAAGAGCTCAGGCTTAAAACAAGTTCTGTGCTTGTTCCTAGGATGGGAGGTGTTTTTATTTCTATAGATTTTACTTCCACACCTTCATTCACCCTCAAACCCCTGCCCCTTTCCAAACTCAGACCTTACTTAATCCCACAGAGGCCAGGGAAGGGAATCTGCCATCCAAACCTGGAGAAAAATACTACAGGACGGGCAAAGACACAGCTACAAATCACGAAACAACATTTCCACCTGGAGGCTTTTGGATGTCAACTACATTTTGTTCAAAATATTGGAAATCTGAGGCTCAGGGATGCTCCTGGGAGCTGCAGGAAGTAACGAACGCTCCATGGTGCTGAACATGACACAGTGCAAGAGCCAGTGGAGACTTTCACAAGGCTTGGTTAAATCAGAAAAACACTGCTGAGAGATGCTGAGGGGTTTTGAAGGATTTCATCAGGTCTGCAACTCATTTACAGGGAAAAAAAGGAAAAAACATCACACTCACTACCCCAAATTGAAGTTTTCTTGAGAAATGCCCTTTCGATCACTACTTAAGCATTATCCAAAACTACTTTTGATACAAAACCGGCAGCAAACGGCCCTTGGCTCATTGTGATCTCATCACAAACTACCTTTATGATTGTTAAAGGTCATTTACTCCACATGCACTGGACTCCCCTCTGTCAGGGACCCTTTTCCCCTGCCAGAGGTGCCCTCCGGGGGATTCCTGCTGCTGAGAACTCCCCATGTCCCTGTGCAGGGGGCCCCTGGCCCTCCTTGTCCCCCTCTGCCAGGAACCCTCAGCCGGGGAGGACCTGAGGAGCTCTGTGGCCATAAATCCAAGCCCTGCAGCTCTGGATGGGTCCAGGCCCTGCTTTCCCACAGATTTCCAGCAGCCTGCTGGGCCAGGCAGGCTCTGGAGGGGCTCTCCAGGTGTCCCCATCATCCAGGAGGGCCGGGGAGCTGGGAAACGCAGCGGGAACGGGGCTGGAGCAGCACCAGCTCAGCTGCCAGCACCGCGGCTCCTCAGGTGTCTCTTCTCTCACCCCTGTGTGAGCACCCACCTTGAGCCAGCTCAGAGCACAGAATCCCCCTTTTTCTGTTAAATCCCAGCTCGTTCCTGCACATTTGGAGCACAGTCAAAGCCAGCGCTTCCCTTTCTGCCTCACGAGGCACAGAGAGCCCCGGGGCTGCCAACTGTGCCCTGTGCAGAGCCAGGCTCGGGCTGGGCACAGAACGTGTCCCTGTGTCCCTGACAGGGCTCAGAAACCCCCAGCAACAGCACCAGGAGCAGGGAAACATGAAATGGCCTCCCCCAAGATGACACAAATCCCTCCTGCCCTAACGGAGCTCCTTCCTGCCCGCCCAGCCCGAAAAACAGCTTGGATCCCCTAGAAAACATTTTATCCCCCTCATAAAGCGTTTCAAATACAGATCTTCCACAGGCTTGAAAAGAAAACATTATTGGAGTTATTTAAGTGAAAAGCTGCAGCCCAGGCTGTGCCCAGAATCAGGAAGTTTCTCCTCTGTGGATTCTTTTCCCTCCTCCACAGGGAGGAAGGAGAGGTGGAAAGAGGATTTGTTTGGGGAGGTGGGAAGAAGAGGCAAAAGCTCCTCTTCTGTTTCTTTAAGGCATCAAAAAAAAAAAGTTGTATTTCAGAAACTCAACTCATTGTCCTCTCTAAGACCAAGACAAAGATGTGACAACCCCCAAACAAAATTGTCCCAAAACTTATCCCAAACTTTAGGGCCTTCTGCTTAGGCTGGGGCACATCAGCAGGAATTTTGTCACTCATTTCACAAACTGCTCTGCCACCCCTCCCAAGGGTAATCCTGGTTTTATTCCTGCTGTTCCAGCAGCATTTCTCACATTGCAGCTCCCAGGCTCGGGCTGTTGAGCACAACTGAAAGCACAAAATGAACAAAACCAACCCCAAAATCCTCGGGAAGAATTAACGATGAGGCCTTGGAGGGATTGCAGCGAGTTCTGGAGCTCAGCAGCAGCCAGGTCCCATGTTAGTGACCCTGAGACTCAACCAGAGCAGAGCAGAGCAGGAGCATTTCAATTTCAATCGTAGCCGAAATCAGACCCAAACCAATCTGCACACAAACAGGCAAGTCACGGGGCAGAGTTCTCTCTGGGAGAAACCCATCCCCCCTAATGGGACAATAATCCTGCCAGATTCATCGATGCTGACAGATTAAACACTTGAAATTCATCTTTTATTTGGTTAGCTCGTTTGACACAAACAAGTCCTGCATTTTTAATGTTGCAGCGGGAGGAGTAGGAGTTGTGCTGCTCCTGTGGGAATTCGGCACAGCCACAAGCCGTGGGGCCAGGTGACAACAGGGAGGGACTCACTGTGCCACTTGTAACCAGCCACCACTGCTTAGCTATTGGAAACTAAATTAATTTCACTGAATTAGGAACCTAATCTTTCCCTCTGTAATTAGGAAAATCCCATAAAGCTGGACTGACAACAAGAGAGGACGTGGGGATAAATACATTTATTATAAATAAGATATACCAGGCCTGGTATAATCCATTATTCCTGCTTTGTGATGGGCTCCAAAACCTCAGCCAAAAGCAGAATGGAACAAGAGGCAGAGAAATCAGACAAAGCTCCAGCATCTCTCACCTCCTGTTCCTCCATTTCACCTCCTATTTCCCCAGCTGGAGATCCACCAAGTCACTCCACTTTCTCCACAAATTCGACCCATTGATTCCATCGGGTTTCCAGAGCTTATAAAGGTAAACAAGAGGGTTTTGCACTGCATTTATTTATCCCTGCAATAGCTCCTTGCTCTCTTCTTACATCAGGAAATTGCTGCTCAAGGAGGCTCCAAGTCTTCAGAACACAAATCACGCAGGCGAGGAATTAAACACCAGATTTATAACTCTATTTTAACAAATCTCTGGTTTTTTCACAATTACTCCGAGATCTCCAGGCAGGACTTGGTCTGGAAGCCCTGGGTGAGGCCACAGAGCTGAGGAGGACTGAGATCCATCCTTGGTCCCCCAAGCCCAGCTTTGCCAGGCAAAGTGCTGGGAACTGCTGCCCAACATTCCTGTTTCATCCCAGGCCCTCCGTGTTCTTCACAGCCAAGTTAAGAGACACCAAAATTCCACCTGGAAGCTCTGTATTTTTTAAGTGTAAAAAAGAAAACAGGCAAAAAAAAAAAAAAAAAAAAAAAAAAAAAAAAAAAAAAAAAGCAAAAATGCCCACAACAGCAGCCATGGAAAAAAATTCATTAGGGATGATGGTGTCTAAGTGTAATTAAGTGCAATTCCCTGCACAGAAATTCCTAAAAGTACTTGGCACTAAACAATATTGGGCAAGTCACTGGATTTAATAAAAGTCTCTTTCTTAAGAATATTTTTCAATGATTCCAAAGGCCACGGAAGGGGGGGAGGGGAGGGGAAGGTGATGAAAACATTCACCACCTCTGTGCAGGTGAAGTCAGGGTGCCCAGGCTCCTCCATGGCATTGAACCCCTGCCTGCAGGGTGGCCCAAAATGGGATTTATTGACCCCAGCGAGAGCCGATGGGACACAAACCCTCCACACTCAGCGGCACTCCTGCCCTGAGCCAAGGCCCCGTGGCACAACCAGACCACTAAAAAGTATAAATAGAAAATGAACCGTTTTTGTGTTTGAGGCAGATGAATGTGACCATCTGCTCCAGCAGCATCCCAAACCCTCTGAAACAGCAGCCTCTGGTGTCAACATTCTGCTCTTTCCCTCAGACTCCACCTTCAACCAGAAGCAGGACTAAAAATACAGCAAATACACAGCCCGTGGCCCTGAGGCCTCCTTTGCTCTGTGATTTTCCATCTTAGCATAAATCACATTATTTATGTCTGGAACACACTCCAGCAGAACAAAACACGAGGATCAGTGCTCTAATCCAGACAAAACCTGAGCATATTCCTGTCCAAAGTCAGACTTTGCCATGTTCTCTGAATTCTCTCCCAAACTGTTACAACACATCACAAACACAGCAATAAATGCAGAAAAAATACAGGACTGAACAGAAGCCTCAACAAAATAATTCCAAACCATGAACCCCTGCATCCTGCACACCCAGTTCTGCCATCCTGCTCTTTTGAGAGTCCCCAAATTCCCCACGGTGCTGAGAAAATAATGTTTGTTTCAAACCCTGAGTGTCCCTACCTGTGAAAGGACAGCAGAGCTCCACCACCCACACCACAGCTGGGTCACCCTGGGAAGCCGGGAAGTGGGAGCTGGGAAACAGGCCCCGTGCAGCTCCTGAACCCACAAGGAAGGGAGCTGATTTCCCGGGAAGCTCCGAAGTTAAATAATGAAAATATTGCCAGAGAAGCCCACATGAGACCCTGCAGGGGAGCGGGAGGACGGCTCGGAGCAGAGCACACGGTTGTGATTTTAAGGAGACAAAAACCCAGCGCTATCTGGATGGAGCGACTCGAGCAGAGGCAGGAGAGGCTCCAGCAGCGCCCAGGTTCTGCCTGGATTTGTGTTTGTGCTGTGCCAAGCCCACACCCGGCGGGGGTATTGACAGACTTTGGGAGAGATAAATCAATGTAGGGACACCTGTGCCCTCAGCTGGGGCTGGCACAGCAGAAATGTCCCAGCCAGCACTGCTGAATGTCCCCAGACACCTTCACTGTCAACCAGGCTGTGGAGCAGAGAGCCTGGGACAGCCTGACAGAGCACCAGGAACAACCCACACCCCTGGGATGGGGAATGGGGCACCCCAAAACCTTCCCCCAGAGCAGAACTGGGCATGGCCAACCACCAGCAGCCCCCAGAGCGTCCCTGGGGGCTCCTGCACAGCCCCGGGCTGGGCACGGCCGAGGTCTGGGCGAGGATCCTCAGGCACACAATGAAATCCCAGCCCGTTTATGATGAAATAACTGGGGGTTCATCTGATTTACATAATTAAATGCAAGACAAAAGGGGCAGTCTGGACACAACTGACACCCCAAGTCCTGTCCTCACCACCAGATTTATTTCCACATCAGTAGAAGCTGCTGTTTTCACCCAAACTGAGCGTTGTTCCTCCAGAGCCTGGTTTGTCCTGCTGCACAGCACCCCTGTAAACACGCAGCTCTCTGAGCAGCGGGTGATCGCTGCTTCCCACGGCAAAAAAAGCCATTAAAAACCCCTCAAACCAACAGGAACGTTCAGAGATCTCTGCTCCAGCAGCTCCCTGCCCACAGACCCACCCCACTCCATTAGGTGGCTTCATTTTATCACCACAAACCCCGCGGTGCCCGAGCTGCGCAGTGAGAGCCGCGCTGTGGAAACAGGAAAATCCCAAACAATGCTCATTTAGCACCAAATCCACTCGGATCCATGAACGCCGTGTAAGACAGAGCTCCAGGCTTCGGGATCAAGATGCAGCAGAATATTAACGCTCAGGTTCAGAGACATCTTTATGCAGAGATGCACAACTCAAAATTAGTTTCGAGGCATCAAGGACATAATAAATATTAGTGACTCTCTGCTCCAATTACCATCCCGTCTGGGCAATTTTTTCCCATAAAAACAAAAGCCCAGAGCCATCCATGTATATTCATTCCAACAGATTGAAAATGCCGTGCCAGGGGTTTCCACAACCATTCCATTTGTCTTTAATCCCCGCTCAGAACAGAAACCTGAGCGCAATCTGTCTCTGAGGCAGCTTTGAGACAACTTCATAAACTAAAATCTCACAGCTCTGGGGCTGGAGCTGAGCTTTAACTGCTTCAGCCAGAGCTGCCAGTGAACAACACCAGGGAGCACCAGCACCGACACCAAACTGCCCCAAAATTGCTGTTCTGCCTCACGACGACGCCCAAAACTCTGCCCCAGCCCAGAGCTTGGAACGTCCAACCTGGCGAGTTTTAATTAAAGAGTGAAATTTGTTACTTGGCAGCAACAGAAGCATCCTGCAGCTCCGTGGTCTGAAATTCCAGATCCTGACCACGCTTCCCCCAGAGCCAGAGCTGCCAAAGGTTCCCCAGGTGGGAGACACAGAAGGCTCCGAGCACCCCGCATCACTGACTTAGGCACACGCCTATCCCTGTGCAGGCACCGATGCTTCTTGATCAAAATATTTCTTAAAAATTAGGAAATATTCTTTTTCATTCTATTCCCATCATTTATTTCACTGTCCTACAAACCGGTGGTTGGTTGGGTTCTTTTCCCCCCTCAAAGCACCCCAAAAAGGCACATTTTGTCTGTTACACGAAAGCCTCTCGGCTTTCCCGCTGCTGGAGCCGTAATTCAGTGAGAGGTCCGGGCAGCTGAAGTGGCCGGGGAGGCTCCAGGACCTGTGGCGAGGTGCCACAAGCCCGTGGCTTCCTGAGCATGGGTTTCCCTACAGACACCAGAGCCCAAAAATGCCATACAAAGGAAAACGGAACCGCAGACACGCCGGGTGTGCGAAGAGAGAGTTCCACTGGTGCCGAAGCAGCGAGAGGGATCTTTGAGGAGCCACAAAGTCTGATCGCTGCATTGTGTAGGAACGAGCGGTTTGTGATGAGCCTGACAGAGCCCAAACACAGAGCTTGCCTCATCGCCAGCAGGTGCCTTCCTCCGAGAGGGAGAACGGAATCCCCGCCTGCACAGTCCCGCACTTCCAGCAGCCGGAGAAGCCCAGCTAGCCCCGCCGAGCTGCGGGACGCCGGGCGATGAGGGCTGGTGACATCCCCTGGCTGGCTGCCCTGCAGAGGTTACTGCGCTCCGGTGATTTACCGGGAAAAAGTTACATAAAAATATAAAAAAAGAAGGACTCGGAGCATCTCCAGTGCCTGCCTTGCACATGGAAAACATCAACCCCACTGCTCCCATCAGCCGGAGGCACCCGCGCTGCCTCACAGGGATGAGACCGCGCTGCCCGGCGGGGTCCCTGAGCCTCCCGACGCCCATCCCGGGACAGCCCGAGCGGTACCCGGGCCCAGAGCCAGCCCGGGAGCAGAGCCAGCCCCGGCTGCGCGCCCCGTGGGATGCCCACGGACGCTGCTGCGGCTGCACCGCACCGCGCGGAGCGCTCCCTGCCCGAAACCGCAGCCTGCGGGGGATGCTCCGCGCTCCAAGGACCTGAACGGCCGCGACCACCGCCGGGACCACCCCGAGACCCCGCAGCGCAGCCAGGCGCCGTCGCCTCCGGTCCCCGCAGCGGTACGGGTGTCTCTCCGGGAGGTGGGATGCGGGTGTTTCTCCCGGCGGGTCCCCGCCATCCCCCCGCCCTGCGCTGCTCCCGCTCTCTCGTCCCCGCTCCGCCATCCGCCGGCGCTCCCCCCGCTCCGGAGCAACCGGTGGGAGCCCCGCGCCCCAAAGTCGCCCCGGGGAAGGCAGAACGAGCCCCGCTTACCTCGCAGCGCGGCCGTCCAGCTGCACAGCCCCAGCAGCAGCAGCAGCCGCCGGTGCAGGCGCGGGGCTCCCCCGCCCATGCTGAACCCGCAGCGCCGAGGATGGAGACGGGATGCGGAGCCCCGGGGATGCGGAGCCAGGGATGCGGAGCCCCGGGGATGCGGAGCCAGGGATGCGGAGCCCCGGGGATGTGGAGCCGCTCCCGCTCCCTCCGGAGCCGAGCTCCAGCCAGAGAATTCGCTGGGGACTGGGGGCTTTTTGGGCGGTTTTCCCCGCTCCTCTCCCCCGCTCTGCCTCGCTGTTGGGGTCCGGGGGATGCGGCTCCCGGGGATGCGATGCGGGCTCCGCTCCCCGCTCCGGCCGCCGCCGACTCCGGGGCCGCGGCGCGCGCCCGCATCACTAATGAGCCGCCCCTCCCCCCGCAGCCAATTAGGGGCGCGCGGGGCGGGTCCTGCCGGCGGCGCGCGCACAGGTGGGGGGGAGGGGACACGCGAGACCCCCCACCCAAGGTGCGGCGGGGGAGGGGCACCCAGGTGAGCTGCAACACGCCCAGGTGCGCAGGGACACGCCCGGGTGCGAGGGATGGGGACACGCCCAGGGCCCCGCCCTGCACTGAGGCCCCCCCAGGGGTGCGGGACCCGCCGGCCCCGGCCCGGGAGAGCCGCTGGAACCAGCCCCAGCCCTTCCCCCTGGAGCCCCGGGGCCAGGCTGTGACACCCAGGTGTGGCCCTGTGCCCTCCCTCCCTGCCCCTCTGCACTCTCCCCAAATTGCTCTACCTTTTAAACTTGCACATTTGTCCCCAAACGCCTAAAAAAAACGTTCCCGTGACCAGGAATGGGATGAAAAAGCCCCCCAAGCCCATCCCCCCATTCTGGGCTGTTGTTATCAATATTGCAGGGGGCTGTGATCTGAAATTCTTGTTTCTTGCCAGCGGCAGCAGTTTCCCTTCCCCAGCTAATTGCACACCAGTATTTTTATTACACCTGATCAGGACACACCACGAGGGTCCAAGGCCAAAAAATCCTGGCTCTGCTCGAGTGAAACCACAGCTGCTCTGCTCTGGATAAATCCGATCACTGAGAGGTTGGGAAGCAAAGGCAGCACCTGAAGGAAAGGGGATGGATGGAGGAGGGACTGTGGTCATAAAGAACTGCAGCTCTGCCAGGCTCTGTCCTTGGATCCAGCCAGGGCACAGGATTCGGGGATCAGTGGTGTTTTCTTTGCAACAGGCAGAGAGGGAGAGGAAAGGGGAGAAGCCACAGTGAATGTGGAGGGTCAGAGCTTCTGAGGGACACAAACTCCGCAGCAACGGGGCAGGAAAAGGCCCAGAATAAGACCTGGGGTGGAGATTCCCACAGCACAGGGCAGGAGCAGCTGGGCCATGGTTGCATGGTGGCGCCTGCAAGGAATTCTGGCTGTGGAAGGCGAGCGCCGTGGGATTCCTGGCCAAGGTGTTGCAATTTTGTGTCCACTCCCCTTTTCTTTTGGAAATGAACTCTACTTCCATCGGGGCTCATGCCCATCCCCGCTCGAGCAGCTGCACTGAATTCACCCCTTCCCAGCCTCACCAACTCCAAACCCTGCTCGTATCTCAAGTTTAGGGGGGGCTCAGCCACCGCTGACAAAATGTTTTGGAGCCCCTGCCTGGCACAGGCTGGGAGAAGGCAGCAGGATTGGTTCCGTCTCCTGAAGAACAGGGCTCGGCCCCCAGTCCTCCTGGCTTTGTACTGACTTCAGGAGGAAACAAATAATTAAAGCAAAAGGAATTTGTAAACAGAATTTTAAGAGAGAGAGAGAAAAAATCAATATCTGAGCACAGCACATCAGAAGATTCCTTATTCCCTCGCCGTCGAGTGTTTGCCAGGCTCGAGCTCACAACGAGGAGTGGAGCTGCAGAGAGCAAATATATGAAAAATACATTTTCTTCAGCAGCCTTTTAGGTCATTTCTCTGTGTTCAACGCTGCTGAGGAAAACAAAAACAACAACAACAACAATAATAATAATAATAATAATAATAATAAAAACCCAAGCCAAACACAAACCCCACGGAGGAGCAGAGCTGGGCAGCTCCACGGGAAAGTTTTCACGTGGCAGAGCATCCTCCCAAGCCTGCCCACGTCAGCGCAGCCGCTTCCTGCTGCACACAGAGCCACTTCTGCCTCGAGCCCCACTAATTATGGATTTTTGCCTACGCCACGGAGTCTGTGTTTGGTGCTTCAGATAAAAATACCGAGTCCTCAGTTTATAACGCAGCTCTGATGGGGAAGGAGAGAGCAAAAGTAGAAATAAGGGCAGCAGCTGGTGGCTTCAATCAGCGCACTTGGAAATGGAAATAAGCAGAATATTCCACAAAAATAAAATCTCAGGGTGAGGCAGCTTCTTCTGAGCTGGTGGAGTGCAGCTCAAGCTGAAGTTATGCATCCTTCAAGCGCTGCCGCAGAATAAATAATAATAATACAGAATAAATAGAGAAATAAAGCTCTATGCACACCAGGGCACTTCAGTGATTCCAGGAATGGAGGCCTGGTCCACATTCCACATCTGGGAGCCTGCATTTCCTGGAAACTCCAAGCCTAAAGTTTGAGGCAGCTTCATCAAAACCCCACCAAAAAAGAGAAGTCAAAAAGGACAAAGTTGCTTTGGTTTGGCCTTCCTTGAACACCTTGACCCAGCAGCCACATCCCAGTGGGAAAACGCTCCTGGGAGCGGCAGAGAGAACCTGGAACCCAAAATCTCCACTCCAGAGGAACTTCTGGGCACCTTTTCCCCCATCTCAGGTTTGTTCTTGTGCCACTCAGCTGGGCGCTGAAGAGATGCCTGCAATCTTCATTACCTTGCTGAACACACAGCACTTCACAGCTGCAAAGGAAATCTTTGCGGGTAGAAGCCGCCAATACCCCGATCATTCTCAATAACCCACAGAGCTGCAGGCTGAAAGGGGGGGAAATAAAGGATAAATCAGCTCCTCCGTCCTGGAGGCTCAGCAGAATGTTCCAGCTGAGCTTGCAAAGGTGCTCTCAGTCTCTGTCTCTGCTCAACTGCAGCACGAAGCTCTGCAGCTGGGTGATCCCAGTTCGGCTGTTGTTTGATGGATGCCCTTGGAGAACCCCCGTGTGCCTTGGAATAAATCAGGATTCCTGTCACCTGGCTGTCAGAGGAGGGCTGGGGACACGGATGAAAGGCAGCTGCCTCGTTTTCCTGCTCTCGCAAATAAAAACATCCCCGGGAAGTGACAGAGCCGCTGCTGCTCTGAGCGTGTACAGCGATGAAAGGAGAAGAAACACACCCAAACCAGGGATGTTCATGGCAGAGAGCACCGGGCAGGGAGCAGCTGCAAATGTTCCCACCTGAGCGGCAGGTAAACGATCCAGAGAGAGCAGAACACCCCCGGGAACGACAGATAACAGGAATTCTGTGAGCACTGAATGGGCTCCGCTGTCCCAGCCCAGCCCGACCATCAGGAGCCGTTCTCGGGCATCGATCCCGCGGAGATAAAAGTGTCGGGTTCCACAGGACACCCTGAACATCAGAAGCTGCTGAAATTCAGCCTCTTCTTCTTCCTCTGCCCTCGGGTGTGTGACACTCTCCAGCTGCCCCTGCTGTCCCAAACCCATGGAGCTGGAGGAGCTTTGGATCCCCTGGCGTTGACAGAACACATCCCCTCATCCCTGCCCCGTCCAAGACCCTGCTCTGCCGGGCCAGCAATAAAACAGATACTGGATATTAGTTCTGTGCAGCCCTTTCTCCAGCCCTGCCCCCGGAATTCCTTCCTCATCACGGGGTCCCTGTGTCCCTGCAGCCCAGGGGGTTCTGTGCACCCACAGCCTCCTCCTGGGACGTTCTGCAGGTCGGGAGAGCCCCTCACAGGTGAGGCCTCTGCATTTCCACAGCTCACAACACAGAAATTCAAAATTCATAATGCAGAATTTTCAAAATTCGTGACACCAAAGAAAAGTTTCATCATTTTCTCCTCCTCTTGTGCCACATCCTTCCCTCCTCTCCACACAGCTGGGCTTTCCAGGAGGCATTTCCTGGGGTCTGTGTCTTTATACGACCTTGAAAATCTCACAAAATAATGAATTACTGCCCCGAGCAGCAAGACTCAAACTGGACCCAGCCCCAAAACGAGCCCTGGCAGAGAGAATTGCCACAGAATTTAAAGACGTCTGATGGCCTTTAATCAGCGAGGCCAGGCTGCACTGCAGCCTTTGGGAACAACTCCCGTTTGGATTTTGCAGTCCCCTCAAGTTTTGCGTTATTTTGTTTCCATATCAATAAAAAACAAAAAATAGAAACCCTTTTATTTCAAAGGATAAACTTCATCCTCCTAAGAGATGAGAAAAAACCTCTTTAAAACCCCCATGATGTTTCTCTAAACAATTCCCAGCCACTTGCTTTCAAGTGAAGTCCCCATTTGATCTGTCACAAGCCAGCAGCTCTGATGAGCTAAAAATCTATATTATTTTTTAATCCATTAATCTAAGATGAAATACAATGCAATTATTTCCCTGTGTTTACTCATTCCAAAGATCGGCAGAGAGCGCAGAGCAAAGCAAATCTGATAAAAAGTAAAATGCTGGAGTGGCTGGCCGAGCTCAGGATGGGGAACTGCGCATTAACATGCTGGGGGGCACAACAGCTGAACTTCACCCATCGATTTTAGGAACCGTAAGACCCAGGCATTTAGAAAATGTCATAATCTTCATACCTAATTCGCTCTTTGATTTGTAATTTGGGGAAATGAGCTGCGCTTGAAATTCCACCTGCAGCACTTCCTCCAATTTCAGCATTCATTATTATTTAATTATTATTTAATTATTATTTATTATTATTTATTATTTAATTATTATTTAATTCCAGGCCCTTTTTATATTTGTCCACGTAAATCAATGCTTTGGTCTCGCCTCCACTGGCACATCCAGGGGTTGTGGATAATAAGGAAGATAAGGAAGGCCTGGATGTGGCACTGAGTGCTCTGGGCTGTGGACAAGGTAGGGATGGGGCTCAGCTTGGACTCGGTGACCTTGCAGGGCTTTTCCACCCTCAGAGATCCTGGGATTCAGTGACAAAATCTGAGTTTCCTCTGGATGTTGCCCCGTGCAGCCCGAGGAGCCTGGGAAGGAGAGAGCAGCCATCTAAATAAATTAAATTACACTGCAAACATGTTTGGCTGGATCAGGGACACTTCCCTGCATTGTCCTGGACTGATCCCACAGTTCCACTTTCCTCTGCCCCCGACGTGGAGAAACCTCACAGGATTTGCCCCTAATGAAGCACAGGGCTGGAGGCACCCAGGTGTCATCACTGAGTTGCCTCCTGTGCTTCTGCAGTGGCCACCTCACCGCGACTTTCCAGGAACAGCAGGAAAGGGGGACGGGGCCTCTTTGCTTCATCATTCCCATTTAATCCGTGGCTCGGAATTGCTCCTGATCAGCCCCAAATCGCGGAGAGCAACGGCTCGGTGACCTCAGGAGCGAAACACAGCAAGGAGCCGAGATGTTCCTGAAGCATCAAAACATTCGGAGAAACGAGAGAAAGGCGCGGGGCGGAGGGGTCACTTCCCACGCCCCCATCCCATCCCGGCAGCCAGGCAGCCCTGCTCCCCTTCCAGCGGGATCGGGGGGCAAAGCACCGCCTAGGGCCGGGATTCCGGGATTCCGGGATTGGCGAGCACTTCTGGCTCCGTGCAGCAGAGGGAAGCAGCCGGCGCCGAACGCGGCCGCGCACGGAGGATGCGAGGATGGGCTCAGCCCGAACGCGGCCAACTCTGCCAGGAGTGATCACCGAGGGCGGGGGCTCGCTGCAAGTGGCCCTCGGTGAGAGATGAAGTGGAATTTCCTCCGGCTCCAGGGAAAACTCTCTGAGCTCAGGAAAAAGAACCCAGCAGAGTGGGATGCAGGGTTTTGCTTTGCTTGTCCAGACCTGGCTTCAGGTGTTGGTGTTTTACCAGAAAAACTTACTACAAACACAAAAATTTCCTCAAATCTTGAGAGTCTCTTAAGAATTTACCAGTAAATCTGCTTTACTAAATGGAAATACATCCCCAGGTTCCACTGCTGGCAGAAAAAGGAGAGGAAATTTTGCCTACAATTGATCTGAACTATCTAAAATCCAACGTTTTATGTCTTTGGTGTGATTTACCTTCACGCAGGAGCCAAACACTGCGTAAAGCTCACCTCTGGACCCTTCTCTCCTGTAGTTCTGGTGTTTGTCAGTCCAAAACACCAGAGGAATTAAATGCATTTAAAGACACCCAGCTCTCCTTCACATGTAGAGGAGGCAACAGAGCCCCCAGAGGTGTTTCCCATACGGGGACTGCAAGTCCCAAACAGGTCAGAGACAGCTGTGATGCTGAAATCGGATTTCATCCTGGACAAAAGACTGGAATTTACCTGCCCTGCTTCCCAGGGCCAAGCATTCCCTCAAAATTCCCAGGTGAATCATCCAAGGCCATTCCTGATCTACTTTAACTGCCCGTTACCATAAGTTTGTGAAAGATGCAACACAACAAACCCCAGAGCAGGGACTGAAGCACGCACATTTGGGAATTTCAGTGTTTTCCATGGGGTTTTCCCTTCAGCCTTGAGCCAGGGCACCCCTTTCTGCCTCGAGTCCCCTTTCTGCCTCAAGTCCCCTTTCTGCCTCGTGCCCAGGGAGCTGAAGGAGACAATTCCTTGATCCTCCTATAAAGACAATT
Source organism: Corvus hawaiiensis (assembly GCF_020740725.1). Classification (NCBI taxonomy): domain Eukaryota; kingdom Metazoa; phylum Chordata; class Aves; order Passeriformes; family Corvidae; genus Corvus; species Corvus hawaiiensis. The sequence continues at coordinate 2,544,073 of NC_063239.1, read as the reverse complement.
TGTGGGAAGGGAGGCAGAAGGAGACAGCCCAGGTAAGAATAATTACAAAGCCATCAAAGGCCCGGATCATGTGATAAAACCCTAAGACTAAATTGCTTTGAAATACAGATTTTTTACTTTCCTCAACACTTAAGGTAAAATAATATAAAATAACTGCTGTCTCCCGTTAGAACTAAAGGTTAAAGGCTGGTAATTACTGATTATTTAAAGGGTGGCTGTAACGAACTAAGATAAAGAGACTCACATTTCTAAGCCAGGACTATATTTTAAGGTGGGAACGTGACTGCTCTTGGATTTGGAGCCAAGCTGAGATTTGCAATAAAGTTCTCCCAGTCCCAGGAAATGTGCAATGCTCCAGATAAGAAATGGATATTTTTTAGTAGGATGTTTGTATTTCCCATGTCGGTAAACACCCACATTTTAATAAATCCAGGGGTTTTGCAGAGTCAGACACAAACCCAATTCTTGCAGCGTTGTGTCAGGGAAATCTGCACTTCAAGTGACACGACCTTGATATGAAAAAAGAAATTAAAGCCAATGCCATCACTGTGTATTGCATTATATCACCAAAGCAGAGCATCACACCAGGCTTTTGGAACATGATCTCCAGCAAGGGAATAAATTCTCAGCCACACAGAGATTCCTTTAACCTCTGATTTCAAAGCCAATCATGACAGGAAATAAAGCACTTTCATTTAGCTTTTCAAAGCTGGAAAATACATACAGAGGAATAAAACAAAGCAAGAAAAAGCACTGAGATTAATAAGGAAAAACTCCTCTGAGGAGGTTTCTGTTGGGCAAGTCAGTGCTTCAAAAATATTAACTTCAGCTTTGCTGAGTAAAAGTAATTATTTTCCCCTAAGTCAGCTGATTCCCGGTGCCTTTTCATCCATTGTCATCTCTCGTTATTTGGGATATTCACAGAGCTCGCCGTGATTGCGTTATGGCGTTAAGAGAATGAAATTCCAATTTAGAAGATGCTTAGTGCTGGAAAACCTTCGGCTCTGGCTGGGGCGCAGCTCCTGCTTTGAAGTGCTCCCCCCGCACCTTCAAAGGCTGCAATAAACCCCGTCAGAAACTGGGAAATGAGGTTTGAACCAAGCCCTGCCTCCCCAGAGAGCTGCGGCTGCAAAGATCCATCCCAGAGGGAGCCTTGGGGAGGAAATTCCTCCTCTTCCATCGGCTGCTGCTGCCCTTATCCCTCCCCATCGCTGTGACCACGGGTCCTATGGATCCCCGATGGAAAAGGAGGCACCGCGGGCTCTTATCAATGGGAATTTGGAGAGTAGGAGCAAGGATGGCAGAGCTCGAGGGTGGCGAGAGGAGGGCAGGCGGGTTTTTCGATAAGCAGCCCTGTGCTGCAGATAAGGCCGGGCTCGCTCTCCCCACCCTGGTTTCCCTGGCAGCAGCACGAAGATGAGGAGCCTTGCCCTGGATTTGCGGATTCTGAGCTGGGAATTCCAAAGGTGTTGGAGCTTTGGGGCAGGGAGGGAGTTCAGAGAGCCCTCCTGAGCCTCAGCACTGCAGCGCTGTCCCCAGGTGCCACAATCCCCTGGGCAGGAACGGGCAGTGCACAGAACATCCCTCCCCTCAGAGCCAGGCAAATCCAGCCTTTCCTCATCCCTGAATCACCATTTTGCCGATCTGTGGGTCAGGAATGCCTCGCTTTGTTTTCCAAACCAGCCCTGGAAATGCTGGCTACAGCCCTGACCTTCTGCAGTGAGAACACCGCCAGGCCCCAACCAACCCAGCCCGGACACAGAGGGTGTTGTACTCCAAAAATCCTGCATCCCACATCACAAAACCTGACATTCCCATCACCACTGACCAAGAAGAGAGGTGTAAACCCTCCCATTTCATTTTAGTTTTTAGGGTTTTGGGGATCCATCAGCAGAGTCCATAGGTTCCACACACCTTCCCTTCCCTTCCCTCTGAACTTCCAAGTGCAGCAGAAGTTCCATCCAGCAGCAGCTGATTATTGTGTCAGCAAAACGCTTCTCTCCCTTCTCCTTCTACCAGATAAAAGACATTTATTACCCTGTCCCTCTCCAGCTGATGCTGCCGAGATGCCAGACCAGGGAATCTCACCCCGGCTGTCCCATATTGTCATTTTAATTAAAGCCACATCCTGGAAATCGCCGTGTGCTGCTGAGGCCCTGATAAGATCCCGTTATCAGAAAGGAGCGAATTTGCGATGCTATCTGGGCCAGCCCATGATTACCTGCCAGAACAAAGGGAACGTTATTAAACAAACCCCGTTAGATCGCTGTGGGGGAAGAGGATGAAAACCACACTCTGCAGATCCTTCCTCTCCTTGGGGTCACACCAGCACACGGAGAAAGAGGAGGAGTTGCTGCTCCTGCCTCACCGAGGGAAGTTTCTCTCCTCTGCTGCCGTTTATTAGCAGCAGAAACACCAAGTTTAATATCAATTAACTCCTGGGAGATGACGGGCTCCCGAGTGCCTGCTCGAATGTTTCATTAAAAGCGTGAAGTGACTGTGTTTGCTTTTCCAAACACAGCCTCCGCTTCCCGGGACCGAGGAAGGAAGGGTTCGTCCTCTCTCCTCTGGGAGGTTTAATGATCTCCCGTGCAACAGAAGCCGCGGGAGGGAATTGCCACAGCGCGGTTTCTTTGCCTTGATCCCATCCTCCATCCCAAACAGCCCGAGGTGGCTCCTGGGCTTCGTGCAGCAGTTCCAGGCGAGGCAGAGTTGTCACAGCCTGGGATTCTCCCATTTCGGTGCTTTTTTCACCAAACCCAACCTTTTATTCCTCCTCTTATCCCCCAGGTGTGCCCAGCTGTGTCTCTGTCCAGCCCAGAGTTGATGCAGCAGAAGGAGCTGCTGTTCCTGTCCCCGCCAAAAACCATCTCAGCTCGTGGCACCAACAGAATAAAAACCCCTCCCATCTCTGCTCACCCCGGGATAAAGAGACAACCCCAAATTTCTGGGAATTCGGCCCTTCCAACTGAACTTATGATAACGTTTCAGACCAGTAATAGTGGTTCAATTAGTAATGAAAGGTGGAATCGTACAAGCAGGAATTAATTCAGACCCCAAGTAAGTTTCAAACTGCATCTGTAAGAGAGAAGAGTTTCTGGGCAAATGTCAGAGTCATCAGTAGCTTCTCTAAAATGCATTGTTTTATCTCACAACCAAAAAAAATCATGAAAGAAAAGCCACCAAAAGGAGTTGGTAGCTGATAAAAACGATATTCCAAATAAACTCAAGCACTGCAGCAGGTATATGATAGAAATTCATCAGAACTTAATGAACTGGTCCTTAAAAAATACCCTTATCTTCCTCATCCATATGTATTTTGATGGGATAACAATTACAGATCCGATTTAAAAGGGATGCCAGCTCTGTTTGATGTGTTTTCCTCTCATCCTGCTGGCAGCAGGAGCCCTTGAGGCCTCCCAGGATTGACTTCCCATGGATTTGTGTGGTGCCAGCTCCATCTATTGATGGAGAGGAGGGAGATGTGCAAGGGTCTGAGTGGCCTTTGTGCCCTAAACCCAAGATCCTGAGGGAATTGAGGCCCTGGGGGTTTATCCTGGCTGGGCTCTCACAGCCCCTGTGTGTGGGGGGGAAAAAGAGGAGTCTCTGCTCCTTCTGCTCCCAGATCCCTGCTGGACCTCCTGCTCTGGAGCCCTTACTGATGGTTTTTGAGGATTGTGGAAATAGGAAACAGCTTCAAACTCCCCAGCCCTGCAGTGTTTGCTGTCTGGCCCAGCCAACCCCGAGAGCTGAGGCAGCTTTTCGAACCATTTCATTTGGGTTTGAGGAGTTTTCCCCAGAGGTTTTCAGGAGTGCAGAGGCACCAGCGTTTCCGTCCTGGTGCTTCACTGAGGACCTGGGCGCTGAGTCAGGAGTATTTGCTCACAGCAGTTGTTGTAGGGTTTGTTCCCTGTCCCAGCCAAGATCCTTCCCAAGGGCCCTGCAGGGGCTCAGCCCCTCTGGGAGCAGCTGCACAAATCCTTTGCCTTCCCTCCTGGGACTGATTTGGATGTGAATGGATTTTGTGTTCAGACATTCCTGGCTCTGGCAGCTCCATTCATTGACTCCGTGAGCGATCTCACCTCCTTGCATTCACCTTCCTCACCGTCCTTCCAACACCATCTCCAGCCACGAACGTTCTCCTTCCACAGGGCTATTGTCCTACAGTATTTGCCTCCAAATCCCAAATGCATTCATTTTGGCATCCCAGCTCCTGTCATTTTCAGCATTTTCTTCTAAGTGATCACTAAGTAGGAGAGAGAATAAAAACCCCCTTTAAGATGAACTTGCAACCTTTGTATTTTCCAGACACTTCGTTTCCAAATCATCTCAAAATACGTGAGATATTGCAAGACAGGGCAGTGGAGTTCACAGGCTGCCAGGGACTGGATTCGTGCCTGGGAAGGATTTCCTTGGCAGCGGGGTGGCCGCGGCCGGCGGCAGCTGCACCACAAAAAGGTGTGAATGTCCCTCGTTTCACACATTCATTGTTGTTTCCAGCGATTTCTTACAGCAACGTTCTGCTTCTTTTTCTCCCATCCCTAAATCTGTATTGCGCGGAAAACACAAAAAAGAACATTTTCTAATTTTCTCTCAGGCTGTCCCTAAGTAATATTTAATTTTATTTAATACAAATAAAGAAACTTCTACATTTCCACCATGTTTTTTGTCAAAAATCTTCAACCAACGCTTAACATCTCCCCAAGCATCCGACATTTCTGCTGCTAAACTCCAGTTGCTATGGAGAGAATCCTGCTCATGCTCTAAAACACAACAAGTCACCTTCAGCTCAGAAGATTTTACAGAATACAGAGGTTCCTCACGCAGAAGATGTTGGCAGATAAACGCAGTTCCCACAGGATCATTAGCCAGGATATTCAGTCATTTCTCCTCTTCCCAAAGTCCGCGGGCAGCTTCCACCATCTGGTCCCGTGGCTGCGGTCAGATCCTGCACCTGGAGCTGGGAGAGCCCAGAAAGCCCCGGATTTCCAGGTTCTCAGGGATCACTGCCAGGGACACGTGCCTCAAACATGGAAATGAAGAGCGAAAGGGAGGAAAAGGCCGGATCTGTGCTCCCTCTGGCCGGCTCCGGGGTGGGTGTGGGTGCAGGGCTCTGATCCCAGCAGGGAGAGATTCCCTTTGGGATGGGGCTGGCATTTCCTCCGTGTCACTGCCGCCAGGCAGCAGGGAACAGGAGCTCAGTGACAGCGGCAGCCTGCCAGCCCTGCTCCAAAAATAGCCAGGCTCCAAAATATCCACCCCCAGCCCTGGCCCCCAGGAGATGCAGGAGGACAGGTCCCGCTCAGCCCCGGGCAGGGAACCCCCCTCTGCAGGGGCAGGATTCAGGTAATTCAGGTAATTCAGAAAATTCAGATAATTCAGATTATTCAGAAAATTCAGAGCTGAATTCCACCAGCCAAAAGAACCGAGTAAAGCAGGAGCTGCTCCAATTCATTCCCATTTATCCCTCCGCTGAGTGCACTCCTGGCAGCCCTGAAATGGCCAATAAATCTCCTGTTCCCGGTCCAGGAGGGCTCCCTGAGCTCTCCCCCGGTCCAGGAGGGCTCTCTGGACAATTCCTTTGGCAACACCTCCCGTCAAACCGGTTTTGCACAGAGGAAGCTCTGCTCTGGGCTGAGCTCAGGCCACAATCCATCCCAGCTCCCTTCTCCTGGGAAGGGAATTTCAGGCATTTCACAGCACCCTGGGCAGCCACTGTGGAGGAGCTGGAAAACCAGGAAAACTTCCATTGCCCTGGCAGTTGTCTGTGCCAAGAAACCCTTAACACGATTTATTGACAGCGAGCGCTCCTGTTTCAGAGCAAAGCTTTGATCTCCCGTATCAGCATCATTTGGAGCAGCAGATCCAAGATGCCATTGCAGGGCTGGTTATTGACACCGAACACGCTCGGATTTCATTTCAAGGATGGATTTGCTTCTCCTCATGAAGAGATTTCAGAGCTCTCAGCCCTTTTTTCTGCACAAAGCAGCCACAGGAACCTCCCCAGACGCTGGGTTAGGATAAAACCAGGTCCAGCCTCAGTCACGCACTCAAGACATGAACTCACCTGAGCCCCTCCATCCTGAGACCTTCAGAACGAGAGGGGAAACCTCCCACCCCTTTTTATAAATGCAGATGCAATTCAGGGCCCACACCCCAACCTTTTAAAGGCAGCCTTTGAATTCTTTTAAATATAAACATTTAAAAACTCTTCAGGAAGCTGAGGAGGCGCAGTGTGAGAGCAGAGCACCGTCACAGGTACAGGGTGGCTGCAGGACAGGACACAGGGAGCAGACATAAATTGTGTAGAATTTTCACTGTGACCAAGGATAAGTTAGATGCCATCCAGTGCACATCTTAAATTTCTACATGAACTTTCTGTCAGGGACTCAGCAGAAATGTTGCCCATCACTCACTGGAGGCTTCTGTTACAATTCTTGCCACGTTTTTTGTTTACCGGCACAAGGATGTGGCTGGGGTTTCATTTATCCTTCTTCCCTTGGCCCCATCGAGGGTTTTAATGAACATTAGGAGCCCACTGCAGTGCGAAGCCTTGAACTTCCCAAAGCGACTGACACAGCTGCTCACCAGAAATCTGCATCAACAAAGTCTAATTATGCCTGAAAAGGCAAGTCCATAAAAGGGAGAAGAAGAACAGAGCGAGCCACAAACAACATCTGTGGCCAAGGTTTAGAGAAGCTGTGTGAGGAAAAGCCGGGCAGTGGCACTTGACATTCTCACCAGGAGCATCAGGGGACCAGAGGCAGGAACAGATGTTCGGAAAAAGTATCAATTTCAGCCACTAATTTAAACGAAACCCTCTCTGGAGGAAAAGCTCACCCAGCCTGCCTGGACCAGTTGGTTTTTAGTGATGGAGCTGACATCCCATTTCCAGCAAATCCATCTTGTGCCTGCTCAGGCACCTCGGGGCGAGGGGCTGAGGGGGGGGGTGGGGTGGTTTAGAGATAAATCAGAGCCCCTCAGCCCCTCAGCCTTGTCCCCAGAACAGGAGGACCCTGCCAGGTGTCCCTGTGTCCCCACAGGAGGTGCCCAGGTCGTTCCCACCCTGCCAGGCTCCGTTTAAGGCTCCGAATGGAGCAGAGCCCTGCTGTGATCGGGGCTGTCCCCATGAGCTGGGACTGTCCCCTGTTGTGACCGGGACTGTCCCCTGCTGTGACCGGGACTGTCCCCTGCTGTGATCGGGGCTGTCCCCTGCTGTGACTGGGGCTGTCCCCATGAGCTGGGACTGTCCCCATGAGCTGGGACTGTCCCCTGCTGTGATCGGGGCTGTCCCCTGCTGTGACCGGGGCTGTCCCCATGAGCTGGGACTGTCCCCTGCTGTGACCGGGACTGTCCCCTGCTGTGACCGGGGCTGTCCCCATGAGCTGGGACTGTCCCCATGAGCTGGGACTGTCCCCTGCTGTGACCGGGGCTGTCCCCTGCTGTGACTGGGGCTGTCCCCATGAGCTGGGACTGTCCCCTGCTGTGATCGGGGCTGTCCCCTGCTGTGATCGGGGCTGTCCCCATGAGCTGGGACTGTCCCCTGCTGTGACCGGGGCTGTCCCCTGCTGTGACCGGGGCTGTCCCCATGAGCTGGGACTGTCCCCTGCTGTGACCGGGGCTGTCCCCTGCTGTGACCGGGGCTGTCCCCATGAGCAGGGCAGCGCAGGCACAGGGTTAAACCCCGCCAGGTGCGGGCACAAGCGCTGCTGTCAGGACGGATGAGGGAGGCTCCGCTGAGCTCCCACTCTGTGTTTATCCAGCTCCCAGCAGATAAACACAGCACCGACACCAGGAACTTCACCAGCGCCGGGTGAGTGCAGGACAGGAGCGGCTCCTGTGACTCTCCGCAGCTCAGAGCTGTCCAAGGCTTTGCTCCTCACCTGGAATCAGCCCCAAGTTCCTTCCCAGCTGGGTGACAGGAGCTGGGTTATCTCAGGATGAGGTCTGAGGTGGAGTCAGGTCACGCCTCAGCTCACAACGTTCCTGGGTAAAAATCCCCGTGTTTGCTGCCAGCACAGCACGGACCGTTCATCCTTCGGTGCAAGCACCGGGGCCCCGCGAGCGCCCAGCACCAGCGGCACAAAGCCACCTGCAGACCCCCCTGTCCCTGGTGCTGTTCCTGGAAGGCTCCTGAATGATCCTTTCCCTTTGTTCCTCTGTAGATGGAATTCCTCACCTACCACCAAACCACGGATTTTGTTGATGATTTCCCAAAAATCCCCCAGATCTGAAAAGGATGATTCCCCACTGACCCAAGCCTTCAGAATTCAAGAATCCATTCAGCTTCAGCTGAAGGATTTGAAGACAAAGTAAAGCAGCTGAATGTCATTGAGGAGAGGGACACGAAGTGACGAGTTCGGAGCTTCAGGAATTTCAGTTTTAGGATCTGTGTCTATATTGGATGTATGATGTAACACACATATATATATATATTGCAAAATCTTCTATTTGATGCCTCAGCACTCGGGGCTTTGCTCATCCAACGCTGCCTTTTGCACCAGAGCATTTTGTGCCAGAAAAATGTGTTTTGTGTTTTAATCTTCCATGGAATGCAGATGTGATGCTGCAAAAGGAATAAACCCAATGGGGCCAGAGCAGTTCCCCCTGCCCATGTCGCTGTGCCCTCCCCTTCCAGTCCCCTTCTCCAAAAAGATCTGATTTCTGTCTGTGCCGTTTTATTGATATGGAAACAAAAGAATTCAAAATAACTCAACGAGTCAACCCATTATCTCGTGGCAATAATTCAGTTAAAGGTTGGTAACACCAGTTTGTTGCCAGGCCGGGCACCCCGAGGATCTGCAGTGCACACAGGAATTCTGGGTCATTCCTCCTGTAGCAAGGAACTGTTTTTTCCCTTTTCCACACGAATGCCTAAAACCCCCTTGGGGAATGTTCAACCCTGTCAAAACAAAGGCACAGAGATTTTTAAGAAACAGTTGTGTGAACAAGTAGGGCAAAATCCATAAAGAGTGAGCAGGCGAGAAGGAGATTCTGTTTGAGTTCTAAAACGGAGCCAGAAAGAAGCCCTGGATTTAGGAATGCCTGGACGTGTGTACATGGATGCACATTCCTATTTCCCTGTGTGCTGCGGGCACAGCGAGCAGCCCCAGCCAGAATTCCCACTCTGGTTCCTGCCCTTCCCACCCCTCTCACTTCATCTGGGATTTCTTGGACGTGCTGATTCCACACCCCCCCCCTCCCCCCCCCCCCCCGCCAAGAAAAAAAACCAAACCAGGAATGAATAAACATCCCCCAAACCAACCCAAAACAACAGCACAGCATCACCCGGCGGTTGTAAAGGGCTTTTCTTTGACCCCTTTGGCTTCAATAAGAGCTAAAGGCAGAGAGACTTCACACGAACTCCTCCCAGATCAGGGAATGTTTCCCTGCCACGACGGAGTCCCAGCAGGAACTGACTTCCATGAGGCAGCAGAAAAGCTCCTTCATGAATTTTTCAGTGGCTATCACAGAAATTAAAAGCCCTGTGCGATCACGGTGGGGAGGCACGGCAGCCTGTGATATTTCTCTTTTTTTTTCCTGGATGAAGCAGAAGTGCCACAGGAGAGGCTCCAGCCAGAATTCCAGCTGTGAGCGCCGGTGGCAGGGTACAGGCGTTAAATGGGACTGCTGGTGCCCAACAGCCTGCAAAGGACATTCTCCCCAGGCTTTCATACCTCAGGATTGTGAATAAAACCCATCCTGGGAGGCACTAAACACTTGGAGACATTTATGTGCCATTTGTAGTCAGGGATGGGCCAAGGACTTGTTCCTCAGCAGCTTCTTTTATCAAATCCTTCTCAGAAAGCAGAAAATTCGTCTCTTTTTTGGACACTCTTCCCACTACAAAACACAGAAACCTCGCAGTTAAATTCCTCTTGCCTTGTACAGCTTTGCCTCTATAACTTTTAAAGCCCTGAAAGAACATAAAGTTAAAATTTTAATGGCATTTCAGCAGAACCTCTTTGAATTTTGTATTAGATCTCAATTTAGCCTCCAGTAAAGCTGTTAGAAAAAAAAAAAAATCCGATGCTTAAAAATGTAATAATCATACAGGAACCTTCCAAAGCCGGCATCAAATAGAATAAAATATATTTTATTAATGATACAATTCACAGAATTACCAGTCCTGCCACTCTCTGCCCTCAGGAGAGATTTCTGGGGCTGGGTTCCATTGCACATCCAGGAGCTCCTGGGGCTTGTTCTGAAAACAAGCCCCAGGAGCTCCTGGATGTGCAGGGAAAAGAGTTCCTGATCCCGTGGGGAAGGTCTGGGAGCCTCATTGATTATCGGTCATTTTCTCCCCTGAAAACGCCAACACCAAAGGCAGGGAATTGTCATTTCTTCATTTGGAATTCCTGTCAAAGCTGCGACAGGGGCAGCCAACGTCACCTCAGGGTTCCCAAGGGCAGAGGCAGCTGCAGCCTGTGACTTCTGAAGGACTGAGCACAGCAAAAACACGGATAAAGCTTTTAAAAGCACGAAAGCATCAATTGCTCCACAGGCTGGAATGTCCCAAATTTCCCCCACAAGTCAGGAAGACGCAGAGTCATTATGGGAGAGATTCTCTGAGCGGCTGTCACTCAGGGCCCAGCCCTGCAAACCTTCCCAGGCAGGATCAGGGCAAACAAACAGACAAACAAAAAATAATTAGGGAAGGAAAAGGCAGATTTGCAAACATTTACACTCTGAATGTCAAGTCTGAAAGAACGAGGAAGCCTTTTCTCTCCCCCATGAACACTTCCCAGGCAGCAATTACACACAATTGCAGTTTACAAGATCTCTTTCATTGTCTATTTGCTCAGGCGTCACTTTCCGTGGGTTTGTAAACAGCGCTGCAAACCCGAACTCAAGGAGCTGTAAAGTTAGAGAATAATTTATCACAGGAAATCTGCCAAAAAAAAACAATTAGGAGAATTTGTTCTTCATTTAAAGCATGGCTGCAGCCCGGTCAGCACAAGAGACTGCAGCTGAATGTTCATCCCTGCTCTCCACCAGCTGCACAGCCCAAGGGCCTCCACAGGTTTGGAAGTGCCTGATGGACCAAATTCATGGATTCTTCCAGTAATTCCTTTGGGAGGCACCTCTGGAGATCCCCTTGTCCCAAGCCCTGCTCAAATCGGGACCAAAACGTGGGGCTGGGTGGTGCCCACGTGGGAATGGTGCTGAGTGCAGGGTTTGACCTCCGGGCACAGCAGTTTGGGGCAGTTTCGTGTCTCTCACAGCTCCCGATATTGAAGCAGAAATTGGTTTGTGGTTAAAAGCTTTGAATGGCTCCTCTGAGAGCTGCAGGCACTGGAGGAACAGCAAAAATTCTCCCTCTGCAGCAAAGGCACAGAAGAGAAGGTTGAGAAGAGGAATGGGAGACCAGGATCCAGGGGAGGGGAGAACTGAAATGCCCCAGAGTGAACAGGGCAGCTCCTTCCTGCTGCTACAGCAAAGGGACACGGGACAGTCCCCAGCTGGAAAGACCAAGGGGATTTATTATTATTTATGTTATTTAGGTAAAGGAAGATCAATTGAAACCCTGGCAGTAAATACAAGGAGGATGAGAATGATGATGATGATGATGATAATAATAATTCCTCACCCACAATTCATTCAGCACCCAGCACATGCCCTGCTGGACACTGTTCTCACCTGGGTGGCACCAGCTCCCAGGCAGGACTGAGGGCACTGAGACCTTCCCTTTGCTCATATAAAGCATTTCCCCCTCCGGAGAAGAGATAAAAAACGGCAGGAAGAACAAAGAGCCATTCTAATCCAGGGATTTCCCTCCCTGGCGTTCAGACAGGACCACCATGGGCCAGGGGAACTCGTACCCAGCTCCTGCTTTGCCTTATTGCAGAACAAACCAGGAATTCGAGTGATGGCCAGGAAAAACCTTCCTGGTTGCCCGGCCAGGCCAGAGGCACAGCTCCAATCCCGGGATTCCAGCAACTCCAGCAGATGGTTCTGTGTAGAGTCCAGGCACGGTAAAGGGCATTCTCAGAATATAAATTATTATTCAAGCAAACAGATGGGGAGGTCTGTGCCAGAGCAGGGCCACTTGTAAAACATTCTGGGATTGCGGGGATGTGAAGCGATTCCGCGTGGTGGAGTGAAGAAAGCACTGAGTGCCTTTCAGAGCTGAGAGGAAATGTTCCACCTCACACAGGTTATTAAATCACACAGGTGGCAGTAATTAATAGAAAATAATGCTGATTGTTCTGGAAGGAAGAGTGTTTTGCAAGAAATTACAAGTTCCTTTCTGTTGTGGTGCTTGAAGTGGGTGGCCCGGGGGCTTTGTCTCCACCCAAAAGTGCCACCACCCCAGCCAGGCACTTGTCAGAAGGAGTGTGACAAGTCCCTCTCCTCCCCAGGACACCATTCCAATTTCCACACTTAATTCATTGCTCACGGTGGCTGCCGGGGAAGATTTAACACACAGAAATGTCAAATTGTGCCGCTCTTCAAACACAGGAGAGGAGCCCAAACGTGGCACGAACAGCTCTGACTATCTATTAGCTGGCACGAGCCACCATGAATACAATGTCACTTTAATTGAGTTATTGCTGCTCTTCCCTTAAAGGAGAGCAAAAGTGATCCAGATTGGGATGGACTGAAGCAATTCCACGCTGGAGAATAATTCCACTCCCATGTAAGTGCAGGCGTGGAATTTTAAGTGGGAAATAGAGACCTCACATAAATTTCCCTCCATACTCAAAGCCTATCTGGGTAATTAAGACCCTGACTTTACTATTTTCTGTCCAAGGACACAGAAATGTTACAACTCGGAGCTGTGCTGCACCTTGGAGCTGGAATTAAGTTCAAACCTCCACGTCAGGCGAGGGTGGTTCAGACTGACAGATCTCAGATATCAACCCACATGCTCTGAGCTCCTTTTTTTGATTTGAATATTTACCACCATCCCTTTGTAAAGCTGCTAAATTCAGCTGCTTGTAGCAGATCTGGAGAGTTTTGCACTTTCAAGCCCCTTCCCATCACATATTGATTATCAAAGAGTGTTTCACATTATCATTCTGCCAAGTTTCCATCCAGCTGAATCACAAATCCCCCCCATCGATCCCTGTAACGATTCAACCACGGGTCTGGAGCCACAGGCCCGGAGCAGAACTCATGGAGAGGAACAAAGGGGCCTAATTAGTCCTGATTGGGCCTGGAGCTCAATGGAAAAGCAAAGCACGGAGCAAACATGGGCTTTGTTCCTCCTCCCGATTTCCTCCTGTAAAAAACCACTGGTGACCTGAGGGGGATTCTGAGAGGAAGTGGTTAAAGTAACGAAATCCATTTATTGGGGACTCCTGTGCCTGATTCCAGGGAATTGAGTGGCTCCTGAGGACATTCCAGGGGTGGCTCTGCACAGCAAACACCCCAATCTCCTGCCTGGCTGTTCCTCTGCACTCCCCATCATTTCACACCTCGAGAACCTGGGCAATCATTTCAGTCTGAGGAGGAACCAAAGGCGCCCGACCTTGCTGAGAGCGGCCCAAAGCCAGGCCCAGCAGCAGCCCTTTGTCTGCAGCCACGCTCTCGTGAAGGACAGAGCTTTCCTCCCATTCTTCTCCTTCCTGAGACACGAAGTGAAGTCTCTTTTGCTGCTCAGCTAATCCTTCCTCTGTCTTGGAGAAGAGATATGTTTTTGTCACTTCCTCCTGCTGATAAGACTTGTATCAAAGTTGTGGGGGAATGAATTGCAATTTTTCAATTTAAAAGCCTGCTCATATCAGCCGGAGCCTTGGTTAAACAAATCCCTTGTGAGACGGGAGATAAGGGGCAACATATTTGTGTATTGAACAGAAGATGCTTCCTGTGCTATAGACAGCAAATAAATATCTTAAAATTCCTCCTCGTGCTCATTGATAATGACTGATTAAATAGTGCAATTAATGAGATACCAGCCAATTAGGCTGAACTCTTTGCTTTGGTTGCTCTCAGGGCTGATGGGAGTTGACAAAGACATCTCGAGCACTATCTGGGAGCATTTCCTTGGTCTCCCACTGTAACACTCGGCTGTCAGTGCCTGTCAGGTCCTGTATGGATAGAGACACACAGAAGCAGTCCCAGCATCCACGGTCAGAAATGGAATTCCCAGTGCTGCCCACTGGCTGGATTATCCTTGTCTGAAATCCATTTTTGTCCCAGTGCATTTTGTCTCTGCAGGAGTTTGTCCACACTGCTGCAGATCAGTTTCACAAAGGACAAATCACTCCTGAGAGCACATCAAGGACTCGGCCTTACTCTTTGCCAGAGAGGTTCAGGGAGAGTCTGCTCCCCTCGCCAGGTACAGCAGGCGTTTCCCTGCCTTCGGGAATGGGATGCCACTGGTTCCCAGCAGGAGCTGGGCTCTCCCTTTTGGGGCTAAAATCAGTGAAGGATGTCAGGAAATCACCTGAGGGATGGAGCACCACAGTCCAGGTGCCTCCTGAAGGCACAGCTGGGGCAGGATGAGCACATTCCCACATCATTCCCTCGGAATTCCTGATGGACAATTTCATTTCAACCCTCTGATAAAGGGTCTCTGCAGGCAGCAGTGGCCAGAGGTTCGTGTGAGCTCAGGAGAACCCATTAGAGCCCTGCAGCTCAGTGGGAACCCACAGCAGGCACCCCTGGCCTCTTCTGATCAATAACCAAAGCAGCCATTGAGAACTGGGAGCTCTGAGCTCACCATTTCCAGGGTTTGCCTTCTCACCATCCAGGGGTTCAAGAAAAGCACGGATCACGATCTCACCCCATTCACTTTTTAAGTGAGAATCCAACCATTTCTGCTCCCGTTATCACTCTGCTGCCATTCCCTCTCCAGCTGAGTGGCAATTCTGGGAGCGTTTGCAGTTCAGAACTGCTCCAGGTCCCCTCCTCGCAGGGACTCCTCTCCCATAAACCTGGAGGAGTTTGGTGTTATTTTTATGGAGTTATTCTGCTGTGCCTGGATTTATTCATTTCAATGACTGCTGGCTTCTTGAAGGGCCGGATTATTTTGTGGAGACTTCCACTTTATGTTCTTTACAAATGAAATCTTTCACAGTTACACAGTGTTATTTTTATTTATATTTTATTCTCTCTTCCTGGCTATTTAGAATAAACTGCTTGCCACAGCCCCGGGAGAAAAATCCTTCAAAGCTAATGACCTTGTTAAAGGTTCACTCATCACAGTAAAATGTCAAACAAGGTACTTTAAGGTAGCAGAACTGGATGGCAAATGTAGCTTTACATTATTATTTAGGGGAAAAAAAAAACTCCAGCAAACCCACACCTAGAGGTAGGGCTGTCGATTCCATGCATTTAAATGTCATTCTTGGCCATTTCTTGGCATTTTATGTCAGGTTGAATATAACAGGAACTCCACCAACATAAGTTAACAGAGCTGCTTCTGCCACTACATATTGCTTTGCCCTGGAAAAAGGCACAAATGAGGATTTTGCAGGGAAAAAGGTCTGCAGGATTAGGGGTTTAATTTATTTTTGTATAAGCACTGCTGTCTCAGGGGAGGCAGCTCAGCCAGCTGCTGCCATCCTGAGCGTTCCCACCTCACGACCCAAGGAGAAGCAGCCTCACAAACCTGGATCCCAAAACCTTCACAAGGTGTCTGACAAGGAACTCTCTGGTGCTCAGACACCCCCTGCAGCTCTGGGCTGGAAAATGAGCTGGAAAATGGGTTTGAAAATGCAAATCCTGCCAGACCTCCAGGGATTTTATGCCAATCTTTGTAAGAGCTGAGTTTTAATCCTAAGAAGATGCTGTGCTTGTGGTTCAGCCAAAGGTGGAACACCCAAGGAGGGCTTGGAGGACACGCAGAGGGTGAACCTGAGGCCACTTTAGCTTGGAGGGAAGGACAAAAATCCCTCTTTGTCCGGCCTGGCCAAACCCCAAAGGTGTGGCTGGCTGGCACCACGGTGCCAGCAGGGATTTCTGTGCTGATGGCACTCAGAAATCTCCAGATTTCACACCAATTTTCAGGTTCACTCCATGAGTGCAGCCTTGCACCACCAGAGCCTTTTTCCCAACCTCATGCCCAGCTTCCACTCCAGGTTCCTGAGCTGCCAGGGCTGCTCTCACAGAGGAGATTCCAAACCCTTTTACACTGCTCCTCTCCACCTCCACAACTCTGCCACTGAACAGAAAGGGAGTTGGGCAGTGATTCAATTCCTCGGCATTGTGGTGTAACGTGTTAGGGAAAAAGTAATTGCAGCTCCATTGTTTCTGCAGGTTTGGTTAATTACGTGGCACTTCCATTCCTCTGTACTCACTTGCAGCGAGGGCTCTCCTCATCATCTGCTGATATTTAATTAATATATGCTAAATGTCCTGCTATATTATTAAATCTCATTTAGAAGTGTCCTTAGCAGCTCAGTATAGGGCTGCCTATACTGAAGGAGAATGAGCAGGGACCTCGCCTCGTATTTAAATAATTTAGATAAAAGAAGGCTCATTAATGAAAGAGAGGTGTTATCTTTCCCTCTAGAAATGAGCAAAAGGGGAGGACAATTATTCCAGAAATGTAATGAAATACCTAGAGATTTCCCAGAGGTAAAATTTATCTCAAAATCCTTAAAGAGCAACCAGGTCTGACAGTCCTGGCTGAGGAGAGGCAACCCCAGGAACTGCAACGTTTGTGCTGCTCTGCACCAGGGAGGGAACAGCAGATTCAGTTTTGGGGTTGGGAATAAAATAGGGAGAAGTCTCCTATCCCCAAACCCCAAAGGATTTGCACTGGGCCCTGACGTGGGGGGAGTCAGCCAGGACAAAGCTGGTGTTTCTGAGGATCACTTCCCTGACAGATTTATTTTTTCCCCTCCGCAAAAACGCCACCCAGGAGATTTTACATCTGTCCCCTGGGGTTCCAGAGTGTGCAGAAATGAAGATAATTTGCTTTTATCAGCACTGGGCAGTGCCTGGATGCCCACAGGTCCCCGGGGTTGCAGGATGTCCCAGCTGGAGCAGGACAAATGCCCCAAACAGGTTCTGGTGGCTGCAGGAGGCACCAGGCAGATTAATCACACAAAGAGGATTCTGCTGCTGCTATCTCCTGCAACAAAACCTGAGGGAAGGGAGAAGTGGAACAAAACCACAATTACTTCTAACAAGCTTTCCCAGATATGTCTGTGGGGACTCAATGCAGATTGAACTCCGCTTGTATAATTTGTTTATTGCTATTTTTGGCGAGTAACTTCATTTATCACAAAGATCTGCCTAAAAGCTGCAGGGGGTGATCTGCTACTACCACCAAAGGTATTAATTTTATTATCTGTCTTTATGAATAAAAACAAGAACACAGAACTGGCTCCTTGTACAACATGAAGAAAGAGGATACTTCCTAAGCTGCCAGAGGAATGTTAAATAAAAGCCACCAAAAGCCCCCAAAAGAACAGGATCCTGTCTAGGACATCTCACAGACCTCCTCACCCATTTCCACAAGAATCATTGGCTTTGAGGGAAAACTTAAAAATAATAACTTTATTTA
This sequence comes from Corvus hawaiiensis, assembly GCF_020740725.1. Lineage (NCBI taxonomy): Eukaryota > Metazoa > Chordata > Aves > Passeriformes > Corvidae > Corvus > Corvus hawaiiensis. The sequence continues at coordinate 2,526,612 of NC_063239.1, read as the reverse complement.
ATTAGCTAATATGAAGGTAGAGATGAGGATTAGCAGCTGATTTAAATGCTTGCAGAAAACAGTTATGATTAAGTGAATTAATCCTCCAAGAAACCCAAGGCTGCAGCAGATAAATTCTGCTTTGGAGATTGGACCCCAGCACCCAGAAGGCTCCTCATGCTCTGTCAAGAGCCCAGATTTATTCAGAAATCCAGAGGGACCTGACCTGCACTCACACAAAACGATAGCCAGAATAGAATCCACTCCCCAGCTCTTTATTCTGGCATTTAATAACAGAGTGTGGACATTAAAGAGCTTTTGCAGCTGCAGTTGCAACCCAGGAATTTCCATGAGGTATTTTATTAATTGATCTTGTTTCCTGACTCACTGAGCACCTGCCCTCCAGCCTGCTCCACGCTGGCTTTAGGGGCAGCTTCACACAGTTATTGGAAATTAAACATTTCCTCTTGCCCTCCCCTAGGCAGGCAGAGGGACCCTGCAGGTGCTGCAGGAGGGGAATCTCTCCCTACTTTGCTGTTTATTTCAGCATCAGTTCAGCACAGGAGGCTCTGCCAGGCTGTTCCTGAGGCAGGGACAGCAGCCTCAGCCCTGCCTGGGTGACAAAGTGACCACAGGTCCCCGTGTCTGGCACGTCCTCAGAACTCTGTGACATTCCCTGGCTCGAAGGTCACAGAGGTGTTTGTGTGGGCAGTGCTGGGGACGGCCTCAGGCTCTGCTCGTCCCTCCCTGCACAGCTGAAGTGACAGCACCCAAAGCTCTGTCCCCTCCTCCAGGGTCACCCGGAGCAGCAGCAGCTGCTGAGGGAAGGGGCTTCACCTCATTTTGGGGGATTTTGGGCACCAGCAGCTCAGTGTGTGCTTGTCCTGTTGGCTCATCTACAGAAAATCCCATAAAAAGGAGGAAATTCCAGAGCATTCCCACCATCCCCTCACGCTTTTCCTGGTCCTTACAGCCCTTCCCTCCCCCCTCCCCTCACTGCCCTGCTTCCCATTGTGTTTCCAGTTCATGTTGATTTTCACTTCTACAAGCCTGGGACTCCCGTAGATTTTATCCTTCCGAAGGATCTTGTCAAACACGTTATAAATGCAGGCAGGAAATGTTATTCCTAACAAATAACTCCGCTCCTCTCTCCTTAGGTTGGACCTGACGATCTCAGAGATCTCTTCCAAGCTAGTTCATTCTGTGACTCTGTGATTCTGAGAGATTATTTGCTCTCGGTGAAGCTCTCACGAGGGGCAGGGTTTGGTTTTCCTGTGGCCTGGCTGTGTGAGGTGCCAGCTCCAATCCGTCCTCTCTGGGAGAGCCGGGCCAAGGCCCTGCAGGGCTGGGGAGAGCCCAGCGGGGCCCTGGGGAAATGGGACGGAGCTACTGGAGTGGAACTGAGGAGCCAGCCCCTCTGTCAGGGGCACACAGCTCGGCTGGCAGTGATGGCCAGGGACAGGAGGGTTTAACTGCGGGCTGAGATCCAGGATTTCAGTGCTCCAGCTCGGACTGAACTCCAGGGAAGCAGCAAGGGAGAGCTGGGAGAGTTATTTATTCACTTTTGGAGGCTGAGTGTCAGAACAGCTCAGGCCAGGGGGGGCTGCAGGCTGAGCTCAGGGGGGACTTTGCTCTGAAATGAGAATTAATTTCTCAGGAATGGCCTGGAGCTCCTGCAGTGAGGGGCCAAGCCAAAGCAGCTCCACTGAAGGGCAGAGTGCCAGGAAAAGAGTTTAAAAATAAATAAAAAATCACTCACAGCCCAGAAGTGGATTCAGAGCCCATTTTTCTGTTTTACACAGAGGGTGAGGATGCTTTTCCTGAGCAGGAACGCTCTGGTGAGCTCAGAGCTGGAACACCTCGGCACAGCCTGGCTGTGCTCACACCCCACAGGTCACAGCCGGGGCTGCCGCTCCCACTATCAGCAGGATAAAGGAAGGCACACCAACATCCAAACAGGGAATAATAGCACAGCTGCTCCTGGGATCACAGCTGGTTCAGGATGTGCAGCATTCCAGGGGAAGCCTCACGTGCAACAATGTGGGATGGCCCAGATGGAGCCACTGAAATCCAGAGTGACCACAGGTTTTCCAGGAGAGCACTTGGCCCAACCCTTCCAAATGTCCGAGCACAGAAAATCCCTTCCATCGGAAGCCCCCGTCTGTCTGCGTGGTGACACCGAGTGTCAGACTGCAGGCTCACAGAGCCCCTGAGAGAGTGACACAAAGTGACATTCTGAGACCTGCAGCCACCGCTTCAAACTGATTTTGAAGAACAGACACGAGGCACTTCAAGGCTGCCAAGCACCAGTTCCACAAATCACCAGATTAAAGTGCCCTGGCCTCTCCTGTCTGGCGCTGTCACACGGCGCAGCAACGGGGGGCCAAGGCAGGGAGATCAGAGTTCAAGATAACTGAGAAAACGTGGAATCAAAAGAAATAAAACAGCTCAAGGCAGGGAGAGCGGCATAAGGAAATGGGAGAGGAGGTGCTTGATGAGAAGCTGCAGCACCTCCTGTCTCCGGGCCAGCCCTGCAGACAAAGGGATGGGTTCTGCCCCTCGGGAAGTGCCAGGGAAGGAAAGAGTGGATTGCACCTGAGAATGAAAGAGTGGCTTGGCTGCGCCAAATAAATATAAATTTACCTCAAGGAGTAATAAATATAAATACACCTCAAGGAGTATTTCACATTTATTTACTGAGAACTCTCACACCCAGCACCCCACTGGTGCAGAGCTCCCCTGAAATGCAGCCTAAAACCCAGTTCCACGCCAGCCTCTGCCCCCCAAAACAGCGAGGGCAGCACAGAGGACAGTGAGATGAAAGGACGAGGGTGAATTACTTTGATTGTTACCATGAGATAGGTGGATGTGTGTGCTAGAGCAGCTCTCCTGCTCAGCACCACTCACCTGAGTTCACCTGAGCTCCCCCATCCCCTCTGCTTGCCCCTGCAGCAACATTTGCATGTGCCCAGTTAATGGCGCAGCTCCTCCTCATCACCACTCGTGACATTTACTTAAGCCAGAATGAATCTGGCACAACATTTTGCTATTTTCCTCTCCTAAAGTTCACACAAAAGCTCTCAGCTGCTGTGAGGCCCAGCCCAGAGCGGGGGTGAGCTCTGCAGGAAGGGCTTTGCTGCTTCCCCTGCTCTCCCGGGCAGATGAACAGCATTTGGATGAAATGACGCAGCAGCTTTGCTTCTCCTGCTTGCCTGCACCTACCCGCGGCTGTGTTTTTCGAGTGACACCACCCTGAGCACCCCAGCCTCGGTATTTCCATCAAGAATATGGACCAGCTTCAAGGTTTGATTGTTTTTGGGCACATGCACAGATTCAGTGTCTGATACAGGGTCAGACGTGCCCCTCCTTCCCCTCCCACAGCTGAGGGCTGAGGCTCTGCCAACCCCAGCAACAGGAGGCTTCTCCATGGATCATAGAGAACGCTGCAAAGCCAGGAAAAACAGCTTCCAGGAGGAGAGGGGAGAGTCAGGGAGGCAGTGGAGATGCAGAGATGCTCTCCCCCAGAATCCATAGCCCTGCCCGTGAACCAGGGCACAACACGGAGCTCAAACACCCCTGGAGGCAGGGACAGCCTTGCTCTGCCTGCCCACTCAGACAATCGGCTCAGGGGACAGGCCTGAGGTGTTTCATTCATGCTGCAAACAGGTCAGGAGAGCAGAATTAGCAATATTAAAGCCACCCTGTGAGTGGGCTGAGCCCGTGCCTGCACAAGCCACGGACCACAGCAGCGCCTCTGTGCCTGTGCTGGAGCCCAGCCAGGCCACTCCACCTCTGCTCTACTGGAGCTGCAGGCGCAGCCCCACAGAGCAGCTGGGTGGCTCCAGAGCAGCCACCACGGCTCCACGAGAGGAATGACACAGGTGAAGTCTCTGCTCAGTCTCCTCTGCTCCCCTCACACACAGATTTCCCTGGGGGACAAAGCTGAGGGGTCCCTCCAGGCTGACCCCCCTCCCCCCCCCCTTCCCTGTCTCCTTTCTGCACTCCCAGCCCCAAATGTTTGTCACATCGTGCTGTCCCACTGGTACAGAATATCCATCCCAATTCTTTTTCATTGAAGAATGTGCTTTTCATCCTGAACACTCCACAGAAATCTGTGCAAACCATGGCTGAGCACAACCAAGGAGTCCACAAGCTCAAAAGCAAGTGAGAACTTATCATTTCAAACAAAGATATCCAGAGTTTGTAACCCAAGAGTTCAAAATATCCCAGCTTGGGTGACTCTGCAGCCAACCCAAAATTCAAAATTCAGGCTACTACTCAAAAGCAATTTAGTGTAGCTGAGCCAGAGTAATAAATAACAACTCCTGGTTGTCACAATCATTCCCTCTCCAGTCTTTTAACATGAATTTGCATTGGAAAGTTCCAGCTCAGGTTTTGTTGTTTTTTTTTTTTCTCTTCCTGGGCTGCACCCACGGAGGAGGAGGAGCCCAGGGGCTGAGGAGGTGTCTGAAGGGATTGTTAATACCTGTGGCTCAGGAAACTGGGACCTGCAAACAATGCATCAATGCGGAGCTGTCCACAGGCAGCCACCGCTTCAATCCATCACGCACCTCCCCAGCAAGAAAGAGTCCTCAAGAAAGACAATTATGGATGAGCACAAGCAGCTGGTAATTGGGGTTAAAGATTGGGCAGGTAATTCGTTACCTCCAAGCCTCTCTTCCAGAGCTGAGTATAATTGGAGGGATGTGAAATATTCTTGCCTGCTGGATGTAGTGGCTCTTTATTTTGGATTCAGAGCAGATTTAATCCGGGCTGTACACACGGACACGAGGGTGTGGCTGCATTGGTACCATTTGGAGATTTTCTGCTCCCCAGGAAAGGGCGTTAGCGGGACCTCCCCACCAAACCCAGCACAGGCACTAACTCCAGCGCATCTGCCCCTCAGACAGACGCGAAATGGGTCTGAGGGCACGGGAGTTCCATTAACTGTGGGAATCACAGCTCGGTTTTAGCACGGAGCTCTGCCAGCACGGAGACAGCTCCTGCCCGGCCAGGGCCTCGTTCCTCTCCTGCCTCTCCCCATCGCTCTCCTCAGAACGCTGCAAATAAAGGGAGACAAAGCCCTGCACGCCCAGGGGAAAGAAGGGCGGAAATGAGGGATGAGGACGTGGCAGAGGCACTCAGGATCAATTAAAGCTCCTCTCCAGAGTCTCCTCTTCGGTGTTTCCCAAGGCAATGCCCCTGAGCTCAGGTTTGCAGCACCTTCATTTCCACACGGGGCTCACTAAACTTCATCTCCCTGTTTAGAAACCCCTTTCAGAATCTCGAGTTTAAACCTAGAAATGAGGGATAACCGATCCCGGCCGCACACAAACCTTTCCCTCCGGGGACTGAACTTCCATTCATTCTTATTTCTCTTAATAAATTAAGGGCGCATTTGAGTGGTTGCCAATCACTTACCCTCTTGGTAATTAGCTGCAATTAGGAATTGCTCTCGTCTGTATCGAGGTGTAATTGTGCTTTCAGTGACACCCAGCGCGACCTCCCTCTCACCCCTCCGAGTTCACACGGGGTTTTTCCTGCCTGTTCCAGCCAAGGGCCGTGGGGTCCGGCTGGAATGAGCTGGGAGTGGCTGGGAACGGGAGCATCCATAACCCCCGAGCTGCCAAAAACCCATCAAATATTCAGCAGCTCGGGATGGCTGCAGGCCCCGGCATCAATCCGAGCGTGCAAACACAGACGGGGATGCGGGACAGAACCCGGCTAAAACCACGTTTTTAACCAATTACGCGGCTCCTCCTTTGCAAAGCTCAAAATGCCCCCGAAGAAAGGGGGTGCGGTGGGCATTGCCGAGGGTGTTTTAAATCTGTTTGCTGCAGCCTGCACGCGGTTTGTAATTAATGCACGCGATGCAATTAATGCCGGTGAAACAATGATTGGGCCTGGGGCCCCTCCCTGCTTTCGGACACCTCTATATGTAAAAGTAATTTTACACCAAAGGGGAGCAGCCAATTCCTGCCAAATGTGCCCCAAAATGCCCCAAATGAGGCAATCGCAGCTTTGTACAAAAGCAGGCCCAAACCCCCTGCTCGTCTGGTCCTGTTTTGTCTCATTCTGTGCTTGTTTTGGGGCCATCGGAATCCTTCCCGTGCACTCAGGAGGTGCGTTAATAAATGAGAGAAGAGCTCTCAGGAGCATCACTGACGGGTCAGCCTCTGTTTCCTTCTCCCTTCTGTCCGAGGTGTGAAAGGAGCTGGAAAAGGAGTTCTGAGAAGGGGACAGAGGGAGGAGCAAACAGGACAAGCTGTGCACAGAACCTCCCTGAAACACCGGATCATTCCTGTGTCCCACCAGGTGCATCAGCTTTCTGTACACGATTTATTTTAATCAATACCTGATAGGGCTTGGGTGTGAACAGGAGAGGGATTTTGATTTAATTTGGGATATAACTGGATGAATTCATGGCACTGATTCAGCCCAAAGTTCTTTCCTGAGTCAAATCCCTCCTAAGAGACATTCCCTCTGGTCTTGTTTGGTCACTGCTTCTTCCGCAGAGCAGCCCGGAATGATTAATCCAAACAAGAGGGATTAATTGGACAACCTTCTGTGTCCTGCAAGCAGCTCAGGGAATTGGCAAACTATTATCTGCTCAGATCCTCTCTTTGAGCACATGAATCACCCTGCCTTGAGCATCACTCTGGATAAAGCAGAAATGGAGAGGCTGCAAAGCACCTCTCCTTTTTATTTATTGGGAGAACGTCTCAAAATATGAATCCACTTTATTATTTTTCACCCTTCCAGCCCAATTACTCCGTGTTCTTGCAGCTGATTTTTCTTTGTAATTCACTTATTTTTAATTGGTGTGGAGACCTGAGCTGCAGCAGTTCTGCAGGAATGAAATATCTGAGGAGCAGTTGAACTGTGGCTCTTTACGCCTCTGTAATTTCTCTCACTTCAGGAAAAGAGAAAATCCAACCCCAGCCAGTGCTGGATGCCAGGGAGACACTGAACACCTCGGCATTGCTGGGACAAACCTCAGTGCAGCCAAGCCCAAGGGGTTAAATCCTCATTTACGCTCTGTGAATTCGGGAAGAGGCCAGTTCACCACCCTGGCAGCAGAGTTCCCGAGTGTGGGGGTGTTACCCAGAATATTCCCGAATACCCAGAGAATTTTTGTTTGTTGTTTAGGAGCCCCTGGTGCAGATTCCGTGGCCAAACCCTGCTGGAAAGGTCTTGTGGGCCCCTCTGGTCAGGGAAATCTCCCCTGTGACACCTGAGGGTTTGTCCTTTGCTGCTCTAACCCAGCCTGTGAAACACCAACCCCCTCTGCTGTGATTCCCTCTATTTATGGCCCTCCTTCCTCCTGACCTCTCCTGCTCACCAGGGATCAATTCTGGCCTCACAGCAAAAGGCAACAATGGTTTAATAAAAAAAAAAAAAAGGAAGACAGGAGAGATTGATTTTGCCAATGAAGACAGGGAGAAACAGCAGGCGAGCAAACAAGACAGAATAATATCAATAAAAGAGCCCATTGATGGCTGTTCCAGCCACAGGCACATTTCCAGCACATGGAACCCACCGTATTTCCTTAAAGTCCCGTGTTCCCTCCGAGTTCCACAACTCATCTCATTTAAAGGTGGGTGCCTAAAACGCTCCTGAGCTTCTCCCACTTGACAGGAAATGCCTGCGAGGAAGAAGGACGGGCCTGCGAGGCCGGGGAGTGTCGGTGCAGAGAAGGGGATTTCTGCTGTGACCTTGTGGAGGTCCCTTTAGATTTCCTGGAGTTGTTCTGCTTCAGATAAAACCCCAGAGTTGGCACAGAGCTCTCTCAGTAAGGGCCGTTCAGAACCTGATTTCCTTTCTTTGTGTCCATCCAACACCGATATCAACAGTTTCAAGGTTCTGTGAATTGTTCATTAACATCACCGAAAGGGCAGAAACAGCCCCAGAGTGGATTGGAAAGGGAAGATTTTAAAGAAGCTCCAGTGACTCACAGCAAGGTTTGGCTCAGATTTTTCTATCCAAAGCCAACAGTTTATCCTGGATGGAATACCAGCTTGGAAAAGAAGGAGGTTTTTTTTCATTTTCATGACAAAATTTGCAACCTTTTCTTTTCCAAAAGTGAAGGGAATGTGAGGGACAACAGTTTGTAAACAGAGACACAACGAGTCCCTGCCCAGCTTTACTGAGGGGCAGATCCTGTATTTGCACTGCCAAGACCTCCGTCAACATCAGTGGATTCCCAAGGAATAGTCCAGATCCGTGTCACTGAGTTTAAAGGGAGTGTGCCTTTGTCCCACTGGAGCAGATCCCAGTCTGACTGAGGGATTCATTCCCTCTGAAATGCCCTGTACGTTCCCGAGCCAGGCCAGGGTGGGGGAGCAGCTTCCCAGGTGAGATTTGGGATTAATTTGAGATTTTTTGAGTGATCTCAAGCACACTCGTTTGGGACAATTCCCTCTGGACATTCCCATGTTGCACGACCCAGGCCAGGGTGGGGGGGAGCAGCTTCCCAGGTGAGATTTGGGATCGATGCTGGGATTTGGGATGTGGGTGCAGCCCCCAGGGAAGCATCACTGGGGGAGATTCTCCCCAGCTCTCCCCACATCTCCATCACCAGTGACAAAGCACAAACTCTGAAGGACTCCGAGCATTTTTATAAAATCAATTTGTGTAAAGTGAGGTAGAAAAGCTTAAAAAACCCAACTTTTCTATTCAAGGCATGAACGGCCCCTCACCTCAGGAGCTGTATTGAATTTCCAGCTGTTCCTGGAGGACATGGGGGTCACTCCTCACTCGAGGGGTGAAGGCTGCTCCCAGCTATTGATCCCAGCACAACGAGCAGCAATCAGAGGTGCTGAAATTTGATTTTTAGGTGATGGCAATGTGCTGAATCATGGCTTATTGCTACACCCAGAAACACAGAACGGAGGTGGGGGGAGCTAAATCAAATCACACTCGGTGCCTGCAGGAGAAATGTCTTTAGAAGACATTGAAGGGTCATCAAAAACCCCTCTGTGGAGAAAGGGCCCCTGAAATAAAATTAAAAAACAGTGGGAGTAGCAGAAAGGGACGAAATCATGAAAATGAAAGCCTAATTTTTAATTAAAGTCTCTAAGAACACTCGTGGAGTTATAAATGCATATGCAAATGAGATTATCTCGAGGAGACATAATTACCTGGTGTAGAGTGGCAGTTGTTTACATCGGTGAGTTTGGTTTATTTTAAGTCTCATTCTGGAAAAGCTCAGCTCTCCCTGCTGCAGGAAAGAGCTGGAGGTGTTGGGCACAAATTGAGGGCAAAAAGAGAATAATTGTGGCAAAATCTGGCACAAAAACCTCAGGAGTGCAGGGCTGGCAGAGCCCTCGTGGAGCGAAAACCCCAGAGCAGCACGAGGGGGAACAAAGCTTTGCTTTCCCTTAAAAAAGTTAAAAATTCACACAGTTTTGAAAATGAAAAAGCACAAATCTGATTCTTCATTATTTACTCATTGCTTTTGTTTTCTTCCCAGAGCTGGCTTAGGCTGTATAAATACTTCATGAGAACCTTATTTATGTAGTCTCAAATAAAGCGAGGCTTCAAACCCAAAAATATTAACTCTGGGCTCCTCTGGTGCAGTAATTGGCTGCCTGTAAGTATAAAAGTTAGTTTATAAGTATATAAATACATAATAAACCACGATTCGAGTTAAAATGAAAAATTCAGATTTTAAAAGTGGGAGACAGGCACGGTAAGAAAAGCAATAAAGCATCTGAGAATAACAAAAATAATGTTGGCTTAGCTTTGAGCCCGGAGCTGACAAATGGGATCAGCTGGAGGAGGGCGAGGGACGTCCTGGGTGACACAGAAGGTGTGGCTGTGCTAACAGTGGCACTGTGCTAATGAACTTCTGTTAATTGGCTGCTGCAGCTCACCCAGCTCACAAATTACCAACATGGAAACCAGTTAATGCCAGCAGAGCTTCCAGGAGAGCTTTGGGGGCTGGGTACCCCCAGAAGGGGGTTTGCAGCCTCTGGGTCACCCCACAGAGTCCCACATGGACACAGAGCGGGATATTCCGGGGGCAAAGGGGAAATCCCTCTGGGCCAGGGGGGTCAGACCCCAGCAGGGCTCTCCCAGCACTGGGATCAGCCAGGACCTGCCAGCATGACCCATTTTGCACTTTTTGGGGTTATCCTTTGCCAGGCTGGGCAGCTCTGAACATCCCAGGATTGCTGTTCCCACCACCAGCACTGAGAACATCCCATGGGCACAGCACCCACCTCTGAGGGAAAAAATCCAAATAAAATCGGGATTTCTGCCCCAGGGCTCTCCCAGCACTGGGATCAGCCAGGACCTTCCAGCACAGCCCCAGAGCCCCTCGTCCTGCAGGGTTTGGGGTTGTTCTTCGCAGGCTGGGCAGCTCTGAACATCCCAGGATTGCTGTGCCCAGCACCACGTCCCATGGGCACAGCACCCGCTGAACTCTGAGGGGGAAAACCCAGATAAAAGTGGGATTTCTGCCCCAGGGCTCTCCCATTGGAGCGGGAGCTCCCAGCACAGCTCTGGCAGGACCCGGGAGGTGGAGGTGGCCCTGGAAGAGGCGTTTGGGTGAAGGGGAGAGGGACCCTCAGGTGAGGTGGGACACAGCAGGAAGGTCACACCTGGTGCCTGTCCCACCATCCCCGTGTCCAACACGTTCATCCCTTTGAAATGCCACTGGTAGCTTTTATAAACAGGAGGATTTGATAATAAACTATTTATTTAATAATAATACATGTGAATAAATTAAATTTATTTACCAGCCAAAGCTGTGTTTTCCACCCTTGCCTCACTGCCCCGCCCGGCTCTGCCCTCACTTTTGTTTTCCAAGATCAGGGAATCGATCCTGCTTTTCCTGGGGTCACTCAGAGCTTCAAAGGGCTTTGTAGGAAGCAATCCCAGCGATTGATCTGTGCAGCCGGGCAGGAGCTGCAGATTTCCCAGGCAGTTTCCAAAAGGAAAAAGCTGCCCAACCAACTTTGAAGGCATTTACCCAAAATTTCAGTCAATTTTGCAAAATTTCCTTCCGAGTTTGTTCTTTTGGAGAAGGAGGAAGCTCTGCCCTGCTCCTTTTGGAAGGAGCAGCTCTCCAAGAGTTTATAAACATCTCACCACGCCGCTAATGGAAATTAAAAAGGCAAATGTTTGTTATTTCGCCGCCTTCTAGGAAAGTAAAAAGCAGAGAAAAGGCCTCATTCTCGTGTGTTTCTCTGGGGAATTCGTGGGAGGAGGCTCTGGCAAATCTGTCAGGATTTACTTGAGCCTGAATTTCGCTGTGGTGCCTCTTCCTGCAGCTGCACTCAGGGGAAAGCAGAGCAAGAACCTCAGAGAGGAGGGAGGATGCGGCCTTGGACCCTTCTCCAGGCTGGAATTTACCCCAGTCCAGAGGCCAGGACACCCCTTGCACTTTTATCCTCATCCCTTGGGCCGAGCCCTTGGCTGAATTTCACCCCAGCTCGTGACACAGGATTCAACCCACTCCTGGATTTCTCCTCAATCACTTTCGTGTGTTTCCCCTTTGCTGAGATCACAGGAGCTTCGGGAACAACTGCAAACCCTTAATTCAATTATCCCTGCTACAGCTGCTTTCCTTTAAAAATTAACTTGCTGGGAATAATGCAGTAAGTGGCTGTAAATTATTGAATCCCTATTTTAATTTGCTTTCTTACATTTGTAGAGTTCTCCTCCACCCCCCAACACCTCCTTAAAAAAAAAAAAAAAAAAGAGAGAAAAGAGACACAACAACAAGCCCTAAGCAGGTATCAGGCCTGTGAATAATTGATGAAGCATTTGTAAACCCTTAGCAAATGAACAGGAGAGTGACACATGAATAAAACATTGGCAGAGGCTCTGGCTGACAGCGTAAAACACCCTAAAACACCCGCGCTGGGCTTTCAAGCAGCTTTTGTGCAACAGGAGAACAAAGCTGGGCTTTGGTTTGTGTGAGGGGGGTGAGGGGAAGGTGCTCTGGGGCACAACTCACCTGGGCAGGTCCAGGTGTCTCAGACCTCCAGCAACAGCCCTGGGAGATGTTCCTGAACCTCTACTATTATTATTATTATTATTATTATTATTATTATTATTATTATTATTATTATTATTATTATTATTATTATTATTATTATTACTATTATCACTATTATTACTATTGTTATTACTATTATTGCTGTTATTATTACTATTGTTATTATCATCATCATTTTCATTATTTTCATTCTTTTCACCATTATTATTTCCGTTACTGTTACTTTTTGTAATTGTTATTGTTACCGGTTTTGTTGGTTTTGTTGTTGTTATTCCTCCAAGGGTATTTCATTGTTATTTTGCTGTTCTTTCACCCCGTGCTTCAGACACAGACACAAATCCCTGCCCCACCACAGCGAGGGTAAAAGACTCGATGCACATTCACAGGTGTGAGATGCAGAATGCAGAAACTCATTCATGAATCTGGAATTGACACCCCAAAATCCACTGGCTGTCCTACAAAACCTTGCCCCTGTGGGCAGAGAGGACCTTCCCTGTCCCTGCCATGGAATAAAAAGGGAAATTTCACGGCATCAGATCCCAGCCAAAAGGAGGAGAGGCTGCACCAGGGCCCAAGCAGTGGAATTAGGATTTCATCCCTCTGTTAATGAGGGAAGGCTTCATTAATTTGTTATTTTTATTATTAATTACCTGTCTCAGCTCACAGCAGACAAACACGAGGGGGATTTTAGTGAAGGACATGAAATGTGGAGGTTTTAAAAAGAAGCACTGCACGATGGCAGCTCGGAGTGACACAGACCATCGAAAATCCGAGCCCTGAACTCCTCCGCGCCCCGCTCTGAGAGGAGATGGGCACAAAATCCACTTTTAGGGCCAGAAAATGGGGATTATATGGGAATTGTGATGCTGCAGGAGGAAAGTAAAGGCACCTTCTGGCTGACTTTTTAAAGATGGACAATAAGGATAGAGAAATGATATAATAATGATATAATGATGATGTAATGATACGATGATGTAATCGTGATGTAACCATGATATAATGGTTATATGATTATGGTATAATTATATAATGACGATACAATGAGGATCGAATGATGTAATAATGATATAAGAAAGATATAATGCTGATATTTGGGTGCAGAGCCTGAAGTGCAGTGAGATGCACACTCACATGGGAGGCTCTGCACCCCAAAAGGTCCCAGGAACTCCCCAGGTGCTGCTCCCACCCCACCCCAGTCCCTGTCTCTCCCCTCCTGCCCTTCCACTTGCAGGTTCTGGATTCCCCGTACCCCCAGTCTGGGTCCCCAGTACCCCCCAGTCTGGGCCCCCAGCACCTCCAGTCCGGATTCCCATTACCCCCCAGTCTGCGTCCCCAGTACCCCCAATCTGGATTCCCATTACCCCCCAGTCTGGGCCCCCAGTACCCCCAGTGCAGATTCCCATTACCCCCCAGTGTGGGTCCCCAGTACCCCCAGTCTGGATTCCTAGTACCCCCAATCCAGATTCCCAGTACTCCCAGTGTGGGTCCCCAATCCCCCCAGTCCAGATTCCCAGTACCCCTCAGTGTGGGTCCCCAGTACCCCCCAGTCCGGATTCCCAGTACCCCCAGTGTGGGTCCCCAGTCCCCCCAGTCCGGATTCCCAGTACCCCCCAGTCCAGATTCCCAGTACTCCCAGTGTGGGTCCCCAGTCCCCCCACTCCGGATTCCCAGTACCCCCCCAGTCCAGATTCCCAGTACTCCCAGTGTGGGTCCCCAGTCCCCCCACTCCGGATTCCCAGTACCCCCCCAGTCCAGATTCCCACTACTCCCAGTGTGGGTCCCCAGTATCCCCGGTCTGGATTCCCATTACCCCCCAGTCTGGGTCCCCAATCCCCCCAGCCCGGATTCCCAGTTCCCCCCAGTCCAGATTCCCAGTACCCCCCAGTGTGGGTCCCCAGTGCCCCCAGTGCCCCCAGTGCCCCCAGTCCCTGGCGTGCCCCGCTGCTGGGTGTGCCGGGTTGAGCAGGAGCAGCAGCACTCAGGGAATATCGGCTGCTGTGCCCTGCGGTGACTCCCGGTGGGGTTCGCTGGGGAGCTCTGGAGCAGCGCTGATCAGAGCCAGAGCCGTGTTCAGCTGTCAGAGGGAGGTGCGGGGGAAGTTCCCGCAAAGGAATAAAAGCACGGCAGGAGAAAAGCCTCCCCCCGCCCGGCAGTGTTTGTACATCTCAAATGGCAGCTTGAAAAGCGAGGCAGGAACGCCTGAGTGAGCGCTGCATTTGTTGTTTTCTCGCCGCAGTTCTGCTCCAGGAAGGCTGGTGAGGGGAGGGCTCCGGTGATCCTGTCATCAGAGGCGCTGGATCACAAAATTAAAGACTTGTCATTCTAATAGAGACAGCCAGGGAGAGGATAATAAATATATAACCCTCGGTTCTGCCAGTTAGAGCACTTAAATCCATCTTTCATGGGGATTTTGTTGTTTAACTGGCAGTGGGGGAGGGTTTATGCACCATGAAACAGCAGAACCTGACCAGTTTTTAACTGGGCAAACTGGAGCCATCCCCAGTTCTGACCCTGACAGGTGACAGCAGCTCCAGGGGAATAGGAAGGGACTGAAATGCCACCAAAAGTGACCATAAGGAGAGTTTTTTCCTCATTCTCAAGGCCTGGCCAGCCTCTGTGATGTTGCACAGCACCTCCAAGCCATGAGCAGGGTGCGAGGCAGGGCTGACGTGTGGGACTGTGAGATTTTCCTGCTTGCCTGGTGGCACAGGAGCTGGTGCTCTGCAGTAAATCCCGGGTGCCGCTGCCACACGGACGAACGCCGGGAGAGCCCCAGGGAAGTGCTGGGAAAGAGCAGGGCCTTGGTGGCTGAGTTTGTCACCTGCAGCAGCAGCGTTTCCTGAGGAAGCTTCCAGAACTCCAGGGTGAGTTTTTAAAAAGTGCTTGGGAACTTCAGGATTGTGCCCAGAGCCCTGAGCCTTTCGGGATGAGCTGATCTGGATTCCTGACAGGACCTTTGTAAACCAGAGCAGTTCGTGCTCAGCTGGGACCTCTCCTTCCTGTTTAAAGCGTGCAGGGCCCATTTAACCACAGACTTAACCACAGATTTACCCATCCCCGCATGAATTATCCACGTCACTCCCTCCCCTCATTGTTACAAAAATGAGATTGTTCCTGCAGTGTCTGGAGGAATCCCCTTCCCCAGAGTTTGGTGTGGTCCCAGAGGTGTCCCTGAATTTTCCCAAACTGCAGCCCCACCCCTGCTCCCATCCCCAGCACCTCTGGAATTGGGATTCCCTCTCCAGTGAACGTCCCCAAATGCAACATTTCACAATTAGCAGCTGTCCCCATGGACACTCAGCAAGCAGGTGGAAATCTCTGCCTCCTTCTCCATCGATATTCCTGTCCCTGGCTGTCTCTTTAATTGCTATTGACTGCAGGAGGTGTTTTTTCGTGCAGGCAGGAGGCAAAGTGATATTGATCCCCATAAATGAACTTTTCTGTGGCCTGAGTCAATCGAGAAGGTGCAGAGAGGAAGCTGCAGCAATGTTTACCTGGCTCACCACTGAAATTCCTCCTCGGGAGCTCTGCTCCACTGAAGGGCTCTGTGAGGCAAAATCACATTTCTGCTGTTTAATGCAAAAAAAGTCAGGCTGCCGTGGCTTTGGGCAGGATGAAAATCAGCTTCATTTGCTCCTTGTGTTGAAACAGGAGAGGAGGAAATCAGAACAAAGCAGATTTAACTCTTAATCCCTCACTTACGGAGCTTTTGCCGTGTCAGTTTTTGTCACCACGGCGTGTCCTGTTCTGGGGAAATGATGGCGAGAAAAACAAAGAGATTTCTATCAGGAAAATATCTGATTTTAGATATTTGTGGGGCCCTGGTGCCACATTCAACCCTGTCAGTGACTAAAGGGTGTGGGCACCTGCCACAATCCATCCCTGCCTGTGGAATACTTGGGATTCAGGGAATGTTGGTCCCCATTTCAGTGCTCTTGGGGTCTGTGGCCCCAGTGCTGCCCTCCCAGGTGCACAGGAGCCTTATTAACGGAGGATTTTATAAATTAAACAAATTAATACACAGCACTGCCTGGACCAAAAGTGCCAGGAAACGGGGATTTGTCCTGTAAGTGCCTGCGGTGAGCACACTTGAAATGGAATCAGGAACCCCTGAGGCTCCCCCGCTCCCCCTCCCATGCTGCTGACATTGGACTTTGGCTTTTTTTCCAACCTCTCAACTGCTCATTTCCTCAAATTTGGGGGGGAGAAAAAGCAGAGAGAAAAACAGGGCAAAACCCCCTTATTCTCCAAGTGCTGATGGCTGGGGGGGAATTCGGCCACCTGGGCAAAATTTAAATTACCACGAACCAAATCCCTTCTGTGATTCACAGCCCACCCTTATGGGCTCCTGTAGTTACACTCGGTAACAAATTCTCCTTCCAGAGCCTCTGTGGAGATTTTCTCGTTTTTTTTTTTTTTTTTTATGGGAACATCAATGGTTTCCATCTCTGCCTGGACTCATTTACAAAACACCCTCAGGTGTCGGGATCTCACCTGAGATGCATTTCCTGGCATTCCATTATTGCCCCTTAAATCGCTCGTCCAAAGGAAAGAAAAAATGCAACGAGAGTTTTAAATTATTGGCCACCCTGCAGTAATTTCCCACTTAATTTCATGAAACTCCTTGGTGTTGGCTTCTGATTCCCTGCTAAACACAAACACTGGGAAAATGGAAGGATGGAAGCGCTATGGTGATTCAGAAGGAATTATTTTTGCCCCTGAGAAACGAAAAGGGAATTGGCGCCCAGTTTTTCTTTTTAATCTCGAAAGGCTAGAGAATCCCCAAATTGGAAGAGTTTTCCTGCCTGTGCCCAGGTGCCACCTGATGAAAAAGCAGAGCCACCAAGGGAAGCAGCTGCACAAAGCTGCTGCAGGGGAGTTGCCTTTTCAGGAATCAAAGCCCGGGATCAAGAACTGGAGATTTTCTCCTCTCGTGCCCTTCCTGCACTCACCAAGGGCTGCAGCCTGAGTGGAAAGAACCAGCCTTGAGGGCATAATTATCCAAGGAAAATCAAACATTAGGAAAAGCAGCCTGCAGGGCCTTTTTATTTGACTGTCATTAAGTGAAGTGCAAGGGAGAGATGTAAATAACTTGACTAATTTATAATCAGGAGGAGAAGTCAGAGCTGCGAGGAAGATTCCTTTGTGGGTGTGTTCCAGTGCCACGTCAAGTTATGGTTTGGGTCCCATATCGGGGTTTTGATTATTCCTAGAAGGGCAGAGAGATGAGCAGCCTTGTAGCCATGAAACTCCTCCTTCCATGAATAGAACCAGGGACATCTGCAGGGTCTGGGCCTGGCTGCGCCTCCTGGGAGCTGAGATTCAGGGATGGGCAAATTTCAACCCCCCCCCTTGAAGTTCTCCCCTCCAAATCCTGCACTGCTGAGGGGATTTGCTCCTTTGGGATTTCTTTCACCCTAAAGCTTTGCAGGCACTCATTAATGAACCCCAGACTGCACCTGGAAGCCAGGGAAGTCCTGGCTCTCCCACCCTGGAGCTCTGAAATGTTTTGTGCAGCCCCAAATCCCACCCCAACCAGCCCTGGTCATTCACTCCCCATGAGCGTGGCTGGGAACGCACTGCTGGGGTTTTATTGGGATCAGTTGGGACTGATCTCCCGAAGCCAGAGTTCTGGCAGCTTTTCCAGGCCAGCTCTGTGCCGTTTGCAAGGGCTTGGTGCTGCAGGAAGGGTTTGGGCAGCACAGGGAGCCCCTTCCCTCTGGCAGCAGGGGGTTCACTGCAAATCAGGGCTCCACTCCCCTCTGCTGAGCCTTACACAGGCGGGAGCAGGTGGGGAAAGGCCGGATCCACAGCCCCTAAAATCCATGGAGAAATCCATTTAGTGCCCAGACAGAACGGATTCACACACGGGCCCCACTCTGAAGTGCAGGAAAAGCCACCAGAGTTCACATCCCTGAGCTTTTATCTTCCCTGTTTTCTCTTTCATCCCCCAAAGCGTGGGTGCTGCGGGGCAGAGCGCGGGGCACAGCTCTGCATCTCCCTTCAGTTCTCAAGCCCGCAGCCGCTTCATTCCTCGAGTCTCTCGTGGTGCTTCTAAAAGGGAATTTACAGACAGGCTGTGAAAACCAAGTTAAACCCCACAGAATCCACTGGCCTCTCCCTCCCCCTTTCCAAGGATTTTAGGGATAAATCTGTAAATGTGGAAACCCCTTTAGCCAAAACCCTGCCCTGCAGCGAACAGAAAAGCAAGCAAAGCCAGAACACAAATTTAGCAAACCTCCCCCAATATCCCAACTCTGCCCAGACTTTTCTCCCCCAAGTCAGCAACTCTTTTATCCCAAACTTGGCAATGTGACTCCGGCTGCGCAGTGAGAGTTTCCCCCTGCTCTGCTGGAATTAGTGCAACATGTTGTACATGCAAATCTGCCTTTCAAAGGTTTACTTTTTGCTTTAATCACCAGCATTAAAAGGACCTTGTGTTTCCCTTTCATCTGGCAGCAAATTAATTATAAAAGCTATATGGTAATATTAATATTGTCTTACTGGAGATCAATGGGTTTATTACCTTTGATTCTAACGTTGCTCACTCGGTGACAAAACCTATATTTGTATTTCCCCAAACTTCGGGATGGTAAATTCAGGTAAAGATTGAAATAGAAATGTTTTATCTCTTTAAAATGTTGACTCAGTTTAAAGTTGGAAAAGACAATTGACTTTGGTTCAGTGTTAGGAGGGGAATGTCAGAGAATCCTAAATATCCATTCATGGGGTTTTTTCCTTGCTTTCAGCACCAAGGGCAGGAAAAGATTCTGGGGAGCGGAACTGTTGGATTCCCCTGGGGTCACACATTAATTCAGATCTTCATTTTCCAGGGAAAAAGGCAAATACCCCAAGGTCAGGCTGTCCCACCCCCAGATCCTCAGAGCTCCTGGAACAGCCTTGAAGGACATCACACTGAGCAGGGTCACACCTGGAACCACCTCTGACCTTCCCTGTGCCTGTTCCATGCAGGGAATTTCCCCCTGTCCTGCCCACCCCATCTGGGAGCACAAACACCTCCCGCCTAAGTCTACTAAAAACTTCCAGGTTTTCCACTATTTCCTTTTGCAGCAAAGGAAAGCAGAACTGGCCACGGCTCAAGATGAGAGAGGCAATGGGATTTAATTTCATTTTCTTAGGGTGTTTTTTTCTTAGGAGGTTTTTATTTTTCATATCATCTCTAAACTGGTTCCTCCTCATGTTTTATTTCTGTATCCTGCTGCCCTGAGCCCTCCGTGATAAACAAGATGCTGTTGCTAAACCTTCTCAGGAGGAGAGCAGGATACAATTTTCTTTTCTCCTTTCCTTGTTATGCTGTGCCATAAGAACAATAATATTCCTCCCTTTGTAGCATAATTAAAACAAACTGCTGTGCTGTGGCGTTTCGTCAATTGGAGCAGTCATTTATTGCCTCGTGTGCAACAAATCCTCAGAGATTACTGCTCAAAGCGCTTCTGAATTTTGGCTTTCACGCTCTGACTCAGGAGGAGCAGCAGCTGATCCATGACCTGCACATCCCAGGGATCCAGCACATCCCAGGGATCCAGCACACCCTGGCCATTCCCAGCGCCAGCCCCGCTGCTCCTCGTTAATTCAGGGGGGTTACACGTGGTTAAAATGCACGGAGTGGAGCATGAAGCTTCAGATCCCAAAGTGCACATCCAGTCTGCTGGAATCGTGTCTTGTCTGTGTGGGAACTCAGCTTTGGATTTGTGAAATGGGAATGGCACCAGGGATGGCACCAGGAGTGGCACCAGGGATGGTGCCAGGAATGGCACCAGGAGTGGCACCAGGAGTGGCACCAGGGATGGCACCAGGAGTGGCACCAGGGATGGCACCAGGGATGGCACCAGGGATGGTGCCAGGAATGGCACCAGGAGTGACACCAGGCGTGGCACCAGGTAATTCCTGGGCACAGGGAGGTGAGTGGGCAAAACCACCCTCCGGGGTCCTGGGGATGAATGGATCCTCACAGAACACCCACACGGGCTCCAGGGTATAATTGCACATGGGACACACACCAGGCCTTCCCTGGGAACAGGCAGTGGGGTTTAATTTCTAATCATGGCTTTTACATCAGCCTCTCACCTGGCCACGGGACAGGATCTAAAAACATTCTTTGCTTAAAAATCCCAGGGTCCCTGAGGCTGGAAAAGACTTCCAAGATTGAGTCCGAGCTGTGCCCGATTCCTACCTTGTCCCAGCCCAGAGCTCTGAGTGCCACGCCCAGGAAATTCCTTGGACACCACGTTTGGGGACTCCAGACCTCCCTGGGCAGTTCCAAGGCCTGACCACCCTCTCCAGGGAGAAATTCCAAGAAGAAAATGTCACTTCAGGTCCCACTGATATTTCCAGTTACCTGAGAAGGCTCAGGTCTGCGTGACCACGCTGAGTTTGAGAATTCCATTTCTCCACCTGCCTCATAAACACCTGAAACCCTTCTGAGAACCCGCGCTCCTTCCTGAGCTGCAAAGGAACCTCATCCCTCACCGTGGCACCGTGGGGATTTTGGGGCAATGGCCATAACCGAGCCAGAGCTGCCCAAACCGTGCAGCCAGGGAGGTGCCATCAGAGCTGGCAGGGGGCACCAGGCAGGGGGCACCAGACAGAATCTGCAGACGAGGGCTCAGAGCAAGGTCTGTGATTGCATCATCTGATTAACGTGGCAGATCAAACCAACTGCAGCCTTTAAACACAGCAGGTGCAGAGGATTTGTGAGCCACGGGTTCGGCACCGGAGAAGCCACCTGAGCTCTGCAGGTTCCTGGCACAGCCAGACCGCCAAACTCCAGCCCTGTTTCTGGGGGAGAATAAGGTGAATTTAATAAACCTTTTCCCCTGGGAGATCCCATTTTTTGGGGCAGAATAAGATGAATTCAGTAAAGGCACCTGGGAGATCCCACACTGCTCTACAGCAACCCCAGATTTTACAATTCTTTTTCCAGAGCACCCCTGCACGTAGAATATGAAAAGCAGGTCACTAGGAACATGGAAAAAAAAGAAGAAAAAGGACAATAAAGCTGCAAATTTATAGTGTAATTTTGCCCTAGTTACAACAGTGTACCACTCTGACAAGCAATGCTGCTCTCCACAAACAAATTTATCACCACTGGTTGCTCCTCTATTGCTTTCAATAAGAAATGCCAAAATAAGTATGATTTAACAATGCCATCAGCTGGCTGCAATACTCGATAGATTTGGTGCATTACAATCAAATTGGTGTCTAAGTGTGGTATTTAAAAAAAATAAATAAAAAAGGAATGAACACGGACCTAAATCTGCCACTTAATGCTCCACAGCTCTGCCTCGATATTTACTGGGAGCCAGTGGAAAACTGTCTTTGCATTCTAATTTACATATTCATAAGGTTGTCATAGAGCTTGAAAGAGGAGGTTTTCTCTGCTTTGTTATAACACTTTAAATATTAGGGGTTTTTAGTGCTCTGTTTATGTAAATCCCACTCGGAGCAATGTGGCTTTGCCTGGTGCTGGGTTTGGGATTCTGCTGCAGCCTGGCCTGGTGATTTTGGGGGAGAAAGTGCCTGGGGTGAAATCGCTCTGCTGGGAATCCAGAGCAGAGCTGGAGCTGTGCAGGGAGCATGGAAACAGGGCAGCAGAGCCGGGGAGCCGGGGCCTGCAGGAATTCCTGGACACGGTTCCTGCTTCCCACCATAATCCCACAATGCTGATGGTTCTTCCCGCCTCCGCCACCCCACGGGCACTTTGGGGTGAAGGATTTGCCTCCGAGCCTCCAGTTGTGAGCTGGGTGATGCTTCTGGAGGCAAAGCCAAGTGGAGGAGGTGAGCACCACTTAAATAACTCCGCATTTCGGGTTCCATGGCCAGAGAAACGTCAGACAGAGAGAACAGCCCCACTCTGTGATCAGTGACACCAAGCCTGCCACCAGAGTGTCCCTGAGGATGCTGCACTGAGGGTTTCTTGTTTCTGGGGAGATCTGAGCAGTTTATGGGGTTTAACAACGTGAGGGCAGCGTGGCTGGGGTCAGCGCTGAGACAAAATCCCCCCTCAGCAACACCCCGGCGCCGTTCAGAGCTCTGCAGCACTGCTGGGTTTGCTGTTTGTCTGCGCAGAGCAGCTGCGACCCCAGTGATTCCCCCCTCACAGGCAGCAGTTTCCTCCCAGCACCAGGCAGAGCTGAGCTGCTGGAGCTTGTGACACTGGGGACACGGGGGGGCAGGGGGCACGGCGATGCCTCGGGGGCCGAGGGGATGCTCAGCTCTGATGTCAAATCTCCGACATCCTGAGTTATTCCCTGTTCCAGCAGCAAATCCTGGTGCTGTGGATGACTGACACACCCTGCTCAGCGTGTCACAGCTCCAGCAGGCCCTTTGGGCTGGCAAGCCCCAGGTCCAGAACGCTCAGGGAGAAACTCCTCCCTGCAGTGCCCTTTTCCCAAAATTGGGACACAGGACATGTGCCAGAAAAAGAGGGGCAGAAACCCCATTAAAAAATTGGATTTTTGGACAACGGGGGTGTTGTGCAGCTGCCACATCCTCACGGGAATGGGGCTGCACTCCAGCCCTCTCCGTGCCTGGTTTGTGGGAGCAAGGGGACACTCAGGCAACTGGCCAGGCACACATCACATCTCCATCTCCCAGACCATATTCAAGAGCAGACAACAGACAATAGCTTTCCTCCAGAGCAACGAGGAACCAGATGGCTTCAAAACATCCCCTCTGCCTCCGAGGCAGCATATGGAATATTAATTAATAATAGATTAATAGACCTTTCCCCACTTAAAAATTTAATCTGTTTGTGCCGGGGAAGTGCTACAAAACAATGGCAGCGTTCAAAGGGCTTTGGAGCATCTCTTTGGAGATGCCCTTCAGTGACCCTTGAGGGAAGCTCAGCTCACATCAGAAGGAGCAGGGACAGGGGAGGGATCCCACAGGTTCTGGTTTGCAAAGTTGTGGCCACTTGGAAGTTCTGAAGAGGGGAGTGAGAGGAGGGTGGGAATTACAGCCCAGGGAAAGCTGCCTGCAACTCAGCTCCAAGCAGGGGCAGGATTTGTGTGAGGAGCACAACAGGGATGTGTGTAATGCCCAGCAAAAGTGGAATTTGAACTGGGTTTTTCAAGTCTTATTTAATGGTGTTTTTCCCTCCGCTGGGATTTCTAATCCCTGGGTCTGTCACTCGCTGCTGGGGGAGCATCTCCCTCACCTTCCCTCTCCCCTGGGATCTCACCTCCTCATTATGAGCCAGGATAAGCAGCTTTAATTCAGTGTCAGCCTCATGTATGGAATTAAGCTGGGCCCAGAAAAATCCTATTACTGTTGTGAGGGAAGGTGAATAAATGTGTATCTTGACTGATCATGGATTAATCCTGGGATCCACTTAGGGCTGACAGGAGCTGTTGCCTAGCAATGTAATTGAATGTAAGGCTGAGCGTGCTGAAAAAAGGGTCAATTGCTAAATAAGCCCCCAGAACCTCATTTCCAGGCTCTTTTTTTTTCCCCCTCAAGCTTTATATTTTCTAAACATGAAACCAGGAACTACCAGCAAGGACATTATGGGATGAAGCAACAAGAGCTTGTGGTTTGTGTGCCTGGCCTCGCTCAGCTCTCGGGGTCTGAGGCAGAGCTCACAGGGAAGGAGAATCAGCAGAGGGAGAGGAGAGGCTGCCAAGGTGCAGAGAAGGACAAGATTTGGTTCCAGGCAGGGTCAGCCACCAGCATCCACCCCTCACACCCTTTTTCTCTGTCAGACCTGCAACCAGCCAGGACCTGTCCCAGGTAACCCGGACAGGGTCCCTAATTCCTGTTTTTTTCCCTAAATTATCACAGTGGCACTGCACAAATGGCTTCCAGGCTACTGAGGCATTGCCCTTGGTGAGAAACCGCAGGGAAAGGGATCCCAGTCGCACAAGGGGGTCGTTAATCTGTGTTTAGAGTCCTCTCAAAGGGTTTGTTCAGAGCATTGCCCAGGGAGGAGGCCCGACTTGGGCCTGGACAGAGCCCCAAGGGGCAGGGGCCTCGTGGGAGGAGCAATAATTCCCTTTTCTGGGGAGAACACAGCGCGTGCTGCTAAATGTCAAGTGTTCTCCTCAGCAGCTGGAGAGATGAGGCACAGAAATCGTGTTTACAGCCCTGCGGCCTCTCTCTCGGCCTGGGCTGGGCTGGAACTGGGCTCAGCCGTGTGGCTCAGCATTAATCACATTTGGGGTGGGCTGAGGCCATTCCACAACACCCTTTTCATGTGGCAAACGTGGCAGACGGAGCTCCGGAGATCAGCTGAGGGAGGTTTTTGCACCTGAGGTGTTTCATCCTCCCCCGAGGATTCACCCCAAACAGGCGAAACACCAGAATGCAGAGGAAAGACCTTCAGTCCCCTTGCTCTATGGCTTTTGGAGAAACAAATCCCTCGAAGCAGAGATTCCTGCGGCAGACAGCTCCGTGGAATCCTGTGGGAAGCAGGCTGTCGCCACAGAACTGCTATCAAACACAACCATGGTGCTGGATCGTGGATCGGAGAGCCAGAATCACATCACAACATCCCCCCTCCAGCAGCACCCGCCGCGGTTCCTCCATCCCTGGCGCTTTTCTAAACAGCGCTGAGGGAGAGCTCTGCCCCCAGAGTGGGGCCCTGGGCTGTGCCAGGTGCTGTTCCTGGTCTGAGGGACCATCTCCTCCTCCTCAAGGAATTTACAGGCAGTGGAGTTAAAGAAAGCACACTCACTGATAGAGAATAAATGAGAATTTGTCTGTGCTGGCACTGCAGAATACACAAAGAATGGGACCTTGAGAAACCTGGAAAATGAAATCCTGGGCTTCAGGAACAAATCCATCCTTTTTCTTTTCCTTTTTTATGTCTTTTGCATGAAATGATGTGACTCTGGCCCCTCTAAAGAGATCTCTGGCACCAGAAATGCCTCTGGGGGAAGCGCTGGTGACCCCACAGGCCCTGCTGTGCCTTGTGGTTTGTGGGATCAAATGGCTCATGTTAGCTCCCCATTTTCCATAAATCTGCCCCAAAAACGTGGTTAACAGCAGGGATTTGGGGCTGGATTGTGCCCAGGCTCTGGAACCTGGCCAGCAATCGCTGATTGATCCGTGCTGGGAGTGCTCCATCCCTGAATCCAGCGAGGAGCAGGATGTTCAATCCTGACACCCCTTCCCTTCCTTTTCTGCCACAGAGACTCGTGCGGGAGGGAAGGGAAGGGAGAAATCTCAGCTTTATTCCACCCTGAGGCTTTAATCACTGCCAGCTTTATTCCCTTTTATTTCCCCATGTGCAGGTATTCATGAGAGGGAAACAATGGGCCAGGGTTTGATGTTTCTGTGAAGGGGGGAAGCACCACTAGATTCCAGAAACTCTTCCCTCCCCACCTCCTCTCCCCACACATTCCCACGGATCTGTATTTAGATTTAATGTCAAGCAGGTCCAGAAGTAAAAAAAACACCCAGGAAATCTGTCCAAGCCAACAACTAATTAGTTAAAAATAAACCCCCAAGGGGTGCAACGAGAGCCATCCTACAAATGTGGCATCAGCCTGCAGCACTGGGAGGATTTTAGGGCATCTCTCCCTTCCAATGTGTCCTTATTGTACAAACCTGAGAGAAAAACATGGTAAAAGAGGAAGGATTTGGGGTTTTTTTCCCCCTCCTCTGTTGATTGCTGTTGCTTGGAGTTACCTGGGCAGGAAACATCTGCTTTTTCCCCATTAAAGAGCAAAGATTAGCAGGTTTTAGTTAAACCTGGCATTCTGTAGTTATTTACTGGGACTTGAGGAGGGAAAAAAAAAAAAAGAAGTTGGAACCTAATTACAGAGCAGATGCTGAGAGTGGTATTTATTCACCAAAACCACACAGGTCATTCATTAAAATCTCAGTTTTAATTAGCAAACACCTGTTTTGTGTTTGATTTTACACTGATCTGGACTGGCTGCGATTTTCTTCCCTTCAGGAGGAGCAGTTCCAGGGCCCTGGCAGGGACAGGGAGGAGCAGGGCTGGCCCCAGCTGCCCCAAACCCCCTGGATCGGGGATTTCACCGAATCCAGGCCTTTCTAGGAATAAAGCTTTTCCCTTGCACATGGCTCCAGTCTAATCCTAACAAAGGTGACCAGGACTCCGTGCAGGCCTCATTTAATCTGAGGAAGAGCACAAAACGCCTGCTGGAGCCCAAGCAGCATCTTCTTCCTGGGCTTTACAAACCCAAGTCCTTGAAAAGTGCATTTAACACAACACTGAGCAGTGAAAATGCCTTTTGATGGCAATGCCCAGCCGAGCTGTGTTTTTGTGGATGCAAATTAGCCACGATAATGAATTCCTCTTTGAAATGGATGGATTTGAAGCTCGTGTTCTCTATCACAGCCACACGTTGCACATTGTCCTCAAAGCACTTGATTCTCAAAAAAAATTTTGGCACCCACACAATCGCTGTTCTGGAATTTTTCAAAGGCCCGGAATCAATACCTGCCTCGTCCTTTAAATAAGGATGAAATGATTCTCTAATTCAAAGAATGATGAGGCAATAAACCAATTATTGTAATTAAGGCATTGCTGTAATAAGGGTCACCCAGACAGGCAAGCGATACAAGTGATACCTGTGATTATAAAATTATTGTAATTTAGGAGATGTTTTCTCCTGAAAACCTTCCATGTCCTGAATTTCTGCCACTGCTTTCTTGTGTTCCCACAGCCAGCTGCCCTCCCCACCTACCACAGAAATCCACTGCAAAAGGGGGAAAAAAATTTCCCTGGGGAAGGTGAAGAGATTTGGAAATACCAGAATTGGCTAATTAAATTTAACTGTGCCATCCTGGGCAGGCTGAACACTGATTAATTAATCCAGGCCTGTGCCTGTCCTGCAGGGGAAGGGTGTGCAAAATGCTCGGGGTGAAATGTGTTGGAGGAGAAACGGGGCAGCTCCAGCTCTGCTGCTGTAGGGGATGGGGACAGGGAATTTGGGAATCTGGGCACGGATCTGGAATCCTGGGGTGCCTGGGGGTGTCCTAAACGAGACATCGGATTTTATGATCCTCCTCGTGATGAATGGCTGGGTTTACAGAGGCAGCCTGTTAGCTTTAACACCCCTCAGTGGATGTTTTAACTTGCCACGTCAACATGAACAGATCTGGGAATGACGGCTGAGAGCCCTCGCTGCGTTTCCCACTCGGTTCCCGCTGCTCCATGAATCTCCCGTGGCAATGGCTCTGCTGGAGTGGGGCTGTGCCCGCCCTGACACCCTCAGGGAAAGGGAGGCAGAAATCCAGAGCGGCTTTTCCCAGCCCTGGAGCCCGTGTTTGGCATGGAAACCACTCCAGGACAAACGAAGTGAGAGCTTCAGGAGCAGCCCTGCACCCCAAACCCCTTTCATCCACCCCAGAGCCAGCCTGGAATGCTGGGGACGAGATTTAGCAAAGTTTGTCCCCACAGGATCCTCTGCTGGCTCCCTCCATCCCATTCTGCAGAGTTCTACTGCTCCAGGGATTCACTTTTTGTCAGGAAGAGCAAAGAGCTCAGGGTTACCCGGAGTAATTGGAACTGCACAACCCCAAAGCTTCTCCCTGGAGAATCACAAAAGGCCTGGGCTGCTCCCTGCAAATCCTTGCCAGAGCTGGTTCAGAAAGTCTGAGCTGCTCAAACAACCCCAGCACAGAGCCTTGCCTGGCTTTTCATCCTGACATTCTCCTGGGCCTTCCAAACGAGATAAAATAAAATTTAAAGTGCCCCAGCAGAACCTCCTCAGGTGAGTTTTACCCAAGCAATGCTCTCCTTTTGGTCCACCCTCAATAGTCCTGCCAGTTCAAAGCACTCGGGGTCACAGCAATTCCTCCCCCAAGAATAAAACGGTCTCAAAAAGTCACAAACTCCTCAAAACCAGGTCTGCTTTTAATCAGCTTTAATATCAGAGCAGCAGCAGGAACCTCCCTGCTCAGGCCACAAATGACAGATTCATTATCTTTTCTTTTGAAACTGAGAAATTGGTTCAGACTTTGGGATGGCTTTTAGCTACCACCAAAAAAAACCCAACCAAAAACCCAAACAAACAAACAAGGAAAAAAAAGCCAAAAAGAAAAAAAAAAAAGAGAGAAGAGAATAAGAAGGGAAAGAATAAAGGAAGTGGGGATCGTGTGAGATATTTGAAGCTTTGCAGAAAATGCAGACAGACAGACCAGTCCTGCTGCTGTCTTCTTGCTTCCACCAAACTTTGGGCAACTTCAAAAGCAAATGTTTGGGGGTTTTAACCCTCTCCATGTCTGCTGGGTAGATCTGTCCAGCAGGTGATGTCCCTTGGCAAAGGGAGAAATAGCTCATGTAGATCAGGGACATTTAATGCCTAATACAGGTTTATGTTAGATTCATTCCTAAATATTTAACGATCATTTGGTGTTCAGGTGAGGGGAATTAACAGGCCAGTGCTGAGAAAACGCTTAAAAGACACCGAAAAGCAGCGACAATGTTCCTGAATTAACTTTAAGCCTGACGTTAGTCCCACTAAAGACAGCAGGATTGTTCCAGGGCTGATCTTCTCAGCTGATGAACTGTTTAATTGGAGTGATCCCACTGGATGAACATCTACAGGGGCAGCCCTGTGGAAGTACAAAGGAAAACAAACGGGCAGTGGAGCAGGTTCCTTTCAGCAGACCTGGCCCTGGATGTTTATGAATTATCCCTCCCCTTCCATGAACAATGGGCAATTGAAGTCATGGCAATTAAAAAATGGGCACTTCTATGGTGTCGGGGAGGAACAGTTTTGCCCTGAGAGGCAGAAAACCACATTTGGTAGACAAAACAGCCCCTTTCTGTTTTTCCAGGAGTAATTTTAACCTCGTGAAGGGGTGGCTGCCCATGGGAGGAGACTCAGCAGAGGGAAAACCAGAGGGGAGGAAGCAGCAACTCCTGACAAAGAGCAAATATTTGCCCGGCGAGGCTCTGCAATAATCTGGTCTTTAATATCCCAAACGAGAACTCAAAAACCCCGGCACTGTTTAATCAACATGTTTGAGCACAAGCAGGGAACATTCCTGCACAAACCTGAGAGAACCAAATCGAGTTTATGGACATAACCCTAATTAATTTGGTGTGTTTGGATTGCCGGGGTCCCCGCTGAGCAAACTGCAGCAGCTGCAGCTGTGCTGTGACGAGGAGCCCGGCGTGCCCGGCTCTGTGTGAGCTCCAGTTTGCAAATATTTGAGGCTCCTGCGTGGGCAGGTTGACACAGCAATGCAATCAGTTAAACAAACAAGCTACGAGGGACTATTGACTGGGAGCACAACTCCGGCATGCCCGGCCAGGGGAGGCAATGAGAACAAAAATGTGAATTTTGTTAAGTCTTTTCTCCATCAAGGAATCCATGATTCTGCCCTGCTCCAGAACAGAAAAATCCGGGGTCCTGATTTATTCATGGCAAAATGCAGCACGCATAACAAATGGTGGAGAAATTAAAGGATGTGCTGATTTGGAAATGACTCCAGCAGCTCCGGGAGTTGGTGGGGCCAGCTGGAGATGAGCTGAGGTGAGGATGTGCCAAAATTTCCTTGTGTTCCTGAACCAGTATCCACAGGACTGAACGCCAAGCATTTTTCACTCCAGCATAAATATCCACCAGCATCCAGGTTGTGCTGGCCCAAAATGCTGCCTTGAATCCCATCCGTGGGCATTAATGGAGACACAGGGCTGGACACTCATTTTTCAGCGCAGTGTGTGACCAGCCCTTGCTGCTGCAGAGCCCTGGGGGCTGATTTGGGATCCAAGACATTCCTGCATTTCCCCAGAGCAGTGTCCAGAGTGGTCACAGCCCCTGCCAGTGACACCCCAGCAAGGCCCAAGGGATGGAGCAGCACCAGGATGCAGCACTTGGCTCTTCAAGGACAGAGCTGGGGAGGGAGGACAGTTCTGGGAGCGAGGAGGAACCCTCAGGGGGTATTTGGAGTGAGAAGTGCCTGAAAACTGCCCAGCCCTGAGCTCCTTCCAAAGGCTCCCAAAGGCTCCCAAAGGCTCTGTCCCCTCCCGGCTCTGTCTGGAGCAGAGGGAGCAGGGGACAGAGCCAGGGAGGGCACAGAGTGACCGGGACACTCCGGGAAGGGCTGGGGGGAGCCAGAGCTCCTTCCCTGCCCCCCAAGGACATCAGAGATTCCCTGGGCCCAGGGGTTTATTGGGAATGAAAAGGACAAGTGACGATCAGGAGAGTGTGGGAATGAGAGAGGTGGCAGAGCCACTGCGGGGGAAGGACAGCCAGGGATGGGGAAAGGAGGGAAGGATGGACACTGCTGAGGGAAGGATGGACATTTCTGAGGGAAAGATGGCCAGGGATGGGGAAAGGAGGGAAGGATAGACATTTCTGAGGGAAGGATGGACATTTCTGAGGGAAAGATGGACGTTTCTGAGGGAAAGATGGACGTTTCTGAGGGAAGGACGGCCAGGGGTGGGGAAAGGAGGGAAGGATGGCCAGGGATGGGTGAAGAATGAAAGGATGGACACTTCTGAGGGACGGATGGACATTTCTGAGGGAAGGATGGACGTTTCTGAGGGAAGGATGGACATACATTTCTGAGGGAAGGATGGACATTTCTGAGGGAAGGATGGACGTTTCTGAGGGAAGGATGGCCACTGCAGTGTCCCTGGCTCCAGCACCGGCCGCTGCAGGAAGCACAAGCCCCTGACAGCCCTGAGGGTGAAGAGCCGAATGTTTGCATTGGAGAAGCAGCTGGAGCTGCTCTCTCCTGGCAGCAGGAGCAGCAGCTGACCCCGACCTGAGAGATCCAAGGATTTTTTAATCCCCTTCCACGGCTCGGTGTGTGCAGCCCCTGCCCGGGGAAAGGCCTGGCAGATGCAGGGTTTGGGGCTGGATTCCCTCCCTGGAATGCTCTGGGATGGGGCAGATGCAGCCTGGCTGCTCCAGCTGCTGCAGGGCTGGAAGGAGCCCCTGCCAGCAGAAATGGGATATTTCTATGGGTTTCAACTCCTGCTCTGCCAGCACGGCTTTTATTCCGCCAGAGAAGGGATGAATCCTCAAAAGGGAACTGAAATCACACTGGTTCTGGATAAACCCCTCCCATTTTGATAAAAATCCACTCAGTCATGGAAAAATCCCACGGAACACCTGAGCAGGTTCACAGGGCAGGGCTCAAACCACGGCAGGAAACGCTGCTGTGATGAAAGCTCCTGTCCCTCTGTCACAGGGGTTAAAATACCCCTGACAATTAATCCTGGGCAAGGGATTTCTCCCATGTGAGAGGCTGAAAAAACAAAGCTCTCAGCTCTGCCATTGCCTTGGCTCTGTTGGAGTTTGGTAAATTGTGGGCTGAGAGGCAAATTCCACTCTCCCTTCTGAGAGCAGATCAATGCCTGCCTGGCTCAGCCCATCCTCTCGTCGCTGCAGATCACAGCTGACACTCCGTGGCCTCGCTGCCGCTGCTGCAGAATGAATACCTCAGGTAATTTCAGCCCTTCCTAATGAACACACACAAAAATATTATCAAATCCAATTATGGGCAGTGATGGTTCAGGACAAGGACTTGGGGCCTCATTACCCATCCGATCCATCTGGGGTTTTTTGGATTGCTGATGTTTGCAAAGTCCCTTTGAGCTAAAACAGCTGAAAATTGGGGCCAATACAAACCACTCAAACTCCATTTTCCATTTAAGTTCCAGTTAAGAACCAAAGCACTGTGGACAATAGAGATATTCAACATCATCAGTTCTTCTCATTTGTGATCTCTTGGAGAATTCAAAAGGTTTTCTTTAACCCTTAAAGTTGTTTTTAGAGGGGTTTTATGGAGTTTTATCGTATTGAACATCTGTGTATGCATTATAGAGAATTTTGTGGAGTGAAATTCAGGCCTGTCCCCAGCTCCGTGGAATGAAAATGATCCATTTCCAACCACCCAGCAGTCAAACCTCACTCTCAGCTTCTCCCTGGAGCCTCACAGGCCAGGAGGTGCCCTGTCCTTACGGACATCTGCTCCAGGCAGAGCTTCCCAGGCCAGTTTTCCATGGCTTTTTCATGGATCTGGTTTAAAAACTTCCAGCCCAGGGATGAAACTTCTCAGTCTGATGTTGTGAAATTGGGTCTTTGGGCACTGCCTGAACAAAGGCTGTTTACTCTGGTTGAAGGCCACCGAAGAGAAGAATTTGGGCATTTCAAAGCTCTTTTTTTTTTTTACATTTGATACTTCGGAGGAGCCTGACGAACTCCAGGAAGTCGGGAAAGCTTCGACTCGGCATCCAGGGGATGGAACAACAACCCCTGAGCTCAGGCAGGTTTTCCCTCACTCTGTGCCAGGCGCGGAAGGCAGGAACTATTCATCACTTCCCATCGTTTTCTGTCACCCCTTTTTGTTCCGTGTAGCTGCATTTATGCGAGGGATGTTGATATTTGTATTTACATGACTGTTATTAGAGAAAGAGCTGCCAGCCTGACACCGCATTTACTGTGGGAGCCATCTCCCACTTTCTAATGCAGACTTTGCTTTTTCCTCTCCCCCCCCCCCCCCCTCCCATTTTCTTTTCATCCTGGCTGAGGATGTGTCCTACTTTCTTGTTTAGAAGATGATATGCTTGCATTATGCATTCTAAATATAGGTTTTTATATTTTTTTTGCAAAGCAGGTTGACGTGGTCGTCAAAAGAAATGAATTCAGAGTTCCTCTCCTGCCCCCGGGGGAGCTGTGCTGGGAGAATTTGATTCCAAGGTAGGGCTAAAACACAAAGCTGCTGATGTGTTCCAGGACAGTTTGCTGCATGTTGGGGTTTTTTACCTGTTTTTATCATAATTTGGGGCTGCCAGGGCCTGTGGAGGAGGGGAAGGAGCAGAAAAACTCTCGTGGAGCAAGTGTCCAGTCAAAATCCCCTTCCGAAACAGCCACGCTCATCACAGCCTCAGTTCAGAGAGAACGGGGGAGGGATTGAGGGAATTCCGAGAGGGATTGAGGGAATCCAGGCAGGGAGAAATTGAGGGAATTCCGAGAGGGATTGAGGGAATCCAGGCAGGGAGAAATTGAGGGAATTCTGAGAGAGATTGAGGGAATCCAGGCAGGGAGGGATTGAAGGAATTCCGAGAGGGATTGAGGGAATCCAGGCAGGGAGGGATTGAGGGAATTCCGAGAGGGATTGAGGGAATCCAGGCAGGGAGGGATTGAAGGAATCCTTCAGCCCAGCCCTGTGCCCATCCTGCTCTCCCAAAGGTGGGAATTTTACCCCCTCTGCTCCTCTCCTGCTTTATCAGCCCTGCCTGCACCAAGCACCCACTTCTGACCCTCCCTGGCTGAGGTTTTAGCAAAATTCCTCATTATTTCCACCACTGATAGAAAAAGGGAGAACAGGGAGTGGCTGGCCTGGGTATTTTGGGAGCAGAGCCTGAGGGTGACTCTTGATATCCTGATGGAATGAAATTACTGTTTTATTTGAGAAAGAAAGAGAAGATGGCAAAGCCCACAAACACCACGGAATGAAGGACTCGCACCAGGGAGCTCCATGAAACATCAACCACCCCTGCTGAAGGAAGAGCACTCCAGAACCTCCCACCCCAGGGAGGAAGGAGCAGCTCTGTGGGCACTCACTGCTGCCGAAATCCAGGAATTTTCCAGCTCCATCACCCTGAAGACTGGCAAACATCATGGGCAGAAAAGGGAATTATCAATAATCTAATGGAAAATTCCCATTTCATTTGAGGAGATTGGCTGCTTTTCACTCAAATCTTTGCTTTTGGGGTTGTTCCTTTTTAAAATTCTAGAGCCAGACCCCTCTGTGCTACAACACCAACGGTTTCAATGGATTTTCAGCAGGGACAGGGATGCAAACACTCCCTTTCCACATCCCCCCTGTAATTTCTCGTCTGT
Source organism: Corvus hawaiiensis (assembly GCF_020740725.1). Classification (NCBI taxonomy): domain Eukaryota; kingdom Metazoa; phylum Chordata; class Aves; order Passeriformes; family Corvidae; genus Corvus; species Corvus hawaiiensis. The sequence continues at coordinate 2,492,826 of NC_063239.1, read as the reverse complement.
CAGGTGCAGCCCTGCTCAGCAGCCAGGATGTGGGGATCATTCCAGCCCTGTCCTTGTGACATTTCATTAAGCTGCTCTTTTAAAGCTTATCATTAGAGGGACTGGAGCCTTGGTGGAAGAACTTAATTGCATCCTATTTTCCCTGCCTGAAGATGCACTGGAGAAGTCAGTTTGCATTTTGATTTTTCTTTCGGTTTTTTTCAAGGCCTTTGTGCCGCACAGAATTTTAAATTCCTCCATCTGCTCCGCTCCCTCCTCACCTGGGGCTGGCAGAACCCCTGCTATTAGAACTGTCAATATTCCTGTTCTTTCCCAGCTCCTAAACTCTAAGAGGAATGGAAATTGCAGCCACCGGAGTCTACCTGGGAAAGGCCTTTGCACAGGTGGAAAAGGGATAAAAATCCATAAAAATAAAACCATATAAAACAGAGAATGTTTCTCTTGGCTGCGAGCAAAACTTGTTGTCCTCTCCTTTAAAATACCCCAAACAAGCTGGAAAACTCCCAAACTTCCAACAGCTCTTTACCCCTCACAGGGGGAAAAAATTCCAGCTTAAATAGCACCAAACAAAAACAGGGTGACAGCTCGTGGCAGGACAGCCTGACCTGCGTGTCCCCTGCAGGGTGGGCACCAAACCCCCCTGTCTTGCCCTGGAGGAGCCCCTGCACCGCTTCCTTTCCTTGTGCTGTAATTTAAAACCTCTCTGTGTAGCAGACGCTTGGGAAGGTTCCACAGAGCTGTTTCTCCAGAAGGTGAACCGGCGCCCCAGGCTATCGCGGAATTAGAAAAGCAAAGGGCAGCGTGAGTTATTTTGTGCAGGAAAAGCTGCTGGCGCTCACGGGCAGCGCCCTGAGGGTGAGGAAACTCATCAGGATCATCAGTCCTGGGCTGGTGGGGCTGGGTCTGCTCCTGGCACAGGACAGAGCCAGCAGAGGTCATTCCACGGCTCAGCAGCACCAAGAGCAGCCCCTCACTCCCCTGGGCCTTTTCCCCGTGTTAATGATCCCTGTGAACTCCACTCTGTGCATCCTGAAAAGGACAAACTGCACCAAAACAGGCTGGAATTAAAGCTCTACTCGTCCAACCATGAACCGACACAGAGAACCCCAAAATATTCCAGTGCCAAGTGGGTTTAGTGCTGCTGGACAAAAATCCATCACAGAGGAGAAGGAAATGAGCGGCCCTGGGGAGTTTTTTTGCTCAGGAATGCAGATTTCTGGCTTTGTGCCGGTACCTGGGCAGAATCACACCGTCCAAAGGCTCCTTTGTGCTCAGTGCTCGGGCTCTGGGGCGGCTGTGCAGGAGAGGGGGATCCCTCTGGATCCCTCTGGAAGGGGAGCAAAGGGAGCAGCAGGGAGGGTGTGAGAGCTCCGGGCTTTGCTCTTCTCTCCAGCACTGCAAGAGTGGGAATTTGCTGCTTTGCTGACTCAATTCTGCTCTAAATAAAATTCCGAGGCTGTGTGGAAATAACAGAAACAAAATGTTCCCGTGCCTCACTTCTCCTCTCTCATCCATCCGGCTCCAAGCGTGTGTGAGGAGTTTCCAACCCCCAGCCCGGAGAACTGAGCTCCAAATGCTCCTCAGAGCAGTTCTGTGGGGTTTGATGTTTACCTTGGGCACTCTTTCAACTTTATGCAACTTTAATTAATCCTTGATGATCTGCAGTGAGGGATAAGCCAAGGAGCAGAATTCTTGCTGGCGTGCTCCCAGCCAGGCCTGTGAGCAGAGAGCAGGGGGCTCCCATTCACTTTAAAACCACCTGAACAGCTCCAGCTTGACCCTTCTAAGAGGTAAAAGCCATCTAGAAAACGATGAAAGTTTTATTTATCACCCCAAAGGTTTCTCTGTTTCACCTCAGCCAGTGAGGTTTTCCTCTTCACTGCACTGGTTAGGGTTCACTGGAGATTTCCTGGCTTTAAGTCATGGGAAAACCATTGGTGAGAGGCTGGAGTGAGGCTCCTCCTAGCACAGCGATAAATAAAAATATTTATTGGAAAGCAAAGAGAACGGGGAACCCGAGGGAACTCTCTGTGGGCAGGACTGATAATCAGGCTCAGGCTGCCCAGAAGAATTACTTGTGCAATCTCACTTGAGTGGCTTTCGAAGGAAAATTAAAAGAGAAGAACTGTAAATACATGGAGAGGAGAGAGAATATGAAATCAGGCTGCTGCTGCTGCTGCTGTTTTTCTCTCTCCCGGTGACTTCAAGTACAACCTGGAGGGTTCTGTTCCTTGTTGGGATTCAGAGGCTCAGCTCATAAACTGAACCTGCCCAAGTTATCACAACGTGACTTACTGAGCTCCTTCCTGCCATCATTTGCTCTGTTCCCTTTTTTTTTTCCCTGTGTATATTTGGATTTCAGGGCACAATTTGTACCAGTGGCCAGTCTGGGGTGAACAATAGTTCACAGGCAGAGAGATAAGAGGATTAATAGAGCACAAAATAACAGCATTCGCTGTTATCTAAAGGTCAAGGAGAACTATAAATTGCATTCACTTGGGGAGAAGGACAAGCACTTTAAAATAAAAAAGCAAATCCTTAAAATGCACAGCAAAGTTTGCTTCAGCGAGGCTGATTTTTACAGTAATGCAAGGTTCATAATTATGTCAGATTATTATGGTCTATTACAGTCCAATTGTGAAATAATTCCAGATTTTCCCTGCTCAGTGGAGCTGGGTCGAGCATAAGTTCCCATTCTTTTGCTGCCCTTCTGAACTAAACCCCACCAGGCTGGAACTGCCAGCTGGGATTTACTGGGAGCAGGCAGGGAGGATTTCCCTCACATGGAGGATGTGGATTTCATCTCCACTTCCCCAGAAAAAAACCTGAATTTCCACAGTGTGTGAATACTTTTAAAATAACCCATTAGGTGTTTCCCATCAAAAAGGGCTGAAAATCCCCCAAATAAATTCAGGTGAAACCGTAAGAGATTGATCAGGCATTCCTGTTTCAGGATGAACACCAGCTTGCCTGGAATCTTCATTCCTGCTCATTTTCTGAGTTCTGGGTTGGTTATTCCGTATTTTCCTCTCCCAGCCCATGGATTTAGCTGTTCCCAGGGCACCAGGAAAGCCCCAAAGTGCAGCAGGGACAGAACCCAGAGGTTCCTGAGCACCTCCAGCAGCCCCTCTGAACCTCCACCCCTGGGTGAATCCCTCCTTCCCTGGTGTTCCATCTGGGAAAAGCTCCCTGGCCATAAAAGTGGGGAATAATGGATTTCAGACCCCCCTGCCCCATCCTGACAGAGCCATTTCCAGTCCCAGCTCGTTTTTCTGTGGATGAAGTGAGGCTGGAAGGAATTCTGCTGGTGGGAACGACGCCGAATGTCCCTGGAAGTGGACCCCGCACACACGGAACTCCTGTCCACCCCTCAGTCACCTTTTCCTGTTCGCACGGAGCAGAGAGAAGCGGGTGAGGCTTTTCCCACTCCCTTTGCCAAAGGTCCCACCAGGTAACGGGAGTGGAGCCCGGGAAGGGCGAGCTCGGAGCTGGTATTTCCCTGGAAGGCAGCAGGTGCTGGCATTTGTCACCCTCCATCGGGGGCTGATCCATCACGGCCCTGCTGGCCCCCGGCCGTGGTCCCTCCCTGCTGGACCCCTGCCAGCCCCAATAATTCCACTTTTCCAGGCAGGACATCTCCTCCCTCGCAGCCTTAATCAGATTATTATTGTCTCATTGCTCACTCCCTGGCCTGCATTGCTGAATATAATTCATGCAGAGAGAGGCACATCTAGGACAGAAATCTGCAGCTCCTGAGTCCTGCTGGTGCTTTAACATTCAGGGGGGATAATAAAAACTTCTAAAAGGCTACATTTTCTTCTTGTCTTCTAAAATTTCATCTTTGGCTTCTCAACAATTGCTCCATGTGCCAACTGTTTTTCTATCAATCAGTGCATGATTTCTGCATTAAATAAATCCCCCTGCAAACCAGGAGCAGATGCTGCAGCTGATGCCAGGGAGAAAACAGGAGGGAATTCCTGATAGATCACAAACGGAGCTGCTTTGGTCAGCTACAAACACCTGGTGAAAAATCACAGGCTGTGCAAACAGCCCTCAGCAGGTCTTTCCAGACTCCTTCATTTTCTCAGTAAAAGCATCCAGGGATGCCAGGACACCCCGATATTTAAGGATGCACCAGCTCAGGATATTTCCATGATTCCATCATCTGGAGACTTTAAATATCAGTTCACCTCTGAAGGGTTCAGTTCGCCCATGAGGGACTGAACAAGCACCTCAAGTTTCTGCCTGTAGGAGTTAAACTGGCACTGAGTTAGGTCCCAAATCCTCAGCCACTTTTCAGACTGAGCCCTACATGCAGATTTCTTGTTAATGATTATTTAATTATCTGTCACAGCAGCAGTGGCAGAGCCGAGCTGGCCGTGCCAGGACAGCAGAGAGAAGCTGGCCCCTTTCTGCTCAGGTAGCACTTTGCTAAAACAGCTGTTTCTGAGCACCCCAAAGCCCCAGGAATCACAGTTCCCTTCACAAAAAACAAAGCCATTAGCTCAGGTTCAGAGCACTTTTCCCCCACGTGGAATATTCCCACTGATGGGATTCCAGGGCTGCGCTGGCTCTCCCTGTCCCTGCAGCGCGGGAGGGATGCTCCAAACATCATCCCTGGCATTCATCAGTGAGATCAACGAGCACTTCAGAGCATCTGTTGCTGCTCGGGGGGCTCGGAGAGAGAGGAGAGCCTCGTTCAGACCCCTCGCTTCAACAGATGGAGCAGAAATGGCCCTGGGCTTCCCCCCTTCCCACCAGGAGCGTGAAGGCCTCAGTGCTGTCAGCAAAGTGGGGCCACAGCCAAAGCCAATGGAGTGAAAGCTGCAGGGGGCTTTGGAAAAACCTTTCCAGCCGCTGCTCCGCTTCCTGATGCCATCCTTTGAAGATAAACCCCCACGGGGAGGGGCAGCCGGGGATGTGGAGGAGCAGCAGCAGCGACAGCCCGCTGGCAGCTGCACAGCCTGTGCCACCGCCTCTGGAATGTGTGACAGCGGCGCTGGCAGCGCCTTCACTCGGAATTCCTCGTGTGGTTTTTTCATCCCTGCAGTTCACAAAACTCTTTGGAAGGCTGGAAGTGAAATTTCCTTCTTTTCCCAGGCTGGGGAACCCAGCGGAAGCTGTGCCTGTGCTGCGGGGAAGATCAGCTCCTCTGTGTGTCCCCCCGGCTCTGACCCCTCGGGCTGCTTTGTCACAGGGGAGATGTCACCCTGCACCCTCCGGAGAGCGACACTAAAGCTGTGGGACCAGGGGGAGCAGGAGCAGCAGAGGCTGAGGTTCAGTGTCTCCTCTCCGAGTCACTGCCATGAATGAACAGGAACGTGGCATTCCGGAGCGATCAGATCCGTGGATCCTGCTTTGTTTCCGTGCTCAAAGCTCCCTCCCACGTTTTTTGGAGCCTTTCCATGCGCTCCCCTGCACAAACTGCGCCAGGCAAAGGCACCAGACCCCGGGGCTGCTCGGTTCCTCCCCTCGGCACGGGAATGACAAAGTTCCTCGTGCTCCGACATTCCAACACAAAGCCAAGGGACATTTATCCCTCTCTTAATTCCACTGCAGGACACCCTCTCTGGAGCAGAGGCCGTGGAAGAACAGCGAGAGCCTCTTCTCACAGAAGGAAATCCTGCACATCCTCAGAACTACCACCCTGTCCCTGTCACAGCCTTCACTGAGAGGGGTAACAAATCCTGCTGCTGCTTGTTCCAGCCCTGTTTGCTGACAGACAACTCCTCCTGCACGTGGGAAGGTGGGAAACACCTTTCCTGCCAAAGCAGCCCCCAGCTTGCCTCGAGGGATGGAAAAAACTCAGGTTCCACGAGGAATTACAGAGCCAGAGGGTGGCTGGAGCCTGAGACTTGTGCAGAGCTCAAGGAAATGCCAGCCCTGCTTTGGTGGAGGGGATAATGGCCCTGACAAGAACCGGGAGTTCAGTGGGAGAGCGCCAGTAACGAGGCAGTAATTCACTGGCCACGACTGTCATATTCACAAAATGCGTTTGTGAGAAGCTGCATCGGGCCAAGGGCTTAATAAATTCAATAAAGTCCCCACTAAATGCATTAGTGCTGCCCGGGTATGATCTTGATAGATCGTGGAAGTTGCCCTCGAGCAATTAGTGCTGGGCCAATTGCTCAGATTCAATTGGAACAAAGCACTGGCACTTGGTAATTTGGTTTACTCTAATGAGAGAAAGAATTTCTGAGGAGGATATAGGCAATAAAAGCTGAAAAACACAATTTACAATGCAGTTACAAAAGTAAACAGACTTTCAATGAGGCACTCGGGGTCATCCCTTGAGTTCTGTGGTGCAGAGGCCTCACAGCAAGGGCACAGTGGGGTGATGAGAGTGGGACTGAGCGGTGTCCCTGCCAGCCCAGGGCTCTTCTCCTGCCCCCCTGGAACTGCACCTATCCCTTCCCAAGCTTTCTACCTCCAGGAAATAGTGAATTAGGATGAAAATGCATCTCTAGGACCAAGTGGGTTCTGTGAAGGACTCACAAAGAGCTAAAGCTGAGGTGGAGAAGTCACTGGAGGCTGTGTGATCCCATCCCCAAGCAGTGCTGGGAATTGCTCCTCACAGCAGAGTGCTCCAGATGGGCTGGGACAGAGCCAGCCCAGCCAAAACTTCACCTCTGCCACAAAAACAGAGGCAAGAAGAAAAATAACCCCCTTGCTTCAGTGCAGGCCTCACTTTGCTTTGTCTTTAGTGTTGTGAAACAGCCCAGGACGGCTCCAGAGCAGTGACAGCTCCTGTCCCCACGTCCCCGCACGAGGAGCCCGAGCCGGGGCTGCTGGAGCCAAGGGACACTGCAGCCAAGGGAAGGACACCCCAGCATGCACAAACCCCTGCTTCTGCTCAGCACAAATAATTGGATTATGCACCCGATTAGATCAGAAAATAGAAAAATCCTTGGCTGAGCAGCGCTCCCCGCTCAGCACCTGAACCCGGGCCCGGCGCTCACCTCACTCCAGCTGCAATCCAGCAATTAGTTCCAGCAAAACTCTATTTGCTTATAGAACTAATTAGAGATCAAGAAAGTGGCTCACTTTTGATAATTACATGGTTGTGTCCCATCTATCAGCCACTGTTAAATTGTTGTTATATTAATGTAAAGCTCATAATCATGGCTGTTGGAAATTGAATAAATGTTCCTGCCAATTCTCTAATGCAATTAATTTACATAAAAGCTTCTGCAACTAAAATTGAAATGATATACATCTTTCCAAGGTTTTCATTTAAAACAAAGCTAAATAATACAGAAATTACAGATCTTCTCTCTTTTCTCTTCACATTCTTATGTTTACTAAAGTTAATGGCCAAATAATCACTGGGATGTGCCTAAACCAGAGTTACTCGGAATTGTTGTAGCAGGAGCTCATTGCCGTGTCCAGAGATCCATTATTCACAACGTGAATATTTCACAGAGCCTGTTCCCAAGCCGGGGAGGTTCCAGGGGATGGTGCAGGAGCCAGAGGAAGCTCTGTTCCCTCAGCCATCGCCGTGGAAATCACGCTCAGCTCTTCATTCGGGCACTTGCATTTCCTGCCGAGCGCTGACGCTGCCGATCCAGACAGATCTGACCAAGCCCTTCCTTGAAGTGAGTTCCTGCCAGACTCACAGAGCACAGCCCATTCCAAGATACTAAACCCAACATGTGCCAGGAAGTATTTCCCTACTTCAATGAACCTCAAGACAAACCTCCCAGACAACCCAAAACCCCTCATTTTCAAAGCCCTGGGCGCCACAGCAGCAAGGCCCTGGGTGTTCAGCACGAACATTTACCCCAGGGCTGGCCCGAGGTGGGGCTGAACACGTTCTCATATGGAATTCAATGTCTGTCAGGCTTTGGGAGCTGCAAGGTGAATTATGACTTCCTTTGCTGAATTAATCAATCAGTGCTGATATTTCTGTAATTTCAGATTATTCAAGAACATTTCCTTCACCTCCCTCATTCTTGTGTCCTCGGATCTCCTTCATGCTCAGACACTGCTCTGTTCTGTGTGAAAAGATTATAAATTTGTGCTTTTGTAAAGATCAAAACGTGAGCCTGGATCTGCTCAGAGCGAGCTCTCCATGAAATCATTGCACCACCTACACTGTTTGTACTTCCCTTTCTGAATCAGAGAAAGGCCTCACTCTCTACAGCCCTCTTTAAATACGTTTCATCTCCAGCTTTTTGAAATCATTAAGAATGTTCTGCCATTCAATAGTGCAGAGAAGAGTGGGAGACCTTGCAGGGGCTGCTCAGTGAGGAGTCTGTGGGATTATTCTGGTGTGAGAGTGCCTAGAATGAATCCAGATTTTTAATTTAAATGGTTTTTCCTTGAATCCTTCCCAAACCATCCACAGGATATCTTTGTGTCCAGCCCCAGTTTTTCCTGCACCAGGAGCTGTTGGATGATGGGGCAGGGATGCAGAGCTGGATTTTGCACACATTCCCCACACACAAACAACTTTTTGGTGTAATTCCTGACCTCCAGCTCCTCCCAGACCAATTCATCCTCGTGTCAGGGGGTGACAGAGAGGAGTCTGAATCGATGGCTGTGGCCCTGGGTGCCACCCAGGAACGACGTGTTCCATGGGGCTGTGTGTGCAGCCAGGTCCAGCCCCCAGCCCAGCCCTCCCAGCCACAACCAGAGCACGACCTGGAGCACTTGGGAATCCTTTAATTCCTGCCCTTCACCCCCAGGACAGCCCCAGGCAGCACAAACCCCAGGAGTGGTGCAGCTCCTGCTCAGTGCAGAGACCTCACTGCGTTAACCAGGAGATCCTTCCTCACTGCTGCTTTGTCCTGGCTGCATTTATGGAGTGGTTTTGGTCTGCGTGTGGTGGTATTTTTCAGTGCTGGGGGCGTTCCCACGCCTGCAGTACCAGCAGCTCCTTCCCCCATGAGAGGACGGGGAAAATCTCTGCAATCAGCAGGAGAGGAGCTGGATAAACATCAGTGCCAAGCCTGGCCAGGAATCCTCCCTGGGATGGTGCTGCTTGTCCCGCTTTTCCCCGCTCCAGCTGCACTGAATTCCTTCCCTTCTGGACTCCATCCCCAGCCCTTCTCAGCTTTTAGGACTCTGGCTGACATTTATATCTCTTTTTTCACGGCCCCAGCACAGTTGTTCAAGGAGAGGAGTTGACTCAAGAGACAGAGGGCAAATAGATCTGAGTTTAACTTCCCCGAATTTCCCTGTATTTATGACCTCGCCATTCAACGCGGCGACGGGCAGTAGGTGATTTATGGGGTCGTGCTCATCCACAGAAGTTTGTGCTAATGCCATAAAGGGCTCGGAGGGCCAGCAGTTCCAATAAAACGGGAATTAGCGATGGAGCAGGATAGAGGGGAGGGAGGAGAGGAGACGGTCGTTAAATCAATAACACCAAGGTCTGGCCGAGATGGGCTCCAGTCAATAAAGCCATAAAGTTTTATCCTGGCCGGAGTGTGGGAAATGTTCTCACCTTGGCAGAGCCCTGCAGGTGTGGGGCATTCCCAGCACAGCTCAGGGGAGGTGCTGGGGGGGGATCTGATATTTGGGAGAATTTCATCTCCCCAAAAAACCACCCCAGCACTGGGCCGGGCACTGAATCTGGAAAGGGAGAATGGATGTTGAGGACTTTGGTCACAGTCCCTGCAAGCGGTGTCACAAATCCTACAGCTCTGCATTAAAACAGTAAATAATGGGCACCTCGGGGTGGGATTTCAGGCTCCTGCCCCCACTGTTCTGTAAATCAGCATCCAACCCTCTCCTCCCAGTCCTGCCCTTGCCAGAGCTCTGGATTCTGGAATGAGCTTTGGGATGGCAGCCCAGGATCACTCACAGCACCCAGAGCTGATGAACTGCAGCATCTCCTCAAGGAAACAAATCAAACCCATCTCCACACCCCTTCCTCTGGGCTCCCTGCTCCTCCATTTGTGGTGGGATTTATAATTTTACCTGGTGAGAGCTCAAAGACAGCTCGGTTTAACTGGAGATTGGGGAGAAAAGTGTCTGCAGCTCCAAATAGACCTGTTGGCTCCTTCCCCTCCCAGCTCCAAATTCTCAGCTAAACCTGGACCATTTGTGACTGAACAAATCAAATGAGAAAAAATTTCCAAACAGCCTTCAAGTAACTTAAAGCTCCTTGACTTTCTGGATCTGTACTTCAGAATTAGGCCTTAAAGCACTGATAAGAATTTAATACACACCAATAACTGAAATAATCCCTAATTTCAATTCTACTTCACCTCCCAAGGTGTTAAAAGCAGGATTAGCAATGATTTTCACCCGATGTTATTGCTATTGTTTCCCTGCAAACAGCAGAACATGGAGGGAGAAAGAGCGTGCCATGTTTTATTTTTATACAGCCCAGAAAAGGAGAGCACAGCCAATAAACTGAGGGTGTCCTACACGAGCTCCAATATTGTACAAATCATGAATAATGCATCAGGCAGAAATGAGAAACTGCAATAGAATCAAACCTATATGGAAATAAATAAAACATAACAGCAGCAGTGCAATCATGTCGGCCGTGTTGATAAAAATGTGTTTGTGTTTGTGTGAGGGGAGGGAGGAAACTGCTCCGGTAAATGATTGTGAGAGCATTAATAATAATAATAATAGTGATAATAAAACCAACGTGGCAAGGCAAGAAAAGGGTAATTAGCAAATGAACATCCAGCCAGGAGTGACAGGAGATGGAAAAGGGGTCGGGAGGGGATTTTGGGGAGGGATGAGAATAATGGGTCTGGATCTTTGGGAGGGATGGGAATGCACAGCTGGGCAAGGCTGGGTCTGGATCTTTGGGAGGGATGGGAATGCAGAGCTGAGCAAGGCTGGGTCTGGGTCTTTGGGAGGGATGGGGATGCACAGCTGGGCAAGGCTGGGTCTGGATCTTTGGGAGGGATGGGAATGCAGAGCTGGGCAAGGCTGGGTCTGGGTCTTTGGGAGGGATGGGAATGCACAGCTGGGCAAGGCTGGGTCTGGATCTTTGGGAGGGATGGGAATGCAGAGCTGGGCAAGGCTGGGTCTGGGTCTTTGGGAGGGATGGGAATGCACACCCTGCACAGGCTGATGCCCCGCAGCATCTCTAATTCCGCACCTGGAATAGCTCTGTCCCAGGAAATCAGAGGCGATTCAGGAACTGGGTGCAATCCCAGTTCTAATCTCGGGTTCCAGGGGTTAAATCCCAGCTTTACCCTCCCCAGAGGGTTGTTGGGACAGCAAGGGGCTTCCTGCCCTCTTCCTGCACCTCTGCAGGGCCAAACTGAGAGAGGAGAGTTTAAAAGGAGGGAGGTGGTTCCATGCTTTGCCGTCCCACTGGAATCTGCTCCCTCTCCCGGCTCCAGGAGCTGGTCACCCCCTTTATTCCCCTTTCCTGGAGCAGAGGTCCACACAAAAGCAGCTCTGGGGTTTGGATCACCAGCCAAGCCCGGCAGAGCCGAGGCCTCCTCAGGTTTAATGGGATCCAAAGGAAACACTCAAGGACAAAGCCTCCACTCCCCTCCTGTAATGATCCCTGTGTTTCCAAGGAAATCTCTTCCCCCAAAGATTACCAGGAACATTTAATGCAAATTGGATGCATCCCTCTTTTCTTTAAGACTCAAAATAATCTATGCATATCTTTCTATTACTTCTCAGAGCCATTAGCTGGGATGAGTTCATATTTTTATTCCCTTTGCACACTGCATGCTTCTCTTTCCTTTGGGGTGGCAGCTTTTATTATTGAAGTCAGCAAAACCTGAGCAATCCCATTACCTGCTCCCTCTGCTCCCTCTCGTCCAACCACCCATGATTTATGAGCCAAAATCAAGGCCTGGATTGCTCAGAGCGGTTTCTGTTTTCAAACAAAATCCAGAATAACTGATCAGAGTAGCTCTGATTATTAAAGCCACGACAACGGATGGAAGCCATTCCCCAAATCTGCTGTTCCATTTTCTTTAAGGTTTCAGCTCATCTAAGAGGAAATTTGGCTCCTCACAAAGCAGTTAAGGGATGGCTTGATAACACTCAGAAATGTGATAGCAGCTGAAAAAGCCACCAGGAGCAGGAAGAACTGAATAGTGAAGTTAGATAAAATCAGATCAAAAATAGAACTTGTCTCCTTTTTTGTTGGTTTTTTTTTAATGGAGATGTTTAATCCTTGGCACATTGTGACTTTACTGCCTGGGAAATGTGAGCGCAGGTGCTTTATACAGGAGATACTTGAGGCCAGGTACTTTCTGTAGGATAAATATCCACAGACCATTCTGAGTCAGAAGGGACCCACCAGGATCATTGAGTGCAACTCTTAAGCAAATGGCCCATATTAAACACATGTATTATAAACATGGTAATACACATTTCAGGAAGTCCTGTAGACTTTTAGTTACCTCTGGCTTTAAAACCCCTGGAATTCTGGTCTTGTTTCTCCCACCGCAGCAAAAGTAACCCCCGGAACGAGGATTGCTCAAGGTCACAGTGATGGACAATTAAAAAAAAATCAAAGGTGATTTTTCCCTTCCCTCAAGCAGCTCTAGGGGCATTGAGAGGAGCTGAATTCCCGAGTCCCAGCCCCAGGATGCTGCTCCAGGATTTCCCAGGGTGGGAGAAGCTCTGCCCACCACAGGCAGCCCCTGCTGCTCTCTGTTTAACGATTCCGGGGCCGTGATCTGGCGCGAGTTGCGACTCTCACATTTAATGAAGTGAACAGTGTGAGCTGTTCCCAGGGCTGAGAACCCGGGAGTTTCCAGCGTTTGTGACCTTATTACAATGCACTTTTTGCCTGACTGCTCCGTGGGCCTAACAGGAGCTGTGAGCGGGGCCTCCGCGGAGCGGCAGCCATTATTTATAATTGGATGTAAAAGAGCTTCATCCGCACAAAAGCGTCTCTTAAAAACGTCATTTTATGCTAACTTAGAAAAGCAGAGAGAAGCAAGCTCGTCTTTAAGGCCAGTATTAATTTCAATGGTGCTGCTGAACTCTGCAGGGTAAACAAGGCTGGGCTCTGGCCGAGCGCTAAAGAGGAGCTGCTTGTTCAGCCAGGGCAGCACTAAAAACCCTCCAGGGACTCTGGGTTTGTTCCTCACTTGAAATTTGGAACCTGAGATGCAGCTCCCAAGTCCCTAAAACTGCAAGCCGTGCCTCGGTGCAGTGGGCTGGAAGTGATCATTAATTAAAACCTGCTGGAAGCTCGTTAAAAATGATGTTCATTGTGCCAAGTCCTTCATGGCCTCAACTCAGGGATGTATTTCAGACACCTGGGGCTGGTTTTATCCAGGCTCTTTGGATGGGAATCCCTCACTCCAAGCACCCACAGACTCTGACACTGGTGGGTTCTGAGCCTCACAGTTCTGGGAGCCCAGAATGCTCTTGGAAAGCCCAGAATGTTCTGGAAACCACAACGTTTTCAGTCAAATAAATTTCAAACCTGACATATTTCAATGTTTCGATATTTCACTGTTTCAGCTACAGGATTTTTAACTTCATGGACACCTTGAGAGGCAGAAAATCGAAATTCAAAATTATTATGCTCAAGGCCATTGGACTGCAAACAAGTGGTTTGAGTTTTGTCTCTTGGAATCCTTTAGAACTGCCTCTGGATCAGCCAGAACAGGAATTTCAGTGTGGAGTCACCAATTTCCACTGGGATACAGAACCTGCCAGGGCACCTGCACCCCCAGGAATCCCTAAACCCAACAATGGGATTTATTTTAAAGTGAATTAAAAGCCCCAAAACACCAAACAGCAGCAGAACTGAGGATTCCTACAAATATCCCAGCACTCCCACCAGAACCAAGTACTCCCCTACAAACTGGCAGTGCCAGGCAGTGCCCAGGAGTTTCCCTGCTATTCCCTGGATCTCAGCCTTGCACTTAGGACGGAAAAAAATGACATCAATTTAACTTAAAACAGTCTAAGTAAACTCAGACCAAGTGGAGAGTCCTTAACAGAAAATTCATCTGGGAAATGAATCAGATAACGCAGTGACAAATCTGCACGGAGCTCTGGAGAGCTTAAACAGCTTCGCTCCGTGGCCTCCTTAACTGGGTTCATCATCTCCAGGGATTGGGAAAGGAAACAGCGGAGCCGTGCGAGGATCACCGCCAGGATCCCCACGAACTCCCCAGAAGCCTCGAGCTGATGAGCTGCGAGGGCTGAGCAGGGTTTCTCTCGCTATTCCCCGTTTTACCTCCCGGGTGGGGATTTTGGAGCAGGCTGGTGTCACTTCCGAGGCAGAGACGCCCCTGGCTTGGGGCAGGACAGGGGTGGGCTCAGGAGTTCAGGATCTGTCTGAGCTCCCCCAGCACCACACACCCACCAGAGCTGCTCCTGCGCTCCAAAACGCTCTCAGGGCAGCTCTGGGATATCGCTCCACGCTGGGTTATTGCTCAGAACACTGCACTGAGCAGTAAAGGGCTCCTTCAACAACTCTGGTCATTCCCTTTTCACCCAGCTCCATCCCGGGGGGGGCTGCATCTCCCATTTCCTCCTCCTAGGAGCTGATGCCGGCAAAACAACCCAAAAATTGCAATTTCAGAACCTCATTCTTTGAACTTTTCTAATCTCTGCAGCAACGATTTAACAGAGGTTTCCATGTTTGCTGCTGCTGTTTGTTGAGGGTTTTTTTTATATCAGGTCGTTCAGAGCTTTCATTTGATTGCTCGAGGAAACCAAACTGTTGCTGCTCAATCTCCTGGAAATGCTCCCCACGGTGCAGCCACTCCGAGCTGTCAGGGCTGGGGCGGAGGGCGGATAAAATCAATCTGTTCAAATCGCCTTTACAACTTATCCTTTCCCCCTGTTTTAAATAACAACGCCTGTTTGTTATCCAGCAGCCTAAACAAAAGGAAAAATCCCCCCTGGGCTGTGCCACCCCTTGGATAACGAAGCCCAGACTCCTCTGGGGAATATCTGCCCTTAAAGATTGGAAATTCCTCTGTTCCACTCGAGGTGTTCCAGTGGGGAGGGAATTGCAAAGGGAGCTCACAAACAGCAACATTTTTTATTTATTTGTTTCATTTCCCCCTTTTTCTATCCTTCTCTCAAATGAAAACCAGGCTGTTTCATGACAGGTTTAAATGATACCAAACTGAAGTGTCCTCCAGAATGCCAGAGAGCAGAGGAGCAGCCCCGATTCCAGTTCAGTATTCCAGTGCGTGCCAAAATACCTGAAACCACGGGATTTCAGCCTGAAATCCTACGTGCAGCATTCCAGCCTCCTGGAGCTGCCCAAGGAGCAGCCAGGGAGCAGAGCAAACCTTTACCCATCCCTGAATGAAGGGAAATTACCAGATGATAAACTGGAAAACAAGGTTCTGTATCCTGGCTGGGAGGCACCTGAACTCATTTTTGCCCCCGCAGAAATTCCTTCTCTGTGGGATTCAGAGAGGGATGAGCTCCAATAGCTCTGAAATGACGTGAGGAAGGTTGGCTCTGTGGGGTTTTGGGAGGAGAAGGTCCCTTGTGCAAAGCAAGAACTGAGTTCCATGGAAGCACAGCTCCTTCCAGCATTCCTGGGTGCAGGAGGTTCAACCACCTCTGACCTGGACCTTGCGGTGTGAATCCAGCACCACCTCAGAGCCGCACACCAAAATGCCACAGTCCGTGAGGAATCTTTCCCCCCGAATAGTCAGGCTCCAATTGGCTTAATTGTGTGAGATGCAGCCTTAGCAATTTCCTTCTGTGATTTATGGATCAGAACCTGTTTTCCTGCTGGCAGCAGCGCTGCTTCCCAGCCTCCCATCTCCCGCTCCCATCTCCCTCAGGCACAGCAAGCTGGCATTATTAAACCCGGGTTGTTTGCTCATCCCGATTAAACAAGAGGTGATTTGATACCAAGTGTTAGAATATCACTGCCGGCGTTTCTGTGTGTCCGTCACACCCCCGGGGGAGCAGGGGCTGTTCCTGAGCTGATATCCTGCAGGGAACAGAAGGAATTCCCGCCCTGCTCTGCTTCACCTTTAAACTGAGCTTTGCTTTTTAGTCTCGGTTTCTTTCCCCACAGCCCAGGGCAGCAGAGACTGGATCCAGAGGGGCCAGATTGCTGGATCCAGAGGGGCTGGATTCCTGGATTCCTGGATTGTGGGATTGCTGGATCCAGAGGGGCTGGAATGCAGGATTTCTGGATTTCTGGATTGTGGGACTGCGGAGGATTTCTGGATTTCTGGATCCAGAGGGGCCGGATTGCTGGATTTCTGGATTTCTGGATTGCTGGATCCAGAGGGGCTGGAATGCAGGGTTGCTGGATTGCAGGAGTGCTGGAGCGCTGTCCCCAGGCTCCTCCCGGCGAGGGGAGGGTGGCGGCTCTGACAAGTGACCAACTTGTGCGGGCAGGGGCCGGTCAGGCACAGCTGGGCCGTGCCAGAGCCCTGTTTGTGTGGGATTAGGAGCAGCCCAGCCCTAATCAAAAGCCACACGCGCGAGGCACGGAGAGGCACGGAGAGACAGCGCCGGGGATGGGACAGCGGGAGCGGGTGGGAAGGGAAATCAATCTGTGACATGAGATCCCTTTGATCAAACTAATCTGTTCCTACTGCTCTTCCCTCTTGTCATGCCTGTGAACATCTCGTGCCTTTGGGGGGGAAGAAAGTGGAGAGACACGAATTGATGCTGGCACTTGGAACTGAGCTGTGAGGCTGGAGCGGGATGGGATGGGATGGGATGGGATGGGATGGGATGGGGATGAGCAGGGTGGGTTTAACCCCACACGGATTCACCCTTCTTGCCTCAATCCTGGACTCCTGGAGGCATTTTTTGGGGACACTGGAGGAAAAGGACCTGCTTTAGGGGGCAGGGAGGGAGGGGTGCATGGCAGGCTCTGGGTTGATTCTCATTTCCTCCCTCTCAACATCTGAACAACTCCCAAGGAGCCGAAATCAGTCAGAACCTGCTGCAATTCCTTATTTTCATTCCAGAAAGATCCACAGGTTGGGCTTAGGGGAAGCAAATGAAGGTTTGTCCTTCATTCCGGGGGTGCTGCACACCCCCCTCAGGTGCAGAGCCCTGCCTCCCCTGGGCTTCCAGGTGCTGTTGTTTCACAAATTAATAACGAGAGAATTGATATTTATTTACCAGACATGCTCTTCCCCGACTCGAGGAGCCAACACCAGAGTCAAGATGAGCTTGTGAAGCGGTGCATAAAGAGAAATCTAATCTTGGCAAATTAGCTAATAGAGAGCACTATTAACTACAGTTTAGATATCCTGCTTGATAATCTGCATTAAGAACGGCTCCTTAGCCTGATCTGTCTGCACCAGTTCTTACCAAAGTGCAAACAATCACGAGTAAAAGTAAATAAATAGTAAGGAAAGCCTGATAAGAATTTTATCGATTTCCTTTCACTCCTGTGAAGCTGGCATTGATTCCAGTATTTCCAGCTAAGGTTAATTTTTGAAGCCTTTTTGCCAAGCAGCTTCAAGTTTCTCATAATTTCATTTTGGAGTGGGGGATGTTGTTTATATCAGAGTATCTTATTAGCAATAAAAGCATATTCCCTGTAATTGAGTAACTTCTCAATTAACTCGTTGGAGACCCAGCAAAAAACAACCAATTCCCTCTGATTCACCCTCAGCAGGAGGCCCTGGAGTCACCAGCGACTCAATGAACATCCTTCTACCCCAGTGATAAATCAGGATATCAATGCACGGCCCTGAAATGGGCAAATATGGAAAATGCTCGTGGGACTGAACAATGGGAGGAGCGAGGAATGTGCGATGAGCAGCTCCTGTGGGACGCACAGGCACGCAGAGATCGGGGATGCAAACGGAGAAGACACAGGGATTATTCCCTAAAAGCTCGGCGTTAACGGGGTTTGGGCCATCCCCGGGACTCAGCAGTGAGGGAGGAACTGAAATTCCTGCTCCTTGCCTGGGGCTGGGCTGGGCTGGGCTGGGCTGATCTTTAGGGTTCCTCCCACTCTGGGATTCTGCCTCAACCGCTGCTCCTAAGAAAGGCTCAGATCTCCTCGCCCACCGGCGCCAACCCCCCCAATGCCCATTTTTCACCAAACGAAGCCCTGCCCCGGGGGATTTGCACAGACATTAAAGCTGTTCCAGAGCTCAGGGCGTGAGAGCTCCGAGCTGCTCCGGTTTTGTTTGTCCAATCCTTCCGTGCCATTCACTTCCAGGCGTTGATTATTTGAGGGAATAACGGCTCTGGCATTTAAAAAATCAACTCCCATCAGCTGGAGCTCAAGATGTGCTGTGTAATTGGGGAATTCTAATTGCAAATAAGAATCTTTGCCTCCTCAGGAGCTGGGTCTGAGTTTGTCTAAGGTAATGAAGCAGGGGGCTGAGGATCAGCTGTGGAACAAATTGCATTAAGGGAATCAGGCACTTGTCTGTTCTGATTTCTTCCCTCGGAAAAGCTTTGTGCCACCCAGTCCCCATGGCTCAGGGGCTCTCGTTATCCACAAAACTCTGGGAAAGGGGGGAAAAATCCAGTGATTAAAGCAAAATATTACAATCAACTGCCATTCATTCATCTCTCCAAAACCAACAGCGCTTTCTCCCGGTTTTGAAGTCCCTCTGGATAAATAACAGGGAGCCAGGAGAGGGGAGGTTGTTGCTATGAAACTCCAGCATTGAAATGGATGAGGCAGAGTGACCTTTGCCTCCGGAGATGATGTGCAAGCTATTTATATGCACAGCTGTACAAATTGCCAGAGTTTAATGTTAAATTCCACGGAAAATCATCTTTGCTGTTCTGCTTTTGAGGAAAGGACGGGGTTTAAATATTTAATGGGCTCTCTGGCTGTGCAGGCACACTCGGTGTTACGTAAGTGAGCAGCAGAGAGCTCGGCCGAGGCTCTGCCTACGAGCTCCTGGCAAGGTTTGCTTTAATGAGAGCGAATTCCAGAAAATCCCGAGCAGCCAGAGGTGAGGAACACCTGGGAGGTGCAGCTCCAGCCTTCTCTGTCACCTGCTCCTGGCAGGAAAACGCTCAGCTCCTGAATCCCTGGGGAATTTACCTCTTCCCACCAGAACTGGTGAGAATGAGGTTTTCACTTTTAGGGAAAAGCCTTCAGAGCTCCCCGAGCTCCCGGCAGGACAACCCTCAGCTCCATTCCCTCTGGATTCCCAGGGAATTCACCTCCCCCCCAGACTGGTGAGTGGAAAGGAGGTTTTCAGTTTAAGGGAAAAGCCTTCAGAGCTCCCCGAGCTCCCAGCAGGACAACCCTCGGCTCCGTTCCCTCCTCAGCTGCCGGATCCCTGGGGAATTTACCTTCCCCACAGAACTGGTGGCAATGAGGTTTCCAGTTTTAGGGAAAGGCCTTCACAACTCCCAGTGCTCCCAGGTCCTGGAGGAGCTGAGACTCTCCTCTCTTTACCCACAACTGCAAACCCGACTATTTCAGAGCTCACGGCCACCACCCACAATCCACTGGAGATTTGGCCTTTGAACTGTGTCGCTGTTGTACCGAGAAACGGCACAAGGATCATGACACAAGTCCAGGGAGAACAGCTCATTGAATTAATTATAAACCGGTTTATGTAACGTGGGCCACAAGAGTGGTAGGAGCTCACTGGTCCTTTGACCAACCGAAGGATTGGCTGAGGTTCTCTAACACCCATTCAAAATATTTTTCCAATATACCAAAACAAGACTGGAAAACAAACCCCAGGTGCAGAGAGAGAGAATTAGTTTACAAAAGCATCTTCACTGTTTCTCAGCTAGCTTGCATGAGAAAGGAAAACTTCACAAAATTGTGCAGCAGCTGGAAAATTCCTCTGCTCCCAGCTTTTCAGCATCCACAGAATTGTTTCAAAATCTTCCTAAAAATGCAACAAATGAACCAAACCCCGATGGTCCTGGAGAGCTCAGGGTGTTTTGCAGCAGAGCTGTGAGGTTGTTTAAACCCCCTCAACATCACCCCAAAAGTTCCCTTCCTCCCTTAGCTGGCAAAATTCTGTCAAAACCCTATTTAATCTCCACAATAAAAGGATACTTAACCTAAAAACCTGGTTGTTGGGTTTTCAGGATGCAAGAAGTGAACACCAATGTTTATTATTCTTTTGTTTTAATTCCTAAAAGCCCCTTTTTTTCCTGCAGGAGTTTTGCCTGTAAATGAAAAAGCCACTTCTTGCTGGCAAAGTTCTGACTAAAAAAATTCAGGCACCTGGAGTTAAAAACACAAAGCCCTGGGCCTGTTATGGATCTTTACGAGCTGTTGCAGCCTTCTGTAAGATTTAAAAATATGCCAGAAATTGCCCGTAATTCTTCGTGCAGGCCCTTGGAACTGGACATTCATTTATAGCAGCTGCAAACCTGACCCGAGACAACATTTTTCAGTAACAGGGGGAGGTTTAGTGCTTGAATCAACGGGAACCCCTCAAAGACGCCAACACTCGGTGATTGAGTTGGTATAAATAAAGAATATCCAGACAACCAAAGAGGGAAATACAACACTTCCACGTGCTGTTAATTTGCATTTCCAGATGTGCTCCAGATGTGAGACAAATAATGCAGGGCCACGGGCACCGAGCAGATTATTCTGGAGCAAAAGGAGAACTGGTTACCAGCGCTGAAGGGCAGGAAGTTCTTGGATAGGTTCCGACTTCGCTCTTTTCTCAGGAATTGGGGATTTTTCCTGGGTTTGTATCCTCCCCGTCTGGAGGATGAATCACCCCTGCGGGAAGGAATTGCACTGACTCAAAGGGCGGCTGAGGAGGGGTTGGGGATTCCACCTGAAGTAAAGAAATTCAGCCAAATTAAATTTAATAAAGAAATAGATTTTATTCCGCGGCCGAAAGATCGGTCGCACAGAAAGCCACGATGGAGAAAAGCAGCCCCGAGCCCGGAGTCGGAGCTGGGTGAACACGCACAGATCTGATCTCTATCGCACCAGAGCTCCCAAGCTCACGGATGCTGCTTTGGCTGGTCCCTTCTTATACAGCTTTTGGGCAGAGTCCGAATTAATTCTATTCTCGCAATTTAGCATATTCATGATGTTTTCTTGTCCCAGAGTTGGGCTGCACAAAGCCTTTCCTGGGTCTGATGAATTCTCCATCCTGAATGATGAATGGACCATCTCTGGTTCCTGGAACTGTTATTTTTAGTTCCCGGAATGTCCAATTCCTTATCAGCTGAGATGTAGATACCAGAAAATAGCGATCAAGCCATCATAGTGTGAATGTCCCGGTGATAAGATCCAACCCCACCTGGGGTGGAATCCTCACCTATTGATTACATCTGTGCTGAAAGAACTTCCTTTAGTGTTGTGAAACTTTTCTCTCAGCCAGGTTGGTGGAGGGGTTTTAAAACTCTGTCTCTGCATGGTTTTATTACATTTCAGTTTTATACACAATAGCACGAATTACAGACTTTATTTATAACACACCCAACAGCCCCGGAGCGTTTGGGATCTGGATCGCTTCGTTTCTGCCCCGGTGCGTTCGCTGCCCCTCGGGACTGCGGCCGGCAACAGTGAACGGGCAAACAATCAATGGTCGGGATTTATGAGCAACAAACCCAACTTCCCAAAGCCACACCAAAGGCATCCTGCAGGGCCTGAACCCCAAATTCCTCAGCACCCTGAAACCCCCCAGAGCTTCCTGCAGCCCCGGCTTTCAGGGCAGGGGGATTTTTTGGGTTTTTTTTGCTCTATTTAGACAATTAGAGGCACAGCCAGTCACTAACGGAATTTTCTAAGCACGTTAATTCACCCTGAAGGGCTGAGTAGTAAATCCTACAGTCCTGCAGGTGCCCCACGAGGGTTTTTCAGTGCAGTGGTCGAGGTTTCACCTAATTTTTAGTAATTTTGGTCCCTGAAAAACCAGCACAAACCTCCATTTCTGCATCTTCAGAGGTTTGTGCCTCCACTTTAAGCATTTAGTGCTGACAGGAGTTGGGGAATTGGGGTGGAAAACAGAGCTCCTGGGCAAGAGCTCATTGTTATTCCTGTGTTTTTCCAGCGCTGCTCTCGATTTACCAAGGGCCCTCATTTCCCTATCAGTGATGGTGCTCTGAGCACATTGGATTTGACTCCTCACTTCCACCTGCCAGAGATCAAACGTTAAACAGCTCCAAAAAAAACCGCTGAAGTGGTTCCCAAAAGCCAAACAAAACCACTCCAGGAAATGGGAAACAACGTGAAAACGAGAGCTCCAGAGATGGGAAATAACGACAGGGAGCAATAAGGCAGAACAAAAAAATCCAGGAAATGAGATTCCCACCCATTTTCTGCCCATGCTGCACATGGACC
This sequence comes from Corvus hawaiiensis, assembly GCF_020740725.1. Lineage (NCBI taxonomy): Eukaryota > Metazoa > Chordata > Aves > Passeriformes > Corvidae > Corvus > Corvus hawaiiensis. The sequence continues at coordinate 2,470,676 of NC_063239.1, read as the reverse complement.
TGTCCCTTCTGCTGCTTTCTAATTTCAGTGCAAACCAAAGCCCTTCAGAAAACACGGGGAAATAAATGAAGTCCAGTTTGTTACAGCAAATAAACCCCGAGGGGCTGCACAGGGGAAATGCGGGGCCTGTGCAGCTCAGGGACAATTTGCAGTAATTAACCCAAAACAAGGGGTTTGTGGACATTTTATCGGGGTGGGGGGGGGGAGGAAAAAAGTCCTGTCAAAATTGATCCCCTTTTCTGAGGGAAAGGGAAAGTAATTAAAATAAAACGGGTTGAATGGACTCGATGATTTCCTGATGAGTTCCAACCACACAAACATCAGGCAGTTCCCTCCGGCGAGGGGACATCCACAGCATTTATTCGAGGCAAAAAAGGCTCAGTTTGGGAAAGCTGCGGGGTTTGTGCACCTGGGCACAGAGCTTGGGGCAATCAGTCCCGTTCTTATCCAGGAAACACGAAGTGCCAGGTGGGGAAACGTCCTGTTCCCGCAGCACGGGTGCCCTTAACTAAATCCCGCGTTGTTCCCGGAGCAGAGATCCAATCCGGGTTCAACACAGCCATTTTTCGGGGCTTTGTGCTCCTTTGCAGATTCCACACATCGGGCACAGTCAGACTTATTATTTCAATTTCCTTTTTCCATCAGAATTTTCTGTTTGATCCTCCCTGGCTCCTGCCCAGCGAACGCACCAGATGTTGTAATTTGCACCTGGTGGGTTGCTCTTTGAAAAGCCACGTTATTTTTTTTTTTTTGTAGATAAACAGGAGGAAATATGTCTTTAGCGCCTTTGATGAATTCCACGGACTTTTCCCACCTATTAACTCTTCCAGCTGGCTGCTACCGAGAGCAGAAACCCATCGGGGATGTGGAGGAGGTCACAGCAAAGCAGGGGCAGCACGAGGGAGTTGGGGGAGTTTGCAGCGGCCGAGAATTTGGCTGCACTGAGAATTCACCAGCCCCGCGTTCAGGAGGTCCCTGCACACTCTGTCACCTCCCGGAGCCAGGACAGCGAAGGGACACGTGGCTCTCATCAAACACTTTCCTTTCCTCTCAGTTCACAATGAAGTCGCTTCCTCAGGCAGCAGCCCAAGGTGAGAAATGAGCTTTTTCTCTTTTGGCCGCGGCAGCAGAGGCTGAAATGAAGCTTTTGCTGAGGGAGGAGCTCCTTGCAGCTGTTCTGGGAGGTGAGAGGGGCAGGACTGGCGGAACACTCCAGGCAGAGATGCTCTGAGCAGCTGATTGGGAAGATTTATCTCAGCTCTGCCCAACTGAGCAGCTCCCAACCCAACCTCCCTTGCCCTGTTCCTTCCTGAGCTAATGAAAATCCTTGGAGATCCTCTAAAAGTCACCACGTGGGACCAGGGGACGCAAAAGGAGCTGGGTTATTTATGGAAACCAATGTCTGGACAGGGCTGGGACCGTGCCCTGTCTGGGATTCAGAACTGGGTTGGTTTTTGGTTTTTAAGGTGCAGAGCTGGAGACTCCTCAGGACGTGGGAGTGTTGCTCCTGAGGCATTTCCCAGCCAGGGAAGAGATTAACTTGCCAACCCCAAACTGCCGACCCCAAACTGCCGACCCCAAACTCCCAACCCCAAACTGCCAACCCCAAACTCCCAACCCTAAATTTCCAACCCCAAACTGCCGACCCCAAACTGCCGACCCCAAACTGCCAACCCCAAACTGCCAACCCCAAACTGCCAACCCCAAATTTCCAACCCCAAATTCCCGACCCCAAACTGCCGACCCCGAACTGCCGACCCCGAACTGCCGACCCCGAACTGCCGACCCCAAACTGCCGACCCCAAACTGCCAACCCCAAATTGCCAACCCCAAATTCCCAACCCCAAACTGCCAACCCCAAACTGCCAACCCCAAACTCCCAACCCCAAATTTCCGACCCCAAACTGCCGACCCCAAACTCCCAACCCCAAATTCCCAACCCCAAACTGCCAACCCCGAACTGGCAACCCCAAACTCCCAACCCCAAACTCCCAACCCCAAACTGCCAACTCCAAACTTCCAACCCCAAACTCCCAACCCCAAACTGCCGACCCCAAACTCACAACCCCAAACTCACAACCCCAAACTCACAACCCCAAACTCACAACCCCAAATTCCCAACCCCAAATTTCCAACCCCAAACTGCCAACCCCAAACTCCCAACCCCAAACTGCCGACCCCAAATTCCCAACCCCAAATTTCCAACCCCAAACTGCCAACCCTGCACTGGCAGTGAGGGGCTGCTGCCATCGGCTCCTCCTCGCTCAGCACCAGGGCTGGAAGTGCAGCAGAAACACAAACATCCCCTCTCAGACATTCCCCACATTCCCTGAGCTCTTCAGCACCAAAAGATCCTTTCCCACCCCGAATTTCCTCAATAATAATAAAAATATCTCCGAAGAGAGCCTGGGGAGGCGGCAAGAATGGAAGGAAGGCAACATTAAATTGTAACTTCGGAAGGAAAATGGATTTGATCTGTCTTGAAACTTCTGGAAAAGCCAAGAATGAGCATTTCCTTGCTTTGTTCAGCCTGGGTTTTGTAGTTTGTGGGGTTTTTATAAGCACAGAGCAGCAGGGGGTGTAATCAGAGCCTTCATCACTCAACATCTGGCTCATTTCTTACCCCAACCAGCCCTGCCAGACAAAAATGTTGCTTTTACCTCCAGTACCAGGGCGAGAGGGAATTTGAGCAATGAGAAATTGAAGTGGCAACAAAAGAAAGCGGAGCTGGGAAGTGCAAGGAGTCCAGTGGGGAGGGGAAAAAGGGAAAAAAAAGAAAAGCAAGACAAGAATGCAGCGATCACAACCTGTTTTCATGCACTGCTTTCCAATTAAAGTGATTTTTCTTAGAAGAAAACCTTATCTCTGGAACACATTCATTTCTTCTCAGCCCTCTGCGAAGGCAAATTGAAAACTCACAGGGTAAAATTTTACTTCATGGTAAAATTACGACCAATTTTTCCCTCGCAACAATAACAACACAGTCGCTCACCAGTTTTCAAATCAATTTTCCCTTCTCTTTTACTGAGATAAGTAGTAAAGTTTCCATGGTTTGAGATGGTTTTTTCTTCCCCCCAAGATTTCTACTTAACCCTGAGTGGCTCCTCTCTGGATGATCACACAATTCCTGCTTTTCCTTCATGAAATCACCACTAATTGTGAGACACAGGGATGAGCTCAGAGCAGCCTAAAAGCTCATTGAGAACAAAACCCGGCTCCAGACCAGGAGTTTCCCTGCAGGAAAGTGAATTTTCTCCTCACTGTGTGCCTGCCCAGCCCCACAATCACCATTTCCCAGCACAAAGAAATGAGTTAAAGCCCTAAAAACTCTGCATTTTCAGGACTCTTTTTCCTTCTCCCAGCTGGGCACCTCCCCTTCCCCTCTGCTCTCAGCCTGTTCCCGGGAAAAGGCCGATTTTCCTGGAATAAATGTGGATCCTTCTGCCAGAGCATCACCAGCAGTGATTTCCAGATGGATTTGCAGGACATCCCGCTCCCTTCACGGCGCTGCTCCACTCCACTGCATTCATTCCTTAAAATGGAGTTTCCATCTCCCGAAACTCCTGTTCCCCGTGGTTCTGGAGTGCAAAATCCCCTCCTCAGCCCCTGGAGCTGCTCATTTCCATCCTGTTCCTCGCTCCCACAAAGAACTTCTCTGAACTGGAGGATCTAAAGCCGTTCTCCTCTGCAGGGGTGGTTTATAAATGGCTTTTTCCAGGTGTTAACAGGACCTTCGAACCCAGAACATCTCTGGATTTCCCAGCCACGACTGCAGCCGCATGGGGAAGTTGTTTTTTTTAAATTCTGGCCTATTTTCTCAGCCTTGAGCCCAGCTTTTCCAGCTGTTCCACAGCGTTTCTGCTGCTCAGCCACTGGAGGAGTAAAATTCCAGCTGGTGACCTCTGAAAGGAGAGGAAATCTGAAAAAAACGAAAGCTCTTTTCCACACACACGTCCCAGCAGTGTAACCTCCACTGAGGGAAACGGAGTCACTCCCAATTTCTCTGTCAGGGGGCAGGGGGGGAATTAAAGCTGGATTTTAAATAAATCAGCCTTTCCCCAGGCCAGGTACTGTTAAAAACTGAAATAAAGCACTGAAACCACCGGAGAATTCTCCATCTCTTGATGCTTTTAGTGCAGATACCTGCCCTGGGAGGAATTCACTCCACCCCGGGCTGTGGGGGCTCAGTAGGAGCATTAAATACGTGAAAAATCCAAAGTTATAGCGAGGAGAGCAGATGTTTTAACATCCCCTACACTGCTGCAAAGTCAATTTGTTTCAGGCCACAGAACTGAGAAATACTTAAACAAGAGAGGGAACCGCAAACAGGGCTGGGTGTGTGGTGCTGGTGGCAGTTCTTACGGGGTTCTGCAATAGAGAACAGGAAAAAAACCCCACACAACCCCAGGACAGCGAAGATTGGTGGCAAATTGTGCTTCAGGAGAGATGGGAGATTTCAGAGCTGCCAGAAGAGCCCTGGCCAGAGCTGTGCCATCAAATCAATCCCGAAAATGCTCCTTTAAGGATCCCTCAGGTCCCCAGCCACAGAGTCCATAACTCATTTATTTTTAGGAACTTATTTGCAGGGGCACCAATAAAGCCCCGGTGTTTGGAGAGCTGAGCGGAGAATTGATCTGCAAACCTCCTTGCTGGGGTCTGGGCTCAGGAAGCAAACACTGCCCTGGCAGTGCTGGGCTGCAGGGGCACAGGAGATGTTTGTTTGTTTGTTTGTTTGTTTGTTTGTTTATTTATCCCTGTGCCTCCTCTCGCTGAATTTCCAAGGAAAGGCACAGGGATAAAGAAACATTTCCAGCGAGCCAGGAAGGAAGAGCAGGACGCGAAGGGGAGTCAGAAACCTCAGGTTTGCCTCTAATTGGCTCCTCAGCTGTCAGACTGGCAAAACTTTCTGTTGACCTTGGGAAGGGCGAGAAACGCCCCGGGGGCTGGTTCTGCCCGTGGAGCCTGAGCCATCTGCGCCTCCTTTTGGAGGCTGTGCCCTCCACGGGGAGCCCGTGCCCAGCTGGACGTGGCTCTGGTCAGCCCAGAACAGATTTCTGCAAGGAAATCTCTGTGGAATGGTCTGAGCTCGGACCTTGGATCTGACAGCACCTTCACATCCCTGTCCAGCACTCAGCGGTGTCAGAAAATATTCACAGCAATGCTGCATTGACTCAAAAAAGTGAAAAAAATAAAAGCTGGACACACCAAGGTTCTTCCTTTTTTTCGGCCTCTCTCAACTTTTTCAACCAACTCCCCTTTTCCCAACCTTTCCCATTGTGCAGGCGCTGCAAGGGTGGGTGTTCGTGGGAGCACTCAGCCCCTCGCTCTCCATCCCCGCGTCACTCGCGTGCATTTACGGCCTCCACGTTGTTATAAACATATATTGTAATATTGGCTTCTCACAAGTATAAAGGTAGATATTATATAATGTTAGAAATGCTTTTTGCTGTGTGGATGTAGTTTTCTTTCTTTTTAGCAAGAATGTTAACAAGTGTGAGCAAGTAAGAGAACCTCCCAGCGAGCAGAGGATGAGGCCCGAGGAGCTGCTGATCAATGCTTTGTCCAGAGAACAAAAGGGCCCAAAGGCTGCTCTGCCCGGAGAACGGGCGGCCAGGAGGGTCCGGAGCCGCTATCACCGCTCTGCCCGGGGGGCAAAGAGGCCAAAGCTGCAATCAGCCCTGACTGTCTGAGGAATTAAGAGATCCACCCTACTATCAACTCTCACCTGGCGAGCCCAAGCCCAAGAATCAAAAGAAATAAAACCGCAAGGCAGAAGAATACACATGCTCTAAAAAGGCGGAACCAAGGAGTGGCCATGCAGAACAGCTCCTGGAAAAGTTTGAATATGCATAGAGAACAGACAGTAAAAATGGTCTAAAAAGGACTCACCTCGAGCATCAGGCAGGGCGCCAAGGCACCTGGCCGTTACCTCTTTGCTTTATTTTATGTGTCCCTTATTGTCTTTATATTAAACCCTTTAAATTCTCACAGGAGAGTGAACCTCGTTTTTCACAACGTGCAGCAATCTGCGTGCAGAGCGCGCACGCTGCGGATCCAGCCAGGAATTCACCCGTACGTTTATTTAAGGGACAGCGTTCCCGGGCCATATTTCCCGTTTACACGGAGCTTGCAGCACGTGGCACTCCAAATCCCAGCAATATTCCGAGTGTCACAGCTGTCAGGATGATTAACAGGAGGAATTTGAAAGGAAAACAGGAGGTAGTTAAGACTTGCTCTTGGAATGTGATTTATGGAGGTGCTTTATGACAGAACCATGGGTTTGAGGCAAAAGCAGCACACACTCAGAAACCTGAAACAAGGGCCCAGCAGATTGATTTTTGCTTCAAGATTTTGTCCTTTTGTTTTGCAAAGTTGGTTAAAGTCAATAAGAAATGATGAAGAATATTGGATCTCTTAAAGAGAAGGGACATCATGGGGGACCCCAGGCCCAGCTACTGCACATCAGCCTGTTCTTGGTGAAACAGCAAATAATTCACAGCACAGAGGGAAAATCTGTACCCAGGTGCAGGAGGATGGGTTTAATGAAACCCCTCAAGAACATCATTGCCCCAGCAGTGACTCACAGGGCTTTTGCTTCCTTTGTAAAGTTTTTCCCTGAGTCTCCAACCACAGAACTGCCTCGGTCCTTCCAGGGTGGGACTGCCACAGCCTGGCTGGAGACACCCAGGTGTCTTGGATGCAGCTTTAATTTTAACATTTGCTGCTTTATTGCCCGCCCTGGTTGGCCCTGGGGCTGCCTGCAAACGCCGGTCCCGCCCGAGGGCTCAGCACCAACACCACCACGGGAAGGGTTTGGGAGATGGTCCTGGTTTGCATTTTGTTAAGCTTTAGAAGAGGATGAATGAGAGGAAGAACCCTCTGTGCTTGAAACGCTGGGGGATTTAGGGAAATGATCTGCTGCGATTGTCTGAAGCATTTCCCCCCATTGCCATCCCTGCTCCCTCATCCCAGCGTCACTCGGCAGGGGCTTGGGGTTATTTGTGTTCCAGCGAGCGGGGCCAACTTACTGATTTTAAATCGCTCTTTAATGCAGCCTTTGAGAGGAGGTTTCCAGACAATTTAAGTGTCTGTTCGTTCTGAACCAGAGGTCAGCTGCACTTGCTAAAAAAAAAAAAAAAGAGTCTCTGCTGAGCAATGATTGTGTCTGGGGGTGGAGGAGCGTGCTCCAGCCACAGAGGGTGAAGAACGGGGATTTTTGCTGCTGCTGAGACCCAAACTCATCGTGTTTGAGCGAGTTCCCACTCCAGCTTCCTCCCTGCTGCTGCTCCCTGTGTAGCCCCAGGTGTTCTGACCCCCGTTCTCCCCTCCCCATCGCTTCCCGGCCTCTCCCCCCTCTCTCACCGCTGATTCTCGGTGAGTTCTGTCCTCCCTTCCCTCTCCCTCCTCCTTCCCTCCCTGTCCTTCCCAGCCTGTCATGTCCACATCAGGGGAGCAGCTGGGGAGGGATCTCGGAGGCGCTGCCTGTCAGACACATCTGCTGGCGATCAGCCCTGCTGATAAACGTGGGAAGGAGGATTCCTGGGAGGGAATGCTCTTGAGCAGAGGAACTCTATCCAGCTGCTGAATATGACGGGGATCTTTCAAAAGAAATGAGAAATAAATATTAAGCCATCAAACCTTACTAGACCACTAGGGTAGCAGGGGAGAACAAGGCTCAGAATGAAAAGGAGAATTATTTTTTAACAGATAGAAGCAAAAAAAGAAAAAGCTCAGAGGAATTTTCCGGGATTGGAACTGAAACATCAAAACGTTCTTGAGGCACCTCCAGGTAAGAGGCAGGTGGAAATTAACATGCATTTTACCCACAATTAGAGCTTTGGGTCATTAAGAGATGGACATCACAGCACCAGGAGCCCTCGGCTGCTCCTGCTGCCGCCTGACTGCCCAAACTCCGGGACCGGCTCTCCCTGCCCTGCCCTGCCCTGGCAGCCCCGCCAGGCTCTGCAGTTACCACACGTTTTATGTCCCCTTGGCGTTATTCACTCTCCCGGGGGCTCGCTTTCATCTGCACTCTCTGGGCAAACACCTCCAGAGAATCAGCAAATCCATTAGCCAGAGCCGCCCTCACGGGGAGAACGCAGAGGGAGCTCACAAACCAACACCTGCAATTTCCCAGCCGGGTTCCTGCAGCACAGCACCATTAAAGCAGCGTTTGTGGCCTCCTGGCTTCCCTTCTCCGCTGCAAAGTGTGGTTCTATCCACATGGCCTTGGCTTTTAGGGCTCAGTGTGAGAGATTTCTGCAGAGAGGCTGTGGGTGTTCAGGCAGCCAAGCTGCCAGATGTCCACGAGAGAAAGATGGGAAAGGAACAAGTGTTTGATCCTTCAAGTGGATAAAATGGCCCTTCCTGCTCTGAGAAAAAGCAACAACCCACAGGACAAAAGCGGGGCTGAGGGATGGGGAGAACAAAGCAATGCAATCTTTCTCTGGTCAGTAAACAAACCTGGAGAGAATGGGTTCGCAGTGTGTTGACAATGTTCTGGCAGTTCATTAATCCCAGCAAAATCTCTCCAAAGCTACTGATGCATGGATTCCATTTTCAAATTTCTCATTAGTTCCTCTTTATGGATTAAATGCTGATGTTCACGAGTGAATGCACACAGCTTCAGCTGATGGATGTAATTGGGTTGTAATGGATTTTAGCTGCTGTTCCTCCTGATCTGGCCAATTTGAAATGCAGCATCAATGTATTCTGCCCATCTCTCTGTAGGGAATGAGAAATTGAAACCTACAAGATGAGATTTATCAACTTCCATAAAGTTCTCTCCAACCATCATAAAACTGTAAAACTTCTCATTATCATTCCAGCACAGTGATTTCCCCAACTCTGGTCGGGCAGTCAAAATATGAAAGTGCATTTGGAATAAGTAGAGTTGATCCCTCAATATTCTGCATGTCCTCAACACTGATTTAGGTGCGGTAAATATCCCCAGCCTTGGATGACACGAGCTGAGCAAAAAAGCTTAACAGCAGGAACACAAAGGACCGGGAAAGGATTTAAAGGCTGCAATTTTTAATAGGTCTGGGTCTCAATAGATAAATGGGTGAGTGAATTGCTATCACCCAGGGTGTAAAATGCAGCTTTGCACATCCCCCCTTGGCTTTTATGGACTGAAGCCAGCCCTGGCCAAGCAGGGGGATGGGGAATGCTGAGGGAATTCCCGTGAGGGAATGTCGAACACCAAGGGCACGGACAGGTTCAAGGTCTGGAAATGCCAGGATTTTTAAAAACCCGAGAAAATTCACATTTCAAGGTGGGGGAGAAGCTGGGCGGGACTGTCTGGGATAGGTGTGAGGAACCCACAGGCTGAGGCACCCAAAGCTGCTGAGAGGATTCAGGGAATGATCCCGCGGATTCTCTTCCCTGAGAAGCCCCATGGGACTGAAGAACACCTTATTGTGAGAGGATTTCTCTAAGGGCTGAGGGGGCAACATTTCTCAACCCAGATCCAGATTTTCACCCTCCAGGAGCCCCACATCTGTCTGAGTCTAGGAGGGAGAGCACCAGACCGTGCACAGGGAGCTCCACAGCCCCACGCTGTGTGGGCAGAGCAGCTCGGGAACGGCTTCCAAAGGCTGGCAGGGCTGAAAATCTCATTACTGCACAAAATCCTGAGCTCTGCGCTCACAGCCAGGGCCAAGCAGCATTTGCAGGTCCTTAAATCTGACGTTAGCACCAAAACCTGTGAGCAGGATCAAGCACGGGCCCAACCCCAACCACACTGGCCCCTTTTTATTGACTCCAACTGCCTCTGTACCAGGCAGCTGAGCCCATTCCAGCTTTGCCACGTGCCAGCTCTTCCCCATCAGCTGCTGCCACCACCAGATCCATCCTGCCTGCACCCCTCGCTCTTCCTCCTGGATTCCAGGCCAAACTCAGTGATGGTTGTAAGGGAAAACCTAATTATTGACTCCAGTGATGCTCAGAACAGGGACAGGTTTGACCTGTTCTGTCCGTCAGCAGAATCCACAGAAACCACAGAATCCCAGACTAATTATAACAGCCCAGTAAAACAGATGAGAAATGTCTCAGTTTTACCACTGTTATTATCAGACTCCTCGTTTCCATCCTGTGAGGTGGCTAAAGACTGGAACAGCAGCTGAAGGGGGCATCTTGGAATCAACGCTGCTCACCCTGCCAGCCACGCTCATCTGTGCCCTCCTCACGCACAGCTACTAAAGCTGTGCTTGGTTAAAACCAGCTTCCAGCTGATTAAAATGTTAATGAGACCCTCTAAAACCCCTCAGAAGTGTGACTTAACCCAAAGCTCAGCACTAAAGCAGAGCTGGATCCATGGGAACAACCAGAAGGGAAATGTTCTCCCAAAATCTGGCCTTGGTCAAGAGATTTTAGTCAAACAAACTCCTTGAAACCAGCTGATAATGGGAAAGTCAGAAGTTACATCAGAAGTGAGCTCTGAGCATCTTTACCAGTATTCTCAGTAATTCCCATCACTACAGAAAGTTCCTTTACTGGGCTGATTAAGCCTTGAAGGGAGCTCCTCGCTGTGTTTCAACATCTGCCCCCCTTCCTGGCTGCTTCTCATTTACTGGCCCTGATTCTCCTCCAAAAGCTCCTGCACACCTCTAATGAAACGACTGCAGCAGGTGATCCACAAGCCCTCGTTCGTTCCCTCGATGAGCATTCGAGCTGGGTTTGCTAATTGCAGAAATCAGCAAAATCAGCAGAGCCACAGAGAGCAGCTAAAGCAGGGTTTTGTTAAGCCTGGTTCAGTTTGATCCGCAGCACTGTCCATGTGGTGGATGGAAATTCCCTCAAAAGAGGGAATTCCTCAAAATTCCAGTGCCTGGAAGTCGTCACTGGAATATTCCTGGCATCGGGACACAAAGGATAAATCCCACTGGGAATCACGTGGAGCTGCCCAAAGTTCCCCCCGGTTTGGGCAAATGGAGATGCTTTGTCTTCAACACTTTTTAATCAGGATCTCAAACCCTTTTATTTATTTTTATTCCCCTGTCGAACACACAAATATTAACGTTCCTGCCTCAGATTTGCCAAAATGCTTCAGCTTCCATCAAATTGTTTTTATGAGTGGAGGCTCAGAACCCCCAAATCCAACGGATTCTGTGCTTGTTCTTCCCCTCAGGAACGTTTAGGAGTAGGCACAACACAATTACTGGCATTGTTTCTAATTCCTCACAAAGCACATCCCAAATGAGGTCTTGGGGTGCTTTGGCAGAGAGGGATGAAAAAAGGAAGAGGAATTCCAGGCCAAGTTCAGGGGAGAAAACGGCTCCCAGGAGCTTGAGACTCTCACTGGAGTGTTCAACTCCTGGCACCTTGGAGGAGCAAAGACAAAGGGACTGGGAGGAGGGAGAGGAGGTGTGGGGTGAGAGGTGGCAACTCCTGCACTGACAGAGCGAAGCTGTGCTCCTTCCATGCCCCTGGATATAATTGACTGTAAAAAGAGACCTTCCTCCCTTTTCCCTTCCTCTTTTGTCTTTCTAATTAAATTATCTCTCGGTCTCAGCGATGCTGCCATTATTCCACACAATGTGTGCTCATTAGCGGTGCACTTACACTTCTCATATCCTGATTTATCAGCTCTTCCCCTCATTTCCATACTCGGGATTAATGCACTGAGTGCAGCAGAGCCTGGGAGAGGAGGCAGCATCAATAACCCCACGTGGAACACACACCAATGTCTGTGTACAACACTCGTGCCTGAATCCCAGGCACCTTTTTCAGGTATCTGACACCTCTACAGCCTTTTCTGCCGAGTAATTTAATCCTGGGAGTACCTCAGTGCTGTGGCTGTTTCTCCAAAGCTGCTTTCTGACACAGCCCAGGAGTTAATGCAACAGAAGAGCCTTTAAAATTCCCATCAGGTCCCTGACACAGGTACAGAAATAACTCCTCACTCCAGGGCGAGTACAGAAGCTCCTGGAGCAGGATTGATGTTCCCCCAAACTCCACCCAAATTCGAAGCTCAGGAGCAGGGTTTTATCAGCGCAGGGTGGGAGGAGATCTTCCCTGTCACGGGTTAACCTGCAGGAGGGGAAGCACGCCTGGGATGGTGTGACCACAGCAGAACCTCCCAACACCACAGAACCTCCAACCCTCCAGAGGGAAATTCAGACACTCCGAGGTCTCGCCCCACTTTTAGAGATGTCTGATGTCTCATTTAGGTACATTTTTGGCCACACACTCAGTTCTGCCGCAGCAGGAATCTCCCCCTGAGCAGGCCGGGAGCTCGGCAGGTCCAGCCTCACCTGGGCCCCGCTCCCCAAACCCGGCCAGGTTTCCAGGGAGAGCTCCCTCCAGCCTGCCAGGGAGCAGAGCTGAGCACAATCCCTGCTGGGGTACAGAAATGGGGGTGATGTGGGGCCAGCAGGGGCTCTCCAAACCCTCCTCAGGAGTGACAGAGCAGGGAAAAACACGACCAGGCTGTGCTGCAGCCACTCGGCAGCAGCAGGATTTGTTGTAGGGCAGAAATGGCATCTGAGGAGCAGCAACCCCCGAGTGATCCGGGGATGGAGGGAGCGGGCAGCGCCTGTGACAGCCGGGCCGTGCGAGAGGCTCGGTGCAGCAGCGGAGGCTGCAAACGAAGCGGCGCAGGACAGACACGGACACGGCGGGGCGCAGATAAAGATGGAAGTAGGTCAAGCATCACTCTCCGAGCGTGGCAGTGACATTTTGGCCTGCACAAAACAAGAGTCGTTTGTTATTATTTTTTTTGAAGCCCATTAAACACAGCGGCGGCGGCTGCTGGCAGAGCCATTTGTGTTAAAATCAAAGTGATGCTTCGCTGCTGAACGCCGGGTTTGCTCTACAAGGTTGTTAATTATGCATCCAAATTGACAGAGATAATGGCACTCACCTGGCTGCGAGGGGAGGGGGAGCCTGGAGGGCCCGAGCTGCTCAGGGAAGGGGATCACACTGCCGGGGTGTTGGTGTGAAACGGAGGAACAGCGAGCCCAGGGGATGGGGAACAGCACTGGGAACGGCTCTGCCACAGAGGGTGCCAGGAATCCAATTAAGAGATGCAATTAACAGGTGCCATCAGTGTTTGTGGGCATTAAGCACAGACAGACAGCAAAGGGGAGTGGGCACTGACTGCAGCGTGGTGGAAAAACGCTGAGTGTCCCACACAAAACCAGCGCCCACCGAGGAGCTCAGGGCAGGGGCAGGACTTTGGGGGGAATAAAACTTCTCACTGATAGAGGATGGACAAGGATCCTTTAAAATACCCAATAATGAAAACAAACCAGGCTGGATTGGCACCCAGGTGCCCTTTACATGGACAGAAACCTGACATTTCAAAGGACACAGGACTGGAAAAAACACTTTTGAAAAGAGATCCAGGATTCTAACGCCTCCAAACCAACCCAAAACACCATGGCCAAGCATTGCTGTTGTTGTTATTATTATTTCATTACCTCTAGACCAAGGGCCACTTTTCAGAGATGCTTAATTCATTTGCACTCCAAAGTATTTATCACTGGAGGTATTGATTTATTCCTAAGCAGATGTAACACCTCTCTGGGCGGAGATGCTGAAACAAGTGGGATAAATCAATGGAGAATATTTTTGCCTGCATGTCATGAGGCAGTTTTGCATTCCTTACAGTCCCAGGGTGGGTTTGTCCAAATGCATTACTCTTTTCATTAGTCTGCCATCAAAGCCAGACAAACCAGCTGATTGTTTTTTCCCCCACGCTCAAAATAACTGTTGACAGAAATGTTAATTCCGAGCCTATTGTCTTTGCTAATTAGCATATTAAACGAAGTCAGCTAAAGGAAAATATCAATGTATTAGGAATAATGAGCCTTGCCTCTCCCATAGAGGTAAATATTTCAGGATTAAAGCATCTAAGAGGCTGAATGTCCTGAAGAGATCTGAGTTCCCAAGGGAAAACCCGGCAGAGGTTCAGTATCAGAACCTTCCGTGTCTTTTGGTTGTGAAGTCCTTGGCACGACACCCTGAAATCAAACCCCCCAAAAGCAGAGTGATTCCAACTCCCTGGAAACCTCCAGGAGCTGAATCCTGGGAATTCCCAAATTCACACCTCCCCATCCCCTGGCTCCTGCTCTTCCTGCCCCAGCACAGCCACCATCAGCAGAATTTGGAAATCAAACTGATCCCAAACGTCTCCTTTCCCAGGATTCCTTTTCCTTTGCCCCCCCCCTGCATCATAAATAGGTGGAAATAAAAGCTGGCAGAACTGGCACCGTGACAACAAAGCTTTTATCAGTGCGGGCTTAAACACTCCCTGAAATCGTTCACGAGGCAGTTTTAGTTAAAAGGTGATGATTCAATCGAGTGATTCAAATTTCAGAGTGACCTCACTGGAGCCTGGGAGGATTTACAGGGGACATGGGGACTTCATACACAGCTCCTCCCAACCCCTCTGTGCTCCCTCCCTCTGCGCCAGGACCCAGCTCTGATGCCCAAAATTGCTGTAAATACCAGAAAAATGTAAATATGGGACACTGTCACTCTTGGAGAAAGAAAAAAGCCTAAGGAATTAATGAATTTACCCCCATGTGAGCAAAATCAAAAGCTGACATTCCCTCAGCTCGTGTTGTCTCGTGTGACAGAGGCAGATGGGCTGGTTGGGAGATGGGTTTTTTACAGAAAGAAGAGAAAAATGCAGACAACAAAATGTCAGGCGAGGATGGGGGAAGAGAAAGACAAACTCGTGTGGAATGGAATCTTTTCTCAGCCCGGGCTACTTGGCAGATGAGGAGCTGCAACTTCTTGATTTCAGGTGAATGAAATTCAGGTGAATTCCAGAGGTCCCTCCAAATTCAGCTGCTCCCTTTTTGGGAGCTGTGGTGGACAGGAGTTACCCGAAGGAGCCCACACTGCTGAGGAAGGGGGAAAAAACCTCAATTACGTTATTTGGACCCAGTATTGAACCCAGTTCACTTTGAGTGTGTTTATTTGGGCCTAAATAAACAACTTTGCCCTTCCACAGCTGCTCTCAGAGGTTGAGACACAAATCTTGAGGAACTCTGCAGTTTCTCGGGGTCTGACTTCTGGAGAACATAAATTGATTCCAAATAACGTCTAAGGGATGAATTAATTTGACAATAACTTTCTTTCAAGTCTAATAAAGGCTGAGTGAATCACTGAAGGATGAGTTCATGAGGAGGGGAGCACTGGCTGATGATTTCATTAATCCTCCCCTAAAAAACACGGACCACAATGAAAAAGACAGCTTGCTTCACAACCCAGTATTTTTATCTACATAAAAACCCATTTCTGGCCTTTTTTCCCCCATTTTTGCTTTTACCCTGTTAAGAATCAAATTGCAGAGAGAATTCCTGGCACCAATTTGAGGCCATTTCAGCTCGGGGACCCACTGGGGCCCATTCAGAGCTGCGCTGCAAATGGAAGGGGCCAAACCCTGGGGGACCCAGCCGAGGGCCCCACGCTGATTTCTGCTGTTTCAAATCCATTTCACTGCAAAAATTCTGTGGAAATCAAGCAGCATTTGCAAGGTTTAACTCTTAGTTGCCACCACAAACAGGGCTGTTTTCAGTGAAATTTATTCCAGGATTTATTTTGCTTTCATGCAAAGCAGCAGAAAGGTTAATGAGGAGTCAGGATCTCCTTATGCACCAACTTATCTTCGAATCTCTGCCTCCTGGATTTGCGAAACCTGCTTTATTTCCAGTAATTAGAGACACTAATGAACCCAAACACCACGAAAGGTCTGGATTCATCAGGCTGGTGCCTGCAATTTGTATCCCACCCCGCATTCCCTGAGACAGCAAAGACTGAAGTGCACTAATTGCATAATTAGGGAAAGGTTAAAGCGTTCTGCAGCACAATCCCCCTTCTTTTGTCACCTTTTTCCAGCTCCGGTTTGGCCAAAACTTCCGATCCCACAACTGCAGCCCCTTCCTGCCCCTGCCCAGGTGGCTCAAGACCAACTGGAACCAGAGACAAGCTCTGAGCCAACATCCCAGCTGCAAAAGAAACTTTTTCCCCCCAAATCTGGACGTACCTTGGTGCCAGAGGAACAGAACTGACAGAGCTGATTTTCCACCACGCCACAGCACAAGTCGAATTCACCATTTGGTTTAATTCTGCCCAACACACCCTAATGTTTCAATAATTAACTTCTACAGCAACGCGAGGAAAATCTGATTTATCTGTTTACTTCCATCTTCAGCTGTTTAATTATCCCCACTGTCCTCTGCTCTGCAACCCCTGTGCGCCCAAAACCACTCAGACAATTACAGGAGCAAATTCCTATCTCTGCCACCTGCCCAGAGCGGGCAGAGCCAGGGCAGGACACAGTGATTTCCCCTCATTATTTGTCCCTGCTTTCCAGAGCAGCAGCTCCTGCTGATTCCAGGCCAGGCTGACCTGGGAGCACCGAGGGAGGGTGTGAGCAGAGCTCCGAACCTCTCACTGACCAACGTGACCTGGAATTACTGCACAGCTCTTCCCACCAGCAGAACTTTTACCCCTCCAAAGGCACCGTTTCTTTTCAGATTTCCCCAGCATTTTATGCAGCCAGGGTCTGTGATTTGTGCGAACAAGATGGAGAATTTTATTCATTTCCCTTTTGGTGTGAATTCTCTGTGCACCCACCAGGAATTCACACGAATTTTCCACTTGTGACTCCACTGCAGGGACTGAATTTTGTGCCAAATCCTCCCCTCCCTGTCCCATCCCCCTGCCACAGCCAGAGGTGCAGCAGCTGCACGTTCTTGGAACCCAGTATTGGGGAATAATCCATTCAGAGCTCATCCCTGCCCTCCTCCTCCCTTCCCATCGCCTTAGAAACGGCTCTTCCCCACAGCAAATAAAGTTGGAAACCTCATCATTAATTCTATTTAGGCCCAATATGTCACAAAGGCAGCAAGGCAGGGCCATTTTCCTCTCTGCTGGGGCACAAAACACGGATTAACTATTCCAACCAGAGCCGGGGATGATTTATTAATTCAATTTTGGAGCGTGAGACTGTCAGATCAGATAAGTTTGGTATAAAAAGAATCTCTCTGAGGACTCTTTTACTCTTTTTAAAAGCAGCTGACTGCCACCTCACAGGCTGCACAGCTGCAGCCATCCAGCCCCGTGTCACACACGGGTGGTGACAGTGTTTGTCCTGTGACAGCGTTTGGGTGGGAGGAGGGAGGGCCCTGCTGCCAGGGATGCTCCAACCCACCTGGATTTTGGGATTATCCAGTGCTGGACCAGCAGCTCCAGGGGTTGGTGTCACCTTGTCCCACCCCAGCACAAACAGGGCCACTTGTCCAAGAGGATGTCCAGGCTTTTTGGGGTTTCATATCTCCCCAAAGTTTCCAAAGGGAATTCTCTGCTGCTCTCCCCTGGCAGGGAACTGTCAAAATGCCTCGTCTGAGGAACTCTGGGCTGGTTCAGAAGCTCCCAAAGGATGGGGCACAGCGTTTAAGAAGGGTTTTAAAGTGCTGTGGTGTTGTCCCATCACATCTAATTTGCATCTCTTTAGTTCATTTCATTGATTTCTGCCCTTCTTGCTTTGCTGGATGAAGGAACTCTTCTGCCTGCTCCCAGTATTCCCTGACTCCACACGTGGTTTCATTTTTAGATCTGAGAGCCCAGCTTCGTTTCAAAACAGAAATAAATGAACCCCACTCTAAAGGCCCGAAACGCGAAGAGCAAAGCGAGCGCTGCCCCTCATTTGCAGAAGGAGCCGGGAACCGCAGCTCCGGGGCTGCGAGGAAGCTCAGCTCTGGAATTACACCCTCATCACCCCTGGCCCATGCTGGGCCCCTCCGGCCGTGTTTTACAGCCCCAGCCCTCCACTCGCTGCTGTCACGGGCCGTAGATTCTCGCTGCAGACGACAAGGTCAGTCCTTTTATCGGGCTCTGGCTCCAGCCAGCCTGACACTTCCCTGGCTCCCAGCCGGGCCCAGGGAAGCCAAGTCCGGAGGAGATGAATCACTGCAGCTCATTGGGGCAGGGCAGGTAAAAAGGAGCCTCTGCGAGGTGTCCGAGCCGCTGATTTACCATTCCCGACCTCCTGGGCAGCTGAAAAATGAGGTCTGGAGGGCACGGGGGCAACAGGAGGAGGAATCTCTAATTTTCCCTGGGTTTGCAGGAGCCTCGTTGGAGCGGGGCAGCTGCTGGGTTTGTGGGGTGGGGATGGGGCTGGCAGGGGATGGGGTTATCCAGGACAAATTCCTTCTGGGGTGGCCCTTCAGCTCCCAGAACCAGCCAGAAAAAGGGGATGGGGGAAGAACTGAGCAGTGCAAACCACAAAATAAAGCTGAGCTTTGCTGGTCTGTAACACCAGTCTGTACCAGCAGAGCTGCTCTGCTGCAAACTGGGCCCCCACCACAGCTGGGGGAGGCAAAAACTCCTTAAATCCTTAAACAGCACTCCCTGGAGCTCTCCCCTATCCAAGCATTAATTCTGCCTCCAAAGATAAGCCTTTCCACAGTTGGGGGGTTTTTTTGCTTTATTATTTCCTATAATTCAGAGTGGTTCCCATAATGAAGACAGGACACAGCCCTTCCCACCCCGCAGATGAGAGCTGGATAATTAAATGGATGTTCCCAATACCACACTGTTTATGCCAGTTTCTGTACGGTGAATTAATGCTGCATCTCCACAGAGCTTCCCCTGAACAAAGGAACAGCGAAAGGAAATCGATTTGTATCTGGTTCCATTGTACATGGATCTGAGTTAGAGTTTGTCTCTGAATTATCCGACATCACAGAGCAGCGTGGGGCTGCACGGCCTCCAAAAAATAAATCCAACTTGGGGCAGTTTGTTGCCACTTCGCAAAGGCACAAACGAATGCAGAAGGTTTTTCAAGCACCTGAAAAGGGTGGCAGGAATAGAAAAGGGATGGAACAATGCTACAACCAGGCCCAGGCTGGGCCGTGCAGGGCCTGGAGCTGAGCTGGTTTGGGGGATCCTCTCCATCTGCACATGCCCACAACACCCTCAGCCCCTCTGGTGCTGGGTTTTATTTTGCAGGGTGCATTCCTGCTGCTGATCCCACAAAACTCCTCCCACAAGACCCGCTCTGCCCTCACAGTGCCTTTTCCTCCTAAAGCCAGGAAGGAGCCCCTCGTTCCATGCCAGCTTCCGAGCCCAAAACCACTCTGGAGTTTCAGCACTGAGGGGATAAATCCTTCCTCAGTTCCCTCCAAGCCTTGCTGGTGCTGCCCATCCTGGGGAAACCACGGCAAACACCACTCTGGGCAGGAGATCCTGCACAGAAAATGTCCCTGGGCCACCCAAGGTCACCTCACTCCACGGGGGCTGAGACCCTCCAGCTTCAAACCCAGGAGAGAGGAAAAGGGAAAAGCTCAAGAGGAAGAAAGGCACAGGAGCTAGAATGGCTGGTAATTTGTTTTGTTCTCACATTTATTCCCCAGGAATCAAAATACAGCAAGGCAAGGATCAGGAGTGCCAAACGCTGAAAAGTTGTGAAAGACGGGCTAATTATAGGCAGCATTTAACAGATGGGAAAGCTGAGACCAGGACAGGCCACCAGGAGAAACAGGGCTCTGTGACAAGCAGGGAGAACTTGGACCAGCGCTTTTTGTCAATCTTCCTCCTCATTTAGTTTTAAAGGCACACTTAATTCGCGTTTTCAAGTTTTCTCCTACAAGCAAAAGTGATTTATTCTGCTAAAAACAACGGGAGGACAGCAAGCAAGAGAAGTCTGAACCCCTGGACAGGGTGCTTTGCTGCAGGAGCTTGGGGGCCAGGCTGCTTCAAGCCTGAAGGAAATTCACCTTCCAAAACACTAACAACGAGAAGCTGGAGCCTTGCTGAAACGAGACGTTTCCCAAAAAGTTTCTGCTGCTGTTTTCTGTACGAGTCTGCCCCAAACTCCCCAGCACTGCTCAGCTTTGCTTGTTAATTTGGAAGGCCTGATCTCAAAGAAGTCTCCAGCAGCTGGGTTATAATAATTTCTGCGAGAACAGGCCTCAAACCCTCTTCTGCCAAAAACCACTTCGGGATGAGCGCCCAGGGTGCCTACTTTTCCCCAAAAACTGCCTCATTCCAGTATACAGCAGAGAAACCCCTTCCTCCCCCCTTTTAGCCCTCGAATCTCAGCCTTTTAAAACCTAATTTGAATCTCAGGCTTTTAAAACCCCATTTGAGATCCCAGGGAGCCACGCTGAGCCGCCAGCCGCGGAGATGGAGCACGGGCAGCCGCAGACACCCAGCCCATCACCCAGGGCTGAGCTCCACTCCCTCAAGGCTGTGCTCAAAAAGAGCAACTGGAGACTTTTCAGGCTAATTGCTTCCAAAATGCGGTCCCCATTCCCTCTCATTAGAGCCCCTCGAGGGAGGAACTCACTCAAGTAACTGGTGGTGTTCAGGTACTGCATTCAGGAGAGTGTGCAAAGCAGTCCCCAGGCGCTTTTGTCACCCAGCTGTTGCTGTTCCATAAAAATTCACCTCCCTGGCAGCCTCTTGTCAGTGCTTGTCCTCTCAGCCTTCACAGTGACCCATTTTTAGGTCTGCATTTGCTTCTTTCCACAGAAAGTTCCCTCCCAACCCGTTCCCTCTTACAGCCCACAGCACGTCCAGGGATCCACAGCTTGGTGGTTTTGGAATTCCCGTTCCCCCGTGCACAGATCCCAGCTCCAGAACTGAGGCAGAGCTGAAAAATCAATGCTATTTTGAGGGGGAAAAAAGCGCTTTGGTTTAAAATACCCTGTTTATTTATCAATGCTGAGATTCCAGGCTGCAGAGACAATCAATGCCCTGGGAAACAGCTCCTGATGTATTCCTGTCAAACCCACAGACTGAGTGAGATCCGTGGTAATTAAAGCTCTACTTACAGCCCAAACCCACAGCTTGTGGCAGAGAATTTTGTACGAGGCCAAGTCCAGCAAAGCTGGGCCCTTTCAGCTAAAAATCAGCCTAAAAAAAATAAAATAAAAAAAATAATAATAAAAAAACCGATGCTTCCTCAGAGGAACAGCTTGAAACCAGACAGACACATTGGAAGGAGCAAACAAATTTTTTGACCCCCCTCAAAACGTATTTACACAAATCTGTGTTTCTTCCAGCAATCTCTGGCTGCTTGGGGAGGACTGATTGATTTTCCAGTCTCCTGCCCCGCTGCTGTTAATTTGACAGGCTCGGCTCTCCTCGGCTGAGAAATCGTGTCTGACCACTTTTCTTGTGCTGTTTTTAGCCTGATAAACTCCAAAACTCCAGATCAGCTCTCCCTGCTGCTCTGGCTGGGTTTTATTGCCGCACAGGAGGAGGGAGACAGGGGCATTTTAAGTGGAGACCTGGTGTTTTAAGGCTTCTGTTTGCACACATTAATTGGGATTAGCCTCACATTTATTCTCCTTATGGCTCCAAGCCCTTTGTCAAAGAACACTTGTCAAATTCTTCTGGAAAAGCAGCTAAGCTGGGAATTGAATTGCTTGCAGTTTTTATCTGAAAAAAAGCGCTTAAATTTGGAAGCTTTGTGAGAAAATAAAAATATTTTCCCTCCTCTACCGCTCTCAGTTGTGGGGCAAGAACTTTGTGAAGGGCAAGAGACAGAACCAGAGAGCCAAAGCTGGCACCAGTGCAAATGTTGCACCATAGTTTTTCCAGTGTCCAAATTTTATCCAGATGTACATTTAAATGCAAGGAATGAGGTCCACAGGGAATTTCTAATGAAGTTAAATAACTCAGTGGTCCCCATGTATTTTCATAATTTAACAGGGCCCATATAAGTTAGGAAAAAACCCCATTTCATTTGCTTTCTTCAGCCTTAAAATCCCACCAGGTTTTTATTTTGCAGGCTCCAGCCCGAGTCCTCAGCCAAGTGCTGCCAGTAGGGAAGAAGAAATGTTGGATTTTTGGATTCTTTTTGTGTCAGAGCAGATGATGCTGAATCACAGGGAGAGTTTGCAGAGCTGAGGGGTGGAATGGAAGGGTGGCACTGAGGGGTTGGGACTGAGGGGTGGAATGGAGGGGTGGAATGGAGGGGTGGCACTGAGGGGTTGGGACTGAGGGATGTCACCCCGAGACAAGGGATTGGGACTGATTCTGCAGGGAAGGGACAATTCCTCATCCCAGGTGAGCTCTGCTAAACCAGGAGGGGAGTTATGGTCACAAGGATCACACCCCGAGCTGTCCCCAGCCCAGGGGACACCAGACCTCACCAGTCCTGCACCTCTGCCTCGTGCCCTTCCCACACTGAGGGAAATCTCCTCCAAATCAGCCCAACTGAGCTGCCAGAAGGGTTCCTCTGTGTGCAGAGCTCTGAGATGTTCGTGCCCAGGTCATTGATAAGGACAGACATGTCCACAGGCACTTTTCTCATATCTGCCTTCCCAGCCACACGAGGAGCAACGTCTGAGCCTCCCCTCTCTGCTCCTTCATTTGGATGTTCTCACATAAATATTGAGTGGCCAAATCTCAGCTCCGATCCAGCTCGTGTCTACAGTTTGTTTGTGTCTCAATTCAGCATTTTATTACATTTTTATCCCCAGGCTCTGGCATAATCCTCGTTATTTACTTTCTGCTTTCCTCCTCAAACCCAGACTTATTTTCCCCTTATAAGTTACTTCCTCTTTTTCCCCCCCTTTTTTTTTTTTAATTTTGCAATTCATTCTCAACGGTTGAAAAAGATTTGCTCTGAATATGAAATAGCTGGCTCTGAATTATGCACAAATCCACAAACATCTTAACTAGAATGCAAACAGCTCGGGCTGCCGGGCTGCAGCTTGGGGAGAGAAACCTCAGCGTGGGGTCACAACTCTGTAAGGAGAAATTCAAATTATCCCAATCCAGACTGGCCCGAGGGAGGGATCTGTCCCTGGAGATCAGCTGGTGCCAACGGAGACCCCACAAAGCGAAACAAAAACCCTTCCCCATAAACGATCTCTGAAGGGTCAGAGATCCAACTCATGGACCTGATGCTCCTGCACCTTTACAGGGGGTTGGTACCTCTGAGCACCTGGGGGACACTAAAGGGTTAACAGGGAAATAGTTAAAAAAAAGGATAAACAATAAAAGGGGAGAAATAATAAAAAAGGGACAATACTAAAAAGGGGGGGAAATAAAAAAGGGGGGAAATATTTTAAAAAGAGGGGAGAATTTTTTTTTAAGGGAGAAATATTAGAAAAGGAGGGATTTTTTTGTTTGTTTTAAGAAGAGAACTGGTGCAGGAGGAGCTCAGGGGCCCATCTGATAACATGGACCGGCCATTCACCACCT
This sequence comes from Corvus hawaiiensis, assembly GCF_020740725.1. NCBI lineage: Eukaryota > Metazoa > Chordata > Aves > Passeriformes > Corvidae > Corvus > Corvus hawaiiensis. The sequence goes on along the minus strand of NC_063239.1, from coordinate 2,447,501 downwards.
CCATGAGGTGCTGGGGCGTGGATTACTCAGGAAAAGAGAATTCACCAGGGAAAGAGGGGAAAAAGCCAGAGAAAGAGGGTGGGATGTCCACAGAACCTGCAGGGCTTCCTCACCCCCCAGCCCTGGCAGTCCTGATGTGCGTCCCCCCTCTGCTGCCACCCCCGGGCACAGACCTGGCCACTCTGGAACAAAACAAACTCCATTTCCCCTGTGCCAGCACCAAACCTGAGCGCTGCATTCCAAATTCACGCTGGGAACCCCCCCGGATTGCTCCGGAGTGTGGGATCTGCAGTTTAAGCACTTTACAACTCTGCAGATTAAAATAAATTCAATGGAGTGATTTTTTAATTTCTTATTCTGTATCTATTCGCTTCTTTTCTTTTTTGGCTTTTTTTTTTTGGAGACGATTTAATTTAGTCCAGACTAATCCAGTTGGCTGCTGGGAGGGCTGGGAGGAGGGGAGAGGAGCCTCTTCCCTAATAAATCCAGAGTGGCTGATGTACAGCAGATATTAGAGAAGGGAAGTTCTTTGTGTGTGCAGAGATGACAGCACACCATAATGAGAAATGATTTTGAAGTAGTAATTTAAACCCTATACAATAATGACACCGAGAGATAAATAATTAATGCTTCACGGTCGGTTGGGTTTTTTATTTTTTTATTCCCAGGGCTTTTCATCTCCAGGAGTCTCCAGGCTCTTCAGAGTCTCTAATTGACAAGAATCAATTCAGGGAGTGTTCTCACACATCCACCCGGCCCGAGCACAGCCCTGCCCGGGCACAGGGACTGGCTCCGAGCAGAGGGGCTGCAGGGACACAGCAATGGCAATTGGCCTGGAATTCGGGGTTTGTCCCCTGCATTTTCGCAGAAGATGCCACCTCTGGGTGGCTGAAAGCCCTGAGGTTCATCCTGCTGCTCACCTGGGGCAGGTGAGGGGGCCAAGGAAGTGGCCAAGGGAGCAGAGGCAGCTCCGAGCTGTTGGAAGGAGAACCTGGCACCACCTGGACATTCAGTCCCTCCCTGGTTTGTCCAGGAAGGGCTGCCCCGAGCTGCTCATCCCACAGGGAAGTGGAGAGGGACTTGTTTTTACAGCCATTGCCATAAAACCCCTCCTGCTCCCCCTTCCCCCACCTTCCTTCCACGCTTGCAGAGGCAATAATTTCATTAAGTGATTAAGTGCTTTTATTCCTCTGACTCATAGTTCATAAGACACGCGGGCATGAATTTCAATTAGTGTTTCTTGCAGGGAAAACGGGATCGGGAAAACATTCCTGAGCAGTGTGGGAAGGGGGAGCTAAACCACCCCGAGCAGCCCTTGCTCGTGGCTGCAGTGACTTCATCCAGCTTTCCACCAAGGATGGTGCAGCCCAAGTTCTACAGGAGTTTGACGTTCTCAGGAAAGAAAAATTAAACTCAGCTAATGCCTTTTTAAGTGTGAACCCCTGGATTTTCCACGGAGTCCTGTGTAATAGTTTGGAAATTCAGCATCTCACTTGCTTTTGCTCCTAATTGCAACAGGGAGCAGTTGAGGAGAGAGCTGGAGTTTTCTATTACGGAGATGCTGCAAGGGAAGAACTAAAATAGATCCTTCAGGAGAAGCAGGTTTCTGTCTGAGTCCCTGAAGTGTTACCTTGGTCTGCACCAAACCCTCCCAGCTCCCTCTCCCCAGGAGGAGCAATTCCAATTTCAACAGCTGCCACTCCAATCGCAAAGGAGAGAGTTTTAATTACCACCTCAGCTTGATGAGTTTCTGCCATCACCATTACTGGTGGACACTCCTGGAAGTGCACAGGGAGGGATTTTCCTCCTGGGCTTAACATTTTTCCTTGCCATCAAGCACTTGGAGGAGGCTAAAGGAGGAGGGGAGAGCTCGGAGCCATAAGCTGAGCCCCACGTGCCGTTTGTGCTGCCTCGTTCTCCTGCCAGCCAAGGCCTTGGGGGATGCAGCTGCAAGAAATCAGCAGCATCTATTTCATTCTCTAAAAGGCCCCTAAGATGTCCAATTCCTGCAAGGAACCCTCCCTGAGTGGAGCTAAAGCTGCTCCACCAGCACAAAGAATCCAACCCTCGGTCAGCTGCGCTCGCCGGGGCCCCACAGAGGAAATGTTCCCATGACATCGGTGGCTCCAAAGGACAAAGCACAGGGCAGTTGTAATAAATTTGAGTCCCGAGTTAAACAAAAACCAGCTCCTGGCCTGGTGCTGTCGCTGAACCAGCCCCAGCCTCCAGTGAAGGGTCCTGTGACTGAGGAGAGAAACAGCCAGAGAGAAGAGTAGCAAAAAAACAACTTGGAAAAGGACATTTTTGTCAGGGGACAGCCAGGAAGGAGACCCCAGTGAGCTCCAGTTTGGGTTCCATCTGCCAGCAGTGCCAACTCCTCTCTCCCAGGGCCCGGGCAGGAGGGTTTAGCCACTCCCTGCCCAAGTCTGGTGTTGAATGTGCCCTGATAAACATCCCTCAGCTGTCCAGCAGGACTGTTGGTGATAAAGGCCAAGCACTGCACGGTGAGGAGGACACCCTGACAAGTTCCTGTGGCTTGCAAAGCTCTCAGGGCAAACACCTCTCTACATCTTCATACTTCAGCTCACAAATCAAGTAATTAGCAGGGGGATTAGCCTGGATAATTATTGACAGAGGCCCTGATCAGTGCTCAGACCTCCCTCTGCCCACATCTCCTTCCAGGGGGTGTGAAAAACTCCAGGCACTGTGGTAGATCCATGAGTCTGCGCCAGCCCAAGGAAAAATCAAGTGTAGGAATTTGGAATCCAGTTTTTTATGGAAGAAACAGTGTCAGAATTTTGACAGCACCAACTGGCAACAAATCCCTGCCCCACAACCTCTCCTGAAATCACCTGCCCCAGCCGGGAGAGACACAAAGTGCAGCTCTTTTGTTGGTTTAACAGCAAATTCCCATCCCACTGCTGCTTTTGACAACGTGGACACCCTCCCCATCAAAGCTCACCTCCCAAATCCTTCCCATCAATCACAAAGCAATTGCCATAAAGGAAGCACTTTTAGTCTTCCCTGACCTGGGCCCAGCTGCCAACAGCATCAAACCGAGCCCATTCTGCAGCAGCCCAGCGTGAGCCGGGAGTAGCAGGAGGGGAAATAACATTTCCCACTCTGTAGCGAGAGGGGAATGTAATAGACCTGGTGCCTCTTTATTACCTGCAGTCTGCTACAGCAGCAATAATTCAGGGTAGCACGGCCAGGACCTTTGATTTTGCAGCCTGGTGAGCAGGCAGCACTCGGGGTGAGCAGGTTATGCACCTGTAGCTCTTTATTATGCAGCCTGCTGTACTGCACATTAAATTGCTTTTCCTCCCCATGCCCACAGAAGGACGGGGATTTTACATCTTTCAGACCTGCAGAAAAACTCCATCTCCTCCTGGGCCACCCCCTGATTTTCCAGCCCTCTCATTCCTCGCTCCACACACCTGGGAAGTGCCTGCTGTGTGTCTGCTGCTCCTCCGGGAGCTCCTCTGCCCCTCCCTGACAGCTCCTGGCTCTGCTGGCTTAAAGCAGGACAAGATGTTGTTTTATCTCCATCACAACCCACGCTTGGGATGAATATTTGATGCCCTGAGGACCAGCCACACATAAGCTCCTCATTCCAGCTTTTCCCTCCTGCTCTGCTCCAGGTTCAGCTCAGCTTTCTGTCCCAAATTCCCCCTGCAAGGGCCAGCTAAAAATGAGAAGAAACAATTGCCAAAAAACCTGAGGAAGTGGCACAGTCCAGCCAGAAACACAAATAAATCTCCAGCACACCCAACTTGACATTTGCCTGCTGGATTCGATACATTCAGACCTAAAACATGGAATTTTACCTCCCAGAGAGGGACAAACACACACCCAGTCAGTCCAGCAGGCAGCAATTAGTGCTCGATGCTGAGTGGAGATAAAGATATAAAACCTAAACCTTAATGATATCTTCATATTTTTTATCCTGCTAAGTAAAAAAACCCTGCTAAATAAAAACCTGCCCCTCTCTGGAGCTGTGGCTGAGGAGATTTTTCGGAGATCTCAGGAAACACAGAAGTGAAGAAGCCCCATCCTGCACTGTAATGGGCAATTTAAGGAAAATAAGTTGTGATTTCACTTCCATTGTGACAGGAACGATTGGGGGAGAGGAGCAGGAGCCTCCACCAGCTGCCGGCAGAGAAGCCCTCCCTCTATTTCCAAGAAAAATTCAAAATGCAAATAAAGCACAAGAAAGGGAGTGGGGCCTGGCCTGGCAGGGCCAATTAGGGCAGCGTTCAGAAGCTTTTCTTTTTTGGAGCTGGGAATAAATCAGGGCTGCAGTGAAGGGAAATGATTTGGTGGCAGTCTCAGAGACTCTTAAAGAGCTGTTTAGAGGCAGAATAAAGAGATTTTTTCCGGGTACCAGCTGTACCAGAGGCTGAAAGGATGTCAGATCTCCCGCACAGGCCTGTTGGGATGTTCTGTTCAAAACACTGTGGCTACTTCTATCAGAAAGGTTTGTTGGCGTGGGTTTAAAAAGGTCTTTTTGGAGGGAAGAAAAAAAGCAATAGGAAACTTGAAGTGGTTTTATTCCACTTTAACACACAAAAGGGTTTTTAAATAAAAAGAAATTACCATTACAAAATTCACTTTGGCATCAGAGTTAGGGCATTTCGCATTCAGCTGGGCTTTTAGGAGTGATCAGGATCGGAGTTTTAGGACTGTGCAGTTGTGCCTTTTTCAGCCCCAAAGCTCCGTGCAGAATAAACCAGGAGTGAACAACTTGTGTGGCTCGGGCAGAGCAGAGCCCTTCCGTGGGGCTGTGCTGCCCAGAGCTCAGCTCTGTGCCCAGAACATTCCCTGACACCTCCTTTTGTCTGAGCACTGACATCAGACAAATCCCCTCAGCACCTGATTTAAAATCCCTTGGGTTCCCCCTAATTACCGTTAACGAGCAGGTCCCGAGCACCACAAACACAGAGTGATGCCAGGCAGAGGGCACAGGTGGATTTTTGATCCCTTGACAGGCAGGAATTGATTTCTGTTTAGTCCAGAGTTATTTTACACATCTCTGGATGCATTAAAAAAAACTCTTAAATTGACTGTAAACAATTTTTCCCTCAGACTGATGCAGCAGGGTGTGACCAAAGGGAGACTCAGAATTCAGCTGGGGATTTTCACAACAATAACAACAGAGTGTGGGACTGGGGCTCCCAAACCCTTCCCCAAAGAGCCCAGGCCTTGGGATTCTCCTCCCTCCCAGCTGTTTCTCGACAGAAAAAGCAGCAGATTGCCAGTGTTCATCATCCCTGGGTTGTTCAGAGCACTCTTACCAAAATAAAAATAAAAATATTGTCATTTAACCAGGAGAATGCATCAAGTGCTCGTCCTCCTGAGAGCTTTGGGATGAAATTTCACTTTGAAGCAAACTAAGACCCAGCAGAGAGGAAACCACGCAGATAAAACCCATAAACAGCAGCCACATTCAGGCCTTCCCTCTCTTTGAGGGCTCTCTTTGCAGAGTTCCCCTCCCATCAGAGCAGCAGATTTCCACAGTGATAAAAGTCCTTCCCGAGCAAACTCTGCTGCAGCTTTTGTTGCTTTAAATCCCCTCTTCACTGGCTGAAGTGGCAAAACTCGGAAATTATCAAACGCTTTTTTCCTCCTTTCGAGAGCTGCTACAGGCTCTGGGTCAATTAGGACGAGCAAAACAAACAAAAAAAGGCAGGTAAAAATCAAAGTGACAGAGCTGAGGTTGGAACCATATTAAAGCAGCAGATAAAGCTCAGATGTGACAGGATTTGTAGACTGAAAAACCTGCTCGTCCAAGAGCTCTCCCGCAGCTTCAGCTTGATCTTTGCTGTTCATACAGAGGAGGCCACAAAGGTCAGGAAATACCAGACAGAGAAATGAGCTCTTACAAGGCTCACAATTCCCAGGACACGGGGGGAGGCAGCATCTTCCTGCGGTGTTTGGCACAACAAGACTTCAGCAGTCAGCTCAGACAGGGAGGGACTCGGAGCCCTGAGCTGCTTCCAGCCTTCGAGATGCGCGAGCTCTGTGCTGCCAGCACATTGCCAGGGCTGCTCCGAGGGGTTTTATTCCCTCTCACGCCTCCTGCAAAGCTCTGCTGCCTCAGTTTCTCACCCTTTCAGCAGCAGAGCTCTGGAACTGGAGCAGGGAGGGATCATTCCTTCCCTCACCAGGAGGAAAACAAAGGTTTGGAGCCAGACCCATCCCTCAGAGCTCCAGGACTGACCAAACCCTGAAGCCACATGGAGCTCATTCCTCATTTCCATTCCAAACATCCAGATATTGGCACTTCCAAGCTTTAAAACCGATTATTTTTGTCATTGTTTACTGTTTTACCAGCAGAGACCATCACCAAACCTCTCTGACTCCTTCTCCCCACCCAAAATCTGCTTCACGACCCTCTGCTGACCAGGAAGGTCCCTCCACCCACCTACCCTGCTACAACACCCCCTCAGAGGGGCTCTTACCTTTCCCTGCTCCTCTCCAGCTCCCTGGGCAGTGTTGGGATGTTCCTTTTTGGTGTTCCCTGCTCCTGCTTTTCTCCAGGTCCCTCTGCCTTCACTCCCCCGGGGTTGTATCTCGAATATTTGGTGCTCAGGGAGGGTTATTTTGTTAAGCAGACCCTCAGTGCCCAGTCCTGGTGCTGCCCTGGCCCATCTCTGCTTTTTAATTGCCCTTAGCTGCTCCTGATGAGGCTCCCAGGACACCAGGGTGAGGAGCAAAACTTCCCAGATTTGGCTCACTTTGGGCTGTGCTCACTGCTTTCCCTGCAAAGCCAAGAGGGCACAGAAATCAGGGCCGGGGGAAAAAAAAAAAAACAAATAAAAAAATCCCTCGGGCTTTAAAAAGTGTCATTTTCTTGCCCTTGCGACCCCTCTAATGTATCATTTTATCTCCCTCGCTGTTTCCCTCATGCTGTAACCTGTTGTGCTGCTCGGCACCAGAGAACATTGCTTTATTGTGACATTTCCAAATGAGAACTACATGGCACTAACAGCTTCCCGAAGAGGGCTCATTTAGCCTGGCCACGTTTGTGTGTGGCAGGGAGGAGGAGGAGGACGAGGAGGGGAGGACAAAACCCCCTCAGATCTGCACGGAACCGGTGCTGGGGTGATTATTTAGCAAACAAGCTGCTCTATTAGGATGGCAGGGAGGGAGATCTGCACTTTGCGGGGAGATGGCACAGAATGGCTTTTGCTGAGGTTAGGCTTAAATTATAGCTGTTGCTACAGCAAACAGCTCCCAGTTTATGTGTGAGGTTGAATTATGCATCCAGCAGACCGTGTGTTTATGAAAAAAAAACACCCACCCTGAAGTCAATAGATTGCTAGATTGCCACAACATTTGTAAAGGACAAAAATAGCTGTGGTGGTGAGGCAGAAAAACAGGAAAAGTGAACCCCAAACAGGCATTAAACACCGGAGTTCAGCACTCAGGGGGAGCTGTTTGGCTCTTGAACACCCCAGGAATCACTGGCTGGGATAAAATTGCCCATAAGTTTCTGTTTCTTGCGTTTTGTGTTTTATCTGGGGCCTCCAGGGCCTTGAAGTTCCCCAATGTTTTTGGAGAAATGTGGTCAGAAATGTCCAGAGTGTGGTGGGGAAGGGTTCAGTGACTTCTGGAGGGGTTACTGGAGTAAGAAAACTTCTTTTTTTGAGCCAAACAGGGAATCCCTGACTTCCTCAGCTTCCAACAGATTTGTGTCAGGAGGAAAAAAAATGGAAAATGAAAACCAGGGTGCACTGGAAAAACATTTCCCTCCCATCTCACTAAAAATATTGATTAAACAAAGAAAAGCCTGGGGAAGGTCGTGAAAAACAAGGCCAAAGAAGCCAAACATTGATAAACTTAATTAAATTTCTAATGAAAACAGAGGTGGCTGTGGTGATTACTCTGTGTAACTGAGACTAATACACCAATTAGGATAATTCATCCCCTGGTGCTCTAAACACAGTTCTAAACTTAATCCATACTTCTTCTCAGGAGTCAAGAACTGCTTTCTGGGCTCTGGGAGCTCCTGCTGTGGCCATGGGAGGCAGCAGGTACTTTTCCCTGGGGAGATGCTCCATGGGAGCTCCGCCAGCTCCATGTGGGGCCTCCAGGAATTTGTTTCCCTTTCTTCCTTTACCTTTCACACTCAGTGAAAGCAGTTCAAGATAGTATTAATTACGGAACCCAGCACTTGGAACACATTATCTATGCTGGAGCACAATGGATGGAGAAATTCCTGATTTTTTTGGGATGAGTGAAGCCTGCTGCACCAGCCAAAGCTCAGGCCATTTGTTGGTCCCGTGGTTTTGGGCCTGGTGTTGGAAACTTGACCAAGACATCAGGGTCAGGCACAGCAAAACCGAGTTAGTTTCTTCCTAATGCATGACAGAAAATCATGGAATGTTGAAATGTTCTGATTCCAGCTTTATTTATAAAATGCCTTTGGAGAGCAGCTCCTGAGCTGGTTTGGAAGGCAGAGGTGCAGAGCTGCAGGAGCAGTTGGTGTCTGTGGCTCTCACAACGCAGCCCTGGGCTGCATCAACCCCCTTTTGTGATTTTCCAGATGTTTTAGGGAGTTTTGTTGGAGCTGTTGCACACAGAAAAATCCAGTTCCAAATGGGAATTAGGTGGTGGAGAGCTCAGGGATGGCCTGAGGCCTGGTTAGGGTACCCTGGAAACAAATCCTGGGCCGAAGAGAAGGAAAAACAAACATTTAGCAACTTTGCCTGTCAATAATGCAAACTTAGCCCAGCCTGGGTGCAGTGGCTGTACCAAACAAACACTATCTCGGGCAATTAGCAACACTTAGTTTGGTGAATTAGCTAATGGAATCAATTATGTCTTTTAATTTGCCAGGCAGTATTTTACAGGGATTCATTTTCTGCCTCTACACCTTTCAAATTATCTTCAGGTGCTGTTTTGAATGTTTATTCTAAAATTATCAGCACTGAACATGACCCCCCCCCATGCAGCCTCCAACCACCCACGGAATGTCAGAGATCCCTGGCATGGGAGGAGGGGGCAGGAATCGTCCTGGCACACAGAAAAGGAATCCAGCTTTTCCCTGTGCCACCAAAACTTGGTGGTTTTCAGGTTTTCCAGGCCGGGTGTGAAGCTGCTCTGCTGCTCTCTGCAGCACGAGTCTGGTGTTGGATTTTCTCTGAAGATGAAGCTGTTCCAGGAGGTTTTCCAGGAGCAGGTTTGGAGTTAGGAGCAGCAGGAGGAGGTGCTGGGAATGGCAGAGCTTGTGTGTGTGTTTCCCTCTCTGAGCCACACGAGCTCTGCTGAGTTGCCCTGGGTTTGCACAGAATTGGAATTAAAAGAGTTTAAATTGAGGAGCTGCTTTTTAGATAGAAGCTGCACACTTGGGTGAACTGTTGGCAAGGTGGTCAATGTTTTATTCATTCAAAATAAATGTCATTTTATTAATTTTATTAATTCAAAATTATTCATGGCTGTGGCCCCTTCCTCGAGGATCCTCTCCATTTCCTCAAGGATATTTTCTATTTCCTCGAGGATCTTTTGCATTTCCTGAGAATCTTCTCCATTTCCTCGAGGATCTTCTCCCTTTTTCCCCTTTGAGCCCAGCAGAGACCCCCCTGTAAACCCAACCCCACCCAACCTGCTGCACCTTTCCCAGCTCCTTGTCCTGCCAGGCCCAGCCCAACCTGCAGCTCCCGAGGACTTTCCTGTACATTAAACCAAGAAAAGTTCAATTTTCAGTAAGGCAAACTCAGTTTCAGCAGAAACTGGGACTTCTTAAGCACCCCCAAGGCAGCAGCTGCCCCAGAGGTCCCAGCCCAGCTCGGAGCCACCTCCCAGCAGCTGCTGAAGCCTGGAGCCCAGATTTGACTGCATTCATAATTTTAAATCAATTTACAGAAATAACGTGACCTCCTAAACCATGGGAATTAGCAAGCAAAGCCCAGAGAATTCAAAGAATAAATAAATTCTCTGCAAGAATTTGGTAGAACTCCATCTGAAGTTTGTGAGAAACAACACAGCATCTGTTTTTATTATGACATCCTTAAGGTCAGAGCAGCCAAGGGGAGGGGGAGAAATTAAAAGGTATTTCCTCTGAAGACACTATTTTACAACACTTTTTGCTTGTAGCTCGTTAATTTTCACAGCAGAGTTGCCTTTGCAACGTGAATTAAAGAAACAGATGAAAAAAGTCTGGTGCCTCTAACTGTACCAAGGGCCCTGTGCACACTCCTGTGCCTTTGATGAGAAACATTAAACATTTTTAATTTAGCACATCAATTTGAAAATCTAATTTTTTTTAATGCTTTGTAGCAGCAGACGCTTTTCACGGGGCTGTCACGACCACAGAAGAATTATGAGAAACTTGAACCGCGAAAAGTAAATTAGAAAAATCTCATTTCGGTTACTCTAAAAAGAGGGGAAATTAGATTTTGATTAAAATCACTCACACATACAATTTTAGGTAAACTAATTTAGCAAGACTGACTATATAATTTTTTTTTTGCTTGCCTCTGCGTCCTTTAACAGTGGCTGAATGGCCTTGGAATGGCTCCTCCTCCAAAGCCAGGAGAGGAAGGGCTGGTCCTGGTGTTTACCTTGACCTTGCCTGGGAGGTCCCAGAAAATGGGTTTAATTTGCCAATGAAAGGTCAATAATTAAAGCTGAAAAGGTGTCACAGTGAATATTTTATTTTTCTTAACAATCTGCTTCATTAACTGAAGAACAACCACAGTTCAGTTGAGTTCCTCAAAATCCTGGTGCTGTTGGAAGGGATTTGACCTTGGGGACAAGTGAGTGATCTCCAGGCCACGTTGATCCATGAATTCCCAAGGAATCCTGTAGGGTTTTTCCCGAAATACATTTATTATGTGAAGCTGTTGCTGTCTAATGCCAGCACCTCATTTCTGACCTGCCCTTTGTTTGGAAGGTGCTCTCTGATTTTTAAATGCACTCTGTGAGTTTAGTTTTGATGTGGGATCTCATTTATATTCTAGATTATATTCTAAATGAGTTTATTTGCTCCCAGTACCTCTGGTGTTTGTAGGGTTTTTAACTCCAGGCCGGAACATTTGCAGGAATTCCCAAACCCCGCCTTTTTCTCAGCTTGTTCCAGTGCATGATTAAACTATTTGGGACTTTTATTGCAACATCCATCACATGAGTCATTTACAAAGCACCTTCAAACCAGTTTTATTTCAATAACAACCATTTCCAGCACAATGGTTCTGGTGTCATCGTGAGTCAAGTGACAAAAGTGACCCCTCTGTGTCAAGAGCAGCCAATTCCTTGAGCCCGTTTTTGTTCTGCCTGCAGGAGTGACCTAAGCACGCTGCCAGTGGCTGAAGTTTTGATGGTTAAATCTTTTTTTTTGCACAAAATCCCAGCTGGGGCCATGTTTGAGAGCTGCCCTCTCATCCCATTTCCATGGAAGAGGAGAACTGAGCAATTCCCAGCCCTTTGGGAGGGGAAGATCGGGTGCTTCTGATGCCTTAGGTTTGAACTTTTATATTTTCAAGCCCTGCACTGCCTGCTGTGTAACTCTGAAGTTTCCTGCAGCCTGTTCACTTCTGCTCTCTGTGCTGGGCAGACACAACAAAGCCTCTCCGGGCCTGCTCTCCAAGGACACCCAGACTGTCCTAGGCCCAAAATGTGTAAACCAAAAGCCTCTAAAGGGGGGCAAGCTGAGGGGAATTACACCATTAACTGAAGCTTTAATTGGGGAATTAACCTTGGTATGCAAATGAACCAAACCTATAAAAGTGTGAAGAACTCGTGACGTGGGGTCCACCTTGGGGCCCATCTCGGCAGTGGCCTCTGGCTGCCCAGGGGTACCTTTGAAGGCCCTTCAAATAAATACCTACTTTTACTCCCTTACTCCTGTCCAGTCTCTGTTTCTAGGTGGCCTCTCAAGGCACCACTTCCCTCTCAATCCCCCCAAGGAATGAGCAGCAGCACCTCCTTGTCCTGCCAGGGACTCGCTGTGGCCTCCTGGCAGCGGGGCTGGAGCTCCCAGGGCCTCCTGCAGCAGCCAAATAACCCAAATTCCTCCCCAGAGAGAGTCCTTGTGCTGTGTTTTAGCAGCAGGAGAGGAACTTTACCCGAGGGAAGAACAATTTAAAGCCTTGCAGCTCCTCTGACAGCAAATCTCTGCTCTAACGCAGAGCTGGGCCCTTCCCTGCCACAGCGACAGGCCGGGCCCCGAGTTCCACTGGAGAGCCGGGAACTCTGAGCAGGGAAAGGACAGGATGTGATTTCCCCAAAAATCCCAGAAGTGATAAAAACCCACCAGCCTTCCGTGAGGCATCTCCATTCCCAGCTGAGGCAGCTGCAGGGCCTGGCCGGCTCCTGATGGAAGGGAAGGGATGAAGGCAGGGACGCTGCTCAGAGAATGTTCACTGTGCCCATGGAATTACAGGCCAGGGAAAGGGGGGCTGGGAGCTTTTTAGCCCAGCTAATAAATAAAGTTCTTTTTGCTCCTGCAGCAGCTCTGTCTGACAAAAGGGAGCTTGAATTCCTTGATGTTTAAGGAGCCCCCTGTCCCTGGGGTTCGCTGAGGGTGGTTGGAGCTCTGCTGATCCCCGGGAATGCCATAAAAACATGGGAATATGGGAAATGCATCAGGGGACGGAGGAGGAGCAGGAGGATGTGCAAAGCTCCCTCCAGGGAGCGGCACAAACCGAGGCCACCAGCACCACCTGAATTCAGGTTTTTAGTCAGAACAGCTTCAAAGCCAACCCTGGCTCTGTGCACGGCCCCGCATCCTTTTATGGCTGCGAGATGAAAGGAATCATTTCAGGCACCAGCAGGGAACTTCAGCAGGAACAGAACACCCTGTTACTTATTGTCTAGACAGAGGATAGCTCCTGATTAAGGGGGGAGCTCTGAGCACAGCTCCGCGGAAATGCTCGTTTCTGGTGGATCATGGGTACACAATTCACCTGCACGTGTTCAAGACACACCACGAGGCCTCTGGGCCTACATTTTTCACCCCAGTTTTGGACAAGCTGGACAAACCCCGAGTCAAAACTGGTCAAAAACAGTGGGTGAAGTTGTTTTATAGCTTCATTAATAATTGCATTGATTTTCTGCAAGAAAATGCCCAGGGACTGGAACAAAAAATCTCCATTTTGGGGCCTTTCTGGTGGGCCAGACTGCAGCTCTTGTGGAGCACAAGGCTCACTGCTGTCTCCAGATGTTCCTGCAGGGCTCCAGCTGTGCTCACATCCAGCTGAATGGGGAGCCCAGCTTTGGAGGAGCAGCTCTGGTGCTGAGCGAGTGCAGAAAAGGGAGCTGAGAACAGCAAACACGGAATAAAGAGAGAACTGGAGGCAGCTCCTTCCTACAGCAGGTTAAAGAGCTCACACGGTTGTGAATGCGTTGGCAAAGGGAGGCGATTCCCAGCCCCGCCGCTTGCTCCAAGCTGGGGCTGCCCCGTCCCGAGGCTGGGATTTCCGCTGTGGATTCGGGGAATGCTGCTGCATCCCCTCAGGGGCTCAGCTGCAGGGCCTCCAGATGGGATTCTGTGTTTTTTCTTTTAATACATTGAGCAAAATCCCACGTTCTTTGCCATCCCCCTCTGTGAGTCCCCTTTTACCCTGGGACGCTTCCCTGCTCCTCCTTCCTTGTCCTTGTGCCAAGGTGTGCCGGTTTGGCCAAATTTAGAAATATATCCTCTGAGAGAAGGCAGGTCACCACCCCTCCCCCACCAGGTTCGGGGAAAATAAATTTTCCTCAAAGGAAAGAGATAAAAACGATTTTTTTAACAAACACACGGGAAAAGGAAAATAATGCTAAATAATAAAATCTCTCGCTGTGGAGAAATAACCTGGGAAAGTGTTAGAGTCCTCCCTTTGGCCTCCTCAGTGCTGGGGCTTGGCCCAGGGCCAGGCCCTCTGTGCTCAGTGGAAAGTCCTCCCGATGTGCTCTGCTATTGAAGCAGTCCAGTGGAAAAGGGAGAAAATCCGAAATTCCAGGGAAGGAAAAACAAAGTTCAACTCTCAGTCTCTCTCCATAGAAAAAGAAGCTGAACCACTGGCCAAAAGCTGACCTGGGAGCAGCAAGCCGGGTGCTTCCTCCCTCCCCTGCCGCAGCTGGGGAAAAAAGTCGCTATCTCTGTGTGACCTTGAACAAGCTGCAAACTGCTTTGGAAAAGTTTTGCTCAGTTTTCCTTCCCCCTCTCAGGCTCAGTTTAGAGGCATAGAAAGGCACAAGAATTCATTTCTGGGCGTAGGCAGTGATATGGGATACACATCATAAAGTCACCCCAAGACACAAGGCCAGCTTGGAGCAGCCAGGGACAGTGGCAGGTGGTGGCACTGGATCCTGGGGGTGGCACGGGATGATTTTAGTCCCCTTCCCACCCAAACCCCACTGAAATTCCCTGACTCCCATCCCAGCGCAGCTCAGGATGGATCCCAGCGGACTCCTCACAGATCCAGGAGCAGCCTCGGGGGCTCTGGGAGCAGCAGGCTCTGTTTGCAGGAAGAATCGTTCCTTTAATCACCGTTTCTGGTTCATTTTCCGAGCTTTGTGCGGCCTGCTCGGGTCGTTAGGCAATCCCGGAGTCATCCCGCCCATCAGCAAGTGCTGCTCTAATGAGCTTCTGTAAACAGAACCCGGGGAGATGCAAAGGCCGATGCCTGATTAGGAGCTGCCAATTTGGCCTCATTAAGTTCTTTTAAGGGGGAAAAAGCAAACAGAATCTTTATCAATCTCCCCCACTCCTGGGGCTCTTTGGGGGTGTTCGAGGGAAGATCAGCTCCAACCTCAACCCAAAGTGGGGAAGGGATTAATTAATTAATTAATTAAATATTTACCTGCATGGAAGGGGCAGTAAGGCTTTGCCGTTCTCCTTCTTCACGGGGATCAGGGCAGTGCTCAAAAGAGAAGAACAACTTCCAGCTTTCCTGCTGGAACCTTCTGGAAGCTGTTCCCATGGGATTGCCAATAAATAATACAGGGGTGATCCATAATTGGGCTGCTGATCAACCTCCCGGCCATTTTATATTTCTTTTCCACACCTGTAATTAAAGCAAACAAACCCTGGAGCAGATTCCATCTCTGTTTCCATCTTTTCCCAGCCTCGCTCGCTATAATGTGTCAGTTTTTACCAATTAAAAACAAATTCCCGTTGTGATCATCTGAGACTACTTCAGCAAAAACATCCCTGGATTTCCCTGGGGAAAACTTAAATAATCCTCAGCTGTCACTGGATGAATTCCTTTCCGTGGAAAGCCTCCCTGCTGCAGGTGTTTCTCTAAATTTGGGGTGGGATTTACTCAAAGTGTACAATGGGAAAATGTTGGCCAAGTGTGAGAGGCTGGAATGGGAAATTCAGGGAATGGGAAATTCAGGGACTGCTGGTGCATCCCCTCAGAGGCAAAGCTGCCAGGTCTTCGGATGGAATTTTGCACTCCTGTATTTTTTCTTTTTGAACAAAATCCCCCGTTCTTCCCCATTTCCCTCTGCGAGTCCCCTTTCATCCTGGGACACTTCCCTGCTCCTCCTTCCATGTCCTTGCGCCTCCTCCCCTCCTGAAACCCCGTGGTTCGTTCATTCAGCACCAAACTCCCAAAATAAATGAGTGCAGAAGGCTCAGTCAGCGAATTCTTGTGGGCGTCACAGCACGAGTCGATGAGTTAAAAACGATAACAGCTTTTGGAGGAGGAGATACAGCGTGGGGTTTGTTGTTTTTTTCACTTTCCATGTTTTTCCCAAGTCCTTTTAAACTTTTTTTACCCAGACATCACAGCTTTGACCTCTTTAATCGCTGCTTTTTGCTCCTGGCTGGGAACAGGAGCGATCAGGGAGCAGGAGCTCAACCTCTGGCCCTGGCTTCACCTCCGGAGCAGAAATGAGCCTTTAACATTCGCTAAATGGAACCTTTATCCCGAAATCCACTTGGCATTATCCCACCGACAGCCCCGACCTCTGCTGGTATTTGAGGTCTGGCCACGGCTCTGCCCTGGTTCCTGAGGTGCTGCACCTCAAGTGGCATTTCGTGCTGCCCAGGAGCTGGGAAGGCTGGAGAGGCATTAAATGCTCATCCAGCTGGAAAGTCGGGCACTTTGCTGCGTGGTTCTGGAGGCATTCGGGGTGGATTTGGGGCGCTCAGGGATTTTGGGACAGTCCCGTCCGTGGGGGATGCAAAGGGGGTTTGTGAGCTGGGGGTTCTTCTGTGACCTTGGGAGGGTGTCAGAGGGGGTCTGGAGGGTCTGTCCTTTCCGTGGGATTTGGGATAACACCTGGCCAAGGTGGGGAGCTGGGAACGTCACCCCCAGCCCGGGAATGTCACCCCCAGCCTGGAAATGTCACCCCCAGCCCGGGAATGTCACCCCCAGCCCGGGAACGTCACCCCCAGCCTGGAAATGTCACCCCCAGCCTGGAAATGTCACCTCCAGCCCGGGAACGTCACCCCCAGCCTGGAAATGTCACCCCCAGCCCAGGAATGTCACCCCCAGCCTCTGCTCCAGCGCCAGCTCAGCACCAGGCGTGTTATGGCAAAGGCGCACACGCAGGTGTCAGGCTTAACTGCGGCTGGTGGAGTTTGACAAGGCCCGGGTTTATCCCCGGGTGATCGGATTTAAGGTTTTCTTCCACAAAAACCCCGATTTGGCGGAGTTTGCGGCAGCTGCGCAGCGCCACCTGGGGGCCACGGCGAGAGGCGCAGTCCGGGCGCTGCGCGGGGCCGAGCGCGGCGCTGATGAAGATTTTTAATAATTTTTAATGATTTTTAATGATTTTTAATGATCTCCCGGGAATGGGGAAACTGAGAAGGGGCGGAGCCGCCGCAGTGCTGCGGGATCCCGTCACAGGGCACCGGCAGTGGCAGCCCCACAGCTGTCCTGGCTGTGCCAGCACCCGCAGCCGGGCTCCAGTGGATATTCCCACTTCCAGTGGATATTCCCACTTCCAGTGGATTTTCCCACCTCCAGTCCCTCTTTTTGCACGCGGCAGTAATTCCTGCTGATGTTCTGCTTTTGACCAGGAGCATTTTCATTCGGAAAACGAGCTCTGCGAACAGCAGGCTGATGTTTCTGCCTCTGGAAGGAAGGGTTTGAACCTTTCCTGTGGCTGTGCCTGCATCAGAGGGGTGCAAATATGGGAAACGTGAGGGTTGTGCTGATCAGAGCTCCTGCTCTGAACTCCTGCTCTGAGCTCCTGCTCGTGGCTGTGTGTCCGGGATTTCTGCACCAGGGGCTGGATGAACACGGATCCGTGCGGCTCATCCTGGGCTGGTTGTGTTCCTGTGCTCGCAGGGATGGTTTGTGTTCATGGGGATTTATCCTGTGCCTGCACAGGCAGTTCTCATGCTTGGTTAAGGATCTAATCCCTGCAGAACTCCCTGTGTTCGTGGGAGTGTTTGCACAAACAGGGAATTAAAAAAATTTCCAGTAGAAGTAATTTGATGCATTTATTGCTGTCAGTGCATTCAGGAGGGAAGATTCCTGACCACACCAATTTCTCCCCCTAAGAAACACAACAAAAAGCCTCCAACAGCCGAGTAAGTGAAGGGAAAACACTGCTGCTTTTATTGGTGGAAGGTGGAATCCAAACCTTGTTAGCCCTTGCTCCTTCACACAGTCTGGAAGCTCGCTAATCACCCCGAGCCCAGCCAGAGGAGTGTTGCTAACAAGCTTCAGACTGACAGCAGGATTTGGCTGCTCCGCTGTGCTCAGAGTTTTTAAACTTTCGGAGTCATTATTTCCTGACCCTGGAAAAAACCCTCCCTGCCCAGCCCTCACTCCTAGCTGGGCATTCGGGGTGTGAGGAGCAGCTGGCAGGGCTGGATGGACTCGACGTGGTTCTCATGTGTCTGTGCTTTTGTTTTCCAGAGCAGGAGGACAGCTTGTGTCCAAGGTGGTCGTCAGCCCCACACCAAGCCCTGGAGGCCACTCCAAAAGCTCCCCTGGGCTCCAGACCTGGCCAAATCCTCTGTTTTCCTGTGGGAGTTTGTGTTTGGGTGCAAACACCACCCCAGCCTTGGTGCTCAGTGCTCGATATCCGCAGGATCTGCAGAGATCAGCAGCCACCAAAGCACTTCGTGGTCACATCCAGCCCTGGGAATTGCTCCCTTTGTCTCCAGGACATTCCAGCCCTTCAGCACCACCATCCTGCAGTGTCCTGAGTGCTGAGCAGGGTCCGTGCCTCACCTCTCCCCTGTCCTCTGCCATTCCTTTTTCCCAGACTGGCTCTGACTCAATTCCATCGCTGCTCCTCAGCTCCCCAAAGGTTTTCCTCAGCTCCTGCCAAAGCTGCTGCAGCTCTTGGCAGTTTCCAGCCAGGCTCCTGAGCCGCGGCACCATGTGGCACCTGAAGTGTCTGGGGGTGTTTTCCTCATGCCTATAAAACACGAATGGAATTGGTGAGGCGGGATTTGGCTTTTTTCACCTCCTGCTCTTCACTCCCTCCCCCCGCTCTGAGGCAGTGATGGAACCCTGAGGTGTCACCGAGGCTCAGCTCCCTGGGGCGGAAAGGACAGAGCCGCGTTTGTGTCGGTTCAGCTCCCGCTGCACTGCTCCGGCGCCTTCCCGGGCGTTCTAACACCGGAACGCCGAGCACGGAGCTGATCCCACAAAAACCTGCCTGATCTCTGCTCTGGCCTCCCCCTGGTGCTGCCAGAGCCCTGCAGAGGGGTTTGAACCCCGGGCAGTCACCCTGGAGCAGCGGCTGCACCTGGAAAGGGCTCAGGGGATGCTGCAGCTTCGCTCAGGGGAGAGAAAAGCTGAGGCAGGTTCAGAGCACTGAATAAACCCCTGTGGAAAATCAGCGTGGACACACCCTGATCCCACCAGGAGCCATGGATTGCCTGGGGAATTCCATGTCCTGCCCTCGGGGAGGTGTCCAGGGGCTTCTCTGGGTCAGGCCCTTCGTGAGCCTTCACATCGCACCCACAGAGCCAATTATGGGCTGGGTTATCAATAAAGGGCAGCTCGGTGGCAGCAGTGACCACAGGGCTGGCAGGACACACCTTGAGAGAGGGGAAGGAGGAAAGGAGGAACCACTTCCAGAACATTTTAAGGAAAAGAGGAAGCAAATTAAGCGGAATAAAAGCTACAGGACACCCCTGACAGTTCTGTTCCCGCTCTGAACCGAGAGGGTTGCTCAGAGCACAGCGAGGGGCACTCAGGTGCAGGAGCCACCCCAGGGACATTTCAGAGAATATCCTGAATTCAAGAACCAGCTGGAATTACACAGGGATGCACAAAGAACCTTGGCAAAATGGCAAAAGGGGAGGGAAAAAACCCATAAAATTCCAGTGCTTCAGAGTGTCTGAAGCTATTTTGTCTTTTGATGTTTGTTTTCTGCATGGCGCCAGCAGTTTCTGTCAGTTCTGCTGCACACTGCCAAGTCTATTATTCGGCCTGATTCCTGCTTTCAATATTTTTAGCAGCAGCGGATCTTTAATCACAGGGAAATTGTTTTCGGGGCCGATTATTTTATTTTCTGTGTGGCCAAAAGCAGAGCTGAAGGTCCGGTCCGTGATGATCCTGCAGCCAGAGAGGACAAGGAGGGAAGGATGGGGCAAACTCCGAGGCAGTGGAGGAGAAGGATGTTTCATTCAGCTGGAACAGCCGATCCCTGCCCTCTGCTCCATTTTTTTCCCTGGAATGATGAGTCCAATCCGTGCCCAGGCAGAGCAGAGCCCCCTCTGACATTCAGAACGCTGGAAATTCAGTGTTTATCTGATGAGAGGAGCGAATCACAGCCACAGCCAAGACTTTGTGATGCTCCGGGCTCCCATTGTTGTGCTTAAAGACGGCGAGGATTTCTGGGGGCTGGAGAGCTCCTCTGCCTCCCCTGAGGGAGCAGCAAACAGCGATGCAGAGCCAGGCTCGGCTTTTCATCCTTCCCTTCCTGAGATCCCGCAATCAAAGAGTCTGAGCTGGGGTTTAAGAACCGGAGCTGAGTGAGACGTTCACCTTGAATTTGTTCCCCCCGCGAGGTGAATCTCGCGCGGAAAACGCAGCTTTCGGAGCACAAAGCTCCCGTGAATTTCGCTGCCGGGTTTGCGCGTGTGTGGTAAACACATTTAACAACGGAGCCCCGGGATCAGAGACTTCAGAGAAGCTCAGAAAATTTCCGATGGTTATCTGGATCCATTCGGGAATGCAGAATTGATATAAAAACTTTACAGGAGCGCAGCTCTTCTGCCAGCCCGTCTGCAAGGCTCCTGTTGATCATTATTTGTGTGAAGGCAGCACCCGTTGGAATTAAACCCAGGAATTTTTCACACTCACACATCAAATCCACAGCCAGGCCCAGCTGCAGAGCAAAATCCCAGCAAAAAGGAGATTTTTCTGCACAGCTGGGATGGGCTGAGAGCACCCACGGGCAGGTCCTGGCTGATGGGAACCAGGTTTTTAATTTCAATTTCTGCTCTCAAAAACCCCATTTTCTCCAGACGGAATTAAAGTTGCTCCAGTCAGGAGTGCGTGGCCCCGTGAGGATAAAGGTGTTTTAAATAAATTCCCATCATTAGTTAATTAGGATCGACTTTCCCAAATATGGGAAAACTGGGACAGGGCGGGGACCCCATGAACCAGCTCATTTATCAGCCAAGAGTCTCTGCTCTGTCCTTGCTCCTCGGTGGTTTTCCACAGAACATTTGAGGATTTTTGCTGTTGGTCCTTCTCTGAGCCTGTTGAAGGAGAGGGATCTAGAACGAGGGGGAATAGTGTCCCAGGCCAGGCTGGGATAGTGGGAGGTGTCCCTGCCCATGGAATGGGATGGGATTTAAGGCAGATCCATGTCCTGGCTGCTGCTCCCCAGCCTGGAAGTGCCCCCTGCTCTCCTTGAGCCCCCCAGCAGTGGATCTGTGTAATTAAAGGGATAATTATTCCCTGTCCAGAGCATTTCCCTTACTTACATATAGCCTGTGGAAGTATTAAAGCTGATTAAACACAGATGCTGCTGGTGGAGAGCTCCTCCAGTCCCAGATGGAGTGGGAAAGGGGGAGCAGAGGGAGGAGAAATTTAACGGAATACTCTGTAAATGCAAGAGAAAGGGCAGCCGAGAAAAGCCGATCCTGACAGAACGAACTGGATGAGGGAGCGAATGTTATTCCTGATGTTATTAGTAGGATTATTATTGTTATTATTATTCATGTATTATTAGGAATGTTATTCCTGATTATTTCCTGGTGTTCTCCTGCACAGGGAGATTGCCCAGCGAGGTCTGAGGGGGTGTAAATACATATTTTTATATAAATACATATTTTTATATAAATACATTCCATGTTCTGTGCATAACCACCAGCGGAAAGCTGGTTCGGGCCTGAAGGAGGAGGGAAGTTTGCAGCCTTTTGTGGAGAGAAAAGCCCAGTCCCCGAGGCTCTCAAAGACTTTTATTTAACCTGTGTGAACAGCAAAGCAATTTCCTCCTTCCCCGCTCTCGGAGCAGCCCCAAACCGCTGAAGGTCCCCACAAATAAGGACCTGATGGATCCTAAAAGCCTCACAGGCGGAAGGGATGGAAATCGCGTTTCCTTTCACAGGGTAATTGCCTCCATTCCGGCTGGGGAGGAACTGTGCCTTTTGTCATTTGCAGCGCTCAGAATCTGAAATGCTTTGAAAAGTTGCTTTTTTTCTCCCCATTCGCGGGCCCGGCAGAAGCGCTGAGGTGGGAATTTCTGTGCCCGTAAACAGGACGCGTTTATCGCCCTGGCAGCGGCACCGCGGGGCTGCACAAAGGGAGGAGAGCGGGAGTTGGAGCCGGAGAGAGGGACAAAAGCCCTGCTGGGTCACCCTGTCCCCTGCTGGGTCACCCTGTCCCTGCTGGGTCACCCTGTCCCTCCTGGGTCACCCTGGCCCTGCTGGGTCACTTTGGCCCTGCCGGGTCACCCTGTCCCCTGTTGGGTCACCCTGTCCCCTGCTGGGTCACCCTGTCCCTGCTGGGTCACTCTGGCCCTGCTGGGTCACTTTGGCCCTGCCGGGTCACCCTGTCCCCTGTTGGGTCACCCTGTCCCCTGTTGGGTCACCCTGTCCCTGCTGGGTCACTCTGGCCCTCCTGGGTCACTCTGGCCCTGATGGGTCACTCTGTCCCCTGCTGGGTCACCCTGTCCCCGGCTGGATCACCCTGTCCCTGCCGGGTCACCCTGTCCCTGCTGGGTCACTCTGTCCCTGCTGGGTCACCCTGTCCCTGCTGGGTCACCCTGGCCCTCCTGGGTCACTCTGGCCCTGCCAGCCGGGCCGTGCAGGTGGTACAAACTCAGGACCCGCCTCCGCTGCGTTGTGAGCTCGGGTTAACGCTGCCCCCGGGGCCGAACGTCACCCGCGCGTTTGTTGTCACAGAAACGGTGACAGAGCTCTGGCTCCTGCCAGCCTTATCTCCTCTGCCCGACACACCGCGGCACAGCTCCTCCTCCCCCACAAAACATTCCTCCTGTGCCCAGAGAACGCGTGCAAGGACGAGCAAGGGCAGCTCCTGGAGCCTCTGGAACAGGGGAGCAGCAAAGGCTGGAAGGAATCGCAGCGAAATTCGGGAAAATGGGAATTCCATCCCCTGCGGGAGGGGGAGGTGACGGAGGCACATTCCTGCCCCAGCTGCCACTTTGGGCAAGCTGAGAGGAGAAGTTCCCAAACACTGACGCGCATTTGGAAGCAGACGGTGGGAAAGCTGGCTCGGCTCCAGCCGGGAATGGCTCTCCCTGCTCCTCTGCTGGAAGGGAAAACCCCGTCCCCACCTCACCCCCGACTTTCACACCCTGCACAGAACCCGGGGATGCTGCGGCAGCGCTGCCCGGGGTTTGTCCTCCCGCGGCTGCCAGCAGGAGGGAACAGCAGCATCCAGGGATTTCAGGGAACAGCCGGGCCAGGAGCTTTTGCCATCACTGCGCGTCCCGCTCAGCTGCACCGCCCCCAGCTCCATCCCGAACAAACCATTCCTGCGGCCCTGGCGGAGAATTCCTGGCACAGCTCCGTGCTCCGGGCAGGGAGAATCTGCTGCAACCTGCGGAGCCACCTGGGCTGGAGCCTGGGCCTGGGCACACAAACCCAGCCCCACAGGAGCTGCTGGATTCCAGTTCCACCTTCCCAGGAACCTGAGGGACTCGGGATGGAGTTTGGCAGCTCTGGGAAGCAAGGGAAGGGCTCCAGGATGAACAGATGATCGCCACAATCCCTGTTTTATTGGCTGTACTCTCCCAAAAATGCCTTTTCCTTCATTTTTCCAAGCTTTCTGCCCATCCAATCTTTTTCTGAGTGAGCACCAGCACCGAGGCTTTGCTCTACCACTGCTGCTATTCCCATTTTATAGGGAATAATCCATTTTTTTAAGTGGGAATGACCCATTTTTGTCACAGGGAGCGGATGGTGACACCAGGAAAACAAGTTCTGATGCTGACCAATCCTTCCAAGCCTGAGGTGCTTTTAGGGGCTCAAAACCAAGAGAAGCTGGCAGATTTTCCATGTTCTGGGATGAAATTGAGTCACACCCTGGAATTTTCAGTATTTTAAGGAATTCCTTTGGAAAATGTCCCACCAGCACCGAGGACAGAAAGAGGCCTCAGGGTGAATCTCTGCCTGCCCATCCTGCAGCTCCAGGGGTGTTCGGGGAGAACTGGAAACCTGGAAAGATCAGTGGGATCAGGCCCAGAGAGGGCAGGGAAGGCTCAGAGGTTTTATCTTAAGGGAAAGGGAATGGGAAAGGGAAAAGGGAAAAGGGAAAGGGAAATGGAAATGGGAAAGGGAAAGGGAAAGGGAAAGGGAAAGGGAAAGGGAAAGGGAAAGGGAAAAGGGAAAGGTGCCCTTGTGCTTTAGCTGAAGGCAGAACAGGAACAGACAGCTCTCCCCTTCCCTAAACAAACCCATCTGCAACACTTCCAGTTTGAATCCAAATAATCTCTGGGCTTTGGGATTCGGCAGCAAACCAGCTCAGGGTCCCTAATCCCAGCGCCTGATGTTTGGGGGTGTTGGGATTTGGAGCTAATTAATTCAGCCACCTGTAATTTCTGCTCAGATGTGCTGTCTGCCTTTTCCTGGGATGGATCGTATGGTTTGGAAGGCTGCAGACAGAGCTGGCCTGAATCCCAATCCCTCCGTGCAACCTTTTTTTCCCCCTAAAAAATCTTTCTTTTATTTTTGTTTATTCAAGCTTTTTCTTGTTCCTTCCTTTTCTCTCCCACCTCCCTCCTGCTGCTCTCTCCCTCTTCTGGGTCCTGACTCAGACAAAAGCCCGGCGACAACAAAAGAATTGGACATTCATTGAGTGGTTCGGCTTTTCCTGAATGGAATGGTCTTTTCCCTCCAGGCCTGGCCGCGGGATGATGCTCCCAGCGCTGTCCCAGTGTCCCTGGCTGGTTTTAGCACAAAAGCTCCGGTGCCAGGCGTTCCTGTCGGGAACAAGGCTCCAGGGGATGAATATTGCAGGGTTTAGAAAGCCCAGGAGTCCTGTCCTGATTTCTGTCCCTTGGCAGGGAAAGGATGGGAGAAGAATGAAAAGATAATTAGTTTGGAGTTTGGAGAAATTAACTGGACAAGGTTAATCCATCCCCTTTAAACCGAGGGAAAGCTTGGGCTGGAAGGGCCTGGAGGCTGAGATGTGGCCACAGAACGGGGGGTTCTGCTCCTTATTCCCTCTGGAAAGAAACCCTTCCAACAGCTAAAGCTGGAGCGAGATTTCCCACATCTGCCGAGCCTGGAGCTGTGCTTTTCCTCTGGAATTTCACATCCCACCAGTGCCAGGCCAGGCCGGGCAGCTCCATGCGTTCAGTGGCAGCTCCTGGCTGAAAGCAGGGGGGACTCCAGAGCTCCCACAGCCCCCGGGGGCTCACAGGGAGGGCAGAAAATGAAAACCCTTTGGTATCTCCTTGTGCCTTAGCAAACATCGGCTTTGCTCGGGTGCTGCACTGGGGCAGAGCTGCCAGCCTGGCAGCTGCCACTGCCATTGTCACCTTGACTGCCATTGTCACCCTGACTGCCACTGCCATCTTGTCATTGTCACCCTGCCACTGTCACCCTGACTGCCGTTGTCGCCCTAACTGCCATTGTCACCCTGACTGCCACTGTCACCCTGCCATTGTCACCCTGACTGCCACTGTCACCTTGTCATTGTCACCCTGCCACAGTCACCCTGACTGCCATTGTCACCCTCATTGCCATTGTCACCCTGACTGCCACTGTCACCCTGCCATTGTCACCCTGACTGCCACTGTCACCTTGTCATTGTCACCCTGCCACTGTCACCCTGACTGCCATTGTCACCCTGACTGCCACTGTCATCTTGTCATTGTCACCCTGCCATTGTCACCCTGAACTGCCATTGTCACCCTCATTGCCATTGTCACCCTGACTGCCATTGTCACCCTGACTGCCACTGTCACCCTGCCATTGTCACCCTGAACTGCCATTGTCACCCTGACTGCCATTGTCACCTTGTCATTGTCACCCTGCCATTGTCACCCTCACTGCCACTGTCACCCTCACTGCCATTGTCAACCTGACTGCCACTGTCACCTTGCCATTGTCACCCTCACTGCAATTGTCACCTTGTCATTGTCACCCTGCCATTGTCACCGTGCCTGCCATTGTCATCCTCACTGCCATTGTCACTCTGACTGCTACTGTCACCCTGCCACTGTCACCCTGCCATTGTCACCCTCACTGCCATTGTCACCCTGCCATTGTCATCCTCATTGCCATTGTCATCCTCATTGCCATTGTCACCCTCACTGCCACTGTCACCCTGACTGCCATTGTCACCCTCACTGCCATTGTCACCACGCCTGCCTCTGTCTGGGTCGGCTGCTGCCGGGTGCTCCCAGCTCCCATCACTGAAATCTCTCCTGGGAAGATGCAGAGGCCGCCCAGGGCTGGGACTGAAGGTCAGGGGGCACCTGCAGTGGTCCCAACAAACAGGCCAGGAGGCCTCTGGAGCTCTGGGGCGGCTGCTGCTGGAAGGAGATAAAGTTGTAATTATTTAACATTCCTGAGTGGGAAATGAGAGCGATCCCATAATCCCCTCAGTCTCTGGCTGTGGGTCCGGCAGGGGAGTGGGAATCTTAATTGGTATTTCCTCATCAATGCACTCAAACTGAGCGATTAAGGATAAGGCTCCGAGCACAACCTGGATTTTTGGGAGATGCTTCTGATTTGAGGGGGATCAAAGCAGCATTGCTGGGGCCGGGGGGGCTGGGGAGGGGGAGTGCAGGACCACGAACCTCAGGAGTGAGAGGCATTGTCTGCACACACAGCCCCAGCCCGGCTGATCTGCACCTGCACACCTGATCCATCCCAAAAGCCAGGAACAGGGACAGGCAGGAAATGCAGATGTGTCCTGGCCCGGTGTCTGGGTGGTTTTCGGGCATTTTAAAGGTGTGCCAGGGCCCTTACAGTGCCCCATAAAAAGGTCTGTGACCACGTGAAGCGCGGAGCCCGTGCTGCCGGTTTTCCATCAGGCTTCCACATGATGCCATCCTGCCTTCCCACAGCTCCAGGAACAGCTCAGCTCCATTAAATCCCCACTCCCAGCTCCTGGGGGCCCACTGCAATTAATAAATCTGTTGTCACCTGGTCTGCAGCGAGCCCAGCAGAGCCCTGCCAGGCTTTTGAGCTGAAAACCACCTTGTTCTGGAAGTTGTTCCGGTTGTGGCTTTGGCTCTGGAGCTTCCTGTTTGTGGCTTGGATCGGGATTTATTCCAACATCCTCCCTGTAGAAGTGATGTATCCAGGCGGAGCCTGGGGTGTAAAGCAGGGGCTGCTCCGTTCCAAGTGACAGCAACACCCCGGGAAAAGGGACAGGAGGAGCAGCCCCTGTGTGGCTGCAAGGTGGGGGCTGAAACCCCTTTCAAACTCCTGCACAGCCCACAGCCTGACACGGGCACAGCAGCGCTGGTTCTCCTCACTTCTCCGAAATATTTAAGGGGATGGAGGTATAAAAAGAGAAATTACGCGTTTCTGGATACACGAAAACTCCCTCAGCAATATTTCCTGGGATGTCAGCGGCTTCTCAGTGAAATATCTGACACCTCCCCTGCTGTAAATCACCGCGGCTGTGGTGACACGAGGGGAGCTACTCTGATTTACACCCCCCAGTGATCCAGCCTTTATTCATCATTATGGCCTGGAATTAATCCCTGTGGAGAAAACAGAGGAGTTTGGGATGCTGAGAGCGTTTATCCAGCCCAGACAACTTCCAGAAACTCGGAGAAAGGAAAACATTGGGCT
Source organism: Corvus hawaiiensis (assembly GCF_020740725.1). NCBI lineage: Eukaryota > Metazoa > Chordata > Aves > Passeriformes > Corvidae > Corvus > Corvus hawaiiensis. The sequence continues at coordinate 2,420,368 of NC_063239.1, read as the reverse complement.
GAGGCAAAGATGTGTAATTGAGGCTCGGGATGAGAAGGTGTAATTACAATTAGCTGCACAAGAGCGTTAATCACGGCAATAATTACACGTCAGCGGTTTCCAAAAGGAACCGGGAGCAGTGATGGAGTGGCCCGAGTGGGTGACAAAAACAGCAGGGAGGGGCAGGAGGGGAACAGAGGCGAAGTCCTGGATATTCCCATTGCCTCCCAAGCCTTTCTAAGGAAAGGAGAGCTGGGAGTCAGGCTCTGAGCTCCTCTTTGGGTGGATTGAGCCGATTTTACTGCCAGAAAATTGGGATTCGGGGTTGCAGCCATTGGATTTCTCAGCTCTGTCAGGTCGGGGCTGCCTCTTTCTTTGCTACAGGGTTAAGGTCAGACCTGGAGCCACCTCCCCTCTGCCAGACTCTCCAACCAAATGAAGCTTTTTTGTCCCACAAAATAAGGCAGACACTCGATTTTTAAAGATATTTGTGCAGCACAAGCCTTAATTCTCATGGGATTGGGTTAGGGGCTGGACTGGGAGTTTGCCTTTGGTCCTTTTTGCTTAGACAGGAACTTCTTGTTCCAGCTGGGGGTGGGTGCAGCCAGTCCTGCAGCCCCCAGAGCGGGGCCCTGTGCCACAGGATGGGACACCAGGCCCAGCTGCCCTTCCCTGATCATCCCTGAGTTATCTGAAGCTTTTTCAGGTACTGCGGGTGGCAGGGTCCTGTAATTTATCTTGCATGAAATGAACCCGTTTGAACGGCCTGGAAAAGCCGAGCCATTAATTCAGAATCGCTTCTGGACTCTGCAGAGCTGCAATTCCATTCTGCAGATCCGCTGCTGTAAAAGTTATGGCATTTTAATGCCCTTTTTTTAAATTTTATTTTTATTTTGTCCTGCTGCGGTCACAGCTCCGGCTGCCCCTGAAAGCAGCTTCACCTCAGCAGTCACCTGTGAACAATTGAATAAGTTTGCTGAGTGTAAATCCTCGTCTTTAAACTCATTAAAGTGTGCCCAGCCTCTCCAGGAGCCATTTGACAAACTCCCCTGAGCAGCCAAGTCGTGTTTATTACGATTATTATTACTATTATTATTTTTCTCTCGGCTCCATCTGCAATGTAAACACCATTACGTTTTAATTATCTGTTTGAAGAGGAGATTTCAGAGTGAATCCCGCAGGAACCTGGCCGGCAGAACAATGGGAATGCCGCAGGAGGGGAGAGGGAGGCACCCAAAAGTGCCGGCAGGGACAGGGCTGAAGGTCACGGCCAGAAATCCCACAGAAGTGGGGCTGGAAGCTGATGGAGCTCCTCTCCAAGAGGGGTTTCTCCAGGTTTATTTGCATTTAGGGGAAGGGAGGTGCTGGCAAAGGCTCTTCCTGTGCCTTTGGTGAAGGATTTGTCTCCCATTCCCCAAAAAAGGGGACTGGGAAGGGAAGAAGCATGCTGAGGTGAGGGAATGGCAACGCCTCGGTTGCCATGGAGCCCATCCGAGACTCGATGAGGGCTGAGCTCCCCCAGGCAGCGCCTCTGCACACCCCCCACACCCCGGGATTCCCAGCCTTTCCCATCCCTTTTTCCCCTAAAAGGCCCCTAAACTTCCCCTCCCACGCCCCTAAAGCAGCCCTGTGCTCCCCCTGTCCCGCCCTGCAGAGGGAACCGGGGCTCTCTGCGCTCTGCTGGGTTTCCTTCCCTCTCCTCAGCCTCAGGGCCGGCTTTCCACACCCAGGATTTGCCAGGATCCCCTTGGGCTCACCCAGGGAAGGGAGCAGGAGCGTTCAGCCTTTGGCACAGGTGAACAGAGGTGTGAAAAGGAATCCACGAATTGGAAAAGCTGCCAGAGGAGAGGGAGCGGAGCCGGATCCAAACCAAGACAGGAGGGAACTGGGGCAACACCTGAATATCGCCTCTCTTATTTCTTAAGCTTGACATAAACCCAAACTCTTGACCCCATTTTCACACCCCTGGCCCAGCTCTGTTTGTCAGCCTCACCCTGTGTTTAAAGTTCTGCATTTTCCATCCTCGCCTGGCTCACAGGAGAGGCAGAGCCCTGCCGTGCCAGAGCTGGGGGCTCCATCCCAGGTGGATTCCCAAATCCATCCCCCACCACAGGGAACACTTGATGCTCCAGAGCTCTTCTCCTCCTTCCCGTGCCCCAGGAGAAGGTCCTGGAACATCACAACTCCCAGGTGACCACAACACCTGAAAACTCAGGGATCCCAGAAGCTTGGGATGGGCCCTTCTGCTTCCTGCAAAGCTACGGAGCTCGGAATTCCTGAGGGAGGGATGGCGCTGGGAAGATGCAAGATGAGAACATTCACACCCCCAGGGTTCCCAAATAAAGGAATTGATTTTTAATAACTCCAACCATCTCTTCAGCTATCATTAGTCTCCTCCTCAGCTTTGTGGTACTGGGCATGGAGAATATGAGAATGGGAAGAATTAACTGAATTAATGAGGGTTGATTATTAATGTTCAGAGCTCAATAAAAGAGAGAGAGAGAGAGAGAGAGGGAAATAAAACTCACCCAAAAATGAGCTGAAAATAAGGGCAATCTTTCATTCCTCCAAAATGAGATACGCTGAGTTATTGCTGTGCTTCAAGCTGAAGCACCAAAGGAATGGAAATAAATCCCTCCCATCAGCTGGGGAGGACCTGGGAAACTCGCTGCGAGGAAATGTCCGAGTCGGGGCAGAGGACGGGGAAGTGAAACAGGAGCTGGAAACTCATCCTGAGCTGCTTTTGGGCCTGGCCTTGGAAAACTCTCAGTCCCTGCATCTCCAAAGGATCTGGTGTCATTCCTGCCCTGCCCGAGGAACCCTGGAGCTGGGACAGCAGGGCTGTGAGGAGAAGCTGTGCAGGCGTTCAGCCCCTCCACAGGTTGTAAAATCACCTGTGAGTGGGTATTTGATACTCCCAAACACTCAGATATTTGAAAATCCCAAATTTCCCTCCATGCCAAAGCCCAGCTGGCAGGAAAAGCCGAGAGCCAGAACCGCAGGAGCTCCATGGGTGGGATGGCCCGGGATTGTTGGGATAACGGCGGTGGATGTTTCCTTTCCCACCTGCTGGCCCCAGGAACACTGCGGGAGCGAGCCCCGCCACAGGACCGCCCTGGCTGCTCGCTAAATTCCACTTGGAGTCTCTTCTGCAGTGATAAAGTGTCTGAAAGGCAGCGTGGACAGAGCTTGGATTTCCCCATCATCACTGGGCGCTGGAATCTGGGAATGAACAGAGTTTAGAGCTCGCCGGGAGAGCCGGGACGGGCAGCGGCTGCTTGGGGCAGCAGGACAACTTTTATCGGAGCTCTTCCAGACCTGGAGCCCTCTCTAGTGCTTGGGGAACAGCAGCAGTTAAATGCTTTGCTATTTTAGCCCTGGGCTCACTTAAAAATTCCAGGGTTCCGTGTTTCCTGCATTGGCCCAGTCTGGGGAACTCTGAGGGGTAAAATCCTGATCTCAGAGGCCCTTCAGCCTCAAATCCTGTGGTGTTTTTGTTCCTGCAACTTCCAGGCTTCTCCCCTCGGCCTTCCCTGTGTGTTTTTCAGAGCCCTGAAAGTGCCCTGAGATGTGGGAGGTGTTGCTGCCCATGGCAGGGGTGGGATGAGATGGGATGTAATCCTTTCTAACCCAAACCATCCCAGGATTCCATGCCTCTCCTTACCCTCCCTCTTTCCATCCATTTGTAGATATTTTCGGGTGAGAAAGTGCAATTTTTCTGCAGGGAGAACTCTTCCTCGTGGTGACCAAGGGAGGGACTGTGGGCCCTGCCTGTTCTGTAGGAAATGCCTCCCTAAGCCTGGGAACCCAGCAAACAATCCCAGCAGTGGAAGGATCCCGGAGCTGTAGAGATGCAGGAGTGCTGACAGAGGCTCAGCCTGACCCATTTATCTCCCAGCCCCTCTCAGCTCATTCAGCAGCAGCTACAGGAGCACCTTGCAAAATTGGAACCGGGGAATTTAAATGATGGTCTCTGCTGCCGCCGCTTTTTAATTTCGCATCCCTGGGATGCTCCCGTCCCCGCTTTGGAGTCCTCTTTGTCTCCAGTGATGGATTACAGATGTCTGCCCCCACTCCTGGCCCTGCTGAGCAGCCGAGAACTGAGATTTAGGAGGTGCTGAGCAGCCAGGGCAGGGCAGAGGGAGGGAAGGGGAACGTCGAGGCACAGCAGGGGCTGTGCATGGGGGGTTATGGATCACGGATCCCCAGGTCCATGGGAAGCAGCGGATCCAGCACTGCCCGGGTGTGGGTGGGGCTGGGATGTTCCAGGGACACTCCTGGCCGTACCCTGTCCCCACCTGGCACTGCTGGGGCTGGACGTGTCCCCACGGGCCCCCCAGTGCTACCTGTCCTGCTCCTGACACTTCCCCGCCATTCCCACAATTCCTGAGTAATTCCAACAGCTCTGTGTTACTGTAATCCACATTTTCTCAGCCTAATCCTCCTCCTGTGGAATTCCAGGAGTTTGCTGATGTATTCCTGATGGTGCCTGGCTGGGGCAATGTGTGTATCCCAGCAGCTGCAGGGATTTGGGAGCAGAGGGAGCAGGGAAGGAAAGAGCTCCTCCAAATCCTTCAGCTCCTCACTTGGCCGCCGTGAACGAGATATTTAAATGTTTCCACGGCAACAATCAAAGAGGGGGTCCTTGTGAGGGTGTGTGTCTGAGTAATCCCAAAGGGGGACTTTAATTGGGACCAACCCCAGCTTTTTAACTGGGTTTCAAATAGAAGAGAACTAAAAAAAAGGAGAAGCTGCCAGAACATTGAATAAAAGAGGGGGGAAAATAAAAAAACCCATGAAACAAGGTAGAGGGAGAAAGGGGAATCAAAAGAATAAATTTACTGTAACTGGTGAGGGATTCATTAGGGTTACAGCAAAGCAGGGTTCAGTTCCCCTCCCATTGACAGGAGGGAGTTTGATGTAGGTCCAGCCTGAAAGGCAGTGAGGACGTCCCTCCCTTTTCCCCCTCTCCTTTTTCCCCCTCTCCCTGCTCCCAGGGCACCCAGCAGCTGGCTGGGAACTGCTCCTCACAAGGGAATGAGGTTTTCTTCTTCCCTCCTCGTGTTTCCCTTTGTCCAGCCCTCAGATTTTAGCTCCCCACTGCAGTTTTGGGGCCTCTCCAGGCCCCTAATTAGCAATTAGCGATGCTAATGGTGAAATTGAGGTGGAATGAAGGACAGGAGCAACCTCAGGGTGAGCAAACTTGGGGAATTCGGGAGTTGGAAACACTCCTGGAATAAGGGCAGTGGGAGAGGAATGGTTGGGAGAGAAAACTTGGCAGGGCACGAATGAAATTGTGCCTCAAAGAGCTGAACCCCGTGGTCCAGGAGGTCTTTCCCAATCTCCTGCTCCTGTGTTTGATGCTTTTTGTATTGAAATGAGGTGGCACAGGGTGGGAATGGCAATGCTGGGAGAGCTCATCCTGTGCCCACGGAGCAGCAGCAGGGCCTGACCCCCGTGTAAGGAGCCAGGGTGACTTTTTTGTCATCTGAAATTAATTCCACACGGCTGGAGCTGCCAGAACAGGCACATGAAGGAAGGGCCACTGATCCCAGATGCCAGGGGCCGGGCTCTGCTGTTCCCTGCAGACAGAGCCGGCACTGAATTAGCGTCGGGAGAAGCTGGGAGGAGTCCAGCAGAGGAAGGGAGTCACTCAAGGTCCAGTTTTAGGGTTATTTTTAGATTCTACACATTCTCTCCATGCTCTGGGAGGGTCCTGCTGCCTCCCTGAAGGCCTCAGAGCTCAGGTTTGGGGGTCTGGCATTATTAACAATGCCCTTTTGAGAAGCTGGGAATGCCCACGGAGGTGCAGAAATCAAAGCCTGAGCAAAACCGGCCCAGCCTGGTGTGACCCTGCAGGTCTGGCTCTGTTAAACCCAGCCTGGGAGGGAAGTGCTATGCCCGTGGTGTGTCCCAGGTGGCAATGCCAGAGCAGGGTTCTGAGCCCCTGGCACACTCTCAGGGGCAGCTGCACCTCATGGGCCAGAAATGAGGCCAGGCCAAGCTCAAATCATTGCATTTTGTCACCATTCCTCCCTTCCCACATGGATTCCTGCTTCTGGATCTTCCATTTCTCAATCACAACCTCTCCAAGCTCCAGGAGAACCCTTCTCTGGCTTCTCCCCCAAACCAAACCCCTCCTGCCAGGCCTCCCCCTCGCTCCCCCATCCCTGCCCCCTCCCTGAGGGAGAACAGCCGGGAAGGAGATGTGGAGCTGGAGTAGATTTCCCCCATGGAGTGCACCTTGAACTGAAGGTTGGTCATTGAGGCACCTGGAAGCAGCAGCGTGAAACAATCCTTGTGAGGGCTGCCCTGAAAAATGGAGCAGGAGATGAGGAGTGATTGGGATGCAGGAGGGAGCTGCAGCTCTGGGCGTAAAAATGATTAATGGCCAATGCCCGGCGTCCTTCGTGCTCCTGGTGAGGGGGATAATGGCAGGGATGGTGCGTCTCCAGGAGCTTCCCAAGGCCCCCCGAGCACGGAATAAATTGCCGTTGTCACTTTTGGGAAGCTCACAGAGGGAGATCGGCAAAGCTGAGGGAAAAGAACAAAGGATTGAGCCCCAGGAGCCCGGCCCTGCCTGGGAGAGCTGGGCCTCTGCTCCACCCTCACCTCAGCAACGCGGGCTGGGAGTCCCGAAGGATCTGTGGGTGGCTGATGGCAGAAGGGCCAAGGAGGGCTCTGTGAGGGGCAGATCTGGATCTGGGGGTGGCTGATGGCAGAAGGGCCAAGGAGGGCTCTGTGAGGGGCAGATCTGGATCTGTGGGTGGCTGATGGCAGAAGGGCCAAGGAGGGCTCTGTGAGGGGCAGATCTGGATCTGGGGGTGGCTGATGGCAGAAGGGCCAAGGAGGGCTCTGTGAGGGGCAGATCTGGATCTGTGGGGGGCTGATGGCAGAAGGGCCAAGGAGGGCTCTGTGAGGGGCAGATCTGGATCTGGGGGTGGCTGATGGCAGAAGGGCCAAGGAGGGCTCTGTGAGGGGCAGATCTGGATCTGTGGGGGGCTGATGGCAGAATGGCCAAGGAGGGCTCTGCGAGGGGCAGATCTGGATCTGGGGGTGGCTGATGGCAGAAGGGCCAAGGAGGGCTCTGTGAGGGGCAGATCTGGATCTGGGGGTGGCTGATGGCAGAAGGGCCAAGGAGGGCTCTGCGAGGGGCAGATCTGGATCTGGGGGTGGCTGATGGCAGAAGGGCCAAGGAGGGCTCTGTGAGGGGCAGATATGGATCTGTGGGTGGCTGATGGCAGAATGGCCAAGGAGGGCTCTGCGAGGGGCAGATCTGGATCTGGGGGTGGCTGATGGCAGAAGGGCCAAGGAGGGCTCTGTGAGGGGCAGATCTGGATCTGTGGGGGGCTGATGGCAGAATGGCCAAGGAGGGCTCTGCGAGGGGCAGATCTGCAGGGCTGGGCCCGTTTTGGGGAGCCCTGGGGGGCTGGGCTGGGCTGCCAGGCAGGTACCTGCCCTCAGGGTGCTGCGTTGGGCTCAGGAGAGCCAAACTTTTCACTTTTTCCTGAATTGGATCCCATTTCTCACAGGAATGCTGCAAAGCAGCCAATCTCGTCCTGCTTCAGTTCTCTACCTGCAAAATAAAAGTGTTTCATTTCCAGTCTGCCTTGGCTGCTTAAATGGGGCCTTGGCTACTGAAATGGGGCCTCGGCTACGGGAAGTGGGGCCTCGGCTACTGAACTGGGGCCTCGGCTACTGAACTGGGGCCTTGGCTACGGAACTGGGGCCTTGGCTATGGCTACAGAACTGGGGCCTTGGCTACGGAACTGGGGCCTTGGCTACTGAACTGGGGCCTTGGCTACTGAAATGCCAATCCTTTGGGGCAGGCCCTGTGTCCCGCTGTCCCCGTGCATCACAGAGCTCCAGGATGTGATCCTGCAAAAACCCCGCTGCAGATCCCTGGAATGGGAAAGAGGGAAACACCTTCCTGGGCTCCTGAAAAGTTGGGAAAAGGAGTCACTGGCAGGAGGCTGAGCTTGAGGATTGGTTTCGCTTCAGCTCCTGGGATGGCTTTGCAGCAGTCACCGGGTGCTTTAATTTTCTCTCCTATTTCTGAGCATAATTTCTATTATTTTCTGTCTGGTCTATGCAAGACAGACCTCGGGATGGATTTTGGTACCTGCACTCTGTGACTGAACATTTCCCCGTGCCATGGGACACTGATTTCATTTGGATTTCTAATTTATTTCACAATGCCGTGGCATAATTAGAATTATTAAAGTCGAACTGCTCTCTGCTGCCTGTTTCCATTAGGCAAAGCAGCTCAGGCTGTCAGGGCTGTGGGGAGGGAGGAGAAGGTTTGGGTTTTACCACCTCCAAATCTTTTGTCCTCCGTGACCTTTCCCTTTTTTTTTTTGCTAAAATCAACGTCAGTGCAGAAAAACAGAAGGGGAAAATCAGCCTCTCTTCCCACTGCACCAAACATTCTGGCTGGGGAAAGGTTTTTCCTCTCCGAGGGTTCTGGAGGATGTGGGCTGCCCTTTCCCAGCTAAATCAGCAGCCCTGCTGTGTTCTCCTTCTTTTTCTCCCCTTGGCACATGAGTATTTCCATGTTGGCTGTACCAGATGGAAAACGAGGCTGGAAGTCCAAGTCCTGTTCCCATTTAGGGCCAGAAGGATGGGATAATTCCTAATGGAACCCTTGGAGTTGTTGACAGAGCTGTTCCTCAACAAAAAATAGTGAAAACCACCCGGAATTTAAAAACCCAAGGACCCTGAGGCACAGCAAAGCGTGCTGGTAAATCCTGCCTGTGAGATGTGCAGAGTTCTACAGCGGCCTTGGACGGAACTGGGAAATTGGAGCTTTTTATTGGAATAACTCAACCAGGCCAAGTGAGAGCCTCCCAGGGGATCAGCAGGACAGAATTTCCCATCTAGGGAACCAAGCAGTTGGATTTCCAGAGGGAGAACCATTCCTACAGTGGAACTGGAAACGTCACTGTGGGGAAGGGGAGGGGAGGGGAAGGGAGGGGAAGGGAGGGGAGGGGAGGGGAAAGGGGAAAGGGGAAAGGGGAAAGGGGAAAGGGGAAAGGGGGAAAGGGAGAGGGGGAGGGGGAGGGGGAGGGGGAGGGGAGAGGGGAAGGGGAAGGGGAAGGGGAAGGGGAAGGGGAAGGGGGAAGGGAAGGGAAGGGAAGGCCCTTCCCCAGCTCCCTCAGCTGCTCTCCCACCCTGCCCTGCCCATTCCCACCATGGCCCCTCCTCTCCCTGACTGTCACAGTTCCCTTCCTTCCACCTCGTTTTGCTCCAGCTCCCTGGTCCCTCAAAGAGCTCCTCTGGATGAAACCCATCCCCTCCTGTTTACGACCGAGTTTAACAAAACCCGGCTCCTGAGCCCTGGACACGCGGCACTGCCCGCGGGAAGTGATCGATCCCTGAACTTTCAACCCGGGCTTTGAAGCCCGCGCTGGATTTGCATTCCTGGGGAGTTTAAAGCCGGGAAAGGCGGCTCTGGAGCTGCCCAGCCTCTGCCCTTCCCTTCCCTGGGCTGAGCGGTGCGGTCTGACCGAGCTCGGAGGTGATTTATGTATAACCAGAGCAGCCTCCAGTGGCTGGAGCCGTGAACTTTTCCAGCCGGGCTTTCATCCCATCCCACGGGGTCCTGCAGCCCCCGGCCCCGCGGGACCCCTGCTCAGACCCTGCCCGTGCTCCCAAATCATCCGAATGCGCCAAGGAGCGGAGGGTGGGCTCAGGCGCTGGGGGGTGACACAGCTGGCAGGGACAGGAGGTGGCAGGAGCCCTCTGTGACCCGTCCTGCAGCTGGAGGCTTCCCAGAGGGAACAGCTCCGAAGGAGGAGGCAGAGTTTGGGGATGGCCTTTAAATCCTCCCCTGTGCCTCGGGGATTCCTTCTCAGCGGGGATTTTGCTGCCCAGGCCCCTCAGGACCCCCTCAGGGACCTGGCGGTGACCGGGACCAGAGCAAGGCGCAGGTGACGGTGACACAAAGCCCGGGGGGTGTCTGTGTGTCCCCCCCAGCTCTGGCCCAGCCCCAGGCTCTGAGAGGCCTCGTGACTCCCCGGGCAGCAGCTCCAGGAGCTCCTGAGAGCGGATAAATCCTGCAGGGAGCAGCTCAGCGCTGCTGTCCACGGAAAACGGGGACGGGGGAGGAAAGAGGTCCGGGCTGTGTCCCAGACAGAGAAATCGCTGACGCTGTTCCTCGATGCAGCTGCCCGGGCGTCTCAAAGCAGCTGAAATTTCATTATCCGAGGAGCACTCCCCGGCTTTGTTGGGGCCTTCTGGCCGCTTTACAAAGCAATTCCAGCACTATTATTGGAACAAAAACAGAACAACCACTAATCCTCCGCTTAAATGACCGGCGAGCTCCCTGCAGGCAACGCTCTGCCAAAACATTTATCCACCTCATTTTCTTTCGTGTGGGTTTGTTGTTGTTTTTTTTTTTTTTTTAAATTCAGATTTAACCTTTTGTGCCGGGCTTTGTAGGCGCTTCTGTTCAGAAGCGCATTTTCCACACTGCCGGGAATGGAATTCTCTGGGGCAGGGGAGGGACAGGGCTGCTGCTGTCCACACTGAAAGTGTCTCTGAGAGCTCAGAAATTTCCTTTCAGTGCCTGTTTTTTTGGAGGAGTGTGGCCAGGCAGAAGTGAAAAGTTCAATTTTTCTGCAATTTCTCAATTTTTCACCCCGTTTCCCAGGGTTCAGGACAGGTTTTTCCCAAGCTGAAGCATCCCAGAGCTGCGAAATCCCGTTGGCTCAGTGAGGACACAGAAGCAGCCCCCACCCAGGACCTCCCTGTTCGATCCTTCTGGGATAATCCCGGGATTATATCCCGGGATAAACACAGGTTCAGCTGCAAAAAACCGGGAGAATTTCCTGCTTTTCAATCAAGCAGGAGTGGGGGAGGGCACGCCACGAATCTCGGAATGTGTCACTCAGCCTGGAACAGCTCATTTCCATCCTTCCTCGGGTTGTTTTTCCCACCACACTCCCACTTTCTGATCTGAGTCAAACTTTTCGCTGGGAAGGCAGCGCTTCAAAGGGAAAGGGAGCATATTCTGCCTGGAAAATGTTTAACTGAAACATTGCAGCACTTGTGAAATGAATGGTGGCGTTTAGAAGCTGTCAAAACAAAAAAGCTTCAATCCTGAATTCCTTTTTTTTTTTTTTAATTTCTTTTCCCCCTGGGGAAAAAAAAAATCCCTGACTTTGACAGGAATTTGTAAATTGTCATAATTGTCCCCTGCCCATGGAACGAGGTGATCTTTAAGGTCCTTTCCAAGCCACGCCATTCTCTGATTTGTTATCCCCCATAAATCCAGGGTTTATTTTCTTTGCAAACCGAGAAAATCTCACCGAGCCCTGGATGTGCAAAGGGAGCGGGGGACGAGGTCAGCTGTGAAAAAAAACACGAAGAAACATGGCCTGGAGACAGCTGCAGATCCCCGGGGAGGGAAGTCGAGTCCTCAGCACCGCTTCGGCAGCTTTTCCTTCTCTCCCCTGCGCGCCTGTGGCTCGGGGAGGGAGGCGGAGGAGGGAGAGCGGGGCTGGGGGAGGATTTGGGGACGTTGTTGTTGTCGCTGTCGCTGCTGCGCGGCCACGGGCGCTTGTGCGGTGTCCGTGCGTGTCCCTCGGTCCTCCCGCGCCCCTCCGTGCCCAGCCTGGCATAAACAACCCAGCCTCTGGCCATGTCATGCCTTAAAATAGATGTTCCTACATCAGCCTCCCTCCAGCGGCGGCGGCAGCAGCGAGACATGGCCGACTGGAGCTGATCCCGCTCCGATCCCGCCCCGATCCCGGCGCCGCATCCCGGCCCTCGCCAAGGTACGCTCGGGGGTGGCCGTCCCCTCCCCGCGGGTCCCGGGGTGTCCCTGAGCCACGGAGCTTCGGCACAGCACCCTCCTGCATCCCACGGGACCATTCCTGCATCCCACGGGATCATTCCTGCATCCCGCACCTCTCCCCGCATCCCACAGGACCATTCCTGCATCCCACAGGATCATTCCTGCATCTGGGACCGCTCCCCGCATCCCACAGAACGTCCCCTCCCTCCCAGCCGGGCACAGGGGCCGGGGGAGCAGCGAGCGAGCCCCCGGATCGCCTCCCAAACAAGGGGGACAGCCCCTGCCTGGGAGGCGCCAGGAGCGCTCCAGGGGCTGTTCCCGGCTCGGGATGTGGGGCAGAGCCTCTCCCCTGACCCCCGGGAAGCCTCTCTGGGCCGGGGTTCCGGCGGCTGCACCCCGGCCTGGGTGGGGACGGTTGTTTTTTCCAGCCAGCTGTGGTGATAAGAGGGGCTGGAATTCGGCTGCCTCCAGCCCTCTCCATGATCCAGCCGCTTTTTCCAGCCCCTGCTGCTGCTGTGCCCCGGCGCTGCCCGGGGCTGGGGACGTGTGGCTGTGCCGCAGCCAAGGTCACTCAGGGTTTAAGGGCCCCGGCACTCGGCCCTGCCCGGCGCCTTGCCCGGGTGGGCTTTGCCAACCTCAATTCCCAGCCTGGAGGAGCCCAGGTTGGATCAGAGCAGGGGGAATGAGTCGGGCTGGCACCTGGCCCTGGGGGTGTGAGCTGTGCTGGGGACCGGGGGGTGACACTTGGGCAGGGCTGGCCCGTCCTGCGCAGGGCTCTGAGCTGCGGCCCCTGGAGCAGGGAAGGGGCAGGGGGACACCCTGGGTCTCTCTGGGGCTTCCTCCGAGCTCCCCCATGCCCTTGCCACGTTTTCCTCTGCGTTGCCAACAAATGGGGGCTGGAGGCTCCTTCCTTCTGCTCCGCCGGCGGAGCCTCGGGGCAATGTCACAGCGGAGGGACATTGGGTCGCTGTGCCCCCCAGCCCCAACTGGGCAGTGCTGGGAGGGGAGGGGAGGGGAGGGGAGGCTCCGGGGCAGCTCCGGGGCAGCAGCAGCGAGGTGGGACAGAATTTCTCCTCCTGAGGGAGGGGCAGCAGCGAAGGCAGCACAAAAAGGCCTCTCTGACCACATCTGGCAGCAGGAACCGCTGGGTCGGGCTGCCCGGGGGGGGAGGGTCCTTGCAGATGTGTAACAAGCAGTGAAGGTTTGGGAGCAGGGCTGTGTCCTGGAGCAGCTGCTGGGTAAAAGGAGCTTTCTCGTGCCCTGTTAACTCTTCTCACCCCAAAGCGGCCCTGGATGTTCCAGAGCAGCTGCAGAGCCGTGCCCATGGAGGGGTTAACCCTGCCCCGCCCTCCCTGCAGGCTCTGGAGGAGGCTGGGCCCTGGCCAGGCTCCTGGTGCCATATGGAATCCTCCACCTGTTCGGGGGCTTTTCCTCCCCAGCCCTGGTGCCGTGCCCAGACCTGGCCGCCTTTCCTCGCCTGCCAGCGCAGGTTGGCAGCGCCAGCCCCGAGCTGGCACCGTCCCCTGGCAGCAGAGCCACGGGAGGGGTCCTGTGCAGAGCACCTCCTGCCAAGGTGGCCGCAGCCCAAAGTCGCGGGGCTGAAGCGAAAGCTCGGCCTGTGGAGGCTCGGGGTTCTGGCTGCTCCCCAGCCCTGGCAGCAGGAACTTCTCCCCAGCAGTTTTCCTTCTTGGAATGCTCGGCTCACACTGGGGAGCAGCGGGTTGGTGACCTGACATCAGCAGGGGGAGACCTGGCTGCTCTGGGCCGGTGTTTCCACAACAGGGATGGAGTGTGTTTGCAGCACCACAGAATCCCAGAACCCCCGAGGTTGGAAAAGCCCTCCGGGATCATCGAGTCCAAGCTGTGCCCGATCCCCACCTTGTCACCGAGTGCCACATCCAGGTGTTCCTTGGACACCCCCAGGGATGGGCACTCCAAAATTCCCTGGACAGTTCCAAGGCCTGAGCACCCTTTCCACTGAGAAATTCCTGCTGCTGTCCACCCTGAGCCTCCCCTGGCCCAGCCTGAGGCCGTTCCCCTCTCCTCCTGTCCCTGTTCCCTGCGAGCAGAGCCCGACCCCCCCGGCTGCCCCCTCCTGTCAGGGACTTGTGCAGAGCCACAAGGTCCCCCCTGAGCCTCCTTTGCTCCAGGCTGAGCCCCTTTCCCAGATCCCTCAGGAGTTCTCCAGCCCCTTCCCAGCTCCGTTCTCTCCCCTGGACACTCCCCTCGCTGAGGGGCCGTTTCTCCTGACAGCCTCTCCACTGCTTCCCAACAGGACCGTGGGTGGCAGCAGCAGCAGAAGTGACCCCCAGGCCCCTGTCCGGCCTCTCCTCCGCCCCCACAGGCATGCCGTGTGGGTCTGGGCAGCTCCCATGGCTTTCCTGTCCAGGTTCTACAGGAACAGCAGCAGGTCCCCGAGCCGGGCCCCGCGGGACGAGCGCGGGAGCCACCCCATCCTCAGCGTCTTCGAGCTGGAGCGGCTGCTGTACACGGGGAAAACGGCCTGCAACCACGCCGACGAGGTGTGGCCAGGCCTCTACCTGGGCGACCAGTAAGTGTGGCAGGGCACAGGGACAGGGGGCATTTTGGGCACATGGGGAGGTGGGGAAGGTGAGGGAGCACAGGATGTGATGGGTGAGGGAGCACAGGATGTGATGGGTGCAGAGCACTGGGACGAAGGAGGAAGGAGGTGAGCAGGGCTGTCTGTGCAGGGAGGTCACAGCTCTGCTGAGCTGGGGTGGACACAGGTGGGGTGTCCACAGAGCCAGGGCTGGGAGATCGCCTTAAAACCCAAAAACCTCAAAAATCTGTCAGGTTTTTGCCTCCAGCTCTCTCAGCCAGAAACGTTTGTCCCGGGCAGCCTTTCCACCATGCTGGGATACTGTTCCTGGTCTGAAGTGTCCCCTCCCTGCTGTCCCTGCAGAGATATCGCGTCCAACCGGCGGGAGCTGCTGCAGCTGCGCATCACCCACGTGCTGAATGCCTCTCACTGCCGCTGGCGCGGCGGTGCCGAGTACTACGAGGGCACCGGCATCCGCTACCTGGGCATCGAGGCCCACGACTCCCCCTCCTTCGACATGAGCCCCTACTTCTACCCCGCCGCCGACTTCATCCACCAAGCCCTCAACGAAGGTCCCTGGGGAAGGTTCTGGGAGAGGAGAGGGAGAAAGGATGGGGGGAACTGCCCTGGGAAGGGGGGGAGCTGGGGTGGTGTCCTGTGGAGTGGAGGAGCTGCGCTGGGAATTCCACCATCAAACAGAAGTTTCTAGGCTGGGATGGTGTCCCCTGGATGGGGTCACCTCAATGGTGTCCCCTGGATGGGATCACCCCAGTGGTGTCCCCTGCACAGCATCACCTCCTCCCCAGAGGGCACAGGCTGGATGAGAGCACCGTCCCCCCAGGTCACAGTTTTTGTTCTGACCTGTTTCTGGGTCTCTTTTGGGCTCTCAGGACACGCTGACACCCTTTGCCATGAGATGACCTCGGTGCCTCACAGCTGGGACCCCCTCATGCCCCGCCAGGTGCTGCCCACCTGAGCCAGGGCTCCGGGTGCTCCGTGGCACAGCTGGGTGCTCAGCAGGTTTTTAACTGGGATGTTTTGGCTCTGCTGTGACGCAGCCGCTGTGTCCCCCCAGGGAGGATCCTCGTGCACTGTGCCGTCGGGGTGAGCAGGTCCGCCACCTTGGTCCTCGCCTACCTCATGATCCGCCACCACATGCCCCTGGTCGAAGCCATAAAGACGGTCAAGGACCACCGCGGGATCATCCCCAACCGCGGCTTCCTGCGCCAGCTGGTGGCCCTGGACAACGCCCTGCGGCTCAAGAGGAGCTCCTGAGGGAGGGCGGGCGCTGTGGGGGCTCTGCCTGCCCGGCCCCCGCGCCCCGCCCAGCTCGGGCTCTGCCTATGGGTCACCTGCAGCCCCCCCAGCTCAGGGGGTCCCCAGACCTGTGAGCCGTCCCCATGGTCCGGCCCGGGCCCTCCACCTGCAGCTCTGCCACCCAGGGAGGCCTGGCCATGGCCTCCTCCCCACCCCGCTCGCTCCAAGACGCCTCTGGAGGACTCGGCCCCACGTCACTGTCACCGGTCACTCCATCCCTGTGGGCTCCAGGGAGCCTTCAAGGCTTCGTTGTCCCCCCCGGCATCTGCCCAGGCAGTCGTGTCCCTCCCTGCCAGGACACTGCAGCTCCATGTGTCCCTGTTGTGTGTCCCGTGTGTTTCTGGTGATGTCAGTCAGCTCTGGGCTGTGGGCCCAGGCAAACTCCTGTCGTAGTGTTTGGGTGTTCCCCATGCCTCGTGTCACCCTGTGGAAATAAAGGCAGTGCTAAGGAAGAGCCTGGACACCCCTGGCATGCTTGGGGACAGCTCAGGCTGGGATCTGTCACAGGACTGCGGGACAGAGCATCACCCGAGTGCTCGGGGTCCACATGGACCCGAATCCCCCCAAATTCTCAGTCCAAGGATCAAATCTTTGCCTCCACTCAGTGCCCAAATCTGAGCCCCCGCTCAGTGCCTGTCCTGGGGTTCCCACTCTTTTTCCCAGCAGTGGGGACCAACTGTGGCTCCTGGTGGGAAGCAGAGCCGGGCTGGCAGTCCCAGGGTCACTGTCCCACACGAGGTGGCCGCATCAGTGTCCCAAAGGCAGCTCCAAGTGGCCACCCAGGCTGTGACAAACACCCCAGAGAGCAGCAGGGCTGGCTGGGCCGAGCCCAGGAGGGTGCCAAGGCCGGGAAGGGGTGGCCCGGTGGCCCGGGTGGCCGCAGGCTGCCAGCCCTCATTGTCCTCCTGCTCCCGTTATAGCTCCATTCTTCCTGCGCTTCCGGAGGGCCCCGGAGCAGCGCTGGCCTGCAGCTGTGCCGAGCTGGGATCGTGGAAACGGGGAGGGAGAGGGGCCTGGGGGCCGTGCAGGGACAGCGCCGTGGCTTGGGGCACAGCGAGGCCTGTGCCAGCACCCTGGCACCGCTGAGCTGACTGGTGACCCCGACCCCGCGCCGGGAGTCACAGAATCCCAGACTGGTTTGGGTTGGAGGGACCTTAAATCCCATCTCACCCCACCCCTGCCGTGGCAGGGATACCTCCCACCATCCCAGCCCGGCCTTGGACACTGCCAGGGAGGGGGCAGCCACAGCTTCTCTGGCAATGCCATCCCAGCTCCCCCCAGGGAGGAATTCCTTCCTGCCTTCAAGTGCAATAGGGAGAGGAAAACCCTTTCCACGAAGAAATCTTCCCGAATATCCAACTTACGGTGTCCCAAACCTGACACCGAGACCCCCGAGGAGCTCCGTGCCCTCGGGGGGGCTCCCCCAAAGGACTTCTGCGTGCCCGAGGATGGGCTGGGTGCCGCCTGAGTCGCCTGGTGCCACCCGGGGCAGGCGATGCCCTCGGAACGCGGCTCGTGGATGCGAGCGCAGCCCCGCCCGGGCAGGGACACGCCGGGGGTGCGGCCGCCCGGGGCCACCACCACCGGTGCCGGCGGGGCGGGGGCGGTCCGGGGGCGGCCCCGGGGGGGCTGCGGGGCTGGGGCGGGGTTTGCGGGCACGGCCATGGCCCGGCGGAGCAGCCGCGGCCCCGCGAAGCCGCCCGATGCCCCCGTTCCAGTGGTGCCACGGTGAGCGCGGGGAGGGGGCGGGTGGGTGGGCAGGGGCTGTCCCCTCCTTGCTGCCCGGGAAGGGGGGCACTGACTGCGGGGGGGAGCGGGGCACCCCCTGGGCATCCCCCGGGCACCCCCGGGCATCCCCGGCCATCCCCCGGGCACCCCCGGGCACCCCCTGGGCATCCCCCGGGCACCCCCGGGCATCCCCGGCCATCCCCCGGGCATCCCCGGCCATCCCCCGGGCACCCCCGGCCGCTCCGTGCGGGGCGGGCGCTCGGTGCCCCCCCCGCCTCCCTCCGCTCCGAGGGCTCCCGGGGTCTCGATCCCCCCGTTCCGCCCCCGGCACGGCGCGTCCCGCTCGGCTCTCAGGGAGAAAGCACCCGGCGGAATGGATTGGCCACGCTTTGGCTGCTCGCACCAAAAAACCCCAACCTCAAACCGTCGTTCATGTGCCCGCAAAAGTGGAACAAAGTCATTTTTTAGGGGTCCCCGGACACGGCCTCGGCCCCTCAGGGTCGCGCTCGCCGTGAGGAGCTCTCAGGAACGTGGCGCTGGGTTTGCACATGCGAGGGGGGGCTCGGTTCAAAGGAGAACTGGGTTATTTTTGTGCCCGAGGAGTGGAGGAGCTGCGCTGGGAATTCCAGCATCAAAGCCCTGCCCCGGCAACAAAGGCCGGGCTGGTTTAATTTATGGAAGGGTTACAGCCTTTGAAGCTAAATATAAAGCGAGCAGTGGCTTCCTCTCCTGTAACACATCCCTCGTGTGCCCTGGGGGACGTGGGGGACACGGAGCCACCGCTCCCCCGGGCAGTTGTCCCACACATGTGGCAGCGTGTGGGTGCAGGGAAATGCTCCGCAGCAGCTCCACGCTCGGCTGTGTCCAAGAAACCTCCTAAATAAGAGAGATTTTGCTTCCCGAGGCTCTGAGCAGCCCCAGCTGTCTCCAGCCTCCAGCGAGGCTTTGGGGACGGCAGGACAGAGCCCAGCCTTGTTCCCAGGCCGAGGCGTGGGTTGAGGGGACAGGGCCTGGGCACCCGACTTGTGCGCTTTGGCTTCGAGCCCGAGGCTCAGAGATATTTGATAAATCAGAGCCCGGTGCTGTTAAGGGCCTTCACAGGGCTGGTGGAAAAATCACATTTTAACCTAAATGGGTTTATTCAGAATATCCTGACAGGCGGCCGCTGCCTGGGATTTCAGCTCCTCCTTCGCAGCCCAGCTTTCCCTGCTGCTGCTCACCTGGAGCTCAGGACTTTGCAGACCCCGGGAACTTCATTTGGGGGGCAGCTCCTCATCCCCCGTGCTGGACTTGGCTTCAGGGCAGCTTTGTGCAGGGATTTTTTTCAGCATCCCAGCAAAACCGAGATGGAAACTGTGTTCCATTCTCTGGTGCAGAGCCCACAGCTTTTGTGTGGGAGGAGAAGGAATGGTTTTATTTAATGACCTGCTGAGTTTCCCATTGGTTTTATTGAACAGGAATTGGGGTGAGGGAGAAGCTCAGCTCAGCAAAACCCCTGCGCAGTGAGGGGGAGGAAACTTGTGTGGGTCCTGACTGGAAATGCTGTGGAATAAATCAAAATGTGGGGTCTGAGGGGCCAAACTTGGCTTTGCTGGAGCACCAGGGCTTTGAGGAGGGGTTGGCTGTGGGGCTGTGGGGTTGAGGTCAGGCTGTCGGGTTTGGTGTGGGGGACAGGGCTGGGGTCACCCCGTTGGGGGGCTCAAGGCTCTGTGTCCCCAGCGCAGCTCACAGAGGGGGTTTGGGATAAATCTGTGTGGGGAGGAGGAGGAAGAGGGGCAAACCACAGCCCTGATGGGCCAAACTGTACCTGGGCTCCTTCTCCTTCCAAGAGGAGCTGTGGGAGTTCGCATGGAAAACGCTTTTCTGGCCAAACTGAAGCAGCTCCCTGTGCGCGTCCTTCGCGCAGGAGTCCACAAAGGCACCGTGTGTCTGTGGCCACTTCCCCAGATGTTTGCAGATCCCTTTTTTCCCCTTTTTCCACTCAACAATCGCCCCAGCCTTCAGGGGTTCTGGTTCTGGTGTCAAACCAGGAGCCAGGAGCTGGTGGCCGGGGTTGTTTCTCCTCGGTGCCCATCAGGGCCTCATCTCACGTCGGGTAAGCCGGGACTTGATCCGTTCCCCTGGAACTGAAAACACAAAGGCCTCTGTCGGGCAGGGGGGTTTAATCAAAACCATCCAGGGAAGGGGCTGGGAGGGAGAGGGGGCTGAGCTCCGCAGGGACCCCCTGCTCCAGGTTCTGGCAGCTCCTCCTCACATCCCATGGCCTCTCCCAGAGCAGCAAAGGGAATTTCCCTGGAGCTGCACCCCCAGCCCGGGAGTTCCTGAAGGCCCATCCAGCAGGAATGCCCCTGGCTGAGCTGGTGAGTCCCAAAAGGGCCCTTGTGGGGTCAGAGACAGCATTTCACCCCATGGGATGGGGCAGAGCGTGGGGGCTGTAGGAGGAGAGGAGAGGTGGCTGGGGTGGTTTCTGGGGTCAGGAGCTGGGTTTTGGTGTTGTGAGCTGGGTTTTGAATCCCTTAAATGAGCCCAGAGGGATGTGCTGGGGCTCTCCAGCCCGTGCCCCACCAGCCGGTGCTCCAGCATTACCTCATGTCTTACTCAGTGGGTTTTTTTCAGAGCTGTAAGCGTTTTGTTTTGTTTTGTTTTGTTTTGGGGGTTTTTTTGGAGTATTTCTCAATCACTTCCAGCAAGGAAATGAAAAAAAATAATGAACCTTTCCTATTGTCTCTTCCTGCACCTGGTGGTCCTGGGAGCAGCAGGACCTGACAAACAAATCCTCCCTTTCCCGCTGTGGCTGAGGTGGATGACGGATTGTCTCCGGTCATTCCAGGAGGCACAGAGCGTGTGGCTCTGGGGCAGGAAAACCCCATTTCCTACAGCCCAGGCTCTCCTCTGCTGCAGCTGCGCGGCACCAAACTGGTGTCCCCAGTGCCAGGTGGCTCCTGGCCACGGTGGCTTGGCCATGGCATCGATGGGACATGTGAACTCCCCCACCCAGCAGAGCAGATTCCTGGGAATGGCTGGAATTTGGGTGTCCCAGCTCAGAAGTGCCACCTGCCCACCCTGCTGGGGTGGTGTCCTGCTGTCCCCTGTCACCGTGGGGAGGACACCAGACAGACCAGCCCTGGGTGTCTCCGCTGGTGCAGGAGGTTCTGCTGCCCACTCCTGCCTGTCCCTGCAGAGCGAATTCCAGCCTCTCCTGAGGAACAGGCGGAGGGGCTAGGGGGCTGTAATTAAAGCCAGGAGTGCTCCTGGAGGAGCTGTTTGATGAGGAGCAGGGTGCTGGGCAGAAGGAAGGGGCCAGGGGAGCTGCTCCGTGGGGCACAGATGGGGCTGGGAGCTCCTCTCCTTTCAAGTGAGAGCCGAGGAGAAATCAAAGCCCTGACTCCAGGGGGGTCAGAGCCATTCCCAGACATAAAACGGGGCTCATTCCGTGCCAGAGCCCGGCTTTGCAGCAGCCCTGAGCCGTGTCAGGGGGCTGGGGCTCCGTGGGAGCCTCCCGGGGTGGCTGTGCTGTCACCAGCCCTGCGTGACACCCATGTGTCCCCCGTGGTGGCCCTGGGGTGGCACCCGTGGCTTTGCTGGGACAGGGGACTGGGTCAGCTGGTGCTCAGTGACCCCAGCGCCTCTCCCCACGCCGGGGCCGAAGCAGCCGCTTGCTCCTCCTGGGGCGATGGCAGCCGCCAACTGTTGCTGTTTTTCAGGCTGGTTTTTAGCTTCGTCCTTCCCTAAATCCCTTTCCAGCCTCCGTGTATTCCCCTGGAGATGAAATCCCGGGGCCTGCTGCTCCTGCAGCTGCTGCAGAAGGGGCTGGTGGCTGTGGAAATGCAGCTGAGCTGCTCTGAGGGGCTGCTGCTCTTCCAGGGGAGCTCTCACCTCACCGGGCACAGGACGATGTCTTAGTGCTGCTTTTTGCCCACTTGGCAAACTCCACAGGGGACGGAGCCAGCCCAGGCTCTCTGTGCTCTCTCAGCGCATCTTCTTCACCTCCTTTTCACCTAAACGCTGAATTTCTCTCATTTCTCTTCCTGCCAAGGGTGCTCCTGCAGCCTGGGGCTGATTTATCCCACTAAACCCTGTACGATGCCGCCCATCACCTTCCAGGACCTGCCCCTCAACATCTACATGGTCATTTTCGGCACCGGCATCTTCATCTTTGTGCTCAGCCTCATCTTCTGCTGCTACTTCATCAGGTGAGCCGGGGACTGCGCCGGGGGCCCGGTGTCCCTGGGCATCCCCAGATCCTGGTTTTTCCCAGAAAACCGGGACAAACCGCCGGTCGGTGCCGGGGCCCCGCAGCCCGGAGCAGGGCAGGAAGCGCAGGAAGGGGCTCCTGTTTTCCAGGGAACGTGCGAGGGCCGCACTGTGCGGGGCAGGGAAGGAGCGGTGGAGGATGTGCCTTTCCCTGCGCTCTCTGCTCGGGGAGCGCTATTTTTAACCCCAAAGCCGAGGCTGCTGTTCCTGGAGGGCCGGCTCAGCCCTGCCCCGCGGGATGTCCCCCGCATCCCTCAGCCACTTCAGGGGCAGTGGGAGCGCGTTTTGGGGCCCGGCTTGGAGGAGAGGCCGTCCCGTTCTCCCCATCCCCGCGGTTCTGGGCCAGCCGCGTTTCCCCGGCCAAGGTCACGGCGGGGCCGGGAGCTGCTGGCAGCCGAGCGCTGGAAATGCGGCGCTTCCTGCCCCGCGAACGACTTCCGAAGGCAAACAATCGCCCCTGCCGCCCTTATCGCCCCCACTGCCCATTCCCGGGGCCAGCTCGGGCTGCTCCTGCACAAACGGAGCCGCTGATCCCGAATCCCGGGCGGGAGGGGCGCGTTCCCCGTGATTTCAGGTGCCTCCCGAGCATTTTTGGCTGCAAAACTCACGGTGCCTTTCTCTCCCTGTCCCCAGCAAGCTGCGGCAGCAGGCGCAGAGCGAGCGCTTCGGGTACAAGGAGGTAACGCGGGGGATGTTCCCGCACCAGCCGGGCGGGGTTTGGGATGAGCGGGGACACAGCGGGGACCGGGGCTGCGCGTTCCAAAGCGCTGGGACGGGACACCCTGCCCGGAACCCCCCGGGCTCAACCCGCCCGCGCACGGCTCCCTTCAGCTCCTCCTGGGGCAAGATCCTTCCTGCAGTTAAATCCTCCCCTCCTTCTCTCCTTCAGGTGGTTTTGAAAGGCGATGCCCGCAGGCTGAACGTGCACGGGGTGAGCGGGACCACCTCTGGATCGGGATGGAGCTGGGATTAACAGGGACAACCCTCGGGACACATCCCCTGTGCTCAGGAGCAGGGCTGGGACAGGCTAGGGATGCGATGTGGGGATGTGTGCCCCAAAATCCCCCTCCCCGCGGGTGGTTTGGGAGCGGGACCGAGCTCCCGGCTGGAAACACCCGGGATTTCCCGAGCCGTGGCATTTCTGGCGGGTCCCACATGTTCGCACCCGCCCTCAGCCTCCGTCTCACCTCCCACAGCAGACCTGCGCCGTCTGCCTGGAGGATTTTCGGGTGAAGGAGGAGCTGGGGGTGCTGCCGTGCCAGCACGCCTTCCACAGAAAGTGAGTGGGGCTGGCAGAGCGGGGCGGGAGCGGGGAATTCCCTGCGGGAATCGGCATTGCCGCCTTCCTGCCCGCAGGTGCCTGGTGAAGTGGCTGGAGGTGCGCTGCGTGTGCCCCATGTGCAACAAACCCATGGCGGGGCCGGGGCAGCCCCGAGCCGGCATCGGGACCCTCCTGGATGAGCTGGTGTGAGCCAGCCCCGCTCCACATCCTGCAGGATCCGTCGGGATCCGTCGGGATCCACCGCGGGACCGCGGCTCCGCACGCCCGGCATTGCCCACCCCGCCTGCCCAGGGTCCCTCTGGAAGGATCCGGGGTTTCCCGGTTGGGATTTTGACCCCGCAGGCCGTGGCTTGGTTTGGGATTTGCCGCTGTCCGGGCTGTGCTCCCCATGGAGCCGGGACGGCCCCGGGCTTCCCTGCGGGAAGCTGAGCCCCAGGGCGCGGGTGGGCTCCTGTCCCCACTTCTGCTGCAGAGTTATTTTTGTACCTGAGCCCCTCCGGACCCCCAGGATCCCCACGGGGCAGAGGGATTGTACAGTTTTGTGTAAAAAAATGATTAAATGGATGATTTCTTAGTCTGTCTCAGCTGTGGGTGCTGCCAGGGGGCCCCAATAAAGGCCAAGGGGATGCTGAAACCCCCAGGTGCGCGAGGAGGGGACACTGCTGGCCGTGACCCTTTAATGGAGTGACAAATCACCCAAACTGCCCCGAACAGCATCGACGTGCCTCCCCTCCCCAGGGCCAGGACCCCCCGGCTGTGCCCAAATCAGGGCGGAACCCCCAGATCTCCCCGTTTTCACTCATTTTTGACATGTCCGAGAGAAGATGACATCAGCGGTGACATCACTGACCCCTCCAGGGCCGGGCACCCCCCAAGCTGTGCCCACATCAGGGTGGACCCCCCCACTAATTTGCCCATTCCCACTCATTTCTGACATGTCCGAGAGAACGCGGCGTCAGCGATGACATCACAATTTGCTCATTTCCACTGATTTCTGACACTGAAAAGCGATAACGTCAGAGCAGCACCACCCACCCATCACGCCACAAAAATGACGTCACGGTAATTACGTCACAGCGACGTCACCTCCTCATTACCCCACTGCGGCTGTTCTTTGACGCCAAAAAGAGAAAATGACGTCGCAATGACGTCAGGACCCCCCCGGCGGTCAGATGGGACTGTGCAATGTCGTAACGCAGGGCGCACACGTCACGCAAGCGCGTGCTACTCCCATTCATCATCTCCATGAACCGGAAGGATCAAAAGCGTTTCTTCCCGCGCCGGGCCCCACAGTCACGCCACTACTCTGAAGTCACGGTGATATCACCGTTCTCATCTAGCTCCCCCCCCTTCCGTTTCAGCCCCCTCCGCACCACCGCCCGCCGCCCCCCCGTCCCGGTTTCTGCCCTCTCCGCCCCTCACGGCCGCTGTTCGCCGCACCGCGATTCTTAATTAGTAATGCTAATTTATTCACGCAACGCCACGCCCCCCCTTCGCCCTCCTGCTTTACGGCAACTGGGGGGGATTTGCGACAGCGCGCGCGCGTGGTGCTGCGGTGAGGGGAGCGGGGGCGCTCGGGGCTCTCCGAAGGGGTCCCGGGGGTTCGCGCTGCCCGCGGGGCGCTGCTGCCACCGGCGATGTGTCTTTAGAGGGGTTTTAGGGCGGGGGCGTCCCTCTGGGGGTCGTGCCAGGCCATGGATGTCAGCAGCCCGACGCGGGCGCTGAGCCCGGAGCGGGGTCCCGGGCAGGCGGAGCCGCCGCCCGCCGCCCCCTCGGCCGAGCACGTGCTGCTGCAGGCGCGGCTGGCGCTGTCCGAGCGGCCGGGAGCCCTCCGGGAGCTGGGCGCGCTGCTGGAGGCGGCGGATCCGCGCTGGCTCCTGGGCTCGGCGAGCCCCGCGGCGCTGGGCTCGCTGGCCGCGGCCCTGGGCGGCTTCGCGGCTCCGCCGCGCCGGGAGCAGGACGGGACCGAGCCCCCCGGGCAGGACGCAGCGCTGGCCGCCGTGGCTGAGCGAGCGGAGCGCGTTGGCGCCGTGTTCCTGCTCCTGCTCCAGAAGCTGGAAGCTGCCAAGAGTCAGGAGTCGCTGGGGATGGCCGTGGTGGGGCCCGTCCTGCGCCGGGTGCTGGGACACGCGTTCATCTTCGCCGTCACGCACAAGGACGAGAGGCCCTGGACCACGGCGAGCACTCGGGCAGTGGCTCAGGAGCTGCTGGAGCGGCTGCTCCAGGCTGCCGGCTGCGGGTCCGTGGCGGAATTCCTGCGGGGAAAGGAGGGGGATGAGGAAGGAAGATTCGGAGCAGTGATGGGGCTCCTGAAGCAGGAGTTAACCAAGTGAGTGCGAAGGGGAACGTGGCGCTTGGAGGGTCTCTGTGTAGGAAATGCTGGGAAACGGAGCTCAGGCTCAAGAGATGCTAAACAGGAGGCCAGGAGCTTTACAAATGCCCAGCAGTGGAAGGTGCTGGGGGATGATTGTCAAGTTTGCTGCCAGCTGAGAACCTCAAGTGCACGGGAAATGAGTACTCTCAGTGTTCCCTGAGCTGTGTTTGTCCCTCCAGAGACACCTGGAAGCGTAACCCAGGCTCCAAACACGTATTCTCCTGGACTCTGCTCCACGTCAGCCGGCCCTGGCTGTGCCCTCACCTGGAGCGGGTGCTGCCGCCCGCGCTGCTCCTCTCCGATGACTTCCAGGAGGAGAACAAAGTGCTGGGCGTGCGCTGCCTGCACCACATCGTCCTCAACGTGGTGAGGGAGGGAGGGCAGGGCTTGGAGCCCTTTCCGGGTGTTGCTGACAGAAGGGTCAATCCCAGAATGTCCTGAGCTCGAGGGGACCCACAAGGACCAGAGTCCAACCCCCGGCCTGGCACAGACACCCCAACAATCTCATCCCTGCGAGCGGTGTCCAAGCAGCTCCTGGGGAGCCTGGGCAGTACCCAGCACCCTAAAATCCAACCTAACCCTGCCCTGGCACAGCTCCAGCCATTCCCTCGAGTGGGTCAGGTTCCTAACTTCTCCTCCTGGCGCACGGCAGGGCTTACCCTGCGTTCACAGCAGTTCCTCACGCTCGGGGTCTCCCAGGGTTTGGGCGGGATGTGCTTTCCTTAGGTTTTAGCAGAATGTGCTGCCCAGGAACAACGCCCTGGTGTCTGTTGTTGCAGCCGGGTGCGGATCTGTGCCAGTTCAACAGGGCCCAGGTGGTGTTCCACGCCCTCTACAACCACCTCTACTCACGGGAGGCCCCTCTCATCCAGGTAGGACGGCTGGGCTTGGGTTTAACGTGCCTTGGGCTATTGGCAGCCGCGCAGTTTAAGGCAGGAGGAGGCTGAGCCTGTTGCCTCTCACAGTCCAGTCAGGCTGTCACCAGCCTGTGAGACAGAGTAGCTCGGGAGATTCCAGGAAAATGCCAGAGCAGAGGGAATCCTCCTGCCCCGTTCCAGGGCAGGTAACAGGTTTGAAGCACTCGGGCCTGTCGGGTGAGCAGCAGCGGCCGTGGGTGGTCACAGGGTTGGGATTTACTGGGTTTTGGAGAGAACATGAGCTCAGGTTCCCCATCTGTCCCCAAACCAGGCAGTGCTGCTGTGCCTGCTGGACCTGCTGCCCGTCCTGGAGCGAGGCCAGCGGCACCAGGGCCACGGGAGAGCCACGTCCCCCTGGGACCAGGTGCTGCAGCTGGTGCTGACCCACATGGAGGCCGAGCATCGGCTGGCGCTGCGCAGGGTCTACGCGGGGACCCTGCCCGCCTTCGTCACCAGGTGAGACACAGGGGACAGGGGGACCTGGGGGCCCTGCCCACCTTCCTGAGGAGCTGAGAGCAGACCAGATGAGAGCTGTGACCCCACGGGGATGGGCCCTGGGCTTGCACCCAAGGGTATCCTCTGCCTCAGGGTGTGTTTGTGCCTCCAGACTCGGCATCCTCATTGTGAGGCACCTGAAGAGGCTGGAGCGAGTCATCGTGGGCTACCTGGAAGTCTCTGATGGTCCCGAGGAAGAAGCCAGACTGGGAATCCTGGAGACACTGCAGTGCACCATAGAGCACGCCTGGCCCAGGTACCTCTCTGGGGGGATTACACCCAGAAAAGCTCTCCTGGAAGCCCGTCCTGACATGAGTGCTTCATTCCTGTCCTGAATGTTTTCATAAGACCCAAAGCTACTTCTTCTTGAGGAAAAGGCCCTCAAATCCTAAGGGAGAATCTGTCCCAGGAAGCACTTGCTGGCATTACTGAAAAACCTGGCTCCAGAATTAAGCTGGGTTCTCTCTCTCTGGGTTTGACCCACCTTGTGCCTGTTCCAAAAGCATGAGTGGTTACAAATTAAATCAATGTGGAGTAAGCCCTGGGCTGTGCAGGGACAGCACTCCTGCCACACCATCCCGAGGTTCCTGTGTGTCCAGGGCTGTCCTGGCACCCTGACCGAGGCAGCTGCTTCCTCAGGCTGGCACCAGCCCTGCCCCACACCAGAACCAGGAGCTGCTCAGCAAAGCTGTGCTGTCCCCTGCCTTGGGAAGGGTTTGGGATGAGGTGTTGCCCTTGCAGGATGCCCTGCAGGCTCCCCGTGCTCCTCAAGGCCCTGCTGAGGCTGCTCTGGGACGTTCACACGGAGCAGGGCCCGACGCCGGCGCCCGTCAGAGCTGCCCTGCTCCACAGGGCCACCCAGTGCCTCATCCTGCTGGATCGCTGCTCCCAGGGCCAGGTGAAGGTGAGTCAGGGACTCTGTGCCAGTGCCCTCTTCCCTCTCAGCAGGATTTGGCATTTCCCCTCCCCAACATCAATAATCGATTGATCAGTGCCTCGATACCAATCGATGGGGATCAATCTGTGCTTTGCTCCACCCGAGGGCTGGGGGGGCTGGGTGACACCGTAACCCAAGCACTGCAAATGCTGCTTTTCTCCCTGCAGGTGCTGCTGGAAGGGGTGCACAGCAGCTGTGAGGAGAACCAGGTGCGGGAGTGCCTCAGGAAGGTGCAGGAGAGCAGCTGAGGTGCCTGACACTGCTCACCCCCTTTTGTACAGTAAAATTGTTGTATTTATTTAAAGTTCTGTCATTCTTGTCCCACCTGTGAGCCCCACACCTCCCCCAGACACATCCAGGCCACGTGTGGCTCCTCCAGCCTTACAGGAAGCAGCAGAGCCCCCCAGGCCAGGGCCCTTCCTGGAGCAGAGTCTGGGCTGAGCTTTCTGTGGTTGTAGAGGGGGGGGATGTTCCTTTGCTTCATCCAGTTGTACAAACTCACTGCAGTTCCCTGGGGTCAGGACAGAAACCCCGCTGTTCTTGCAGAAAATGTGTGGAATATAAAACCAGGAGTCACTGAGGGTCCTGTCCAGGGGTGGAAGGTGGGGACACCCTGCAGTGCCATTCTGGTGACACATCTGGAGCTCTGCCAGTCAGTACAAAATGGGATCAGGGAAGGTTCAGGCTGCTTTTGTCTTGGTGCTTGGCTCTGTTTCCTCTTCGTACTCTATTTCAATGTAGGGACGTTTTCTCCTGGCTGGGCCCTTCAGGGGAGTTTTCCCTTTAGATTTGGGGTGGGAGGCTTTCTTCTCTACTTCTTCCTCCTCTTCCTGCTCCTCTTCACTGCTCGTCTCCAACTTATCCATGTCCTGAGGAAGAATTGGGTGACGGGAGTGATGTCAGAGCAGGCTGTGTAACTAAACCTCCTCTTTTCCCCAAAATCACCTCGTGGATGATCCCATTCCACAATCCCTGGCTCCAGAGGAGCTGGGCTGGGGTCCCACTGTACAATTCTCTTCCACAACTCCGATTTGGCTGCCTCCTCCCCATCCCCAGAGACACCCAAGGCTGGAGGTGCCCATCCAGCTCAGCCTCAGTTTGCACCTGGTGCTTCACCTACCTCGAAGTCGCTGAGCTCGCTGTCCTCTGCTTCCACAAACTCCCTTTTGTCCACGTCCTGCAGGGAACAGAGGCAGGGACTGAGCACAGCAGTGCCACGACTCGTGCAAGAGCCACCACAAGGTTGTTCTGAGCTCTCCTGAGGTGTTCTCAGCCAGCAGGTGGAGGCACCTGAGAGCACCAGGGCAGGGCTGAAAGCTTTACCTCATCATCATCTTCATCTTCTTCCCTCTCTGCATCCGACTCGCTCTCGCTCTCTGCATCTTGCTGTTGGAGGGCCTTGTCAAAGGCGTGGATGGGGAAGTTGTAAATGTCTCCATACTGAAAGGAAAATGGGGATTTTCCGTAAGCCACAGGAGGAAGATGGACTTTGGGCACGGGACAGCATCAGACTGAGGTGAAAGCCCCTTGCCACGTCTGACCCCATGCTCCTGCACAGAACAGGAGGGGAGCCCTCGTGTTTTGGGGCTCCCTGTGTTTTGGGGAGCCAGGCACCCCCTATCCCCCCCGAAGGCAGCAGCACAGGGGCAGCACTGTGAGCTCTGTGTGACCCTCACCGTGTCCTGCTTCAGCCTTTCCAGCAGCTCCTTCTCGATGGCATTGTCCAGCTGGGCAGCAATCAGGGCTTTCTCCTACGGGACACAGAGCAGCTGTGTGAGGCTGAGGGGCAGTGGGGACAGGGGCAGTGGCAGGAGGTGACACGGAGCCATCGCTACCTCTCGCCTGTTCTCGCGCCTCTCGATCTTCCTGCGCAGCGGGACGAGCTTCCTCCTGCAGGGAACGACAGCTCTGGGAATCTGGCAGCCTCTGGCAGCAACAGCCAGCAGCTCCAGCATTCCAAACGTGGCTGCAGCATGTGCAATGTCCTGGGGGCAGCGTAGGCTGCCTCAGGATAACAAAGATCTACAGCTGTTGGAGAGGGTCCAGAGGATGGGGAAGGGTCTGGAGGGGCCACAGGAGGAGCAGCTGAGGGCACCTGGAGCAGCTCCTCCAAGGGGACAGCTCCGATCTCTGCTCCCTGTGACAGAGACAGGACCCAGGGAACGGCCGGAGCTGTGCCAGGGGGGTTGGGATGGATTTTAGGGAAAGGTTCTGCCCCCAGAGGGTGCTGGGCACTGCCCAGGCTCCCCAGGGAATGGGCACGGCCCCGAGGCTGCCAGAGCTCCAGGAGCGTTTGGGCAGCGCTGCCAGGGATGCCCAGGCTGGGGTTGTTGGGGGGTCTGTGCAGGGCCAGGATTTGGGGTCAGTGATCCCTGTGGGTCCCTTCCAGCTCCGGACATTCCCTCAGTGCATTTATACACCCGACTCCCTGCGGCTCATCCACGCCACACAGATCCATGTCAAACCCCTCAGGAAAACAGTGACCAGCTCCACGTCCAGCAGTGCCAGCAGCTCAGGAGAGGGGCAGCAGCTCCATAAGCCACCAGTGGTCACTCCATGGTCACTCCCTGTGTCCCTTACTGTCTCTTGAGGGTCAGCTTGCGGATGCGGATCAGGTACTGCGTGATCTTGGTGAACCTCTGCTTGCACTTGTGCCGGATGAAGCGGGGCCAGTAGATGAGGTTCTCATCGATCTCCTCCAGAGCCTTCTCGTAGTTCTTGCTCAGCAGCACCTGCGGGGACAGGGGAAGGGGTGGGTGACAGAGCAGGACAAAGCAGGGACGCTTGGGAGGGGCTGCATCGCTCCCAGAGTCACGGAGCCATTAAGGAAAAGCCCTCCAAAGTCGTGAACTCCACCCTGTGCCCGATGCCCACCTTGTCCCCAGCCCAGAGCTCTGAGTGCCACCTCCAGGGATGGGCACTCCAAACCTCCCTGGGCAGCCCCTGCCAAGGCTTCAGCACCCTTTCCATGGGGAAATTCCTGCTGCTGTCCAACCTGAGCCTCCCCTGGTCCAGCCTGAGGCCGTTTCCTCCCTCCCGTCACTGCCGTGTCCCCAAGCTCACCCGCTCCCAGAGGCGCCGGGGAAACGCCGCCCGCTCGATCGTCTTCATGTAGAGATAACAGCGACCTGGAACAGGGAACAAACCCCACTGAGTGCCACACCCAGGCGTTCCCTCGACACCTCCAGGGGTGAGGACTCCAAACCCCCCCGGGCAGCCCCTTCCAAGGCCTGACTGCGCTCTCCATGGGGAAATTCCTCCCGCTGTCCCCGCTCCCACCTTTCTCCTCGCGGACAGTGGCGTACTGGCTGTTGGCCAGCGGGCAGGAGGAGCGGTTGCACAGCCCCGTCAGGTTGTACTCGTTCCGGCAGAAGTTCTGCGTTTTGGTGCTGGGAAAGAGGGGACAAGGAATTAATGAGGGAAAAGCAGGAAGACCCCACTGCCCCTCCAGCTCACCCCATCCTCTGTGACTCGCAGCGAGTGGTGGCACAGGGGGGACACTGTGGGGTTTGAGGGGTAGCCGAGCGTGTCCCTCCAGTTCCTTTCCCTGCTGGATCCCCCCAAAGCCCCACCCCGTCCCCCCAAACTCACGTCATCTTGTAGGAGCAGAACTGCCTGTTCCCCAGCATGCTCCAGACAACCTGCGAGCACAAACAGCGGGTGACACACCGCGACACCCCTCACCCGGCCCCCCACGTCCCCCGCCGGCTCCGGCAGCCCCCGGTGCGGCTCTGACGCCGGAAACCTCACAAACATTGGGGTTTTCTCCATGTTCCCCCAGCAGGGAGAGCGCGGTGCTCCAAGAAGCGCAGACACATCGCATCTGCTGCTGCCGAATGCCCGTTCTCAGCCCCCGGCCCAGCTGCCCCCCTCGAGCCACCCCCGCGCCGGGGACTGGGGACCCCCGGCCACGTGGGACGGGCGCACGGCCGGGCCCAGCGGCGGGGCGGGCGTTTGACACGGGGCCGTAAGAACGGTCGGACTCACATCGTCCGAATGCATGGTGGCGGTGCCAGCGGTGCCAGCGGCGGCTCAGAGGTGCCAGTGACGGGGACAGCGGTGCCCGCGGCGGTGACTGACGGTGCTGGCGGGGCCGGCCGCGCGGGCTAGGGCGCCGCCATTACCGGAAGGGGCCGGGGCGCGCGAAGTCTCGCGAGAGCGGCGGTGCTGGGGGCGGGAAGGGGGCGGGCCCCGCTGTCATGGCGGCCGTGGCGCCTCCCCTCAGGGCGGGCATCGAAGGAACCCCCGGCACGAACAGACGCTGAGGGGCCCTGAGCAATACGTTTGGTGTGGGTTAATTCCGCACTCTGGAGCCGTGGGAGAAACTGCGGATTCTCTGCTAAACTCTTCCCTCAGAGCTTTCGAGACCCCCCGGCTGAAGCACCTGACATATCCCCATTAAATACAGTGATCTGACTGGCTTTGTTGGCTGAGTCTAAACCTTATTCCCACCTCAGTTTCTTTAGAGTTCTTCAAACGAATAAATTAATTTAATGTATGTTGGGAAGGACACACGAGCTCTGAGTAGCACAGACATAGCACAATACATCAAACTGTACCAAGACAGAAACAAAGGTTTTTTAGCGTCCTCAGAGGAGCAGTGACATTGTAGTGACATCTTTATTGCCAGCTGCCAGCTGATTCCATGGTTCAGTCCCACAGTGGCTTCACTAAAGGCCTGGAGCCTCCAAATCCTGGTGGTTGGAGAAGAGGTTGGAAATTCAGCCTCCCACGAGTGTGGAATAGGCAGGTTTGGCTGTGGCTGCTCACACATCCGCGTTCTGTAGCCGGAATATTGGCTCCAGAGCAGGGCACGCATTCCTTGCCGTGGCTACTCCACATTTCCTGCCTCGCTGTCGCTCTCCTCCGTGAGGGGGAATTCCCGCAGGGCTTCCTTTGGGGTGTAGCTTTTGGGTTGCATGGGGCACTCCTGGCTCAGGATGGCCTGGGTGAAGCAGAGCAGAAATCACGCTTTAATAAAAACAATGATTTGTTTGAGCAGTTAACAGGAGCATTGTCACATTGGCAAAAAGCCAAAGCTGGCTTTTCCCCAGGGAATACGAGCCGTGAGCACAGGGAAGGACGCTCGAAACTTTCCTGCTTTTATCGGAGTTTTTTTGTTGCTTTTTGAGGGCAGAACAGAGCCCACCAGGGAAGACGCAACCCCTGGCAAATTTATTCTTAATTCCCCCAAATCCCTGGGATATGAAACTCCAGGAAAGCATCCCTGACTGACCATCTTCTCCTCTGTGGCCGGGGGGCTGCGCAGGAGGCAGCAGAGCGGGGCGTAGGCCATGTTCAGCACCCCGATGATGACCATCAGCCAGGGGAAGCCGAGGGCTCGCACAATCGCCCCGCCCGTGGAGGGGCCTGCAAATTCAAACATCAAAAAGGGACAGAACGCCAGGGGGATACACCCTGAGTAGCTACACCGTGAGTAAAGCTCTCCTACCGATGGCAAAGCCCATGCAAAAGGCCACGTCGGCGATGGCGTACACGGTGCCGTAGGCAGAGGTGTGGCGCAGGTCCACCAGGTAGCCCATGATGGGCATCATGGAGGAGTCCACCATTCCTGGCCGGAGCAAGGACAGGCTCCTCAGTCCCTGCTGCCCCGGGGGAGCTGCCCGGGAGCAGCCGCAGCACCCCCAGCTCACCTATGGCAAAGCCCAGCCCGGCGTTGGGGCCGATCAGGCCGTAAATGTTGGTGGCCAGAGGGACCTGGGAGAGGAGAGAGAGGAGGTGTGAGGCCAGAAGAGCTGTGGGAGGTGGGAGGGGGGGACACAGGGCATGGAATCACAGAATGGGTTGTGTTGGAAGGTTAAAGACCACCTAATCCAACCCCCTCTGCCATGGGCGGGGACACCTCCCACTGTCCCAGGGTGTTTGGCCTTGGACACTGCCAGAGATCCAGGGGCAGCTGCAACTTCCCTGGGAATTCCATCCCAGCCCCTCCCCACCCTCACAGGGAGGAATTCCTCCCCAATATCCCACCTAACGCTGCCCTCTGTCACTTTGAAGCCATTCCCTGTGTCCTGTCCCTCCATCCCCTGTAAGTATTCTCTCCCTGTCTTCCCTGCAGGCTCCCTTCAGGTCCTGGACCACCACCATTTGGTCACCCCAAAGCCTTTTCCAGGCTGAGCAATCCCAAATCTCTCAGCCTGAAGATCTGGAGACCTTTCCCAGATCTGCAAAAACCCATCCAGAGGTGCAACCCCTCAGCATCTGCTGTGCCAGGACCATGAAAATCCCTGTGGATTCTCCTGCTACTCACACAGAGGAGGCTGATTCCCACCACAGCCATTCCAATCATGGAGCACAGCCACCTGCAAAGTGAGCAGAGGGCAGGAGTTCTCAGCCTCGAGCAGAACCTGCTGAAATTTGGGCTGGGCTGAGCCAAAATCTTTAATATCCCACTTACCTGCCCATCCTGTTAGCCAGAATCCCAAAGACGTTGGTGCCAATGAGGTAGGATATGCTGGCAGGCAGGAATGCCATCCCTGGAGAGAGAAGGGATTAAAAAGAATGTTTCATGCCCAGAAAAACCCAGATTTGCACCAATTTTCATTCCCTAATTGCCTACTTTGGAGAATACACGAGCCAGGCCAGGCATGTGAACATCTCCTCTCATAATTTCTCCCTCTCCCACGTCTCCACATTTTCCCTCACTAAATAAAGAGGAATAACACAACTGCTTAAGTAAAAAGCTCGGGGATCATTATGTAGCTCACGATTAAATATTTGCTCTCCCTGCAGCTTTACCAGGTGTTTATTTTTCATATCCTCTCCTGCTGACAGTAAATAAAAGTGATCAGCTCCATTTCCCTGGGACAGCTTCCTTGTTGGAACACGCTGATTTGTGTTTGGTTTCCTCTCCTCTCTCTAACAGCTACAGAATATGGTTAATCCTGCGGATTTTGCCCGAATTTCCCAGAATTATGGGAGGAGACAAAATAAAGAAGCCCCTTGGGTCCGGAACAGCTTGTGGTGGGTGGGTTGGTGCTGAACTCTGAATCCAAACTGCTCTCACATCTCAGGTACCTGAACATCTTAGGGAATATCTTTGGGATTTTGTTTTGTTAAGTCACCTCAAAGCTCCTCTCGGTGACAGGGGAGCCCTGAGTGCTTTTTCCCTGCGTTCTGTCCCTTCTCCCGCTCCCAGAATCCCTGGGTGCCGCTTTCACCTTGCCCATCCTTGCTCCAGAGAAGCAGCCGAGGCTTTTAGTGGCTGCCTGCCCAGAGGATAACTCGATCAGGAGCAATTCCAGCCCCCTGCTCCAAGCCTGCAATCCAATTTGGGATCTAAGTGCAGCCCGGGGCACCCCCCCGGTCATTCCTGCGCCAATTGGGTTTTATAACCATTACTGGTTATTTCTGCAGCGAACACAGGCGCTGTTATCTCCACATCCCATTTTCCGGGCAGCTGGCAATCAGCACAGCCCATCCTGCCCTGCCTGGGATGCTGGGAACGGCCTCGTTTCACTCGGAGCTGCCTCTGCAGAGCCCATCTGGCCTCCACAATCGCAGCCCAGCACGAGCCCATTGTCTGCCCTGCAGAAGATGGGCTCCCGGGGCACCCCACAGCCTCCCTGCCCCGTTACTGCTCTGCTGGGGAGCAAATTCCATACAATTTTTGCAATAACAGAGCAGAGCACACGGCACAGCCACCACTGAGGATGTTTCCAGCTGGAATTGGAGCCGTGCACAGCCTGGGATCTCTCACTCCACAGGCATGAGGGCAGATGTTTCCTTCTTTTTATGGAGTGATATAAAAGATGATTCAATCCCTCCCGCAGTGCCCAGGCAGGGACAATTCTTGGTCCCTGGAAGTGTCCAAGGAACACCTGGACATGGCACTCAGTGCTCTGGGCTGGTCACAGGTTGGACTCGGTGGCCTGGGAGGGTTTTTCCGAATGATCCTGTGATCCTAAACTCTCTGAAGCTCAGGGGAAGAGGCTGCAAAGCTCGGGACCTACCGAGCTGCCACTGTGGGGAGCACATGGTCTGCAGCATCCAGATGGGCAGCGTGGGCTCCAGCATGGCCACCCCCATGTTGGAGAAGCAGAGGGCTCCTGGAAAAGGGAGAAGAGGGAGGAAAGCTCCATTTTAGCCCTTTTTGCTGCTGTTTCAAGCAGGCACGAGGGAGTCTTTAACCAGGGGACAAACGTCCACCTTTACCTGCAGCCACCAGGATGTAGGGGTCTCGCAGCAGGGTGGACAATGGGGTGGCTTTGGTGCTCTGCACAGGGGGCAAGGTGGGCTGGGGGCTGTGCGTGCCCTCTCCTGGTCCTGGCACAGCCCCCGGCCCTGGGCAGTGCCCACCTCCCTCACCCAGCACCGCTCAGGCCCGTGCTCACCTCCGGGGAGATCCGGGAGGGCTGCAGGATGCACAGCTGCAGAGCTGGGGACAGAACACTGCTGATGGCTCCTTCCTGCAGGCACCACCCCTCCCAAGCACCTCTCCTTCCCCTCAGCCCGACCCATCCCAGCAGCAGAACCCTGGGATTCAGGAGCTGCTTGGGGACATGGTTGGAGCGGGCAGGGCAGGAGGGAGCAGCAAAACTGCCCCGAGTGTGTTGGGAGGTTTTGTCAACCCCTGAAGCAGTCAAAAGTGCAAATGCTCCCACCAGGCTGCCATCTGGGGAGCTGCCACCGGAGTGTGACAGAGATGGGATGTGGAAAAGGAAAGGATTAAAGCAGGAAGTGTGATAGGCACGAGGCCCACGTTTCATTTTGCAGCAGCTCTTGCACGCTCCATTATGGATATCTTGTTTTGCAGCCAGACAGGGACGGTAACTGGGGTTGTAATTTAATTAGCTCCAGGCTTCCCACTGCAAATGCAGTTCCTGCTGGCTGGAACTTTGCTGTGGCACTCAGAAGGCTCCCGTGGCCTTCGTCTGGGGGCAAGAACAAGGCACCATTTCTGCTGGCAAAGCCTGATTCCTTCACGGCACCAAGAGGCTGCACACAAGGGTGTCTTGCCAAAGAATTCACAGTTCAAAGAGCTTCACTAAACGTGCTGTTTGAGCCATGAAAGGAATCAGGGGGTTTATTAAGTAATGAGGGATTAATTCCTGCTCTGTTGCTGTGTCAGTCATCTGGAGACAGCAAACATGTGATTTAGCCCTGACAGAATAACCAGTGCTGATGGTACCACCCATCCGTGTTAATGGGCCTCTTCTTCCCCACAGACTCTGCCTGAAGCATCCATATTCCAATCTTTTCACATTTTCTTTATTTGTAGGGCTAAACCCTTTGGTTTCTCACCTCCATCCAGAAGGGCGAGGAAGGCCAGCACCAGGAAGGGCGACGCTTTCCCCACGAACTCGTACATGATGCTCCCGAAGGGTGCCCCGACTGCAAGGGAAGGGCTGGGTCACACCCTGGCAGTGCCACCGTCCCCCGAGCCTGGAGCTGCTCTGGGTCCCTGCTGGGTGTTTGGGAAGGTGTCGGTCCCACAGGGAATGGGCAGAGGGAGGGAGGGAGGGAGGGAGGGGAGCACCCAGCCTGTGGAAGGCACGGCCAGGCAGGTGGGATTGCAGGAGCAGGAGATGCAGCGGCCGTGCCCCGTTGGGAACAGGGGCTCCTTACTCAGCAGTCCCAAGGCCAGGCCTCCCAGGGCAATGCCCATGGCACTGCCCCTCTCCGAGTCGTCCGGGTACACGCTGGCCAGCAGGCCCAGGCCTGGGGGGCACAGGCAGAGCCCACCTCAGCCTGGGCCCATGGAGGGGGCTCCTCTCTGGAAGCCGCTGGGATTTGGGGGAGGTTCAGCTGCTCCCTGGCTGGGGTGGGTGCAATGAGAAGGAGGAGGAGGATGACGATAACCCAGCCGAGGGGAGCTGACGCAGGGACTGAGGTGTAGCCAAAAGCTTCACCTGCCACCGATGAGAAGGAGGAGCCGACGCCTTGGAGGGCTCTGGCGATGAGCAGCAGGGTGTAGGTGCCTGAGAAAGCAAACACTGCGGAGGGAGGGGAGAGCTGGGGTCAAACCCTGCAGCACAGGGCAAGGCTGGCCCCAGCTGGCACCAGTTTGAGGGCAGCGAGATGTCCTTGTCACCCTTTCCAGAGCCTGGGTTCTCTGCTCTGTCCTTTCTCACACAGAGCAGAGGAGTCTGTGCTGTGCAGTGTGGGGAGGGCAGAGGGGAGGGCGATACTCACTGACTGTGGAGAGGAACATGATGGTGAACCCAATGAACATGGGGATGTGGTATCCGATCCTGGAACGGGAACAAAGAGGCCCCAGCTCAGGAGGGCTCCTCATTCCCCCTGGGAAATGTGTGTGGGCTGGGGAGCAGCTCCTGAGGGGGAGATGTGCCCACAAGTGCTGGCCAAGGGGGCCCCCCGTGCCCCCCCAGTAACACTGCAGAGCCCACCCAGGGACACAGCTCTGCTCCCCAGCCCATCTGCCCACCCCAGCACAGCTCACTGTGTCTGCAGGAGACAAAGAAAACATGAAAATAACATTTTATCCACAACAGACTGGGAAGCTGTGTTTGTTTATTCCGTGGTCGCTGGTATTCAACAGCATCTGCCAGCACCTGAGGAGAGCACGAGCGAGGTTTGTGCTGGGATATAAACTCACAAGCCATGTGCAGGCTGTTAGAAAAGGTAAAATTCCTGCCGTTTTCGTGGCTGTATTCTCCCCCTTGCTATTCCCCCCCGCAATCTTTGTGATTCCTCAGCTCCTGGTGGTTCCAGCAGCAAGCAGGAGCCGAGGAATCGCATGGAATTGCAGGAACCCCGGGGTCTGACCTACCTGTTGGTCAGCAGACCCACCCAGGGGTTGACCAGCAGCTGGACCAGAGCCTTGGAGGCGAAGAGCAGCCCCACTCGGGTGTTCTCCTGGGCCAGGAACTCCCCACCCTCCAAGCAGCCCCCGGGTGGGGTTTGGGGGGTGCTGGGGGGGTGTCCTGGGGTGCTGCTCCCCGACCCGTTCGGCAGCTCCACGGTGGTGTTGTCAAAGGAGGAGAGCACAGAGGAGAAAGGAGGAGCCCTCGGGGCTGCAGGAGTTGGCTCAGGCAGGGCTGAGCTCACAGAGCTGTTGGCACCTTCGTACTCTGTCGTGTAGAGGAAGGTGGGGACGATGGGTACTGGAAAAAAAGCCAGGAGAAGGATTAATTTGGGATTTTCCTCCATTTTTTAGCTCGGCATGCAGCTGAACTGAGCGGTGCTGGCCGGGTGGGGGGGTCCTGGAAGGTCCCCTGGGCAGGGAACCCCTGGCATCACCCGGGACTGATGGAGCAGACTGTGCCCCCAAAGAGCCCCACTCTGTAGCCCTGAGACAGACCCCACAAAACCCCACTCTGTGCCCCCAAGCAGCCCCAAAGAGCCCCACTCTGCACCCCCCGGCAGCCCCAAGCCCCGTACCCACGACGGTGAGCAGGATGTTGTCCAGCAGCAGTGCCACAAACACCACCACCAGCACCAGCCTGGGCGAGGCCCTGCCCGTGGCCAGCCAGTGCTGGGACCCGGCCGGGGACATGTCCAAGGTCCTGTGGGCTCCTGGGCTCAGGGGTCAAGGCCTCCAAAAACCTGCCAAGAGAAGATTCCAGGTTAAACCTCCCTCGGATCAGGGCTTCTCCCTGGGGAACGCAACTCCTAGGGTCACTCAGTGCATCCCCAGGATCTCTGTGCCTTCCCCAAGATCTCTGTGCCATCCCCAGGAGCTGGGAGTTCTGGGATCTGGCTGCTTTTTCCAGGAGCTGGGTGCTTTTTTCCAGGAGCTGGGAGCTTTTCCCAGGATCTGAGTGCCATTCCCCAGGTGCCATGTGCTTTTCCCAGGATCTATCTGCTTTCCCCAGGATCTGGGTGCCATTCCCCATGGTCTGGGTGCCCTTCTCAAGATCTGGGTGCTGTCCCCAAGAGCTGAGTGCTTTTCCCAGGATCTGTGAGCTTTCCCCAGGAGCTGGGACCACCAGCTCTGCTATCAAATGACGTGTTTTCATCAATCCTGCTTTTAAAATCCCAGCTGGAGCGTTCTCAAACCATTCCCGAGGCATCTTGTACCTGCTTCAAGGCATCGTTTAAGCCTCCTCACAGAGACTCCAAGCACAGATCAAGCCTCAGCTTATCCAAGGTAATCTTGACATCTTTTATTCCCTGTTTGTTCTTTGGAGATTCAATTGAGCCTCAAAGGAAATTCATTTACGTTCCGTGTCTTTCGATTGAAATGTCAGGGCCAGACACGGCACTTCAAAGCCTCATGGATGTGATTGAGATCGAAGCTTCCACGGAAACAACACTCCAAAAATATCCCTCCGAAATTTGCATTAAACCAACCAATTGAACCCCCCAGCTCCTGGGGACTGAGTGGCAAAATGGATGGAGCTGAGTCCAAGCTCTCCCTCTTCCCAGTAATCCTGGGCTTTCCTGAAATCCCAGGCAATGGGAGTTGCCAGGCTTTCATTACAAAAAGCAAGCACTCCAAATGCTTTGTCATCACGGGGAAGTGCCACACGAGGTGGAAAACTCTCACTGCACCTCCAAGGAAATCCCAAACACCAGAATTCATGCAAAAGAGTATGAATATAAATAAATTTAAGAGAGAGAAAGCAGAGGCAATAAAGACACGTAGTTTAAGCTCTCCCTGTCCCCTTTCTCTGCTGTATGGAGCAGAGGAAAATGTTCTCTTACCCCGGCACCCATCTGGGAGCGTGGAGCTGCTGCCGCTGCCTCGCCGAGCTCTGATCCCCCGGGATTTACGATTCCCTGTTATCAGGAGAGGAGAGGAGTGTCCCTCGTCCCCGCAGGTTTAATTGGAACCTCACACGAGTGTCCTGGAGCTCTCTGTGCGTCAGCAGGGGTGGGCTGAGGGCTGGGAGCGGGGCAGGAATGTTTATCCTCACTCCCAGCTTCCAGCAGGACTGATTCCTCCCCAAGCACCAGAATTCCTGCCTGGATCTGGGCACCTGGCCTGGCATTTTGGAGCTCTGGGAGATGTGGGTACCAACAGGTTGTGGTCCCTCCTCACCTCAGTGCTGCCTCTGCCCCATGGGATGCTCTCCATGGCTTTTCCCGGTGCCGTTATCCTGCCTCCAGGGACAAGGAGATCTTCCTGGACCAGGCAGGCTGGTTCCTCACAGGCAGAGGGGGATGGAAGATCCCCCCAGGCACGGCGAGGTTCTGCAGAGGCCGTTGGCAACGGACTCTCTTTTCCTCCAT
The DNA here is from genome assembly GCF_020740725.1 of Corvus hawaiiensis. Classification (NCBI taxonomy): domain Eukaryota; kingdom Metazoa; phylum Chordata; class Aves; order Passeriformes; family Corvidae; genus Corvus; species Corvus hawaiiensis. The sequence continues at coordinate 2,379,570 of NC_063239.1, read as the reverse complement.
CATTTCTGCTTTCTTAAACTTTTGACACTTGGCTCCATGATTTCTCTTTTAAACGCCAAACCGATACCATCCTTCATCCAGGACGCAGAGATTTACTGCAGGGAGAGGGAATAAATCCTGAACAGATTCACCTTTCCTCCTCTGGCACGTAAATCTGCCGCTGGGGCCATTTGTCTGCCTCCTGCCTGGCCCCAAAACCATTGCCAATAACGGCAGATGAGAACATCCTGCCCAGGAATTCCCTGGGTGGGCATTAGAGCAGGAGTTGAAGCCTTTAAGTGGATTTCACGAGCGGAGAATTGAATGCCCGGGCCTGGAAATTGCTTTCCCGGTGTGTGGAGCCGAGGCAGGGCATGAGCAGTGCAGCAGCACCATCTGCTGAGAGAGCCCGGGGAAGGATCCAGACTCTCCTCCAGCATGTGGGGACCTTCCTCTTTCTCTTTTTTTACCTTTTACTCCCTCTTTTTCTTAATTTAATCCTTTTCTTAATTTAATCCTTTCTCTGGAATTATTTATTCTCTTTGCTCCCTCCTCAGGAGGTTTCGTTTCCCCCAGCACCTCGGCTTGGCTGCTCCCCCGAGCAGCACAGAATCACCCAGATCTCTTTGCACTTGTATTTGCCCCAAATATTTCCAGTTCTGAGCCAGCAGGAGGGAGGGGATTGGCTTCTGACCCCGATCCGTTCTGACTCACTGCTGCGTCTTTCTCACTTTCTTTCCCTTTTTCTTCCTTTTGTTTTTTATTCTTCTTTTTCTCTATTTTTCCATCTCTTATTAGTTTTACCTTTTTCTCTTTTTCTCTTTTATTTTTCTTCTTTCCTTTCCCTTATTTTCCTCTTCCTCTTTTCTCTTTTCCTTTTTCCTCATACCTTTCCCCTTTTGACTATTCATTTTTTTATTCTTATCTATTAACCTCTCCCTCTCTTCCTCTTCCTCTGCCTCTTCCTCTTCCTCTGCCTCTTCTCCTTCCCCTTCCCCTTCTCCTTCCCCTTCCCCTTCCTCTTCCTCTTCCCCTTCTTCTTCATCTTCCCCTTCCTCTTCCTCTTCCTCTTTCCCTTCCCCTTCCCCTTCTCCTTCCTCTTCCTCTTCGTCTTCCCCTTCCTCTTCCTTTCCCCCTTCCCCTTCCCCTTCCCCTTCCTCTTCCTCTTCCTCTTCCTTTTCCCCTTCCCCTTCCTCTTCCTCTTCCCATTCTCCTTCCTCTTCCTCTTCCTCTTCCTCTTCCTCTTCCCTTTCCTCTTCCTTTTCCTTCTCCCCTTCCCCTTCCTTTTCCTCTTCCTTTTCCTATTCCCCTTCCTCTTCCTCTTCCCCTTCCTCTTCCTCTTTTTCTTCCTCTTCCCCTTCCCCTTCCTCTTCATTTTCCCCTTCCCCTTCTCGTTCTGTTTCCTCCTCCCTTTTCCTTTCCTTGTCCCTTTTTCTTTCTTTGTCCCTTTTTCTTTCCTTTTCCTTTCCTTGTCCCTTTTCCTTTCCTTGTCCCGTTTCCTTTCCTTGTCCCTTTTCGTTCCCTTTCCTTGTCCCTTTTCCTTTCCTTGTCCCTTTTCCTTTTCCTTTCCTTGTCCCTTTTCCTTTTCCTTTCCTTGTCCCTTTTCCTTGTCCCTTTTCCTTTTCCTTTTCCTTTTCCTTTTCCTTTTCCTTTTCCTTTTCCTTTTCCTTTTCCTCTCCTTGTCCCTTTTCCTTTCCCTTTCAGGACCCGGGACAGCTCCGGCCCCGCCCCGGCCGCGGTGGGCGTGGCCAGGCGGGAAGGGGCGTGTCCTCCCCGCTATAACCGCGCATGCGCGCGCGCCCCCTCAGCAGCCGGTCCGACATGGCGGCGGTGCGGGCGCTGCGCGGGGCCGTGAACGGCGCCGGGCCCGGCGGGCCCCGCGAGCAGGCGGCGGCCCTGACCCGCGACTTCCTGTCCCAGCCGCGCCTCAGTGAGTGCGGGGGACCCGGGGGGCTGCGGGGAGGGGGGGGTTGGCCCTGCTCGGGGGCCGCGCACCGGCCGGGCCGCAGCGCCGGGCCCGGGCAGGCCGCAGCCCCAGGCTCGCCCATCCCCTCAGAACAGTCTGGGGTCGGGCTGTTAATTAACAATCTTAATTACCCCCGGCAGCGCGGGGAGTTGTGCAGCCCAGCCCGCTGGTGACACGGGCTGTCCCGTGTCCTTCGTAAAAAGCCGGCCTTTATACCTGGAACTGGAAATGGTGGCGGTGGGATGGAGTCTGTTCCTTTAACACTGAATTGAGAAATCGGGTGAAAAAGGGGAAATGCAGGACTTTGGTAAACTCCCTTTATTGCAGCGCGGTGGGGAGCAATCAGAGTGTGTGAAGACGTTTTTTCTGGCACCAATTACATAAAATGACTTTACCTGTGCCCTAAATAGCACCAGGACCTGCAAGGTGCTGCCCAGGAGCTTCTGGGTGATGGATCCTTTGGAAATATCCGTCAGGTTTGGAAGCCAAATCCACCATTTCAATTCCAGCCTCCCTTTAAGTCTTTACTGTGGAGCGGAGGCTTCTGTCAGGGTCGGAGCCAAGGTGACTCCATCCTCAATCCAGGTTTTTCCACGTAGATTCCAGCTTTTCCCTGAACTGGCATCAAGCTGGGGATGGAAAATGTTTCAAGTTGTGTTTGGTTTGTCGTGGAACTGGTTGATCCTGGTGCAAAGGGGAATTCTGAGGGGCTGCTGAGCTGCTCTTGTGGGGAGCTGGTGCTGATTGGTGCCCAGGAAATGTTTTCTCATGGACAGAGCGGGAAGCGAGAGGCTGCTTGAGAAAGAAGCGCTCATGAGACAGTCATGGGACGAAATGCTTCACTCGGGGTCAGGTTTTCCACTTGCTGTGGGCTGCAAACCCTCAGGCTCTGAGCCGATTCTTCCTCCTGGATAATGCCTGGGTGATCTCCCTGCTCAGGGCACAGGAGTGGCCCAGCTGCTGCTGCTGATGAGGAGTAATTAAGGGACAGGGTTCTGTCTCAAGGTGTTTAGAAGGATTTTAGGAGTAAAATTGAGAAATTCAGGTTTAATCCCAGCTCCCCTGAGCCCGGAGCTGATGCAGGTTGGTTTTTGCCCGTTAAGATCTCACATTGCAACAGTTTCAGCTGTTTTATTGCAGTGTAAACACAGAGCTGTTGACAGTGCACACAACACCTGGGGAGCTGCCAGGCCTGCAGAGCCTCCGTGCCTCCCTGGTGCTGATGGAATTGGTGATCCTGGCTGGGGTCTGGATGGCTCCACTCCCCCACTTCCCTTCCTGGGGACCAGGGAGGAACAGTCCCAGCTGCTCCTCGTGACCCTGAGGGAGCTGTGACTCAGGGTTTCCTTCATCAGCAGGTCAAGTGATGCTTTTTCCCTGGGCTGGCAGCAAAATCCTCCCTTGGAATCATGGAATGGTTTGGCTTGGAAGGGCCTTAAAGCCCATCCAGGGCCACCCCTGCCATGGGCAGGGACACTTCCCACTGTCCCAGGGTGCTCCAAGCCCCCTCCAACCTGAGCAGGGAATTCCTGTGATGGCCAGGAAAACACCGGCATCGCATCAGTGTCCCCTGCAGGGCTTTGCAGGAAGCAGCAAAAATGCTGGACACCCAATCCTGCACCTAATCCTTCTTGTGGAGTTCAGAATAAACAGAAATCAGACCCCAAAGCTGCTAAACCCGAGCCCGGTGAGAGGGATGAAATGGAGAAACGGGATCTGGAATATTCCTGAGGAAGTGCCTGACTCATGCCTTGTGTATTTTCCAGCTTACAAAACTGTGTCGGGTGTGAACGGACCCCTGGTTATCCTGGATCAAGTGAAGGTAAATCCCAGCTGTTAATGAAGCTTTTTGAGGGAGAGTTGACAGGAAAAGCTGGGAAAGGTGAAATCTACACTGCTGGGAAATTCCATGGAGCGATTTCGACCCATTTCTGGCTGCTGGGATAAATGGGAAGGTGGGAATTGCTCTAAGGCTGGAGGAAAGGGAGAGGTGCTGGGGAAAGAAAGGAAACAGAGTTTGAGTTTTACCAAACCCCCCAGAATGCTGTTTAAATTCCAAGCTGAGATGAACCTGTTTGCTTTGTTCCTGACCTTTCTGTTTCCACATCAGTGCTCTGGAAAAGGAAGCTGTGGTCAGCTCTGGCTTCTTTTCACGCTACTCTGGAGGGCAAACAGCTGCTGCAGGTTTTTCTGCTTGTCAGATGCTGCACTGGGGCTTTCTGTCACCATTTGGGACTCCCAGGGTCTTCAGAACTGATTCTGACAGCTCCTTCTGCAGCTCCAGCCCCGCAGATGCTGCTTATTCCTATAAAAACGGCTTTAGCCTGGGAGATCTAATACCTTGGGAAGCAGTTTTGTTCTGATGCTAAATTATTCTTAAAACTGAGGAGTTTCTAGGCTCAGAGGTGGTGATTTTTGTTTGCTGGCTGCTGCTGTGCAGTTTAATGCCTTCCCTCCTCCCTCTTTTTCCCCTGAAGTTCCCCAGGTACGCCGAGATCGTGCACCTGACCCTGCCTGATGGCACCAGGAGGAGCGGGCAGGTGCTGGAAGTCAGCGGCTCCAAGGCTGTGGTTCAGGTAGGAGCAGGAGGCTCTTTTTCCATATTTCATTAGTCAGGGTGAGCCCTGGACCGAATCAAACCTGTCTGGTGATGAGCTCTTTTTAAATGGAGACAGTAAATCACCTGCTTATTCCACGTGCAGGTGGCATCAATAATTTTAGGGGATTTCTGACAGTGCACAGTGATTTTTTTAATTCCATCCCGCTGGATTCCTCTGCTGCTGGATTAAAGGAATCCCCTGGAGTTTGCAGTATTGGGTTCCAGATCAGCCCTGTGCTATGTGGGTGCTGGTATGTCTCCTGAAAAGCTGTTTCTTGTTCACATTATTTTACCTGAAAAGCTTGGCAGAGGGAAACACTTGCGATCAAAGGAATTGCACCATGTTTGGTGGTTGTTGCTGATACAATTCATGAATTTTGTTAAAAGCAGGGTTTTGTGGTGTTTTGTGCCAGCACTTTGCTCTTGAAGCCCTTTCCAGAGCAGGAAAGGGGGCTCCAGGTGAAACAGCATTCAGGAGTTATTTTGTGAAGCTCAAAACTTCTGCCCTGGGGTTTATTTTTATTTTTTCGGCTGTATTTGCAGGTATTTGAAGGCACTTCAGGGATTGATGCCAAGAAAACCTCCTGTGAGTTCACTGGGGACATCCTGCGAACCCCGGTCTCAGAGGACATGCTTGGTGAGGGTTCACACGTGGGTGTGAGGAATGAACAGATTTATCCCAAATTACCTGATTTTCACAAGAATTTACGTTTTTATTGTTGTTTCTGTAGGCAGAGTGTTCAATGGATCAGGAAAACCCATAGACAGAGGCCCCATTGTCTTGGCTGAGGATTTCCTGGACATTATGGGTTCGTTCTTAATCCTTTTCTGGTTGGGGGTAAATTCAACCCGGGTGTTTCAGCTTTCTGAATTTATATATTTGGTGTAGCACACAAGATCTAACTTAGGAGGAGCTTCATCTTATTTTTGATTGTGTGTGGCATCAAATCACCCAAGTGCAGGGACATGAGGTAGCAGAAGATTTTCTGCAACGTTTGGAAGCTGTTCTTTATTATTTGTAGACTTAGTTCTACGACATCTAAAGATGAAAAGCTGATAACCTGGCGGGGTTTTAAATCATTCTTACCCCTGACATGAACGTGTAACATCAGAGTCTTGGGGGGTTTGAAAGGCTCGGGTGTGATCAGGTGCAGCTGAAGATCTGTTGGTGTCACAGTGGGGTTTGTACCCCTTTATCAGGGGCTCTTTGATAAAGCTTCCAGCATGTGCAGGGAGTAACATTGTGTTCTCTTCAAAAATCCCACAGGCCAGCCAATCAACCCCCAGTGTCGGATCTATCCCGAGGAAATGATCCAGACTGGAATTTCGGCCATAGATGGCATGAACAGTATTGCCAGGGGCCAGAAAATCCCCATTTTCTCAGCTGCTGGGCTGCCCCACAACGAGGTGAGGCCTCAGAGCTGCTCCAAGCCTTGTGGGAGTCAAAACTAAATCTAATTCTGGGCTGTGGAACAGCATCAAATGCAAACCCTGGAGTATTTCTTGCCTAGATTGCAGCTCAGATCTGTCGCCAGGCTGGCTTGGTGAAGAAATCCAAAGATGTGATGGATTACAGCGAGGAGAACTTTGCCATCGTCTTTGCTGCTATGGGGGTGAGCCCACGGTGCTGGGGGAAAACAGGGCTGGAGGAATTAGGGAGGGTCCTGAGAGTGGCTGGAGTCTGAGCGGGTTTTGTGTGTACGGAATTAAAGGATGGGTGAAAATCCCAAAAGTCAGAAGTGCTGGAATCTGGCTCTGGCACAGGGTGCCCAGAGAAGCTGTGGCTGCCCCATCCCTGGAGGTGTCCAAGGTTGGATGGGGCTTGGAGCACCCTGGGATAGTGGGAAGTGTCCCTGCCCATGGCAGGGGGTGGCACTGGAGGGGTTTTAGGGTCCCTTCCAACCCAAACCATTCCCTGATTCTAACAAAGCGTGTCTGATCAGGAGAAAGTGTCTCAAACTTGATCTCCAGCCTGGAATTCCAGAAGCTGCCCACTCTGGGAGCGTAGAGGAGGCTTCCTGATGGAGATCTTTGCTGTGGGTTATTAATGAGGCCATCAGCCCTTAACAGGGTGCAGAATGTGCCAGGGTAACCCCGGAACTGAGGCCTCGGCGCTGTGCTTTAGGTGAACATGGAAACCGCTCGGTTCTTCAAGTCAGACTTCGAGGAGAACGGCTCCATGGACAACGTGTGCCTGTTCCTGAACCTGGCCAACGATCCCACGTGAGTGGCCACTCCCTGCGCTGGGGGAAAGCTGGGAAGAACAAACCAGCTGTGGGGGTGCCACTTGTGGTGGGCTTTTGTGGCAGCAAAGGTGCAGAGGAAATGCTGGTGGTGCTCCAGGTGGTGCCTGGAAGCTCCATGTGGCTCCCAAGTGTCCCTGGCAGCCCCCACTGAGGGCAGGGTTGTGTTCCAGCATCGAGCGCATCATCACACCCCGCCTGGCCCTGACCACGGCAGAGTTCCTGGCTTACCAGTGCGAGAAGCACGTGCTGGTCATCCTGACAGACATGAGCTCCTATGCTGAGGCCCTCAGAGAGGTGTGTGCTCATTAACATGTTAATTAATGTGTTTGTTACCAGGCTGGGTGCTGGCAGAAAGGGGTGGTGGTGAGAAGTGAGAAGCGAAGCTGCTGCTCGAGCTGTTGTGATTAATATTCATTGGAATGTTTGGGAACAGCCGGTGAGGATGAGAGTTAATCCTCGATTGGCTGGGATTTATTTCACTGGTGGCAATTCCACTCCTGGAAGTGCCCAAGGCCAGGTTGGACAGGGCTTGGAGCAGCCTGGGATAGTGGGAGGTGTCCCTGCCATGGCACTGGATGCTATTTTAGTTTCTTTCCAACCCAAACCACTCCATAATTCCATGAATCAGCAGTTTGATGCCCTAATTTTAGATTTGTCTTGTCCTGTCACACATGGCTGCGCTGACAAACACCTGAGGGGGATTTGTGGCTGCACTTGGCAGGAAGAGCTGCTCGAAGTGCCTGGTGCACAAACCCGGGGAGGCAGCGGCTGCCTGGGCGGGATCTGACTCCTTGGGAATGTTTTTGTGGCTGTTCCAGGTGTCAGCAGCTCGGGAGGAGGTGCCTGGGCGCCGTGGCTTCCCTGGCTACATGTACACGGACCTGGCCACCATCTATGAGCGTGCCGGGCGAGTGGAGGGCAGGAATGGCTCCATCACCCAGATCCCCATCCTCACCATGCCCAATGACGGTGAGTTTTGGTCCCTTGTTCTCAGGAGCAGCACTTAGAGGGGCTCCCTCAGGGCACCCTGCCTTCTTTGGGGCACACAGCAGCACAGCAGTCCTGTGGCCTTTAGGTTTCTTTAATATTTCACTTTTTGGCTGCTTCTACTAAAAGTGCTTTGCCTTTGAGGCATCAGGCTTGGTGCTCATAGCCCCGATCCAAGAGCACTCAGGAGTTGTGGAGGGGAATAATTGATGAAGTCACTTGGTAACAAAAAGCTGCAGCTCAGTGCTAAAATGAATATAAAAGGACTGAAAACTACTGAGCTGGTTTTTTTCCACAGATATCACTCATCCCATCCCTGACTTGACTGGATACATCACTGAGGGCCAGATCTACGTGGACAGGCAGCTGCACAACAGGCAGGTGTGTGCCACGCTGCTCACAACGTGCTGAAGGTTGCTCTCATTTTTTAAGGCTTCATGGTAATGCCTGTGTGGTTTTCCCCCAGATTTACCCCCCCATCAATGTCCTGCCCTCCCTGTCCCGGCTGATGAAGTCGGCCATCGGCGAGGGGATGACCAGGAAGGACCACGCAGATGTGTCCAACCAGCTGGTGGGTAAAACATTCCTCTGGCAACAGGGGCTGGTTTCCAGCACGCCTTTGGCTGCCCAGCCTGGAAAGGCCAGAGTGGTTGGGATCCAGAACATTCCTGAGGCTGCTTTAAAGCCTTGGCTGAGTGTGCAGTGAGGAGTTTTGGGTTTGAACAGGAATTGTGGGTGATTAGAGAGGAGGGAGCAGCCAAGCTGGGAGTGTTCACCTGGAGAAGCTCCAGGGAGACCTCAGAGCCTAAAGGGACTCCAGGAGAGCTGGGGCAGGACTGGGGGCAAGGGATGGAGGGACAGGATACAGGGAATGGCTTCCCACTGCCAGAGGGCAGGGCTGGATGGGATATTGGGAAGGAATTGCTGGCTGTGAGGGGCTGGGCTGGAATTCCCAGAGAAGCTGTGGCTGCCCCACCCCTGGCAGTGTCCAAGGCCAGGTTGGGATAACCTGGGACGGTGGGAGGTGTCTCTGCCATGGCGGGGGGGGGATGAGGTGATGTTTAAGGCCCCTGGCAGATGTTCCATGGGTTCCTGAGCTGGGTCAAGCCCTGTTCCCATCCCAGTACGCCTGCTACGCCATCGGCAAGGACGTGCAGGCCATGAAGGCCGTGGTGGGTGAGGAAGCCCTGACCTCGGACGATCTCCTGTACCTGGAGTTCCTGCAGAAGTTTGAGAAGAACTTCATTGCCCAGGGTAAGGATCCCAGCACCTCCCTGGCTTGTCCCAGGGCTGCCTCTGGCATTCCCTGCCCCACATCCCCGCCGTGGCTGTCCCCCCAGGGCCCTACGAGAACCGCACCGTGTACGAGACCCTGGACATCGGCTGGCAGCTCCTCAGGATCTTCCCCAAGGAGATGCTCAAGAGGATCCCCCAGAGCACCCTGGCCGAGTTCTACCCTCGGGATGCCAAGCACTAGCACGGCTCCCTGTGCCCCTGCCCCGTGCGATGCTGGTTTGGTTTCCTTTTCCATGTGTTGGTGTTCCCCTGTCACCCTCCCAGCCCGAACCAGCAGCAGGTGACACCTGTGGCAGTGTTCCCACTGAGAGCAGTTTGGAAAATATCCCTTCTCCCAAAGCCTGGATCTTCAGGAGGATGTTTAGGCCAGCTCTGAAAATGTGCAATAACCACCACGGGGTTTGGGCTTTGAACTGAGCCTTTTGTAGGGTTTTCAAGGCTGAGCATGAGCAGGAATTGCAAATCTTCACTTTGAAGCCGTGGGTTAGAAAAACGAGAGAGGAAATGGGGCTTGCAGGACAACATTGCTCTGTGAAAATGCCGGTTTTTAACCAGGGCTGCGCATTCTGGAAGGGTTGTGTGAACTGAGCACACAGGGAAGTGACACTGGGGACTCTCCCAATGGCAAAGGTGGAAAAGTCCTTGTCCTTTCCGAGGACAAAGGCCAGTGAGGTGCTACCTGACAGCAGCAGGATAAAGCTTAATTACTGAATTACATTTTAAATTTTGAGTTTACAGAGTAAATTTCCTCCTTAACCCTTCTTTGGTTGAATTCTGGAGATGCCAGACAGAACCAGCAGCTCAGCAGTGTCACCACAGCTGTTGGTAATTCAGGGCTTTGTGCTGCTGCTGAAGGGGATCCTGAGAGGTGAAAACCAACCTAAAACCTGGCCCAAGTGTGCTGGAGCGAGCTCAGTGGCCTGCACTACACAAGGTAACAGGAGTTAACCAAAAAGGCAGCTTTCAGTGTGAGAAAGGATATTTTGAACCTGCTCGAGGTGTGCTGGGCCTGTGCCATGGCTGAAGCTGTTGTGGTTTGCACTCCAGGCACAGATTTGCCTCAGCCCTGAGCTCAGCATTCCCAAACTCTGCAATCTTGGCTGGGCAATTCCGTGTTGTTCCTTTTCCGACGGGTTCAGCCGAGGCTCTGGGCCCGCTGCTGCTGGCACAATTCCATGCTTTTTCCAGGCTTTCCTGTAGTCTGAGCTCTGGTCTGGCTCACCAGAGCATGTTGCACCTCCCTGCACGCCTCCAGTGCCGTCTGGGAAGGTGCTAACATGACTGGAATGTGCTAATTCCAGCTTTCCCTGACGTCTCCCGTGTGCAGTTCTCTGGTTTGTTCCGTGTTCTCTGTGGCTGCAACAGCAACTTTATTCCAGTGCATTCCACCCAAAGCTGTGTCCAGTCTCTTTTTCCTGAGCTCAGGACGAGAGGGCGGAAAGCGTTGGCATGAAAATACTTTAATGTAGAGAACCTCTAAATAAATTAAATATGGAAGGTGTTGAACAAACGGGAGCTGCGGTGATTGCGGGGTTGGAAAATCCCTTTGGGTGTTCAGCAGGGCCTGGGATGATCCTGGGAATAGGAATGGAGCACCTTTGGTGTGGACTGAGGGTCCCTGGAGCCACCCCTGTGCTGTCCCTGGAGCTGGGGGCTGAGGAGGAGGAGGAGGAGGGTCTGACCTTCAGCCTCGGCCGGGGTGCTCAGAGCAGTCACAGGGAAAGGCTTTGCAGGAATGCACAGGGGCTGTGATCCCTCTGTCCCCACATCCCTCCCTCTCCACGGGCAGTGTGTGCTGGAGGAGGCTTGGAAACCTGAAACTCCTGGAAAACGAGCTTTAGGCCCGAGTTTGGTTGGGATTTTTGATGTAATCAGCACTGGGGAGGGGGGCTCAGTCAGTGACCCCAGCCCCGTTCCCTCCCCTGGGCACCGCTGTCACCCTGGGCAGGGCCCAGGGTTAGGACAGACCCTGTCCCAGGTGGGAACAGCTCAAGCCTGGCCCAGGGCCCTGGAAAACAGGAATAGCAAAGCCAGCTTTGGAAAGCCCGGGAATGGCAAAGCCAGGAATGAACAAACCCGGCTTTGGGTCCCCCCTCGGCAGGCCCTGGGGCTCAGCACTGCGCTTCCCCCCGCGCTGCTCAGCGTTGTGGGATGAACAAAGGCTGCTCAGGGCCGGCTGTGGGGCTGTCCCTCTGTCCGTCTGTCCCCTGGCAGTGCTGTGCCAGCTCCTGGCACTGTCCCGGCGCGGGGACAGCGGGGACAGCAGGTACCGGCTCCAAGGGCCGCGCTGCTCTCCCAGCTGCCGCCGCCGGGCCTTCACAGCCGGCTGCTTTTCTAATTCAGCTCTTTATCCCCTAATGAGTAACGAGCAGCGCCCGGGGGCTCAGCCCTCGCCGAGGGACGGCAGCCGGTCCCTGCCACGGGCACGCACCAGCTGTCCCCTCGCTGGGGAGGGCAGGGGACAGCGCCGGGCGGGTCCCTCCCCGCCCCGGGGGCTCCGCGCCGGTGGCAGATGCGAGGCAGGGCCGGGGCCGGGCTGGTGGGCAGAGCTGCGGGCTCATTTGCACATCAAAAGCGGCTCTGCCTCCGCGCCCCCCGGCCCTGCGAGCCGTTCTCTGTCACACCAGCCCCGGTGGGCGGAGGAGGTTTGGGGCTGGCTCTGCCCCCACGCACAGCCAGGCACCGGGCCCGTGGCACCCGGCGTTTCAAGGAGATGCAAATCGCCTTCTCGCCGCCTCGGGGCTCATTTGCGTGCGCTCATTAGGCCGGCGATCCGCGCTGCTCCTGCGGCAGCTGGAGCGGGGCTGGCCCAGAGCGGGGACTCCCGGCCGGGGGATGCTCCAGCTGGGCTCCTTCTCTTTGCCCCCCCAGAACCTCCCCCAGGTGCTTCCGGAGCCACCCTGGTCCTGCTCAACCTGCCCCCGAGGGAGCTCTGGCTGTCCCCAGGGAATGACTTTTCCCTAGGATTATCCGGCCTTGCTGCTCCTTGCTGCTCGAGTCTCCTGCAGGAGCAAGGTCTGAGATTTCCTGGTGCCCTCCCAGCATCCCGGCACGGCTCCGGTGCCAGGTTTGTGCCAGGGAGAGGGCAAGGCAGGCACAGCTCGTCCTCAGCAGCAGTTTCGGGAGGGGTTTGAAAAGAAAACGAGGTGGAACCATCACCTGCTTTAATGGCAGGAGGGGCCCAGGGCTGGGCCTTTGGGCCTCCAGGGATGAGGTTTTGGCTTCCCTGGGCATTCCTAAGAATTCCCTGGGGTGTTTGTGGCCTCAGGGATGCTGCCCTCGCTCCTCCTGGTGCTGCTGAGCTCGGCTGTGACCTCTGAGGGACAGGGATGTCCCCTGCGAGTTCTCCCGGGCACAGCTGGGAGCTCAGGGCTCTCCTCCTTGCTGCTCCCTTGTCCTGGCTCCCTGGGCAGGGCTGGGCTGCCCCCCCAGCCGGGGTGGGATGCCTGTGACAGGAGGGACCCTCAGGACACCGAGCCCTCACGGAGATTTTCTGTCCCTTCCCTTCTCTCCTCAGCAGTTCCATAGGCTCTAAAAATAAACTTCCCTCGCTCCTCAGGCAGTGGGAGCACAGCCAAGATTTCCCTGGAAAGCAGCAGCAGGTGCCAGGTGCCATTTTGGGGTGCCCAGATCACCCCCCCCAGCCCCACAATGGGGCAGGATGAGCAGAGTTTCCTGAAATTAGAGTGTTTTCCCCATTTTCTGCTCCTCAACCTCCCCCTTTGCCTCTCCCTCCATGCTGTTTATTCTGGAGTTGATTTGGTTGGGAGCAAAACAGCTGAAATAGTCAAAATACAACCTTGGGTTTGTCACAGCGGCCGCGCTTCATCTCTCCCTCGGGAACTCCTCAGGATTGGGACCTGCCTGCTCAAGGGTGGTGGGAATGGGGTGAAAATCAGGCTCAGCTGCAGGGCAGGAGGGCGAAGCTGCTGGGCTCAGGCTGGGAGCGGGGCTGGATGGATTATCCCACCCTTCCTAATCCACCAATCCCTGCTTTTCCATGCCCGGTTTATCCCAGCTGCAGAGCAGAGATAACGCTGGGCTGGAAGCAGCAGGGCCAGGTGGAAGGATGTCCCCAGAGGGGACCCTGGTGGGTCGTGCTAAACGGGGCTGGCTTGGGCAGGGAAAACCCCCGGAACGCCGCCAAGCACCCGGAGAGGCTGGGGGAGTTTTAAAAAATTTATTTATAAATAAAACCATAAAATTAACCAGTAGTTTACATCAGTCACCAGAAAGAACATCCAAAAAAAAAAAAAAAAAAACAAAACCAAAAAATAAAACCAAAACCAAACAAAAAGAAAACCTGCAGAAAAATAATTCTCTGTCCAGGCTGGGGCCGGGCGTGGCCACGGCTCCCGGCTGGAGCGACACACCTGGAATGCGACGGGCACACACAGCGGAGTTGTGCAAAGGCAGCACGGCGAGGCCTCTGGAGATCACATCATAGAGCTGGGGGCACACGGGGCCGAGGGCACGCGGGGCTGGGGACAGGGACGGTGCCACCGAGGCCGGCGGGAGCAGGAGCAGGGAATTGCCGGGACGGGGCCTTGGGAAGGGCTCTGCTCCCCTCGGCACCCGGGGTTGGCTCTGGAAGGCTCCGGGCGCAGAGCTCTCGGCGCGGGGCTGTGCCTTGGGGGATGCACAAAATCCCTTCTGGCCTCGCCAGCCCTGATCCTTCAGTTTTCCAAAACATCCTTCGGCAGGTCTGGGCAAAGGCTCGGCCCCGGCTGGCCCCGGATTGCACCTGCGGGAATCGGACGTTGGCTTTTTCCAGCGGGCCAGGGCTGAGGATCGGCTGTGCCGGCACCAGGACCGGCTGGGGAGTGCCAGGACCGGCTGGGGAGTGCCAAGCCCAGCCAGGAGGACTGGGGCTCAGTGGTTTGGGGTGCTCAGGGCCGGGCGCAGAAGGCACAGACTGGCTCCCGTGTGTCACCTTTCCAGGCTGGAATGGCGCGAGGGACGCGGAATTTTGCGCAGCTTGGAGCCCTTGGCCGAATTGGCGGCGTTGGGACTGTGCAAGGCCCCCTCCCCCCCTCCCCTCCCAGACCCCTGGAATGGGGCAGTGGGTAAATAATTGCAGCAAAAAGATCATTGCACTGGCACAGAGGGGTCCCGGCTGGAGCCCCCACCCCACAAACTGGACCCTACTGGTTGGCTCCCCAGTCACGGGGACACGAGGGTCACCAGCAGCGCCAGCTCTTTATCCATGGAGCCACTCGCTGGTGGCAGGAGGAAATTTTAAGAGCTGGGGTAGAAATTAAGGTGAGAGTGGTCGGTTTGGGGTTTTTGAACCAGCTTCCCTTGGCGGGATCCCGCACGGGAGGAGATAAGGCAGCCGGGGGTCCCGGGAGGGACACTCCCAGCGAGTGCGAGGTGCTGTGGGGTGAACACAAACCCCACTCCTTGGTCAGACCGTGGCTGGGACACTTCTGTGAATTCTTGGATCCAGCTGCTGTCTGGCAGCCGGGAAAAGGGACAGAGTCCGTGGGAGCTGGGAATGGTCCGGGCAGGGGGAGGGAGCGAGGGCAGGGCAGGGTGGGTTGTGCTTGGACTGGGCAGTGATTTCGGGGGGTGTGGGCTGTGCCCAGCAGGGCGTGTGCAGGTGGGGAACCTTCCTGAGGCCCTCACGGGCTGGGAGGGGTGGATGTGGCAGTGGCAGGAGGTGGCTCTGTGCTCCCACGGCGCCCTGGGGTTGGCACCAACGGAGGCTGAGGAGGAGTGGGAGCTTCCTCCGGGGAGCTGGGGCTGATTCCCGTCACGGGCAGTGGGCAGGGCTGTGCTGTGCCATCCCCGGAGCTGTGCCAGGCCGGGTTCCCTCGAGCTTGGCGCGGAGCATCCCCTGGGCACTGGGCACGGATGGCAGAGAATTCCCTGGAGTCCTGATCCCTGCCCGCCCCGCCGGCGGCTCCTCGGGGGGCAGAGGGGGCAGTGCCGGGGCGGTGCCGGGGCGGGGGAGCTGCGGGCACGTCACCATTGGCACGAGTGGCTTGGTCACCTCTGGAACACGACGGGCGGCGGAGGGACAGGGGGGACACGGCTCAGCTCGGCTGTACAAGGGGCCGAGCGTTTCCCCGGGCTGCGAGGAGGGGACAGCGGCTCAGATCTCAGTGGCGATGATGTCCTCGTAGGGGACGTCAGCGCCGGGGATGTCCAGCTCGATGGGCTCCTTGCCGTCCTCCCCCGCCGCCAGCTGCTGCAGCATCTTCTCAAGGCTCTGGTTCCTCTTGTACATGTGCAGGTAGCTCTGCTGCAGCTGCTTCTGGTACTGGATCACCTTCTCCTTCTCCTCCTTCCACGTCTGCCGCTCCTGCTGGAAGCTGCAGCTCATCTGCTCGTTGTTGTCGCGCTCGGCCTTCAGCTCCGCCCGCAGCCGCTCCAGCTGCCCCTGCAGGGCCTGGGCATCGTCCCCCGCCGGCCGCGGCCCCTCGCGGGCCTCGCTGAGCTGCTCGCGGAGCACGGCGAGCTCGGAGCGCAGCTCCAGGATCTCCTGCTCCAGCAGGTTCACCTTCTCCCGCAGCAGCTCCGACTCGTTCTTCTTGCGCTGCAGCTCGTTCTCGCACACCTCCAGCTCCATGGCCTTGGTGCGCAGCGACACCTCCAGCTCCTGGGTCTTCATCTCCAGCCCCTCCATCTTCAGCCGCACCTCCTTCAGCTGCGCCTTCAGGCTCAGGATCTCCGTGGTCTTGCTGGTGAGCTCGGTCTGCGACTCCTTCAGCTGCTGCTTCAGCAGCGAGATCTCCCCGGATTTCTGGCACACCTGGGAGGGGGGGATGAGCACCTGAGTTAGGGCTGGGCCCTGGGGGAAGCCCAGGGCACCCACGTGAGCTGGGCACAGCTGGGGCTCAGCATGTGGAGAGCCTGAATTTAGTTTATTTATGATTATTTATTATTCATTTAATTATAGTTACTATTTATCATTAATATTACAAACAGCTACTATTAAACTTTGGAATTTCCAGCAGTTTAATGCTCTTTGCTCAGCAATACCAAGGAGTGAGTAAATCAAGCTGGAGCAGAGAGTGGAAGGTTTTACTGCTCCCAAGCAGACGGCCGTGGCAAGCCTGAGTAGTTCCTATTTCCTTGTGGCAAGGCAGCTTTACTGCTCCTGGAGGGCAGGAGCTGGGAAACCCCACGCTGGAGGCCGGGAATGCCGAGGTGTTTTAATGACTGAGGGGTTTTGTGCTGTGGTTGTTCCCTTGGGTGAGGGGCAGGGTGAAGAGGGGCAGCGAGAACCTCAATCCCAGCTCTCCATGGCACAGCCTGCGGCTCTCCTGGGGTTTGATATCCCTTTCCTACAGCCTGGGATGCTCCTGCTGGGTGTGGGAATGGAAATGGGGAAGGGCCGGGGCGTTTGGAACTCTCCCCCTCCACACCCCCTTTGCTCTGGGCCCCATTTTGCCCCTCACCTCCCACTGCGTCTCCTCCAGCGCCGGGGCAAAGCTGGTCTTCTCCTTCTCGTAGGACCTCAGCTTGGTCTCCAGCAGGTTCTGCTCCTTCATGAGTTTCTCAAGCTCCTCCCGGAGCTGCTGCTTCTCCTGCTGCAGCTGGAACACCTGCAGGTGCAGCACCTGCTGTGTCCGCTGTGTTTTCTGCGAGGTTTGCTTGAGTTTGCTGTTGCATTTCTGCTTCAGCCCCTCCAGCTCCTCCTTGCAGCGCCGCTGCTTCTCCTCGTAGGCCTGGCATGAGCTGATTTCCTTCTCCTCGAAGCTCGACTGCAGCTCCTGCAGCTCCCCCTCCCTCTCCAGCAGCTTCTGCTCCAGCTCCTGGATGGTGGATTCATCCGTGGAGATGGGTGAGCGCACGCAGGTGGTTTTCTCCACAGCGGGGTGGTGGTGGGGGGCTTTGCCAGGGTTCAGGATCTTGTTACCGCCGTCAGAGAAGGACATGGCCTTGAGGCTCATCATGTTGCTGTCCTGGATGATGGCACACTGCAGGATGTTGTGGGCAGAGCCCCCGAAGCGGCTGATGGGGCCCATGGGCGTCACGAGGGGCTCGAGCTGGTAACTGCTGCTGGTGCTGTGCGTGGGCAGGCTGGACATGGAGTTGCGGCCGGAGTCGGACAGGCCCCCTGAGCACGGCAGCGGCCGCAGCTCCTGCTCCTTGGCCTTCTCCGGGGGGTGCAGCTGCTGGGACAGGGGCCCCCCGCTCTCGGGGGACGAGTGCAGGATGGCCCCGGAGCGCGGCAGCACCGGCTTGAAGGCCGTGGGACGAGGGAGCGGCTTCTCCCCGCCCTGCGAGGGGAGAGCAGAGCCCGTCAGCACCCGCCCAAACTCCTCGCGTGTCCTCCCGCCCCTTCTGCCCCCCGGGACCACACCCCCACGGTGGGACAGCTCCGGTGTCCCCCGAGGGCTCGGGAGGATGCTCGGGAGGATGCCGCTGGCTAAACCTGCTGGGTTTGGAAATTGAAGGATCCAGATCCTTCGGGTCACGTTGGCGATCCAAATTCCCAAAAGCAGAGGGTGGCAGTGAGTGCCCCCAGCCGCCCCTCTCTTCCCTGAGCTTCCTCACGGACCACGACCAGGACAACCCTGGACCCGCTCTGAGGACAGAAGGGCTCCCGTGGGACATCCCCGCACTCCCAGGGCCACTCTTCCCTACTCACCACCTCCAGCTGGCTGGGGAAGGGCATCAGCTTCTGCGGCGTGGGCGTCCCGAAGTCCAGCCCGCTGGTCCCCGCGGGCACGCCCAGCTCCCCGCCGGCGAGGGCGGTGTAGTCCGGCCGGTGGGAGCCGTGCGACTTCTGGCTGACCTTGATGTAAAAGAAATCCTCATTCTTGCTGCTCTTGGAGCCGGACTTGTGGCCGGAGTCCTGCGAGAAGCCGAAGCGGAGCAGCCCGTCCGAGTAGCGGTTGAGCTTTTTGAGGTGCGAGGACTTGCGGAGCTTGTACTGGGACGCGCGGCAGTGCTTGCTGTGGAAGCTGTGGCCGGAGATGAGGCTGCTGACGCTGCCCATGCTGCTCCCGGCGCGGACACGGGGCCGGCCAGCGCGGCCAGATCATAGCAGAGCCCTCGGTGCGGCCGGGAGCGGCGAGCCTGGGGACACGGGGACACGGCGGGAGTGAGGAGAAGCCACCTGGGGGGTGGCAAAGCTCCCCGGGATGGGGGTGTGAGGGTGGGAACTGAGAGGAGAGACGGGGGGGACCTCAGCCCCCTCATGAGGGACAGCGCCGACCTCTCCGTGACAGGGACAGGACGCAGGGAGCGGCTGGAGCTGTGCCAGGGGGATTTAGGTTGGATACCAGGGAAAGGTTCTTCCCGCAGAGGGTGGTGGGGCACTGACCCGGCTCCGGTTGGGATCATCCTGGATAAAGCCAAGAATGTTCTCTACGGGAGCCTTTAAAAATGGCAAAAGGGGGGAAAAGGGATTTATGGCGGGTTTTAGGTGTCTAACAGGCGCGATCTCAACGAGCCCCCGTTCCTGGATGGATCCCGGCTCCTCAGCAGCCACGACCTCTCCCGCATCCCTGGCACTCCCGGATTCCTCTCCAATTCCCAGTGCTCCTCTTAACCTGCCCGAAAAGGGACGCCTCGAGGCTTAATTACCGTTAATTAATGCGGCCCTCGAGGGGACAAGAGGCCCTGTGTGCGCTGAGTGCTGATCAGCGATAGGAGGCACGCGGGGCTCTCTGCTCGTCCGCTTTGTTGTGGGGAGAAAAAAATATAAATAAAATAAAATCCCAGCTCCTGGTGGCCTCTGTGACACTCGGCTCTAACGGGGACGCAGACCCACCTCGATAATTAGGGGGGAGCTGGGAGAAGGGGGGGAGGCACGTAAATGAAATGAGCTGGATCCTGTTTGAGCAGGAGGAGGAGAGAGGGAGCGTTTCTGCTCCGTGCTGTGCCTGGAACAGCTCAGAGCTCCCACTGGGTGCTCCAGCTCCGCTCCAGAGCTCCCCAGGCCGAGTTCTCATTGTCCAAGCAGGAATCTGCGGGTTAAATCGGGGGTGGGAGAGGGTTGGGTGGTGGAGGGGGTGCAGGAACGCTGTGCCGGGGCCTCCTCGCTGCGCCATCCTCAAGCTCAGAGTCACTCCTGTTTTCCCACTCCTCTCTTTTCCCACTCCTCTCTTTTCCCACTCCTCTTTTCCCGTTCCCTGTCACACCCGCTCGGTGCCGGCGGCTCCCAGGCAGGGCAGCACCACCCGCGCTCATCCCTCAGCTTTGGCCGCGTTCCTCTCCCCGAGGACCGGCGTTGATGAAGCGCCGGAGGAAAATCCTGGGCGGGCGGACAGACCATCCGCGCTAATCCCCAAATCCTTTCCTGGGAGATGGAGCGGAGTCACGAAGACCCGAGGCCGGAGCGGCTGCCGGGGTGCTGCTGATACGGCACCAGCGATAAACGGCTTTGGGAAGAGGCGCGGGATGAGGGGAGGGATCGCTGCAGGGACGGGATAATCGGCACAGAAGCCCCCACAGAAGCCCGTGCCGGTGCCCGCGGGGGACAAAGGCGATGTGACACCGACAGCGCTGCCACCTGCGGCCACAGCGGCCCCAGACAGCGGCCAGCGGGAGCAGGGGAGCAGCCCCGGGCTGTGACCCAGCCCCGGGCGTTTGTTTTGCACCCAGGTGCGTTTACACCGCACCCGCGGCGGGGCTGGGGGGGGGTTGATCCCCTAAAGAGATCGCGGGGTGCGCGGAGCTGCTGCTCCGGGGGTGCCAGGCTCGCTGGATGCGCCCTTGGATTTTTGGAGGGAGATGGGAGTAGCGGGGAGGCAGCGCTGGGACTTCCCAGCCTCTCGGCAGGAGGCGTTTCCATCAACCCCAGCCCTCCCACACGCGCCCGGGAGGGTTGGGCACGTTTTCCTTCTCTTTCCCTCTTGAAAATGAACACTTGGAAAGCCGTGGAGGAGTTGGAATTCATGGACAACGATGGCAAAAAGAGACAGCAGAGCTGGGAGGGCACAAGCTCCTGCTCCAGCTGTGGGGACCTCCAAAAAGGGGTCAGGCTTGTCCCCCTTTTTTTGTTCAGCCTCTCCCCTGTGTGAAATACGGTGATGCTGCAGCTCTGCAAGGAGCCAGAGGGGGTTTGCTGAGCCGCCAAACCCCGTCACTGTGGACATTCACACGCAGTAACTGCGTGGATATATCGGGGTTGGATATCTAAGGGGGTTTCGAGCTTGGCTGAGTCAGAGCAGGAACATTGCAAAGCGTAAAATGGGGAAAAAATAAATGCGAGTGACACTGGGAATGCAGGGAGTGACAGTGGGGGTGTCCCAGCTATGGGGAGCACAGCTGCAGAGGGGGAGCACTGGGTGCCTGGGGGGTGTGACATGGCTGGAGGTCACAAAATCACAGAATTAAAAGAAAAGACCTTTGAGATCATCGAGTCCAACCTGTGACCTAAACGTGCCCCCGCAGTGAGCGGGGATCTGCGCGTGGGGTGTGGGGCAGTGCCGGGCTGTGGGGTCACGGTGTCCCCGCTGGGCCCCGCGATGTCACCGCACCAACCTGGCTGTCCCCAGAGCCGCTCTCTGAGCCCGCACTCCGCCCGCCGAGCTCTGGGCGCTGAGTGTGATTCCCCTGAGCCGGGTTTGCGCTGTCACTCATCAATTAGCGGGCACAGAGAGCCAGAAAAGGCACGAGCCTGTCCCTGGCGCTCTGTGCCTGCAGCAAATGAGCCTTTCAAGGGTCTTTTGTCGGCACCGCGGTGGCAGCAGCACGAGAGCCCCGTGTCCCCTCCCTGAGCAGCACAGTGTCTGTGCTCTGCGACCCTTCCAGGGCCTTCCAGCACCCTGTGGATCAGGGAATCCCGGAATGGTCACGGCTGGAAGGCACCTGCTGAGATCACCCACCCTCAGGTGGGGAGCGCGGGGGTCCTGGGGGACAGACCCTGACAAACAGCGCGGACTGAACCCGCGGGATCGGGCAAAACACGTGGATTCACCCACTCGGGCTTGTGCAGGAAAAGGGGGAAAAAATGAATGGCATCTCATCATCCCAGTCATGCCTCCCCTGCACGTGGGAGCGCCGCTCTCCCATCGCCTCCTTCCCCACGGGTGGCAGGAATTTCATCTTATCTCCCTCAGCGCGGCGCCTCCGAAGCTTCGCCCCCTTCCCCGCCGAGCTCTCGCAGGCAGCAGCTTTCCCTGCACCTTCCCGAGCAGGTCACCCTCGCTTCCTCCCAGGCCTCGCCGTGTTACTCTGCTCCCTGCCGAGCCTGTTCTTCCCCCCCTCTGGAATGCCAGCGCTTCCTTCTTCCCCGCGAGCTCTCGCCCACTCCTTTTCCCTCCTGGATTATTATTCATCCTCGCCGTGCAGATGCTCCCACACGTTTGGGTGTTCGTTGGGAGATGCGCGGATAACACCGAGCGGCTGCCAAGAGCCCGGCTCAGGGCTCAGCCTCCTTCCTCTTTCCCTCGAGTGCTGCCAGGTGCTGTGCCCCTGTCCCACTCGGCGATTTGGGGCTTGGGGACGCCGGGAATGTGGCCCTGAGAGGGGAAACCGGGCGTTTCCATGGTGAAAAGCCCCACAGGTGCTACCTGCAGCATCTGAGTTGTGCTTTAATGAAGGCATGGCTCAATCCGGAACCTGGAGTGCAGCATTCCCACTGAGCTGGGTTTGGGAGCTGAACCAAACCCGGACGGAGCCTCCAGGATCTCCAAATGCTGATGGACCAGGCTGAGGAGCGGGAGCCGTCCTGGGCTGTGTGAGCACCTGCCCGGCTCTGCTCCAGCTCCTGCTGCTCTCCCCAGCTGAGGCCTGGCTCCCCAAACCCTGCTCCCTTCACTCTCCAAACCCTGCTCCCTTCGCTCCCCAAACCCTGCTCCCTTCGCTCCCCAAACCCTGCTCCCTTCGCTCCCCAAACCCTTCTCCCTTTGCTCTCCAAACCCTGCTCCCTTCGCTCCCCAAACCCTTCTCCCTTCACTCTCCAAGCCCTGCTCTTTTTGCTCTTTTTTCTCCCCAAACCCTGCTCCCTTCGCTCTCCAAACCCTGCTCCCTTCGCTCTCCAAACCCTTCACTCTCCAAACCCTGCTCCCTTCACTCTCCAAGCCCTGCTCTTTTTGCTCTTTTTTCTCCCCAAACCCTGCTCTTTTTGCTCTCCAAGCCCTGCTCTTTTCGCTCCCCAAACAAACAGCAGCCGCCAGGGCTTGGAGAGCCCCCTCAGCGGACCCGACCTCGCCCCCACCCGGTCCCCGCGCCCCTCCCGGCGCTAACGGGGCTGAATTCAGCCCCTGCCCGGGCAGGCGCCGGCCGTGCGGTGCTGCATTGTGGCTCGGGGCCCCACAACAAGGCTTTCATTCACTGCCACCCATTGTCCCCGCGCATTCAGCGACATTCGCCGGGGTGGTTTTGATCGCAGGCCGGCAGCGAGCCGAGCACAAAGCGCTCACCATGTGTTCCGCCCTGATTTGCCATTAGCGGGAGGGGGGGGGACACTCGTCGAGAAGAATAACGCGCCTCAATTACACGTTCCAGCCACTCGAATGGACTCGGGAGTCCATCACACTCAGCGTTCTGTCAATGAACACCGAGAGAATTCGCGCCCGCTGCTCGTTAGGGGGGCCCGCGGTGCCTCTGCCAGGGGCTGCGTGGGCTCCGTGCCAGCGCGGCAGTGGCAGCCCGTGGCTCTGCCGGTGTCCCCTGGCAGCCGGGCATCCCGCTGCAGGCCGGGAGGTGAAGGTGCGGTTACTCAACAGCAAAAAAAGGCCAAAAAAAGGGGAGAAGAAAAAAGGAAAAAAAAAAAGAGAGAAAGGAAAAAAAAAAAGGCAAAAAAAGGGGCAATTTTCATCCCAGCAGCAGCACCAGTTCCTGCGGGAGGGTGGCTCAGGTCGAGGTCACTTGTGTCACCCTTCCTCCTGGTGGGAAAGCCAAAAATCAACGCTGAATTCAGCGCCAGCTCTGGGAAGGGCTTTGGAGGAGCTGCGGACACCCAAGGAGCGATCGAGGCGCGGATCCCGCCCGGATGTGTCAACAAGCGGCTGCACTGGGCGAGCAGGGTGGAATCATCCCCGGCAGGGCAGGGTGGAATCATCCCCGGCGGGACGCGGGCGGCGCTGGGGCGACGGCTCCGAGCCGTGCTGGGGGAAGCCAGCGCCAGACCCGGAGGGATTTCTCCGGTTGCCGGTGAATCACACCCAGGACGAGCTCTGGGGGTATCACCCCCCCCCGCTTCCACCCCAATCCCCCCGCGGGGAAGGGCAGCGCTTCCCCGGGGCCGAGCGGGGAGAGGTTCCCGGCCCTGCCCGGGGACGATTGCTCAACCCACAGAAATCGGTGTCGGCAGCGTCCCGTGACTTCCCGCAGCTGCTGAGCCTCCTGTTTGCTCCCTGCAGCCTGAGCCCGGGCCCAGCAGCAGCAAATCCCGGGCCTAGAGAAGGGATCTGTTCTTCTCCTCTGTGTCTCACAGCCCCAGAGGGACGGGGAAGGGACACAAACCCTTGGTGCTGGTGGCTGAAATGCCCCAAGCGCCGCCAGCAGCTGTTTGTCCCCCTGGGAGCCCGCAGGGAGTCACAGCCCTTGGGAAAGGTGGGTGTGAGGAGGGGGCTGGGCTGGGGAATGGGACTGGAAAAGGTTCTGCCCCCAGAGGGTGCCGGGCACTGCCCAGGCTCCCCAGGGAATGGGCACGGCCCCGAGGCTGCCAGAGCTCCAGGAGCGTTTGGACAGCGGGATTTTGGGAGGTCTGTGCGGGGCCAGGGCCTGGTTCAATGATCCCTGTGGGTCCCTTGCAGCTCAGGACATTCGGTGATTCTACGATTGATCCTCAGGCTCAGAATGTCACCAAATGCTGAGTGACGAGGGACTGAACCTCCCTCGCTTCACCTCTCCCACCTGCCAGCCCGGCCAGCCGTGGAATGGTGTCCATAAAAGCTGTTTGGGGTTCTGCTGCTCCCAGGCCAGCCCTGGAGCTGACCCTGTGCGTGTACCCTGAGCGAGGAGGGATTTCTGGAGCTCCCCAGCTCTGCCCGCAGAGCTGCAGTTTGTGTCAGAGAGCTCCAGAGCCCAGAAAATCCGGGCATTATCGGGAGCTGGGCTTGAGACAGCCCCGGCCCCTCTCCTGCTGGCCCCGTGTCCCTGCCTGACCCTGGGCAGGGGCAGTTCCCAGCCGGCCCCACGGGATGGACGCTCCCTCCCGGATGCAGGCAGGGCAGGGCAGCCTGGGAATATCCCAGGAGCTTGGTCCTCCCTGTTCTGTCCACCTCGGCTTGGTCTCCAGCTCTTTCCCATCCTCCTGACACCAAAACTTGGGTGAGTAACCCTCAGCCTGTGCCGTGCCCAGAGAGCAGAACCCGAACCCTTTCTCCCTCTGTTTTGGGTTAAATCCACTCCAGGCCCCCAAGCCCGGCTCCACCACGTGCCAGACCCTCCCTGTGCCACCCAGAGCTCCCCAGTTCCATTCCCACTCCCGTCACCGGGATTTGGGAGCTCTCAGTGACTCACGCAGCACCCACACGAGTCACATCAGTCATGCTCCCGGCACAAAAGGAACGCGTGTGAGACACCGTTAAATATTCCTGGGGCGGAGAGAAAGATCCTTTCAGCTCCTTAATTCCTCCCAGCATCTGGCTTCTCGCACTAATGAGCGGCTGAGACGGCAATTAAAGCCCTGCTAATTGGGAGCGCAGAAACGCCGCTCCCTGCTTTGGTCTTTTGCAGGTTTGAGGACACCTGAAGGGTGACAGTGGCACCACCTGCAGCCTAGGCAGTTCGCAGCCCTCCCGTGCCAGGCACCCTCGATCCATGGGGAACAGCCACCAGCACAAGGGACAAGTTTTGGGGACAGGTTTTACCTCCTGGGGATGCTGTGGGGGACAGGGACCCCCCGTTCCCCCAGGGGACACCTGGCGGGAGGTCCCATCCCTGGCAGGTGTGGAACGGCCCCTCCTGCCCGGCCCCCCCGGCGCGGTTTGGGATATTTTGGGAGCCGTCTGGGGCTGGCAGGTGGTGCCGGGGTGGTGACAGCTGAGCACGGCTTTCACTCGGGAGCCGCCAGGCCCCTGCTCACACTTCTATTCCCGACCCTGCTCCGCACAATCTGCCGGGCTGGGAGCTGAAATTCCCGGCTCCAAGGGGCCGCTTTGCCTCGGGCAGCTCCGGGAGGGTTCGGGGATGAATCCCTGAATTCCTGCCCGTGCAGCACCGGGCTGGGTGTCCCACACACCTCCCACGCGCTGTCCCCGGGGTCTGCTTGATGGAAAGGCTTTGTCTGTCCGGCTAAAAATAGCAGGAACTTCGTGCAACTCGAGATGAGCCCGAAATACTTTTCCTCCCAGCTTTCCG
The DNA here is from genome assembly GCF_020740725.1 of Corvus hawaiiensis. Classification (NCBI taxonomy): domain Eukaryota; kingdom Metazoa; phylum Chordata; class Aves; order Passeriformes; family Corvidae; genus Corvus; species Corvus hawaiiensis. The sequence continues at coordinate 2,354,282 of NC_063239.1, read as the reverse complement.
CTCGCACGGGCTGTGCACGTGGCTCCATCCCTGAATTATGGATAAAACCGGGATGAGGGACAGCAAACCCACTTCCCTCAGGGTGGAACAAGGTGGTGGCACCGAGGGCTCCTTCCACAAGCCGCCGAGCTCCCCAGAATTCCAGGAAATACCTGGGCCGAGGCTCTTTGTGCTGCACGACTCCCCCAGGCACGCGGAGGGGAGCAGCATCCTCTCCATGTACAGGCAAAATTTAGAAGCGGCGCTCAGGCTGCCATGGAGACGGGGCTGTGTTTGCAATCTCCGCGCTTTTCATTGTCTCTCCCCCTCTCCCGAGCGGCTGAAAAGCAGCCAGGAGCAGCAGGGCTGGCATTGTCCCCCTGGCACTGTCCTCCTGGCACTGCCCCCCCCGGCATTGTCCCCCTGCTCCTGGTGGCCACAGCACCCAGCCCACCCCCCCTGGGTCCCCTCTCTGGTCCTTCTCCCCCTCTCAGTGCCACTTTGGGCACCTCCTGGCCGTCTCTGGGGACCAGAAAGCAAATTTTGGGCTGCTCTCGTCTGAACCTCGTTGGGTTCAGATGGGCACCGTGAGGGGCACGGAGCTGCCCTCTGCTGTCCCCTCCTCCTTGCCCATTGGGAATGGCCAGGAAGGGGGGATGAGGGCTGAAATTGGGCTGGTTTGGGGCTTTTTCCTACAGTCAGGGACTGGAGGCTGCTTGAGAAAAAGGAGGGGGAATCACTGGCCCTGGCAGCAGCTGAAACCCCCAAACCTCTGACCCAGCCTGCAAAACTGTGAGGGTCAGAGGGAGAACGTCCCTCAGGTAGGGCCTAAAGAACCTCCTCAAACTAAACCCCACGCCACATCTAGGCTTGGCTTTACTCTGATTCCTCCTGAGCCATTTGTGGTACCAGTTACACCCTGCTTTGTCTAAATTTGGGGATTTTTGTCGCCTGCCTGGTGCTCAGAGCTGAGAAAAGGCAACTTGTGCTCGCTGACGGGGAGCCAAGCTCAGTCCTGGCTGTGAGCAGCATCTGCTGCCGCTGTCTCCTCAGCCGCAGCTCCTCTCCCGCTTCCCAGAGTGTCACATCCCCTCCTCGCTCTGCTCAGAGCTCCAATGCAGCAGAAGGGGGAAAAAAAGGCAAATTCAGTCCTCCCTTCCTATTTTCCTCTTCCTCTCTTTCCCAGACTTGGCCCGTGGTGAAATCCACCCCTTGAATGCCTGGCTGCCAAACAGAGCGATTCTCCCAACAGGGAAATGTGCATCAAAGTTGCAGGGAATATTCAATTAACCTTTAAAGGAGCTCTTCCCTAAGTGGCTCGAGGAGATGTCACTTAATCGCTTCGAGAACTGAACGCAGGATTTGGGAGGAGCAGGAGGAGACGGCTCTGGCTGCCGACAAAGGGGGCAGTGAGAGATCCAAATGTTCCTTCCAGCCTGGATCCCGAGCTGGAACCTCTGATCCTGGCTTGGGCAAGGGGCCAAATCCACGGCTCTGCGTCCAGGAAAGCTGGGAGAACTCCGAGGGAACATCCTGGGATGGCAACACAGACCCTTGGGAGGCTTTTCCTTTCCCAGCTGCATCCTCTCCCTCTCCCAGGCCTCGGGGAAGGATTCTCCCTTCTCCAAAAGTCAGAGGCTCGCCCATAAACAATTAAAAATGCCCTTCTGGAAGGAGCTGCCTTCCACTGAGGCCTGGTGCTGCCACGAGGGGAAAAATGGGAATATTTTAGCCCAGGAGGAAAAGTTCTGGCTGTGAGGAAGAGGAGGAAGAAGAGGAAGGCCTGGCTGGGAACGCTGCAGCAGAGAGGAGCCGGTGGCTGCTGCAGAAATCCCAGCAGTGCTTGTACAGCTCCTTCCCCAGGATTTGGCTCCCCAAATCCAGGCCACATCTGGGCGCACTCAGGGCTTCCCATGAAAAATTCAGGAATCGCTGGAGCATTCCTGCTCTTGGGGGGCTTCTCCCAGTGAAGAGAGCGAGCACAAAACCCTGGCAGCAGTGGAGGAGCAGCGCAGGGAAAGCCTCTGTGACCCACGTGCCAAATCTTTGCACATTCCCGGCTATTTTTAACTAATCCCACATGGAAACCCTGCGCGGAGCTCCTGCTCACTCCCGGCCTCGCTCCTTCCCTGCTGTTCTGCCTGACCCAGCGCTCTGCAGCCTCCCCAGAAAGCCCCTCCAAGGGCAGCTGGCAAACGTGGAACACCGAATAAATCAGGCAGGGGGTGGATTTCAGACCTCCCAAGAGCCAGGAATATTTATAAACACGAGAATCAGCGGTCGGGGGGGACAGGAGAAAAAACCCTCCAGGTTTCCTCCTCTCAGGGCCAAGCTTCTCCTAAGCGCTGCAGGATTAAGGTGCCACAGCTCTGCCACAGAGCCATGTGGGGCCACAGCCGTGTCTCTGCCAGGCTGGGCTGCTCCAGGAGCGGTTTTAGGAGCAGTTTTAGCAGCGGTTTTAGCAGCAGGTTTAGCAGTTCCCGGAATAGCTGCAGTGCTACTACGGTTTCACACTTGGCCACGCAGCGCAGGCACCGAGCTCTGCCGGTGGCCGTGGGTGACTCGGTGTCCTAGGAAGGGACTCTGGAGCTCGGCTCCGGCTGTCAGGGATTTTTTGGGATGGTTCCAAGGATCAGATTCCTGCCCCGGCCTCGGCTGGGCCCTGCTGCCTGTTGTGGCTGCTCTGCGCTGCCCATCTCTGCGTGCCGTGGATGCCTCACCTGAGCCTCACCTGAGCATGACTGGACCTGCCCACTGCAGACAGAGCCTTCCCAAGAGGGGGGAAAGAGGGATTTGGGGCCCAGGAGACAGAGCAAGGGGTGCAGGAGGAGCGGCAACTCCCCGGGACAGATCCCCGCCCCCTCCACAGCGGAGCACCCCCCCACTGCCGCCGTGGGCTCTCCGTTCTGCACGGGAGTCCTGCCCTGGCGGTCCCCACGGCCGCTCCGGTGGCTCCGCAGGGCCGCTGGGCTCTTCTGGAGCTCTCATTTTGCTGCCTGAGCCTCGCCTCGCTTCGCCTCCCCCCGCTCGGCAGCGCTGCCTGCCAGGGAACGGTGACTAACGGGTGGGTGGGACAGAACGGCTCCGGCCCGATTTAGCAGCGCTGCCGTGCCAGGGAGGGGTCACCCGGGCACAGCTGGGGGCTCCGAGGGCGAGGGAGTCCCGCAGAGCGAGCCGGGAGCATCCCCGGAGCCGCGATTTTGTCCCCGAGTGCGCTTTTGCAGCTGCCATTAATTGCCCCCGACGCTGATTGCGGCGATTTTGCACTTCCAACTCTTTGTGCCGCTGATTAATGGCCCTGGTGATTAATGGCACGGGCGGAGCGGCCTCGCGGCCCCTGGAAAAGCCGGGCTGTGGGCGCGGGGGTGAGCTGGACACACGGAGGCGTCCGAGGGGACAGCGGGGTGACACCGGCCGGGACTGGCGTGGGAGGCTGGGCCGGACAGGAATCCCTGGCAGGGCTTCCCAGGGCAGGTTAATCAGAGTCTGGAGCGATGGTTGATAGCGGAGCCTCAACCAGGAGTTTTTTCCCTGCTCGTTTTCCGCTCGCCGCAGCCTCCGGTGAGGAAAACGAGGTCTGAGGAGGGATTTGGGCAGCCATGGGAACTCCTGCGGGAACGCTGCTCCCAAAAATGGGGCCGGTGCTGATCCCTCCTGGCTCCCCGAGGCGCACGGGGGGGGAGGAGGAGTCGCGGGCCCCACAGAAACCCCCTCACTGCCTTGGCCGAGGAGGTGCCCAGGACTCGGCACTGCTGGAAGGGGCTGCCAGGGAACCGGGGGGTGGTGGCAGAGGGGGACAGCAGGAAACCAAGCCCAAACTCCCCGGGAGAGAGGGACGCACAGCAGGGATGCACAGCAGGGATGCAGCGGTGCCACCAGTGGGATCGAGGGATGGGGGCACATCCCTGCCTGTCGGGGGGGCGGGAATCAGCACTGGGGGTCCCACACACCCCCGGGCCCTCTTCGGGGTCTCGTGGGAAAGACCCCTGAGCCAGGAGGAGAAGCCCAGGCAGTGTCCGGCCCCTTTGGAGATGTCACAACGCTCAGGCGGCTCAGCAAGGACGGGAATGCCCCGTGCCAGGACCTGTCCCCACGCTTGGTCCCCTCCCTGGAGCTGCAGATCTGTCCGTGAGCCCTGAGTGTCGCCGGGGTGCGCGGTGACAGCCCCGCGCTGCTCCCGCCGCGGCCGTGGCCGCTCTCCAGCGCTGCTTTCCCAGGCGAGCTTAATCCCCGGCTTTCCAGGAGCTGCGCGGGCACCCGCGGGCGCTGCGGGGCCTCCGGGCAGCGCTGACCTCCGCCCGCGCCTTCACCCGGCTGCAGAGCCCGGCACGGAGCGAGGGCAGCACGGCCAGACCCGTCCGCATCCCAGGAAAGGCCAAACCCCTTCCAGAGGCGCCGGGATGTTGCCGCATCCAGGTGCGGTTGGCATTTCCTGCACGGGTCCCCGGTGCCCACGCCGGGCGCAGCCCCTGCGCTTGTTCATCCCCCGCCACCCACCCGCGCCTGCCCGCGCAGCTCCAGCGGCAAAAAATTCCTGCAGGAGCAGGAAAAAGAAAATCCCCTTTTCCGGGATGGCTCCGAGCTGATGACAACAAACCAAAGGCATCCGCTCCTTCCCTTCCCGTCCTTCCCGGGCCCTTCGGGGCTCTGTAACCCGAGGCAGCCCGCACCGAGGTGCTGAACAGGCAGAATTTTCTCGCTGCCCGTGTGAAAAGAAGTTTTCCAGACTTCAGAGGGAACCGAAAAGCCAGAGCTGAGCCCCGCGGGAGCCGCGGGCGGCTCGGAGCGGGCAGAGGGATGGGAGCCGGGTACGGGGGCGAGTCCAGCCGCTCTCCCGGGGCGATCCTGACCCTTTGTGCCCGAGCCCGAGCCCTGTCCCCGCGGTGCCGGGGGGAGAGGGGCGGTGCGGGGCATCCCCGGGGCCGCTGTGCCCAGCGTGGGGGGGTCACCCCAAAGCGATCTCACTGAGGGGAGCCTCGACCGCGCATCTCAGCCCCTCCGGGTCCCTTCGGTCCCCCCCGGTGCCCCGTCGGTGTCCCCGCAGCTCCCCGGGCAGCGTCCCCCGGTGCCGCCGGCGCTTCCCCCGCGCATCCCCGCCGTGCCCCTGCCTGGAGCCCCCCGGGCACGGCCCCCCCGGTGTCCCCCTCGTGCCGCCCGTGCCCACCTCGGGTGGCCGCTGGCTCCTCGGCGCGGCGCGGGGCTCCGCGGGGCTCCCGGAGCCGGCCCGGCCGCAGCATCCCCGGCGCGGCGGCGGAGGAGGAGCCTCGACCCCGCGCCCGCGCACCGGGCCCGCCCCGGCGCAGCCCCCGGCTTTGTGTGCCGGCCCCCGGCCCCTCCTCCGCGCCCCCGGCCCCTCCTCCGCGCCCCGCGGCCGGGGCTGGGGCAGGGAGGTTTCTGCTGCTCGCTCTGGGGCAGATGCTGAGGGAGAAGGGAGAGGGGCGCGCGGATGGATTTGGATTCTCCCGGCTCTGGGATCGGGTCTGGCGCCTTGGGAAGCTCTGCGGGAATGGAGCCGAGAGCCCGGGGGGGAGCAGCCAGCAGCGGGGAGCCCGCCCGGCAGGAAAGGTCCGGGCTGAAGTTCCGGTTTTGCCTGATTCGGAGCGAGGACTTTGAGCGGAGGCTCCAATATCCCGGCCTGGGGTGAGCGCCGGGGTGTGCCCGGCTCATGCCACAGCCGGTCCCGGTGGCACCAACAGGGACACGTTCCCAGGGCCTCTGAGCACGGGGAACTCACTCGGTGGGCTGGGAACTGCTGGGCCAAGGGGGCGGATCTGGGGGGACCTGACCCCTCCTGAGCTCACCCGGGTGCGAGGGATGCTCTGAAGGAAAACCCCGAACGTCTCTGCTGAATCACCACAGGCTGGGCCCCGATTTCGGTAGCCCAAGCCGGTTGTGCTTGGCCACAGGTGAGGCCCATCCTGCTGCTGCACATGGGATGTTCCAGTGCCAGGAGGAATCCGAGCGGGCTCCGTGGCGTTCCTGTTGCTCCCTGGCAGCCGGGAACCGGGGCTGGAGGTGCAGTGACGCTCCCACATCCCTCCCTTCCCTGCACATCAGCCCCTGGGGGAGTTCGTTCGCCTCCTTCTCCCTCACCTGCTCGGGAATCTCTTCCTGCCCCGAGTTTTCCTTTCCTGCCTGCGCCGCGCGGGGCCAGCGGCGCTGACGCAGCGCTCAGGAATTCTCCGGCAGCCGGCGGCACATCTGGGCTTGTCCCGGGCACGGAGCTGCGGGGCTGCGGCCGGGTCAGGTATGCGGGGAGGGAGGGTCCCCCGAGCCGGAACAGGATCAGTTCAGCACAGGATCCCCATCCCGGCACAGGATCCCCATCCGGCACAGGATCCCCACTCCAGCACAGGATCCCCTGTTCAGCACAGGATCCCCACTCCAGCACAGGATCCCCATCCCGGCACAGGATCCCCATCCCGGCACAGGATCCCCATCCCGGCTCAGGATCCCCACTCAGCACAGGATCCCCATCCCAGCACAGGATCCCCATCCCGGCACAGGATCCCCATTCCAGCACACGATCCCTATCCCAGCACAGGATCCCCACCCCAGCACAGGATCCCCTGTTCAGCACAGCATCCCCACCCCAGCACAGGATCCCATTCCGGCACAGGATCCCCATCCCAGCACAGGATCCCCGTCCCAGCACAGGATCCCTATCCCAGTACAGGATCCCTATCCCAGTACAGGATCCTCATCCTGGCACAGCATCCCCATCCCAGCACAGCCATCCCCACTCCAGCACAGGATCCCCATCCCAGCTCAGGATCCCCACTCCAGCACAGGATCCCCGTCCCAGCACAGGATCCCCGTCCCAGCACAGGATCCCCGTCCCAGCACAGGATCCCCGAGCCCCGTGTCTGCTCCAGGCAGGAGGGAATGGGCTGGGGGAGCGCTGGAGTCCCAGGACGAGCCGGCACAGCACAGAGTTCCTGGCAGCCGTTCTCTCCCCAAAATCCGCCTGGGAAACCCCGCTGGGCGCAGCCAGCCCTGCACCGCACACAGGGAGAGGGGGGCGAGTCCAGCAGGACCCCCGGCAACGAGAGGATTCCAGGCCTCAGGGACAGGGACTAAACCACACCGGGCTGGTGGGTGCCCGTGGGGTTCGGATGGTGTCCCATGGGATTGGGATGGTGTCCCACGGGACCGGGGATCCCGTCCCATGGATGGAGCTCCAGCCTTTGGCACGGCTCAGGAGCGCAGCCAGGGCCGGGCACCGGGATTTGCTCCGCTCCCCCTGTGGGAGCCGGGCCAGCAGCCCAGGAACGGGCGGGAGGCGTGACCCCAATCCCTGCCCTCCGCTCCCGGTGATTGCCAGGAGTGGGAATGGTCCTGCGGGGGTGGAGCGGCGTTGGAGCCAGGCACGGAGCGCAGGCTGTGATTTATGGCGCTGCGCTCGGCAGACGAGATCCGCCCCCTGCCTCTGCTAATGCCGGCTCCTGGCAGCTCCCGCGGCCTCTGCTGAGCTGAGCAGCGCTCCCACAATCCCGCGGCTGGAATCTGCTATTTTGGGAGCTCCGAACTGAAGGGAGGAAGAGGAAGGAGAGAGGAGAGGGAGAGGGAGAGAGGGAGAGAGAGAGGAGAAGGAGAAGGAGAAGGAGAAGGAGAAGGAGAAGGAGAAGGAGAAGGAGAAGGAGAAGGAGAAGGAGAAGGAGAAGGAGAAGGAGAAGGAGGAGGAGGAGGAGAAGAAGGAGAAGGAGAAGGAGAAGGAGAAGGAGAAGGAGAAGGAGAAGGAGAAGGAGAAGGAGAAGGAGGAGGAGAAGGAGGAGGAGAAGGAGAAGGAGGAGGAGGAGAAGGAGGAGGAGAAGGAGAAAGAGGAGAAAAAGGAGAAAAGAGAGGGGAAAAGGAGGAGGAAGAGACGATGGAGGAGGAGGAGAAGAAGAAAGAGAAGAAGAGGGAGAAAGAAGTAGAAAGGGAAGGAGGAGGAGGAGGAGGACAAGGAGAAGGAGAGGAAGGAGAAAGTGGATTTATGTGAGCACAGAGAGGGTTTAGCTCAGGGGGAAAAGGCACAGAAGATGATGATTCATTTTCAGCAGAGTTCGGTGTTTCTATGGTAAGTCACAGCCGGGGAGGCCCAGCCAAGGAGGGACCCGCACCAGCTGGGCCAGCGGCCGGAGCCACAGCTTTCCAGGAATCCTCTGGCTTGGGCAGGGCCAGGAGCTCAGGAGCTCCGCCACCATGGGAGGGCAGAGCCCTGCGGTGTCCCCTGGCTGTCCCTGAGGATGTGCTTGGCTCCTCCTGGGCTGGAATTCGCCCTCCCCGGCTGCCCCATCCCATCCCATCCCATCCCGGTCGTGTCCACACTCGCCCTGGGTGCCGCGTCCTCCCCCGCAGCCGGCTCCGACGCCGCCGTGCTGCTTCACCTCCCGAGTCACCTGGAAGCCTTCCCAGGGCAAGGGAGCCCCGGAGAGAAACTGGAAAGGATCGTGGTGGAGATTTGGGTTCTTGAGGAGCTTGGGGCGAAGGCCAGCTCTGAAATGCCCCCCAGAATCCTCTTGGATCTCCCTGTGGTGGGAGCCGACCCGTTGTGAAAATCCCCCTGCAAACATTCCCAGCTTTTAAGAGAGCCTAGAAATCCCTCCAGCAAAACCCAACCAGAAAAATTCCCAATAATCCACTTCTTGTACTTTCACTGCAAAGAGGGGGTGGAACACCCGGGATTTGCTTTCCTGGAGGGAGCTCGGGCAGGGAAATGTTCCCCGGCCTCGCTCACGTCCGGCACCTCCAGGAGCGGCCCAGGTGAGTCCCTCCCTCATCCCTTCCACCCCTTCCTTAATCCCCCTGGACACAGCCCTAAGTGGATTTGCATGGATACATGGAATAAAATCCCTTATATTTAAGGATAAAGAAAAAAGCAGAAATGACAAAGCCAGGATTCCCCCCCCTCCCTTTTTTCCCCTCTTTTTTTTCCTACTGCCAGATTATTTACAAATCCATTGAAATTGGATAGAACTCGGTCCATGCTCGTTTGCTGCTCGGGAGGGAATTACAAGATAATCAGATCAGTGATAAAAGCGAGAAGTAGGTGTGTATTTAATGACTTTTTCCCCCCACAGAGCCATGAGGGAAGATTGGAGGAGCAAGGAAAGGCTGGAAAAGGAAACGGGGCCCTGAGAAGCAGCTCAGGTTCCAACCCCAGCCATTCGAGCAGCAGAAAAAAAACCCCCAAACCTTCAAAAGGTCATGAGAAAATCCAATCCCATCCCAACTCAAAGGCAGATTGATATTTCCTCTTCCACTTCTGGGATTCATCCCTGCCTTTCCTATTAAAATTAATGCTGGGAGCGCGTCCCGGCTCCTGGGCAGCTCCTCAACCTCTTCCTTTGATCGGTGCTGAAGCAGAGACAAGCCCCAAACACGTCCCCAGAGCTCAGAGCAGCGTCGGCTCCGCGCTTTGACAGAGCAGCTTCCTCCGGAATGGGAACAGGGATGAGCTGGGTGCTCCCCGGGATCGCTCTGGAGACCCCCGGCACCCCTGGGAGTGTTCCCCGTCTAATCCAGCTCCAACCCAACCAGGAATTCCTCCCGTCAGAAAGAGGAGATGGAAAATTTGGGGCAAAAGGCAAACGCAGAGCCCGGATGTTTTATCCGTGAGAGGAAATGCTCCAAATGCTGCTCCAAAATCGTGCTCCAAATGCTGCCCCTGGTGTGGGGAGGGAGCTGAGGGGTGGAGCAAAGGGGGAAGGTGAGGAGGGGTCCCAGAGTGCAGGAGGGAGCTGGAGTCACACCTGGGGTGAGAAACGGGAATATCAGTGGATGGAATATCCCAAAATCTGTGTGTCCCCATCCAGGCGTCACATCTGGGGTCAGAAACGGGAATATCAACCCAGATGGAATATCCCAAACCCCTCCTGCCCCAATCCAGGTGTCGCATCTGGGGTGAGAAACGAGAATATCAGTGGATGAAATATCCCAGCCCTGGTGCTGTTCCAATCCAGGGGCTCTGGAGCAGAAGTTTTCTCTCCTTTTCCTGCTCAGCCCTCCGCCTCCTCCTCCTCCTCCTCCACCTCCTCCTCATCCTCCTCCTCCTCCCATTACTCACCACTTACTCAATGTTTATCTCCCAACCAGTTGGGCAGCAGAAAACTGCTCCGTTCTGCTGGAAAAGCCGAGCCTGGCTGACTCTGCCCGCCGGGGATTCCCCCCCTGGACGCCACAGGCCGCCTTCCTGCTCCTTTCCAGGGAAAAGGGCCTGGACCCCCCTGGGATGTTCAGTTCTCTCCCCAGCTCCGTTTCCTCCTGCTCCATCGGCCTCCAGATCCAAACCCTGCTCAATAATTCAGCAGAGCTGCTGTGCTCCAGCAGTAAATAATTCATCCTGGAGTCGGAGGAGGGAATTGTGCTTCCATCACCCTCCGGAGCGGGGGGCCGGGGGCTCCGCCAGCGCCTCCCAGGGCAAAGCTTCTCTCTGATCCGGGGTGCTCCCGGTGGGAAACGCGGCCGTGCCGAGGGCTTGGGAGGGAGGAGAATCCCACCAAGGATCCCTCACTCCTCCCTGTCTGTGGTTTCCTGAAGGCCTCACCCCGGAATTCCCAGGAATGGGGGGAAAAGGGGAAAGCGTGGGGGTGTGGGGGGTGGAATGTGCCCCAGGAGGGACAGCACCCCTCCAGGACAGCCGACATTCCTGATTCTCCCCCTTTCCCTTGGGATATTTGGGATCTTGCCGTGGGTTGGGCGGCCTGGGTGGGGCTGGGGGAGGATTCTGGGGGGGAAAGGGGCCAGGGTGGCCGTGGGGGGGTCAGGGCTATGTGGAACCCCCGGTGTTGGTGTTTTCCAACCCCTTTCTCGGCCCTGTCTCCCGCAGGGAATGGTGCTCCAAGCCCTTCTGCCTCTCCTGGAATATCCTGCCAAGAGATTTTGGGCAGCAGCATCCCCCAGTCCTTCCACCCCAACCCACACCAATCCCTGGAGAGGAGCACATCCCGCTGGTATCCCACGTGTGGAGCAGGAAGGGAGATTTTCCCTGGGTTGTTTTTTTTTTTGGAATGTTCCCCAGGGAATGGCTCACACCCTCCCAGGACCCCCTGAGCCCCGGCGGGGTGACGCCGGTGTCGGCCCAGCTGCCACCGTCCCCACCCGGCTGCAAATCCCGGCCTTTATTGTGATAATTCCCAACGCTGAAAATCAAATTATCCCGGCCCAGATAAGGCCGAGCCCCACACTGGGGAGGAAGGATTTGGGAAAGGAGCCCTTTATCACTGGGATGCAGAGGAGGAGGGACAGGGAATGCAGGGATTTGGGGGGGTTTGTGCAGCCTGTGGAGAGCGGGATTGCAGCCTGGGAAAACAAAGAGGGCCTGGGCAGCGTGAGGGGATAATGAGATTTATTCTCCTTTTTCACCCCCATTTCCTCCACTCTCAGCCCAGTGTGAGCCTCCAGCTGCATTTCTCACCCTCCCTGAGCCAGGAGCTCCGGGCACATTTTTGGGAATCAGTTTAACTCTGACTGCATCCAGAGTCCCGCAGGCAGCAAGAAAAGGGTTGGGATTGGGATTGGGGTTGGGATTGGGATTGGGATTCTGCCCCTCTGCCCCCTCAGGTGAGGCTCCACCTGCAGAGCTGCCCCAGGGAGAGGGGCACAGGGAGGACCTGGAGCTGCTGGAGAGAGCCGGAGGAGGCTCCGGGATGGGATCCAAGGGATGGAGCAGCTCTGCCAGGAGGAGAGGCTGGGAGAGCTGGGAATGTTCACCTGGAGAAGGGAAGGCTCCAGGGAGAGCTCAGAGCCCCTTGCAGGGCCTAAAGGGGCTCCAGGAGAGCTGGAGAGGGACTGGGGACAAGGCATGGAGGACACAGGGAACAGCTTCCCACTGGGAAAGGGGAGATTTGGGTGGGATATTGGGAAGGAATTCCTGTCTGGGAGGGTGGGGAGGGGCTGGGCTGGAATTCCCAGAGCAGCTGTGGCTGCCCCTGGATCCCTGGCTGTGCCCAAGGCCAGGTTGGAGCAGCCTGGGACAGTGGGAGACATCCCTGGGTTGGAACTGGATGAGTTTTAAAGCCCTTCCCACCCCATTCCCAGCTCTCTCCGTGCGGGATGAAATCCCGGTGCCGCTGAGCCCAGCAGCCCCAGCCCCTGGAGCACCCGCTGAGCTGGAGAAGAGCTCTGGAAATGAGCTTTCTTCCCAGCTCAACCACAGGATGTGGAAATTGGGTTAAAAGGCCCCGCGGGGATGATTCGGGGGCTGGAGCAGAGCTCGGAGCGGGAGCATCCCGAGTTTCCTGTGGGAGAAGCGGGAGCTGGAGCCGGCAGAGTCTTTTGGGGGGGGGGGGTCTGGGAGACTCCGGGGTTTGTTTATTTCCCTCGCCCGGCTGTGAAAAACCCATTTGGCTGCACTGTTGCAAATCCGAAGCCCTTAAAGCGACTTAAATCACCCCTAAACAGGAGCAGTAATTCCGGGATTTATTGAGCCGGGGGCTGCATAAACACGGATTTGAGCCGGTCCCACTAAATCAGAGCAAAACCCCGAGCAGATTTAATTCCCTGCTCATTCTCCAGAGCCCTTTAAGCTGGTTTCAGGTTGATTTAAGCCCAGCCTGGGCCGGGGGAGGCAGGAGAGCTGACACTCCCATCCCTGGGAATGGGGCATCTCCCAAAGTTCCTGTCCCAGCCCAATCCCAACACACCCGGACCTGCGCCTTTATTAAACAAACCAGGCCCAAAATCTTCCAAGGAAATGCCGTTTTTCCCCCCAAAATCCCATTCCAGCAGTCCCAGCTGCCGGGGCGGGAGGCTCAGAGCTGCTTTTTGGGGGATGCCAGGGGTGGACAGTGGGGGGAGAGGGCAAGGAGGGAATTCCTGGCACCCGGAGAGCGCCCAGGGCAGTGGGATGATCCCATAAAACGGCTCCTGGGGTTTGGATTCAGGGGGAGAAGCGGCTCAGGGGATGTGTCCGGGAGCTGTGCTCCGCTCGGGATGCCACAAAAACAGGGATTTGGGAACTTTTTAAAATCTGGATAAGTGGATTTTTTACTCTGGGTAAGTGGGGGTTTTTTTTACCCGGGAAAAATGGGGGAGTTTTACTCGGGAAAAGTGGGGTTTTCACTCTGGAAAAGCGGTTTTTACTCTCGAAAAGTCTGGGTTGTTTTTTTCTATTAACCTGGAAAAGGGGCTTTTCACTCTGGATAAGTGTTTTTATTTTTACTCTGGACAAGTGGGGTTTTTTAATCTGGGGAAGCGGTTTTTTACTCCAGAAAAGTGGCAGCTTTTCCCTCTGGACGAGCAGCTCTTTACCCTGGAAAAGCGGATTTCCCCCCTCTGGCTGAGCGGTTTTTTTACTCTGGATAAGCGTTTTTCCCCTTGTACACCTGGGAGCAGCGGGAGCCGCGGGTCCGCCCGCGCTGCCTTTCCTTGTGCAGGCTCTTCCCGTCTGGAAGGAGCTGGGACGCAGCTCCCGGGATCCCGGGATGCAGGACCCGCCTCGCCCGCCAGAGGCTGCTGGTGCCGTTTGGAACGGCCCGGAATTCCAGCCCCATCCTCTCCCGGATTCTCATTCCAAGGGATTCGCGGCGGTGCAACAGAGCCGGGACCGCGAGGAAAAAGTTGTTTCCCCCTCCAGGAGTGTGAGCGGCGGGTGTTCCCCAACGGAATGCTGCGGACAATCCCCGATCCCCTCCCGGGATCCCCCGATCCCTTTCCAGGATCTCCTCAATCCCTTTCCAGTATCCCCTGATGCTCTCCCAGGATCCCCTGATCCCATTCCAGGATCGCCCAATCCCCTCACAGGATCCCCTGATCCCTTTCCAGGATCTCCCCGATCCCTTTCCAGGATCCCCCAATCCCCTCACAGGATCCCCTGATCCCTTTCCAGGATTCCCCGATCCCTTTCCAGGATCCCCTGATGCCCCCCCAGGATCCCCTGATCCCCTCCCAGGATCCCCCAATCCCATTCCAGGATCCCCTGATCCCTTTCCCCAATCCCCCTGATCCCTTTCCAGGATCCCCTGATCCCTTTCCAGCATCTCCTTGATCCCTTTCCAGGATCTCCCCGATCCCTTTCCAGGATCCCCCAATCCCATTCCAGGATCCCCCAATCCCCTCACAGGATCTCCCCGATCCCTTTCCAAGATCCCCTGATGCCCCCCCAGGATCCCCTGATCCCTTTCCAGGATCCCCTGATCCCATTCCAGGATCCCCCAATCCCCTCACAGGATCCCCTGATCCCTTTTCAGGATCTCCCCGATCCCTTTCCAGGATCCCCTGATCCCCTTCCAGCATCTCCTTGATCCCTTTCCAGGATCTCCCCGATCCCTTTCCAGGATCCCCCAATCCCATTCCAGGATCCCCCAATCCCCTCACAGGATCTCCTCGATCCCTTTCCAGGATCTCCCCAATCCCATTCCAGGATCCCCTGATCCCATTCCAGGACAGATTCGGAGCAGTGACCTCAGCAATGTCCCCTGGCTGCCGTTGTCCCTTTCCAGCCTCGGGGACCCCAGACCCAGCAGGGGCCACCTCTGCTCCTTCCACGGGGATTTGTGGGATCACTCTTTTGGGGGCGAGAGCCCCAAATTCCATACGCCGCTGGATTTGGGCTGATTTTCGCCATTTTCTGCCAGGTAGGGCCGGGCTGTAATTGCCGGGCCGTGGTTGATGCATTGCCATAGTTACCGTCGGCTCTGCTCCCTCAATGACGGGGGCTCCGTTCCTTCTCAGGTGGGAATTCAGCCCTGGAAACGCCGGATTTGTCCTGCCAGGGATTCATCCTGCCAGGGATTCATCCTGCCGGGAGCCAGGGTGCTTTGGCAGAGCAGTGCTTGGTGTTAATGAGTTTTCCCCCCAAGTTTTCCGCCCTCCCTTCTCCATTTCTGCACGCTTGGATCCCGCTTTTCCTGTTATCTCCAGAGGTTCCTGGGCAGAACCCACAAGCAGTGGGGTTATGGATTCCTCCTGCCCGGCAAGGAGTTCTTTTGGGGTTTTTTATGAGGTTTTTATTCCTTCAGTAATAAATCAAACTCCTGGTTTCGCTCCTGCTCACTCCCTGCCCTTGAATTCCCCCCTTTTCACCTGAGCTGAATTTTCATGGAGGTGTTTAATGCCCCTCTAATCCCTGGATTCCCAGGGGGGCACGAAAGCAGCTTTACAAACCCATAAATCCAGAAGGAGAAAGTGCGTTTTTATTATTCCTGTCGCCGTGAAAGTCCGAAAAAACCTGGCCTGATGTGAAGCATTCAAGAACAAATTTGCCCAGTGGTGCCACTTCCCGTGGAAAAGCTCTTGGAAAGGGATTTCCCGGGATGGGAGGAGCATCCCGAGGCTGGGGATGTCATGCAGGGGTGTCAGTGGGGGTCACCCAGCCGGGTTGAGGGGTCACCCAACCGGGTTTGGGGTATCTCGTATGTATTTGGGGTCACCCAGCCGGGTTTGGGGTCACTGTGGCCTCTGTGCCGGGCAGAACAGAGGCCCTGTTCTCCACCCCTCTTCCTCTGCCCTCCCGTCTGCCCTTCCTCGGATTCCGCCCCGTCGGGAAGAGCCTTTCCCGGGATCTCTGGGGGGTGCTGGCGCTCGGCCCACGGGCAGCCGGGGTTTTTGGGAAGCCGGGAATTGCGGGAATTGCGGGATTGGGCCGGGAGCAGCGCTAGATGGCAGGAGTCAGTCGCGCGCAGGGAGGGATGAGCTCCTCTGCCCCTGGAATCGTGCTCCGGGCTGGAATTCTGCCAGCTCACCCCGAGGATGCGCTGAAGCGGCCAAAATCCCTCCTCCAGCCGGATTCCAGGACTCCGCATCCCGCCTTTGCCTCAATCCGTGCTCGAGGATGGGGGGATTTGGGAGGCTTTGCAAGCCGGGGTTGTATCCACGTGGAGAATCCGGACTGGGATCCGGGACGTGCTCGGGCTGCTGCTTGGGGTGGGGGTGCTGTGGGTTTGGGATCATCCGGGGCATGTTTTAGTCGAGATCAGTGGCTGGGAATGCCTGGAGAGCCTCAGCTGGGCATTCCCGAGGGTTGGAATAACAGGAATTTTCACAAGCAGCCCCAACCTCCACTGAGCTGTCCTTCTGCAGCTCAATAAATTTAGGGATTCAATCCTCCCCTCTCCAAGTTGGAGAAAAACCAGGATCCAGAGTGCTGGATCCAGGGCCGAGTGCATCTGAGGCATCCCCAGCCCGTTCCCTTTCCTCCCCAGCCCACGGCTCAGCCAAGCATCCATTTGAGAGAGGCCCAGGGAAGCGTTTCCATTGCTCTGAGTCTCGTTAGAACTTTTTCCTGGCTGAGGCTCGGCTTTTAGGGCTGCTGGCAGCAGCTGTCACTTTTCCCAACCCTAATGGTGCTCCCTCTGGAGCCTGAGCCGCCGCTCCGGAGCTCTCCGTGGCGTTTGTGTGATTTTATCGGGCCCCAGAGCAGAGTGAGAGGCAGCTGATGCAAAATCAATCTCTGGAACACCTGAAAGACAGCGGAGATCGGTGCCAAACGTTGTAGCGACAACAGAAGAAACGATTCCCACTCTGGTTCCTCGCCGTGTGAATCTCTGCTGGGATGGGGATGAGGAGCAGAGGAGATTGGAGGATGAGGGAAACAGGGAGAGGGAAAAGGCCGGGCTGGGCTGAGATTTGGGGGAAGAACAAACCCCAGAAAGCTGCTCCGGGGAGGCTGAGATCCCACAGGGATGGCGCAGAGGAGGCACCAGGCGGTGATTGCTCCTTTCATCGGTGATTGCTCCTTTCATCGCCGCACAATCGCTCGGGAGCTGATCTGGCCTCTCCTCCCAGCCCTGGGAATGAGGGGAGGCATCCCAGTGCTCCCAGTCCAGGCTCTGCCCCCTCTGGATGCTGTCTGGTCTCTGGTAATGGTAGAACAAGATACTCCCAGTTCCCAGAGCGAGAAACATCCCCCAGTCGAGGCAGCGTCAACTTCCATCGCTCCAAGCTCTTCCCAAATTCCCAGATTTTTTTACCAGGGCCTAAACCAACACCTGGTACCCGACCCAGGCATTCCAGCTTCCCCCAAACCTCCTGGGCGCTGATATTCCCAGAGTAAACCAAGCCAGGACGGTTTGGAACCCTCTGATGGTGGAGGCACACATGGAAAACCTGAGGGATGAGATTAAAGCCGACAGGAATCTCACTGCGGATTTGGGATTATCCCCGCTGCTGAGGGGGTGTTGATTCCCAACAAGGCACATTTTTCCTCTGGGAAGGAATTATTCCCACCACAGGCTCTGATCCTGCTGTTTCCCCACGAGATAGGAAGCTCTGAGTGCTGCTCTGGTCAAAGGGTGATGGAAAATCAGGGAGCAGCCACGGAATCACTCCTTTCACATAAAATGTTATCCCGAAGGTCCTCCCTGAGTGCGGTGCGAGGCGGATCCCTCAGCGCCTCCCCAGGGACCGCCCCGCTCCCGGAGGTGCCGGGTTCAGGGGGGACGGACGAGCCTGAGCAGCCGATTCCTCCTGATGCGCTCCTGGGCCCAGGAAACAGCCGCTGGAGCTGCCCGGGGACAGGGCGAGGGGCTCTGGGGAGGTGACCAAGCCCAGCGAGTGTCCCCACGCCAGGGACAGCAGCTCCGGGCCCGCGGGGTCACCTGAGCTGCGCCGCTGTGGGGCCGGATGCTCCTCAGCAGATCGGGTCCCTGATGTCTCTGCAGTCATTACCCCGCTCCCAAAGCACCCCAGGGTCACCGGGTGCCGGGGCTGGGAGCCTGGCTGTCCCCTGGCTGATGTCACCGTGTCACCTCCCAGCCGTGCCGGGGGATCCCTGCCCTGCCCTGCCCGCGTTTGCTCCGCGCGGAGCTCAGCGCAGCCGAGGCAAAGCTGCCGCTGCTCTGATTGACTCCCGGATCAATTAAAGCAGCGCGCGGGCAGATGGAGGGCTCGGATCCTGAGTTTTCCCGCCCGATTCTCCTCCACTCTCGCTCTCCAGGGGCCTTTCAGGTTAATTGTCCTGATCTCTCGCTGCCTTTTTGCGCCGGCCCTCAAGGACTGCCTGGCAAATCCTGTCCTCCGTGCGCGCCGCGGCGCTGAATCCGGCCCGGGAGGAGGAGGAGGAGGAGGGAAGAGGAGGAGGAGGAGGAGGAGGAGGAGGGAGGGAGGGAGAATTGATTTGCTCCATCAGGCAGCAGCAGCGGCTGCTGCCACTGTTTAATTCTCAGTTCAAGCCCCGTGGAGAATGCAAACGGCTCCGCTGCTCGGCCAATTTACAGCTCTGACAAGCTGCTAAACAACGTCTTTGTTAGCGCCGGGCGGCCCCGGGCTCGCCGCGGGTGGCGGGGGAGGCACAGGTGAGCAGCAGGAGGAAAAGGAGGAGGAGGAGCAGGAGGAAGAAAAGGAAGAGGAGGAGGTTGTTTCTTTTGTGCATCCCTCGCTGCTCATCCCTCTGACCGCGCTGCCTCTCCCAAGCAGCCCCTTCTGCCTCCAGAACCCATCCCGCCCCTTCAGAGCCCGTCCTGTCCCCAAAAGCCCCTTCGGAGGGGTTTTGGAAGAGGTTGAGGGGTGGGAATTGGCCTCGCACGGAGCTGGAGGTTGCGATAAACGAGGGCACTGAGAGGGAGCTGCAGGCACCAACCACCCGCACAGCTCTGGGAGTGAGCTGCGAACCGACCTGAACTGAGCAAAACCCAGTTTTAGGTCACTCCTTTGGGATTTGGAGCGTTGGAGAAGAACGTGGATGCTCGGCTCAAGGAGGAATCCTCCCAGCAGCCACCCAGGGAGTGAGGAGGGAGGAGCTGGGGAACCGTCCCACACTCGGGGCCGATTTTTGGGACATTTCACACCATTTTTACACAACCCTTTTTCCCCGAGGCTCCAGCACGGGAGCATCCAGGCCTGGCAGAGTCCCCACTAATCTGGTCAGGCTGCGCTAATCCCAGGCTGGAACCAGGTCCTGGTACCGAGTTTAAGTAAATGATCTCCCTGATAATGACAAATCAATTATGGGTGCTGCCCACGAGGAGGACCCAGCTGTTCCACAAAGCACCGAACCTGCAGCAAATGTGGCCAAAAAAACTCAGGAATAATCCGAGCACGGAGACAGCAAATGAGTGAATGCTCGTCCTGCTGCTGGTGCAGCACAAAAGAGAAACAAACCCAGAATCCTTCCTGGGGTTTATTAGGAGATTTTATTAAGAGATTTTGCTTCTTTTTACTTTTTTTTTTTACCAGGAGTCTGGCTGGGAAGCGCGGTTTGGGCCTGGGATCTGCTCCCAGCTCACAGAGCTCAGCCCTGAGCTGGGGCTCGGTCTAGGGAAGCTGGGGAGGACTGGGAGGGTGCTGTGACATTTGTGACATTTGTGACATTTGTGACATTTGTCATCCTGGCAGGACACGCTGTCCCATGGCTGGGCTGAAACAGATCCATGGGGAGGCTGGAGAGGGTCCGGGAATTGCTGCCAAGGACAGGGATCCTTTGCCTCCGGTCTGATGCTTTTCCAGCACTGGAGGTGGCTTTAGGGGCGTCCCCTTGTGCCCCCCACCCTCCCCCTGCCCCTCTGGGGGCTCAATTCCTGCTGTGCCATTTGGGTGCCAGGTGGGCGTCCCTTATTTGGGGACATCACTGGTGCTGGCAGCGCTGATGGGACTTTTCATCAAGCGATTAAATTTAAAAAAAAAACCAACACAAAAAAGGGCCCAGCTTGTTCGGAAACACAAAGGCGGCAGCCGGCATTAATTACTGTGTGCAGCTTTGGAGTGTTTACTCCGGCTTTTCCCAGGGGGGATAATTAGGGAAGAGGCTTTTCAGTGCTCCACGAGGCACCAGGAGACGCTGCCACATCCCCTGAACCCGGCCGGACCCCCCTGGATCTGACAGAGGATCAACTCAGCGAGGGGAGAGCAGGGACTGATTTCTGCTCTGCTCCGAGTTCAGGCTCTGGGATTTCCCGGATGGATTGATCCGCGTTAGCTGAGATCCAAATTAGCTGCCCGTGATCAGGGCTGGAGCGGTTTGTTCTGATCAGGAATTGGGATCAGGGCTGGAGACGTTTGTTCCGAGCAGGAATTGGGATCAGGGCTGGAGCCTGATCAGTTTTTCTCTGGAAAACCCATTCCCGCAGAGATCCTTCACAGGGTTAAACCTTGAGGCAGGAGGGATCTGAGCGCAAAAAGCCGAGTGGTTCTCAGGGTTTGGGTTTGTTTTTTTTTAATTACCGTCCTCCGGCACATTTTCATTTGAGGCATCAAAGGTGTGAGGAGACAAAGCCGTGCGGATCTGGAGCCGTACCTGCGGTGGCCGCGTGTCCGTCTGTCATCTGCTGGGGACAAACAAACCCCCCCTGCTTTGTTCTCCGCCGGCGTTTTGTTCCCTGCATTAATTTCTCCCCTAAAATAGAAAAAAAAAAAAAAAAAAAAAAAAAATCCACGAGATTTGGCTCTTTGCAGAAGGGGAAAAAAAAATCATATGAAAAGGTGCCGTTTGGGGGATTAAAAAGAAAATACCTCTTTTCTTTCAACTAAATTACAAAGCACTTGTGCTGCTTTGTATCTGAGGAGCCGGAGGAGAGGAGCAGGTGGGGTTTGGCGGCAGATTGGAGGCGGAGACGGAATGGCTGAGCTGTGCTCGAAAGGAGCGGGAAGGGAGGCTGGAAGTGTGGGAATGTCACTGCTGGGGGTGGCTGTGGCTATCCCGAGGCTCCGACACGCGGCTGGTTCCACTCCTGGTCCTGAGCACAGCCCGCACAGCTCCCGGAGGGGAGGATTGTGGAATTTCGGAAGGGAATGGTGGAAAAAGCTCCAAGGTCAGCGAGTCCAAGCCCAATCCCCACCTCGTCCCCAGCGCAGAGCTCTGGGTGCCACACCCAGGGCACCTCCGGGGATGGGGACGCCAAACCTCCCTGGGCAGCGTTTAACAGCCTTTCCCATGGAGAAATTCCTGCGGATATCCCACCTGGCCCTCCCCTGGCACAGCTGAGGTCGTTCCTTCCTGCCCTGGGAGAAATCAGCTGATTCAGCCCCAAACCGAGGTGCTGAGCTGCGCTTGTGCCCCGCCTCACTCCCTGACCTCCCTTTGCTCTGCTGAGCCACTCCCGAGCTTCTCCAGAGCTTTTCCAGGGGCTGGGATCCCGCGTTTCCCCCGGAATGAGCCCGGGGCGATGCTCATCACCCACCCCAGCAGCTGCTGGCTCAGGTTTGGCTGTGCTGAGATCCCGATGCTTCCCAGCACATCCATCCCATGGAACGGCTTTAACGGGAGCAGAATCCAGGCCTTTGGGCTCGCAGTTCCCACCGCGCTTCCCAGAGCGGGGCCCGATCCCTCCGAGCCTTTCCCACAGCACGGAGCGAGGCCGAGCCGCTGGAATTCCGCCAGCGCCGGGATGGATCATCCCCTTTATTGCTGTCAAGGTGCTCGTAAGTGCCTCCATCCATCATTCCCGGCGTTTTCCGAGCTGGAATGAGCGCCCAGGTGCCGATCTCAGCTCCCGGAGCCTCTCCACGAGTCCCTTCCTTCGCTGCGCTCTCATTTCCTCCCTCCCGTTCTGTTTTAGTGCCACCTTAACGAGCGCTCCTTGCAGAGGGGACCACGCGGCCACGGCCAATTAAGCGGAATTAAGGAAATTAAGGAAAGGCCCCTGTCAGGTGTCCAATTCCAGGAATAAAAGGGATTCCAGCTGGAGTGGCCGGCTCCAGGAAACTCCCCCCTGCAGCCAAGAGGCGTTCGGGGCTCTCGGAGGCGCGAGGAGGGAAGGGGAAGGCTTTGAGCGTCGCGCGTGGGATGTGCTTAAAATTCCTCCTGGAAGGGGTTGAAGCTGAAGAAGGGGAGATTTCGGTGGGATATCGGGGTGGAATTGTTCCCTGTGGGAACAATGGGGTATTTGGGATGTGGGATTTGGGATGTGGGATACGGGATTTGGGAGGAGGGATGTGGTATTTGGGATGCAGGATTTGGGATGTGGGATGCGGGATTTGGGATTTGGGATGCGGAATTTGGGATTTGGGATGTGGGATTTGGGATTTGGGATGCAGGATGTGGGATGTGGGATTTGGGATTTGGGATGTGGGATTTAGGATGTGGGATGCAGGATGTAGGATTTGGGATGCGGAATGCAGGATCTGGGATGCGGGATGCAGGATGCGGGATTTGGGATGGGGGATTTGGGATGTGGGATTTGGGATGCGGGATTTGGGATGTGGGATTTGGGATTGGGATGGGGGATTTGGGATGGGGGATTTGGGATGTGGGATGCGGGATGCAGGATTTGGGATGCGAGATGTGGGATTTGGGATGCAGGATGTGGGACGCGGGATGTGGGATGCAGGATGTGGGATGTGGGATGTGGGATGCAGGATCTGGGATGCGGGATGTGGGATTTAGGACATGGGATGCAGGATTTGGGATTTGGGATGTGAGATTTGGGACACGGGATGCAGGATTTGGGATGCGAGATGTGGGATTTGGGATGCAGGATGTGGGACGCGGGATGTGGGATGCAGGATGTGGGATGTGGGATGTGGGATGCAGGATCTGGGATGCGGGATGTGGGATTTAGGACATGGGATGCAGGATTTGGGATTTGGGATGTGAGATTTGGGACACGGGATGCAGGATTTGGGATATGGGATGCAGGATTTGGGATCTGGGATGTGGGATTTGGGATGCAGGATGTGGGATGCAGGATTTGGGATCTGGGATGCAGGATTTGGGATGCGGGATGTGGGATTTGGGACGTGGGATGCAGGATTTGGGATGCAGGATTTGGGATGCGGGATATGGGATACGGGATTTGGGATGCAGGATGTGGGATGCAGGATTTGGGATGCGGGATGCGGGATGTGGGATGCGGGATTTGGGATGCAGGATGTGGGATGCAGGATTTGGGATGTGGGATCTGGGATACGGGATTTGGGATGCAGGATGTGGGATGCAGGATTTGGGATCTGGGATGCGGGATGTGGGATGCGGGATTTGGGATGCAGGATGTGGGATGCAGGATTTGGCATGCGGGATCTGGGATGCGGGATTTGGGATGCAGTATGTGGGATTTGGGATGCTGCAGGATGTGGGGACTCTGCGGCGGAGCCGGAGGTGATTATCGATGCTAAACGCGGAGCATCCCCCGCCAGCCGAGCCCTCAGATCTCCGAGCCATCAAATCCCCGCCCGAACCTCATTGTTCCGCAAGAAACGCTGGAGAGGAAGGGGAGAGAAGAACCGGGATGAAAGGATGGAAATCGCTCCTGGAGCTCCTCACCTCCGCCTCAACCTTTCCGCTTTCATGTCGCGCCTGATTTGTTTTGATCGCTCCGAGCCGGGCTCGGTTTGAATCCGATCCCGGGGAATTCATGGAAATGAGGAGCCGCTAATGAGCGGCGGAGCAGCTGCTGGAGGGGGAACGTGGCTCCCCAGGGATGCGGGATTTGGGATGTGGGATTTGGGATGGGGGATTTGGGATGTGGGATTTGGGATGCAGGATGCGGGATTTGGGATGGGGGATGTGGGATTTGGGATGTGGGATTTGGGATATGTGATTTGGGATTTGGGATGTGGGATTTGGGATGTGGGATGGGGGATGAGGGATGTGGGATGTGGGATGAAGGATTTGGGATGGGGGATGTGGGATGGGGGATGTGGGATGGGGGATATGGGATTTGGGATGTGGGATGTGGGATGCAGGATGTGGGATTTGGGATTTGGGATGCAGGAAATGTGGGATTTGGGATGCAGGATGAGGAATTTGGGATGCAGGATTTGGGATGTGGGATTTGGGATGCAGGATATGTGATTTGGAACACGGAATGTGGGATTTGGGATGCAGGATGCGGTATTTGGGATGCGGTATTTGGGATTTGGGATTTGGGATGCAGAATTTGGGATACAGGATTTGGAATGTGAGATTTGGGATGCAGAATTTGGGATGAGGTATTTGGGATGTGGGATGTGGGATTTGGGATGTGGAATTTGGGATACAGAATTTGAGATACGGGATTTGGGATGCGGGGTGAGGGATGTGGGATGCAGGATTTGAGATTTGGGAGGCAGGACGTGGGATCTGGGATGCAGGATGTGGGATTTGGGATGCGGGATGTGGGATTTGGGATGCGGGATGTGGGATGAAGGATTTGGGATGTGGGATTTGGGATTTGAGATGCGGAATTTGGGATGCGGGATTTGGAATGTGAGATTTGGGATGCGGAATTTGGGACACAGAATTTGAGATATGGGATTTGGGATGCGGGGTGCGGGATGTGGGATGCAGGATTTGAGATTTGGGATGCGGGATGTGGGATTTGGGATGCAGGATGTGGGATTTGGGATGCGGGATGTGGGATGAAGGATTTGGGATGTGGGATTTGGGATGCTGCACTCAACCCCCAAATGCTGCGACCCCAAAGCGGTGCCAACGGGACCTTCAGCTCCCGGGAACCAGGGCCAGACACCAGAAGTGTGGAAAATCCCATGGGAAACTCATCAAAACAACATTTTTTTAATCAAGGTGTTTCACATTTTGGTGTAGAATTGAGACTTTTTTCTTTAATATCCTGATTCTCATGGAAAAAGGGGTGGAAATCCCATTCCTACAACTCCCGAGCTGCTCCACGTGAGAGCTCCAAGAGGGGCCAAGGGATTCTTTTGGTTTAATTTGATTATAATTAACCCCAGACCCATCCCTGGGAAGGCCTTGTGGTGTTGGGGTGGCATCCTTGCACGAGGAGCCCCAAATCTTCCAGGAAAAAGAGAGGAAAACTCAAGTTTTATGGCAAAAAAAAAAGAGGAAAACTCAACTTTTATGGGGGAAAAAAGAGGAAAACTCAAGTTTTATGGGAGAAAAAGCCCAGTTTGGAGTATGTTGGAACCATTTTCCCCAAGGACGCTGTCCAACATTAAATAGGAATTAAATTCAGCTTTCTCTCAGTGCGGTATTTCAAATAAAAATGCATTTTTACCACTTTTAGGGTCTTTTTTTCCCTTCTTATTTTAATAATTCCCCAGTTCCTTGACTGTCAATGCACCCAAATGGAAAGAAAAGCTCATTTCCATAAATCCATCCATTAAATCCATCTCAAACGAGCCCATTAGGAGCCACCTTCATCCAATGTTTATTTTGAGGAGAAAAACCCCAATTCGGGGCATCTCCCACTGCTGAAAAATCCCCTTTCGGGCTTGTCCTTCTGTCGAAATTGTCTTTTTTCAGTGCAGATGTTTCCAATTTCTCCCCAATTTGCTGGAATTGTCCCTGATGAGCATTCCTGCCAAACAAAAAAAAGGTTGGGAAAACTCAATTTTCCCCAGGAAAATGAACAAAATCTGTTCCCGGCTCACGCAAAACGAGATCGTTCAAATCTGGGGGCCTCTCCCAGGTTCTGGCCTTCCAAAGACATGGATTTGGGAATTCTTTTGGGGCCAAACAGCCCAATCTGGCAGCTGGGAGCACTTCCAGCCTCCAAGGGACCTGGGAGAGGAGTCAATGGGATCAGGCTGGGAATGGGAATTATTTTCCCTGGAACGCCGTCATTTTCCCCGGGATTTTGGAGCAGAGCTGTTACGGCAGTTTGGGGCTTTAATTGGATTTTTGGGTGGGGAATTCGGTGGAGGAGGTGACAGCCCGGGGACTCTGCAGCCCGAGGGCATCACCTGATGATGTCGCCTGATGATGTCACCTGAGGGTGTCGCTTGATGACGTCACCTGATGATGTCACCTGATGAGGTCACCGGAGGGCATCACTTGATGATGTCACCTGATGACATCACAGGAGGGAGTCACCTGGGGGGGTGTCACTTGATGATGTCACTTGATGATGTCACCTGATGATGTCACCTGGGGGGATCACTTGATGATGTCATCTAATGACGTCACCTGATGATGTCACCTGATGATGTCATCTGAGGGTGCCCTTGACTCCGCCCCTTCCCAGCGGGAGGGAAGCGCCAAAAGCCGGCGGGGAAGTTTTGGGAAGCTCTGGGGAGAATTTTGGGGGAGGCAGCTGAGCTTCCACCCCGCCACGGCTCCTTTTTGGGGTGTCCCTGACAGTCCCGTGGCTGTTTCCCAGCTCTGCGAGGAAACAGAAGGAAAAAGGCTCCGTGGAATTCCCTATTCCATGGGAGAGGTGAAGGTGTTGGAAAAGGCAGATTTGGGGAATAACCTCGGCGCCTGCTTTGCTTTTATTTCTTTGTTTTATTTCTTATTTATTTATTTCTTCTTTATTTCTTCCTTTTATTTCTTTCTTTTCCTTCTTGCACAGCATCCAAAGCGGGGAGAGCGCGAAAAGAAAAAAGTTAATTTATTTAATATAAATAAAGCAGCCAGAAATTCGGGCTTTCGGTGCCGCCGAACATTCCCAGCACCCATCTCCACATTCCCATTGCGCCGGGCAGGGGTGGGGGCTGAGCCGCGGCTGCTGCTTCCCACCGAGGTCTCGAAACACTCAATTAATTCCGATTTCAGCAGACAGCTCTGTGTTTGTTAAATTAAAACCAGCTGGTTATTGAAAGAAACGTATTTATTGGGAATTAGCAGCCGTGTGCCGGATGGATATTTCCCACCTCGTTGTCAGGGCTCAGACACAAAGCTGTGGTTAATAATAATTTTTTTTCCTCCCCCTTTCAATTATCGCGGGTGGGGGGGGGGGGGGGGGGTGGGGATCATCCCATTAATTCCGAATTAAACGCGCATTTGGAAAATCTCAATTCCGAACGCTGCTGGCGTTGCTGGCGTGTTCCAGCTGGCTCTGGGGAAAGATGTTCTGGGATTTTCCACTGCTTGGATGATCCAGGCGGGGCCGGGACCGCCGGCGCCTCAGCTCTGCCCTCTCCAAACCGAGCCAGGTGTGGGCCCGCCTGGGGACCTGCTCCTCTGCTCCTTTCCAACGAAAACTTCCAGGAACCTCAATGTTTAGAAGAAAATGGGGATAATTGGGTCTTCCTGGAGCAGGCACGGAGGGCCATGAATGATTTAGAGGGAGCTGGATGGCGATCAGAGATTTCTCCTGCTCTGCCTCCTCTCCTCAGCTTTGCTGAAACATTTATTGCGGCTTCCTCGAGTGCCCAGCGCAGGGCCGGGCTCGGTTTTTGAAGAAAAGCTGTTTATCCACACCGAATTATGGGATGGGGGAAAGGAAGAACTTCCCACTGGGAGCCCAGATCCAAGATTTGGGGTGGTGTTGTCTCGCCCCTGCATCCCATGGGGTGTTTTGGGGTCAGAGCGGTGTCAGGGCAAGATGCGGCCTTGTTGCTTGTGCCCTTGGATGGGTTATTCCCTTTTCTGAGTGCCCCTGGATGGGTTATTCTCTTTTCTGAGTGCCCTTGGATGGGTTATTCGTTTTTTTTTTTTGTCTTTGTATGAGTTATTCCCTTTTTTTCCGAGCCTCAGCTCCTTGCCCGCACCACGATCTTGCCCTGCTGCATGAGGCCTTTGTTACCCGAGCACAGGCACCCTTTGAAAGGCGGCCCCGGTGCCCCGGGGAGCGGGGTTTGTGTCTGGCTGTCCCGATTTCCCCTCAGTGGTGCCTTTTTTCCCTGGAATCCGAAGGTGTCTGCGCGCTCTGCCCGGCTCCAGCGCCCGGGGCAAAGCCTGACCTTTGCTGCTCCCTCTCCGCTCCAAGGAGGGGGGAAAAAAAAGGGGATTTTTGTGTGGAAAACAACTTGTGAGGAGCGAAGGAAGAACAAAAACGCTCTGAGGGTTCGCTCCGGGCTCTGGCTGAGCGGGTTGAGCGGGGAGGGAGCCTCGGCATTCCCGGATCTGTCCCGGATCCAGCAAATCCCATCCCCCGGGAGCGGTGCCAGGGTGGGGCCGGGGCCGTGGTGGCTTTGCGGCGGTGGCATTGAGGTGGCATTGCGGTGGCAGGGACGGAGGGGCCGGGCAGAGGGCACCCCGCTAGGTGGCAATGCTAATCTGTGCCGCAGCCCCGCATTTTGGGAATGTGCCGCAGCCTGGGATCCTTGGAATGCTGTGCCCTGGCCCTGGCAGGACGTGGCACCGCGGGAGAGTCGCGATGGGTGAGGGAACCCCGGCGCGGGCACGGAGCTCTCCCCCCGCACGGATTCTGCTCCCGCTGAGGGAACGAGCTGCTCTCCGCATCCCAACGATCCCAGGGATCCAGGAAAGGCGTTTTCCAAGCCCAGCAGGGCTGGGATGGCGCCGGGGTGTGCACAGACTGCGGAGCACCTGTGCCGGGTGTGAGCTCTGCCCTCCCACGCTTCCCCCCGGCGACAGCGACATCCCCGCGTCACCGACAGCTCCGGCGACAGGGAGGAGCTGCAGGTCCTTCCTGGCCTGATCCCGCTCCATGTCCTCTGTCAGGATCCTTCCTGGGCTGATCCCGCTCCATGTCCTCTGTCAGGATCCTTCCTGGCCTGATCCCGCTCCATGTCCTCTGTCAGGATCCTTCCTGGCCTGATCTCACTCCAATGTCTCCTGCAGGTCCTTCCTGGGCTGATCTCACTCCATGTCCTCCTGCAGGATCCTTCCTGGGCTGATCTCACTCCATGTCCTCTGTCAGGATCCTTCCTGGCCTGATCTCACTCCAATGTCTCCTGCAGGTCCTTCCTGGGCTGATCTCACTCCATGTTCTCCTGCAGGATCCTTCCTGGGCTGATCCCGCTCCCACTGGGAATTTCCTTCCCCTCCTGCTCCCTCCTGCCTGCCCCATCCTGTCCCTGCTGGGGACATGGATGAGAGGTGGCCTTAGCTGGACTCGATGATCTTAAAGGCCTTTTCCAACCTAAAAGACTCCATGATTTCCTCAGGGAATGGGGTTCCTGCAGGATTAATGCCCCATGGGGTGGTTGCCTTCCACCAAAATCCTTAATCCAAAATCCTTGCGCACCAAAATCCTTGATCAAGGCCAGCAATTAGGTTTGAGAACAATCAATAGAGATCAATAAACAGCCTGTGATGTTTGCTGGAGTCATTTATGCTCCTCGGCCGGATTGTTCCCACCAGCCAAAGAACAGAGCCATGGAAAGCAGCCCCGTGGATCAGGATCAAGCCTGAGGCTGATGCTTTTCCCAAACCCTGGCTCTGCCCTCCCCACCCTTCACCCATTCTGTGTTGTTTCAGCCCAATTTCCGAAGGAAAACACGGGCCCTGGCATCAAATTTTAAGGGAAGCATTCCCAGCAGCGAGGGACTGCTGGAGAGGCTGCCTGGAAGGCGAGGGGGGGAGGGAGGAGGGAGGAGGGAGGTGCCTCCCACCCCCAGTCTGGTCCCTGCCCTTATCTCCGGTTTTATGGCACCATCTGCAGCGCTGCCTTTAGATAAGGGAGGAGATAGCGAGGGGGTGGAAAGTTTAGAGCCTCGTTTTTCTTCTTTCAGGCAAAGGCAAAGGATATAAAATGAAGAGTGAGCCGCCAATAAAAGGAGAAAGTTTTATTTCTTTAAAAAACCACCCAAAACCCCAACCGTGGCTGCCTGCGCTGGTTCCCACGGCCTCAGCACCGGGATAACGAACCGCAAACCCCATTTGAACAGAGCCAAAATCCTGGAATGCTGCTGCCGTTCCACTCGGGAATCCCGCCAGGTGGGGCAGATCCCTGCCTCCCTTCCAGCCGTAAATCCGGGATAACGGCTCTGGATTATCCCAGTAAATCAGGGATGCTCCAGTAGCTGTCCCAGTGCCACCATTCCCATCCCAGCTGGGGACACTCCTGGCTGAAGGAACAAAATAATCAGTCCCTGCTTGGCTGTCGGAGCCACGGGCAGGTCTGGGATGAGGCTCGGCAGATCCAGGAGCGCAGAGCAGCTCCATGGACGTTCTCTTCCCCTTTTTCCCTCTGGTTTACAAATAAAACAGCCACACAAATGTAAAAAGCAAAACTGATTTTTTCCTGGTCATTCCGGCCTGTGCCGTGGCTCAGGCTGATTTAACGGTCACAGGGACATCCCTTTGTTTACAAATCAATATTTCTCCGAGGAACAGCAGGACCTGCCATAAATATCCTCATAAATAACCTCATAAATATCTTCATAAATATCCTCATAAACACCTTCCCAAACACCCTCACAAACACCTTCACAGACACCTGAACCCGATCCACAGACTCCCGTGGTGTGGATCCCACAAGGAGCCACAGCATGGCTGTGCCAGGCGGGATTTTTGGGACTGGGGGATTCAGGGTGGCCTGGACAACGTTAAAATTTAAAAAAAAAAGGCCCAGGGAAAGCACAGTCCTGCTTATAGTTCCTGATTCTGAGCGTGGGAATCGCCCCCGCTCGTTATCGAGGCCGGAATGGGATGGGTTTGGGAAGTACAGGGAATTTCTTTGCACTTGCAATGGATAATCCAACACAGATAAATTTACAGCTAAATAGGAACACTCCGGGGCTCTTGAGTGGGATCGAGGCGGTGCTGGAGCGGGCAAGGGGAACTCCAGGGCTCCGGCACTTCCAGGAACCCCGTTGGATTTGGGAATGTGCTGGGCCTGGCACAGCTCCCTGCTCCTGCTGGGAAATCCTTTGGGATCTGGATGTTTTTAACCCCTGGAAGTGTCCAAGGCCAGGCCGGACGGGGTTTGGAGCACCCTGGGATGGTGGGAGGTGTCCCTGGGTGCAATTTGAGGTCCCTTCCCACCCAAACCATTGTGGGATAATTCTGTGCTCGGGATTAAATGGCTCAAATTCAATCCCAAATCTCCACCCCTGCCCTGCCTGGGCTCTGGGACTTTTCCTTAGTACAGGGAGGTCCCAGATGTCCCCACTGAGGTGGCAGCAGCCCCTCCATGGCACGAGGGAACCCCAAACCCACCCGTGCTGAGCAAACAGAGCCCGGAGAGGGAAGAAGCAGCACTCCCCTGGCAGCAAAACATCCCCATCACGCAATTATTGCTAGAACACGATATCTTATGATCCTTCAGAAATAAAAAAAAACCCGAAACCAACAAAAAACCACCAAAAAACCCCCAACCCTGCAGAACAAGAGAGGAGGAGGCAAAGTGAGCAATCAGGGAATCATTCTCCGCGTAAATTGCCCTGGGGAAAGGAACGTGTCAGAGCAGATTGAGGGATGGTGTTATCCCAGGGGAGGCGAGCAGACACGGAAACAAACCCAGCCAGGGAAGCCGCGGGAGGATGGGGGAAGACCCCGCTGGGTCCTGCCCTGCTCCCCCCGCCCCTCCGCTGCCCTTTACTAACAATAAATCCCTAAATAGCACGAGGAGGGTGGATAAACGGCGGCGAGGCTTTCAGCGAGGGGAGAATTGGTGGCTGGAGAGCCCCACGGCTCCGTGCAGCGCTGCTGGGCTGCCCCCAGCGCTGGGCTTTAATTTGTCACCGCACACCGAGGTGTGCCAGCTCCTGGCCCCCGGCCCCGTGCCCCCATGCTGTCCCCAGAGTGGCTGGGAATTGCAGGTGTTCCCTATAAATCCCTGAGGAGTGATCCAGCCCTGAAATCAGCACCCAACTCCTGCTTCAGGGCTGGGCTTGCCTTTGCCAAGAGCTGCTTTTCCCCTTTCCCAATGCCCCCTGGAGCAGGGAATGGGGTCAGAGCCCCCCCGGGATTCACGCCTGAGTTGCAGGAGCTCCGTCTTCCCGGAAAGTTGGGATTCAGCTGGAAACCCTGGAGCAGGGAATGAGGGTCAGAGCCCCCCACGCTCCATCGCAGCTCTGTCCCACCTGTCCAAGCGCTCCGGAGCCGGAGCAGAGCCTGGGCCCTGACAACAGATATTTAATGATTTCCCCGAGGGCGATGCTCAGGCAAACAGGGTTCGTCATTTATTTCCGTGGATTTCCTGGAGTATCATTAATTTCCCAGGATAAACTCCATTAGGAGAAGGCATTAATTTCTGGGATATAACTTATTCACAGCTCTGCAGACAGGGATTCCACCGGTTAAGAATTACTCAAATATTGATCTGGACATTTCTAATTAACTTTGCCCGTGTGTTAATGCACACACGCCCCCAAATTGATTTTGGACGGGCCCAATAATGAGATTTAATACCTGAGGTAACGCATATTTATGTGTTTAATTATTAGATTCATTAGCAGTTTTAATAAACGCTCTCGGCTCGGGAGTGAAGCACCGCACTTGACACCTGTTGACTTTCCCCGTCGCTGTCTCAGCAGAGGAAGGAGAGACAAAAGCCCTGCCTGGGAAGCAATTAACACCTTGTGTAATTATTAATACATTCTCCGTGCCTGCAGCGTGGTTGGGTTGGAAACCGAGGCCATCTGTGAGAAACACAAAAATATCTGACGGGTTCCTCGCTCCTGGGAGGAGCAGGGAGTGCGAAATCCGTGTGGGAAGCAGCAGGAGGATGGCACGGAGAAGGACTGGCAGTGACAGAGCTCCTGGGGGGCTGCGGGAACGGGATCCCAAATTCCCATTGCGTTCCCAAGGCAGAGAAGGAATGGGGTGACCCCAGCGTGGGGATGCTGGTCCAGGAGGTGGGCTGGGGTGGGGGTGTTCTGCCCCAAATCTTGGCCTCTCCTTCCCAAATGTCCAGGTTTTCCTGCAGCATCAACCTCGGAGCGCCCCTGTCCTTACCCAGATCCAGTCCTGGAACGGTTTGGTTTGCAGGGACCTGAAATCCCACCTCAGATGGGATTTGCCCCAATCCAGACCTAGATCCAACCCTGATACGGTTTGGGTTGCAGGGACCTGAAATCCCACCTCAGATGGGACTTTCCTTGTGCAGGAAGACCTTCCACAGTCCCAGGCTGCTCTCAGCCCCGTCCAGGCTGGATTTGAACAATCCCTGGGATGTGGTATCCCCCAAAAATGGTGGAACTGGGCCGTCATGAAGCTCTGCAAAGCCCGCCTGGATCCCCTCTCGAGGTATCCCAGGAACCATCCCCTCTTCCAAGCTGGAATTGCTTCCCAAGTGACTGAACCAAAGCGACCTCTCAGTCCGAGCCACTGCCCCGATTTATTTTGGGATCCATTTCTATTTTGCCATCCTGAAGCCACAAATTTCCTGCAAAAACAACCCCTTTCCCAGCCATCAGGGGAGATTTATGGTGTTGTATCCCAAATCCATCACAGGAACGGCCTCATCTCCCCCCCCCCCCCCGATGACTCCAGGCCCGAGATGTGGCCGCTAATAACCCAAAAACCCATTTTTGAAAGGTTTGTGTCCAGCTGCTGCCACCTCATCCCGACATTCCCCCCTCCCTCCCGTGCCCGCGGATGCCTGGGCGGCCTCGCAGCGTTTCCGAGCACTCAGTTATAATTTGGTGCTGGGACCATTGGGAAATTGCGGACAATTTGGATGAAAATGGTTGGAAAATTGCAGTGTTTAGGCCCATTTTGCGGGGCCGTGTGTGCAGAAATTGCAGAGGAAACACTGGAAGAGGCCAGGTTGGAAACAGGCACTGGAATCCTGCGGGTGCCAGCATCCCCCCCAAGCCGTCCTGGGTTTGTAAATAAATGTGTAAATCCGGGTGAAGAAATTGTCCCTGAGGGAAGAAGAGGACAGGGGAAAAGTGGGAAAGGGGAATGGGAGCCCCTGGGGGGCTGTGTCTGATCCCACATCATTCCCAGATAAAACTCAGCTTTGTCAGGCTGGGCCCAGCACTTGGAGCTGCTCCGGCATCTTTTTGGGAATAAAACATCCCAGGGGTTGTTTAGGTGTTTGCTCACTGACAGTTTGTACATTTCTCCCAGGACTTTATCCCAAATTTTGCCTGTTGGGATTATCGGTGCACCTCAGGGAGGACAAGAAAGTCTTGGGGTTTTTCCCACCCATTTTTAATGATTCCATGGTTCTCCAAAAGGTCTCTTCCAACCCAGACAATTCCATGATTCTGTGAAAGATCTTTTCCAACCCAAATATTTCCATGATTCTCCAAAAGGTCTTTTCCCACCCAAACAATTCCTGATTCTGTGACATCATCACTGCACAAAGAAACTGGAAGAGAAACCCAGACTCATGCAAAGCTGCAGCTCACCTCTTCCCAAATCCCGCTTTCCCCCTTTTCCCAGATCCCTCTTTCCCTGCTCCCAGGAGTCCCATGATGTCCATGGTGGTTTTTGTTCCACCCCAAAACCTTGCCGAAGCCCCAAGAAATGGGACGGGTACGTGGGGAAGAGCGGGATCCAACCGCTGATGGAATTAGAGGAGCTCTCCCAGCCTGGTTTCCATGGCCGGAACGCGCTGCTAATTAACGAGCAGACAAACAGCAGCCGGGCTCTCATTTGCATAAATCTGCATTGTCAGCCTGGGAGGTAAACAATGGCAGCACGAGGTGGATTCGTTCCTCATTCAGTAGGAATTGCAGCCTCGGAAATCGGAGTTTGGATTTTTTCCCAAATTTCTGTTTCTGTCTCCGAGCCCATCCACAATCGGCACAAACCACGGCGCAGAGGAGCCTTTTCCTGCTGTGTCCCTCCCCAAGGAGCACGTGGGGACCGGGAACAATGAAAACTCAGGATTTTAATGGGTGGTGTAAACATGGGGATTCGTTATCATCTTTAATTACAGCTAATTGGGAATGTCGAGTGTTGTGAATGCTGGGAGATGGAGCCGGGGATGTCCATTGGATGTTCAGAGGGTAATTAAACACTCCGGAGTTAATTAATCACTTGGAGGTTCCTTCTATTCCCTGTTGATAATGGGAATGATCCCAGTGGGAACGAGCCTCCCGGGAAGGGGGGATTTGGGCACTGGGGCTGCCCAGGCGGGTTTGGAATCCCCATCCCTGGAGGTGTCCAAGGAATTCCTGGACGTGGCACTCAGAGCTCTGGGGTGGGGACAAGGTGGGGATCGGGCACAGCTCGGACTCGGTGACCTTGGAGAGCTTTTCCAAGCTCAGGGATTGTGGGATCATGCCCAAACCTGATTTCATTTTATCTCAGCTGTGGCCTGCAGAGGAACATCCCAAATCTGTGAGGAGTTTCCATGGGGGCAACGGTGCCCATTGTCCACTTGAGATCAGCAGGATCGGGGAGGGCAGTGGGAGAATGACGGATCAGCGCCAGGGGTCCCAAAAATGTTTGATGGGATCAATTCCCAAGCCCGGGCAGGGCAGGGTTCAGGGTTTGCATTTTAGGGAGCCATAAATCAGCCCCAAATCCTCGCGTCCAAGCTCTCGCCACCCGCTGACCTTTCCCCGTCTCCAGTGAAGGTTTGGAGCACAAAGTGTAAAACTGAAAAATGAGAAGGATTTGGCTGAATCGGAAGGAAAATGGGCAGTGATTCCCGGGAAGGTTTCCAGGAGATGTGTGGAATGTTGCACTCCCATCCTCGGGAACGCTCTCTGATCCCGGGTTGGCCTCAGCCACGGAGGAGCTTCCAGGAGATGAGGAGTCAGAGGAATCAGTCGGCTCCAGACAACCCCTCCGAGGTCTCTGCAGAGTCAGGATTGTCCAGGAGCTCTTTTCCAGCTCCATGGTCATTATTTAGATTTTCCGGTGCTGTTTTTTCGGTGCAGACTCCAGGCTTTTAAAAATTATTTTTCCCCCAAGAACCTCGCTGTTACTGTGGATATTTTCCCCTTAATACTGCAAGGATTAAATGGAAATAATTCTCCTTTTGTGCTTCATCCCTGCCTGGACGCCGACCTGTCCGGGGATGGTGCTGAGCTCAGCTGGCCTCAGCTGGGGCTCTTTTCCAGGCCAGGAAAAGGGAATCAATCCCGTCTCTCCATCCTTCCATCCACACCCCTTCATCGCTGCCCCAGGATGGGGCTGCGGGTGGGAAATCAGGAATTATTTGCCCCAAAATCCACATCAAACATCTCTGGTGTCGCTGGTGATCCATTTCCTGCCAGAGGTGGGACCTGCCTGGATCCAGGGATTCGTTTCAGGCGGAGCTGGGAGCCCCAGGGCTTGGCAGCATTGGGAAAAGATTGAATTTCTTTGTGTTCCCAGAGATTTTGTGGCAATTCCAGGATAAATGGACCCAAATGAAGCCAAGCCATGGGAAAATTCAGGAGAGACCAGAGGGAATTTTCCTCTGTGGGACAAGCTGGTGGCCTCATCCCCTGGGAAATCTGCAGCCATGGGAATCGAGGGAATCTCTGGTGGGTTCAGATCCCGAAGAGTTAACGAGCAGAGCGATTAAAAGCCGTGAATCACATCTTCCTCGAAATCCTTGAAGGACTTCCAAAGGGAAGGAGGGAAGCGCTGGATGGGCTCTGATCCCCCTCCTTCCCCCAGCGAGGATTTGTGATGTGCGGGAGGCGGATGAGAGAATTCCTGCTGGGCAAAGAGCAGGGACGGGAGATTAAATCAACCTGCTCGGCCCCGCTCCCAGCGCTCCAGAGATGCTGAAATATTTATTTAAAGGAGAAGGAAACGGGGGGAATGGGAAGAGGGGGATACATGGAATTAAAATGTTCATTAGCTTCCAATGCATAATTAATAGGGGCCTTGTTACGGCTGGGTAAAGGACTCTGCTTTTCCCCCTTTCTGCCTGGCCCTGGGAAAGGCTGGGAAGGGCTGGGAACATCTGGGGAGGGCATGGAGAGCTGGGAGTCAGGAGCAGCTATCCCTAAATCCATCAAACTCTGGCTTTTTTCGGATTGTTTCACCCCGTCCTGCTGGAGGTGCTGGGGTGGAATTGTTGAGCTGCTGCTGCGAGGTTTGGGGTGCTCCGGGTGTTTTTTTGGAGCAGAGGGAATGTTGTGGGCAGCAGAAGGAGGTCAGCAAGCTCTCAGCTGCCCGTTGGATCCATATTCCCATTTTTCCCTTGGGATTCCTCAGCTTTGCCCTGGAACAAAAGGAAATTCCCACATCCCTGGGCTCCAAGGAGCAGCAGCACGAGGGTCGTTTAACATTAACACGCCACAACATTGGGAAAACCCAACGGAACTCCAAACGGGAAGCGCTGAGCAGCGGCTGGAGGGGATCGTTGCGGAGGGAAATGGGAAATAACCCCGGAATTGCCTGATAAGGATTGATCCCAGGTCCCTTTTGCCCGGGAAGGGCTGAGGAACCCTGGCCCTGCATCTGCTGCTGCTCCTTCTCTCCGTCAGCTCAGCGGAAACCCCTGGGTAGGGAATAGCTCCAAACGGGATGAAGCTGTGTTGGCCAGTTTGGGAGGATTAATGGGAATGGAAGGTTTGAGATTCCGGTCGCAGCCCCGGGGGGAGCTTTGGGGCTGCTCCTGCTGGATCCCCATCCGAGGAAGCTGCAGAACGGCCTGGAATGCTGCAACGCCTTTTTCAACCCAAATGATTCCATGGCTCTATGAAAGGGCTTTTATCCCAACAATTCCATGGCCCTATGGAAGGTCTTTTATCCCAGTGATTCCATGATTCTCTGGAAGGTCTTTTATCCCAACAATTCCATGGCCCTATGGAAGGTCTTTTATCCCAACAATTCCATAGCCCTATGGAAGGTCTTCTATCCCAACCATTCCGTGATTCTCTGGAAGATCACCCTGGGATACCCCGAGCTGCTCCAACCTGGGCACAGGGAAGCCAAGGTGCTTCAGATCCCACCCCAACTGCCCAAAATTTTAGACAGAGCCTCAAAAACCATGGGAAAACTCCCTGAGAAAAGGCAGAAAGGGATAACGCGCTTCCTGGCCTCTGCTCCAAGGTTTTCTGGTTGGGAGGGATGCAGCTCCTGGGCCTGGTGTCTGTCTCCAGGGGGAAAAAGGACCAGGAGGAAGTTTGGGATGAGAAGCTCCAGGTGCTTCCTGGGAGCTTTGGCTCAACCCAGGCCAAATCCAGGGCGGGGATGGAAAGGCAGGAATTGCGGCAGCTCTGGAATAAACGTCCCTGGCGGGAGGGGCCCGTGATGGGAATTTGGGAATTCCAAGCACGGACAGCGGGATTTGTTTTACCCCTGGTTTTACCAGCACCCATCCAGCCCGAGCTGGAGATCCCCTGGATCTGCATCCCTGAAATCTTCAGCTCTTTCCCCCCAGAGCAGAATTCCAGGCCTGAGCTTTCCAAGGGTTCCTGCAGGAAAAGCTGCCCTGACCTTCCCGCTGCCTCCAAGCTTGGAAATAAAACCTGGAGCTGCAAATTTCCCTAAAACACCAAGAAATGAGAGGAGAAAAAGATCCCTCCAACCCTTTTTGTGTCAGGGAGAGTCTGAAAAACCCTTTAAAAGAGATTCCTCCCCCTCCTCCTCTACTCCCTTATCCCAACACCTCCCAGCACGGAATTCTGCTGTTTTCCCTCCCATCCAAGCTCTTGACACTTGGAATTCTTCCCTGATGAGGTTTTTCCTGCCTGGGGAAGGTGGCAGAGCCCAGGGTGCCCCCAGGACCCCTCAGGGCTCCTCTCAGACTCGGAGTTTGTGTCCCCTGCAATTTTTTTTCCAGGAGCAGTCAGGCTGGAAAAACACCTTACACGGAGATCTTTATGGAATGGGAGAATGGAAAACGTTGAGTGGGTGGAAATTCTGGGGGAAATAAAGGGGTTTATTCTCGGTGCCAGTTAATGAAATTAGAAAATGGAGACGAGCGGGGCTGATATCGTGCAGGGAAAGATAAAATACATCGGAAAAAAAAGAAATCCACAATGCTGCAGCTCCTCGGAAATGTCAAAATATTGCATTTCCCGGGATGATAAAGATGGAAGAAATAGCCGGGTTTCAGTTTCAAGTGCCACATCATCGCTCTTCCCCTCTATAATTTTTACTAAAATGGGAATGTGCCAGGAAGTCGTTCTGGAGCCGTTACGGGGCTGGCAGAGGGAATCGAAGGTTTATCCCAGGAAAGGGCGTGGGAATGAGGGCTGGGGGTGCCACCCCCAGGCAGGGA
Organism: Corvus hawaiiensis; assembly: GCF_020740725.1. Classification (NCBI taxonomy): domain Eukaryota; kingdom Metazoa; phylum Chordata; class Aves; order Passeriformes; family Corvidae; genus Corvus; species Corvus hawaiiensis. The sequence goes on along the minus strand of NC_063239.1, from coordinate 2,315,787 downwards.
CGCTGCTGCTGCTGCCCTGTCCCCCACTGGGGTCTCCATGGGGCTTTGGGGGCATTTCCAGTGTGGTTTTCCAGTCTACATCCATTTTTCCAGTCTACATCCATTTTTCCAGTCTACATCCATTTTTCCAGTCTATCTCCATTTTTCCAGTGTGTATCCATGAATTTTTCATCAAAGGTGGCAGGACCACTGTCCCAGGGTTTTATCTTTATCTTTTATCTCTGCTGGAAGGCCCAGAGCCAGAAAAATTCCCTGGAAGAATCCCTCCCCCTGGCCTGGATGATTTATACATCTGGAAAAAGGCAGAGCGCAGGTGGGAAGAGCCAGGGAGGATCCCGCTGATTCGGAACATCCCGGATCTCATCCGTGTTCTCCGCTCCCAGAGTGGCTTTGCTCCTCCTTCTCCCCCCTTGGAATGATTTCCACCCTTTTGCCCTCGTTTGTAATCCACAAAATCCCAGGCAGCACCAGGGAAGGAAGTGAGGGAAATCAGGGATTTATAACCCACAATTCGTCTCCATTTGCATTTCCGGCTGGGAGTATTTTTAATGTGAGACATTCCAAAGTTTCCTGTGGACTTTCCCCTCATATTTCCATGGGTGTTTCCTGCGGGGACCAATCCCACTTCAGAGAGGAGATCCATGGATACCTAAAGGTGTCCTGAGGCCCTTGGTGGCCTCCCGAGTGCCCCTTGCTCAGAGCTTGGATTCCCAGTGGGAATCCTTGGAAAACCCAAGGCTGGAGTGCTGTGGGACACTCAGCTGATCCTCCTTTCCCAATTCCTCCTGGACACCCCCAACCCTTCCCGTTTAATCCCCCAGAAATCCCCATCCCATCCCTGAGCCCAAGGACCAAGCAAAGCCCAGTCATTTTGAGCTCCCTCCTCGCAGCCCCTCCAGCCAAGTGGGACCAGGAAAAGCTTTCCCAGGTCCGTTTTTCCCTTTAGACCAGGGATATCATTCCCAAGGAGGCGGACGTGGCGCGGGGAGGGAGCGCAGCACAAAGGCCGTCACTCGAGCGCAGCAGAATGGGGCCAGCAGCAGTGGCAGCTGAATTTCCTAAGCAACAAAGCTCCCGTTTTCATGCAAATATCCCAGAGAAATGAAATCCCGGAGAAGAGAAAGGCAGATAATGTGTTATATAAGCGGAATTATCTCGGCACAGACGGATTCTTCCAAGGGTTTGGGGTTTATCCATCGTTTTTTATAATTTTTTTGGAGCCATCAGCGCCTCGGTTGGGGCCGGGGAGGCGATGGCAGAGCAGGAGTTTTATCACCCACAAAGCCCCTCTGGACTGAGCAGCGAACGCGGATAGAAGTCGGGAAAAGATTCCGTGCTCCGATAGCGCGGCCTCGCTTCCCGCAGGACTCCGGAGCGCTTGGCAATCATCCATTAATGAGGCCTCAAAGGAGCTCCAGGCCCCGCGTTTTTTGGAGATGAAGGCTCCGATCCAGCGGGAAGGGAAACGGGATTGGGATGTGCTGGGAGCTGAGCCTGGCTTCTCTCCCCCGCTGGCCCCTCCGTCCCTGCGGGAGTTTTACCCGCACCTTGTCAGGATGTTCCAACGCTGCTGCCCCGTGGGATGATTGGAGCTCTGGGAGAAGCGGAGTCCATCCGTTTCCCATGGAGCTGGATCCATTCCCAGCAGCTCCCAGCTTCTTCTCCCTCCGTTTCCCATTTTCCTTAAGGTTTTAATGGATTTTTGGGGAGTTTTGCAACAAGAACAGCCCCGTTTGTGTGTCCCAATTTGTGTCCCTAGGTGTCTGTATATATTTATACATATTTATAATGGAATTACAATTAATTAAGCCCTGGATGAATCCAAGCTAACAGAATTCCCACTGCTTCCCAAATCCCTGATGATCAATCCTGGGTTTCACTCCCCTGGATGCTCTAGGGAGTGCTTGGCTCAATTCCCACTCCAGCAATTCCCATTCCCAGCAGGTCCCATGGAGATGATTTCCCTGGCAAACCACGCTGAGTTCAAGTTCCGGAGCTCCCAAATCCCTCTAAAATAAAGAATTTTCAGCCCAAGTGTGGCAGGGGGCATCCCAGGATCACCCTCTGGCTCTTCCCAGCATCCTGTGCCCATGGAACTCATTCCCACCCAGGCAGGGCTGGAATTTGAACAGAACCCACCAGATTTGGGATTTAAAGCTGATTCCTGGTGCCTGGTGACCCCGTGGATCCCAGTACTGGCTTCAATGACCCTCATGATCCCGGGAAAACATCCCAGGAGAAGGATCCCGGATCATCCCATGGCCTTTTCCCCTCGTTCCCACCAGGAGACACATCCCGTTGATCCCAGGAGATGCCGCATTCCCAGAGCAGAGGCGCAACCCCTCCAATTTTGATTTCAAAGAAGGGCCGGCGAAAAAATCGGAATTTTCCCTGCGTTGTCACTGCAAAGCCACTCCGGGCTGGAAAATAGGCCAATTTCCACCTTATCTGCTGCCTCCAGCTGGGATGTGAAAAGCTCTGAGGAAAAAAAGCCCATCTCGGCTTTATCTCCTCACCGCAAAGTTTAATTATCCGCGGCCGTTCCGCCGCATTGTGGCCGTGCCCGCGCGGGGACAGCGGCGGTGACAGGGGCTGGCACAGCCGGAGGTGGCACCACCCAGGCACTGATACCTGGATTTTAGAGCTGGAATGGGTCAGGCAGGAATATTCTCCTTTTTTTTCTTTTTTTTTTTTTGGCTTTTCTTTATCTCCCGTCTGTGAGGAGCTGGAATTTCTCAGCTCCTGCTCGTTCCGTGCCCACGTGCGCGGGACCTGTGTGGGATCCGTGAGGAGCCGCGGTGTCCATCAATTATTTATAGCAGGAACGGCTTCATTTTGCTCCTTGTTTATTCCCTATTAGCTCCGCGGTAAATACAGGGGAAAAAAAGAGGAAGGAGGCACCGAGGAACTCCAGGAATAAATCCGCTAAGGAGGGGGGCAAATGTTAGGGAATGTGGAGGGGCTGGGAGTTGGAGGGAATAAAAAGCTTTAATCTAAGAAGGGTTTAAATACTCTTCTAAATGTCAGCTCCTTAATAGCTCGTCCTGAGTCCCGGCGTGCTGGGAAATGGAAATGATGGAGAGATCCCTCTCCCATTCCCATCAGGAGCTTTCCCCATCTCCACCTCCTCTCCCCGATCGCTCTGATTGCATTTAATTCATTAATTTCTGTTTGGGTGAGGGGAGTTTTTTTTTATTTCCTCCTCCATCCTTCCCCCAAACTCCTCTCATTTCCCTCTGGGATTCAGCCAGAAATTAAATTCCTGCGTTGGGAAGATCTGGGGAGTAATGGGGGGTGGGTGGCTTTTTGTTTTAACACCTTCTCCTGCTTTGGGGACTTGAGATGTTGTATTAATGGAATATTTAATGCAAAAAGAGGGAAAAAATGGAGGAATTTTGCTCCTGGATTTCAATTCCAAACCCCTCTGCCCAGAGGGCCCTTCCAGAAAAATGGGGGCAGGGCTGGAGCCTGGCAGAGCTGCTTGGACCTCCCAGGGCGGGGAAAGGGCCAGAAATTCCATTAAAAAGGCAAGGAAAAGCGAGGCTGGTGCCCCAGGTTAGGAGGGAATGCTCGGATGGGTGTGACATGCCAAGGGTTTATCCCGCTGAGCAGGAATTTGGGATTCCCACCCCTTGGGATCTGTCTGGGTTGGTTTATTTCTCTTTTTTCCCCCAGTTTATTTCCCTTTTTTCACCATGCAGGCTGGAATTCCCTCCCTGGCTCTGAGGCGGTTTTTTTGTTCGTGTTTATTTATCAAGGACACCGTGGTTCAGGGAGAAAAAACCCCAAAATCCACGAAAGTTGAAAGGCAGAGAGATCAAGATCCATCATTTTAGGAGAAAACCAACAGTGACTGCAGCGATTCCCGGGAGGATCTGAGCTGTCACCGCTGTCACTTCCCGCTAAACAGCCCTCAAAGAGCATTTACACGGAAAACGCATTTACATGGAAAAGCCATTGCCTCTCCGAGCAGGGGAAGCCAGATCCCGCCAGCAAACAGAATTCCAGGACGGAATGGGCTGGGAGGGATCTTTGAATCGTCTCATCCCACCCCTGCCATGGGCACCTTCCATGATCCCAGGCTGCTCCAACCTGGCCTTGGGCACTGCCAGGGATCCAGGGGCAGCCACAGCTGCTCTGGGAATTCCAGCCCAGTCCCTCCCCACCCTCCCAGACAGGAATTCCTTCCCAATATCCCACCCAAATCTCCCCTTTCCCAGTGGGAAGCCATTCCCTGTGTCCTGTCCCTCCATCCCTGTGTCCCCAGTCCCTCTCCAGCTCTCCTGGAGCCCCTTTAGGCTCCAGAAGGGGCTCTGAGCTCTCCCTGGAGCCTTTCCCTTCTCCAGGTGAGCACCCTCGGCTCTCCCAGCCTGGTTCCAGAGCTGCTCCATCCCTCAGATCCCTCACTCGAACAGCTCCAGCTCCTTCCTGCGCCGGCATCCTGGAGCTGGAGCAGCACAATCCAAAGTGAATTTTGGGGCCAGTCCAGCCTTTTCCAATGGAACAGGATCCATTCTCTCCAGCCTTTCCCAGGGGTCAGAGCTGCAGGAACAGCGGCTGAGCCCCTTCTCCCTTCCCTGCCAGCCCCAGCCAGGGTTTGGCATCCTCTGGGAAGAGCCAATTCTCCTTTTCCCAGTCCCACAAACTGCGAATGAGGCTCCGACCATCTGCTGACCCCAATCCTGTTCCTAATCCCTAAAGCGGTTCCTTCCCCTTTGGAAAAGGGTTTTGGATCCTTGTCCAGGGAATCAGGAGACGAGGAATGGTGCGGAGGCTGGGAGGGATGGGAATTCCGTCCTTAACATCCACGACATCGGATTTTCCAAAGCAACGCTCATCCCAACAATCCCCACTCCACGGCCCCCACGAGGCTCTCAGCAGCTCCAGACCCTGCTGGATTTTAATCTCCCTGAAATCCATTTCCAACCATTCCTTGGGATCCTCTTCCAGGCCCCATGGCTCTGGTTTGGGATGTTTGAACTCCTGGCCTCAGAGTGAAGCTCTGGAACTTTTGTCAAATTAAATCGAGGCTTTATAGGGTTAAATCTATTTATTTTATAAAAATATGGGGTGGGGAAAGCTCAGCTTAATTCCTTGGAGGGAAAACTCTGCCAGGTGAGGGATTGTGGGATACCTGGATCACTTTTGGTGGATTTAAAAGCAAAAGGAGCAGTGCCTGCTCTGGATGTCTGGAAAATGAAGCCAACCAAGGTCTGGTTGAAATGAAACCTGACCTGGTCATTAATCCTGGGATCCATTTCCAAAGGTCAGGTGTTGATTTAAAACCAGCCTCGCTCCATCCCCGGCCAGCTGGGAATTCCTGGGTGAATTTCCATGGCTGTCATTAGGTAAAATGTCAGGTTCAGTGTGGGAAGCGGCAACTTCTGTCCTTAAAAATGACAAATTTGGGCAATTTCAACCAATTCTGCTCTGAAACCCAACCTGTTCCAGCTCCAGGCACTGCAGCTCCTTGTCCCTCACGGTTCCATGTTGGGAAAGATGGGAAAGTTCTGTCAGTGTCAGAGCAGGGACAGCCCAGCCACAACGAGGGGACAGAACATTCCCAAACCCCGCTCTTCCCTGGAATGTGCCGGAGGGAAGAGCCAGGATGAGCCCAGGGACAAAGGAAAGGGCTCAGCTCCTCCCTGGCAAAGCTGGGATTAAAATCCAGCTTTTCACAGCACAGTTTAGGCAGGGTTTCATTGCTCCCAGGCTTTTTTCCATAGGCAGGGAAGAGTAAATAATGAAGTGTTGGTTTTGGTGTCTTGGTCCCAATTAGGGATAAAAACAGCTCCTTGCACGAGGCAATCCCAAATCCTCCTTTTCCTCGGGAAGTGATTTAGGAATCATTTAGAAGGATAAATGGGGCACTAATTCCATCAGGGAGAGAGGTTCATTCCCACCCTGCAGCCAGGGAGGGATTTGGGATGTAAAATTGAGAGATCCCAGCCCCATCCCCCGTCCCCTCCTGACAATCCAGGGAGAAGTTCCCGTGTCTCCAATGAATCCCGTGTCATTCCAGAGCTCACAAATTATCCCAAATGGCTCTGGAGGAGTCAGGCTGGCAGATGTTGGAGCACATTTCTGAGGCGCTGCAGGGGGAACGTGCAGGAAGCTCTTCCCTGGAGGAAATGCTCAGAAAACTGGGAAAAATCTGTGGGAATGGGGTCAGGTCAGAGAGTCTGACTGGGTAATTCAGCAAAAATCCAGGGCCAAATCCTGCTCCAGGAAAACGTGGGGAGGTTTGGCACCGGGGGAGCCGCTGGGGTTTGGATCGACCTCAGGAAAGACCCAGGATCAACCACGGAATCGTGGAATGGTTTGGCTTGGAAGGACCTTAAAATTCATCTCATTCCATGGACAGGGACATCTCCCACTATCTCAGGTTGCTCCAAGCCATTCCTGGGTTAAATCCAACCTCAAAACCATCCCAAGAAATTTGCTGGATCTGTGGAGGACTCATGACTTCATCCCAACAAAAACATTCAAGGAGAAGCTGAGATCTGCTGGATGAGGGACTCAGTCCTGCTGGAATCAGTAATTCCCTGGTTTGCCCCCGTAGTTTTTGTCCTGTTGGACTCAATCATTCCCTGTTTTCCTCCTGTCTTTTGGCACTTCAGGATGCTCCCACTCCACGTTTGGCACCAGATTTCCTTTCTCCAGGAGAAAATCCCATCATTTCCATGTGTTTAATCACAGAAACTCTTCCCTGATTAACGCTCCGGGTCCTTGGGGAAGGAGGGAGGGAAAAAGAGAAGGAAAACAAGCAGGAATTGGAGCCGAACTCTTTCCAGGAGCCAAGCAAATAAAGGATGATGGATAAGGAAAGGGAGGAGAGAGAATTGGGCTCTTCCCCACCAAATCCCATCCCTCTGTTCCCTGGTAATTCCCAGCCTCCGGCAGGGGTTTCCCGATATTAATTAACTTTATTTATCGCTGCTGGCAGAGTGACTCCAGCAGTAAATCAAGCAATTAAAACCTCGGGATTGCCCTGGGAAGGGAAGGATCCAGGTGCCAGGAAGGATTTGCTTTCTGCTTCATGTTTTATTCACGCAGTTCTGTCCAGAGTGGAGGAGTTTGGCAGCCAAAAAAATGCCGAGGAAAAGACGAAAGGGCTCCCCAAAATCTCCCTCAGCCTTGGCATTCCCAGCTTGGCCAAGGAAAAGGATTCCATGGCACTAGCACGAGGGTTGGAGAGGATAAAGCTTCTCGGTTTGTCCTGGTGGCGACATTAAAAGCTAAAAAAGTTGTTCCAAAAAATAGTAAAAACTTAAATGAACTTTATAAAATTTATGACTTGTGAAATTTATTCTTTCTAAAATTCATTTTTCCGAAATTATTTTTTGCTTCGAAATTCCAAAATGGAAATTGAATTGTTTTAAACAAGAAGGAAAAAGGGATAAAATTGAAAAAGGAACTAAAAATGGTTAAAGCCGCTCCTGCCAGTTGTTCTTTCCCAAAATCGTGGAATCATCAAGGCTGGAAAAGACCCTCAGGATATTGGATCCAGCAGAGTTGTTCCTTTCCCGGGGGGGTGATGGGGACACCCTGGGGGCTCCGGAGCCGGGGGAGGAACCAGAGCCCGCCTGGGGAGGGTTTGGCTCCTCCGAGGGATTTGTTGGCAGCGGGTCTGGATTTAATTGAGTGTGGTGAGAAGAAAACACCGGGAAAAAACAGGGGGAAAAGCCCGAGTGGGATCCGAGGGAGACTCTTGGCTCCTCGCAGCGCTCACACTTCGCTGCTAATTACAGGGAAAAAGCAGCAATCCCTGGGGGAAGTGGTGAGGGAGAGACTCCAAACCCTCAGCGAGAGTGGGAAACGTTCCCTGGTTTCAGGATTGTTCTTTTTAAAATTTATTTTTAATTTCATTTTCTTTTCCCTGATTGCTGGAGCCTGGAAGCTCCATCGCACTTTGCTCGGAGCTTGTCTGGGATGAGGAGACGCTGGAAAAAAGAGGGATCAGCGGGAATCTTCTGGATCTCCACCGACAGGAGGGGACAGCCGGGGGGGTCAGGCTCTGCTCCAAGGGGACAGGGACAGGACAAGGGGACACGGGATCCTTCCAAGCTTCCCAAGCATCTCAAATAAATTCCAGCCCCCTGAGCAGTCTGGGCTGCCTCCTGGTGCTCCTGAGGCTCCTCCAAGCCCCATCAGGAGGTTGGAAAAGCCGCGTTTCCAAGGATGTTTCCATGGGAAGGTCTTAGCCTAAAAAAAATAAAGGAAAAAAAAGCGGAACAAAACCGTGGTGTGAAAATGACAGATTTTGTGGTAAGAGGTAAAATCTCCAGCTCATGGCAGAATTCCCGGAGAGGCTTTTCCAATGGGCTGGGAATGTGTTTTCGGTTCCTCCGCCACTGGAATGAACAGGTGGTGCTTTTCCTTCGTTAAAAATCAATAATGGAGTACCCTGGGGTGATAATTGGTGATAATTGCCCCCATTTATCTCTGTACTTTGGGGCTGTTGTTGTCTCCATGGGCAATTCCCAGATTTCGGGGCAGAGAAGGGAACTTCTCCAACAGAAAATAGGGAAGAGTATCCCAAAGGTTTGAGTATTCCAAAGGTCCTGCAGGCAGGAGTGGGGCAGAGGAGAATTTGGGATGCTCCTGCTCCCTGGATCTGATCCAGACGGCTCCAAAATCAACGGAGAGAGAAGGAATAGGAGTGATTTTAGTAAAGCCAAGCTTGGCCGAGCTGCTGAACTGCAAACTGGGAGATTTGAACTGGAAACCAGGAAGATGCATGCCAGGCCTAGATTTTTATTCTGATTTTTTTGCTGCTGGAATTCCAGACGAATCTGAGCCTGCCCAGCAATTAAATTACATTTAATTGGATTAGATTGGAGCTGAGGGGAGCTTCCCTCTCCCTCCACAATGCCAGGGAAAGAGAAATTAAACATTTCAAGGAAAAAACACAACTCGGGCTCGGAAAAAGCAAGAAAAACCAGGAATTTATCCAGGTGAAGAAAGGGAAATGTAATGAATTCCCATCGAGCAGGAAGCCTGGAGAGAGAAGCCGAAGTTGGGGGATTCATTGAGGCCATAATTGCCCCGTGTTTATTGATTTTCCAGAGATAACAAAACAAATGTTTGTGCAGATTGGGCTCCGTTTATTCCATTTATTTCCCCGTGGAGTCGATGTTTCTCTCTTGGAAAAAAAACACCACAAAAAACGAAACAAAAATCCCACCCTGATGCTCTTCAATTCATTGTTGTTTGTCCGAGCTGGTTATTAAATTATTGCCGGATCCCACCGGCTCCGTCTCCCTGCAAATTGGTTTGTTTGGAAGGAGCTTCCACTTTGCAGCCGTTTATGAAGCAGCTTTTTATTTCTCCCCCATTAATTGTTGGCATTAAAGGAGCCGGATCTGGCTCTGCCTGGTGGAATCCCAAAATCCTGGAATGCTTTGGGTTGGGAGGGATTTAAATCCCATCCAGCTCCAACCCTGACACCTTCCACAAGACCGAGTTGATCCAACCTGGCCTTGGGCACTTCCAGGGATCCAGGGGCAGCCACAGCTGCTCTGGGAATTCCAGCCCAGCCGCTCCCCACCCTCCCAGACAGGAATTCCTTCCCAATATCCCATCCATCCCTGCCCTCTGGCAGTGGGAAGCCATTCCCTGGGTCCTGTCCCTCCATCCCTTGTCCCCAGTCCCTCTGCAGCTCTCCTGGAGCCCCTTTAGGCCCTGGGAGGGGCTCTGAGCTCTCCCTGGAATTTCCCTTCTCCAGGTGAACACCCCCAGCTCTCCCAGCCTGGCTCCAGAGGGGCTCCAGCCCTCGGAGCAGCTCCGAGTTTCCCTCTGGACTTGCTCCAGCAGCTCCAGCTCCTTCTGCCATTGGTGGCCATGGAGCTGGGGGCTGGAATTCCATCTGATCATTCCATCTGGTAATTCCATCTGATAACTCCACCTGATAACTCCAGCTGATAACGCCCCGCTGCCCCCAAGGCCCCCCAAATCCTGCCCCTTTTCCCTGCGGAGAACAAGGACGCGGCAGGAGCGGGTCAGGAGCTGTCCATGGTACCCGACCCTTGGAAAAGCTCATCCCGAAGTTTTGGCTCAGTCCCTGCGCTAATCCCACCCCTTGCCAGGGCTCCTGGAGCCTTTCCCGGGATCACCAATCCCTTGCTTTAATCACAGCTCAGGCCCCGCTGTCTGCGCTGCAGCAACACTTCCAGCTCCAACTGATTGGGATTTAAGTCCTGATTTTCTCTCTCCAAGCATAATCAGGCCTGGATGGGGAGATTTTCCCAGTGACAATTAAAATAATGAAAATGAACTTTAAGTGACATTCAAACACCGTCACCTGCTCCCAGCTCCGCTCTACCCCTGGCATCCCGGGAGCTGCAATTTGGAGCATCATTCACCGCAGGCTGATTGCAGCTGCAGCCATTCAGCTCGAATCCTGCAGCAGCCTGAAAAGAAGCTGGGGCGGGGGGGGGGGGGGGGGGGGGTGGGAAAGGAATTTTCAGGTGTCAGGACCTGCCCTTGCACCGGGTTTCCAGGAAAGGTCAATGTTGGGATACTCACAAAAAGCTGGAGTGGGTTCTGCAGGAGTTTTCTTGGTGTTTAGGGATGGGGATGAGTTCATTCTGTTTGTGGGGCACGATTGCGAGCGTTTATCAATTCCCAGATCGTTATTTCCTGATGCATCCAGATGACAGAAATCCATGGAATTACTCATGTGAACGGGGTCAGGGGCTGCTCCAGAGCCTCAGGTTATCCATCCTGCTGCGATCCAGGACTGGATAAATCTGAGCCCTGCACGGCCCAGCTCGTCCTGCTCCAATTTTTGGAGCATTTTGAGGCTTCCACCTCATCCGGGATGTGAATTCCCGCCCCTCACTGGTGGTTCTGGAAGGGTTTTCCTGCCTCTCTGTCATCCCAGCAAGGAATTATTCCCTCCTGGGCCTGGCAGCTCCTGGAGGAATTCAAAGGGGTCAGGGGGGTTGGGGAAGGGGTTCTCGTTCTGCAGTGCAGGGAATTCAGTGAGTTCTGGAAAAAAAGAGGGATGGAAATGCCTCACCCCCCCCATCCCACCCCATTCCAGAGCTATGTGGGAAGGGATTTACCTCTCCAAAGCAGCTGCAGCCGCCCTGGCACTGGGATTCTCCCAGGCTTGGCCGCCTTCTCCATGGGATCAGCTCCAGACTGGGATCTCACTCCCTCATCATGCTCCAGGAAAGGAAAGCAAATCCTGCCATCCACCCCCCATCACTCCAACCCTCCCAACACCTCCCAGGCTGGCAGGGATGCCAGGACTGGGAGTTTTCCCTCTGCCTCCCTCAGATCCCAGGTTTCCCCCTGAGGTGGTGGCGCCTGCACCTCGTTGATAAGGAGGGGCTGGGAGCAGCTTTCCTGAGCCAGGGAGCGCTGCCAGGAGAACTCTGCCGAGGGATTGCGGGGATTGAAGGGTGGCTGCAAAAGCTGCGAGAGCTGGGAATGTTCACCTGGAGAGGAGAAGGATCCAGGGAGAGCTCAGAGCTCCATCCAGGGCCTAAAGAGGCTCCAGGAGAGCTGGAGAGGGACTTGGGACGAGGGATGGAGGGACAGGACATAGGGAATGGCTTCCCACTGGGAAAGGGAACAGGATTAGATGGGATATTGGGAAGGAATTCCTGGCTGGGAAGGTGGGGAGGGGCTGGGCTGGAATTCCCAGAGGAGCTGTGGCTGCCCCTGGATCCCTGGAAGTGTCCAAGGCCAGGTTGGATCACCCTGGGATCGTGGAAGGTGTCCCTGCCCATGAGCTTTAAGGTCCCTCCAACCCAAACCATTTTGGGACTGTGGGATTCTCCGATCTCCCAGCAGGAGCAGGATGCAGCCCAAGGCCCTGTGACACTCCGGATGTGCTGTCACACTGATTGTTCTCAGCCATGTTTCGTCCCTGAGCTCGTGCCGCGTGTTCTCCCGGAGCCTCTCCCTGTCCCCAGCTTTATCTCCGACTCAGCAGGAGCGCCGGGAGCTGGGAAGGGTTGGGAAGAGCTGCCAGGCAGGAGCTGTCTCGGCTCTCTGGAATGCTCCCATCCATCTGCTGAGGGAGGTGACAAAGCCTTGGCTCGGCTCTTCCCAGCACAATTGTGTTTGGAGCTGGGAACTGCGAGGATGTGAGAGCCCGGGAATGCCACCAACCCAGCGGATCATGGGGAGTTTGCAAACCTCAGGAATGCTGCTGGGACATGGAAAAGGGGCTCTGAGGGCTCCAAAGCCGCAGCTCAGCTGACAGGGACACGCTGTCCATCGTCCCTGCTTCCGAACGTGTCACCTGCCTTGGCTTTGGGGCTGAGGGACCCTGCGCTGCTCCTTCATTCCTTTCCTGGTCATCTCCAACTCTTCCTTCCCCCAGCTCTGGCTGCTGCCTGGGAATCCCCATCCCAATCCAGGTGGGCTCCTGGCTGTGCTCAGGCACAGGTTTCGACCAGTTTATCCCAGCTGGTCTCGGGATGTGATGGGAGAGGGAGGTGCTCGAGGAGTTCCGGGAGGAGGGGACAGAACCCACAGCCAAAGGCAGAGCCATTCACGGGAAATCATGGCTGATTTCCACAGGGCCTGAGAAGCCCTGGAATTCTCCCAAAACAGAATGCAGAGACTTTGGGATGGCACCTGTGGAGGGAATGCAGGGAAGGAGGGGAAGCAGGAAATGAGGGACAAACCCCAATCTGTGACATCAAAAATCAAATTTCCATGGTCCCTTATCAGCAGCTCTTCACTCCTAATTATCCACGGATAATGAGCGAGCACAAGAGTGGGAGATACTGGGATAATTTACTGCTCATCAAAGGAAAAAAATACTGGAATCGTTCTCCTTCAGCGTCTCCGGTTCCTTACCAAGGATCCTGCCCAGGAGACCCTCCTGACAGCCCTGCCAAAAACCCGTCACAGCCATTAGCAACAAAGCGATTAGCTGGTAATTAACTCCGTAATTAACTCCAGCAATCAACATAGAGATCTAACGTGAACTCGAGTTAAATCAAGGGCCATTAATGTGCGCCAAGATCTCTCCACGGTGGCTGTGCTGACAACACCGAAGGTTCCCGGGAGGAGCCTTGGGAGCTGTTGGGATCATCCCGATAGTGCCGGGGCTTGGTGGAGCCTTCTGCTCCCTGCTTCCCACGCTTCCAGCATGGGAACCCCGTGTTTCCAACTTCCAGCCGCTCTGGATGCTGCTGCACGCGGTTCTCAAGGAGGTTTTGAACTTTGATGAGTTTTTGAACCTTGATGAGTTTTGGAACCTCCTGTGAAGCACCAAATTCATTTTTCCTCCTTCTCTTCACAAAGGAATTGTCACCTCCTGGTCTCCAGGCTGCTTTTCTGTCGCCTCCTGGTCCTCGGGCCCCTTTTCTGTCACATCCTGCTCTTCAGGCCTCTTTTCTCCCTGCTCTGCCCTGCAGCCACTCCAGCTCCAGTGGCTTTTATCTCTCCAGCCTCTCCCATCCCCTCCCTGTCCCTGAAAAAGCCCCTCTGGAGTGGCGTTCCCGGTGCTGCTGCTCTTTCCTCTCCATGTGGAGTACGTGGATCCGGCATTTCACAGAGCTCTCCTCAAGGACACTGAGGCGGCTCTTCAGGAACGATCCAGTGCCAGCCTGGAATATCAAACAGTGGCCCTGGCAGCCGGCGTCTGGCGGATCTCCTGCCTCACATCCGAGATCCTAATCCGGAATGGGAATCGGGGGGAGGCGCAGCCCTTTCCAAGGGTGGTTTCTTCGTTTTTTATAATTTCTTTTTTCCTTTCGTTTTCCTTTCCCAAAAGTGAGCGGCGATTCCGGGGGATCCTTTATCTCCAGCGGCAATCAGCTTAAACGCGGCCTGTTATCAGCTGCCGGCGCCGGAGCATCCGCAGGACACGCGGCTGAGCGTGGATAACACGGGGTAATTCCATTACTTTCCAAAATAACCTCAGCTGGTGGGGAGCAGGGAAGAGCAGAGCAGGGAAAAGGCATGGAAAAAGCACGTGGAGGGCAGGGAGTGGCCGGGAAAGAAGAATCCCTGGCTCCTGTGCAACGGTGTCATCCCAGGATGTCCCAATCCTCCTGGCTCCCACCATCCCAGGACATCCCACTCTTCCTCCAGCCTTGGAATCCCCCAAATCCTGAATTATCTGCAGGCAACATCCAAGCAGCCGCCAAAAATCTGGTGAAAGCTTCACTTTGCCCATGGTTCTCCCCTGTTTTTGTAAATCCCCCTCCTGCTTTTCCCCGTGGGATGACATTCCCAGCAGTTCCCACCGGAGTTCGGCAGGAAGAATCCTTGGAATGCCCTGGAGCAGAGTCAGGCGCCGCCACCTCCCTCATTTCCCCAACCTGTAAGCAGGGCCGAGCCTCTCCGTGTAGATTCCTTGATATATCACTTAATAAAACTTTATGGAGCCAGGACGAGGAATCCACGTGGAACGGATGAACTGGGATTGAAATATGGCCCAATTAAGGCTGGAACCGGCCTGGCTTTGCTTGGAGCATCCTCTGGCTCGAAATGAAATCCTCGCCCAGGGAGATAAATCAGGGAAACCCCAACCCCGCTCTGCTCCTGAGCAGGGATCAGCCAGGCCCGGGATTGTTGGGAAAAGACGGATTCCAGTCGGGATGGGGATGTTTGCAGCCTTCTTTCCGGGACTGGGCTCTTCCCCAGCTTTTCCAGGCTCGTCCCTGACGGAGGAAAAACAAACCCAGCAAATTGTTCTGCCTTGGTGCTCCCACAGCTGCAATTAAAGCCCATTCAGGCTCCGGGTTTATTTCTCCTCCCTCCACGTCCTCTTTTTTTTCCCTTCTAAAAAAGGGGATTATTTTTAATTACAGTTTTACACTCCATTAATGAACCTCAACAATGTGCTAATGAACAAGGCGGAGGCACCAGGACATGAGGAGCTTCCACGGATTCCAGCAGGGATGATTTATCCCCAGGCTGCCCCGTAGAGATTGGGAGGTGGGGATGGAAAACAGGCAGGTTGTGTTCTCCTGGATTCAGGCTGGAATATCCCAAATATCCTCCCAACGTGATGCTGGGATGGCTCTGAGCATCCTGGGGGTGCTGAGGGGCATCTCAGGAGTTTTTCCACCCCATCCCACACAAATATCCCGGTGTTAATGCAAATTATCCCGGTGAAATTCCGAGGAGTCAAAACCCCCCGTGATTCCCATTTTTCCGGTACAGAGGGATCTCACCCGTGGCGTCGCAGGCTTTGTTTTTCATCAAACCCAGCTTTAGTCTCTCCCCCTCCGAACGCAAGGAAAGCTTTGGGTTTTGTGCATGTGGAAAAGGTCACTCCAGCAAAAACCCGGAGCCTGACGTGCGGCTTTTGTTGAGGTGAGGAGGATTGAAATCCTGCCAAGCTGAGGGAAAAGGGAAAAACAGACGCTCCAAAAAACCGGAGCAAACCTCCAAAACCCCAACCAAACCCTGCCCACGCCTTCCCGCAGGGATGAGACCACGGGTTTGGGACAGGATTTGGATTGGGTCAGCTCAGCCTCTCCCCAGCCCTTCCCATCGCGTTGTTTCTGCGGGATTTCCATCCCGAGGGGAAACTGGGTTTAAATCCCAGTGGAAAATATTCCGTGGGCATCCCGAGTGCTGCCGGGGCTTTATCCATCCTTCCTTCTGGTTTTTCCTCCCCAGATTCTCCTCAGAAGCCTCTTTAGCTCCTGGATCCAGAGCTCTGGGTACCTCTGAGTGGGAAAGAGGGAATGGGAGGAGTTTGGGAGCGGGAGCGGAGCTGTGGGAATGGGTTGGGTGGGAAAGGACCTCAAAGCCATTCCAGGTTGATCCAACCTGGCCTTGGGCACTGCCAGGGATCCAGGGGCAGCCACAGCTGCTCTGGGAATTCCAGCCCAGCCCCTCCCCACCCTCACAGCCAGGAATTCCTAATTCCCAATAACCCATCCATCCCTGCCCTCTGGCACTGGGAAGCCATTCCCTGGGTCCTGTCCCTCCATCCCTTGTCCCCAGTCCCTCTGCAGCTCTCCTGGAGCCCCTTTAGGCCCTGGGAGGGGCTCTGAGCCTTTTCTCCTCCACGTGAACATTTCCATCCATCCATCCATCCATCCATCCATCCATCCTTTATCCCCTTAAACCCCAGACCTGTGCCCACAAAAAAGAACAGCTGAGCATTAAAATCCCTTTCCCAAGTTTTCCTGGAATTTCCTGGTATTTCCTGGAATTTCCAGGTTTGTTCACCTTTAACAAACACTCCACGATTTTGGGATTTATTCCCAAAGCACCCTCCACCCGTTAACCCAGGGATGCGCGGAATTCCTGCAGTCCCAAATCCCAAACCCTGCCAGCTCGGGCAGGGATCCCACCCCTCCTAAAAAATATAAAAACAGGGAAAGGAAATGCAATTTCCCGAGGGAAGAAGCAAAGGAACCCCTGTGGATCGGAGGCCCTGCTCTCCCCTATCTCCAAGGCTCCACGCGCTCCTGGCCCTGACGTGATAAGGCTCCTTTGAATCCCTTTTCAATCCCTGTCCTCCCTTTCCATTGGCTGCCGCCTTCCCGAAAATCTGCCATGAAAGGGAAAGCGAAAAAAAACCCAACCCTGAAAGAGTCAGGGCTGAGTGAAATCTGTTTGTTTGGGATTCACGGAGCGTTTTCCCGGGAAGGGAGGGGGACATCGGCTCCGGGCTGGGAATGGGGGGGTTTGGGGTCCCCTTTTCCCACAGGGAATGGGGGAATCAATAAATCCCTTCAAAATGAAGGGTGAGGGATGGGATGGGGGAATTTGGGGTGGGGAGGGCTGGGGGGGATGGGATGGGATGGGATGGGATGGGATGGGATGGGATGGGATGGGATGGGATGGGATGGGGTGGGATGGGATGGGATGGGATGGGGTGGGATGGGATGGGATGGGGTGGATGGGGTGGGATGGGATGGGATGGGGTGGGGTGGGATGGGATGGGGTGGGGTGGATGGGATGGGATGGGATGGGATGGGATGGGGTGGGGTGGGATGGGATGGGATGGGATGGGATGGGATGGGATGGGATGGGATGGGATGGGATGGGATGGGATGGGACGGGACGGGACGGGACGGGACGGGACGGGATGGGATGGGGTGGGATGGGATGGGGTGGGGTGGGATGGGATGGGATGGGATGGGGTGGGGTGGGGTGGGATGGGGTGGGGTGGGATGGGATGGGATGGGATGGGATGGGATGGGATGGGATGGGATGGGATGGGATGGGATGGGATGGGGTGGGGTGGATGGGATGGGATGGGATGGGGTGGGATGGGATGGGATGGGATGGGGTGGGATGGGGTGGGATGGGATGGGGTGGGGTGGGATGGGATGGGATGGGATGGGGTGGGGTGGGGTGGGATGGGATGGGATGGGATGGGATGGGACGGGACGGGACGGGATGGATGGGATGGGATGGGATGGGACGGGATGGGACGGGACGGGATGGGATGGGATGGGATGGGATGGGATGAGGGAATTCAGGTGGAGCCAAACCTGCAGCAGGGTGTGGAATTCCCATCCAGGCCTCATCCCTCCCTCTCTGCAACAATTCTCCTGGAGGGATATTTGGGGTTATTTAGAGCGTTTTAAGGTTTATTGATTATAAACAGCTTTGGAATTGCATTCCCAGGATTTTATTGGCTCCCTCTTGGCTCCAGCAGATGGGAGCTGCTGCCTTCATGGCCGTCCCGCTGCTGGAAAATCCCTGTTTCCCAGGAAGGGACAATGATCCATGTCCCTCTGGAATGGCAGAGGGACAGGAGGGAACCCAGGGAACAAAACACTAAAAACACCCCACAGAACCCATCCCCATCTCTAATGAAGAGTTGTGATTTTCCAATAAAAACCCTGGAATGGGGCCTGGAGGGTGGCCTTGGGTTTATGAACATCCAGGGGAATCCATGGATCCGCAATTCCGTCCACCCTCCTGGAGCAAAACTCAGCTGGATTTGTAATTTTAGCCCCAAAATTGGTTTTTTAGAATGATTTTTTCCCATTAATTTCATATTTTCAGGTCTGTGCTGTCGCAAAATTTTGGCAAATCCATGTCCTGATTTTCCATGATTTTGGGAAGAATTTTCCCAGCTTTGTGGTCCTGCAGCTCCCAAATTTTCCTCCTCTTCCTCCTTTTCCTCCTCCTCCTCCTCTCCCACGCCTCCCCAAGTTCCAACAGAGCAAAAACCACCACCGGCCCCTTGGAAAATCCAATTTGTCCTTAAAAATTGGAATTTTCCTTAAAAAAAAGCCCCAACCCCGTAACTCCTTGAATTCCCGGCCATTAATTCCATTAATTATGTTATGATGCAATTAATTCATTTCATTTCCTGCCTATTAGCGCCTCAATTATTAATTAATAATTACAGATCATTAACTGATAGCGTTCTCCTGGCAGCTGAATGATTCATCTCCCACGATGGAGTTTTTTTTCTTGACATTTGTCACTCATTTTTCCTGGGAATTTGGGCAATTCCCAGCTCCGGGAAGAGTCAAAACCTCCGGGAAAGTCCCTAAAAAAATTCAGGAGGGAATCAGCCCATTCCCGGGAATCTTCCCTGATCCATGTGCAAGGAAATTTCTCCTCTCCTTGACGGAGGTGAAGAAGTGGCTGCTCCAAGGGGTCCCCAAATCTTGGGATCAGTGGGGTCATAAACCTTGGGAACTGGGAATCTTGGAGTGCTCCAGGGCCAGGAAAAAGTGGGAGAAGGACACCGGGAATCCTGGAGCTTTCCAGGGTCAGGAAAAGGTGTGAGAAGGACACTGGGAATCCTGGATATTTATTTGCAGCCGAATATTTATGGGATAAACACGGAAGAGCCGATTTTTTGGGAAAACAAAGGAACAAACAAAGAAGCTCCCGGCCTTATCAGCGCTGAGCTCTCCTTATCTGCTCCGGAATCTCCATAATTTCCTCCGCTTCCCCTCGGAATGTTTGTGGCTCTGGCACTGTTTGAAGGTTGTTTACAGCAATTATGGAAGGAGGGAGGAAAATTCCATAAACAGATGGAAAGTCCTGCAAAACAGACACTGAAACAAAGAAAGAAAAAATCGGGAGCGGGTTCCTGCCATCCAAAGGGGATTGACGATGGAATATCAGGGAAGAGGAGAAAGTTGGGGCATTTTCCGTGGGCAAAAGGTGGTGGGACAGGGATGGGAACGGGGAATTCTGAGGACGCAGGATGGGTTTTGAGGATTCAGGATGGTTGTTTGGAACACGGGATGGGTTTGCAGGAATTAGGATGGTTTTTGGGGATGCAGGACCTCCAGGTTTTGGAAGATTTAGGATGGTTTTTAGGAATCCAGGATGGTTTTGGGGGTGCAGGATGGATTGAGGAGAATTCCGTGCCTCCCCAGGATGGGTTTTGGGAGCGGGAGGACATCCAGGGATTTTGGGAAGCCCCAGCCACTGCCAGGCCCGGCTGGAAACAGCCTTAAAGAAAATTCCCAGTGAATCCATGGGGCTCCGTTCACCGGGAGCAGCTCCAGGGATGGATTCTCCTTCCCCCCATTCCCCTGAGCTGCAGCCCGGGAAGTTCAGGGACTGAAGACAAAAAAGGAGATTTTTCTTTTCCCCCTTTTTTTTTTAAATTTAAATGAAGTTTTCTGAGTCACTGCGGGCCCTTATCAGCCCTTCCCAAATCCCGAGGATCCCATTCCCTTCCCTGTCCTCTGCCAGCTCCAGCCCAGATCTGAGGAGCTGTTCCTTATCAGCTTTGCCTCCTGATAAGCTCCTGCTTATCAATTCCCCTCCCAGAGATCTCCATTTGCTCCGTGGGGTTTTTTTGTTCCTTCTGATTTTTAATTTATTTATTTGCCTTTAAACCTCAGATAAGGAATTTTCCTCCTTTCCCGGCTCCTTTCCAGCCCGATCCCTCCCGACTCTGCTCCAGCCCCTCCGGCCGCGCTCCCAGCCCCGGCATCACCTCAGCAATGAGATTTTTTGGGGGGGTTTTGAGGAATTTCCTTGCCTGGAGAACACCCAGGAGGGGATTTCCCCACCCCGACCTCCAGCCCTGGGTGGGAACTTCGCATTCCAAAGGGTGCAGATCCCAGATCCCAGGGAGATGCAGGGGGATGCTGAGGGATGATGGAGGATAGAGGAAGATGCAGGGGGATGAAGGGAGATGCAGAGGGATGCTGGAGGGTGGAGGAAGATTCTGGGGGATGCAGGAGGAATCAGAAGGATGCAGAGGGAATCAGGAGGGTTCAGGAGTGTGCAGGAGGATGCAGGAGGATTCAGGGAGATGCAGGAGGACTCAGGGGGATGCAGGAGGATGCTGGAGGGTGCAGGAGGATTCAGGAGGATGCAGGAGGATGAAGAAGGATACAGGATTCAGGGGGATGTAAAAGGATGCAGAAGGACACGGGGGGATGCAGGAGGAATCAGGAGGGTGCAGAAGGATCCAGAGGGATGCAGGAGGATCCAGAGGGATGCAGGAGGATGCAGGAGCATCCAGAGGGATGCAGGAGGAAGCAGCTCCAGGGAGCTGAGGCAGAACCGCCGCTGCACTGCCCGCTCAGCGATGTCCCCACCTGCCCCAGCAGGAGACGCTCCCAACCCCCATTTCCTCCCAGTCCATCCCTTCCTTAAGCCAGGCTTTGTTAAACCAGACCTCCCGGAGGAGGTGACAGCTGCGTCCCCCCGGGAATATTTACCGACTCAAAGGCTTTCCGGCAATCAGCGCGGGCAGGGAGGGCCCATCCGTCACCGCTGTCACGTCAGGGCCTCGCTGCTCCCAGATCCATCTCCCTCATCCCGGCAAGGACACCCGGCAAGGTCCCTGCCACCCCCCTGCAGCGCCCTGAAATATTCCAGCAGCGCCAGGGCCACCCCGGCCGGGGACCTCACACACTCCCGGCTTTTCCTTGCGGTTATTCCCGAGGGTTCCATCCAGGGGAAGCTGCAGGTGCTCCGGGCAGGGACACCCGGGGGACACCCAGAGGGATCCGGGAACACCCGGGGGACAGCCAGAGGGATCCGGGAACACCCGGGGGGCACCCAGAGGGATCAGGGGACACCCAGGGAGGGACAGGGGACACTCAAGGGGCACCTGGAGGGACCAGGGGACACCCGGAGGGCACAGGGCCCCTGGGGTGGGTGCGCGAGGGTGCAGGAGCAGCAGGAAGGCGGCCGGGAATGCTCCAAAGAGGATCAAGCCTGGATCCACATCCCGGGGGCTGGGAATGGGGCAGCACCGCCCTTCCCAGGGCTCGGGAATCCCGGGATGGGGATGGATCCGGCCGGGAGCGGGGACAGGGAGCGCAGCCCGGATTTCGGAAGTTGTTGCCATGGAAACCCATCCCGTCCCTTTTTGACCGCCGGCGCTGAGGTGGGAGATCCAGCAGGAGGGGGGCGGTTATAAACCGGGAAAAATCGGGATAAATCGGGGGAAATTGGGATAAACAAACCCCTGACACAGAGAAAAAGCCTCAGGGAGGCTGGGCCTGCTTATCCTGGCTGCTCCCTGGATGTGCCAGCCCTGGGAGCGTCCTGGGGGCTCTCCCGGCATCCCACCTGGGATATTCCTCATTTTTCCAGCTGCCTGGCATTGAACTTCTCTCACGGAGCCCCCTGATCCCGAATTCCTGCTGGAAAAAGCCCCAGCTGTGACATTTTCTTGGAGGAAAAGGCTGTTCCAGAGGGATTGACCCCGACGGCAGAGTTAAAACAGCCTGGAAATGGTAAAGAAAACCAATTCAATTTTCCAGCAAAGTCTTCCTGAGACTTTTCTTCTTCTCCCATTTTTTTTCCCTTTCCTGGCTCACAGGCAGATTTTAAGGTCACGGAGCTGCCCGGCTGCGCGTTATCCAATCATTCTCACAATAAATTCCTTCCCTCTGTGGATCTCCCCCTGATAAGGAATCAAATGCCAGGGCAGGGACGGGAGGATTCTGGCCGGGTTTTTCGGGAAGCAGCAGGAGCTGAGCGCTCCCTGGAAAAGGCAGAGGGGAGAGCAGCCGGGGAGGGGTGGGAGATGAGAAATCCCACAAGAAACCCTGGAATAAACCCTTGGAAAATCCTCGCTTTGAGATTTTTTTTGGATTTATTTTTCCCTGCGCTTGACTCAGAGCTGCAGGATGGGGTTTTCCAGGCTGGTGCTGCCTCATGGTTTGCTCCTGGATCCCACCCTTCCCCTGGATCCCATCCTGGTGCTGGGTCCCACCCTTCCCCTGGATCCCATTTTCCCCAAAACAGGCAAAGTTTGGAGCATGTGAAGAGCAATCCAAGGCTTCAGACCCTTTATGGCTTTGCCATAAACAGGGAGCTGTGGGGTGGCTGAGGACGGATTTTCCATGAGGTGTTAAAATAGCCGGGAGAGGGAGAGGGATGGAGGGATGATGGATGGATGGATCCGTGGAGGGATGGATGGATGGGTGGATGGATGGATGGATGGATGGATGGAGGGATGGATGGATGGATGGATGGATGGGTGGAGGGATGGATGGATAGGTGGAGGGATGGATGGATGGATGGATGGATGGAAACCAGGAGAAGGAGAGAGATGGATGGATCAGAGGCAGCCCCTCCTGAGCATCCCTAATGAGCCCCTAAAGGGACAATGGTGGCACTTGTGTGGCTGCCATGACACAAACGAGCTGGGAAGGGCATTCCCGCTCCATCCCTGTTTTTAGGGATCTTTCCGATCCTTCCCAGGGGCTGAGCAGAGAAGTCCCCACCCCTCTGTCCCCACCCCAGGCCTTGGGGACACCCACTCCTGTGGGATCCCAGGCAGCGATTGCCACTCATTAGCAATTCCTGCAGCCCCGCAATCCATCCCGGTCATTTCGGGATTGCTCCACAGTCCGATCCCATTTTTTATCCATGTTTTATTCATGGAGGAGGGGTCGGGTTCATATCCACGGATCGATAAAAGCCTCCATCACGGCGCATTATTAATTAATCAGGAATCCATTATCTGCAGCCAGCTCGGCCTCTCCCTCGGATTCTCTCCCTGGAGAAGCTTTTTGGGGGCAATTCCGAAAATTTACGGCCTGGTCGATCTCCGTCCCTCCCTCCCTCCTCCTGCCCAGGGATAATGGGAACTTTATTTAGCACTGCCTGTCCTTTGTCCCCGCTGATGTCCCTGCCCCGCCTGGATCCTCCAACAGCCCCTAAATCTGTGGGAAAGGCGGGGTGGGAATCTGGGAAGAGCACCCCGAACTCCAAGGGGTTGTGGTCTCCATTTATTTGGGATATTTGGCTTTATTCCCTCATTTTTTTATGTTTTTCACACTGTGGCTGGACAGGGAATGAGCCTGTGGCCACTTCCAGGACCGGACAGTGATGGGGACATCGCCTGTGGGAGGGAGAAAAGCAAGGAGTGACACAAATTTGGAAAATTCAGGATAAAACCATCCACTAAATCTGTGGGAAAGGCAGGGCAGGAGCATGGGAAGAACATCCCGAGCTCCGTGGTGTTGTGATCTCCATTTATTTGGGATAATTTGGCTTTATTCCCTCTTTTTTTTGTCTTTGTTGCACCGTGGATGGTGATGGGGGCATCCAAAACCCAGCCAGGAGGGTTTGGGAACGCTGGGGCAGGAGATAAATCCGAGATAAGGGTTTGGATGGATACTCCTGGAATAAACGCCGGCTTTGTGTCAGCTCCTCCCGGCCCCGGAGTCTGAACAAACCCAACCGCCAGGAATTGATTTTCTAAAAATGTCAAACGCACACAAAAAAAAAAAAAGAGAATAAAAACCCCAAACCCGGCGCGGAAAAGATCCGTGGGTTTGTGGGGAATAATTGAGCTCCTTCCCTGCCTCCCCAAAAATCGATGGGAAGAGGACATGGAAAAACACAGTGGGCTCTAAAGTGTAAATAACGAGAGGATCTGATTTCGAAACGGCTCCGCACGACGGGGCCGAGGCCAAATTTCCTCCGAAAAAAAGAGGGGAATGCGGCAGCTTCCAGGTGAGGAGGCTGAAAATGCAGGAATGAAGGGGAAAAGGGGAGAAAATGGGGCTGGGAATGAGGAGGGAAGGAGAGGAAGCAGCACTTGGCCGGGGTTATTTCGGAGCAGAAAACGGGGGAAGGAATGAGGGGAAACCATGGAATTAAATCAAAGTTTGATTGTGGAATAGGTGGAAAAGGATGAGCTCAGGGTTTGGGGTTTTCCAGGGGGTTTGGGAAGGGAGGAGGTGCTGGGAGCAGAGGCAGGGATGGGAAGGAGCAGAGATCATCCCATCCATCCTCCCTTCCCACCTGCCATGGATGCAGCTCATCCCAGATGATCCCTCCAGGTCATCGAGCAGCAGGAACAGCTGGGAACGCGCTCCCCTAAAAGCCGATCCCATCTCCATGCAAATGTCACCTCCATAAAGAACCGGGAAGTTCAGCGCAGGCTCCGGGCTGGAACTGCTGTGGAATATGTCGCGTTTGGGAATAAATCCACGTTTTTTCCATAGTTTTGAGCTCCCTGGTGCTCCAGCTGCTCCTTTAACCCCCTCCAGAGCCCACTGCTCCCGTCGGCTCCAAATCCATGAGTGAGGGAGCTCCAGCTCATCCGGCAGCGGGAATTCCCAGCCCTCATCCCTTCCTTTTGCCCGTTGTCCCTGGAATGCCACCCTTGGAGCATCCTGATGGCCACCGGGAGCTGTGGTGGCAGTGCCACCCTCCCTGCCCAGCCCCATCCCCCCAGAGCATCCCACGACGGCAATTCCCGCATCTCATTCCCACTGGGATGAGTTCTGGAGAGGACCAGGAGAGAGGTGGGAATGGGGCATCCAGGACTGGTGGAGAGGGAGCAGTGGAGCCAATTCCATCGGGATTCCAGTGGGAGGACCTCGCTAGCCCATCCCAGGATTTGCCTGCAGGCAGCAGGATGAGGATCCTCATCCCTCATCCCTCATCCCTCATCCCTCATCCCTCATCCCTCATCCCTCATTCGTCCTCTCCATGATCTACTTTTCCTTGGTCATAAAATTATTCCAGCTGGGAGGAGCCCCCATCCTATTCTCATTCTCATTCTCATTCTCATTCTCATTCTCATTCTCATTCCCTCTCCCGCTTCCATTCCCATTCCCATTCCTATTCCCATTCCTGTTCCTGTTCCTGTTCTCATTCCCATTCCCGCTCCCGCTCCCATTCCCGTTCCCATTCCCACTCCCGTTCCCGTTCGATTCCCTGCCTGCCCCAGTTCGATCCCCCTGGTGCAGAGCAGCTGTTCCCAAACCTCTGGCACAGCTGTGGAAAGTGCTGGGAATATCCAGAGGGAAGGGCTTGGATCCAGGGGGGAAGCAGAGCCCAAACCTTCCAGAAAATTCCACAATCAGCTGGAAAACGCGAGTGGGATCCCTAAATCCATGAGGGGGGTGCACAGGGATGCCCTGGGAAACGCTCTTATCCCAAGGACAGGCAGATCCCACACGGATGCAGCAGCTTCCCGATGATCCCACCCGGACTCGAGGGTGGGAGCGGAAAAGCTGCTCCCACAGGAATTCTGCCGTCCTAAAACCAGGAATTGTCACTGTCACCGCCCCATTCCCCCTTTCCCAACATATTCCCACACTCCCAAGCCACATCCCTGAGTGCTGTGGGAATGGGAAGGATCCCAGTGGAACAACTCGGGGATAAACGGCACCACCGGGCTTTTAAGCGAGGTTTTTTAGGGTTTGTTTTGATTTTTTTATCCCAAATCCCCCAAGAGTCGATCCCAATCCCCCTTTAAACGGGCAAACCGTAACATTGGGAATACGCCACGGATCCAAGATGGATCGAACGCCTCCATCCGGCAGCAGAGCCTCCTTTTGCAGGGAATTTATCGATGCCATAAATTCCCCCGGACGGGATTGCTGGGAACGCCATAACACATCCTC
Organism: Corvus hawaiiensis; assembly: GCF_020740725.1. Classification (NCBI taxonomy): domain Eukaryota; kingdom Metazoa; phylum Chordata; class Aves; order Passeriformes; family Corvidae; genus Corvus; species Corvus hawaiiensis. The sequence goes on along the minus strand of NC_063239.1, from coordinate 2,290,030 downwards.
CAGCCAATCTTTTCTACATCAGGCTTTGTCCTGCTTTTTTTGGGAAATATTTATGGACTGGGAGACGTTCTGGGAAGAGGGATTGCTCCTGAGGGTGTCTCCTGCTCTCCGTGGCTACGGATAATTGGCAGGATTGCTCCGGGCTCTGTTTTCGAGGATTTTTTGAACTTAATTCAGGCTCAAAATTTGATTTTAGGGACTCCCGGAGCTCCTGTTTTCCCGCCAAAAAAATCACTCCATGGAAAGGGGGATCCTAAAGCTCCAACCAATCCCAGCAGGAGCCCTTCAACCCCGTTTTCCTGCATTTTCCTTGGATGGGAAAAGCACCAAGGAAATGCACTTGGAATGGGTGAACAGAGAGAGGAATTCTCCCAGATCGCAATTCCCATTCCCATGGCTCTGCCCCAAAGGCTCCTGGCTGGGAAAACGAACGGAATCCAATCCAAGCGTGGCTGCTTCCATGAAAAGGAAGGAGAAATCCGGCTGGAAAAACACCCAACGCTCCCAAAATTGGAATTCAAACTTCTCCTCACAGCCCTGTCAGCAGCCCCAGGAGCTCCATCTGCTCCCGAATCCTGCCTGGAGTCAGCTGGCAAATCCCACCTTCCTTCTCCACGGGCAGGTGCCAGGGCTAAAAATATTCCCAGAAATGACCCTTTCCTTGGCAGCCTCCGGAAAAGCTGGGAACTGCAGCAGGACGAGGCCTGGGGAGGAGCAGAGCCGAGTTTTTAGTGGGATTGGGGGCCTGGGGCGTGCAGCAAATCCAGGATTTTCCCTGCTCGTGGATCACTTTAATTCAGCGAATCAGCAAATCCCATCAGGAAAAAGCCCAACCCAATCCCACGCCCAGCGTGGTATTTCCAGTGATCCCAGAGTGTTTTCCATGTTCCCATCTGGAATTAAACCTGGATGGTTGCTGAGGGGGAAAATCCAATTTGGGATGAATTGATTTGAAGTTTGGGGGAAGAAGCTGTTCCCACACGGTCTCCATATGATCCCTGGAAAAATCTGGATTCTCTTCCTAGCAGCACAACCCAGCCAGGCTGAAATAACTGGGAAAAGTGGGATTTCCATGGCAAAATAAAATAAAACATGGAATAAAACGGAATAAAATGGAATAAAATGGAATAAAATGGAATAAAATGGAATAAAACGGAATATAACGGAATGAAATCAAATCCCTGGAGTCACCGCTGCCGGAACCATCCGCGTTTCCCGGAGTGAGATCCCTATCCAAGGAAAGCAAGAGGCTTTGGCTGCACAAATTAGATTTCCCCAGGCAGCAGCTTAATTAAAACTATCGAGTGTTCCCAGCTTTTGGAAATTAACTTGGAAAGTGTTTGGATAAAAAAAGCCTGAACAGGGTTTTTTGTTCCTTTTCTTCTCCCTGGAGTGGAAGGAAAAGGAGGAAAAATGGGATTTTTTTCCCTCCTGGATTCTTTGGAGGGCAGGAAGCAGCAAGGGGGGCTGATTTTCAATGGGATAAACCTGGATTTATCGGGATCTTGGGTCAAACTTCTCCTAAATTTCTGTTGGGGGGGCGTTGCTTGGATTTTTTGGGATGGTTCCTCTGGTTTCAATCCCAGCCCCGTGCTCCGAAATGCCGTGAAAATCCCTAAGGAAAAATAAAAACCAGTGGGAAAACTCAGCCAACACCTGATCCAAACAAGAGGAGACGGGAATAAAAGGAGAGAGGGAAAAAGCACTCGGAGCCGTTAGGGAGCATCAGGAGGAATCAGATCCGCTGGGATGAAGAGGCTGCTCCAAGGAAACAGGAGCGGGATGATCCCGAGCGGAGCCGCGGCCTCCTTCCCGCGGGATCCGTGGGAATTCCCGGCAGGTTGGAGGTGAATTCTTCCCAGCTGCGCTTCCTCGGCTCCGATTTCACGGCCCGGCGGTGATGGAGCTGCTGATATTCCAGAAGGTGCCGTTCCCACCTGGAGACTCCGCAGGAATGAGGAGGTGGGAATATCCCATGGCTGAGCACTCCATGGAGGCATCCAGGTGGGGATTTATGGGATAAAACACAGCCAGGGGGACCTGACATACGGATGTGCCACTGGGAATGCTGATCCCGGCGGGATCACCCTGGGAATGACCCGCCAGGCTTTGGGACAGCGCTGGAATCGTCTCTCTGCCAACCTGGATGAGCTCCCTGAGCCTCGGTTTTCCCAAAATCTCACCCCGTTCCTGCTTTTTGGGATGGGACACTCCGGAGTCTCCGGCTGTGCCTCCATCAGCATCCCTAAATCCCAGCAGGGATGCAGGGAAGGGGCTGGAATTCCCTCCCGGGGGGGCCTTTGGTGATCCACCCAACCCCTCCATCCCATGCCAATCCCAGGAAACAGAGGGGTAAAATTCCATCAGTTCTGCCTGATTTTCCACGGGGAAAAGTGCCCAAATCCCAGGGTATTAGACCCAAACCCCCTCCAGTGCCCACTTTCCGTGGGCATCCAGCTGGAAAGAGCCCCAAGATTCCAGGGAAAAGATAAAACCAGCAGCAGGGCCAGACAGAGGGAAGAGAAGGCAAAGAAATATTAATAAAAAATCCTTGGATAACACAAAATCTCCTCCCGGGAGGAGCAATTCCAAAAGCATTTTTAATTAACTCCGCGTTCCGCCAGACCCTGGCACGGAATTATCATCCATTAAATGAACTCCGGCTGAGCGTTGGGAGCGCATTCCCGATGCTGCCGGTCACAAGTTGCTCCCGCTACTTGTTCCTGGGAATTTCTTGTTTGCTTCACATTTATAGGGAAAAGGAGGCGGTTTAGGGGGAAAAACCATCCCTGATCCGGGAAAACTCAGGAGCTCCCCCTGACGCAGGGGGTTGGGTGGAAAAGGAGTTGGTTTAGGGGGAAAAAAATATCTCTGATCCCAAAAAACCTTGGGAAAGGAGCAGAGCGGGAAGAAATGTAAATTTAGGGCAATTTCCAGCCAACTCCCTCGATATTCCATAATCCCGGATCCCTGGAAGGTTCAAAGTTGCCCTTCCCAAAACAGGGGAGGAATTTTAATGGAGAGAAGCCACCTGAAGAGCGGGAATCTCCCTTCCCTCCATGGATTATTCCAGGAGATCCTTATTTAAACGTCTCCCGTTTTTTAAGAATAACGGGAATATTCTTTGCCTCCGCAGCGTTTTTTCCACGAGCCAGGGAAGGGATTTTTTTCCCCCATAAATTGCAATTGATTTATTTTTAATGGAATATCATAATGGAATGTTGTCCACCGTGCACAGAATCCTTGGATAAATTATTCAGCGGCTCATTTTTAAATAATGCAGCCGCTTCTGCTCTTCCAGCTTGGAGTTCCTGCTCCTTAAATCCCGGGATGGGAAGGAATCTCCACCTCTGGAGTCTCCATTGCTCCATGCTCTGAGTGAAGCTGTTGGGAATTAATGACTGGAAAGGTGAAAGTTCATTAAAGTCGTTATCCAGAGCCTGGATTTACTCCTTGCTCCCACAGGATGGGAGTGGAGCAATTCCCATTTTTCCGGGTGGATGCTGGATCCAGGTGTGGAGGAAAGATGGAAGTGGAGGAAAATCCAGGCAGGCTCCGGGTGGGATCCGAGTGAGGATGAGGTGATCCATGGGAGAGGGAAAATCCCAGGCAGGAATTCCTGAGTCCTTGAAAATTGTTGTTATTCTCGATTCCCGTCCGTTATTCCGTGAGGAGCAGTGGGAAAAGGGGGATTTCCATACATCCCTTGGATGTTCTGGGAATGCTTCGCTCCCTCCTTCCCAGCCCCTTCCTCAGAACTTCCCAGAAATTCCAAAGCCAGGGCCAAAATCCCCCCCCACAGCTGCCTGGGGGGGGGCAGATTCCTGTCTCATTCCCAGCTTTTCCTGGATATTCCCAAGATCCACGTCTGCCTCAGTTTCCCCTCTCCATAATCAGGGCATTTCCAGTGATCCCTGGATCCAGGTGCCACCATTCCCACATGGAAGAGAGCTCCAGGCTGCTCCAAAGGCTCTCCTACATCCCAGCAGGATCCCTGGGGAGAAGGCCGTGGCACAGTCCCAGGGAATTTGCTCCGAGCTCCCCAAATCAATGGATTCAATCCCAAATTTTCCTGCTGGGACACTCCGAGCTCCAGCACATGCCACGAGCTGAGCTCTCCTGCTCATTCCGCTCTCCTTCCCTTCCCAAATCCAATTAAATCCCCTTTATTGGTTCCCTTCGGACACAACTCCTGGCACAATTAGGGAATAATTTCCAAGCACAGAGTAATTGCCTCGTTCCATCCTCCCTCTCCAAAGATTTTGGCTTTAATTCCATTTTCACTTTGTTTTTATGGGGATCAAGAGGGAGGAGAAACTCACCCAAATCCCTTAAAATAAAGGAAAAATCCCAACTGGGAGCTCTGGAATGGGGCTGGAGCCTGGGGAAGGGAAAGATTCCCACAGGATGCGGGAATGGGGCTGGGATCCCGGACATCCAGGAGCTTCCAGAGCTCCTCTCCTCATCCTAAGGGACAAATCCCGCATTTTCTCAGCTCCCAGGGACCTGCCTTGGCTTTGCTTCCTTGATTTGAAGCAAATCCCAGCTTTTGGTTCCTTAGTTCCTTCTCCATGCCTGGTTTTGGCTCCTTTGGGATCATCTGGATCCAGCCCGGCTGCCCTGGATGGATCAGGGATGGCACAGGGATCCCTGCTCCTCATTCCTGCCACGTTTTGCCCATCCAGGCACTCTCCGGCTGCTTTTCCAGCGGGATTTTCCCTCATTACCACCCTGCATCCGCCGGGATTCCAGGTTGGACACGGAGGTCGATGCCACCTGTTCCTGCTGATGGATTCCCGAAGCTCCGGGGACCCAATCAAGGGAAGGGACATCAATCACGTTAATTAAAGAATTCCCAAGCCCCTCCCGCAGCCCTCGGGATCCGGCCATGGAGTGGGAATGTGCCCTCGGTGTTCCAAGCGCTGCCTGCTGGCTCCCGGAGGCTCCTTGGCACCGACTTTGGGATCAATGAGTGCCTGGGCCTGTTTTTTATGGATGTCACAGCCCTGGGAGCAGCGGAGCAGGGTCGGTGACTTCGGGTGGATCCGCCACCGAATCCCAACGAATTTGGATGGATCTGCCACCAAATTCCAATGAATTTGGATGGATGTGACACTGAATTCCAACAAATTTGGATGGATCTGCCACCAAATTCCAATGAATTTGGATGGATCCGCCACCGAATCCCAGTGAATTTGGATGGGTCCGCCACCAAATTCCAGTGAATTTGGATGGATCTGCCACTGAATCCCAACGAATTTGGATGGGTCCGCCACCAAATTCCAATGAATTTGGATGGATCCGCCACCGAATCCCAGTGAATTTCAATGGATTCACCGCTGAATTCCAGCAAATTTGGATGGATCCGGCACTGAATCCCAGTGAATTTCAATGGATTCACTGCTGAATTCCAGCAAATTTGGATGGATCCGGCACTGAATCCCAGTGAATTTGGATGGATCCACCACTGAATCCCAGTGAATTTGGATGGATCTGCCACCGAATTCCAATGAATTTGGATGGATCCACCACCGAATTCCAATGAATTTGAATGGATCTGCCACCAAATCCCGGCGCTGCTGGAAGAGGCAGGAGCAGCCCCACTGGAAAACTGCACCTTACGCAGGAATTCCGTGAACTCGGAGCCAAAAACCTCCCTGCTCCTGCAATTCCTCTCTGGAGCGGGAATTCCAGAGCCCAGCAGGAATTCATTATCCACCTGCCGGATATCCATGGGGTGAGGAAGGTGAAGGGCTGATCCCTCCCGGAAAAAACCATCCACCTTCTCCTGGTGGGAAAAACAAATCCCAACGCATGGAAACAATCCGGGATAAACACCAAATTCCCACGTTCCAGCCGGATTTGGCTCCAGAAGGACAAATTCCCATCCCCAACATCCAGCCCGGGCCATCTGGATATGATTTTTTCCTGGAATTCGTCCTTCAGCACATCCCAGGAGTAATTTTCTCCTGGCCCCACAAGCTGCTGTTGCTCCCAGTTTCCCTCTGACCTATCCCTGTTTTTCCAGCTTATTCATGGAATCATCACACGACTGATTCCCGACAGCTGCCCTGACCTTCAGGATTTTATAAAATCCAGATTTTTCCGCAGCTTTTTCCGCAGTTTTTTTTTCCCCTGGGCCTTGGCAGCCCGGCGAAGGTGACGCAGGGAATTATTGTGGATTTTTCCGGCTCCTGGGAAGCGACAAGATCCGTGTGGGAAGGGGCTGGCAGCGGGAACAGCATCCATCACCTTTTGCAAGAGAAGGGCGAGCGGCAGGAGGTGGATGGAGCCCTGCTGGGATGCTGGTGACGCAAGAAATTCCCTGGAAAAACAGCTCTCCACATGGAATTAACGGGGATGGCGGCAGCAGATTGGCCGGGTGGTTTGATCCCAAAAAAAGCCATGTCCAGGCCCCAGGAAGCTTTGTTTGCTCCCACTTCTCCTCTCCAGGAGGAATGTCAGGGATTCACAGGGAATTTTGACCCTCAGCTCCATCCTGGAAAAGGGAAAGCGGTGGAAGATTGAAGGGAAAGCAGAGCAAGGGAAAAGGAATTAAATCAGCTCCGTATGGAAAGGTTTTTTTCCAGAATTAGGATTCCAGTGAAAACACATGGAAACAGCCACAATTCCCAGCCATGCGGAAAACCACTGCGTGGGAGGAGGGGGGAAAAATCCCCCAATCCCACTTTCCCTGCTGGCAGGAAATCGAGAATGATGCCAATGCTGGGATGATGGACAGGGAAGGAAGGGGGGCTTTTCCAGGCTCTGGAATCCCGGCTCTCCTGGGATGTTCTGGGAGCCTCCAGCTCTTTGGGATCCCCAGGAGCAGCTCCGGCAGGTTGGAAATCCCTGGAGTAAATCAGGATGGCAGCTCCAAGCAGCAGGAATTAAAATTCATGCTCAGGTCCCAGCTCTGGGAGCTGCCTTGACCCACTTCAAGCCGGGAAAAATCCTGGGAAAGGTTTGGTGGAGGTTGGAATTCCAGCCACACTTCCCCATGGGGAGGGGATCCATGCCCGGATGTGCCCCCAGTGCCACCAGCCCCTCCAGACAGCCGCGGGCCCGGCTGCGCTCTCCCTTTGAGCCCAACCCCGAAATTCCTTCCCAGACTCCCCCTCTCCTCCAGCTTTGCCCTTTGGATCTCTCCAGGATTTTTGTGGACCACCCCCCCCCCCCCCTCCCCTGATGGGCAGCGTTAATTGCAGCGCTAATTACGGAGCTCCATTAACCCCAAAGGGCCGGGGCCAGCTCCGACCATGCCGCTTTTCCCTCTCGCCAAAATCCCGTTTTCTTCCCCTGCTCGGCAAAACGTCCACGAGCGATTCCCGACGCCCCGCGGAGAGCGCGAACCTTCCCGTAATTGCCCGTCCTTCCCAGGGCTCTTAAAAGCTTTTCCGAGGAAGAGAACAGAGGCTCCTTGTCAGCCACGAGCCATTACCCGGCTGAAAGGATCCTCCCCTCCCTCGGCCGCTGCTTTTGGGGTTTGGAAATGTTGGATTTTCCGTGATTTTCTCCGGGTGAGGCTCAGGGCGGCGCTGGGAGGGGATTTAGGGGATGATTTTAGGAATATTCCGTGTAGGATTCACACCCAGAGCCCTCCACAGTCACGTCAGACCCAGGCTGGGCTTTCCCGGTGTGGATTCCGAAGGAGCTGGAGCAGCTCCAGGTGGGGATGATGGCATGGGATGGCTTGGGGTCACTCAGCGGCACCCCGAGCATCCCACAGGCTCGGGAATGTCAACCAAAGGGTTTGGGATGCTCCGTTCGGAAATGGGTTCTGGGATGCTCTGGGAGCCTCATCTGCAATCGCATCCCGTCCCCACCCGTGGGATGGCGGGGCTGGAACAGCTCCAATCCAAACCCTTTTCCAACCGCTCCAATCCAAACCCTTTTCCAACAACTTCAATCCAAACCCTTTTCCAGCAGCTCCTTCCTCGTGTGCCCGAGATCAAACCGCTGCTGACTCACAACGCCTCATTAGCGATTCGCCGGTAATTAATTCATCTCTTGATGCTGCTGGGTCACTCCTGGGTGATTTTCATCTCTGGATTAGCGCCGATCGCAGCCCCGCACCCCCAGCCCTGCCAGGAACGCACCGAGCAGCCAAAAATCCGCATTTTCCCACATTTTTTCCAAAATTTTTCCACATTTTTTCCAGATTTTTTTCAGCGTTTTCCTGGTCCCCGGGGATGCTCCAGCCCCAACGTTCCCAGCTCCAAGGGATGCTCCAACCCCGACCTCCCCCTTTGGATGCTCCAGCCCCATTCCCTGCTCCTCAGTTCCCAGCGGGATCCTCTTTGCAGGGTCAAGAATGTTCCCTGCACCCTATTCCGTGTTTTTTGGGGGGTTTGGGATGGGAATTTCACTCTGCAAGAGCCTCAGACTCTCCCCTCCTCCTTTCCCACCCCCAATTTTCCCTATTTTCGTTCCCTTCCTTTGTTCCGCCTCCTCCTTTCACACTTCCCCCACTTTTCTCCCCCCAAATGTCACTTCAGGAGAAGAAAAGTTTGGCCCAAGAACCCAAAAGATTCAAAAGCGCCAGGAAAAAAAATCCAAGCAGGATTATTTTTAACAGGAATGGGAACGATTCCCACCCTAATGATTAGCTGGGATTTTTTTTTTCCCACCAGGAGCAGCTCCCGGGCCAAGGGAGAGGAGCAAAACCAGCAAGGAAAGGGCAGATTTTCCCAGATTTTAATTGGATTTTCCTGCAAGGCTCAGCCGGATCCAGCGGCTCCTCCTGTTCCTCTGGAGCGGTGGCACTTCCATGAACGCCCGTTTTTCCTGGGAATTTTGCTTTGGGCTGGGAGACGCCCTGGCAGGGGAAGATTTGGGGCTCTGTGGTGGAGGGTGATGGAACTGGGATCATTCCCAGCTTTTCCCAGAGCCAGGCGGCCTCAATGAGTTCCCATCCATCCAGGATCCCTCTGGAAGCCCTCCATCATCCCTGGTATCTCCGGGATGATAAGGAGCGGGATGAGGAGAGCAGGATCCTCTCTGTGTGCTGGGAAAACGGGATGGGATGAGCACAACAGGATGAGGATTCAGGATGGGAAAGGCTGGAGGGGCCACAGCCCTCCCAAAACAACCACACTGCGCATTCCCATGGAAATTCCAGGCTGGGAAGACATTCCCGGTGCCTGGAGATCATCAGGGATGTTCAACCTGAGCCACTAAACCGGGGTAACGCATTCCCGGTGCCTGGAGATGATCAGGGATATTAAACCCCACTAAACTGGGATAACACACTCCCAGTGCCTGGAATATCCAACCTGAGCCCCTAAACTGGCATATCCGAGGGTTCTACATCCAAGGATCCCAAATCCAGGCGCATCCCTCCCTTCCCGTCCCTGCTCCGCCATCCTGACCTCCCGCTCCCGCTTCTCCCGCAGCTCAGCACATTTTCCATGGGAAATAAATGTTATTTTCTCCCCGGCCGGAGCCCAATTCATCTTCCTGTCAGAGGGAATCGCAGCGAGAGGCCGACAGCAGCAGCCAGCGAGTGCTTACACACGGAAAAACGGGATAACGCAGCTCCCAGAAATCCTCCCTTCCCTGGTTAATCAGCCTCGAACGCGGCTTGGCAGAGAATTTAACCGGAAAAAGTAAAAATGGAATGGGAGGTGGAAAAAGCGATGCCGGTCCCCTCCCCAGCCCCTTTTGTTCCCTAAAACCCCGGGAGATTTTTATCTCTCCGTGAAGTTTTATTGGAGCTGATGGTGGGAGGGCGATCCAATTAAACTCCCCCTAATCCCGGGCTTAACTCCATGGCCCTGGTGGGAGATCGGGAACTGATCGAGGTGACAAATGAGGGGAGATAAATGGGAGCGGAGCAGGAGGAGGGAGGTCATGGAAAAAAAGGGATTTAATTGGGAATGTCGGAACCCCTGGAACTGGGGGGTTCTGGCTTTCTGCAATGGGAGCCGGGAAAGCTGGAATGAAACACATCCAGGGATTTCCCTGCTGATGGGTGGGGCCAGGGATGCCCCAGGCGAGCTAAATTAATATCATTAAGAAATTCTTAATTAATACCTTGAATAGAATTAAAGTTTCTAAGGGGCTGCACTGGGGGCTCATCCCCTGTGGAGCGGTGCCTCTGCCAGAGCAAACAAATCCAGGGATGTGTTCATCCAGCCATCCAGGATGGGATCCATGGCATTCCCAAATCCAGCAGCCCAGCCCCTCCTCCTCCTCCATGGACAATGAAGCTCAGGGAATCATGGGATGGGTTGGGTTGGGTTGGGATGGACCTAAATCCCATCCATTTCCAATCCCAACACCTCCCACTATCCCAGGTTATCCCAACCTGGCCTTGGACACTTGCAGGGGTCCAGGGGCAGCCACAGCTTCCCTGGGAATTCCAGCCCAGCCCCTCCCCACCCTCCCAGCCAGGAATTCCTTCCCAATATCCCACCTATCCCTGCCCTCTGGCAGTGGGAAGCCATTCCCTGTGTCCTGGCACTCCAGGACCTCCTGCCCAGCAAATTCCCGGTGTCCGGGGTTGTTCCTGCAGGACCCACAGAGGGATGGGAAAGCAAAATCATGGAATGGTTTGGGTTGGGATGGGTCCCCCTTAAATCCCATCCATTTCCAACCACGACCCCTCCCACTGTCCCAGGCTGCTCCAACCTGGGACGCTTCCAGGGATCCAGGGGCAGCCACAGCTCCTCTGGGAATTCCAGCCCAGCCCCTCCCCACTTCACCTCACACCCCAACCCTGCGCTCCAACTTTGCCATAAAACCCTTCCCCTCCAGCCTGGCAGAGGGAAAACGAGGTGAATCCCCCCAGACCAGTTCCCTGGGAACAGCTTCCCTGCACTCCACGTTCCTCGGAGCAGAACTGAGCTTGGCCTTGAGCAGGAGCTGCTGCTTTTAATTCTCTTCCCACTGAGTCACCCTCCCTTCCCTTCCCTTCCCAATCCGAGCGCGGCACTCCAACGCATAGCAGCTATTTTGACACACTGAGCAAATATCAATTAATTCGCCTCTCGGAGAGAGGGAGAGAAAAAAAACCCACAAAACACACACACACACACAAAAAAAAAAAAAAAAAACCTAGAAAAGAAAAGCTTAATTGAAAAAATCCCGGGCCAGATTTGCAGCCTGGAATTTGCCAACAGCTCCGCTGTTCCTCAATTGCCACGGATTTCGCGGCTCCCCCGAGGAAAAGATTTCTCTGGAGGAGCTGTGTGAGTCACCCGAGTCAGAAAAGGGAAAAAAAGGGGAAAAGAGGCAATTCCAGAAGGGTCTCAGGTCCCACTGGCTGATTCCGGATAAGGGAGGTCATGGGAGGACCCCAAAGCTTGGAATTTGCACCCCGAGGCTGCGGCAAAAGGACAAGGATTGGGGGACCAGGGATGCTGCAGCCATTGGGTTCCTCCCCAAACAGCCCCAAAACCCCAAATCTGACCCAAACCTTGGGGTCCCAAGGAGATTTTGTGGGCACCCAGCACCTCCTCCTCACATCCCCCGGCAGGAGCCGCAGGAATTTAGTGGGAATAAACAACCCCCAAAACCTCAGCCTCCGCAGAAGGACGGGATTGAGTCAATCCATGGCTTGGACTCACGGAATTATTTGCTGTTGAAACCCAATTAACTGACGAGCCCTGGCTTTATTTGGGGGCTTTTCCTCCCCAAGGACATCACAAAGGCTCCTGGCTCTGCTCCCAACGGATTCTTGGAGCAGGAAAAGTCACCAGGAATAGAATTCCAGAGTGGTGGTTGAGAATGGACCTTAAATCCCATCCTGTTCCACTGGGACACCTTCCATTATCCCAGATTATTCCAACCTGGCTCGGGGACACTTTCAGGATGGGGCAGGCACAGTTCCAGGCAGAATTCCCCCCTGTCCTGGGGTGATGTTCTGAAGCTGCTTTATTCCTTAACCGTCCGCTCGATGCCCGAGGACACGGTGCCTTTAGGATGGACCCGGGGCCGGAGCCGCGGGCCCGAGGGGCGGTTGAACGGTTCGGCCCAAGGGCTCGGGGCTCCGGGCAGGGCTCGGCAGGGCTCGAGTGCGCCGGGAGCGCCGGGCTGCTTTTTGGGGTTCCTTTGTGTTCCGGCTAGCTGGGAAAAGGTTCTGTGGGGTTTTGTTCTTTTTTCCCTTTCCTCCCCCTTGCCTCACTGCCTCCCTTCCCTCCTTGCTGATCCGGGCAGCCTGCGGGGGTGGCCCCGGCTGGTCCGAGCCCGGGTCTCTGTTCCCTCTCGGGAATTGTTGTATTTTCAGGGGTTTTTTTTCCCTGTTTTACCCTGTTTTGTTCATGTGTTAATGAACAGTTTGGTTTCTTTGTCTCACTGTTGGAGGAAAAGGGGAGGCCCTTTTCCCTTTGGAGGAGACACTCCAGAGCATTTCCTCCTGAAGTTTTGTCTCAAAAACTGAATCATAAATTTGGTGCCCAATGTGGCGCTCAACATGGGTGTCCTGGGTTGCAGTGTATTCTATTACCATCCTCGTGAGCTGTTGAAATCAGCTGGGGCAGGGTTTCCTTGCCTCCTCCCCCCAGACTAGCTTGCTGTTAATTGCCCATCATTGTCCTGCCGCCTGACTCAGAGATAACTCCCTCCGGACTATCTTCTGTTAATGAGCCTTATCAACACTTGGCCTCATGACTCATTACCCCATTGTGAGATGCTCCACCCAGAGGGAGGAACCAAGCATCCCATCCTGGATATAATCTGGGACTCTGACCACCAGAGACAATCCTTCCCACTGGATTTCCAGAGGACAGGAGCTACACAGCCACCACGTGACCTTCTGAGGAGGAGCAGACCCTTTGTTTCTACAGGATCACCACTTCGGGAGGACTGCAGCCACCATTCTACCAGACTGCCACCACCACCCTGACTAACAGGGTGCCAGGTTGTATCCTAACTCTGTCAGTTTAACCCAGTGTTATCCGCTTTTATTGTTTTTTTTTTTTTCTTTCCCCCTCTTTTTATTTCCCTATTAAATTGTTATTCTGACTTGGTGTCTCCCACTAGTTTGTTTTCAAACTAGCACAATGGGCCTCCCCTTTTCCTCCATCAGTGAGACAAATGGGTCACAAGGAGTGAAAGTGGGAAAAAGAAACCAAACTGTTCATTAACACACAAAAACCCAGGGTAAAACAGGAAAAAAAACAAAACTCAAAGTACAACAAATTCCCGGAGAGGGAACAGAGACCCGGGCTCGGACCAGCCGGGGCCGCCCCCACAGGCTGCCTGGACCGGCGAGGAGGGAAGGGAGGCAGTGAGGCAAGGGGAAGGAAAGGGGAAAAAGAACAAGGAGAAAACCCCACAGAACATTTCCCCAGCTAGCCGGAACACAAAGGAACCCCAAAAAGCAGCCCGGCGCTCCCGGCGCACTCGAGCCCTGCCGAGCCCTGCCCAGAGCCCCGAGCCCTTGGGCCGAACCGTTCAACCGCCCCTCGGGCCCGCGGCTCCGGCCCCGGGTCCATCCTAAAGGCACCGCGTCCTCGGGCATCGAGCGGTTAAGGAATAAAGCGGCTTCAGAACATCACCCCAGGACATTCCCTAAAATCTCCCTATCCTTGCCCTCCGGCAGCGGGAATCCATTCCCCTCATTCCGAGCGCGGTTTGCTGCTAAACCCCGCCCCCCCAAAAAATCCGCAGTGGGAAGAGGGGAAATAAAAAATCCCCATACCCCAAAAAATCTGTTCACGCTTTGACACCCCTAATTAAGCCACCCTTGGAGCGGCACAGGAGGGATTCTGAATTCCAAGGAAAAGGCAGAACGTGCCAGACTCGCCGTATTTTTAGCCGACACAACCCCGCACTTCCCACCCCCCCCCCGCCCTCTGCTCTTCACAGCTGCCCCGAGCCGGGAACGTCAGCGTTTCCCGAGTGAGAACGGGAGCAGGGAAAGGTTATCCAAGCTGTCAGGAAGGGTTTGTTCCCCTCTCCCGGAGATGGGAAAACAGCAGGGTGTGTTCGGCGTTGGCGCTAACGAGGAGCCGGTCCTGACGCTGAGCACGGGTGACACCGGGGACGGCCCTTGGTGGCAGCGAATTCCCGCCGTGCCCGAACGGATTATCCGGAGTGTCTGGCGTTGGAAAGCCCCACTTGGCGACTATTCCAATGTTTCAAGCGCGGCTCCGCGTCCCGGCGTGGTTTTTAGCTGTGGAGAGGGGAATTCCAACAGGATGGTTGAATTTGGGATGTTTCCTCGCTCGGTGTTTGTGAAAGAACCGGGAAAATTCGGGTCAGATTCCCATTAAATTCTTGTTCCTGAATTTCAGGAATTTTGTCGCGTTTTCCCTTCAAGCAGAATCCCCCAGAGCTCGGTCTCGGGGTGGGAATTTGTGGTTCCACGTCACAATGGGATCTTGGAATGGTTTGGGTGGGAAAGGACCTTAAATCCCACCCAGTCCCATGGGCAGGGACACCTCCCACCATCCCAGGCTGCTCCAAGCCCAGGGACAGGTGCCCAGGGAAGGCAGCCTCCGGAAGAAGGATTTTGGATGTTGAGGGATGAGAAGCTCAATTTGACCCAGAGATCCAACAGAGTCCTGGGATGAGCCAAGACTTGGAATTGTTGGGGAAGAGAAGGATCCAGGGAGAGCTCAGAGCCCTTCCACGGCCTAAAGGGGCTCCAGGAGAGCTGGAGAGGGACTGGGGACAAGGCATGGAGGGACAGGACCCAGGGAATGGCTTCCCACTGGGAAAGGGGAGATTTGGGTGGGATATTGGGAAGGAATTCCTGTCTGGGAGGGTGGGGAGGGGCTGGGCTGGAATTCCCAGAGCAGCTGTGGCTGCCCCTGGATCCCTGGCAGTGCCCAATTCCGGGTTGGATCAGCCTGGGACAGGGGGAGGGGTCGGGGTTGGAAATGGATGGGATTTAAGGTCCCTTCCCACCCAAATCACTCTGGAATTCCATGATTCCATGATTCTCCCACAGCTGTTGACATCCAGGCTGCCACTCCTCCATCCCTGGCCCCACATCCCTTCTCCGAGTCCCGTTTTTCCAGGCACAACTCCCGGGCGCTGCTCCCGCTCCCATTCCCCGATTTCGGAGCCCGTGGGCGGCTGCGATTTCCCAGCTTTTCCCACACGGCAGCAGGTGGTGCCAGGGAGGATAAATAGGGATAAATATGTACACAGGAGCCTCTGGAATTCACTCGGATCTGGGAGCTCCGACCTCCAGGAACTGCTCTGGAATGACACCAAACCCAGCATTTAAACCTTTCCTATCCCTGCATTTCCTATCCAAAATTAAACCCAATCACCAAAAATAGGATTTAAACCTTTCCTATCCCATCCAAAACTAAACCCAGCACCAAACTCAGCATTTAAACCTGTCCTAACCCATCCAGAATGAAACCCAGCACCAAATCCAGCATTTAAACCTTTCCTATCCTATTCAAAATCAACCCAAATAACCAAAAATAGGATTTAAACCTTTCCTAGCTCATCCAGAATTAAACCCAGCACCAAACCCACCATTTAAACCTGTCCTAACCCTGCCCCACCCCTCCAAAATGAAGCCTGAAAAGCCAAACCCAATAATTAAATTTAAATTACCCCGACTCCAACCTCCGATTATTTCCAATTCCTTTTCCATTTGTGCTACCGGAGACTTTCTCTTTTTGTTGGGAATTAATTTGCTCTAATTTAGGGGAGCGTTTTTGATTGCTTTTGATTAAGTTTAACAAGCAGGGAGGAAAAAAAAAGAAAAGCTGCAGCTTTCGACATCAAAGCAAACAAATCCTTGGGCTGGGTTTAATTAATAAGGGCTGGCACTCCCCGAACAGGGAATTTATCCATTATGGAACAAGAAATTCCGTGTTGGAATCATTAATCCACACGAAAACACGGCCTGGGCAAATCCGTGGATTTCTGGGAGGCGAAGGCGTGTGTTGGTTTAAAATCCGGGATTTGGGGTAAAGCACAGAAGTTCAAAAAATGGGAATTTTCCAGTGGAGAGGAGCCAAGCTCCACTGAAAGGACAGAAATTCCCAGTTTTTCCTCTTCCCTGTGATATCCATGAATCCTTTTTGAACTCCCAAAGTAGGGCAGGAGAGATTTCCAGGCTCAATCCTGCTCCAGCCAGGAGCAGGAAGCAAAAATCCCGATGTTCCAACACCTTGTTTTTTAGGAAAACCTCCCGTAACCCAGGCTGGGAATCCATTCTGGGATGGATCCTAACCTTGGAAATGGATCCTAACCCGGGAATTGGATCCTAACCCGAGAAATGGATCCTAACCCGGGAATTGGATCCTAATCTGGGAAATGGATCCTGACCCGGGAATTGGATCCTAACCCGAGAAATGGATCCTAACCCGGGAATTGGATCCTAATCTGGGAATTGGATCCTAACCCGAGAAATGGATCCTAACCTGGGAATTGGATCCTAACCCGGGAAATGGATCCTGACCCAGGAATTGGATCCTAACCCGAGAAATGGATCCTAACCTGGGAAATGGATCCTAACCCAGGAATTGGATCCTAACCCGAGAAATGGATCCTAAACTGGGAATTGGATCCTAACCCGGGAAATGGATCCTGACCCAGGAATTGGATCCTAACCCGAGAAATGGATCCTAACCTTGGAAATGGATCCTGACCCAGGAATTGGATCCTAACCCGAGAAATGGATCCTAAACTGGGAATTGGATCCTAACCCAGGAAATGGATCCTAACCCGAGAAATGGATCCTAACCTGGGAATTGGATCCTAACCCGGGAAATGGATCCTGACCCAGGAATTGGATCCTAACCTGGGAAATGGATCCTGACCCGGGAAATGGATCCTAACCCGAGAATTGGATCCTAACCCGAGAAATGGATCCTGACCCGGGAATTGGATCCTAATCTGGGAAATGGATCCTGACCCAGGAATTGGATCCTAACCTGGGAAATGGATCCTGACCCGGGAATTGGATCCTAACCTTGGAAATGGATCCTAACCCAGGAATTGGATCCAAACCCGGGAAATGGATCCTGACCCGGCTTCTCCCAGGATAAGGCATGGAAGGCTCTGGAAGCTGCTCCTCTTAATTACCCTGATTAAAGAAAAAGCTTCCCCAAATGTTGGATTTCTGTCATTCCCAAGGAAATCTGGGGATTGATCCCTTTGCAAGGCATTCTCCGGCTTTTACCACCGGATTTTATGGATGGAAGGAGCGGGAAATGGAGGATGCGGGGGATTAAAGGCTCAAGTGAAGGCAAAGCCTGGGAAAAGGGGAAAGCCCCGGCCAGTCGGTGCCAACTCCAAGCACACGGAATATTGACAGGCCTCGCTCCAGAAACCGAGGGAAGTTTCTTCCAGGGAATTCGAAATGGAGAGGGAGGGAGGGAGGGCAGGGAGCCACGAACCCACAGCTTCCAGAGGTGTCGTCCCACTGGATCCATCCCATTTCCACTGGATCCACGTTTCATCCCCCTCTTTTTCCCAACTTCCAGCCCAGAGATCCCTCGGAATGCTGGGAGGACCTTTCCAAGGAGAGCCCGAGCTCTCCCTGAGCTCCTTCCCTTCATTTCTCTCCCTCACCGGTTCAGCAGATGGAAAATCCCCTTAAAACATTCCAGGGAATCCCGACACCACAGCCAGGCCTTCCAAGGGGTTTATTCCCAGTTTGGATCTCTTCACGTTTTGGGAGCAGGAGCATGATTTGGGAAGGCAACTGGGATAATTTGGGATAAATCCCAGTAAATCCAAGGCTGTGGGATGCAGATGCCCAGCCAGGGGTCGAGGAAGGAATTTTTTATTCCATGCAAGGAATTTTTGGTGCTTTTTAATTCAGGGAATCAGAGGGGGGAGCGAGAACGAGGGGGGAAAAGTCAGGGAAGAGGGAATGGAAGGGGGAGAGGGGGAAGGAAAAGGAGATTAACAAACAAACAAAAAAAATTTCCCAAATCCATCCGAGCGGAGGCTCCAAAACAAATTAACGTTGCCATGGCAACGGGGGGTGTGTGGGCAGCTCCGAACGCACGGAATTAAAACCGGCGTCATGTTCAGTGCTTAATTAAACACCGCTGCCTTCCCGGGACACCGGGAATTCGGGAATTCAGGATATCGGGACACCTCCGCACTGCCACGGCCAGGAATGGGGTTGGGAATGTGGCCAGGGTCGGGATCAGCATCCCAGATCCCCGGGATGAGAGCGGGGTTGATCCCAAACGCTCCGGGTTGCGGCTGGCACTGGAGCCCCGGCCCCATCCAGGCACAGGGAGGGGTTGGGAGCAGATCCAGGGGGGAAATTCCAAGGTTTTTTCCCCTTCCCGCTTGCCATGCACTTGATTTTCTCCAGGATTGACCGCACGAGGTCATCCAGAGGACCCCGGGGCCGCGGGGAGATGGAGACAGCGGAGCCCTTGTTCCTCCCGGGGCTCCTCAGGGATCATGCAGGGGGTGGAGGAGCCTCTGGAAAATGCTCCCTTTATGCCCCGAGGTCTGGGAATGGGGCTGGGAGAATTCCTGGAGCTGGGGGATCCAACCCCATTTATCATCCCTGAAAAAACAGGGACCAGGACCCCGTGACCAGTTCAGCACCAGCCGGGAGAGAATTCCGTCTTCGGGAACGCTGGGAAGGAATTTTCCGTGGCTACTCCAGGGAAACTGGGAGCGGGAATGATGCTT
The DNA here is from genome assembly GCF_020740725.1 of Corvus hawaiiensis. NCBI lineage: Eukaryota > Metazoa > Chordata > Aves > Passeriformes > Corvidae > Corvus > Corvus hawaiiensis. Next base: position 2,271,451 of record NC_063239.1, on the reverse strand, counting down.
TTGGGTTTGATTCCGGCAGGATCCATCAGCTTTTCCAGGCACGGGGTTGAAATCCGTGCTGGAGCCACCTGTGACTTCCCAGCTCCCGGCTTAATCCTCCTTGACATCCCGGCTGCTGCTGCTGCTTCCATAATGAATATCCAGACAGGGAATTAGGGCCGGGATTCATTTCACCCACCGAGTTTAATTAACGGATGCAAAGACGCGGAGCTGGAGAGGGAGGCAGGAATAATTCCCGAATAATTCCGGAATAATTCAGGAGAACATGGAAAAGGCTCCACTCGGGCCTTGCCCCAGCCATGACAGCAAAACCTCCCGCTGCTGAGGCTTGGGAGAGCTTTTCCCGGTTTTCCAGCCATTCAAAAGGCTCCCAAATCCAAGGAATTTGAAGCCAGGGGCTTGGAGCACCCTGGGATCGTGGGAGGTGTCCCTGCCCCTGGCAGGGGTGGGATGAGAGGAGCTTCAAGGTCTCTCCCAGCCCAAAGCATTCCATGATTCTGTGAATTCCTCTCCTGGAAAAGGCTGCCGGTTGTGCCCCCACTCCCACTCTGGGGTAACATCCCAGCTGGCAGGGAATTCCTGCCGGCACATCCCATGATTTGCTTTATTTAACCCCGTGTGAATCCCGGGAGCTTTTCCTCATCTTCATGGATTTCTTCCCGAGGCCGAAGGTTAAACGGGAGAGCTTCCATGGCTGTCATTTCTCCTGGGGTTTGTTTTTCCAAGGAGCCTCCAGCTGGGCGTTTTACTGGAATGTGCTGGGATTTAAACCTCCTCCTCTGGAAGCTTTGGTGTGTTCCACAATGTTATTGATCCTGGGAAGAAGGAGATCGTGGAATCCTGGAATGGTTTGGGTTGGGAAGGACCTTAAGGATCAGCCATTTCCATCCCCGACACTTCCCACTATCCAGGATTATCCCAGCCTGGCCGCGGACATTTCCAGGGTTCCACAGCTCCTCTGGGAATTCCAGCCCAGCCCCTCCCCACCTTCACAGGCAGGAATTCCTTCCCAAAATCCCATCCATCCCTCTGGCAGCGGGAAGCCATTCCCTGTGTCCTGTCCCTCCAGGCCTTTTCCGGCTCTCCCGGATTCCCTGGATGAAGAACCAGCACTGTTCCCTCTCCAATCCCAAACAGCTGCAATTCCTCCCATCCCTCTCCCACATTTTCACCCCTTTTCCTTGGATTTTCAGGACTTGGAGCTGCCGGGAGAAACCCAAGAACACCAAGACCCCCCCCAGTCCAGCAACTCATTAATCCCGATTTTCCAGAAAATTCTTTCCCCCGGCTTTGAGGCTCCCTCCTGACGTCTTCTCATATTTCTCCTACAAAGTTCCGCTATTTTTAAAACCCTCCCTAAAACCCTTTTCCTTCTATTTTTTCCTCCCTGCTCCCACTGCTTGGCATTTCCTGTGAGGAGCACGAGGACTTTTCAACCGCTCCAAAAACCTGGATGCAAAACAAAACCCCTGGAATATTCCCTTTGGAAGCGCCGGGCTGGGATTTATGGCCCCAGGCACAGGGGAGAAGGAATAAAACCACCAAAAATTCCTTAAGGAGCCAAAAATTCCTTAAGGAACCACAATTCCCATCACCTCTGTCCCTGAGTGCTCCTGGCTGCTCCCAGGAATCCGGGCATGGCTAGGAGGGAAAAGCTTGGGAATTTATGAGGAATATTCCAGGAGATGCTTTGCTCTCCAAATAGGTTAAATTGCCTTTTTTTGCCCTCGGAATTGCTGCTCCAGGCACGCCTGGGAATGGGAGATTCCAGCTGGGAAATAGGAGCAATTCCTAAGGGAATTATCCATTGTAATTTGAGGGTTTGCGGGAGTTTTGGTGCGGGGTGGGAAGAGGCACCACAAGGTGACCCCGGGGACTCAAATATTCCTTTAAACGCCTCCAAAATTCCAAATTATCCCACAAAAACCTCATTTCCCAGCTATTCCTCCTCGGAGCAAACCCCGTGACATTCCCACCCCGGCTGATTCATCCCAAAAAACCCCGGAATGCTCTTTTTTCCCCTCAAACCCAACATTCCAAGGATGGGAGGGCAATGCTAAGCTGGAATTCTGGAGCATTAACCGCGATTTTTCCTCTCCTTTATCCCAGGAAAGAGAGGCTCTACCAGGAAAAGCTTGAGTGGATTTTTTCCATTCTTTTTTTAGGCCACATCCCGAAAAAAATTTGTGTTCTCAGCACTTTCTCCTATCGGGAAAGTAATTGAGTCCAAATGAAGAGGGAATTATCTCCAGAGTTAATTATCCATCCCGGCAGCCGGGGTTTTACATCCCGGCATTTTCCACTTCCCCACAAAGCACGGGAATTTTCCTCTCCCGTAATTAACGCGCTGGGAATGAGGTGGAGGAAGCACCAGGGGTGAAGTTTTGGGTGGAAATTTTGGGAATCTGAGTGGAGAGGGGATGGGAATAACCCCGAACCCTGGCACAGGGCGGTGCTGGAATCGCCGTTCCTGGAGGGAATATTGGAGTCACCATTCCTGGAGGGAATCCTGGAGGGAATCCTGAAGCAAGATCCTCTTCCTGGAGGGAATGCTGGAGCAAATTCCCCGTCCAGTGCTGGAATCACCATTCCTGGAGGGAATATTGGAATCACCATTCCTGGAAGGAATCCTGGAGCAAAACCCCTTCCAGTGCTGGAATCACCATTCCGGGAGGGATCCTGGAGCAAAGCCCTGTTCCCAGTACTTCCCAGTAACCCCAGGACCTCCATGGATCACAAGGGATCGCTCCTGAGCAGGGAACACCGGGAATACCCAGTGGTGCCCAGCTGCTGGATGGAGACGGTTCCCTGACCTTCCCAAGCAGTTCCTGCTCCTTCTGGAAGAGCCTGGAGCATTCCCAGCTTTCTCAGGGAAGCACCCCAGCAGCAGGAAGCACAATCCATGCTGGATTTTCCAGCCCCATTCCCAAGGAAACCCGGCAACTCCAAGCCCAGACTGGGATGAGGGATGGCTGGGAACACCTGGATTGGGAGTCACCTCCAGGAGGGATCCCAAATTTCGCTGTGGAGCTCCCAAATCCCTTTTTTTGGCTGCCCCACACTTGGCTCCGGCTCAGAGCTGCCCTTTCCCAGGAAAAAGCAGCCTGGGATTGCAGCAGGAATTCCAGGAGAGACGGGACGTGTTTATGTTCCCGCTGCCAACTCCCACATCCCCCCTGTCGGATTTTCCGTGCTGGAAAAGGGAATGTTCATCCCTCCCTCCCTTCTCCGACAGCTCCAGCTCCCAGAAAACAGCGCGAGGATCCTTCCATCCCATTTTCCGCATCCTTGGAATGTGCAAGGCCAGGTTGGAGCAAGCTGGGATAGTGGGAATCGTCCCTGCGCATGGCAGGGGCTGGAATGAGATGATTTTAAGCCATCCCAACCCAATCTGGAATCCTGGAATTCCATGATTTTACTATGCCCGGGTTCCCAAGATTCCCAAAATCCCCTTTTCCATGGGCACAGCTGGATGGGAATTGACATTTCCACTCCCCAAACCGCAAAATAAATGAAAATCCCAAATAAATAAAAAATTCCAACCCCTCACTCTTCGTGTGCTCCAAATCCCAGCGTTTCCCTTGGGATTCCAGCACTGCCAGTTTGTCTTGGAGAAAAAAATTCCAAACCCCATCAAGGGAGGGGCTGGAATTTGAAACCGGAATTTCTTGCGCATCAAAATTCCCAAAAAATACCACCAAAAAATGGGAATGTGGCAGCTCCTTGGGAATGTTTCCCTGTTTGTTGTCTCCTGCAGGGAAAAAAGGCCGGGAATTGTGGAATTCCAACCCAAATCCTGGTGTTCCTGCAGCTGAAGTATTCCTGGTTTTCCCCCCTCTGGATATCGGGATTTTTATGGAATCTTGGATTTTGGGGCTGTTTCATTCCTTGGTTTGTTCTCCTTGGTTTATTTTGGTTTGGTTTTTTTTTTCTCCATTATAGACATCGTTAAAAAAAATAAATTTTCCAAGAATACATTTGGAAGTTGTTGTGGGAATTGGAGGAATTCAGGAAAAAAATAAGAAAAAAAAAAAAGGAAAATAAAGAGAAAAATGGGAATTAAAAAAAACCACAGGATGGGTGGGGTTGTGTATATGGGAATATCTGTATGTTATATACAGGAAATGAAGTGGAGAGGGAAAATAGGGAATTCTGACCCCGGATGGGTCAAAATCCCCTCCCAACCCAAATTCCAAATATAAAAAAAAATAAGGAAAACGGAATCTCTCCCCCGGAAATGATTGAAAACATCGGCACAACCTCACACGTTTCACACCAGTTTCTTTTCTCTTCCATCTGGAAACTCTCCGAGGAAAAATCCCAACCAAAATCCCCCAAAAACCAACGGGAAGAGCTCCGGGAGTCCCCGATGATGCCTTCATCCTCCGGGATGTTCCCACGCGGAATCCTCGTGGTCCCTGTGGCCACCCCAGTGCAAATAATCCTGAAATTCACCTTTCCCAAAGTTTTCTCCAATTTTTTTCCCTCCCCGGCACCGCTGGCAGCACCAGACCCCCATTCCAGGCCTATTCCAGGGAGTTTTCCCAGGAGCCGCTCCAGAAAACCAACCCGGAAAAGACCAAAAAAAAAATCCCGGGAAAAAAAGAAAAGTAGGAAGAAAACCACCAAAGTTTCCCAGTGTGGTGAAGGGTCCTCCTGCCGCTCCGGAGCTCGGCATTCCCAGGATTTGGGAGCGTTCCAGTCTCCGGCACGAGCGGGGCACTGGTGGGCACTGGTGGCACTGGTGGGCACTGGTCCGAGCGTCCCTGTCCTGCCGGCCGCTCCTTCCCGCCCCTCTATAGCCCCAGCGCCGGGATCAGGACGGGAATGAGGAGCAGCATCCAGCTCTCCCGGTGCCGGCTGCTTCCCGCCTTGGGATCCATGAAAGTCTTCTGGTCCGGCATCACATCCGTGGTCAGCTGGGCCTGGGAAGGAGGGACGGGAGCGGCTTTTTAGGGAAAAGCATCCCAAAGTTGGAGAACAGCTCCAGGCGGTGAGGCCGGGATGTCATTCCCAAGGTGTTTGCTTTGGGAAAGAATTCCCAGCCCCGGCATCCCCCAAGTACCTCAGAGTAGCACAGGCTCTGCTCCTTGGAATTGTTGGGCTTCAGGCCTTGTTCCTGGAAGGAGAAATTGGGAATTGTTAGGGAAGGAATGGGCCGGCTTTGGGGTCCCGAATTTCCCTGTGGGAATCAGAGCTCGGAGCAGGTGGTGGAGCACAGGGAGATTTGGGAAAGGCTCATCCCGTCTCCACAGGCAGCTCAGGGGCTTCAGTGGGATCCTGCCTTGCTCCCACCACGATCCTGCTGGGATTCCTGCCGGGAATCGCCAGGTGAGGGGGAAGAGGGGCGGGGATCCCTTCCCATTCCAGACCCCAAAGAGTGCCCGGATCCTTCCATCCCCCAGATGAATCCGAGCGGGACATTCCGCCATCCCATGGGATGGAGCCGATGTCCCACACCCCCACCAGTGCTCCCAGTTGGCGGCAGGAACTGGGCGAGGCCGTACCTGGAGGGAGCTGCAGGTGCTGATGACGCTCGTGTCGTACGCGGTGTTGCTGTCGTTGACGTTGTCCGGCAGGATCGGGCTCTTCTCCGTCTTCGGAAGCACCGTCACGGCGGGATTGGGATTTTTGGGAGAGAGGTTGATGTCAGTCCCATTCCCAAAAGCTTGGATGGCGTTTCCTGGGAGCGGGAGAGATTTAGGAAGGCTGGGAATGATAAAACAGGGAAAAAGGAGCAGGGTTGAGGAAGCGCCTTACGGAGACAGGGGTTCTCCGTGAAATCCCGCAGGAATTTCTCACATTCCTCCTCCATGTTCCCGCTGCCTTTGCAGGAGCACCAGGGCGAGATGGTGATGCTGGTGGTGCTGGCGTCCACGTAGTTGGGGGTGATGTCAAAGCCTGGCGAGGAGGAGGGAACAGAGGTGAAATTCCAGTGGGAAAAGCCCTTCCCGATCCCGACTCCCGGCACTCACCGATGAGCCCCGCGTAGGAGCCCAGGCACGCCTGGAAGTTGTCCCCGGGACAGCCGGTCAGGGACTGCAAGGTGGCCTGGCAGTTGGTGTGGAAATCGGCCAGCCGGGATCTGGAGAGGAGGAAAAGAGGGAAAACAATGGGATTGCAGCGCTGGTTCCAAGCCGGAGCGACTCCGCAGCCAGCAGGAATTTTTAAACGGAATAAAAGCGCCCCATTCCCAGCCTGCAGAATTCCAGGGCAATTCAGGCTTTTCCAGCTGGGTTATCCAAGTGCTCCAGAGATGGAGACAGGATCCTGGGAATGGCTGTGCTCATCTGCACCTCAGATCCCAACGAACAGCAACAGCACCACCGGAATCTCCTCGGGAAGAGACGGAATTGCGATGGGTTTGAGTGGTTGCTCCATGATGGGGATGGGAGGATGGGGAAGGAGAAAGGGTGGGGATGAAGCAGAAATTCCAGGGAAAACCAGGATCCTGCAGCTCTGCCATGGCGCGTGAGACAAGGAGGAAACTTCCTCCCTCTCCTTCCCAGAAATGAAACTCCCTCATTCCAGGAGCGTTGTTTCCGCGTTTATTTTCCTTCCTTGTGACTCAGCCCACGGAAAAGGACAACTCCCCATGGAGCGGGGAGGCTCTGGGGGCTCCCATCCCTCTCCCATTCCCAGGCTGGATCCTCAGCTCCTGGCAGGGGACTTTCCTTGCACAAAACCCAGAAAAGCTTTTCCGTGATTTTTTTTGGGATGCTCCACCCTCCTCGCAGCCAAACCTCAGCTCCAGGGTGGGAATGGCAGAAATCCAAAAACCTGCTCCTTCCCCGCAGCACAGGGAGGAATTCGGCCTCTCCATGGGAGAGGAATAAAACTTTCCGACAGCATTTCCGTCTCTTCCCAAATCCAAGGTGAAGGGACGTCAATTCCCTGCAGGAAGCGCGGCGAGTTCAGCACGGAGCGCCAGGAAAATTTGTCCCCGCTGCTCCCTGGGGCTCTGCTCCAGGCCCGGAGCATCCTCCGAGGCAAATGTTATTCCTTCCATAATCCATGAGGAGGCAGCTGGGAAATCCTTCCAGAATATCCAAGCCAGATGTCACTCTTCCCGTTGGACACGGCGACTTTGGAGCCGCTGCATGGGATTCGCTGCCAGGAATAAAACCTCATGGATTTTGGCTTTTAAGGGCTCCAAATAAATTTAAAAAAAAACTGGGAAAGGAGAAGGAGCCAAATCCATCTTAGTGGGAACAAGGAGGAATCGGAGCCAAATTGTTGCTGGCAGCTGGAGGAGGCAGGTGGGGATGGCCTGGAAAAATTGGGAAGAGGTCTGGATGAGGGCTAGGGGAGGAAGAGGAGGATGGGGGCAGGATTTTCTTAAGAGTTCTCCCCAAAAAAACCCAAAAGGAGTGGAAAAAGGATTAAAAAACTTAATTCTGGGTATACACGCACATCCCGCATCCCAAACCCGCTCCAAGGGCTGGATTCCCAATTCCCAATCTAAACTGCTCCTCTTGGATTCCTGGGGGGAATGTCCAAGAGGATGCCCAGGAAAGGCAGCTCAGGATCCTGAGGTTTAACGGGCCCTGCTCCCAAATCCAGGCGCTTCCCAGCATCCCTGCAGGGCGCCTGGACTTAAATATCCTGAATTTAGGAGGCTTTAACTCCATACCTGCATTCCCAGAGCATAAATCCCGAATTTAGGGAGTTCTGTGCACCTGTAAATATCTCCCAGGTGCAGAAATCCCAAATTTAGGGGACTTTTGGTACCTGTAAGTTTATCCCAAGTGCATGTATCCCAGATTTAAGGGAATTTGTGCATTCCTACGCACACACCTGGTGCAGATATCCCAAATCTAGTGGATTTTTACCCCTCTAGTTCCACTCCCAGTGCACGTATCCCAAATTTACGGGGCTTTGTGTGCCTGTACATTTATCCCAGGTGCACATATCCCAAATTTAGGGGACTTTAGCATCACTGCAGGGACCACCTGCCTCCAACTCCTCTCCCATTCCCTGTTTTCCTGCAGGAATTCAGCACTGCCAAAACCCCAAACAAGGAAGTTTTGGGATCGGTTTGGGCTTTTTTTTTGGTGATTTTTTTAGTGCTTAATTGAGTGTTAATTACTCCCATCCCCGAGCCGAGGTGATAACTCAGTGCCCATCCAATCCAACAGCATCCCGCTCCTGAATATTTCATGGAAAAGACGCCGGGATTCCTCCAGAGGCGGAATTTTTTTCACGGGCAATTTACGGGGGACTGAGGGAATTTTAAAAGAGCGAATTTAACAGCTGGGAAAAATCCGCTCCCGTTCTCCTGCCGAGCTGGGGATGTTCAGGAAGCTGCGACAACACGGAAAAAACTCGGCGAGACACGAAAATCCCGCTGGGCATGGCCCTCCCGACATTCCCATCCTGCTGGAGAGGGATTTTTTTGAAGCCAGGAGATGCTGAGATGAAAAAAATTCCCCTCAAACACTCCCAGGTAAATTCAAAGAGTCCTGGGGAATGGGAGCAGCTGAAGGAATGAGGGAAGCTGGAATAAAACTCGGCTTTTGTGGATGACCCGCTGCCAAATTGAGCAAGGAGTTCACAGGGGAGGGAAAAAAAGATCAAGGGATGGATTTGTTTTATCGGGGGCAAGTTGTCTGGGGAGAGGAGGCGCCTGTTCTGCGCTGCTTTGAGGAAAAAAGGGAATTTTTGTCGTCATTCTGAGGCTCTCGGCCGAAATTCCAAGAGGAATTTCCTCATGGAGAGGGGGGTCAGGCCTTGGAAAGAGCTGGCCGGGGGGTTTGGAGTCATCATCCTTTGAAGTGTCCAAGAAAGGCCTGGAAGTGTCCAAGGAACCCCTGGAGGTGCCCAAGGAACCCCTGGAGATGCCCAAGGAACCCCTGGAGGTGGCACTCAGAGCTCTGGGCTGGGGACCAGGTGGGGATCAAAGGTTGAACTCCGATCCTGGAGCGTTTTTCCAAATCCTGGAATATCTGTTCCTTGCTCAGGGCACAGCGGGAAAAAGGCAAACCCACAACAAACCGGCAGAGAAATTCCCAATGCAGAGGAAACCCAGCAAGAGGGAAAATAATTAGGAATGAAACCAGCGCAACCCCCAAGTCGGGAACTCTTAATGAACCATTTCCCTCTCCACGTGTGTTTCAGGCCCCCGCATTTGGATCCAGCCCTGAAACGAGCAGTTCAAAGACGGGTTTGGGGTGAATTTTTTCTCCTGACAGGGCTCCCGGGGAAGGCGAGGATGGAGCAGTTCAAAGACGGTTTTGGGGTGAATTTTTCCTCCTCGAGCCCTGCGGCTCCCGGGGAAGGCGAGGACGGAGCTCGGGCATCGTTTGATTTTAATTGCGGGCTCGTTCTGTCCCATTGAGCCGCTAACTAAGCCCAGCCGGAGATTGTGTTTACACAAGCAAAGCCCGGCTCAAGACAGACTCGCTGTCACACGAAGTCAATACTTGGGAAGCCTCTCGAGTTAATTATTCAGCGAGAATTGACTGATTCTTGTGGTAAGAGCCCGAAGGGAGCCGAGCCCTCCCCCAGCCGCCTCCTCATGTGGGGGAGCCCCGGGTGCTGCCCTTCCAATCCCCAAATCCACCAGATTTGGGGTTGTTTTTCACACCTTTCCCCATCCCAAGCCGGGTTCGGAGGCTCCTCCAGGCGGCTGCGAGCGGCTCCTCCACGCGCCGTCCCCTCCGAACGCCAGCTCTCCCGGCTCCCATTAAATCCAGGAGCGGTTTTTCCCTGCTCCTTCTTCTTCTTCCCAGACAGGCTCTCATTACAGGGAGTAATGAGAGAGTTGAGCTGCTGTTTATCAAGGGAACATCCATTACGGGTGGCGTTTTGTCTGCGCTAAACAAAGGCTGTGCCGGCGAGGCCGCGGCTCTCGAAAAGCCGCGTTTTGTTCCCATGTTTGGTGTTCCATCAATTCCCAGCCCAGCCTGGATCCCGTTCCCTCATTCCCGAGCCAAAGCTCCAGCCCAAGCCCGGCCAAAATCCTTGACGCACAAATATCCCGTGAGGGGGAGCATCCCTCACCCCTCCCCCCAAGGCTTTAAACACACCAAAAACTGGGATGGAAAATCTGGGAAATGACCCCAAAATCCCCACTTTGGATGCTGAGGAGCTCCAGCCCAACCCCAGCCGGAATCCTTGACACACAAATACCCCGGGAGGGGGAGCATCCTTGGCTTGAAACACACCAAAACCTGGGATTAAAAAAAAAAATCGGGGAAATGACCCAACGTGCCCACTTTGGATGCTGAGGAGCTCCAGCCAGTGGAGGCTGGGAATTTCTCCGGCACCACTGGAGCGTGTAAGAGCAGATTATTTGTGTTCCCGACTTGCTGATGCAAGATGAAAAATCCAGCGAGCTGCAGCTGCTGAAATCAGCTCTTTTCTCCCCTTCCCTTCCCTTTCCCCTTCGCTGAGGTTTGTGCTTCGCCAAAGGTTTTTGTATTCCGGGAGCTAAAACCTGTCCCTTGCAATCAGCCACAAAAGCTCCCGGACTTTGTCAGGCTCCTGCGAGCTGGGAAAAGATTCCCGAGCTCGGAAAAGCTGGGAAAAGCTTCCCGAGCTGCACAAAGAGCCACGCAAATCACGGCTCAACTGCTGCCGGAGTTCTGGAGCAGCTCCCTCGGGACTTGCGGCCGGGTCAAGGTGGTTGGAATGGATTTCTACGGAGCAAAACCTGGGATTTCAGCCCAGGATAAGCCAGATCCTGCCCTCCAAGCCCAGGGAGCTGATCCTGTCCCTTCGCCAGCATCTGAGTCCTTGAGGGGACACAAGGAGGGACATCCCGGACCCTCTGCGCCTGCACAAGGACAGCAGGGAATGTCCTCCCCAGTGGTTAAACCCCTCCTGCATCTGGAACATTCCACATCCAGAGCCATTCCCAGCAGGATGGAGCAGCTGGTGGCTTCCTTGTGACCTTCGTGACCAAGGGGACAGGGCTGGTGTCCAACCCCAGCAGCTGGAAAGCAGCACAGAGAGCCAGGAAAACCTCTGGAAGGGCTGTTTTCCATGCTGGAATATTCATTTTCCTTCTCCGCCAGTTCCTTTGGCTTTTTTAGGGGTGGAAGTCCTGTCCTACGGGAGCAGCAGCCCCTGGATCGACATCCACGCGGGAAAAATCCCCCTGGAAAGCCCTGGCCTGGCAGAGAGGGTTTTCCCTCATTAGGCTTCGAGCCAGGAGGGTTAATTAATTACCCTGGCAGGTTAATTACTCTGGCAGGAGAATTGTCTCATCTCCTGTCACCTCCGGCTCTGGGAGCACTTGGGATCTGCTCCGGCTCCAGTGGCCTCGCCAGGTCCCTGTCGGATCGGGATGAGCATCAGGCCGGGATGTCGGATTGAGGAACTCCTGGATAATGGGAAATCCCATGGCACAGCCCAGCCCTGCCTTGTCCATAGGGATGAGGGGACACAGAGGGGTCTCGTGTCCCGTCATTCCCAGGGGGAGATGCCAGAGGGGAGCGAACCAGATGGGATCTTCTCCTGAAAACCCAGATCCTAGGAATGCTTCCATGCCCCATCCCAAGGAAAAACCACCAAGGTTACAGCAAAACTCTGCAAAACCAACACAAATAAATCCCAGATTTGGGCATTTTCCAGAGCGAGAGCCCCCATCCCAGCAGCATCCACGCTTTCCCCAAAAAACCCCATTTCCCCCTCGGAGCGAACACTCCCAGCAGTGCCTCCCCTTCCCCCTTTTCCGCTTTGCCTCTTTGTGTGGGGATTTCATTCCCTGCAGGAATTAAAGCTCAGCAGCCCCGCGGCCTCCGCAGCCCCCCCAGCCCCGTTATCCCTCTCCGAGCGCGGATCCATCGGCAGCATCCGCCTCGGAGCGCGCTGATGGAGAGGAGCTGCCATTCCTGGGTATCTTTTATTCATGGACACCGGCTCCTCGGATTACTTTTTGATAAAAAGCCACATTCCCACATTTCAAACATCTCCGCTCGCAGCCGGAGGAAGACCTGGAGCTCGCATTTATTTCCCTGCTGAGCGCCAGGAAACTCCATCACCTTGACGGGAAAAAGATCCCGCTCCTGGCAGGAGCTGGAGCTGTCGGGAGCCCGATCCGGTCCCCGAGGGGGCAGGAGGGGTTGTCCCCGTGACAAATGGGTTTCATAAGGAACAGGAGCCTCAGCTCCCAGCTCTGCGCTTCCAAAGGAGGAAACAGCGGAAATTCAGCAGCCGAGGAAGTTTAGGGGCTGCAGCTCCGTCCCCGTTTCCTGGGATCTGCCCCATGGATCTTGCCCAGGCATTGGCCCAGTGCTGCTTCCTGAGGCAAACACGGGGAAAATGGAGCCGAGGATTTGCACCGATGCCAGGGAGGTGACACCGATGCCAGGGAGGTGACACCGATGCCAGGGGGGTGACACCGATGCCAGGGCTGTACCAGAAGAAGCCCTCACCTGCACAGGTGACACCGATGCCAGGGAGGTGACACCGATGCCGGGGGGGTGACACCGATGCCGGGGGGGTGACACCGATGCCAGGGCTGTACCAGCAGAAGCCCTCACCTGCACAGGTGACACCGATGCCAGGAGGGTGACACCGACACCTGACCCACGCCAGAAGAACCCCTGGCACACCCTTTACCTGCACAGGTGATCCGTCCGGCAGGCGCCGCGCAGGTCCAGGCAGTTGGGCTTCTCCTTGTCCTCGTAGGAGCAGGAGGGGACGATGGTCTGGCGGCGGCGCTCGGCGCACGCCGGGTCCTTGCAGGAGCAGAAGAGCAGGCGGAAGGTGAACTCGCTGGGCACGCGGTCGAAGAACTGGCGCAGGGCCTTGTGGCACTTGCGGCGGCTGCAGGGCTCGGTGGCCGACAGCTCCCGGCTGCAGGTGGAGATGTACCCCGAGCGCAGGCGCTTGCAGTTGTCGTTGAGGTTGCAGGCCTTGGCCGCGTCCAGGCAGTGGTTGCTCTTGGAGGTGGTGGCTGGGTCCATTCCTGCCCGGGGACACCGAGGGAGAGCGGTCAGGAGGGCGGGAAGGGATGGGGAGGTGGCCTCAAAGGATAGTCGGGAGCCTGGGGAGATGGGATTGAGGTGGGGAAATGGCCTTGACCTGGGATGGGGAGAAATCCTCAAACCTGGGGAGAGGTTTGAGATGTCCTCAAAGTTGGGGAGATGTTCTTGAGCTGGGGAAATGCCCTTGAGCCACGGAGATGCCCTCAAAAATGGGGATTTAAGGGGTGGGGAAAAGGAGGATTTAGGTGGGGAAAGGGGGTTTAAGAGGTGGGGAAAAGGAGGATTTAAGAAGTGGGGGACACCTGGATATCTTTTCTTCCCCTGCTTTTGGGGGATGCACCGAGCCCTCCCTGCATCCCACCGGCAGCCGGCCCGGCCCCGAGCCCTGGCAGCGGCGAACAGCAGATTTCCGGCACAAAGCCGGGATTTTGGGATCCTTGGGAAGCGCCAGCCCATTGTCTCATCCTCAGGAGCATCGCTCCTGCCCTGCCCGAGACCTGCAGGGCCCCGGCTGCATTTTAATGGAGCCGCGGCTTTGGAAGCGCCGCGCTGCTGGGGAGCTCATTAATAACGCACGAGCATGAAAATTTCATGAGCAAAGACGGAAACGGGGGCCGAGGAGCTGGGGACAGGGGCTGGGGCCACCAGCTGTCCCCTCTGGGTGTCCCCAGGGCCTCTGGGGCAGGACGGGGGCAGGGGAAGAGGAGGAGGAGGAGGGGGATGGGGTTTGATGCCCACCCAGCGCTTGGGTGTGGTGCCAGCGGGGCTGAATTCCCAACTGGAGCCTCTCCCTTCTCCCGCAGGATGCGGTTTCCTCGGGATCCAGCAGGGATGAGCATCCCGGGATTCTCCGCCCAACGCGGGGGACCCGGAGCTCAGTCCCGCGGTGTGGGAGGGAGCAGCGCTGGCTCCGCGGGTGCTCCGCGCTTACACGCCGCTTACACGCGGGTTACACGCCGCTTACCCGCCGCTTACACGCGGGTTACACGCGGGTTACACGCCGCTTACACGCGGGTTACACCGCCGCTGCTTCCCAGAGAGGCCCAGCAATCCCTCCGCTCCCAATTATCCCTCCAGGCAATTAACAGCTGCTTCTCCAGGAGCGGCTCCTTCTCCAGAACAGCTCCAAGAACTCGTTTGCTTCAGTGCTCCTACCAGGATTTGGGGCTGGATGTCCCCAGAGAGGGGACAGGGAAGGGGTGGCAGCAGCATCGCGGCCACCCCGGTGGCCACAGCACATCCCTGCCTGCACCAGGAGCTCGTTGCCCCCTTCCCCAGCCCCAAAATCCCCAGCCAGGCTCTCCCTGCGCCTCCCGCTGCGCTTCCCTGGATAAATCAGGAGTGTCTAATCCCTGCTCCAGCCTCGCTGCTTTCCAGACTTCCCAGCAGCTCCAACGTTTTCCTGACGCCAATGTAATCCCAAAAAGGCAGGCGGGAGACGGGAGGGGGTGGCAGCGTCATCCCAAAAACCCGAGCCGAGCTCCCGAGGAAAATTCACCCGGAAAAGCCTGGAAAATTCCCCCCGGGGGCTGAAAGCCGGCGGGTGACAGCGGTGACAGCGACGGTGCCACAGCCCCACTCAGAGGTGTCCCCAGGTGAGCTGAGGGGGCTCTGGGCAAGGGCCTGGGGGTGTCCCCGAGGTGTGGGGACAGCGCAACCCCCCCAAAATCCCGCAGCGTGGGGGAGTTTGGGGGAAGGGTTCAGAGGAGGAAGAGCGAGGAGCAGCCGAGGCACCGCTGACCTGATTTGGGAAGGGGGTGAGGGGTGGCACGGGGAAGGTTGTCATGGAAATGGATGGGAAAAAACAAAGTTCCGGAGGATGGTGGCGGAGTTTGGGCTCCCTGGAAGACACAGGGATGCTCCAAATGGCACCGGGATGTTCTGAGGGGCACAGGGATGCTCCAAAGGGCTCAGGAATGTTCCAGGGGACCCTCCAAAGGGCTCAGGGATGCTCCAAAGGGACACAGAGATGGTCCAAGGTGTTCCAAGGGACCCAGGGATGCTCCGAAGGGCTCAGGGATGCTCCAAGGGGTTCCAAAGGGCTCAGGGGTGGTCCAAGGGGTTCCATAGGTACACAGGGATGTTCCAAAGGGACACAGGGATGTTCCAAAGGGACACAGGGATGTTCTAAGGGGTTCCAAGGGACCCGGGGATGCTCCGAAGGGCTCAGGGATGCTCCTAAGGGTGCAGGGATGCTCCAAGAGACCCAGGGATGCTCCGAGAGACCCAGGGATGCTCCGAGAGACCCAGGGGTGCTCCGAAGGGACCCAGGGGTGCTCCGAAGGGACCCAGGGATGCTTCGAAGGGACCCAGGGATGCTTCGAAGGGACCCAGGGATGCTTCGAAGGATTCAGGGATGCTCCAAGGGACCCAGGGATGCTCTGAGGGGTTCCAAGGGACACAGGGATGCTCCGAAGGGCACAGGGATGCTCCGAAGGGCTCAGCATCCCTCTCCCAGCAGCTTCCCAGAGCTCGGCTCGAGGCCGCTGCCCCAGGGAGGGGACAGCAAACAGGGTCCCCCCTCAGCTCCCCCTCCCCATTCCGAGGCTCCCAAATCCTCCAGCAAACAAGGAATTCCACATGGAATGGGAAGGGCTGGACCCCGCTGGAGCCAGGACTGTTTGTGCCTCCCCCTCCTGCCCGCGCTGGCGCTGGGGACAACGCGGATTAAGGGGAATTACGGGAATTTCAGGTTTTCCAACATTTTTACATAAACCCACATTGGAAGCAGCCGGGCCCAAGAGGTAAAACCCTAAATCCCGGCCTGTGCTGGTCCGAAACAGAAAGAATCTGCCCCAAAATGCATCAAAGCCCCACAGCGATGCTCGGGACACCAAATTTGGGGAAAACAGGCGGGAAGGAGAGGCTGGAAGAGCTGGAGGAGCAAAGGACAAAGCAGAGGGGAGGGAGGAGGAGGATTTCCCTGCCGGGGAGCAGCTCTGTGTTCGCAGGCAGGAGATAAAACACGGTGCTTTTATTACCTGAGAAAATTGAAGCGAGTCTGAATATATCAGAGAGACGGGAGGTGACCGGCTCGTACGGGGAGGCTTCATAAAATTCCTCTCCTTCGGCGGGAGGAAAGGGAGGAAAAAAAGGGAGGAAAAAGCAAATTAAAGCCCGCAGTGAATAATCCCGGGCACGGGCACCGCCCCGGCCGGCGGTCTGGGGAGGGGAAAGCAAAAAGCTTTCCAAGAACTGCCCTGGAATTAAAGGAGAAGGGGATTTGGGAGAGGTTCGGGGAATTGTGGCTGCTTGGGAGGCTCGGGCTGGTTCTGGGTTTGGCAGTGGCTGCGTTCCAAAGGATTCCAGGAGCTGAGGGAGTTGGGATTGGGAAGGTCGATGTTCCATGGGGATGGACGCTGAGTTCAAGGTTAGAAGTTTTGGGGTCCACACTCAGCTCTGGGTTCTTTTCTTGTTACAAAATCCCCATTTGCCTAAAAAACCCCCTATTGGGTGGTGGTTTTCCACCCCATTCCTTGGGAAAATGGGAATATTTCAGTGGGGAATGCAGCCCCCCCACCACTGATCCCCCACACTGCGCTCCAGGGGCTCTTGCATCCCAATCCACACATTCCAGAGGGACCCCGAACGCCATCCAGGCTGAAGAAAAATCCTCCCCCCCCCCTCCCACGTTTGATTTCAGGGCAAATCCACGCGATTTTGGGGGAAAAAAATCTGATTTCAGGACAAGCAGCCGCAGCTCTCAGGGGAGGAAAGGCTGTCCCCAAACCCCAGCGGCCACAGGAAAAAAATAAATAATAAACACAGAAATATAAATATACGAATAAATAATCGATGGCCGCACTTTGAAAGCCCCGGCTGAGGCTGCTGCAGCATCGATCCCGCAGTTCCAGGCGCTCCTTGCCCAGAATTCCTGCCCTGGCTGCGGGATGGATCCCGGAGTCAGCCTTATCCCGGGATGGATCCCCGAGTCAGCCTTATCCCGGGATGCATCCCGGAGTTGTCCTTATCCTGGGATGCATCCCGGAGTTAGCCTTATCCCGGGATGCATCCCGGAGTCGGCCTTATCCCGGGATGCATCCCGGAGTTAACCTTATCCCGGGATGGATCCCGGAGTTGTCCTTATCCCGGGATGCATCCCGGAGTCAGCCTTATCCCGAGGCAGCAGCCTTTCCCCTGCGGAATTCGGGAATTACTCGGGCAATGAGGCGGGGAGCACAGCAGGACGCTTTGCTCCGAGCCCAGCGGCATTCCTGGGAAACCTGGGCGGGAGAGACCCCGCTGGAACCGGCCTGGGCTGTCCCCATCCCCCGCGGGTGCCACCGCTGCTCTCAGGGCCGTGGGATTTGGGGACAGCACCCCGAGGGCGGCTCCGGGAAGGGAACAGGATCCAAATCCCGCTCCAGGCCGGTTCCGCCCTCCCCTCTCTGGCTCTCCCAGCGCCTTCACTGGAGCGCGTTCCGGCAGCCCCGTAACCTCCCGCTCCAGCGCTGCCATGAATAATTAAACACCCGCTTGACTCCTGCCGCTTGCGAGGGAAATTACCGAGCATTAAAAGGGCGCTGGACCTGCCTGGAGCTCGCCGAGCTGCAATTAACCCCCCGGGAATGAGGCTGGAGCCTCCCTAAACGCGGGGAGAGCTCGGATCCCGCAGCCGCGGCGCTGGATGGGAGGAGGGGAGCCTCAAAATCTCCACCAAAAGGCACAAATTTGGGTTCCTCGCTGCTTTTCCGCTCCTTGGGTTAAAGGATCGGCCCAAAGCTTCCACCTCTCCTTAATCACTGCTCTTCCCACCTCCTCCTCCAGGTACACTTCGCATCCTCATTCCCTCATTCATTCCCGCACAACCCTGGGAAGCTGCTCAATGAAGGCTGCTAATGAGGGAGAGAAAGCAATTAAGGCTTAATTCCTGCTCGGGGACGGGGTCGGGGGCTCGCCGCTTCCTGCGCTGCCCCAGATTTGAAGGGAATTTCACCCAGGGGGGCCGCGGGCTCAGGTGCGGCTCCCCCACATCCTCTGGAATCGTTTTCCCACCCTCAGGTCCGGTTTTCCCACAACCTCAGGCACAGCTCCCGCATCCACGGCTACAATTCCTTCATCCCCAGGCACACCTTTCCCATGGAATCCCAGAATTCTCAGCCTGGTTCGGGCTGGAAAGGGGTTTAAAAATCTCATCCCAACCCCCTGCCACGGACAGGAATCTCTTCCACCAGTCCAGGTGATTTTGGCACAAACTGAAGTCGATTTGGGAGCTTCCCAGTGCTGAGTCTGAAGTGGCAATCTGAATTTCCTGGGGTGTTCGCCTGCATTTCCTGGGGTGCTCGCCTGCGTTTCCTGGGGTGCCCATTTCTCCTTCCTGGGTTGCTCGCCTGAGCTGCCCATCCGAATTTCCTGGGATGCCCATCTCCCCTGCTTGGGGTGCCCACTTTTCCTTCCCGCCCTGCCCACCATACCCCACCACCCCTCACCCCATTTCCCCCAGCCCACCCAAACCCCCCCATCCCTCCCCAACCTCCAGCAGCACCAGAACCGCCTCTCCCCATCCCCACCACCCCCAGAGCGACCCATTCGGAGCCTCCCCGTACCTTCGGCCAGCCCCAGGTGGATACTCCAGTAGATCTGAAGGCACTGCAGCTCCTTTTTCATGCCCCTCTTGCAGCGGCAGTCGTACAGGGGGCTCTCCTGCAGCACCTCCAGGGCCGCCTGGCACTCCTTGTTGGCCAGCATGGTGTTCCTGTCGCGCCCGGCCAGGCACTGGCGCAGGGTGCGGTAGCGGGAGCTGCAGCTGGGCTCGCCCGCGCACAGCTCGTTGGCTCGCACGCAGTCCACGGGCACTCGCCACCCCGGCGGGGCCAGTCCCGGAGGCGACGGGGGCCCGGCCAGCGAGCGCAGGATCTCATCTGGGCCGGGGGAGGGAGGGAGAGAGGAGGGCACAGGTGAGGGAGGGAGGTGAGAACCGCCTGTCCCCGCCCCGGCGTCCCGCTGGTGTAGAGGGACCTGAGGTCAGCCCAGCCCAGCTAAACCCAGCCTGGGAGCCATGGAACGGTCTGGCTTGGATGGGGCTTTAAAGATGGAGCTGGAAGAGCCTGGGAGTGCCGTGGAATCTTGGAATGGTCTGGGTTGGAAGGGGACGTTCCGGAGCTCCAGGGGCATGGGGAGCCATCCCAGAGCTCCATGGGCATGCAGAGCCGTTCCATGTTCGGCTTTAAAGATCAAGCTGGAAGAGCCTGGGAGTGCCGTGGAATCTTGGAATGGTTGGAGTTGGAAGGGGTTTTAAAGGTCGAACTGGAAGAGGGGCAATTGAGGTTGCATAAATGGAAGGAATTCCTCCCTGTGAGGGTGGGGAGCCGCTGGGATGGAATTCCCAGAGCAGTTGTGGCTGCCCTTGGATCCCTGGAAGTGCCCAAGGCCAGACTGGAGCACTCTGGGACAGTGGGAGGTGTCCCTGCCCATGGCAGGGGGTGCGATGAGATCCTACAGTCACGGAATGGTTTGGGTCGGAAGGAGGCATAAAATCATCCCATCCCACCCCTGCCCTGGGCAAGGGCACCTTCCCTATCCCAGGCTGCTCCAAGCCCCATCCAGCCTGGCCTCGGACACTTCCCGGGATGTCCCTGGACCCCCCCAGCAGCTGAGATTCCCAGGTGTGGGGTGGGAAGGTGCGGGGTTAACCGCACACCTCAGCTCCGGGCTCCACGTGACGCCGCGGGACCTTCTGTTCCTTATTCCACCCAAACAAATCAACAACCCCGCGTGTTCCCAGCGCTCCCGGAGCTCTCCAGAGTCACGGGAAGCAGCGAGTCCATCCCAATTCCCTGCTCCCAGACGCCGCTGTTCGAGTTTGATTTGGCTGCTCGTCGTTTTCAGCCCCGTCACAGGATTTTTAGGGCATCTGACTCACGGCTTTTGGAGCGCTCGGCCTTGGCAGGGCCGCGGGGCAGCTGCCGCTCGGAACAGACTCTTCCCTCCGGGATGGCCTCCGGCACCCCTCGGGATGGCACCCGGCCAGCCCGGCCGGCTCCTGCCGCTGCCCGGCCACTGCCCCGGCTCGGACCCTGCCCCTGCGTCCCCACAGCTCTCCCACCATTCCCATCATTTCCGCATTTGCTTTTCCCCCTGGAAATAGATTCCTGCTAAATCCAGCCCAGCAAAGCCCGGCTTGTCCCCTCTCAGGGGAATTGGGGACAGGCAGCGCTGTTCCCCCCCACCCCGTGTCACCCCGCAGTGATGGGGACAGGGTGGGCAGCACCCGTGGTCAGTCCTGGCCGCCCCTCCTCCATCCGCCAGCTTCCAGGGAAAGCCCTGGAGCGGGCAAAGATGGGAATGACAGGACCTGGAGGGGACCCTGGGCTGCTCCGGGGGGTGATGGCGAGGGGATCCCTCTCTGTGCCCCCCCGGGGGTGGCGGACAGGGGTGACCCCTCGGTCAGTCCCCGTCCCCTCCTGGAGCAGCGCTCCCGTCCCCGCCCGCCTGGCACCACCTCGGCCCCCGCTCGCAGCCCCTTCCCAGCCCGGGTCTGGCAGGAGGACAGTGACACCTACAGGAGTGTGACAAGGGCCGTGTCCCCTCCGCCGGGCGGGGCCGGTCCCCTGCCACCCCCGGGGCCGGGCACGCGTCCCTTGCTCTGCATCCCACGGGAGCGAGGGGCGCTGGAGCCGGTGGCCGCGGCAGCTCTGCCCACCCCGGGTGCCGGGGGGGTCTGCGGAGGGGCAGGGTGGGCAGCGCCCGGGTGGAGGCACCTCCGCTGGCTGCGGTCGCTCCAAGGAACAGATCCCGCAGATCCCGGTCTTCATCGGATGTCCCCAAACAAGCCCCGTTGTGTTCCGAGAGGCCTGGAGAGTGTCCAGGAGCCCCCACAGAGCTCCCACATCCACGTTAGATCCAGGCTGGAGCGGCAGATCGCCCTGGGGAAGGCCGTGCCTGGCCTGTCAGGATTATATTCCACACGGGAGGCAGGCGGGATCCACGGAGGGACATTCCTGGCAGCCCCCAAAGGCAGATCCTGGGGGCGGGAATGCCGGAGCCTCACCACGCCGTGGATGATGCTTTGGAACCTTCACACGCTGGGAAATCCCATCCTGAGGCATCCAGCTGGGAAAACCTGATCCTGCTGCAGCCGTGGCCACAGGGAAACTGCTCCAGGGCGTTGGAGCCATTCCAGAGCTCCACCAGGCATGGAGAAACATCCCGCAGATCCATGGGCATGGAGAGCCATTCCAGGGTTCCAGGGGCATGGAGATCCATTCGAGAGCTCCGCTGGGTGTGGAAAGCCGTTCCACAGCTCCACCAGATATGGGGATTGATCCCTCAGCTCCACTGGGCATGGAGAGCTATTCCAGAATTCCATCAGGCATGGAGAGCCATTCCAGAATTCCATCGGGCATGGAGAGCCATTGCAGAATTCCATCGGGCATGGAGAGCCATTGCAGAATTCCATCGGGCATGGAGAGACTTCCCACAGCTCCACTGGGCATGGGAAGCCATTCCAGAGCTCCACCAGGCATGGAGAGCTATCCCACAGCTCCATGGTCATGGAGAGCCATTCCAGAGCTCCGCTGGGCTTGGAGAGCCATTCCAGAGCCCCACCGGCCATGGAGACTATTCCAGAGTTCCACCACATTCCATCCTCTCCCAGCTCAGCTCCAGCCGTGCTCGCCCCGAGCCCTCTGCCCTGAGCCAGCTCCCAGCTCCAACTCGCTCTTCTCCAAAAGTCTCTTCCCAAAAATCCCCTCCTCTGGCCACATTCCCATCTCCCGGCTCTCTCCACAGGCAGGATCCAGAGGCGCTGGCAGGACAGGGACACATCCTTGCCCTGACACAAAAGGACCACCCGGAACATCCTCGTGCTCCCTCGGCAGCACATTCCGGTGCTGGGTGGGCCGGATTGGGAATCCCGCAATAAATCCACCCTCTGGAAGCAGCAGGGATGAAGTGTGTGGGTGAGCTGGCCCAAATCCTCCTGGCTTTTCCCATTTTTTCCACCTTTCTTCCATGGTTTTGCGGGGAACAGGGTCCTGCGAGCCCCACGGCAGCGCTGGGAGCATCCAGCACCATCCGAGCCGGGAATGCCAGCGGATCCTGGAGCCGGGCACATCCCGCTGGAGCACAAAGGGCAGGCGCATCCCTTGGTCGTGGTGCCCCCAAATCCCGCAGGAATCAGCCCAGGCCGGGGGGGCTTTTCCTGGAGCCCCCCTGCTCCTCCCAGCTCCGCATTCCCACCGAGGCTCCAGCGGGGAATTTGGATGGAGGGCAAAAATGAGGAGGGGGATTTTCTATCCCCCCCACCCCAAAAAAAAAAGAAAAACCCTCCTGGCAGAGCCGCCCTCCCTGAACTCCCATCAGTGAAACATCTGCAGAGAATTCCCGGCTGATCCTCGGCAGGCTCTGGGGTGCTGGAGCACGGCGAGGATTCGCAGGCGGTTGCACAAGGCGATGGCCCCTTTTCCTGCCGCTCCCACGGCTTCTCCCGGCTCCAGCAGCCTCTTCCCGAGCTCTAATCCACGTTCTCCTGCTCTGCTTCTGCCGGAGACCTTTGGACGCCGGCAGCTTTAGAGGGAAAGATTTCTCCTCGCAAGGATCGCTCCGGAGGATGCAGCTTCCCAGCCAGGAGCAAAGGGCTCTTCTGGCTTCCCGGGAATGATCCCAGATGGGAAGAGCTGGATGTTCTCTGCTCCAGGATCCTCACGGGGAGGCCACGCCGTGGAAAGCCCCGTGGTCACCCCAGCCCCAGGGCTCAGTCTGGGGGTGCAGTGTCCCTGCTCGGGGTCCAGCTCCTCAGCCTCGCCCTGCACCCACAGAGCCTTGGGGACACCCAGGAATGGGGGGACACCCAGGAATGGGGGGCACAGGGTCCTGCTTCGATGCCAACCCCGCTGTGAGGGTGGGTGGGCCCCGGTTTGGATGCACCCCTGTCCCCCTGGAGGTCCCTGCTCCTCAGATCTCTCCGTGAGGCGTCCAGATGTCCAGCTGTCCCCCCAGCCAGGCTGGAGCCCTTCCCCCCCGCTCTGCACGGGGCTGTCCTCACTCGTGTCCCCACCCCGCCCCCAGAGCGCCCCTTTCTCTCTGCCCGAGGGCACCGCCCGAGCCCTCCGACCCCTCTGGGAAGGGGCTCCCCCAACCCAGGGCTCAGCCCCCGCCTGCTCAGGCCTCTGTGCCCCCCTTCCCAAAGGCGTGGGGGGCACCCAGCGCCCCCCGGGCACCCCCCTCCCCTCGCTCGGGTCCCCTCATTCCTCCGTCCCCCCCGTTCCAGCCGGGAGCAGAGCGCTCCCCGGGGACCCCGAGCACCCCCGGCCCCGCGTCCCCCTGGAGCGAGGCTGTGCCAACCTTCAAGTCTCCCTCAGGGGCCGCCTGTCCCTTGTCCCTGTCCCCTGTCCCTGTCCCCTGTCCCTGTCCTCGCTCCGCCAGCCCAGGCCGGCTCCGCAGAGTTCTCCGGGCGCTGCAGCGAGCTGGGATCACACCCCGGGCACCCGGGAATGGCACCGGGAGCGCGACACGCCCGACCCGCCGAGGGGAAAACCCGAACATTTCCCATTTCCTGCCTTTTCACCCCAAACCCAGCGCGGGCTGGGGGTGCTCCCCTTTCCAGCGGCTCCTTCCAGGGGAGGCTGCGCTGGGAATGGGAGCGTTCTCCCGGTACAAAGCTCCTCGCTGAGCCGCCCGTGATTACAGCGCGATCCGGGCGTGGGGACGGCGATTCCCCACGCAAACCCGCGAGCCACGAGCTCAACTTTCCCAGCCGAGTCTCCACGCCGCGTTCCCAACCTCTGGAATGGCGCGGGGTGGAGGGGGGGGGGTGGGGAGCAGCCAGGGTGGAGGGCAGCAGGAGACACGGGTGGGAGGGGGAAAAGGGGGGCAGATCTCCCCCGAAATGCAAATCCATGCTGGTTTGGCAAGGGGAGAAGGGAAGGGAGACGGGCAGGGCTCGGCTGCTGGGTGATCCTGCCCGCTCCAGCCGCGGGGGCTGCCCCGAGGGGGCGGCTGGGCTTGTGTCCCCCCCGTCCCTCGTGTCCCCCCGTCCCCCTCCCCATTTTAAGTTGACAGGGAATAGGAAATGAAGTTCAGCCCCTCGCCGTGCCCCTCTCGTGCCGCAGCGCCGGTGCCAGCTCGGAGGGAGGGGGTCGCTCCCTGTCTCAGCCCCCGCAGCCCCTCGCCCCGGGGTGGGGGGGGGGGACGCGCCACCTCGGCCAGGCGACAGCCGCCACCCCCCCCCGGCACCCCCGCTGGGGCCACTCACCTACGAAGAGGACGATGCAGAAGGCGTTTGCCAAGATCATGATAGGAAATCCACGCGCTCCTCCACGTGTGCAAAAAATAAAAGGTTAAAAATCAGGCAAAAAAAAAAAAAAAAAAAAAAAGAGGGGAACGATTAAAAAAAAAAAAAATTAATAATTCCCAAGGCGGCCAGGTAGATCCCAAATCCGGGGGGCTGGAAGCGAAGGGAAGCGGGGTGTGCTCCGCCCGGCGCGGAGCCGGGTCCTCAGCCGCTCGCCGCCTCCCGCATCCCCGCCGGGCTCCGCTGCGCGCTCCGGGCTCGGCGGCTCCGCGCTCCGCCGGGCTCCCGCCGGCTTCTGCCGAGCTCCGGCTGCCGGGGAGGGGGCGCGGCGAGGGGCGGCTGCGCTCCGCCGAGCCCCGGCGAAGGGGCAGAGCCGGCGGGGCCGCCGTCCCCTCCCCGCCCCTGCCCCCGCCCGCCCCTCCGCCGGGGCCGCCCTTCCGCCGCCCTTCCGCCCGGGGCAGGGCTCGGGGGGCTCGGTGCGGAGCCCCGGCTCCCCATCCTCGTGATCCTGCATCTCCTGGCTCCCTGTCTCGCCATCCATCCCCCCCTCGCTCCGCGGGGCTGCACCTGCCTGTCCCCTCCGGGGGACCCCCGGGGCTGCTGCAGAGACCCCCTCCCCACATTCCACCCCCAGGGCCCCCGCGCTGCTCCATCCATGAGGATGGGAGAGGAGGGAATGGGAAAGGGGCACCCGGGGGGCTCCAGGGACAAGGTGCCACATCCCTGGCTGGGTGACAGCCGTGGGAATGGGAAAGGGGGA
Source organism: Corvus hawaiiensis (assembly GCF_020740725.1). Lineage (NCBI taxonomy): Eukaryota > Metazoa > Chordata > Aves > Passeriformes > Corvidae > Corvus > Corvus hawaiiensis. The sequence goes on along the minus strand of NC_063239.1, from coordinate 2,246,523 downwards.
TGCGCTGGGTGGGAAAGGGTCCCTGGATGGGGGATGACCTTGGGAATGGGGAAAGGAGATGCTCTGGGGATGGCAGAGGGGGGCTCGTGGGCTGCAGGGACAGCCCCTGGATGGGTGACAGCCATGGGAACGGGAAAGGAGGACCCGTGGGGCCGCAGGGGCACAGGGACAAGGTGCCACCCGGTGCCAGGGGGAGGGAGCCAGGGGACCCCACCCAAGCGGGGGCACCCAGCAGGTGCTGTGGCCTCCCCACTGCGGGGTCTGCGGGAGGGGTTGGACACCCACCTGTGACACACCCTGCCCAGGGAGCCCGAAATTCCCATCGGACACTCCTGGCACAGCACCCTGCTCATCCTTCCCGGCATCCAACCCCTCTGCCCCACAGCGGGAATGGGAATGGGGTCACCACCCCACTGCAGGGACACGGTGCAGCCTTCCCAGCTTCCTTCTCCTCATCCCCCCAGCCCCAGTGGGGTGCTGGAACTTCTCGCCCCTCTCTCTGTCCTTGATTTGGGGTCAGGACCCTACAGGCCCCAACAACGGGGAGCAGGAATGAGGAGAAGGAGGATGCTCCGCTTGGGTCACCCCAATAAAGGGCCTGGGGAGCCGGAGGGGAGTTGGGGGCCCAGCGCTGGGGCTGCCCCCATTCCCACATCCCCGTGTCCCTTTGGAACGCTTCCCCTCGGCAGACAGCAGCGGGATCGCGCTGCTCCACCGGGAAAGGGTCGGGCGGAAAGGAAGGGGAGGATGGAAAGCAGCAGCTCAGAGCATCAGCGGGGCTTCGCAGCCACCAACACCCCGCCCGCCCTATCCTCCTCCTGCTCTCTGCTCTCCCTGCCGCGCCTGCTCCTTGGAAAGGAGAAGCTGCTCCTTGGCAGGATATTCCCGACCTTCCACAGCTCCGAGGTGGAGCCGGCAGTGACCGGGGCATCTTTCATTTGGCCAGGTCTCGGCTGGTTCGTCGTTCTGGGTGTCACACCTGTCCCCCTGCAGCCAGGTTTCCCAAAAGTGCCATTCCCGGGATGAAGATCCCACTGTTCTCCCTGCCCTTTGTGCTCCGGTGGGATCCCAGCAGCAGGAAGGGCGGGAGCTGCTTCAGGCCGTGGACAGGTCCCTCTGCCTCCTCCTCAGGAAGGCAAATTCCTGCTCATTTCCTGCCTCAGTGGCCCCTCGGATCCAGGGAAAGGATTCCCTCTACCAGAGGAGGGATCTGCTCTGCTCTCCCAGCTCCTCGGCCTCTCCATTCCCTCCCTCTCTGCCCTTCCCAAGCTCGGGGCTGTGCCAGAGGGGACTCAGCTCCCCGCAAGGTGACACTTGGCTGGTTTTTGTCCCCGCAGCTGCTCCGGGAGGGAAGGGCACAGCCTCACCTGGGCTTTCCCTGGGTTTTATTCCCTCAGCCCCCGCCCCAGATCCTGCTGGTGGTGGGAACCACGGAATCCAGCGGGAAACGCCCCCCTCTAATTACCCGGGCACATTAATTAGCTCGGCCGCTGACGGAAGGGTGGGATGAGGGCCACGGGCAGCGCATCCCGCGGGGTTAATCCCGGAGCATTCCCACTGCGCATCCCCGCTCCGGCCTTATCAGGAGCAGGCAGCTACCTGGCCTCTCATTCGGGATTTATTCCGGTCGAATTTACAGCCTGGGAGCTTCTTAAACCAGGGGCAGCATCCCGCTGCTCAGCCTCCCCCCCCGCCCCCATGCCGGGTTTTGGGGGAAGGGGAGGTTGGAGTCTCCTTCGGGATGGCACAGGCAGCTCTGGGAGGGGGACAGCGGGGGATTGTCCCTTCCCAGCCATCCCAGCACAAAGAGGGCTCTGTCTGGAGCGGCTGGTCCTGCTCGGAGGGAGAAGGGAGGCACGGAGGGATTAGGGTGGGATGCAGAGGTTTTTGGGATCAAAGGAGACCGGCAAGGCCTCATCGTCCCGGGGGAGAGGAGAGAGCACGGATAGAAATATTCAGGCTTGGAGGGGGGAAAAAAAAAAAACGAGAAAAACACAAGAAACTCCACAACTTTATTCCCAGGCTTTGTGGGATGACAACGTTAATCAGCAAAGCCGATTACAGGGACACCGCACCAGCTCCCAGTGCTCCCAGTGCTCCCAGTGCCTCCAGGCACCCCTGGAGCGAGGGTGGCACAGACGGGTGGCTGCTGCTCTCTTCCACTTCCAAAGGATCCCGCTCCTGAGGGCTCCAGCATTCCCTGGGGAGCGGAGACCCCTCCCCGGGCTTTGTTCCCGCACAGGAGTTGATAGATGGGACCGGAGGATTCCTCCCCTCCTTCCCTTTAAGTCCCATTAATATGGGCTGGATTTGTTCGCCCTCCCGACTCCGGGCTTTAATTCCGCGAGGCGTTATCACATTAATGGGAGTCAAGGTTGTTACCGTGATGGATTAGGCATTAACGCTCTAATCCACGGGGGCAGCGCCGGCCTCCGAGCTCTCCCTGCCCTCTCCTCATCCCGACAGCACCGGGAAGAGCCTCAGCACCTCGCAGGACCCCCGGCTCTGCGATGGTTTGTCCGCCCCAGGGACACCTGGATGAGGAGAGGGGACATCCCCACCGGGATGCTGCTTCCCCTTCCAGGAAATGCCCCATTTCAGGCATCTGCAGTAGCCTGAGCCCCAAATGGGGGTTTTTAACACTTATGGGAGTTTTTAGGGTCTCAGGGATGGCTGGAAGGCGGGACCTCACCTCTGCTCCGGGGCTCCTGAATCCCAGGGGTGGAGAGGGACCAGCGCATCGCCCCCCTGAGCTGCAGCTCCCAGTCTGGGGCCGAGAATTCCCAGATCAGGGCTTTGCCGTCCCGGGATGTGCAACAAACCGAGCCCCCTCTGCTTAATTCCCTTTGGCTCCAAAACCCTGGAATTTTCCCCATTATGGAACCACAGCTTGCTTTATTTGGAAGGGACCTTAAAGCCCATCCAGGCCATGGGCGGGGACACCTCCCACTGTCCCAGGGTGCTCCAAGCCCCGTCCAGCCCGGCCTGGAATCCGTTTCCTGCCCTTGCAGATGCGACTCCAATATTTTACCATTTTTTTTTTACTTCGGGCAAGGTTCGCCCCAGCCCCGGCTGTGCGGAGGGCACGGCGGGGTCACTGCGGGCACAAGGACACCCTCGGGGACATTCCGCGTCCCTCCCCCTTCCCAGAGCTCCTCCGCACTTCCCGCTGCCGGGGAAGCCCCGCATCCTCATCCTCTCTCCCGCTCCGGGCCTGGCCGGGCTTTTCCGCTCCGGGAAGGGATCCCCGGGGGCCGAACCCGCGGGGCCGCCGGGGCTCGGCCCGGCCCAGCCGCTCGCACTTCCCGCGGGTGAATCCTTGGGATCGCGTTCCCAGGGCTGCTGACAGCGGCCGGCTCGCGGCCACGGGCGATGGGAGTCCTTGGAACACCCCGACGCTGATGGACCCCGACAGCTCCACGCAAAGCAGAGGCTATTTTTGCCCTCGCTGCTGTTTTCTGAACTGATTTTGCCTCTTTGACCTCTGCCGGGGAATCCAACCCCTTCCCTGCTGCTTCCTGGCGGCTCGGGAATCACGGGGGAAGGAGCGGAACCGGGATTAAAAGAGGCTCGGCTGAATCTAAACCCCCTCTGGATGACCCCCAGGGCTGGTGGCAGCATCCCGGTGGCTCCGCCTCGCCCTCCCCTCCTTTTGTGGCTGTGAGAGCACCTCGGAAACAGCGTCAGCCCGACCGATCCCATCCCAGCTCCGTCCTGCCCGGGAGAGCGCGGTGGTTCGGGATTCTCCCTGCCCAGGGAATGCTCCGGCGCGGGGCCCATCCGGCTCCGATCCATGCCGAGAGCGTGGCAGGCCCTGCCCTGCCAGGGATTCCCAAACCAGAGCCAGGTTTATCCGTAAAATCCCACCTCTGCTTCCAGGAGGCCGGGGACAACGGCGTCCCACAGATCCCGGCGTATCCCAGGATTCTGGCTGCAAACCGGGACGGTGCCGCCAGCGATGCTGCCCGGGGAGGCTGCAGCCGCCCCATTCCTGCCGCTGAATTTTTGGGAGTTGGCGGTGACCTGCACATGGCAGAGGCACTCAGCGGTGGCCCCGGCGAGGGACAGACCCGGTGCCGCCCCGCTCTTGTCGCTGAGTTTTTGGGAGTTCGCCGTGACCCGCACATGGCAGAGCCACCGCGCTGGTGGCCCGGGGGGGTTCAGGCGCGGCCCCTCGCTGCGGGCCGCACGGAGCGGAGCTGTCACCTCTGCTGCTCTCACACCCGTCAGCCTCGGCGGCCCCAAATCGCAGCTGACATTTCCATCCCAGCCCTCGGCACCTGAGCCAGGCGCCGGCGCTGCGAGGGGAGCGCTTGGGAATTTTCTGTGCGAAGGAACAGATTCCTGCTCGCTCCTCGCTCTCTCCTCGGTGTCCGAGCGCGGCTCCAGCCCCGGAGCCCCATGGGGGGAATTACCGGGAGTGGCAGCACAGGGACAGCCGCGATTTTGGCTCAGGAGCCTCGCGCGGTGGACTGGAAGAGCTTCCATGGGCAACCAGAGTGTTCCCATCAAATGGAGGGCACAGGGATGGAGGAAAAGGAAAGGGAATTGTTCCCATCGGATGGGGGGGTGCAGAAAAGGAGATGGAATTGTTTCCATCTGATGGAGAAAATAGGGATGGAGGTAAAGGCAGAGGGAATTGTTCCCCCCAAATGGAATGAATGGGGATGGAGACAGAGGGAATTGTTCCATGGGATGAAGGGCACAGGGATGGAGACAGAGGGAATTGTTCCCATCGGATGGAGGGAACAGGGATAGAGCCACAGGAGAGGGAAGTGTTCCATGGGAATAAGGGCACAGGGATGGAGGCACAGGAGAGGGAATTGCTCCATGGGATGAAGGGCACAGAGATGGAGGCACAGGAGAGGGAATTGCTCCATGGCATGAAGGGCACAGGGATGGAGGCAGAGGGAATTGTTCCCATCGGATGGAGGGCACAGGGATGGAGGCACAGGAGAGGGAATTGCTCCTTGGGATGAAGGGCACAGGGATGGAGGCACAGGAGAGGGAATTGCTCCATGGGAATAAGGGCACAGGGATGGAGGCACAGGAGAGGGAATCGCTCCTTGGGATGAAGGGCACAGGGAAGGAGGAAAGGCAGAGGAACAAGAGGGGCTTTGCAGACGCCCGGGAATGACGCGGGAACAGCCGGGGAACGGGGCCGCTTCCAGAGTCACGCACTCAGCCCCGGTCGGGGAATGCAGCAAATCGAGTTTCACTAAAAGCTCGGGAGCCGGGGCTGGGCGGCCGCTCCCGCTCCCCGCTCCCCGGGAATGAGATTTCCGTGCACTCCCGGGATGTTAAGTGAGTAATTGCCGCGCTCTGCGGCGGCCGGGGAGCGCTGGCCTGGCCCTGGCATCCTTGTCTGGCGCTTCCCGAGCCTCCACGGCTCCAGAAGAATGGCAGGGCCGGGAAACGTCAGCAAAAGCATTAAATTCCTGTGTGCCAGCAGAGGAGGCCCAGGATGGACGTGCCCTCATTCCTTGGGGTGCCAGGAGAGGATCCCCATCCCATGAAAAGTGGGAATCGGATGTTAGAAATTCTTCGCCGTGAGGGTGGGGAGGGGCTGGGATGGAATTCCCAGAGCAGCTGTGGCTGCCCCTGGATCCCTGGAAGTGCCGAAGGCCAGGTTGGATCAACTTGGGATCGTGGGAGGTGTCCCTGCCCATGGCAGGGGGTGGAATGGGATGGTTTTAATCCCCTTCCATGCTGAACCATTCCACGATTTCCATGGGTGCCGCTTCCCAGCGCAGTGTCTGGCAGCCTCCCACCTCCCCGGCAGCCTGGCACAGCCCCACCCGCGGCTGCCGGGCTGGGAAGGGAGCGAGGAAAACCCCCCCGCGCGCGTGTCAAACCGGGATGGGCGGGAGCTGGGATCGCGTCCCTGCCGCGGGAAAGGCTGAGGCGGGAGGTGCCACCCCGGTGTGAGACATCACAGGGGACAGATCCTGGGAAAACATCGCGGGAGGTGCCACCGCAGGAGGTGCCACCGCCATTCCCGGCTCCGCTGGCACCGCTCGCCCCCGGGGCCCTTGGCATGATCCCCAAATGCCTCGGCTCCTTGGATTGTCTCATCCCCTGCTGTGTCAGCAGGAGTATTTATGGCTCCGCTCCGCTCCCAGGCGGCGGCAGGAGCAGCATTCCCGGGATCTGATCCCTTCCCGTCCCCCCAGGCTCTCCCACCTCGGCCAAGCCCCTCTCAGCCGCTTTTTCTCCCCAGCGAGCCCCGCGTTCCGCGTGGAAAAAGCTTCCCGGGGCCTGGAGGCAGCTCTGGAGATGGGAATTCCGTGGGGACACGGCCGAGGGGGTGGCGGAGCCCCGGAGCGCAGGGATGAGGTCGGGGCTCTCCAGCTGGGATTTGCCGCTTCCCTTTTCCTCGGAGCTGGAATCCCTTAATTAGGGATATTTTGGTGCTGGAATCCCTTAATTAGGGATCTTTTGGTGCTGGAAGTCAGGGCGGCGGCTCCCGGTGGGAGCTGGGGCGGCTCAGCAGCTCCGCCAACCCCGCGCGACCCCGTCCTTCATTAAAATAGGGTTGGGTTATGGGGGAAAACACGGAATTTAATGAGGCTGATCCCATCCTCAGCGCGGGCACGGCGTGGGGCTGCTCCTCTGGGGTTTGCTGGTCCATCCTCTTCCTCAGGGAGACAAATTCCTGTGGCTGGGGGAGGTTTTCCTGCTCCTCAGGCCGCTCCCAAGGGTGGTCACAGGGAAGAGAATCCACGGGGAAAAGCAAGATAGCGACGGGGAGCTGGGCTGGGCACGGGCATGCTCCAAGAGCCCAAGGAATCCATGCACAGCTCCATCCCCTTCCCAAATTCATCCCCGTTCCCGTCTCCGTCCGGGGCGGCGGGCAGGGAATCCCCGTTGGAGAAGCCGTGGGAAATCCTTCCCTTTCCGCAGAGCAAATCCTCCACATCCCGGACGGACACGGTGGGAAAACCGCAATTCCCGGTCGCCCCCGGGTTCCTCTGAGGAACATTCCAGGAGGACAAGAGGGTGCAGAGAACAACGATAATATTCCAAACAATCCAAACCCTGCTGGAAAAGCGGATCCTGCAGCTCAAAGCCGGTCTCCCTCGGGAATGACACTTCCAAAACCTCAAACCTGGCTTTTCCAGGAACTCCCTTCCAAAGGAAAACTTGGGGGTCTACTTGTAATTCAAAAAATAACAACATGCAAATGAGGGAAGCAAATTCCCTGCTCCCTGTGGCTCCCAGGATGGCATTTCCATTGGAACTGGAATCCAGACATGGCCCTGCTGCCTTCACCCCCTCCCCAGCCCGGGGGAATGGGGTGGGATTGATTAGAAAAGCCAGAGCAGCTTAATTGAGCTTCCGAGGCTGCTGCCGGCACAAATTGGATGTGCCCAGCTCCGAATCCAGGCCGATCCCGGCTCCTCCTGCGCATACGGAATCTTCATTTAGGCAACGGCTCCTGCCAATTAACTCAGGACCTCTCATTAGCGCCCTGGCATTGATTGCCCTGCCAGGCTCCCCCCGGAGCCGCTGGAACGAGCCTGGAAGTGGATTCGGATCCTGCGGTTCCACGCTGTGTCCAGAGGCAGAATCCCCTCTCTCCATCCTCGCGGGATCGGGGAATCATTTAGCTTGGAAAAGATGGAATCCAACCATTCCTCCCTCTTCCCCATGGTCCTTCCTTCCGAATTCCTTCCTTCCTTCCGAATTCCTTCCTTCCGAATTCCTTCCTTCCTTCCGAATTCCTTCCTTCCGAATTCCTTCCTTCCGAATTCCTTCCTTCCTTCCGAATTCCTTCCTTCCTTCCTTCCGAATTCCTTCCTTCCGAATTCCTTCCTTCCTTCCGAATTCCTTCCTTCCGAATTCCTTCCTTCCGAATTCCTTCCTTCCGAATTCCTTCCTCCCTTCCTTCCTTCCTCCCTTCCTTCCTTCCTTCCTTCCGAATTCCTTCCTTCCTTCCTTCCTTCCTTCCTTCCTTCCTTCCTTCCTTCCTTCCTTCCTTCCTTCCTTCCTTCCTTCCTTCCTTCCTTCCTTCCTTCCTTCCTTCCTTCCTTCCTTCCTTCCTTCCTTCCTTCCTTCCCCCCTCCCTCCATCCATCCATCCATCACCTATCCATCCCTCTGTCCATCCATCTCTGTATTCCCTGGATCCATCCATCCTTCCATCCATGGATCCATCCACCCATCCATCCTTTATCCATCCATCCCTTCATCCATACATCCCTCCCTCCCTCCCTCCTTCCCTCCCTCCCTCCTGCCTGTCCCAAGCGCATTCTAAGGGCCCAGTTGGGATCCCCTCCCCTTCCTGCAGCTCCAGGACCTTGATCCCAAACCTTCCTGCTTGTCCTGGAATGGATAAACTGGGAGCCTTGGAGCGAGCTGGGGGTGGCCGCACCGCGGGCAGGGGCTGGCAGCTCCCGGGAGGGTGGCAGCGATGGGGACAGGCCCCGGGAGTGTCCCCAGCAAGGGCAGAGCCCCGCTGGAAGCGGCTCCAGCTGCCTCGCTCCGGGTAATATCTCCCGATGATTTCCCTGCAGCGCGCGGAGGCTGCGGAGTAATCGAATTAGGCAAATATTATGGGCTGGAAAATGGGCAGATAAGTGGCTTAAAGTGATCGAAATGACCTGGAGGTGCCCATGCAAATGGTCTGGAAAATATCCTGGAACAGCCCCGGGCACGCGGCTCCCGGGAGCCGGAATTCCAGGAACAGAGGGGCTCACTGAGCCTCTGTCCTGGTCTTCTGGGGGGGAATCAGCCCTGGGACCCCCCCTCCCCATCCCCGGGCACAGAGAATTCCACCCAGCTCTGGAAATGCCTTGGGGGTTCTACTGCTGGGATGGTTTTCCCCCCCCGTCCATGGATTCCACTGCCCAGGGATGTTAATAGGGTCGGGCTCAGCCAGACACCACATCCCCATCTCCAACCCAGCCTGCAAATCCGTGGGACAGAGATCCAGACAGGGAGAGGGGGATCAATATGGGATGGAGCGGGCTGAGAGCCGAGACCCCCGCGGAGCCCCGGGGTGAGGGGAAACAGGGCAGGAGGAATTCCAAGCACATCCCAGGATGGGGCTGGAAGCTGTTTAAATCCCCTCCGCGCAGGTGGGGGAGCCGGGAGCGGTGGAAGGAGGCGTTAAAAATATTCCTTCTCCCGGCGTGGAGCAACGACAGGAGACAGAGCCGTCAATCCCCGCTGTCCCCGGGGAGGTGGCACTGCCACCCCCTGCGACGTGGCACCAGCAGAGAGGCCTGGAGGAGACCTTTTCCCTCCCTGCTGTGCTGGAAATCAGGAGGATCCTCCCCCCTCCACCGCTGGAATTAGGAGTGGAGCAAAACCAGCGGTGGCTGGAGACGTGTGTGTGACAAAGGCTGCTGTCACCCGCCGGGGCCAGCCCTCGCCGCGACCAATTTTCCTGACAGCATCCCCTGCTCCACGCTTTTTTTTGTGGCTGGAGCATCCAGGCAGCAATCCAGAGGCTGGCAGGTGGCTCAGGTGGGAGCCTGGAGATTTGCCTGCATCCCAAAACAGCAATTCCAGCGTCCCGCTGGAGCGGGGCACAGCCAGGGCAGAGCGTCCCTGCTCCCTGCTGGTTTTTTTGGGATACCCCACATTCCCGGCACAGCCAGGGCAGAGCGTCCCTGCTCGCTGCTGGTTTTTTTGGGATACCCCACATTCCCGGCACAGCCAGGGCAGAGCGTCCCTGCTCGCTGCTGGTTTTTTGGGATATCCCACATTCCCGGCACAGCCCAGAGCTTCCCAGGCTGTGTCCCAGCCTCTCCAGTCACCCAGGAAGGATCCCGGCCTCACATCTGGAATCCCTGCATTTCCGTAATGATAATTAACCTGGAAGAGCTTCCACGGAATGGGATGGGGTTGTGCCGCTGGATTTCTCGCCTTTTAGGGGAAACAAAACCCACCCGAAACTGATTTTTTTTAAAAAAAAGGCAGAAAGGATCCATAGTCCAAAGTGCTTGGAGAAGCAGCTCTTGAAGGAGATTGACTTTGACAGCCCAATAAACGTCGGCTCCTGACGGGCCCCGGCTCCGGGATGAATATTCCCAACTTTAATTGGAGACATGGTGCTCCCATTACCCGGGACAGCGAATTCCGCCTCCCATTGATAAAATCATCGGGTTTTAGGCCTCTCATTGATGGCCACGCTGCTCTTCCCCCGGAGAATCGGCTCCCGCAGCCTGGCAGGGCTGCAGAGGAGCTTCGGAGGGGGATGGAAAGGTCCCAGCGCTGCGTGGGGCGCTGAGAGACCCCCAAACCCTGCAGGATCCCTGTCTGCTTCCAAGGAGGAGGAAAAGGAGGAGGCAGGGCCTGCCAGGAGGGATGGGAGGAGAAGCGAGAGGCGGGGAGAGGGGAGCGAGCGGATAACATCTCCCTGCCTGCCTGGCGTTATCCTGCCGGATTTAGGGAGGCGGATTTCGGTCCCGCTCGGAGCGGCTGCCACAGCCCCAGCGGCGCTGACAGGAGCAGATTAGAGGGGCTGAGCCGGGACCGGGCTGGAGGCTCCCACCTCGCCTCCATCTGCGGGGAAAAGGGGATTTGGGATCTGGAAGGGAGCGGGAAGAGCGGGCACCGCCACCCGGGGCGCGGCGATTCCTCTTCTCCCTCTCATTCCCAAATGCAAGAGGAACTGGATCAGCCACCCAGGAGCTCTGCCAGGAGACGGGAGGGGGAAGCGGCCGCTGTTTCTCCGGGCTAATGGTCCAGATTTTGTTTCCTCTCTCCATTTTCCCAGCTAAGAGCCCATCCCAGGCTCGCCGATTCCTCTCCTGGCTGCTCCCGCCAGCGATTATTCCCCGTAATTTACATTTAATGATAAGGCTGGGGCTGGATGTTGGGAAGAGATGTCACACAGGGGTGGTTCAACAGCGACAGGAGAGGAAAAAGGGGACGGAGGAAGGGGTGAGACAGGAATCCAGGTGGCAGCACCCTGTGGAGCATCCATGGGATTGTCACCCGCAGCTAAACTGGTGCCACATCCACCCCATCCCCCGCCCCAGTACTTCCAGGAGCTTGCCAGCAAGGCAGGGCTCATCATTAATGATTTATCCTTAATTAGGCTGTTCTGGCCAGAGCGAGCATCCCCTGGCATCCTCGGCACCGAGATGTCTGGGAACAACAGGCACTGGCAAGAATTCCCACCTCTTGCTCAGGTGGCGTGGAAATAATTACACAGCGGCTGCGGGAGCTCGGCTTTCGTGGGTTTTGTTTTGTTCACCAGGCGCCCGATCCCAAACGCTGCAAAGCCAAGGACCCACAGAAACAGGGACTGGGGGAGCGCAGATCCCAGGGGAGGCTTTGCACCCCTCAAAAAACCCCTCTGTGGGAACCGGGGGCGTTCAGCACCCCCGACATGGAGCAAAACCCCCCCAGAACGCGGGCTGGGAGCTCCGGGGGGAGGTTCAGACCCGAAATGTTGGGAAATGAGGGGGAAAACACCCCAAATTTTGCCGTCAGCCCCCCGCGCCTGGCAGGAGCCGGCAGAGGCTTTGCCGAGCGCCGAGCGCGGTTTGTCTGCAGTCACTAATGACTGCTCTGATTAATTGCAGGGAGGTGACACCGGCGCTGCTGCCACCGCTGAGGAGCCCTTCGGGGAGCGGGGTCACATTGGCAGCGCTGCTGGGAGGGCTCTGCAGCGGCAAGGGATGAACCGGGAGCATCCCAGGCCCCGGCTTGGGATTCCACAGGTCCCGGTGCCAGTTTTGCATTGGGACACCCCTAACCCCAGCGCGGGGTGCCAGGCCAGCGGTGCCACAGGATCCCTTGGATTGGGAGCATCCCAGTTCCCAGCATGGATTGTCACAGGTCCCCGTGCCAGCTTCGCACTGGGAGCATCCCAGTACCCAGTATGGATTGTTACACGTCCCCGTGCGAGCTTTGCACTGGGAGCATCCCAGTTCCCAGCATGGATTGTCACACGTCCCCGTGCCAGCTTCGCACTGGGAGCATCCCAGTTCCCAGCATGGATTGTCACACGTCCCCGTGCGAGCTTCGCACTGGGAGCATCCCAGTCACCATCACGGAATTCCAGAGGTCCCCGCTGCCCTGGGAACATCCCTGTCCCCAGGGTTCCAGGCCCGCGCAGGGTCAGCGGCTCCGAGGCCCCGCGGCAGAGCTCGGGAGCCACCGTGCTGCTGGAGGCAGCAGCTCTCCCGCAATTCCCGCTCCAGCGGCAGGACCTGGCGAGCTCCCGCCTGTTCGAGGCCATCAGCGGAGCCACGGCTCGCCCTGACAGTCCCCGACCTCCGCGCCGAGCCCTGGCCCGGCTCCAGCCGCTGGAATTATTATCCTGCCTCCCGAGGCTCCCAGGAGCGGCAGCACCAGAGTGCGGCTCAGCCCTGGCCCCGCTGATTTGGGAGCAGGAGGGGGTTCCCTGCAGGACCCGCCCCCATCCATGGCTCTCCAGCAGATCTGGGATCCTGGGGGGCTCCGGGGCTCCTTCCCCCCCTCCCAGACTTGTGACATCTCCCTGGAAGATCCTCCTCTTCCAGCGGAACCAGTGTGGCTCTCCAGCAAACCCGGGATTTTGGGGGTCTCCTTTCGTTCCTCCAGGGATCTGGGGGTCCTTTCAGCGCTCTGGGGTTCCAGGGTTCCTTTAGCCCCTCACAGACCTGTGACATTCTCCTGAAATATCCTCCTCTAAACCAGTCTGACTCTCCAGCAAACCCGGATTCTGGGGGTCTCCTTTCACACACCCCCCCCCGCCCCAGGATCTGGGGGTCCTTTAACCCCTCCCAACCCTGCTCCAACTCCCTGGCAGCCCCTCCCATTCCAGCACAACCCCGCTGCCCTCCCACCCTTCTCCAGAGCCCCAAACCCTCCCCGCACGGAGCTCAGCGAGGCGGGGACAGCGCGGGGGGAGCACTCGGTGGCCTTGAAACCCCCCGAAGCAGCCCTGCCGAGCATCCGGCGGGGCCGGGCGGCGGAGCAGCTCCTGCGGGTGACAGGTTTATGCAAGATGAGTTATATAAGCCGCGCCGAGCCCGAGTCAGCCGTAATGAGCCGCTTGTGAAATCTTGCACCGATCTGTGTCAGTGCCCTAATCGCGGGCGACAGCCGGGCTCTGCGGCTGCTTGGAGATGATAATATTAATGTCACGAAGCATCAAGCGCAGGATGCGCCTTTCAAAGGGGGGATTACGCTCCTCGCCGGCGAAAAGGAAACAGCCCTAATCTTCCCTGCCGCATCCCGGGCGCTGCCGGGGGCCCGCGGGAGCAGCCGCGGGGTGCGGCGGTGGAGGAAAAAAGCAGCAGGGTGCAGCTTGTCCGCCGTGTGAGCACCCTAATCCTGCTCCAAACCCCATCCCTGCTCGCCTTTTGCCCCATTCCTGCATCCCGCATCCCCGCCCCGCAGGAGCGAGCTGGGGCCGAGCGGCGGATTCAGGTGCGGCCGCCAGGCTCCCTTTGTAATTCCAGCAGCTTTTCCCCGGCTGCGGGTGCCGCTGCCGATCCGGAATTGATTAGCATGCATTCCGCTCTCGTCTGGGGTGCGGGGGGGAGGCCGAGCTGTCAGGCAGCGCAAACAAACAAACTCCGGCGGCAGAGGGAGGTTGAGGATCCGGAGGGATGCGAGAACCCCGCTGCAGACGGGCGGAAGCGCCGGGCCCGCTCCGAGTGGGAAAAAGCCCTCAAGGATCCCATTTTTCTTTGTGGTTCACCATTTTCACGGCTCACGAGGCTCGGACAGGCTGGCGGTGCCTTTAGGCTTTCCTCCTGTCCCGGAGGGTGACACCAAAGGGTGACTGTGGGTACCTGGGGTCATTCTTGCCCGCCCTGCTGATGGGAGCTCAGCTGGGAGCAGATTTTCATCCCAAATCCCACCTCTGGGACACGCAGTTGGGGGCATGGAGGAGTTGGGGAGGCATTAAAAGCCCAGTGTGGGGGTTCAGGCTGATTTTGGACTTTGTGGGGTGTGAAATGAGGGTTTTGGCGTTTTTCCCCCCGGTTTTCCAAAGGAAACCACTCCCAACACAGGTGAATGCTCTTTGCCACCTGCCCGGGAGGGTTTGTTTGAAGCCGTCTCCTCTCGTGCTTTGATCTTTGCTCTCGAAATCCTGGAATTCCCAATCCTGGCCCTGTTGGACGCAGCGGAGAGGGGGAAAGCTGTGGGATTGTTGGGTTTGGGGGGATGTGGAGACGCAGCAACAGCAGCGGGAAAATGGAGCAAGAACAGAGCAGATCCCCTTGAGGGCGATTTGGGATCAATATTCCAGGAGGAAGAAGCGCAGCAGCCCTGGAGAGGGGGGTCAGGGGAGCACTCAGCCAGGGCAGGAGGAGGGGCCGGGCCCGGCCCTAACGGGACTTTGGGGACGGAAAAGAGATGACGGCTGCAATTATGGGATGTGAGTTAAAGTGTAAAGGGGGCACTGCACTCTCCGGGAAAAACGGGAATCGGCTCCTTGGGAACGGGCCTGGAAGGGGAAAAGCCAGGCGGTGGAGCCTGGGGATGGGAATATTGGGACAGCTCTGCTGTTTCCGGCAGATCCGGCTGATTCCGCTCCTTTTCTGGGCTCTCCTCATCCCCACGGAGCACGAGGGGCTCCATCCATGGGGTACCCAAACCTCGGACACGGCGGTGTCCCAGGGCGTGGACGGGGCTTGGAGCAACCTGGGATAGAGGGAAGTGTCCCTGCCCGTGGGATTTCGGGTCCGTGCTGTGAATCCGTGGTTCTCTTCCCCATTTCCCCTCGGCTCTGGGGGCTGCGTGCTCAGGGAACAGGGCGAGGATGATGAGAACACGAATTCCATTGGCACGGGGCCAGGAGAGCCGGGCTAATTGGAAACAGACGGGAGTCTGGGGTGTCCATGAGCTCGGAATGATGGAAAAGTGGATCTGTGAGTCAGTGATTGGGTTTTTAACTCGATTACTGCGGCTGCTGATGCACAGACTCATCCCGACACCCCCGGCTCCCTCAGGAGCAGATCCGCAAGGAGGAGCCCAGAGCTGCCCTTCCCGCCCTGCCAGGCTCCTCCATCCTGGTCCTGGTCCAGACGGGGTCAGCATTCCATGACCCGGGAACTCCGCTCCCTTCCCTGGGCGCTCCTCACCCCAAAACAGAGCCAAGGGCGCTCAAAACCTCACTCGTGCTGTTTCCCACTTTCCCTGGGTCGCATCTTCCCAGGAAGAGCCGGAGCTGGAGCGAGGTCGCTGCTGAGCCCTGTGGGATGCGGGGGAGAGCCCGAAAGGCCGGGAGCTGCGGCCGCGCTCCATAAATCCCGCGGAGACGATGGACTTGCTTCATCTCCATTATCGCTTCCTTATGCACAAACGCACGGCAGCGCTGCGGCCGTGAATCATCTCCCGGCTGGGTCAGCAGGATCGGGAGCTGCTCCACGGATCAGCCTCTCCACGCCCTCTTTTCCTCCCGGGAAATCTGGGATCGGGGATTTTGGAGCCCCACACCTCGGGCATTTGGTGCAATGAGTTCCCCCCCATCGTGCTCAGCCCAGCGCTGGGGCAGAGCATCAGATCCTTCAGGCTCCAAACATCCCGGGATTCCCCCTGGAAGGGCCGGGAGCCGAGGAGATCCAGGGAAAAGGCTCCATCCCGAAGCTGCCGCAGCTTCCGCTCCTTTCATGCCCCGATATTTCTCCGGGGTTGTGCTCAGCTCCTCCTCCTCCCCATTATCCCCCCAATGTTTATTTTATGGGACCGCAACCCCGTCGTGTGCCGAGCTGGGGAGGTTTTCCCGGCCTGTATCCAGGGTGAGGGGCAGGATGCGGCTGGAACCGCCCCATCCCACCCCATGGATCTGTCCTCTCCACAACCCCACATTCTGCTCCTCCCAAACCCTCTTCTTCCTCCTGTTCTTCCTCATTTTTCTTAAACCCTCCCCGCTGGGGCAGCCTCGGGTGGGAAACGCCGGGTCCTGGCATTCCAGAGTCCTGGAGGAGTCGGCACATCCCGAGGGAGGACACGGGGGGTGCCAGAGGTGCCCTGGGCAGCCCCTCCCCAGCCGGGCCCCGCTCGGGGCGCTGGGGCAGCGGCGACCGCTGGTTTTAATTAAAAATTAAAATTAAAATGAAAATGAAGCGCTGCCCGCAGCTCCGGGACACAACGGCTCCGTCGCCAGGTGTCGGCTCGGCTGGCAGGGCTGGAATTCAGATGCCGATGTTGTTCTTTCCCTGGCACGGAGCAGCTCCTTCCTCCTCCTCCTCCTTCCTCCTCCTCCTCCTCTTCCTCCTCCTTCCTCCTCCTCCTCCTCCTCCTTCCTCCTCCTCCTCCTCCTCCTCCTTATTTCTCCTCCTCCTCCTCTTCCTCCTCCTCCTCCTGCCCTCCCAGCACCCCCGTGCCTGCAGGGACGCGCAGCGCTTCCACCCCGCCCTTCCCAGGGCTCCGGATCTTCGCAGGACCCTGGATCCCATCTCTCCATGCTGGAATCTTCCTGCCGGTGTCAGCCCAAGCCCTCATTAAGCGCCGCGTCCCCGCTGGAATAATTAATGACTCCTATTTATAACGAGCGCTCGCCCCTGCCCTTGACAGAGCCCCGGCTGCTCCCGCGGCCGCTGACACGGAGCTATTTTTACCCCTCTTCCCTGGAGAGGTTTCGCTCCCGATTCCAGCTGTGGGATTTAAAGGGACGCTGATGCTCCCGCCGCCCCCTTCCCGGAGCTCCAGGGGGATGAGCGGCGTCCCGGCAGGGAAAAGGCTCCGCGATTCCCTCGGATCGGGGAGTGGGTCTGGGTGCGGCAGGGGATGCTCCGTGCGGGAGGATGGGGGGTTGTTAATCCAGAGGGGTCGTGTCGATCCAGCCCTCCCAAGGAATTCCGTTTATTGCTGTCACTAAAAGATGGAGAAGAGCGGGATGAAGGGAAACCCGCGGGAGCAGCTGGGCAAACTCTTCCCAAGGAAAAAGTCCTGCTGGAAGTTGGGGATGTCCGAAGGAAAATCCCTTTTGGGGAGGATCTGTGTCCAAATGAGTCCCTGATGCTGTGAATCCCCTTTTTTCCCTGGATATCTGCTCCTGCCCAGGGTCAGGACACCGGGCTGGGCCTGCCGGGATCGGTGCCAAGGGATCCCGAGGCACCGGCTCCCGCTTCCCGGGAGAAATAGAACCCATCCTTCACTTCCACACCAGCTCTTTGGGATGCGGCTGCTGTGAATCCAGGAGGAAAAGCTGCTCTGAACTCTCCCTGTGATTCCCACGGCTCCGGAAGAGCAGCAGAATTCCCGTGCTCCCCAGCCTGGGTGCCAAAGCGCTCCCACAAACTTTGGAAATCCATGAGTCCAGCAGGGAAACGCCTCTCTGGGCAGGGCAGGAAGGAAAACGATCCAGCTTTTATGGGAATATAAATCCAGGGAATCTCAGCAGGGAGCTGAGAGGGGCAGGGAGAGCTTCCAGCATCCCACGGGATGCTGGTGGGATCTGCTGGGACAGCAGCTCCGGCTGGGGACAAAACCGTCCTCAATTAACTTGGGAACAAAACCTTCCTTAATTAACTTTTATTAGCACGTTTATCCTCCCATAACACACGCTGCGATATTCCTTATCAATCCCTGGGGATCCTCCCGCTCTCGGAGCCGCCACATCCCTGTCCCTGCCTGTGGGGACACCGGGATGTGCCCAGGTGGAGCGCGCAGGGGTTATTTTTACTAAAAGCCGCTGCCGGTCACCCTGGGCCGCGCTCCTGCTGCCATCCAGGCATGGAATGTCCCCTTCCCTCATCCCTGAGCGCTCCGGAGCGGCGGCAGAGCCCGGCAGGAATCATTCCCAAGGCAGGTTGAGCCATCTGGATGGGATGGGCCCTTCTGGCACGGCACGGGGGTTGTTAACACACAGCATATGCTCGCTTGGAAATTAATAATAATTTTCGGCTCTCACCAGCTGCTGGTAATTGGCTCCCCCTTCGCAGGGAGCAGCAGGGTGGAAATTCCGCCGCTTCCCGGCTCTAATGAGACGGATCCCAGGAAAGGTGGCGGCTCCGTGTGCCCCGTGCCACCGGGATGGGCACACGCGGGCACAGGGATCCCCTGGGGAAAGCTGGGCAGGGGCACGGAGGGAGCAGATCCCACCTGGATGGGAAGGGCAGCATGAAAATGCTGGAATGGTTTGGGTGGGAAGGGACTTTAAAGCTCATCCCGTTCCAACCCAAAGCATTCCAGGATTCTGTTCTCCCATCCCTCTGTGGGTGCTGCTGGAACAGCCCTGGACACAGGGAATCTGCTGGAGTGCCAGGACACAGGGATATAGATGGGATATTGGGAAGGAATTCCTGGCTGGGAGGGTGGCGAGGGGCTGGGAAGGAATTCCCAGAGCAGCTGTGGCTGCCCCTGGATCCCTGGAAGTGCCCGAGGCCAGGCTGGAGCAGCCTGGGACAGTGGGAGGTGTCCCTGGGCATGGCAGGGGTGGCACCGGATGGGATTTAAGGTCCCTTCCATGGGCAGAAACATCTCCCACTCTCCCAGGCTGCTCCAGCCTGGCCTCGGACACTTCCAGGGATCCAGGGGCAGCTTCTCTGGGGAGCCAGGGCCTCTCCAAGCTGCAGAATTCCCATCGTTCCCAGCAGTGCCGAGGGTGGGATTGCGCCTTCTCTCGCTGCCTGGGCAGGTGGGTGTCGGGATATTTATATTTCCTGACAAAATCCGCCTGCGGAGGAGCTCGGGAAGCACACGGAGCATTATTTTGGCTCAAACACCGCAGATCGAGGCAAAGGAACACATTAAACATTCACTTCCATGGAGACTCGGGAGAGATGAGGGCTTGGAAAAATCCCGGGATTCAAGCCAGGCTTTTAAACACATCCTGCCCTGAGAAGGGGGGAGCAGGGAGGGACAGGCAGGCTCTGGAATTCGGGATGTGGACACATCCTCTCATGATCCCGTTAATGGGATTCCCGTCATGGTACACGACCCAAAGAGCTCCAGTGTTTTCCAGGCCGGGCTGTCCTAACACAGTTTGAGCCTCCATCAAAAATTCCCGGCTGGAATTTGCCATGGAGGGATTTGGGGGCTCACGGGGCAGGGTGGGGACCCTTCCCCTGCTCCCATTAACCCCCAGCCCAGCAGGGCTGCAGAATTCCATACAAAATATGGATCTAGCAGCAGCATCCCATAAAAACAGCGATTCCCTGGAGCAGAACCAGCTGGAAATTGCCTTTCCAGAAGCTTTTCCACACCCTTGGCATGAGCCCTCCTTGTCTCCTCCGGGCCCCAGCAGCAAATCCGGCTGCTCCATCGATCCAGCTTTTCCCTTGCTCGCTCTCCTCTCCCATCCCATGGGGTCTCACTTCGGGATCTTATCCCAGTGGGAGGGTCCTGCCGTGCCCTCCTGCATCCCTCAATCCCACAGATTCTCCCCAAACTTTCCCTCCATCCCTGCATCCCTCGGCAGGATTTTGGTGCAACAGCAGCTATGGAGGGGTTTTTCCCAAAAAAGCCATAATTGTAAATATTCCCAGATATTTATAAGGGCGGGAAGGAGATGGAAGACAGAGGGCTGGGATCAGCCTGGGAATCCCTCCCAGAACGGGCAGGGGTCAGGGATGCTCCAGGTTGGGATCAGACTGGGAATCACTCCCAGAATGGGCAGGAGCCAGGGATGCTCCAGGTTGGGATCAGATTGGGAATTCGCTCCCAGAACAGTCAGGGATGCTCCAGGTTGGGATCAGATTGGGAATTCGCTCCCAGAACAGTCAGGGATGCTCCAGGCTGGGATCAGACTGGGAATCACTCCCAGAACAGTCAGGGATGCTCCAGGCTGGGATCAGATTGGGAATTCGCTCCCAGAACAGTCAGGGGTGCTCCAGGTTGGGATCAGATTGGGAATTCGCTCCCAGAACAGTCAGGGATGCTCCAGGCTGGGATCAGACTGGGAATCACTCCCAGAACGGGCAGGAGCCAGGGATGCTCCAGGTTGGGATCAGACTGGGAATTCGCTCCCAGAACAGTCAGGGATGCTCCAGGTTGGGATCAGACTGGGAATCACTCCCAGAACGGGCAGGAGCCAGGGATGCTCCAGGTTGGGATCAGACTGGGAATCACTCCCAGAACGGGCAGGAGCCAGGGATGCTCCAGGTTGGGATCAGACTGGGAATCACTCCCAGAATGGGCAGGGATCAGGGATGCTCTGGGCTGGCCGAGGTGCCCGGGATCGATGCCCAGCACGTTCCCCCCGGCCGATCCGTGGGCAGCAGAGGCTGCGGGATCAATGTGGGATGAAGGAATTACGGCTGCGGATGCGCAGCTTTTACGGCTTCCTTCCCAACAAAGTCCGGCCGTGTGGACTCCCGGTGATTGCCAATTAATTTTGCTGCAGCCCAGGGCAGGAAAGAGCCCAGTAGCCATGAACCTGCTTTTCCCTGGATCTGGAATGCTGCAATTCCCAGGAATGACCAGTCTGGGGATCCTCAAGCCGCCAAAAGGGCAGGGAAAAATAGGATGGGTGGATTTAGGAGCTTTCCCCCCGCTCCACCACCTCCACCTTCTCCTCACCTCCGTACATCCCACATCCCGAGGAGCTCCGGGAATGAGACAGGCGGAGAGAATCCAGACCTCCCCAATTAGCCAATTTTTCCTGAATGAAGGGCCCTGCTCCTGCCAGCTCCGGGAATGGGATTTCCATCAATCCCGGCCTGATGAGCTCCTTGTCACTCAGCACCTCTAATGCTCCCCGCTAATGCCGTTAGGGGCTCCTCGGCACGGCCCTAACGCAGTTTGCAGCTCCTGCTGGCGCCTGGGATTCGGCCGGAGCGGGAGAGCGAGCGCATCCCTAATCCAAGGAGACACTAATGGGAAAACGAGCTGCCTCCACGAGGTGCGCGGAGCCGCGGGGAAAATGGGAAAAATGCCCGGGAGCGGCATCTCCAGGCCTTGGGAAGCGTCCCCATCCCGGTTTGCAGCAGGTCTGTTCCTTGTTTTCCCCATCCCAGAGATTCCTGCACCCCTCTTTCCGTGCCTTGACTGTCCAAGCCTTCCCAGCCCACCCTTCCTTTGGGATTCTCCCTGTTTTCTCCACAGGGATACATCCCTGGTCCATTCCCAATCCCAATTTTCCCATTCTCTCCATCCCAGAGATTCCCACAGCCCTCACTCTGCCCCTCCAAGCCTTCCCAGCCCACCTTTCCCTTGGGATCCTCCCACTTTTCTGCCCCAGGGCTGCATCCCTGATCCCTTCCCCATCCTCTCCATCCCGAAGATCTCCTTATCCCACTTTCCTCGCTCTGCCCTTCCCAGCCCACCTTTCCCCTGGGATCCTCCCGGTTTTCCGCCCCAGGGCTGCATTCCTGGTCATTCCCAATCCCTATTTTCCCATCCCAAAGACTCCCACACCCCTCATTCCTCGCTCTGCCCCTCCAAGCCTCCCCAGCCCGGTTTTCCCTCGGGATGCTGCTCCGTGCCCTTCTCCATCCCGGGATGCGGCTCTGCCCCTGCTCCTCTCCTGGGAAGAGGCTCGGGAGCCCCTCGGAGCTCGGAACAAATCCCTGTTTTGCTTATCCCTGCTCTTAAATGATTCATAATCACATAACTCGATGAGGACAATAACTCCCAAATCAGATTAAATCTCTCCATTTGTCTGGAGCTTTGGGCTTTAATCTCTTCCCTCCCTCTTTTCCATTGATTTTTTTCCCAGCCCAGCCCCTCGCTGAGCCCTTCCAAGGGTTTTTCCAGCTTGGAATCCTCCTCACCCAGACTTATCCTCCAGGCCAGGTCCCCTTTTCCACCCTAAGCCGCATCCATGGGGATGGGGCAGGCAGGGGACGCAATTCCAGCACCAAAATTCAAAGAATTTCCCCCAATCCCTGCTGCTGCCTCTAAAACATGATCGGTGCCATTCCCAGTGATCCCTGGCTGCCCGCTACAGATCCCATAGGATTGGGAAGTGCAGCCTGGGAAGTCTTCCCATGTTTTTATAGGGCCGTTCCCGACGATCCCTCGTTAGCCTGGCTTCCCACAGGATCGGGAAGCGAAGCCTGGGAAGTGTTTCCATCCCTTTGGTTAAGGAAGGAAAACGGCGGAAGGAGCAGGGATGGAGCGGGAAGCTGGGCTGGCGGAGGGAGGGTTGTGTTAACTCTGATGAATAATTAATAACCCCCTAATGAGCGTTAATTAATTAATAATAACATGTGCTCAAGCGATCGATTCCCGATGAATGCCAGGAGTCCCCCTGGCTCCAGCTCGGGAATGCTCCTGGATTGAGTCCGGAGATGGGAACCAGCCCCGGGAACGGACAGGGACCGCCCCTTTTTTCCATGGGAATGGGTCTGGGAAAGGATGGGAAGCATCTCCCAAACCCCTTTCAGGGCACGGCAATGATTTTCCTTGGTCCTGTGTGGAAAACTGTGCTGGAAATGTGGGATTTTTCTTTATTCGGGCCCAATTTTAGGTGTTTTTCCCACCTGGAGCGGGATCCCACCTGCGCATCCCATTCCCTTCAATCCCGCCCGGGATGCAGCGATGGATACGGAGCTTTAATCAGCGTCTCTCATTAAAAGCACTTAATTTGCCTTATTAAAATCCGCCCTTTGGATTCGCGGGATCCAGGAAATGAACCGGAGCACCTGAGCGTTCCCTTTGATTGGGAGAGATTATAAATAATTCATGGCATGTCTGCGCTTTCCATGGAAAACCTGATGGGGTGGTGAGGAACTGGGATCCCGAGGTCTCTCCGGGGTGGGGATGGAGCTGGGGGGGTCCAAGGTGTCCATGGAGGGTCCCAGCAGGATCCAGGTGCCAGGGAAATACCCATGGGGAATTGGGATGGGTCTGGTTGAGGGGCTGGATGTATCCAAGGAAAGGCTGGAGGTGGTTGGGAAGAGGAGGAGGAGGAAAGGGAGGATGACCCAGAGGCTGTGCACTGGTTTGTACTGGTTTGTACTGGTTTGTACTGGGAGGACTGGAGCCAGCCGTGAAAATCTCCATGAAAATAAAGCCCAGTATTCCATCTGGAATCCAGAGGGGCTGGAAAGGGGGGCTATAACAGGAATTAAAAACAAAAGTGTGGCTGGAACAGCGGGAATTTGTGGGATTGCTGAGAGAGGAGCTGGAGGGACCTTCGGACAGGGAAGGACCTGGCCCTGCCGCGGCACTAGAACGTACTGGGAGCACTGGGAGCACTGGGGGCACAGCGAGCCTCGGCTGTGGGATCTGAATGCCTGGGGATGAGCATCGTCCATCCCATGGGGTGGGAGCTGCATCCCGGGGGATCTGGGATGTCCATCCCTGGAATGAGCATCGTCCATCCCATGGGGTGGGAGCTGCATCCCGGGGGATTCCGGGTGCGCATCCCTGCCGAAGTGCGCCAACCGAGCATCCCAGGCCCATTCCCGCCCCAGCTGCCTCTGGAAGTGCATCCCGGGGGATGTGGGGGGGGCAGAGCCGCTGCTCCCGAGGCTGCGCTGGGTGAGGAGCGGATTTGGGGTCCCGGGGCTGCGGCTGCGGGGCTGCGGGGGGACCCCTGCCCGGGCACCGCCCGTCCGGCGGGCTCGCACTGCCCTCCAGTGGGCGCATCCCGCTCCCAGCGCTGCCCAGCTGTCCCCTGCCGCCACCTGGATGTCCCCTGCCGCCACCCAGCTGTGCCGCACCGCTGCCCAGATGTGTCCCCGTGCCCCCTCCCCAGCCACGGGTGCGCTGAGCTGGGCTGGTCTCAGCCCAGCCGGGGCTGGGGTAAAGCCCGATCGGGGCATTTGGGGTGTCCCCTCCTCCCGTCCCCCCGCTCCCGCTCACTGCAGGTTCCTCTTCTTGGCCCCCTTGAGGGCCACGTTGTCGTACTCGTTGTCGCCGAGCCACTCCTTGCCCTGCAGCAGGAAGGGCTGGCGGAGCGGGACCGGCCTTTTGGGGACGGCGTAGTCATCGCGCTGCGGGTTGTAGGGACAGCCCTGCCCGGGGGGCTCCTCGGGGGCCGCCTGCAGCCTCCACGCCTCCCCCTTCACCTCCTCGGGCTCGTCGTACACGGAGAGGGCGCAGAGAGCCTCGGGCTCGTCGTAGATGTGCTCGGGTTTGGGGGCAGTGGGGCGGCCGGGGGGCTGCCGGCCCCTCTCTGCCTCCCTGGGGCCACTCGGGGGCTCGGGGAGCCCCTCCTGGGGACAGCCCAGGCCGCCGAGCTGGCGCGCCAGGAAGGACTTGGCGATGGTGTCGAAGGGAACGGCGTACTCGGACTCCACCTTGGCACCGTCCTGCCTCCAGCCCTTCTCCGGCACCGCCGGCGCATTCCCGCGGCGCAGGGAATCGCAGGGCTCGGCGTAGGGAAAATCCGCACCCCGCGACGCCTGGAAGGGCCCCGAGGGCTCCCCAGCCCCGGGCGGCATCCCCGCTTTGGCCTTCACCCCCTTCCCCTCCCCTTTGGGCACCTTCCCCTCCCCAGAGGGGCACTTGGGCTCCTCGTGGCCCTGTGCCCAGCTGGGCGTCCTGGCGTGGTCAAGCGGCCGTGGGGCTTCGTCCGCGGGGCCCCCCCAGCGCGTCCCCTCGGCCCCCCGGCCCCGCTGGACGTCGATGGCCGCCTCGATGGCCTGGAAGATCTCGTTGCCTTGCCTGGTGTCGAACTCGAAGTTGCCCTCTCCGGACGCGCAGCGCCGGCCGGCCTCGAAGGAGAAGGTCACCTGCGGGGGGCTGGGGTCAGTCCCCACGCCACGGCCACGGCCACGGCCACGGCCACGGCCACGGCCATGGCCAGCCCGGCCTTCCCGCACCCCACTGACCTTATCCCGGCCGAAGCGGCGCAGGAAGCGGTAGGGCCAGCTGTACAGGATCTCCTGGCTCTGGAGGTGCCGCAGCTCCAGCGCCTCCTCGCCGGCCCTCAGGATGCAGCGGCCCCGGAGGCGGCAGCGCTGCGACGACGGCGTCACCCTCACTGTCACCTCAAACACCTGCTCCAGGCTGGCTGGGGATGGACAGGGTGGACACTGGACACGTGTCCCACCCCACAGAGGGGCCAGAGTGACCCCTCAAGCCAGAGCAATCTGCTCCAGGCCAGCTGGGGATGGACAGGGTGGACATTGGACACGTGTCCCACCCCACAGAGGGGCCAGAGTGACCCCTCAAGCCGGGACAACCTGCTCCAGGCCAGCTGGGGATGGACGGGGTGGACACTGGACATGTGTCCCACCCCGCAGAGAGGCCAGGGTGACCCCCCAGCCGGGGCAGCGGTGTCCGGCTGATAAGGGCTGGACAGCTCCGGCCACTGCCGATAGCGCAGCACAGCCAGCGCCGCCAACCGCAGCAGGAAGAGGTTTTTGGGGAGGAGATTTCGCCTCCCACGCAGCAGCCCCAGCCCCGCTCCTCCTACCTTTGCCCCGGGAGCTGTACAGGGAATTTTCCTCCATGGAGAACTCGCCCTTGGTGCCCAGCGAGCCCGGCGGGCCCTCCTTGGCCGCTGCTGGCTCCTCCCGGCTCCTCTGTCCGGGGAAAGCGCACAGGTGAGGGGTCCCATCCCTCCCAATGGATCCCACCTTTCCCAAGCCCATTATCCCGCTTTTCCCGGCGCGTACCGGGAACGCCAGCTCGCACAGCCTCTGGATCCAGTCGGCCGCCTCGGCGCTGTCGGCAGCCAGGAGGAATCGCCGGTCCGTGGTCTCCAGCAGGAAGGGGACGGTGTCCTTGGGACAGGTGGCATCGCCGCCCGCCTCGGCCACGTGGACGCAGTCGCTGAGCCGGACCAGGCGCCGGCCACCCTCGGCCTTGCGCGGCCTCTCCGCCGGCCCCGAGCCCTCCAGCAGCTCCAGGCGGGCCGTGGAGCAGGAGCTCTCCCGGTACAGGACACCCCAGAACTTCTTCCATTTCTGCCGTGGGGAGAATGAATCAGTGGGGTTTTGCCTTCCCAGGAGGGTTTTATCCTTCCAGGAATTTTTATCCCCTCGCGATCATGCAGGACCCCAAGGCAGGACAAGGGTGCAAAGCCCTGCAGGGTCCTGCATCGCAGCCAGGACTGGCTGAAGGTGGGGGTGAGATAAATTGGGGTTTAAAAATCCCTGGATAAACATCCCTGGCATGCAGCAAGGCCTTTCCAGCACCAGCAGCATCCCAGGCTCACCCAATCCCAACTCCAATCCCAACCCCTCATCTGCAGCCCCCCACAGCCCTGAACGACTTCCAGCTCCTTTTTTCTTCCATTTTCCCTAAAAAACCCAACTTTTCGACTCTCCCCTGGCAGGAGCAGCAGTTCCAGGTCCCGGAGCGTGGGAGGCCCCACAGCAGAGGGGAAGTGGGGGCAGGGGAAGTCAGCCCCAAAACCGGCGGCGAATCCTCCCCGGCAGCTCCGGGGCCCGCGGGCCGTGCCGGGACACGGCTCCCTTTTCCCGGGATGGGATGTTGGGATCGCTGCCCTTCCCGTGGCGTGGATCCCCTCGGGATGGGGTCCACGGGGAGCAAAACCCGGGAGAGGAGCAGGAGAGGCCCCTCAGCTCCTTCCCCTCAGAGCCGTTGCCCAACCCCGGCCTCGATGAGCGGCGGAAGCAGCGCGGCTTCGGGGGCCACAGCTGTCACCCACCGGGTGGAGCTGCCACCAAATGTGGCTTTGGGGGTCACTTCCGTCACCCCGTGGCTCTGGGGGTCACATCCGTCACCCAGCGTGGCCCTGGGGGTCACATCCGTCACCCAACGTGGCTCTGAAGGTGGCATCTGTCACCCCTCGGCTCTGGGGGGGGTTGTAGCTGTCACCCATTGTGGTTCTGGGGGTCACGTCTGTCACACAAGGCAGCTCTGGGGGTCACATCCAGCACCCAACGTGGGGCTCGGGGACACATCTGTCACCCCCCCTGGTTCTGGGGGGTCACATCAGTCACCCGTTGTGGCTCCGGGCCACACGGGGTCACATCTGTCACCCCGTGACTCTGGGGGTCACATCTGTCACCCCGTGGCTCTGGGGGGGGTTGTAGCTGTCACCCATTGTGGTTCTGGGGGTCACATCCCTCATCCCCCTGGCTTTGGGGGTTGGATTTGTCACCCACTGTGGCTCTGGGAGTCACATCCGTCACCCAGCGTGGCTCTGGAGGTGGCATCTGTCACCCCTCAGCTCTAGGGTCACATCCGTCACCCCCAGCTCTGCAGAGCCTCTCTTGGGGGGTCCCTACAAAGCACCCCCAGCACCTCCCGTTCCCCCTCCCCCCCCCGCGCTGCCTGAAGGGACACTGAGCATCCAACGGGTGGGATCACCCCATTCCCATGGGATTCACCCCCGGACCCCACATCCCAACGCCCCCGTGGCTTTCCAGGACCCCCCGAATCCCCCTGACCTTCCCGAAGGTTTGCTGGAGCTGGAGGTAGATCCCGCCCTGCTTCACCACCGGCTCCTCCATCCGAGCACCTCCGGCATGTCCGGCGTGTCCGGCGTGTCCGGAGTGTCCCCCGGGGGTCCCTCGGGGCCGCGTCCCCTCCCCGGTGCCACCGGGGCCGGCTCAGCTCGTGACGTGCTCAGCTCGGGCTCCGCCGTTTCCTCTGCTGGCGGTGGCTTCCTGTGGGTCCCCACGCGGGGACAGGGACACGGGCGTGGCACCGCCGGACAGGTGGGTGTGGCACTGCTGGACACGCCCGCGTGCCACCCTGTGGTGCTGCTGGGCACTGGGCAGGGCACTGGACACTGGGCAGGGCACTGGGAACTGGGCACTGGGAACTGGGACATGGGAACTGGGCACTGGGCACTGGTCCTGGGCACTGGGAAATGGGCAGGGCACTGGACACTGGGCACAGGTGCAGGACAGTGGGCACTAGGAACTGGGTACTGGACACTGGGCACAGGTGCAGGACACCGGGAACTGGTCACTGGGCAGGACACCGGGAACTGGGCACTGGGAACAGGGAACTAGGCAGAGCACTGGGCACTGGGCATTGGGAACTGGGAACTGGGCACTGGGCACAGTTGCAGGACACTGGGGCAGGACGCCGGGCACTGGGCAGGGCACTGGACACTGGTGGAGGACACCGGGCACAGGACACTTGGCAGGGCACTGAGCACCAGTGCAGGACACTGGGCACTGGGCAGGGCGCAGGACACTGGACAAGACGCTGGTCACCGGCTAGGATACTGGGCAGGACACTGGGCACAGGGGAGGGCACTGGACACTGGGCACTGGGCACAGGCCACCGGGCACAGGCCACCGGGCACAGGCCACCGGGCGCTGGGCAGCCCCGCCACGGCCCTGCCAGGCTTTTCCCACCTGGGAAATGGTCCCGGGGGTGCCCCGGGGGGCGGCGACCCCCCAGCCGTGCCCCTGCCCAGCATCCCAGTCCAAACCAGTGCTCCCAGTGCGGGCGGTGGAGCCATGGGAGGGGGGGGTTGGGGGGAAATGGGGAAGGTGAGGGCGAGGAGGGGGAGGGGGAGGAAGAGGTTTTGAGGCTGCGGCAGCGCGGGGAGGGAAATGGGGGATGGGGGAACTGGGAGCACTGGGGCAGGGCAGACACTGGGGCTGGGCTGCGGTAACTGGGAGCACTGGTGCGAGGGCCTGGGGGCGGGGCACCGAGGGCACCGGGGGCACTGGCCCTACTGGTGTCAGTGGTCACATGGTAACACTGGTTATACTGGGGGCACTGGGGGCACTGGCCCTACTGGTGTCAGTGGTCACATGGTGACACTGGTTATACTGGGGGCACTGGGGGCACTGGCCCTACTGGTGTCAGTGGTCACATGGTGACATTGGTTATACTGGGGGCACTGGGGGCACTGGCCCTACTGGTGTCAGTGGTCGCACTGGAGGCACTGGAGGCACTGGTTATAGTGGGGGCACTGGCCCTACTGGTGTCAGTGGTCGCACTGGTGACACTGGAGGCACTGGTTATACTGGGGGCACTGGGTGTGCTGGTCACCCTGGTCACAGTGGTGTCGCCGCTGTCGCCGCGGTCGCGGGGGTGCGCGGCCCCTTTAAGGCCGTGTCAACAAACCCCGCTCGCGCCCCTCCCTCCTTCCCCCGCGCCGCGCCGCCGCCGTGACGTCAGACGCCGCGCGCCGCGCGCGCACCGGGGGCGTGGCCCGGGCGCTGTGGGCGAGTCCCGGCGCCGCGCGCAGGCTCCGCACGGGCGAGGAGGCGTGGCCTGGGCGGGGGCGGGGCGTGGCCTGAAGCGGCGCGCGCACCCCGAGGGGCGTGGCCACCGCCTTTGTGGGCGTGGCTTAAGCGGCGAGGGGCGTGTCCCTTCGGCGCGCGCAGGCGCCGGATAGGCGGGGCGGGCGCAGGGGGCGTGTCCTTCCGGCGGGCGCATGCGCGGGAGGGGCGGGGCCGCGCGCGGGGGGCGGGGCCCGGGCGGCGGGGGGGGGGCGCGTCCCGGCGCGGCGCATGCGCGGTGCGGGCGGCGGCGCGGGGGGACGCGGTGGCGCCGGGCCCGGCGCAGGCGGGGGCGGAGGCGCGAGCGGAGCATGAATGGGGCAAGATGGCGGATCATGTGCAGGTGAGCGCCGGCCGCGCCGCGGGGCTCCTCCGGGCTCGCCCGCCGCCCTCCCGGCACCCCCGCGCCGCCCCCCCGCCCCGCGCGGCCGAGCCCCGCACGGCCAGGCCCGGCCAGGCCCGGCGCGGCCCAGGCGGCGGCGGCCCGCAGGCCCCGCTCGCTGAGGAGGTGTCGCCGCCGCCTCCGCGGCCTCTCGGTGTCCCCCCCGTGTCCCGGTGTCCGCGCCGTGTGTCCCTGTGTGTGTCCCTGTGTCCCCACCGTGGATCCCCCCCGGCCGCCGGCGGCTCCTCCCGTCCCCGTCGTGTGTCCCCCGTGTCCACGCCGTGTCCCCCCGGCCCCATCGCGTGTCCGCCGGTGCCTCCCGGTGTCCCCCCGCCGTGTGTCCCCGTCCCCACCGTGTCCCACACCCGTGTCCCCGCTGGGTCTCCCTGCTCCCAGCTGTGTCCCCCCACATCTCTCTGCCCCCTCTCTCGCCGCCGCTGTGGGGTCCCGGTAAGGAAATATTTGGGAAAAGGCCGCTCAAATCCCGGTTTTCCCCTCGGAAAGCAGCAGCCAGGCCCCCGCTGTCAGCCGCTGCCCCTGTTCCTCTCACCCGGGGTTTTTGGGGGATCAGCTCCCTGGTCTCGCTGTTGGCATTCGCGTCCTTGTGGGGATCCTTGGGATGTGTTTGGATCGTATTCCAGCGGGGTCCGGATCGGTTTGCAGCCGTGTGGGGACCTGGAGTTGGGGGAAGGTGTTTAATGAGTGTTCAGAGTGAAAGCCGGAGGGGAGAGGTTCGTGGGGCGGGAGCCGGGAGGGAAATCAGGGATGGCAGCGGCTTCCAGGCTGGATTGGAGGGACCAAAACCCCTCTGAACGGGCCCAAAACCCCATGGAAAGTGTCCACAGACCCTCTGAAAATTACCTAAACCCTCTGAAAATTACCTAAACTCTCCGAGAGAGACACAAATCCCTCTGAAAGGGACCTAAAACCCTCGGAGTGGGACCAAAACCCGCTCAGAAAGAGACCCAAAACCCCAAGGAAGGGGCTCAAACCCCCTCTGAAGGAACACAAAACCCTTTGAAAGGGTCCCTCAACTCTTTCGATGGGACCTAAACCCTCTGAGAGCACCCCAAAACTCACTGAAAGGGACCCTAAAACCTCTGAAAGGGACCCAAACCCTCTGAAATTTGCTCTAAAACCTTTGAAAGGGACCCAGAATGCCTCTGAAGAGTCCTTAGACCCTCTGAAGGGGACCTTAAACCCTCTGAAATGGACCTAAAATCCTCTGTAAGGGACCCAAACCCCCTTGGAAAGAGACCCTAAACCTTCGGAAAGGGCCCAAAATCTGCTGAAAGGGACCCTAAACCCTGTGAAAGGGACCCAAAACCCTCTGAAATTGACCTCAAACCCTGCGAAAGGGACCCCAGACCCTCTGAGATTGACCCCAGACCCTCTGAAGGGACCCCAAACCCTCTGAAATTGACCCCAAATCCTTTGAAATTGACCCCAGACTCTCTGAAGGAATCCCAAAGCCTCTGAAATTGACCCCAAACCCTGTGAAAGGGACCCCAGACTCTGTGAAAGGGACCCCAAACCCTCTGAGATTGACCCCAGACCCTCTGAAATTGACCCCAAACCCTGTGAAAGGGACCCCAAAGCCTCTGAAATTGACCCCAAACCCTGTGAAAGGGACCCCAGACTCTGTGAAAGGGACCCCAAACCCTCTGAGATTGACCCCAGACCCTCTGAAATTGACCCCAAACCCTCTGAAATTGACCCCAAACCCTCTGAAATTGACCCCAAACCCTGTGAAAGGGACCCCAAACCCTCTGAAGGGACCCCAGACCCTGTGAAAGGGACCCCAGACCCCGTGAGGAGCCGCTGCCGCCGCTGTCGGAGGCAGCCGAAGTCGAACCAGGCGCAGCTGGGGGTGGTTTTTGCATCGTATTTTGGTTGAGCCGGCGCTGGATTTGCATGGAGGCCAAAACCTTGGATAAACTTGGATAAACTGGAACGCCTGGGAGTTATTTATTATCCCTGGAACTTTGGGAATAAATCAATCCCGGGAACCACGAGGGTGAGCAGTTTATTAACCCGGGAGAGAGGCAGGTTGGCCGGGAATGTGGTTGGGAATTGTGTCCTGGGAAAAGATCCCATGGGAAGAGAGGGATTGCTGCATGATTAACCAGAATTTTCCTGCAGGGAAACAATCCCGATTTTCCTTGGGATGCAGCCGGAACTCGGCTTCAAATCCGGGTTTTCCGTGTTAAATCTTGGATTGAGCAAGGTGGAAGTTGGAGCTGGAGGGGTTGGGATTGTTGTGCTCGGCGGGGTTAAAGTTTAACAGCAGAACTTTGGGAGATGTTCCACGGCTGGAAAAGGGATTTGCAAACTCGCAGCACCCGGAATTGCGGTGTGGGAAAAACGGAGCTGAAAATGGGAGCTGGATGGGGTTTGGGGAGGGGTTTGGAGTGACGGGAAAAGGGGAAAGGGGTTGGAATGGGAAGAGAGGAGGTTTACATGGGATTTTGGGAAGGAATTCTTCCGCTGTCCCAGCTTATCCCAACCCAGCCTTGGACACTTCCAGGGATCCAGGGGCAGCCACAGCTGCTCTGGGAATTCCATCCCAGTCCCTCCCCACCCTCCCAGCCAGGAATTCCTTCCCAAAATCCCACAGAAATCTCCCCTTTCCCAGTGGGAAGCCATTCCCTGGGTCCTGTCCCTCCATGCCTTGTCCCCAGTCCCTCTCCAGCTCTCCTGGAGCCCCTTTAGGCCCTGCAAGGGGCTCCAAGGTTTCCCTGGAATTTCCCTTCTCCAGCTGAACATTCCCAGCTCTCCCAGCCTGGCTCCAGAGCGAGCAGTGCAGAGGTGTTTTTATGGAATAAGCTTTGGGAACG
This sequence comes from Corvus hawaiiensis, assembly GCF_020740725.1. Taxonomy (NCBI): domain Eukaryota; kingdom Metazoa; phylum Chordata; class Aves; order Passeriformes; family Corvidae; genus Corvus; species Corvus hawaiiensis. The sequence continues at coordinate 2,214,350 of NC_063239.1, read as the reverse complement.
GATCTTGGTTTAATGGGAACAGGGATTTGGGAATAAATCCCAGCTGGCAGCAGCCGGGCAGGGTTTGGGAAGTTGGGAAAATCCTGCTGCTGCTTCCTGAGAGCTTCGCTTTGGGTGGCAAATATTCCCAGAGGAACTTTGGGAGTTGTGGTGGAGCCCAAATCCAGTTTTAGGGATTTGTTCCTGGTCTGGCGGAGCCCAAAAAGATTTTCCATGGATTTTACCTGGCGTGGTGGAGCCCAGAAAGATTTTTCCTGGATTTTATTTGGTGTGATGAAACCTAAATTCATTTTTTATGGATTTTACCGGATGTGCTGGAGCCTTAAAAGATTTTTTTATGGAATTGTATCTGGTTTGGTGAAGCCCAAAAATATTTTTTTATGGATTTTACCTGGTGTGAAGAAGCTCCCAAAAATTTTATGGATTTTACCTGGAGTGATAGAGCCCAAATCCATTTTTTTAGGGATTTTTCCTGGAGTGAAGAAGCCCAAAACCACTTCTTACGGATTTTACCTGGAATGATGAAGCCCAAATCCATTTTTTTAGGGATTTTACCTTGTGTGATGAAGCCCAAAAATTTTTCCATGGATTTTACCTGGAGCAGTGGAGCCCAAATTAATTTTTGATGGATTTTTCCCAGTGTGAAGAAGCCCCAAAACCACTTTTTACGGATTTTACCTGGAATGGTGAAGCCCAAACCCGTTTTTTTAATGGATTTGACCTCATTTTCATCCTGAAAAATCAGAAATTCTGGGAACTGCGAGTGATCCCTGCAGGTTTTGGTGGGAATTTTGTGCTCGGAGCTGCTTCCCTGGCTCTCCAAAGGGAAATGTCTGGGAACAAAGGATGCAGTGATGGGAATGTAGGAGAGCGGGATCAGATGATCCGGGTGCCTGGGAAGGAAAATCCTTCCAGAAAATTATTCCAGCACCAACTTTTCTGCAAATAAACAGCTCTTGGAATGAATATTTTTGGGATTTTCCAAGTTTTGGAAGCATCACTTGATCCTCCTTGGAGCGGAGGAGGCAAGGGGGGGGTCATAAATCCCATTTTTTTTTCCTCTTTGGAAGCAGATTTTCCCATTTTTCCTTTGAATTCCACTTCCTGACGTGGTTTCCATGCTGCTGCCCCAAGGTGGGATGCAATTCCATGGGGATATTCCTCTCTGGGATAGGGATGGATCCTGGGGCTGTGCTGGATGTTTCCTTTGCCTTGGATTTGGGAAATCTTGGAATGATTAAAAGTGGTCACTTCCATTGGCTGGAAAGGGATAGGGAGAAGGTACCAGGATGTCCTGGAAGCTGAAATGGAGGAAATTTGGGATACTGGGAGGTACCAGGATGTCGTGGAAGCGGAAATGAAGGAAATTTGGGATACTGGGAGGTACCAGGATGTCCTGGAAGCTGAAATGAAGGAAATTTGGGATACTGGGAGGTCCCAGGATGTCCTGGAGGGATTTAAAATCCACCTGGATGTGGCATTTTGGGAATGTTCAGTGGCAGCCTTGGCACTGCAGGGAGAACTCTTGGATTTGGATCTTGGAAGTGTTTTCCAACCCAAATTCCATGATTTTCAGGCTGAGGTGGCTGCTGGGAATAGGGAAATCAGGGATCTGACACCTCAACAGTCCGAATTCCTTGGAAAATGAAGAGCAGGGAGAAGCCAGGAAGGAGATCCAGGGGGCTCTGGGTTCAATTCCAGCTTTTCCAGAGGTTGCACCACCCGGGCTTGACCGGAAAACCAAATCCAGTAATTCCAGGTGGTCTTTTCCAAGACTTCAGCCTCATGCTGCCCCATCCCGGTGTTGCGGTGGAATTCCTGTGGGAATTCCTGTGCCCTGTTTGTGGACCCAGTGATTGCAGGAGTTACAGTCCAAGGACACCCCGCTGGAAAAGGCTGGAAAAGGCTGGAAAAGGCTCATTCCTGGATTCCCTTCCAGCCGCAGGGAGCTGGAGATGATTCCCAGTGCTCACTTCACTCCTTCCCAAAGGAATTCCTGCCCAATATCCCACCCAAATCTCCGCTTTCCCAGTGGGAAGCCACTCCCTGGGTCCTGTCCCTCCATCCCCTCTCCAGCTCTCCTGGAGCCCCTTCAGGCCCTGCAAGGGGCTCGGAGCTCTCCCTGGAATTTCCCTTCTCCAGCTGAACATTCCCAGCAATCCCAGCCTGGTCGATGTTCCTTAGGCATAAAATATTGGAGGACAAGGAAAAACTGATAAGGGATTGTTGCCAGTGCTGAAAGAGAGGAAATTTATGGCATGGTGGGAAGAAATTCCTGGCTGGGATGGGATTCCCAGAGGAACTGGAGCTGTCCCTGGATCCCTGGATGTGCCCAAGGCCAGGTTGGGATAATCTGGGATCGTGGAAAGCGTCAGCATTGGGATTTAAGATCCTCCCAACCCAAACCATCCTGGAATTCTCTAGCACCACTTTGGATTCATTGGAATTGTATCCAGGGCTGGTTTTCCCTGTGGGCAGAGGTTCCAGATATTCCAGAGGCTCCGGAGGCTCCCAAGGCCTGCTGGCTCCCCGTCCTCTCCTTATCTGCGTCCCCCAGAGCTCCCTCCGGCACAATCGTCCCGGCAGTGCCGCTCTTATCTCGGAGCGGGACCTGCCCAGGGAGCACCGGGAATGACCCCAATTCCTGCCCATTCCAGCCTGGAATAAGCCTGGCTCGGATGCTCCTGGTGGGATTCAAACATCCTGAAAATTTCATGGAATGAAGGATCAGGGAAGCTCAGCTGCTCTGCCTGGTTGTAATAAGGAAGTCAGGAAGAAAGTGAAGGAATTTGTTGGTGAGAATTCCCAAAAATTGGAGTTTTCATCGGGGTTTCTTTGGTTGGATTGCAGTTAGCAGGAATTTGGTGGGGTTTTTTTCCCTTGGATATTTGTGCACATGAAATTAACAAATAAAACGATGGAAATTTAATGGAAATTAAGGATGAAACCTCCCCAAATTTCCAGGGATTTCAGCTTTCCCTTGGAGCTGCTCTCCTGGGATTTGGGGCTTTTTCCACGTGTCCTTAAATTCCCCTCATCCCACAGCCCCCTCCGAGCTCCGTATCCAGAGGAATCCTGTGGAAGGAAATCAGGGACACAGCACTAAAACCTGGGATTTGAATCCCCCTGGGAATAATCCAGCACTTTCCTTCCCTGCTGGATTCACTCCTGGATAATTCCTTGCTTTTCCTGTGATGTTTTCCACGGGAATTCCGGGCTTTAATTCCCTTGTGAGGGACCGTGGATTGTTCCTGCCTTTGGGAATTGTGTCCCTGTTTTTCCCGTGGCTCCGAGGGAGTTAATTCCCGGGATCCATGGGAAGGCTGGCACGGATCAGGCAGAAACAAGGGAGTTTTGTCCCTGCCAGTGTCACACAAAAGCGGCTTCCAAGTCAGGAATCGCTGGGAATCGTTCCTTGGAAGTGGGAAGAGAAGTGGCCGCAGGGAAAGCCCCATTCCCAGGTTTCTCCCGGAATTCCTGCACAGGGATTGGAAAATTGTAAAAACTTGGGGGGTTTTGTCCCAGAATCGTTGGAATTTGTGGGATGTGCTTCATCCTTCTCCTGCTGAGGAGGTGGAGCTGCTTCCCAGGGATTCTTGTGCGGGCCAGGGAATGGAAGTGAAGCTGTTGGAGCAACATTTTCCATGAGATTATTCCCAAACAAATGAAAATAACAAGGAATCACAGCTCTGGGATGGGATGAAAAAGAAGAGAATTATTCCAGAGGGTCCCTCTCCGTGTTTCCCGGTTATCCTGGCAGCACAGATCCCAAATTCCCGGTGGTTTTGGCCTGGAATTGCCGTGTAGGGAATGTTCCCTGCTGCATCCACCGGCTCATCCCGGAGCCTCATCCCAAACAACCTCTCCCGAAAAGAAATCCCACAGCCAGCGCTCTCCTGGTTTTTGGAAAAGCCCAAAATTCCCAGCTTGGAATGATCCCCCCTGGAAAGCTCCAGGTGGGAACAGCTGCTCGTTAATCCAGCAGGAAAATCCCCAGGGAATGTTTGTATCCAGCTGCAAATCCGCGCTTTAACTGGGACACCTCGGGTGTCACCGGGGGGGAGCATCCGCCCCGATCCCATTTCCTGGGAATATGTTCCGGCTGTCTGAGCACTCGGGAGCTGCCTGGTGGTTTTCAATCCCTTTGGAGGCGTCCAGGGAGGCTCCATCCCGTTCTCCTTCCGTTCCTGCTCCAGGGGGTTGGGATGCGGTGATGGAGGAGGTTCAGGGGGAGCTCCTCCCGCTGTCCTGGGGTGCTGAGGGACAGTGGGAATTGGGAATGCCCATCCCAAACCGTTCCGTGATTCCATGAAATCCTTTATGGCTCCGTGCAAAGGGAACACGAGCTGAGTTTGGGAGGAATTTGACAGTGTGAAGTTCAGGATATCGGGAAGGAATTCCTGGCTGGGAGGGGCTGGGATGGAATTCCCAGGGAAGCTGTGGCTGCCCCTGGATCTCTGGAAGTGTCCAAGGCCAGGCTGGGATAACCTGGGATAGTGGGAGGTGTCCCTGCCCACAGCAGGGGATGGGAATGGATGGGATTTAAGGTTCTTCCAAACCAAACCAGTCTGTGATTCCATGGAAGAGGTGAAAATGAGAGGAATTCCCCTGTAGGGAATTCCATAAATCCAACAGAACAACAAAAGGGAAAGGGGGAACTGGGGAAGGGGGAAGGGAAAGGGAAGGGGAAAGGGAAGAAAAGGGGAAGGGGAAAGGGAAGGGAAGGAAAGGAAAGGGAAAAGGGAAAGGAAAGGGGAAAGGGAAAGGAAGGGAAGGGGAAAGGGAAAAGGGAAGGGAAGGGGAAAGGGGAAGGAAAGAAAAGGGAAAGGAAGGAAAGGGGAAATGTTACAGCGGGCCCCCAACAGGGAAAGGAAAAGGAAAGGGAAAAGAAGGAAAGGGGAAAGGTGGGGGAAGGGGAAAGGAAAGGGAAAGGAAGGAAAGGGGAAAGGTAAAGGAAGGGAAAGGGAAAGGAAAGGGAAAGGAAAGGGAAAGGGAAAGGAGAAGCTACGGAAAGCTCAATTTGTGTGTGCACAAACACAACACCGGGGGTGACAGTGCAGAGGACTCGCCTTCCATCCCTTCCATCCCTTCCATCCCTAAATTTTTAGCTCTCCCTACATTTCCAGGTGTGCCCAAATGCCGTTTTTCCGTGTTTTCCAGAGCCTGGCCCAGCTGGAGAACCTGTGCAAGCAGCTCTATGAGACCACGGACACGGCCACGCGCCTGCAGGCCGAGAAGGCGCTGGTGGAGTTCACCAACAGCCCCGACTGCCTGAGCAAGTGCCAGCTGCTCCTCGAGAGAGGCAGCGTGAGTGCATCCCCAGAGATCCCCCAAAAGCCTGGAATTCCAGCCTTGGATGAGGGAATTGCCCCCAGCCCCGAGCGCAGCTTTTGGTGTTCGTAAACGGCGCGAGAAATCCGAGCGAGGCGGTTCCTGCTGCGGGCAGCCGGGGTTGGAGGTGGAATTGCAGCTTCCAAGCTGGAATTGGGGTTTCTGGTTGTTCTTCCCACTGGCACAGGGTGGGGATTAGGGTGGGATTTTGGGATGGAATTGCTGGCTGGGAGGGTGGGGAGAGGCTGGGGTGGAATTCCCAGAGAAGCTGGGGCTGCTCCTGGATCCCTGGAGGTGTCCAAGGCCAGGTTGGGATAAGCTGGGGTAGTGGGAGGTGTCGGGATTGGAACTGGATGGGATTTAAGGTCCCTTCCCAGCCAAACCATTCCAGGATCCTGGAATTCCCATGCAGTTGATAAATACCACAAGAAATCCGAGTCAGGGAGTCCCAGCCCTTCCCAAAGGAGTTTGGATAATCCCTTAATTTGATCCCTTGTCCTGGGCAACTCTGGGATTCAGGTTGAATTCCATAAAATTGGCTATTTTTCCTTTATTTTTCCAAATGGGAATGCTTTAAAGATTTCTCTCCTGCTTTGCCAGGTCAGAAGGAAAACAAAAAAACCAAACCAAGGGATTGAGGTGGCTGAATTCCGTGATTTTTATCCCAGGATTAGCTCAGTGATCCATAGGAAACACATTTTAACCTGTATTTAATAACAAATGGAAGCTGCTTTTTAATTTAAATTATCCCTTTCCTGTGGCTCCCAGGGATCATTCCAGCATGGAATGGAAGGAAATTTCAATATTTTGGCAGTTTCCAGTGGCACTTCCATGGTGTTCTGCTCTTCCAAAGCTTTTCCTTCCTTTCCTCAACTCCAACTTGTTTCACTTTAGGATTAAATTCCATGGCGGGGGGTGGGGGGGGGGGGTGTGTGTGGAATTTGCTTCAAATCCATTTCTGCTCCATGAATTAAAATTCCTATTTTTTTTTTTTTTTTTGGATTTGTTTTCCCTCTGGTTTTGTTTTTTCCAGTCTTCCTACTCCCAGTTACTGGCAGCCACCTGCCTTACCAAACTGGTGTCACGCACAAACAACCCCCTGCCGCTGGAGCAGCGAATAGATATCCGTGAGTATGGAATTTTTTCCCACCAAATCCATGGAATCTTGGTCACAGAGACTCCTCTCCGTGGGGGGGAGGTTCCCTGCCAGCTGTGGGCTTTCCACTTGGGATGCTCCAAAGGTTTATTGTGGATGGGGTGGCTTGGCTGTGTTGTTAGCAGAGTTCAAGGCTGGATAGGCGGAATTTTTTGGGATAAAAGGGAATGACAGCTGCGTGGTCTGGTGAATAAACCACGTGGATTTGATACATTTCCCTTGGAATGCAAAATCGGCTTTTCCAAGGATGTGGTCAAGGCAGAAAAGCCTTTATGGGTGTCTGGAATATCATTTGGATTTGGATTTTGGGGATTTAATCCATCCCTGCTCTTTCCTGGATCCTCCAGGGAAGCAGGAAATGCCTCAGCCTGCTTTCCTTTTTACCAATGATATGGGAGATTGGCATCTCCAGGGAAAGCTTTGGAAATACTTGGGATCTGAAGGGTTTTCCAGCCTTGGAACAGGCAGAATCCCCATCCCTGCAAGTGGAGGCAGCCCTTGAGGATGGGGCTTGGCCTCCATGACCTTCGAGGGCTTTTCCAACCTTCAGAATTCCCTGATTTTTGGAGCTGATGGAGCCAACAGATGAGGTTTGAGGGTGGGAATCCCACCCTTTTTCCAGCTGTATTCCAGGGCTAAATCCAACCCTTTCCCAACATCTTCAATTCCTGACACCGAGCCGTGCCCTAAATCAAATCCCTCCTGATGGGAGAGAATTTACTGAAATCCTTGCAAGGAGTTTCAAAGATAAACCCAGACTTTTCCTGGAGTTTCAGTGCTTCCAGAGAGTTCTTTATTGAGTCTTATCAGAGGAACAGAGCCACCAGCGTGACCCAGGTACAGCATGGAAGGAAGGAAAGTAGGAATGAGTCCAATTACCAAGATTTACACAGCCTTCTAAAGATATTTTAACCAATAGTTACTAAAAACGTGCATTATTTTCACTTTCCTACCCGTTATTCAGTAACACGGGCAGGAACTGCGGAATTCTCTATCCAATCATCCCAAACCACTTTTACTGCAGAACGTGGAGTGGTAGAAGAAGGAGAAGAAGGTTTAGAGAACAACAACAATCCTCCACTTGGATCTTTTTTACTCTCATCTCTTTACTACAAAGAGAAGCCCAAAACCTCTAAATTTTCCACCCTGTGCCAGTCTCCCATCGTCGTCCATCACCTCATTCCCACCTCTGCATTTTCCAGTTCTTGTCTGACTGTTGCTAATTTTTTCCAAGGTTGGAGGTAAAAGCGATGTTGTTCAGGGGGGTAAAAACCCTTAAAAACAGGCAGAGAAATATTCCCAGCACTCTGCATTCCTACAATTCCCAAACCAAACCCCACCCTTCACCTCTTATCCCCCATATCCCTTTCACCTCCCTGCATCCATTCTCTCCAACCAACCTCCCCAGAGCTCCTTTTCCCTTTGGTGGAAAACACCTGGAAACCCCTCCCAGGGCTGGATTTTCCCTCCAGCTCCATCTTTTCCTTCTTTTCCAGGGAATTATGTGCTGAACTACCTGGCCACGAGGCCGAAGCTGGCGACGTTCGTGACGCAGGCGCTGATCCAGCTCTACGCCAGGATCACCAAGCTGGGCTGGTTCGACTGCCAGAAGGACGAGTACGTCTTCAGGAACGTCATCAACGACGTCACCAGGTTCCTGCAGGTCAGATTCCCGCCTGGAATTGCCGGCATTCCCCAAATCCAGCGCTTTTCCAGCTGTTCTGCGGGAGCTCGGCCTCTTCTGTGTCGGTGCTTTGGAGGAGCGGCTTCCCAGGGCAACCGGCTCCTTTTTTTTTTGAGTTAAATCGGAATTTTTTGAGTTAAATGTGAATATTTTTAGCGAAATCTGAATGTTTTTAGCGAAATCTGAATATGTTTTAGCCAAATCCATGTATTTTTTAGCTAAATCCAAATATTTTTTAGCTAAATCCGAATGTTTTGTAGCTAAATCTGAATATTTTTAGCTAAATCCGAATATTTTTTAGCCAAATCCGAATATTTTTAGCTAAATCCGAATACTTTTTAGCGAAATCCGAATAATTTTTAGCCAAATCCAAGTATTTTATAACCAAACCCGAATATTTTTTAGCCGAATCTGAATATTTTTTAGCCAAATCCCAATACTTTCAGCTAAATCCAAATATTTTTTAGCCAAATCCAAATATTTTTCGCTAAATCCAAGTATTTTAGCCAAATCCGAATATTTTTTAGCCAAATCCGAATATTTTTAACTAAATCTGAGTATTTTTTAGCGAAATCCAAATATTTTTTAGCCAAATCCTGATATGTTTTAGCTAAATCTTAATTTTTTAGCCAAATCTGAATATTTTAGCCAAATCCGAATAATTTTTAGCCAAATCCAAGTATTTTATAACCAAACCCGAATATTTTTTAGCCGAATCTGAATATTTTTTAGCCAAATCCCAATACTTTTAGCCAAATCCGAATATTTTTTAGCCAAATCCATGTATTTTTTAGCCAAATCCTAATATTTTTTAGCTAAATCCTAATATGTTTTAGCTAAATCTTAATTTTTTTAGCCAAATCCGAATATTTTTTAACCAAATCCGAATATTTTTTTAGCTAAATCCAAGTATTTTAGCGAAATCCGAATATTTTTTCGCTAAATCCGAATATTTTTTAGCCAAATCCCAATATTTTTAGCTAAGTCTGAATATTTTTAGGGAAATCCGAGTATTTTTTAGCCAAATCCAAGTATTTCCGCTAAATCCAAATATTTTTTAGCCAAATCCAAATATTTTTAGCTAAACCTGAATATTTTTCAGCTAAATCCTAATATTTTTTAAGCTAAATAGTATTTTTTTTGCTAAATCCTAAATTTTTTTAGCCAAATCCAAATATTTTTTAGCTAACTCCTATTTTTTAGCTAACTCCGAATATTTTTAGCCAAATCCAAATATTTTTAGCTAAATCCTAACACTTTTTAGCTAAATCTTAATTTTTTTAGCCAAATCCAAATATTTTTTAGCAAAATCCAAGTATTTTTTTAGCTAAATCCAAGTATTTTAGCTAAATCTTAATTTTTTTAGCAAAATCTTAATTTTTTTAGCCAAATCCGAATATTTTTAGCCAAATCCAAATATTTTTTAGCTAAACCCAAATATTTTTCAGCTAAATCCTAATACTTTTAGCTAAATCCGAATATTTTTTAGCTAAATCCTAATATTTTTTAAGCTAAGGTTTTTTTTTTGCAAAATCCTAAATTTTTTTAGCCAAATCCTAATTTTTTTTAGCTAAATCTTAATTTTTTTAGCCAAATCTGAGTATTTTTAGCTAAATCTGAATACTTTTTAGCTAAATCCAAATATTTTTTAGCTAAATCTGAATGTTTTTTTAGCTAAACCCAAATATTTAAATCCTAATACTTTTAGCTAAATCCGAATATTTTTAGCTAAATCTTAATATTTTTTCACTAAATCTTAATTTTTTTAGCCAAATCCGAATTTTTTTTAGCTAAATCCAAATATTTGTAGCCAAACCTGAATATTTTTTAGCTAAATCCAAATATTTTTTAGCCAAATCCAAATATATTTTAGCCAAATCTGATTATTTTTAGCCAAATCCAAATATTTTTTAGCAAAACCTAAGTATTTTTTTTAGCTAAATCCAAGTATTTTAGCTAAATCTGAATATTTTTTAGCTAAATCTTAATTTTTTTAGCCAAATCCGAATTTTTTTTAGCTCAATCCAAATATTTTTTAGCTAAATCCGAATATTTTTGAGCTAAACCTTAATTTTTTTAGCCAAATCCGAATTTTTTTTTTAGCTCAATCCTTGTTTTTTAGCCAAATCCCGGGGGTTTTTTTGGCTAAATTCGGATGTTTTGGCGTTTCCCTCTCGCTGCAGTGAAGCGGATTGGGAGATGGAGCCATTCAAAGATTCCGTTGCTTTCCAGGCCTCCTGACTCCATCCCAAATATTCCTCAGGTGCTTTTGGCTGCAATTCCCAGAGCTGCATCCCTCATTTTCCTGCTCCCGGCCCAGGGGACGTGGGATTTGTAATTAAGACCTTTAATTAATTAGTGTGGAGACAATTCCTCCTCCGATCCCATTTCCTGGCTGCCAAAACACCCAGGAGGCTTCCCTGGATCCAGAGGTGCTTCCGTGGCCTTTTCCAAGGGCTTCTCCTGGGATTTTCTTGTGCCCGAGGTCCCCAAATCCTGAAAGATTCCTGAATTTCTCGATTGCAGATGAGTCTTTGGAGCTGGAGTTTAGGGCAGGAGGTGCAGAGCCAGGATTTAGGTGCAGAAGTTGGGGAAAAGGAACAAATTCCAGGTTGTTTCTCTTCAATCCTTACATCCAGGCTTTCAGCTTTTTAGGGAAGAGGAATCTGCACCCACAGCTGGCTCCTTGTTGAGGAGAAGGGGAAAAATGGGATTCTTTGGGAAAAGGGGCTTAAAAATGGGCGGCTGGGAGTTTATTTCCCGAAGTTTTCCATGTGTTTTGCCTTAAAATTGACCCCAAAAAATAGAAAAACTCCCCAAAAAAATCTGCTCAGGGTTAGGACATCGCAGGAAAAAGATCTTAATAAAATAATTAATTGCAATGATAATATTAAAATATTAAAATATGGAATAAAGGGGCCTGATTTTGGTAGCTCACGTTCCTCTTTAGAACCTTTCGCCTCACGGATTTTAAAAGCACGTTTGAAATTCACAATCTGGGCTATTTCACACTCAGAAAAAGAAGGATTAAGCTTTTCTAGCCAGGAATTTTTCCAAGGAAATGAATCCTTGGAAGTGCAGCCCAGTGAAAGCTGTGCCTGTGCCTTTGCCTCCCCAGGACAGTGTAGAGCACTGCATCATAGGAGTGACAATCCTGTCCCAACTAACGAATGAAATTAATCAAGTAAGTGCTACAGCCTTCCTCAGTGAAGTAAGTGTCCAATTTTCTCATTCATATTGTTGTGTCCTGCCTTTTCCGGGTTTTTTTTTTGGGAATTTTGCTGTCTGGGAGATGTTTGAGGGGGGTGTTGTTGTGTTTGTTGGGGGTTTTTGTTGTTGTGGTACACGGTCGCTGCCTGTTCGTGCTGAGATGCTGAGAGCTCCTGTCTTGAGGGATTGTTTTGTTTCACTGGCATCTTCCATCTTTTCCCATGTTTTGGTGTGGTTTTCTGGGATGGGAAGGGGGAAGAACAAGGATAAGGAATTATTTAGTGAAGATGAGTGTGAGCCCTGTTGTCAGCCCTGCTTTATTGACCTGGGAGAAAATCCAAAATTATCCAACTGTGCCCATTTTTAAACCATCCCTTTCATCAGGATGAAACTCTGAATGAATTTCTGGGATAAATTTCCCACAAATCCTGCTGGATTCTCTGGGCCGTGTCCCTTTCACAGCCCCTGAGGCCTGGCCAGGCCCGATCCTGGCCCAGCTTTTCCCAGGTGGATTTAAGATCCCTCCAAGGCTGTGCTGCCTCTTGGAATTGCTGCTGGAATCTGGGATGAGCAGCTTTAGCTGGTGCTGTCCCATCTTCCATGGTTTTCCCATGGTTTTCCCGTGGTTTTCCCCTCAGCCAGGCAGATTTTGCTGCAGTGCTGAGCTGAGGGTCACAATGGGTGTAAAAGTCTCTGATTTTCAGCCCCTCCCTCATGACCAGGGAGATAAAACCAAAATTATCCAAGTGTGCCCATTTTTAAACCATCCCTTTCACCCAGGATGAAACTCTGAATGAATTTCTGGGATTAATTTCCCAGTGTTCCCAGCAGGAAGCTCCCAAATCCTGCTGGATTCTCTGGGCCGTGTCCCTTTCACAGCCCCTGAGGCCTGGCCAGGCCCAGTCCTGGCCCAGCTTTTCCCAGGTGGATTTAAGATCCCTCCAAGGCTGTGCTGCCTCTTGGAATTGCTGCTGGAATCTGGGATGAGCAGCTTTAGCTGGTGCTGTCCCATCTTCCGTGGATTTCCCGTGGATTTCCCATGGTTTTCCCGTGGTTTTCCCCTCAGCTGGGCAGATTTTGCTGCAGTGCTGAGCTGAGGGTCACAATGGGTGTAAAAGTCTCTGATTTTCAGCCCCTCCCTCATGACCAGGGACATAAAATCCAAAGTTAACCAACTGTGCCCATTTTTAAACCATCCCTTTCACCCAGGATGAAACTCTGAATGAATTTCTGGCATAAATTTCCCACAAATCCTGCTGGATTCTCCAGGCCGTGTCCCTTTCACAGCCCCTGAGGCCTGGCCAGGCCCGATCCTGGCCCAGCTTTTCCCAGGTGGATTTAAGATCCCTCCAAGGCTGTGCTGCCTCTTGGAATTGCTGCTGGAATCTGGGATGAGCAGCTTTAGCTGGTGCTGTCCCATCTTCCGTGGATTTCCCGTGGATTTCCCATGGTTTTCCCATGGTTTTCCCCTCAGCCGGGCAGATTTTGCTGTAGTGCTGAGCTGAGGGTCACAATGGGTGTAAAAGTCTCTGATTTTCAGCCCCTCCCTCATGACCAGGGACATAAAATCCAAAGTTAACCAACTGTGCCCATTTTTAAACCATCCCTTTCACCCAGGATGAAACTCTGAATGAATTTCTGGCATAAATTTCCCACAAATCCTGCTGGATTCTCCAGGCCGTGTCCCTTTCACAGCCCCTGAGGCCTGGCCAGGCCCGATCCTGGCCCAGCTTTTCCCAGGTGGATTTAAGATTCCTCCAAGGCTGTGCTGCCTCTTGGAATTGCTGCTGGAATCTGGGATGAGCAGCTTTAGCTGGTGCTGTCCCATCTTCCGTGGATTTCCCATGGTTTTCCCATGGTTTTCCCGTGGTTTTCCCCTCAGCCAGGCAGATTTTGCTGCAGTGCTGAGCTGAGGGTCACAATGGGTGTAAAAGTCTCTGATTTTCAGCCCCTCCCTCATGACCAGGGACATAAAACCAAAATTATCCAAGTGTGCCCATTTTTAAACCATCCCTTTCACCCAGGATGAAACTCTGAATGAATTTCTGGGATTAATTTCCCAGTGTTCCCAGCAGGAAGCTCCCAAATCCTGCTGGATTCTCTGGGCCGTGTCCCTTTCACAGCCCCTGAGGCCTGGCCAGGCCCGATCCTGGCCCACCTTTTCCCAGGTGGATTTAAGATCCCTCCAAGGCTGTGCTGCCTCTTGGAATTGCTGCTGGAATCTGGGATGAGCAGCTTTAGCTGGTGCTGTCCCATCTTCCGTGGATTTCCCGTGGATTTCCCATGGTTTTCCCGTGGTTTTCCCCTCAGCTGGGCAGATTTTGCTGCAGTGCTGAGCTGAGGGTCACAATGGGTGTAAAAGTCTCTGATTTTCAGCCCCTCCCTCATGACCAGGGACATAAAATCCAAAGTTAACCAACTGTGCCCATTTTTAAACCATCCCTTTCACCCAGGATGAAACTCTGAATGAATTTCTGGGATAAATTTCCCACAAATCCTGCTGGATTCTCCAGGCCGTGTCCCTTTCACAGCCCCTGAGGCCTGGCCAGGCCCAGTCCTGGCCCAGCTTTTCCCAGGTGGATTTAAGATCCCTCCAAGGCTGTGCTGCCTCTTGGAATTGCTGCTGGAATCTGGGATGAGCAGCTTTAGCTGGTGCTGTCCCATCTTCCGTGGATTTCCCGTGGATTTCCCATGGTTTTCCCATGGTTTTCCCCTCAGCCAGGCAGATTTTGCTGCAGTGCTGAGCTGAGGGTCACGATGGGTGTAAAAGTCTCTGATTTTCCTAAAGAAACAGGTGGAACAAAGGATTTTGATTTTAATGTCTCACAAAGTAACTAACTTTGGATTTTTCTGGGATGTTGCCTAATCCAGAGAAATCCTGGAGGCAATCTGTACCAAGCAGGATAAAACCTGCCAGGACACAGGAAAATGGGGATCAACACAAAAATTTGGATGGTATTTTCCATACCCACAAAGGGCTTTAAATAGGAATTAAATAATGTTCATTTTCCTCAACTCCCTGAATTCCCAGTAGTCTGAACTGAGGAATAATTTCGGTATTAAAGCACCTGACAAATTTAGGTCCAGCTTGGATCTTCCACCAACTGTTGGGGCTTTTCCTTCTCTCATAAAATATAAAGGATGGGAGTGTTGGGATCCTCCATGGAATTGTTGGGAAAATTCAGGTGTAAAATCCAATGTTGGAGCTGTCCTGGTTCCTCAAATACTGGAGGATGTTTTGGAAATTGAAATTTAAGTGAGGAACAGTAAAATAAACATTTAAAAATGGATATTTATGCAGGAATTCTGCATCCCACCGGGATAACCAAGTGCCCATCCCAGGAATTTGGCTCGGATCTATGGCAAAAATGGGAGTTTTTCCTCATTTTCCCCCTTTTCCTGGAAAAAAAAAAAAGCTGTGAAGTGCTCTGAGTTTTGCTGCTCCTCAGCTCTGGGATCCGGTGACAGATCCAGGACTGGAATTTATCCCATAAAACAGCAAAGTCCAACCTGGCTATCCCTGGATAGCTCCTTCCACTTTCCTTCCTCTCCATCTGGGTTCAGGAGGGAATTTCAATTCCTGGTGCTTATCCCTGCCTGCCCAGCAGCTCCAGCTGGGATTTAACCCTTTGGAGCCGGCCATTCCTGTTCCTAAAATCCCCAAATGCTGCTGAAAATGTTGTTGCTGCTGATTGGGGCAGAGATTGAAGTAAAACTGGGAAGAAATTGGGAATAACCCAGCCCAGCTTCATGGCAGGGCTACACCAAAACCCCAGGAATGTGAATTTATCCGTGGAAAAGCTGTGGAATTGCATCCCGCTGGTTTAGGCAGTTGTGGGGAGGGCAAGCTCGATGTCCCAGTGCTTCCCAGGGTTCCTGCTGGTTTTCCTGGTCTCATCCCATGAGCTCTGAGCCCTGGTTCTCTCCCAATCCAGGCGGACACCACCCACCCCCTGACCAAGCACAGGAAAATTGCCTCTTCCTTCCGGGATTCCTCTTTATTTGATATTTTCACCCTGTCCTGCAGTTTACTGAAACAGGTAAGGAAAGGTTTGGAATCTCTTTTGGGAAGTGAGATGTTGGGGCAGCGTATTTTGGGATGAAATTCCTTCCTGGAATGAGCACTCTGGTCCTAAAAACTCTGCTCTGGGGTTGTTTTTCAGGGAAAAAATGGATTTATTAAGGAAATTTCCTTTCTAAAGAAATCAATATTATTATTATTGTTATTATTATTATTATTGTTATTGTTATTATTTAAATAATTATTTAATAATTAATTTTATTTAAATAATAAATAAATATAAAATAAATAACAAACCACGCCACAAACACAGAAATAATTCCACGATTCCAACTGCAAATCCATCCCTGGATCCTGGGTTTAAACTTCCCTGTCTTTAAGCATCAGGAAGGAGAGGAGAAGTTTGGGTTCCATTTTCAGTATCTTTGACAAGGAAATCCTTATCCCTGGCCCTGCACAGGACACCCAAAATCCCAACTTTTCCAAACTATTTGGGATGGATTCAAGCTGGAATGAGTTCATTTTAAGCCCAGGGTGATGATACAAAGGATAAAAGGACCAAGATGTGTTTAAACTGCAGAGAAATGAGCCGGAATTCCATGTCCAGGGAGTTCTCTGTGTCATGGGAGTGTCCCAGCTTTCCCTGCCTGGAGCAGCTGCTCATTCCCATGGGAAGGAGAGCCCAGGATTCCTGTCAGGCAGAAAAGGGGGGTTGTGTTTAACATTAATGAGAATTCCCTGATCTCCTGCATCCCTGGCAAGCCTCGTGCCTGTGCAGTTCAGAGAGGGAAATGGGAATGCTGCCTGTTATCCATGTCCTGGAAAGACTCTGGGATATATTTATGGACTCACTGCCTCTACAAACACTCCTGGTGCTCGTTCCACAAAGCCCCATCCTGCTTCAAGTGAAATCCTGCCTCAATTCCGCTGCCACCTGGATTTATTTTCCCCTTTTCCCGGTCTTAATTCCACGTTTTCCACAGGCTTCTGGGAAGAACCTGAACCTGAACGATGAAAGCCAGCACGGGCTGCTGATGCAGCTCCTCAAGCTCACCCACAACTGCCTGAACTTCGATTTCATCGGCACCTCCACGGACGAGTCCTCGGATGATCTTTGCACTGTGCAGATCCCAACCAGTTGGAGATCAGGTGATTCCTGCAGGAATGCACAGCATCCCACCTGGAAAATGCTCAAACCCTCTGATTTGGCACAAATAAACCTGGGCGTGCAAAGCCAGAGGTTAAACCCAAAGCCAGAGGTTAAACCCAGCCTTAAACCCACCTAATTCACTTTTGGGATTTTATCTTGCTTTTAAAACCCCTTTTCCCTTCCAGTCTTTCACCTCCCAGTCCAACCACCAGGAAAACGGAATTTTTTTAAAAAAGCAGGGCAGAACTTGGCACCTTTTCCCCACATCCTGCTGTTCCCAGCAGGCATTTGACAGGCACTTGCACAGATTGTGTTCTGAAAATACCTTCCTGTCATTTTCTCCCAGTTCCAAGTGCCAGTGGGTGACTTTATTTCTAGGAAAGGCTTTTGCGTTAAAAATACAAAATCCTGGGGAAATTTTCGTGGAATTGTGGTGCTTTGGTGTGACAAATCCATGTGCCATGGGTGATAAAATAAGGATTAGACCTGTGGGAAGCTGTAAATGGAGGTAAAATCCTCTCTTGTCTTGCAGCATTCTTGGATTCTTCGACCCTTCAGTTGTTTTTTGATCTTTATCATTCCATCCCTCCTTCGTTTTCTCCTCTGGTAAGTCCAGGGTTTATTTTCCTTTACTTTAGGATTCATGTGGGAGATTCCCTGGAGGTTCAGGTGCCCCAGGTTGTGCTGAAGTGTCCAAGTGCTGCTGAGAGTTTTGGAGCATCTACAGGGTTGGATTTTCCCTAAAAAACACATTTTTGCTGGAATTCCAACCTCCTTTCCCCTCACACAACTTGGAATCTCCTGTTTGCTCATCCCCTTGAGGAACGTAGCCCCTGTTATTCCCAAACCAGGTCCTAAAACCACACCAGGAGTAGGGAGCAAGCTGGGAAACACCCCAAGGAATGGAATTTCTCCTTCCACCCTTCCAAACTAGGCCGTGTCCCACTGGGATGAAAGGGTCAAGAGCACAACTGAGCTGAAAGTTGGATTATTTCTTCTGAAAAAATACAAAAAAATGGCCTGCCAGGCATTTATCTCCATGATAAATATTACCCATGATTAAAGCTCAGTGAAAACAAAGCTGAGAGGGAAGGGCCTTCAGAAAGAATTGTTCCGTGGAGAGACTCCACTTATTCTGGTGGAGGGTTAATGGCTAGTCCTGAATTTCAAGCCTCAAATATTCAGGAGAGATTTGAAGTGTGAGACTCCTTTTTTGAATGGAAAGCTGAAATTATTCCATTGGGATCAGTGATTGGAGTCCCCATCCCTGAAGGTGTCCAGGGAAGGAGGCCTGGATGTGGCACTCAGTGCTCTGGGCTGGGATCAAAGGTTGGACTCTGACCTTGGAGGGCTTTTCCCACCTCAGGAATTCCATGATTCTGTGGCTCTTGGGATGGAGCTGTTCCTGTGGGTGCTGGAATTTCTTTCTCCGCTGCGAAGGTGAAGGAGCTGTTCTGTCCCTAAAGGAGCACCAAACCTCAGTCACCGCTCGTGTCGTGAGGGGAAAACCTCTTCATTTCCTTATTCTCATCCCGATTTTTGTGTTTTTTCCCATTTTCCTGCGTGTTGGCAGGTTTTATCCTGCTTGGTGCAGATCGCCTCCGTGCGCCGCTCCCTCTTCAACAACGCCGAGCGGGCGAAGTTCTTATCTCATCTCGTGGATGGAGTGAAACGGATACTGGAAAACCCCCAGGTGAGTATTCCAGGTGGGATGAGGGCTCTGTGTCCTCTTCATCACATTTCATCCCCAAAAATCCATTTAATGTCCCTCCTGAATGTGGACATGGATACTTGGCAAAGGGGAGAAGGGTCTTGCTGCTTTCTCCTGTTTCCTGCCATTCCACCACCAAGGGTGGGTATTAGGAAAAACTTCTCCATTGGAAGAGTATTTAAGGACTGGAGCAGGCTGCCCAGGGGTGTCAGCATCCCTGGAAGTGCCCAAAAACCAGTAAATGTGGCAGTTCCAGACCGGTTTAATGGGCAGAGTGGGATTTGTTGGGAGCTTGGACTTGTTCTCGGAGCTCTTTCCCAACCTGTGTGATTCCAGGTGACAGCAGAGCCGTTCCCGAGTCCCCCTTTTCTTTCTGTCTCCTCAGAGTTTGTCAGACCCCAACAATTACCACGAGTTCTGCCGGTTGCTGGCCCGGTTGAAAAGCAATTACCAACTGGGAGAACTGGTGAAGGTGGAGAACTACCCCGAGGTGATCCGGCTCATCGCCAACTTCACCGTGACCAGCCTGCAGGTACAAACCTTCCCTTCCCTCTTCCTGCCCCTTGGATTCCCTGGAAAACAAAGCAAGAGCTTCTCATCTGGTTCATTTTTACCCCGAACCCCAGAGGAGGCTGTGACACAATCCTGCATGGATCATCCTGCGAATTCCTGAATGGAATCTGTGGGGGAAGGCAGAGTTGTTGCCATGCCTCCAGAGGCTTTCCATATCCTAGCAGGGAAAAAAACCCCAACTTGTTAAATAAGGTTTATTTTTAGAATTCTGTCTCACTTCACTCTTCCAATGCACTCAGTGGGGTTGGGAGTAACTGGAATATCATGGATATTCCCACTGAGTTTTCCAGCAGTGTGTACAGCTCACCACCACAGCCCTGCACAGGAGAGGGTTTAAAAAATTGTGGAGCTTGGAGAATTCCTTTGTTCAGTTGTGATTCCTGGGAAGCAGCTCGGGGCTGTGCAGTGTGTGGGAACTGAGTGAGGCCTGGGATTGGAGGCTCAGCTCCACGTCCTGGGAATTTGGGATTATCTCCCAGTGATTACTGAGTGCTGATCCAGGTGTACTCTGAAATTCCTGGTTAATTTGGCAACCAGGCCTTTAAAGATGTTGGCCAGTGGAAAGTGCTACGAGCTGAGCTTTAAACCCCTTCCAACCCAAATTCTGTGGAAGAAAAGTCAAGTCAAACAAAACAAATCATAACTCCTTGGTTTGTTTTCCTTTTTTTCCCCTCTGGGAGCACTGAGAATTTACTCCCAACAGCGAGCCCTGAAAATCCCGGTTAATTTGACAACCAGGCCATTAAAGGCATTGGCCAATGGAAAGTGCAACGAGCTGAGCTTTAAACCCCTTCCAGCCCAAATTCTGTGGAAAAAACTTAAACAACACAAATCATAACTCCCTGGTTTGTATTCCTTCTCTTTTCCCTCTGGAAGCACTGGGAATTTGCTCCCAACAGTGTGCACTACCTGCTGAGCCTGTGGCAGCGCCTGGCTGCCTCCGTGCCCTACGTGAAAGCCACAGAGCCCCACATGCTGGAGACCTACACCCCCGAGGTGACCAAAGCCTACATCACCTCCCGCCTGGAATCCGTGCACATCATCCTCAGGTGAGGGAATGCCAGGGCTGGGAGTGCTTTTCCTGCTGCTCTGAGGGGTGGGAAGGCTGGCAGAGGTGGGGGTGTTCCCGCTGGAGAGGACACGGCGGAGGGGTCTCCCACTGGAGAGGGACTGGGGACAAGGGCTGGAGGGACAGGACCCAGGGAATGGCTTCAAAGTGACAGAAGAACGGCTTAGATGGGATATTGGGAAGGAATTCCTGGCTGGGATGGAATTCCCAGAGCAGCTGTGGTTGCCCCTGGATCCCTGGAAGTGCCCAAGGCCGGGCTGGATTAACACGGGACAGTGGGAGGTGTCCCTGTCCCTGCCATGGGATGGCATTTAAGCTCTTTCCAACCCAAACCATCCCAGGATTCAGTGAATTCCAAACTGCAGCTCCAACACCCCTGGGAATAAAACGGGAGCGACCATTCCAGGAGCTGCTGCTCCTGGGACTCCCTGATTCCAGGGCTGCTCCCAGAGTTCCCCACAGCGCCCTGGGCTGGTGGAGAATCCTGTTGGACACAGGCACAGGGGACAGGAGCTGTGCTGGCACACCAGGAGGGGCCTGCATCCCTGGGATCTCGGGAATATTCCGGCTTTGGGGCTGGAAATGCTGCCCTGGCAGAGCAACACCAACATCCTGGGAGCAGCCCAGGCTCGCCGACAGCTCCAAGAATTCCAAGCCGGGCATTTTTTCCCCTCCAGTGGCTCCAGCTCCCAAGTGAAAGGCAGAGAGCAGCCCTGGGCACCTCTGGAATAAATCGCTGGATGATTTCCAGCCGGGGTTGTGTCCCTCTGGAAAGATGCAGCCCTTGCCAATGGCAGACGGTGGGATGGGATGAACTTCACCATCCCTTCCCAAACCATTCCATAATTCCAGGATTGTCAGCTCCAGAACAATCACTCCGGGCTCCAGCGTATTTCTCTTCCCAGTTTTCCTTTAAAACCAGCCACAAGAGCAGGAAGTTTTGTGAGGATTTCTGAGGGAGCTTTCCTAAATCACAGCCTGGCTGGTTTTTTTAGAAGAGATTTATTTTTTTAAGCTGGGTTGTTTTTTTTTTTTTTTTGAGACCCTGCTTAATCTCCCATGGCTGAGCTGATCTCTGTGTCCGACATGTTCCGGGTAGGATTCATCTTCCCGGGATCTGCAGCATCCCAGAATCCCCATCAGAGCAGAGGGGGAATGTGAGCCAAGTGTGACTCACTTCACTCTCCCAGCTCTGCACAAATTCCACCTAAAAGCACCTTTTATTTTTAATTCATTTCAAGGAATCAGCCTCCAGAATTCCATTGTCGTGCCTGGATTTGTGTGGGATGAATCATCCTGGGTGTGTGTTTGTGTTGGATGAAAACAAATGGTCAAATATAGGAAAATAAGGCCTCTCTTAGGGAAAACTGATGGGATTATCCCTTTTTCTTCTGGATCATCCATCCCTGGAAGTGTTCAAATCCAGGTTGGACAGGGCTTGGAGCAACCTGGGATAGTGGGAGGTGTCCCTGCCCATGGAAAGGGTGGAATTAAATGAGTTTTAAGGTCCCTTCCAACCCAAATCATTCCAGAATTTTCTGATTTCTTGTGGAATTTATTGCATTTAAAAGAAAAGGCACTGAAAAGATTCCCATGGAAAAGTTGTGCTGTAGGAACACAACC
Source organism: Corvus hawaiiensis (assembly GCF_020740725.1). Lineage (NCBI taxonomy): Eukaryota > Metazoa > Chordata > Aves > Passeriformes > Corvidae > Corvus > Corvus hawaiiensis. The sequence goes on along the minus strand of NC_063239.1, from coordinate 2,192,822 downwards.
AGAGCCTTTGTTCCTGGCACTGCCCATTCCCTTCAAACCCCTGGATAAATGTTAAAGGAAGTGGGTACTGTTAAAACAACGGGATAAATGTTACGGGAAATGGATAAACGTTAAAAGACCTGGGTAAATGTTAAAAGAAATGGATAAATGTTAAAAGAAATGGATAATTTTAAGGATGGAAGAAGAGGTTGCTCCCACCAGGTGCCGATGGCTTTTCCCCCTGATCTGCTGCTCCTCTCCTGATTTTCCACCTCATTTATCCACTGCTCCTCTCCTGATTTTTAGCTTTTCCCCTGATCCATTGCTCTTCTGATTTCTGTGACTTTTGGCTTTTCCACCTTATTTATCCACTGCTCCTCTCCTGATTTTTGTCTTTCCCATGACCCACTGCTCCTCTCCTGATTTTTAGCGTTTCCCACTCATCCATTGCTGTTCTGATTTCTGGCTTTTCCACCTCATTTATTCCCTGTTTCCTGGCTTTTCCACCTTATTTATTCCCTGATTTCTGACTTTTCCACCTCATTTATCCACTGCTCCTCTCCTGATTTTCAGCGTTTCCCACTCAGATTTCTGGCTTTTCCACCTCATTTATTCCCTGATTTCTGCCTTTCCCGCCTCATTTATCCACTGCTCCTCTCCTGATTTTTAGCTTTCCCCTGAACCACTGCTCCTCTCCTCATTTCCCACTGACATTTAATGTCCATTCCTCTCACCTCCCACCACCCTCCAATTCTGCGGCGCCTCCCGCACCCCGCTCTCCCCGTACCTCCGGCTGCCTCCACGCGCCGGATCCCTTTTCCACGCGCCGGATCCCTTTTCCACGCGCCGGATCCCTTTTCCACGTGCTGAATCCCTTTTCCACGTGCTGAATCCCTTTTCCATGCTCCGAATCCCTTTTCCAAGCACTGAATCCCTTTTCCACGTGCTGGATCCCTTTTCCAAGCACTGAATCCCTTTTCCAAGCACTGAATCCCTTTTCCACGCTCTGGATCCCTTTTCCAAGCGCTGAATCCCTTTTCCACGCTCCGAATCCCTTTCCCAAGCACTGGATCCCTTTTCCAAGCACTGAATCCCTTTTCCAAGCACTGAATCCCTTTTCCACGCTCTGGATCCCTTTTCCAAGCGCTGAATCCCTTTTCCATGCTCCGAATCCCTTTCCCAAGCACTGAATCCCTTTTCCAAGCACTGAATCCCTTTTCCACGCTCTGGATCCCTTTCCCAAGCACTGAATCCCTTTTCCAAGCACTGAATCCCTTTTCCAAGCACTGAATCCCTTTTCCACGCTCTGGATCCCTTTTCCACGCTCTGGATCCCTTTTCCAAGCACTGAATCCCTTTTCCAAGCACTGAATCCCTTTTCCAAGCGCTGAATCCCTTTTCCACGCTCTGGATCCCTTTTCCAAGCGCTGAATCCCTTTTCCACGCTCTGGATCCCTTTTCCAAGCGCTGAATCCCTTTTCCATGCTCCGAATCCCTTTCCCAAGCACTGAATCCCTTTCCCAAGCACTGAATCCCTTTTCCACGCGGTTTCTCCTCCCGCAGGGATGGCCTGGAGGACCCTCTGGAGGACACGGGGCTGGTGCAGCAGCAGCTGGACCAGCTCTCCACCATCGGGCGCTGCGAGTACGAGAAGACGTGCGCGCTGCTGGTGCAGCTCTTCGACCAGTCCGCCCAGTCCTACCAGGAGCTGCTGCAGAGCGCCAGCGCCACCCCCATGGACCTGGCGGTGCAGGAAGGTGAGACAGCCAGCTGGGAATTCCCGAGGGAATCGTGCCTCCTGGAGCTGGGAATTCCCGATGGAATTGTGCCTCCTGGAGCTGGGAATTCCTGATGGAATCGTGCCTCCTGGAGCTGGGAATTCCCAAAGGAATTGTGCCTCCTGGAGCTGGGAATTCATTCCTCCAGGAGCTGGGAATTCCTGAGGGAATTGTGCCTCCAGGAGCTGGGAATTCCTGAGGGAATTGTGCCTCCTGGAGCTGGGAATTCCCAAAGGAATTGTGCCTCCAGGAGCTGGGAATTCCTGATAGAATTGTGCCTCCTGGAGCTGGGAATTCCTGATGGAATTGTGCTTCCTGGAGCTGGGAATTCCCGAGGGAATTGTGCCTCCTGGAGCTGGGAATTTGTGCCTCCTGGAGCTGGGAATTCCTGATGGAATTGTGCCTCCTGGAGCTGGGAATTCATTCCTCCAGGAGCTGGGAATTCCTGAGGGAATTGTGCCTCCTGGAGCTGGGAATTCCTGATGGAATCGTGCTTCCTGGAGCTGGGAATTCCCAAAGGAATTGTGCCTCCTGGAGCTGGGAATTTGTGCCTCCTGGAGCTGGGAATTCCTGAGGGAATTGTGCCTCCTGGAGCTGGGAATTCCCAAAGGAATTGTGCCTCCTGGAGCTGGGAATTCCTGATGGAATTGTGCTTCCTGGAGCTGGGAATTCATTCCTCCAGGAGCTGGGAATTCCTGATGGAATTGTGCCTCCAGGAGCTGGGAATTCCTGGAAAATCCACCCGGAGGGGAGGGATCGCTCACGGTTTCTCCTGGGGGAGGTGGCCCTGTGGGGGGGCGCTGCTCTGGAGATGGGGCTGGATTGACTGGGGGGAAATGGGTTCGTTTTGGGGGAAAATGGATTTATTTTGGGGAAAAGTGGAATTTTTGGGGGAAAATGGATTTATTTGGGGGGAAAATGGATTTCTTTTAGGGAAAATGGATTTCTTTGGGGGAAAATGGATTTATTTGGGGGAAGTGGAATTTTTGGGGGAAAATGGATTTATTTGGGGGAAGTGGATTTATTTGGGGAAAATGGATTTATTTTGGGGAAAAGTGGAATTTTTTTGGGAAAATGGATTTCTATTGGGGAAAATGGATTTCTTTTAGGGAAAATGGATTTATTTGGGGGGAAAATGGATTTCTTTGGGGGGAAAGTGGAATGTTTGGGGAAAATGGATTTATTTGGGGGAAGTGGAATTATTTGAGGGGAAAATGGATTTATTTTGGGGGAAAGTGGAATTTTTGGGGGAAAATGGATTTATTTGGGAGGAAAATGGATTTATTTTGGGGGGAAAGTGGAATTTTGGGGGAAAATGGATTTATTTGGGGGGGAAAATGGATTTCTTTTGGGGAAAATGGATTTATTTGGGGAAAGTGGATTTCTATTGGGGAAAATGGATTTATTTTGGGGGAAATGGATTTATTTGGGGGAAGTGGATTTCTTTTGGGGGAAAGTGGAATTTTTGGGGGAAAATGGATTTATTTGGGGAAAATGGATTTATTTCATGGGAAAATGGATTTCTATTGGGGAAATGGATTTCTATTGGGGAAAATGGATTTCTTTGGGGGAAAAGTGGAATTTTTGGGGAAAATGGATTTATTTTGGGGGAAATGGATTTATTTGGGGAAGTGGATTTATTTCGTGGGAAAATGGATTTCTATTGGGGAAAATGGATTTCTTTGGGGGGAAATGGATTTATTTGGGGAACTGGATTTATTTGGGGAGAATGGATTTCTTTTAGGGAAAATGGATTTATTTGGGGGGAAAATGGATTTCTTTTAGGGAAAATGGATTTCTTTGGGGGAAAATGGATTTATTTGGGGGAAGTGGAATTTTTGGGGGAAAATGGATTTATTTGGGGGAAGTGGATTTATTTGGGGAAAATGGATTTATTTCGTGGGAAAAGTGGAATTTTTTTGGGAAAATGGATTTCTATTGGGGAAAATGGATTTCTTTTAGGGAAAATGGATTTATTTCGGGGGAAAATGGATTTCTTTGGGGGGAAAGTGGAATTTTTGGGGAAAATGGATTTATTTGGGGGAAGTGGAATTATTTGAGGGGAAAATGGATTTATTTTGGGGGAAAGTGGAATTTTTGGGGGAAAATGGATTTATTTGGGGGAAAATGGATTTATTTTGGGGGGAAGTGGAATTTTGGGGGAAAATGGATTTATTTGGGGGGGAAAATGGATTTCTTTTGGGGAAAATGGATTTATTTGGGGAAAGTGGATTTCTATTGGGGAAAATGGATTTATTTCGGGGGAAAATGGATTTCTTTGGGGGGAAAGTGGAATTTTTGGGGAAAATGGATTTATTTGGGGGAAGTGGAATTATTTGAGGGGAAAATGGATTTATTTGGGGGAAGTGGAATTATTTGAGGGGAAAATGGATTTATTTTGGGGGAAATGGATTTATTTGGGGGAAGCGGATTTCTTTTAGGGGAAATGGATTTATTTTGGGGGAAAATGGATTTCTTTGGGGGAAGTGGATTTCTTTTGGGGGAAAGTGGAATTTTTGGGGGAAAATGGATTTATTTGGGGAAAATGGATTTATTTCATGGGAAAATGGATTTCTATTGGGGAAAATGGATTTCTATTGGGGGAAATGGATTTATTTGGGGGGAAAATGGATTTATTTGGGGGAAGTGGATTTCTTTTAGGGAAAATGGATTTATTTGGGGAAAATGGATTTATTTCATGGGAAAATGGATTTCTATTGGGGGAAATGGATTTATTTGGGGGGAAAATGGATTTATTTGGGGGAAGTGGATTTCTTTTAGGGAAAATGGATTTATTTGGGGAAAATGGATTTATTTCGTGGGAAAATGGATTTCTATTGGGGGAAATGGATTTATTTGGGGGGAAAATGGATTTATTTGGGGGAAGTGGATTTCTTTTAGGCAAAATGGATTTATTTGGGGAAAATGGATTTATTTCGTGGGAAAATGGATTTCTATTGGGGAAAATGGATTTATTTGGGGGAAAATGGATTTATTTGGGGGAAGTGGATTTCTTTTAGGCAAAATGGATTTATTTGGGGAAAATGGATTTATTTCGTGGGAAAATGGATTTCTATTGGGGGAAATGGATTTATTTGGGGGGAAAATGGATTTATTTGGGGGAAGTGGATTTCTTTTAGGCAAAATGGATTTATTTGGGGAAAATGGATTTATTTCGTGGGAAAATGGATTTCTATTGGGGAAAATGGATTTCTGTTGGGGGAAATGGATTTCTTTGGGGGAAAGTGAATTTCTTTGGGGGGAAAATGGATTTCTTTGGGGGGAAAACAGATTTCTTTGGGGCTGGGCTGCCCACTGCCAGAGGAGGGTGGCCAGCCCTGAGCGTGCCCCCGCCCGCCCGCCGCAGGCCGCCTGACGTGGCTCGTGTACATCATCGGCGCCGTCATCGGCGGCCGCGTGTCCTTCGCCAGCACGGACGAGCAGGACGCCATGGACGGAGAGCTGGTCTGTCGGTAGGGATGCTCCACTCCGGGATATTCCGGAAAAATCTGCTCCTGGGAAAGCCGGGAAAGCGTTCTTGCCCTTTTCCCAGCTGGGATATTCCAGTGGGAAACGCGGCTGGAAGGGGGCGGGCGCCGGCGCCGGGTGGGAAGCGCTGGGGCCGATTCCCGAAGGGAGTTTGGGTTGTGGTAGAGAGGGAGGGGGAAAGAGTGTGGCAAAGGGAATTCTTCATTAATTACTGCCTAATTATTCCCTAATGATTCGTGAAATACTTGGTGTTTTTTACTGGGATATGGGAAAAGTCTTTTCCCCACTTCATAACCCCACCTGGGTTTTGTCCGTAATTGGAAAATTCAAATGTGGTCGTGTCGTTCAGTGGATTTTTGGGATTGAAATCCCCTGGGAATTTGGGTTCTGACAAAGAATGAGGGGCAAAGAGCCTGGAAAAGGCAATTATTGGCTAATTATTGATTGATTATTCACTAATCGATCACTAAATGCCTGGAAAAAGCAATTATTGGCTAATTATTGATTGATTATTCACTCATCGGTCACTAAATGCGTGGAAAAAGCAATTATTGGCTAATTATTGATTGGTTATTCACTCATCGATCACTAAATGCGTGGAAAAAGCAATTATTGGCTAATTATTGATTGAGTATTCACTCATTGATCACTAAATGCGTGGAAAAAGCAATTATTGGCCAATTATTGATTGGTTATTCACTCATTGATCACTAAATGCCTGGAAAAAGCAATTATTGGCCAATTATTGATTGATTATTCACTAATCGATCACTAAATGCGTGGAAAAAGCAATTATTGGCCAATTATTGATTGATTATTCACTCATCGATCACTAAATGCGTGGAAAAAGCAATTATTGGCCAATTATTGATTGGTTATTCACTCATTGATCACTAAAAGCATGGAAAAAGCAATTATTGGCCAATTATTGATTGGTTATTCACTCATTGATCACTAAATGCCTGGAAAAAGCAATTATTGGCCAATTGTTGATTGATTATTCACTCATCGATCACTAAATGCATGGGAAAAGCAATTATTGGCCAATTATTGATTGGTTATTCACTAATCGATCACTAAATGCGTGGAAAAAGCAATTATTGGCCAATTATTGATTGTTTATTCACTCATTGATCACTAAATGCCTGGAAAAAGCAATTATTGGCCAATTGTTGATTGATTATTCACTCATCGATCACTAAATGCAATGGAAAGGCAATTATTGGCCAATTATTGATTGGTTATTCACTAATCGATCACTAAATGCGTGGAAAAAGCAATTATTGGCCAATTATTGATTGATTATTCACTCATTGATCACTAAATGCATGGGAAAAGCAATTTTTGGCTAATTATTGATTGATTATTCACTAATCGATCACTAAATGCATGGGAAAAGCAATTTTTGGCCAATTATTGATTGATTATTCACTCATTGATCACTAAATGCCTGGAAAAAGCAATTATTGGCTAATTATTGATTGATTATTCACTCATTGATCACTAAATGTGTGGAAAAAGCAATTATCGGCTAATTATCGATTGGTTATTCACTCATTGATCACTAAATGCGTGGAAAAAGCAATTATTGGCCAATTATTGATTGATTATCACTCACTGATCACTAAATGTGTGGAAAAAGCAATTATTGGCTAATTATTGATTGATTATTCACTCATTGATCACTAAATGCGTGGAAAAAGCAATTTTTGGCCAATTATTGATTGGTTATTCACTCATTGATCACTAAATGCCTGGAAAAAGCAATTATTGGCTAATTATTGATTGGTTATTCACTCATCGATCACTAAATGCGTGGAAAAAGCAATTATTGGCCAATTATTGATTGATTATCACTCATTGATCACTAAATGCAATGGAAAGGCAATTATTGGCTAATTATTGATTGGTTATTCACTAATCGATCACTAAATGCATGGGAAAAGCAATTTTTGGCTAATTATTGATTGATTATTCACTAATCGATCACTAAATGCGTGGAAAAAGCAATTATTGGCCAATTATTGATTGATTATTCACTCATTGATCACTAAATGTGTGGAAAAAGCAATTATTGGCCAATTATTGATTGATTATTCACTCATCGGTCACTAAATGCCTGGAAAAAGCAATTATTGGCCAATTATTGATTGATTATTCACTCATTGATCACTAAATGCGTGGAAAAAGCAATTTTTGGCTAATTATTGATTGGTTATTCACTCATTGATCACTAAATGCGTGGAAAAAGCAATTATTGGCCAATTATTGATTGATTATCACTCATTGATCACTAAATGCAATGGAAAGGCAATTATTGGCTAATTATTGATTGGTTATTCACTAATCGATCACTAAATGCATGGGAAAAGCAATTTTTGGCTAATTATTGATTGATTATTCACTAATCGATCACTAAATGCGTGGAAAAAGCAATTATTGGCCAATTATTGATTGATTATTCACTCATTGATCACTAAATGTGTGGAAAAAGCAATTATTGGCCAATTATTGATTGATTATCACTCATTGATCACTAAATGCATGGGAAAGGCAATTATTGGCCAATTATTGATTGGTTATTCACTCATTGATCACTAAATGCCTGGAAAAAGCAATTATTGGCCAATTATTGATTGATTATTCACTCATCGATCACTAAAAGCATGGAAAAAGCAATTATTGGCCAATTATTGATTGATTATTCACTCATCGATCACTAAATGTGTGGAAAAAGCAATTATTGGCCAATTATTGATTGATTATTCACTCATCGATCACTAAATGCGTGGAAAAAGCAATTATTGGCCAATTGTTGATTGATTATTCACTCATCGATCACTAAATGCGTGGAAAAAGCAATTATTGGCTAATTATTGATTGGTTATTCACTCATTGATCACTAAATGCCTGGAAAAAGCAATTATTGGCTAATTATTGATTGGTTATTCACTCATCGATCACTAAATGCGTGGAAAAAGCAATTATTGGCTAATTATTGATTGATTATTCACTCATCGATCACTAAATGCGTGGAAAAAGCAATTATTGGCCAATTATTGATTGATTATTCACTCATCGATCACTAAATGCGTGGAAAAAGCAATTATTGGCCAATTGTTGATTGATTATTCACTCATTGATCACTAAATGCGTGGAAAAAGCAATTATTGGCCAATTATTGATTGGTTATTCACTCATCGATCACTAAATGCGTGGAAAAAGCAATTATTGGCCAATTATTGATTGATTATTCACTCATTGATCACTAAATGCGTGGAAAAAGCAATTATTGGCCAATTATTGATTGGTTATTCACTCATTGATCACTAAATGCCTGGAAAAAGCAATTATTGGCCAATTGTTGATTGGTTATTCACTCATTGATCACTAAATGCGTGGTGGTTCTTTGCTGGGATGAGGGGAAAAGGCTTTCTCCCACTTAATAACCCAAAAAAGTGGCTTTTGTCCATAAATACTTGGGAATATTGGGCTTGGAAAATTCAAATTCGGTGATGTCATTAATTGGATTTTTGGGATTGAAACCCAGTGGAAGCTTTAATTAATGGATGTGGGAACTTGGAGCTCAAAGCTTTGCTCCCACTGAAAGTTTTCTCTTGGAATCCGGGCGGAGAAAAGGAGGTGAGGAAGCTGAGCTGGTGGAAAAAGAATTCCTGAGGGGGAAAATTCTGGGATCCCAACTAAACTCCAGCTATTTTAGAGCCACCGTTTATGATAAATATCCATAAACGTTGATTTCAATTTGATTTTCTCTCCCCTTTTATGCCTGGTGGCACTTCCCAAAGGAATATCTTTCGGAATTGTTGGGGAATATCCGATTGGATTTATCCCAAAATCCCTTCACCCCCATCCCAGGTGGGATTTTGCAGCTCCCACAAACCCAAAACGCCGTGGGAAAGGCTCTAAACCCAGATTTTTATGGGGGAGGGAGGCACCTGAGAGGAATTTGGGAGATTCCAAAGCACCTGGAATTCAATTCCGGAGCAAATCCAAGCCCTGCAGCGCTGCTGGAAGGGCTGGAGGAGCCTTAAACAGCTTCACAGGCAGGAGGAGCCTTCTGCTCGGTGCTTGGTACCAATCGATCGAATCGAGCCCCAATTCCCGCAGAAATTGAGGAAAAACCAATCCCCCACCCCCTGGGAGCAGCCGGGCAATCCCTCCGTGCTCAGTGCCCGTCCCCAGCGGGCGTTTGCTTCCCCTCCCTCTGCTTCCCCTCTGCTTCCCCTCTGCTTTCCCTCTGCTTCCCCTCTGCTTTCCCTCCCTCTGCTTTCCCTGTTCTTTCCCTCTGCTTTCCCTGTGCTTCCCCTCTGCTTCCCCTCCCTCTGCTTCCCCTCCCTCTGCTTCCCCTCCCTCTGCTTCCCCTCCCTCTGCTTTCCCTGTTCTTTCCCTGTTCTTTCCCTGTTCTTCCCCTCTGCTTCCCCTCTGCTTTCCCTCTGCTTCCCCTCCCTCTGCTTTCCCTGTTCTTCCCCTCTGCTTTCCCTGTTCTTTCCCTGTTCTTTCCCTCTGCTTTCCCTGTGCTTTCCCTCTGCTTCCCCTCTGCTTTCCCTCCCTCTGCTTTCCCTGTTCTTTCCCTGTTCTTCCCCTCTGCTTTCCCTGTTCTTTCCCTCTGCTTTCCCTGTTCTTCCCCTCTGCTTTCCCTCTGCTTTCCCTCTGCTTCCCCTCCCTCTGCTTTCCCTGTTCTTTCCCTCTGCTTTCCCTGTTCTTTCCCTGTTCTTTCCCTCTGCTTTCCCTGTGCTTTACCTGTGCTTTCCCTGTGCTTTCCCTGTGCTTTCCCTGTTCTTTCCCTCTCCTTTCCCTGTTCTTTCCCTCTCCTTTCCCTGTTCTTTCCCTGTTCTTTCCCTGTTCTTTCCCTGTTCTTTCCCTGTTCTTTCCCTGTGCTTTCCCTGATCTTTCCCTGATCTTTCCCTGTTCTTTCCCTGATCTTTCCCTGTTCTTTCCCTGTGCTTTCCCTCTGCTTTCCCTCTGCTTTCCCTCTGCTTCCCCTCCCTCTGCTTTCCCTCTGCTTTCCCTGTGCTTTCCCTGTTCTTTCCCTGTTCTTTCCCTCTCCTTTCCCTGTTCTTTCCCTGATCTTTCCCTGTTCTTTCCCTCTGCTTTCTCGCTTCTTTCCCGCTTTTTTCCTACCTTTTCCCACTTTTTTCCCACTTTTTTTCCCACTTTTTTTCCCACTTTTTTCCCCGCTTTTTTCCCCACTTCTTTCCCGCTTCTTTCCCACTTTTTTCCCACTTTTTTCTCACTTTTTCCCACTTCTTTCCCGCTTTTTTTCCCCACTTTTTCCCGCTTTTTTCCCACATTTTTCCCCACTTCTTTCCCACTTTTTCCTACCTTTTCCCACTTTTTTCCCGCTTTTTCCCCACTTCTTTCCCACTTTTTTTCCCGCTTTTTTCCCGCTTCCTTCCCGCTTTTTTCCCCACTTTTTTCCCCGCTTTTTTCCCGCTTTTTTCCCACTTTTTTCCCGCTTCTTTCCCGCTTCTTTCCCACTTTTTTCCCCGCTTTTTTCCCACTTTTTTCCCGCTTTTTTCCCGCTTCTTTCCCACTTTTTTCCCCGCTTTTTTCCCCACTTTTTTCCCCGCTTTTTTCCCGCTTTTTTCCCGCTTTTTTCCCGCTTTTTCCCGCTTTTTTCCCGCTTTTTTCCCGCTTTTTCCCCACTTCTTTCCCACTTTTTTCCACTTTTTTCCCGCTTTTTTCCCCGCTTCCTTCCCGCTTTTTTCCCCGCTTTTTTCCCCGCTTCCTTCCCGCTTTTTTCCCCGCTTCCTTCCCGCTTTTTTCCCCGCTTTTTTCCCCACTTCTTTCCTGCTTCTTTCCCACTTTTTTCCCACTTTCTCCCACTTTTTCCCACTTCTTTCCCGCTTTTTTCCCACTTTTCCCTCTTTTCCCACCTTCCCAGGGTGCTGCAGCTGATGAACCTGACGGATTCCCGGCTGGCGCAGGCCGGGAATGAGAAGCTGGAATTGGCCATGCTGAGCTTCTTCGAGCAATTCCGCAAGATTTACATCGGGGACCAGGTGCAGAAGTCTTCCAAGGTAACGGGAATTCCAGGGATCCCACTCTTTTCCAAGGAAAACCAGCAGAATTCACGGATTTCTCCTTGGTTTAGCCAAAAATAAATCCCATTTTCTGTGATTCCTGCATTTATTCCCAAGTTTTGACTTTGCAAATGCTCAGCTGGGTTGGGAATCTCGGGAAGAGCCAAGGATTGGAGACTTGGATTCAATTTTTCCTTGATTTTCTTATTCCTGTGGTCACCTCAAACACCCCAGGAGCCCCCTGAGCTTTAAAATGGGAATAAATCCCAATTCCCTTCATCCCAAGGCATTTGGAGCTGTGCTGGTGCCTCTTTTGGGATGGAAAATAACCTTTTTCCAATGGAAAAACCAGTGGGAATATTGCTCCAGCCTTGGCTTCTCTTCATTCCTGGAGGAGAAATCAAAGGGGGGTCAAATCTCTTCACAGGGATTTGGGAAGTGCCGAGAATTCCAAAGAAATCCCCTCAAATCCCTGGCTGTGTTTGGAGGTGGAGGAGCACAGTTCTGTCCCATTTTCCTGGGAATTTTCCTGGGAATTTTCCAGGGAAAACACCAGTCCTCCTTTAGTTCAGAGTGCTGCTGCTATGACCAAAAAAAAAGAGCAAAAATCAGCATTAGGATCAACGGAATCACCCCAAACAACAACAAAAAAATCCCAAAGCATCCCTTTCTCCTGCACAGCACAAACAGATTTTTTGGGATCATTCCTGGTTTTCCTGGCAGTTTTTAAGCCTTTTTTCCATGGTTTTTTTTTTTTTTTTTGTTTTTGGGCAGCTGTACCGGAGGCTCTCCGAGGTGCTGGGGCTCAACGACGAGACCATGGTGCTGAGCGTGTTCATCGGGAAGATGTAAGTGGAAAAACCACAATTCCTGGGATTTCCTGGAGCCAGCACCGGGAAAAACGGCACTCAGAGGGATTGGTCCTAGCCTAAAAACCTGGAATTTCTGCCCAAACCCTGGAATTTCAGCCCAAACCCCTGAAATTTCAGCCCAAACCCTGGAATTTCCGCTCAAAACCCCTGGAATTTCAGCCCAAAACCCTGACATTTCAGCCCAAAACCCCTGGAATTCCTGCCCAAACCCCTGGAATTTCAGCCCAAAACCCTTGGAATTCCTGCCCAAACCCCTGGAATTTCAGCCTAAAAACCTGGAATTTCAGCCCAAACCCCTGGAATTTCTGCTCAAAACCCCTGAAATTTCAGCCCAAAACCCTGGAATTTCAGCCCAAACCCTGGAATTTCAGCCCAAACCCCTGGAATTTCTGCTCAAAACCCTTGGAATTTCAGCCCAAAAATCTGGAATTTCAGCCCAAACCCCTGGAATTTCAGCCCAAACCCCTGGAATTTCAGCCCAAAACCCTGGAATTTCAGCCCAAAACCCCTGGAATTTCAGCCCAAAACCCCTGGAATTTCAGCCCAAACCGCTGGAATTTCTGCTCAAACCCCTGGAATTTCAGCCCAAAACCCTTGGAATTCCTGCCCAAACCCCTGGAATTTCCACCCAAAGCCTGGAATTCCTGCCCAAACCCTGGAATTTCAGCCCAAAAACCCTGGAATTTCAGCCCAAACCCCTGGAATTTCAGCCCAAAACCCTTGGAATTCCTGCCCAAACCCTGGAATTTCAGCCCAAAAACCCTGGAATTTCAGCCCAAACCCCTGGAATTTCAGCCCAAACCCCTTGGAATTCCTGCCCAAACCCCTGGAATTTCAGCCCAAACCCCTGGAATTCCTGCCCAAACCCCTGGAATTTCAGCCCAAACCCCTGGAATTTCAGCCCAAAACCCTTGGAATTTCAGCCCAAACCCCTGGAATTTCAGCCCAAACCCCTGGAATTTCAGCCCAAACCCCTGGAATTCCTGCCCAAACCCCTGGAATTCCAGCCCAAACCCCTGGAATTTCAGCCCAAAACCTGGAATTTCAGCCCAAACCCCTGGAATTTCAGCCCAAACCCCTGGAATTTCTGCCCAAACCCCTGGAATTTCCGCCCAAACCCCTGGAATTTCCACCCAAACCCCTGGAATTTCCACCCAAACCGCTGCAATTCCTGCTCAAACCCCTGGAATTTCAGCCCAAACCCCTGGAATTCCTGCCCAAACCCCTGGAATTCCTGCCCAAACCCCTGGAATTTCAGCCCAAACCCCTGGAATTTCAGCCCAAAACCTGGAATTTCAGCCCAAAAATCTGGAATTTCAGCCCAAACCCCTGGAATTTCTGCTCAAAACCCTGGAATTTCAGCCCAAACCCCTGGAATTTCAGCCCAAACCCCTGGAATTTCAGCCCAAACCCCTGGAATTTCCACCCAAACCCCTAGAATTCCTGCCCAAACCCCTGGAATTTCAGCCCAAACCCCTGGAATTTCCACCCAAACCCCTGGAATTCCTGCCCAAACCCCTGGAATTTCAGCCCAAACCCCTGGAATTTCAGCCCAAACCCCTGGAATTCCTGCCCAAACCCCTGGAATTTCAGCCCAAACCCCTGGAATTTCCACCCAAACCCCTGGAATTCCTGCCCAAACCCCTGGATTTTCAGCCCAAACCCCTGGAATTCCTGCCCAAACCCCTGGAATTCCTGCCCAAACCCCTGGAATTTCAGCCCAAACCCCTGGAATTTCCACCCAAACCCCTGGAATTTCAGCCCAAACCCCTGGAATTTCCACCCAAACCGCTGCAATTCCTGCTCAAACCCCTGGAATTTCAGCCCAAACCCCTGGAATTCCTGCCCAAACCCCTGGAATTCCTGCTCAAACCCCTGGAATTCCTGCCCAAACCCCTGGAATTTCAGCCCAAACCCCTGGAATTCCTGCCCAAACCCCTGGAATTTCAGCCCAAACCCCTGGAATTTCAGCCCAAACCCCTGGAATTCCTGCCTGCTCCAGGCCAGGCCAGGTTTGCTCCGGGTTCGGGCGCTCCCGGAGCTGAGGATGGAGTTTTGCCGCCTGGACTCGCCCGCAGCAGCCCCGTGCCGGCGTTGTTGGGATCCGTTCCCGGCGATCCGAACGCCGGGAGCGCCGTTCCCAGCCCACATTCCCGGTCCCTGTCAGCTCTGGCGCTGCGGGAAGGGGCCCAGAGCTGCTTCCAGGCTTTTCCTTGGAGTTCGGAGCCGGAGCGCTGCAAACGCGGCACCCGACGGCTCCGAGCTGCAATTGGATCCTTTTCATCCAGTTTTGATCCATTTTAATCCATTTTTTATCCATTTTTTATCCATTTTAATCCATTTTTAATCCATTTGATCCATTTTTTATCCATTTTTTATTCATTTTTTATCCATATTTTAATCCATTTGATCCATTTTTTATCCATTTTTAATCCATTTAATCCAATTTTTATCCATTTTTTATCCATTTTTTATCCATTTTTTAATCCATTCTTTTATCTATTCTTTTATCCATTTGATCCATTTTTTAATCCTTTTTTAATCCATTTTTTTTCCCTTTTTTTATCCATTTTTAATCCATTTTTTGATCCATTTTTAATCCATTTTTTATCCATTTGATCCATTTTTTATCCATTTTTAATCCATTTTTTGATCCATTTTTTTATCCATTCTTTTATCCGTTTTTTTATCCTTTTTGTAATCCATTTCATCCATTTTTTTATCCATTTGATCCATTTTTTATCCATTTTTTTATCCATTTGATCAATTTTTTTATTCATTTAATCCATTTTTTTATCTATTTTTTATCCATTTTTTGATCCATTGTTTAATCCATCTTTTATCCATTTTTTTATCCTTTTTTTAATCCATTTTTGATCCATTTTTTGATCCATTTTTAATCCATTTTTTATCCATTTGATCCATTTTTTATCCATTTTTAATCCATTTTTTGATCCATTTTTTTATCCATTCTTTTATCCGTTTTTTTATCCTTTTTGTAATCCATTTCATCCATTTTTTTATCCATTTGATCCATTTTTTATCCATTTTTTTATCCATTTGATCAATTTTTTTATTCATTTAATCCATTTTTTTATCCATTTTTTATCCATTTTTTGATCCATTGTTTAATCCATCTTTTATCCATTTTTTTATCCTTTTTTTAATCCATTTTTTGATCCATTTTTTGATCCATTTTTTGATCCAGTTTTAATCCATTTTTTATCCACATTTTATCCTTTTTTTATCCATTTTTATCCTTTTTTTATCCTTTTTTTATCCATTTTTTATCCATTTTTTATCCATTTTTATCCAATTTTTTATCCATTTTTTTATCCTTTTTTTAATCCATTTCATCCATTTTTTTACCCATTTGATCCATTTTTGATCCATTTTTTAATCCATTTTTTATCCTTTTTTTTATCCATTTTTATCCATTTTTTATCCTCTTTTTTATCCATTTGATCCATTTTTTATCCATTTTTTAATCCATTCTTTTATCCATTCTTTTATGCATTTGATCCATTTTTTTATCCATTTTTTAATCCATTTTTTTTTTCCATTTGATCCATTTTTAAATCCATTTTTCATCCATTTTTAAATCCATTTTTTAATCCATTTTTTTATCCGTTTTTATCCATTTTTTGATCCATTTTTGGATCCCTTTTTTTATCCTTTTTTTTTCCATTTTTTTATCCATTTCTTAATCCATTTCTTATCCATTTTTGATCCATTTCTTATCCATTTTTGATCCATTTTTTATCCATTTGATCCATTTTTTAATCCATTTTTTATCCATTTTTTTATCCATTTTTTTATCCATTTGATCCATTTTTAATCCATTTTTTATCTGTTTTTATCCAATTTTTTATCCATTTTTTTATCCTTTTTTTAATCCATTTTTGATCCATTTTTTATCCAATTTTTTATCCATTTTTAATCCATTTTTTGATCCATTTTTTATCCATTTGATCCATTTTTTAATCCATTTTTTATCCATTTTTTTATCCATTTGATCCATTTTTAATCCATTTTTTATCCGGTTTTATCCAATTTTTTATCCTTTTTTTATCCATTTTTTGATCCATTTTTTTATCCATTTTTAGTCCATTTTTTATCCATTTTTTGATCCATTTTTTAATCCATTTTTTTTCCCATTTGATCCTTTTTTGATCCATTTGATCCATTTGATCCACAATTCCAGAGGCAATCCCACACAATTCCAGAGGCAATCCCACGGAATTCCAGGGGCAATCCCACAGAATTCCAGAGGCAATCCCACGGAATTCCAAGGGCAATCCCACACAATTCCAAGGGCAATCCCATGGAATTCCAGGGGCAATCCCACACAATTCCAGAGGCAATCCCACACAATTCCAGGGGCAATCCCATGGAATTCCAAGGGCAATCCCACAGAATTCCAGAGGCAATCCCACACAATTCCAGAGGCAATCCCACACAATTCCAGGGGCAATCCCACACAATTCCAGGGGCAATCCCACAGAATTCCAAGGGCAATCCCACACAATTCCAGGGGCAATCCCATGGAATTCCAGGGGCAATCCCACACAATTCCAGGGGCAATCCCACAGAATTCCAGAGGCAATCCCACAGAATTCCAGGGGCAATCCCACACAATTCCAGAGGCAATCCCATGGAATTCCAAGGGCAATCCCACACAATTCCAGGGGCAATCCCACGAAATTCCAAGGGCAATCCCACACAATTCCAAGGGCAATCCCATGGAATTCCAAGGGCAATCCCACAGAATTCCAGGGGCAATCCCACACAATTCCAGGGGCAATCCCATGGAATTCCAAGGGCAATCCCACACAATTCCAGGGGCAATCCCACAGAATTCCAGGGGCAATCCCATGGAATTCCAGAGGCAATCCCACAGAATTCCAGAGGCAATCCCACACAATTCCAAGGGCAATCCCACACAATTCCAAGGGCAATCCCATGGAATTCCAGAGGCAATCCCACAGAATTCCAGAGGCAATCCCACACAATTCCAGAGGCAATCCCATGGAATTCCAGAGGCAATCCCACAGAATTCCAGAGGCAATCCCACACAATTCCAGGGGCAATCCCACAGAATTCCAGAGGCAATCCCACACAATTCCAGGGGCAATCCCACACAATTCCAGAGGCAATCCCATGGAATTCCAAAGGCAATCCCACACAATTCCAAGGGCAATCCCACACAATTCCAGGGGCAATCCCACAGAATTCCAGGGGCAATCCCATGGAATTCCAGAGGCAATCCCACACAATTCCAGGGGCAATCCCATGGAATTCCAGGGGCAATCCCACAGAATTCCAGAGGCAATCCCACACAATTCCAGAGGCAATCCCATGGAATTCCAGAGGCAATCCCACAGAATTCCAAAGGCAATCCCACACAATTCCAGGGGCAATCCCATGGAATTCCAGGGGCAATCCCACAGAATTCCAGAGGCAATCCCACGGAATTCCAGAGGCAATCCCATGGAATTCCAAGGGCAATTCCACGGGCAATCCCACACAATTCCAGAGGCAATCCCATGGAATTCCAGGGGCAATCCCACACAATTCCAGGGGCAATCCCACAGAATTCCAGAGGCAATCCCATGGAATTCCAGGGGCAATCCCACACAATTCCAAGGGCAATCCCACACAATTCCAGGGGCAATCCCATGGAATTCCAAGGGCAATCCCATGGAATTCCAGAGGCAATCCCACACAATTCCAGAGGCAATCCCACACAATTCCAGAGGCAATCCCATGGAATTCCAGAGGCAATCCCACACAATTCCAGAGGCAATCCCATGGAATTCCAAGGGCAATCCCACACAATTCCAGGGGCAATCCCACAGAATTCCAAAGGGAATCCCACACAATTCCAGAGGCAATCCCATGGAATTCCAAGGGCAATCCCACAGAATTCCAGAGGCAATCCCACACAATTCCAGAGGCAATCCCACAGAATTCCAGAGGCAATCCCATGGAATTCCAGAGGCAATCCCACACAATTCCAGGGGCAATCCCATGGAATTCCAAAGGCAATCCCATGGAATTCCAGGGGCAATCCCACACAATTCCAGGGGCAATCTCATGGAATTCCAAGGGCAATCCCACACAATTCCAGGGGCAATCCCACAGAATTCCAGAGGCAATCCCACACAATTCCAGAGGCAATCCCATGGAATTCCAGAGGCAATCCCACAGAATTCCAGGGGCAATCCCATGGAATTCCAAGGGCAATCCCATGGAATTCCAGAGGCAATCCCACACAATTCCAGGGGCAATCCCACAGAATTCCAGGGGCAATCCCATGGAATTCCAAAGGCAATCCCACACAATTCCAGGGGCAATCCCATGGAATTCCAGAGGCAATCCCACACAATTCCAGGGGCAATCCCACACAATTCCAGAGGCAATCCCATGGAATTCCAAGGGCAATCCCACACAATTCCAGGGGCAATCCCACAGAATTCCAAAGGCAATCCCACACAATTCCAGAGGCAATCCCATGGAATTCCAGAGGCAATCCCACAGAATTCCAGGGGCAATCCCATGGAATTCCAAAGGCAATCCCACACAATTCCAGAGGCAATCCCATGGAATTCCAAGGGCAATCCCACACAATTCCAGGGGCAATCCCACAGAATTCCAAAGGCAATCCCACACAATTCCAGAGGCAATCCCATGGAATTCCAGAGGCAATCCCACAGAATTCCAGGGGCAATCCCATGGAATTCCAAAGGCAATCCCATGGAATTCCAGGGGCAATCTCACACAATTCCAGAGGCAATCCCACACAATTCCAGAGGCAATCCCACACAATTCCAGAGGCAATCCCATGGAATTCCAAGAGCAATCCCACACAATTCCAGGGGCAATCCCACAGAATTCCAGGGGCAATCCCACAGAATTCCAGGGGCAATCCCATGGAATTCCAAGGGCAATCCCATGGAATTCCAGAGGCAATCCCACGGAATTCCAGAGGCAATCCCACAGAATTCCAGAGGCAATCCCACACAATTCCAGGGGCAATCCCATGGAATTCCAAGGGCAATCCCACACAATTCCAGGGGCAATCCCACAGAATTCCAAAGGGAATCCCACACAATTCCAGAGGCAATCCCATGGAATTCCAAGGGCAATCCCACAGAATTCCAGAGGCAATCCCACACAATTCCAGGGGCAATCCCATGGAATTCCAAAGGCAATCCCATGGAATTCCAGGGGCAATCCCACACAATTCCAGAGGCAATCCCACAGAATTCCAGGGGCAATCCCATGGAATTCCAAGGGCAATCCCATGGAATTCCAGAGGCAATCCCACACAATTCCAGGGGCAATCCCACGGAATTCCAGAGGCAATCCCACAGAATTCCAGGGGCAATCCCACAGAATTCCAAGGGCAATCCCATGGAATTCCAGAGGCAATCCCACGGAATTCCAGAGGCAATCCCACACAATTCCAGAGGCAATCCCACACAATTCCAGGGGCAATCCCATGGAATTCCAGAGGCAATCCCACACAATTCCAGAGGCAATCCCATGGAATTCCAAGGGCAATCCCACACAATTCCAGAGGCAATCCCACACAATTCCAGAGGCAATCCCACAGAATTCCAGAGGCAATCCCATGGAATTCCAGAGGCAATCCCACACAATTCCAGGGGCAATCCCACACAATTCCAGGGGCAATCCCATGGAATTCCAAAGGCAATCCCATGGAATTCCAGGGGCAATCCCACACAATTCCAGGGGCAATCCCACACAATTCCAGGGGCAATTCCACAGAATTCCAAAGGCAATCCCACACAATTCCAAGGGCAATCCCATGGAATTCCAAGGGCAATCCCACAGAATTCCAAAGGCAATCCCATGGAATTCCAGGGGCAATCCCACACAATTCCAGGGGCACCTTGGCATCCGAGGTTATCCAAAGGATCATTTTCCAGCCAGCCCGATGGGAGCTCAGGGATTCTGTGCCCTGGTGCTGGCGGGAGATGGAAAAGCGGCAAAATCCGCCACAATTCCCGGCAGAATCCCGGCAAAATCCGCCACAATTCCCGGCAGAATCCCGGCAAAATCCGCCACAAATCCCGGCAGAATCCCGGCAAAATCCGCCACAATTCCCGGCAGAATCCCGGCAAAATCCGCCACAAATCCCGGCAGAATCCCGGCACATCCCGCTGATCGTCCCTCTTTGCTCTCCCGCAGCATCACCAACCTGAAGTACTGGGGCCGCTGCGAGCCCATCACCTCCAAGACGCTGCAGCTGCTCAACGACCTCTCCATTGGATATCCTTTGGGAAGAGCTCCTGGATCCTCGGGATCCCTTGGGAGCAGGGCCGAGGGAGGCGGAAGTTCCTGCACATTCCTGCTTTTCCCCGGAGTTTTTGGGAATGAGGAGGGCGGGATGAGGCTCCAGGCCTCATCCGGTGGGTGGCTGGAGTGGGGATGTTTTAATTGTGGATCCGAATTCCTTTGGAGTTGAGCAGATCCCCGTCTCTCTCCTGGTTTTCCTGACGTTCCAGAAAGTCCAAAACTTCCACAATAGTCCAGAAGTTCCAAAAATTCCAGAATTCCAGACCCTTTTTCACTGGGGGTCTCCCCAAGCCGAGATTTGCACAATTTGGGTTATCCTTGGAAAAACCAGAAGGGAATTCCCAATTTATTGAATCATCCAGGCACGATCCCTTTCTTCCAGCCTGGCCCTGGAAGTGTTTTTCCAGGAATTCCAGTGGGTGGCTGGAGTGGGGATTTTTTAATTGTGGATCAGAATTCCTTTGGAATTGAGCAGATCCCAGTCTCTCTCCTGGTTTTCCAGAAGTCCCAGAAGTTCCAGACCCCGAGTTTTTCCAGAAATTCCAGAAGTTCTACCCCAGTTTTTCCCCCGGTGCTCACTGGGGGTCTCCCCAAGGCCAGCTTGGGTTATCCTCGAAAAAACCAAAGAGAATCCCAAATTTCTCGAGCAATCCAGGCACAATCCCTTTCCTCCAGCCTGCCTCTGGAAGTCTTTTTCCAGGAATTCCAGGGTTTCTTCCTTGACCTCCCTGCACCTACAGCAGCGTGAGGAAGCTGGTGAAGCTCAGCGCCGTGCAGTTCATGCTGAACAATCACACGGTGAGCGCTCCCCTTCCCTCCCTGCCCCATTCCCAGCCCTTCCAGCTGCGAGAATTCCACACCTGGATACCCTTTGGAAGTTGATCCGGCTCCCTGTGCTTCCGTGGTGCTGGAGAGGCTTCTGGAAAATGGGATTTTTGTGAAAGTTTGGGGGTTTTTGGTTAAAACTTCTGGGTTTGGAGGGGCTGGGATTTGGTGGCGCTTCCCATTCCCTTCCTACTTCATTCCCAGCCCTTCCAGCATCCCCAGCAGAGAGAATTCCACACCCTTTGGAAGTGGATCCGGCTCCCTGTACTTCCGTGGTGCTGGAGAAGCTTCTGGAAAATGGGATTTTTGTGAAAGTTTGGGGGGTTTTCATTAAAACTCTCGGGTTTGGAGGGGCTGGGATTTGGTGGCGCTTCCCATTCCCTTCCTGGCTCATTCCCAGCCCTTCCAGCATCCCCAGCTGGGAGAATTCCACACCTGGATACCCTTTGGAATTCCAGCATCCCCAGCTGGGAGAATCCCACACCCTTTGGAAGTTGATCCGGCTCCCTGTGCTTCTGTGGTGCTGGAGGAGCCTCTGGAAAATGGGATTTTTGTGAAAGTTTGGGGGTTTTTGGTTAAAACTGGGTTTGGAGGGGCTGGGATTTGGTGGCGCTTCCCATTCCCTTCCTGGCTCATTCCCAGCCCTTCCAGCTGGGAGAATTCCACACCTGGATACCCTTTGGAATTGGATCCGGCTCCCTGTGCTTCCGTGGTGCTGGAGGAGCCTCTGGAAAATGGGATTTTTGTGAAAGTTTGGGGGGTTTTCATTAAAACTCTCGGGTTTGGAGGGGCTGGGATTTGTTGGCGCTTCCCATTCCCTTCCTGCCCCATTCCCAGCCCTTCCAGCTGCGAGAATTCCACACCTGGATACCCTTTGGAATTGGATCCGGCTCCCTGTGCTTCCCTGGTGCTGGAGGAGCCTCTGGAAAATGGGATTTTTGTGAAAGTTTGGGGGTTTTTGGTTAAAACTTCTGGGTTTGGAGGGGCTGGGATTTGGTGGCGCTTCCCATTCCCTTCCTACTTCATTCCCAGCCCTTCCAGCATCCCCAGCAGAGAGAATTCCACACCCTTTGGAAGTGGATCCGGCTCCCTGTACTTCCGTGGTGCTGGAGGAGCTTCTGGAAAATGGGATTTTTGTGAAAGTTTGGGGGGTTTTCATTAAAACTCTCGGGTTTGGAGGGGCTGGGATTTGGTGGCGCTTCCCATTCCCTTCCTGGCTCATTCCCAGCCCTTCCAGCATCCCCAGCTGGGAGAATTCCACACCTGGATACCCTTTGGAATTCCAGCATCCCCAGCTGGGAGAATCCCACACCCTTTGGAAGTTGATCCGGCTCCCTGTGCTTCTGTGGTGCTGGAGGAGCCTCTGGAAAATGGGATTTTTGTGAAAGTTTGGGGGTTTTTGGTTAAAACTGGGTTTGGAGGGGCTGGGATTTGGTGGCGCTTCCCATTCCCTTCCTGGCTCATTCCCAGCCCTTCCAGCTGGGAGAATTCCACACCTGGATACCCTTTGGAATTGGATCCGGCTCCCTGTGCTTCCGTGGTGCTGGAGGAGCCTCTGGAAAATGGGATTTTTGTGAAAGTTTGGGGGGTTTTCATTAAAACTCTCGGGTTTGGAGGGGCTGGGATTTGTTGGCGCTTCCCATTCCCTTCCTGCCCCATTCCCAGCCCTTCCACCTGCGAGAATTCCACACCTGGATACCCTTTGGAAGTTGATCCGGCTCCCTGTGCTTCCCTGGTGCTGGAGGAGCCTCTGGAAAATGGGATTTTTGTGAAAGTTTGGGGGTTTTTGGTTAAAATTTCTGGGTTTGGAGGGGCTGGGATTTGGTGGCGCTTCCCATTCCCTTCCTGGCTCATTCCCAGCCCTTCCAGCTGGGAGAATTCCACACCTGGATACCCTTTGGAAGTGGATCCAGCTCCCTGTGCTTCCGTGGTGCTGGAGGAGCCTCTGGAAAATGGGATTTTTGTGGAAGTTTGGGGGTTTTTGGTTAAAACTTCTGGGTTTGGAGGGGCTGGGATTTGGTGGCGCTTCCCATTCCCAAAGGATCCGTGTGGGATCTGCTCTCCACTAAATCCAGATTCATCCCTGGAAATTTCCCAGGCCAGGCTGGATGGGGCTTGGAGCAGCCTGGGCTGGTGGAAGGATGGGATTGCAGATCCCTTCCCACCCAAACCATTCCAGGATTTCCATTCCGGGACGTTCCCAGCACTGGAGCCCTCGGGCTCCCAGCAGCACTTCCAGAGGGTTTGCATTCCCTGCTGGAATGAGGGGATGTTTCCAGGCATTCTCACAGTCTGGGTTCAGTCTGGGATTCCATTTTTCCCTGGAGAAGAGCTGGGAATGAGCCTGAGGGATTCCCTAAAGGAGCACATTCCTGCTCTGCTCCAGAGGCACAGCCGGGAATTGCAGAGGGAGGGAGAACAGCGGGATTTGCAGCTCCTGTTGCCCTCTGGTGGCTCCGGGAATGCTGCAGGTGCCCATTCCAGAACCCTGGACCCGCTTGGCATCCCCAGGAGCCAGCTCAGGGTGGTGCTTCCCGAAATTTTCCAGCTTGGAAAAGCCCTTTAGGATCAACCACCATTCCCTGTGTCCCCCAGTGCCACATCCACACATTTTCCCAACGTTTCCAGGGAAAACAACTCCCTGCTGCCCAGGCCACCCCGTACCAACCCTTCACCACCTTTTCCATGAGGGAATTTTTCCTGCATCCAGCCTGGAGTGGTGGGGGGAGGCTTTTCCCTCCTCAACCCATCCCGTTTTTCCTTTTCCAGAGCGAGCACTTTTCCTTCCTGGGAATCAACAATCAATCCAACCTGACGGACATGAGGTGTCGGACCACGTTCTACACGGCCCTGGGACGGCTGCTCATGGTGGATTTAGGTATTTTCTTGGGAATTCCAGCACAATTCCAGCCTTTCGGAGCTGGATCCTGATGGTTAGGGAGCCGTAGCATCACCAGGAAGGGATTTGGGATGGGAAAACGCAAATGGGAGAAGGAAAAGGATTTGGGAATTGGGGTTGATGCTGAGAACATCCCGGTGAAATTGAGGATCAAGTTTTCCATCCCAAGATTTGGGATCAATTTTCCATCCCATCAAGTTTGGGATCAATTTTCCCATCCCAAAACTGGGAATCAGTTTTCCCATTCCAAGACTTGGGGATCAATTTTCCCATCCCACCAAAATTGGGAATCAATTTTCCTATTCTAAAATTTGGGGATCAATTTTCCATCCCACCAAGTTTGGGATCAATTTTCCCATCCCAAAACTGGGGATAAAATTTTCCATCCTAAAATTTGAGATAAATTTTTCCATCCAAAGATTTGGGATCAATTTTCCCATCCCAAGTTCAGGATCACTTTTCCCATCCCAAGATTTGGGATCAATTTTTCCATCCCAAAACTGGGAATCCATTTTCCCATTCCAAGACTTGGGGATAATTTTCCCATCCTAAAATTTGGGATCAATTTTCCATCCCACCAAGTTTGAGGATCAATTTTCCCATCCCAAAACTGGGGATAAAATTTTCTGTCCTAAAATTGGGAATCAATTTTCCCATTCCAAAACTGGGAATCAATTTTCCCATTCCAAAACTTGGGATCAATTTTCCCATCCCACCAAGTTTGGGATCAATCCACAGGAAAAGGGGCATTTCCCAGGAACAGGGCCATTCCCAGGAGAAGGGGCATTTCCTGCAGGAACAGGGCCATGCCCATTCCCATGCCCATTCCCATGCCCATGCCCATTCCCATTCCCATTCCCATGCCCCATTCCCATGCCCATTCCCATGCCCCATGCCCATTCCCATTCCCATTCCCATGCCCCATTCCCATGCCCATTCCCATGCCCCATTCCCATGCCCATTCCCATGCCCCATGCCCATTCCCATTCCCATTCCCATGCCCCATTCCCATGCCCATTCCCATGCCCCATTCCCATGCCCATTCCCATGCCCATGCCCATTCCCATGCCCCATGCCCATGCCCATTCCCATTCCCATGCCCATTCCCATTCCCATTCCCATGCCCCATTCCCATGCCCATTCCCATGCCCATGCCCATTCCCATTCCCATGCCCATTCCCATGCCCCATGCCCATGCCCATTCCCATTCCCATGCCCCATTCCCATGCCCATTCCCATGCCCATGCCCATTCCCATTCCCATGCCCCATTCCCATGCCCATGCCCATTCCCATTCCCATGCCCCATTCCCATGCCCATTCCCATGCCCATGCCCATTCCCATTCCCATTCCCATTCCCATGCCCCATTCCCATTCCCATGCCCCATTCCCATGCCCATTCCCATGCCCATTCCCATTCCCATGCCCCATGCCCATTCCCATGCCCCATTCCCATGCCCCATTCCCATTCCCATTCCCATGCCCATTCCCATGCCCATGCCCATTCCCATGCCCATGCCCATGCCCATGCCCCATTCCCATGCCCATTCCCATTCCCATGCCCATGCCCATGCCCATGCCCATGCCCCATTCCCATGCCCCATTCCCATGCCCATTCCCACCCCATTCCCATGCCCATGCCCATTCCCATTCCCATGCCCATTCCCATGCCCATTCCCATGCCCATGCCCATTCCCATGCCCCATTCCCATGCCCATTCCCATTCCCATGCCCATGCCCCATTCCCATGCCCCATTCCCATGCCCATTCCCATGCCCCATGCCCATTCCCATGCCCATTCCCATGCCCATGCCCATGCCCCATTCCCATGCCCCATTCCCATGCCCATTCCCATGCCCCATTCCCATGCCCATGCCCATTCCCATTCCCATGCCCCATTCCCATGCCCATTCCCATTCCCATGCCCCATTCCCATTCCCATGCCCCATTCCCATGCCCCATTCCCATGCCCCATTCCCATGCCCATTCCCATGCCCATGCCCCATTCCCATGCCCATTCCCATGCCCATTCCCATGCCCATGCCCATTCCCATGCCCATTCCCATGCCCCATTCCCATGCCCATGCCCATTCCCATTCCCATTCCCATTCCCATGCCCCATTCCCATTCCCATGCCCCATTCCCATGCCCATTCCCATGCCCCATTCCCATGCCCCATGCCCATGCCCATGCCCATTCCCATGCCCATTCCCATGCCCATTCCCATTCCCATGCCCCATTCCCATGCCCCATTCCCATGCCCATTCCCATGCCCCATGCCCATTCTCATGCCCATTCCCATTCCCATGCCCCATTCCCATGCCCCATTCCCATGCCCATTCCCATGCCCCATGCCCATTCCCATGCCCATTCCCATGCCCATTCCCATTCCCATGCCCCATTCCCATGCCCCATTCCCATGCCCATTCCCACCCCATTCCCATGCCCATGCCCATTCCCATGCCCCATGCCCATTCCCATGCCCATTCCCATGCCCCATGCCCATTCCCATGCCCATTCCCATGCCCATGCCCATTCCCATGCCCCATTCCCATGCCCCATTCCCATGCCCATTCCCATTCCCATGCCCATGCCCATGCCCATGCCCATGCCCCATTCCCATGCCCATTCCCACCCCATTCCCATGCCCATGCCCATTCCCATTCCCATGCCCATGCCCATTCCCATGCCCCATTCCCATGCCCATTCCCATTCCCATGCCCATGCCCATGCCCATGCCCCATTCCCATGCCCCATTCCCATGCCCATTCCCACCCCATTCCCATGCCCATGCCCATTCCCATTCCCATGCCCCATTCCCATTCCCATGCCCATGCCCATTCCCATGCCCCATTCCCATGCCCATGCCCATGCCCATTCCCATGCCCCATTCCCATGCCCCATTCCCATGCCCATGCCCATGCCCATTCCCATGCCCCATTCCCATGCCCCATTCCCATGCCCCATTCCCATGCCCATTCCCATTCCCATGCCCCATTCCCATGCCCATTCCCATTCCCATGCCCATGCCCCATTCCCATGCCCCATTCCCATGCCCATTCCCACCCCACTCCCACCCCATTCCCATGCCCACGCCGTGCCCGCTGTGCCCGCAGGTGAGGACGAGGATCAGTACGAGCAGTTCATGCTGCCGCTCACCGCAGCCTTCGAGACGGTGGCGCAGATGTTCAGCACCAACTCCTTCAACGAGCAGGAGGCCAAGGTGAGCCCGGCCCGGCCCCGCTGCCCCCTCATTGCCCCCTCGCTGCCCCCTCGCTGCCCCCTCATTGCCCCCTCGCTGCCCCCTCGCTGCCCCCTCGCTGCCCCCCTCGCTGCCCCCAGCCCCATCCCCGACCCCGCTACCCCCTGCTCTGCCCCTGCCCTGCCCCTGCCCTGCCCCTGCCCTGCCCCTGCTCTGCCCCTGCCCTGCCCCCCCTGCTCTGCCCCTGCTCTGCCCCTGCCGTGCCCCTGCTCTGCCCCTGCCCTGCCCCTGCCCTGCCCCTGCCCTGCCCCCGCTCTGCCCCTGCTCTGCCCCTGCTCTGCCCCCCCTGCTCTGCCCCTGCCCTGCCCCTGCCCTGCCCCTGCTCTGCCCCTGCTCTGCCCCTGCTCTGCCCCTGCTCTGCCCCTGCCCTGCCCCTGCCCTGCCCCTGCTCTGCCCCTGCCCTGCCCCCGCTCTGCCCCTGCTCTGCCCCTGCTCTGCCCCTGCCCTGCCCCTGCTCTGCCCCTGCTCTGCCCCTGCCCTGCCCCTGCCCTGCCCCTGCTCTGCCCCTGCCCTGCCCCTGCTCTGCCCCTGCCCTGCCCCTGCCCCTGCCCCTGCCCTGCCCCTGCCCTGCCCCTGCCCCTGCCCTGCCCCTGCCCTGCCCCTGCCCTGCCCCTGCCCCTGCTCTGCCCCTGCTCTGCCCCTGCCCTGCCCCTGCTCTGCCCCTGCTCTGCCCCTGCCCTGCCCCTGCCCTGCCCCTGCTCTGCCCCTGCCCCTGCTCTGCCCCTGCCCTGCCCCTGCCCTGCCCCTGCTCTGCCCCTGCCCTGCCCCTGCCCTGCCCTTGCTCTGCCCCTGCCCTGCCCCTGCCCTGCCCCTGCCCTGCCCCTGCTCTGCCCCTGCCCCTGCCCTGCCCCTGCCCTGCCCCTGCTCTGCCCCTGCTCTGCCCCTGCCCTGCCCCTGCTCTGCCCCTGCTCTGCCCCTGCCCTGCCCCTGCCCTGCCCCTGCCCTGCCCCTGCCCCTGCCCTGCCCCTGCCCTGCCCCTGCCCTGCCCCTGCCCCTGCCCTGCCCCTGCTCTGCCCCTGCCCTGCCCCTGCTCTGCCCCTGCTCTGCCCCTGCTCTGCCCCTGCCCTGCCCCTGCCCTGCCCCTGCCCTGCCCCTGCTCTGCCCCTGCCCTGCCCCTGCTCTGCCCCTGCTCTGCCCCTGCTCTGCCCCTGCCCTGCCCCTGCCCTGCCCCTGCCCCTGCTCTGCCCCTGCTCTGCCCCTGCCCCTGCCCTGCCCCTGCCCTGCCCCTGCCCTGCCCCTGCTCTGCCCCTGCTCTGCCCCTGCTCTGCCCCTGCCCTGCCCCTGCCCTGCCCCTGCCCTGCCCCTGCTCTGCCCCTGCCCTGCCCCTGCTCTGCCCCTGCTCTGCCCCTGCCCTGCCCCTGCCCTGCCCCTGCTCTGCCCCTGCCCCTGCCCTGC
Source organism: Corvus hawaiiensis (assembly GCF_020740725.1). Lineage (NCBI taxonomy): Eukaryota > Metazoa > Chordata > Aves > Passeriformes > Corvidae > Corvus > Corvus hawaiiensis. Next base: position 2,163,956 of record NC_063239.1, on the reverse strand, counting down.
CCCTGCCCTGCCCCTGCCCTGCCCCTGCTCTGCCCCTGCCCCTGCCCTGCCCCTGCCCTGCCCCTGCCCTGCCCCTGCTCTGCCCCTGCCCCTGCCCTGCCCCTGCCCTGCCCCTGCTCTGCCCCTGCCCCTGCTCTGCCCCTGCCCTGCCCCTGCCCTGCCCCTGCCCTGCCCCTGCTCTGCCCCTGCCCCTGCTCTGCCCCTGCCCTGCCCCTGCCCTGCCCCTGCTCTGCCCCTGCTCTGCCCCTGCCCTGCCCCTGCTCTGCCCCTGCCCCTGCCCTGCCCCTGCTCTGCCCCTGCTCTGCCCCTGCCCTGCCCCTGCTCTGCCCCTGCTCTGCCCCTGCTCTGCCCCTGCCCTGCCCCTGCCCTGCCCCTGCTCTGCCCCTGCCCTGCCCCTGCCCTGCCCCTGCCCTGCCCCTGCCCTGCCCCTGCTCTGCCCCTGCTCTGCCCCTGCTCTGCCCCTGCCCTGCCCCTGCCCTGCCCCTGCTCTGCCCCTGCCCTGCCCCTGCTCTGCCCCTGCCCCTGCCCTGCCCCTGCTCTGCCCCTGCCCTGCCCCTGCTCTGCCCCTGCCCTGCCCCTGCTCTGCCCCTGCTCTGCCCCTGCTCTGCCCCTGCTCTGCCCCTGCCCTGCCCCTGCTCTGCCCCTGCCCTGCCCCTGCCCTGCCCCTGCTCTGCCCCTGCTCTGCCCCTGCCCTGCCCCTGCTCTGCCCCCCCTGGTGCCCCCCTGGTGCCCCCCCGGTGCCCTCGGGGCCTTCCCGGGGCTGGGCGGGGGCACAGGGGGAGCACAGAGGGGGGGAACAAATCCCGATTTTTTTGGTGTTTGATGGGATTTGATTGGATTTTTATTGGATTGTATTTGATTGATTTGGTTTTATTTTATTGTAGTTTATTTTTGTTATTTTTAGTTTATTGGATTTGGTTTTATTAATTGTATTTTATTGTATTTTATTGTATTTTATTTATTTGTTTTTATTTTATTTATTTATTTCTATTTTATTGTATTTTATTTATTTATTTTTCTTTTATTGTATTTTAATTTTTTTTATGGTATTTTATTTTTATTATTCTATTTTATTGTATTCTATTGTATTTTATTTATTTTATTTTATTTTTTTATTTTGTTTTATTTTATTTCATTGTATTGTATTGTACTTTATTTATTTATTTTATTTATTTATTTTATTTTATTCTTTTCTGTTTTATTTTACTTCATTGTATTGTATTGTACTTTATTTATTTATTTTATTTATTTATTTTATTTTATTCTATTCTGTTTTATTTTATTTCATTGTATTGTATTGTACTTTATTTATTTATTTTATTTACTTTATTTTTAAAATTTATTTTATTTTATTCTATTTATTTTATTTTATTTTATTCTATTCTATTCCATTTTATTTATTCTATTATTCTATTTTATTGTATTGTATTTTACTTTATTTTATTTTATTTATTTTATTTATTTTATTTAATTTTATTCTATTTTATTTGTTTTCTCCTATTTTATTCTATTCTATTCTATTTTATTCTGTTTTATTAAATTCATATTTATTTCATTCGACTTTATTTTATTCTATTTTATTGTATTTTATTGTGTTTTATTACATTTTTTGCTATTTTTATTTTATTTCTTTTATTATATTTTATTTATTAGATTTTATTTTGTTCTGTTTTATTGTAGGGTAGTTTATGGTAGTTTGTTCTTTTTTATTTTATTACATTTTATTCTATTTTATTTTACTTCTTTTCTTATATTAGAGTTTATTTTATTAGATTTTATTTTGGTTTATTTTATGACATTTGATGAAATTCTATTTTATTCTATTCTATTTGAATCTGGTTTTCATATTTTCTTTTATTATGTTTTCATCTATTTTCTTATCTTTTATTCTATTTTTATCTTTTACTGCATTCTATTTTATTGATTATATTTTATTCTATTTTTATACTGATTTTGTTTTATTCTATTTATATATTTTCCATCCTATTCTATTTTGTTCTGTTTTATTTGATTACTTTTTTTTTATTTTATTCTATTCTGTTCTATTTTATTCCATTTTATTCTATTTTAATCTATTTTGTGTATTTTATTATATTTTATTTATTTTATTTTATTTTTGTATTTATTATATTTTATTCTATTTTATTCTATTTTGTATTTTTTCTGATATTTTATTTTAATTATGCTTTAATCTATTTTCTTGTACTTTATGATATTACATTTTATTTATTATATTTTTGTATTCCTTACATTTTATTTTATTCTATTTTATTTTATTCTCTTTTCTTTTATTCTATTTTATTCTATTTTGTATATTTTATTTTATTTTATTTTTGTATTTATTCTATTTTATTCTCTTTTGTATATTTTCTTATATTTTATTTGAATTATCTTTAACACATTTTCTTGTATTTTATGATATATTTTATTTCATTTATTATATTTTATAATATTTTTGTACTTATTACATTTTATTCTATTTTATTCTATTCTATTTTATTCCATTCTATTGTATTCTATTCTCTTGTATTCTATTTTATTCTATTTTATTTTATTCTATTCTGTTCTATTCTACTCTATTCTATTCTACTCTTTTATTCTATTTTATTCTATTCTATTTTACTCTATTCTATTCTATTTTATTTTATTTTTTTCCATTCCATTCTATTTATTCTACTCTATTCTATTCTATTTTACTATATTTTATGCTATTCTATTTTATTCTATTTTATTCTATTTTATTCTCTTCTATTCTATTCTATTCTTTTATTTTATTCTATTCTATTTTATTTTATTCTATTTTTTCTATTTTTCTATTCTATTCTGTTCTATTCTATTTTATTCTGTTTTTTCTATTTTTTTCTAATTTTTTTCTATTTTTTCTCTTCTATTTTACTCTATTTTATTTTATTTTATTTTATTTTATTCCATTCCATTCCATTCCACTCTATTCTATTCTCTTTTATTCTATTTTGTTCTGTTCTATTTCATTTTATTCTATTGTATTCTATTCTTTTATTTTATTTTATTGTATTTTATTCTATTTTTTCTATTTTTTTCTATTCTATTCTCTTCTGTTTTACTCTATTTTATTTTATTTTATTCCATTCCATTCCATTCCATTCTATTCTATTCTATTCTATTCTATTCTCTTTTATTCTATTCTATTTTATTCTCTTTTGTTCTGTTCTATTTTATTCTACTCTATTTTATTCTATTCTATTTCATTTTATGCTATTCTATTGTATTCTATTCTATTCCATTCTATTTTTTTGTATTTTATTTCATTTTATTCTATTCCATTCCATTCTATTTTATTCTACTCTATTGTATTCTATTCCATTCCATTCCATTCCACTCTATTCTATTCTATTTTATTCTATTTTGTTCTGTTCTATTTCATTTTATTCTATTGTATTCTATTCTTTTATTTTATTCTATTTTATTCTATTTTTTCTATTTTTTTCTATTCTATTCTATTTTACTCTATTTTATTTTATTCTATTCTATTCCATTCCATTCTATTCCATTCCATTCTATTCTATTCTATTCTACTCTATTCTATTCTCTTTTATTCTATTTTGTTCTCTTCCATTTTATTCTATTCTATTTCATTTTATTCTTTTCTACTGTATTCTATTCTATTCCATTCTATTTTTTTCTACTCTATTCTATTTTATTTTATTTTATTTTATTCTATTCCATTCCATTCTATTTTATTCCATTCCATTCCATTCTATTCCATTCCATTCCATTCCATTCCATTCCATTCTATTCCATTCTATTTTGTTCTATTTTGTTCTGTTCTATTTTACTCTATTTTATTCTATTCTATTTAATTTTATTCTATTCTATTCTATTGTATTCTATTCCATTCCATTCTACTTTTTTTCTATTTTATTCCCTTTCGCTCTCCCTCGCTGATGCTTTAACCCTTTTGTGCCCCCAGAGAACCCTGGTGGGGCTGGTGCGGGACCTGCGCGGCATCGCCTTCGCCTTCAACGCCAAGACCAGCTTCATGATGCTCTTCGAGTGGATGTATCCTTGCATTCCCAGACATTCCCAGACATTCCCAAACATTCCCAAAGCCCTCAACCTCCCATCCCTCAGGGGATGCCTCCAACCATCCCCTTTGCCCTGGGAATTCCCTGGCCGGGCCTTCCCCTTTGTTTCCAGAGGACTCGGAGTCCTTTTCCCGAGCCCTGCAGCAGCTCGGCCTCGCTCTGCTCCCGAGTTATCCCAAAAAGCTGCTCCCCCAGGAATTGCTGGGGTTTTTCCAGGCCTGACCTGGAAAACACAAAGCTTTCCATGGATGCATGGCAGAGCTTTGCACGGATACATCCCAGCAGCTCCCAGAGCGTTTCCTCTCGCTCCCTGGAGCGCTGGGATCCGCGTCCTTTTCCCGAGGAATCCGCGTCCTTTTCCCGAGGAATCCGCGTCCTTTTGCTGAGAACACGCAGCCATTCCAACTGCTCCGTGCCTGCTGAAGGTCAGGCACTGGCAGATCCTCGGGGTTTCCCTCTCCTTCCAAAAAAAACCTTTCTGACTTCTGGTTGGCCTTAAAAAATTGGGATTTTTGTCTTTGAGCCTTCAAGGATTTCATCCTGATTTTTATTACCCTCTCTTTGGTCTGGGATAAAACAACAACGATTCAAGGAGAGCAGATCCCAGCGTCCTTACCCGAGCCTATTGATGAACCTGCTTTGCAGTGCTCACAGAAAATTCCTTTTCCAGGGAATTTTTGGCCTTGAAAAGCTGGGAATTCCTTAGCTTTCCCTGGCAGTTACCCCTCCTACATGCCCATCCTGCAGCGAGCCATCGAGCTCTGGTACCACGACCCAGCCTGCACCACCCCTGTCCTCAAACTCATGGCTGAGCTGGTCCATAACAGGTAGGAACATCCCCAAAAATCTGGGATTTCATTGAATTGTTCAGCTTGGAAGGGATTTAAAGCTGATTCTGCCCCTCTGTGGGTGTGTGGTTGTTGCCTCGTGTGGCTGTTGCTGCCTGGTTTTGTTTTCTTTCTTCCCATCTTTTGCTGCTCTAAAAGGGGAACAAGGAGTGGAAAACTGGGAATGGTTTACAGGGAAGCCAATCCCACATTTGGGATTCAGAGCTGCAATCCATCAGCCCTGGATGTTTCCATTTCCAAGTGGCAGGAAACTCTTCATTTCATTCTTAAAATCTTCTTATTCCCAAAGGAACCTTGTTTTCCCTGGAAGCTGCTTGGATTTGGAGCTGGAATGAAGGGAGCTTCCCTTCCAGCCCAGAGGGGATTGGGGGTGTCCTGTATCCCTTGGGATCAATCCAGAGGGAACTGGGGGTGCCCATATCCCTCTGGAATTGGGGTGCCTGTATCCCTTGGGTTCAGTCCAGAGGGAATTGGAGGTGTCCTGTATCCCTTGGGATCAATCCAGAGGGAATTAGGGGTGCCCTGTATCCCTTGGGATCAATCCAGAGGGAATTGGGGGTGTCCTGTATCCCTTGGGATCAATCCAGAGGGAATTGGGGGTGCCCATATCCCTCTGGAATTAGGGTGCCTGTATCCCTTGGGATCAATCCAGAGGGAATTGGAGGTGTCCTGTATCCCTTGGGATCAATCCAGAGGGAATTGGGGGTGCCCTGTATCCCTTGGGATCAATCCAGAGGGAATTGGGGGTGTCCTGTATCCCTTGGGATCAATCCAGAGGGAATTGGGGGTGCCCTGTATCCCTTGGGATCAATCCAGAGGGAATTGGGGGTGCCCTGTATCCCTTGGGATCAATCCAGAGGGGATTGGGGGTGTCCTGTATCCCTTGGGTTCAGTCCAGAGGGGATTGGGGGTGTCCTGTATCCCTTGGGATCAATCCAGAGGGAATTGGGGGTGCCCTGTATTCCTTGGGTTCAGTCCAGAGGGAATTGGGGTGCCTGTATCCCTTGGGATCAATCCAGAGGGAATTGGGGGTGTCCTGTATCCCTTGGGATCAATCCAGAGGGAATTGGGGTGCCTGTATCCCTTGGGATCAATCCAGAGGGGATTGGGGGTGTCCTGTATCCCTTGGGATCAATCCAGAGGGGATTGGGGGTGTCCTGTATCCCTTGGGTTCAGTCCAGAGGGAATTGGGGGTGCCCTGTATCCCTTGGGATCAATCCAGAGGGAATTGGAGGTGTCCTGTATCCCTTGGGATCAATCCAGAGGGAATTGGGGGTGCCCTGTATCCCTTGGGATCAGTCCAGAGGGAATTGGGGGTGCCCTGTATCCCTTGGGATGAGCCTTTGTTCTTCCAGCAGGGAGGGATCTGTGTGGGATAATTTGGAATGTTGTCAGGAGGATGCTCTGGCTCCGGTGGGAAGGGACACGAGGTTGAGATTCCAGCTGTTGGGAATCCATCCTGGCAGGCTGCATCTTTGGGATGCAATCCCGGCTGGAAATCATCCAGCGATTTATTCCAGAGGTGCCCAGGGCTGCTCTCTGCCTTTCACTTGGGAGCTGGAGCCACTGGAGGGGAAAAAATGCCCGGCTTGGAATTCTTGGAGCTGTCGGCGAGCCTGGGCTGCTCCCAGGATGTTGGTGTTGCTCTGCCAGGGCAGCATTTCCAGCCCCAAAGCCGGAATATTCCCGAGATCCCAGGGATGCAGGCCCCTCCTGGTGTGCCAGCACAGCTCCTGTCCCCTGTGCCTGTGTCCAACAGGATTCTCCACCAGCCCAGGGCGCTGTGGGGAACTCTGGGAGCAGCCCTGGGATCAGGGAGTCCCAGGAGCAGCAGCTCCTGGAATGGTCGCTCCCGTTTTATTCCCAGGGGTGTTGGAGCTGCAGTTTGGAATTCACTGAATCCTGGGATGGTTTGGGTTGGAAAGAGCTTAAATGCCATCCCATGGCAGGGACAGGGACACCTCCCACTGTCCCGTGTTAATCCAGCCCGGCCTTGGGCACTTCCAGGGATCCAGGGGCAGCCACAGCTGCTCTGGGAATTCCATCCCAGCCAGGAATTCCTTCCCAATATCCCATCTAAGCCGTTCTTCTGTCACTTTGAAGCCATTCCCTGGGTCCTGTCCCTCCAGGCCTTGTCCCCAGTCCCTCTCCAGCTCTCCTGGAGCCCCATTAACCACAGGCCTGGGCCCCAGGGTGCATCACCGTGTCCCGCAGCCGTAGAGAGGAGGAGGAGGAGAAGATCCAGCAGGCAGGAATTGTGCAGCAAGATTGATTTATTTAATTATTTTACAAACTCTTTTATGGACTTTTTTCTTCATAATCTATTTGAACTAAGGATCAGCCCCTTGGGGTGATTGGCTAAAATCCTAAAAAATCCATTGTCAAAATATTTTTCTACTCTACCATAAACAAGACTTTCCAAGGTTGCAGGTGGCTTGGGTGTTTACATTCCCTGCTACCTCTTCTGTGAGAGAGAAAAGTCTCTCACGGACTTAGAAAATAGCAAGAAAATCCTCACTAGCAGCATTTTTGTATCTACAGAGCCCCTTTAGGCCCTGCCAGGGGCTCGGAGGTGTCCCTGGATCCTTCCCTTCTCCAGGTGAACATTCCCAGCTCTCCCAGCCCCTGGATCAGTCCGGTGGCTCTGACCATTCCCTGTTTTCCCGTAGATCCCAACGGCTGCAGTTCGATGTGTCCTCTCCCAACGGGATCCTGCTTTTCCGGGAGACCAGCAAGATGATCACGACGTACGGTGAGCGATGCCAGGGCCTGCAGCTGCCCTGGAGGCATCCATGGACACACCCTGGATACCCTGGGAGCTGCTGGAAGCTCAGGGTGGGCAGGGAAAAACCAGGGAAACAGGGAAGGAGTTGGCAGCCCCAGGGGACAGGGAGGAACATTCCCGTCCTCGGGGTTGCCTGTTCCCACGTGGGATTGGGTTCTGCCGTGGTTCCTAGGAAAGTCATGGAATGTTTGGGTTGGAAGAGACTGTAAATATCCATGGGCAGGGTTCCACTGTGCTGGGTTGTTCCTTGGACACTTCCAGGGATGTGGAATTCTCTGGGAATTCCAGCCCAGCCAGGGATCACTTCCCAATATCCCATCTGATCCAAAGTTGTGCTGGAGAATTCCAGGATGGTTTGGATTGGGAGGATCTTAAATCCCATCCACTTCCAATCCCAACACCTTCCGCTATCCCAGAGTATCCCAACCTGGCTTTGGGCACTTCCAGGGATCCAGGGGCAGCCACAGCTGCTCTGGGAATTCCATCCCAGCCCTCACCACCCTCACAGGGAGGAATTTTTTCCCCAAATCCATCTGAATTTCCCATTTTTCAGCTTAAGGCTGTTCCCCCTTATCCTGCAGAGCCTGACTTTTCCCTGGCCATAAATCCTTGGAACCTTCACCCACTCCTCACTCCCCTTTCACTTCCCTGCCCCCTGAAGGAGAGGAACCCTGGGAAGATGGGTTGGGATACAACCACTGGAATCCCAACTCCACCTCCATCATAGGGAGGAATTTTTTCCAAAAAACCCATTTTTCCCTCCCAAATTTCCCATCTTTCCGCTTAAGTCCATTCCCCCTTACCCTGCAGAGCCTGACTTTTCCCTGGAACCAGGCCCTGAACCCTCCCTTGGGGCTAAATCCTCACAACCTCCCCGCACCCTGGAGGGAGGGGATCCCAGGAACGCGGGTTGGGATGCGGCCGCTGGAATGCTGACCCCGCTCCCGTCCCGGTGCGCGCAGGGAATCGCATCCTGACGCTGGGAGAGGTCCCGAAGGATCAGGTCTACGCCCTGAAGCTGAAGGGAATCTCCATCTGCTTCTCCATGCTGAAGGCGGCGCTCAGCGGCAGCTACGTCAACTTCGGCGTCTTCCGCCTCTACGGGGACGACGCCCTGGACAACGCCCTGCAAACCTTCATCAAACTGCTGCTCTCCATCCCCCACAGCGACCTCCTGGTGAGCTGCCCCAGGGACTGGGAGATTCCCAGGGATTGGGAGATTCCCCAGGGATTGGGAGCTTCCCCAGGGATTGGGAGCTTTCCAAGGGATTGGGAGATTCCCAGGGATTGGGAGATTCCCCGGGGATTGGGAGATTCCCAGGGACTGGGAGCATCCCGAGGGATTGGGAGCATCCCCAGGGATTGGGAGATTCCCCAGGGATTGGGAGCTTCCCCAGGGATTGGGAGCTTTCCAAGGGATTGGGAGTGGGAGCTTTCCAAGGGATTGGGAGATTCCCAGGGATTGGGAGATTCCCCGGGGATTGGGAGATTCCCAGGGACTGGGAGCATCCCGAGGGATTGGGAGCATCCCCAGGGATTGGGAGCTCCCCCAGGGATTGGGAGCTTCTCGAGGGACTGGGAGCATCCCAAGGGATTGGGAGCTTCCCAGGGATTGGGAGATTCCCCAGGGATTGGGAGCTTCTCGAGGGATTGGGAGCATCCCGAGGGATTGGGAGCTTCTCGAGGGATTGGGAGCTTCCCTAGGGATTGGGAGATTCCCAGGGATTGGGAGATTCCCAGGGATTGGGAGCTTTCCAAGGGATTGGGAGCTTCCCTAGAGATTGGGAGATTCCCCAGGGATTGGGAGATTCCCCAGGGATTGGGAGCTTCCCAGGGATTGGGAGATTCCCCAGGGATTGGGAGCTTCTCGAGGGATTGGGAGCTTCCCGAGGGATTGGGAGCTTCCCTAGAGACTGGGAGATTCCCAGGGATTGGGAGCTCCCCCAGGGATTGGGAGCTCCCCCAGGGATTGGGAGCTTCCCAGGGATTGGGAGATTCCCCAGGGATTGGGAGATTCCCCAGGGATTGGGAGCATCCCAAGGGATTGGGAGCTTCCCGAGGGATTGGGAGCATCCCAAGGTGTCGTGGTTTGGTCCGAAATACTCATTACTGTTTATCTTCTGTGAGATAAGAATTAGGAGAAAAAAAGCAGCCACCAAACCTGAAAGAATAGAAAGAAGTTTATGAACAGACCTAAAAGAGGGAAAAAAAATTACACCACACCTTCAGAACTCTCCTCCTCCCCCCGCCTTCCTCCCTTCTCCCACTGACAATGGAAAAAGACAACCCTGGAGATGTTCAGTCTGTTTACCACATCCATAATAACCTTGTTCAGCCCATTTAGAAAGAGAAGTCTCTTCTTGCTCGTGCTGTGAAAACATTATCACAACGAGACAGCCGCCCACTTCCAAATATTGTTCAGTCCATTTAGGAAGAGGAGTCTCTGCTCGCATGTGAGTCCCTTCCCCCGACTCGCAGCTTTTCCCACAACTGCTTTCGAGGGTCCACTCTCGAAGGTTTTGGGGTACAGTTTTAAGGTTGAGCCGTTCAGAAACAAAAGTTCTCTTCACCCATCTCTGGGAGCATTTCATCTCTAAGAACAGAGGCCCTTCTCCTTCCCTGGGAGCAAAGGGTCTTCCTCATCTTCATCTCTAGGACTATCTCTGGGAGCATCTCTAGGAGCTGAGGTTTTTTCCTTTCCTGTTTGGAGCCAAAGTCCTCATCAGGTCCACCTCTAGGAGCTGAGGTTTTCTCCTTTCCCATTTGGAGCAAAAGTCCTCATTGCTTCCATCTCTCCCTGTCCAAACTTCTCATGGAATTACAGCTGCGTCAGCATCTGCCTATCTCAGCGCAGGTGCTTTTGCTCACGAGCTGAACACTCCACCCCCCAGATATATCATAGCTTCACAACAGAATTTCAGCTTTAAGCATCTCCTCTTTCTCCTCCCTCAGGTTTTCAGCTCTTCACAGCAATAAAAGGGTCAATCTCACCTCGGCCTTGCAGCTGGAATGTGGCTTATGGCAGTGGAGAGGAGGGGGCATTCCGAGCCGCTCTGGCTACCACAGCCCTGCTGGGGGGGTCATCCTGGAGCCGTGGCCTGGCCCGGCCTGGCCTGAGCCGGGCCCGCTGGCCCCCACTCGGGCCCCGCAGCCACCTGTCCCAGCGCTGGAACCGAGAGAGAGCTGGGGGGGCTTGTTTATTCTTAAGTGTGGATCACAGAGGGGGTCACAACTTTACGTGGCTCAGAGAATTGTCCACGTTCAAACTGGCCGCTGATAGGTTCTGTCAGGTCATACAGGAAGAACATCACTTCTGAGACTCAGCTTGTTGACCTATGACACGAGGTGAGGTGACACCGAGCCGTGCCCTAAATCAAATCCCTCCTGATGGGAGAGAATTTACTGAAATCCTTGCAAAGAGTTTCAAAGATAAGCCAAGACTTTTCCTGGAGTTTCAGTGCTTCCAGAGAGTTCTTTATTGAGTCTTATCAGAGGAACAGAGCCACCAGCGTGACCCAGGTACAGCATGGAAGGAAGGAAAGTAGGAATGAGTCCAATTATCAAGATTTACACAGCCTTTTAAAGATATTTTAACCAATAGTTACTAAAAACGTGCATTATTTTCACTTTCCTACCCGTTATTCAGTAACACGGGCAGGAACTGCGGAATTCTCTATCCAATCATCCCAAACCACTTTTACTGCAGAACGTGGAGTGGTAGAAGAAGGAGAAGAAGGTTTAGAGAACAACAACAATCCTCCACTTGGATCTTTTTTACTCTCATCTCTTTACTACAAAGAGAAGCCCAAAACCTCTAAATTTTCCACCCTGTGCCAATCTCCCATCGTCGTCCATCACCTCATTCCCACCTCTGCATTTTCCAGTTCTTGTCTGACTGTTGCTAATTTTTTCCAAAGTTTGAAGCTAAACCAGCGTTGTTCAGGGGGGTAAAAACCCTTAAAAACAGGCAGAGAAATATTCTCGGCACTCTGGGTTCCTACACCGAGGGATTGGGAGCATCCCAGGAAAGGCTGGAGCATGAACAGGGAATGCAGAGATTGCAGGGATGGAGGGATTTGTGATGTGGGGTCTGGGTGATGCTTGGAGAGGCACCACAGAAATAATTCCCAAGATTTCTCTTGGGATGGGTTTTAAATCTCATCCCATTCCCACCTGCTGTGGGTGAGGGTTGGAAAGGCATCGTGCAAATAATTCCCAGGATTTTGGTTGGGATGGGTTTTAAATCCCATCCCATTCCCTCCCCCTCTGCCTTGGATGCCTCCCACTATCCCAGGTTATCCCTTGGACACTTACAGGGAGGGGGCATCTCCAGGGAAATCCATTCCAGCCTCTCACCACCCTCCCAGCCAGGAATTCCTTCCCAATATCCCACCTAAATCTCCCCTTTTCCACTGGGAAGCCATTCCCTGGGTGCTGCTCCCTCCATCCCTCGTCCCAAATCCCTCTCCAGCTCTCCTGGAGCTCCTTTATCCAAACCCCGCATCCTGGAGCGAGGTTTGTGCTTCCCTGCGGGCTGGGATCTCCATGGAACCCTGCTCCCAAGCCCTGTCACTCCCATCAGCACAATCCTGCCTGGAAAAGCAATTCCAAGGAATAATTCCTGTCATCATTCCAAAATCAAGGAGAGAGGGCAGCAAGTTTTCCTCCCAATCCTTATTACCGGGATGTGAAGGGATTTGTGCCACCTCTGGCTGCATCCAGCACGTTCCTGGTTTAATTTCTTGGGATATTTATATGGCCAGAGCTGGAAACACAGAGCTCTGGAGCTGGGAACCCTTTGGAAGAATCCCAGGAGTGCTGGGAGATGGGGAAGGTGTGTGGCCCTTCCTCAGGGTGATTTTTGGGAATTCAGAGAGCCCATCCTGTCCCCAGGAAAACAAACAGCGGGAAAAACGATTGGATAGAGCAGCACTGGGAACAGCATGGAATGGTTTGTTGGGAGAGAAGAAAAGGTGGGAAATCCGTTGGAATATTCTGGGAAGAGAGGTTGATTTGTTCTTCCCATGACATTCATCAGCACATTCCAGGGGATTCACGAGAGGCTGGATTTAGGAATCCAAGGTGCTTCCACAAGTCCTTAAAACTGGATTTTTCCCTCCTTTTCCCACAGGATTATCCCAAGCTCAGCCAGTCCTACTATTCCCTGCTGGAAGTTCTCACCCAGGACCACATGAACTTCATCGCCAGCCTGGAGCCCCACGTGATCATGTACATCCTGTCCTCCATCTCCGAGGGGCTCACGGCGCTCGGTAACTCCTGCTGCTCTCCCGGGGCCCTCAGGGATTCGGGTTGGAAGTGGGAGGAGATTCCGGTGCTCTGAGTGGAGAGTTTGAGGTCAAACATCAAACTGGGAGAGCAGGTGGGGGAGTTCCATCTCTGGGAAAAGCTGGAATTGTGGAGAGGGAGAGGTTGGAGCGGTGACCCCAGCGCTGATCCCTTCCAAACGGAACCATTTGTAGGATCAGGGAATCCTGGAATGGTTTGGGCTGGGGGGGGCCTTAAAGCCCATCCAGTTCCAATCCCAGGGACTCCTTCCACGATCCCAGGGTGCTCCAAGCTGGCCTTGGACACTTCCAGGGATGGAGCAGCCACGGATTTTCCTCTGGGAATTCCATCCCAGCCAGGAATTCCTTCCCAAAATCCCATCCATCCCTGCCCTCTGGCATTCCGTGTATCCCATCCCTATAAACAACCTCTCTCCCTTTTAATTCCACCTCCCTTCAGGCCACAGTTAAACCCCTCCAGCCTGAACATTCCAGGCTTAACATTCCCAATTCTCCCAGAATTTTCTTCACCCTCCTCTCAGGGAGGAACTCGGGCTGATCCCTGAACAAACAAACCCCAACAACCCCAACAAACCCCAACAAACCCCAACAAACCCCAACAAACCCCAACAAACCCCAACAAACCCCAACAAACCCCAACAAACCCCAACAAACCCCAACAAACCCCAACAACCCCAACAAACACCAACAAACCCCAACAAACCCCAACAAACCCCAACAAACCCCAACAAACACCAACAACTCCAACAACTCCAACAACTCCAACAAACCCCAACAAACACCAACAAACCCCAACAAACACCAACAACTCCAACAAACACCAACAAACACCAACAACCCCAACAAACCCCAACAAACCCCAACAAACCCCAACAAACCCCAACAAACACCAACAACCCCAACAAACCCCAACAAACACCAACAAACCCCAACAAACACCAACAAACACCAACAACCCCAACAAACCCCAACAAACACCAACAAACCCCAACAAACACCAACAACTCCAACAAACCCCAACAAACACCAACAAACACCAACAAACACCAACAAACCCCAACAAACACCAACAAACCCCAACAAACCCCAACAAACCCCAACAAACCCCAACAAACCCCAACAAACAGCAACAAACACCAACAAACACCAACAAACACCAACAAACACCAACAACCCCAACAAACCCCAACAAACACCAACAACTCCAACAAACCCCAACAAACACCAACAAACCCCAACAACTCCAACAAACCCCAACAAACCCCAACAAACCCCAACAAACCCCAACAAACCCCAACAAACACCAACAAACACCAACAAACACCAACAACCCCAACAAACCCCAACAAACCCCAACAAACCCCAACAAACACCAACAAACCCCAACAAACCCCAACAAACCCCAACAAACCCCAACAAACACCAACAAACACCAACAAACCCCAACAAACCCCAACAACCCCAACAAACCCCAACAAACCCCAACAAACACCAACAAACCCCAACAAACCCCAACAAACCCCAACAACCCCAACAAACACCAACAAACCCCAACAAACCCCAACAAACCCCAACAAACACCAACAAACCCCAACAAACCCCAACAAACCCCAACAACCCCCAACAAACACCAACAACCCCAACAAACACCAACAACCCCAACAAACACCAACAAACACCAACAACCCCAACAAACACCAACAAACCCCAACAAACACCAACAACCCCAACAAACCCCAACAAACCCCAACAAACCCCAACAAACCCCAACAAACCCCAACAAACCCCAACAAACACCAACAAACACCAACAAACACCAACAACCCCAACAAACCCCAACAAACCCCAACAAACCCCAACAAACACCAACAAACCCCAACAAACCCCAACAAACCCCAACAAACCCCAACAAACCCCAACAAACCCCAACAAACCCCAACAAACCCCAACAACCCCAACAAACCTCAACAAACCCCAACAAACCTCAACAAACCCCAACAAACCCCAACAAACCCCAACAAACCCCAACAAACACCAACAAACCCCAACAAACCCCAACAAACCCCAACAACCCCCAACAAACACCAACAACCCCAACAAACCCCAACAACCCCAACAACCCCCAACAACCCCCAACAAACCCCAACAAACCCCAACAAACCGCAACAAACCCCAACAAACCCCAACAAACCCCAACAAACACCAACAACCCCAACAAACCCCAACAAACCCCAACAAACCCCAACAAACCCCAACAAACCCCAACAAACCCCAACAAACACCAACAAACACCAACAAACACCAACAAACACCAACAACCCCAACAAACCCCAACAAACCCCAACAAACCCCAACAAACCCCAACAAACCCCAACAAACCCCAACAAACCCCAACAAACCCCAACAAACCCCAACAAACCCCAACAACCCCAACAAACCCCAACAAACCCCAACAAACACCAACAAACCCCAACAAACCCCAACAAACCCCAACAAACACCAACAAACCCCAACAAACCCCAACAAACCCCAACAACCCCCAACAAACACCAACAACCCCAACAAACACCAACAACCCCAACAAACACCAACAAACACCAACAACCCCAACAAACACCAACCCCAACAACCCCAACAACCCCCAACAACCCCCAACAAACACCAACAAACCCCAACAAACCGCAACAAACCCCAACAAACCCCAACAAACCCCAACAAACACCAACAACCCCAACAAACCCCAACAAACCCCAACAAACACCAACAAACCCCAACAAACCCCAACAAACCCCAACAAACACCAACAACCCCAACAAACCCCAACAAACACCAACAAACACCAACAAACCCCAACAAACCCCAACAACCCCCAACAAACACCAACAACCCCAACAAACACCAACAACCCCAACAAACACCAACAAACACCAACAACTCCAACAAACCCCAACAAACACCAACAACCCCAACAAACCCCAACAAACCCCAACAAACACCAACAACCCCAACAAACACCAACAACCCCAACAAACACCAACAACTCCAACAAACACCAACAAACCCCAACAAACACCAACAAACCCCAACAAACACCAACAACTCCAACAACCCCAACAAACACCAACAAACACCAACAAACCCCAACAAACCCCAACAAACACCAACAACCCCAACAAACCCCAACAAACCCCAACAAACCCCAACAAACACCAACAAACCCCAACAAACACCAACAACTCCAACAACTCCAACAACCCCAACAAACACCAACGACCCCAATAAACGCCGACGCTTCCCGGGAGCTTTTCCAGCAGCATCCCAACCTGGGGATTTTCCCTGTTCCCACAGACACCATGGTTTGCACGGGCTGCTGCTCCTGCCTGGACCACATCGTCACTTATCTCTTCAAGCAACTGTCCCGCAGCACCAAGAAGAGAACGACGCCGCTGGCCCAGGAGAGCGACCGCTTCCTGCACATCATGCAGCAGCACCCGGAGATGATCCAGCAGGTAGCGCCCCAATTCCCGGGAAAAGCTGGCATTTCAGCGCGCCAAGCCTGCCTCTTCCCTGCTCTGCAGCAAGGAAGTGTTTGCTGGGAGAAACGGGAGAAGCAGGGAGTTGGTTTTTGGGATGAACGGGAGAAAAAGGGAGTTGGTTTTTGGGATAAACAGGAGAAACAGGGAATTGGTTTTTGGGATAAACGGGAGAAACAGGGAGCTGTTTGCTGGGATAAACAGGAGAAACAGGGAGTTGTTTTATGGGATAAACGGGGAGTTGTTTTCTGGGATAAACGGGAGAAACAGGGATTGGATTTTGGGATAAACGGGAGAAAGAGGGAGTTGTTTTCTGGGATAAATGGGAGAAACAGGGAGCTGGTTTTTGGGATAAATGGGAGAAACAGGGAGTTGGTTTTTGGGATAAACAGGAGAAACAGGGAATTGGTTTTTGGGATAAACGGGAGAAACAGGGAGTTGTTTGCTGGGATAAACGGGAGAAACGGAGTTGGTTTTTGGGATAAACGGGGAGTTGTATTTCGGGATAAGCAGGGAGCTTTTTTTTTGGGATAAACAGTAGAAACAGGGAGTTGTTTTCTGGGATTAACGGGAGAAACAGGGAGTCGTTTTTTGGGATAAACAGGGAGTTGTATTTTGGGATAAGCAGGGAGCTTTTTTTTTTGGGATAAAGAGTAGAAACAGGGAGTTGTTTTCTGGGATAAACGGGAGAAACGGAGTTGTTTTCAGGGATAAACAGGAGAAACAGGGAATCGTTTTTTGGGATAAACAGGGAGTTGTTTTTTGCCAGCATTCCACCTCTCCTCAGGTGCAATTCCAAGCCTTGCTCCAAGGTTTTGCTGATCCCAAGGAACAGCAGTTGGACTGCCCAAAAAATGGGCTTTTCCCTGTTTTTTTTTTTAAGGGAATGCAGTTCTGGTGCTCTCCCCTGGTGCTCAGCAGCGGCAGCACCATTCCCGTGTGGGAAAAGGGAGTTTTGTTCCCCCCTCGCCGGTGCATCCGGCTTTTTTTTGGGATGCAGGCTGAGTTTTCTGAGGCTAAAAAGAGGAATCTCGTCTTCCAAGCCCAGGTTAGATCCTGGCTTCAGCCTGAGGTGGCTGTGGAAGGAAACTCAGGGAAGGATGAAGAGATTCCCAAGGTATTTAAACACCAGTTTAGGTGGAGATGGGGCAATATTCCCGTGGATGCCTTGGGATGTGTCAGGAATCACCACTCCAGCAGCTCCCAGCACCTCAGGGAAGCCTCCAGCAGCTCATGGAGGCTCCAGATCCTCCTCTTGTCCCTGACGTGGCCTTGGCAGTGCTGGGCAGGTGGTTGGATCCGTGGAATCATGGAATGGCTTGGGTGGGAGAGACCTGAAATATCCCATCCCACCCCCTGGGAATCTTCTGCTATCCCAGGCTGCTCCAGCGTGGCCTTGGACACTTCCAGGGATGGGGCAGCCACAGCTTTTCCTTTGGGAATTCCATCCCAGCCCCTCCCCACCCTCCAGGGAAGGATTTTTCCCGATATCCCACCCTCTTACGAAGTCACTCCCCTGTCCTGTCCCTCCAGCCTGAATTCCCTGATTCCCAGTGCTCAGAGCTCTGTTCCAGGAGCATCCCAGGTGATTCCCAGCTCCCAGGGCAGGGAGGGAGCTGGGATGGGATGGGACGGGACAGGATGGGATGGGATGGGATGGGATGGGATGGGATGGGATGGGACGGGACGGGACGGGATGGGACGGGATGGATGGGATGGGATGGGATGGGATGGGATGGGATGGGATGGGATGGGATGGGATGGAAGGGCTGCCTTTAACCCTCCTTTCCCTATCCCAGATGCTCTCGACGGTGCTGAACATCATCATCTTCGAGGACTGCAGGAACCAGTGGTCCATGTCCCGGCCTCTGCTCGGCCTCATCCTGCTCAACGAGAAGGTAGCGGATCCATCCCAGCTGGAAAGGGCTTGGCTGAGGCAGGAGAACATTCCCAGGGAAGCCTTGGAATGATCCCGTGGCCAGGAAGGGTCTCAGCTTTCCTTGGAGCTGAGGAATCCAATGAAATCCATTCAGAAGCTGGGATATTCCCTCCTTATTCCCAACATCCTGGGTGGTTTGTGCTCTATCCCAAAGCCAAGGTCCATGTCCCAGCCACTGCTCAACGAGCAGGTAAAGGATCCATCCCAGCTGGAAAAGGGCTTGGCTGAGGCAGGAGAACATTCCCAAACATTCCCAAGGAAGCCTTGGAGTGATCCCATGGCCAGGAGGGGTCACAGCTCTCCTTGGAGCTGAGGAGTCCAACTCCATCCTTTCAAAAGCTGGGATATTCCCTCCTTATTCCCAACATCCTGGGGCTGTGTGCTCCATCCCAAAGCCATTCCAGCTTGGCTGAGGCAGGAGAACATTCCCAAACATTCCCAGGGAAGCCTTGGAGTGATGCTGTGGCTGGGAAAGGTCACAGCCCTCCTTGGAGCTGCGGAGTCCCAACTCCATCCATTCATCCACCCACGTTCCCTCCTTATTCCCACCATCCTGGGGAGTGGGTGCTCTATCCCAAAGCTGGGAATTAACCCTTCCTTGTCCTGCTTTCCCAGTATTTCTCGGACCTGAGGAACAGCATCGTGAACAGCCAGCCCCCGGAGAAGCAGCAGGCCATGCACCTCTGCTTCGAGAACCTCATGGAGGGCATCGAGCGCAACCTGCTCACCAAGAACAGGGACAGGTCAGTGCCAGCCGCTCCTCCCGCCAGGAAAACCTGGAATGGGCGCCTTCCCGTGGGATTGCCTCGGGGTCGGGCTCCTGGCATGGTTTGGGTGGGAAGGGAGTTGAAATATCCGTGGGTAGGGACACGTTCTGCGATCCCAGGCTGCTCCAGCCTGGCTTTGGGCACTTCCAGGGATCCAGGGGCAGCCACAACTGCTCTGGGAATTCCATCCCAGCCCCTCGCCACCCTCCCAGCCAGCAATTCCTTCCCAATATCCCCATTTCAGTTTGAAACTTCCCATGGGATTTCTTCATGGATTCATGCCTGGAATCATGGAATGGTTTGGGTTAGGAGGGACCTTAAATCCCATCCAGGGACACTTTCCACTATCCCAGAGTGCTCCAACCTGGCCTTGGACACTTGCAGCGATCCAGGGGCAGCCACAGCTTTTCCCCTGGGAATCCCATCCCCACCCTCCCAGGGGGAGGAATTCCTTCCAGATATCCCCATTCCAATAAGAAACTTCCCAAATGCTGGACCCCCATCCCTGATGGGCTTTAAAAACCCCACGGCCACAACACCCAGAGGGTCACTGCCAGGTTTTGGGTAGGACCCCACACCCTGTGAGAGCTTCTGGAATGATGGAATCTCCCTTCCCACCCGTCCAGGTTCACCCAGAACCTGTCGGCGTTCCGGCGGGAGGTCAACGACTCCATGAAGAACTCGAGCTACGGCGTCAACAGCAACGACATGATGAGCTGACACCTCCCTCCGGCAGCTTCTCCTTCTCCTGGCCCCGAGGGCTCCCTTTTTCCCGAGGAAAGAATCCAGGGCGTTCCCAAATCCCCGCCCTTCCCCAGGGCTGGAGCCCTTCCCCAGGGCTGGAGCGCGGCCGGACCCCGAGGGAGGAGGGAGCAGCAGGTTGAGCTCACCTGGGCAGGTGTTTTCCATTGGAAGGGCATCATCCAGGTGCAGGAATTCCAAGGTTTTTCTCTCTCTCTCTCTCTCTCTCTCTCTCTCTCTCCCAGGCTGGAATGTGGAATTGCTCTGCTGCAAAGCCTGCCTTGTATAAAACATGTACATTTTTTCATAACATTTTGGAACAAGGTTTATATTGAGTTTCAGAAAAAGGAGACAAAAAAAAGAAAAAAAAAAAAAAAACAACAAAAAAGAGGACACAAAAAAACTGCAAAAAAAAATTTAAAAAAAAAATCACCCAAAAATTTAAAAAAAAAAAAAAATCACAAAAAAAAATCACAAAAAAAAAAACCCCACACAAAAACCAAAATGATGATTTAAAAAAAAAAACAAAAAAAAAGCCAACAAAATGACAAAAAAAACCACAAAAAACAAAGTGTGATTGGAATTTTTACAGAGTCCTGGTGCACCCAGTGCTGGTGTGAGGGTTGTGAATGCGAGTGAGGAAAGCGTGGCCTGAAGCTTTACTGGGCGAGGGGGTGGCTGTGTGAAAGTGCAGAGATCTATTTAGTGACATGAGCTGTAGAGAGAAGCAAAAACTCAAACAAAACAAACAAAAAAAATAACAAAAAACCAACAAAAAAAATTAAAAAACAGCGATGACGACGAAAGAAAAAACCACCACAAAAAAAAAAAAAAAACCAAAACAAAAAAAAAAAAGAAAAAAAAAGGCATTGTAAAATTCCAAATGTATATTTTTTCTTATTAAGCCCCCCCTCGAAATCACAATTTCCCGGTCCCGTCTCGCCCTCGTTATTGGGAACTCGAAGCCATGACGTGACCCCTCCGTTCGTGCTTGCTCGTGGGTGTCCCTCCTGTCCCCTCTGTAGCAGTAGCCCCTCCCAGGGCCCTCCTTTCCTCCTTTTCCTCCTCCTTTTCCATCTCTTTTTCCCGTTTTTCCCGGGCTGGAGCAGGAGCTGGCGGCAGCACAGGGGCCTCCTCCTCCTCCTCCTCTTCCTCCTCCTCCTCCTCCTCCTCCTCGGGTTCTTCCCAAGGTTTGCCCAGCAGGAAGCGTCGAGCAGCCCTTGGGAACGAGTCCATTTCTTCTCTTGAGTCACCCCAAGCGATGTTTGGGATATCCACGGATGGAAAACCGACGGATCTGAGGGATC
The DNA here is from genome assembly GCF_020740725.1 of Corvus hawaiiensis. NCBI lineage: Eukaryota > Metazoa > Chordata > Aves > Passeriformes > Corvidae > Corvus > Corvus hawaiiensis. Next base: position 2,142,666 of record NC_063239.1, on the reverse strand, counting down.
TGAGGGGGAGGGAACCCCTTTGCCTTGTATTTCCCCACTATTGTTGCTGCTAGTCGTGTGCATCCTCTTGCTCAGCTCTCCCCACAGACACTCGGGCCTTTTAGGGCTTCAGTTTCTCTTCCCAGACACCAATTAAACTCTTTTAATTATTTTTTTTTTTTTAATTTTATTTTGATTTTAATTTTATTTTGGATTTTGTTTTGGTTGGTTTTTTTTTTTTTTTTTTTTTAGGTTTGTTTTCTTCTTTTTCTTTTCCTCTGGCGATTGTGTGTTGGGTCCTTTTCCGCGTGAGCAGATGCTGGTTGACTTGTAAGGGTGTTTGCTGCAAACAGTGTAAGCATTGTGACTGCAAATAAAACTCAATGGTTTCTACTGACACGGCTCTGGCTGCACCCCGAGATTCCCCCTGCACCCCAAAACTCAGCCCTGAACCCGGAGAGTCACCCCAGAGCCCCACGATTCACCCCAGAGCCCTGAGAGAACCCCCAGAACCCTGAGAGAACCCCCAGAGCCCCACGATTCACCCCAGAGCCCTGAGAGTCCCCCCAGAACTGCAAGAGACCCCCCCAGAATTGTGAGAGAACCCCCAGAACCCCAAGATTCATCCCAGAACCCCAATATTCACCCCAGAGCCCTGAGAGTCCCCCCAGAACTGTAAGAGACCCCCCAGAATTGTGAGAGAACCCCCAGAACCCCAAGATTCATCCCAGAACCGTGAGTCCCCCCCCAGAACCCCAAGATTCATCCCAGGACCCTGAGATTGACCCCAGAGCCCTGAGAGTCCCCCCAGAACCATGAGAGACCCCCCAGAACTGTGAGAGAACCCCCAGAACCCCAAGATTCACCCCAGAACCCTGAGATTGACCCCAGAGCCCTGAGAGACCCCCCCAGAACCCCGAGAGCACCCCCAGAACCCCAAAATTCACCCCAGAACCCTGAGTTCCTTCTCAGAACCCCAAGTTCACCCCAGAACCCTGAGATTCCCCTCCCCTGGCCCCCAAGGTCTTGCCCTGCACCCCGGGATCTCCCCCCAGAACCCCAAGACCTTCCTCAGCACCCCAAGTTTTCCTCCAGAACCCCAAGATCTCTAAACCGAGTTCTCCCCATGATTTCTCCCTGCACCCCGAGATCTCCCCCTGAGCTCTCCCTCTTCGCCCCAAGATCCCCCCAACACCCCCAGCCCTCTCCTGCAGGGTGACTTTTCCCAATCAAATCCCCAAATCCCCAAAATCCGATTTCGTTCGGGGTGGGGGTGGATGATCCTCGAGCCCCGAGCGGAGCGAGCAAAGCTCCAACCAAAACCCACCTGGATTTGGCCCCAATTCCTGGAAGTTTTCCCCCATTTTAGGGAACAACCTCCCCATCCCTGCGAGCAGCTGGGGGGTACAGGGGAAGGGGGACACCCCAGGGAATCCCCAAACCCCACAGGGATTGGGATTTTCAAACAGGGATCCCAACACCGGGATTGGGATTTCCAAACATTTATTTACAGTCGGAGCTGGAGGAGCGGGAGCAGCTCCAGCCCCTCCGTCCTTCCAGAGCCTTCCCAGCCTGGGAACGATCCCGGAGCGGGGCTGGGGGCTCCTGCTCCCCTCGAATCGAGCCTGGGGGCTCCTGCCCGCCTCATCCCGGCCCAGCTTCCCAATCCTCATCCCGATTTTCCCTCCGAAGCCGCCGGCTCCCTGGCGCTGCTGTAAACCTCGTCATTCCAGCCTTCCCTGTTCCGGGCGATCTCGATGGCGAAAAACTGGATTCTGGTGGCTGAAAAAGCAGGAAAGGGATCGACTCCAAGGAAATCTATGGATTTGGGATCCCCTGCAGCTCTCTCACCCCGTTTCCCACCGAAGATGGTGTTTTCCTCCGTGTATTCCCGCCGGGAATCCAGCCGGAGCAGCGTCCCGTAGTTGAAATCCTCCACCACGCCCTCGAAACGGAGGCAGAACGGGCGCCACTTCTGGGATGGGGGGGGAAGAGTAAAAACACCCTCAGCACCCCCAAAATCCCGGGAAAAGGGGGGAAAAAATCCCGCTGAGACCCCCCCCGAGCCCCCCACCCACCGCCTTGGCCGGCTCCGATTTCAGCTCCTCGGGGTCCAGGACATCGACGCGCAGGTCCCGGAAGGTTTTGCGGAATTCCTCGTAGATCCGGTCGTCCACCTTGGTGAGGCTCAGGAATTTGGGGTCCACGGAGGAGATGAGCTGCGTGGGGGGGGGTGCAGGGTCAGCTGGGACCCCCCTAAAAGCTCCCCCCCCAAAGCACTCAGAGCCCCCAGACTCACGTTGAAGTAGACCTGGGCGTGCTGATGAGCCTTCATGGCCCAGGCCAGCTCCACGCGGGGCTGCGGGGCCGGACACGGATCAGGGACAGCTGGGACCCCCCCTCTGGGGACAAATCTCCCCTTGGGGGGGTCCCTCCTCCCATTTGGGGGACCCTCTCCCCCTTTTTGGGGGTTTTCTTCCCCCCTTCATGGGGCTTTTCATCCTCTTGGGGTTCCTCTCCTCCCGTTCCGGGGGGATTTTCTTCCTTTTGGGATTTTGCTCCTCTCGGGGGACAAGGCTGGGACCCCCCTGCCATGACTGAGACCCCCAAAACCGGGACCCTCAAAGCTGGAACGCCCCTCCCAGGACCGGGATATCCCCCTGAGGACTGGGACTCCCCAGGAATGGAATTCCCCAAATCTGACACCCCCCAGGACAGGGACCCCAAAAAGTTGGAGCCCCCCCCAAATCTGACACCCCCCAGGGCAGGGACCCCAAAAGTTGGAACCCCCCCCCAAATCTGACACCCCCAGGACAGGGACCCCAAAAGTTGGAACCCCCCCCCAAATCTGACACCCCCAGGACAGGGACCCCAAAAGTTGGAACCCTCCCAAGTCTGGGACCCCTCTGCGAGGACAGGGACCCCCAAATCTGTGACACCCCCAAATCTGTGACTCCCTCCCAGTCTGTGACCCCTCCCAGTAAGGCCCCCCAGTCCCCCCAGTCCCCCCAGTCCCACTCACGTCGTTGCCGAAGGACTCCGCGGGCAGCGCCAGCGCCTGAGCGGCCGCCGCGGCCTCGCCGGGGCCCTGCGGGGGACACGGAGCTGCCACAGCGGGGGGACACGGCCCCCATGGCCCCCCCAGGGTCACACGGGGTCACCCACGGCCCCCCGGTCCCCCCCGGTGCCCCCCGGTCTCACCAGCCCCGCCAGCCCCGCCGCCGCCATCGCTGCCGGAAGAGGAGCGGCGGCTCCGCCCACGGGGACGGGGAGGGACAAGGAGGGGACACGGGGGGGACACGGGGGGGACACGGGGGGGTCACGGGGGCAGGAGGACACGAGGGATCGGGGGGAACACGCGGGGGACAGGAGGGGGACACGGGGGGGGCACGGGGGGCAGGAGGACAGGAGGGGGACACGGGGGGGACACGGAGGGCAGGAGGACAGGAGGGATCGGGGGGACACGGGGGGGACACGGAGGGCAGGAGGACACGGGGTACAGGAAGACACGAGGGGGACACGGGGGGGACACGGGGGGGACACGGGGGGCAGGAGGACACGAGGAATCGGGGGGACACGGGGGGGACACGGGGGGCAGGAGGACACGAGGAATCGGGGGGACACGGGGGGGACACGGGGGGCAGGGGGACAGGAGGGATCGGGGGAACACGGAGAGCGCAGGGACACGGGGGAATGGGAGGTTTGGAGAGACACGGGAGGCGTAGGGACATGGGGGGACATCGAGGGACACGGGACAACGCGTGGGGACGTGGGGGGGACACACGGGACGGAGGGACACGAGGGGACACGCAGAACCGGTGTGTGATGGGACACGCGGGGCGGGGGACACGAAGGGACATGGAGGGGACACGGGGGGACATCGAGGGACACAGGACAACGCGGGGGGACGTGGAGGGGACACGGGGTACAGGAGGACACGAGGAATCGGGGGGACACGGGGGGGGACACGGGGGGCAGGAGGACACGAGGGGGACACGGGGGGGACACGGGGGCAGGGGGACAGGAGGGATCGGGGGGACACGGAGAGCGCAGGGACACGGGGGAATGGGAGGTTTGGAGGGACACGGGAGGCGTAGGGACACGGGGGGACATCGAGGGACACGGGACAACGCGTGGGGACGTGGGGGGGACACGCGGGACGGAGGGACGCGGGAGACATCGGGGGACACACAGGGCGAGGGGACACGCGGGGTGGGGCCACCAGGGATGTCACAACACGGTGACCTGTGACACATCGGGGAGGAGGGGGCTCATTAGCACCCACAGCTGGGGGGTAATTAACTAATTACCTGCTTAATTGGCGACTGGGGGGTGGGTGGGGTCCCTGTGCCCCTATAAGTGCCCGCTGTGAGGTGGCCGTGCTGTCTTCGGGGTTCCCCTTGGGCTGAGAATTGAGGCGCTTTTTAGGGTGAGCCTTTTGGGGAGGGGGGACTGGGGGTGCTGCAGGTTGGGGGGGGGGTCCCACAGCTCTGCGTGTCCCCCCCAGGCTGTGACACCCCCGAGCCATGTCCCTCACGGACAGCACCGACAGCAGGTCCGAGAAACCCGTGTCCATCCTTTGGGGTGAGTGCCACGAGCCCCACACCCCGGTAGGGCTGGGGGGGTGCTCCGGGGTGCCCCTCCCTGCCCGGGACCCCCCCAATGCCATGGATTTGTCCCCTCCTGGTGCCCGCAGGGTGCGAGCTGAGCAGCGGGAGGAGCTCCTACACCTTCCAGGTGCCCGAGGAATGGCACTGCGAGCAGCAGCTGGTCCTGCGCACGGTGCGTGACCCCAAAAACGCTCGGGAGGGGGTGAAGGGGGGATTGTTCTTCTCGCTGTCCAGGGGAGATATCCCGGGATGAATTCCACGTGGGAGAGATCGGAGCAGGCAGGGAGGGGGATGATTGTACCCCCCCCAGCTCCCCAAATTCCTGGGATTTATGGAGGTCCTGGGGGGAATCTTCTTCCCGCAGTTTGGGGGATGAATCCTACGGGGTGGAGATCGCGGCTGAGGACGGATTGCTCTCACCCCGCTGCCCCCCAAAGGATCCCACAAAGGGGTACCTGGGTGGGATTTTCTCCTCAGTCCCTCAGGGAGGTGGCCTGGGGTGAATTCCGTGTGGTGAGGGATGGGCAGGGGGATGCCCACACCCCGCTGCCCCTCTGCCCCAAAAATCCCAGGGGGTCCTGGGCGAGGAGTACCTGGGTTTTGGGGGGGTCCTGAGGGGATTTCCTGATTTCCTTTCCCCTCGAGATCTGCCTGGGGGAGACGGCCCGCGATGAATTCCACGTGGTGGAGGTGGTGGCCGAGGACGGGGACAGCCGGACCCCGGTGCCCCTGGCCACGCTGAAGCCGTCGGTGCTGCCCACGGTGAGTGCCTGGGGAGGGGGTTTCTGCTCCCCCTGGGGAGGGGGTTTCTGCCAGGAGCTGTTCCCATTCCCGTTTTCTAGGCCATGCTGGCCGGACTGGAACTGACCCCCCCGGTGACCTTCCACCTCCGAGCCGGCTCCGGCCCCGTCTATGTCAGCGGCCAGCACGTGTCCAGTGAGTATCGGGGTCCCCCCACCCCGTGACCCCCCCACTCCCAGCGGGGTCTGGGGGCTCAGCCAGGCTCTCCCGCAGTGCTGACCCTGAGCTCGGATGAGGAGGACGAGGAGGAGGAGGAGGAAGAAGAGGAAGCAGCAGAAGAGACCCCCAAGAAGCCCCCCAAGGGCTCGAGTGCCCGGAAAGGCAGCGCTGCCAAGGTCAGCACCCCGCGGGTGGGGTCAGGAGTGGGGAGGGGTCCCTGTGCCACGGGGAAAGGGGGCAGGGACCCCAAACCCCTCTCTGTTAAGGGGATGAGCCATGGCCTTCATCCCTCGGGGAGGAAGAGTCCCCATCCCACATCTCCCTCCCTCTCTCTCTCCCGTAGAAAAGGAAGCTGGAAAAGGAGGATGAGCTGTGAGTATGGAGGGAGAAGCTGGAGCGGGGGATCTCCCACTGCCGGCACCCCTAATCCCAACCCTCCCCTTCTCTCCCAGCAGGAACAGCCTCGCCCCTGAGGATCCCCTTCCCAGCAAGGTAGGAGCTGCTTGGGGTGTCCCCCTGCATCCCGTTCTCCCACGGGATAACACAGGACCGGCGGCTCCGGGGCAGGGAAAGGGGTCGGTGTGTGATGAGCAGCAGCTGCTGGACCCAAAAATGGGGGAGAAACGCGGGTTTGGGGCCCCCCAGGCTGGGGGGGGGGGGGGGTCCCCACGTTCAGCCTCCTCCCCGTTCTTGCAGGGACGCGGAGCCGGCCGGGGCAGGAAAGCACCAAAGAAATAACGGGAATTCCGTCAGAGCCCGGCCCGGTGAGGATTGGGATGCGGAGCCCGGCTCCCTACGGAGCTGGGAGGGACCCGGGGGTGCCCCCAGTGCGGGGCTGGGGCGGCTCCGTCCCCACGGCGTGGTCATCCCGCGATCCCCGCGGGTAAAATCCTTTTTCTCCTTCCCTTCCAGGTGCCGGGATTCCTGGAAGCAGCAGCTGCTGGGGGTGGTGGTGGCGTTCCCAAATAAAGCACATTTTGCACTCCTGGCTCCCCGTGCTGGCGCTGGGGGGGGCTGTGGGAGCATCCCCCACCCTGGATGGAGCTGCTGGAAGCCGCTTCCCTGGATTTGGGGCGCCGGAGGCTGCCCCTCACCCGTGGGGTGCTGTGGATAGGGGACAAAGGGGGATTAGGGAGCAGCGGGGAGAGGATTGGATCCCGTGGACCTGGCCTTGGCACCGGGATTTGGGGAGGGCCCGGAGCCCCCCGGGTGCTGCTGTGTCCTAAGGGGGGGCTCCCAGAGGGAACCTGACCCCCGCTATGGGGCTGCTCCAGGTGTGGGGCGGGGATGGGACAGTTCAGGGAGGTTAATCCCGCTCGGCACCCACCCGGGATGGGGCTGAGGAGCTGCTGGGATGGGAACGGGGGGCACAGGGCCGTTTCTGTCCTCCAGGGCCACCGCGGGAGCTGTGACAGGCAGCGCTGTCCCTCCCGCCTGTCCTCACCCCGCAGGGGCTGTTTGCACAGCGGGGCCCCCCCGGGAGGTGCTGACAGCGCCCGGGCCCCCCGCCCCACACCGGGGGCACATCCCGGGGGCGATGACGGCCCCACATCCATCAATCATCCCCCGTGGATGGGGGGGCGGAGGCGCAGCCCCCAGGGCTGCTGAGCCCCCCAGGATGGGGGTGGGAGGGGATCCCAGATCTGGGGGCTGCCCCGTTTGGGGGGGGGGGGGGGGGGTTTGGGCTGAATTCCTGGCCCGGGAGGTGTGGAGGCAGCGGGGGGGGTTAATTTGGGTTGTTTTCATGGGATCGCCCCCCCCACCCTCCTGTGGATGGGGGGTGGATCCCTGCTGCTCCCCCTCCTGCCTTTCCCACGGCGCCTGGGGGAAACTGAGGCACGAGTGAAGGCAGGTGAGTTCTGAACTGACCCCCCCGGTGCGGTTTGACCCCTCAGGGGTTCCCCAGCTCCCCGCCGGGGTCTTTATCGGGCGTTTAGCACCTCCCTGGCCCAGCAAACGGTGCCTGGGGGGGGGTCCCCGACCTCCCCCTGCGGGATGGGAAGAGGAGGGGGGGCTCCCCAGAGCCCCCCAGCGCTGGAGCAGCGGGTGAGACCCCGCTGTGCTGGGTGAGGCACCTGATGATGAGGCGGTGACAAAACCCCTCTGTCCCCGAGGCCTGCTGCCCTCAGCGTGTCCCCGCGGCTTGGGGCGGGGGGAGATGGGGACCCCCAAGCCGAGCCCATCTCCGCCGTCCCCTCCTCCTGCCCCATCCCACCCTCTCCCTCCCGGGCCACCTCCAGCCCCTCCCTGCGGGGCTCTCCCCACCTTTAAAGCCGCCCCCGCCGCCCGTGTCCCCCCTCGGGGCCGGCACGGCGAGGGCTCCATGGAGCGGGGGGCTGCGGGCACCGCCCTGCCCGGGGGCACCGGGCCCAGCGCGGGCGGCTGATGGGGAGGGGGCGCAGGGGACAGGATGGCGCTGGATGTCCCCCGGGCGTAGGACGAGCAGCCCCCAGGGCCCGAGGAAGAAGAAGAAGAGGAGGAAGAGGAGGAGAAGCCCCCAGCCCCGCTGCCTCCCCCATGAGCCGTCGCTGCTCCGGAGCCTTGGGCATCGCACGTGGGCTCGGCGCATCCCGGGATTCACCCGCTCGTCCCCTCGGCCGCCCCGAGAAGGAGTGGACCGGAGCATTCCCAGGGAAGCGGGGCTGGCGGTGGCCGGCGGTGGCCGGGGGGCTCCGAGCAGCGCCATGCAGCCCCTGACCCTGCAGAACCTCTCCATGTAAGCGCCGAGCTCCCGCTGCGGCTCGCGGGGGTGTCCCCGGGTTGTTCTTGGCTTTCTCCCGGGGTGGGGGGGAAGGAGAAACCACCCAAAACTCGCCGGTTTTCCCTTTTTTCCGCAGATGTTTCCAGCTGCTCATGTTCTCCTGTCAGACCCAGGTAGGTGCGGGGGCTTTGCTGACCCCGGGGTGGGCGAAGGCTGCGTTCGGTGACCCCCTGAGCTGACCCTTCGCTTTTGGGGGGCGCCCGGTGCCCTGGGGTTTGGGATTTTCCCGGGAGTTCCATCCCGAGTGGGGCCGAGCTCCGGGCAGGGCGGGATGCAGGGATGGTGCCCGTGGGGTCGTGTCCCCACCGGAGGTGTTTGTGACCTCGAGGGGCTGCAGGAGGGGTTTCAGTGATGGGGGTCACCCCCTCAGACCCCTCCGGAGGGTCGGGATGAGGCCGGCAGGGACCCCAGCCCAGCGAGGGACGCGTTTCCCGCAGCCCCGCTCGGGCAGGGCCGTGCCAGCTCCGTTACCCTCGGGCTGCCGGACACTGCCCGGGCTCGCCCCGAGGGGATTAACGGGGTCTGGACCCCGCCAGCGGGGGGGTGCGAGGTTGGACACCCCCTCCCCTCTCCCCCAAACCCTCTGGGGCTGCTCCGACCCTTTTTTTTTTTTTTTTTTTTTTTTTTTTTGTGAGCTTTAGAAAAGCAGCAGCTTTTAAAATCCACTGTTCCATATCAGCACCCTCTGCTCCAGCGCCCGAACAAAACCCCCGGGGCTGCGGCCCCCGCGGCATTAAAACATCCTCGGGACCTTTTTTTCTTTCTTTTCGCCTCTTTTTTTCCCCTCTTCCCAAGGTAAATGCTTTTATTTCTTTGGAAATGAGAGGGGAAGGGAAGCGCCTTTGATGGGGAGGGGCCGCTTCCCCCCCCCCCCCCCCGCAATCCCAATCCCATCCCACCTCCCCCGGCCAACCCCAAAGGCTTTAAAGCGGATCCCGGCAGGAAATGAGTCCCCGGGAACACACAAAGGTGGTGGGGAGGGATTTGGGGGGGGCGGGCCGTGCCCCCCCACCCTCCCAGGGCTGGATACCCTCGTGCATTCCCACCCAGCGAGGCGATTCCACAGCCTGGGAATGCGGGAGGCGGGTCCTGACCCACCCCCCCAGGGCGATGCTGCGCACCCCAAACTGAGCCCTGGGACCCCAAACGTCCCCCTCTGCCAGCAGGAGATGCCACCCCTGGTTCTCATCCCCTGCCCACGGCCCCCTTCAGAGCTGGTTTTGGGGTCGGGGTCTCTCAGGTGCTGCCCCAAAGCCCCGGGATTAAGCCGAGTTTTCCCTTGGGATGTTCTGGTTGGAATCCGGAGCGGGGCAGGGGCTGCCCACCCCAAATCCCCCTCCTCACGTGCCCTAATCAGCTCCGCTTTTCCCTCCAACATCCCTCATTTAGGAAAAGCCACGGAGCTGTTCCGGGATCCCCGCGGCGTTTATCCCGTTCCCAGAGTGGATTGGGAACGGGTGGCTCCTCTCCTGGGATTTAGGGCATCTGCTCCTGGGATCTGGGGGGTGATTTAGGGCGCCTTACCCCCCGTGAGGGACCCGCTGGGTGTTTCACCAGCTCAGCTCCCGCTTCCCAGCGTGTCCCTCATTCCTGCTGAGCACCCCGGGGATGGGAGGGGAGAATCCTTCCCGACATCCCGCGTCTGCTTGGAATTCAGGGAACGCTCTTTGCCTCTCCCAAAGCCTTCCCTGCTCCAAGGGAAGGCGACTGCGACCCTCAAAGGAGGTGCCACGACCCCTCCGAGCCCATTCCCACCCATCTCTTCCCTTTGCCATCCCAAAACGAATTGATTTGATTTTTCCCTTTGTAAACAAAGGGGGAGAACCAACCGTCTCCTAATTTTAACCAGTACGTGAGGGACCAGGGGGCCATGACGGACCAGCTGAGCCGGCGCCAGATCCGGGAGTACCAACTCTACAGCCGGACCAGCGGCAAGCACGTCCAGGTCCACGGAAAAAGGATCACAGCCACCGCCGAGGACGGGAACAAATTCGGTGAGGCTCCCTCCTGATGCCGCAGCAGCGAATTCCTCTCAGCCTCCTGGCAGAGGTTTCCCGGGATTTTTAGCTGTCCTGCTCCGACGGAGCCGCTCTCCTCCTGACCCGGCTGCGCAGGAGCCGGGAAGAGCCCTGGGCAGGGAAAGGGACGGGTCAGGACCCCCTCACCCAACCCCACACCCCCACCGTGCATCCCCCTCCCCTGGTACCTCTTTTCCCGGGTTCTTCCTCAGGGATCGCAGGCTCTGGCTGCGGGACAGGGGTTTGGGATCCCGGCGCTGCCACCACCCTGCCCGTGGTGCTCAGGGAAAGGCTGGGAATCACCTGGGAAGCGGCTCTTCCCAAAGAGTTCCGTGGTGTGTGGAGGAATTCCGGCTCCAGGTGGTTTTATACCCAAAAATCGCCTCAAAAAAAATCATCCTACGGTGAGAGCGCAGCTGCGAAGAGCCAGCCCTGACCTCAAAACTTCCCAAATTGTGGATTTCTCTGGCTCTGTGAAGTATTTATAACCCCTACACTTAGGGCTTGTGCTTTCCAATCCCTTCCCGGAGACGGGCAAACAACTTTTCCCTGAGGAAAATCGCCTGATCCCGGCATCCTCCTCCTAAATACCCATAGGTGGTGGGCAGAGTCCACCTGGGACAGATCCCTTCCCGCTTTTCCCACCTTTCCGGAGGGGTTTTCTATGCTGAGGGGGCATCACAGCCCCACAAACAGCCCGAAGCTTCGGGAAAGGCTTTTCCCAGCGCTGAGTCACGGCCTTTCCAGGGCTTTCCCTGGATTCTCCCGGCCGCGGTCACGGATTTCCGTGCTGCTCCGGAGCTGGGAATGTTGTGGAGGAACAATGAGGACGAGGATAATTAACCCGGCAGGTGCTGGGTTCGGTCTGGGCCTGGAAAACCCACGGAATTCCTGGAGAAATCCCTGAATTCCGACGGTTTGGATGTGCCAGAGGGGAAGGAAAGGGCTGTGCCTTCATCACCCGCCTGATTTGGGTTTCCACAACGTCCCTTTGGCACCACGGATGGGGAAATTCCCTGGAAAAGGAAATTTTGCCCTCCTGGCCCGCTCGGAAGGATCCTGGAGGGATTTTTTTTTTCCTCTTGGAAGGAAAAAAAAAAAAAATCTCAGGAAGCTTCCTTGGAGGAGCCTGGGGCTGCCCTGCTGTGGAAGGGAGCAGCACAGGGGACAACTCCTGGTTTTCCCCAAAGAAACGACATTTCTTTCTCCGTGTCCAGCCCCTCTTTTTGGGAGATGGAGGCAGGGGGAAGGGCAGGGGGGGGATGTGGGGGCTGGGAGCCCCTCGGGGGGGTGTCCCAGCTCTCGTAGGACACGTCCCCTCCTCGCAGCCAAGCTGATCGTGGAGACGGACACGTTCGGAAGCCGCGTGCGGATCAAGGGGGCCGAGAGCGAGAAGTACATCTGCATGAGCAAGAGGGGGAAACTCATCGGGAAAGTGAGTCCTGGGCACCCCCAGGCTCCCCCAGATCCCTGGAGCTCAGCCTGGGAACCCGGCCAGGCTGGTCCCTGGTCGCTTTGGGCACCTTTGGGGTGCTCTCCCTGAGCCCTTTTCCTCCGTCCTCCCTGTGCTGCTCGGGCCGGACCCCACAAGGGGAGGATCCAGGGAGCCGCTCCTGGTGCACGGGGGTGGAATCCATAGGGAATGTGGTGGGGATGGGTTTTGGGGTGGCAGAGATGGGTTTGGGAGGTGGCAGGGGGCACAGATGAGCTGGGCTGTTTCAGAGATGGTGACAAAGATGATGCAGGGAGGGGCAGGGGTGGGCTGGAGGTGACACAGATGGGTTTTAGGGTGAAAAAACCGGTTTTGGGGGGTGACAAAGATGGGCTTGGGTTGGTGTCAGGGGTGGACTGGGGGTGACAGATGAGCTGAGGGGTGTCAAGGATGGTGTCAAGGATGGTGGCAGAGCTGGGTTTTGAGGTGATAAAGATGGATTTGAGGCATGGCAGGGACGGTCTGGCTCATTCCAACCTCTCTCAAAATCCCACCGCCGCCGGCCCTCAACCCCCTCTCTCCTCCTCCCGCAGCCCAACGGGAAGAGCAAGGACTGCATCTTCACCGAGATCGTGCTGGAGAACAACTACACGGCCTTCCAGAACGCGCGCTACGAGGGCTGGTACATGGCCTTCACCCGCCGGGGCCGGCCCCGCCGCGCCTCCCGCAGCCGCCAGAACCAGCGGGAGGCTCATTTCATCAAGCGCCTCTACCGGGGGCAGCTGCCCTTCCCCAACGCCGAGCGCCAGAAGCAGTTCGAGTTCGTGGGCTCCTCGTCCCCCACCCGCCGCTCCCGCCGCACCCGCGGTCCCCGCACGTAACCCCGGGGCCGGAGCTGTCCCCGCCCTCCCCCGGCGCTGCCCCGGCTCCCAGCGCCCCGAGGGTCTCCCCGTTTTTCTGAAAGCGCTTTGGGGTTTAAGCGCCCCGAGGGTGGGGAGGGCACGGGTTGGGGGTGGGCGCTGGTGGGTGGGGTCCTGAATCCCGGAGTATCCCAGGGGATCTAGGGCCTTTGTCCACTCCCCTCAGGGATGGGCAGTGGGGTCCTGAATCCCTGAAGTATCCCAGGGGGCGGCAGGGCTTTTGTCCCCTCCCTTTCAGAGATGGTCACTGAGACCCTGAATTCCTAGAGCATCCCATGGTGTCCAGGGCCTTTGTCCATTCCCTCCTCAGCCCTTTGGGGATGGGCAGTGGGGTGCTGAACCCCTGGACCATTCTGTGGTGTCCAGTGCCTTTGTCCACTCCCCTCAGGAGGAGCAGGACCTCGGAGGTGGTCAGTGGTGGCTGAATCCCTGGAGCATCCCGTGGAATCCACCTTCACCGCCCCGTGCCTTTGTGCCCTTGTCAGCCCCCAGAGCCTTGTCCCCGTGCCACCACCCCCGGACACACTCCCGCTCCCCCTGGACTCTGCTCTCGGTGCCAGGGACGGATGGCACCGGCCATGAACGTGTGGGATGCCCCCTCTGGGGTGGGATTCTGGGTCACAGCCCCCGGGGCCAGCACTTGTCTCCCCACCCCCGTGGGGTCTCCGCGTTATTTATTGGAGGGGAAGGTCCGTGCCCTCTCCCGGTGGCACTGGGTGGGACAGGGACACCCTGGGTGCCCACCAGGCCAAAGAGAAGATGCCTTTAGGTGATTTTTACTTTGCTACTGCTCCTATTTTGTGTGTTTTGACCAATTCTGTTGTTTATGAGTCAGTTTTAGGCCTAAACCTTTAGACTTGGGAGTTTCCTGGTGTAAAGGAGGAAACCCCAAGGAAATAAAAGTGAGTGTCCAAACTCTGGGGCCTGGGGCTGTTTTCCTTCCTGTGCCAAGGCTTTGCCACTGCTGTGTCCCTCTTGGGGATGGGGGGACCCAGCACAGGGTGCCCTGTGCCACCACCTCGTGCCTGGGGACAGAAGCAGGAGGATGAAGGTGGCTGCTGCTGGGGCCACCCTGGGGCCACCATTGCTGTCTGTGTCCCTCAGCTTGTGTCCTGGGGGTGGCTGCTGCGCCCTGGTGCCCAGGGCATCACCCCCACAGGGGCACCCACTGTTCCCCCATCGGGCATCACCCCCAGCGTGGCTCCCATCACCGTACCCGCTGTTTTACCCCGCAGAACATCACCCTCGGTGGGGTTCCTGCTGTTCTCCCCACCCAGGGCATCACCCAGAGCTGGTATCCACTGCAGACTCCCAGGCCATAGCCCTCAGAGTGGCACCAGTGTGGTACCCCCTGCTGTCCCCACCCCAGGACATCACCCTCAGCCTGGTACCCACTGTGGCACCCAAAGCTCCCCCCTGGAGCATTGTCCTGGTCCCCACTGTTCCTTCACCTGGCATCACCCTTGGAGTGGCACCCAGGGCGCTACCCCCTGTTCTCCACACTCAGGGCATCACTCTGGTACCCCCTGTTCCCCCCAAATCCCATCACCCTCCGCCTGGTACCCCCTGTTCCCCCCAAATCCCATCACCCTCCGCCTCCACCATCATGATCCCCCCTCTTCTCCCTTTTAGGGCCACCAGCCCCGCCGCCCCCCGACCCCGCTGCTGTTCCCCCCTCCCCAGAACCGCCTTCCCCTGTGACAATACCCTGGGAGGTGGCAGCCGGACCCTGGGAGGGACATAATCCCCGGTTCGGGGCTCCCCCAGCCCCTACAAAGCCCCGCCAGCACGGCTGGGGAGGGCAGTGGGGAGAAAATTATAACAGTTTGAGTTAAATGAAGCTTTAAAGCAGAAGGGAAATGCAACACCCAGCAATTAGGGCCGAACAATGCGCCCGGCGCCGCTGCCCAGGTGTGGCGGCCGGAATTAGCCGAGCGGCCACGGTGATTTTATTTTTCCCCTCCCGTTTCCTTCGGCCCCACAGCCCCGGCTCCTTGTTCCTGCAGGAATTCGAGACATTCTTGAAAGGAGAAGGCTTTGAGAAAGGAGCCGGCTGGGTCTGGACCCTCCCTGCCCCCGCCGCCCCCTCCCCAATTTAGCCAAAGCTTCAAAGGTAGAGGAGTTCCCTTTGTGTAATCTCCGCTTTAATTTTTCCCCCGTCCCTTTTTTTTTTTTTCTCTTCTCCTTCCCAAGCCCTTCCTCTCTTTTCTTTCAGGGTTTTTCCCCTTCCTCCCCTCTCTTTCTTCTCGACCTCCCGGGATAGAAAGGGCTCGGAAGGGTGAGTCCTTTTTAATTATGGCTGGAGAAGGAGCGAAAAAAAAAACCCCTCACACGGCTTCTTTCTTGTTTTTTGAGGTGAGACCTGGGGCGGGGGACGGAGGTGGGGACAGGAATGTCCTCTGTGCAGAAAGTGCACTGGAGGGTGTCTCGTCCCAGCCTTTCCCAAGGCTTTGCTCTCCCAGGGGCTGGGGATGTTCCAGGAGCTGGGAATGCTCTGGGGGCTGGGGACGCTCAGGGGGTCGGGGATGGCCCGGGAGTTGGGGGTGCTCCAGGGGCTGGGGATGCCCTGGGGGTTCCGAGGGGGCCATGAGGCCACTGAGGGCACCTCCCCAGAGCCCCCCTGGCTGCAGAGGTGGTGGGTGCCAGCCCCCACCCCGCTGCCATCCCAATCCCTGCAGTCCTTGCCCTCCCCAGGGTCCCAGTCATGCCAGAGGTGTCCCATGAGCTGGGCTGGGGGTGGCACTGGGGTGACAGGACTGGTGTCCCCTGGGGCGTGGGGAGTGTCCAGGCCGCCCCTCGCAGGGTGGAGGTCACCGGGCTCCTCTGGGTGTTGCTCCAGCAAACCCCAGGGCCCTGCAGGGAGGCGGTGAGGGCGGTTTGGGGTCAGGCAGCTGCTGCTCAGAGGGACGCAGGGGTTGTGTCCTGTCCCCCTGGGAATGTGGGGATGTTCCTTGGCCACATCCCGCAGGGTGGGGAGGCCGAGGGATGCTCCTGCACATCCTCAATCCCTCAGTGGCTCCAGAGGATTGTCCTGCACATCCTCAATCCCTCAGCGAGGCCGAAGGCTGCTCCTCCATATCCTCCATCCCTTGGCAAGGCCAGAGGCTGCTCCTGCCCACCCTCCATCCCTCACTGAAGCCAAAGGATGCTCCTGCGCTTCCTCCATCTCTCAGTGAGGCCGAAGGATGCTCCTGCCCACCCTCCATCCCTCGCAGAGCCCAGGGGCCGCTCCTGCCCACCCTCCACCTCCCGGCGAGCCCGAGAGCCGCTCCTGCACATCCTCCGCGCTCCATCCCGGGGCTGCGGCGGGAGGCGGTCGCTGTGGCAACGCGCGTGCGGCGCAGGGGAGGGGATGCTCGGCGCGGGGATGGCTCCCGGCGGACAGGCAGCCCTGCCTGCGGCGGGCCATGGGCTCCCGTGAAGGTAGGGCCTGATCCCCCTGCCCCACACCCCGGGCCCCGCCCCGGGCCTGATCCCCCGTGCGCTGGGCCCGGCTGTGAAGGGCACCGCCGGGACAAGGGGTGACCCAGCGGGGACGGAGAGCTCTGGGGAGCGTGGCCGGGCTCGGCTTTGGGGGTGGGTGCATGAGCTGGCGCGTGGTGCGGGATGGAGCCGGATCGGGGCGTCCCCAAACTCCTCCCGCCGTCCCCGTGGGGTGCTGGGCTGGGAGGCCGAGCCCCGGCGGGTGCCACGGCCGGGTCAGGAGCCCGAGCAGCCCCCGGGCGCAGGTGGCAGCCGCCGAACAGCCGCTGCGATCGTCTTCATGCTTGAGAAACTGGGTTAGTGGCGAGGGGGAGGCGGCCGCAGCCTCGATTATTCATGGGCACGGCCCCGGGGGGCGGCTGGGGCCGGCGGAGCCCCCTCACAGCGCGGGGGGACGGCGGCAGCTCGGAGCCGAGGCCGGGATGCTCCTGGTCCGGAGAGCCAGGCTGGCTCTGGCGTTAAAGGACACGCGTGCGATTCCCCCTGGGGGTGTATCCTCGCCAGATGGTTCACCGCTGGGCCTGTATCCCCCCAGATGTGCATCCCCGGGGGTGTTTCCTCCCAGATGTGCACCCCGGGTGTCCATCCCCGGACTCGCAGCCCAGGCTGAGCCTCCCCCTGAGTGTCCATCCCGCCCTCCAGATGTGCATCCCTGAGCCCGCACCCCCCCAGATGTGCATCCAGGGGGGGTCCAGCAGCCCTTTCCTGAGCCGGGAGGGGGAAACTGAGGCAGCAAAGAGCAGAAGCAGCGAGGAGGAGCCCCAGAAAGGGAGCTGCTGTCACCAGGCAGCTCTCCCACACAGAGCCGGGAATAGACTCCGGATCCCAGCGCTGCGGCACCAACGCAGCCCCGCCGCCCCCGGCGGGGTCCGGCCGCGGCTCCGCTCCCGTGCCGGAGGCCGGGATCACGTTCCGAGCGGCTCCAGAGGGATGGAGGCGGCCGCAGCCTCCCTGCCCTGCCCCAGCCCGGCCGTGCTTCCCAGACCTGGGGGCTCTTCCCACGGACAGGGGCTGGACCGCGACCCCCAAGGCGCGGGGGGCTTGGGGCGGGGGGGACAGCTGTCCCTGCCAGAGCCCAGCGCTTGATTTTGGCAGATTCCCAGCTCGTCCCAGCCCTCACTGGGCTGCGCTGGTCCTGCGGGTGAAAATTCCCGCTGGATTTCCCCTCCCAGGGCAGCGAGGGGTGGGCGCAGCACCCCCAAACCCAGCCTGGGAGTCGGCTTGGGCGGGAGGTGCCATCCCCCCTCCCTCACCCCAGGCTGCCGCAGCCCCGTGAGGTGCTCACCCCTCCCCCAGAGAGGGGCTGGGGGTGCCAAAATCCCTGCGAGGGGCTGCGGGGGGAGCGGGGGTGGCCGCGCCCAGAGTCCAGCGGGGGCTGGGGAAGGTGCTGGGGGTCCAGGCTGTCCCTGGCAGCGGCGCAGGCCGGGTTATCCCTGTTTTCCTCCCTCTTTGTGCCGGGGAAGCGGGAGGAGCGGGAGCCAATACTGCTTCGTCATGATGCCGGCTAATTCTCCTCTTGTTGGGAAAGGGACTGAGCCAGCAGCGAGGTGGGGACAGGCGAACCCACGCTGCCACCCCCCCCCCCCGGGCAGCCACGCACTCCTCCACCCTCCCACCCACCCTCCCACGCAGCCTCCCCCGCACGCCCGCCCAGCCGCGGTTATCGGGCGGCGGGCGGCGGGGCTGGCGGGGGGAGATAGGCTCGCTCGCTCGCTCGCCCGCTCGCCCGCCCGCTCGCCCGCCCGCGCCCCGCTGTCACGCTCTCGGATGAGCCGCAGCCGCCGCAGCCCCGGGAGCCCACGCGCGAGTCGGTAGCCGCCGGGCGAGCTGAACGAGCCCAGGGCATCCCCCCGGCAGCCCCCCGCGGCCGCAGGGATGCGGTGTCCCCGTCCTTAGGTGAGTGCGCGGCCGCGCGGCTCGGGAGGGACGGGGACGCGGCGGGGGGACACGGGAGGCGGACAGGCCGCCGGGGGGGTGCGGGGGGGACGGTTCGTGGCGGCCGCTCTTGGCTTTGCCGTCGCTTTTCGGTGCCGCCGCTCTCGCGGGGAGCTGAGGGGGCTCGGGGGAGCCCCGCATTTTGCTCCCACCTTGTCCCCATTCCCCGGGGTGCTGCCCTTGCTGGGGGGCCGGGGGGGATGGGAAGGGCGGGGACCCGAGGGGGGAACGCGGGGACACGGGGCTCCATCGCTGACCCCTCCCCGAACCCCCCCCTCCGCGGCACCACAGCGCTCCCAGCACCCCGCGGCCCCCCGGGACACCGCTGTCCCCCCTCCCTGGGGACATTGCCATGGGCACCGCGTACCCCAAGGGAGGAGGCCGGGACAGCCCAGCCCTTCCCAGCCCCACTCGAGGAGTGAGTTTGTGGGGTCTCAGCGCTGTTGCTGGGAGGGCACCCCCCAATCCCACCCCCCTTGAAGGGTTTGATGCTCCCGGGCCCGTGGTGGTCGCGGTTTTGCCGCGGATCCGGGGATTTTGGAGCACCCCTGGTCGCATCCAACCCCCCTGGCAAAGAACCGAGGGGCCAAATTCCTGTCACCCCACCGCCATGGAGCATCGGGGAGCGGTTTGGGGGGAGAATTTGGGGTGCAAAGCGCGACCCCCCCCCATCTCTTGGCCACGGATGGAGCCATCTCGGGGGGGGGGAGGATCAGCTCCTGGCTGTGGGTGTGCAGGGTGGGTGGCCAGGCTGGGCTAATTCCAGCCTCTCCCAGGAAAACCTGGGCCACGACTTGCCACCTCGGGACCCCGCGGCCACATCCCCGCTGTCCTGCCAGGTGGGTGCCTCGCTGTGGTGACCCCATGCACGGTATTGGGGTGTCCAGGACCCCCCCCCCCCACCCCGAGGTACCCAGTGCTGGGCATGCCATGGGGCTGATCCAGAGCTGGCAGGACCGGGGGGGGCCTTTGGGGCGCGGGGGCACCCCCAGACCCCCAGCGGGAGCCCCGGAGGGCGCGGCCTCCGCACACACCCCCAGCGGGTCCCTCCGCGTGCGGGATGAGCAGGCTAATCCCACTTTAATCCCAGATTACGAGCCACGTGAGGCGCGGCCCAAAGCGGGCTGCGGCGTGGCCATCGGCCCAGGGGGGCCGGGCACGGACTAGCCCCCCCTCCCCACTGCCGGGAGCTTTGGGGTTCAGGCCACGTATCCCCCCTCTCTAAACCTGCGGGGCCCGGAGCCTCCCGGCAGGGCTGGGGAGCAGCTGCGCTGGCCCAGATTCCACGGATGGGAGGAACCGAGGAGGTGGAAATGCCTCCTTCATCGCCATCCGCTCCGCGGTGGGGTGGGCGGGTTGTTGCTACTTCACCCCCCCCCCCCCCCCCCGCCCCCCACCTCCACCTTCCATCCGGGGAAACTGAGGCACGGAGCGTCCCCGTGCCCGCGGCAGGATGCGCCCTCCATCCGAGCCATGGAAAAACGCCCGGGGCTGGCAGCTGGTGGCTTTTAAGGCCACCGAGGTCCCCGCGCAGGATGCAGCGGAAGCGATGGGCTGTCAATAGCCACGGGGTCGCCCCCGCTGGCGGGAGATGCCCCGGCGGGGACGGGAAAGGGAGAATCAGGACAAAGGAGGAACCGGACACCGGCGAGCCACGAGTCGGGGACCCACGTGCTCCCCGTGGCTCGTCCCTGTCGCGATCAAGTTGCCGGTGGGGCCCCGCGTGTGGCGGTGCCTCGGTTTCCCCGGTGAGCGGGGAGGATGCTCCGGGCCTCGCCTGCGCTGTGTTTGTTTGGAGGTTGTGGTGGGAGGAGGAGCGGGAGGAGGAGGAGGCCGGGGTTGGGCTGGGCTGGGAAGCACCGGACACCGTTCCCAGGGCTGGCGGGAACCGTCTGTTCAGGGAACTTGTGACCTCGGGTGTCCCCCGCCTTTCGCTGATGGCTGCGAGCCGCGACAGCCGCGGCGCAATTCGGGTACCCGGGCCCCTCACGGTGGCACGGGCAGGGAAGTGAGGGTGAGGAGGAGGGCGATGGGAGGAAGGCTGGGGGTCCCCGCCCTCTCCCCCCGGGCGGTGGGGAGGTTCTCACGGCCTGGCCCCTGGCCCGAAGCCGGGCACTGATGGCTTTGGCGGCTGCGAAAAGTCAAATCCGGATTTCCTCGGGGTGGGGAGGAGGGAACCGGCCTCTTCCCGCGGCAGCACAGCCCCGGCCACGGCTCCCCCGGCACGGGGGGGGACCGGCACCCCTCCATCCCGGTGAGCCCCGCTGGAACGTGTCCTGCCCGTCCGTCCATCCATCCATCCATCCATCCATCCAGCCTTCCTCCATCTCTCCCATTTTTCCATGCTCCCTGCCCAGCTCTCTCGTGGGTCCTCTCAGCATCGCCCTGGGAGGGGGACACGCTGTATTCCCCGTCCTGTCCCCTCTCCCCCTCGCCCTCCTGGCCAGGAAAATCCCAAACACGCCGAGTGTCCCTTATCTCGGGACACGCGGGGGACCTGGCAGCGGATCCGCGGGGAGATTGGAGGTTGCCATGGGGAACGCGGCTGCCATCGAGGCGGCGGCTCCCTGCCTGCGCCTGATAAGCTGTCCCCGCGTCCCTCGGAGCGCGGGGAGGGCGGGGGGGGGGACCGTGACCGAGGTGCTTGGGCAGCCCTGGCACCCCTTGCCAGTTTTGTGGCGTCTCTCCGCACCCCCGGCTCGCGTTTGTTTTCCTTCCCCTCCGGCGTCCGCATCCACCCGGCCCCGCACCCACCCTCCCGCCGCTCCCTCCGCTCCCGTTCTCCGCCATCGCCTCCATCTGCTCGCTGCCACCGCGTCCCCGCCGGTGTCCCGAGCGCCCTGGAGCGCGACCGGAGGCGGGGGGCAACGCTGGCTCCGGCACTGGAAAGTGTGAGCTCATGGATGTGCCCGCCCGGACAATGCCGCCCTTGTGCTGAGCCGGGAGTGCCCATCCCACCGGTCCTGGATCCCTGGGGAGGGCGGGGAGGTGCTGGGAATGGGGATCATCGGGCTAAAACCCCCTCCCAGTGACAAATCTGGGGGTTATTCGTGGCAGGGGGGTCTCAGGGGATCTGCCGGCAGAGCTCCCTCATCCCGCTCCTCCCTGGCTGCCGGAGGATGCTCCGGGATTTCTCAGATCTGGTCCGGCTCCATCTCTGCATCCCATGGGAATGGGCTCTGCGCTTCCTGGGAGCCGCGGGGCTGTGGGGCAGCAGGATCGGGGCTCCCAAAGGCGGTGCCACCCCCTCACCCCCCGTGCCCAGGCTGCAGGCTTGGGGTCAAGGCCGGAGGTCCCCGCGCTGCTGTCGCTGTCACTGCCCGGCTCTCACGAGGCTCTCCCAACTCCCTCCCCTGTGAAAGGAGAAGTTTTGAGGAGAATGGGGAATTTTCCCCTTTGTGTGTGGCATTGTGGGTTTAGAGCGCGGCCAGGGCCGGGGCCCGGGGGCTGTGGGGGGCTGAGCGCAGCAACGCCCGATCCGCAGCCGCTGGAGCCTTCTCGAGGCCGCGGGACAAAAGGGCGTCACTGCCGCTGCTCCGCTTGCCAGCACCGTCAGCAGCCACCGGGCACGGGCAGGGGACACGCAGCAGGCACGGGGGAAAAGCTCTACTTTCACAAGGGGTGGCTTCATCAGCCTGAGGGTCACCGTCGCCTCTCTCTGTCCCTTGCAGAGGGAATACCCGAGCCCCAGCGCGGTGTCGGCGCCCAGAGGGATGTGGAGCCACAGAGGCAGCGGTGAGTGGGGTGCCCCACGCCCGTGCCCTGACTGGGGGCATCTCCTGGCACGCCTGTCCTGCTGCCAGCACAGCAATATTTGGGCAAGTGCCAGCCTCGTGCCACTTTAGGGCCCGGTTTGGGGGGTGTAGGGCTCGGCCCCGTGGCAGGAGGGCGGTGGGAGATGGAACCCCCAGCCCGGGGGTCGCTCTGTGCCCACCCTGGCAGTGCCCGAGCCCCCCGCTGTCCCCACAGGACCCTGTGACTGACACAACCCCGCCAGCCCACAGCTGAATGGAAAGACTGCAGAAGGTATGGGGAGCATGGGAAGGGTTCTGGGGGTCCGGGAAGGGTTCTGGGGGTCTGGACAGGGTGCTGGGGGTCCAGGGAAGGTTTCTGGGGGTACAGAACAAGGTGCTGTGGTACAGAAGAGGGTGCTGCGGGTCCGGGAAAAGTTCTGGAGGTACAGAACAGGGTACTGGCGGTCCAGGGAAGGTTCTGGAGGTCCAGAGAGGGTGCTGGGGGTACAGGGGAGGGTTCTGGGGGTCCGGGAAGGGTGCTGGAGGTGCTGGCACTGTGGTGGAGAATGGGGAGCAGGGAGGGCACACGGGTGGCCAAGGACAGGGGCTGGTGGCCAAGGACAGGGGCAGTCATGAGCTGCTGTTAGCAGGGCCCTGCCTTCCTCCTCCTCCTCCTCCTCCAGCCCAGGCTGGCAGCACCCTCTGGTGGCAGCGTGTCCTGGCCAAGCCGCCGCCACCTCCCGGCTGTCCCCTGCCCGCCCAGTGCCCACCAGAAATCCCCCACCCCCAAGGAATCCGGGGTTCGTGGGCACAGGGGTGTCCCTGGGCCCCTCTGCGACGCCTCGACCACACCCCAGAGCCCCTCCCTGGGCTAAAATCTCCCGGTTTCCGTCCAGCAGCCACTGACCTCCCCTGGGAGCGTCTGTTCTTCCCGCGGATCCAGCGTTCCTGGATCTCCCTCCAGCATCGTGGTAAGGAGTCATTCCCATCTTCCCACCGCATCCCTAAATCCATGGGCTCGGGATGTGGCCCCCAAACCCTCTCCATCCCCCAGGCAGGGCCACAGATGATGTGAACGCTCCCCATTCCCAAAAATTCCCTTCCTGCACTCCGAATTAAGGCGTTTTCCCTTCCTTCCAGGCCAAAATGGACAACGAGGTCCTGGGGTACAAGGATCTGGCTGCCATCCCTAAGGACAAAGCGATCCTGGACATCGAACGCCCGGACCTGATGATCTACGAGCCCCATTTCACCTACTCGCTCATGGAGCACGTGGAGCTGCCCCGGAGCCGGGAGGTGAGGGGGAATTCCCTGAGTGGTTTTGTGGGAGAATCCCACCTGGATAAAAGGGTCACAGAGCTGGGGCTGCTGGAATAAAACTCCAGCGTAAAAATACTTAAAATGCACGAAAAATTAATAAAAATTAATAAAAATTAGAAAAATCATAAAAAGTCATAAAAAGTCATAAAAAGACATAAAAATTCATAAAAATTCATAAAAATTCATAAAAATCCATAAAAGCTCGTGAAAGTTATTAAAATCATTAAAATTCATTAAAAACTATTAAAATTCATGGAATTCTTGCCTCCTGCAGCGCTCCCTGTCTCCCAAATCCATGTCTCCTCCTCCGTCTCCAGAGGTGAGTACCGGCACCGCTGGGACTGCGGGAAGGAGGGGGCGATGCTGAACTGGGGAGGGGTCTCGCTGATCCCCGATCCCGTTTTCCCGCAGGTCATCCGGGAGTGGCTGGAGAGCCGGCCCCCCAGCAGCACCCCGCTGCCCCCCTCGCGCCAGGGCACTGCCCCGACCCGCAGCAGCGTCCAGCACTTCCACCGACCCGGTAACACCCCCCTGGCACCCCAAACTGACCCATCCAGATGGTCCCGGAGCCTCTTCCCAATCCCATTCCCATTCCCAACCCCAAATCCTTTTTTCCTTCCAGAGACCGACACGACAGAGCTCAACATCTACAAGAAGCCACCGATCTACCGGCAGAAAGGTGAGTGGGGTGGGAGGGGTGTACCCCACGGGACGGGGTATCCCGGGATGCTGCCTCACCCTCCCTGTGCCCCCCAGACCACCATTCCAGCGCCCACCACGGGAAGCATCTCATAGAGGACTTGATCATCGAATCCTCCAAATTCCCGGCGGCGCAGCCCCCGGATCCCAACCAGCCCGCCAAGATCGAGACCGACTACTGGCCGTGCCCCCCGTCCCTGGCCGTCGTGGGTAGGTGGGAACAGCGGGGTTTTCCCTCCTGGAGACCCCAGGGAGGGCTGGGAATGAGTGGAACATCCCCACTTTTCCCGCAGAGACGGAGTGGAGGAGGCGGATGGCGTCCAAGAGGGGGGAGGAGGAGGAGGAGGATCTCACGGAGGAGATGAAGAACCTGCGGGAGCTCCAGCGGCAGGAGCTGAGCAAGGTCAGGGGCGGGTGGCACCTTGTGAGGGGCTGGGGATGCGCTGGCACCGATCCCAATCCCTGTCCCTTCGTCCCCAGGTCACCTCCAACCTCGGGAAGCTGATCCTGAAGGAGGAGATGGAGAAGTCGCTCCCGATCCGGAGAAAAACTCGCTCGCTGCCGGACCGGACGCCCTTCCACACGTGTGAGTGGGATTGTTCTCCCTGCATCCCGGCCCTTCCCCTCCTCACCTCTGGCTGCCTGTACCCCACCTGTACCCTCCAAATCCTGCCTGTACCTCCCAAATCCCCCCTGTACCCCCCAAATCCCGCCTGTACCTCCCAAATCCTACCTGCACCCCACAAATCCTACCTGTACCCCCCAAATCCTGCCTGTACCTCCCAAATCCTGCCTGTACCCCACAAATCCCCCCTGTACCCCCCAAATCCTACCTGTACCCCCCAAATCCTGCCTGTACCTCCCAAATCCTGCCTGTACCCCACAAATCCCCCCTGTACCCCCCAAATCCTGCCTGTACCCCACAAATCCTGCCTGTACCTCCCAAATCCCCCCTATACCTCCCAAATCCTACCTGTACCCCACAAATCCTGCCTGTACCTCCCAAATCCTACCTGTACCCCACAAATCCTGCCTGCACCCCCCAAACCCCGCCTGCATCTTCCAAATCCCACCTGTACCCCCAAATCCCGCCTGGACCCCCAAATCCCACCTGCACCCCCAAATCCCGCCTGTACCCCCAAATCCCACCTGCACCCCTCCCCATCCCTGCCCGTCCCTGCCCGTCCCTGACGGTCTCCGCCTCTCTCTCAGCCCTGCACTCGAGCTCCAAGAGCTCCTCCCTCCCCGCCTCCGGCCGAAGCACCCTCACCCGGGTAAGTGGCTCTCAGCTGCCCCCCTCTCACTGCCGGGGTCCCCCCCACCCCGCTCGGGGGTTTGGGGTGACCCCTCTGACCCTGTGGCTGTCCCCCCCGCAGCTGCAGTCGGCAGAGTTCGGCTCGGCGGGGAGCGAGAAGGGCAGTCCGGGTGAGGATCAGAGCATGGGATGGGGGGGATCCCCGGGAATGTGGGGGTGTCCCTGGGGTTGTGGGGGTGTTCCTGGGACATGTGGGGGTGTTCCTGGGGATGCTGGAATGACCTGGAGGGATGTAGGGACGCCCTGGAGATGTGGAGGTGTCCCAGGGGGGTGTCCCAGAGAATGTGGGGGTGTCCTGGGACATGTGGGGGTGTCCCCAGGGATTGGGAGCGCTGGGACAAACCCGGGCTCAGCAGAGGCTGGAAAAGCAGCTCTAGGGCAGGAATGTGGGGGGCACAGCGGGGTCGCCGGGCTGAGCCCTGCTCCCCTCTCTGTCCAGCCCTGCAGGTAAGAACTCACCTGGCTGCGGACGCGGAGACCCAGCGAGAGGGTGATGTACGGGGCAGGGGGGGACGGGCACCGGGGCCACCTCTGGGACGGTCCCTGCAGGGGGGAGGGGAGGGTCTGCGACCCCCAGGCTGCAGCCCCTCACCTCGGCTCCGGTTCGGGTGGGGGAGAGCAGCACTTTGGGGGCTTGGGGGGGCCGGGCTGACCTCAGGCTTTGCCCCCCAGAACGGCCAGCGCGGGCGCATGGACAGAGGGAACTCCCTGCCCAGCATGTTGGAGCAGAAGGTGAGCGGGGCTGGGGGGGCTTGGATGGGGCTGAGGGGGCTTGGATGGGGTTGGGGGGGTTGGATGGGGTTGGGGGAGTTGGAAGGGGCCGGGGGGAGGCGTGGAAGGGGCTGGGAGAGCTTGGATAGGGCCGGGGGCCTTTGATGGGGTTGGGGGCCTTTGATGGAGCCAGGGGGCTTGGATGGGGTTGGGAGGGCTTGGAAGGGACTGCGGGGTCTTTGATGGGGTTGGGGGGGTTTGGATGGGGTTGGGGGGCTTGGAAGGGGCCGGGAGACTTGGAAGGGACTGGGGGGGCTTGGATGCGGCCGAGGGGGCTCTCAGAGGGTCTCACATCCCCATGTCCCCCCCCCTTGCAGATCTACCCCTATGAGATGCTGATGGTGACGAACCGAGGCCGCGTGAAGCTCCCGCCCGGCGTGGACAGGACCAGGCTGGAGGTAGGGGCTGCGCCAGGCTCGGGGGGCGCCGGGGAGGGGTCCCTGCACTCTGTCACCACCCTCTGCCCCCCTCCCGCAGCGACACCTGTCCCCCGAGGACTTCCTGAAGGTGTTCGAGATGCCGCCGGAGGAGTTCAGCAAACTGGCGCTGTGGAAGCGCAACGAGCTGAAGAAGAAAGCCTTCCTCTTCTGAGCCCTCCTCGGCCCCGAGCTCCGTCCGTGTCGCGCCGTGTAACCGCTTTAGGGCTCTCAGCCGGTTTTTATTGGGGTCCTCCACCCTTCCCGGCCCCTCCAGTCCCCCAGATCTGCCCCCCACCCCCCCCCACCCCCCCCCCCCGCCTCAATTCTCCTGCAGGGAACGGGATTGGGGCGGCTCGAACCTGCCTGGGGCAGCCCCCGCCCGGCAGCAGGCACGGTTCAGCCAGGAGGGGAGGTTTGGGGGGGGTCTCTGAGCTTTGTGTCCCCCCCCACCTTTTCCCCCCGGGAATGTTGGTGGGGCAGTGCCTGGCTCTGCTTTTGGCTGGGTCCGAGGGGAGGGCAGTGAGGAGGGTCCCCTCCTCCCTGCGGGTCCGCCGCCCCCAGCCTCCCCACCCCGGGGTGCCCCTGTGCCCCCCAAGGTGCCCCTGCCCCCCACCCTGAGGCTTGGGAAGAGCCTGGGGGCCGACACTGCCAGAGCGATGTTCTCCCGGCAAAGCCAGGCGCAAATCCTGCCCTGCCCGCCTCCAGCCCCTCAATTTTATCCCCACCCCCGGTCCCGCCTGTGCCAGGTGCTGCAGCGAGGACCCCAAGGACACTGCCAAACCCCCCGGCTCCGGGCTGGGCGGAGGGGCAGGGGGAGCACCCTGGGGCTGGGTAGGGGGTGGCAGAATTGGGGTGGGGGGGGTCCCAATGAGACCCTGAGGCAGCTCCTGGTGCATTTCCAGCTGCGGATGTGGGGGGATGCACTGGGGGGGGTGCAGGAGGGGCGGGGGGGATGCACTGGGGGGGTGCAGGGGGGCACTGGGGCGATGATTTGGGGGGTACAGGAGGGCGCTGGGGCGATGAACTGGGATGCTGAAGTGGGATGATGAACCGGGGCGATGGATTGGAGCAGGGCACGGCTCGCGATGGGCACGGCGGCCACCCACGGCAGGGCTGGGCAGTGTCCCTGGCCCCTCCCGGCCGCGCGGACAGGGCTCGGCACCGGGCAGCACCTTCCCTTGTCACCCCCCTCCCCTCTCCAGGCACACGTTTTGGGCAGGACCCCTCTTTCCCCGCACCCCCCCCGGTCGCCCCCTCCCCCACGCTCCCCGGTTTCTGTTTCCAGCCACTTTTCCAGCCGCTAGACCTTGTTGGGGTGTAAAGAATGTAATTTATCGGGAATTCACTGGCCCATACTTGCCTTTCACTGCTACGAACGACATATCTATAAATATATATATAAATATGGGTTGTTTTCGGACTGGACTACAGTGATTCACTTTCTCTGTTTTTGTTAGAGTTTATTTTATTTGCTGGTGTCGGAGAATCCGCGTGAGAGTGATTTTTTTGCTTACAATTAAAGGTGAAATGGCTTTATCCAGCCCGGCTTCGCAGCTTTGCTTCCCCCCCCACACCTCCTCCAAAAATCCCCCACCGGGCCCGCGCCTTGTCCCCGAGCCCGGTTCCCTGCAGATGGCGGTGCTGCTCCGAGGAGGATGCGGAGCCCTTCCCCGCCTTCCTCCCGCCCCGGCCGGGCTGTGCTGGGGGCCCGCAGGGCGTGTGCGAGCCGAGCCGGGCCGGGACAGCACTGCCCGAGTCCCGGTCCCGGTCCCGGTCCCGATCTCAGCATGATGTGAGCGCTCCCGCACCATGTCCCGGCAGCGAGGTACGGGGGGTCCAAAGGGATGCGAGGCTGGCGAGGGGGGGACAAACCTAAAAAGGGGGGGAAAGAGGGTTCAGCGCGAGGCGGAGGCTGCGTGGGGGTGCCCACGCGGGTGCGGCTGGGTGTGGGGTGCCCGTGAGGGCGTGGAAGGGAAAAAGGGGTGAGAGGGAGGAGGAGAGGGTGGAAAAGGGGTGCGGGGGGCTGCAGGATGGCTGCTGGAGGGGAAGGGATGAACGCGAGGGGACGAGGAGGGACGCGGTGTCACCCCCGACACTGCGGTGCCACGGCAGGGTGGGCGAGGCCAGAGCCTCTTCCAGCGCCCTCCCAGGGGCACTTTGGGGGTGCAGCAGCCGTGGGGGGAGCGTCCCCACCCTGGAGCTGTGGCCTGGAGCCTCCGCACATGACGAGTCACGCTGCGGCCGCGAGCAGCTCCCTGCAGCCTCCTCTGAGTCATCCCGCGCTGGGCCAGAGCCACCCCCGGGGTCCCCCGGGTCACCTCGCCAGCCCCTGCACCCCGCGGGCACCTCATGGCACGGATAAAACCCCACGCGGACGCCGGGCAGAGGCGCCAAGCCCAAATGGCAGCCCCGAATCGCAGCCTGGCATCAGGCGGGCACTGCGCGTTCCCATGGCATCCCTGGGGCCGCCCCGTCCTTCCTCCTCCTCCTCCTCCCCCGAGGATGACGCCGCGGATGGCACCAGGATGAGGATGCCACCGTGCCGGGACGCGTCCCGCGGGAGCAGGGAGCTTTGCTAGGAGACGCTCTGTGTGTGTTTGGGGGGCGTTTTCCTCCCGCCCTGGAGACTGAGGCAGATGTTTTCCATCCCGGCCGCCTGCCCTTGGCACGGCAGCAGGCAGCGGGCACCTGGCCAGGGCTGAGGGCAGCCCCTGCCCGCCCTGCACCGGCTGCGGGCGCAGCTGGGCACAGCTGGGCACCGCCGGGCACGGATCGTAGCCCCAGCGAGGGCAGCGGGGTCGGGGGGAGCGCGGGGGGGCTGCAGCGAGGGCAAAAGGGTGAATGGACGGAGATGTCATTGCCGAGGAATTCGGCCTGGGCGGAGGAGAGGAGAAAGGGAGGGAGGGGAAGAGCCTGGCCCGCTGGCTAGCGGGGACAGTCCCCGTGTGCCCCACACCGCCCGCAGGTCCCTTCAGCCAGCCCCTGCCCCAGCCCCCCCCCCGCCTTTTCCCGCAGGGAGCTGGTTCCCCCCTTCCCTTGCCCGGTTTCCAGGGAAATCCAGATGTTTGGGCCCAGCTCCGGCGCTGCTCAGCCGGACTGTGCTGCCAGATGTTTCCTCTCCCTCCGGGCAGGGTGTGTGCTCCCCGGCCGGGGACACCGCGGAGGGGACGGGGGTCCCCCCGTGCCAGCACCTCGGGGGGAGGGGGCTTCACCCCCGCCCCCTGTAACACACCCGGCACTGGGGGGCTCCTTTCCCCGCCTGCCCTCTCCTCATCCAGGGGCTGCCGCCTTCTTTTTGGGGTGCACTGCATCCCTGTTAGCCCAGGGAAATGTGGGATTCAGGGATGTGGGGTGTCGGGGTCACCTGGGGCATTGCAGGGGGAGCATCTGGTGGTGGCTTTGTTGGGGCTGTCACTTTCCAGCTGGGAAATGGGACTGGAGGAGGGATCAGGACGGCGTGGGGGCAGCTGGCACAGCCAGACCTGTGCCAGGAGCTGCTGGGGTCTGGAATGTTTGATCCCAGCTGGGAGCAGGGAGCAGAGGCCAGAGCGGGGCCGTGCAAACCAATTCCAGATGCACGGCAGGAAGGGGCCTGGGGGGAGCCGGGCAGAGACCCCGGGGGACTCAGGGACATCTGCCCGCTCCTGTGGTGGCAGCTGGAGGTGCCCGGGGTGAGGGGGCCCTGCGCGAGTGGGGACAGGGGACAGACTGAGGGTGTTCCTGGTCCTGGTCTGCCCCGCGCTCCCTCAGTGCAGGCGACACCTGCACGGACCCCAAACTGCCACCTCTGGGGACAGAGGGAGCCTCTCCCCGTGCCCGGAATCTCTCGGGGGACCACGGGGTGGAGGCGGTGCTGTCTCGGCTCTCCCGTTGTCCCCGCTCCAGTCACAAAGCAGCTCCTTGTCCCTCCCTGTCCTTCCCGGCGTGGCAGCGCCGGGGTCCCCGGCTGTCCCTGCCCTCGGAGGGGGCGGTGGGTGAATGCCCAGCGTTTCAGCCTTCATCAGCTGCTCCAGGCTGCCAGGCCTCTTCTTCGTCCTCTTCCTCCTCCTCCTCCTCCTCCTCCTCCTCTGCACGTGGAGGAGCAGCACCAGCGCAGCCCCCGGCCGTGGCTCCCCCGGTCCAACCGGGCACAAACCGGCTCTGTGAGCGCACACAGAGGAGCCTTCATCCCCGCAGGTCCCGGCCCCCCTCCTCATCCTCCCCCGGCCCCCGGGGCTCGTCAATGGCCGGACTGTGCCCGGCCAGGGCAGGTGCCAGAGCAGGGCAGGGCCGGTGGGACAGGGCACGTAACCCCCACGGCATCGGGGCCTCCCCAGCCCTGCCCAGTGCAGGGGGCAGCGATGGGGACCCCTGCCCACAGCGTCCTCTGGAGCGTGCGGTGGCACGTCCCTGTCCCCTGCAGACCTGGACAAGCTGCTGTCGGACCTGCGGTCCTTCCTGCTCATCCTGGACCGGGAAAGCCTCAGCGCCGCAGCTCGGGCCAAGAAAAAATCGGTGTCCGACCTCCTGTCCCGGCTGCAGAGCCCGCCGTGTGAGTGCGGGTCTGGGGGCGGGGGAAGCCCCCGGCCGGTGCCCGGTGGGCGGCGGGGCAGGGTCGGGGAGCGGGGCCGTGACCCGGCGCTCCCCCCGCAGCAGAGGATGCAGAGTACATGATCATGCGCTGCCTCTCGCCCTCCCCGGGCACCCCGCAGGGCCGGACCAGCCCGGGTGAGTCCCCCGCTCCGCCTCACCCCCCATCTCCGCCTCACCCCCCATCTCCGCCTCCGTGCGGGGTTTGGGAGTCCCCGACCCCTCAGCACCCCGGCACAGCGCTGCGGGTCCCGCTTTTCCCGACAGGATCCAGGCCGGCGGATGCAGCCGGAGGCAGAGCCTGCGAGTGCCG
The DNA here is from genome assembly GCF_020740725.1 of Corvus hawaiiensis. Lineage (NCBI taxonomy): Eukaryota > Metazoa > Chordata > Aves > Passeriformes > Corvidae > Corvus > Corvus hawaiiensis. The sequence goes on along the minus strand of NC_063239.1, from coordinate 2,111,428 downwards.
CCCGGGAAGCGCCCTGAGCCTGCACGGAGGGGTGAGGGGGGCACGGGCGGAGGGCTGTGGGGGCTCACACAGCGGCTCCGGGGGTGGGAGAGGAGCCCGGGGATGCCCGAGATGGCACCGGTGACCGATCTTGCTCGCACGAGGCGTCCAACCGGACTGGAAGGTTCCCTCGGTGCCCACCCGCTCCTGGCAGAGCCCCCTGGCAGTGCCTGGGGGACCCTGCGAGGTTCCCCGGGGGGGCAGCGCCTTTGGAGCACCCGTTGTACCCCCAGAATAAAGTGCCGGGCGTTCCCCCGTCCCCCCCAGCCGACGACTCCTACGAAGACGCCGAACCCCCCGGCCGTGGCACAACCGGTGAGGTCCCCCCACGCCCCCTCCCCAGCACCCCCGTGCCGCCCGCGCCCTGACCCCATCCCGGCTCCCAGGCGGGGGCGACAGCGACAGCAGCCACTACGAGTCGTACGGAGAGGAGGAGGAGGATGAGGAGGAGGAGGAGGGGGTGACGGACCGTGCCCACTACCTGCGCTGGCCATCGGCCACCAGCGCCGAGGCCGAGCCCCCCGGGCGCCCCGAGGCGCAGCTCTGCGGCTTCCTCTGGAGGAAGCGCTGGCTCGGCCAGTGGGCGAAGCAGCTCTTCATCGTCCGGGAGCACGTGCTGTTGGTGAGGGGCTGGAGAGGAGGATGGATGGATGAAGGGATGGAGGGTGGCAGCGGCTCTCCGTGCCCCCCTGACCCCTCCGTGCCCCCCCCAGTGCTTCAGGTGCGCCGCTGACCTGCAGCCGGTGCTGGAGCTGGACCTGCGCGGCTGCCGCGTCACCTACAAGGACAAGCGAGGCAAGAAGATGCCCCACGCCCTGAAGGTGACAGGGACGGCAGGAGAGGTGCTGGTTATCGGCTTCCAGAGCCGGCAGCAGGCTGAGGACTGGAGGAAGGTTTGGAGGTGTTGCAGCCGGGCAGGAGTGGGGTGGGTAGGGCGAAAGGGGAGCCCAGCCCTGCTCCGGTGCTCCCGGCGGGGCTGGGGATGATCCTGTCTGTCCCCAGTTCCCACCCCGGGGTTGTGTGGAGCTTTGTTAGATGGGGGAGCAGGAGCCCGGGGTGCAGCGCTGCCCGTTTCCCTCGGCAGGTGATCGAGGAGGTCAGCAGCGATGCCCCGAGCGGGCTGGCAGCCCTCAGTGTGCCAGCGTCCCCCTCCTCGAGGCTCAGCAGGGTGAGCTTGTCCCCGGGAAACCCAGGAATGGGAACCGGTCAGGAACACAACCCAATCCCAGATCCTGGTGTCCCTGTTGGATGATGCTGGGGAGGGTTTCCTTGCCTTGCGGAGGGCCTCAGGGTGCAGGGGGCTGAAAACCCACCGAGATGGAGCTCTCCTCATCGCCACTCTCTGCCGCACCCCAGCTCGGCAAGGAGGAAGAGGAGGAGGAAGATCGCTCCTGGCAGAGCGCTGCCCGCAGCCCGCGGTCTGGAGAGGATGCCAAAGGAGGTGGGGGGTGCGAGGGGACGGGGCGAGGGGGGTCCCGCCCCCCGTGCCGGGGCTGACTGCGCTGCCCGCAGGGTTCCTGGCGGTGCGGCTGCGCGGGCGCTGGCAGCGGCTGTGGTGCGCGGTCCGGCACGGAGCCCTGCGCATGTTCCCAGAGCCCGGCGCTGCCCAGCGCCCCGTCTGTGCCCTGCGCCTGGACGGCTGCGAGGTGTCCCCGGGGACGGCCGCCGGGTCCCCTCAAAACCTCCGGATCTGCATCGCCCAGCGCGGCCGGGAGCTCGCCCTGCTGCAGGTGAGTGACTGCTGGGGTACCCCTGTGTCCCTCCCGGGGGGCACTCCCTGAGCCCAGACCCTGCCCTGGGGGGCACCCGCTGAGCCCAGACCCTGCCCCGGGGGGCACTCCCTGAGCCCAGACTCTGCCCCACGCCAGGCCCGCTCGGATGAGGAGAGGGAAGCCTGGCTGAAGACCCTGCAGGCCAGGGGAGGAGTGGAGCCAAAGAAGGGTGACGGGCCCCCCCCCAGGCCCCCCAGGCCCCCCAGGCCGAGCAGCCGCCCTGCTGCCGGGTAAGAATTTTGGCCACCCCCAGCCCTCCCGCTCCACTGTGGGGTGTGGGAAATAACGGGATCCCCTCCTTGCAGGGGGCTGCTGCTGCGCCGTGTTCCGACCCCCAACACCTACATGGACGACCCCTTCGGGCAGCCCCCGCCAGCTGAGACCCCCAAACATCTCTACTCGAACGCGGAGCGGCTGCAGCAGCTGGTAACCTCTGCTGGTGCTCTTTGCCCCCCACTCGTGACCCCCAGCGTGGGGGGGATCCACTCCCACTGTCCCCTTGCCCATGGGCTTCTCCCGGGCTTCCCTCCGCAGCAGCAGAGCCTGGACCGGGCAGTGCAAGGGCAGCGCCGGAGACCCGTGTCTGCCCTGCCCACCTGTGCCAGCAGCCACGCCCCGGGCACTGCCCGACCCTCGCAGGCAGGTGAGAGGGGCTGGGTGCTCCACCGGGGTGCAGCGGGGTCTCCCCACATTCCCCAGCTCCTCGTGCTTGGGATGGAGGCTGCGATGCCCACGAGAGCCGGGATTTCTGTGTCCTTCCCCTGCCCTTTCTCCCCAGAGTCCCTCCTCTTCCCTTCCTCCCCACCATCCCTCCTGTGCTCTTCCCCCGAGCATCATTTCCCTGCCTCTCCTCCCCACCGTCCTTCCCCTGCCCTTCCTCCTGACCCTCCCTGCTCTTCCCTCTCTCCCCAGCACCACCGGCAGCTCTCCGGGGCAGGCCTGCCAGCGCACAGCTGGCAAAGGAGACCCCCAACCTCCAGAGCAGGGATTTCTCCCGGTCTCAGCACACCCTGACACTGCCTGAGAGGAAGGGGACTCGGGATGGGCTGGATGTGCTCATCGGTAGGACCACGGAGGGGCGCTGGCCCTGGGCCGGACGCTGCCTGGTGCTGGCCGGAGCAGCCGGCGGGGTTGAGGGGTGCCCGGGCTTGGCAGCGCTCCTGCTGTCCTTGCAGGGAAGAGAGCCTTTCCCAAGCTGGAGGAGAAGGTGGGGCAGCTGGAGAGGGCCTGCCGCGTGAAGGGCAGGCTGAAAGCCGGCTCCGAGATGAACCTGCTGGCCCTCGGCAAGTCACTGAAGGGCCACATCGCTGCCACCGCCAGCTCGGCTGGCTCCGAGGTGGGGCACACTGGGGAAGGTGTGAAATACAGGGAGAGCGAGGTTTGGAGGGCAGCCCTCACCCTTTCTCCGCTGGATCCTCAGGGATCCTTCCTCAGGCCGCTGCTGAAGCGCACCACGTCAGCGAGGAGCGCCCTGAGGCCGCCCCCATCCCCGGCCACCGTGGGGAAGGGAAATGTGATGCGGAAGACAAAGGTAACTCCGGGATTCGGGGAGGTGGGAAGGGTTTGGGTGATCCCACAGCACAGGGAAATGAGGGATTGACCCCCCCCCGCCTCCAACCCCCGTTTGTCCAGGAGTGGGAGATGAAGTCTGCGATGTGAGCACCCACCTGCCGGAGCAGGAGTCTCCCAGAGAACCTCGGGCTGCGCGTGGATCGTGCAGGACCAGCCTGGATTCAGCCTGGAATTCGACTTTTATCCATCAGTATCAACGCTACAACTACGCACATCTATTTTTTATATACAGATATATCGATACACACATATCAGCTCTCCACCCGCGGGTGTCCAGTCCCTCCCCGCTGCACCCCCACCCATCCCAGCACCTGGTTTCTGGGGTACAGAATTCCCAGGAGCTGCTGGATCTGTCCCCAGCGTGGGCCCAGTCCATCAGCAGCACCCCAGACCCCCTCCCAGGACCCCAATTTACAGGGATGGGTATGGATAGACCCCGGATCCAGCAGTTGTGGGGGACACAGATTTGGGAGGAATCCGATTGTCCATTCCCTGGAGTCAGCGGGACCCGGGCTGGGCCCTGGGTGGTTTTCCAACAGCTATGCTTGTCAGGGCTTGGTTTTAATTGGAGAAATGTTTTTTTTTTTAAGGTATAAAACCCCAAAAATGTCGTACAACTTGGGTTGTGCTGCGGGAACGGGTGAGCTGGGAAAGGGGGGGTGTCCTTGTCCTTGTCCTGGTGAGTGTGGGCTCCATCCCCGCCCCGGTGCAAGGAGTTTGTGGGGTCAGTCCCAATCCCGGTGAAGGAGTTTGTTGGATCCATCCAGGGGTTGATCCCCCACCCTGGTGTGCACGGGGTTTGTCCCCATCCAGGTGCGTGGGGTCCATTCCTATCCCGGTGCAAGATCCTGGTGGGATCCGCCCCCATCCCGGTGCCCTGAGTCGGCCCCCCCGGAGCAAATTTAGGGCTAAGGCACCTTCCCAGCCCCTCCATCCTCCACCCTTCTCCCGCCCCGACGCCGCCCGGATCCCGCCCCATCGCGCCGGGAGCCGGAGCGGAGCCGCCGGGGGAGGGCCCGGGGCGGGGCGGTGACAGCGGCGCGGGGCGGGGCCGGGGGCGGCGGGGCCGGCGGCGGGGTCGGGGCCGGGGCCGGTCCCGGGGGTCCCAGCCATGCTCAGCCGTCTGGGAGCGCTGCTGCAGCAGGCGGTGGAGACGGTGAGCGGGGCCCGGGGGGACACGGGGGGAAGGGGACCGGGACCGGGACCAGGACCGGGACCAGGACCGAGAATGGGAATGGGAACGGGAGAGGGAGTGGGAGTGGGGGGTTCCGTGCCCCCCTGACCCCAATCCCGGTGTGAGCAGCGGGAGCCCAGCGTGGACCTGCTGGAAGCCTTCACCGAGCACTGGAAAGGCATCACCGGCTACTACCTGGAGGCCACAGGTGAGTGGGGTGCGGGGCGAGGGTCCCCGTGCTCCGGGGTGGGGTCCTTTTTTCCCGGGATGGGGTCCCGGTGCCCCGGGATGGGGCCTCTGTAACGTGGCAATAAATTCCTTGCTTGTGGTGTGGGAACAGAGTTCTCGTGTCCTGGGAGACATCCTTGTATCCTAAAATAGGGTGTCCTAGAAACCGGAATAAGGTCCCTGTGCCCAAGGAGGGGGGGTTGCAGTGCTCTAGGAGGGCGCCCCATTCCCTGGGACACGATCTCATATCCTGGGACGGGACCGTGTGTCCAGGGAGAGGGTCCCTGTGTCCCAAAATAGGGTCCCCGGCCTAGGAGTAAGATACCTGTGCCCTGGGACAGGGTTAGGGGACAGGTCCTGGGACAGGACCCCCAGTCCTGCGACAAATCCCTGCACGCTGGGGTGGGACCCCATGCCCTGGGACAGGACCCCAGTGCCCTGTGGCTGCCCTGGCACGTGGGGACAGGGCACGGGACACCCCTTCCCAAACCATGGGAGGATTTACCCGTCCGGGGTGCCCTGCCCTGCCCAGCCCCGACCCCCTGGCACCGCGGTGGGATCAGCACCGCCGGGTTGGGCGCACCGGGGACACTCCCGGGAGCGCCGCACAGGCTGGGACACGTCCCTTTGGGGACCCGCTGCACCCCGGGAGCGCCAAAGCAGCGCCGGGAGAGCTTCGGCCCCAATTCCCAGCAGGATCTCGGTCCTGGCTGTGCCCGGGGGGGTCTCCGGTGCCCACCGGGAGAGCGGACAGCGGCGGGAGGAGCGGGATGTCCGGCAGCGCCCTAGGCCGGAGCGGAAGGAGCCGCTGCTGCGACTCCATCCTCACTCACATTGCCATCTAGCGTCATTCCCACTCCGGAGGAGCGGGATTTGGGGCAGCCGCGGATCAGGGAAAACCCCTGGCAGAGCCCCAGCCGCACGGCTGGCACCTCACCGGGGCTGCCGTGCCCGGGGAGGAGCCCCGCTGCAGCCCCCCATCCCCGAATCCCCGAATCCCGAATCCCCGAATCCCCGAATCCGAATCCCGAATCCCTGAATCCCCGAATCCCCGAATCCCGAATCCCCGAATCCCCGAAACCCTGAATCCCGAATCCCCAAATCCCGAATCCCCGAATCCCGATTCCCTGAATCCCGAATCCCGAATCCCCGAATCCCCGAATCCCGGTATCCACAGACGAGAGCATCCCGGCGCGGCAGACGGACATTCCCTGGCGCCTCCGGCAGATGTTGGATATCCTGGTGTACGAGGAGAAGCAGCGCCCGGCGGGCGAGACCGGGCCGTGCCTCGAGTACCTGCTCCAGCACAAGCTGCTGGAGACACTGGGAACACTGGGAAAGGCGGAGGTGGGAGAAGGCACCGGGAAAATCCCTCCGGAGGGGCCGAACCCGCAGCGTTTCCCAGCTGCTTTACGTGGTGGCCCTCAACAATTTTCATTTTGGAGCGTTTTTACCGGGAAAGGGAGATTGTGAAGCGTGAGATGGTCACGGGGCTTGGGGTTTTCTTGGGGAAATTGCTCTTTTTTTTTTTTTTAAATTGGCTTTTTTGGGGAGAAATTGCTCTTTTTGGGGGGAAATTGCCCTTTTTTGGGGGGGGAATTGGCACTTTTTTCGGGAAAATTTCTCTTTTGGGGGGGAAAATTGCCCTTTTTTTGAGAAAATTGGCTTTTTTTGGGGAAAATAGGCTTTTTGTGAGGGAAAACTTGGCATTTTTGGGAGGGTGTTGGATTATTCAAAGTTCACCACTGGGATCCTTTCTGGGATCATCACATCTCCGCTTGCACAGGAAGGATTTTTTTTTTATAATATCTGGCACACAGGGGGTTTTTTAACATATTGCACTTGGCTTTGCAGGACAAGGTGCCAGCTTTGGAAAAGTAAATATTGCCCAAATATATAACAAATATAACGCCTCTGCTGTGCCTTTGTTGCTGATAATAGCAACACGGCCCCTATAAATAGATTTTTATTCAAATCTAAGTGGAAACTCGCTGGTCCTTTCACACCCAGGAGGATTCGGGGGTTTTGGGGTGCTGGGGGTTTTAATTCCCCATTGCTGGGAAGTGGGAAATAATCCCCCAGGTTTTTTTTCTTTCAATGCAGAGAATCGAGTTCAGCCCCTAATTATTAAAGGGAGGGGAGGAGGGATGTGCTGGGGGATCGATTTGGGGCAATTCCAGGGAAATCGGGGCTCCATCTGACCTGTGTCCCCATGTCCCTGTCCCAGTATCCCCCCGGGATGAGGCAGCAGGTCCTGCTCTTCTTCGGCCGGGTGCTGGGGCAGTTGCAGCACCCGCTCCTGCACTACCTCAACGTCCACCGGCCCGTGCAGGTGAGGTCCCACCTGTCCCCACCACACCCCTGGGAAGTGACACCCCCGGGAATGGGGCGAGAGAGCCCCCAGCATCCCCACATCCCTGTTCCTGCCTTCCCAGAAGCTGCTCCAGCTCAGCGGGGACCGCCTGGGCTCTGGCACGGAGAAGGAGGAGGTGCAGTTCGCCGCCGTCCTCTGCTCCAAAATCCAGCAGGATCCCAGCCTGCTGCCCTATATCCTGGAGGTGGGACAGTGTGGGGTCCTCAGTGGGGGTTGGGCTCCTGTAATTGGGACTTTTGACCCATTTTGCAGCCCCCTCCTCGCCTCAAAGCTCCTCGGGGTGAGGAGGAGGAGGAGGAGGAAGGTGGTGGCTACGATGCCGCTCCTCTTCCTCTCCAGGGGAAGAAGATCCTGAACGGAAGGAGAGCCCTGGAGCCGCCGGACAACCCCAGGGAAGAGGGTTCGGAGCATCCCCCGGGCCCTGCTGCCAGCTCCCCTCCAGCCGAGCCCTCCCCGCCACGCCGGGACAGCAACCTCGTCACCTGCCTGGTGGGGCTGTGCAGGAGCAAGGTACGGGCACGGGGGTGGCACGACGGGACAGCGGGCACTGCCAGGCGTGTGACAACCCCTGTGCTCTCCTCCTCCTCCTCCTCTTCCTCCTCGCAGAAGAGCCGTGTGGCGCTGAAGGCTCGGGAGAACCTGCTGCTGCTGGCGGGGCTGTCCCAGGAGGCGGCTGCCACCTGCCTGGTGCGGGGCAGTGCCCTGTGCCAGCTGCTCACGGGCCACCTCTGCGACCTCTACAGCGCCGTGCCCGCCGGCACTGACCCCGCTGATGTCCTCGCCATGGACAGGGCCAGCTGGAGGTGAGGGGGGCGCTGGATGGAGGTCCCAGGTGCCAACCCAAGCTGTGTCACAGCCCCGCGTCCTCCCTCCCGTGCAGGTCGCAGGGGGATGGTGCCGGTGCCGCGGGTTTCCCGGGGAAGGAGAGCCTGGCTGAGTTCCTGGGCTGGCTGGACTTCCTGGATGAGCTGGTGCTGGGCGCCCACCCGGTGAGAATCGCAGGATTGATTAGTTTGGGAAAAAGCTCCAAGACCATCCCGTGCCCGATGCCCCCGAGCTCTGATTGCCACATCACCCCCAGGGACGGGGACGCCGCCACCTCCCTGGGCAGCCCCACCCCAATGTCCCACCACCCTTTCTGTGAAGAAATTCTTCCTGATGTCCAACCTAAACCTCCCTGGGTGCAACTCAAAACTGTGTCCTCTCATCCTGGGGGGTTCCCCACGCTCAGCCCCTCTGTGCCCCACAGCTCGTGGCCGATGCCATCACCGAGGCTGTGGAGGAGAAGTTTTTCCAGGGAATCCTGCAGCCGCAGCTCCTGCAGATGTGAGTGGCACCAGCCAGGGTGTTTCACTCTCCAGGACCCCCTTGGAGCCAGGAGCAGGGGGTTCCCCTTTTTCCCTGGACAACTGGACAACCATCCTCTCCCACCCTGGCAGGTCAGAGCTGGCCGTGCTGGGCGCCACGGCCGTGCTGACGGGCACGGTGCGGCAGCTCCGCGCGCCCACCCTGCTCAACCGCCTCGTCCTCTTCCTGCTGGGGCCCCACCGGCACCCCGAGACCCCCGGGGACACCCCACACCCCCTGCGGGCGCAGCTCATTGACCGCTGCGACCACCTGTGCGACGAGGTGAGCTCACCCCGGGGGGCTGGCTGGGTGGTCAGGGGTGACAGTGCCAGGGCTCTCACCCCGCTGGCCGTGCCCAGATCAGCCTGGCCAGCCTGCGGCTCTTCGAGGAGCTCCTGCGGAAGCCCCACGAGCACGTGGCTCACAACCTGGTGCTGCGGAACCTGGAGGCCAGGGCGTACCTGCAGAGCGGCCCCCACGCGCCCGAGGAGCGCGGGCCCCCCGAGACGGACCCCGAGGAGGACGGGCTGTGAGCGAGGGGGGCTGGGGCACGGCAAGGGGGGGCAGCCCCGCAGCGCCCACCCCGCTAACGCTGACCCCACACAGGGACCTGGAGGAGGATCCCTATTTCACCGACGGATTCCCAGACGACTTTGGGACGACGAAAAATCCTTCCCCGGCATCGGCCCCGTCGGGGAAGGGGCAAGTGAGCGAGGTGGTCAGCAGGTAGGGGTTTGGAGGGGCTGGGCTGGAATGAGGCGGCTGCAGCCCCCTCCCCATCCCTCTCCCTCTCTTTTCCAGCTTCCTCTGCCTGGTCCCCGAGGAGGCCAAGACCTCCTCGTGCATGGAGGAGGGCGGATACGACACCTACGTGCACGATGCCTTGGGAATGGTGGGTGCCTGGGGGGGGTCCCCGGCCCGCTGGTGGCTGTCCCCGCGCTGGCTCTCACCCTGCTGTCACCCCCCTGCCAGGTCCAGGCGTGCCGTGCCAGCGCAGCCCCGTGGGGGTGGCCCTCGACCCCCCGGCCCCTGGACTCCTGTCAGCCCCGAGTGGCGTTTTACGAGGGACACTTCCTCAAGGTGCTATTTGACCGGATGAGCCGGATCCTGGATCAGGTACCAGGGATACACCTGGGTGCCCACCGGGCTCTGCCCTCTGCCCCCCCATGACCCCCATAATGGGGACAAAGTGGCCAAAAGCATCAGCAGTGCTCGGTGGGGATGGGCTCAGGACGAGGGGACCCCCACCCCCTGAGCATCTCCCCCATCCTGCCAGCCCTACAGCCTGAACCTGCAGGTGACCTCGGTGCTGTCCCACCTGGCCGCCTTCCCCCACCCCCACCTCCACGAGTACCTGCTGGATCCCTACCTCAACCTGGCCCCCGGCTGCCGCTCGCTCTTCTCTGTCCTCGTCAGGGTAACGTCACCCGCCGGGGTGTGGGGACACGGGGACACCCCCTGGACACGGGGTGTGACTCTTTTCTCCCTGCCCAGGTGATCGGGGACCTGATGCAGCGGCTCCAGCGCGTGCCCCATTCCAGGGCCAAGCTGCTCCTGGTGCGCCAGCAGCTCCTGGGGCTGGTGCCGGGAGAGCAGTGAGTGCTGCGGGGGGGAGCAAAATGCCCTTTTGGGAAGGGGGTTGTACCCCACAGACCCCCCCTCATCGCTGGTGTCCCCGCAGGATGGATCACACGGTGCTGTTCAAGGGCGTGGTGGTGCTCGAGGAGTTCTGCAAGGAGCTGGCTGCCATCGCTCTGGTCAAGGGGCCACCCGAAGGGCCACCCTGAGCCCCTCTCTGAGCCCCCCCCCTCTCCGACCGGGCTGCGGTGGCCACTGGGGATGGCCCAGCCCACGTTCCGGTAGCCCCCGGTGGCCCTGCAGTAGCCAGGAATGGCCGTGGCACCGCGGGAAGGACCTCGCAGGAGGACGAGGAGGCGCCGAGTCCTTCGTTGTCACCTTGGCCAGCCCCGAGGTGACGCCACGTCCCCGTGCTGGGTGCGGAGCCATGGGTGCTGTGGCTCCTCCTGGGTGGTGGGTCCCTGCTCCCCCCGCGCTGTCGGAGCTGCCCCGAACCCCCCAAGGCTCCAGCGGGGAATTTTTAGGCAATAATGGGGTGTGGGAGGCAGTGCCCCCCTCTCAGCTGCAAGGACTCGATTGTCCCCTGCCCTGGCGCTGTGGCAGGGGGAGTGTGACATGTGTGACACGTGTGTGTGTGTGTGTGTGTGTGTGTGTGTGTGACGCGTGTGTGGTCTGGCAGGGGACTGTCCCCCCCAGACCCCGCACAGCCCCTCCCCAGGGTGATGGGACTCTGCTCTAATAAAGCTGTGACTCAGCTCCACCTCCTGTGCCCCTTCCCAAACACCCCCAAAACCCCACTCCCCATTTCCCCCAACCGCAGCCAGGGCCATGGAAGCAGCAGCAGCAGCAGCAGCAGCCGGGTTTATTCTATTTCTGCTCTCAGCACCCCCAGACCCCGACCCACCCCCGCAGCACCCCCCATCCACGGGCAGCACATCCCGGGGCTTCCCCCTTCGCCACGGCCAGCAGGACCCCGGGCTGAGTGTCCCGCTCAGTCTCCCGTTCCCAAATCCAGCCTTTTCGGGCCCTAACTCCGCACGGGCACCGCGGCTCGGAGCCTCTGCAGGATGCGGCCCCGCAGCCCCTCCTCCCGCACGGGCCACCAGCGCAGCGCGGGGTCGCGGGGCTCGGGGGGCTCGTCCCGCTGGCTCCCCGGGGGGATGCTCAGCAGCACGTTGAAGCAGATGCCATCGGCCCCCCCGGACCCCCCAGCTCGGTGCTGCAGCCCCAGCAGCCCCAGAGCTCCGGGCTGCGGGTCCCAGGCCAGGCAGTCCCGCAGCAGCCGCAGCAGGGGCGGGCGCAGCCCCGCGCGCAGCTCGGAGGGGGACGTGCCACAGGCCACCACGGGCAGGTGTGGGGTGCCAGCGGTGGCCAGCAGCACCCACAGGTCGCCGGCGGTGTTGGCGAAGGGCAGCAGGAGCCGCAGGCAGAGCGGCGAGCAGGGCAACTCCCGCGGCAGCGTCGGGGGGTGCGGGGGGCTCCGGCGGTAGCGGGCGGCCAGGTCCAGCACGGGCAGGATGTCCAGCGAGCGCAGCGGCAGCGCGCGGGGGTCCCCGGGCCACCAGGTGGCTTGGAGGGACTCGGCGTCGGCCTCCTCGAGGGTCTTCAGGGTCCCACCTGTGGGCACAGGGGTGGCCCGGCATGGCGGGGACAGCAGGACAGCGGGAAAGGGCCCGGTTGTGGGGCGGGTGGGGGCACTGAGACCCCCGAGCGGGGGGGCTGAGAGGGGACACTGATACCCCAGTGTGGGGTTTGGGGGGGTGGTGGCAGGGGACAGCGATGCCCTGGCACAAAGATGCTAAAATCCATCATGGAGTTTGCAGGGGACATCAGTGATGTCTGGGCACAGGGGTGGGTGGGGACACTGATACCCACCACGGGGCTGGCAGGGGACAGGGATATCTATAGGGGATGCCACTTCCCATCGTGGGGCTGGCAGGGGACACTGATACCCATCACGGGGCCAGCTGGGGACACCCCCACCAAGCCCCCCGTGCCCCTCGGAGCATCAAAGGGCACAAACCTGTGGCCCGCGCCAGGAAGGCGAAGCGGATCCAGGCCGGGCCCCGCTCCTCCAGCGCCAGCAGCGTGAGGGGCTCGCACTCCAGCCCCGACTCCTCCTTCACCTCCCGCTGCAGCGCGGCCACGATGCCCTCGCCGGGCTCCATCCGGCCCGCGGGCAGGTACCACCGCCCCCGGCACTCGGGCTTGGCCTCCTGCACCAGCAGCACCGCGTCCTGCGGGGTGGGACTGGGGCTACTGGGGGGAAAGGGGTGGCTGGAATGGGGGGGCTACTGGGGGTAAAGGGGTGGCTGGAATGGGGAGAAAGGGGTGGCTGGACTGGGGGGCACTGGGAGAAAAGGGGTGGCTGGAATGGGGGGAAAGGGGTGGCTGGAATGGGGGGTACTGCGGGGAAAGGCTGGCTGGAATGGGGGATACTGGGGGGAAAGGCTGGCTGGAATGGGGGGTACTGGGGGGAAAGGAGTGGCTGGAATGGGGGGAAAGGGGTGGCTGGAATGGGAGGTACTGGGGGGAAGGGAGTGGCTGGAATGGGAGGTACTGGGGGGAAAGGCTGGCTGGAATGGGGGGCACCAGGAGGAAAGAGGTAACTAGACTGGAAAATACTGGGGAGAAAGGGGTGGTTGGACACGAGGATACTGGGGGGGAAGGCGTGGCTGGACCGGGGGGTACTGGGGCTGGGGGCTGCCTCACCTCCTGGTTGAAGAGCACGGCCAGCACCACGTAGCAAACGTTCCTGCCCAGGCGGACGGGCCCGGGGGGCGCGGGGGACCCCTCGAAAGTTGTCCCCACGTCCCAAGAGCCTCCATCCAGCACCGCCTCCAGCTCCGGCACCGGCGCGTCCCCCATGGGGACGGGGGTCCCGCGGCAGCTGGGGACGGGGAGCGGGGCCGGCTCAGGGCGTGGCGGGGTTTTGGGGTGGGGAGGGGACCCCCCAGACGTGCAGGCGAGGGGACAAAGAGCCGCGGCGCCGGGTGGGCTGCAGGGGGTGGTGAGGGAGGGGGTCCGGCGATTGTGGGGTGCACGGGGAGAGGGCGTGAGGGGTGCTGGAGGAGGGGAAGGGTCTGCTGGACTGGGGGACGTGCAGGGGGGTGTAAATGGGGAGGGGTCTGCTGGGCTGGGGGGGGACGTAGCAAGGGAAGAGCTCGGTGGCCTTGGCGATGCAATGAGGGGTGCAGAAGGGGAAGGGTCTGCTGGACTGGGGGACCCCCAGGGGGGAGTAGGCGGGGAAGGGGAAGGGGAAGGGCTCGCTAGGTTTGGGCAGCCGGGGGGGGCTGCGGTAGGACAGGGGCTGGCTGGACTGGGGCAGGCATGGGGGGGCACAGGACGGGAAGGGCTGGCTGGACTGGGGGGGGCACAGGGGGCTGCCCGGGAAGAGCTGGCAGGATTTGGGGAGCCGGGGGGGCTGCGGTAGGAGAAGGGCTGGCTGGACTGCAGGACGCACGGGAAGCTGAAGGACGCGAAGGGCTGGCTGGACTGGAGGATACTGGGGGGGAAAGGCTGGCCGGACTGGAGGATACTGGGGGGAAAGGGGTAGCTGGACTGGTGGTTACTGGGGGGAAAAGGCTGACCAGACTGGAAGATACTGGGGGGAAAAGGTTGGCCGGACTGGAGGATACTGGGAGGAAAAGGCTGGCTGGACTGGAAGAGGTAGCAGGAAAAGGGGTGGCCGGACTGGGGGCACTGGGCGGAACGGGCTGGCTGGACTGGAAGATACTGGTGGGGACGGGCTGGCTGGACTGGGGGGCACTGGGGGGATAGGGCCTGCTGGACTGAAGGATGCCCGGGCTGGGGTAGAAGAGCTCGCTGGGCTGGGGGGTGCCGGGGGGGCTGGAGCTGGAGCTGGGGGGGGACTGGGGGTCCCAGGGCTGCAGGGCGCTCGGGGGGAGGGGCTGCTCCCAGTCTGGAGGGCACAGGGCGGGGGGCAGCGGGGGGCAGGGGGGCGAGCTGGGCTGCAGGGTGCGATGGGGGGGCTTGGGGGGCTACAGGGGAGGGTTTGGGGGGGTTACAGGGTGCAAGGAAGGGAGGGCTTGGGGGGCTGCAATAAGGGTCTGGGGGCTGCAGTCAGGGAAGGGCTTGGGGGGGGGCTACAGGGGGCACCACGGGGAGGGGGTGGGGGGCTGCAATAAAGGTTTGGGGGGGCTGCAATGGTGGGACGGTCTTGGAGGGGCTGCAGCAAAGCTCGGGGGATGCAATAAGGGTCGGGGGGCTGCGGTAAGGGGTGGGGGATGCAATAAGGGGTGGGGGGCTGCAATAAGGGTCGGGGGGCTGCAATAAGGGGTGGGGAGCTGCAATTAGCATCAGGAGGATGCAGTCAGGCTCGCGGGGGTGCAAGAAGGGTCGGGGGGCTGCGGTAAGGATGGGGGGCTGCAGTAAGGGGCGGGGGGGCTGCGAGAAGCGTCAGAAAGCTGCAAATAAGGGTCGCGGGGCTGCAAGAAGGCTCGGGGAGATGCAATAAAGGTCGGGGGGCTGCAGTAAGATTCGGGGGGCTGCAGAAAGGGTCGGGGGGCTGCAGTAAAGCTCGGGGGGCTGCAGCAAAGCTCGGGGGGCTGCAGCAGCAGCGGGGCGGGGCCCGGGGGTCTCCGGGCGGGCTCCGGGACCCCGCCGCCTCCCCCCGCCCCGCGCATGCGCCGCGCACTCACCGCGCCGGGGCTCCGCCGCGCCGGCCCCGCCCCCCGCTCGCCGCCCATTGGCCACCCTGCGGCGCAGCTCGCTGCTCATTGGCTAGTCCTGCTGTCAGTCATGTTGGGTGGGACCTGGCCTTAAAGGGGCCGCGTGGCGCGGAGTGCGTGGCGTAGTTAATTAGGCGGGGGTAATTAGTCGGTGCTGGTTCCATGGGGGTCGTCGCGCGGTGGTCATCGCATGGTGCCCATCGCCTCTTGTTAATGGCACAGTGCCCATTGCACAGCGCCCATTGCCCGGTGTTAATTAATTGCCCCGTGCTAATTAATTGCTGCGTGCTGTTTCAGTCGTTTTCCCGCATCAGCCAGGATGGAGCAGTACCCTGGGCCCCCCAGCCTCTGGGCAGCGCCATCCAGCTGTTCCCAGCTCTGTGTGAGGCTGAGCCCGGGCAAACTCATCCCACCGGTGCCCTCCGCCAGCTGCCAAGGGCCGGACGGGACCGTGCCACGCTGCCAGCCCCCGGCTCTGCCACCTCACCCCATCCCGGGACACCGGAGCACCCCCGACTCTTATGGGATGGAGGGGGGATGAAGGGAGACACCGCGGTGGGTGCTGGTGGTGCCAGCGGAGCACGCCCGACCCTTATGGGATGGAGGGGGGATGAAGGGAGACACCGCGGTGGGTGCTGGTGGTGCCAGCTGCCCCGGCACGCTCTGGACACTTTATTCCTCCTGCCCCGAGCACCCGCGGGAGCTCTCGGAGCAAAGCACCGAGCAAGAGGTGCCCGGTCCCGGCTCCCCGCAGCGTCCCGGCCGTGTCCACGACGGTGACCAAGGCTCCCAGCGTCCTCCCGTCGGGCCGTGGCCTCACTTGCAGCCCTGCAGAACGCCCAGGGCCTCCCGCACGGCGGCGAAGATCATCCCGTCCAGCTGCAAGGGCGCAAAGAGGGGGCTCAGCACCGCTCACCCCACCCCGGCACCCCCGAATTGCCCCGGAGCACCCACCTGGGCGCGGAGCTGGCGCGTGGTCCCGGCGGGACCCCCGATGCCGAGGTCCCGGAGGCGGACGGCGCTCTCCGGGGACAGGAATTGCTGCTCCACGCTGATGGTGCCGGTGAGGCTCTGCACCTGCTCGGGGACGGTGGCATCAGGGTTTGCCGTGCCTCAGTTTCCCCAGGGGGTTGGCACAGCCCCTCGGGGGAGTGGTTCAGAGCCGCCTACCTGGTGGGGAGCCCCGGCGGGGACCAGCACGGCGTCCCCTTGGAACTGGAGGAGGCTCCAGCCGCTCACCCCGCACTCCTCCCGCAGCCGCCGCCGCAGACCGGGGTCCAGGTAGCGGCCCGGGGGCTCCGCCGTGACCGTCCCCTCCCGCCCCGGCTCCTCGGATGCCTGTGGGGTGCCAGGGGTGAGCGGAGCCGGGGGCTGGAGCGCGGCCGGGGGTGGTGGCACCCACCTTCCGCAGGAAATCCCGGATCCGCCCGGCATCCTCGGCACGGAAGATGTGCCACAGGGCCCCGGGCCGGCCACCGCTGTCCCTGAGCCGCTCCCGCAGCTGCGCGTCCTGGTGTCCCACGTCCCCTGGCAGCAGCACCTCTGCGGGCACAGAGAGGTCAGACGGGGTCTGGGCAGCGGGTCGGGACGGGGGGGGACCCCCGGGCTCCCCCCGTACCCCGCGCTGCCGGCGCTGCGTGGGCCAGGACGCTGATGGAGTCGGCGGCTTCCACCGTCAGGTTTTTGGTCCCAAAGTTCCGGTCCTGCGGACGCACACCTGGATTGGGGCGGTGGGTGAGCGTCGGGCATCAGCGCGGGCGGGGGGAGCCCGGGTGCCCCCCAAAGCCCCCGTACCGCACTCACCGTAGGCCACGCGGACGCGCGGGCGCAGCCAGCGCCGGCCCCGCTGGCCCCGCAGGTAGGTGGCCAGGTTGAGGCGGCCGCTGGCCCCGCAGTACTCGGGCAGGGGGAGGCTGGCCCGCAGGTTGGTGGCCCTGTGGCACAGGGTGGGGTGGTGGTGACACTCGGGACCTCCCGCTGCCCCAGCCCTGGTGCTGGCACCCAGCTGGCGTGGGGAGGGGACATCGGGGTGACGCCACCCTGTGCCGTCACCTACCGGCTCAGCTCCATGTCCCCAAAGCCACTCTCCAGCCTCAGCAGGTTCCCACTGCTCTGTTCCTGCTCCCGGGATGCTGCGGGAGGGAGAACAGGTCACATCAGGGATGCCCAGCCTGGCTCCCCTCACACCTCACCCCAAAATCACACTGAGGACCCCACAGACTCCTCGTCCCCTCACCTGTGCTGGCGGCAAAGCCACCCCAAAACTCCCGGCTGCTCATCCGGACTCGGCTCCCCGCTGTCCGCAGGTTCACCGCCTCCACCTCCTCCTCCTCCTCCCCCGAGGGCTGGAAGGATTCGGGCGCCCACAGCCGCCCCTCCAACCTCTTCTGCAGCCCTGAAACCAGCACAGGCTGCCGGGGCAGCCGGGGATCGGTGGGGTCGCTGGCTGGGGGAGTCCCGGCTGGCACCCCACACCCCAGGGATGGGGCGCTCACCTGGCCCTGCCGCCAGTGCTCCTGGAACAGTTTGTAGTTGCTGGCGTGGCCGGGGTCGTGCAGCCAGAGCAGCCCACTGGGGGCCAGGATGCAGTGGGACGCGGGGGGGTCCGGGGGGCTGGAGGGGCTCAGCTCGCCCCCCACCTGCCTCTCCTGGATCTTCCTCTCCACCACGCGGGCGATGATGCTGTCCAGGATGCTGGTCAGGCGATTATCCTGAGGAGGGGGGACGCAATTGGGGAGCCCCTCAGGCCACGCTGACCCCTCCCCAGCCCCCACCAAAGGGGGGTGGGCAGCAGGGGACGGGGTGACCAGATGGCCGCGGGACTCACGCTGGGCAGGGCGGGCGCCACGGGGGCGAAGGCCATGCGCACCCCGTCCTGGCCCAGGCACAGCTTCACGGCGGTGGAGGCCAGGAGGTCGCAGAGGGTGGTGGTCTGCACGGCCCCACCCCGCGCCGGGGGCTGCCCCGGGGACGGCGGCCCCCCCTCGGGGGTCTCTGCTCGGGGGAGAGCAAGGTCACGGTTGCCCACGCCGCCCTCCGCGTGTCACTCCTCACCCAGCACCCCAAAAGGGGAGGGGGGTGCGGCATCCCTGACCCCCCCGGAGCGGGGCCGTGCCCGCGGCGGGGGGGTCGCAGCCGGCCCTACCTTCCTTGATGGGCCGGGCGGGGTCGGCTGGGCCGTGGCTGCGGGGTGGCAGGGTGGGCACCGCGGCACCCGGCGGCTCCTGAAACACCCCGGACCAGGTGGGGATCCAGGTGGGAGCCACATCCCCACCCCCCAGACACGCCCTGTGCAGGGGTTGGGGTCCACCTGCGCCCCCTTTTCCCCCCATCCACAGCTCCCCCCCCCCCCCCCCCCCGTACCTGCCTGCCCGGGGACTCTGCCAGGCTCTGCTCCGCAGCCCCCTCCCCGCAGGGACAGTGGGACTCGATGCCAAACTTGACCCTGACCTCGTGCAGGAGCTTCCAGAGCCGGGTCAGGACTGGGGACGGATGGGGACAGGGTTGTCAGTCCCCCCAGCAGTGGGTAGAGGGTGGTTCTGGGGCTGGGGGACACACTCACCGCAGGTGGGGACGAACTGTGTGGGGACCAGGGATGACACGTGGTGGTCCCGCCCGGGGATGCACTCAGGTGGCTGTGCCGGACCCTCTATGTCAGAGAGAGGGTGCGTTTGTCCCCACTGATCCCCCCAAAGGCTGACACCCCCCTTTTCCACCTCTCCCCATCCCCATACCAGGGCCATTGTCCTCCCTCCTGCTGCGGTGGCAGTCGGGGCACAGCTGGAAGCCACATCTGGCGCAGCTCCAGTGGGAGTTGAAGAAGCCACGCTGGCAGGCATCACAGAGCTGGGGGGCTCCTTCCCCCCGCCGCCAGCCCGTCACCCCTGCGAGAAACACAGCCTCAGCCTCCTCGTGTCCCCAGTGACCCCAATGCCACCCCCACCCTGGTCCTTGCTTACCCTCGAGCCCACCGGGGGCTCCCGGCCACGTGTCCCTGTCCCTGCGGACGGCGTCGCAGAAGGGGTCCCCCAGGACCCCCAGCAGGTACTTGGCCAGGCAGAGGCTGCTCCCCACATTCCTGCTCCCCACATTCCTGCTCCCCACATTCCTGCCCCCCAGCTCGGGGCCGGCTGCTTCCAGCAGCTCCCCCTCGGCCTCCCCCAGGGTGCAGAGGCCATCGACGCTCAGCTCCCCGTTGTCCCCCAGGGCGAACCTGCGGGGAGAGCAGACAGGAGGGTGCTCAGAGTTGGGGGGATGGGAGGGTGCTCAAAATGGGGTGATGAGACAAGAGGTGAAAAATTGGGGTGGTGGGGTGCTAGAAGGTGGCAGGACAAGGAAAGGATGGGCAAAAGTGGGGTGAAAGGAGATCCCCTAAAGCGGGGTGAAGGGAGGGCACGCTCCAAAGTAGGGTGACGGGAGAGGGTGTTCTGAAGTGGGGTGATGGAGAAGATGTCCCAAAGAGGGGTGACAGGAGGGGATGCTCCAAACTGGGGTGAAGGGAGGGGATGTCCTAAAGAGGAGATGCTCAGGAGTGGGGTGACAGGAAGGAAACACTCGGAAATGGGGTGACAGGAGGGGACATTCCAAAGTGGGGTGACAGAAAGGGGTATTCCAAAGAAGGGGGTGCTCCATTGCCCCCTGGGACCTCCTGCTGGACCCCCCCACCCCGTCAGCTCACCTGCGGAAGTGCATCAGCCTGCAGGTGCTCTCGGGGGGCTCTTCCTCGTCCTCCTCGCCCTCGGGGTCCCCCCCGGCGCGGGGGGCACAGGCACAGCAGCGGGGGATGCTGTGGGGCAGCGCGGTGCAGGGCAGGCTCTGCAAGCACCACGGCTCCCCGGCGCGGCTCGGCGGCTCTGGGGACACGGGAAGTGCTTGGGGACACTGTGGAACCCCATCCACACCAGCTGGGAGGGAGTGGAAGCGTCCAAAGCCAGGCTGGATGGGGCTTGGAGCAAGCTGGGATGGTGGAAGGTGTCCCTGCCCGTGCCAAGGGGTTGGGACTGGATGGGCTTGAAGGTCCCTTCCAACCCAAACCATTCCGGGATTCTGGGATTCCATGACTGGCACGCTGCGGCGGGGGCTGGAAACTGGGCCAGAAAGTAGGGCTGGAAAGTAGAGCTGGAGCTCCGCACAGGTCAGGGCTGAGATGCCAACGCCTCCCCGAGGAGTCACTGACCCAGCCACAGCACTGCCAATCCCCGGGAATCCTACCCGAGGGTGCCACGCCGCCCCAAAGGTGCCTTCCCACCCCCTGGGCATCCACCCGAGGGTGCCACGCCGCCCCAAAGGGACATTTCGATCCGTGCCCACCCTGGGAATCGCTGCCAGACCCAGTCATGCCGGGAAAAACCCCAGCACAGCAGGTTCCGCAGCCCACACGTGTTCCCAGCTCGTGTTGTGGGCGCCGGGAACCGGGATGCGAAGTTCCCTTGGGATTGGGTGCTGCCCCCGCCCTCTCCGCGGCCCCGCTGTGCACCCTGTGCATCCTCACCTCCGTCTCCCAGCTCCATCCTCCTCTCCTCGGGGTCCCCCGCGCCCTCCGTGCCATCACCCGGGCACACGCTGGCCTTGGTGCCCCTCTTGGCCGCCCCGGCGCCCTCGCCGGTGGTTCGGGGACCGTCGGCGGTGCCGTGGGGGCGTTTGGCCGAGCGCTTGCCCTCCGCGGGGGGCTCGGGACCCCCATCCCGCCGGGAAGTTTTGGAGCGGGGCAGCGACTGCTCTGAGTGCCGCGTCAGCCACGTCTTCTTCAGCTTGGTGTGGTTGCTGGGGGGGCACGGAAAACGCCCCCCGGGCATGCCCAGGGTGGGCTCGAAGGGGTTGGACACCCCGCAGCCCACCCCCGGGCACCCATCGCAGCCCGGGGTGGGGCACAGACAGGCCGGGGTGGGCTCCGGCTTGGCAAGAGCCGCTGGGTAGTGCCGGTCCGCCAGCAGAGGCGAGGGATTTGGCTCCCCGCATGCCGGAGGCGAGCCGGGCTGGGCGCTTTGGTAGCCCAGGCGCTCATCTTTGGGCTCCGAGGGCCGGTCCGGCCCCGTGTCCGTGGAGAAATCGGCGCTGTGCGGCCGTGCGCCCACCCAGGGCACCCCGCAGCCCCCCGCGCCGGGCCGCAGGAGGAAGAGGGGGTGGCTGGCGCTGGGGGGAGGCGTGCGGGGGTGGGGAGCGGGCACCGCCGAGCTGCCCCCCGCCCGGCCATCCCTCCACGGGGCTCCCGGCAGCTCCGGCACCGCCGGCTCCCCTTCCCCGTCTCTGTCCTGCCCTGCCTGGCTCCTGCCGAGCAGCTGCGATGCCGCGTGGTTCTTGGTCGAGGGGTGGAAGCCGGGTTCTTTCTTCGGGTAAAACTCCTGGAAGGGAGCAGAGGGGCTGGTGTCACCCCAGGAGTGGGTCCTCGTCCCGCTTCTGTCACCCGCATCCCTGCGAGGGGATGATGGGGAGCATCCCGTTCCCCTGCCTCAGTTTCCCCACCGCCCCCCCTTCAGGCTGGGCAGCCGCCCGGTGCTTCCCAGTGCCCGGTGCCGGGGTTCTGGGGTGCCCGTGTCCCCCGCTGCCAGCGTGGGAAAGGAATGGGGAGCCGCAGCGGCACGGGGTGCGACGGGCGCGCCCAGGGCTGGCAGCGCTGCCTCCCGCCGCCCCCGTGCCGCGGCTGCCGCCGCCGTGACTCAGCCCGGGGGTGGCATCACCCGCAGGGACACCGCGGAGCACAGCGTCACCCGGCGCGTTCCCCCGGCGCTCGGGGGGCTGGGACCCCCCTGCCGAGCTGCAGGGGGGAACAAGGGGGCTGTGTCCCCCTCGGGGACGCTGCCCGGCCCTGCCCTGGGTGCGGTGCCAGCATCGCCTTTCGCAAGCCGCCGCTCCCAGCCGGGTTCAGGTGAGGCTGGAGCCGCTGGCACCTCCGGGGAGCACCGGGAACCCCCGAGTATCCGCGCTCCGGAGCCTCTCCGGGGTGTCCTACCTTATTCCCTGAGCTGGAGCAGTCGTCGAAGGGGGTCAGAGCCGCCTTGCACCTCGGCGGGACCCCCAGGTAGAGGGGCTGTCCCCAGGCGGGCGCGTAGGAGCCCAGCCGCCAGTCCACGCCGGCGAACCGCCCGTCACCCATCGCCCCCGGCCCCTCCGGCCCCGCGCCGCCGAACGGGGGGTCAGCCGGGGGTCCGGCGGGCAGCAGCGAGGACAGGAGGAAGGGGCTGTGCTTGGCCTCCACGAGGAAGGGGCAGTGGCGGAAAGCCGGGGGGTCTCCGGCCGTGTCCCCCGCCGCGGTGCGGGGCTTGCCGGCGGTGCCGGGGTGCTGCGTGTCCAGCCCCGGCACGGGCAGAGGGTAGCGGTGGTACGCGTGGCTGTAGAGGGCCAGCGGGGCCAGCACGGCCTCCGCCCACCGCGGCCCCGGGCGCTCCTTGCAGGGCTCCCCCCAGCCCGCCTTGGGCTGCCCGTTCCGGGGGGACAGCAGCGGGGGCAGCTCAGCTCCGTCCTTGGGGCGGCACAGGGCGTCCCGCAGGCACGGCGGAGCCGGTGGGTAGGGGCAGCCCAGCCGGCCACCGGCGAGCTCCCGGACGGGTCCCAAACATCCCTCGGAGCCGCTCCAGGGACATCCTTTCTCCACCCCGTAGCTCAGCTTGCCGGGCTCCGGGTAGCCCGGGAGTCCCAACTCGGCAGCGGCGCTTCGGGATAAAACCATCCCGCTGCTCTCCATCCCCCGGGAGTCCTGCGCTGCCTCCGGGGCTCTTCTCCACCGCGGCGGGGTCTCCCCCATCCTCGCGTCGCTGGCCATGCTGCTCCGACACTCATGTGGTGCTCAGCGCCGTCCCGGGCAGGCCGGATCCTGCGGGCAGGGAGAGGGGCATCAGCGGGGAACAGCACCGCCCCCTGCCCGGGCAGCGCTGCTGGGAAACTGAGGCACGGGGATGCTTGGGGGTGCTGCAGGGGGGCTGCCTTTAACCCCCCAGCTCCATCCTCCCGTGTTTGATGGGAGGCTCCCCGGCGTGGCGAGGGGATCTCGGGCTCCCGTGCCCCGCGGCATCCGTCGGGATGCACGATGCGGGCGGGCACGTGTCTGGGGCGTGTGTCCCCGTCCCATCCCGTCCCTCTTGCGCCCATCCCGGCGGGGCTGGCGGCCGGGACGCACCTCGCACCCACCAGTCCCTCCGCACCCAGCCTGGCCCCGCGCCCGGCCGCTGGCACCCAGCGTGGGGAGGCCGTGCCCCGCGCAGGTATTTGCCTCCGGCCAGGGCTGGGCTGCGCTTCCCAGGAGGGCTCCCAGCGAGGGGGGAGCTCCCCGCTCCCAGGGGCCCCTCCTGGGAGAAATGCCTGGGGAGATTTGCAGGATTAACCCTCCTCCGGGACCCGGGCCACACGCAGACGCGGGATGCGGAGCCAGACCTTGCAGCGGCGGCGGTCGCATCCCTTCCCCGTGTCCCCCAGTCCTCCCTGTCCGGCAGCTGGAGCAGCCGAGGGGGACAGACCCGAGGTCAGCCAGCTCCCAGCCCTGCTGCGGGGTGGGACAGAGCCGCCCCGATGGCCGGGATGGGGACAGGAGCAGGGTGGGGACAGCAGCGTGTGTCCCAGAGCCGCCTGTTCCCGTCACATCCTCTTCCCAGAGAGGGCAAAACCCCCATTCCCACGCTGCTCGGGAAGCATCCCGGACCACCCTGTCCGAGCCGGGGCACCGTGGGGCACAGGGACACCCTGGGGACACCCAGCCAGTCCCTCCAGGGCGCAGGACCCATCCAGCCCCATTTCAGGAAGTTCTCCCAGCACAGCTCACCAGTGCCCCGAAGCTGCCCCACCACCTGCCATCCCCCCAGCTGCCCCAGGGTGACATTGTCCCCTGTCCTTCATCCCATCCGGAGCACACGAAGCCGCTCCCGCTGCTCGGCGAACATCCCCACTGCCCCACAGCTACCTGGAGGGTCCATCAGGGACCCCAGTGCCGAGGACGAGCGGGGGTCTCTGCCGGTGACACCGGGTCCCGGAGAGGCGAAGCCGGGCGGGCGGGAGCACCTAAACCCACAGGCTGAAGGGGTCCGGCTCCGGGATCTGGAGGAGGCAGAAAGCCGCCCGGGCGGCCCTGGGGATGTTCTTCTCCGCCTGCTGGAGCTGGAGTTTTTGATCCATTGGCTTGGGAAGCTCCGTGCTCCTCCTGCCTATCGTCCTACGAGCTGGGGGTCCCGGCGAGCTGGGATTCAGGGACAGGGGTACCCAGGGAGCAGCGGCAGCACGAGCGGGACCTTCCCCCGGCTCTAGGCAACCTTGAGCATCCTGAGGCGCTGGCGGCGGTGGCGGCGGCTCTGCTCCCCACGAGCGTGCAGCCTCCGCCGGCTCCGGCAGCGACTGGGCGGGCGGGAGGGATGCTGGGGCTGCTGACGCCCGGGAACCGGGAATCGGCGCGGTGCCGGCGGTGCCGCCCAGCCCCGGGGGCACCGGCGGCGGTGCCAAAGCGGGCAGGTGTGCTCTGCCCCGTGCGGGTGAAGAAAGCGCCCTTTGTTCGCCAATGCCGCCCCGTCACCAATGAAAGGCTCCAGCCGCCCGCTCCGGGAGAAACTGGAATGGGAGAAACACCGGGATGGGCCAAAAGTCCCTGTCCTGGTGCTGGGGAGCTGGTGGGGGAGTGTCCGGCATGGAGCGTGTGGTGGCCATCCTATGGGATGTGAGCCCCCAGGACCCCAAACCCCTTCGGCTTTTGCCAAAGGTTACGGATCTGGCCTCAAGCCACGGTCCAGAGCCGTGTCCATCCCTCCTCCAGCTGCCTGGGATGAAGGCAGAGCTCCTCTACCTCCCTGCACACCCCGCAGCAGCCGGGTGGGAAGAGCAGGATGTGCTCCAAGGGGTGCAGAGGGACCTTGTGGGGCACAGGGATGCTGAGACAGCATCCTGATGGTGCCACCCTGACCGGGGATGAGGAGGGAGTGCCTGGGGCCACTCACCTGTGCCCTGCAGCCCACCAGGATCACACCCATGCCAGCCGTGCCCACCAGGATCACACCCATCCCAGCCGTGCCCTGCAGCCCACCAGGCAAAAGCCGGGACCTTTTGGGTGCTCCCCACACCGTCCCCAAGCCGCAGGACCCCCAGCACCAGGACACCCCGACCCCAGACCCACCAGCACCCACCACCCGCTCCTGCCGACAAGCCCTGGAGAGGGAGGAGCAGATCCAGGGGGGTCTCCCAGGTGGACACCCCATTCCTGGGCTCCCGGGGAGGTGGTGCTGATGCCAGCAGTGCCGTGCGGGTTTATGTAACCTGCGTGTGTCCCCGGGACGTGCCCGCCTTACATAAACCGCATCCCTCGGCGCGGCTGGCCCGGCACGGCTCGGCACGGCTCGGCAGCGGGGGCCGGGCAGGCTGGGGGCACGGGAGAAGGGGTGAGGGCAGGCCAGGGCCCGCGGGAGCCCAGCAGCGCCACGAAGAGCCGACCACGGGCTGCCTCCAGCTCAGCAGCTTCCTTGCGGTCTGGTCCCGCTGGGAGCCGGGCGCCGGGCTTAACCCTTGCTGGGCACGGCTCGGGGCACCGCGTGCCACCGGGGTCACTCGGCCGTGCCAGGTGGTCCCATCCCACCGCCAGCGTGGGTCAAGCCACAGCGGGACCCCCCCCGAGCCCTGCTCGCCCAGGGGGGGAGGGTTTGGGGGGCCGCGGCGCCGGGGTGCTGCTCGCTGCACCCAGTGGGTGCCAGGGAACAGGGAGGGGACCCAGACAGGGCTCGGGGCGAGGGAGAGCCCGCGCCTGCCTGCGATGAGAAGGTGCTGAAAGACAAACTCTTCCCTTTCCCCTCCCTCCGTTCCTCAGGAATGATGGATCCGGAAGGGCTGGGACGGAGGTGGCAGCCGGGAGGGATCCCAGGGGAGGGTCTGCAGCGTCCTGGTGTGGCCGGGTGGCTCTGGGGGTGCCCGGGGATGACGGGAATGTGGCGAGGGAGGGGACAGGTGGGGACAGGGGTGGACACGCCAAGCTGAAAGTGGGAAGCCCCAAGAAGGGTCCGTGGCAGCCGTTGCTGGGGCAAGGAGATGATGGAGGAACAACAGGGAATTTCCCACCATGCACCGGGGCAGCATCCCTGGGCACTGTCCCCTCCCCACGCCACGCTGCCCTCGGCGTGCCAGGGAGCCTGAGGCCTTGGTGAAACCTTCCCAGGGCCAGCACAGCCCCCACGGGGTAGCCACACTCTGGGACTCTCTGTTGGGGCTCAGCCACCGCCCCCCGATCCCAGGAGCGGGATCCGTGCCTGCTCCCACCACCCCAACCTCTGACCGGGGTCCCAACACGCCCTGTCTGTCCCAGCGCGACCCACGGAGGCTTCCCAGGGTGATCCGGGGGGTTCCAGGCTGAGCTTGAGTTCTGCCAGCCGGGAGATAACCCCCGAGGGGGGTTCTGCCTTGGGCACAGAGCTCCCAAATCCCTGTTTTTTCCCCCAAACAGGAGGGCGAGCAGAGGGACGGCAACACCCACGAGCCAAGCGCTGGCCAGAGCGCCGCCGCGGGAGGCCGGAAACACCCGAATTAGAACCCTTGGCATCCCTGCCCTGCTCCATGCCAGAGCACGGGGGGGACGCTGTGAGGACGTGGGGCGGAGGGACACTGTCCCCACGGTGTCCCCTGGGATTGTGGGGGACGCGTGCGGGACAGGGGACTCCCAGGACGATCCAGCTCCGGCGAAAGGGACGGATGGGGGTCCTGGTATCCCAGCTGACCCTCTCTGCTGGATGTTCCAGCAGCCCTGGATCCTGCCAGCCCCGTCCCGGTGCCCACAGCACCTGCTTGGATCAGGGCACCGCCAGCCCCTCCAGGAGCGGGCTCTGCACCCCCAAACCCACAAGCCTGGGGAAGAACACAAAATCCAGCATTTTCCTCATGCAAAATGGATCCCTGCTTCAGCTTGCCCGGAGTCCACTGTGCTTACACAGAACCTCAGCCCTTCCTCTTCCTCCTCCTCCTCCTTCCTCCTCCTCCCAGCCCCGGCACGGAGCCCGGCACGCACCTACCTGCCTCCACCACGGCGCAGGTGAGGAAGCTGAGGGCGCAGGCAGAGGAAGCAGCCCCGATCCCCCCCGTGCCCAGCACCGGGCGCGATGGCCGCGAGAGCTTTTGTTAATCTGCACCCGGCGCTTAAATAAAAAACAACAACCAAAAAAAAAAAAAAAAAAAAAAAAGGAAAAAAAAGGAAAAAAACCCCACGTCAAACCTTCAGGAGTCTGGAGGCTGCGGCGGAGCGGAGGGCACGGGAGGACACTCACTCCCACACGAGCAGCTTTCTGGGAATTAGGGCCACAGCCCAACTGCTCTGGCAGCCTGCGCTCCCCTCCAGCCCTGGCTGCCCGTACGGCGGGGCCTGGGCAACCTCTCCGCTGCCGGTGCCGGTCCCGGACAGCCTCACCGGCCCCGTCTGGCCCCGCCGCCGCCGCAGGGTCGGACACTTCTCCCGACCCTAATCTCCCGCTTTTCCCCGGGGAGGTGAGTAAGCATCGCTAATCCCGCTCGCTTCGCTGCCGGGGACAGAGGAGCCGCTCCCCCCGGGCTGGGGCTACTCGCTGACACCCCCAACTCGCCCTCCCCAGCGCAGGTCGCCCCTTCCCCGGGCGCTGCACGCCCTCAAGGCGAAGCTCGGGATGGACGGAGCGAGGAGCGGGAGCGGCTCGTCCCCGCCAGAGGGGACCGCGGGATGTCGCAGCCAACGCACCTTTGGCGGTGCCCCCCATGCCCCGCGCGCGGCGGGGGGATGCCGGGGGGCACGCAGGAGGACCCGGAGGTGAGGGATGCTGCCGGATGCTGCCGTGCCCGCATCCCTCCCTCCCGCCCCGGGGGAGGACGAGCCGTCCCGGCAAGCCCCGGTGCGGGGGCACGGTGCCCGTCCTGTGCCACCCCCCTGGCCCCCCCTCTCCACGTGCCCGGGACTCCTGTTTACCCAGCGCCAGGAACCAGCTTCAAATACCTTGATGTAATTAAAAGCTCACCCCGGGGCCAAGGGCTTAGGACGGCAGCCAGGGACACGGGCAGCCCGCTGCCACCTGCGTGCCGCACAGGCAGGGCTGGCAGCTGCCCGCGCTCCTGGCAGCACCTACCTGGCAGCAGCCGGGGGCTCCTGCCCTCAGCCCGGGCTCCTCCGGTGCCCCCGCCGCGCTCCCGGGGTGCCCCGCCGCCGGGGAGCCATGGTGACGGGCAGGTGATGCGGTGACCCGGATCCTGGTGCGAGGACAGGGGAGTCAGGAGCGATGGGCAGCCACTGCCCGCTGCCTCAGTTTCCCTTAGCGCCCGGAGATGTCCTGCCTCAGTTTCCCTTGGTGGCCGGAGATGCTGTGCGGTCCCCAGAAGGGGATCCCCAGCGCGCCCTGAAGACGGTGCCCAGCTCCCCACGAGCTCGGGGATTGTGCTCCCCAAAATCCTCAGCCCAACGCCCGTGGTGTCACGGCAGGGACACGGAGCCGGAACCTTCCTCGGTGCCAGCGCGGGCTGGCTGGGGACAGACGGGTCCCCGGGGGGACAGGCGGCTGCGGGGAGGAGGGGGGGGATGCAGCAGCGTTCCTTCAGCTGTGTCCTCCCACACTCCCGTCACCTCGGACGCCCTTTTCCCGACCCCTCCCGCCACCACCGCCCTTCCCACCCGCCATCCTCTTCCTCGCCATCCTCCTCCTCCTCCTCCTCCTCATCCTCACCAGCGGCTCACCGGCAGCCTGGGGGCATGTGCGCGCTTGAGGACACGGTGTGGGGGCGCAGGAGGAGCCCCCCCGGAACCAGGAGGGAAGGTCTTACCTGCACGGCAGCGCTGGGGACGGAGTGGGGAAGGGGGGGGAGTCTCATCCCCCGCCCGCCCGAGCCCCCCGCCCGCGGCTCCTCATCCCGCCCTCCCTGCCCTCTGCGGCGGGAGGCAGCTGAGAGCTCCCGGGGCTGCCAGAAAAGAGGCTGCGTTTAAACAACAGACATAATTATGCTTTTGATACCGTCTGCTAAAAATACAGCGCGGTGCCGCGCGGGGAGCCATGTGTGCGCGGCCTCACATGGCTCCCGCCCGGAACAGCTGACTCAGGCAGCGGCCACCGGCAGGGGACAGCCGTGGGGGGAGCCCCGTGGCCATCAGGGGGGTCAGACGCCCACCTGGCACCCCCAAACAGCTGGTTAAAGAGTGATAAGGGCAGCCCAGGGATGGCCAGAGCATCCCACCGCAAAGGCAGCTGCCCCCCGGGTTGGTGCAGCGGGGGAAAATGAGCTGGGAATGGGGCAGGGAAGAAGGAGGGGGCTGAAGGAGCGTGGATGGGGCACTCGGTGTCACCAGGGTGAGTTTTGGTGGGCTCAGGCTGCTCTCAGCCCCGGCAGCAGCACGGGGGGAGGGGGGTGAGGAGGACGCTGGAGGGGTGCAGGGGGACTCTGGGGGTGGCACCCCAAGCACCCAGCAGCTCCCCGGAGAGGTAAATCCCGTTCAGGAGTCATGAACCCAATTTCCCTGACCCTGCACTGCCCGGGCAGGGAGCACGGCCGGGGTGAGACCCCGCGGTGCCCGGCCATGGCACCCCCGGGCACCGCATCCTGTGGCTGCTGCCCTCCGGGAACGGGCAGTGCCTGGCCCGGGGGCACCAGGGGCCCGGCGCTGGCATCACAGCGCCAGCCGTGTCCCTGTCAGCTGTGAGAGGGAACAGCCCTGCGTCACTCGGTCCCCTGCCAGCTCGCAAGGATGCAGGCAGGCAGCCATCCCCCGTGCCCTGGCACTCCAGGCCTTGTCCCCAGTCCCTCTGCAGCTCTCCTGGAGCCCCTTTAGGCCCTGCAAGGGGCTTTGAGCTCTCCCTGGAGCCTTCTCTTGCCCAGGTGAGCACCCCCAGCTCTCCCAGCCTGGCTCCAGAGGGGTCCAGCCCTGGGAGCAGCTCCGTGGCCTCCTCTGGACTCGCTCCAGCAGCTCCACGTCCTTCTGATATTGGGGACCCCCGAGCTGCAGGTGGGGTCTCACTTGAGCGGAGCAGAGGGGAGAATCCCCTCCCTGAACCCGCTGGGAATCACTGACTGCCACAGCCCCTGAGCCCCCCCGATTACGTCACCTCCTACAAGCCCCCAACCCCACTTTCCCCCCCTCCAGTGGCTCCAAACTCTACCCCGGGCTGGGACAGGGGGTCCCCACAGCGGTGCCAGCCAGGGCTCAGCCTGGCACCCCCTCCCCGGAGGGGACCGTGGCAGCGGGCGAGCTCAGGTCAGGCGCTTAAACTGCTGCGCTGGGGCGGTGCCAGGCGAGCCGGGGGGGATTAGGGCTTTGCTGATGCAGCCTGGCACTGGCCCGTGCGCTGACACAGCTGGGATCAGCGCTGGCACCGCCGGAGCTTGCCTCGGCCCCGGGGGAACGGGCTGTGCCACCCCGCCTGCCTCCTGTCCCCTCCTTGGGTTTCAGCCCCTGGCGGACACCCTGGGACTCACCAAAGCAGGACGCCAAAACTGCTCCCTTCCCAGGACCCCGCTTTTCCCCCCTTGGAAGGCGCTGGTGCTGTGCCCCAGTTTCCCCAAGCTGGCAACCCCTGACCCCCCACCCTGGGCATGGAACACTGCGGCTCCAACGCTGCTGCCTGCCTCTCTTAGCCCACCTGGGGGTACCCCAACGTGGGAGAACCCCTCCCCTTTTGACCCCCAGGTCGCCCCAGCAGCCTCCCTGGGCCGTATCCTTGGAGGAACCGCGCTCCCTAAGCGGCTTTAGGGGGATTACAGGCAGCCCCCTGGCCCTCGCTGTCCCCACCCAGCCTTCCTTCTCCGCTGCTTTAAGTAATCGTCTCCCGGGCCGTTTTACGGGGCTAATCCAGCCACCTCCACCTAATCTGCTCCAACACCCCTGCCTGCCCCGGGACGCCCCGCGGAGCCCGGCCTGGGCAGGAGCCGGGTGCTCTCGCTGCCCTGGGAAGACCCCCGAAAGCGGGCGGCAGCCAAGGGCTAAAAATACAGCTGGCCTCAGGGGCGAGGGCAGGGAGGATTGGGAGCGAGGGGATTGATGCCAGGGAACAGGGGCACCGCGGGGCAGGCGGGCGCTCGAGGGCGGGGAGTCACCTTGTGGCACCCCGCGCGTGCCCCGTGTCGCCCACCCAGGTGGGGGACGAGCCCCCGCCGGGAAGGAGTGGGGGATTCCCGGTGGGATGGGGGAGCGCCGGCAGGGAGAGGGGACGATCCAGGGATGTCCGGCTGCATCCCGGGAGTCCCGGAGGGGCCGCGGCTGCTGCTGCCGCGCCGTGGGGGACGCGGCTACTGCAGGGATTCCCGGTTATCCGAGAAGTCCGGGAATGCCAGCGGCGGGCTCAGGGACAACAGGCGGTTGGCAAAAGAGCCTGGGAAATGCCCGTGAGGAGCATGGGGTGGGATTCGCAAGGATGGAGTTCCCTCCAAAAGAGAAAATCATCTCGGGAAGTGTCCCTGGAGGAGTTTGGGGATGCGACCCGGGATTCTGGAACCTGAAATGTGGGGGGGAAAAGCCTCTGGGAGATGCCTGGAGGGAGTCTCATGGATCCCTGATGGTACAGCTTCCTCCAGAAGAAAAAAATCTTGGGAAGCTTTCCTGGAGGAGTCTGGGGCTGCTACCTGGGATCCTGGAACGTGGGTGGGAAGCTTCTGGGAAAGGCCCTCTGGAGGAGTCCCAGATGGATTCCAGAGGATAAGAGCTTCCTCCAAGAGAAAAAACAATCTCAGGAAGCTTCCTGAGGAAGGGGACAGCACCGGGCACAACTCCTGGTTCCCAAAGTCTGAAACAACGTTTATTTCTCCATGTACAAAACCTTCTTTTAGGGAGAGTGGAATGTTAAAAGCCGTGGGGTGCCCCGTGCTCCGGGTTCAGGTATGGGGGTGTCCGATACTCCCATCCCCCGGGCAGGGACCGTGGCTTTGGCTTCAGATGGACGAGGCACATCCACTCCTGGCTCCCAGGGCAACGGGAATGTTGGGAATAAGGCAGCAGGAGAGGGGGGCAGCGTGTAGTGCTCATGGCATGGGGGAAAAGGGGGGAGCCAGACCCCACACGAGAGGCGCCAGCGCCGAGCTGGGGTGTCTGGAAGTGGGGGGGATGAGCTGCTGCCCCTCCATGAGGCACCACAGAGGTCACAGAAGGGATTTACAGTGTGAAGATCCCTGGGAATGCAGGAGCCACCCCGGGGACAGAGGAGCCACCCCGGGGACACAGGAGCCACTGCTCCCTCCTGACGCCGCAGCAGCGAATTCCTCTCAGCCTCCTGGCAGAGGTTTCCCGGGATTTTTAGCTGTCCTGCTCCGACGGAGCCGCTCTCCTCCTGACCCGGCTGCGCAGGAGCCGGGAAGAGCCCTGGGCAGGGAAAGGGACGGGTCAGGACCCCCTCACCCAACCCCACACCCCCACCGTGCATCCCCCTCCCCTGGTACCTCTTTTCCCGGGTTCTTCCTCAGGGATCGCAGGCTCTGGCTGCGGGACAGGGGTTTGGGATCCCGAGGAGGGGACGGCGGGGGGGACACCTGCGAGTCTGACCACAGCTCCTCATCCTCCGTCTCGCTCTCGTAGCGGCGGCCGGCGCCGTAGGCTGGGGACGGGGGGGACACGCCAGCTCCCAGCACGGCCACCGTGGGCTTTGCTGGAGCCCCCCTCATTATGACCCCCCCAGCTCCTCACCCAGGGGCTGCTGGAGGCTCTGCTGCTCCTCCAGGTACAGCGGGTCCTGGAAGTGCACGGGGGCCTGGTCGGGCAGGGAGCGCAGGTCCTGCATGCTGAAGCTGCGGAGCCGCCCGGCCAGCGCGCCCTGGCTCTGCATTGGGGGACACAGAGCGGACAGGATGATCAGGAAAACCCCAATTTAGGACACACCACCCGCTCCTGCCACCCTGCTGGGGTGGGATTTGCTCTCTGGGTACCTTGGTGGCCGCCTGGACCGCGGCCGTGGCTGCCAGGTTGAGGCCCCTCTTGCCGAAGCGCAGCACGGTCTCGTAGCTGCGCTCCTGGGCCCGGATGAGGAAGGCGTCGATGTCCTGTGGGGTGGTATTGGGAGGGCAGGATGGTAGCCTGGGGCATTGTCACCTCCCAGGGCATTGTCACCTCCCAGGGCAATGCCATGTCCCTGGGCATTGTCACCTCCCAGGGCATTGTCACTTCCCAGGGCAATGCCACCTCCCAGGGCAATGCCATGTCCCTGGGCATTGTCACCTCCCAGGGCATTGTCACCTCCCAGGGCATTGTCACCTCCCAGGGCAATGCCATGTCCCTGGGCATTGTCATTTCCCTGGGCATTGTCACCTCCCTGGGAATCACCTTGTCCCTGAGTATTGTCACCTCCCAGGCCATGGCCATGTCCCAGGGCACTGTCACCTCCCAGGGCATTGCCACGTCCTGGGGCATTGCCACTTCCCCTGGGCATCACCAACCCAGCTCAGGGGGCTGAACCCCCCCCAGGGCGGGCAGGGAGGAGTCCCAAAATCCCGGGAATTTGTACCTTCTCCTTGCGGGCCAGCGTGGGGTGCACGAAGCGGCGGTAGAGCAGGCTGGCCCCCCGCGTGTAGGGGGACAGCAGCCAGATGACAAAGGCCATCTTCACCTCGTAGTAGAAGGGGAACCTGGTGGAGAGGGGCAGGAGATGGGGGGGGTCCAAAAGCACCTCCTGTTCCCCCCAAACATCAGCTCTGTGGGGCCTCCCTTTCCCCCTCCAGGACATGGGGACCCCCCAGAGTCCCTCACCAGGAGATGAGAAGGTCGGTGAAGGTCTCTGTGGCCATGAAGAGAGAGAAGACGATCCAGTACATCATCCATCGGACCTGGGGGAGCCATCAGAGGGGGCTGGAGCCTGGGAAAAGGGTGGCTGAAGCCCAGAAAGGGGGACTGGAACCCAGAAAAGAGGGATTGAAGCCCAGGAAGGAAGGAGCTGAACACCAGAAAGGGGGACTGGAACCTCTCAGAGGGGGCTGGAACCTGGGAAAAGGGTGGCTGAAGCCCAGAAAGGGGGACTGGAACCCAGAAAAGAGGGATTGAAGCCCAGGAAAGAAGGAGCTGAACACCAGAAAGGGGGACTGGAACCTCTCAGAGGGGGCTGGAACCTGGGAAAAGGGTGGCTGAAGCCCAGAAAGGAGGACTGGAACCCTGGAAAGGGCTCCCCAGGCACTCGACTCACGTATTCCCGGATGTTTTTCGTCTTCACAGCCTTGTAGGATGCGTAGGCCGGGTAGAGCATCCCAAAAAGCAGCCTGTAAGGCAGAGGGGGGGTGAGGCAGCGCGGCCACCACGCGTAGAGTAGCAGGAACAGGGACCAGCACAGCTGCCGGCCCCAGCACCGCACCCTGGCCTTGACCCCCTCCAGCACCATCCCGAGCCCGGAGAGGCCGGGAAAAGGCTCCGGGAGGCTCCGGGGAGGCTCAGCCATGAGCGCAGGGTCACTCCCACGTCCACGGCACCGGCCCGACTTGTCGGGGCGTGGCAGGGGGCGGTGGCAGCGCACGGGCTCGGTCCCGGCTCCAGCCCGAGGCACCGGGTGAGGTGCCACCCCCAAGCACCCTCCCCGTGTCCCGGTGAGCCTCTCGGAGCAGGGACCCCCCCCAGCAATGTGGGGAGCCTCAGAGCAGAGACCCCCTCGGATGGTGCAGGGACCCCCACCCGAGCAATACGGGGGACCCCCAGCCATGGGTGATGCAGGGGGACGCCAGGCCGTGCTCACCCTCCGCAGGACGGGCAGGGTGGGCCAGCAGCAGTTCAGGGACCCGTTTTTGGGGGGTGGCGTGTTTGGGGGGGGGGGGGGGTGGGGGTGCTGGTTATCCCCATACAAGAGATTTGGGGTCGCCCCTCCAAACCCCGCCTGGGGCCTCGCTGAGTCCCCGCTGCGGGCCCAGCACGGGGACCCTCATTAATGGAATACCCGGAGGGCGGACAGGGGGTCGGGGACCCTTGGTGACCCCCCCGGGAGCCCTGCAGCCCCTCCCCCGTTACCCCGCCCGGACCCCACTCACTCAATCACCCGGCTGAGCATCCAGGACACCATGGTGCGGGCGGGGCTGGAAGCCCGGGCAGTGCCGGGCGGGAGGGTCGGTGTTGTGCCCCCCTGGAGCCCCCGAATCCCCCCAAAATTCCCCCGAACCCCAGGGGAGCGAATCCAAGAACTTGAAAGTTGCAGCAACGGAGCTGCGCATGCGCGGCCCGGGCCCCACCGGCCGCTCTTAAAAGGGCAACGCCCTTAAAAGGCCAACACGTTCTCTTCAAAGGGCAATGCCCTTAAAAGGGCGACACCGCCTCTTAAAAGGGCAATGACCTTAAAGGGGCAACAGCGCCCCTGACAAGTGTGGGCCACACGTGGAGGGGTTTATAAAATAAAATAAAAACATTCTATAAATTCCCTAAGTCTATGAAATACCAATATAAAATATATTAAGCATGTATAAAAATGGCGTGTTTAAAATTTGCCTAATATATTGAATATTACTATATTAATACAGGGTATATTCATATATTATATATATTAAATGTTCCTTAAGACATACAAATTAATTGCCTAATATATATATATATATTTATATCTATTAAAACATACAATTTCTTAAGCAGTGAGCAGGTAGGGAAGGCAGGGAGAGTCACTTAGACTGATGCTGAAGAATTATTTTTGGGTCCGGAGGGGATGTGATGCTTTTTTGGTGCTCTGATGGACGATGTGGAGCACCCCACTGGAAGAATGGAGCCCTGAAGGATGCTCCCGAGAAAATAAAAGCTGCTGGAATCACCTGTCTGGGCCACCTCCCTCTTGGCCTTGCAGCCCAAGGACTGATCCAGGGTTTCCCGAATTCCCCATCCCAATCATTGCCGCTCTGGAAGTGCCAGAACCCTCCTGCTGCGCTCCCTGGGCTTTAAAATCTGCTTTTTCCTGCCAGGGAAACTGAGGCAGGGACACGTGGCAATGCCCTGGGAGCAGCCACCCGGGTGAAATCCTGCTCCCCAAACCCATCCGTGCCCCCAGGGCAGCTGTTACCCGCGAGAGCATCTTTATTTGTGCTCTTAATTGGTGGTTTTTCACATGCCTATTTATACACCTGGGAGACAGGGAAACGCTCCCCTGGGAAACCAGTCGGGCGGGGACTCCCCTCCCTGGGGAAACACCTCCTGCTTCCCACCCGCACCGTGGGCCAAGGTTTCTGCTGGAAAAAAACACCAGGCGAGCCACGTGCGGGGCCTGGAGCACCCCAAAATGAGGAGTTCTCGCTCCCTGGCGCTGCGGGGTGTCGGATGGAGCCGGCCCCCCGTGGCTGGAAGGACACACGGGCAGGGCTGGGGGTCACAGTGTGTTTATTTGGGGGGTTTCTGGTGGGCACGGACACCCTTCTGGCACGCTGGGTCCTGCCTGGCACGGGGGCCATGGGCACGGGGAGGGGGGGGCTGCTGGACATGCACGGAGAGGGACAGGAGCTGCTGCCTCGAAACATCGCGCTGGCCTCAGGGCATCCCATCTGCATCCACCTCGGAGCATCCTGGAGCATCCCAACCTCCTCAGGGCATCCCATTGGCATCTGCCTTGGAGCATCCCGCTGACCTTGGAGCATCCCACCACCCTCAGCATCCCATCTGCATCCACCTCGGAGCATCCCACCCTCCTCAGGGCATCCCACCCCATCCACCTCGCTCATCCCATCCACTCTGGAGCATCCCATCAGCCTGGGAGCCCCTCAGCATCCTGTGAACCCCCCACCCTTCCTGCCACATCCCGGCCCGCTGTTCCCCCCCTTTCAGACCCCAGCCCATGGCCCAAGCGGACAAAGACCCCCCACCCTCTCCACCCCCCCAGGGGTGCAGCTCTGCAGGGCATGGGCTGTCCCACCCTCCCTCCCTGCATCCCACAGGGTGAAACCGGGAGCACCGTGGGGAAACTGAGGCACCGTGGGGCTGGGTGAAGGTGGAGGGCCTGGGCAAGGGGTGCCTGGAGGGGACAGGGGGTGCTGGGCGCATGCGTGTCCGGTGGTTGTCCGGGTTTCTCCGGGTGCCGGCTACAGGCTGAGGTCCACCACCACGTGCCGGTACACCAGCGTGTTGGCCTTGAAGCTGGGCGCCAGCAGCAGCTGCACGTCGGCCGCTGGCACGGCCCGGAACGCCCGCGGCGCCTGCACCGACAGCTCCTGGAACTTGGCGAACTTCTGCTTCTCCTCTTCCCACAGGTACACGTGGGTGAAGGAGAAGTCGCTGCCCAGCGCCAGGTACTGCCGCTGCCCCACGGCGAAGGGCTGCATCACCATGGAGCCGCGCGACGGCAGCATCTGCACCTCCACGAAGCGCTGCCCTTCCCACCGCACCACCTTGGAGTCGCCGATGTAGCGGCTCAGGCAGAGGAACTGGTCCCGCTTGGTCTTGAAGTGTTTGACCATCTGAACGTCCAACATCTCGCCCACCTCGCCCTGCGGCACGAATTGCTTCTGCGCCCGGCTCCACTGGTAGATGACGGGGGCCTGGGAGCTGCTGGAGATGATCAGCCGGGGTTTCCCGTTGTTCTCCACGTATTCCACGTCGGTGTCGCGGTGCCAGGCGTGGAGGGCTTGGTGGGAGTAAAACCCATTCTGGTTCAGGCGGTAGAGGCTGGTGGAGCCCGCCTTGGAGCTGTCGGCGATGACGAAGTACCAGTCGCCCTCGATCTGGAAGGCCTCGATGTCGTTGGGCTTGCGGATTTTCTGGCTGTCAATGTCCTGGATCTTGATGAACTTGTCCACGGCCGTGTCCCAGCGGTAGATGTAGGAGCCTCCAAAGAGCTGCGCCACCACCACGTAGAGCTGGTCCTGCGCCACGATGGGCTTGCAGTGCACCGCCGAGTGAGCTGACAACAAAACCACGTCACATCGGGGCTGTGCCCGTCCCAGGTCACTCCCAGCCCAGGAGGGGACCCCCAGCCCGATTCCTCACCGGGGATGTGGTCGAAGTCACGGAGTTTGCGCTCCACGTAGTCCCACTTAAGGATGGAGCAGCTGCTGGCGCTCGGCTGTGCCAGGGCCACGTACAGGTCGCTGGCGTAGGTGAAGGGCTCGGCTGACACCGCCTGGAAGGGCAGGACCTGGTGCATCACGAAATCTGGAGTGGGAAGAGGTGGCAATGAGGGTCTGGACACCCAGGAGTGAGGTGACGTGTGACAGCTGACAGGTGACGGTGTTCCTCTACCTGTGGTGATGCACTGGAAGTCACTGAGTGCCAGGTCCCGGATCCGCTGTCCCTCGAACTGCCCAGGGCTGCTGCAGAAGACGGCGGGCACCGTGGTGTTGGTGCTCTCCAGCCACTCCACCAGCCACTTGATCTTGCAGTCACAGGCCAGCGTGTTGCCACGCAGGTCCCTGCCAGGGATGGCACCGAGTCACCCCCAGCGCCCACAAGAATGTCACCCTCTCCCCAGCTCGGTGTCCTGGGGGTCCCTGACAGAGACGGCACCGAGTCACCCCCAGCACACAGCGCCCTTCCCAAGCCCCAGCCCCCGGGATGTCACTCTCTCCCCAGCCTGCTGTCCCCGGTGCTGTGGCAGCCTCACAGGTCACTCAGGATGTCCAGCGGCTTGAAGAGGTCCCGAGGCAGAGTCTGCAGGTTGTTGTTGGCCAAGGACCTGGGGGACAAGAAGGGCTGTGGAGGTGACACGTCCCTGGCAGCCACGAAGGGACAGGGCCACCCCCGCCGTGTCCCCCCCGGTGCTCACAGGTGTGTCAGGGACTTGAGCCCGCGGAAAGTGCCCTTTGAAAGCGCCTGGATGTCGTTGTTCTCAATGAACCTGGAATGGGAGCAGACAGTGACGGGGCCATCCCGAGGATCCCCCCGCGCTCCCTGTGCCCTCCCTGTCCCCGCGTCCCGGTCCCCATGTCACACACAGGTACTGCAGGTGCGAGAGCCCCGCGAAGGCGTTGTCCCCGATCAGCGTGAACTTGTTGGAGTTGAGGAGGCTGCAAAGAGAGAGGCGGGGGGGGGGGGGGGGGGGGGGCGTCAGCACCGGGGTGGGGCAGGGTGGGCACCGAGGGGAACCCCGGGGGCACGGGAGACCTACAGGAACTGCAGGGAGGGGATGTGGGCGAAAGCCGCCTCCCGGATCTCCGTGAAGGCTGCGTTCACCATCGTCCTGCGGGAGAGACGGAGCTTCAGGAGAGGGGACGGCGGCAGCGCGGCACTGCCACCCCCGTGCCCGCCAGCACCAGCCCTGTGCGTCACCTGCTGCCAACCAGTGCAGCCCCTGAGGGGTCCGGGGAGGTGGCAGAGGGACCCCCGCAGCCACCCTGCCCGGTGGGGGGACACGGAGGTGCATGGTGCTGGCACCCACCCCGCGCTGCCCACGCCCTGCGGCAGCCCCTGGCCCGGGGCCATGTGCACACACGCGTGTGTAAACACACACAAGCGGCTGTGCGAACACACGCACGCAGGTGTAAACACACACAGCTGCCACACACCCCCGTGCCAGGCTCCTGGGAACCGCCGTGTCCCCAGGGACCCTCCCTCAGGACCCCCCCGCCCCCCCCAGCCGTGTCCCCTTGGGGCTACGGTCCCCAAGGTCACAGCCGTGTCCCCTCGGGGTTGTGGCCCCCAAGGTCACGGCGGGGACGGGCTGCAGCCCTGCTCTGTCTGGCACTGATGGATGGCTGCGTGTGCCAGCACCGCAGGACACAGGGACAGGTCCCGGGCTGTCCCCAACCTCCTCCCTCCCCCAGAGCCCCCCACACTGCCCGCACCCCGCCCTGCCACGCGTTTGCGCCCCGATGCAGCACACAGGGGCTGTCCCTGCCCCCGCAGCACAGCCGGCAGCCCCGGCCACCCCTGCACTCCTGGGATGTGACGCTGTCCCCATCTCTGTCCCCAGCCCGGCTACTCACAGCGAGATGACCTCGGGGGGCAGGTTTTTGGGCACAGCCTTGGAGTCCACGCAAAAAGCCGTGTCCCGGGTGCAGGAGCAGGTCGAGGGGCAAGGGGGGGGCCGGGGGGGGCCGCCGCCCCTCCGCCGGCAGCCAGAGCCAGGCCACGGCGAGCAGGAGGAGGAGGAGGAGGCGAGCGGGGAGCTGGTCCCTCAGCATCCTCCTCCCGCGCCGCAGCTCCATCACTCCCTGGCCTTATCCCTGCTCGGTCCCGGGAGCTGCTCCCAACGCTGCTGTGCCCGGGAGCTGTGAAAAAGCCTTTTTTCCTCTCTTTTTTTCTTTTTTTTCCCCCCCCGGAGATCTCAGTGTGGAGGAGAAGCGGCGGAGGCTGCCTGACCTGCGGCTCTGCAGCACACCATGCCCGGCGCTGCGGGAGGGAGGGAGGGAGGGAGGGAAGGAGGAAGGGAAGGAGGGAGGGATGCGGCTGAGTGACAGCGCCAGCATCCCCGGGCACGCGTGTCCGTGCGCGCGTGTCCTCGGCGGCGACCAAACGCGGGGTCCCACGCCGGGGTGGGGGTCACCGGGCGCTCTCGGGGTGCACAGGGCTGGGGGACAGCACAGGGGTGATGCCCCCGCAGTGGCTCCCCCAGCTCGGCGCTGCAGCGCTGCCCGCGCCAGCTCCCTGCCCGCTGTGGCCCGCGCTCGCCACAGCACACTGGGCACCCATCCATGCCACCCCGGGCACCCGTCCGTCCCAGGCACCCATCTCTCCCATGCCAGGCGTCCATCTGCGCCGTCCCTGGCACGGCGCCCGAGGGAACAATGAGTCCAGCCAGCTCCTTCCCTGCCCCGGGGGGGGCACACGCAGCTGCCCGTGCAGAACCAGGGGTGCAGCCCCCCCTGGGTACGTGCTGGGGCCCCTCCTGCCACAGCCCGGGGCTGGGTGTGGAGGGCAGGCGCTGCCCGCTGTTTGCTTTGGCACCCCCAGCGCTGCCGGACGAATGTCAGGGAAGGGCCCTTGGAGGTTTCGTGTCCCCTCCCTGGCTCTTCTCCGGGCTCAGCAAACAGCACGAGTGGCACCTCGGCAGCTGGAGTGGCCCCGGCCATGCCCAGTCACCCGGGATCCTATAAATCCCCCGGGCTCGGGCTGGTAGAAGGGACAGGAGCACACAGCGAGATGGACGACAGCTCCAAAGAGGCG
Source organism: Corvus hawaiiensis (assembly GCF_020740725.1). Lineage (NCBI taxonomy): Eukaryota > Metazoa > Chordata > Aves > Passeriformes > Corvidae > Corvus > Corvus hawaiiensis. Next base: position 2,070,732 of record NC_063239.1, on the reverse strand, counting down.
CTGATGGAGGAGGCACCTCCGGTAAGGAGCACCCACCACCCACCCTGGGCGTGGGGCTGAGTCCCCGCTGCCGCCCCCGGCCCTGGCAGCTCAGCCGGGTGCTCCCCTGTGTCCCCAACAGAGGTACACGGAGTCGCCGCGCCTGCCCTGCATCCCCCACGAGCTCAAGAGCCTCCTGCTGATGGTGGTGCTGGTGGTGGTGGCCCTCGTGGTGGTCAACGTCACCTTCCTCCTGCTGGGGCTGCACCTCAGCGAGTCACACGCCGAGACGGTGAGGGCCGGCAGGGACCGCGGGGCCACCGGCTCCGGGAGAGGGTTTGGGATGGCACCGGAGCTTTGTAGGGATGGGGTTCAGGCCCCGCAGAGCTCCCTGACCCCTCTCCCCCTGGCAGGTGTTGCGGATGACCATCCACGGGCTGGATGGCGAGGGGAACCCCCAGCAGCTCGCCATGAGCAAGAAGGAAAGGACCGGGACGTTCGCGGTGCGGGACGGGCTCAACGCCTCGGCCACGGTGGTGTACGACTACAGCAAGGTGCGCGGGGAGCCGGGGACGGGCGCGGCGGGGACAGGGCCGTGCTGAGCTCACCCGGCTCTGTCCGCAAACAGCTGCTGGTCGGCTACAGGTCCTGGCGTCACCGCGCCTGCTACATCACCCGCGTGGACAAGGACAACTTCCCGGGGCTGGACGCTGCCACCGAGACCTTCCAGCGCCGGCAGGTGAGTGGTGCCCACCCCGCTGGGATGGTGGTGGAGCCCAGCCCCGGCACCCTGGGAAATGTGGGGGTGGGGGCTTGTCCCCTCTGGAGAGGACACTGTGGCTGCTGAGGGTGGCAGTCATCGTTCCGTTCTCTGTCCTGCAGGATGAGGACACTGGGGACAAGGCCGTGCCCCTGGCTGACCGCTCCATCCTGGGCACCACCATCAACATCCTCTGCAGCAGCGTCCCCGTGTTCTGGGCGTAGCAGCAGTTCCCAGTGGGGAGGGACAGCGAGATGGGGATGTCACTGTCCCCCACGCCGCCTTCCAGGCGGGATATCCGGGAATGTCTCCTCCTCCCCGTCCCCATCCCGGGGGCAGCCACCCCGCCACGGGGGTGCTCCATCCGCTGTCGCTTGGCACCGCGGCTTTCCCACTGCTCTCGCCGTAAAAAAGTGGGATTTGCTTTGGGATTTGCTTCTGTCTTCAAAGTAAAGCCTGTGCCCCCGCCTCCAAGTGGTGCTCTTGTCCTTCCTGGGGTGCTGGGGACAGGGATACGGTGTCTCTTTGTGGGGTGCAGGGTGGGGAGGGGAATCCCTCACGTTGGGGTGAGAGGAGCTCGGGAGGGATCAAACACGGGGGGCAGCAGAGCAATTGCACACGCTGCTCCCAGTGTCCCCATCTGTGCCCTCCCAGTGTCCCCATCTGTGCCCTCCCAGTTTGGAGGATGGAGGGTGAGGTGGAAAGAGCAACCTCTGCACTTCCAGACCTTCAGGAAACGCTCCCAGCCCCGTCCCCTCCTCGTGCAGGTGGGGACAGAGGGACTGTGCCACATCCCCTGGGATGTCCAAGCCCTGGGTTATCCACAAACACCACGATCCACTTGCTCCAGCTCCCTCCCTGTCCTCATTCTCTCCCTTTTCCCATCCATTCCAGCCCCTCCTGCCCCACATAATCTGGGAACAACCTTTGGGGCCACTTTCAAGTGCTGCACTGAAAAACAGGGAAGCAACAGGGCTGGGAGGGGAAAAAGAGACCCCAGGAGGCTGATTTGATGTTTCCAGGGCTGCAGACTCAGTGTTGTCCCCAAAACCCCTGCCATGGGCACAGGAAGGGGGTCACAGCAGGGTGACACTTCTCTGGGACCAGGAGGGACACTGCAGGTTCCCATGTGCTGACTCAGAGCCAGCAGCTCTGCTTCCCAAAAAGCCCTGCCCGTGATAAGGAGCTGGGTCAAGAGGGTGCCCAGGGCCAGGAAAGGCGATAAGGGCTCCCACGGTGGCTGAGAACGAACAGCCAGGAGCCACTCAAGGGGCTCTCGTGGCCCTTGACACCCTGGGAAAGGAGGCAGCTTTCACCCCTCAACACCTGGCTGCGGGTGTTGGGGGTCTCAGGGGTGGCTGGAGGGGTCCCAGCCTGAGCCCAGCTGCAGTAGGGGCTCGTGGATGGGCAAAACCAAGGCCCAGCAGTGTCCCCCTGCCGCCTGAGCGGGACATGCCAGAGTTGCAACTCCCTCACCTCAAAAACCCCCACACCGTGGGCGTCTCTGCCAGCCCCAAAAGCCACCGGCAGTGGTGTCCGAGCACCCTCAGGACCAAAAATGAGGATCAGGGACACTTCCCCACGCCATGGTGACCCCGTTCCCACCCCATCCCTGTGGATTACAGGAAATGTTTGATGTCCTGTTTGTTCCTTGCCACATCAAGCAGCTCCAGGTGCCCAAGCTGGCAAAGGGACACGAGCCAAGGTCTCGCCTCGGCTGCGGCCACGGCCGGATGCTCCACCCTGGAGGGTTTGCTTTGGCCCTGCCACCTCGCTCCTGGGCGGCAGAGAAGTCCCTGTGCCTGGAAACAAGGGTCCTTGACCCAGTGCCCTCGGAGCTTCTTGAGCAGCAGGTTCCCAGGGGGATCCAGCAGGGAGTGGGCGATCGGCAAACACGAGTGGAGTGGGTCACATGCCAGGGCCCCGCTGCACCCCGGGGCCCCCAAACCCTTCACAGGGGCCGCTCCAGTCCCCACCCCAGTGGCCTGGTATAAAGTCCCCAGTCTCTGTGGCCAGGCTGGGCTGGGAATGGGAGGAGGAGGAGGAGGAGGAAGCGGAGGAGGCAGCCATGGAGAGCAGCATGAAGCAGGTGGTGCTTGAAGAGGAGGTGAGTCCCTGCAGGGTGGCAGCCAGCTTGGCACAGGGCTTTGCCCAGTTGATGCCAGCAAGGCACCAGCGCCTGGGATGGGGGTTTGGACCGTGGGATGCTGCATTCCCAGTGCCCAGGGGCAGCGGGATGCTGGGGGCAGCGGGGTGAGAGCTGCTCCCTGCAGCAATCCCACCCCCAACCTCCTGCATCCCCCTCTCCCATCTCCACCCCCCCGACCCCATCTCCTCCCACTTCCCCGCACCCCCAGGACTCGGAGAATGGCTGCTGCTGCCCAGGCTGCTGCTTGCCCTGCACCGTGTGCTGCACCAAATGCTGTGCCAAATGCGCCCGGTGCTGCTGCCTGCCCAAGTGCTGCGGGTGCCCCAAGTGCCCCAAGTGCCTCGGGTGCCCCAAGTGTCCCGGCTGCGGCGGCTGCGGTGGCTGCCTCAAGAAGTCCCTGTGCTTCGTCCCTCGGCTGCTCTGCTACCTGCCCCGCAAGCTCCTGAGCTGCGGCCACCTCCGCTGCCTGCTCATCGTGGTGGTCGTGGTGGTCCTGCTGGTGGTCATCATCGCCGGCGCCCTGCTGATGTGGCTGAGCGCTGACCAGCACCACGCCGACACCGTGAGTGGGGACCCCCCGGTGCCATCAGTAAGGACTCCCTGATGCCCGTGGGGAGGGGCTGCTGCAGCCTCTGAGATCCCCCCTCTCCCCATTCCAGGTCCTGCGGAGCCATTTGTGGACTGGACCGGCCTGGGAAGAGGACGCGGCCACTTTCTACCTGGACAGCGGGGACGGGAATGCGGCCATGGTCATCTATGACTACAAGAATGTGAGTGGGGGGTCCTGGGGGTCACGGGGAGGGGGCGACGGGATGGAGGCGACCCTGGTGTGGCTTCAAACAGCTGCTGGTGAGCTACAGACCCCGGCTGCACCGCGCCTGCTACGTGACCCGCGTGGACAAGGACAACGTCCCGGGGCTGGACACCGTGGTCGAGACCTTCCAGCGCCGGCAGGTGAGGATCTGGGAGGGACAGGGTGGGCGTAGGGGGCTCGGTGCCTTGTGCAGCACCCCCGATGAGGAGTGATGAAGATGATGGTGAAGAATGTCCCTTGTCCCCCCTGTCCAGGCTGAGGACAGGATCTCCATGCCCCTGGCTGACCGCTCCCTCCTGGGCACCACGGCGAGCATCCTCTGCAGCCTCCTCCCTGTCTACTGGGCTTAGCCTCGCAGGGTGAGTCTGCAGGGTGGCCAGGGGGGGCTGCGGGACCCTCGCGGTGCCGGGGGACCCCCACCCACCCTGCAACACCCTCACAATGCCCGCTTTGCCTTGCAGCACCCCCGACAGTCGCAGCCCCGCTGGGAGCATCGGTGACTCCTCCGCGGCCGGCCCCGCGCCGCCCACCCCGATTTTGGGGTGCGGGGGGTGAGGAGGGGTCAGGGGGTCGGCGCTGGAGGGGCGCGGGGGGGGCTGCAGGCACGGGGCCGGGGGCGGAGGCGGGGCGGGGGTGTCTGCGCTGCGCCGGGGGACAGCTGGTTTGTCACTTAAATCTTCTCAGCTTCGCCAAACCCAAGCGCAAAAATGAGCTTAAAAAAACACGACATTTAAAGAAAACACAATTCCCCGTTCCAGTTCTTCGCTGCCGGCTCCCGCCAGCTCCCGCCTTCCCCTGCCTTAAAAATGCCTTGAGGGGCTCCGAGCTTGAATTTTGGGGGAATTTCTGTCCCAGCCACAGCCTGGGGGGCTCACGGGAGGGCCCCCCCCGAGCGTGGCTGCCTGACCTGAGCTGCCCCGTCCTGCTGCCAGAGCCAGGCTGGCCTGAAAAATGGGTCTGTCCTCTGCCAGGCCGGAATAAAGGAGAAGGGCAGGAATCAGGTCTGGGAGCTATTCCTGGAGCCAGCCTGTGCTGAAAGCGGTCACGGCCACCAGACGCTGCCCGAGGACAGGGATCATTAGGATTGGGATGGTTTAGGACAGAGATGCTGGCGCTGTTGGGATCAGGAGTTGTAAGGATCAAGCATTATAAACATTGGGATTGTTGGGATGAGGGTGCTGGTGTTGGGATCAGGCATTATTAAACTCAGGTGTTATTAGGACTGGAATGCCAGTACTATTAGGATCAGGAATTATTAGGGTCAGGATGGTGTTATTAGGATCAGGAGTTGTTAGGACTGGGATACTGGTGTCGTTGGGATCAGGTGTTACTGGGATCAGGAGTTACCAGGACTGCGATGCTGGTGTTGCTGGGATCAGACATTATTAGGACTGGGGTGCTGGTACTATTAGGATGAGGAGTTATTAGGACCAGGATGCAGGTTTTATTAGGATCAGGCTTTGTTAGGATGGGATTCCGGCATTATTAGGACCAGGAGTTATCGGGACCAGGACATTGGCCTGGGGCTGAGAGGAGGAACAGGGAGCAGCCCATCCAATCTCCCTGGGAGTGGGAGCCCACCAGCCCCACAGCTGCCCCATGCCGGCCCCAAAGTGGGGACCAGCAGCCCCCCACTGCGCCCACACCTGGATCCAGCTCCCATTCCCACTCCGCAGCCGGGAAGCTGCTCCTGCAGGGGAAGCGCAGCTGCAGCTGGTCGGGATGTGGGGCGTCCATCCAGGCCCTCCCGTGGCCCTGGGGTGTCCACTCCCAAACCCTCCCTGACCCCCAAACCCCCTCAGCCTCCCCCCCCAGGCCGGAGCAGCTGAAGGAGGCGTCAGAAAGTTGGCAGGACCCCCAGGTCCTTGTGCAATAATTCCGGTATCCCGATTTCCGGAGGTTTGCGCCACAGAGGAGACCTGGGAGGTCCTGGTGAGGGAAATCAGAGTAAAACCCCCCAGCAGGTGCTGGGAATAGGGGATCCCATCCCTGGGAAGAGGAAGTGCCACGCTGGGTTGTGTCACAGAGGACACAGGGGACAATCCAGTGCTGGTCACTCACTGCACGGGGGTCTCCGAGAGGGTCACCACTCCTGGTTCCATGGGGGGAAAGGTCCTGGGAACAGCCCGGGCTGCTCTTTGCTGTGGAGGTTTTGAGGGTGGAAGCCACGGAGAGCCGAGGATGGGATCCAGGAATGCTCCTGGCAGCTCCTGGTGTCCCCCACCCTCACGGCTGTGCCAGTTCCCGGCCTTGGCATCACCCACCTGTCATTCCAGGATGCCAAGGAAGCCCTGCAGGGCAGGCAGGCTGAGGTAGGAGCGCTGCAATCCGTGTGCCCGTGCCCGGTGGCATCCACCTGGCACTCCTGGGATAAGGATATTCCCATCCTGATGCTCTCAGGCTGGGTGAGATGCTCAGCTCCTGTTCCAGGTAGGGCTCCAGGCTGGAATGCTGGTGGCCAGTGACATCCAGGGCCACCAGCACGGCTGCAAGGGAGCTGGGTCCCAGGAGCTGAGGCCGGCGTGGGAAAGCCGGGATTGGAAAAGCCTCCTCGGAGAGCCTCGGCTCCCCGGAGCGCTCCGTGAGAAAGGGGCGATCTCAGGGTGGAAACCAACGGCTGGATCCTGACATCATGGATTTACATCATCCAGGGACTCGGCCCGCAGACATCCTCCCCAGCCTGAGCGCAGGAGGAAAACAAAAAGTATTCCAAAGCCCTGCTTGTTTGTTTTCTTGAGAGACCGGCTCGAGGCTGGAGTTGAATCCAGCAGTTGCTCCCCAAATTCCCATCCCTGGGATGCGCTGTGTGGTGTGTGGGCTGGGGGCAGAGTGGGGACATGGAGCCAGCCCGGTTTTCCGGGGTTTATTTATCTGCTTGAGGAGGGAAGTCTTGCTGGATGTGGGTTTTGCAATAAGGGAGAACGAGGAAAACATCCTGGGATGATCCTGATGGGGGAGGAAAAGAACGGCGGAGATAAGGGATGAAGGAGGCTCTGTCATTCCTGGTGGGAATGAGCCCAGCCCTGGATGCAGAGGGTCCCCAAAAGTGAAGGGAAAGAGGATTTGGGGGCTTGGTGGGCAGGAGGGGGAGAGGAGCCTGGATGCCAGTGTCACCCTGAGTGTCCCTGCGGAGGTCATCGGACACAGGGAACTCTTAAAATCTTAAAAAATGAAGTTAATGCGAGTTCTGGGAGCGCTGTGAGAGGATAGGGATGGGTTTGGAGAAGCAGCAGGAGAAGCATGGGATGAGCCAGGCCCCGGGGGGACCCGCTCAGGCCCCATCACGGCTGCAGCATTCCCAGGCTGGAATGTGCAGGGGGGACAGGGTTGTGTGTCCCTGCCTTGGCACTCGGACACCCTCAGATCACCCTGGGGGGCTCACCCTGCTCCCCAAGAGCTCACCCACCCTCCCTGGGGGGCTGACCCAGTTCCTGGGGTGCTCATCCAAATCCCAAGGTGCTCACACACCCCCTCCTCGAGGTGGTCATCCCACTTTTTGGGGTGTTCGGACCACCCATCCTGGGGTGCTTGCCCAGCTTTTGGGGTGCTCATCCTGCTCCCGGGATCCTCGTCTGCCATTCCTGGGGTGCTCATCCTGCTCCTGGGGTGCTCACCAGGATGTGGAGTGCAGGATAACGGGCCCAGAACCAGGGATGAAGGACTGGTGGTCCACGGCCAGGGGACACAAGGAGCAACTCTGGAGAATGTGGGGAATGCAGGAGCAGGGATGCGGGGTGGGAATGTGGGGCACCAGAGCAGGACATGGGGTGTGGGACTGGGCAATGGGAGGGTGCGGGATTGGTGCTGGGGGACACAGGATGGCACCGAAGGGGACGGATCGGTGCTGGCACACATGGAATATTGTGTCCTGGGAATATCGGGGGGCCAGGATTGATCCAGGGCGGGGGGGGGGGGGGGGGGGCCTGGATCGGTACCGGGGAATGTGAGATGGGACTGAGGGGTGGCACGAATGGGACTGGGGAACACCGGATGGGAGCGGGAGGGGAACGAGGATCGGACCGGGAATACCGGACAGGAGCAATATCGGGGGACACGGCGAGGAAGTGGAGGGTGAGGGATCGGTTCTGGGGGGCGGGGCGGCGGGAATGGGACCGGGGGGATACGGAACGGGACAGGGGGAGATCAGGATCGGTACCGGGGAGCACGGGATGGGAGCGGGGAGGGTCGGCAGGATGGGAACCGGGGGATACGGGACGGTACCGGAGAGAGCAGGATCGGTACCGGGGGATACGAGACGGTACCGGAGAGAGCAGGATAGGTACCGGGGGATACGAGACGGGACCCGAGGGGAGCAGGATCGGTACCGGGGAGCACGGGATGGGAGCGAGGAGGGTCGGCAGGATCGGTACCGGGGGATACGAGAAGGGAGCCGGGGGGTGCAGGACGGGACGAGACGGGACAGCCCCGGCCCGGGGGGTGCAGGAGCGGGCCCGGGGGCTGCGGAGGGGCAGGAGCGGGGGCTGCGGGCCGGGTCCCCGCAACCGCCCGGCCTCGCCGCCCCCCCCGGCACTGGCCCCGCTCCCAGCCCTGCGCCCGGGGCTGCAGGGGCCGAGCTCCGCGCTTGAACCCGCCCCCGCCAGATCTCATTTCCCTAAAAAAAAAAAAAAAAAAAGAAAAAAGAGGGAGAGAGAGCGAGGGAAAAAAAAAAAAAAAAAAAAGAGCGAAGAAGGGAAGGAAAGAGGGAAGAGAGGAAAAAAAAAACCCCGGCCGGAGCCATGGCCGGGCTGCGGAGCTGCGGGCTGCTCCTCTGCCTGCTCCTGGCCCGGGCCCTGCGCTTCCCGGACTATTCCTACGTGCTGGAGGAAGAGGAGGAGGACGAGGAGCCCCTGGACTACAAGGACCCCTGCAAAGCCGGTAGGAGCGGGGGGATGCGCGGCGGGGGGCGGGCGGGCGGACAAAGGGGAGCGCGGGGGCCCGGCGGGACCGCGGGTGCGGGAGTGAGCGTGGGCGAGCGTGGGTGAGTGGGAGTGTGCCCCGCACACATTTCGGGGCTCTGCACGGCGGAACTTGGCTCCGCCGCCGCGGGGCCGGGGAGTCCCGGCCGCCCGGGATTGGGGGGGACGGGAGGAGCGGCGGCCGGTCCCGCTCCGGGATGCATCTGGTTGTACTTAGGCTGAGGAGCAGGGGGGGCTGGCCCCGAGCCCCGCTTTCTCTCCCCGGTCTTGGCTGCACTGGCAGCTGTCAAAGGCGGCGGGGAGCCCCCGGCCCCCCATCCCACCCCACCACAGAGCCGGACCCATCCTGCACCCTCATCCCACCCCCCATCCCCGAACCCACACTCTGCACCCCTTGGCTTTCTCGCTCTCCCCCAGCCCGCAGCCAAAGCTCGTCCCCATGGGACACCCGGGCCGGGCTCAGCCCGGGAGGTGCTGCAGCGGCGGGTCCCTCTGTGCCGGGACAGGGGGATCGGAGCTGCTCGCCAGGTTTTGGAAGGGCTGGGAACAAACTGGGTGCTGCGGGGGGGGGGGGGTGTGCGTGAAGGGGGAAATCCCTGTCTCCCAGTGCGAGCTAAAGCGGATGGAAGGATTTGGGGAGGGGGGAAACTGAGGCACGGGAGGGCCGTGCAGGGCTGAGCCCGGCGCGAGGGCCGGGGTCTGGCGGGGGATCACGTTTCTCTGTACTGGCATTGTCTGCGCTGCAAGGCGGCTGTTGATATAACTCTGTCTACACGAGGGCTTTTTCTGGCCAAAAATCCTTCCCTTCCTGCCCTCCCGGGCTGAAACAGCAAAGCTTGCAAAACCGTCCGGGCAGAGCCGGCTGGAGCCTTCCCTCCTCTCCCGCTTCCTCCAGCTGAGCGCCAGAGACGAGGCTTCATCCGCATTAATTAGCGCTGCCTTAACCACTGTCCCCTCCGAGCCCAGCTCCTGTGCACCCCAAGACCCCCCCTCACCTCCCGGGCCCGGCTGTTCCCCCCTCCCCATTCCCGTCCTGCTTTTATGAGATCCTGATGGGACTAATTTAATTACGGGAGCTCTTCCCCGGGAGTCGGGAAGCGGGGGTGGGGGGTGGGAATCAGGCCCTGCCACGCATCGCTCGAGCCGGGGATTCACCCTCGTTTGGCTCCACAGGACGGGGATGATGAAATCCAGTTTTCCGGGGAGCTGGAACCCCCTGGCATCCCCCTGACCGACCCCCATCCCCCCCGGGCATCCCCATGCGAGGGTTCGGTTCAGTTTTGGGGTGCTGAGACCCCCCCCCGCCGAGCTCCGGGCAGTGCCAGACACAGCCAAGCACCGAGGTTTTGCCACCGCCGCGGCTCCGGGGAGGGAAAGCTCCGGGAGAGGGATTTGTGTTCCTCGTGCCAGAGGTATCCTGAGGCCACCGGCTGCCAGCGGCTCGCCGGCCACCCCGGTGATGCCACCCGTCTGCACCGGTGCCAGCGGAAGGGGAAAAGCCTCCCGTGCCGCCGCGTCGCTTCCAAGGATGCCAAAACGGGAGAGCGCTGGGAGATCCAGCCCTTGGAGCAGCCCGCGGGTGGCCAGGGAGGAAGGAATCGGCCCCGGTTTCCCTTCACCCGGTCAGCGCAGCCAGGTCTCGGTGCCCGGGAGCAGCCGCCGGGTCAGATCCGGGTCGGATCTCCGGTTGGGAAAGGCGGCTGGAATCGCTCCCAGCACCCCCAGCTGCGCTGGGAGAGCGGCACCAGGGTTTGCTCCGGCTCGTCCCAGGGGAGCGAGGGGCTTGCTGAGCAGTTTGGTGACTGGAGCCGGGACCCTTTGGGTGCCCCCAGCACGCCGGGGGGGAAATGGAGCCCACTTTGTACCCACTTTGTACCCTGGATTAGCCCCACATCCACATTTTGGGGTGCTTGGCTAAACTGAGGGGCTGGAAACCCCCCTCTCCAGCATTCCATCACCCTGCTCCATGGGGAGAGGGACATGGGTGTGCAGAGCCCTTTGGGGGCTCACACAGGCCCCCAAAATGGGTGTTTGGGGGGATCTTCTCTCCCAAATCCCCATGGGGGGCTCAGCATCACCTGCACGGCAGAACCACGGGACACACGGATGGGGTTGTGGGTCTGAGCCCCCTTTCCCAGGTGCGGGAGCTTCCCAGCCATGCCTGGAGTTCCCCAGCCGCCAGGATTTCACCTAGATTACACTTTCCAGGCGTAGCCAGCCCAGGCTACTGGTTGCAGTCACACTTGTCAAGCTGCCCAAAAATATTTTCCAGCCGTTATATGTCACTTATTCATGCAGGGTAAAAATCCACCCGCGGAGCCGGGGCCGGCGGGAGGCCTGCGGTTCAGGGCTCGGCAAACCTTGGAAATCTCAGGCCGATCCTGGGATCCGCTTTATCTTTGTGTAATCACCCGTTCGGCGCGGCGGCATCCTCCGGCGGGGGCCCGGGGTGCCACGGCGGGGCCGGGGGGTTCGCTCCTCGCTGCCCTCCCTTCCTTGGCTCCTGGGAAACGCCTCGGCTGCTGATTCACGCCGGCGGGTCGTGCCCAGGGGGGAGACGGTGCTTCCTGAGGCTTTATCCGCCGCCGAGCCGGGGCTGGGAAACACATGGCCGGGAAGGACGGGGCGGCCCCGGGGAGACCCGGGGAGAACAAAGCAGCCGGGAGGGGATGCGGGGAGAGGAGGGAGGATGGCTCGCGGTGGGGTTTCCCCAGTTTTTTCCCCGGGAAGGGTGTTTTCCGGGCAACAACGCGTCCTCCTGGTTGCCTGTGGCTTTGCTGAGGATTCTTGGAGGTCTCTGGAGAGAAAGCAGCTTCCCACTGCATCCCGCCGAGCCGTGGGAAGAGGAGGTCCCGCTTATCACCTGGCCAAGGGCTGCGGGAGGGCGGGAGGTCACGGCTGTGCCGTCTGTCCGGGGGAGTTGTGCGTGGCAAACCCCGCTCCACGCACGTGGGAAAGGCAGTGGGAAGATCCCGAGCCGCAGGAGGGTTTGTCAGGGAGCCGGGAGCAGCCTTGGGAAGGGGTTAATCTGTGGGGGTGGCGGGACTGTGGGGACAGGAGTGAGCAGCGGAAGCACAACAGGGGGGACGTTTGCAGCCAGAGCCCTGGGGAGGATGCCCAGAGGGCCGGGAGCCCCTGGGAGCCGGTGCCCTTTGGCAGAGCCGGAGACAGGGACAGGAGAGCCCGGGATGCCCCACGCGTGCGGAGTTGGGTGTCAGGGTGCGTCCCCATCTCCATTCCCCGTTCCCGCTGCCACCAGGCTCCAAAGTGACAACAACCCCCCCCCCGACATCCCCTTGGCAGAGCAATTCCCAAATATTTTCCTTTCCAGCAGCTCTCCTTTTCACAGGGACTGGTGCTGTTGGCCCGGGATATGTTTTCCTCGGTGACCTGGCTTTGGAGAGGGGATGCGGGGAGACCTCGCTCCCTGCACACGGCTCCTTCCATCCCGGGGCTCCGGCATGCCTCAGCTTTGGCATCCTCCACGCCGAGCCCTGCAGGAGGCTTTTTCCTCCGTTTGCTGTCACGGAAGAGGAGCAGAAGGAAAGCGCTCCCCTGGAGTGATCCAATCATCCCTCCCACTCCCAACCTGCCCCCGGATGGACATTTCCTGCCCCTGGAATTTGTTTGCTGCCCGGGATGTTTATTAGAGGCTCCACGGTGCTTATTTCATCACCTGGAGCAGGCGAAGAGCTTGGAGCCTGAATGTCGATGCCCAGGGCTGGGGAGGGAATTTGGCTGTGGGTGCCTAGGGAAGTGTTGGCAGAGAGAGGATGTGCCTTGCACCAAAGGGAATTCGGGATAGGGATCATCCCTCTGCCTTGGATGTTGTGCTTGAGCCTCTCTGCCTTCCCCAGCTGCTGGATGCCCGGTGCAGGGTGCTGGCACAGCCCTGGGCCTCCCAAAAACACCAGCTGGGACAAGGATGCTCCAGCCAGGCAGCAGGAGGCAGGGGGTGGCAGTGACCGATACCCGAGCGCAGGGCTGGCTCTTTGGGGGTGCCCCGTGGTGCTGACTGGCTCTATCCCCCCGTGCCTCAGTTTCCCTGCACAGGGGCCGTGATCTGGCCTGGCTCCCAGCCTGGCCTCCGAGGCTTGAATTCCTGCTTTGTGCCTGCTGTGCTGCTCGGAAGGTGCTCTGGGAAAGCAAATATTCCTCTCCCCGGCATTTACAGGCTGGCTGCTCCCTCTCTCCTGCCGCCGGCGAGGGGCACCGGGAGAGGGGCTGCGCCCGTGCGGGGGGGGACGAGAGGGGCTGCTCCACCTCCGTCCTGTCCCCGCTGTCCCGGAGGTCTCAGGAGGACCCGGCTGCTCCCCCCGCCTCCCCAACCCCAGGATGCTCCACATCCTTCCGCCTTCACACCCTGCCCCCGTCCCGGGGCTGTGTGGGCAGGGCAGACCCCCGGGGGGGGCCAGGGGGACCCCCCAGTGCAGAGGGGTCCCCTCTCGTCCGGCCGCGGCCCCGGCGTGTTTTGCCGCGCAGCTGGGCCGGCGTGCGGGGGCGAGGGGCGGTGCGACGAGCATTCCTCACATATTTAAGGGCTCTGAGAGCCAGTGGGACGCTGCGCCGGTGGCTCCGCGGCTTTACAACCCGGCGGCTCGGCTGAGGCCGGGGTACACCTATTAAAGGTCTCTCTTCCATCCCGTTCCCGGCTGGGGCACAGCAGTTCCATCCCTGCTTCCTTCCGCACTCCAAATCCTGCCTGCATCGGGAATGATGCTTGGGACTCGCACGAGGACTTGGAATGACTGGGGTGGACCCACTGAGGGAATGCTGGGCTGGGTGGATGCTTCCCATCCTGTCCAGTGCCCTTTGAGGGTTCCTGGGACTCACACAGGGATGAGAGTCACTCCTGCCCAGTGTCCTTCAAGGGCTGGTGAGACCCACACAAGGGTGAGGATCTTTCCCACCTGGTGGCCTTTGGTGGGATCTTCACTGGGGTGAGGGTCCCTCCTGCCCTGCACCACGCACGGAGCCTCCTCTGCCCCAGACTGACCTGGAATCTGATCCCGTCCTGTTTATCTGCCGCCCGCCCTGCCAAGGCTTCCCCACGGCTCTGTTTGCTTTTCCCAGCTCACCAGAACATCGCGTTCGCGCCCCGGCCTCTTCCCACCTCTTGTTTTATCTTATTTTTCCTTCAACACCGTTCCCAACCTTGGTGGAGCCGGAGGCCAGGCTCATCCCAAAATCCCAGCGATGCCAGAGAGGTCAGGCCCGCGGGTACCCCCTGCACTGCTCGCCTTGCCCGGGGGGTGAGGGATGCTGAGCTCCTGCATCCCGGGCAGGGAGGAGAGGGACCCTACAGGGGGATCCAGGGAGCTGTGAGAGGGCAGGAGGTGCCTGTACGATCGGGATGGGGTGCTGAGGGGTTTGGCCCGGGTCCGAATGAAAAACCTTGTTTGTCTAAAGCTTCAGCCCCGGGGTTACGTCACTGTTCCAAGAACCCGAAAGAAAACACAGCACAAAAAGTCAAACAACAGCGGAGGGCTGAGCTATCTCCCGGCTGCGGAGGGGGAAGAGCTCCATGGGAGCCTCCTGGCAGCTCCCAAAGGGCTGGTTGTGCCCTGGAGGGTGGGAGGGATGTGCAGGGATGGAGCTGGGATGATCCCGCACTCCCCTTCTCCACTCCTGACTGCTCTGTGCCCCACGCCTGGCCGTGGAGCTGGCGGCCTGCTGGCATCGCATCCTCCCCGCTGGCACCACCGTGGCTCGGACCTTGCCCCCAGTGCCTCTGCAACGGACCAGAGAGCAGCCCCTGTGGCACAGCCCGTGATCTCCCAGGCTGGGAACGGCTCAGGGGCACCAGGACTCCTCTGGGGACGGCTGGGGACCTGTGTCCAGTGGTTTGGGGTCTGTCGGGCACCGTGCCCCAGCGGGGTGAGGGTGTGTGCTGCAGGGAGCGGGTGCTGGGGGTGTGACCCCTCGGGGAGTGTTTCCCCCTGTTCCAACCCGTGCTGAGCCGAGCAGAGGGCTGGGACCTCTCCTGCCAGGAGACCCCCGTTTGCAGAGGGTCCCCCTCACTTGCAGGGAGTCCCCTCCACCTCTCTCACATGAACAGGGAGGGGACAAGTGGCAGCAGTGTGGCAGTGTCCCCAGTGAAGCCCCTCGGGGAGCTTGACAGTGGCAGGGGGCTTTTGGTGAGCACAGACCCCCCCCCCCCCAAACAACTCCACATGTCACCTCATGCCACGGGTGCACAGGGAGCGAGTGGGAGGAGGACGTGACCGGAGCCCAAACCAACCTGGAAGTTTCTCAATCCAACACTCTGGGCTTGGCCCCGACGTGTCCGTACAGGGATCGCTGCCGGGGCACCCCCTCGCCATCCCCACGGCACCGCTGGCCCTTCCAGGAGCAGCCATCCACCGTCCCCCGTGGGCTGGGGGGTTCTGGGCGAGCCCAGCTGCCTCAAACCTCCAGGAAAAGCAGCCCCTCGTCCCCAGGCTGGCCTGCCCGGCTCTCTCACGTCTCCCAAATCCCTCACATATGGTTTCTATATCACTTGGCTCCGCCGGCGCTTGCTCGGCTGTAAGCGAGCTTACTTTCCCTTGTCTTTCCATGCAGCTCTTGGCACGGGACGCTCGTCCTTCTCCCCGGCCCTGGTCCTCCCCCGCGCTGCCCGTTCGGACACGTCTCTCCCAGCCCCGGAGAGGGTGTGGGGAGGCCGGGGCCGGCTCCTGCCTCTGCTCTGCCCTCAAATTGCAGCCTGGCCGTGCCAGCCGCGGGTCGCTGCCAGGGGAGGTGCCGGCCCCGGCTTGTTTGCTCTTCCCTCGGCGCTGCTCTCCACCCCGGAGCTTCCCCCGATGGGATTCACCCATGGGTCAGTGCTGGGGGTGGCCCCAAAATGTGGCTCTTTCTCCCCAAAGCGCTCCACGCCACTGCTGGAGTGAGGTTTGGGCTCGGTGCCATGGAAGGGATGGGATCCAGTCTGCTCCTCTGATCCCATGGCTGTTTCTCTCACCCCGTGCCGGCTTTCTGGACCTCTCAGGGTTATCCTAATTGTCCCGCCTTGCCTTCATAATTAGTGGCTATTTTGGGATCCACTTGCTAAGTGCTTGGGGCGCGACCTTGGCTCCGCTCGCCCTCATCCCCTGAGCTGCTCCGGCCACCCCATTCCCCACCAGTGCCCTTCCCAAGGGATGGGGAGGCCATGGGTGGGCCGGGCACCCTCTGCCCTCCCCAGGTACCCCCAAAACCGGTGAGGAACCCCACTCCCACTCCACCTCCGGAGCCTCGGCCTGACTTCAGCCAGCCCTGGCGTTTCCACAGGACCGGGTCCCCGGGGCTCGGGGCCGGCCAAGCGCCAGGAGCCACGCGCATCCCGCGGCCTTGACTCACCCGGGGGCCGTGGAATGGAGGACAGACAGGAGGAGGAGGAGGGGCAGGAAGGGTTATGTGCAGGGTTATGTCCTCCAGCCCTGTGATGCCGAAGCACCTCTGCCCCCCGAGTTCTGGAGGGGGGGGTCCCGGCCCCGGCAGACGGCCGGCTCTGTTCCTGCGGGCGCTGGGAGCAGCGGGAGCCTCCCGGCCCATATGGCTCCGCTCTGCGCGGGCAGATGACTCAGAGGTCGCTGGTTGGAGCATCCTGGGGCTGTCGGAGCTCGCACGGGGCTGGGGGGCAGGAGCCGGGCAGGAAGGGGATCCTAAAGCCAGCAAAAGTGGGGGGAAAAAAGGCAGTTTTGCAACACAAATAATAATAATAATAGAAACCCTAAAAAGTGATGGATGGGCTTTATGCGATCCAGATGTGAGCACAGGGCTGGCTCCAGCCGCTGGGGAGTGGGGGGAACCCGGCCAGCGCCACGCTCAGTTGAAGGAGAGAGAGGAGGAGGAGGAGGAGGAGGAGGAGGAGGAGGAGGAGGAGGAAGAAGGGTTTGCCTTCGTCTTCAGGGCTTGCCAGGTGTGGATGGGCTGGGGAGAGGCGCCCAGTGGGATTTGGGATCCACAAAGGAGGGTTCACACCTCCTCTTCCCCTCCCAGCCGCCTTCCTGGGTGACATCGCCCTGGACGAGGAGGACCTGCAGCACTTCCAGGTGGACCGGGTGGTGGACCTGGCACGTCACATGGTCACCCGCCTGCCCTCCAACTCCTCAGGTACCGCCACGCCCCCACTGCCCCCTGTCCATCCCCAGGGGCTGCCCGCACTGACCCCCCTGTCCCCACAGGCAGCAACGCCACCAGCCCCCGGCTGGGCCACCCTCGGCACAGCCGTGGCCGGCAGCGGGCACGGAGCCGCCGCGCCGCCACGTCCCGGCCGGAGCGAGTGTGGCCGGACGGGGTCATCCCCTACGTCATCAGCGGCAACTTCAGCGGTGAGTGCCGGCGAGCCGGGGGGTGTCCGGCCCCGCCGTGCCTCAGTTTCCCCACCGGGCTGACCCCGCCGCCGCCCCTCCGCAGGCAGCCAGCGAGCCATCTTCCGGCAGGCGATGCGGCACTGGGAGAAGCACACGTGCGTCACCTTCCTGGAGCGCAATGACGAGGACAGCTACATCGTGTTCACCTACCGCCCCTGCGGGTACGTCCGGAGGTGCTCCAGGACCCGCCCCGGGGGTTTGGGGTTTGGTTTGACAGCGGGGACCCATCTGCTTGGGGTCCAGGAGGTGCCGGAGCTCGGCGCTCGCTGCCGGGGGCTGAGGTCGGTGGCGCGGAACCAGCCCGGGCTTGCAGCGGGGCTGAGGCCAAAGGAAACAGGGGTTTGGACGAGCTCAGCGTCTTCACGCGTCAGGGCACGGCCCTGGCCAAGCAGATGGTGGTTAGGAGAAGGATTTCCCCTGGATTGGGAGCCCCTGCGTGGGCGCAAACCCTGAGCCCAGGTCCAGAGCACAGGGCTGGAGCAGCTCAGCTGCCGGGCAGGGGCAAGGATCCATCCAGGGAGCAGGATGGGCACCCATGGGAGCAGGACCATGGGATTCGGGGCTGGTGCAGCTGTGCCGTGCCGTGCTGTGCCATTGCATGCCAGGCGCTGAGCTCTCCCAGTTTCCAGGCTCACGTTCCCCACCTGGGCAGGATGCCCGAAGTTCCTGTATCAGGGATGATCCCCACATGCCTCACATTTTGTGGGACCCCTGCTCTGTTACTCCTGGCCGGGGAACACCGGGATGTCCACACCACCCCCCAGAGAGCCGGGAATCACCGGGTTCCCCCCTCCAGGTGCTGTTCCTACGTGGGCCGCCGAGGAGGGGGACCCCAGGCCATCTCCATCGGCAAGAACTGCGACAAATTCGGCATCGTGGTGCACGAGCTGGGCCACGTCATCGGGTTCTGGCACGAGCACACGCGCCCCGACCGGGATGACCACGTCTCCATCATCCGGGAGAACATCCAGCCAGGTGGGGATGAGCCTCCCTCCTCCTCCTCCTCCTCCTCCTCCTCCTTCTTCTCCTCCTCCTCCTCCTCTTCATCCCTGCCATGGTGTGCTGCCAAAATTGGGGTCCCCCCTGGCAGTGTCCCCATCCTGTCCTCCACAGGGCAGGAATACAACTTCCTGAAGATGGAGCCGGAGGAGGTGGAGTCGCTGGGGGAGACCTACGACTTCGACAGCATCATGCACTATGCCAGGAACACCTTCTCCAGGTACGGCCCGGAGTGTCTCCGTGTGTCCCCTCGCATCCTGGGGACGATGGCACGGTGCCCCCAGCCCTTGGGGGATGGTTACCAGCTGCGCACAGGGTTAATCCCCTCGGAAAAGGCTCCCGTTGGTGTGTAGGGTGGGATGAAACCCCTCAGCGTCCCTTCCCAGAGCAGGGAATTGCTGTCCCCGCAGTCACCTCCACTGGGGACACGTCCCCGCTGACTCACCGGCCCACAGGCTTTAATTAGCCGGGCTGGTTTTAATTAGCCAGGCTGCTTTTAGCATCCTTCCCCGGTGACAGCGGCGGGGAGAGGCCGCAGGGCCGGTGATTCCCACCCGGCTCATCCCTTCCCTGCCCCAGGGGAATCTTCCTCGACACAATCCTGCCCAAATACGACGTGAACGGCGTCCGGCCGGCCATCGGCCAGAGGACACGGCTCAGCAAAGGGGACATCGCCCAGGCCCGCAAGCTCTACCGCTGCCCAGGTGAGCGTCACTGCCCTGAGGGAATGGAGAGGCCGGGGGGGAGCGCCCCTGGGCGTGTGTTTCCTGGAAAACACTCGGTTTCACCCCAAATCTTGGCAAAAGCAGCGTCATCCTGGATGGATTCCCTGTTTCCAGTGGTTTTGGGGTCCTTCCCACTGTGGGATTCCCTAAAGGGCACACGAGGTGCCTTTCTCTGTCCATGGCACTTCTGGGGGGGTTGTGAGCAGAATCTGCTGGTGTGAAGGTGTCCTCAGCTGCCCTCTCTTCCCATTCCTCCGAGAAAAGAGCATCCCCCCAGAGCGTTGTCCCAAAAAATCGTCTCTAGAGCATCTTCCAGGAGCAGCCCTTGGAAGAGCATCCTCCAAAAGCATCCCCCACAGAAATCCCCCAAAGAGCATCCCCCAAGAGCTCCCCCCATAAAAAACCTCCAGGAGCATCCTCTAAAGGGCATCTCTGAAAAAACATCTCTCAAAAAAATCCTCCAAAGAGCATCTCCCCCCCAGACCGTCCTCCAAAGAGCATCCCCCAAAAAACCCTCCAAAGAGCATCCCCCCCGAGCATTCCTACAAAAGAATCCTTCAAGAGAACAGTGTCCCCCCCAGAGAATCTTCCAAGATCACCCCCCCCAAAAGAGCATCCCTCTGGAAAAATCCCCAAAGAGCACCCTCCGAGAGCAGAGCGTCCCCTGAGAGCATCCTCTGACCCCACAAGCACCTTCGGAGAGCGAAGCCTCCTCAGAGAGCGTCCCCCAAGAGCATCCTCCATCCACCCCTGCACCCAGAGGGGTTTGGATGAGGTGGGACGGCACATCCTGGTCCCGTCAGACCCCACAATTCTCCCTGGGGCTGGAGCAGAGCGTGAGCAGCTCACTGTTGTCACCTTGAAGGGCTCTGGGACTGTGACCGTGGCGGTGGCATTGTCCCGAGCACAAGCGGGGGTGGCTGGCACGAGTCCCCCGACAGCAGCCACGTGCTCCGGGGCTGTGCTGGCAACATCTGCAAAGAGTTTGGCTCCCGCACGCTCCCGCTTAATTCCAGCGACTAATTAGCAGCCTGGAAGAGGGACGCCTTTGTGAGGGGCCCCACGGCCGTGCCGCCTTCAGGGGAGCAGGAAAAGTGATTAGTTTGGAGCAAGGAAAACTTTAAAAAATTAAAAAAAAAAGGAGAAACCCGCCCCCCCCCCCCCCCAAAAAAAAAAGCCTCTCTGGGTCACAACTTTCCCTTTCTTTTGTTTCCACTGTGAAGCAAAGAGGGGAAAAAAGGCAGCGAGCCCAGCTTTCAAGCGGCCCTTTTCGCACCGTTTCACCTTTCATCTCGTGCCCCCCTCTCCCATGAGAGGGAGGGTGGGGAGGGGGGGCGGCCGCCTTGGCCCCCCGACAGCCGCGGCGGAGCTCCGTGTGCCGCGGCCACGGCGTCATGTGGCTTCCAGATGGCAGCGCTGGGCCAGCTCCAGCCGCGGCTGCGGAAACCTGCCCGGAGCGCGGGCGGCGAGCCGGGCCCCGCGGCGTGGCACGGCACGGGGGGGCCGGCAGCGCTCCTGCCGCCCGGCCGGGTGAGGGGCACGGGTGTTGGAGAGGTACCACGGAGCCGGGAGCCGTTCCAGGGAGGGTTGGGGATGGCTATGATGCGGTTTTTTTGGGTTTTTTTTGGTGCTCAGGGCTGGGAATTTGGGGTGGGAAAAGGGCACTGGGGATGGGGGTGAAGGCAGTGGTGCTCTTCTCGCTGCTGGGGGTTTCTCTGCGGGGTCTGAACCGCGCTTTTCTCCCTTGGCAGCCTGTGGGGAGACACTCCAGGACAGCCAGGGCAACTTCTCCTCCCCGGAATTCCCCAACGGATACTCTGCCCACATGCACTGCGTCTGGAGGATCTCCGTCACCCCCCGGAGAGAAGGTACTGACTGCTGCGGTGGCGGCTCCCACCTCGTCCCAGCCCTCCTCCCCATATTCCCACCCTTGTTTTGGGGTGTCCCAGCACCCCGCTGTGGGGTGGGATGCTCCAGGTTCCAGCGGGTTCCCACCAGCTCCCGGCAGATGGGGTGCGGGGGGAGCTCACCCCACGCTCTTCCTGCTCCTTCCCAACCTTAGATCATCCTGAATTTCACCACCCTGGACCTGTACCGAAGCCGGCTGTGCTGGTACGACTACGTGGAGGTGAGAGACGGGTTCTGGAGAAAGGCCACGCTGCGAGGTAACAACCCGGGGCCTCCTGCCCGCTCCTCCTGCCCGCTGGGAACGCTCCGGGGCCGGCAGCGGGGCCGGGGGATTCCCTCTACCCCTCTCCCTGCCTGCCTGAAGTTCCAAAGCCCTGGGGAGGGGGGAACTGCCCCCTAGAGGGGTTATCGGGGTGAATGGAGCCCCCAGTTTGGCCCACACCAGTGAAACCAGTCTGGATGATCCAGCTGGCTGGCACATCTCTCCCCAGGGAGATGCCAGTGTCCCGGTCCCACCCCGAGGAGCTGGATGTTCCCCAGGGAGATTCCAGGATCCCAGTCCCATCCCCATGAGCTAGATGTTCCCCAAATCCCAGCTGGCTCTGGAATCACCAGTTTGAGTGACACAGCCAGAAAAGCCGGAGGGGAGCAGGGGGACAAGTGAGGGGAGAAGCAGCCTTTGGCTTTAGGCTGGAAAGGGGCATCGGGAGACCAGGAGGAAGGGGATGGTGAGGAAGAGGAGGTGGTGAAGAGGAAGAGAAGGAGGCTGTGAGGAAGAGGAGGTGGTGAGGAGGAAGAGGAGGTGGCGGTGAGGAAGAGAAGGTGGTGATGAAGAAGAGGAGGCTGTGAGGAAGAGGAGGTGGCGGTGAGGAAGAGGAGGGTTCCAGCACGGCAGCCCAGCACGCCTTCATCCCCAGGCAGGTTCTGCGGGAACAAGCTGCCCGAGCCCATCATCTCCACCGACAGCCGCCTCTGGGTGGAGTTTCGGAGCAGCAGCAACTGGGTGGGCAAAGGTTTCTTCGCCGTCTACGAAGGTAGGGGGGAGCAGCGGGGTCCAGGGGTCGGCGTGGGGCCCGAGGGGGCTCAGGCTGCTGCTCCTCCCTTCCAGCCATCTGCGGGGGGGACGTGAAGAAGGACAACGGGCACATCCAGTCCCCCAACTACCCCGATGACTATCGGCCCAGCAAGGTGTGCGTCTGGAAAATCACCGTGTCTGAGGGCTACCACGTGGGATTGACCTTCCAGTCCTTCGAGGTGGGTCAGCGTCCCCCCCCCTCGAGGCTGGGGAGGGGTCGTCTCCTCATGCCAGTGCTCCCTCGGGATGGGCTTGAGGCCGCATCTCTCGGCACCCGCCTCCGTGCCTCAGTTTCCCCACGCAGCGGGGGCAGGGAGGGGTTGGGGGTGCTGGGGCCAAACCACCCCCGTTCTACCACTCCCCACCAGATCGAGCGCCACGACAGCTGCGCCTACGACTACCTGGAGATCCGGGATGGGAGCAGCGAGTCGAGCAGCCTCATCGGCCGCTACTGCGGCTACGACAAACCCGACGACATCAAGAGCACCTCCAACAAGCTCTGGATGAAATTCGTCTCCGACGGCTCCATCAACAAGGCCGGGTTCGCCGTCAACTTCTTCAAAGGTTTGGGGGTGCTCCGGGGGGTGCCGGGGGGTGGTCGCAGCCCCCTGCCCACTCACCCCCCCTGCCCTGCCCAGAGATGGACGAGTGCTCCCGCCCCAACAACGGCGGCTGCGAGCAGCGCTGCGTCAACACCCTGGGCAGCTACAAGTGTGCCTGTGACCCTGGCTACGAGCTGGCATCCGACAAGCGCCGCTGCGAGGGTGAGTGCCCCCCTGAGACCCCCCAAAACTGCCCCGTGCCCGCCCCTTGCAGCGTCCCCAACCCGGTGGAGGTGACGGGCGCTGGGTGGTCCCGCCCTGCAGCCGCCTGTGGAGGTTTCCTCACCAAGCTCAACGGCTCCATCACCAGCCCGGGGTGGCCCAAGGAGTATCCCCCCAACAAGAACTGCATCTGGCAGCTGGTAGCCCCCACCCAGTACCGCATCTCCCTCCAGTTCGACTTCTTCGAGACCGAGGGCAACGATGTGAGTGGTGGGAGCAGCCCCTCTCTGTGCCGCGTGCCGTCCCCGAAGCTGCTGGTGGCCCCCGGGGTGGCACCGCCACGTCCCCAGCCCCGTGTCACCCCCCCCAGGTGTGCAAATACGACTTTGTGGAGGTCCGCAGCGGGCTCACGGCCGACTCCAAGCTGCACGGGAAGTTCTGCGGTGCTGAGAAGCCCGACGTCATCACCTCCCAGTACAACAACATGAGGATCGAGTTCAAGTCCGACAACACCGTCTCCAAAAAGGGCTTCAAAGCCCATTTCTTCTCAGGTAGAGCTGCCCTGCCCCAGCGCGGGCGTCCCCTGCCCTCCCTCACCCGGCCGAACCCAAACCGCTGCTAACGCTCCCCTCGCCCACGCCGGGGGTGCAGCCCCCGGTCCCAAAACCCTCCAGCCATGGGCAGCCCGGCTGGCAGCACATTTTGGGAGGTTTCCTCCTCTTTTGGGGGATAATTGGCTCCTACTTCAGAGATGCTCTCTCGGGGGGTCCCCAGATGACCACGGGGGTGCTGGGGTCCAGCTGGGGATGGGGATGTGCTCAGCCCCGGGTGCTGCACCCCTCGGGTGGCGTTACCAGGGTGGGGGGACGGTGACACCCCGCTCTGCTGCTGCTGCTGCTCCCCGCTCTGCTGCACGGCACCGGCTCCCTCCGCTTCCCGGGCAGGGCGCTCCGCATCCTGGGATCAGCATCCGGCCTCATCTCAGCTCCCAGGAGCGATCACCCCTCCCAAAAACCATTACCTGCCTCCCCCTGTCTGCCCCACGGTCCGCTCTCCTCTCCCGGGCCACCCCGCCGGGAGACGGCGTCACCTTCGGATGGGTCTTGTGGGTAGGGACGGGGACACGGAGCGAGGTGCTGGATGCAGCCAGGGCTGGACCCTGGGCTGGGGGCTGCCACGGGACCCTCGTGCAAGGGACGGTCCCCTGGGTGTGGCACAGTGCCCTGGACACCATCCCAGCCGTGAGCGACCGGCAGCGCCTCCCGGACCCCACCGCGAGCCTCCCGCTGCGTTTTGGCTCCATCGAGGTCATTTTTGAGGCCACCCGGCTGCGGGAGCAGCAGGACCGGCATCCCCCGGAGCCCCCGGGGATTTCCCGGAGCGGCAGAGCCCCGCGGGCCGGGGGTCGAGTGTCTTTGCTTTATTTGTTTAATTAAAACCAAGGCGAGTAGGGCGGCCCAGGGGGCCCAGCCGTCGGGAGCCGGCACCCTCCACAAAGTGATTCCTCGGGGAAGCCCGGCGGCCGAGCGGGACCACGGGGCAGCCGGGTGAGTCTCCTCCCGAAGCACTTCGGGCTCCTTCCCTCTCCCCTTTTCCCTCCTTTCCCTCATCCCGCTGGGATGTGCGGTGACGTAGAGCATCAAACCCTCTCCTCCGCCTTTCCCTGCTCAGGTCTCGGGCTTTCCCGGCGGCAGGACCACCCTGGAGGACTTGGCCACAGCGGGGTCCCTCCTCTGGTCCCCCCGGGGTTGCTTCCTGGGCAAAACCTCTCCCGTGCGGCCCCTTTTTAGCCGCGGAGGGTCCCCGTGCTCCGGACGAGTCCCGTCCCTCGGTGCCGCGGGCAGCCTGGCCGTCTGGGCGCCCGTTTTTCCCCGGTGAAGACGTGACCCCTTCCTCCTCCTCCTCCTTCTCCTCCTCTTCCTCCTCCTCGCGGGCCGGGGCTCCGTCGGCTCGCGCGTAAGGATGCGCATTCCGCCCGGGAATCCGCCACGGTGTCGGCATCCAGGTACGTCCCCCCCGGCTCTCCGCCGAGCCCCCGCCCGGCGCTGGGGGGTCCGCAGCGGGGGGAGAGGCGCTGCCGGGGGCTGCGGGGCGGTGACCAGCCCGGAGCCGTCGGATGCCCGCGGGGGAGAACGGTGAGCGCACGGCGATGCCGGGTGGCGGCGAGCAAGCTGGTTGGAATAAAGGATTGCTAAAGACACCGACCCGGTGGGCTTCTTTCCGCTGCCAACTCTCTCCTGCTCTTGTCTCGCCCGCCCAGGCTCCCTCCGTCCCGCCAGCTCCCCCCACCCCGGTGCTGGAGCTGCTCTGAGCCCAGAAGCCCCTTCCCATCCCCAAACGGGCCTTTCCGCCTCGCTTCCTCCTCCTTCACACCGAGGAGACGTCAGGTTACAGCCTCCGCTTGAGAGGCGGCCGCAGGGGCCGGGGGGGCTGGGGCAGGACCCCCCCTCGCCGCTGGCTCCAGGAGGGATCCCGGCTCCTCTCCGGCATCGCTGTGAGCTCGGAGCGGGACGCTGGGGGGGCTGGTGCCCGCTTGCTGCTGGCTTCCCCCCGCCGCCGCCCACTCCCCAAAACATCGCCCCGTGGGCAGGGGGAGCGAGGTGGGGAGCGATGGGACGTGGAGGGGTCTTTGAGGGGCTCAGGGGGGGGCTGGCGAGCCCCGACGCCGGCGGTAGGGAGCTCGGGCAGGTGGTGGGAGGTAAGTACGGCCAGCTCGGGGTGATCCCAAACCCCTCCACTGCAATTCCCAGAGCGGACACTGCCAGGAACCCACCCAAAGCCCATCCTCATCCTCCCGGAGCCAGCCTCGTGCCTCATCCTCCTCTTCCTCCTCCTCCTCTTCCTCCCCGCAGAGCCGCTCGCGCCGGCCGCAGAGGGGCTCCCGGGGGTCCCCTCGCTGCTGCTTCCCCGGCTGCCGCTCCGCATGCCCCCGCCGCCCCCGCCCCCGCCGCCCCCCCGCCCCCCCATCGCTCCCCCCCTTCTCTCCCTCTCTCTTTGCAGAGAAGAAGCAGCAGCTGCAGCCCCCGAAATCTCGCCTGCCCGGCCCGAAGTTACGCGTGCAGAAGCGGCCGCGGGGCCCCTCCTGAGCCTCTCCATCCTCTCCATCTTTCTCAGGAACGCCGCGGCCCCGGAGCCGTGCGGGAGCACGGTGGGACCGAGCCGAGCCGTGCTGCCGGCCCCGGCAGCCTTTTGCTTGACAGAACTGGTTGTTGACCTTATTTTTAATTTTTTTTTTTTTTTTTTTTTTTTTTTTTTTTTTTTTTTTTTTTTTGTTCTAAGCACCCCTTCCCCCCCTTGGTTTTGTCATTGACCAGCTGACCTTGTTTTTTTTCCCCCCTCCCAATTTTTACCGTGTCTGTGACATTTCCTATTGATGAGTAAAGAGGGACTCCCGCGTCCTGGTCTTTCTTGTGCATCTTTGGTTGTCACTGTGTGTTTTTCTGCCTCTCCCCGTCCATCCCAGCAGCAGGTAATGGTGGCACCCATGGGTGAGCCCACGGGAGAGGAGGAGCCGTCCCGTCCCCCCGCGGGGGCCGGATCTGGAAGCGGGATGCTGGAGCTGCTTGCTGCTGGCCGGGGGCGCTTGCTTGGCTGGAGGGCAGCGGCTCGAGGCTGGGGTCCGGGGGGGCCGTCTTGGGATGGAATGCGCCGTTCCAGGCTTTCCCAGCCCGCTCAGCGATCCCTCTGCTCTCTCCCAGACAAGGATGAGTGCTCCAAGAACAACGGGGGCTGCCAGCACGAGTGCCTCAACTCCTTCGGCAGCTACGAGTGCCAGTGCCGCAGCGGCTTCGTGCTGCACGACAACAAGCACGACTGCAAGGAAGGTGGGTCCATCCTGCTCCCCATTCCCACGGGGAATCCCATATCCACGCATCCGTGACCCTCCTCGTTGTCCCGGCAGCTGGCTGTGACCACAAGGTGACGTCCGTCTCAGGGACCATCACCAGCCCCAACTGGCCCGATAAATACCCCAGTAAGAAGGAGTGCACCTGGGCCATCAGCACCACGCCGGGGCACCGCATCAAGCTGGTAGGGGTCGGGGGGTGGGTGGCACTGGGATCCCCTCCGCCGAGCCCTGGCCTCATCCATCACCTCCGCAGACCTTCTTGGAGCTGGATGTGGAGGTGCAGCAGGAATGTACCTACGACCACCTGGAGATATTTGACGGGAAGGACGCCAAGGCCCCGGCACTCGGCCGCTTCTGCGGGGCCAAGGAGCCCGAGCCCATCGTCTCCTCGGGCAACAAGATGTTCCTCAAGTTTGTGTCAGACAACTCCATCCAGAAGAAGGGATTCGAGGCCACCCACACCACAGGTACCCGCTGTGGGGCTGGGAAATGGGGCTATGGGGTGCAGGGAGAGCATGGGTGCCCCTAAACCCCGGCTTCTCCGGCAGTGTGCGGGGGCCAGGTGCATGCTGAGGTGAAGACCAAGGACTTATATTCCCACGCACAATTTGGGGACAACAACTATCCGGGGGGCTCGGACTGCGAGTGGGTGATCATGGCCGAGGAGGGTTTCGGCGTGGAGCTCATCTTCCAGACCTTCGAGATCGAGGAGGAGGCCGACTGTGGATACGACTACATGGAGCTCTTCGACGGCTACGACGGGACGGCCCCGCGCCTCGGCCGCTTCTGCGGCTCCGGGGTGAGCTGGGGATGGAGGGGGATGTGGGGTGGGGTGGGTTGGGGGGTGAGGAGTGAGGGTGCACAGTGATGGATGAGGCTGACTGCTGAGAAATGCCCGTGGGAATTTGCGGTGGTGCGATGATTTCCACCCTCCACATTGCAAATATTCCCGCCCACAATGCGCACGCACCCCGGGGATGCTCGTGGATCTGAGCACCCCCTCCCTCACCCCGACAGCCCCCCGAGGAGGTCTACTCGGCCGGAGACTCGGTGATGATCCGCTTCCACTCGGATGACACCATCAACAAGAAGGGTTTCCACCTTCGCTACACCAGCACCAAGTTCCAGGACACGCTGCACACGAGGAAATGAGGGCCGGGGGTCCCGGCCCCGCCGCGGGCAGGGGAGGAGGAGGAGGAGGAGAAGGATGAGGAGAAAGAGGAGGAGGAGGGCAGGGAGGACGGCGGGGAGCGCTGCCCCGCACAGACTGCACGGAGGAGGAGCACACAGCCAACCTCAGCACTCAAGACACGCTCGCACGGGGCCCCGGGGCTCGGGCGCCCACGGCACGGGGGGCACAGGGGGGGGTCCCCGCTGGCAGCCGCCCACCCCGGTGCTGGGGGGGGCCGAGCGGGACCCGCTGCCCTCCCCTGCCCCGGCCAAAGCTCTGAATGTACAAACCAGTAACCGGGAAGAGCCCAACACACACAAGGTGCTGTCTCTCTCTTGTACCTATGAAATAAATACCCTTGTACTTGGAGCGGGGGCAGCCCCGGCCTCTTTGCTTCCAACCCAGCAAAACAGCATCCAAAATGGGGCTGGACTGGGGGGGAAAAGCACCCAGGAGCCTGCACGGACCCCAGTCCTCAGGGAGGACCCCCATCCTTGGGGTTCTGATGGAGCAGAGCCAGGAGTTCCAACCAAGGGGCAGCCAGACCATCTCCCGGTGACAGTGGGTCCTGTGATGGGTGGTGGGCTCGGAGCCCTCTGCCCCCCAGGACTCTGCAGGTGGGTTCTGTCCCCACACCTTTATTTTGAGGTGTCTCTGAGCCAGAAGAGCACCCGCCGTGGGGTGGGTGGGTGCCACGTGCTGCGCCCACCGCGTGCTCCAGTGCGTCCCCGCGCCGGCGCTGGCAGATGGCGGGTGGGCTGTGACACGGCCCCCGCGCCCACCGCGTGCTCCCGCGTGCCTCGACCCCTCCTGCATCCCGTGCTCGCTGCTGGTGAGGCGGGGAGGCTCCGCTTGCCTGTTGGTGCCAGGGCTGGGATGCTCCGCATGGCCTGTGCCCGGACAGAACCGGGATGGGCACCGGGGTTTTTCATCCAGAGGGGTTTTCGGTCTCCATGATGAAAAGGGGGTGCCGAATTCGGGGAGCTTTTCAATGACAGGATGAGGAGCGATGGCCAGAAACAAAAACACGAGTTCCACCTCAACATGAGGAAGAACTTTACATGGAGGGTGTCGGAACACTGGGACAGCCCCAGGGAAGGGTGGAGTCTCCCTCTCCGGCGACATTCCAAACCCACTTGGATGTGCTCCTGTGTCACCTGATGCAGGTGACCCTGCCTGGGCAGGCGGGATGCACCCGGTGATCTCCAGAAAGGCCCTTCCAGCCTGAACTTTTCGGAGAGCTGGCGAGGGCAGGAGGGTGCTCGTAATTCTCTGCGCCACCTTGTCCCCTCCCAGTCCCACCCCTCCTTCCCCTGAGCTGGATCGGTGCGGGGGGCGGGGGATGCTGAGCCACTTCTTGGGGTCCCGTGGGGGACAGAGGCGCGTGACACGGCCGGTGGCGACCGCACAGAGTTTATTGAAACACCTCCAGCACAGCACAGGGATGCTCGGGGACAGGGGAGCCGGTTGTTGTACAGCGTGCAGGGGGTACACAGAGACGGGGGGCGGGCACCCCGGGGGGGCCGCACGCAAGCGCCATGCTGCCGACGGCTCATGCGGGGGGCGGCGGGTTGGGGGGCACGGGGAGGGGGGGGGTTCAGATCCGTTCCCCCTTTCCCCGGCTCCTCCGGCTGCCTCCGGGGCCGCGGGGCCGGGGATTGGGGCGGTGCAGGATGGCAGAGCAGAGAGGGACAGGACACGGGGGCACGCCCGGGGTCCCCCACACCGCAGGTCCCTGTCTGAGCACCCCCCGTCCCCGGGAACAGTTCAAAACCGGGGGGTGCTTCCAACATCTCCCTGAACCCCCTGGAGTAGCCGGGGAGCCCCAGTCCCGGTTGGCAGGGCCGGGGCTCCCTGGGAGCTGCGTGAACCTGGGGCGGGGGGGACGCGGGGGACACCGGAGGGGAAGGGGGTCCCGCAGCGGCTGAGCGGAGCAGGGCAGAGCGCGGGGCTCACGCCAGCGAGGATGCTGCTGGTCGGCCAGTCCAGGAGATGAAGGCTTCCTCCCTCGGGGCGCACAGCGGCGCGGGCTCTGCCTCCTTGCTGGGCGAGCGTCCCTCCGGCTCCTTCCTCGGAGCACCGCCCGGGTCCCCCGCGCCCACCCGTGCCCTCCACCCACCAGCGTCCGTGGGAGAAGCCCCCGCGGCGGGCGCCCGTCCCCCTGCCCGGCCCTGCCCGCGTCCCGCCCTTAACGCCCCACGCTGATGTTGCACGTCTTGCAGCTGGGGTCCTTTTTGGCGTTGGCGGTGGAGAGGCTCATGAGCTGGTGGCCGCTGATCTCCCCCAGCACGCCGAGGCTCAGGTCCACCGGCTCCGTGTAAATGACCTCCAGGATGCTGTCCTGGGCGTGGCGGTACACCAGCTCGCCCTCCTCCACGCAGCACGTCAGGAACTTGTTGGAGGAAATGTCCAGCTGGGGAAGGCGCTCCCGGCAGAAGAGATCCCCGGAGGAGCCCTTGGGCGCCAGGACCAGCACGACGTAGTGGTAGGCGGTGTACATGCAGTAGAAGTCCGCGAAGTAGAGGTTGGTGTTGGGGTTGAAGAGGCGCTGGGCCGGGATTTGGAAGCGGTACCGGCCGTAGGGCGAGTCCTGGGGGGGCTGCCCGGTGTTGAACTCGGTGTTGCAGCTGAAGAAGATGCCGTGCAGCATCCCGCTGGTGGGCGAGCCGTGGCTCCCGCTGTTGTCCTTCAGCGACGGCTTCATCACGTTCCCGCAGTGCATCCTGCCACGAGGAGGAGGAGGAGGAGGAGGAGGAGGAGGAGGAGGGACACACAGACAG
This sequence comes from Corvus hawaiiensis, assembly GCF_020740725.1. Taxonomy (NCBI): domain Eukaryota; kingdom Metazoa; phylum Chordata; class Aves; order Passeriformes; family Corvidae; genus Corvus; species Corvus hawaiiensis. Next base: position 2,040,494 of record NC_063239.1, on the reverse strand, counting down.
GAACAGGAAGGGTCAGGGAATGCGCCCTGGGAGAGGGGAGCGTGGGGAATGGGGCTGGGGGTACCTGACGTGCTGGAAATACTCCTTGTGCTGGTTGCGGTAGAAGACGGAGAAGCGAAGCATGCGGCCGGCGATCAGCTCCGCTTTCTCCTGCAGCTGGGCCAGGTGCTCCTTGGCGTAGTCTGGGGACAGGCACGGGGACATCAGGGCGTCTCCATCCCCCTCCAGCAGCCCATCCCTGCCCGCAGCTCCCCGCACCTCCTGCCTCCCACTCAGCAGCTGCCGCTCCAACCGGCCCGGCTTGTGCCAGCTCCCGGCATCGCCCCCGTCCTCCTCCGGGCTCCCGGCTCCCAGCGTTTCCCCCATCGTCCCCGAATTGGCCCTATCCTCTCTCCCGGCTCGTGGCTCCCGACATCATCCCCGATCTCCCTCGTGGCTCCCAGCACTGACCCCCTCTTCCTCCCAGCTGCTGGGATCGCCCCTGTTCTCCCTCCCTGCTCCCAACTCCAGGCATCATCCCCGTCCTCCCTGCGGGCTCACAGCTCTGGGCATTGCCCCTGTCCGCCTCATCCTCCCGGCTCCAAGTGTTCCCCCGTCACCCCGCCCGGCTCCCGCCTCCCAGGATCGCCCCCATCCTCCTCTCAGCTCCCGGGATCGTCCCTATCCCCCGTCCCAGCTCCTGACTCCAGGCATCAATCCCGTCCTCCCTCCCGGCTCCCGGCATCGCCCCCGTCCTCCTCGCAGCTCCCGGCTCCTGGGATCGCCCCCATCCTCCCTCCGGGCTCCCGGGAACGCCCCCACCGTCCCTCCCGGCTCCGGGCCGCCCCGGTGCCGCTCACCCCCGGTGCAGAACTCCACGGTCTCGCTCCAGCCGGACACCAGGTACTCGCCGTCGCTCTGTTTCACCGCCGTCTGCACGGCCACGCTGTACTCGGTGCGGGGGCTCAGGAACCAGTGGCCTCGCACCGTCATGGGCAGCGGCACCGCCTTGGCCACCAGTTTGGTGGGGACATCCTGTGCCGAGGGGTGAGGGTCAGGCGGGACAGCATCCCACCCCCGCCCTGCACCCCTGCCCCGCGCCGGGGGGATGCTGCCGGGCACCACACACCCCAAAATATCCACTGAGACCCCCCAAAACACCGTGGTGGCACATCTCGGGCTGCCCCCACCCCCCCGCTCTGTCCCTACAGTGCTGCCCCGTCCCTGTCCCCAAACGTGTCCCTGCTGCGATGGGGACACAGGCTCCCCAAGGGCAGGGGCGGTGGTCTCGGGGACCCCCCGCTCCCGGTGGCATCTCGCGGTGTCAATAGGCCACGGAGCAGCTCCGCAGTGCAGAGCCGTTTCTGTGGCAACGGCGGATGCTGAAGTCGGGAGATAGAGGGGAAAAAAATATCCCACCCCCCACCCCCCCACCCCTTATTATTGGGGAGGAGAGAAAAAAAATAATGTTAAACATTAAATAGCATCACCGTGGCAACGGCGCTGCTAAAAACGGCCCGAATTAGTGACTCGCAGCACGGGGAGGGGGAGCAGGAGCGGCTCAGCTCCCCCGCGGGGGCTCAGCGGGGTCCGTCACCCTCCGATCCCCATCCCAGTCCCCTCCGCCAGCGTGTCCCGTGAGGGGAATGACCCAAATTCAGCACTAGAGAGGGCTAAAAGCCAGTTCCTCCCTCCCAACGCCGTCTCCTCTCCGCGGGCAGGGGGTCCCGCGTCCTCCCCCGGCTCACCCGGTGCTTGAACTTGTTGGAATTCTTGTTCTCCTTCTTGTTGAGGTCGATGAAGTAGTGGGTGACCCTCTCCAGGTCCCCCTTCTCCATAGCCCAGGAGATGCGGAAGGAATCGCAGGTGATGTTGTTGATCTCGATGTTTTTGGGGGTGGAGAGCAGCTCCATGGCCGGAGGGGCTGAGCTCCTGCGGGCACAGCGCGGGTTTGGGGGTGCCGAGCCCCCTCTCGCTGCCCACGTCGGCAGCTGCCAAGGCCGCCCGCGGCGGAGCAGATGGCACCGAGGTGGAAAAGCGGCCGGGAGCCAGGAATAGGCAGCGCAGGCAGGAGCAGGCAGCGGGACGCCGGGAACAAGCCCGGTCGGGTGCGGGGGCCCCGGCCGCTCCCCCGGGTGCCGCGGGGCCCCGGCGCGACGCCAGAAGGTGTTTCGGGGTTTGCTCAACACCGGGTGGGGAAAGAAAAACACGGGGAGAGCCGAGGGAGTTGCTGGGAGAGGGGAGGGTTGGACGCAGGCACTGGAAAAGCTGGATCCGCCTTTGCCCCGGCCCGTGCCTCAGTTTCCCTGCGCCCCAGGAAGGCGCTCTGGGGAGTGGGCGATGCTCGCCGAGAGGGGACACAGAGTCACAGCCACGGCACGGGAATGGGGGGTGCTCCGAGGGGGGCTGGAGGGGGCGGGTGCCCCCCACCTTGCAGCCCAGCACGCTGGGCTTGTGCGGGGGCAGCCGTGGCACCGCGGGGCTGCCAACGTGCCACCGCCCCCCCTCCGGGTGCCCACGGCCACCCACGCCGGGCTCAGCCGTGTGTGTCCCTGTCACTCGGCACCCACGGCCACCCACAGCCACCCACGGCCACGTGTGTCCCCCCCCATCTGCGCAGACCCCCAGCCCCCCCACCCTTGCACCTCCAGGCACCCCAAAGCCGCTGCCACCCCGCACGTCCTCCTCGCCAAAGCCCTCGGGCACGGCAGAAGGTCACCGCGCCGGGGACAAGGTGCCACCTCGCTGCCCCATTCCCGTGCCCGGCGGTGGCGCAGGAATTCTGCACCGGGATTGCTCCAGCTGGATCGTGTCACCGTGTCCCCGTGTCCCCAACACCTCATGCCCGCTAGAAGCCCTCAAGCCGTGCCGTAGCCCCCCTTCCGTGCCCCCCCGAGCATCCCTCAGCGATGCCATTGGGATGTTGTCCCAACGCCACCGGGATTTGGTGGCTGCTCCGGTGTCACGGTACCGGTGAGGCCCTTACCTGGCCGTGCCGGGGGGCTGCCGGGATGCGCGGGGATGCCGGTGGAGTGGCAGGGTAGGAGAAGGGAAGGGAAGGCAGGACAGAGAGCCCCGGCGGGGCTGATCCAAGCGGGAAGGACGGAGGATGCCGGTGGGATCGCGGTGGTACCCGGCGATGCCGCGTCGCTGCCTGCGGCTGATGCGACTGGGATCCTCCCAGCCAGCTCGGAAATAGCAAACACCCTCCAGAGGAGGGAGAGGAGAGGAAAAAAAAAAAAAAAAAAAAAAGGGGGAAAAATAGATATCCAAGGAGCTGGGAGAGAAGGGGGAGGAAGGAAAAACCTCCCGGTTCTGCCAATGGGATGGAGGGATGCGTGCGGCGTCAGGTGATGGAGGCAGAGTGGGATGTGGGCGCAGATTGGGGGTGGGTGGTGGGCAGGTTCTGCCTGTTCCCCCCATTTTTGGGGCCGGGAGGGGGTGTCCCGGTTGTGCCGCTTGCGGCACAACCGGGACACCCCCTCCCGGCCCCAAAAATGGGATGGATGAGGTGCGTGGGAATGCTGGTACCCGCACAGGACCCCCGCGGGAATGGGGGTGCAAAGCCCAAGGTGGGGGGGTACTTGTTCTTTTGCACGTAGCGAACACCCTTTTTGGAGGGACAAAGCTTTTCTGAGGTGAACGGCTGGCGGAGCACCCCAAAATCCTCATTGCCCCCCAAATTTTTGCAGAGGGGAGGCGGGTGTTGGTGCCCACGCATGAACCCTCCCGGTGGGGGTGCCGGCTGGCTGTGGAGCTGTAAAGGACCATGAGGAGGTGTTTGCATTGCAGGAAGCCCGTGAGGGTGTGAAATGAAGGACTGAGTGACCCCCCCCCCCAAAAAAAATCTCCCCTCAGCGCTGCCCGGTCCGGAGAACAGGGCACTGCCCATCACAAAGATGGCGCCGCCGCCTTCACACGGAGTCGGGCAATGCCAACCACAAAGATGGCGGCGCATTGGCAACACCGCCGTGCCCTCAGCAAAGATGGCGGCGGCAGCGTCGCCCCGGGAAGGGCGCGCCGTGCGTCGCGCATGCGCAGTGGGGGTGGCGAGCCCGTGGCTGCCCGGGCAGGGTAAGGGGCGGCGTGGCGGGGGCGGGGGGAAGATTTTTGGGGAGTCGAGGGGGTCCTGGGGGGTGCGAGGAGAGGGGTGAGAGCCCTGGGGAGCGGAGGGAGAGTGCGTCCTCTTTGGGGGTGTATTGGGGGGTGAGATTGCTGGGGAGAGGGGTGAGAGGGGGTAAAGGGGGACGAGGAGGGGGCTGAGACCCCTGGGGAGGGGGCGCAGGGGGGTCCTGCGGGGCTGAGGCCCATGAGGAGGGGGCTGCGAGTGGGCTCTGGGGGGGTGTGAGTGGGTAATGGGGGTCTGAGCCCCTGGGGAGTGGGGGCAAGGGGGTTCTGGGGGGAACGAAGGGATTGAGAGCCTTTTGTGAAGGGGGAGCGGGGAGATCGCGGGGTCTGAGACCCCTGAGGAGGGGGGGACAAGTTGTTCCTTTTTGGGGGTGCACGGGGGGGTTGAGAAAGCTGGGGAGGGGGTCCTGGGGGCTGCAGGGGGGACACGACCCCCCCTGGGTAAGGGGGCTTCTCGTGGACCCTATTTAGGGGCGCAGGGGGGTGGTTCATTATTGGGGGGGGTGTATGGCTGAGCCCTGTTTGGGGCTGCAGGACCCCCCTGAGCCCCCCTGCGTGTCCCTGACCGTGTCCCCTCCCCGCAGGATGGCCGAGGGGGGCTCTGGCAGCTCGGGCTCCCCGGGCAGCCTCCGGCCGGGGCTGCCGGGGGCTCGGGGGGTGCTGGGCAGACGCCCCGCAGCCCCCGCCCTCAGCCCGGGCCGCCTGCCCTCCATCCGCTCCCGAGACCTCACCCTGGGCGGCGTCAAGAAGGTGAGACCCCCCTTCCCCACATTGGGGTCACCCAATGTGCTGCCCCAGCGGGGCTTTGGGGACCCCGGGCTGGGGGTTTTGGGGTGTGGAGGAGTTGGTTTGTGGGGCTGGTCCCGGCTCGTGGCGTGACTTTGGTCCCTCTCCTTCTGTGTCCCACAGAAAACCTTCACCCCCAACATCATCGGCAGGAAGATCAAGGAGGAGTGAGTGGCCTTGGAATTGTTTCCAGAGGGGACAGGGGTGGATTTGCCAGCAGGGGGGTTCCCTGTGGGTAAAAAGAGGGGCACAGGGATGATTTGGGGTCTGGAGCATCTGTCCAAGGAGGAGAGACTGGGGAGCTGGGCCTGGTTGGTCTAGAGAAGGGAGGAGTGAGAGGAGACCCCATTGATCCATAGGAATATCCCAAATATCCATAGAAATATCCCCGATATTCATGGAAATATCCCAAATGTCCATAGAAATATGCCAAATATCCATGGAAATATCCCAGATATCCCTATAAATATCTCAAATATCCATGGAAATATCCCAAATATCCATGGAAATATCCCAGATATCCATGGAAATATCCCAGATATCCCTATAAATATCCCAAATATCCATGGAAATATGCCAAATATCCATGGAAATATCCCAGATATCCATGGAAATATCCCAGATATCCCTATAAATATCCCAAATATCCATGGGAATACCTCAAATATCCATGGAAATATCTCAGATATCTATAGAAATATCCCAAATATCCATGGAAATATCCCAAATATCCATGGAAATATCTCAAATATTCATGGAAATATCCCAGATATCCATAGAAATATCCCAAATACCTATGGAAATATCCCAAATATCCATACAAACATCTCTGGGTGATGTCCAGAGGTCCCTTCCAAGAACACCCATGTCCTGGGAGGGGCTCGGGGCAGGCCTGGGGGTGACGTGCCCCCTGCGTGCCCCGCAGGCCCCGCGAGGATGTGTCCGTCAAGAAGGAGAAGAAGGAGCGGGAGCGGCAGCGGGATGGGCACGGCCGGGGCCGGGGCCGGCCCGAGGTCATCCAGTCCCACTCCATCTTCGAGCAGGGCCCTGCTGAAATGATGAAGAAGAAAGGTAAGGGCAGCTCCCCTCTGGGTTTTTTTGGGGATGGGGGGGGTCCCACCGGCTCGGGGTGACCCGGGACTGCTCCTCTGTCCCCCCCCCAGCAGGCTCCTGGGACAAGACCGTGGACATGTCCGACTTCGGCCCTTCGCACATCATCAACATCAAGAAGGAGAAGCGGGAGACGGACGAGGAGACGAAGCAGATCCTGCGGATGCTGCAGAAGGACGATGTCAGTGGGCATGGAGGGGGTGGCTTTGGTGCCACCAAGGTGGTGCTGAGTGTCCCCTGTGCTGTCCCCACAGTTCCTGGACGACCCGGGGCTGAAGAACGACATCCGGAACAAGCCGGTGCAGCTGCCCCTGGCCCACTCGGGGTGGCTCTTCAAGGAGGAAGCGGCGGAGCAGGAGGACACCCAGCCGTGGCTCCCTGTATCCAAGGAGGAGAAGATGGAGCTGGACCCACCGGCGGTGAAAGGTGGGCTGGGATGAGGGGGACACAGCGGGGACAAGCTGGGGGTGTCCCTGTTTGCCCCGTGCCCACGCAGCCCCTCTGCAGTGAAGGAAGAGCCGCGTGAGGAGGATCCCAAGGCGGCGCAGCCCAAGGGCCCCCCCGGATTCCCGCGGGATGTGTCGGCGGCCGAGCTGCTGCAGCAGCTGAGCCTGGCGGCCGAGGAGGAGCTGGTGTTCCTGCAGCTGCCCGACACCCTGCCCGGCCAGCCCCCCACCCACGACTCCAAACCCATCAAATCCGAGCTGCACAACGAGGACGGGCAGGTGGTGGTGGTGAAGCAGGAGAAGAGCCAGGTAGGGGCTCGGTGGGGGTGTCCCCTCATCCCTGGGTGTGAGCCCTCTCCTCCTGTGGTGTCATCTCCCCCAAGCGCATGAGGATGTCCCCCCATCCCGTAGTGTCCTTTCCACCCCATCCCGTAGTGTCCCCCTGGCGTCATGTTCCTCCCTGGTTCATTATCCCCCGCATCCCGTGCTGTCCTTTCCCTCGCATCCCGTGATGTCTCCCCCTCATCCCACGGCGTCATCTTCCCCAGTCCCATGGTGACTTCCCGCCTATCCCATGATGTGCCCCCCCATCCCATGGCATCATCCCCCCCATCCTGTGGTGTCCTTTCCCCTCCAATCCTGTGCTGTCCCCCCCATCCCATGGTGCTGTCCCCCCATCCTGTGGTGCAATCCCAATCCCATGGTGCGATCCCAATCCCGTGGTGTGATCCCAACCCTGCAGTGTGATCCCAATCCTGTGATGTGATCCCAATCCCATGATGTGATCCCAATCCTGTGATGTGATCCCAATCCTGTGATGTGATCCCAACCCTGTGGTGTGATTCCAATCCTGTGGTGCGATCCCAATCCCATGATGTGATCCCAATCCTGTGATGTGATCCCAACACCATGGTATGATCCCAATCCTGTGATGTGATCCCAACCCTGTGGTGTCATCCCAATCCTGTGATGTGATCCCCATCCCGTGGTATGATCCCCATCCTGTGGTGTGATCCCAATCCCGTGGTGTGATCCCAACCCCGTGGTGTGATCCCAATCCCATGGTGCGATCCCAATCCCGTGGTGTGATCCCAACCCTGCGGTGTGATCCCAACCCTGCGGTGTGATCCCAATCCTGCGGTGCGATCCCAATCCCATGATGTGATCCCAATCCTGTGATGTGATCCCAACCCCGTGGTATGATCCCCATCCTGTGGTGTGATCCCAATCCCATGGTGTGATCCCAATCCCGTGGTGTGATCCCAATCCCGTGGTGTGCTCTCAATCCTGTGATGTCATCCCAATCCTGTGGTGTGATCCCCATCCCGTGGTGTGATCCCAATCCCATGGTGTGATCCCAATCCTGTGATGTGATCCCCATCCCGGGGTATGATCCCCATCCTGTGGTGTGATCCCAATCCCATGGTGTGATCCCAATCCCGTGGTGTGATCCCAATCCCGTGGTGTGATCTCAATCCTGTGATGTCATCCCAATCCTGTGGTGTCATCCCAATCCTGTGATGTGATCCCAATCCCATGGTGTGATCCCAATCCCGTGATGTGATCCCAATCCTGTGATGCATTCCAACCCTGTGGTGTCATCCCAACCCTGCGGTGCGATCCCAACCCCGCTGTGCCCACGGCAGGAGGCGAAGCAGGCGGAGAACACCTGCACCCTGGCCGACCTCCCCGAGGGGCAGGTGGGGAAACTGCTCATCCGAAAGTCGGGAAAGGTGCAGCTGGTGCTGGGCAAGGTGACCCTGGATGTGACCATGGGCACCCCCTGCTCCTTCCTACAGGTATCGGGGGGACACTGCCACCCAATTTTGGGGGGTTTCACCCCAAAATAACCCCTGGGCAGCCCTTCCCTGGGACAGCGGTGGGGAAGGGTCCTGCTGGTGGCCCTCTGGGACCCTTTTCCCAGGGATTCCCATGGGATCAGGCTGCTCACGGGTGTTCCTCCCCCATGGGACAGGAGCTGGTGTCCGTCGGCATCGGGGACAACCGGACGGGCGAGATGATTGTGCTGGGCCACGTGCGGCACAAGCTGGTCTGCTCCCCGGATTTCGAGGCTCTCCTGGAGCACCGGCACCGGTAGCCAAGGAGGTCCCGGTCCCCCAGCCCCCGGGGACGGACCCTCAGCCCCTCCAGATGTGCCTTTGGGGCGTGGGGAGGGGGCTCGTGCAGGTGTGGGCACAGAGCCAGCTCCCGCCTCCTCCCAGCCCTGCGGGGGGGTCCGGCTGTGCCCCCCAATCCGGCGGCTTCCCCCCAGTGCCAAACGGGGATCTCTGGATGTGTGGGAGCGTGGGGTGTCCGCCAGCTCTGAGGACACGCTAGTGGGAGCAGGACACGCGTCCTGGAGGAGAAACCTGGAATAAAACCTCTTTTCCCCCTGCGTGGGGCTGCTCCGTCTTGTTCTGTCACCTCTGCTGAGCCCTGCAAGGCCTCGGGGTCCCTGGGCACGGCTGCAGCAGGTGGGGGGCAGTGGGTGACCCCCACCCCATCCCCATGGCAGGAGCCTGAGTGTCCTGGGGGGTGAGGAATGGCCTGGGCAGGGAGCAGGAATGGGGGACACCAACTACCTGGGCAGGGCTGGGGCTGCACTTGCCCCTCTCATGGTGATCTCCCACCCCATCCCATCTTAAATCCCGCTGTTCCCACCCCATCCCATCTTAAATCCCACCCCCCCCCCCATATCCGACTTTACCCTTCCAATTCCATATTATCCCCCGCTCCTGCCTCATCCCATCTCGTCCTCCCCATCCCATCTTACCCCCACCTCCCTGTCCCGTTTTACCCCCTCAATTCCATTTTACCCCTCTCCTACCCCATTCCAGCCCACCTCCCTCCCACCCCATCCCCTTTAACCCCCCAAATTCCACCTTAGCGCTCTCCTGCCCATCCCACATTACCCCCGTTTCCACCCCATCCCATATTTCCCCCAATCCCATATTTCCTCCCCAATCCCATATTTCCCCCAATCCCATATTTCCCCCAATCCCATATTTCCCTCCTAATCCCATATTTCCCCCCCAATCCCATATTATCCCCCCCAATCCCATATTTCCCCCAATCCCATATTATCCCCCCCAATCCCATATTTCCCCCAATCCCATATTATCCCCCCCAATCCCATATTATCCCCCCAATCCCATATTTCCCCCCAATCCCATATTATCCCCCCCAATCCCCTATTTCCCCCAATCCCATATTATCCCCCCAATCCCATATTTCCCCCAATCCCATATTATCCCCCCCAATCCCATATTTCCCCCAATCCCATATTTCCCCCAATCCCATATTTCCCCCCAATCCCGTATTATCCCCCCAATCCTATATTATCCCCCCCAATCCCATATTATCCCCCCAATCTCATATTATCCCCCCCAATCCCATATTATCCCCCCCATCCCATATTTCCCTCCCAATCTCATATTATCCCCCCAATCCCATATTATCCCCCCCAATCCCATATTATCCCCCCCAATCCCATATTATCCCCCCAATCCCATATTTCCCCCTCAATCCCATATTATCCCCCCCAATCCCATATTTCCCCCTCAATCCCATATTATCCCCCCAATCCCATATTTCCCCCAATCCCATATTATCCCCCCCAATCCCATATTATCCCCCCAATCCCATATTTCCCTCCCAATCCCATATTTCCCCCTCAATCCCATATTATCCCCCCAATCCCATATTTCCCCCCCAATCCCATATTATCCCCCTAATCCCATATTTCCCCCCAATCCCATTATCCCCCCCAATCCCATATTTCCCCCAATCTCATATTTCCCCCAATCCCATATTATCCCCCCAATCCCATATTATCCCCCCCAATCCCATATTATCCCCCCCAATCCCATATTTCCCCCAATCCCATATTATCCCCCCAATCCCATATTTCCCCCAATCCCATATTATCCCCCCCAATCCCATATTATCCCCCCAATCCCATATTTCCCCCAATCCCATATTATCCCCCCCAATCCCATATTATCCCCCCCAATCCCATATTATCCCCCCAATCCCATATTTCCCCCCCAATCCCATATTTCCCCCAATCCCATATTTCCCTCCCAATCCCATATTTCCCCCTCAATCCCATATTATCCCCCCAATCCCATATTTCCCCCCAATCCCATATTTCCCCCTAATCCCATATTTCCCCCAATCCCATATTATCCCCCCCAATCCCATATTATCCCCCCAATCCCATATTTCCCTCCCAATCCCATATTTCCCCCTAATCCCATATTTCCCCCAATCCCATATTATCCCCCCCAATCCCATATTATCCCCCCAATCCCATATTATCCCCCCCAATCCCATATTATCCCCCCAATCCCATATTTCCCCCCCACCCCGCCCCCATCGCAGCTCCCCTTCCTCCCGCCACGCCCACGCCCTATTTTGCATAACCACGCCCCCTTTCATTTGGCCACGCCCCCTTTTCCCGCCCCCGCCCTTTCCTCGTGCGCTGCCCTCAGCGCCGCCGCTGCGGGGGGGAATGGGGGCGTGTCCTTCGGGCGGACCAATCAGCGCCGCGCTCGCGGGTGGGCGGGGCCGCGCGTGCGCTCTGGGCGGCGGCGGCGGCGTGGCCGCGGCTCCGTGCGCGCCTCGACGGGGCGGACATGGACCCGCCGCGGCCTTTCCGCCCGCCCAGGCCCGGCCCCGGCCCCGGCCCCGGCCCCGGCCCCGGCCCCGGCCCCACCGCCCCCATGGCGCGGGGGTTCCGCGGGCTCGCGGGCTTCTCCCCTCGCCTGCCTTCGCCCGCCTCCGGCGAGCCCCGACCCGCGCCGTCGCCGTTCCCGGCGCTGTTCCGCGGGCTGGGCCTGGGCGAGCGGGCTCGGGAGAGGCCCCTCGGTAGGTGCCGGTGGTGAGGGGGGTGGAAGGGGCCAGCCGAGCCCCGTTCCTCCGCTGACGGTGCCGCTGCTCCCGCAGGCCGGGGCGGCGCTGGCGATGGGAGGGCTCTGGCTCCGCCCGGCCCGGAGCAGCCGCAGCAGCAGCAGCAGGAGGACACGGGGGCAGCGCTGGCGGCGCTCCCCACGCGCGGGCAGTGAGTCCCCCACACCCCTAAACCCCTAAACCGTCAGTGCCGTCCTCCCCCGGGTCCTCCTGTCCCGCTCCATCTTCCCTGTCCCTCCTGTCCCCTTCTGTCTTCTGCCCCCATTCCTTATCCCGTTCCATCCCCTCTCTCCCCCCATGCCCCATATATCCGCTCTGGTCCCTTATTCCCTCTGTCTTCCCCATCTCCTCTGTCCCTCTTATCCCTCTATCCCCAAAATTGGGTGTTTTGAGTCCCACCCCCCCAGGCTGCTGGGGGGTGGGAGCAGAGGGTCCACCCGCACAGCAGGGGGATTTCGGGGTCACCACTGGGGGTTTGCAGCCAGGCCACCCCCAGCGTGTGCCAGGGCTCACCCCAGCCCCCCCCCGGGGACTCAGGATCCTGTGGAAAGGCAGAGGGGACGCGCTGCCCACCCAGCCTGGAAGAGCCGCCGCTGTGCCCGCCCTGTGCCCACCCAGCCCCCGGCCCTGCCTGTTGCCCACGCCCACCCCGGAGACCCCCCCGGCTGCTGCCAGGCCGTAAGTGATGGCCCCAGCCCCGGGATTTGGGGTGCAGGTGCTGCTGGGTCAGTGCTGAGCCCCTGTCCCTCGCAGGCCGCAGGGGACGAAGCCGGTGCCGAAGGGAGCTGCCGTCCCCGTGGGGCTGAACTTTGTCAAGATCCACTGCCAGAACGAAGCTGTCTACCAGTACCACGTTACCTTCAGGTGATAATGGGGGTTCAGGGTCTCCCACAGCCCCTCGAGGCTGGGGTGTGCCCAGGCAGAGCCCTGCGTGTCCTTCCTGCTTCTGTGAGGTGGAACAGCCACAGTACAACAAAGAGCTCTGGGTTTTCCCCTTCAAGGGGGATTTTGAGGGGGGATGAGTGAGGTCTGGGGTGGGCAGAAGAGGGAGAAAAGCCGCTGTGTGCCCCCAGCCCCGAGGTGGAGTGCAGGGCTGCCCGCATTGCCATGCTGAAGGAGCAGCGCGCTGTGACCGGGGACGTGATGGCCTTCGACGGCTCCATCCTCTTCCTGCCCGTGCAGATCCCCAAGGTAAGGGGTGGGGGGCTCTCACCCAGTTTGGGGGTATAGGGGTGCCCCTGTTTTGGGTGGGAGATCCCCCTCTGGCCCTGCCAAAGGTCAGCCTGAAGGCTCAGAGGAAGAGCGACGGGGAGGAGATTTCCATCAACATCCAGATGACCAAGATCCTGGAGCCCAGCTCGGATCTCTGCGTCCCCTTTTACAACGTGATTTTCCGCAGGTGAGAGACCACAGAGACCCTTCCTGAGCTCCGAGGAGGAGACCCCTTTCCTCCTCCTCCCTGCCGATCCTCATCCAGTCCTACTTTCCCTGCTTTTCCTTGCTTAGGGTGATGAAAATCCTAAACATGAGCCTGGTTGGGAGACATTTCTTTGAGCCTGCCCAGGCCACCACCCTGCAGAAGCACAGGTGGGTGCTGGCACCTTCCTTCCCACAGGATCATCACTGTTTCCGTGGCAACCTGGGAATTGGGAAGTTTTCCCAGGTCAGCTCTGGTCAGGCTGACTATGGAGCGAAGTTGGGAGCTGGGAAATGAATCCCTGAGTTTTGGGTGATTCCAAATTTCCCTCTCCAAAACTCCCTGGATTTTCGGCTGCTCCGGCTTAACCCAGGCCGCTTTCCCTCCGGACACAGCCTCCACATCTGGCCGGGCTACGCCGTCAGCATCCGCAGGAAGGACGGGGGGCTCTTCCTCATGGTGGACGCCATCCACAAGATCATCCGCAGCGAGTCCGTCCTGAGCATGATGTGAGAAAAGCGGGAAGAAGCCCCAAAAGCTTCGGGGACGAGGGCGCTGCGAAAGGCGCTTTGTTTTCGGGGTAGCACGGGCAAGGAGCATCCCACGAGCCTCTCCCCTCTCCCCAGGCAAACCATCCATGCCCAGTGCCAGAGAACGTTCCAGGACGAGTGCATCAAGCAGCTGGTGGGGAGCGTGGTCATGACCCGCTACAACAACCGCACCTATCGCGTGGACGACATCGACTGGGACAAGACCCCCAAGGACACGTTCACCCTGGCCAGCGGCCAGGAGATCACCTTCGTGGAGTACTACAGGTGAGGGGGAGCTGCTGGATCATCCCGTGGGAATGGGAAGGGCTCCACGCCCGGTGGGGCAGCGGGAGCAGGGAGGTTTCGCTGGCCACGGCAGAGGGTTGGGAGTGAGTGTTTTACAAGATCCAAACCCAGATTCCAGGGTTGTGTGATGGTGCTGTTTTTCCAGCAAGACCTACGGGATCACCATCAGGGAACTGGACCAGCCGCTGCTCGTCCACAAACCCAAGGAGAAACAGATGCCGGAGGGGAAGGTGAGCCGGGCACGGAGATCCACGGGCTGCTCCGGGCTCCTGCAGCCCCTGGGGAGAGCAGGGATTCCCAGATTCCCAGCCCCTGGAATGCTGACGGTGCCTGTCCCTCCCTGCAGCGCAAGCTGGAGATGGTGCTGCTCGTGCCGGAGCTCACCTTCCTCACCGGGCTCTCCGACCTCCGGAACAACAGCCGGACGCTCAAGGTCAGAGCCTGCCTCATCCCCTGATCCCGGCTTTCCCGAGGGTTTTGGGAAACCCTCCCTCACTGTGAGGTGTTCCCGGTGCAGGAGGTGATGTGGGAGATGATCCAGAGCCCCCAGCAGCACTACCAGCGCCTCACCAGCCTCCTGCACCGCATCCAGGACACCCCGGACGCTTCCCGGGAGCTGGGGCGCTGGGGGCTGTGCCTGGACACGGATATCTACAGGGTAAGGGCTGCTGGGCTCCCGGCCTTCCCTCTGAAGGGAATGGAGGCAGGGGAGGCAGCTCTGGAGATTCCTGCTCTGCCCAGACCCAGGGTCACATCCTGCCCGGGGAGCGGATCAACCTCCGGCACCGCTCCTTCCTTCCCGCCGAGGACCTGGGCTGGCACCGGGAGGTGACGAAGGAAGCGCCCATCGCCGTGGTGAGCAGCAGCCTCCCCTCGTTGGGAAAACTGGGATGGGTTTCCCTCAGCGCTGGCATTCCGGCTGAGCCGCTTCCAGCTCAAACCCTTCCCTTGTTTGTGTTGGATTTGCGCTCCAGCCTGCTTTTCCGAAGGAGTTGGAGGTATGTGGCTGTGGTGTCTGCTTTCCCACCTCATCCCAGGGTGGAGGGAGCCTTTTGCTTGTAGGAATTGGATCCAAATTTCTCTTGGGCCACTTTTCCTTTCCCAGATTCTCCTCTGTGCTCCAGATTTCTCTTGAGCCACTTTCTCCCTCCCAGTTTTCCCTGCTGTGCTCCAGGTTCCTCTTGTCCTGAATTCCCTCTCCGAAATTTCCCTCTCCCAAACTCCCTGCTGTGCTCCAGGTTCCTCTTGTCCTGAATTCCCTCTCCCAATTTTCCCTGCTGTGCTCCAGGTTCCTCTTGTCCTGAATTCCCTCTCCCAAATTTCCCTCTCCCAAATTTCCCTCTCCCAAATTTCCCTCTCCCAAATTTCCCTCTGTGCTCCAGGTTCCTCTTGTCCTGAATTCCCTCTCCCAAATTTCCCTCTCCCAATTTTCCCTCTGTGCTCCAGGTTCCTCTTGTCCTGAATTCCCTCTCCCAAATTTCCCTCTCCCAATTTTCCCTGCTGTGATCCAGGTTCCTCTTGTCCTGAATTCCCTCTCCCAAATTTCCCTCTCCCAAACTCTGCTGTGCTCCAGGTTCCTCTTGTCCTGATTTCCTTCTCCCAAATTTCCTTCTCCCAAATTTCCCTCTCCCAGATTTCCCTCTGTGCTCCAGGTTCCTCTTGTCCTGAATTCCCTCTCCCAAATTTCCCTCTCCCAATTTCCCTGCTGTGCTCCAGGTTCCCCTTGGGCCAGTGTTCCTCTCCCAGATTTCCCTCTGTGCTCCGTAGGTTTCTCCTCTCCCAAAGGGGAATGTGCCTCCCAAACCACGGCCTGTCCTCGCTTCTCTCCCAGATCTCCATAAATTCCTGGCTCCTGATCTATCCCAAGCGGCTGCAGCACCTGGCCAGGGACCTGCTGGCGGCCATGAGGAGCAGCTGTGGCTCCATGGGAATGCAGGTGGGACAGCCCACGGTGCAGGAGCTGCGGGACGACCGCATCGAGACCTACGTCAGGAGCATCCAGAGTTCTTTGGGGAGCCAGGTGAGGAGTGGGGACATCCCAGGGGGATCATCGGGAAGGTGGGATGGGAGCACCTGGAGTGGAGCTGAGCCTGGAGAAAAGGAGGCTCAGGAGGGGCCTTATTGCTCCCTAAAATCCCTGACAGGAGGGTGCAGCCAGGTGGGGTTGGGAATAAGGGACAGGAGGAGCCTCAGGCTGTGCCAGGGGAGGCTCAGGTTGGACATCAGGAGGAATTTCTTCATGGAAAGGGTTGTTAAATACAGGAATGGGAAAGGGTTGTTAAGTACAGGAATGGGAGAGGGTTGTTAAGTACAGGAATGGGAAAGGGTTGTTAAATACAGGAATGGGAAGGGTTGTTAAATACAGGAATGGGCTGCCCAGGGAGGTGCTGGAGTCCCCATCTCCGAGCCGTGGATGTGGCCCTTGGGGACGTGGGTTATCGGTGACCTTAGGTTTGACTCGGTGATCCTGGAGGGCTTTTCCAACCGGAACAATTCCATGATCTCCTTCAGGACAAGGCGCAGCTGCTCCTGTGCCTCATCCCCAACGGCCGGGACGACATCTACGGGGCCGTCAAGAAGCTTTGCTGTGTGCAGACCCCGGTGCCCTCCCAGGTGGGCTGGGACCCCCATTCCCGGGAAGCCGTGGCTGCCTCCAGCCTCACTTTTCCCTGAGTTTTCCCTCTCCCTAGGTCATCAACGCCCAGTCCCTCACGGGCCACCCCGGCAAGATCAGGAGTGTGGTGCAGAAAGTTCTGCTGCAGATCAACTGCAAGCTGGGCGGGCAGCTCTGGGGGGTTGATATCCCGCTGGTAAGGCAGGAAAACCCTGGGAAGAAGCCTGGGATGAGCCTGGAAGCTCTGGAGGGGGTGAATTATTGTGGGCACGGGCTGAGGCAGCTGGAGAGTCGGGGTTGGCTTCTCTTGGGTGCACGTGAGTCCCTTGGGAGCTGCAGGGATCCGAGCCTGGAGGTGTCTGACTTATCCCTAAATCCCACCTGGCTGTTCTTCCCTCTTCCAGAAGCAGCTGAGGGTTGTTGGCATGGACACTATCCCTAAATCCCACCTGCCTTTCCCTGCTCCATGATCCCTAAATCCCATTTTTGTTCCCCCTCTCCAGAAGCAGCTGATGGTTGTGGGCATGGACATCCACCACAGCCGGAGCCAAGGGATGCGCTCCGTCATCGGCTTCGTGGCCAGCATGAACCAGTACGTGGCTTCCCCCTGGGAAAGGGAGAATTTTCAGGGATCTCCCACCCCAAAATCTCCTTCCTTGGCCGGGAAGGGGGTGAGGATGCTGCTCTCCCCGAGCTGCTGCGCTCAGCAAGGTCTCCCCTGGCGTGTTTGTGTCGGGAATCGCTGGGAAAGGGCTGGGAATGCTGAGCCAGGGCCGATTTGGGGTTGCACAAGACCTCAGAGGACTTTGCCCGGTGCTGGGGGAGGTTCCCAGTGCTCGTTCCTGGTGCTCATTCCCGTTCCATGCCCAGCATCCTCACCAAGTGGTACTCCAAGGTGGTTTTCCAGATGCCCCACCAGGAAATCGCCGACAGCCTCCGCCTCTGCCTCTCCCAAGCCCTCAAGCGCTTCTATGAGGTGAGGCCAACCAAAAACCACCCTCCTGTGGTTCCACATTCCCTCAAAACAAGGGGGGAAACCTCCCAAAAACCTCCAGCCTGGATACGTGCAGGGGAGCAAACATCCCCAGCAGCCTTTGGACTGGATGTGGAGCCGGCACAGCTCATCCTTATCTCGGGAACGTGCCTTGGGATCAGTTTGCTCACAGGGAAGTGCCACGTTAGAGCTCCCAGGGCCCTGTCCCTTGTCCCCAGCGTGAGAAAAGCAGCCTGGGACAGGGCAGGGGCTGGGAAAAATCCCAGCTCTTGGGATTTTCCCAGAGAAACTGTGGCTGCCTCATCCTTGGAAGTGTCCCAAGGCCAGCTTGGAGCAACGGGGGATGATGGAATGGGGGTGGAATGGGATGGGCTTTAAGGTCCCTTCCAACCCAAACCATTCCAGGATTCTCTGATTCCTTTTTCCCGTCCCTCTGTGGGTGCTGCAGGAACAGCCCTGGGCACTGGGAGCTGGCTGGGCAGGAGGGCCTGGAGGGCCAGGACACAGGGAATGGCTTCCCACTGCCAGAGGGCAGGGCTGGATGGGATATTGGGAAGGAATTCCTGGCTGGGAGGGTGGGGAGGGGCTGGGATGGAATTCCCAGAGGAGCTGTGGCTGCCCCTGGATCCCTGGCAGTGCCCAAGGCCAGGCTGGAGCAGCCTGGGACAGCGGGAGGTGTCCATGCCCATGGCAGGGGGTGGAATTGAGATGATTTTAAGGCTCCTTCCCACCCAAACCAGTCTGGAATTCTGGGATTAACACAAACACAACCCTCCCCAAACCCACCTCGAGCCTCATTTTCAGCAGGGCTGAACGTGGTGGGTTGAATTCCCAAACTTCTGTTGACCAGGGAATATTTTCCCCTCCCCTCTCAGGTAATCCTGTACAGGCTGCAGGATAAAAAAAAATGAGCAGATTTTCCTCATTTTCCCCATTTTTCCCCCGCAGCTGAACCACTCCCTGCCCATGAAGATCGTGGTGTACCGGGACGGGGTGTCCGACCCCCAGCTGGACACGGTGCTCAAATATGAGGTGCCCCAGCTCCAGAAGAGCTTCCACACCTTCCAAAATTACCAGCCCAGCCTCGTGGTCGTGGTGGTGCAGAAGCAGCTGAGCACCAACTTCTACTGCCTGACAGGAGAGGAGTTGGTGTCTCCTCCCCTGGGCACCGTCATCGACCACAGCGTCACCAGCTCGGACTGGTGAGTGGCAGAGATGGGGCTGGGGGAGCTGGGACAGGGAGGAAACGCCCTGGGAAGGGATAAAAACCAACCCCAGGGGGGAGAAAAATAACCTGGGTGTAAAAAAAATGGTGGGAAAAGCACCCCAGGGTGGAAAAAAATCCACCCTGGGTGCAAAAAACCCAGCCCAAGGTGTAAGAAGTGGTTGTAAAACCATCCCAGGGTGCAAGAAAATGGTTGTAAAACCATCCTGGGTGCAAGAAAATGGTTGTAAAAATGCCCCAAGGTGGAAAAAATCCACCCTGGGTGCAAGAAAATGGTTGTAAAAATGCCCCAAGGTGGAAAAAATCCACCCTGGGTGCAAGAAAATGGTGATAAAACCACCCCAGGGTGCAAAAAGGTGGTAAAAAAACCTCAGCGTGCAAAAAAATGCCCAGGGTGCCGAAAAAGTCATTGTAAAAATACCCCAGGGTGGAAAAAATCCACTCTGGGTGCGAAAATATGGTTGTAAAAAAACCCCGGTGTGTAAAAAGAACCTCAGGGTGCAAAAGAATTCCCAAGGTGCCAAAAAAAAAATCGTTGTAAAAATAGCCCAGGGTGGAAAAAATCCACCCTGGGTACAAAAAAACCACCCCATGGTGTAAAAATTGGTGTGTAAAAACCCCCCAGGGTGCAAAAAAATGGTTGTAAATATATCCTAAGGTATCTTACAATTTGTTTTCTTTATGAAATAAGATGCTCTGGGGTGTAAAAACACCTTGAGTGCAAAAAAAAGGGGTTATAAAACCACCCCAGGGTGCAAAAACCCCTCATGGATTGCAAAAATAAAACCCTTGGGGTTCAAAACCACCATTCTGGGGTGTAAAAAAAGCCCAGTCTGGGGTTCAGAGCGCCCTGAGGTTCAAAAATGCTCATTTTTGGGGTGCAAAAAACTGAAATTGGGGTTTGTTTTGCCTTTCCCAGGCAAGATTTCTTCCTGCTGGCCCATCACTCGCGGCAGGGCTGCAGCATTCCCACGCGCTACATCTGCATGTGGAACACGGCCAACCTCAGCTCCGAGCACCTCCAGAGGTAAGGGAGGGTCCTGAGCCCCCCAAAATCCTCCCTGGGAAACGGGAGAGAGCCTCAAAATCATCCAGGGGAAGGGCAGGGGTCCCAGAGCCCCCCAAAATCCTCCCTGGGAAACGGGAGAGAGCCTCAAAATTATCCAGGGGAAGGGCGGGGGTCCCAGAGCCCCCCAAAATCATCCCTAGGAAAGGGGGAGAGAGCCTCAAAATCATCCAGGGGAAGGGTTGGGGGTTCCAGAGTCCCTGAGATCCTGCAGCCCCCCCAGAATCTTCCAGAGAAAAGGGCAGGGGTCCCAGAATTCCTCAATATCCTGCAGCCCCCCAAAATCCTCCCTAGGAAAGGGAGAGAGAACCTTGAAATCATCCAGGGGAAAGGGCAGGAATCTCAGAATTCCTCAATATCCTGCAGAGGGAAGGGCAGGGGTCCTGCAGCCCCCCAATGTTCTATAGCCCCCCCAAAATCCTCCCTGGGAAACGGGAGAGAGCCTCAAAATCATCCAGGGGAAGGGCAGGGGTCCCAGAGTTCCTCAATATCCTGCAGCCCCCCAAAATCCTCCCTGGGAAAGGGGAGAGACCATCAAAATCATCCAGGGGAAGGGTTGGGGGTTCCAGAGTCCCTGAGATCCTGCAGCCCCCCCAGAATCTTCCAGAGAAAAGGGCAGGAATCCCAGAGACCCCCCCCCAATATCCCACAGAAGGAAGAGCAGCCTTATAGGATGAGGACCCACATGGGACCCCCCAAATTTGGGGTTTTTGGGTAAATCAACCCCTGGAGCAGTTTGGGGGGGCGCAGGTCCCCATGCAGGCACCGGGCTGAGCCTGCTGGGTGTACTGGGTGAACTGGGAGGACGTGGACGAGGCGGGTTCCCAACCTCTGGAAGAAACACGGCTGCGAGCAGGTTGTGGGAGGGATGTGAGCCCGGATCCAGCCCCATTCCCGGGAATCCCTCAGCCCGATTTCCTCGCTGTCCCTTCCAGGCTGACCTTCAAGCTGTGTCACCTGTACTGGAACTGGCCGGGCACCGTCCGTGTCCCGGCTCCCTGCAAGTACGCCCACAAGTTGGCATTCCTGGTGGGCCAGGTCCTGCACCACGAGCCCAGCGCCCACCTCAGCGAGCAGCTCTTCTTCCTTTAACCTGCCGGGACCTGCAAAACCGGGATGGCACCGGGAAATCCGGGATTGCACCCGGAAAATCGGGATTGCAGCCCGGAGTTCCGCTCCCCACCTGCCGCTGTTTGGCCCCCCTGCCAGCGGGGATCTTCCTCAATTCCCTGGTTTTGGTGTTCATTTGTTCCTTGTTTGTTGGTTTAGAGGGTGCTCGGGATTGCAGCAGCATCCCAGGCCCTGGGGGGTTTTTTGGGAATTCTGTCCGTGGGGATGAACCCAAAGGAATATGCCGCTGGTTTCCAGCCCTCCCAGGAGAGGGGGTTGAGTTCATGAGCCCCAAAGGTGCTGCTGCTCCCACAGCTCATCCCTGTGCAGGTGCTGGATGTAAATCCCAAAGATTTTGGGGCTTTTCCCCCCCCAGTTCCTTGCATTTCCATGCAGGTTTAAAGGGTTTTTTTCCTGGGCTTTTTCAAGCTGCTGTTGAACAAACCAGCTCCAGCTTGGCCAGTTCTCCCGTCCTTGAGGAGTCACTGGTTTTCCAAGGAGAATTCTTTGTGGATTCAGGTCATTACCCCAGGGAAAGGTTTGAATTTCCACCTATTTCACGTGCTTTTTTTTGCCTTGGGCAGGAGAAGTTGGATTTCCCTGATTTTTCTCTTGCTGTAAGCAGTTTTTTGGTTCATTCCAATAAAATCGTTGCTGGCAGCTGCTCCCTCATGGATTTTGGGGGGGGGAGGGTGCCCCTCATTCCCAGGGGATCCCAGGATGGAGCAGGGACACCGAGGGGGGGTCACAGCAGTGGTGCCACCCATGCTGTCACCCTGTGCCCCGGGTTAATCATTTATCCCCGTTCATTTGCCAATCCCGCCGGACTTTGGCAGCCGTGGCCCAGCCTGGGATGGGATTTGGGAGCAAAGCTTGGCCCTGGGGGTGCTGGGGAGGGGTCCTCTCACTCTTCCTGACCCCCTCCAGCAGCTTTTTGTATCCCAACTCTACCTTGTCCTTGTCGTCCTCCTTGGCACAGGGAGAGGAGCCAGGGTGGATCTGCCTGCCAGGATTAGTCCCCCCCTGAACCCCCCAGGGCATTTCCAGGGGGGTCCCTGAGGTGCCCCCAAGGGGATATTTGGTGCTGTGACCCCTTGGGAAGGGGTTGAGGGGTGAGCAATGCTCCCAAGGGGTGTTTGGAGGGTCCTTGGGGTGCCCTGTGCCTCCAAAGGGTGTTCGGGGAGGTGCGTGTGGTGCCGCCGGGGGGGTGTTGGGGGGTCCCCGTGGCTCTGGGCTGGGTGCTTGGGGGGTCCCAGGGGGTCCCCGTGCCTCTGAGGGGGTCGCTTGGAGGTGTCCTCGGGGTCTTGGTGCCCCCAGCGTGGGTGTTCAGTGGGTTCCATGGGGTCCCAATACCCCCGGGTGCCTTTTGGGGGGTCCCGGGGAGAGTGTTTGGGG
The DNA here is from genome assembly GCF_020740725.1 of Corvus hawaiiensis. Classification (NCBI taxonomy): domain Eukaryota; kingdom Metazoa; phylum Chordata; class Aves; order Passeriformes; family Corvidae; genus Corvus; species Corvus hawaiiensis. The sequence continues at coordinate 2,018,477 of NC_063239.1, read as the reverse complement.
GTCCCGGTGCCGGGGGGGGGGGAAGGGGTTGGGGATTCCGAGAGGTGCTCCCTGGGGCGGGTGTTTTGGGGCAGTTTGGGGGTCCCGGGTGGGATTTTTGGGGGGTCCCGGCGCCGCACGGCGGAGGGGGCGTGGCCTGGCGCGGAGGGGGCGTGGCCTGCGGCGGTGGCAGCCAATGGGAGCGCTCCCCGTGCCCGCGGCCGCGCGTGCGCCCGGCGCGGCCCCGAGCGAGCGGCGGCGGGAGCGGGAGCTGAGGTGGGACCGGGAGGGACCGGGATGGACCGGGATGGACCGGGGTGGACCGGGGTGGGCAGCGCAGCTCTGCGATGCGGCGGGCAAGCGGCTGCGGGGCGGGCTACTGCGGGGAGGGAGGCAGCGGAGCGGCGGGAGCGGGCTGGGGCCGGCCCCGAGCCCCGGATGGGGATGGGGGATGCAGGGAAGGATGCAGGATACAGGGAAGGATGCAGGGAGCGGCTGTTTAGGGTTTGGGACCGGTCCTAGGGTCTGCGGGCAGCCATGGGGGCTCGTTTTGGGACAGCCCGTGGGGTCTGGGGCAGGTGAAGGTGCAGGCAGAGGTGGGGTCTGAGGTGCAGGACCCTGTTATGGGGTGCAGGACTCAGTTTTGGGGTGCGGGACCCAGTTATGGGGTCTGGCACCTCCAGTGCAAGCTCTGGGAGCAGGCAGCGGCGATGGGATGGGGAGTGGGGCGGGATGGGGCAGGGACTGGGGGGCAGCAGCAGCTCCAGTACAGGGGGCACTGGGCAGGACTGGGGGGTCCGTGTGGGGCGGGATGCCCGGGGAATCTCCCGGTTTCGCCGCCCATCTGCCCGCCCCAGGGCCTGCGGGCTGGGATCACGGGGAAGGCAGGGACAGGACACTGTCCGGAGGCTCCAGGGGCGGCCGAGGGTGTCCGTGACGCGGAGCGTGTCCGCTACCGGCCCCGGGACGGAGCCGCAGGGCACGGAAAACCTCCGTGCCCCGGGCAGCCCCTGGACACCCTCCTTGCCGCAGGACACGTGGAGCGGCGTTTGCTCCGGAAGGAGCTCGGCCCCGCCGGCTCCGACCGCCCCGGCAGGAGCGGGATGGGTCCGGGGGAGGGAGGGAGAATTTGGGGGCCCCCACTGCCCCCCTCGCCTCCAGCTTTGCGCCAGCGAGCTGTCCCTGCGCGGGATTTCGGGAAGCGTCTGGCGCGGGGCTGACGTCGCCGGGGTCATGCTCGGCTGTGCCAGCGGTTCTTATTCCCGGCGTCACCTTCCCGCTTGGAGCGGGGGGGGTGGGGGGTGTGGATTGCGGCCGGGATCGATGATCTCTGGGAAGTGAACCCCAGGGAGATGGGAAGGGTTTGCCTGGCCTCGGGAGCTGCGTTGTGCTGTCGTGGCTGCCGGGCATCGCTCCCGGGCACATCCCTCTCGCGGGCATCCGTCCCTTGCCGTGGCAGCGGTTTTGTCCCCGTGCCCCATCCCGAGGAGCGATAAAGTAGGTCAGGCGCTGGCTCCGGGCTCCGAGAGCGGATCCCGGTGGAAGGACGCCCTTGAAGGTAGCGGGCAGGAGGCCGGGGGGCTCCGGGGGGGTCACAGCTGGCGGTGGGGATGGCGAGGGTCGGTGCTCTTTGGTGTTTGTCGTATCCCATTTGTCCCGGGATGCTGGGCTGGGTGTGCTCGGCACCCTCCTGCCTTGCCCTGGGCTTCCAGAGGGTGGGAGCCCACCGGGATGAGCTTCTTTGGACCCTTCTTTCCCGCAGGGGCGGCTCCTCCACCTCGTTTTGCCCTAAAACGGAGCGAGCCAGCGCAGCTCTGCCCGGCTCTGCCTGCTCAGCTCTTCCTGCCTTTCCCTTGGCAGCAGGGGGAAGTTGAGGTCCGGTTTTCCACCCTGGGTGTATCCGGCTCAGCCTGGCTTTGGGAGAAACCCCCGCGAGGGGTTTTGGCAGCGGAGAGAGCTGCGTGCCTTGGCACGGGCCGGACCATCGGTGTGCAGGGAGCAGGACGGCTCCCGGTTGGATCAGGGATATGGGGAGCACTCGCCTGGCACGGGCAGGGAAGGGCAGCCAGCGGGATGTGCGGCCAGCCGGGACAAACCTTTGGCACGGTGGGCTGTGTGCCAGCACCTGTGGGAGTCACTGGCCACCTGGATGTCCCATGTCGCCCAGCAGGACCCACCTGGAAGGGTGGATTGGGATAGGGAGGCAGAGGAAGGGTCTGGGTTGGCTGGGGGGTGCTGAAGAGGCAGAGGTCCCTCGGGTCCCCCCATCCAGCAGGGTGTTCCCAGCACTGCTCCGGATGAGCTCCCTCCCTCGTTTTGGGAGGAGAGGGGTTAAGTCAAAGCATCCGAGCTAAGCCCTGGCAGGAGGAGGCTTAAACCTCCTGGAGAACAAAGCTCACAAGGTGGTGGTAAGCTGGTAAAACCTGTGGGAATGTGGGAGCCTTCAGGGGGAATGGGGTCCTGGATGAGGAGCGGGGTCCTGTGGTTCCCCGGCAGCCCCTTGGCCTGGAAATCCTGGCCCCAGGTTATTTTTGGAACAATTGCTTGGCCGGGCTTCAAAAATGTCCTGGGCTGGTTTTTGGAGGAGACTGGAGCCTGCGAGCTGTCAGCACGGGCCAGGCACTGCGGGGTGTCCTGGGGCTGGGTCGGGAGCACCAGCAGCCCCCAGGAAGGGGAGCCAGGGGAATCAGGAGGTGTGCTTGGAGCCCACGCTGGGATCGGGATGGTTGCTGCACTGATGGAGGCAGCAAACTTTTATTTTCTCCTTGCAAATCCCACATTTGCCATCCACCTTTCAGGGAAGCTTTTCCAGGAAGGCGGCCCGAGCTCCAGGCTCTTGGGTGCCTCTCAAGGTGGACGTGCAGGTCGTGCCTGGCATCCCCCCCCTCTCCCTGAGCCCCTTCCTTGCTCCCCGGGGCTGTGCCACCCCTCTTTTATCAATTCCCGGCGCGTATGAAAGGAGCAGAGAGGGCAAGGATTGATTCTGGGCAAACACTATAAAGGCACCTACAGTTAGAGCGGGGAAGCACTCGGTGCATGGTAATTATCCTGGTTAAATTATAACCTAATGAACAGGCCACCTCTGTCCCCAGGGCTCCCGTGTTCCTCCGAGCGCTGGCATTGAGGTCCTGGAGGTGTTTGTGTCCCAGCCCCGGCGACACCGAGGGGACCCACGCGTGGCCAAGGGCTGGAGCGTGACTCCTCACCCCGCAGAGAGCTGGGTTTGGGGCTGGCACTGGCAGAGCCCTGCCTGCTTCCCGAAAAATCCTGCTCTTCCCAGGGTCCTGAGGTGTTGTGGAGCTGGAGAGCCCTCGGGAGCTGTGTCCTGGCAGCCCCTCACGGTGAGTGAGGGGCGTGGGGTGGCTCAGGGTGGAGGAGAAGGGGGTGGTCTTGCATGGAAAGATGCTGATTCCCCTTCGGGATCTGGGTGTTCCCAGCGCTGCTCCCCATTCCCTGAGGATAAATCCGTCGGTGGGGCGGAGGAGCGGTGGTTGGAGCGCTGGGAATGCCAAAGCCAACAGCAGTGTGGTTTTATCCCAGCATCCCAGAGGCACCATGATCCCCAGCGCGGGCCCCCGGAGCTGCTGCCTGCTCCTGCTGCTCTGCCTCCTCCCCTGCCTGCAGGTCCGGGCGGGCAGGGACAACCCTGGAGTCTCCGCAGCCTCCTTCCTGCAGGATCTGCTCCAGCGCTACGGAGAGAGCCAGACCTTGAATCTGAAGCAGCTCAAGGCCCTGCTGAACCGCCTGGATGTGGGAGTGGGACACGCCAACGTCTCCCAAACACCTCAGCAGCGCCTGAACCTCTCCCGGGTAAGGAGGAGATCCCCAAAACCTCCCTGTGGATCCCCAAAACCTCCCTGCGGACTCCCGAAATCTCCCCTGCGGAGCTGTGGGAATCTCAAGGCACGTTCCTGTCCCTTCCCCAGTGCTTCAGCTCCGTGGAGCTTTTCGCCATCCACAACCTGAGCGAGGGCTCCCCTGTGGGGCACAGCGAGTTCAAGGAGTTCTGCCCCACCATCCTGCAGCAGCTGGAGTCGGGGGCGTGCGCCTCCGAAAACCTGGAAAATGAGGAGAATGAGCAGACGGAGGAGAGCAGGCCCAGCTCAGCTGAAGGTAAGTGGGGTGCTGGGGGAGGGGCACTGCCTGGGCCTGGGCATGGAGCTCGGGGACACGAGGCACCCAGGGACCTGTGGGACAGCCAGTTCCCACTCCTGGGAATTCCCTGCCTCCAGCAGCTGGGAATCCTGACCGAGTTCTCCTCGCTGTGTATCGTGCTGTGGTGTGGTTTTGCCGGGATAACTTCTGTGCCTCCGGGATAGCTGGATGAGGAGGGGACTCTGCTCTGGGTTCCCGTGGGTGGAAGGGGGTGACCCAGCCCCTGGAGGGACCCGCTGGCCTCCAGCCACCGGCGGGTGCTCAACCAGCTCCCGTCTGTCCTGCTCCCGACCATGCCCAAGGTCTTGGATCAGCTGCCCTGAGCACAACTCAGCTTCTCCCACGTCGGGGCTGGCTTGGGAAAACCTTTTCCAAGGAACCCGGTGGCTTCATTCCCACCTTCCTTGCACCAAACATGACGGTTTTGTCGCAGCTGGAGCATCCGGAGCCAGCCTTTCCCACCTGCCCGGATCCGGGCTCTCCGAGAGCCTCGGTAATGTCTGGCCCTCGTTTCTTCTCGTTCCGCAGTGTGGGGCTTTGGTTTTCTCAGTGTGTCCATGATTAACGTGGCCTCCCTGCTCGGAGTCCTCATCGTTCCGTGTTCCCAGAAGGCCTTTTTCAGCCGGGTGCTCCTGTTTTTCATCGCGCTCTCCATCGGCACGCTGCTCTCTAACGCGCTCTTCCAGCTCATCCCAGAGGTGCGGTAGAACGTCCCTGCCTCTCTCCCGTCTCCGGGGGCAGCTCCCCGGGCGCCCTCTCTGCCTCCACCCCGCCGAATCGATCCGACCCCTCGTCACCCGAGGCTCAGGGCTTGGCTCAAGGGGCTCCGCAGGTCTTTTCTCACCCTTCCAAGCACCAGGAAACCCGCGGTGTTCTCCATCCCTGCCACGTCTGAGGAGTGGGAATGTGCTGGGAAAAGCTGTTTGCTCCTGCTCTGTGTGTCCCTTGGAGGGATGTGCTCAGCCACACTTGTGGCAGCGCTACTGGCATGAGCCAGAGGGAAAGAAATGTGAAATATCCATGAAAATATGATCAAATATCCATATAAAAACACGGAGAACAGCCCAGAGAAGCACCGGCTTCCTCTGGAATCAGCCAATTTTTACAAATCCTTTAATTGCCTCTTTTTTCCCTCCTACCTGATTTCCCAGCCCGATGTTCCCACAAGGGTTCCGGCTTCCATGAGGTTTCCTGGTGCTCTGATGGGACCGACAGAAATATTGCAAATTAATTGTGTTGTAATTGTGCAGTCCTGGAGCTGAACAAGTCCACCTGGATTGGGCACCTTTGGATCATGGTCCGGGTGGCTCCTCAGAGGATGAACTGGATTTCAGCTGCATATCCAGACTTAAAATTCCAGTGGGTTTTCCCCCCCAGCGTTGCCTGTTTTGCTGCGGGGCAGTGAACGCCGTATCTGTGCTGGCAATGGGATGTTTATCCAGGCTCCTTTTCAGCTCTAGAACTGCAACTTTTATTTGCTGGACATAGAAACCAAGCGCCTCTAATTCCTGATCTGCCGGGAATTGAAATGCCCAAGGTGCACTCCAACCCCGCCGGCACCCAGAGCATCCCAGCAGGGACCGGCTGCGGGACAGGGATGGAGCGTACGAGGTGCTCGAGGGAACCCGGACGCTCTGTGGCTTGGGAATGGCCCACGGAGCAGAGCTGGGGGCTGGCTGGGACACGGCCTGGCTGCCAAAACCCAGCTGGGAGAGCTGAGTTTCCCGAATTTTCCCAAAGAGCCATTCCCAAAGCCGCTCAGCGCCGGGTTCGCCCTTTCGGAGGCCGCGCCAGATGAACAACAATCACTAATGAATGTCCTCTTCTCTCCCCTCTCTCCCTCCCTCCTCTCTCCCTCCTGTCGCTGTGGATTCCCTCCCTGCCCATCCCCATGTTGATCTCGTCCCTTCCCGTCTCCCGTCTCCTGGGGTGGGTTTGGCTGTCCCAGTCTGGGGTTACGGTTTCCTCTGCGTCTCCGTCATCTCCCTGTGCTCGCTGGTGGGAGCCAGCGTGGTGCCCTTCATGAAGAAGACCTTTTACAAGCGGCTGCTCCTCTACTTCATAGCTCTGGCGATTGGAACTCTCTACTCCAACGCCCTCTTCCAGCTCATTCCCGAGGTAGGGAGAGGCCCGGCGGGTCTGTGCTTTTCTCTCTCTCGGGGGCTGTTTCTCTCTCTCTCTCTCTCTCTCTGGGCGCTCGCTGGCTGGAGAAGGGGAAGGCCGGAGCGAGGTATGGAGGGCTGGGAGCCCCTCGGAGCTGCAGTTTGGAAGGGAATCGCTCCAGAGAGATCCCCGGTCTGCTTCAAGCAGAGAATCGTTGTTTTATTGCCTTTTCTGGCTTTTTCCAGCCCTGGAGGCAGGTCCCCCGTGCAGAGCAGAGCCTGGTTCTGCCATCCCTGCCCCAGTGCAGGTGCTGGATCCAACGCCTTGGGGCGCAGCCAGCTTGGAGGAGGGAATGAGGGAGATTAAAGGTGCACAGAGGCGTTTCCTGAGCTTGTCCCCAAAGCAGCTGCTCCTCAGAGAGAGCTCAGAGCTGTGTCACCTCTCCAGTGTCACCCCAGGAGCCAAGGCAGATGAAGGGTACTGCCAGGGCCTGCTCCTCATCCTCTCTGGTGTCCCCTCCTGCCTGCAGGCATTTGGATTCAACCCTCAGGAAGATTATTACGTTTCCAAATCCGCTGTGGTGTTCGGGGGCTTCTACCTCTTCTTCTTCACGGAGAAGATCCTGAAGATGCTCCTGAAGCAGAAGGACCAGGTGAGGCTGAGCAGGGGACAGCGGGGTGGGAGACAGCAGGGATATTGGGATGGAGAGGTGGGAAACAGCGGGGATATCGGGATGGAGAGGTGGGAAACAGAGGGGATATCGGGATGGAGGGGTGGAAACAGCAGGGATATCGGGATGGAGAGGTGGGAAACAGCAGGGGTATCGGGATGGCTGATGGCTGACAGCAGGAATATCGGGATGGCTGACATGAACCCCCTGATCCCACAGCACCACCACGGGCACAGCCACTACGGCCCCGAGGCTCTGCCCTCCAAGAAGGACCGGGACGAGGGGGTCACAGAGAAGCTGCAGAATGGGGACCTGGACCACATGATCCCACACATCACCAGCGACCTGGAATGCAAGCCCCCCTCTGGGGATGAGAAGGCCGTGGTGGGCTCCCTCTCTGTCCAGGTGAGTGCCTCATCCCATGGGATTGTGGCAAAATCCCACCTGTCAATGGTTTTGCATCCCAAATCCTCTGTGCGTGGTGGGAACAAACGGCTCCGCTGTGTGGGTTTGATGAGTAGTGGGGTGGTTTTCCCGACTGGAGGAGGGATCAGTGACCCCATTTGGGTGCTGACCCCCGTGTTGGGGTGCTGTGGCAGGACCTGCAGGCCTCGCAGAGCGCGTGCTACTGGCTGAAGGAGGTGAGGTATTCGGACATCGGGACGCTGGCCTGGATGATCACCCTCAGCGACGGCCTCCACAACTTCATCGACGGCCTGGCCATCGGCGCTTCCTTCACCGTGTCCGTCTTCCAAGGGATCAGCACCTCCGTGGCCATACTCTGCGAGGAATTCCCACACGAGCTGGGTATGGGACTCCTTGGATCTGCCCCTGGTCCTGCTCGCTCTGGAGTCCGTCCTTTTTCCATGCAGAAAGGAAAATTTGGGGTGGAATAAACAGTGATGCTGCTGAGGGGGGGGGAAAGGGAGGGCTGTAAACTGCACTGAGTAATCGCCGCTCTAAAAATAACGAGGTAATATGATGTCTGAGATTTAAATTTAGATGGAGGCATCTGAAGACAAAAAAAAACCCTCAACACCTCGTTGGTTTGGGAGGGGGGAGGCGGGTTTGGGTGGGAATGTCGGGATTTAGGGGCAGTGGAGTGGTCAGTGGAGAGGAGGTGGGTTTGGGTGTGAATGTGTGGATTTAGGGACAGTGCTGTGGTCAGTGGGTGGGAGGCAAGTTTGGGTGTGAATGTCCAAATTTAGGGGCAGTGGAGGGGGGAGGCGGGTTTGGGTGTGAATGTCTGAATTTAGGAGTAGTGGAGAGGTCAGTGAAGGAGAGGCGGGTTTGGGTGTGAATGTCTGAATTTCAGGGCAGTGGAGAGGTCAGTGCCCAGTGCCAGCAGGCACAGGGAGCCCATTCTTGAGCTGGCACACGCTGTGATTTTTGGGGTGTCCTGTGCAGTCCAGGGGTTGGCCTCTGATCCTTGCGCCTCTCTCCCAACTCGGGATATTCCGGGATCCTATGACCTCGAGTCCAAGCCGCTGCTGTCCCGATGCTGCTGTCAGCCCTTCTCTCCTCATCCTCCCACCCTGTTCTCCCACAGGGGACTTTGTGATCCTGCTGAACGCCGGGATGACCATTCGCCAGGCGCTGTTCTTCAACTTCATCTCCGCCTGCTGCTGCTACGTGGGCCTGGCCTTCGGCATCGTGGCCGGCAGCCACTTCTCTGCCAACTGGATCTTCGCTCTGGCTGGAGGGATGTTCCTGTACATAGCACTGGCTGATATGGTAAATCCTAAGCCCCAAATCCTGAGCCCAAAATCCTGGGATTTTTTCCTAGGAAAAGCTCTGCTTGCCCTCAGCCTGCAGGCGAGGCAGGCACGGCGGGGTTTGCTCTGTCCCCTCAGCACACGCAGATATCTCTGCTTTGCTTTGCCTGGCTGAAATTCCCGGGATGAGAGGGTGGTGGATGTTTGCCAGGGAAGGATGGAGCTGTCACTGAGCCCTGCCATCCCAATTTTTCCCCCCTCAGTTCCCCGAGATGAACGAGGTGAGCCGGGAGGACGAGCAGAACGGCAGCGCCCTGATCACCTTCGCCATCCAGAACGCGGGGCTGCTCACGGGCTTCACCATCATGGTGCTGCTCACCATGTACTCGGGGCAGATCCAGATAGGGTAGGACCAGCCCAAGCCGCAGCCCTGATCCAATTTTTCCATGTTTTTTTTGGGGGGGGAAAGGGTTTTTTCTTTTTTTGGTTTTTTTTCTTTGCTTTTCCTGCTGCAAACATATGACAGTACCTGTGCGGGCACTGACGTCACACTACAGGAGAGACATTGCTTTGAAAGCTATTCCATGGATTTTATTCTGGTTTAAGGCTGAAGGGAGTGGAATTCCCCTTCCCATAGGACTGACCTGACTTTTTTCCAGTGTCATATCCCTTCTCTCCTCGCCTCTCCCAGGAAGGATGGAGTGGGGAGACAGGAGCTGCTCCAGCCGTGCTGCTCCTCTCATTGTGCTCGGAGCATTCCCATGGGACATGACGCTGTCCTGACCCCTGTGGGGGTGTGTGATGGGGACAGACCCTTCTCAGAGAGTTCCCCACCAGCCAGCCCTCAGAACTGTGCTCTCTGAGGATGAGGAGGCTCATGATGTCACCATCATCCAACTGCTTTCGCTCTGTTTCAGCCCGGACAATGCCCTGGGAAGAGCGAGGTGAAGAGGGCAGGGGTTTTAAAGCACATTTTGGGTGTCAGTGCTCAGAGCAGAGGACACCAAACCGGGTTGGAGTGACACTTGGGCTGCTGGGAGAAGCCTGCCAGGATGTCCTGACCCCCCTTCAGTCCGTGCTGCTGGAACTGGGGGCAAATCCCAACTCCTCCTCTGTGAGGGCTGGTGAGAAGGGGATGAAGCAGAGCCCTGCCTGGCTGTGGGCTCCAGCCCAGGGATTTTTTCCTCAGGCTGTGTCCAAGCTCACGGTGACACCCAGGAACAGCCACCGGTTGTTAAACAGCACTGAGGTTCAGGGTGGGGTGGGGGGTGTTTTTAAAAGCAAAACTCGGACTGTGAACCTCTTTAGGTTGCATGTTCCCAGCCTGAGGGAGTAGCCAGAGAAGGGTGTTCCAGGCACTCCCCAGCTCTGCCTCCAGGCTGGCGTTCCCAGATTCACTAGGTGAATTACTTATTATCATATTGATAAGGTTGCCCACCCCACCCGTGTTGCTTGAGGTTCCCTCGCACCCCTGTTGCCCCCAGACCCCTCATCCCATACCTGGTGTGAGCTTGTGGCTGTGTGGATTCAGGGGAATCCCTCATTGTTTGGCGCTGAATTGGGATGGAGGAGAGGTGCAGGTGCTTTGGGAAGTGTTTGGGAAGAGTCTTCCTTCACTCCCCACCTGTGCAGGTGCGTGGGGTGTGACAGGGTGGTGGCCCACGGTGGTACCGTGCTGGAGCTGAGGCTCCCACACCTTCCCTTATCCCCCTGAGGAAGGCAAAGCCAAGGCTGTGCCCGGTATTTTTCCTGCCTGTCGCAGGACAGAGGGACCTCAGCCCCTGGCACAGGCTTGGCACCCCTGGCAGTGTTGTACCCTGGTGGGATCGCTGTAATCCCTGAATTCCCGTAGTTCCCAGCTGGGGGATGTTCTTCCTAAGCTCCCAACAGCTGTCACCGAGCCCCTGGCCTCTGGCACTGCCAGGATCCTCACGGATCGTCACCTGGGCTCTCAGTGGCTTTTCTAGGCTGGGCATTTGTCCCCTTGGCACTCCCCGGCTCTTGGCTTTGTCCTCCACCCCAAAACCTAAATATTGACTTGTGGAGGAGCAAGGAGCCTTTTTGGGATCACCTTCACTCAGAGGTGCCACATGGTCCTCGGGTGATTCCCTAAAGGAGAGATAGCCTCCGCTTTGTCCCGTGTGGTGTCTCTTGTGGAATGTCACCATAAGTCACTTTTCCCTCTGGGACAGAACCCTGTGGCCTGTCCTGGCTTGGGCAATCATTCAGCACCTTGCAGTCATTCCCTGTGCTGCTGATTCCAGGACAAAAGTGGCATTGGAAACACTTTTTCCTTGCTTAAGAGAGCTGCAGCCCTGGCTGACTGACTCGATGTGGAAAATCTGAGTCCTTTGACTGGCACAGGTGCCCTCTCCTCTCTCTCAAGGAAGCACTTGGAAAACACCACGTGGCTGGCGAGGCACAGGGTCTAGGGCTGCATCCCGGCTGGAAAAGCCTCCGTGGGGGAGGACGGGGGCAATCAGGGGGTTTGTGCCCCGTGGACTTTGCTTGGGAGGTCCCCAAGAGCTGGGAAGTGGCAGGAGCAGGGCTTGGCTTCCTCGGAGCCGGCAGGATTCACTGTGGGAATCACCAGTCCGTCGTCTTCTCGTTTTGAGTTCATCCCCATTTCCTGAGAAATCTGCAACCCGGAGATTTGGGATGTGGGGGGTGGGAAGCGAGGCTCTCCTGCCACCAAGGAGAGCTCCTGTTCCTGGCTGGGCAGGCTGGCACCTGCCAGCGGGAGAGGGATGGGGAGGGTGAGGAGGGGAACCCACCCCAATCGAGCTCCTTACGGATTTTCATCCGCGTCTCTTTCCCCCGCGTCCGGTTGGAAGCTCAAGTTCCATCTCAGTATTTCAATTATAACTCAGGTGTTGTAGGAGAGAACGCGCCGAAACAAAAGAGCGTTAACTTAAAATGTCACGTGAATTGTACAGATATTTGTAAAATTCCATAAATAAAATATATTCTGTAACGACGGAGGGTCCGCAGTTGTGCTCCGGCAGTGAAACCCTCCCTGCTGCTGGGGGATGGAGGGGTGGGAGCTGGGCTGGGTGATGCAATCCCGGTTTTCCAGCTGGATTTCCGTGGCTATGCAGTGCGGCGCGGCTGACGGAAGGTGGCACTGACAACCCCCGGCCTGCCCGCATGGCACGGCCTTTGCGGCTCAAAAACCCCTTCCTTAATTTTATATATATATATATATTTTTTTTTTTTTTTTTTTTTAGTTTATCTGAAATGTATTTCCAAGCCGTGGTTTATCTGGGAGATGCGGGATTTTGGATTTCTCTCCAGCTCACACAAGCCGGGCTCCTGGCAGTGTTTGCATCCTTGTTTTCCCACCTTCCACTAGGGAAAAAAACCCCAAACTTTGCTTTTCTGCTTCCCTTTTTTCCCCCTTTTTCTACACCATTCCGCCCCAGCTGCCAGCTCTGAGCAGCAAACGCAATTTTTAGAAACCCTGTTGCAGCTAAAGAAACCAAATCTTGACATTCTGGAGTGTTTTATAAAAATATTAATGTCTTATTAAGCAAGGAAGGTCACAGTGAGCATCGGACTTGCTCCCACTCATCCGCACTTCCAGGGGGGGCTTTGAGTGGGCTCTCCTTTGCTGCAAAATCCTTGTGTTTTGGTGAATGCCTGAAACCTGAGTTACCTCAGCAAAGGATGCTGGATGGGGTCATGGAATTCCTGGAATGGTTTGGGTTGGTTGAAGCTCATCCAGTGCCAACCCCTGCCAGGGGCAGGGACACCTTCCACTGCCCAGGCTGCTCCAAGGCCTGTCAACCTGGCCTTGGGCACTTCCAGGGATGGAGCGGCCACAGCTTCTCTGGGAATTCCATCCCAACCCCTCACCAGCCTCACAGGGAGGAATTCCTTCCCAATACCCCATCTAAACCTGTCTTCCTTCATCTTACAGTGGTGGGAACAGACCATCATCTGTTTTTCCTTTCCCTCAGAAATTTTATGTCTAAGGACTATCGGCTACGAAGCCAGGCTGGGAGAGCTGGGAAAGTTCAGCTGGAGAAGGGAAATTCCAGGGAGAGCTCCGAGCCCCTTGCAGGGCCTAAAGGGGCTCCAGGAGAGCTGCAGAGGGACTGGGGACAAGGCATGGAGGGACAGGACCCAGGGAATGGCTTCCCACTGCCAGAGGGCAGGGCTGGATGTGATATTGGGAGGGAATCCTTCCCTGTGAGGGTGGTGAAGGGCTGGGACGGAATTCCCAGAGGAGCTGTGGCTGCCCCTGGAAGTGCCCAAGGCCAGCTTGGAGCAGCCTGGGACAGCGGAAGGTGTCCCTGGGCACGGCAGGGGGTGGCACTGGCTGATCCTTACAGTCCCTCCCAGCGCAGTGTGGAATCCCAGCACTCTCCTCCCTCAGCAGCGGAGCTGTGCCCAAGGGCCGCTCAAACATCCCCCGCCATCCCCGCGCTCCCCCCTCACGGCGCCGCCGCCATGTTGCCCCCCCGTTGCGTAGCAACGCCCCCTTCCCCTCCAAGATGGCGGGCGGGGCGGGGCGGGCGCGGCGCAGGCGCTGGGCGGGAGGGGGGGGGCAGAGGGCGGAGGGCGGTGTGGCGGCGGCGGCGGCGGGGGCGGGACGGGGGTAGCGCAGCGCCGCGGAGCCGCCGCCGGGGCAGCCCAGCGGGTCCGCCGGGAGCACCCGCGCGGCCCCCGCTCCGGGTGAGGGGAGCGGAGCGGGGCACGGCGGGGAGCGGTGCCGGTGCCGCCGCCGCCGCCGCCGCCGCCGCCGCCACCATGTCCGGGCGCGGCCACAACAAGCTGCCGACCACCGAGCGCATCGTCAAGGGTGAGGGGGCGGCGAGGGCGCCCCCTGCCTGCGCGGGGGGCGCGGGGGGGGCTCGGCACGGAGGGGGGGCCACGAGAAAGGGGCGGCGAGGGAGGTTTGGGGGGGGGGTCCCCAAGCTGGGGGAGCCCCGAGGAAGGGGAGGGGAATATGCCTGGTTTGGGGGGGGGGGGGGGGGGGTGGATCTGGTTTGGGGGAGGCCGGAGAAAGGGAGGGGGAAGCGTGGTTTTAGGGGGGGATCCCAGGCTGTGGGAGCCCCGAGAAAGGAGCGGGGGGGAGCGGGGTTAAAAGGGGGGCGTCCGCTAACTGGGGGAGCCCGAAGAAAGGGGGGGGAGGCTCATTTTGGGGGGGGGGGGAGTCCCCAGGTTGGAGGGGCCTGGAGAAAGGAGAGCAGGGGGGAGCGTGATATGGGAGGAAGGGGAGCCTGGTTTAGTGGGGTATTCCCGAGAAATATCGGGGTATGCTTAGTTTGTGGGGGGGTCCCCAGGTTAGCGGAGCCCGCCCCCCCCCCTCCGGCTGGGGAAACCCGGAGAAAGGGAGGGGGATGCCTGGTTTGGGTGGGGGGAACCTGTTCTGGAGGGGCAGCCTGGTTTGAGGGGGGGTCCCCAGGCTGGGGGAGCCTGGAGAAAGGGCGGGGGACAGCGTGATTTGGGGAGGGGGGGTGTTCTAGTGGGGCACCCCCGTTAAAGGAGGGCCCTGGGGGGAGGTAGGGATGCCTGGAGTGGTGAGGAGGGGGTGTTCTGGTGGGTGGTCCCCCCTTAAGGGGGACTCTGGTTTGGGAGGGGTCATCCCCAGTCTAGGTCATCCCCTGAGTGGGGGGAAATTGGGGGGGCACTCTCAGGCTGGGGAGAGGCTGGAAAATCAGAGCGTGGTTTGGGGGTCGTCCCCAAGAGGAAGGGGAGGGAGAGGCCTGGAGCAGCTGGGGGGGTCCAGTGGGACACCCCCCCTTAAGGGAGAGCCCTGAGTGGGGGTTCGGGGTGGGGGGACACCCCCTGTTCTGTCAGAAACCTCTGCAGAGGCGCCGAGGGGCCTTTGGTTTGGGGGAGGGGAGTGTCTCTGTTTTGTAGGGGGCACCGGGGGGGATGAGGGGGGCATTTTTGCCCCCTCTGGTCCAAGAGGATGCAGCCCCCTCCCTCCATTCTCTGGTCAGTGCTGTGGGATGGGGGGCTGTGGGCACAGCGGTGCTGCCTGGCTTGGGGTGACAGCAGGGGACATCCCCTTTTGTGGGGGGGGGGATCCCCATCCTGGGGTGGGCTTCATCGAACCCACAAGATCCTTGCCCTTAGGTTGGGGTGCTGAGCCCCTGCTTTAGGTGGAAGCGGGGTTTCCCTGAGGATTTGGGGGAAGGCGGGGGGATGAGAGCCTTCGCTGCCCTCATCCTGCCGGCTCCCCGTGTCTTTCCTCCCCCAAATCCCTGCTCCGTGTCTGGATGCCCGGTGGCGGGTGCCAGCTGGCCCCCTCTGCGGCCCCGTTATAGTAGGTACTATTTTGGAAAGAGCAGAAGACACCGAAGCAGTTAATGAGGAGAGAAATACGTTAGTGGAGAAACTCCTGGATCAGGAGGAGGAGGAGGAGGAGGAGGCTGGGGGGGGATGCACATTTCGCTGCCCTAATTGATCCGGTGCCATCCTCGTCCCCACGCACCGGGAACATCCACTGGGTGCCTCAACTTTCGCCGGGAGGCTCCAAGTTACACAATCACCCCGTTATTAAACCTCCTCCCGCCATGGCTCCCATCATTCCGGGCTGCTGGAAAGCAGCGATTTCCCAGGAATGGTTGTAATCCACGGACATGGAGGTGTACCCACCACGCTGCCATCTCTTCCTTCCCCTCTGGATGTGTCCAAGCGATTTTTTTTTTTTTTCTTTTCTTTCTTTATTTTTTTTTTTCCTTTTTAGCCTTTAGCCTATCATGTGGCCGATCACATGTTTGATGTTAATAACCTCAAACCCAGGGAAAGGGGATCCGGGTGGCAGCCGGAGCGTGGAGGCCCCTCGGGCTCGGGGAAGCTCCGCGCTGGCCCACGGTGGGAGGGTTTTGGTTTGTTGTTTTTTTTTTTTTTTTTTTGGTAGGAATAATCCCAGAGCGCTCCCGGATTTGGGGGGGATCCGGGGTGTTCCCAGGGGCCGTGCGTGTGGCGTGGTGATTTGTAGGTCTCCGGGCAGCCGGAGTGGCCGGTGCTGTCCGTAAATCTCCTGCTAAATCCCAGGCAGCTGCCTGTGTTTAGGTTGGCCTTGTTCGGGAAAGGTAATGTCAATGCAGCCATTATGATTCAGCTGAGTCGGCCAGATCCAGGCTCTCTCCCTGCTCCCGGGGCTTCCAGATCCTGGGAATGCCTGTCAGGGATCCTACCGGTGCCTCTGGAGGGTTTGGCAACCCCCCCACGTCCTCGTGGTCCCGCTAATTGCGGTCATTAATCCCTATCCAGGTGGGGTGGAGGCTCAAGGCCTGCTCAGTGCTCCAGCACTCCAAAATCCACGTGGACTTCCCGAAGATTGCTTCTTATTTCCCCCAGGTGCACTCGAGTGCCTGTGGAAATTTGGGGAGAAATATCTCCTTCTGAGGCTGGGATTATTGTTTAAAGGTGGTGACATTGTTCGTGGTTATTAATAATTAAAAGCTGAAGATAAAAGCTCATTTTGTTCCGTGGAAAATGCCTGCAATTAAATAGGATGTGGAATTTTAACTATGCTTAACCTATATATTTACATCTCTAGGGCCCTGCAGAAGGCCTTAGCTGTAATTAGGTTTATTCAGAGCAAATGCAGTTTTGGGCTAAAACTTGTACTGGGGGAGCTTCATTATTAAAATTGCAAATTTTGGGGTGTGTCAAGAACTGATTTTTATTAAAATCTTGAATTTTGAGGTAGGCCAGGAATTGCTTTTTTTAAATTCTTGAATTTTTGGGTGCTTCAAGAATTGATTTTTTATTAAAATCTTGGCTTTTGGGGCCATCAGAAGTTGCTTTTTGTTAAATCTTGAATTTTGGGGTTCATCAGGAGTTACATTTTATTAAAATCTCAAATTTTGAGGCAAGAATTGCTCTTTGTAGCCCAGTTTTAGCAGGAAACTGATGGTTGATGGTGACGGAGACCATTAATGTCCAAATTTTGATCTCCACAGAGCACTTGGGATGGTTCTGCTGGAAATCTGAGGGATCAGGTGGTCTGGTTGTCTGCATTAGCCCAAAGTTAGGCTTGAATTACCTGGTGGATCCATGGAATTGACTGATGGATCCACATCCTATGAAATCCACATTATTCAGGGAGGTGGGAATGATGCTTTGGGCTGCTGCAGTGGATGGATCCTGGAGCTCAGGGCGTTTCCCCTCTCTGTGCCCCTTTGAAACAAACCTGCAGAGCTTTTTTTTGGTCCTTTTGGGTTCAATTCTGTGGTCATTTTTTGGTTGAATTTTGTCACCCTGCTCCATTCTCCCTGCTGGAAGCTGTGACATCCTCTGGGAAGCAGAGCTGTGTCCGGCAGGATCCTTCCCGCAGACACCTGGCGGTGCTGGGAGGTGACCCAGCTCTCTCCATGTGCAGTTGCATCCATGGCAAATCCTTTAAAAACCCGGGATATTGGTGTTTAGACACCAGAGCAAATAATCCACTGGAATTTTTCTCTAGCTCTGTGTTTTTCTTTTGTGTATCACGGACAAAACGTTGGGAAGCTGCTGAGCCGGGAACAGCCAGGATCCAGTGCCCTCCTTTTGGCAGCTGGTGTTGGAAGTCAGAGACATCCCTAATTCCCACCCTGTTCCGTAGTGCCTGGCAGTGATTCCTGAAGTGGGATCCTGCTTTTCTGAGAAGGGGTGAATCCCAGGAATTGTGGTGTAAAGCTAGGGCTGGCGCCAGCCAAAGGTGTCCTGGAAATGGGTGGATTTTCCAAATTTGTGCTTTGCTGTCCTTTCTTAAGGACTTTCAGGCACCTTTCTGCATGTCCAGTTTGGGTTTTCCCAGTTGGAAGACATTCGAGGTGTGTGTGGGAATTTTAAAACCCCTGATGTGATGCTCCCTGAAATTTCAGTGTCCGGTTTTTGTGGGAACCACCCGGATGTGTTTCAGCAGGGAGAGGGACTTGAGACAAGGGATGGAGTGCCAGGACAAGGGAGAATGGATTCCCACTGCCAGGGAGCAGAGTTAGATGGGATATTGGGAAGGAATTCTTCCCTGTGAAGGTGGTGAGGGGCTGGGATAGAATTCCCAGAGCAGCTGTGGCTGCCCCTGGATCCCTGGAAGTGCCCAAGGCCAGGGGGAATTAAACCTGGGATAGTGAAAGGTGTCCCTGCCCATGGCAGGGGGTGGAATGAGGTGATTTTAAGGCCCCTTCCCCCCCTCACCATTCCATAATCCGTGATTCCGTGCTGTCACTGACCCGTTTCACACCCAGCCAAGGTTTCTGGGAGCATCGGGACACCGGGAGCTCCTGAGCCCTCAGTGACACCTCCAGCTCCGGGTGGGATCACACCCCAGGAGCTGCTCCCACCTCTCCGAGTGCCTCCGGAGCGCGGCGGAGATTCCGCTGGAGGCACGGAGAGCAATCCCACGGGATTTGTTCCACGAGGCTCCCGCAGCCTCTGGGGAGCCCAAACCCAGCGTCAGATCAATCGCTGCCTCCTCGGAGAGTTCAGAGGCTGTTCTAGTTCATCTCGCTGCCTGGAGATGCTTTTGGGGGATGAAAAATGTGCAGCTTTCTTCCCACCTTGTTTTTAATATCAGCTACAACTCTGGAAGCGTGAGCGTTGGATTTTCTCCAGGTTGGGAGGTGTTGGGAATTTTCGTGACGGAGCACGCGCCGATACGAAAGTCAAAGGAGCTTTTTTAATTGAGGAAAATCTTAAATACAAAGGAAATTGCGGGGTTTTAAACTCGCCAGTTTGGCTTGTTTAGTGTTGGTGTTCTATAGGAATTAAGGAACATCCAGGGGGAAAAAGGAGCTCTGGAAGTGGCTAAAAATGGAGTAAAGGCCAAGGTCCATGTGCTCGGACCTTGGGATGCCAAGGGAAAAGTGTGAATGCCACCAGGGTCAAGACGTGAAGGGGGATCCCTAAAAAGCAAGTTGTGTCATAATACAGCAACTTGGCTGGACAGAGCTCAAGGAGGTGTGGGGTGAGGCGGTCCTTAAAGCAGGAAGCCCCTGGGGTCCCGCTGAATTTCTTGGGAATGTGGTATTTTGAGGGGGGGGAGTTTCCAGAAGATCCCCCAAAACTTGTTCAAGTAATTCCGATATTGTTGTTGCTGTTCTATATAAACAGGAAAGATGCTTCGTTATCCATAAATGGGATGTGCTGGGAAAAGGGGCTGGTTTGTGCCAGCGCCAAGCTTGGGGCTGATTTTGCTGGATCTTGTGGCATTTCATCCCAAAAATGAATCCAGAGGCAAATATCTCTGGATACATGAACTGTTCCTCTCCGGGGCATTCCTTGGTTGCCCCAAGCAGAGGCAGAGGTGCCTCTTTTTGGGCTCAAACTGCCAAGTCTCTGGATCCTGGGATACAGGGATGCTCTGCTGGCTCATGAACGTGCTAATGAATGTGCTAATTAACAGAAATGCAAACCCCAAACCCAGCGCCAGCCTTGGGCACAAAACCCCCTTGGGGAACGGCGATAAGGCACCAGGGCACATGGATTGGGCTGGGATTTATCCCTTCCCTCTGGGAATAACAGCAGCTGCCTCAGGTGGGTGCTGGAGGTGGCTGGCCAGGAGGGAAGGTCGTGTTCCTCAGGATCCCACTGTTTAATGTTATTTTTCTGGCTCTCAGGCTGGGAAAGGTTAATCCCGTTTTCCCTGCTCGAGGCCTTGAAGGGCCTTGTAGCAATAAATGAGCCCGGATTAATTGGATACTGTGCCAAAAGAGTGTTTTTTATTTAATGAAAGGTGTCAGAGTGGAGAGGAGTGGGTTTGGGGCTGCTCTGGCTGCACAGGCAGGAGGAGGGAAGGCTGTTCCTTAGGAAGTAGGGCAGGGTGCTGGCTTAAAATAGCTCCGAGCGCTGGGCTGTGCTGAAGGAGCTATTTAGGTAAATCCTGGGGTCTCAGTGGGGGCAGAGCCGCCTGCTAATCTAAAGATACTCCTCGGAGATCTATATTTGTCCGGGATCCTTCCCAGCTTGGCCGGTTTTCCAGGTATTCCCTGCCCGATCCCGCCGGGGATGGCGTTGGGACAGCGGGTGTGTTTACGGGACGGTGATGGCTCGGATCCTAATGGAATTAGACATCATTAAGCAGCGGGAGTGAGGGAACAGGCTACGTAAAGGCATCAGCGTTATCCCATAATGCAGGACTTGGCTCCCAGAGGCTCTCGGAGGCGGGGATTGCCGTGCCAAAGGGGCACATTCCGGTGGCACCGGAGAGCCGGGTCAAGTGTGGAATCCTGGAATGGTTTGGGTTGGAAAAGGATCTTAAAGCTCATCTCATTCCACCCCCCTCTGCTGCCTTCTACTATCCCAGGTTGCTCCAAGCCCCGTCCAGCCTGGCCTTGGACACTTCCAGGGATGGGGAATCTGCAAATATCCTGGGAAAACCCCTCAGGACAGCGAGGGTGGGGCAGAGGGAATGGTGGGTTGGAGCAGAGGTGAGGTGGGGGATGGAGGGTGGATGCTCCTGTGTCAGAGGGTGCTCTAAAGCAGGAAGAAAAAGGAATTTCAGTGCAGATTTTAAGGATTTTCCTGGCAGGAGCATTGGGCTCTCCAGGCTGTTCTCCAGCTTCTCCAGCCTCTGAAAGAAAACCTCGCTGCTGCCTGGTGAGAGGATCAGGGCAGGGGTGGAATGAGGTGATCCTTAAGGTCCCTTCCAGCCCAAACCACGTTGAGATTCTGTGATCTCCCTGTTTCCACGGGGAGCAGAGCTGGATGTGAGCGTGTGGAGCAGTGGGATCTCCTCTGACTGGGAGCCTCCCTGAGGAGCTCAGGGCGGGTTGTCTCTCCAAAATTCTCCATCAGTCTGCCTTCTTGGGGTTACTTTTGTAAAATGTGAGTTTAAAGCACTTTCCCTGCTCCAAGGTGGATCAGGGGAGATTTTCCCAGGATCTCCCCTGTGTAAGGCAAAGCGGTTCAGGGTGAATTTCAGGAGAACAGGGAGAAGTGGTGTCAACCTGGAGTGCTCCAGAAAATATTCCCTTTTATCGGCTGCTGAGCGTAGCAAAACGTGGTAAAATGGCTTCCTGAACACAATATTATCCCAAAGGTGATGTCTTGGAAAAATACCACGAGGGTTTCCCGGAGGAAGAGTGACCAGGGCACAGAGGCTGGAATTGCTGCTTCAGCAGTAGCTGGAGGCTCCTCTCATCCTGCTCCATCCCTGACACGTGCAGGTCTGGGAAGCTGCTCTGGAAGCAGCGCTGGGACTGGTTTATCCCAGTTTTTTTGGGCTGCTTTTTTGGTTTGCAGGAGAACTGCTCTGGCTGATGACCTCCAGGGTGGGAAGATTTGAATTCCTTTGCAGCTCCCTTGGGACCATCAGCACCAAGGTGATGTGTGGGTGTGGATATTCCCAAAGCTGGGAATAGGCACCTTGCAGGGAATGTTTTATCCCGAGCACTTACATCCAGTGAGGATCCCACTCAGAGTGAAGGATTAAGGCCTGACATGGGAAGAGGAGAGAAACCAAGCCCCTGATTGTGTCAGAATTCATCATTTTGTGCCCACATTCCCACTTATCCATGCTGTGACCACCTTTTGCTGGATGCATCCAGCCATTGGCTTCTCCGAGGGCTGCTTCAGCGGGAATATTTCTGGGGGTTGTTTTGTCCGGGATTCCCACGTGGATCAGCTCGTTCCCCGGAGCGAGATCTTGGAAGGACACAGCGTGCAGAGTTGTGTTTGCTTAGGGCAGGTTTGAAATGGGATCCAGAAGCCCCTCGGGAGCCGGCGGCAGGGTCAGGTTCACATTCCCGGGATTTGCCTTTTCCACAAAGCCCCCGCTGTGCCTCCGTTAATGATCTATTAGTGGCCGTGCTGGAACCTTGGGAAACAGGTGGTGAATTTCCCTGCCTGCTGACATCTAGGAATCCCCTCCCGGCTCCTTTGGGGAGCTCACTTTTTTTTGAGTAGCTGCAGCTGTTTGCTCTAAACCTCCTCCTTTTTCTCTTCCTTTTTCTCCTCCTTTTCCTCCTCCTTTTTTCCTCAAGCTTTGCAGCGACTCCCTGGAGTTGCTGAGGGACCATCCCACCCATCAGAGGGAAACACTGGCTTTGTTGAGTGGTGATTTTCTGGGAATACATTGATTTTTAACCTCTGGAAAGTCTGTAGAGCAGGAGGGTCTCAAAGAGAGAGGTTTTCCAGGCTGGAATTGCGGGGGTTTTGGGATCTCCTTGGTGACCTGGCACTCGGTGATATCCAGAGCTCACATCCCTGGCAGAGGACTCAGCCCTGGACAGATTGGCTCAATGACAATCCCAGGAAAATCTGCATCAGTGCCGGTCATTAAGAGCCAAATCTGAGCTGGAAACTCGATGGACCTCGCAAGCAAACGTGGATTTTATCACTCCAGGGAGGCTGAGGACGCTCGGTGCCCACTAAGAGCGTTCTTGAGGTCTCTGATCCACGGGGAGCTTTGGCAGGAGCAGGAGCAACACTGCGGATCCAGGTCTGGGTTCGGCTTCATTCCCAAGGCAGGGCAGGATCCAGGGCGTGAAGATCCCTGGCTGCCGTGGCAGGAGGGTTTTGTGGGCAGCTCTGCTGTCTGGGAGCTGGCGCCTGGTGTGGCTGACGGGCTTAAGTTGCCTCTGTTCTAATTAAATACTCCCGGGTTTAATCCTGCCCGGCTCCTCCGGGAGCAGCGAGAGGGAGCAGAGTTCCAGCTCCACCTCGTGGGACCGGCACTGCTGCCTCTGGAATTGGCAGCCGTGGCAAAACCTTGGCCCTCAGCTCTGCTGGGGAATCCTCCTCAGCAAAGGAGTCCTGGCCTCACTATTTGCTGGCCAGATTGCCAGCAGAACCAGGATAATCACCTGCTATCCCGAAGTTTTTAGGGGAGCACAGTTCAGGGAGCTGTAAGGTTTCGGTGTCCATGTTTCTTCCCTGTGAGGGTGGTGAGGCACTGCAGTGGTTTTCCCAGAAAATCTGTGGCTGCCTGGAAGTGTCCAAGTCCAGGTTGGAGCAGCCTGGCCTGGTGGAATGAGATCATCTTGAAGGTCCCTTCCCACCCAAACCATTCTGGAATTCTGTGATATTTCCTTGGAAATTCGTGTCTGGGCTTAGGTTTGTGTGGTTTTTATCCTCTTGGCTTTGCATCCCAGATTTCCGTGGGAGCCGTGAGCGTGGCCGGGGCTGTGCTCTGGTTGTGTTTGCATTTCCATGCACGGAGCTGTCACCTGCTTTTTTTAGCCTTAAATGCACCTGGCTCCTGCTCAGCCCGGGGCCTGCCAGCTTCTCCCTATGTGGCCTCAAATTTTTGGGTGTTACTCCTGGAGCTGATGAGGCAGGGACAGATTTGCTGCTGGGAATGGCTCCGTTGGTTCTTCCCTGCCCGGCTCTGTCTTGGGATGACCGCGACTGTCCCCTTCGAAGAAATCATTCATTCAGCTCGTACAATGCAGATATTTTTAGGGCTATTGTGAGGAGATAATTCTGGTTGTCCTACAAAAAGGAATCCGTGGCTCCAGGTGAGGATCAGAGCCAGCTCTCCGAACCAGCTGCGCACTGGGAGGTCGGGTTCAGCTCCGAGGAGTTCTGGATAAAACTGGGACGTTTTAAACTGCATCCCTTCAAAGGAGCTGCTCTTCCAGAGGAATTCAGATAACCCCAAATCCTGTGGTCTTCCTGCAGCATTTCCAGGGCTGAGAGGCAGAAATTCTGGAATATTTTTATTTCCCCTCTATTTGTGAGTCTCTGGAGCTTCTGACATCTGGGGATTCCTTACCCAGAGCAAAAAAGGAGGATTGGAGCATGCAAGCATTTTTGGGAAAGACAGATGGAAATGGCAGCAATAATAATAATAATAAAAATTATTATTATTATTATTATTATTATTCCTGGCTCTTGCTGCTTTTATACAGGAAGGTGTTTGCTTTATTTGGTGATGTTTCTTTGATATTAACGTCGTTTATTTTAACAAGGGAGAAGTTCCTTACTTCCTCAGGTGGGAGGTGATGAAGCTCCACTTGGTTTTTTTTTTCCCCCACAGAGCTCCTGCAGCTGGAACGAGCAGTTCTGTGCCGTGGCAGGGTCAGGCTGCCCGTGCCAGCCCTGGAAAATGACACAGATTATTTGTCAGGGCCTGATCCAAGCTTGGAAAAATTGGGATATCAAACAGACACACACACACCTGGTTTTGCAGGTTCTCACATCAGCTCACCCTGAGGCACCTCAGGAGAGAAAAAACCTCCCAAAAACCAGGGTGGGGATTCTTAAAGCACTTTCTGTGTTTAACGGCCAGAAATTTGTGTGGTTTCATCATTTTGGGAAGAATAAAGATTATTCCATGGAAAGTGGAGTAGTTGCTGATGAATGGGGTGGTCAGGCATTGGGAGGTGGTGGAATTCCCATCCCTGGAGGTGTCCAAGGAATGCCTGGACGTGGCACTCAGTGCTCTGAGCTGGGGACAAGTCACAGATCAGAATCGATGACCTTGGAGGGCTTTTCCAAGCCGGATAATTCTGGGATTCTGGAATTCCAACATCAGCTGCTGAGATCCAACCTGTCCTTGCTTTTGGCCTGGATCTGGGCTGGAGCAGCAGGAAAATCAAGGTGGCTGGAGCACTGCTGGAGTGACAGTGACATCCATCCCCTGCCTCCAAGGGTTTGTTCCTCGTTAATGACTCCGAAAGCTCCTCAGCATCCCGAAAAATCCGCCTTTCTCTGAGCAGAAAACGCCGCTGCCGTGGCCTTTCCGTGCTGGATCTCTCCACATTATTCCCTCCGAGCCAGCTCCGTGTGAGCCCCAGGCTCAGCTTTGAGTAGATGAATGTAGGTTAGGTGTGAATGGGAATAAAATATCGGCTAAAAATAACATTGGGCTGTTTGGAAATTGGGAAAGAGGGAAAAAAACCCGCGCCCTGCTGCTCGTGCTGTGCCCAGCTCAGCCCTGGGGGCCGCTTCCTCTGCCTTTCACAGGGGGTTTGGATGGCTCCTGGTGGACTTTTCCTGGGAATTTTTCTACCTTTGACAGCCCATCTGGCTTCCTCAGTGTCCAAATCCTCAGTTTTGCCCCCAAAATGTGCTTTTTTTTCCTTCAAAGTGCCTCTCTCACCATCTGCTCCACAATGAGGAGCAAGCAGGGAAGGGGCTTTGGGTTCTCTCCCAGATGGGCATCGGGAGCTCCGGGAAAACCTCTCTCGAGTTTGTTCTTGAGGGTTTTTTTTAATCCTGGGGGATATTTTTTTTTTGGAGGGGGGGGATTGAGGGTTCACCTTTTCCCTGCAGACCCCAGGAGCAGCTTTTGGCCAGCGCTGCCACTCCAGGCACGGAGCTCTTGCTCCTTTTTCAGTAATGAATCCGCCTCGGCTGCTCCATCCAAGGGACTCCGGGGTATATAAACAATCACTTGTGGATCACTTTGTTTTCTCTTCCGTGGCACTGGGCTCTGTCTGGAGGTGGGGATGGGGCAGCCCTGATGAAGCTGAATTTTAAGTGTTTTAAGGACAGAGCTAGGGAGGGATGTGATTTATTTTTTTTCCTGCAGGAATTTCATGTCCTGGCACTGAGGAGTGAGCGATGCTCTGGGTTGGGAGAGTTGGTGGTGGAGAAGCATCTTTTTCCCAGATTCTTCCATCCTTAACTATCCATGGCCTCTCAGAGAGTTGCAAATACCCCCTTGCTCCTGGCCTGGGAAATAAAATCCGTGTTAATTTGGCGGGAAATGGAATCTTGCCCTGGAGTCCAGCAAAGAGATCCCTTTAATTTTCCTTTTAATTTCCTTTTAACTTCCCCGTGGGCACACCTGACCTTTTAATCCATTCCACACCTCGAACTTCACCTGCTTTTGCATCTTTTTGTTGGTGGATTGGCCCTCAGCACGTGTCCTGTTGGTGGAGCAGGAATCCCCTTTCCCTGGGAGCAGATTTGGATGCCCTTGGCGGAATTTTCAACCCCAGCCCTGCAGATTTCACTGTTTAAACAGGACTGGGTGCAACACTCGGATTTGTGTGCCGAGGGAAGGTGGCACAGAGGTCACAGGGTTCCGTTCTTGGAATGTTGTGAGTGTTTGAGCCGTCGTTTTCGTTCGTTACGGGGGAGCTGGCTCTGAGGACGAGCTTAACCCGCCGTGTCTGCCCTGCTTGGGCATTCCAGGACCAACCGTGGAGTTGCAGTGGCAAGGAGCTGAAAGAGGGGAAATTTTGGGTGGATATACAGAAGGAGTTCCTCCCTGTGAGGGTGGGGAAGGGCTGGGAAGGAATTCCCAGAGAAGCTGTGGCTGCCACATCCCTGGAAGATTCCCAGGCCAGGTTGGAGAACCTGGGATAGTGGAAGGTCCTTCCACCCCAAGCCAGTCCATGACTCTGTGATTTCTTTGGGAGATAAGGAGTTATCTCCCCACTTTCCATATAGGAGCAGGAACTGGGTGAGTCTCTCCACCCTTCTCAATGCCCCGAGGGCACAAAATTCCAGGTCAGCTTGCTCTGAGGGCTGTTCCTGCTGTTGGGAGGGCCCAGCCTGGCTGTGGGAGCATCCTCTTCCTCCTGTCCAGGAGAATGGAGCATGGATGAGGATAAAGCCGAGACCTCTTAACAAAAGTGGGGTGGCTGAAGCCCTGGCAGCGCTGAGGAGGAGCCGGTTCCTGGTCATGCCCAGCTCCTTGTGGGAGTGGAGCCGTGCAAAGCCAAGGAGGGAACTTACATAAAAGTTCTTGGCTGCTCACGTTGGCGCAGCCTCAGATTTGATCTTGCATAACTTTGCTCGCTGGGGCTACCGGGAAAAGGCAGAGCTGGGAGCTTCCCGCAGATCTCGGAGTGCTGGGATGGGCAGCGCTGCTCCCAGGGTCACATCCCAGCTTTGCTGAGCTCTCCGACCCCATTTCTGGGGCTTTGCACTTCCTTAGGGTGGCTCCAGAGGTGTTGGCTGTGCTTGAGGGCCTGGAGTGATGGGGAATAGGGAGATGAATGGTTCTTATTCCTCTGTTCTCTTCCTTATCAATCATTTGACCTCCCCGGCTCCCTTTGGAGTCGGATGGCAGATGCCAGGACAACCACAGGGTTTGTAGTACCTACGAATCATTTCCCAGCCTCTCAGTGTCCCAAAAAATCCCCCATTCCATGTCGTGGACCCGCATTTCCACCCAGCTCCTTCTGCCCTCCCTCATCCCAGCTGATCCCGTTCGTGTCAGCCCCACATCTTCCCTCATTTCCTTCCGCAGCGCTGCCAGCCTTACTCTGATCCCGGGGGGGAAAAATCCTGCAAAATCATTTTTTTCATCCATCTCCAGAGGGTTTGTTGGTTTTTTTTTTCCCTTTTGGAGCAGAGCTGAGCTGTGGATGCAGTAAAACCCCTGCTCCAGCCCGTGTTGGTTTAAGCAGGTCTGGTTTAACCCTCTTTAATTGGCAGCTCGGCGGGGAAGGCTCTGGAGCGTTCCGGGCACGCGGGACAGCGGAGCACAACTTCCAGAGGGATCCGTGAAAGCGGGGCCACCTCGTTGCAGGCACCAGCTCCCCTTTGGTTAGAGCCACTCCTGCAGTTCCTGTGATTTGAAAATTGATGTTCAGCTGTAAAGAATCTCTTGTGCCGCCTCTCTCTGCTTTTCCTCTCGGGGTTTTCAGGCTAAATTGCTGCTGGATTTGCATTTCAAAGGGAGCGGTGGCAGCGCTGTTCTCACTGTGTTGTTTGGCCAGCTCTGTCCTGTGAAATTTAACATATTTCGGCATCATGGGATCGTTCAGGTTGGAAAAGAGCTCCAGGATCACCGAGTCCCAGCTGTGCCCCATCCCCACCTCGTCCCCTGCCCAGAGCCCTGAGTGCCACGTCCAGGTGTTCCTTGGACACCTCCAGGGATGGGGACTCCAAACCTCCCTGGTGGCCCCTTCCTATATTTAACAGCCCTTTCCATGGAGAAATTCCTGCTGGTGTCCACCCTGAGCCTCCCCTGGCCCAGCCTGAGGCCGTTCCCTCTCCTCCTGTCCCTGTTCCCTGCCAGCAGAGCCCGACCCCCCCGGCTGCCCCCTCCTGTCAGGGACTTGTGCAGAGCCACAAGGTCCCTCCTGATCCCCCTTTGCTCCAGGCTGAGCCCCTTTCCCACCTCCCTCAGCCGCTCCTGGGGCTCCAGCCCCTTCCCAGCTCCGTTCCCTTCCCTGGATTCACTCCAGCCCCTCCGTGAAGGTCCCAGAACTGGACACAGCACTCGAGGTGTGGCCTCACCAGAGCAGTGCCTTTCCTGGGTGATGGATAAGGACAGGGATTTGATTTGCATCCCAGGTATTTTCCGTCCAAGCTGGATTCCAGCTCGGTGTAAATCTGCCTTCCACCACGACGCTCTCCCAGGAGAGGGAATGATGGAAAGACAGTTCATTATCCAGTGGGTGGGTTCCTTCCTCATGGGGGCTGCTGGAGGTGCTTACTCAGACTCAGACTGGCACCACCATCATTAAAATCCCTGCGGAAGACCCATCACGTTCCAGATTTTGGGATATTTTGGGGGATGCCTGGCAGAGGTGAGGTGTTATGTCCGGCTGCCCGCCTCCGTACGGACAGCAGAGCCTCCAGCACTTTGTGGGGAGGTGTGTGCGTTACCCCTCGGGCTGGGAGGGTGATGCCAGCTCCCTGTGGGATCGGCACTGGGATAAGAGGCTTTTCCTGGGGCTCTGTGTGGCGCATCCCAAAGCAAACCCCGTCCCAGCATCTCCTCCTCATCCCAGCTGCGGGATCGCTCTCTCTGCAGAGCTTGGCTGGGGTCGTTTTGGTCCTGCCATGGCCAGGGGATGCTGAAAGGGCTGACCCCAGAGGGTGAGGAAATCCTGGTTTTCCTGGTTTTGAGAAGGAAATGGGCTCAGAAGATCTGAGATGATCCCTGGGATAAGATTCCAATCACTCCATGGATTGCAGGAGCTGCCAGCAGCCAGGCCACGCACTGGAGGCTGTTGCACAGGATTTTATTCCCAGTTCTTCCCAAGCATCCAGGCCTCCTTCCTGGAATTAATTTTAATTCAAGACACTCTACAGCCTTTAAATATTACACCGGGGTCATGTGTGCTCCCACCTTTTTTAAATTAGCCAGGCCTGGGAGGAGGGAGATGAGGAATTCAGAAGGTTTTTACTGAAAACTGATTTTTTTCTGGTTTTTTTTTACTTAATTTTTGCTACAGGTCACCTTCTCCCAAACCATCCAATTCCCTTCCATGAAATGATGATGGTGATAATAATAATAATAAAAATAATAAAAATAGCTGCTTTTGATGGAGAGTTTTTCTATCCAGAGTTAAAAACTAAGGAAATTGATGAGACCTTAACTTACCTTAAATATTGGATTCCATCAAGATTTACCGATTTCTAAGCTTGGGGTGAAGCTTTTTGAGGTGTTGGGGCAGAGAAGGGCAAATTCTGCTTTTTGGGGGTGAAGCTTTTTGAGGTGTTGGGGCAGAGAAGGGCAAATTCTGCTTTTTGGGGGTGAAGCTTTTTGAGGTGTTGGGGCAGAGAAGGGCAAATTCTGCTTTTTGGGGGTGAAGCTTTTTGAGGTGTTGGGGCAGAGAAGGGAAAATTCTGCTTTTTGGGGGTGAAGCTTTTTGAGGTGTTGGGGTGGAGAGGAGCAAATTCTGCTTTTTGGGGGTGTGTGGTTTCCGATAAGGAAAAATTTTACCTGTTGATCCTCCTACCTGAGTCGCTGGTTCCTGGTTTTCCTGGTTTTGCCGATATTTCCGTGGGATCTGTTCTAGGCTCGGATGCCGACTATCCCCTCGGGATTGGGAGGCCGCTCTGGGATGGGTGCAGGTGGCGTTTAGGCTTCACCAGGTGGGGTTCTAGCCAAGCTCAGGGGTGAATCCAGCAGCTCTGGCAGCTCAGCTCCTCTCTCAGTATTTCAGAGCATCACTTCAGTGGAAATTCCACTTCTGGGTGTCAGCTCGAGGCTCGGAAGCAAAGCCTGTCATTCCCTCTCCCCGAGAAGCGCCGTGTTGCTGACTCCTTCCCTTCCCTTGCCTTTCCAGCTGTCCCATTCCCTCCCACGCAGCGGCTCACTCTGAAGGAGGTGTTTGAGGATGGGAAGCCGAGGCTCGACGTCCTCAAGAGCCACTTGGTGAAGGAAGGGCGGCTGGAGGAGGACGCAGCGCTGAAAATCATCAACGACGGCGCCGCCATCCTGAGGCACGAGAAGACCATGATCGAGGTGGAGGCTCCTATCACAGGTCAGAGCTCAGGGCTGGAGTCCTGAACAACAGCCAGGATAAGCCCAGCAGGTTTTTTTGCCGTGTTCCTTCCACCCACAACAAGTTTTTTAACTCTCCTGAGCTCTCGGAAGAGAGGATTTTGGCGGTGCTCGCTCAGCTCTGCTCCTCGCTACTGTCGTGACCTTGCTTTTCTTAGCGTGGTAATTCTGTGCCTCTTTTGTGCTGTTCTTCCTCCCCCAGTGTGTGGTGACATCCACGGGCAGTTTTTCGACCTGATGAAGCTGTTTGAAGTCGGAGGATCACCCAATAACACCCGCTACCTCTTCCTGGGGGACTACGTGGACAGAGGCTACTTCAGTATAGAGGTGACAAAGGAAGCGGAGCCTGGGGGTGCTGGGGCTGAAGGAACCCAAAGTGTTGGACCTCAGTTAAAATTCAGCTCAGAATCAGTTCAAGTTCAGCTCAGAAACAGTGAAATTCAGCTCAGAATCAGTTCAAATTCAGCTCAGAAACAGTGAAATTCAGCTCAGAATCAGTTCAAGTTCAGCTCAGAAACAGTGAAATTCAGCTCAGAATCAGTTCAAATGCAGCTCAGTAAAATACAGCTCAGAATCAGTTAAAACCAGCTCCAAATCAGTTCAGATTCAGCTCAGAATCACTAAAGTGCAGCTCAGTTTCAATGAAATTCAGCTCAGAATCAATTAAGTGCGACTCAGGATCAGTTAAATACAGCTCAAAATCAATTAAATGCAGGTCAGAATAGTTGAAATACATCTCAGAATCAGTAAAATACAACTCGGAATCAGTTAAATTCAGCTCAGAATCAGTTTAAATACAGCTCAGTAAAATACAGCTCAGACTCAATTAAATCCAGCTCAGACTCGGTTAAATGCAACTCAAAATCAAGTCAATTCAGCTCAGAACGAGCTCAAATACAGCTCAGAATCACTCCAAACACTAAACCCAGATCTCTCATGCTGGATTTACCCTCCAGGCGAGTTCTGCATGGGATGAAAAGGATGTTGATAACTGCCAGTGGGATTTTGGGCAGGAAAATGATGCCCCAGTGCCATGACTGAGCTTTGGATCCTTGTGCAGTGACAATGAAGTGGCAGCGAGGGGGTTAAAGCCTGAACTCTGCCCTCTGGAGTGGAGTTTTAATGTCACTTGGAGCTGTCACTCAGGGGCAGCAGAGGGACAGGGGATGGTGCAGGATCCCACCAGACAGTGGGGAGCAAAAACCTGCAGGATTCAGCTGAGCAGGAAGAGAAAGGGCCACGTGCCTGAGTCACTGCTTCCCTCTGGAAACACGGGAATCGGGGCAGGAGAAAGGAGCAAAAGTCACCTGGGCTGGGACGGGGCCATGCAGCTCCCTGGGATGCCACGAGCCTGAACTGGGCAGTGCTGGGAGTTGCTGGTCTGCAGGAGGAAGGGTTCACTGGATCCCAGCGGCTGCTGCTGGCTCAGTGGAGAGCTGGGATGGGACAGGAAGGGACAGCTATTAGCAAATGCCACAAATCCCGAGGGATTGCAGCCATCTGGATTCACAGAGGCAGGGCCGAGTGGAAGTGGAGCACTTATCCCAGTTGGAAGCAAAGTAAGGGAGGGCTTTTGGGGCAGCAGGGGCCTGAAAGGTGGCAGAAATCAGCTGGAATAAGAGAGGGAGTGATTTCTCTTGGAAAAAAAGAGGCTGTGGGAACAGCCGAGCCGCTGGGTGTGCAGAGGAATCTTACCCAGTGAAAATTTTTGGGGTGGAAGTGTCAGGGATGAGTGCGAGAGGTTCTTTGAAGGATTCTGCAGAGGATTTCAGGAGAGCAGGGCCGACAGCTTGAGCTCCAGCAGCCCCTGGCTCCCTTCCAGCCCCGCGCTCCGGAATCCTGACAGGGAGCCAAGGTGTGACGAGGAGCCGCTTCCAGGGGAGCGGGGACGGATGGAGCAGAGGTGGGGCTGGGGCTGCTGGGATTTTTTGGGATTTGGGGTGGTGCTGGCAGGAGGAGCCCCCCAGGGAGGAAGGAGAAGGACACATCCTACTGCTCCTCGGGGTTGCTGGGCTGGGTTTGCAGTGGGAGTGTGTTTACCTGGAAAAGGGATTGTGTTCCCCCACAGCAGCTCCTCCTGAGGTCACAGGGGGATTTTTGTGGTGTTAACCAAGGAACCTTCAAATGAGAGGTGTTGGGCCCTGTGTCTGTGTGTGGATTCTGTAGATCCAAGGTGGGAAAGTGCTGCTCCCACTCTGTGCTCTTAGCCCAGGATTGCTCTGACACGGAGATTTTACTCCCAGATCTCCAGAAGTGCTGGGGATCAGCACCCTGGTGTCTCCGTGCTGGGATCACCACAGAACCATGGAATGGTTTGGGTTGGAAAGAACCTTAAATCCCATCTTATTCCACTCTCTGCCCTGGGCAGGGACACCTTCCACTATCCCAAGTGCTCTAAGCCCTGTCCAGCCTGGCCTTGGACACTTCCAGAGATGAGGAATTCTCTCCCAGCCTCTCTGGGCAACCTGTGCCAGGGCCTCCCCACCCTCACAGGGAAGAAATTCTTCCCAATATCCCATCTAAGCCCCCTTTTAGTTCAAATCCATGCCCACTTTTCCTCTCTGCTGTGATAATATGGAAGAATTCCAGGTGATGGATGATGCTTGGAGAGCAGAGGTGGTGGGGCAAAAAAAGCCCAATATTTTATTTCCTGCTTCTTTTGCCTCTCCTCCTTCCCTTTCCCCGCCCCGTGTTGCAGCAGGAATGCCACGGATTCCCCCTGGAGCTGACTCTGATCCCACAGCTCAGGGCGGGCTTTGACAGGCACAGGCAGGGGCTGCTCCAAACATCAGGATAAGGCAGGATCCGGAATGTTTGATTCCCGTGTGCCTCTCCCTCCCACCTCCTGCACTGTGCTGGATGAGATTCCCACCTGGACGTGCAAAACCTGGTTCCTGTAGTAAAACAACAGCAGGTTTGGAGTATCCCAGAGGCTGAGGGATTGAAAAGCATCCAGGTTTCCCTGTGATGTGACTGCTGGGAAGGTGGGGAGCAGCCTCCCGAGTCACCACACAAACCTGTGCATCCGTGGGGAGATGATCCAGAGCCCGCCCGGAGCAGCTGGGGGTGTCGTGAGCAGAGCCAGGAGCTGGACTCGCTGCTCCCTGTGGATTCCTTCCAGCTCAGGATATTCCACAACCCTACAACCGTGACCTTTTAACGGGATGAAATAGGAGGGGATGGTTTAATTGCATCCTGCTGCAGGAAACAAGGTGCCAGAGCAGGGGCCAAGGAGGTGGAAGGGCCAAATACCCCTTCCAGGTGTTCCCCGTGGCTCCAGGCATTTGGTTGTCCAGGTAAAAGGAGGAATTTGTGGCTCAGACAAAACCTTTCAAACCCGCCCCCCCTCCCCCCAAAGCCTCTCCGTTCATGGGCTCAGCTGGATGTCGGCAACAAATCATTCAACAAATTCTTGCTGGGCCTCTGGCTTAGGGAAATTCTCATTTAAAAACATGAATTCCCAGTATAATGAGGCCATGAAAAGTGCATTGGTTGTTGTTTTTTAGCTGGTTTTTTTTTTTTTTTTTTAAAGAAAAGAATTGTGAGGGGAGAGGAGAGGGAAAGAACCGTGTGAAAGCTGGAATGCTGCCGGAAGGGAACTCTGGGAAGGGTTTGCTGTCCCAAACCCGCTGTGACAGCGAGACTGAGCGGTCACAGATCCCAGCCCCAGAGCTCAGGGCTGACAGGCAGCACGGAAATCAGGATGAACTCCTCCTTGATGAGGCAGGGCTCTGCTGAAGGATTCTCCCACCAGCTTCCCAGTGGGAAAAACGCTCCTTTCGTTAAGGTTTTAGTCCCAAATCCCAGCATGGCACAAGAGAGGTCTGTGCTTGTGGGGGGGAAGGACCATCCTGGTCCATGAGGCTGCAGTACAATGAATAGAATGGTTTTGTTAAATTAGAAAGTGAAACAATTCTCATGAGCAGAAATAGAATCCGTAGAAAGAGGAGATTTGTCGGGAGAAGTGGGATGATAATGGCATGCACCTTTCCCAGGCCAGTTCTTCCAATCCAATTAGGCCAGGACACATGATTGCTGTCTAATCATGGAATTATATCTTAATCTTGATTTAATGCACTTTTTTTCCAGAATAATATTAAAGAGATCCAGTTAGCTCTGCAAGGTGTGGATTTTTGGGCTGGATATGGGAGTTTTGCCTCTGTTCCCACTGTGGAAGAACTGGCAGGTTCCATGTGTAAAAACTTCCTTAAAATGCCAGGTTTTGGGAATGGTGAGACAGGTCACGGTGGGGGCAGGTTTGGCACCAGCCCCTCTTGCATTTTTGGGGTTGCAAGTCCCAATTCCTCTTGGAATTCCCTCCCTGTGGCCTGCTGAGCTTTCCCTTTCCAAGTGGATCAAACCCTTGGCTTTGGGCTTCGCACCGAGAGGCGGAAGAAGGAGAGGAGGAGATTATTTGAGATTATTTAAACCCAAAAAGCTGTGACTGCCTGGATTTGCTCCTTGGCTGTTGCAGAGAGGCAGTGATCAATTCCTGGGCACGGCGCCGGGAAAGGCTGGGAAAGGGATCCGTGCAAAACACCAGGAAGCATCCGAGGCATGCGAGTGTAGAAACTCCCTCATTCTTCACTCCAGCCCCTCTGGAGCCCTCGAGGGCTCTTCAATGTCCTTTACTCTGTGTCCTCCTGGTACCTGGCAGTCCCCACATCCTTGGGAAGTGCCTCCAACCACCGGGAATGGTCGCTCTCCACATCCCTGGTGTGTCCAGGAAGAATTGTGGTGCTAAATTCAAGCCCGTTTTGCTTTAAAGCCCTTCAAATGTGTTTTAAAACCTCTCTTCTGCAAGCTGCCAACCTTCCCTGCATCCCAAACCCTCCCCTATTGATGCTGCTGTATCTCTGCCTTGCTTTGATGCCAGGGCTGGTTCTTCCTCCAAGTCATTTGCTTCATTTATAGCAACTCCCAAGTTCTCCTGCCAGCCCAGAAAAGTGACATTTCGCTTGCAAACACAGGGAGGTTAAAGCTTTAAATCCCAGAATAATTATAAATGGTTTTGTTGGGAGCATTCCTCCTGGTAACAGATGCAATAAAACATGATTCTGCTACTGGCCTTGGCCCCGTTCTCTTTTAGAATTCCGAATTAATCAAGTTGTTAATGTGGGGTTGAATTCCAAGTGAGACACAGGCGGTGCTTTACAGCTCCTTGGGGTTTTTGGGATCAGCTGGGATGATTCATGCAGAGCTTACCTTGCAGGTTCAGTGCTTAAACACTGAGCCAGATCTCAGCTGTCAGTGCTGGGAACCGGCTGGGAGCTGGTTCCTTTGGGTTCTGGAGGTTGTTCCCAGCTGGCTCCCGGGGATCTGTGCCCCGGATCAGGGATGTTGGAGGCTGTAAAACCATTCACAGACTTGCTGGTGGTCCCATTCCCCAGGCGTGTCCTGCAGCCTGTCAGCCTCGAGGGTAAGCTCCTATTAGAGACTTTAATCCAACTCCTGGAGCTTGCTGTCGCTCTGGATTGTCCACATCAACAAGGGAAATGTGATAACATTTCCCCGTGCGAGATAACAGCCGATGCTGCTGTCGGCCGACAGCACAGAGCCCACGGGGGTGAGTGAGCCCTCCCTGCGTCCCAGCCCTACCCTCAGGCTTTTGTTGGGAAGCCAGCATGCAATATTTCTGCTAAAAACCCCCGTTTCAGGCTGATTTTAGTCTGAACCTCCTCAAAGGCGCCGGCTTTGCAGGTGTTGCTGCTCGGGGAGGGGATGTGGAAAGGCCTTTTCAAAGCCAGAGAGCTTTGCTAAGCTCAGCTTGCTTTTTGGGCTCAGCTTTTCCTGTTTTGAGCTTGAACTTCACATGACTGTGGCATAAGCAAAAAAAACGGGGGGGGGGGGGGGGGAGGGGGGGGGTGTGGAAATCAGTGGGGAAGATGAAGTTGAATTTTCCGATTGTTTCGTGGACAAATGGCTGCCTGCTCCCCTCGCTGCTCTCCATCCCAGTGGAACATCTGGAGCAAACAGCTGGTTCTGCTTTGCTGCTCTGAAAAAGGGGTTTTTTCCTTGGGTTTGTGCTGGAAGCAAAGCTGCCCCCACCCAGCCCCAAGCTGCTCTCTGTTGGCTACGACCTCATTTGTCACTTCTCCAAGTCAGCCCTAATATAGAGAAATCCCAGTGGCTTCTCCCCACTTGGCCAGGAGGAGATCCACTGCCCGTTATGGAGCTGGGTTCCACTTTGGGTGTCTTCCCAGAACCTCTTAGTGCAGTCTCAGGCTGCTCAGTGCCCTGGAAAAGGATTTCATGACATCCCTTCCTTGCCTCTCTTGCAGTGCGTGCTGTATTTATGGAGTTTAAAGATAAATCATCCCAAAACATTGTTCCTCCTTCGAGGGAACCACGAGTGCAGGCACCTCACAGAATACTTCACCTTCAAGCAGGAATGTAAGTAGCAGCAGTGGGAGAAGGGTTTGAATCCATTTAAATAATACATTTTTAAATATATTTTGGAAAAAAAAGGTGGTGTGAGAAGGCGTGGGCTTCAATTTTTGTGCCTCTGAGTGGCATCAGAGCTGTAAAAACCTGTTGTCTTGTTTTCCTGCTCTTCTGTTTCAAGCCCTGCTATAAAAAATACCCCAAACCCCAAATCTCTTAAGTTCTGCGAAGCACCAAATGTGGCCTTTTAGTTTCAAAGACTGAACGTGGATGGAAGAAATGGGAACACTTCTCCCCTGATGAGCCAGGCACACACATCCTCCCCTCCCTGACTTCCAGGCCCAGCAACGTGTAATCAGTGCCAGAAGACTTCCAGCTCCAGATTGTGCAGCTGGGGTCAGTGACTGCAGTTGGAAACGGGGGAAGGATTTGCTCCTCCCTGTTTGCAGCGGGGAGGATCATTTACCTTTCAGCTCGTTGCAGTTAAGAGATGGGTTTGTGCACAGCGTTTGAGCATTTTTAAAGCAGTGATGAGGAAAGGTCAGGCAATGATGGATGACTGTCATTCCAAGCAGTAAAAGAGGGAGAGAGCTCAATGCAAAGCTCCTTTAGGGAATTCTTGCTCAAGGACCTGGCCTCAAGAGAGAATTCTGAGTCCAGTCTTTATCCCGTCAGCTCTGGGTGCTGTTGGATGGAGGAAGGCTCACAGGCGATGAGGCCCTGTTCTGTTTGCTCAGGAATGAGCTGGAAAACACCTTCCAGCTCCATGCTGGATGCTGTATCCATCACCTGGGTGCAGGTGAGCTCCTGGTGAGCAGTGCCCAGCCTGAACCAGGTGATGGGGTTGGGTTTTTTCCCTTGGGAAAACAGGAGGTGCTGCTTTTCCCCTTCCTTGAAAACCCATCAGTGCCTCTGAAATGAGGATGTTTCTGAGCATGTTTGAGGTCTGGTGTAAGAGCCAAACTGCCTTGGAAAGGCTGTGGTGTCCCTGTTGAATGTATGGGAACATCCTCTTCCCCTCTGCCCTCGCTGGGATTGTCATCCCTGAAAGATCCAGTGGGAAGATCCATTTCCATGGGTAAATCCTGCCTCCCAGCACCTGTGTCCAGCTGGAAAGGCAATTCCTGCCCTCTATGGCTGTGTGATGCTGCTGTGCCAAATTCAGCAGGGAAGATGAGTCTAGAGGAGCAGCAGGGCCGTGGGAAGTGATGGGGTGGCTTTATCAGCATCCCAAATTTTTTCCATGCTCCCAATTTTCATGATGTGGAAACACCTCATCTCTTTTGTATTGATCTCAGTGCAGGTGGTGTAGAAAACAACTCGAAGGGTGGTGAATATTCTTGTCCAACTCCAGATTAAAGAAACCTTTTCCTTTCCACATCTAACAGTTATTTTCCAAGTCAGTATTTTCACAAACAGGTGCAAAGTTGGATTCCCAGTCAGTATTTTCACAAAAACACAGGTGCAAAGTTGGATTCCCAGTCAGTATTTCCACAAACAAGTGCAAAGTTGGATTCCCAGTCAATATTTTCACAAACAGGTGCAAAGTTGGATTCCCAGTCAGTATTTCCACAAACACACAGGTGCAAAGTTGGAATCCAAGTCAGTATTTTCACAAACAGGTGCAAAGCTGGAATCCAAGTCAGCATTTCCACAAACACACAGGTGCAAAGTTGGATTCCCAGTCAGTATTTCCACAAACACACAGGTGCAAAGCTGGATTCCAAGTCAGTATTTCCACAAACACACAGGTGCAAAGCTGGATTCCAAGTCAGTATTTCCACAAACACACAGGTGCAAAGCTGGATTTGTGGGCCACAGACCTGGAGCTTCCATATCAGGGTTCCTTGGATTTATTGATCAGCACTTTGGCCCATCAGAGCTTGATCAAATTCCTTCTTCCCAGGTCGAATCAAGTACTCGGAGCGAGTGTACGACGCGTGCATGGATACCTTCGACTGTCTTCCTCTCGCTGCCCTCCTCAACCAGCAATTCCTGTGTGTCCACGGGGGCCTGTCTCCAGAAATCACGTGTCTAGATGACATTAGGAAAGTAAGTCAGCTCCCTGGGCTCTTCCCTTCACTCCCAACTCCCTGTGGGCTTGACTCCTGCATGGATTTGGGATGTTTTTCCTGCCACAGCTCCTGCTGATGTTGTGTCCCCTCTCCAGTTAGACAGGTTTAAGGAGCCTCCAGCCTTTGGTCCGATGTGTGACCTGCTGTGGTCGGATCCCTCGGAGGATTACGGCAACGAGAAAACCCTGGAGCATTTTGCCCACAACACTGTCCGAGGCTGCTCCTATTTCTACAGGTGAGGGGTGTTTTAGGGGCCACTTTGTCCCCCCTCACACTAAAATCACCGTTCAGGCCGCTCCGTGTACCTGAAATTCTCCTTGCTTGGCTCTAATGCACAAATTCTTGCTTGTTTTTTCTCCTCCTGTAACATTGAGCTGTCTTTGGGTAAGTTACTGTATGGAATTGGGGTCTCAGACAGCAGAGGTGCTTTGTTGGTGCCCTGTGAGTGGTTTCCTGTGCCTCTAGGAAATAATCTTCCCTTGCTAAAAAAGAAGGATTTGTGCTGGCAGTCCACTCACAGGGAGGGTTTAACAGAACCCTTTGCAATTAATTTTTGAATGATAAAACAATATTTTGGGGTGCTGGACAGAAACTGGATGTTCTCTGCAATGGCTGCTCCCTGAAGCCGAGACCACCCTTGCTCTGTGCTCTCCTTTGCTCCCTGCTGAGCTCTCCTCGCTTTTTGTTTTCCAGTTACCCTGCAGTGTGTGAATTTTTGCAGAACAATAGTTTGTTATCCGTAATCCGAGCTCACGAAGCCCAGGATGCTGGGTAAGTGCTGCAGCCCAGGGGCTGGGCAGGGTTTGGGCCGTGCTGGGCCGGGTTTAACTCGGTGCCGTGTTTTTGCAGGTACCGAATGTACAGGAAGAGCCAGACCACGGGCTTTCCCTCGTTAATCACAATCTTCTCTGCACCAAATTACTTAGATGTCTATAACAACAAGGGTAAGGCCAGGGCTCTGCTGCTCTTGTGGGGGGTCAGGAAATCCCTCTCCCACTCTGCTCTCCCAAAATCACAGGATAATTTAAGTTGGAAAAGAGCTCCAAGACCATCGAGTCCAACCCGTGCCCCATCCCCACCTTGTCACTGCCACTTCCATCATTCCTTGGACACTCCCAGGGATGGGCACTCCAAACCTCCCTGGGCAGCCCCTGCCAAGGCCTGAGCACCCTTTCCATGAGGAAATTCCCGCTGCTGTCCACCCTGAGCCTCCCCTGGCCCAGCCTGAGGCCGTTCCCTCTCCTCCTGTCCCTGTTCCCTGCCAGCAGAGCCCGACCCCCCCGGCTGCCCCCTCCTGTCAGGGACTTGTGCAGAGCCACAAAGTCCCCCCGGAGCCTCCTTTGCTCCAGGCTGAGCCCCTTTCCCACCTCCCTCAGGAATTCTCCAGCCCCTTCCCAGCTCCGTTCCCTTCCCTGGATTCACTCCAGCCCCTCCATGAGGGTCCCAGAACTGGACACAGCACTCAGGGCACCTCCCCAGTGCCCAGCACAGAGGGACAATCCCTGCCCGGCTCCAGCTGCCACCACACTGGTTTTGATACAAAAAATACACTATTTTTGATACAAAACCCTCTCCTCCAGCCGCATTCTTGTGCCTGGAATGAAAGAGAGCTTTGTGTGCTGAGCTGAAGTGGTTGACTTAATGTGTTACTGCGGCAATTAACTGCGGAGTCATAAGGGCTGGAATAAAGCTTTCATTCCCAGCCACGGGACAACGGAGCCCTGTTGGTGGATGCTGCCATCCCACTGAAGCTGATAGTGTAGGAGAGCTTTCCCCTTCCCTCTGCCCCTAAACCGTGGGAGTCATGGAGGAATTTTCTCCTCCTGTGGGGTTTTTCACCCCTCGCTTTGGATCTTGGCTCTGTTTGAGCTTCGCTGTTCTAAGCTGAGAACCGGCCTGAGGAAATGAAAAATTTTAGCTTAAACCTTCTCATTTTGGGGAGTTGGTAGCTTGACTCTACATGAGTGTAACCTGGTGTTGATAATGAAGTTTTTTTAACACTGGTGCAACTTCCAGAGGGAGCCAGGCTGGGAGAGCTGGGGGATGAGAGAGGAAAACACTCCAGAGAGAGCTCTGAGCTCCTTGTAGGGCCTAAAGGGGCTCCAGGAGAGCTGGAGAGGGACTGGGGACAGGGGATGGAGGGACAGGACACAGGGAATGGCTTCCCACTGCCAGAGGGCAGGGCTGGATGGGATTTTGGGAAGGAATTGCTGTCTGTGAGGGTGGGGAGGGGCTGGGATGGAATTCCCAGAGGAGCTGTGGCTGCCCCTGGATCCCTGGCAGTGCCCAAGGCCGGGTTGGAGCAGCCTGGGACAGTGGAAGGTGTCCCTGTCCATGGCAGGGGTGGCACTGGCTGATCCTTAATATCCCTTCCCACCCATCCCAATCCAGGATTTCCCACCCAGCCCATTCCAGGATTTCTCAGTGCTCAGTGCCCGTGGACATTTGTTCTCTTTCCCTTTCCTCTCCCAGCTGCTGTACTGAAATATGAAAACAACGTCATGAACATCAGGCAGTTCAACTGTTCCCCTCACCCCTACTGGCTTCCAAACTTCATGGATGTCTTCACATGGTCTTTGCCTTTCGTAGGGGAAAAGGGTAAGAGAGATTTGGGTTTTTATTCCAAGTTCCCGGTGCCTGATCCTCACATCCTGAGTGTCAGAATCCTGTCCCACAGCACTGGGAGACTGTTGCAGCTCTGGGCAGCCCAGGAGAGCAGTTGAGGCTCCACAGATCTGCATTACTGGGTTAAATTCTCGCAAAAACAGCTGTTGGTACCTGTTTGAAAAAGCTTTTCCCGATAAACCCCTCCTTCCTTGCTCTTTCTGCATTGCTGGTGGAGCTGATCTTGGGTGCTGTAGCCCCACCTCAGAATCTGGAGACGTTTCTCTTGGTTTGCAGCGGAGGAATTAAAAATTCCTGTTGGCTCCAGGCCCACCAAAAAGGAAGCATTCATTTCAATCCAAGGCTTATTTCGTTCTGGAGAAGGCGAGGCAGCTTAAAATATGACCAAGACTTTGCCTCAGCTTTTCACCAAAAGGATTTTTACCTCTCCTGATGAGCTTAAATTCCACCCCTGTCCTGTATGTTCGGAGTATGGCTTCAACCTCACAACTTCCAAAGGGTTTTTTTGACTTTGAGGCACCAAAGGTCGAATCCCACCGCCCCCCTCCCCTTCCCCAAATTTGGCCCTTCTCGGAGCCAGGTGGCTGTGGCGCGGGTGGGGATGGGGAGGGGGGGACCTTGAGGGGAGCTCAGGCTGTTCTGCAGGAATGTTGGCACCTCATTGCCCACGTCTGGTTCCTCTGTGATGTGCTTGGCCTGCATCCACCTCCTTGGCAGAAGATGCAGCGTGTGTCGTCTGCTCCGGCGCCGCTGCGGGTACCAGCAGGCTGTGCCTAAAAGTGTCTTTAGGCTCCCGTTTGCAGGGGACAGACGACCTTGAAATCCTCCCCTCGTCCTCCAAACCTCTCCACGTGCCCCGGGCCTCTCTGACCTCGCTGTCTGTGCCTCTTGCAGTCACCGAGATGCTCGTGAACATCCTCAACATCTGCTCCGATGACGAGCTGATTTCGGATGGCGACGAGACGTTGGAAGGTAAAATATCCCTGCTGGCACCTGAGAGCAGCAGGGGGAAAGGCTGGGGAAGGTCTTTGATGCCTGAGCAGCACTTGATTTATAGCTGGATGCCCAGCCAGGGTCTCCAGTTCCTTTTTGCCCAACCTTTGTGCAGTTCTGGGTAGGGAACATTATTTTTATTTTTTTTTTCTCCTTTGCTGTTCAGTCACAGAGAAATTAAACATTCACTGCGACAGACACTTCTTGCCAGCTACTCTGGGAATGGTTTCCTGCTCCTTACACAGGCTGCTGGTTATTTTTTCCCCCAATTCAGAATTTTCAGCACCAAAATAGCCACCCGATCTTCTCATCTGTTGCAGTGAACTCCTCTGTAAAGCGGTTTCTCATGTCACCCCCCCCTCCCCACAAAAACACACAGATTTTGGCCCTGGTTTTAAGCAGTGCATGAAGGGGACAAATCAGTGGCTGAGCTGATGAGCAGTTTGGATTTTGGGGGGACACAGGAGCGAGGTGGTGACCTGAGGAAGCTGAGGCAGCCGTGGGGGGCAGCGAGAAGGGGGGCCTGAGCTGCTTCGGCCCCAGGTGGAGACTCTAACCCGCTTCTCCCATTGCATTTCCGTTTTGTTTTTTGGTTTTGTTTTTTCTTTCCTCCCTCCCATGAAAATTAAATTTGTTTCTTCTATCTCTGTCTTCATCTACTTGTTTCTTGGTGTCTCCTCTCCCTGAAGATCACTACATTTCAAGCTATCCGAAAGGTACCCAGCTAGAATTTGCTACGAGCTTAATTATCACTGCCTGTGCCACCAGATCCTTGAAGTGGATTTCCAGAGCTGACTAGTGGGGCAGTCTCTTCATCCCCTTTCAGTTTTAACATAAGCTCCATGTGTTTTTTAACCCTTCTGCGTTCCTCCAGGAACTCGAGAAACGGGGGTCACGTTTCTACCTGATTCTGAATGCAGCCACGTAGTGCATGGCTGAGCCATGGTGCATGTTAGCCCTGGGTTTGGCTTCCCTGTCCTGGTGTGTACTGGGCCATGTGAGGAATCTCAGCTGAGAGGAGATGGATTTGTTCCCTCTTTTGACCTGAATTTTCCCTTTGGTTTCAGCTCCCTCCATGCTTTTTTTGGTTTCCTCTCTCCCGTTGGGTCCGTAGAGCGGAAGGGCAGTTCCCCCCCGTCCCGTTGTGTCCGTGTGGGGTCAGAGCAGAGCTGCCAGGCTCCGGCCAGCCCTTCCCCGTGCTCCTTGGATGCCAAAGCTGATGCTTGCGTGCCACTGCGGGCGAGCACAGCGGTGCCCATCAGCCGTCAGATCCCTCCGTGCTCTGCCTTGCAAACTGTGTCCTCATGGCTGAGTCATTTGTGTCACATCCTGTGCAGTGTGAGCCCACCTGGAGACCTCCCCGAATCCGTGTCCTGTGCTGGTGGTTCTACTCTCTTTAGCCCTCTCGAGTTCCGTGTGCCATCTCGTTGGTGTTGCCCTCCTCGCTGCCATCCTGGTGCCATCCTGATGCCATCCTGATGCCATCCTTCCAGCACCGTTCTCTCTCCGGTGTAGCTGTGAATCTGTAAAACCATGATTTTCTTTTCCTGGAGTCAGGCAGGTGCTTCATGCTGATGTTCTCTGGAGAGCAGGAAACCTCCAACGTGCTGCTGTTTGCTCTTTTCTCTCCCTAAGGTGGGACAACGGTCCGTAAGGAGATCATCAGGAATAAGATCAGAGCCATTGGGAAGATGGCACGGGTCTTCTCGGTTCTTCGGTAAGGATGGGCTGGGGACTGGGTTTAATTTGGGGACTGGGTTTAATTTGGGGACTGGGTGATGGAACAGCACTGGTCAGGAAGAAAGGAAGGGGAAAAACCCCACAAGACAGAAAGAGTCTGGTTTTTCCAGACTCTTTCAGGACACATTTGCCTGAAGAAGGTTGTAGCCAGGTAGGGGTTGTGGTCTTTTCTCCCAAATAACAAGTGAAGGATGAGAGGAAACAACCTCAAAGTGCACCAGGGGAGGTTCAGGTTGGATATTAGGGAAAATTTCTTCATGGAAGGGGTTGCCAAGCATTGGAATGGGCTGCCCAGAGCAGTGGTGGAGTCCCCATCCCGGAGGGATTTAACAGATGTGTGGATGTGGCACTTGGGGACGTGGTGACCAGGGTAGTGCTGGGTTGATGGCTGGACTTGGTCACCTTAGAAGTCTTTTCCAACCTTAATGCTTCCATGATTCCATCATTCCCAAGGCAGCTGTGCTCAGGGCAGGCTCCCATTTCCCTGTCACCCACCAGTCTTGCGTGGACCAGTACAACCAGTGCACTGCTCGGTGTGTAACTGGTGCTGCTGTTCCCTGCAGGGAGGAGAGCGAGAGCGTGCTGACCCTCAAAGGCCTGACCCCCACAGGTACCCTGCCCCTGGGAGTGCTCTCGGGGGGGAGGCAGACCCTGCAGACCGGTGAGTACCCGTGCCCCCCTGCACTCCCCCTGCCCCAAACCCCCTGGAGCAGCTCCCACAGGCAGCCTGGGGGGTGCCAGGGGACCCCAGCCAGGGTTCAGGCCCGTGGGGAGGAAGGATTCCCAAAGAGGAGGAAGCAGAGGTGTAGGTGGGGATGCGGAGAGATGCCAAGATGTCCCCGTGTACCCTCGAGGAAGAAAACCCACAGCAGCTTGCCTAAAGCATGTTTAGTGCTTAATTGTTTGTTTCTGCAACGACTTTTTATCCTTTCTTTCCCTTCTAACGCTGCATGGTGCACATCCTCTGCCTCACCTCGCTGTGCTGCTGCTGCTGTGTGACAGCCTCTGTGTGAATGTGACAGTGACACAGCTGCTTGTTTGTTCTTCGTTCAACCAAACCCCTCCCAATCCGCCCCTGGGAAGTCACGAATCCCAAACCAAGAGGAAGGTTCAGCCAAAGGAACGAGGTTCCTCCAGGGCTGCATGGTTCAGAAAAGCTGCCTCTCAGGTTTTGAGGTTTCTTCCCAAACTTTGCTGCCTCCCTCAGCAGCTCTGGGAGCAGGACGGAGCGAAGGATCCGACCCTTCCCTGGTGCTCAGGGAATGAGCTATCCCAGAAACGTGTCCCCAGAGGGAATCCTGTAATCCAGCGTTTTAATCCTTCCCTGCCAGCGGCCTTTGAAGCCTGGCACCTCCCCAGCTTCCCCCTTCCCATGGG
This sequence comes from Corvus hawaiiensis, assembly GCF_020740725.1. Taxonomy (NCBI): domain Eukaryota; kingdom Metazoa; phylum Chordata; class Aves; order Passeriformes; family Corvidae; genus Corvus; species Corvus hawaiiensis. The sequence continues at coordinate 1,973,576 of NC_063239.1, read as the reverse complement.
CATCGGGGATTTCCTGCAGCTCTCCCCGGGCTGGGGCTGGGATTGCCTGGATTAAGTAGCTCACGAGTCAGAAACGTGGAAATATCACTGCCTGCTCCCGGGGAGGATGCAGCATCACTCCCGAGCTCATGGATTTCTCTGCCCACAGAGGAGGATGGATATTTTTTTCCCTTTTTTTATAAGAAACCATCACAGCCCCGTCGCCCCAGTTCTGGGAACAGAGCCTGAGTGGGAAGGTGGCTGTTGCAGCAGCTCTGTCCCTGTATCCCCACAGCACAGGGTCATGCTGTGACGTTCTCCAGCACCTTCCCCTCTCAGGGGGTTCTCTGAGAGGTACCAGCGACCTCCCCTCCCCCAAAATAAGCCTCCCCCGAGGACAGAACAAACAAGCTGGGCCTTTGCTGCTGCCTTACCCGCCCCGCCCGCCGCCTGCAGGCTCCCCCCGCTCCCCTCGGCACCACCCGGCTTCTCCTGCCCTCCTCACCCCCCTTTCCCTGTCCTGACCCCTTCTCCCTCCTTTCTTTTCCCTGTCCTGACCCCTTCTCCCATCCCCCTTTTCCCCATCCTCCCACCCCTTCCCGTTTCGCACATCCCTTCACGCTCCCGGTGAATTTATGGGAGCCCCATCTGCTGGGTGAGGAGGAGAGGGGGCTGCCCCCCTTTTGGGGTCCCTGTGCACCCCAAAGAAAGGGAAACGGGGCTGCAGTGAGGAAAGCCCTTCCCTCCTGAGCCTCTCCCCAGCCTTTCGCAGCAGGGCTTGGCAAAATCAGCGGAGCGAAAAGTCACGGAATGTGGAGCAGAACTGTGCAGCCACAGCTCCATCCTTCCTCCGTGGCCTCCCAAGGACCACGTGGCCTCTGTATTGTGTCCAAAGCAAAAAAGCTGCTGTTTTGAGGCTAAAATCCAGGGAATCTGCTCAAGGGAAGGGCCTCCTTCCATATGTTGAGGCAGGGCCTACCAAACCTTGGACGTTGCCGCAGCAGATTTAGGAAGGGGGACATTGCTCAGCTCTGTGGTGCCCTGTTGCTTGGTAACACTTTCAGGAGGTGGAGCTGAAGCCAAACTGGATTTGGAGCCTGATTTTCTGTTACAGCTCAAGGCACCGGGAGCGGAGCAGCCCAGTACCTGCTGCTTGTCCTTCCCTGGAAAACAGGCTGCCCCTCTCCTTCCCCCTGCTCCAGGACATCCCCTGGGATCCCTTCCCTCACGCAGCCGTGGTAGTGGAGGGTGAATTCCACAGAACTGATCATCTGAAGGTGGCCTGGAGCCACCCAGCGTGGAGCAGACCCACGGCTTAGTCCGAGGTTATCCCTGCCCGGTGCACACAGCAGGAAGCTCTCTCGGCTCCTCCGTTCTTCCATCAGATCAATCCAGAGGAGAGGAGACTCCCCCTGAGCCCTCGGGAGTCCCCTTCCCCCCTTCCTCTCCACTTCCTGTCACCTCTTTCTCCCCTCTCGCCACTCGTTTGGCACCACCGGGGCTGGGGGGCCGCGGGCTCTGCGTCGCAGCCATGATGTCGGATCACTCACTGTCACTCTGTTTTTGTTTTTTTTTTTCTTTTTTTTTTTTTTTTTTTGTTTTGTTTTGTTTGTTTTGTTCTTTTTTTTTTTTTTTTTCCCTGTCTTCATTTTTGCATGCCACTGTTCTTCTGTATTGCAGCCACAGTAGAAGCGGTAGAGGCACGGGAAGGTATGGCTAGAACCCGGCGAGAGACTCAAATCATCTCCGTGTGTGCGTGCGCTCATTTTAAAGAGCTTTACCAGCCCTTAACGGAAGCTTTTTACTCTTGCATCACCAGAAGTGGGGGAGAACGAGGCCTTGCTGGGAAAGAAAAAAATAAAATACCCAGGGGCTTGGTTCAAGGCTGTTTCAGCTTGAACAGTTTATTCCTCAGTGGAACACCTTTATTTGGAGTTGCCGGAGCAATTCGTGCTCCAGCAGCTCAAGACCTTGGGGTTGAGGTCCTGCGATGTGCCAGCACCATCCAAACCCTTAGAAATCAGGATTTTGTGGTGCTGGTGTAATCCCTGCCTCGCCCACACGTAAGCCAAGGTGGAGAGGCAATTGTCTGCCTGCAGAGTGTAGGAATGACAGATCCATGAGGATTTTTCCTCGATGCCGAGCGGGGCTGCGCAGCTCTGTAGAGGCTTTGCTTCCCAAGGGAAGTTGTTTGTAAGCCAGCCAAGTCCTTGTAAAAGATCTGGCACAGCCTCCTTTTCCTTAAATTATCCGCAGCACAAAGGAGTTTCACATTTGGTCCGTGTCATCAGGGCGAGGGTGACGTGCTCGTCCCCGCGGTGATGGAGCAGGGACACGAAATTCCTCAGTGGGATTCATCCCTCCCAAATTTGCCCGTGTGTCTCCTGGTCATGCAAGAATTTTGCCTTTGTGATCCAAGGACTAGCTGTTCCCTCTCCTGGTGTTGCAGTGTGTGGTTTGTGTCGGAGTTCAGAGCCTTGTGGTGGTGTCTTTGTTCTGTCGTTCTGGGTTTTGCTTTTTTTTTTTTTGGATTTTTTTTTTCTTTTTATTTTATTTTTAATTGTTATTTTTTAGTGTCGTGTTCTTCAGCTTTGAAATTTTCCCGAGATTTCACTCTCTGGGGACAGCGAGCACTTGTCTGGTTCATCAAGTTCCTCCTATTCTGTTAAAAAAAGGGGGGGGTTGGGATATTGGAAGGAAATTCTTCCCTGTGAGGGTGGTGGGATGGAATTCCCAGAAAAGCTGTGGCTGCCCCATCCCTGCAAATGTCCAAGGCTGGGGGGGTTGAACCTGGGATAGGGGAAGGCATCCCTGCCCATGGCAGGGGTGACACTGGACGATTCTAAACTCCCAACCCAACCCATCCCACGATTCCATGAAAAGCTCTTAAGGAGCCGAGCAAATCCTAAACTTCACAGCCAGCAAAACATGAGCTGGCAACACCGAAAATTCCCCAGTTCCCCGCCCTGTAACTCCCAAATCCAGGCAGGTGCTTTCCGTCCCCGCCACTATCCCCGTTGGTGTCTGGCGTGTGCTGGAGGGCTCCTCCGGGGGGAATCCACGGCTCCTCCTGACGGTCCCTCCCTGTGCTCCCTTCCCTCCGCAGCCATCCGGGGCTTCTCCCCGCAGCACAAGATCCGCAGCTTCGAGGAGGCGCGGGGGCTGGACCGCATCAACGAGCGGATGCCCCCGCGCAAGGATTCGCTGCACTCGGACGGCCCCGTGAACTTGGTAACCTCGAACTCTGCGGACAAGAACGGCACAGGGAAGAAATCCCAGTAACGCTCCGAGCGCCCAAACCTGCACCGCCAGAGGATCCAAAACTTAATGAATTTTATTTATTTATTATCGGGGTGGGGTGGGGGCAGGGGGAGAAACCAACTTCACCTGGAGGCACGTCCATAAATCCAGTCCGCATCCGTTCTGTAAGAAAGCGACCATTTTGTAATTTTTTTTTTTTTATTTATGTTCAGTATATATAAAAAAAGTCCTTTTTTTTTTTTTTTTTTTTTAAATTTAATTTAGAAACCAATCCAACTGCTAGTGCATCCCGGGAATGTTGTGCTGTCCGGCTGCCCTCCCCGAGAGGCCAAACCTCTGCTGGGGGTGAGGGGGGGGTGGTTGGATTAAAAAAACAAAAATCAGTCAAACCAGGCAACTTGGGTCGTTGGCTTTGGCACAATTTGGAATTAGCCTGAGCTTTCCAAAGCAGGTCCTTCCCTTCAGGATACGGTTGGGTTGGTTTTCCTTTTCACTCCTGTTTTCTTCCCAGATTTTTCCTGTTCTTTTCTTCCACCTTCTTGCCTACCTGCAGCTGCTGCTTTAGCAACCAGTTCCCTGGAAGGCAGATTGCTGGGATCCATCCCACTTTTCCAAGGTGACAGCCAGGGGTAGCTCTGAAGGACTCCAGGGTTGTTACACAGCACCTTTTTTTCCTTCAGGAATTCAGCTTTATCCCAGTGGAGTCCCAAAGGAGAATAGGGAGAAGGTGGGGGAAGTGCTGCCCCTCGTTGTGGCTCTTCCTCTTGGAGCAGCCAGTTCGCCAGCACAATTCCCTTGGGAATTGCTCTGATTCAGAGCAGAGGAATTATCTCCGCTGCCTGGTGATCCTTGGGAAAGCTGCAGAGCCTGAATTTTAAAGGAAAAGGGGGGGATTTATACCGCGGAGGTTACAGCCCCCCCCCCCCCGTTACCCCGCCAGCACAGGCTGCCCAGCCCACGGCTCATTCCCTGTTCCCGGCTGGAATCGGCCCTTGCCGAGCAGTTTGGGGCGTGGGGGGGACAGGGTGGCCTCTGCCAGTGTCACCTCCCTGTCCCCCAGAGGGGTCTTCCGCCCACTGTGGGTGACTTTGGGCATCACCCACCCGTGGCTGTTCCAGAGGGCAGCTCAGCCTTTCCCAGCAGCTGGAGCGGGGGTTGCTTACGAAGGTTTGGGATGAGATGGGTGGGGCGCCGCTGGTTTTGGGGAGATGTGGCCTGGTGCTGGTGCCAGGGCAGCCTCCCCCCGGGCTGGGAGGCAGCGAGGGGCTGGAAGGCAGAACCGAGTGGATCCGGCAGGAATTTTGGCAGGGTGTTGGTGCAGTGCTGGACAGGGATCCCGGAGGGTTCCCAGGGGACACCCCCGGGGCGTTGTCAGGGGTTTCGGAGTGGGAGCTGAGCGTTCTTTCACTCGAACTGGGCGTGCTGGGGAAGGGTTCTGTGAGATTCCCGTTTTTCCCATGTGAGCCGTGTCCATTGCCTGGAGCCGAGGCAGCAGCTCCTGGAGCAACCTCCCTCCGCAGCTTTCCCTTCCCCACCTTGTCCCGTGCTCTCCGCAGGCAGGGCTGAGCCTCTCCCAGGGGATCTTTGCCAGCGCTTTCCCTGGATCTTGCTGTCTTCCCTTGGAATCCAGCGCCAGAGGAAAACAGCAACTTCCCGGGACGCTTTCAAACTGTCTTAGGATCACACGTCACCTGATCCCCCGGGGCTGTTGAGGATTCTGCGAGCAGACCGCTGGGTTTCCACACTTTCGAGTCACATGCCTCCACTTTTCCCTCTTTATTTTTTTTCTCTTTTTTTTTTTTGGTGTTTCCCCCCCCCCACCCCCCCCCCTTTGATCCCTTTTTTTTTTTTACACGCCCACCGCTTTGCGAAAAGTGCGAGATGTTTGGAGCGAGCTTCTCTCCCCCCAGTCCGAGCAGTGGGGCCAAATTGCCTTTTGTCTGTGAGTATTTCTTTGTCCTTTCAGGGCCTCCTGTGAGCGCGGTGAGCCCGTGTGTGGTACCCGGGCGCTCACACCGTGCCCGGGGCTGCCCGTGCATGTTCGGGCGTGTTGTGCTGACCCAGGCTGGGATCTCACCCAAGCAGCCAGGTTTTAGTCGGGATATTTGGGATGGGAATTGCGGGACCCCGAGCCTGGCACTCGCCCCGTTCCCAGCGTGGAGGGGTCAGCAGGGCCCGGCCCAGCACGGAGGGGGATTTGCTTTGCTAGCAGTTTGTCCCCCCACCCTCTTCTCCTGCTCTGGCATCACCAATTCCCCCTCTCCAAAATCCCTTTGGACCTTGTGCTTCGTGGTCTGGGGGCTCAGATCCAACCCGCTAATCCTTGGGGCTGGCGGGGCTGCAGCTTCCCGGTGTCCTGGCCCTGGAGAAGGACTGGATGTTGGTTGTCCTTGCCCTGGAGAAGGTGGCCAAGGGTGGGATTTTTGTCCCCCCTTATCCCTGGGGCTGGTGGGAGTTGCAGCTTCCCAGTGTCCCAGCCATGGAGAAGGCGACCAAGGGCTGGATGTTGGTTGCCCCGGCCCCAAGGTGGTGGCCAAGGGCTGGAAGTTGCCCCCGTGTCCCTGTGGCACCAGCACGTGTGGATGTCACGCAGCCAGGTCCCCTCTTCCCTTTGATGCAGTTCCCGAGGGGGTGAGGAGCAGCGATGGGGCTCTGGGTGCTAATTACCCCCTCAATTAACGCTCCCTCTCCCAGTGGGAACGCTGGGCTTCCCTTGCCACAGCCCCGCGCCGAGATCCCCCATCCCCTCTTTCGGGGACAACCTCGGAGCAGAATTCCCTGCCCCGATCCCCACCACGGCAAACCAAAAACAATCCAGAAACGCCCCCAAATTCCCCTTTTCCTCCTTCTTTTCCCCCACAAATCCAGCGCCTCGGAGCTGGGCTTGTCTCTGACCCCTCATCTCCGAGCTCCCGCCCGTCCCTTCCCCTCCCCGGCTGCCACCTGGAGCTTGGACAACCGGGATTCTGGGAAGCCCATCGGCCCCGGGGGAGCCCCCCCGACCCGAGGGAGCCCCCAAATCCAGGGAAAGCCCCCACCTCCCCGCAGCCTGGGTTTTTTTGCATGTTCTAGCAAGGTGCATGTCCAAGGAGGGGAGTCGGCAATGGGGCGGGTGGTGGGTTGAGTTCAAGCTTAATTTTCTTTTTGGGGTTGGGAGAACCCCTCTGGCTGCCTCTGGCACAGATCCCACCTGGCCAGGGGAGCTGGCAGGGATGCAGATCCCACCAAAACCTCGGCCAGGGAGGACCTGAAGCCCTCCCAGGGGTGCAGCGATGGTGATTTTAGGGTTCTCGATGCTGAAGGATCATACGCCCGTTGCCTGGAGACTGCCTCCTTTTTAATTTTTATTTTTATTTTTATTTCTTGCTTCTTTTTTTTTTTTTTTTTAGTTCTGTTGAAAGGAGAAAAAAAATGGTGAAAATGTTATTTATTGGCAGAAATTATTTAATATAATTTCTTTTTTTTTTTTTTGTGAAACAAGGAATGAATTTGTTAGAACTGTCTCGATGTAAATCGGAGTCATCTTTAAGGAGGAAAAAAAAAAGAAAAAAAAGTTAAAAATTGACACAGTCACTGGGCTCCGCTGTGGTTTTTTTAGAGGGGTTAAGAGGGTCCCTGTGCTGCCAGAAGGGAGGATTTTGGGGGCTTTTACAGCATTTTCAGGGCTGGGGCAGCACCCAGACGGCGTCTCCCAACCTCCGGCACGTCGGCACACACGGAGCGGCCGCTCCCGGCTGGGATTGGAGAGCTCTCGGCTCCTGCTCCTCGTCCTTCCCTGGGATTTACAGCCCGGTGCCAGCAGGGAGAGGAGGGGATGTGCCAGCTCTTGTTTCACCCTGGCTCCCTCCCTGGCGCTTTTGGGGGTGTTCCCTCCACACTGGGAGAATTCAGGGAGCAGCCCTGGGGCCGGTGCTGGCCGGGATCCATCCGGCTGGATCCAAATGGTCACGGCTCCAGTGCCAGGCTGGATCCTGCCCAGGGATCCCCCTCCCGCAGCCATCCCAGCTCTGGCATCACCAGCTCCCCTTGGGGGTGTTCCCTCCACACGGAGGGGTTTCAGGGAGCAGCCCTGGGGCCGGTGCTAGCCGGGATCCATCCGGCTGGATCCAAATGGTCACGGCTGCAATGCCAGGCTGGATCCTGCCCGGGGATCCCCCTCCAGCACCACCAGCTCCCTCCATTCCCGGGAAGCTGCTGTGTCTCCCACCTGTGGCCTCCACACCCGGCATCCATCCCCTCTTCCCAGGTGCCAGCCGAATGTTCAGGATGAGCTCTGGAGGGCTCCAGGGCGTTATCCCAATCCCAGCACCTTTTTCTTCGGGAATTCAGCCTCCCGCCTCGAGCTCCGCTCACCACGTGCTCCCTGTCTCCCACCTGCTGCTCCCGACGACATTCCCGGTCCCAGCCGCCGAATGCATCCAAGGCGCGCCCGGGGCAGGACGCTCCGGCTCTCCCACCCTTTTCCTGGATGTTCCCACCAAAACTGGGGAGCCCCCAGCCCCCAGCACCGTTCCCAGACCCCGCGCTCGGCACCGGGGGGCTCCGGCAGCCGCCCGGCACATCCCTGCCCACGGGAGCATCCCTGGGAGCATCCCCGGGGCCGGCCGCACGTTCCCGGCTGGCATCGCCGCGCTGAGCAAACAGGAAACACTCGCCCTTTGTTAATCCCGGCCCGGGCTGCGCGTTAAATATTTATCTGTGAGCGGAGGCTGGTGCTGGGAGCCGCGGGGAGGGAGGGAGGGACCGAGGCAGGGCTGGCGCTGGAGGCTCCTCGCCGGGCACGGGGACGGTGCTCGGGGACCGGGAGGTGAGTGGGGGTCCGGGAGGGGGGGTGTCGGCAGCCCAGGGTGGGCTGTGGTGAAGGGGGCTGCTCCTCGCATCGCCAGCGGGTGCTGCGATCTCCCAAGGTGTCACCTGGTGGGCTGGAAGGGACCTGGAGGGGACCTGGAGGGGACCTGGAGGGGACCTGGAGGGGATGGTCACCCCTTGGCAGCAGGGATAGGGTCGGGGGTCCCCTCGCAGGGTTTAACCCTCCCCCGCCCTGCTGCCCTCCCTGCCCTCGTCACCCCGGGGTCTTCCAGCAGGATCAGCCCCTGTCCCCAACCCGTGTCCTCGCTCCGGTGTCCCCAGCTGGCACCAAGGAGCCGCCTCCTTCCCACGGCATTTGGGCGGGAGCTGCGTCCCCCAGGGCCGTGGCAGAGGGGAGTCCCCTGGGTCCCCGGTGTCCCCGGTGTCCCTGGTGTCCCTGGTGTCCCCGGTGTCCCTGGTGTCCCCGGTGTCCCCGGTGTCCCTGGTGTCCCCTGTGTCCCCGGTGTCCCCGGTGTCCCCGGTGTCCCCTGGGCGCAGCATCGCAGCCGGACAGGGCTCCTGCCATCGTCCCCCTCGTCCCCAGCAGCAGGGGGCGGTGGCCTGGTGGGGACCGAGGGGTGGCAGCGAAGCCGCCAACCCCCGGGAGCTCACGTGGGAGCTCACGGGATGAGGAAGGGCTGGGGCTGCCCCGTTTTGGGGGTGTCAGCAGTTTAGGGGAGCAGGAAGTGGCCGGCGGGTGAGTGGTGGGTGCGGGCGCTGCCCGAGGGGGTGAGGGGGGACACGGGGCACCCCCAGAGCGGGGCACGGGGGGGGTTCCATGGGGGTCCCCATGCCCGGATTCCTTAGGGATAGGGGGATGGAGGGGTGCAGTGGGGTGAGGGCTCTGCTCTGACTGTGTCCCCACGCCAGGGCTTGGGGGGGCACAGGAGCACAGACCCCAATCCCCGCTTCAGTCCTCACCTCCTCTCAGCATTTCCCTCCTCATCCTCTTCCAAAAATCCCCCCCAAATCCCTTTCTCCATCGGGTGGGGAACTAGTGATGCTGGAGGGGTTGAGGTGGGACATGTGCAGGCCACGGGGGTTTCACATGGGGGTCCCCAGTGCCCTTATCCCTGGGGGATGGAGAGATTGAAGGGATGGAGGGCATGGAGGGCATGGAGGGGTCACCCGTGGGAAGTGGGTGGCAGTGGGGATGGGGCCTCTGCTCTCACCGTTCCCCCATCCCGGCGCTCGGAGATCCACGGGAGCACAGACCCCACTCCCCGCCTCAGTCCCGACCTCCACCCAGCACTTCCTTCCCCATCCCTTCCCGAAAATCCCCCGCGAGTCCCCGTCTCCATCGCGCCAGGGGGCCGGCGACGCCGGGCTCGCCCCGTTTCGTAAGCGGGGCCCGGGTGCGCGGGAACGCGTGCGCGGGGCGTGGGATGAGTTCAGCCTCTTGGCTCCATTCCCTGGATCCCATCCCTGGAAATGTCACTGGAAACTCTGAATGGGCCGGCCCCGCTCCAGAGCGGAGAGCGCTGGGGGGGCAGCGCACCCCGGGGGGGTCGGGGCACACGGGGACCCAGCGCCGGGGAGGACGGTGGCTCCCGACCCTCCCGGGGGATGCTTTTGGGGGCCTGTCCCCGCCAGCCCCCCGCGATGCGCTGAGGCCCCCCCGCTCCTTCTCCCGGCAAAGTTCGTGCCGTGGATTTTTCCTCCCTGCCGCTCGCAGCTCCGTCCCGCTCGCCCCGGGGCCCCCCAAAACCCCGGCGCTTCCCGAGGGTCCCCGTTGGCACGGCCCAGGAGGTAAGGGCTGGCTGGGGGGGGCCGGCGAGGAGGGGGTGGCCCGAGGGGACCCCTGGGGTCAGGTTTTGGGGGACACTCCAAAGGAGGAGAAGGATGGGGCCGAGCCCCGTGTGGGCGCTGCGCTGGGAATGGCGTGGAGGTTTTTGGGGTGCCCTGGGGGGATGGGAGCCTGCGCCCCACTTTCTGTGCCCCGGGGCACATCCTTCCCTGTTCTTCAGTTTTCCCACGGGGCTGATTAACATTAATTACAGCCCTGGGGCTGCGGTGTCGGGAACAGGGAGCCGAGGGGTCCCCAGCCCGATTTGGGGGGTCTCACACACACAGAGGGCACCGTGCGGGGCTGGCACCCCCCGGCAGCCTCCCAGGACGCCCCGTTTGAGGCGGGGTCTGGCCACGGTGGGCACCTGCGAGCGCCGGTGTCCCGGTGGGGACGGAGACGTGAGGGACGAGCCAGGACACAAGTGTCCCCCAGAGGCCCCGGGGCTGCGCTCGCCCCTGGAGCCATCCCGGTGTCAGGAACGGCTCCGGGGGTCCCGTCCCCCCCCAGCTGCCCCCCGTGCGGTCCGTGGTGAGCCACAGCATCGCCCTCCCGGCGGGCGGTGCCGGGCTCGGCCGCGCGTTCCCGATTCCGCGTCCCTCCGTCCCCTCTCCCTCCCTGTTTGCGCTGCAGGGCGGGGAAATATTTCTGCCCTGTCGTGTTCCCGGCCCTGGCAGCGCTCCCGGGCGGGCGACGCTGCTGCAGCCACGTGCCCGGGCGGGAGGGCACCGCGCCGGGATGCCGGGGCGATGGGAACGCGGCACAGCCATCGCCCCGACCCGCTCCGGGCGTGTTCTTCCCCAAGAGCCCGTCGGGCTGGATCCACCCGTGCAGAGCCAGCGCTGGAGAGGGGCGGGTGGTCTGGATCCGCATGGAGAAGGCGGTGGGGAGCCGTGCCAGGGCTGGTTCTGACCAGGAACAGCCGCTTCCCCTGGCACCGAGAGGCTCCCTGAGCTGGGGACGGTGCCACCGTGGTTAGGGTTAGGGTCGTTGTCACCCCATACATGGTGTCCCTTGCGCCTCTGAACAACAGGGGATGCTCCCAGCGGTGGAATTGGGGGTCGTCCGAGCCCCCATCTCTGGAAAAGCCTGGGAATGCCCAGCAAACAGGGACAAGGGACGCCCCGTGAGCACAGCTGCTTTTCCCACAGGGCACCAACAGCCCCGGGGCACCATCCCGGGCCACCCCCCGGCCATGGCGGGCCGGCTTCAGCCCCCCGACACCAGCCCGGCTCTGGGTGTGGAGGACGTTCCCCGCCTCCACCCACCTCTGCAGGTGTCCCCGCAGCCCACGGCGACTCGGGTGAGTGGGGCTGGGGGCGGTCACATGCCGGGGAATTCGGGGGGCTGCGCTCCTCCATCCCTTTGCCACCCCACCTGTGCTGCCCCCGCGCCAGCCCCTCCCTGTGCCACAGGTGCCCGTCATCCGCCACCGCGGCTCCAACACCCTCAACTTCCACTTCCACGACCCGGAGAGCCGCGGCACGGCTGAGAACAGCCAGGGAGCCCCCAAGAGCTCAGGTACGGCCCTGAGCATCCCTGGGGACACCCCTGGGGACATCCCTGGGGGCTCCCCCGAGCGATGCCCACCCGAGCGATGCTCACCCGAGCGATGCCCACCCGAGTGATGCCCACCCGAGCGATGCTCACCTTGTCCCCAGTGAATGAGTGGTACCAGACCTGGCCGGCCAAGGAGGTGAAAGCCCCCAGCACCCCCGTGCCCGCCCACCCCACGCCCAGCCCCAGAGCTGCCCCCACCTGCCCACGGCCACCGGGCTGGTCGGCCACCTGGACCAAGGACAGCAAGCGGCGGGAGAGGCGCTGGGTGAAGTACGACGGCATCGGGCCCGTGGACGAGACGGGGATGCCCCTCGCCTCGCGCTCGGTGAGTGGGGGCGCAGGGCGGGGGTGTCACCCCGCTGTCACCCCCTCACCACCCTAACGTGTCCCCCCAGAGCGTCGACAGCCCCCGGGACTGGTACCGCAGCATGTTCCGGCAGATCCACTGCAAGCTGCCAGGTGAGCCCAGGTGCGCGGGTGCGGCACAGAGCGGGCAGAGCTCGGCACCCGCTCACCCCCTCCACCCTCAGAGCCCGACTGGGACACCCATTCCTGCCCCACCACGGCCCCTCCATCGCCCCCCAAACCGCGGCGGAGGGGGTCGGCTCCAGCTGAGCCCCCCGGAATGCCCAACGGGATGGACTGGTGAGTGTGGCACAGGGACGTGGGTGCCCACGGGGTGGGGCCTGTGGTGGCTGAACCCTCCCTCCCCCCTCAGGACCCGCTGGGGTGCCACCGCCGAGCCTGGCAGCATTTTTGACTATGAACCAGGGAAGTTCTCTCCGCGGGAGCAGGTAGGCAGGTCCTGGCACAGGGGGAGGGCAGTGGGCACCGCAGTGGGCACACACCTGACCGGCCCCTTGCCCTTTCCAGATGCCGGCAGCAGTGCGGCCGACGCGGGCTCAGTCCATCGAGGTGAGGTGGTGGTGGCGGGCAGGGGGCTGGGGGTGGCAGCGGGGTCCTGGTGCCCGCGGGCAGTGCCAGCCTGGCCGGCCACAGCCCCGTCCTGCCCGTGCAGGTGCTGCTGGAGCAGGAGCTGGAGCAGCTCAGCGAGGAGCTGGACAAGGACATGAGGGACATGGAGACGCGCCGGACCCCGCACCAGGTACCCCGGCCCCCTCCTGCTGCCCCTTGGTCCCAGCAGGGCATCCAGCTGTGGGCACATCCAGCTGTGGGCTCAGCCTTTGTGCAAGGCTTGGACATGCCCATGGTGGGATGCACAGCTGGGTGCATGCGTGCACATCTGGATTAATGCCTGGATGGATGCACATCTGGGGGCATGCGTGGCTGGATGTTTGCACAACTGGATGCCTGCACAGCTGGATGTGTGCACGGCTGGATCCCTGCACATCTGGATGCCTGCACATCCGGATGAGTGCGCAGCTCGCTGCGTGCACATCTGGATGCGTGCACAGCTCGGTGCCTGCCTGTCTGGCTCCGCGCACATCTGGACCCATGCGCGGCTGCTCAGCTGCCTGGAGCCGTGGCCGTGGCTGTGGGGCTCTAGGACCCAGCCCGTCCGTCCGTCCATCCGGCCAGCGCTTTATTGGCGCAGCCGAGCTGGACTCCTTCGCTTCCCGCCGAGACTCGGCCTCCTGGATGATTAATTTTTCTCTCCCACCCCCTCCCGCTCCTCCCGGCAGAGCCCGGCGGCTGCTCCCACCGCTCGCTCCCCTGCTCCGGCCTCCCCGGCTGCTCGGTGAGTTCAGCGGCTGCTCCCACCTCCCGTACCCCCAAATCCCCCTGCCCAGACCCCACTCGAGGCGAGGGACAGGACCCCGCTCTGGGGGTGGTGGGCGGGTTGTCCCTCCAGCGTCCCGCGGGGTGGGAGTCTCCGGGCATCCCCCACGGGATCCCCACGGACACCCCCGGGGCACCGCTGGCCCCCTCGTCCCCCCACACCCCGGCACGGGCGGGACCCGGCGCCGGGCCGGCTGCCCGGTGGGTGGGACGGGGCCGGAGCGGGGCTGACCCTTTCCCCCGTCCCTGGAGCAGGGACGCCGTGTCCCGGGGCTTGGCTCCGTCCCAGGGGAGGTGACGGCGCTCGGATTCCCACCGCTGTGTCCCCACGGGCACCGGGAGGGGACAGCTGTGCCGGCGGGTGCCGGAGCACCCCGGCATGGGGTGGGCACCCCGGGGTGTCCCCACAGACCCCTCTGTGCCCCGGCAGCGGGAGGAAAACAAACGAACAAGCGCCACCTCTTGTAGGACCTACCGTAACCCCCAGGGGCGCGCAGCGGGGACGGCTCCCCCCCTCCCCAACCCCTCCTCCGGCTTGGGGGGGGGGCATTTGGGCTCTTGAAGTGCCCCCCGGAGCGGGGTTATCCATTAGCCAGGCCGCCCTCCCCGGCGCTCGCCTGCTCCGTGCTTCCTGCTCGGCGGCAGCGGGGCCGCGCTGCCGGCGCTGCCGGAAAACTTTGGACCTGTCCGGCTTGGCTGCAGCTGGGATGAGAGCCTGGAGGCGTGCAGAGAGCAGACCCCGGGGTCTTGGTTCATGGAATTCGGGGGATCCTGGTTCCGGGGGTCCCCGATATCCTGGTGTGTGGGACCCAGGGGTCCTGCCCACCGAGGGCAGCAGGGTCAGAGCAGGGAGGGTTCATGGCAGCAGGGCTGGACACGAGGCTCAGGCCTGCCCTGAGCCACTGTCACCCCACAGGAGCCCCCTGTCACCCCGCCGGCTGTGGAGCCCCCCTGTCACCCACCGCTTACCTGCCACCCCCAGCATGGAGCGGGGTGGGCTGGGGCTGGCCAGCAACCGCAGCCATGCGGCCCCTGGCAGAGGTGAGCCCCCCTGAGCTCCCCTGAACCCCCTGACCCCCAGGCCCTGCCATGGGGCACCCCAAGCACCCCGGCTGGTGACACCCCGCTCTTTGCAGACACCCTCAGGCCAGGGACCCTCCCCAGCTTGTCCGACCTGGGGGACCCCGTGGAGGCCGTCAAGAGGGAGGAGAAGAAGGTGAGGCTGGGGTGGTCCCATCCCATGCGGGATTTGGGATGGCTGGGACTGGGGGCTCTCCCTGTAACCCCTCCTCTCCCTCCCCAGATGAAAGCTGCTCGCCTCAAGTTCGACTTCCAAGCTGAGTCTCCCAAGTAAGCACCGAAACTGCCCGGGGTCACTCCTGGGGGTCCCGCTGTGCCCCTCGGGTGATGGCTGAGGACAGGGGGAGCCCCGGCGCGTGGGGTGGCCCTGCCAGCTGGGCTGGGGGCGGGTCTGTGCCCCCGGACACCTGTGACAGTGTCCCTTGCAGGGAGCTGACGCTGCACAAGGGGGACATCGTCTACATCCACAAGGAGGTGGATAGGAACTGGCTGGAGGGGGAGCACCACGGCCGCGTGGGCATCTTCCCCTCCAACTACGTGGAGGTGAGCCCGGGGCATGAGGGGGCAGCGGGGCCGGGGGGTCCTGGCGCTGCCCCTCACCCGCGTGTCCCACGCAGATCCTGCCCCCCACGGAGGTGCCCAAGCCCATCAAGGCTCCCACGCTCCAGGTGCTGGAATACGGCGAGGCGCTGGCGCTCTACAACTTCCGAGGGGATCTGCACGTGGAGCTCTCCTTCCGCAAGGTACCGCCGCTCCGTTCCGTGCCGTTCCGTGCCGTGCCATTCCGTGCCGCTCCGTGCTGAGCCGCCCTCTGCTCCCGCGGCAGGGCGAGCGGATCTGCCTGGTGCGGAGGGTGAACGAGAACTGGTACGAGGGGCGCATCTCGGGCACCAGCCGCCAGGGCATCTTCCCCGCCACCTACGTCCAGGTGCTGAAGGAGCCGCGGGTCAAAGCCACCGCCGAGGACATCCCCTCCTCTCCCGCCCCCGCCAGCCCCCGCCCCGCCGCCGGATCCCCGTCCCTGCAGCGCTCGCCCGGTCCCCGGATCCCCCAGGTTCCCACCGGCTCCCCCCGGGAAGAGAAGCGGGGTCCCGAGCTGACGGGCGGGCGCCCGTCCTCTCCGCGCCACCTCGGCGCCACCTTCCCCCCCTCCCCAAAGCTGCCCCACGCTGGCACTCCCAGCCCCTTGGTGGCCTCTGCCAGCCCCTTAGTGGCCTCTGCCAGCCCCCCACACCCTGCGGCCGCCCACCCCCAGGAGCCCCGGCGTCCCGCCTGGACCTCCGAGCAGGTGAGTGCCCCCCGCCCTGGCATCGTGCCCCGGCACCGCTGGGGCTGTGGGTGCTGCCCTGAACCCACCCTGTCCCCCCACAGCACGCCACCCCGGGGGCACCCACCAGTGCCCGTCCCGAGCCCGCCCCGTCCTACAACGGCTCTGAAATCCGGTGGACTCCGTAAGTAGGGCCAGGAGTGTCCCCAGGAGCGCGGTGTCCCCATGAGGGACCCATGGGGAGGGTGGGCTCTGCCCACGCTGTGTCTCGCAGGTACCGGGCGCTCTACCAGTACCGGCCCCAAAACGCCGACGAGCTGGAGCTGCTGGAAGGGGACCGGGTGGACGTCATGCAGCAGTGCGACGACGGCTGGTTCGTGGGTGCGTGGCCACCGGGGTGGGGACACGGCTGAGGATAAGGTGCCACCCTCACCCCTCACCAACCTCTCCGTTTCTTTATCCCCACAGGAGTGTCCAGGAGGACGCAGAAATTCGGCACTTTCCCCGGGAACTACGTGGCGCCGGTGTGACCCGCAGCGCTGGGGACCCTGGTGGGAGGAGTGGGGCTGGGGGCTTCCCACTGCCCCGCCTCAGCCACCCTGTGTCCCCGCAGTGTCCCCCCACGGGGATGAAGTGCCTCCAGCTCCCTCCCGCCCCTATGGGGCTGCCTCTAACAGGGACAAATTCCCCCGGCGCGGGGGGTGTCCCCCACCCCAGTGCCTTAACCCGCCCCCTCCTCACCGCTGCCCGGTGCCCACCGCCCCGGGGGTCGCCCCGGGGGTCTGGCCGGTGCCGGGCCTGACCATGACGGCCGTGACCCGGGATGTGGGTCTGTGTCCGGGAGTCGCCTCCGCTTCTTTTCCATCATTAAAGCTCAGCTCAGTCCGACTCCGAGAGTGCCGGGATTGGGGAGGAGCCGGTCCCGGGACACGTCCCACCGGGAGCCGTGGGGCGGGAGCAGGGGGAGGACGCTGCGTGGGGCCGCGGGGATCCCCCCACGCCCACGGGCGGGCCCGGTCGGTGCCGGGGCGGGCCCAGCCGCCGCCGTGCGCCCCGTCGGGGGGGTGGCCGTGCCCTCAGCCCGGCCCGGCCCGGCTCCTCCCGAGGAGGCGGTGCCGTCCCGGGGCCGCGCTCGGCTCCGCAGCCCCGCGGGGCCGCCCGGCTCGGACGCCCCGGTGAGTGCGCGGGGGTGCGGGGGGCACGGGGGACTGGGGAGGTGCGGGGGGCGCGAGGGGTCGGGGGACGCCGGCTGCGGCTGTCGGGAGTGTCCGTCCGTCGGGGGTCCCGGTGCCCGGGGGTGGGGAGGGGTGTGCGGGCAGCCTGTCCCGCCGCTGTGTCCCCAGGTCTCCAGGTCCCCAGATCCCCGCGGGTGCCAAGTCCCTGTGTCCCCAAGTCCCCACGCCTCCTGGCATCGCCCGTCCCCGCCGCTCGCCCCGCGGGTGCCAGGCGGCACCGCCAGTCGCCGCGGGCACAAAGACATCGCTGTGCGGCGGGGACAGAGCCGGGAGGGAGCGGGGACACAGGTGGGGTGCGGGGGGCCGAGGAGGGGAGCAGGGGATGGAGAAGGGGAGCACGGGCAGAGCTGGGGACAGGGATGGAGAAGGGGTGCAGAACACAGAGGGGGGGTACGGGGGCTGGAGAAGGGGTGCAGGGATGGAGGAGGGGAGCAGGGGATGGAGGAGGGGAGCATAGGACAGAGGTGGGGTGCAGGGGATGGAGAAGGGGTGCAGGGTCTGGAGAAGAGGTGCAGGACTGTTGGGGGGCTGGGGTTGGTGCCCAGCCGGGTGTGGGGGTCCCCGGGCCGGCAGCCCTTGCTGCCCAGGGATGCTGAGCGGGGCTGGGCATGGGGAGGGGGTTTGGGGTTTGGAGTTTCCTCCCGGCGCTGGAAGCCCAGCCCAGGAAATTCTTCCGGGCAGCCTCTCAAGCCCCTCTTTGTGCGCTTGGGATTTTTAACATTCCCGGCGGCTGCGGACGGGGTGCCCGGTGCCGGATGGGGTGCCCGGTTCCAGATGGGCTACCCAGCTGTCCCGGGCTGTGGCGGGATGGGTGGGATGGGATCTGGTGTGGGTTTAGGGGTGCCCATTCCCACCCATCCCATCGGAGCCAAGGGCTGCGCCGCTCGCTGGGGTGCCATGGGGACCCTGTGCCACCCCCGGGGGATCCTCAGCGTCCTTCACCAGTGCGGATCTGCTGCGGGATGAAGGACTGGGGCTGGGTGAAGGTCCTTGCTGGGTGTCGGACCCTGCTGTCGCGAGCAGCAGGATCCGTCCCTCGCTGCCACATCCTCCCGTCCAAACCCCACGGGCTCGGCTCTGCCAGGCCACAGCGCTGGCCTTGCTGCCAAGGCGTCACCGATTTCCTGCCTTGCTCCAGCTCCTGGGAACGACCTTGGCTGTTTCAGCTGCACCACGGGGTGCCTGGGACCCCCTGGCCCCGGGGGAGGAAGCCGCCGGCCTCGGGGCGCAAGAGGAAGCGGCGGTGCCTGCTGACACCCTGCGAGGACCTGGGTCCCCTCCCCGGAAGGAAAGCGCTGCCGGCGCTGGGGACCCTCAGGGTGCAGCGGGCACAGGGAGGCCCTCACTGGGTGGTCTGTGGGTAGGAGGAGGGGGATCCCCTCTGCCTCATTCCCTCCGTGCCCGGCATCGCTGACACCTCCCTGCTGCCCACCCAGAGCCGCCGCTGCCATGCCGCTGACGGTGACACTGCCTGGCCCGGCCCCGTGGGGCTTCCGCATCTCCGGGGGAAGAGATTTCGGGAAGCCCATCACCGTCTCCAAGGTAGGAGCCCCCCACGTGTCCCTCGGCCGGGGAAGGCCGCCGGGGCGCCGGGCGGGCCGGGCTGCTCGGGGGAGCGGATCCTGTTTGCTGTCCTTGAGGGATCCTGCTCCGTGGGAACGGCCCACGGCGGGCGACGGCGGCAGGGGGGGGGGCTCCTGTGGCCCCCGGGCTGGGCAGGGCTGTGCCAAATTTCCGGGTGTTGTTTCCAAGGCCTTGGTCCCCTCCCGGCAGAGGGTCTGGCACTGCTCTGTCAGGCCGTGGGGATTGCAGCGGGTGGGAGCATCCCAGCGGGGTGGGGTCGGGGGCTGAGGGCTGCACGGGGGATGCTGCACTGCACG
The DNA here is from genome assembly GCF_020740725.1 of Corvus hawaiiensis. Taxonomy (NCBI): domain Eukaryota; kingdom Metazoa; phylum Chordata; class Aves; order Passeriformes; family Corvidae; genus Corvus; species Corvus hawaiiensis. Next base: position 1,954,940 of record NC_063239.1, on the reverse strand, counting down.
GGGGTGTCACCGGGGCTGTCCCATGTCCCCTTCTCCATGGAGGTGACGGAGCACGGGAAGGCGGCCGCGGGTGACCTCCGGCCGGGGGATGTCATTGTCACCATCAACGGGGAGAGCGCGGCCGAGATGCTCAACGTGGAGGCACAGAACAAGATCAAGCAGAGCCCCGGGCAGCTCCGGCTGGAGGTGGAGAGGTGGGTGGGTGCTGGGGGCAGCCCGGACACCGCCCCTGGGTGCCAGCGGTGTCTGCACGCGGGCTGGGGTCCCCAAGCACGTGTGTGTCACTTGTTTCCCCCGCGGCGGCTCTTGGGGCTGCGCCATCCCCGCGGGAGCCCTTCCCGGCTCTCTAATTAAGGAGACGGGCGCTAACGAGGCCGGGCAGCGCTGGCAGCCGTTACCTGGCCGACTGGTCCCAGTTGGGGACGCAGCTGCTCCCATTGCCGCTGCCGGGGGCTGCGGGGAATGGTCACACCGTGCCGTGCCAGGGGCTTTGTGCTGCTGGGCCAGATCCCAAACCCCGCTGCTCTCCCTTGTCCCCAGGTCCCCGGTGCCACCTCCCAGCCACACCAACGGGGACACCTCACCGGAGAGGTTGGCCACGCGCTTCCAGGTGAGCCCTGGGCAGCCCCTGCACACCCCGGCCCCCCACCCAGGGCTGGTGGCAGCTGCTGGAGTCACCCTCCCCTCCCCAGGACACGCTGCGGATGCGGAATGAGAGCCAGGGTGCCCTGAGAACCCCCGATCCCAGCCTGGCATCCCTCGCCCACCCACCTGGCAGTGCCAGGTAAGGCTGCGCCCGGCTGTGTGTGAGGCTGGGGGGTGGGCAGGGGTCTGGGGAAGGTCAGGGACCCCCCTGATGTCGCTGTTCTCTCCCCCAGCTCGGAACCCCTGGAGCAGGAGTTCACCTGTCCCAGCCTCTGCCAGGTGAGCAGGGAGCTGGGGGCCTGCAGGGGCCAGGCAGAGATGCTGGGGGGGCTTCTGTGCACCGAAACCTTTTGAACCCCCAAACCATCCCCCTCTGAACCCCAAAATCATCTCTATTTTAAGCCCCAAACCACCCCACTTTGAACCACCAAACCATTCCCCTTTGCAAGGCCATGCCATCCCCCTTGACCCCCAGACCACCTCATTTTAAGTTCCCAAACCTCTTCTGAGCCCCAAAACTACCCCACTTTGAGCCCCCCAAACCACTCCCTCTGCACCCCCACGGCCACGTCACTGCCCAGCCCTGCTGTCCCTCCGGGTCCCCGTCTGCGGTGGGTGCCGCCGGTGTCCCCTCCCCGCCGCGCTGGCAGCACCCCCGGCCCCGCGGGCACCGCCGCACCTGCCCAGGGATGTTTTGCTCCTCCTGGCAGCGGCGCCAGCCTGGGGAGGCCAAACCAGTTTGGGGAGGCCCAGCCCCGCTCCGGCTAACCCGGGGCGCTGGGGTGTTGGCCGGGCAGGGACCCACGGCCCGGCGCACCCCCGGCACCGCTGCCGGCCCCCGCCGCGGTGAGACACCCGGGAGTGGGATCGGGATGCCCGGGGTCTGGATGCCTCCTCCACCCCCCAGCTCAGTCCCAGGATGCCCGCGGCCGCCCCGTCCCTCCCTGCGGGCAGCCGCTGGCTCCGGCCTTGGCGTCTCTCTCCTTTCCTCCCTCCCTGCTTTCTCTTTTTCTTGTTTTTCAAGCCCAAATTGGGAAGAGCCGCGGCCCCGAGCGCGGCCCTTCCCAGCTGCCTTTGGCCGCAGCCCCGGCCGCCCCTTGGCTCCTCCGGCCGCCCGCTCCCTCCTTCCTCCCCAGCTCCTTGTTTGCTTTGGTGCCGGCTCCGAAGGGTCCCTCCCTGTCCCAGAGGGTCCCTCCCTGTCCCAGAGGGTCCCTCCCAGCTCGGACACTCCAGCCATAGGGCAGGGGACATGAGGATGCCGTGCCCAATGCCCCCCACCCAAACCCCTGTGCCCAAGGGGGTGGTGAGGGGATGGCTGCCCTCGGACCCCACTCTTCCTCGCATCCCAGGCAGGCTGGTGCTGGATGCCAGCAGGGATGAGGCCAAGGCCCAGCTCCCTCCGTGCCTAATTTTAGCTCATCCCTCGTGACCCCACAGAGCCTCAGCGCTGCCCCTCTCCCTCTCCACGGGTCCAGGCAGGGGGTCCCCGTGCCCACCCCGGGGTCCTGCTGGGATTCATCCCCGTCTGCGTGGCAGCTGCTCCCAGGAACATCGGCTTCCACTTATCCAGGGTTCCGCTTCCCGGCCTCGCTGGGGCCGCTAAGCAGGAGCAGATGGTGGGGAGAGGAGAGGCGCAGGCGCGGGGTTATGGGGTGGGGGTGCTGCCCTGGCCCCCCTTGCGGGGGTCCCGCTGACCCCAGCCCGGGTGGGAAGGAGAAGCAGCTGCCCCATGGAGCATCCCTGAATCCCTCTGGGAACCTGGGCTTGGGAGAAGCCCCTGGGCCAGGTCCGGGTGTACTTTGGGTGCCTGGGGGGAGAGGGAGGGTCTGTTGGCACCCTTAGGTCATTTTGGGGGGCTGCTGCAGTGCCCCACCCCAGCCCGGCTCCCCCTGGACATCCATCGCTTCTCCCCCTGCCAGGAGCGAGGACGCCTGACCCGCCAGAGCAGCTCCCAGGGACCCATCCTGCCCCCACCCCCCTGCCCACCCTCTCTGGGGCCCGGAGCCCCCCCAAACCCCTGGGAAACGCTCAGGGAGCGGCGCCTCTCCTCCCCCTCTCCCAGCACCTGCCACAGGTACGGAGCGGGCTGGGGGCTGTGTGGGGGGGGACTCAGCGGCAGGGAAGCCCGCAGCCCCATGTCCCCACGCCGGTTTGTCACCCGTGGGTGCTGAGGGAGCCCGCGGAAAGGGTTAACTCACCTGTAGGCAGTGGGAGGGCCGGGCAGGCCGGGGCAGCTCCCAGGGTGGAGGGAGCAGGTGGCGGACGGGCAGCGGCGTGCAGCCGAGTGGATCCTGGAATCCGGGCGCTGGGAACCCCCCCAAAACCTCCCCTCGGGCTACCGCCCCACAGCCAGGGCTCGGAGCCGGCCATGCGGCGCTTGGAGGAGGACTCGGAGGTCTACAAGATGCTGCAGGAGAACCGCGAGCTGCGGGCGGCCCCGCGGCAATCCAGCACCTTCCGCCTGCTCCAGGAGGCTCTGGAGGATGAGGAAGGAGGTGAGGGGGGCACGGTGGGAGGTGGGAGGTCTGGCACCACCACAGGGGGTGGCAGGACTCCCCCTGATGGCCTCGTGTCCCCGCAGGAGGTCCCGCAGCTCCCTTCCCCAGCCGGCTCTCGGCCGGGGCCCGCAAGCCCGTGGCGGGGGTGCAGAAGCTGCACGTCTGTGAGAAGTGCGGGAGCAGCATTGCGTGAGTGGGGCTGGGGGCCTGGGGGGTCCCGGAGCTGGGTCTGTCCCTGCCACCCCTCCTGGCAAAGCCAAAAAAAGGGGCTGCTCTCGGGGTGGGGGTGTCCCCGGACAAGGATCCGTCCCTGACGTTGCTCCTGGCGGGGATAAAATGCGGCGGATCCCGGGTGTGGGTGGGGCAGGTCCCAGGGCAGGATCGATCCCAGCTGTCACTCCCGGCAGGGTTAAAATGCGGCTGATCCTGGGCTGGGAATGGGGCTGGGGGGTGCCAGGGCAGGATCCATCCTTGTCATTGGCCCCGCAGGGCAAAAATGGAGGTGGTCCTGGCGTGTGAGTGAGGCCAGGGTGGTCCCAGGGCAGGATCCATCCCTGCCAGCGCTCCAGGGCCACGATGGGGCTGAGCCTGGGTGCGAGGGGACCCTGGGGACACGCAGGGTGCCTCGGCTGACCCCATGTCCCCACATCCCCAGGACGCAGGCGGTGAGGATCCAGGACGGCCGCTACCGGCACCCATCCTGCTACACCTGCGCCGACTGCGGCCTCAGCCTGAAGATGCGCGGCCACTTCTGGGTGGGGGACGAGCTGTTCTGCGAGAAACACGCCCGCCTGCGCTACCAGGGACCCCCGGGGGGCCCCGTCCCCCGCCCTGTGTCCCCCCGCTCCTGAGCCCTGGCCACCGGCACCGTGCGAGGGGGTCACCGCCAGCATCCCCCCGTGTCCCCAGGGCGGTCCCACCCCACCGCGGTGGGGCTGGGGTGGGGGGCTGAGGGCACTGCCAGGCTGGGCATGGATGGGATTTGGGGGGCATGCGCTGCAGCCGCCCATCTTCACCCCTTTGTGGGTGTGTGTGATGAGCTGGGTGAGTTCTCAGCCCGAGGGACACCGAGGGGACATTGGGGGGGGATCGCTTGAGCACTTGGGTACCGGAGCAGGGGGCTGGCACCGCTTGGGCACTGACTGCAAAGGGCTTCTCCGAGCAATTAAACCAGATTCTCTATAAATATAATATATATTTGCTCCACTGCCGTGTCTGCTCTGTGCCGGGACCCCAGGGCAGGGGGAAGGGGGGTTTTACGCCAAGCCCAGGGTGCAGACAGGGACCCCCCCGACCCCTCAACCCTCCTGCCTGCACCCAGGGTGGGGGTCCAGGGCTAGGCAGGGCTCCGGTGCTGCTCCAGCCGGCCTTGTCCTGCCCTCGGGAAGGTCAGAGCTCCCCGCAGGGTGGGATGGCCCCTCCCGGCGTCCCTGGGAGGTGTCCGGGTTTATTGGGGGCTGTTGGCCGAGGCCTTTGTCCTGCTCCAGGTGCTCTTATCACCTCTCCCCGCCCTTCGTGCCCGCCTGCACGGCTTTGCTGTTATCTGGGATTCGCTGTTATCTGGGATTAGCTGTTATCAGCCACTTGGGAGGGTCCTGTCCCTTCCCCTGTCCCTCCGCGGCGGGGACAGCGAGGACCCCCCTCCCCTCGTGCCTGGGGTCTCACTGGGGTCTGTTTGGGGTGCGCCACAGCCCCCCCGTGCGCCCCGGGCTCGGTCACGGAGCTCTCACCATGGAATTCCCAATTGAACATCCCAGAGGAGCTGTGGCTGCTCCTGGACCCCTGGAAGTGTCCAAGGCCAGGCTGGACGGAGCTTGGAGCACCCTGGGATAGTGGAAAGGAGTGGCACTGGATGGGATTTAAGGTCCCTTCCCACCAAAACCATTCCATGGCTCTATGACACCCAGGGAGGGAGGATGATGATGGTCCCGCCCTCCACACGGGAAAAAGGGGAATAAACGCTTTGAGCCCGCATTGAGCTGGGGCTGGGGGCAAAGGGGCTGCCCGGGCAGGGGGCGGGCCCCCCACCCCCGCCCCGCCCCGGGGCTGTGCCGCCCCCCAGCCCTGCCCCATAAAGCAGCGGAGGAGCAGCCCCCGTGCTCCCCGCCCGGCTCCCGGTGCTCCCTGCCCGGCTCCCAGCACGCCAGTCCCGGTTTCACCCCCGTTCCCGGCACATCCCGAGGATGCTGCGCCGCCGCGGAGCCTTCACGGTGCAGCCGCTCCGTGGTGACCTCGGTGAGTCGGTGGCCCCTGGGGCTATGGGGGACCCCCCCCCCCCCATGTCTGGCCTAGATTGGGGGTTCCCTCGGGGTCTCCAACCTGCGAGGATCATTCTGGAAGGGATCCTCAGGAATCTCTGGTTTGAGGTGTCTGTGCTGGAGAGGGAACTTGGGGACCTTGGGACCCCAGTTTGCGTTGTCTGTGCTTGAGAAGGAACCTGGGGGGTTCCTGGAACCCCCAGTTTGTGCTAAAGTGGGTCCCTGGACCCCTGGTTTTCATCCCACTCCCTGCTGAGAGGGGCCCAGGCTACCGGCTGCACTGGGAATTCAGGTTTTCCCTTCCCGTGTTTGGGCTGACGGGCCGGTGCCTTCCCCTAGAGCCCGCTGGGTCCCCAAATGCGGCGTGGGGGTCCCCAAAACCCTGGGCCCATCTCCGTGTGTGCCCTACGTCCGGCTGTGCCGGGACCCGCCTCCAGCAGCAACATCTAGGAGGTACTGGGGGCTGAGCTGGAGCTGCCAACGTGGGGGGCACCCCCAGGAGGAGCGGGTGGGGACCCCCCCATGCCCCTTCTCGCCCCGCTTGTGCCCCCCGCGCCGGCGGAGCTCCGGTGACACCCCCGTGGTGGCAGGGCAAGCGGTCCTGCAGCCTGTGGAATTGCGGCGTGTGGGAACTGGGATGCTGGCAGCGGCCACAGGGCTGCGGTGGGGGGGCTGCCCCCCGGAATTCCTGGGATTCAATCCTGCTGGGGCGGACGGGCTGCGCCCCGGCATTGCTGGGATTCAATCCCACTGAACGGCCGGATTGTCCCAGGGCTGGCCGCGACTTCCCGGCTCCCCTCGGCCTCTCCAGCCCCTGAGGGATGCGCGGTGAGTGGGGGGGCTGCAGGAAGGGCAGGGATTTGGGAGCACTGGGACCCCCGACCGGTGAATTCAGCCCACGCTGGAGTCCTGAGTGAGTTTCCTGGGATTTGGCGGGATGCACCTGGCTGCCTGCCGGCGCCCAAACAACCCTCTCACCTTCCCAGCTGGGGTGGGAAGGGAGTCCTTAACCACTGGCCCAGCCAGTATCGCTGATCCCAAACCCTGCGAGGAACCAGTTGGGAACCAGTCCGGTAATGAGGTGCCTCTGGATACAGGGCTCGTCGCCGGCTGGGGTGGCTATAAAAGGGAGCGCCGGGACGCGCGCCCGGCACTCGGCTCTGGCTCTCGGGGATGTGGGGTGGCTCCCGCACCGTCTGGAAGAGGAGGTTCAGCTGCTGTGAGTGTGTTTGGGGAGGGGGAGTGGGGGTGTCAGCCCCCGAGTGGGGTTTTTGGGGGGTGGGCAGCCCGCAGGATGTGCTGAAGCTCCGCTCCCACCTCCCTGAGCCCTTCGCCGGGGAGTGGCCGGGAAGGGAGGTGAGTGTTGGGCAAGGAATGCCGAGACCCTCCCATGGATGCGGCACAATCCCACCTGGAGCTGCGGGGTGGTGGGGGGCACATCCCCATCCTGTGGGGACAAGTGCGAGGAGCTGGTGGTCCCTGGAGCCGTTTTATGGCCAGGATCCTGTGGCCGTGCTGTGTGCTGGGTTGCCGGCACCGAGCTGGAGTGGGATACAGGCAGAACCCGGCTCAAAAGCCCTGCCCAAGTCAGGGTGGGGGCCGTGGGTGCCCCCCCAGCAGCTCAGCAGAGTGGCTTGGGAAGAAGAGGAGGAGGATGATGGAGGCCGGGGCCGTGTTTTTGGGGAGCAGCGACAACACGCTGGGGTTGTAGGAACACAGGAACATATTCCCGGCTGCAGGGACCCTCTGGAGACGGGTCCCTGGGCAGGGGGGCTGCAACTCCCCTTGGCAGCGGGGAGTGAGGCCTTGGGCACGGCTGGAGCTGCTGTTGTGGGGCTCGGGGGGCTTGGGGGGCCAGTGGGTTCAGTGTGGGGGGTGGGCACCCAGTTTTCTGCCCAGGGACCCCCCCAGCTGAGACCACCCGTCCTCCCTCCCCCCGCAGATGGTCCCTGGGAGTCTGCCGAGAGCTGCATCGTGTACACCTCCGCCAGCGTCTACCGCCGGCTGCAGGAGAGCCCGCGGCAGCCCCCGCGGGGGATGAGCACCCGGGGACCCCCCAGCAGCCTCCCGGCCGGCGGGAGGTTCCTCAAGTCCGAGTCCGAGGATTCCGGCGTGGAGATGGCCAGCAACGAGCACTCGCCCTCCACCCCGCTGGGCTCCGAGAGCAGCTTCTCCCTCGACGGCTTCCCGGCAGAGAAGCCCCCCGGAGAGGAGCCCCCGCGGACACCCCGGAGCCGCTCGGCCAGCAGGAGGCTGCTGCAGGCAGCGCAGCGGAGCAGGAGGCAGCGCTGCCCGCGACAGCTCAGCCGGCTCAGCGCCAGCGCCGCCGACCTGGCAAAGCCCCCGCGGGACCCCGAGGAGCCCGAGGCTGGGGGGGCTCGGCCGCCCGGCAGCCCTCGGGACCCCCGGGCTGTGCCCGAGGCCGCGGTGCCGGGGCAGGGGCTGCGCTACCTGGAGCACGTGTGCCAGATGCTGGAGCGCCTGGCGCGGCTGCAGCAGGACAACCGCGTCCTCCGGCAGCAGGCGGCCGGAGCCCGGGGCGCCCGCCCGGACACCCTGGTGAGGGCGGGGGGGAAGAGGGGGATGAATGGGGAGGGGGTGTGGGGGTCCCAGCTCACGCCCTGCCCGTCTCCTCCTCGCCCGCAGCCCACCCGGCAGCCTCCGAGGCAGGATTTGGGCACGTGGAGGGGCGAGAGGTTCCGGCCACGCTCCTGCTCGGACAGCCAGGCCCCAGGTGAGCAGGGCGGGATTTGGGAATGATGGGACCTGGAGCCAGATGAACATTGGGGGATGCGGGAACGGCAGGGCCGGGTGAATGGGGTGGGATGGCGGGACCTAGCGCCAGGTGAGGGGGGTGGGAGAGCGGGACGATGCCCCCAGACCCCCAAGCGTGACCAGCTTTGTCCCCCCATGCAGCAGCTGACCCCGAGCCGTGCCGGAGGATGTGGGGACACTCGGTCAGCTCCCCCAGCCTGCTGGACCCCTCCGAGGGCGGGGCGGGTGCCCCGGCACCGGACAAGGTACGGCCGGGGGGTGTCGGGGTGAGGCGGGGGGGGGGGGTCCCGCGGGTCCCCCCGCTGACCCCACCTCTCCCGGCAGGACGGGCGCTCGCACTGGGGCCGGGTGAAGGTGCTGCTCACCCGCCTGACCCGCCGCTCCCTGCGGGGCGGCCGCTGCAGGTAGGACGGGGGGTTCCCGCTCCCAGCGCCACACCTGGATGGAGGAACTGCGTCACACCCCGCCCTATGACGTCACGCCCCCCCCCGGGGCCGGTCCCCGGCCCGGCGCCCCCCCTTCACCTTTTCTCCTTTCCCACAATAAATTCTTTTCACCCATAAAGAGGCGGCTCTTAGCGAGGTGCTTGCTGTCGCGCCGTGACGTCACTCCCCTAAGCCCGGCGTGACGTCACACGAGGGCACGTCACCGCCGCATCACTTCCGAGGGCTTTTCCGCCCCTTTTGTCCGCCCGGGCCTGGTCCCACGGACGGTTCAAGCGGCTGCCGCCGCTCCCGAGCCCCCTCCCCTGGGTCCAGCCCGAGCCCCCTCCCAGCTCAGCCCCGGGCAGGCTCCGGAGGGGTCCCGCTGCTTCGGGCTGGGGGTAAAGCTCGTCCTCCCCCCTGAGCCCTCCCGGCCCCCTCGAGCCGCTCCGCGGGTGCGCTGGGGGGGGAAGGGGCTCCGGGGGGCCCTCGCCGGGGCTGGGGAGGGGCGGGGATGATGCTCCCGGGAGCATCGCGGGCGGGGGAGGAAGCAGCGCGGCTTCCTCGAGGGGGGCTCCCCAGTTTGGGGGATAGAGGAGGATGAGGAGGGGGTCGATGCTGTTACGGCGCTGCTGGAGCCCCTCACGGTGCCGCAGGTGAGGAAGATGCTGCTCCGAGCCCCGGCCAGGCGCTCTCCTATCAGGTATCCCGTTATCCCTCCCTCCCTCCCTCCCTTTCCCCCTTTGCTGCCGATTTCCTACCGTCACTTGGAGTTTTTCCTTTCCGCAGCGTCTCCCGGAGCCCTCCCGGCACCGCTCCCAGCCGGACGCCCCGGGGGCATCCTCAGAGCTGCAGCCTCCTGCATCCCACCGCTCCTTCCCGGGAAACGTGAGTGCTCATCCCCGCGCTGTCCATCCTCATGACAGGGGCTGGATTCGGTGCTGGGGGGCAGGGGGTCCCTGGCAGTGCCCCCCGGCTGGGTCACAGCCTGATCAGGGGGTGCTGAAGGGTTTTTGGAGCACACCTGGAGGGGAGGGGTTTTATCCTTGCCCCTTCCTTTCCAGCATCAAACCTCTTCCCATCGCCCCCACCCCCCCCTCAGCTCTCCTGAGCCCCCCGGGGTGGGGACCAACGGGGAGGGACTCGGGGAGGTGGGGTCAGGACGGGGCTGGGTGTTCCCAGTGCAGGGTGGGACTCTGGGCACCCCCTCCCCTGCTGCCCCTCTGCCACCTCCACCTGGACCCCTTCCCCTCACCTGGCGGAGCCCGGCTGAATCCCTCTGGCTGATCCCAAAGGGGACACTGGGGCCGGTCCCAGGGGATGCTGATTCTCCTTTCAGAGCCCAGGTGAGGAGGAGGAGGGAGGTCTGAGCCTCTCTTTCCCACCCGGGTACCCCCGGATCACCTGGAGCAAGGGAAAGCTCCCGAGCACCTGACAAGGAAAACCAAGGTGTGGACCCAGATGCGTGCTGGTGTTGGCTGGCCTGGACAGGGTTAATTCATCCAATTGGTGAGGAAACCCCTTGGGATTGGTGGTGCTGGACTGGTGGTGGGCTGGCATCTGCTACACCCGTCCCTGTCCCCGAGGGGGTCGGGGGCTTTGGGGAGGAAGGGGGACAGTCGGGATTGCTGCAACACCTCTGGGCTAACCCGGAATTCCTCACGGGGAGGAAAGAGGAGGAAGATTTGCTCATCAGCAGGGAATGGTCCCCATCCCGGGATGGCCCCACTGCTGCTCACGTGGATCCTCTTGGAGTGATGCTTCCCTTCCGTCTGCTCCCGGAGGTGCGAGTGCTGATGAACCTCACCCAGGGGTGCCTCAGACTCCGGGGCTGAGCACGTTCCACATCGTAGAGTTAAATTTTCCCTTCCTGCCAGCTCTCCCTATTAACGCTGGGATCTTGTGGGTGGTGCAAAACCCGGTAATTATCCACTTTTTACTATAAAAGATGGAATTCTCCTCCCCAGCCAGTGCGGAGAGTACGCAGAGTGAATCCCTGGGAATGCCTGGGTTAAGTTTCCAGGGGTGAAATCCCTCTCTTGAGTGCTGGGGGGAGGGCAGGAGGAGCCGAGGGCATGGACCAGGAGCTGGGATTTGTGAATACTCCGGATGCAGGAGAGGTGGGATGCTGGGGGTGAGGCGGCCGGGGAGGTCTGGCTGTGGCACGCAGGGTGGCAGGGATGCAGACAAAGCCACCAGGTTGGGTTCAGGTGAGCCCAGGTGGGATTGAATCCGGGCAGGAATCAACACCTCCAGGCCATGGAGGGGTTGCCATGGATCTCTGCCCACTCGGGATCCATCCCGAGGTCTGCAGGGCTCAGATCCCGTGGGAGAGTGTGTCCCTTGCTCGGGCGCACGGGCTGCGTGCGTGGCAGTTAAAGATATATATAAATATCTATATTCTGTATATTTAGCATCCCTGCTCTGGGTAACCGTGGCAACTGGGTTTATTTTGCTTAAACCTGGCCTGGCATGTGATGTGGTTGGGAAGGAACAGCCGAGGGGAGAGGGAGGGATGAAGTTCTCCGTGCTGGGAGCTGGGGAGGAGCCGTGGCACGGGATGCTCTCAGGGGGACCTTGCTGTGTCCCTGCAAACGCCTCACTGGGGACGGCCCCCAGCATTCCTGTGGCTCTGTCCCATCCCCTCTGCTCCACCTGGGAAGGGAAGGTTTGGTTTTGGGGTTTCCATCTCCCTGTTTTCTGCTGGGCTTCCCAGGACGCCCCTGACCGCTGTTCCCTGTCTCGTGCAGGGTCCTGTTTGCCACATCCGGGTCCTGGTGGGAAGAGCTGGTGATGGTTTTCCTGATGTCTGGAGCCGCATGCCCTCACCTGGAGCCGCAGAAGCCTCGTGCCACCCCAAGGCCGACACGGGACCCTCGTCAGCCCCACCAGGACCCCACCAGGGTGGGCTTCCAACCCCTAATCCCATCCAGCACATCCCAGGACACAGCAGGCAGCCTCTCCTTACCCTTAAAGGTGCCAGCTCAGCCCTAAATTCCCTATATTTTACTGGAAAACCCAATTCCTCGTGCTTGGAGGCCGTTTCCTTCCCGCGCCTCCACGGGGGGGGGGGAAATTCAATCCCAGTTTTTCCCTTCCAGGTGACACCCCAAGCCCCCCGTGTCCCCCCCCCCTGCAGTGGCGGCCGGGCGGCGGCAGAGGGCGACAGCGGCCCGGCGGTGGCACCGACACGGCCCCGGCGGTGGCACCGACACCGACACGGCCCCGGCCGCGCTGCGCTGCCAAAAACTTTATTGGGGACAAGCGACGGAGCCCCTGTGCCCCCTCCCCGCACACCGAAGAGGGGCTGAAACCCCCCCGGTTTTCCATAGGTTTGCTCCTGGCTGGGTTGTTTCCCTTTAGGGATTTTCCCTGCTCTGGGGTCCCCTGTCCCCTCCCTGGGCACCCCCCAGCTCTAGGGTAGAGGATCTTTGTACCATTCCTGGGAAAAGGGGGCTGGATGCTCGCCACGGGAAGCATCGCCCTCTGCCCAGGCCTCAAAAAATGGGATTTGAGTGATTTTTGCCCTGCCCTGAGGGGGGGCACTGGGCTCCTAAGGCACAAAATGAGGGGGAGGAGGAGGGGGGGGTCTCACCCTCTGGGTGCTGGGGGTGCCAAGGGAGGCTGGAATCTGGGAAAATCCAGCACCCCACATCCTAATCTTCATCCTGCTCCTCCAACACCCCCCAATTTAAGGCAAAACTCATTTGTGGATTGACAAAGACGATCCTGACCCTGGCAGCCTCCTCACCCTCACCCGGGCAGGAGCGCAGAGCTGTGGGGTGACGGGAGCAGCTCCAGCCCCCCAGATCCATCCCTGGGATGGGAGCTGGGATCAAAGGGGGGGATCCCCATCCCCATCCTCGCCTCAGTCGTCGGCCACGATGGAGAGCGCGCGGAGCTCGCTGAGCTTGGCGTCGTTCTCCTGCTCCCTCTGCTCGTCGCTCAGCCCGGGCCGGTCGATCTGCGCAGTCAGGTCCCCAAAAATCTTGTGCATCTCCGTGTAGTAGACAACCTGTTGGAGAAGGGGGATCGGGGAGGGAGGGGAATGGGGGTCTCCTCCCCACCGCACCCCCCCCGTCCCCCTCGCGGGTGCCCTCGGCAGCCCCTCGCCGCGGCGTTGGTGTCTAAAATAGCTCCCTCCCATGTGGCGATGCCACCCCCTTGGATTATTACAACTCAACACATTTTAATAACACGCTGCCCTTCTCCGCTCGCTTCCCATCTGGGAGCCGCGCGTGCGGGGCTGCCACCGGCACCCGCCACCCTCCCGCAGCCGCCTCGTCCCCCGTGTTTGTCACCGCTGCCACCGCCACGAGCCGCCAGCCCACGCTGCCCGCGGGTCGGGGCTCGGTGGGCACGGTGGGCAAGGCGAAGGGCTCGGTGGGCTCGGCGAGGGGCAAGCCCGGCAGCGCCGTGCCCCGTGCGAAGCACGGGGAGGAGGAGGAGGAGGGGTGTGTTAATAACGTGCTAATTAGCACCGCCAATTATCTCCGGCAGCGAGCAGCGCTTTGCCGGCGCGGGAACCCGTGGGTCAGCGCACGCAGATGGCAGCGGGGTGGCTGCTCGGGCGCGGGATCCAGCGAGGAGAGGAGGGGGTCCCAGCCCTTCCCGGGAGACCCTCGGGCTGTGGGACCCACTCCCGGTGTCGCGGGACCTCCGGCACTGCGGGACCCCCGGCCCTGAGTGTGGGACCCCCAGTGCTGAGGGCCCCTCGGTGCTGCCTGGGGGCTCCCTGGTGCCGTGGGACCCCCGAGTATCACGGCACCACTGGTACCGCGGGATTTTCAGCCCTGCCTGCCAGCCCTCTGGTGCTGTGGGAGCCCTGGCACTGTGCGACCCCCCCCAGCCCTGTGTGAGGCACTCTTTGGTGCTTCGGAACCCCTGGTGCCGCCTGTGAGACCCCCGGAACTGCAGAACCTCTGGGTACCATGGAACTCCTCACTGTAGGACCCCCGGGTGCCACAGGACCCCCAGCCCTGCCTGTGGGGGCTCTGGCACTGCAGGAACCCCGGTGCTGTGAGACCCTTGGCACTGCAAGACCCCCGCTGCTGTGGGACCCCCGGCACTGCAGGACCCCTGGTGCCGTGGCAGATGTGGGATCCTGTCCTGGACATCCCCCCACATCCCTCAGGGAGGGATTGGGGAGCGCTGCCCCCCAGGGTGGGCACTGCCAGCATTGCCCCCGTTTCCCAGAGGGGCCCCAGCATCTCCAGCAGCACCGGTGCGGAGACACACACGGTCTCCATGGAGACCAGCTCCCCTAATCCTGCTCAAAACGATGCCGATTTTGGGCAGGCCCGAGGGGGGGATCTTGGGGCCCCACATTCCAGCGCCAGCTGCCTGAACCCCCCCTTGCCAGGCCTGTCCATCCCGGGGGTCCGGGGGCTGCTCGTGGCCGGGGCTCCCCACGCAGCGGTGCCGGCTGAGTCACAGCAGTGCTCATTTACACAGTGACTAACGAACCCCACACAGGGCTGAGCTGGCAGGGGCCCCCCAAAATCCTTGCATGCCCCCCAAACCACAGCCCCACAGCTGGCTCACCCCGAACATCCTCCGGACCCCCTCGCAAGCCAGAGAGGCCAAAACCACCCGAAATCTCTCGGCAGTGCCACTGGTGAGCAGGGATCCGGGGGGCAGGGATGCCAAGCGGGGTGCCAGCGCTCTGGAGCAGACCCCGTGTCCCTTGTCCCCAGCCTGGAGTCAGCTGGGCTCCGCTCAGTCACATATGGCCAAGTGGCACTGCCAATTCCAGCACGGAAAAAGCGCCGGCGCGTTGAAATGGATCCTGTCAGGGTGGCAGGGCTGGAGGCAGATGCTGCCTCCAGGATTGTCCCCAGGGTTGTCCCCCAAGATTTGGGGCCATCCGTCCCAGGACTGTCCTCCAGGATTGCTCTCAGGATTATTCCCCAGCATTTGGGGACAACTGTCCCCCAGGACTGGCACCGGGACTGCCCTCTGCACCTCAGGATTGTCCCTGAGGATTTTCCCCTGACCAGGATTGTCCCCAGGATTGTCCCCAGCATCCACACTGGACTGAGCAGCCAGAGCAGAGCCAATTCCTTGCTGCTGCTCCCCCTCTGCACACATCCCACAGCCACCGATGCCTTGCTGAGGGACACCCGTGTCCCCAGGCCCTGCTGGGTGTCCTTGGGGACGCTCCTCTCCCCCAGCAGGCCCCAGTGCAGAACCAGTTGGCACCATCTGGGCACCGCCGCGCCTCGCCAGCCGAGTCTCCCGAGCTTCACCAACAAAATCCCACTGGCATTGATCCCCCCATGATTTCTCCTGTTGAAACAGGAGTGAAAACCCTCCCAGGGAGGAGATGCATCCCAAACTGGTGGCAGTGACAGTGGGGGACCCCTTGCTCTGCAGCCAGCTTGCCCTGCCCTACCTGCTCCCGCCAGCCCAGTACTTTTCCAGCTATGGATACCATATGCTCCATCCCCATCCCATCAAATCCCAGCTCCAACTCGCCTTTGAGCCCGAGCCAACGGCCCCGAGTCCACCTGTCCTGAACTAATTCTGTTTGGGGACGCGGTGTTCCGCGGACTTTCGATAGATCCCGGCCACAATGGCCCAGCCGGGCAGCGGCCGCTTGTTTGGGGCAGCCCTACCCAAAACAAACCCGGGGGCACTGCCAGGGCTGGGCTCCCCCAGCCCACAGCACCATCCCTGCCTGCCAGCTCCATCTTCCCGCCCATTCCATTAAAACCCAAAGGAATCTCATCTTTTCTAGCTGGAAAACAAAGCCCAAAGCGGGAAGGAAGTGTTGTTCACGCCTCACACCAGCTCCAAAATCTCCCCCTTTCATCTCCATGTGGCCACTTCAAAGCCCCTAGCCAGGGAAATATTTGCCTCCCTTGGCTTGGCCCGGGCCCGTGGGTGGAGAGAAGAATTTGGTGTTGAATGTTACAGCCCTGCGAGCTCGGGACATGTCCCGGCGTCAGGAGACACCCGGCCCCGGGAGTGCGGCCAGGCCGTGCCATGGGAACTCGCCCGCCCCGGGAGGAGGCTGCGGAGGCTCTGCTTGGGTCAAAGCCACGGAGGTGCTCAGGAGCAGCGTCCTTCCCTTTCCCAGAGCTGGTCCCTTCCCATCTCCTCGTGGTGCTGGACGGTGTCACTGTCACACACTCCAGGGCCAAAAAATTGGGAAAATGATATGGTTTTGCCTTGGGATGGTGGGTTTGATCCAGGGAGAAACAACCCCAAAGTCACAGCCCCCTGCATGGGGCCAGCTGATCCCAGTCCCACCCCATCCAGCCCTTTCCTGGAGGGATGCACCTCCAGCCTCATCCCCCTCCTGGAGAGGTACCCACAGAAAAGGCTGGAAATAGAAATTCCATCGAGGAATCAGCTCAGGGAGGCATGGAGGGAGGGAAACCCGGGCAGAATTCCCACGCCAGCTCTCACCCGGGATGGGGATGCTCCCGGCAGCCTCCCGGCTGCCCTTCCCAACCAGGTGCCTGCAGGTGAGCAGCTGCTGAGCTGACTCAGGGCTCCGGGTGCTATTCCTGGCTCGCCACTGACTCATTACCTTGGGCAAATCACATCCCTTTTCCATTTTATTTCAGCCACTTCCATGGGGAAACGCTTCCCAGAGCTCCTGAGCCAGGGGGGCACACACAGCCCGAGCCCAGGCTTGGCATAAACATTCCAAGCTCTCCTCCCAGCATCCCTCCCCGGGGGTGGAAGGATACAGCCAGTGCTGGGAAAAAGAGGGATGCGGCTCCCATGGAGGCTGGCAGGGAGGGAGGGAGGGATGTGAGCTGCATCCATCTGGGACCAGCTTTAGTCCAGCCTACGGGAGATGCATCAGCTTTGTTGTGACGCTGCCTTTTTGGGTGTTAAAAACGGGATTTCACTCGGTTTTCCCAACAAACTCCTCACCTGAAGAGAGGCAGGGCAGATAGACGGGAAAGCAAGCAGAGGATTCCCGAGGAAGAAGAGGGATAAGGATGGAGAGTCTCACAAACAGCCCCAGCAATGACACCCTCATCTCCGGGTGCTCCGAGTGCACCTCTCCCAACGTCCTCCTCCTCGCCCCAAATTCCTTGGGAATCGGACCGAGCGAGGAGAAGCCAGAGGAGCAAAGCCGCTCCCTGAGGAAACTCACGGATCACAAAACCCCGGAGAGGGCAGACAACATTCGGGTTTCAAGGTCTCACCCACGGCGGGGGTCCGCAGGGGGAAAAGGGCCAGCGAGACTCTGCGGTGGCTCCGGGAATTCTGGTTATTCCGGGCTGGAACAGGGAGCCCCGCGCCCGATTGCTAAGGGAACAGCAGGAACAGCATCCCCAGCACCCACCCTGCGGCGCAGGGAGCATCGGCACCATCTGGTAGGTGAATCAGCCTGCAGACAACTCGCTGGCAGCTCGGCAGAGAGGCCCCCCCAAGTCGGAGGTGAGATGGAACACGTGCTCCCGGCACCTCCCGGCAGCCCCCCCGCAGCGCACCTGGGTCCCTGCGGCACCTCCCGGCCCCAAAATGCCGCAGGAAAGCGCCCACGGCGCGGGCAGCGCCCGGTTCCGCCCTCATCCCGGCCTTGGAGCGCCCCGGGAGCTGCGGTGTGGGATGGCAGAGGTTCTCAAAGCCTGGTGAGATCCCAACCCTGCCCCTCTGCAGCCTAAGGGAAAGGGCAAAGGGAGGAGGAGGAGGAGGAGGAGGAGCGGCAGCACGTTCCCGGAGGAAGCTGGAGGATGGAAATGAAACCCGGGGCTTATTCAGGACTCCTCTTCCTGCAAATCTTTGGTGTGGAGACGCCCCAGGAGCCTCTTCTCCGCTCACCAGGAGCCACAAGAGACCTTCAGATGAGCCCAAACACCTCAAACCACATCCAGCCCTGAGCTCAGGACTCCACGTCCAAGTTGGCATTCCCAGATGGATAAAGCCATGGAATTCCAGTGGATAATGAACAGGCAGGGCTGGAACTGTGGGACAGGACTGACCCAGCTACCCGGAGGGGACAGCGTCTCACCTGCGCCCGGACCAGCGACTCGAAGCTGGGTTTGAAGTAATCGATGCGGCTGCTGTAGAACTTGGGCATCTCCTCCAGGAGCTGCTTGTTCTTGGCCTCAAAGTCCTCCTTCACCGGGCGCAGCTCCTCCCGGGCCTGCGGAGGGACACGGCGGGGG
Organism: Corvus hawaiiensis; assembly: GCF_020740725.1. NCBI lineage: Eukaryota > Metazoa > Chordata > Aves > Passeriformes > Corvidae > Corvus > Corvus hawaiiensis. Next base: position 1,937,208 of record NC_063239.1, on the reverse strand, counting down.
TCAGAGTCCTGGGAAAAGGATCCTCCTGGCATGGAGGCGCCCCAGGACAATGGGGGGCTTTGCAGTGACCAGCCACAGGATCATCCAACAGAGCCTGGTGGAACCCAAGTGACCAATTAACAGAGCCTGGTGGGACCCATGAGACCATCCACAGAGCCTGGTGGGACCCAAGTGACCAATTAATGGAACCTGGAGGGACCCAAGTGACCATCCAATGGACCCTGGAGGAACCCAAATGACCAATTAATGGAACCTGGAGGGACCCAAGTGACCATCCAATGGACCCTGGTGGGACCCAAGTGACCATCCAATGGACCCTGGAGGAACTTAAATGACCAATTAATAGAACCTGGAGGGACCCAAGTGACCATCCAATGGACCCTGGTGGGACCCATGAGACCATCCACAGAGCCTGGTGGGGACCCAAGTGACCATCCAATGGACCCTGGTGGGACCCAAGTGACCAATTAATGGACCCTGGTGGGACCCATGAGACCATCCACAGAGCCTGGTGGGACCCAAGTGACCAATTAATGGAACTTGATGGGACCCAAGTGACCATCCATGGTGGGATCCATGAGACCATCCACAGAGCCTGGTGGAACCCAAATGACCACTCAATGGACCTTGGTGGGACCCAAGTGACCACTCAATGGAGCCTGGTGGGATCCAAGTGACCATCCAATGGACCCTGGTGGGACCCATGAGACCATCCACAGAGCCTGGTGGGACCCAAGTGACCATGCAATGGAACCTGGTGGAACCCAAGTGACCATTCAGTGGAACCTGGTGGAACCCAACTGACCACTCAATGGACCCTGGTGGGATCCAAGTGACCATTCAATGCACCCTGGTGGGATCCAAGTGACCACTCAGTGGAACTTGATGGGACTCAAGTGACCACTCAGTGGAACCTGGTGGGACCAAGTGACCACTCAATGGAACCTGGTGGGATCCAAATGACCAATTAATGGACCCTGGTGGAACCCAAATGACCACCCAACGAAACCTGGTAGAACCCAAATGACCTCCCAATGGAACCTGGTGGAACCCAAGTGACCATTCAATGCACCCTGGTGGGATCCAAATGACCACCCAATGGACCCTGGTAGGACCCCATCTCTGACCCTGGAAAGCTACAGGACACCCAGAGCAGTTGTGTTTTCTCTCCTTTGGAAAAACACGGCCAAAACCCAGTCCCAGAGCTCAGTCAGGCTGGAGAACGTCCCTGGCCACATCCACGTCCCCTCACCCCGCGATTCCCGGGAGCGTCGCTCCAGGATCCTGCCCCCACCATCACCGTGACCTTCAGCTCAGTGCATCCAAGTGGCTCCTTTAAAGAGAGCGTGGGGAGAACGGGAAATGTCTCCGGGATGGTGTGGAAAAGGGCAGGAGGGGGTGGGCTGTGAAATATTAGAGCGGTTCAAGTCTGCCACTTAATCCCGCTGCCATTCCGACGGGAGGGGGGTGCGGGAGAGCCCGGCCCGGCCGCGGCGCCGGCCCTGGGACAGCGACAGCGTGCCAGGGGGATGGCATGGACTGGGCTCCAGGCTGGAAAAACCTGGAATCATCCCAGCAAAGGAGCAAATTCATCATTTGCCATGAAACCGGGAGCGTTGAAACTCCCGGGATGGAGCTCACGGGGGGGAACTCCTGGGATGGAGCTCATGGGGGCAAAATCCCAGGATGGAGTTCATGGGGGAAACTGCTGGGATGGGAGCTCAATAATTAAATACCTGGACGAGATGAGGCCATTTCCCATCGAATCCAGACCCTCTGGATACCCCAGGTTCAGGAATGCTCCAGGCTCCCTCCCACAGGTGTTTAAACTCAGTGTTTGGTTAAAATTCTTTTTTTTGGGAGGGGGAATTAGATCAAAAGTTCATTAAGGGGGAAAAAAGAAATGAAATAACTAAACCCTGCTTAATCTTTGGGACAAAAGAATTCCCATTTTTCCATCCCCAGCTTTAGTCGCTGAGGCTGAGCAAAATAAGCTGCTTACTGTTAAACCAGAGGTGTCTTTTGTTCAGGCTGTTCTTTAACACAAAACTTCCTTTTTTGGGGGGGAAATTCATCAGAAAAACACATTTCCTTTGACTCTGAGTATCAATTGTTCCTGGGAGGATCAAGCCACGTGCTGCCGGAGCGACAGATTTTGGGGAAGAACGCCGGGGAAGATTTGATTAAAAAAAAAAAACAAAACTCCAACAACAAGTTCCTCACGATTTCCCTAAAATTCGGGAGAGAGCAAAAAAGAATCTGGCAAAACTTCCTGTTAACCAATTACTGCAATTTTCCAAGACGAATTTTTTGGGAACAGGTGGCAAACATAAAGCTGGGAAATGCTCTGATCTGCTCCCTTCCCCATCCAGCTGCTCGCTCAGACGCGGAGGTCGGGGGGAACCCCCCTGTGCCTCGACCTCAGCGCTGGCTCCGAGCGTCCCCAGAGCTCCTGGGGCTCCGATTCCATTTTCTCTTGGAAAACATTCCATTTTCTCTTGGAAAAGCAGCTCCTTCCCTTCACAGAGCGCTCGAAACCAGCGCTGTGCTGTCAAAAACGCGCTCTTTGCACGGATAAAAGACATCCTCCCAGAACGTTCTATTCGTGGATGTCAGATGGAAGGGAAAAGCTTTTCCCCCGAGTTTTCCCGGGAATGCTGCTGGGATTGTGGCTCTGGGGGCATCTCAGTACCTGGTGCAGCTTGGCCAGGACGGGGCCGGTTCTCTCCTTTTCCTCGTATTTTTCCACCTTGGATTGCAGGCGTTTGTAGTCCTGGAGCGTCTGCTCGCGGCGCTTCACGGCCATGTTCAGGCTCGGGAAGACGCTGCTGAACCTGGAAAAAAGGATGGGAAGGGCTTGGGGTGGGATGTTTTGGGTGGATTCAGCATCCAAGGCAATCCTGGAGCAGCCTGCTCCAGCAGGAAGTTCCCTGCCCGTGGAACTGGGTGAGATTTTCCAAGCCAAACCATCCCAGAATCCTGAATTTATTTAATTAATGTGGTGTTTCCCCAAATTCCTGTTTGGAAAGGGAAAGAAGAGGTGGAGAAGTGGAAATAAAAGTCCAGGGAAAATAAAGAGTAAGTGCAAAATAAATATTAATTGCAGCATTATATTTTGCACAATTTTTTGCCTTTTTGGGGTCTTATTTTGCCTTTTTTTGGTCAATTTTTGGCTTTGTTTTGGTTATTTTTTTGTACTTTTTTGGTTAATTTTTGGCTTTGTTTTGGTTAATTTTTTGCACTTTTCTCGTTAATATTTTGCACTTTTTTGGTTAACTTTTTGCTTTGTTTTGGTTACTTTTTTGCACTTTTTTGGTTAATTTTTTGCTTTTTTCCCCCCCGATTGATTTTTTTTTTTTGCCTTTTGTTCAGCAAATTTTTGCTCTTTTTGGGTCACAAACCCAGCTGAAGAGGAGCTCTGAGCCCTCCCCAGAAGGATTCCCAGCACCCAACAATTTATCCAGACTCTGGGAAAGATTCCTATTATTAAAATGTGTTACAAATTGAGGAAACATGAACATCTGATGGAGAATATTTTTGAATGTGACAGAAAAAGGAAAAGCAGGAACTGGAGCGTTGCTCCTGTCTCTTCATTCCAGGAAATCGAATTATCCCAGGGAATACCAGAGCTGTGGGTTGGGATCAAATGGGCGATGCTCCCTTTGGAATAATAATTTAATATTCATAAATTGCAGGGTGATTTTTGGGGGGTTGAGGCCAGGGATTGGTGGTGAAAATTTTGTCTGAGCAGCCTGGTGATGGATTTTACTTCCACGAGGGAACAAACAGCTTTCCCACCTCTTAAAATGGGAAAAAAAAGAAATAAATGTAAATAGAAATCAAACTGGGGAGGCCATTAGCGAAAAGAAAAGACACAAATGTCACTTGACGAGTGTCATTTGCTTCAGATGTGACCTAAATCCACGGTTCAACCGGAACCACGGGTGTTCCCAGCCCGCCACAGCCACTCCAGCCCCATTAAAATCCCATTTTCCGCTCGCTCCGGAGGGTGCTGATGGGCTGGACCGGTGGGTGCCGAGGGAAAACTTCCATCCCTGAGCCTCAGTTTGCAAAGGGCAAACGCCAAGAGCCAGGGAGAAATGGGAATATTTGGATCCAAGCGTTTGTGAGGAGCATCCCTCGGCGAGAGGCTGATCCGGGGATGTGATCCTTCAATCCTGCCCGGTCTTGCACATCCCCCGAGGCTGGCACAGAACAAATCCCCATAAATATAATTATAAATATAAATATAAAGATACATCCCATGATATTCTCCCTCTGTTGCAACAGATTGGGGATGAGGAACAACCTGGAAAAGTCATCAGGGAGCTGCTCCAGCTGCCCGGGGCGGATCAGATGCTCGGCCCTGACATTGCTTTTTATGGGCACCGTCCCACACGATCCCATTATATTTAAATGGGAGACATGTCCTGGATGCAGCGGGCTCCAGGCACGGCCTCGCCAGCTCCTGGGCTGCTAAAATATCTCCTGGCTCTGCAAATGCACTGGGAGAAGGGTTAGGGAAATAGGGATGGAGGGCAGTGAGGGCGGGAAGGGGTGGCCAGGTTGAGAGGTCTCACGGGATAATGGTTTGGGTTTGTGGAATCAGGGAATGGTTTGGGTTGGAAGGGATTTCAGGACTCTCTGGTTGGGGCAGGGACACCTTCCACTGCCCCAGGAGGCTCCAAGCTCACTCCAGCCTGGCCTGGAACACTTCCAGGGATGTTTTCATGCCAGGACTCCTCACTGGGGGATGCTCTCTCCCAGTGTGGCACACAGACAATGCCAGCAGCTCGAGGTCGCAGCTCCTGCAGGAATTTCTCCCAGTTAAGAACAATGGGAAGGATGGATCCCATCAGTCCAGAGGCTTTCCTGGTTTATTTTATGCTCTATCCCTGATGGGGCACATTTGGGAAGGACACAAAACCTCGCACTTAAGGCAGGGAATAAAGAGCACGGCGATGAGCCGAGCTGCTCCTCTGCAGTGGGAATCCAGGCATGGGAATGCCGGAGGAGATTCCAGGCCAGAGGCTGGGAAATCCTCCCTTCCCTGCTGTGCACCAAGCCCTGAGCACGGCCACCATCCTGGAAAACCCTTCCTGAGGCATCCCCAAACCACCGAGCCTCGTGCTGGCACCCAAACCCCGCCGTTAGCGGTGCTTTCCCGGCGGCCCAGCCTGTCCCTGGCACTTCCCTCTGCTCCTGCCTGAAGGAGCCACGAGGCTCCAGAGAAGCCACACGCAGCCGCTTCCACCCCCAGCCCCGCTGCGCAGGGCAGAGCCAACCCTTCCCCTCGGAAAAAGCAGCGAGGGAGGGCGCACAAGACGATCAGCGACGCACTTTCCATTTACTTTGAAGTTAAATCTGGGTTTTAAAAAGAGGAGAAAAAAAAAAAAAAGGCTCGATTTTGATTTTTTTTTTCTTTTTTTTTCCCCCCCCTTTTTATTCCCGGTATCGACTCCGCGCAATTTCGCAGCCGGTAATGGAAGGACACTGTGCTCCGGCAGAGCTTTAAAAAATATCTACAGGGCTGGATCTGAGGAGGCTGTAGCTGTGTAGGCACAGCAACTCCTGCCTCACAAGGACTTTCAATGCATAGATTATACGCTGCATTTCCCAGAGAGGGGGGGCCAGCTCCCCGGAGCCGCAGCCATGCCCGGCTCGGAGCGTCCCGAGTTCCAGCCTGGGAACCACACTGGGTTGGCTGGGAAGGGACCTTGAATCACCCCCTTTCACCCCCTACCACTGCCCAGCCACCTTCCACTATCCCAGGGTGCTCCAAGCCTCGTCCAAGCTTGCCTTGGGCACTTCCAGGGATGAGGAAGAGTTTTCCAGCTTCTCCAGGCAACCTGTGCCACCCCCATCCCGACAGGGAGGAATTCCTTCCCAATATCTTGTTTAAATCTCCTTTTTTTTTAGTTCAAAACCAACCCTGTCACTACCTGAGGTTGCCTCAGTGTGGTCCTTCTCCACCAGCACCAGCAGGAAGGGTTGGGTCACTTGTGGCTTTTCTGGACACCACCAGTGTCCCACCGAGTTCTCCTTGGGCCAGCCAAGCTCTCCCTGTGCCCACTGAGCTCTCCCTGTGCCCACCGAGCTCTCCCTGTACCCACCGAGCTCTCTCTGTGCCCACCAAGCTCTCCGTGTGCCCACTGAGCTCTCCTTGTTCCAGCTGAGCTCTCCCTGTGCCCAAGGGGTTCCCCCTGTGCCCACTGAGCTCCCCGTGCCCACCAAGTTCTCCCTGTGCCCACTGAACTCTCCCTGTGCCCACCGAGCTCTCCCTGTGCCCACGGAACTCTCCCTGTGCCCACCGAGCTCCCCCTGTGCCCACCGAGCTCTCCCTGTGCCCACCGAGCTCCCCCTGTGCCCACTGAACTCTTCCCACCCCAGCCACGCTCTCCCCATGAGCCACCAGGTTCAATTTCCACGCAGGATCAGCTCAGCTCAAGCAGGGAAGGAGCTGCTCCTTGGACTGCTCTGGATTGAGGCAAAGCTGCCTCCGGCTCCCGAAGGAACCAAGGAATCCCGAATTCCCCGTGAGCCCGGCGGCTCTGAAATCCCCTGGGATTCACAGAGAAGGGGTTTCAAGTCCTGCCCAGGTTTTTCTCCCTGTGTGGACAGAAACACGATCCCAAGGCGAGTGCCAGGGGTGCAGGGGGAGAGGGAGAGACGGGCTCCCGCCGGTGCCAAGTTATTCCGAGGAATTCCGAACTCCGCACGTGGCCCCAGTGTCCCCACAACCATCTCATGCACGTTATTGACAACTGCTCCCGGTGCAGAGCCTGGCACAAAGGCTCTGCAGAGCCTCTGCCACCCCCAGGCTCAGCCAAGCCCTCCAAGAACAGCCCTGCAGGGATCCCAAGTGTTCTCCAAAGCCTTTGGAGAAGCACCTCCAACCCCTCCTGGCAGCAAAGGGACTGGGATCAGTGTCAGGGCCACGCGAGGGGAGCAGCAGCCAAGCAGCCCCTTGGAAATGGGGTTTGAACAACTTGACACAGAATTCCAGGGAAGCAGGGACGTGGGGAAGGAGCAGGGAAGCCTCCAGGGAAGCAAATCCGGGTTGTTTCACTCATCCATTCCACGCGCCCGGAGCACGGGAACGATTCCTGTCCCCGTGAGAGGCCCAGATGAAAACCCTGCGGCAGATGTGGGTATTTAGAACAAATCACGGAACTGGCAAGGCTGGGAAAGAGCCTTAAAACCGAGCCCAACCACCACTAAACCACATCCTCGAGTGCCACATCCATGCATTTCTGGAGCACTTCCAGGGACTCCTGGGCAGATTGTGCCAGGGTTTGACAACCCTTACCACGAAAATAATATTCCTAATATCCGATATTATCAATAATCCCAACCACCCTCCTCCCTCCGCTCCTCCCAGCCCCTGCCTCCATAGGCAATGAGAGGGTCTGACAGCCAAAACCACTCCCAAATCCCGACTGCTGCCCTCTGGAAGCCAAGACTTCCTATTTTTAACGCAAAATCGAAGCTGACTCGAAAGAAAATTTGGTGGGAATGGTGGCAGAGTGAAGGTAAAACAGCACACGGGGTATTAGAGCCCCTGGCACGAAAGCAGCTTGAGGAATAAGCTGCTGTTGCTCCCTGTCACTTTTTAGGGAAGGCTGCTGAGAGGGGATTACAGCCCAGGCGGCTTAAGAGGAGCAGGTGAGGGGAGATACGCAGGGATAACGAAAAGAAAATACAAATTACTCTGCCCGTGGCTGCGGGGGGAGAGGGGGAACCTGCTGGTGATCTCCTCTCAGGATGACAGGTTATCCTTGGATAAACATCTAAATCAGCTCGTTCCCTGCACTCCAAATCATGTTCCCACCTCGTCTCCATGCCAGCCTCCCTTCAGCTCCCCGTAATTAAAGGATGGGGTTGGAGAGATGCTGCCACGGGAGATAAAAGTGCCCCAGGATTCCCAGTGCTGCCAGATCCGTTTGTTACTCAGCCCAGCCAACACATCCGGGGCTTGGAAATTGGAAACTTCTTCCCATCTCTCTGCTGGAAGCCCTGGGGATGCTCAAGGAGTGGGAGCATTCTGTCACCTCTCCGTCTTTCTCCTTGCCCTCTCCATCCCAAATTCCCATCCCACAGCTTCCTTCCCATTTTTAGTGGGAAAGGGGTGCTGGAGCTTTGGCACAGGGAAAAATAATGGTAAAACCTTTAATTCTCTCCGTTTTCAAGCACCTCAAACACCCTCACTGGCAGCCTGTGAGCTGGACCCGGCTGGCACGCACGTGGCTCTTCCCTAGGGCATTATTTTTGGGATGATGGCTTGGGTAAGAAACCAAAAGGAAGCGGGCAAGATCTACAGCTGGTGTTGGACAGGTAAAAAAAAGGAACGACAGAGCTGGGAAGCATCAGATTCCAAAGAAAGCAACGGTGGGATGAGGTGAGGGGAAGTTTGGAGAGGCACTGGGATGGCTCAGGAGAGGCCAGAGCACGGAGGGGGATTCCTGGCATTCCTCAGCCCGTGCCCACACGTCCGTCAGGGCCCGTCCACCCACCAGGAAGGAGGAAATGAAACCCAGCCCTTCCTCCTGGAAGGAAAAGGCACAGGAATGAGAGGCTGGGACGAGGAAGTGGCGCGCTGGGGATTAGGCGGCCATGTGGCCGCTCCAAATCCTCATTAGGGGCTCGTTAAGGACATGAAAGCGGCTTTTCCTGCTTCCGGTCCGGCACCCCTGGAGCTGCTCGTGGCCAGCTCTGGCTGCCTTCTCCTGGCAGCTCGAGGGAAAATGGGAATGCTGGGGTGGTGGGAGGAAGATGGAATTGGGATCCCCGCTCCCGGCTGCTGTCGCTGGCGGATGTTGGGGACACGCAGCTCTGATGGGATTTATCCATCACGGCTCTGAGTGGCTCCTGGATTGCACCTCTGGGACGATCCCACGGGGCCCACACCCACCCCTGCGTGGTGGCACCCTGGTGGCAGCACCCTCTGTGTCACCCCTGCCAAAGCCGGGGTGACCAGGACATTCCCATGGCCAAACCTCTCCAGTTTTGGGAGCAGGACAATGCTCCAAGGGGATGGCACCATGCCAGGGTGGCCACAACATTCCTATGGCCAAAACTTCTCTGGATTTGGGAGCATTACAATGCTCCAAGGGGATGGCACCATGCCAGGGTGACCAGGACATTCCCATGGCCAAATCTCTCCAGTTTTGGGAACAGGACAATGCTCCACGGGGACAGCACTGTGCCAGGGTGACCAGGACATTCCCATGGCCAAACCTCTCCAGTTTTGGGAGCAGGACAATGCTCCAAGGGGATGGCACCATGCCAGGGTGACCAGGACATTCCCATGGCCAAATCTCTCCAGTTTTGGGAACAGGACAATGCTCCAAGGGGACAGCACTGTGCCAGGGTGACCAGGACATTCCCATGGCCAAACCTCTCCAGTTTTGGGAGCAGGACAATGCTCCAAGGGGATGGCACCATGCCAGGGTGACCAGGACATTCCCATGGCCAAAACTTCTCCAGTTTTGGGAGCACGACAATGCTCCAAGGGAATGGCATCAAGCCAGGGTGGCCACGACATTCTCATGGCCAAACCTCTCCAGTTTTGGGAGCAGGACAATGCTCCAAGGGGACAGCACTGTGCCAGGGTGACCAGGACATTGCCATGGCCAAACCTCTCCAGTTTTGGGAACAGGACAATACTCCAAGGGGATGGCACCATGCCAGACTATTCCCAGGATATTCCCATAGCCAAAACTTCTCTGGATTTGGGAGCAGGACAATGCTCCAAGGGAATGGCACCAAGCCAGGGTGACCAGGCCACCCCTGTGCTCCGAGAGGGTCAGACAGAGTGGGTTAAATCGAGACCTGTGGCCCTGGAAATCGGCTCCCAACGTGAAAGGCCCTAAATCCCGTGGATTTCCAAACCACCTGGCTCGTTTAAGCCGCTTCCTTCCTTAAATACGGACAGGCAATATGGACCACTAAGGCTCCATCCCCGATCCCTAACCCTGCCCTGGCTGGGAAGAACTGGGAGAGTGAAGGAATGAAGTCCAAACCAGCTGGTTTTGTCCCCTGTTGCCCCAAACCCGCTGCTCTGGGATGAGATTCCACAGGCAGCTCCCAAAGAGGAGCCCATCCCTCCTGCCCAGCTCCTCGCCCAACCCATCCACTGAAAAATGCAATATTCTCACTGGAGCTTTGCTCTTTCCCTGAAAATAAATGAGTCATTCCCAGCCAAAGGGTTCTTGGGGCTCAAAAAGCCAAATTGTGAATAACCCCACGAGCCCAGAAGCAGAAGGATTGAAACAATACGAGCCTCCACCTCCCCCCCCCCCCAGTAAATCTACTACTGTTTTTTTTCAACGTGGTTTAACAAATTCCCCAATATTTGCCTGGAAACTCCAATCCCTGGACAGCTGAATGGAGATTTTACTGCCCATGTGCCTCTGATTACAACATATTGCCACTAATGATAATTGTCTGGATTATACTTATCTGTTTCTGTGGCTAATAAACTATAAAAGACCACCAGTGAAGATGTAATAAAGTGCAGCTGTTGGAGCAAAAAAAAAGAAAGAAAGGGAAAAAAAAATCCAAAAAATCCTTTTTTTTCTAGGTCAGAGCAAAGTTGGGAGAGGCTGGGGAGAGCTGCCTCGGCGAGGGGAAGGAAAACCTAACTGGAAATAAGAAAGAGCTCCTCAAGGCAGCTTTCATTAATCTGGAACTTTTCCCCCAGAACCATCGCTGGGGTTTATCTGCCAGCAGGACAAGGGGAGGGAGGTGCAAGCTCTGCATTTCTCTCCTGCATCTCATCAGCCTCAAAATGGACCCTTGGGCTCCTCGGAAATGTTCCTGGCCAGGGATGCACCTACCAAGGGAAGGAGGAGGGAAGGGAAGGAGCATTTTTGTTCTCGGCTGTGGGGATGAAGCTTCCCCAGCATGGAACATAAGCTGGTTAAAGGCACGCAGGGTGAAGCTTTGCAGGTGCCAAAGGGCAGGAAAAGGGGAAAAAAACCTCTCATCTTCCAGGCCAATGGAAATTCAGGAAGTTGGAGAGAATTGCCGAGGCTGGAAAGCAGCCAGGAGGTCGGAGTAAACAGCCTGGTGTTGAACTGAGGACTGGGCACATAACGGAGTGTCCCGAGTCATGGAAATCCTGGAATGGGTTGGGTGGGAAGGGATCTGAAGGATCATCCAGATCCACCCCTTTCCACACCTTCCACTGTCCCAGGTTGCTCCAAACTGGTCTTGCAGCTTCCAGAAATGGGGCATCCTCTGGGAATTCCATCCCAGCCCCTCGCCACCCTCCCAGCCAGGAATTCCTAATTCCCAAAATCCCATCCAGCCCTGCCCTCTGGCACTGGGAAGCCATTCCCTGTGTCCTGTCCCTCCAGCCCTTGTTCCCAGTCCCTCTCCAGCTCTCCTGGAGCCCCTTTAGGGCTCTGAGGTCTCCCTGGAGCCTCCTCCTCTCTCACCCCGTGCTCTCCCAGCCTGGCTCCAGAGGGGCTCCAGCCCTCGGAGCAGCTCCACGGGCACATGGAAATGGATTTATTGCCCTGAATTCACCAGCCCAGGATTTCAAACCCAAGGCAGGTTTGCAGGGGAAGGGATTGTCTTTCATTTCACCAACTAACACAAGCTGGGGGAAAAAAAAAAAAACCCAGAATATCTCAGAAACACAAGTTCTTCCAATTTGAACAGAATGCTGGAAGAAGAAGTTAATGTATCTTTCATGAGGACAATCTAGATAATAAGCAACACAATTCCACAGCAAAAGGCTGGGATTTTTATTTTTTTTTCCCTTTTTCTTTCTTTCTTCCTATTTTTTTCCCCCTTAAATAAGCAGGAATTGCTGCTTGTGGATCGAGGACCAAGGTAAAACTTGAGTCACCAAACATCCCCCAGACAGGAACACGTTGTAACCTCAGGTGTGAAGTGATCCAGGAGATTTTACTTTCAGATTTGGGCAGAAACAACAACTTCAGGAGAAAAAAAAAAAAACAAAAACCAACAAAAAAAAAGCCCTAAACCACGACAAGCCCTCCGTGTGTCAAACCTAAACCGAAATTGTTATTCAGCAATTTGCAACACTTACTGTCATATTAAAGTAATTTCATTTTATTTTTGCTCGCTGGCTCTGCTCTTGTAACAAAACAGCGAATCTTGGGATTTAAGGGGATATTTGGGAGAGAACTGAAGTTATCCTTAAAGGTTTGGGGGTACAGCCTTTAAGCCTGGAAAAGGTGGGAATTTTGCAGGGCAGATGTGACAAAATTGTGGGATTTGGGTGTTTTCCCTTCGTTTCCCACCCTCCTGGCTACGAAGGCTCTGCAACCTCTCCTCCTTTGCATGGAAATATTATCTGTAAACATGCAGGAACTTTCACTTTCTGCTTTTTTATTTGGGAAAACTTCCAAAGGAAAGAAACTTTTGCTCAACCAGCCAATTTCTGACCCTCCCCTGGATGATCTCCAGGTGGTTTTGTTCCTTTGCTGGAGCTAAGAGTTGGTAAAAACCAACACATAAACAGAGAGAAAGTTGAATTATTCGTCCTTGGGGGGTCTCTTCCAACCCAGGATGCTCCACAATTTTATATCTCAGGAATTCTTTAAGCTGCAGCTGAAGGCAGCAGTGGATCCAAGTGGCCAAAAAGGTTAAAATTATTATTAATTAAGGTACCAAAAAGAGTGTGGCCAGCAGGAGCAGGGCAGGATTGTCCCTCTGATTTCCAGCCTCTCTCCAGGATCCACACCCCTAAAGCTCAGGATGAGGACAAACCCCCCATGGGCTCACGAGATGATGATTGGTACTCACTTTTTCAAAGGCTCTACGACTGTCTTTTGGATCTGATTCACCTGTGGGAAGCAAAAAAGGGAGGAGTGCACGTCAGGATTGTTGGAAAATCCCCTTGGGACAAGGATGGGTTCGTACAGAGCCCACCACGGGATGGGGGGGGGGATTCTGAGCACAAGCACAACGTCCTTTAACCAAAAGAGAGGGAATTTCTCCCATGGGAGCTGAAATCCCAGGCAGGAAACTGAGATTAGAGAAACTCGTGTGGGGAAAGTCTTGGAGCTGATGATAGACAGGGAAGGAGGTGAGACACAAAGGTTCTAGACAAGGACACAGGGAATGGCTTCCCACTGCCAGAGGGTAGGGATAGATGGGATTTTGGGAAGAAATCCTTCCCTGGGAGGGTGCAGAGGGGCTGGGCTGGAATTCCCAGAGGAGCTGTGGCTGCCCCTGGATCCCTGGCAGTGCCCAAGGCCAGGCTGGAGCAGCCTGGGACAGTGGGAGGTGTCCCTGCCCGTGGCAGGGGGTGGGGTGGGGTTAAATCCCTTCCAAACCAAACCATTCCACGATTCCATGAGAGCCCCAGCACTCCCATTTTCCACCTTCTCCTGGTTGAAGGAGTCCATCCTCTTCATGGCCGTGTCGAAGGCCGTGACCATCTCGAGGAAGGCGGGCTCCTGCTCACACAGGGGGTTGGACAGCAGGTCCGAGGAGATCTTCACAGCAGACTTGGACATGGCTATGTGGAAAAGAAAGTGGGGACAGGGTCACCTTTCCCACTGCCAGGCAAAAATCAGGGAGCTGAGGCAGCCAGGAGGGGTTCAGCACAACCTTCCAGGGAGATCCTCGCTGGTGGCTGAGAGAAAAGCAAGGAAAAGCCACCAATTCATTCATGTAAACAGCCAGAGAAGGGTTTTTATAGAAGTTAAGTCTGAACCACTTCAGTGCGAGGCTTGTGATGCTGCCAGAAATAATCCCAGACTAACAAAAGCACCGTTCTCTTAAAAAAAAACCCCCAGAGATGGGGGTTTTTATACATCTTCTCTCGACAGACTATTAAGTGTCACTCTCAGCCTCACTACAGCTCTTCCACAAGGAGAAAAATCGCAGTCCATTAAGTCTTTCAAATGGCTTTACACAAAAAAAAAAAAAGAAAAAAAAAAAAGAAAAACCCACGTATTTGAAGTGGATTTAGTGGGAAAGGACCAGACTGACAGGGCTGGGAGATGAGGTTTCTCTTCTCCTCTCCAAACACGAAGAGCAGGGACACAAAGTTAAGCATTTTCCCTCAATAAGCCTAAATTTTGGACAACGAGCCGGGGGGGAATGCAAAGTCCCTGCAGGCCCCGGGAGTGCCACCAAGAAATCCAGAAGCACCAGGTTATGCTCTTGACTGAGCATTCTGCTTGTTTTCCATCAGCCACATCCCTCTTTATCCAAACACTTGGTCTGCAAAGGGAAAATTCAACGACAGAGCCGCTACACAAACGAGCAAGGAATTAGGGAAGGTACAGAATGGAAAAAAAGATGAATAAAAAAGGAAAGCATCAATACAAGCAGGGAAAAAATAGACTAAAAAAGCAAAAAAGAAAAGAGCCAGGGGTACTAAAAAAAAAAAGGTTCTTTTTTTCCTCAGTGCTGGAAGTTATTCCAGTTGGAGATCACAAAGCCAGATGCTTGAGCCGGGCTACGGAGGAGCTTCGGAAAGACTCCCTCAGATATTAAAAGTGAAAGCCATCTGAATAATGGGGCTTAAGATCATAAATCAAGGGGTTAAACATTCTGATTTAAAGGTTACACACAATTATAACGGAGAGAGCTCAGAAGCGGCAGAGCTGGGGAGCTCAGCGCAGAGCGAGCCTCTCACTCCGGAATAACAAAGCTCCCGTATCCATCTATTATCCAAACATGAAGGCTTTAGGCATTTAGACCTTGAAACAGATGGGATATAATCCATATGTGTGACCACATCTGAGGAGGGATTTGTGCCAGAACGGGACGGAGTTAAGAATGGCAGAACTCCTTCTGCTGGAAGAAAAATTAAGTTTTCCTTCACAGGAAAGGACTGGAAGGGAACTGGAGGGAGGGAGAGGCCAGGTCATGCTGGGAGATCGGGAATTGAGGGGGTTTGGGCACGTCCAGAGGGAATCTGGGTCAGGAATTTCCTCTGCCTCACTGACATCACCTGTAGAGACCTGAAAAAGTGGGGTCTGAGAGTCCCAGGGCAGGGAGAAGAAGAGAGAGAAGGAGGAGAAGGAGAAGGAGAAGGAGAAGGAGAAGGAGAAGGAGAAGGAGAAGGAGAAGGAGAAGGAGAAGGAGAAGGAGAAGGAGAAGGGGAAGGGGAAGGAGAAGGGGAAGGGGAAGGAGAAGGGGAAGGGGAAGGGGAAGGGGAAGGAGAAGGGGAAGGGGAAGGGGAAGGGGAAGGAGAAGGAGAAGGAGAAGGAGAAGGAGAAGGAGAAGGAGGAGAAGGAGGAAAGGGAGAAAGCATTGCCTGTCCTTCAGGGTGGCCTTCAGGAGGGTCTGCACTGCTCTTCTGCTCATTAAGCATGTGAGATGCAGCTTCAATGGAAGGGATTTTGGATTTTAGAGTCCACTGCTCGTCTGAGTGGGATAAAATGGAGAACAGCCAGAGAAGCAAACCTGAGCCACGGGGATCCCGTGGGTCACCTGCACCTCATTCCAAAGGAGAGCTTTCACCTCCAGTTAAAGAACATCCTCCTCCTGCTCCTCAAGATCCTATTTTGTTTGGAAAGAGGGTGGGGAAGGGGGTGAGTGATCTCCAGCCACAGGCCAGGGAGTGCTGCTAACACCCCATTCCCTGTTTGCTGGCAGGGCAGCGCGAGAGCCTCGCAGGGAATATCTGTGCACAGGAATCGCTCTCGTTCTGAGCCGAGTTTTTTGGGAAGAAGGTGGAGACTCGAGCCACCAGTCCCACTTTGCCAGGGAGTGTTTGCAGGCAGTCAAGAACCAACCCCCTGAGCCTGGAGGAATGAGACAGGAGGACAGAATGCTGCCATCCTCACTGGATCCAGGGGCTGGATGTTGGGAATGGGCACTGCCAAGGTGAGGAGAGCCATCCTCAGGGATTGATCTGATCCACCTCCTTTTCCTTCAGCCCTCCCTCAGCAGACTGTGTGCAGAACCTCTCCCTCCACTCATGACTTCAAGGCTTTAAATGAGAAATCAGATCTTCCTGGCTCTGGCCAAGGCTCATTTGTGACTCTGCCATGTAACAGAACGGAAAAAGAAAGTCCTCCCACAGCTCCTCTGGGACTTGAAATGCTCCATATAAACAACGCCCACTGCAAGGGAGGGGAGGGGAATCCTTAACAAGGAAAAACTTACCAAGGATCCCTGACAATGACCAGAGTCCTCGGAAAGGGCAGTTTTCACCCTGGAAAAGAGTCCTGGGTGTCCGGTGCCTTCCCCACCCCTCTCCCCGTGCTGGGAAGGGTGGGAGAGCACGGGAAAGGCCCGGATCTGTGTTTGTGCCTGGCAATATCCACACACACACACACACACACACACAGGTGAGAGGCTGGATCATAGAAAGCCCCAAATTTGCCTCCTTCCCACTGCCCTGCCCCGCTGTGGCCCCGATCCCTGCCCTGCTGTGACCCCAATCCCACGGGATGAGTGCTGGCCCAGTGCAGCCCACACCTGTTTGTGCTGCTGCCTCTGCCTTGGCTCCGGAGCTGTGGGGGCCAAGCAGGAACTGCTCCAAACCCTCGCTGGGAAAAACCAGCTGGGTTTGGAACAGCTCTTTGCTGCAGGTTCCTGCCCTGCTCAGCTCAGCAACAGCATCCAACAAATCCAGCTCCCAGTTCCCCTCCGCTGGATCCGTCTGCGGGCACAGCAGATTCCGACCAGAGGGATGTGAAGGGAGCTGGGACATGGGACAGGACACCTGCAGGGGCAGATGTCACCCCAAACGTGCAGGCAGAGCTGTTTATTGCTTCCTCCATCGCCCACTGCCACGAGGGGAAGCCAAAAGAAGCAGCCCCCGAGGGAGTGAGCTGGGTTATTCCCGAGGGAGAGCTGCCAGGTCAGCACTTCCCACGGGAAACACGGACAGCCGTGCCCACCTGTGCCCTGCAGCCCCACCCAGACCATCACCCCACCTTCCTGGGGCTTCCAGAGGGTGCTCCACGCCCTTGACTGAAGGAGGTGCAAAAGCACTGCCGGCACAATAGGCTCAGCTGGAGCCGCTCCTGCTGGAGAACCTGAGACCTGGAAGAACGACTCCTGGTTTTATCAGCGGCAGAAACTGAGGCAAAGAAAAGAAAGGGACTTGTCCAAGGCCACAGAGCTCAGGAGACAGGGACTGAGCCCACAGCGCTGTCTGTGCTCCCTGGGCTGAGCTGCTGCTCGCAGCCCTCTCGCAGATGGCCTTGTAACTAAGCAAACTGAGTGGGACTGAGCTCTGGATTTGTTTTCCAGACTTGTCACACATTACTCATGTGATCTCGAGAAAAGTCACTTCGTCTCTCTGTGGCCAAGTTCACAGTCTATGTATCCTCCAGTCACTTACCCAAATCTGCATCTGTGCTTTTCTTCATATCCTTCTGAAGTTTTTTGGTCTGATCTTCCAATCTGAAAGATGGGGGAAAGAAGGCAAAGTCGGAATCTTGGAAAGAAAGGAACCCGAGTGTATCATACGTGCAACAAATCATTTACGGGCTGAATATGCTGGCTTCTGGTGGGAGTTAAAAATATCCAGGCAAGGCTCGATGAAGTTCAGTGCAGCTCAACCCTTTTGGGTTGTTTTCAGATGGTTTTTAACCTTTTCAAGTTGGTGATCTCTTATTCATAGTTCACATATTTCCTGAAAGTTCTCACACTTAACACAAATGGTGAAGCCAAATGCTTCCAGATGATCCGTGTGAGCTCCTGTGACACAGGCAGGATGGCAAAGCCTCTCCTGGGCCTCGGAGGTGTTGGGCTCTTCGGGGACCCCGCAGTTTTCTGGCAATTTTACACTTTGTTTTAGAGCTGCCAGAATCTGCAACCCCACTGCAAATACTTCTCAGGACACCTTTGAACACCCAGAGAAACCCCGAAGAATTGGAAATTACAGGGCAGCGAGGGATTTCTCACTGGGGAGAGCATCACTGGCTAAAACTCCCTGGGAAGATGCAACGAGAGGACATGGCAGGGAAGCACGCGGCCGGTCCTGTCCGACCAGTGTGGTTGATACTCACTGCTGCAGCTTCCCATATTCCCTTTCAAAGTCTCTCTCCACCTGTGGAAAGAAGAGATGGGAATCAGCTCCAGGGCACTGCAGGAGTGTGCAGGGAAACTGTCCCCGGGAAATGCCGAGCAGAGCCCAGGGAAGCACAAGCTGCAGCTTTAACGGGAGTTACGCCTCAAAAGTAAAGGAAGTCTTGGAGTTTTTTGAGCTCCAGACTCTCTTGGAGCAAAGTCACTGCCACCAAACGTGTCGGCTCGAGCCAAGGACATGCTCCAGCACACGGATTGGGAGCTGATGGAATAAATGGGAATGCTGTAAAAGAGGGGAGGTCACAACCTAGCGTGGCTCAGTGTTGGGGGGACGAGCCTGGGTTCTCCCCCACAAACTGAGGGGAGCTGCTTCTCCTCCAGCCCCATTAAGGACCCTGAGGCGGGTCTGGCTGTCTCCTCCTTCCTCATCCTCAAGAGGATGGTGAAACTCCCCCAAACCACCCCCATCTTTGCACTGTTCACCCCTTCCATACACCCCTGAGCCCTGCAACAGCTCCCTCCCATGAAATTCTGGGGCTGGAGCAACAACCCCAGTGGACTGTGACACCTCCAGAAGGGAGGGGAAACCTGCGCTCCGAGCTCAGAGCTCCAGCACAGCCTTCTCCCGATGCTACCTCAGTGCCTGCTCCCTCCTACTTGCTAGCTGGCAGCAAACCTCCAGCGATAGGAGATATTTTAAGGAACTTTCTTTCCATGCTGACTGTTTTAACACACTCAAAACGTTCATTCCACACCTCGTCAACCAGAGAAGCAAATGGATTTCAATTGACCAGCCAAGAGTAAATCCATGCGCGTTTGTTGTCATGGGATCAGCGCTGGGTTCAGTTGTGTTGTCAAGCTCCTGTGCTATTAAGGAAATGCAGAGTGCTGGGAGCAGCCAGGACTAGAAGGATCCAAAGGTTTGTTCCAATTCTTCCTGCTGGCCCCGGGATTTCAATCCCAGGCTCGATGCGACACCACAGCGTTTAATGGGGACGTTTGCTTTTCATGCAGAATTGCTGTTAAAAGCTCAGGGCTGAAAGATGGAGCTCCGTTTTCTCGAGATCTCCTTGTTTTAAACATCTTTTCGGGCTGCACTTGAACTCCACCAGCCCTGTCTGAGGGCAGGCAGCGCCCAGCCACATTCCAGCCCCATCCCAGCGCCCAGCTGTCCGCGCCATCCGCTCCCACCATCCGGGGGATGCGAGCTGGCTCTTCCCCCCCCCCCCCCCCACCCTCTGCTCCAAAAAACCCTCCCCGGAGCTTCAGCTCCCTTTTCGTGCTGCTAAAATTGGGCTCTGGAGAGAACAGCCACGGAGCAGTGTGGGGGCAGCTCACACGACTTGTGCCTGGTGTTCGGGGAGCCGCAGAAATCCGCGGCAGCTGGCGCCAGCAGGTCAGGTAACCGGCACATAGTAAAACTCACCCTCCCGTCCCCGTGCCTGTTCCGGCTGCTAAAATATCCAGGGAATATTGCACTCTATTTATAGGCCTTAGGTGTGAATTGTTTTGGTTGCAAACCACAGAGGGTCGGGCACGACGCAAAAATGGGCCCCCTTTGAAGGCTGGCGGGGTCATTCCCTTATCGCTCCCTCTCCCTGTTTAGGAGGATCTGCTCAGCAACCAATTCCTCCAAAAGCTGGAAGGCTGGGCTGTGAACTACCTGCAAATATTCAGGGTTTCTGTCCCTTTTTGCTGTCAGATTCGCCCGTTTCCGTGCAATAAGCAGAAGGCGTCGTTGCTTAACGGATATGGAGCAGCTTCCAGGGCCTAAAGGGGCTCCAGGAGAGCGGGAGAGGGACTTGGAAAAGGGCCAGGAGAGACAGGACACAGGGAGTGGCTTCTCCCTGCCAGAGGGCAGGGATAGATGGGATTTTGGGAAGGAATTCCTCCCTGGGAGGGCGGTGAGGGGCTGGGATGGAATTCCCAGAGGAGCTGTGGCTGCCCCTGGATCCCTGGAAGTGCCCAAGGCCAGGTTGGAGCAGCCTGGGACAGTGGGAGGTGTCCATGCCCATGGCAGGGGGTGGAATGAGATGAGTTTTAAGCTCCCTTCCCACCCAAACCACTCTGGGATTTTAGGATTCATTCTATAAAGACAAAACCTCCCCACCCTGCAACCCTCTGAGTGCTGTGACCCCCCCAAAACCTCCCGAGCTGCCCCAAAACCCCCATCCCGGTGCCGGAGCAGGATCCAAATGGGATCGAGGTGACTCCACACAGAGACACTTCAGCTGCCCAGCCTGACTCACATCCCCAGCCCCATCTCTCCCAGACAGCTGCCCAAGGATTGCTCTTATTTTTCACGCCCACAGGCAGCAACTGGCTCCCAGTCCCCACAGTCTGCGAGCTCATGGAGCCACCCAGTCATGGCTGGAGCCCGGATATCCCACAAAAAGCAGCTCTGAGGAGCTCTGGAGAGGAAAAAGCTGCTCTCACGTGCTCCCACCCAGCAGAGTCACAGGCAGAGCCGTGCAAGGAGGACAAGCTGGGAACATTTTGCAGAGCACACAGTAATTCCCACTCCCAGTAGCTCTCCATGGTCACACGCAGCCGACAGAGGCTGTGGAGAGGATTAGCACGTTAAGAGTAACGAGAACAAGAAGTACAGGCAAGAAAATTACAATATCCTGAAGGGAAGTTTCCGTATTATTAAAATAATCCCACTGCTCCGCAGCCTCTCTCTGAAACCTCCCAATCAAGCCGTGCTTTCTGTATTGAACCTTTTTTTCTTCCAGGCACAGGGGCTGGGTAATGCAAAAATCGCTTGTCTCGGGGTTTTTATTTAAATCTACATCAAGAGCGACGAGCTCTCGAAAGCTTTGAAATAAAACAACGTTCTCTCCTTCACCCAGTTCTTTTTTCTTGTTGTTTGCAAACACTGGGCCTCCCACCTGTGATAAGATCCCTCCCTGCTCGAAGGGCAGGAGCATCATCACCACCACGGTTACGAGGCAATGGAAGCAAAAGCAAAGCCAACACTACAAAGAGATGGAAATAAGGGACTGTGAGGAACCTTCCGATCCTCCTGGGGTTCGTGTTTTTTCCTGGAGGAGGAAGATGAGCTGATTTCTGCATCTTCCAGTGGGCTCAGCCTCTTCGTGGATCTTGGGGAAAAGAGGGAAGTGTGTGCTTCCTCCTCCCTCCTCGCGAAAAAAAAAAGAAACCCACAGAATTAGGCCATGAATTCTGTTCTAAGATGGAATTTCTGCCGAGCTTTTGCCATCCCATCAAGAGATTCAAGGTAAGTCCTGTGGGTGAATATCCTGAGCCAGAGCTGCAGAGTGCAGGTGGGGCTGGGATGTCATGGACTCCACACCCCCACCCTGCAGGAAAGCTTCCCAGAAAGGCACCAAAGGGAAGAAGGATGCACCTCCCAACTGCAGAGACCACTTTGGCCAGAAAGGGTGGAAGGAAGAGAGCAAAAATGAGCAAAGTGATTTAACTGGCACCACTCGAATTCACCCCAGCATTCCCGTGACTTTTCCTCCACCGTTCTGGGATTTCCAGCTCGCTGGTGGAGCCCAGTGGAACGGCGCTGACGGCCACAGCTGCAGTGGAATCCTGCTGCTCACGGAGCTGCTCCGTCCGACATCCCTGGGGAAGGCAGAGCTGCTGGGATGAGTCAAGGAAGGGAGGTTTGGCAGCTCAGGTCTGCCCTCCCCGCCAAGCTGACTCAGGCCAGCGAGGAGGAGGAGGAGGGCGAGCGGTCTGAGTCAGCCCAGGCCAGAGCAGGGACGAGGGAAGCAGGGAGGGAGATGGGATAAAAACCTCGGCTCGCCCCATGCCGAGCGCCCCGCGGGGATGCAGGGCCGGCTCTGCTCCCCGGCTCCCTGCCTGCTTGGATCATCCCAGCCCCGGTGAAGGGCAGGGAACAAACCCGGGGGGACGCAGGTGAACTTCAGCTGGAGCTGCAGCAGAGCTGGGGAGACGAGACAGCTCCGATGGCAGCGCAACCTCTGCTGGGAGCGGAGCTGTCCCGAGGGAGGGAAGAACGTCTCTGCCGTAAGAGGCTTCGTGGCTGAGCAATAAACATGGAGAGATATAATTCTAACAGGTTTAACTCCTATCACTGGGCATTAGTTTAATTGGGCTGCGGGCCCGTGGCCCTGCTGACAGCAGGTCCTCTCTGAGCATTAGATCCTCCCACCCGGCTCCCGGAGCCCGGTGACAGCTGCTCTTTTCAGGGAAGAGGAGGGGAGAGATTATGCTGTCTGGAATTGGATTTGCCCAGGTTAAGGTGGAAACAAAGCACAGGCACGTCTGGGGAGGGGGAGATCACCTCAGTTCACCAGCTGATATTTTCTGCTGGGGTTTCCTTCCTCCCTCAAGAGCTAAACTGTGCCTGACACCGTGCCCTTCTCCAAAGGATCACAAGCGAGTGGGCACGGGGAGTCATGACTAATTCCTCGGCAGCCCAGGCAAATTGCTTTTCAGGACTACTGCCGGCCTAGATCTGACACCAGCCCCAGCATCAAGACAACAAAAAAGCCTCTCTGGCTCGCTGAGCCTCTCGGCAAAGCCACCCTCCTCTCCTGACTCCAGTCCCAGGCCTCATGGAGAGCCAGAGAAGTTAAATCCTAACAAACACTGCTTTTTTTTATCCTTCCCCCTCACCATCCTCTTTTGTGGTCCGGTCTCTGTGAGTGGGAGATCCTCTACCCACAACCACTTCCCTTCCGACGGGCTTGGGATGCAGCCCTGGAGATGCCACACCTTCCCACTTCCTGCGGCGGGCTCCGGAGCCCAACATCTGGAACATCCTGGCCCTTGGCTTCTGCCGCTGTTCCCCAAAGCCTGCACAGATGGAGTGTCTCAGCCTGCGACTGGGAGGTAAATTTGGGGGCCTGCAGCTCACTGAAGCTACAAAGCAACCCCATCCCTTCCACACCACGGCGTGGAATGCCTGATCCCGGGGGATCTCGGTGGTTTCCTGCCGTTTGTTCTGCTTTGAAGGGCTGCACTCCGTGCTTGGCGTGAAGTTCCAAGGCTTTGGGCTTCCTGTTTTTTGCTTTCCCTGTATCTGCTGCCTGGAGAGCAGCAGCAGCAGCAGCATCATCATCATCATCATCATCATCACAGGGCAAATGGAAGCCATTTAGAAACCAGCTTCCAACTTTGTTGACACAAAGTCTTGTTCCTGGGGGAGCTGAGGAAGGAAGGAAGGGAAAGGGAAAGGCCTGGAAGCGCTCTAGGTGCTGAATGAACCTCTGCCTGCCGGATATTCTGAGCTGTTCTATTTAATACACACACATGTATATATAAGCAAAGCCTGCCAACTGCTTCAGAACAGCACATTCCAGCAGCTCCGGGGAAGGGAAGATCTCAAAGGTGCCACCGCTCATCTGCAGGGAGCCCGAGCTCAGGGAGGGCTGATTTTAGGGGAGAAAAACCTCTCCCAACAGCAAACGCAGCAGGAGGGGAGGGAAATCAGCAAAGAAATATAAAATATTCAACTGGGGTGTGAGAAATGGGTAGGCTGGAGATGCCAAGACACCCAGAGCTGCAGAGCAGTTGGTTCTTGCCCCAGCCTGGAACGACAGCGGCGTTGGGAACACTGGGAAAGGGGATGAGAGGCAAAATGTCGTGGAGCGAGGAATGTGGGGGCTCCTGACACGAGCTGGGAGGGGGGTGAAGAGTTGAGGCTGGGTTGCCTCACCTGAGGGACCACAGGCAGCAGCACTGTCCTGGTGGATGGCCAGCCCCTGGAAAAGGGTGGCTGGAAACACACGGAAAAACCACGGAGGAATTTTACCAGTCCTCGTCGCCTGCCTGGCTTAAATTCTGTACTGACAGTTTGGAGCTGTTACAGAAAATTGCTGCTCCACGGCAGCAGACAACCACCAAATCCTTTAAAATAAAACATGACAATCAAGCCTTGAAGGGAGTGGTGGGATTAGCCCTCTGCCTCCAAGGAAAATGTCATGTCCCAAGGAGAAACTGCCCCACAAACGCGGGTGCCCACGCATCCCACGGAATTAGCGGAGTGTCCCGGAGAGGAAGGATCAGGGATGTCAGGCTGTGCAGGGGATTAGGTCACCAACGCCGGCAGAGGGACAAGCTCTGCCCCACGCTGCCTCTCAGGGCTCCCATTTTAGAGCAGGTGTCCAGGTGAGTTTTCAGGGCCAGCTCCTGGGAGGTTCCACAGCTTGGTTTTTTTTTTTTGTTTTTTGTTTTTTTTTTTTTTTTGTTTTTTTTTGTTTTTTTTTTTTTGTTTTTTGGTTGGTTTTTTTTTTGGCACGGGACAAATGCAAAGCCAAGCTGCTTAAGAAGGGAAAATACCACAGCCAGCTGCAAGCAGCAGCACTTGGGGTAGGAGCCTCAAATCCACGGGAATACAAAATGCTTTTTTAATTTGCTTTTAAAGCAAATGCTGTGCAGCACAAATTAATTCACGCCCGAGCACTAAGCATCTCAGCTTATAAGCCTTTCTTTGGAAACAGTTATATTCAGCGATCTGAACCACTCCTCCTCCTCCATCTGCTCCGAAAGGATGAACAAACAAGCCATTGCTGAAAGAAGGAAGGAAGGAAGGAAGGAAGCAAACCCGTTCAGCCATCTCCGAGGAAAACCGTGCCAGACCAAGAGAGCTCTTTTCCCCCACCCCACACACACCCCCCCCCAAAAAAAAAAAAAAAGAAAAAAAAAAGAAAAAAAATTATCATTCCAACAGATCCCAAACCAAAATATTCTCCCTGGATGGGGCTCCCCCTCGCTCCTCGCACGAGGAGCCGAGCGCTGGTCACACGCGGCAACAGGTTCTGCTGCTCCAGCTCCCTCCCACACGCTGCAAAATGGGACGAGTCAAAGTGCCGGCTTGACTCATCAGCCACATGATCCAAGGCTGGAGCTAAAAAGGGGGAACTGGTTTACTCACTGTCTTGGGTACAATCTGTTTCTTGGGCTGCCCGATCTTGAACGGGATCCTGGAAAAGAGAGAGGAGAAGGGAATGTGTGAGCGGCGCTGACGATGCCGGGCTTGGGCGGCCCGGCCCCGTGCTGGGGGTGGGTTTGGGGGCAGCAGGGATTGTCCTGGGATGGCAGCCCCTCATTCCAGGCACCGTGCACCCCCTGGGGAGGGAAAGGGTGGGAGAGACTGTGGGGAGACCTCTCAGCATTCCACAACTCCCTCCCATGGGGCAGCTCTGATCTCTGCTCCCTGTGACAGGGACAGGACCCAGGGAAGGGCTGGAGCTGTGCCAGGGAGGGTTAGGTTGGATTTTAGGGAAAAATTCTTCCCTCAGAAGGTGCTGGGGCACTGAACAGGGAATGGTCCTGGCCCCCAGGCTGCCAGAGCTCCAGGAGTGTTTGGACACTGCTCCCAGGGATGCCCTGGGTGGGATTTTGGGGGTGTCCGTGCAGGGCCAGGAGCTGGGCTGGATGATCCTGGTGGATCCCTTCCAGATTCTCCAAGAGTGCCACCCCTGAGGTCAGCCCCACACATCCTTCCCCACCCTCCTTCCACCCCAAACCAACGCAAGGATGCTCCACAAGCAGCTGAAGAACCCTCTCTGCTTCAAACCAAATCTGATGGGGAGGATAAAATACTAAAAAAAAAAACAAACCAAACCCCAAACAAACCCTGTAAATATTTAGAAAGAGGATATTAAAAAAAGCAACAGCCCAGTGTCTGGAGCTGTGAGCTGCTTCAAAGGATTCCTCCGCTCCCACAGCTGGAGGAGAGGCTCACCTGCCAGCACAGCCTTCATTCTTAAAATCCCTAATTCCCAGGAAAATCTGGGTTACCTCAATGGTTTCCTTGGAGGTGAAGATTACTCTAAATAAATTACACAACATATGTAAGGGTGGCTGGGTCAGCTGGGAGCAGCCACGCAGGCAGCCTGAAAATAATTGGATTTCTTTCACCTATCAGTATAATGAAAATCCGGGAATTCGACTGCTGTTGTCAATGGATTTAATTAAGTTAAAGAGGCGCTGCTTGGTTAAAGCACCTCAGCCAAAACCTCCCCATGTTTTCTGGGTTGTGGTGATTTAAATAAGTAGAAAAAATTGAGGTCGTAATGACATGAAAGTGGCGTTTGCCAGAGATGCTTCACCTACAGCTCAGCTTCATCCCATCCCATCCCATCCCATCCCATCCCATCCATCCCATCCCATCCCATCCCATCCCATCCCATCCCATCCCAACCCACCCCATCCCATCCATCCCATCCCATCCCATCCCATCCCATCCCATCCCATCCATCCCACCCCATCCCATCCCATCCTATCCCATCCCATCCCATCCCATCCATCCCATCCCATCCCATCCCATCCATCCCATCCCATCCCATCCCATCCATCCCATCCCATCTCATCCATCCCATCCCACCCCATCCCATCCCATCCCATCCCATCCCATCCACCCCATCCCATCCCATCCATCCCATCCCATCCCATCCATCCCATCCCATCCCATCCCATCCATCCCATCCCATCCCATCCCATCCCATCCCATCCATCCCACCCCATCCCATCCCATCCCATCCCATCCATCCCATCCCATCCCATCCCATCTCATCCATCCCACCCCATCCCATCCCACCCCATCCCAAATCTGCACCAGGAGCTTCCAGGGAAAGTGTCCCAGTCCCCTCCCGAAAATGTGGACCGGACCAACCCAAACTCTCACGCTGCTACACCAAACTTGAGCTAAACCCACAGATTTTGGGACTGTGTTTTCCCGCTGCCTCCCAGTCTGGCTTTTCCCACTGCTGGTTTTCCATTTGCTTCCCACCAGCTCCACTTCCAAGCCCCCAGCACCGCTCCATCCAACAGCTGGACCCCCAGGAAATATTTTTATCTGAGTAACCTGTTCTAAAACCCAACTGTGTGCTCGGGAGAAAGGGTTTGCCATGGAAGAACACGCAGGATCGGGAAAAAACCACCCCGGAATATCCAAACTCCAAACCTCGCTCTTCCCACCTTTCCCGTTGTTTTCAAACCAACGCTGTAATTACCCACCGGGAATAATCCAGGCCTGCACCCCCCGTGTCCCTCCCTGAGCAGCTCTGGAGCCAACCTGAGTCACCAGGTTTAAATTTAAAGGGTTTTTTTTGGGGGGGAGAACTTCCTGTTTATGGTTCTCGGCTGGGACCGGTGTAATTTTGGGTTTAACCCTTTCCAGCTCCTGTGGCGGTGTGTGAATCACCCTTCTTTTATAAACAAACACCACTCTGCTGTATAATTTCCCTGTCAAGGACTGCGGGTGTGGTGCCTTACAGGAAGAAAACAAAAATATATGGATTTTTTTTGTTTTTTTTCTCCTTTGTGTTTTCCTCCGTGGGTCAAATATAAACTAAAATGAGGCACCTCCCGCCTGCCAGGCACAGCCAGGTGCTGTCACTTGATGTTTTTGGAAGAGATGGCATCAACTTGGCCGTGGAAGGATAAAAAAATAATGGGGATTTTACTCAGGGGAGTGTTATCCCAGTTAAAACCAGTTTGCCGCTCTCTGGCAGGGCGGGAATAAGCAGGGAGCTGGAGCCAGGCTGGTTCCCAATAGGAAAGGACAATTAAAAAGGGGATGAAAGCATTACCTGTGCACAACCTGCCCCTCTGCCTTGTCTGGGGGGGCACAGGGAGCATCCCAAACTGGTGTTGAACACTGGAAAAATGGTTAAATCGAGGGAATTCTGGTAAAAAGAGGGATGTGGGGCAGGAAAAGCCATGAATCAGCATTGGCTGGATATCAGAGCTGGGAGCACAGGGAGGGAAGGCAGTGGGGGCCCAGGGGGTTCTGTCCCATCCTCATTCCCCATCTCCACCCCCCCACGGAGGGCAAGGAACCCCAAAAATCCCTTCTTTTCACCCAGAAACAAAAGGAACTCAGTGGAGCGCTGCAAAGCCCCCGTGCAGCAGTAAATATCTCTATCAGCATCGTGATGCCGCTTGGTAATTATGTCTGTCTCAGTAAAACCTCTAAAAAATAACCCTGTGCAAGTCAGGTCTGTTCCTCAATTACTGGGGTTTTTTTGGTTTTTTTTTGGTTCTGTTTTACAGTTTTACATAATTTTCCTGGTTTCTAAATCACCGCCTTTTAATATGATTCTCAGGGAGGGTTGGGGTGGGGGGGGAGATGGATGAGCAGGGAAGCAAGCAGTAAGGAAAAAAATAAAGATGAGAAGTATGGATTTCTATTGGAGCTTTTCAACCAAATGGATTCACCCCACGCCTCAAAACTGCTGCTGGCACCGAATTTTCGCCCCTCTGGGAGTTTGTGGCCCTGCCTGCAAAACTGGGGGGGACACACAAAGTGCAGCTGCTACAGCAGCATCACAACCATTTCCTTCAAAATGAAAGAGTTTTTTTTGGTTTAAAATGTATGATGGGGGATAATAAATAAAACTGGGGGGGGGGGGGATGGATCCATAGCCATCGCTGCCATGAATTCCCAGCGTGGCACAGATCTCCCTGGTACCTTAAAAGCTCAGCCTGGCTCTATAAACACCAAAGAAAAACCAGAATCGGGGCTTTTCTTTTTTTTTTTTTTTTTTTTTTTTTTTGATGTCTCGTTTCTGCTGAGCGAGAGAAAGCTGGGGTTGTGTTTGGGGTGTGAAATCCCTTGAAATCCCGTTCCTGAAGAGCCGAGCGCGCTGAGTCACAGCCGGAGCGTTCCCACCCCGCGGGGCTGGGGGAGCATCCCGGCCCCTCGCAGCCCCCTCCCCGCGAGGGCACCGGGAGTTTGGGAAGGCAGCGGGCTTCAGTGGGGAGGGAGGAGGCTGAAGCACTGCAGGGAGAGGGTGGGAAGAGCTTAAAGAAGGGGAAAAAAGTGTGGGTGGAGAGAATCCTGCGAGCTCTACTCGGGGATGCTCAGGAACCCCAGGGAGGGGAAGGTGGGAGAAGCTGTGGCTGATTTTCCTCTGAAGTTTCCCCAGCAATCTCATCTATTTACTCGGCTTTTCCATGTGCAAACGCAGGGCCACACGCACCAAAAGCAGTTAATTCTCCTCTGGATGCACAGGAGAGTTGGAAACAAACCTCCCAGGCAGGGGGGGGATCCAGCTCGATGAGGTCTGCGGGGAGCTGCAGCTTAAAACGTGGAGCTCCCCCTCCCACTCCCCGCCGGTCCCCCGGAACGGAGGCACGCAGGAATTGCCTGCAGGAATCACTCAATCCCTGCCACTTTCGGGAGGAATGGTCCTTTCCTAGGGTGGACCGAGCAGGACATCAAACCTTGGCATCGCCCCTGGCCATGGGGAGCTGGGATGGAGCTCAGAGCGTGCCCAGGGGATGAATCCCCGCGGGATGGGATCTTTTCTCCCGGCTCATTCCAGCTGAACGTGGCTTCTTCGCCACCCCTAATCAGCCCCCAGAAGACCCTTGGCAGATAAGCAAGGGATAAACGCTGAATATTTTCACCCACAGCTGATAAAACGCTGCCCCTGGGGACGCTGAGCTGCCAGGCAGGGACTGGGGAGGGAGGGAGGGAGGGAAGGGAGGATGGACAGACAGATGGACAAGCAGGGACAGGGACAGCAGGGGCTGGGGCAGTTTGGATGTTAATTAATTTGGGAAAAGTGGCACTGAGCCTCGGAATTCAATATTCCTGCCCCAGGTGGGCACGAGTGGCATTTGCTGGGGACCCGCAGGTCCCACTCTGGTATGAACTGGTGGCCACGACTGGTTTTTACTGGTACCACTGCCAGACAACCAACTAAATCCATGTTTTGTGGGAAGTGCCCACTTCCCGTGGAAAGTTTCAGGGCTTTTTTTTCCCCCTTCCTCTCTCTCTCTCTCTCTCTCATCGAAACCCCAAGCGCCAGCACAGCCTGGATCCCCGCCAGAGCTTCTCACTCTTTGAATTTCCACCAAAAATCTCAATTCCTTCACCGGAAAGGAACCTCTCTGTGCCTGCAGGCAGGAGGATGACACCCAGCCTCCCGCGCTGCCAGGGTGACCCCGACCCCCCGAGCCTGGTTTTCCCAAGGATTTTGGCATGTGGGATGATGAGGGATTCTACAAACCCGTCCCTGATCCTCTGTGCAGACAGAAAGTGGCCCGAAGCTTCCGCAGAAACTGTGACAGGGCCCTTCCCTGAGCCCTTCCCTTTGGAAGCTCCTGGTTTGGGAGTGGATTCAGCTCAAGGTGTAGCTGCATCCACAAAAGCTGCCTGGTCGTGGGATCGGCCGCTATCCCAGAGGGATCAAACACCGACAGGAAGGTCGGGAGCACACCGGGAAGGACGTGAACCTTCATTTCCCCACTTTCTGAGTGAATTTGGTCGAGCTTCTCCTCCCTCTGAGCTCGGGTAAAGCTTCCCTACGGAACAGAGGTGTTAGGGAAGGACTTTTCCATGATATGGGAAGGGCAGGAAGTTCAAAGGAAGCTGGGAAGGCTCTGCCCAGCAGCATTCCCGAGTCTAATCCCAGCCTGCACAAGGAGAGGGAACACTGCACGCCAAAATCTTGGAAACCTGCACATTCCCTGAGCTCCCTAAAACCACCCAAAGGCCAGGAGGGGATCCCAGCCATGCCCAGGTGAGCCAGGCAGGCCCAGGTTAGGCACTGATCTCCCGGATGGCTCCTCGATGTGCTCCCGGCGTGTCCATGGAAACCGCAGGCACCGTCCCACCCCCGCTCCCCCCTCCCCGCCTCGCAGGAACTCATGGCAACCGCTCCAAACACAGCGCGGAGGCAAAAAAAAAAAAAAAAATAAAAAAGGGAAAAAAAAAATTATTCCAACGGATCACAAACAGCTTCTGTCGAGCGAGACTCTGCGCCAAATCCCCGTTTGGGTGCTCTCCTCGTGGAGATGAGAGGGGAGGTCACGGCGTGGGGATGGGAGGGGTGTGGGGATGGGATCCCTCGGGAATGAGCGCGCCCATCCCGCGGGTGAGCGTTCCCACCTGGATTTCAAGCCCGTCCCTGGAAACTTGGAGGCTTTAAGCCACGCAGGGATGTCAGGGCGAGCCGCTGCAGCGGGGGAGAAGGGAAAGAGAGGTGTAAAAAGAGGGAAAAAAAGAGGTGTAAACATCGGTTTTCTGGATTTTAGGTCAGGCCAGGGAAAACGAGGCACCTTCCTGAAGTTTGGCAGAGGAGGGGTGAGCTCCTGGGAGCGGGTCCCTCTGCATCCCGCACGGAGCCAGGCGCGGTGTCAGTGTTAAGCAAATCAAAAATAATGTCAGAATCCTCTCTCCCACCCATTCCAAGAGGAGCATGAAAAAAATAATGATATTTTACTCACCCATCAAAAGAAAATTACTCACGCCAGGCGCGTGGGCGAGCAGAATTTTGCAGGGCTGTTTTAGGCCCTGACTATGCTACAAAAATATCCATTTTCAGCACGGTTGTGAAACACGGTTGTGGCTCAACTAGAGCACTGGCTTGGAGCTACCTGGACCAAAAAAACCAGGTGGAAAAATGAGACAATAAGGAACAACCACTCCGAGGGCCACGATGGTGGCAGGGGAGGTGGCAGGAGGCTCTTCCCGGCTGCTCCACCCTGGGAGATGCCCGGCTGGCACTCCAGTTTCACCATGATAAAAACTTTGGGAAGTGCACAGCACCTTGCACAGGTGCTGCAGGGAGCAGGGAGGTGTTTGGGAGCCATGCTCACCGCTCTGGTATCCACTTGCTTCATCCCAGTTAATTTTATCCCGGGCTCATCTCCCGATCCCAGTATCACTGAGACCTGCAGGGAGGGGGGAGCGCTGCCATCGACCACGCCAGGCCCCAAAAAACATCAATATTGGTTCTGAGGGAAGAAAACAGCGCCCGGGACTGCGTTTGCATCGCACCTGCTCGGCGTGACCACGGCTCCAGAACGTGGAAAACACCCGGAATAACCAACAAACCCACTGCAAATCCATCCAGCCTCCCATCCCTCTGGGACACAGGCGGCTCCTCCTCACCTCCATCCCTAAATATCCCAGAAATCACTCCCAGCCACTCAACAGCGCTCCGGGGAGTTAAACATTGTGTAACCACCCTTTCCCACTCTGCCTTGCCATGGATGCCAGCTCTGGAGTCCACTCGGAGAGCTCCCTGCCAAGAGGCATATGGTCCCCCAGCCCTGCCCCGAGCACAACGAGCGCACGAGCTTCGCGCTCCCCGTCAACATTTGCTTCCCGTGTTTTTTCCTCCCAGTAAATACCAGCTGTTGCAGCGGTGCCGGGAGCTGGCACGCTGCTGAAAATGCCCTTTTCCCTGTGGGAATTCACCTGGGGGGAGTGGGAAACCGAAGCAGGGGGTATTTGGGAGGCTGGTGACGAGGTTTGGTTTGATGTGGTTTCAGGAAGCTTAAAAAACGCTTTATAAAGTCAAAAACGAGGCACTCGGGGCAGTAAGGGAATGATGCAGTGAAATCCAGCACTCCATTCCCTTTATTTTTAGAAGGAGTGATGGCCAAGGGAATCACTGGATTGCACAGGAGGAAGAGGGGGATGAGGACACTCCAAGAGATCCCAATCCACAGCGCCAAAGCCTAAAGGAAGACACAGAGCTGGGCTGAGATTCCCAAAACATCTCAGCTGTCCATGCAAGGCTGTGTCCCAAAACAAGCCTACTCCTGCTCTAAATAAAGCTCAGCCTAGAAAGACAGCGCTGCCTCACTGCCTGGGTGCAGGAATCGGGAATTTGGGGGTTTAATCCAGGCTCTGTCACCACTGGATTACTCCGAGCCCTCTGGAGGAGTTTTCCCGTGTCAGTACAAGGGTCATCGTCGTGCTCCTGGGAGTGACCCCTGTGTTCCTGGGAACATTCCCTGTGTTCCTGGGAGCATTCCCTGTGTTCCTGGGAGTGCTCCCCATGTTCCTAGGAGCGCTCCCCGTGTTCCTGAGAGTGCTCCCCGTGCTCCTGGGAGTGCTCCCTGTGTCCCTGAGAGTGCTCCCCATATTCCTGGGATCATTCCCTCTGTTCCTGGGATCATTCCCCGTGTTCCTGGGAGCATTCCCTGTGTTCCTGGGAGTGCTCCCCGTGTTCCTGGGAGTGCTCCCCGTGTTCCTGAGAGTGCTCCCCGTGCTCCTGAGAGCGCTCCCCGTGCTCCTGGGAGCATTCCCCATGTTCCTGAGAGTGTTCCCCCGTCTTCCCAGCCCTCACACAGCACACAGAGCTCCCAAAGAGCAAGGGATGGCCCAGGATTAACCCCGCACAACTCAACAAGGCATCAACCTGCCAACAGCCCTTAAATCTCTGGGGATCTCCTTCGCAAAAAAATTAAGGATATGAGTGTCCAGGAGCCGAGGTTGTGCCACTTCCCAGCTCTGCAGGACAGAGTTGAGGAGGAAGCTCCATCCTCTTCCTCGTCTGCAGCAGCCAGCCTCTGGAAAAAGAGGGATCAATCCAGGACTAACGGTGCCCAAGGCCAGAGAGACGCACACAGAAGCTGAGCAAAGTCCCCACTTCCCAACTTTGTTCCAGGGCTGGAACAAAGCTCTCCCGCTGCCAAGCGATGTCAGAGCAGCAGCAGCAGCGGGGCCGGACGCGCCTCACTGTGACATTTCAGCAGCGGGGCACGACCCCGACGTGTGTCAGCGCTGCCGTGGACGTCACGCCCGGCCCTGAACCCCGGCCCCCCGTGAATGGCCCGATTCATCCCGGGTGGGCAGCTCCGGGAAGGATCGGCCGGGAGGGTGGACGGTCCAGGGCCGGACTGAGGGCGATTGTGTGGCTGCCACGGCGCTGGAACCCCGCGGGCTGCGAGCCCCTCGTGCGTCAGCGCGGCCGCCGCACTCCGGAGGCTGACGCGGCCGGAGAAGAAAGAGGAGACTCAGAATTCCCTGGAGTCCCCAGTTCCCCCCTCGCCCGGCAACGACCTCGGATTCCTCCCCAGAAAGAGGCGAAAACACCCGGCCTCCCAGTGAAAGGTCTCCCAGAAAAAGCCCCGGCGTTGTGGCGACAAGCGACGGCCTCCAGTGAGATCCCCGGGTGGAGGTGTGGGTACTCTGCATCCAAATTATCCCACAGCCAACACATGAAGGGATCATTTATCTCATTTACCCCTCGCATTTTGGCTCTGAAGCTCCTCCAGGACCAGAGGGTCTCTTCCAGAGTCCCTTCCCTCAGACTCCCTGGGAAAAGGCGGCTCCAAGAGCTCGTTAGCCAACAGCGTCCGTAATTGTTGCTGTTCTGAGTAAAGCACAAACGAAGTGATTCCAGTGGATAAATGTGTATTTTTAGCCCAAATGCCCAATTTTAATCAGCACCTGTGTGTTCCTCATGACACTCTCGCAGTACATTTCCAAACCACAACTTCCACAGCTCCCAACCCAAAAAATTTTCCATTTTCACCACGGAACTCAACGTTCCAGGCAAGGAAAAGGCCTTTTAGTCCTTAATCCATCCCGGCCTTCATCTCTCACAACAGTGCTGGATCTCCAGAACTACCCGGGATCAGAAATCACGCACACCAGTCCAGATTAATTTCTAATATTATTAATTTCCAACATAATTCAATTAAATAAGCACCAAAGGAACCAGCGCGTCCAAACTGAGCCCTCACCTAATAAAAACACAGGTGGGAACTCTTCTTTCCTCTTTTTTGAAGGAAAAAGCTTTGTTTTCATGGAGTTGAAGGTGGTTTTGCAGCATTTCAGACCATGGAGCCCATGGGGACATTTGGGGACCCTGCAGCAGCAGGGGCACGGGGCAGGGAGGAGCTGGGAGGGGGCGAAGGGGTCAGGGGGTGCTGTGGGGGGCACAGGTGAGGGGTGTGAGGGGGTGTGAGGGGTGTGAGGGGTGCACACCCGTGTGGGTGACTGCAGGGAAAGCAGCGGGGACAAACCCGGCCAGGACCGGGACAAACCCGGCCAGGACCGGGACAGCCCTGGGGATCCCACCAGGGCCAGTTGCAGGGTCTCCACCAGGACAAGCCCTGCCAGCACCAGCGTCCGCTCCAGGCCCAGCACCGAGGCCACCCTTGGCCAGCACTGGGGACTCCATCGGGGCCAGCTCTGGGACAAGCCTGACCAGCACCGCGGGTCCTCCAGGGCCAGCACCGGGCCAAGCCTGACCAGCACCAGGCCAAGCCCGGCCAGCACCGAGGACAAGCCCGGCCAGCACAGGAGGCCTTCCAGGGCTAGCAATGGGCCAAGCCAGGCTAGCACCGGGCCAAGCCCGGCCAGCACCGGGCCAAGCCTGACCAGCACCGGGGCCAAGCCAGGTCAGCACCGTGAACCCCACCGGGGCCGCAACCAGGGCCTACACCCGGACAATCCCCGGCAGCACCGGCTCGGCTCCAGGGCCTCCAGCGGGGCTCCCACAGGGCCGCTCAGCACCGGGGCCCGCTCCGGGACCATCCCCGGCTCCTCCTCAGCCGCAGTGCCCAGGGTGAGGAGCCGGGAGCGGGCGGGCCAGTGCCAGCAGTCCCGGTTCCCCCCGCCTTCCTCCGCTCCCGGTCTCGCTGGTCCCGGTGCCCTTGCCCAGCCCGGCTGCCGGTGCTCGCGGTGCCCCCGCCCTGCGCCGCTCGGGGGTCCCGGTGCCCCGGGGGTCCCCCCGCACTCACCAGCTCATGCTCCCCCTGCGCCCCGCGCCGCTCCCGGAAGTGCCGCCGCTTTAGGCCCCGCCCCTTCCGGGAGCGCTCACCCCCGCCGCGCGCCGCGGTGACGCCACCGGGGGGCCGTGACGTCACACGGGGAGGGGAGCGTGACGTCACGGGCAAGGCGCGCGGG
This sequence comes from Corvus hawaiiensis, assembly GCF_020740725.1. Lineage (NCBI taxonomy): Eukaryota > Metazoa > Chordata > Aves > Passeriformes > Corvidae > Corvus > Corvus hawaiiensis. The sequence continues at coordinate 1,901,624 of NC_063239.1, read as the reverse complement.
GAGAAGACCCTGAAATTCGTCCGATTTCGGTGCAAAGGCTGGAAATGGGGCGGGAGGGGCTGGAGTTAAACGTCTGGGAGCTGTGGGGCATCCCTGGGGTGGGTGAGGAGAAGGAATTGCCTGGATCATCCCTGGGGTGGGCGAGGGCACGGGAAGGGGATGCCCAGGGACAGCCCAAAAGTGGGTGAGGGCAGGAGCATGGAGTGCCCAGGAACACCCCGGAGCAGGCGGTGGCACAGGGAGGGGATGCCCAGGAGCGTCCCTGGGGTGGGCGAGGAGAAGGAATTGCCTGGGAGCATCCAGAGGTGGATGAGGGCACGGGGAGGGGATGCCCAGGGGTATTCCCTGGGGTGGGCGAGGGCACAGGGAAGGGATTCCCAGGAGCATCCCGGGGTGGATGTGGGCAGGGGGTGCCCAGGGACATCCTGGAGTGGGTGAGAGCTTGGAGAGGAGCAGCAGTGCCCCGATGGAGGAAATCCAAGGGAAAGGCAGAGGGATGCGTGTCATCTTTGGAAGAGCAGGAGCACCCAGTTTCGGGGAGAACCCCCCGAAATCCATCTTGAGGAGGCTGGACATGGGTGGGAGGGGCAGCACAGTCATTTTGGTGACCAACAACCCCCGTGTCCTCAGCACTGACCCCGTCGGCCACCACCATCCGTGACCCCGGGTGGAAGCAGAGCCCCCCAAGATCTGGGTGGCCTCGGACCCCCATTGTCCGCCCAGGGTGACATCCTGGGGGTGGGAACGGGCTTGGTGACACCGGGCTGGTGACACCAGCCACATGCCAGCACACGGGGCGGAGGCCCGGGCTGGGCGCCAGCGGTGGCTTTATCAATTAGCAGGTGGAGGTAAACAGCGCGGTAATTACAGCCAGGGAGGATGATGCTAAACTGGGAAGGTGTTACCGACACCGCTGAGGACAGGGATTAGCCCAAAAGGAGCAGGGGGGGCAGATCCGGGGGGGCGACCAGTGGGGATGGCGTCAACCCCCACCGGCTGTCCCATTTTGTGCTGGGATGGGGAGGAGGAGCCAGGATGGGCGGACAGGGGAGGTCACAAAGCGGCCCGAGGGACAGGGATGGATTTTGGGGTGCTGGTGGGTGTCAGAGCAAACCCCGAGGGGAGGCAGCCAGGAGGGTCCCTGACGTCCCCATCCGGGTGTGGGCGGGGTGAGGAGGAAGAGGAAGGGCCGGGAAGGTTTTGCCGGAGGTTCCAGCTGCTGCTCCTGGCCCTGGCCCCACCGTGATGCCCCCACGCTGTCACCTCGGGGTGCAGGGGACGGGACAAGGCAGAGCTGGGACAAGCCTGGATCTGTCATCCCGATGACCACAGGACTCAGGGAGCGTCTTCCATGGAGGCTCTGCGGTTTGTCCCGCTGTCCTGGGCGCGTGCTGGGAGGGCGAGTGTGACCCCTTCCTCCAAAAGGCTCATCCAGGGATGGGGAGGAAGGAGGGCTGGATCCACACGGTGCCACGGGGTGGGAAATGAGGGCGATCCAGAACCATCCAGGCCTCCTGCGGATGATGCCTCCTGCCAGGCAGTGGCAGAAGCTGAGCCAGAGGTGAGAAGATCAGGGAGGGATCTCACCAACATCTGTACTCCAGCTGCAACCCAGGAGCTTCTGGCTGCAGGTCCTCGTCGCTCCCAACCCCAAGGATGGGGTCTCAGCTCTTGGTGCTCTTCCTGAGCAGCAAACCCCATCCCGTGGAGAGCTCTTGGGTCCAACCACATCCTGCAAAGCCCCGAAGACCCTCAGCAGGGAGGAGCGAGGCGTTGGTGGCCTCCTCAGGACCCCGGCATTCCCGTCGAGGAGGGAAAGGTAGCAAGTTCTGTGGAGCTGGTACGTGACTGGAAGCCCTTCCCTCCTCCCCAGAACACAGATAGCCCAGAACGGGGATGGAAAGTGCCGTGTTTCCGTAGCAACCAACATTTTTCGTGCAAGGTGCTGCACGCACTCCCCGCGCTTTGCCACCCAAGGGTGCTCCTCACCTTCCTGCTCCATGCCGGGGGGGGTGGTCCTGCCCGGCGAGATGCCCGGGCCCAGGTGGTAGAGCGGGTCCCCAGGGCCTGGTGGGCTCCTTCCCTCCTCCTCCTCGCCCGCAGAAGGAGCCCAGAGTGTTGGTGCAACCTTGGCTGGCTCCTCGCTGGGGCAGCTCCTCTGCTGGGCCCGTTTCCAGGATCTCCAGCGTTTTCCAGCACGAGCCACCGGTGGAGATGGGCACCTCCAGCACTGGCACAGCACCCTCAGGTGATGCTGGGGGCCGTGGTGGCTCTCCCTGTGCGTGGTGGTTCTGCTTCCTGCCATCCACCTCGGCCCATCCGAGCCACACACGGGGACACCGTGGGGACCGGCGGCTCCCAGACCATCCCACAGCCCCTGAGGGCTGCAGGAGCTCCAGAGCACAGAGGGAAGGACAATCCCAGCTCATCCCAATCCAGCAGCCGATCCAGCCTCACGTGGTCACCAAACCCTCAACCACTGGGAATCCACGCAGAGACACCGGGCCCCACCTGGCGCAGCACCCGTGGGCTCCAAAGCCAAGTCCCCAGTGCCATGAGATGCCATCCCTGGCTGGGCCAGCTGTGCCCTGAGTCACCATCAGCCTCAGATTCTCCCCAAATTAAAGCCTTTCCAGGCCAGGGAGCTCAACAAACCCCCTGGAATGGGCAGAGCTGCCCTGGAATGGCCGGAGCAGCAGCTTCTCCAGGCCCAGCTGCAGATCCAAATCAAAAACCAGGAAATCTGACAACGATGCCAACGCCTTCATACCCTGGGAACACCAGGAAACACCACGGTGCCAACGCCAGCCGCCAGCACCGCCAGCAAGGCCTTGGGAAAGGGGACGCTTGTGGGGTACTCAACCGGTCACGCTCCACCCCAACAGAGCTGGACCCGCACGGACCAAGGGACCCCCGGACCCCTGGTCTGGGATCCTCCAGCACAATCCCAGCTCCGGGAGCCTCAGGCCTCCATCCCCATCCTTGGGGAAGGATCCAACCACCACATGCCACCACTCCAAACATCCAAGCGCCTCCAAAGCTCCTTCTCCCACTCGTTCCTCGTGCCCGTGCGAGCGCCAGCGCTGAAACCCGGCGGGTTATTTTTATCCCGAGCAATCCAGGCTGGGAAAAAAAATCCCCTGCGGGCGCTGCCCTCGGGGCGATTTGGCGGGCGAAGGGCGCGGGGGCATTACCGGCTGAAGCGGCACGATCCTCTTTGGTGGCCCAAAGTTATCCCAACAGCCGCGGAAGCCGCCGGAAAATGGTGACGGGGTCAAGGCGGCGGCGGCGGCACGAGCAAGGAAAAACGGGATGGGAGGTCAAGGGCAACGCAAGGACGTGGCGGATTTTGGGGAGAGAGTGGGTGCCCCCCATCCCGGTTGGGTGGCCCCCATCCTGGTTGGGTGGCCCCCGTCCCGGTTGGGTGGCCCCCGTCCCAGTTGGGTGCCCCCCATCCCGGTTAGGTGGCCCCCGTCCCCGTTGGGTTCCCCCTCTCCTGGGAAAGAGGGGACGTGGGGACGGAGCCGGTCGCCTTCGGGGTCACCCAGCCGGGTCTCGCTGTGCCATCCTGTGGATAGAACTGAAGGAGAGGGAGGGGGACTGAGAAAAAAAAAAGTGGGTTATTTTTTTAAAAAAACCATATAAAAAAATAATATTTAAGGAAATACAGCACTAGGAAAAAAAATTCTGTACAGACAGGTTTCAAAGTCGCCCGTAAAGAGACACAGCACCCACTTCCCTGCACATTTCAACCCTTTTTACACTCCCCTTACACATTAAAACCTTTTTCTTTACTTTCCAAACCAATATAGATCATTTTTAAGCAAATAAAGATATTTACTACAGATTTTGATTGTCAGCAAACACAATATATTTACTGCATTAGCATTTGCTCACAGTGCAAATGGTACAACAATACATCAGTTCAATATTTCTGATTTTTTCCCTTAAAAATGCTGTATGCATTAACTATCATATTTGCATTACAACATGACAAATGAGCAAATGAAATGTGTGTGAAAATTATCACCTTTTCACAATATCAAGCATATTTTTTTTTAACCTTAGTATAAGGTACTATAAATCCAAGAAATAAAAACATCCACAAAATATATTACATCTGGTATGATTTTTTTTTTCTCTAAGTACTCAACTTTATACAAAAGTCTTTCAAAAAATATCATTCCCTTAGGTTTGTGTGGTTAAACCTGATTGTGGTTTGTTTGTTTTTTTTTTTTTTTGTTCCTTTCAGTTCACATAAATTAGACTGCATTCTTCCTCTTTATTTTTTGTACGTTTTTAATGTGTTTTTTTGTGGTTTTTTTTTCACATGCAGACATCAAACCTGGATAGCACGACCTTTTGGCAACAAAGATTTTTTTTTCTTTTTAAGTCATTATTATTTTTGCTTAGTTTAGCTTAAATGTCTGAGCACAGTTTTATTAAAACAAAAGAAGAAAAAAATCAGAGCAGTCATGCAATGACATGCACATACCAGAAGGAGAAAGAAAAAAAATAATAAAATAATAAAATAGAGGACTAATTGATTTTTCTCCTCCGTAGTTGGGTGGTTGTTTTAAAGTGACCAAATAAAATAAAATAAAAATATCTCACATTATAAAAAGTATTCAGCAAAATATTGGGGTGCTTTTTTTTTTTTTTCCTGTATTTCTGTAAAGAATTTCCCGTCTGCTGAAAACAAACAAACAAACAAAAATAATAAAAAGGAAAAGAAAACAAAAATAAGAAAACAAACCCAAAAGCTGCTGCCGGGACATCGCTCCCCGCCGCCCCCCAGAGTTGGGGGGACCCGCAGAGCCGCTCCCCGCCCCGCCAGCCCGGCTTGGGGGGCCGAGCCCTCTTACCTCCAACACGGGGAGCCGGTGCTTGGGGACACGGGGGGGACACGGGGCAGGGGGGGAACGGGGGCTCCAGGCCCAGAGAGGAGAGGAGAGGAGCCGGATCGGCTCCTTCCATCCATCCGTCCGTCCATCCATCCATCCATCCATCCATCCATCCATCCATCCATCCAGCCATCCTCTCACGGATCCTGGAGCGCCCAGCCCCGGGGCAGCCGGGCAGGACGGGACCGGGGAGGGGCCCGATCCTGGAGCACCCAGCCCCGGCAGGGCGGGCGGGTCGGACCGAGCCCTGGCATCCAGGTCAGCCGGGATTATTCCCGGGATCCGCCGCGCGGGCAGCCCGGAGCCGGGCCGAGCGGGATGGACCCGGGACGTGCCGGGTGAGGGCAGTGGGGTGCGGGAGAGTCGGAGCCGGGAAAGTCGGGATGGGGCAATCCAGCCGGGATCCGGGCGGTGCGAGTAATCCAGGTGCGGGAGCAGGGATCCGGGACACAGGGTGCGGGCAGCAGGGATCCGGGAGAGCCGGGCCAGGAGGGTGCGGACAGCCCGGCCCCGGGAGGTGCGGGTGTGGGCAGCCGGGATCCGGGAGTTGCGGGAGCTGGCAGCCGGGATCCAGGCAGTGCGGGCGGCCCGGCCCCGGGCGGTGCAGGTGGAAGCAGCCGGGATGTGGAAGGTGCGAGAGCAGGCAGCCGGGATCCAGGTGGTGCGGGCAATCCCAGCGCGGGCAGCGCGAGTCCGGGCAATCCGGGTGCGGGCAGTGCGGGTCCCGTCGATCCAAGTGCAGGCAGGATCCAGGTGCGGGCAGCCTGGACCCGGTCAATCCGGGTGCGGGCAGAGCGGACCCGTCGCAGCACAACCCCGGTATCCTGAACACCGCGGGGTTCCCCCCGGAGCGGTGCCGAGGGCAAGGGGAGGAGAAGGGGTGCCACCGCGCCGCCCCCCACAATCCCTCAAGCGCACGTGGTGACGGCAGGGGCGAGGGCGACGGGGGGCGAGGTGGTGGCGGTGGCAGTGGGGGGCGCGGCGGGGGGCTGCCCGCCCGAGCCCTTCTCGGCCTTCTTCTCCTTCTGCTTGAGGTGGATCTTGGCGTGCCGCTTGCGCTCGTCGGAGCGGGCGAACTTGCGGCCGCAGAACTCGCAGGCGAAGGGCTTCTCGCCGGTGTGGGTGCGGATGTGGGTGGTGAGGTGGTCGCTGCGGCTGAAGCTCCGCATGCAGATGCGGCACTGGAAGGGCTTGTGGCCCGTGTGGATGCGGAGGTGGCGGGTGAGCTCGTCGGAGCGGGAGAAGCGGCGGTCGCAACCCTCGGCGGGGCAGGCGTGGGGCCGCTCGTGGAGCGGCGTCTTGCTGGGCCGGTTGGGATACTTGCGGGGTCGGATGGGCTTGAGGGTGAGGGGCGGCTGCGGCAGCCCCCCGAAACCCGGGTGGATCTGCTTGTCCTTGAAGGCCTTGATGGTCTCCAGCGGGGTTATGGGGGGCGGGTTGACGCGGATGGGGTCCAAGCTCTGGAAGGGTTTGTGCTCCGTGATGGTGCCCATGTCGTTGGGGTGGTGGTAGAGGTTATAGTCTGGGATCATGGGGAAGAGGTTGCTGTCCAAGGCGGGCTTGGCCGCCTGGTAATCCTGAGGGGAGTAGGTGAGGCCGGGGTTGCTCTGGGGGTCGTGGAAGGAGACGGGCTCTGGGTAGAGGTCACTGCAGGAGGAGTAGGGTGGCAGCGCAGGGTACATCTGGTCCACCTCGCCCTGCGGCGGCCCCATGCTGCCCGCCGTGCTCTGCGTGCTGGTGAGCGCGCCCGAGGACGGCGGCACCCCCAGGATGCCGGCGCTCATCAGGCTGATGATGTTGTCCTGGCACCAGTTGGAGGGCGAGTCGAAAGCGAATTTCCCCAGGTAGGTGACAGTCTTGTTGCCCGGGGCGGGTTGAAAAGTGCCCGAGTAGGAGGACAATTCCTGACCGGCCTTTTCGTTCGCTAAGCCAATGTCCATAACATTATCTGCAAAGTGCGAGAGAAGCGGGGCAGGGTGAGCCGGGAGGGCCCGGGGGGGAGCACCGGGGACGCACCGGGGGATGCTCCGGGGAGCGGGGGTGCACCGCTTCCCCCTCGCCCTGCTCCCCCCCCCTTCCCCTCGCTGCTTCCACCCCGCGTATGCGGCGCTGCCTGCCGGGGGTCCCGACGATGCGGGGCCGCCCGCGCCGCCCCCTCGAGGAGCTGCCCTGGGTGGGTGGGTGGGTGGGGGGGACACCCCACCGCCGCCCCGCCGGGAGAAGGAGGTACCTGCGGCTACAGGTAGGCTTCCTCCCCGTCCAGCCCCGGCAGCGCTGGGCACTCCGCGGAGCCGGGGCTGCGGCCGCCGACGCCGTTACCAACTCGCCGCCTTCCCTGCGCCGAGCCCCGGCGAGGAGAAACACGGGGATGGGGAGGGGGGGGTGTTTTTAGCCTGGCGGGGCTCCGCGTGGGAGCGGGGACACGCGGGGAGCACCCGCCCCCGCCGCCCTCGGCGCTCACCTGTGCCCCCCAGATCCTCCTTCTCTCCTGTCCCCCCCCCCTCCTCCCCGTTTCCCCCAACCCCGCGCTCCGGGAAAGTCGGCGCCGCGTCCCGGGGAGCCCACGCTGCCGCCGCCGCCGCTGCGGGGTGTGGGGGGGCGGCTGCCACGGCCACGCGCGTCCGCGGCGCCTCCGCACCCGCGCGGATCCCGGCGCGGGCGGGTGGCCCCTGCGCGACACGGGGGTGCCCGGCCTTCCCCTCGGCCCCTCGGCCCTCCAGCTTTTCCACCCGGGTCCTCCTCCCCACGGAGCCCGGCCGCCGTCCCCGTACCTGCGGCGGCGGCTCGGCGGCAGCAGCGCTCGGCGGAGCCCTGCAGCGATCGCGCGGAGACACGGCGAGGAAAGGGGTGGGTGGGTGCGGGGGGGGGGACGCTCCCCAGCCCCAGCTCTTCCCTTCCCTCCGAGGCTCCATGACACCCTACCCACAGCATCCTCCTCCTCGCCCCACCGGCTCCCCCCCCCTCCTGCCTTTTCCCCATTTTCCTTCCCCCCCCTCCCTTTACCTGCAGCCATCTGGTTGTAGTGAGCCACCGAGTCGCTGGTGCTGGAGAAGATATTCAAAGAGTTGGGGATCTCCTCTGGGTACAGATTGTCAGGCAATTGGTTCATCAAAGTGTTCATGGTCCCCGGCAGCTTCTCCAGTAGTTTGCCTGTCATAGCACTGGAGGAAAAGGCTGGTTCAACGTGGCTCCGAGCTCAGCTCCCGAGGAAACAACATCCGAGTGGCAAATCCGTGCGAGGGAAATCATGCAAGAAGAAAAGTTGGGGCGGGGGCGGCGGGGGGGAGGAGGAGGCGGGGGGGGGGGCCGGGGGTGGCCGCGGAGGAGGGGGCGCGGGGGGGGCGCGGTCCTCCGTGGGTCCCTTGGTGGTGTTTCCTCGAGGGGGAGGGGGCGATCTGGCTGGCAGATGTGGTTGTAGAAGCTGGGGGGGTTGGGGGGGGAGGATTTAACCCCTCCTCTCGCTCTCTCTCTCTCTCTCTCGCCGGCTCCCGGCCCCGGCCCCGCTCCCCCCGCGCTCGGCCCCGCTCCACTCGCCGGTTCCTTCGCTGCCGCCCGACTGCTCCGCCGGGGACTCCGCGGGGCCTTTATGCGGAGGGCTCCGTGACGTAGCTGCCCATATATGGACAGACAAAGCCGAGCCGAGGCCGAGACGTCACAATGGAAGCTCCGCACAATGGAACGTTGGAGAGAGCAGGAAGCGGGGCCGGCGCGCGCAGGGACGGGGGACAGGGGACCGGGCAAGGGGGACCGGGGACCCTGCACCGGCCAAGGGGGACCGGGCACCGGATACCGGCCAAGGGGGACCGGGAACGGGGCATCCTGCACCGAGCAAGGGGGACGGGGCACAGGACGCCGGGCAAAGGGGATCGGTCACCGGGCATGCTGCAGCGGGGAAGGGGTACCGGGTACCGGGCATAGTGCACCGGACAATGGGGACCGGGCATCCCGCACCGGATGAGGGGGAGCGGGCTTCCTGCACCAAGCACCGGGCATCCTGCACCGGAAAAGGGGTACCGGGCATCCTGCACCGAGCACTGGGCACCCTGCACCGGGCAGTGGGCACCAGGCACCGGGAACCTTGCCCAGGGCACAAGGCACCGGGCATCCTGCACTTGTCCCCGAGTACAGGGTACCGGGCATGCATCAGGCATCCTGCACCGGGCACTCTGCACTGGGCATTGGGCACCGGGCTTCTTGCACCGGACACCGGGCACAATGCACCGGACCGGGGGTCTCCCCCTCTGCACTGCGTCCCCCGCGCCGAGCGATGCCGTCCCCCTGCGGGGAGGGCAGGTGGCGGCGGCTCCAGCCCTTCCAGCCCGGATCATTCCCCCCGGGAAGCAGCGGGGGCGCGGGGACAGTCCGCCCCCGCTGTGCCTGACCCTGCGGCCGCCCCCGGGGCTGCTCAGAGCCAGATTCTTACCGGGAGGTTTTTTCCTCCACTGGAGACCAGGACCGGCCACAAACCCCATCCCGCAGCCCGGGCTGGCACAGGAGCGGGATGGGAGCTGTGCAGGGAAAGCCACAGCGCCAGGCAGTGGAGTTGGGTGGGAAGGAGAGGGTCAGCGGGGAGGGGGGGGCTGCAGAAGCCTCCAGCCCCTCGCTGTGGTGGCAGTGGTGACAGAGGGGGGTCACCCTCTGCCCCGAGCCGCCCCCTCCCCATGTCCCGGCTCCCGTGGAGAACAGCGCTTGGAATACTTTAAAAACAGGTAACACTTGTTGGTCGCCTGTGAATTTAACCTCACCTCCCCCCTTTAAAAGTTTGGCACTTCCAAGGCGTCAGTAATTAGGTGGTTTCGTGCTAAGTGTGCCAACTGATGCTATCTTTAAAACCCTCCGAGTTATATAGCAAATGTATGGAAAAATGCTGTGTTGCAATAGCTCCACTTACCCAATTCCTGCAGGGCCGGCTTTGCCATGGGAGTGAAATCCGGGCTACGGGAGGGCTGCGGCGGGAGGGGAGCGGGCACTCGCTGCGGGGACGGGGGACACGGATACCCCGGGGGCTGTGGAGGTGCTGCGAGGCCCGGGCACTGTCGCTGCGCGGTGCCGGCAGCCGCTCGGGGCGGGGTGGGGGGTGGGCGGGGGGTGCTGCGGTGCGCAGGGCGGGGGGAGCGGTACCGGGGGTGGGGGGCAGCGAGCTCGAACTTGGCCTGTGTGTGACCGCGGGGGGAGGAGGCGCCTGTGTGTTCTACCAACTTCAGGGTCACCTTTCACTTCAGGGCCCCCCACTTTCACTTCAGGGCCCCCGCATCCACTTCAGGGCCGCTCATTCACTGCAGCCCCCCAGCCACTGCAACCCCAAACACGGCAGCGGTGCCCCCCCATTGACGGACCCCGCTTTCAGTAGAAGTCCCCCCTACCCTGTGCAGAGGCCCCCATCCTGTGCAGAACCCCCATCCTTCTTAGAGCCCCCCCATCTTGCACAGAACCCCCCCAACCTGTGCAGAACCCCCCACCCTTCCTAGACCCCCCTCATCCTGCACAGAGCCCCCCCTCCCTTGCACCCTTATCACCCCCATCCTTTACAGGGCACTCTCCTTGTTTTGCACCCCCTCTCTCCCCCCACCTTTCACCCTTCCCGCCGCCCCCCCAAGCCGCAGCCCCCCCTCTCCAGCGCATCCCTCGCCCGCCCCGCCCGTGGCCCGGCGCGGCCCGGGGGGAGCGCGGCGGCGGCGGCGGCGGCGGCGGGGGGGCCGGGGGGGGGGAGCGGGGCGGCGGCGGGCGGGCGGCCGAGGGGAAGCGCCATACAAGGCCTGGATCCGGCCCCGCCTCCGCTCCCTTCTTTGGCCGCCGGTTCCGGCGCCCCCGGCGCTGCCGAGGTGCGGGGCGGGCGCGGGGCGCGGAGGGGGATCCACGGCCCGCGCCCCCCCGGGCAGCACCGCCCCGGCCCGCGGGGCTGAGGAGGGGGTCTCGCCGACGCCCCCGTCCCCCAGGTGTGCCCCCCGTCCTTCTCCGTCACCGCATTCCCACGGTGGGAGCGCGGCCGCAGCCGCAGCGCCGGGGATGCTGCGGGGCCCCCGCTGCGTGTCCGGCTCCCACCGCCCCTCAGGTCCGAGCAGGGACCCCCCCCAAAATTAAAAGGTCCCTCCTCAACCGTTAATTGTGTCCGGTAACAACACCCCCACCCAGCTCCTCCCGATTCATAGCAGGGGGTGCGGGTTTGCTCAGCCTTATCGGCACCCTCGGGTGAGGGTCCCGTGGGGAATTTCTGCTGCGGAGCCAGCAGCGCCTCACCCTGCACCGGAAAACTCCTCATCCCCACGAGTGCCTGCCCCATGCTCGGCTCACACCGAGCCGGGTGGGTGTCTGCCCCCCGAGGGTGACAGTGACACAGGTGTGCAGTGCGCACCTGGCCCCACCCCCGACACGAGGGGCACCTGCTTCCTGCTGGGAATGCAGCTGTTTCCTGCCCAGTCGGGGCGGCTGGGGCTGTGGGTGCACCCCAAACCCTCGTGGTGGGGTTTAGGCTGGGTTTAAAGCTCCTGAGTCATAAGGACCTGCCGCTAAACCCGGCTGGTGAGAGCGGGACAGCTCAGGCACTGACAGCGGTTTGATCGGGAACGGCCTTAAGCCAAAATAAACCGAGGCAGACTTAGACTGGCTCGGAAACGGCCGCATGGGGGTTGGACTGGCTTAGTTACAGCTCGGCTTAATGGGTCGGGGCATCCCGAGCAGAGTTCTTTACCCAACGGGAGGGGAAAAAAATAGAGAAAGTCTCACCTGGGATGCTCTGGATGGTTTTAAATTACAGCCCAGGCTGGATGGAGTCTGCAGCTGAGAGGTTTCACTTTTATTTCACCATCCCACACACCCGCCTCGTGTGAACCCCATCCTGATCCGGGGGTTTCAGTAACCTGGATAATCATTGCTGGTATCTGTGCTTCATGCACAAGTTTACCCCCGCCCCGCTGAGGTGAGACCCCCACCTGCAGCGCTGGGTCCAGGTCTGGGGAGCACAGGAAGGACGTGGAGCTGCTGGAACGGCTCCAGAGGAGACCATGGAGCTGCTCCGGGGCTGGACCCCCTCTGGAGCCAGGCTGGGAGAGCTGGGGGTGCTCACCTGGAGAGGGAAAGGCTCCAGGGAGAGCTCTGAGCCCCTTCCAGGGCCTAAAGAGGCTCCAGGAGAGCTGCAGAGGGACTTGGGACAAGGGATGGAGGGACAGGACACAGGGAATGGCTTCCCACTGCCAGAGGGCAGGGCTGGATGGGATATTGGGAAGGAATTCCTGGCTGGGAGGGTGGTGAGGGGCTGGGATGGAATTCCCAGAGGAGCTGTGGCTGCCCCTGGATCCCTGGAAGTGCCCAAGGCCAGGTTGGAGCACCCTGGGACAGTGGGAGGTGTCCATGCCTATGGCAGGGGGTGGCACTGGATGGGCTTTGAGGTCCCTTTCAACCCAAACCGTTCCAGAATTCCACGAAATGCCACCATCCCTCCTCAATTCCAAGCGTCCCACGCCAGCATTGCCCCATCCCCCCTCACCTCACCGCAGCCTGTGCAGGGGCTGTGACAAACCGTGACATTATTTAACGATGTCCCACCGTGTCCGCTCCCTGTGACACCCATCCGAGTGCTGGCAGCTTCCCCTCAGCCAGGAACCGAGAGCCTCCAGCTCCCGCTGCCCCCACCCCGATCCTCCCTCGGGGTCTGTGTGATGCTGAGAGCAGCCACACCCCATCCCCAAAACCCCGCTGGCCCCCAATGGGCCGGGACCGTGTCCCCCTGGGTGCTGTCACCTGACGGGTGGCTTCTCCCCGCTCCTCTCGGTCTTGTGACCGACCGGGCCCTGATTCGTGTGCCGGGAGCGCTGCAGGTGCCACGCCGCACATCCTCGGGGGACCCCCGGGCTTCGAAAAGGGGAACTCGTCAGGGTTTTTCACGTAATTAACGACAGCTTAATTGTCCTTACAGGGAGGGGAACACGAGCCCGGTTTTCGCGCCCCGTGGCGAGGCTGATGGGATGGGATTGCTCTCGTTCCCTAAACCTCGCTGGGGCTGGGAGCCGAGCATTGACAGAGCTGAGCCGTGAGGGCTGGGGGACATCACAAAGTGCTCATCACCGCCCTGTTGAGTGTCCCAGGAGCTCTGGAAAGCTCCACACGGTGCATGGCTCTGGGTTTCAGGCTTTTAATTCCACCGAGGGAGAGAGGGATCATCTGTAATGATGGCGATGATCACCGTCATTGTCACCTCATCCTGGATTACAAAGGATGCTCAGACACGGAGCCTGAGGCACGCACCAGAGCACGGAGCCTTTCCTCCCCAGCCCTTGGATTCGCTGCAGATGCAGATCTGGGGCTGGTAAGGTCACAGAGTCGTAAACAGAGTGTGGCTGGTGGGGACCTGAAAGGTCACCGGCCTCCTACCCCCGGGGGCGACTGCGCCAGGGCCACGTGTGTAGGCGGCTGCCTGGATGGTCGACAACACAAACTCTTCTCGAGCAGCTTCGAGAGGGAAAAAAAATACACACCGAGCCACCCAAACCACGGGGTGGGCGTCGCGGAGTCATCTGATCAAGCCGCGGTGGTTTCTCAGGGCTGTGAGCTTTGTTTTGTTTGCAAGTGCTGAGCTGATGTGGCACTTCAGGGCTGTCGGTTCCCTCTGGCAGACAACAGCTGCCCAGATGTGGCTGCACCAGCAGCAGTTTATTCTCTGAGCGTCCCGTGGCCCGGCCATGAAAGATGCTCAGCGCTGGCAGGGATGGGATTTAGGGTAATCCGTAATTTCTGGGCGAGGAGAAACTTTCTCCGTTGCTGTTGGGCGTGGGAAATCCTCGTTTCAGGCCAAACTCTGGCTGAGGGAACTTCAGCCAGGAGAAGCTGCTGGGCAGCCTTCCTGATCCCGGACCAACCCCTCCCGGCACGGCCTGCATCCTTCCCAACGCCGTCTCCTGCCTCACCTTGGTTTTCCTGATTTACCTGTGAAAACTCCACACCCTCCTCCTCCGGAAATATTCGGAAACACTCGCACTGAAATATGCATGGAAAAGGAGATGGGCATCTCCCTCTTGGAAAAGGAGACGGGCATCTCCCTCCTCCTGCAGGCAGAACTTGCTGCCCAGGGGTGTCCCTGGGTCGATCCCAAAGGATGGATCCCAATCAGCCAAACCCCAGGGTGGCTGGTGGGGGGAACCATGGGAGCGCTGTGGGTGGCTGTGGGAAGCCCTTTCCTGCCTCAGTTTCCCCCGTGGCAAGACAGGGATCAGCCCTGCCTCACCCTGTGCGGCAGCAGGATGAAAAGCTTGGGATGGGGAGGAAAAGCCCTTCGGAGCCGAGCTCCAAACATCTTGCTGATCTTGGGAAATGGGTTCTGGGTGGCCGGGGTTGGTTCCTGAAGGGAACAGCCCTGGGAGATGGCTGGAGGCCCAGGGATGCACCTGCAGGAGCATTCGGGGTGCTGTGGGGGGGAGGCTTTCCCAAAGAGCATCCCGCAACTTCTCGCTGCTCCCAGGGGTGGGTGGGTGACTCTGAGGAGCTGCTGAGTGCACCGGGGGAGCTGGGAACCTCTGGGTCATCTGAGTCCGACACAGGTCTGGTTTTCCAAGCCTTTCCTGTTATTATCCAGCTGGGGAACAATAGCGGTGGCAGCTGGCGCAGTGTGACCTGGAGATAAGGAGACAGCTGATTAGCAGGAAAACTGCAGAGTAGGTCCAGAGCGAAAGTGGTCCCGAGGGAGCAGCACCGGTGGGAAGGATGGGATTCCAGCCAGGCATCAGGCACAGGGCGGCTGCAAACCCAAGAATGATTTGATGGGACCAGCAGCAACCTCGGTGTGGTGGCCCGAGGCAGGAGCCCTGGAGTGACCCCACGAGGGGTTCGCAGAGAGGGACCACGAAGGTTTTTTTTAGTGTGAAACCAAGAAACAGAAGAGGAACTGGCCACTGGAATCACAGCTCCCAGAGCTGTGCCATGACACAACACTCTGGAGACGTGAGCGATTCCCTGACGGAGAGGAGCGAAGGATGTCAGAACCCCCAAATCCGCTGCACCCAACAGAAAAAGGGCTCGGCGTTGTGTGAGCGCAGAGGGGTGAATCCAGCATGAGGGTATCCCCTGTGAGGGGAGGGATGCGCTCCCAGACAGAGAATTCCAGAGGCTGCGTGCCTGGGAAAAAGCGCTGCTCCCGAGGGCTGCACTACAGCCAGCGCAGGAGAAACTGGGGAGAGGCCAAAGGCGAGGGATCCGTGAGCCATTGAAACCAGCCCGGGGGGAATTCGCCATTTCCTCGCAATGAGGAAATGTGAGGTTGGCTGAGGACCCGCGGGGCTGCGCGCAGGGAATGGGAAGCGAGAGCAGCCGGCAAGTGAGGACAGGCCGGGCCGGGGCCGCGGGGCGGGTCCGTCCGCGCTGGCCGGGGAGCAGCAGGGGCGGCTGGCAGAGCCATCCGGCTCTTTCCACCACACCTTGGGCTGCAGAGCCCGGAGGCATCCGCCTCATCCCGCAGCCAGCTGGGATAAACAGGGCAGCGCCAGGCAGCACCCGGGCACGGCAGCTCCCGGGCAGGAGCGGAGCTGGTGGGCTGGGACCACCGTATCAAAAACGCTTTGGTTTGGGTTTGTTTTTTTTTTTTTTTTTTTGTTCTACCCGGGAGCGTTTTGGGGCAAACCACATCTGAAGGTGCTCGTGGCTCCTGGAGGAGTGGGAGAGGCTGGGAGCTTCCAAACCCAGCCCAAACCGACTCGGGGAGCAGCTGAAAGAGGAAACAAAACCTGGGCTGAGTTTCTCCCCACTGAGCATCCCCTGAGTGCTCATCCCGGGATGCCTGGCAGCGTCTCTGGGCACAGCTGAGCTGCTGCTTTCCCTCAGGAACAGATGGAATTTGCATCCCAGGATGCTTCCACAGCCTGGCTGAATAGTCCAGCCCCAGTGAGCGGGACGGGGGTCCAGGACCCCCAAATCCAACCAGCTCTAACAGGGCCCTGGGCTCCCAGACAGCCCCACAAAGCTCCTCTGATATTATACAGCATTTTGGAGGCCAAATAACAATTAATTATTGCTAATTAATGAAACTATCACTGCAGGACCAGCCTGCGTGCCCCTTGCTGCCTGCTGGTCCCCTCTGGGTGCTGGCACAGACACAGAGGTGGGGACATCTCCCTGTCCTCGCCTTGCCTGCCTTCCCTATTACTTCAGGAGCCCTAAATTCCTGCCACGGCCCAGGAGCCTCTCCCAGGGCCCGCCCGGCTGCCGGCTCCTGGACCAGCAAAGCCAAGCACCAGCTCCCAGTGCAGGCTCCCACCCCCATCCCCTCATCCCCGTGGCACCAGGGGACCCCCAGCCTGGGGGGCTTTGCGTGTCCCCAGCACGAGGATGAGGGCTGGGAGCGCCTCGCTGGATCATCCCAGCCTCGCCCACCCCGTGGCTGACGTGGAGAGCCGGGTGCCTCAGCATCCCGTGGGGCTGGTGATGCTCAGCTGCCCGGGGGATTCTCCCACGTCGGCTCCCAAAACGGGCAGCGCCGTTCGTCCCCACGCCGCGCGTCCCCGGCAGCACGTGGGGATGATCCCTCCTGACCTATTTCCCGGGGGGTGCAGCCGGGCTTAGCTCAGGGAAGGCTTGAGGAGCGCAGAGATGTGTAGATAGAGGCGCTCCGAGGTGTGAGATATCAGTAATTAATTCACAGGTTGATATAGTTATGCGCTTAGATCATCATCAGCTGATCCTGCTAATCCCTTCTTGAGCAAGTCCCCGGCTGAGGGGGAGCTGCTGCCTGGCGTCGCCGAGCTCCCGGCAGCTGCGTTGTCCCTCGGTGCCACCGAGGCGTTGGGGGTGCCAGGGGTGTCCCCCGCTCCCTGCCTCTTAACACCCCCGGCCTTAAATCTGCATTTTCCCAGCGGAGGGGAGATTCCTCCTGCTCTGCACCAGGCCCAGGGCTGCCCCCCCCTTGAGCCAGAGGCTGAGACTTTCTCTCAGTAATTATTTCGGTGATTATTAAAAATAGGTAATTGTTCTCCCGTTGACTTCGGGATCGTGTTTAGCACGAGCTTCTCCTGGCCTCCAGCCCAGTTTTGGGAAGGAACACCCCCCCACATGTGCTGCTGGGCGCTGCTGTTGCTCACCAGGAGCACTCAATTTTCACGAGTTCGTTATTATTTTTTGAAATTCCAAGTCCTCCTCTCCCTCAGTCATCCCATGGAGTGGGTGGGTTTGCTTTGGGAAGGGGCTGGAAGCGTCCAAACCTAGCTCAGAGCCCCATCCTGGGGGAGCAAAGGGGGCCTGTGTCCATCCCAGGGCCGTGCCTGGGCTCAGCTCAGCTCACAGCCCCCCCAAAAACCTGGGGACTCTGTGTTTCCAAGGGTTTGTGGCCTTGGAATTCAGCTGGGCTCTGGTGAATCCATGCTGGAATGCCCGGGACATGGCACTGCTGCTGTAGGTCCCACCTCTCACCCCTCTGACCCCACACCTGAGCTCACCCCACTCTGTTTTCTCCCGGCCCTTCACACGAAAAAGTCACGAAGACACGACAGTGGAAAGTCGAGGTAACAAATACAAATAAAACTTCCTCTGGAGGCTAAAAATGACACCCGTAGACAGCGAAAAAACTTCTCTGGGTGACAATAACAGAGCGTGGAGCTATTTCAGTGCTGGGCTGTTCCATTGCAGCGCTCGGCGCTGGGGTTGTGGCTGCTCAAAACCAGCCACTTCCCCAGGGACGTGACGTGTTTCCTTTCCATCACAAACTGATTTAGAAGCAAAACTTTCTACATTTAGGCAGCTGAGAGGCTCAGCTTCTCTTTTCTCTCTCGCACCGATAGTGAGCGAATGGAAGGAGAGATAAAGGGGGTGGGGCCAGCACGAAGTGACTGTACGTGGCTTCCTCCTTCTCAGTTCTTTCCTTCGTTCTTTCTAAATAATCGAAAAGCGAACCAGAAAACCACAATTAATATTTTCCACGCCGTGGAGGCCTCGTGTGCATCCCAGTGAGAGTTTGTGGCTCAGGGCCGGCCGGGGCTGCTGCGTTTGCAGCCCTGAGCAGGCCCAAGGGCCTGACACAAGGCCACCGGTGCCTGGTGCTGTGTCACAGCTGTGATCATCCCACCACAGGGATATTGCAGCCACCTGGGCAGATTCCTGATCCAGATCATCCCCATCCCTGTCCCCGTCTCCATCTCCATCTTCATCCCCACCTTCATCCTCATCCCCATTCTCATTCTCCATCTCATCCCCATTTCCTTTTCGATTCTCCATCCCCATCCTCATCCTCATTCCCTCTCTGTCTCCATCCCATCCCATTTTATCTCCATCTCATCTCCATGTCCATCCTATCCCCATCCTCATCTCCACTCACGATTCTCCATCCCCGTCCCATCCCCATCCCCGTCTCCACCTTCATCCAATCCCCACTCTCCATCCCCATCCCCATTCTCATCTCCACTCCCCTCTCCTTCCCCATCTCTGTCTTCATTCTCATTCCCATCCTTGTTCTCATCCCGTTTCCTGCCCATCCCATCCACATGGCCACCTGCATTTCTATCTCCATCCCCATTCTCCATCTCTGTCCCCATTCCCATTTCCATTCTCCATCCCATCCCATTTCATCTCCATGTCCATCCTATCCTAATCCTCATCTCCATTCATGTTTATCCATCCCCATCCCCATTCTCATCTCCACTCCCCTCTCCTTCCCCATCTCTGTCTTCATCCTCATTCCCATCCTTGTTCTCATCCCATTTCCCGCCCGTTCCATCCACATCCCCACTTCCATCCTCATCCCCATTTGTCTCCTCATCCCCATTCTCCGTCTCTGTCCCCATTCCCATTTCCATTCTCCATCCCATTCCCATCCCATCGGTGTCACACAGGCCAGTGGATCCCTCTGGGCCTGGCTCCCAGCGATCCCAATCCTGGCTCGGCCCTGCCGTGCATCCGACTCCTCTCATCTCCAATTAAACCCAGCAACAACGGTGACAATTTCCTCGAAGGATAAACATCCGATTGCCTTTTCTCCATCAAAAATAACCACCCCAGCCACAAGGAGCCGAGGGCAGGGAGGGAGGGATGATGGAGTTTGGCTGCAGGATGTCAGCGGAGCCGTGACCTCTCATTTACAGCGTAGCCTCGCTCCGACCTGCCGGGCCAATTACACCCTGCTTCGAGGGCAGGGATAGAAAAAGGGAAGGAGAAATCCAACTTTAGCAGACTTCCATGACATCTCACGGTGTCATTTCCTCTGCTGCTAATCTTAGCACCGGCGGCAGCGGGGTTCGTGTTTTTTTCCCTGGGTTGTGGTGTTACCCAGCTTCCTTTTTTTGTTGCTTTCCTTCCCGCCAGCTCCTGCAGCTTCACCCAGCCTTGTGTGCCCAGGGAGAGCTGGGATCCTGCTCCTGCATCCCTCTTGGATGCCCTGATCGTTCCTTGAGGGGACACAAGCTCTGCAGGACCCTGCTGTGATTCAGCCCCTCCGAGGCAAAGAGCCACTTCCTGGAGGGAAAGTCCCGGCCAAGTTTAACCCCCGGGCAGGACTGAAATCTGTGTTTAACCCCTCAGTGCAGGACTGAAATCTGTGTTTAACCCCTCAGGGCAGGACTGAAATGCGCTCTCACTGCCGGGGATCCAGGGAAGGTGACCAGCAGGATGGCACAGAGCTGTTTTTTCGGGATCAGGTTGCTCTGTTCCAGACCCAGGCACTATGCAGAGCTGAGAGGCAGCAACCAGAGCATCACAACCCCTCTGAAGCATCCCAGGCCTCCCTGCGCAGCCCTGAGCGAGTCATTCCCTCGTGCCTCAGTTTCCCCCGCCTGCAAAATGTCCTGGGGTCCTGCTCCCCGTGGTTATTCCAAGGGGAATATTATCCCTGGCCATGGGCAGGACAGAGGCAGCTTTGTCACAGCACAGACACCGGGACGTGCTGCAAGCAGGACCTGCAGGCAGGTGAATCCCAGCCTCAGAGAAAACTGAGTCTTAGATGAAAGCCTAATTAAGGACCTAATTAAAAGGGAGGTCCGGCTAAGTGGCCAGTAGGCAGAGCTCTGCTGATTTGTGCCTTTAATTTTGGTTTTGCTTTCCAAGAGAAATGGGCTGAGGGCAAAGGCAGGGCAGTGCCCGGTTCCGTGCCTGGTTCCCACGCGGTGCCACCAAGGGACCCCTGGAGAGGCACCACTGTCCCTGTCCCCTCCTGGGTGTTCCTGGGATCACCTACATGAGGGTCTGGCTGGCCACCCCCTGCTCCCACCGCCCACAGGGGTCTGCTCTTCCCATGCAGATCCCAAAATCCCAGATTAAGCCGGTGCTGGCCCAGCCCAGTGCTCGCTGCCGCCCAGAGCCCTGTGTGCTCCATCCAAATTTTATTCGGGAAGCTGCAGGCATCAAACTCGAAGTCCCCAAAGTGCCAGGGGGACATGCAGGGGGTGAGGTCAGAAACGGGGTGGAGGGAGGAGAAGGGGTGATGCCGTAATTCCTGGGATACCCAGGCGAGCTGGGAGAGCTCTTGGCACATTCCCCAGAGGGAAAGAGAACTTGGCTTTGGGAGTGGAGGGGTTGGGGTCGGTGCGGTGGGTCTGGGCTGGGAGCAGGGTGGGTTCATCCTCGGTGTGTCCTGGGGTCCCCTCTGCTCCAGGCAGAGGTGGCTCTGTGGTGTGGGGATGTGCAGGGCAAGGGAGGGATCCAGAGTTAATCCTCGTAGTGTTTGGTGAGGAACTGGGTCGAGGCCACGGGGTAGCCCAGGTGAAAGTTCTCCACGAAGTCCTTCAAGTCCCAGGTGCCTGGGGAGAGAGGAAAAGCGGGTGAGCCAGGCTGGAGGAGGGCCGGAGAGGGGAGCAGCCCTGTGAGGCTGCTGCTCTGCCCCAAACCACATCCTGCACACCCCGGCAGGCCCTGGGGACAGCGGGGAGTCACGGGGACCCCGGCTCTGACTGTCCCGGGGGTTCACGGGGTTGGCTCCTCTCCTGCCCCCTGACATTTGAAGCAAACCTTCCTACGGCTTCCTACGAGCCCACCCTGGGGGTGGCCTGGCTGGAAATCCCCCCGGGGGCGTCGCAGGAGATCCCCTGGCCCCCTCACTGGCACTCACTGAGCTGCTGCTCCACCGACTGCTGGAGCCAAGGGGGTTCCTCATTCCCTCCTCCCCTGCACTCTGCCCTGACCCCAGGATCCCGGAGGTCTGGGGGCAGCTCGTGCTGGATCCAGCTGTGGTTTTTCCCACGTAGGAGGCAGGGAAAGCCTCTCCAGGGCCAAGGGCAGGAGGGATTCCCTCATACCCGGCCCCCGTGGGCCAGAAATTCCCCCTGTGCCCTGCCAGGGTCAGGCACCGAGCCTGGGTCTGGCTGGCGGCTGTGGAGCATCCTGCTGTGACCGGAGGGGCTTTCCCTGGCACCCAAACAGCTCACGCTGCCCCTCCTTGTGGGACACCGGGGAAAAGGGGCCCATTGTTTATCTGAAACCCGCCCTCTCCTCTTCCTGGCTGCTCTTTAATGTCACGCGGCCTCCTGGCAGCCCTTATCTGCTGTCACATCTCAGCCCCGACCGGAGCAGAGCGTCCCCTTTGCTCTTGCAAAAGTGCTGAGCAAAACCTGAGCTGCTGCATCACCTGCGTGGGGTGGTGATGGCTCAGGGAGCTGCTGGGGCTCCCACCTGCTCCCCACCTCCGGCTCTGAGCTCCAAACAAAGCTCCGGAGGTTCTCGCGGTGACGGCACCGCAGCCTGTGACCTCCCGGAGCTGCGAGGGGCCGCGGCCGGGACTCTCCAGGGCCCGGGAAGGAGCTCACGGGAAGCTCGGGAAGGACCCTGCATCCCGCATTCCAGCCGGGATGAGATGTTGGAATGCATCAGGCTGCTGCTGGAGGGTCCCCGGTGTCCCCTGCCACCCTCCGAGGACCCAAACCAAGCTGAGAGCAAGGACGGTCCCAGTGTCCCTCACTGAGGTCGCCGCCAGCCGGGACACAGAGCCACAAGCACCTCCATCCCCCGATTCCACCGCGGCAGGAAGGGCAGCTCCTCTCTTCGGGGTGTCAGCCCAACCCCCTCAGCGCTGGGGGTCCCGGTGAAGGTGGCACCAGGGGAAGGAGCCTCGGGGGGAGCCGCTCCCGCTGCGCCCGCAGCCTTCGCCGGGCGCCTTTCATCCGGAGGGTTTCAAAGCGCTTGGAAAACCCCTCGAGAGAGCAGCCCCTGCCACGCGGGACCGGGGTGAGAGCGAGACGCGGCACCCCCGACTCCCAGGGGTGCCGGAGCTGTCACTGATGTTCGCCGAGCCTCCGGAGAGGCGCGGATGAAAGGAGCCGGGGGAGGCAGAGCCTCTGCGGGGCTGCAGGCGCCGGCCCCGGCCCTCGCTCCGCGTGTGGGGCCGGGGCTTTTCCTGACCTACTTTCCTACCTGCCCTGGCACCGGTTGTGCCCGGCCCATCGGGGAAGGGGAAGCCCCGGGGCAGCCGCGGGTGCGGCAAAGGGGGGAGGCACCGGAGGGATGCCGGACTTGGGGTCCCCCAACACCAAATCCAACCCCTCGGGTGCATCCCCAAAGCGGGTGGCCCATCCCGGCGTGACCAACTCCCGGCACAGGGTGACATCCCTGTGCCAGCCATCCCAAATCACCCCGGCTGGCTCCCAGGGCTGGGGACCGTGAGTCACTGGGATCACGGAGCCGGGAAGGGAGCAGGGGCCCGGCCGGGGAGCCGAGGTCGCGGTGCCACGGTCCCCTCTCCCTGCCGCAACAATACGGCGTTTCATCCGTGGCTTGGTCCGTTTTCAAGCTCATTTCCCAAAGGATTAAATCATCCCACTCGGCCCTTATCTGAGCACCCGCCGGAGGAAGAGGAGTGCCCGCTGACACCCACACCTGCGCGGCCGCCTGAGCCCGGAGCGCCCGATGGGGAAACTGAGGCACGAGGCAAGCGCTGGGCTCGGGGAGCTCGGCATCCCTCTGATCCCACAGGTTTCCCAGCGCTGCCGTTGTCTCCTGCCCACCCCCCAATCGCCGGTCCCCTCCTCCCCCGGCCCCCCCGGCTGTAATTTATCAGCCTCATCAGCGGGAATGTTCTCCTGATGGGAGCCCTGATGCTTCTCTGCCAAGATTAATGATGTCCCAGCGGAGGTGGGCGGGAGGCCGGCAGCTGCTTTGGTCACCATTAAGTGACACCCGGGGACTTGGGCCGGCACCGTGCTCTCCCCGCAGCCCTTCGCCGCCTCCCATCCCAGCCGCAGCCTTTCCCTCCCCGCCGGGGCCCAGTCCAACCCGATTTTCCAGCTGGGTGGATCGGATTGGAGGTGCACGAGGTCGGCTCATGAGTCAATGCCGCGGCCCCGATCCGGAGCTGGAGCTGGAGAAGGATGTGGAGCCACAGGGAGGGCGGCTGGCCGGGCTCACCCTGCTCCCTGCTCCCCAAACGACTTCTTGTTTCTCCCAGGCAAAATTTCTGGGAGGAAAAAAATCCATTCCCAGTTGTAAAACATCTGTCCAGGGCAGGAGGGGCTGTGGGGATGCCGGAGCGTCTCCCCAGCTCGCTGGAGCTGATGGGAAAAGCTGGAAGCAGAGGGATGTACTCGGGTGCAATTAAGCCTCAAGATTTTGTGCGAATTAAAGATCCCCCTCGCTGAAAGCTGGGGGGGGGGGAGAACTTCAATCCCCCAGCACCACAACCGGGGTCTGGTGGGTGCCCGAATTTCCCCTGGCTGAGGGATTTCCCGTGGATCGAGAGCCTGCGGCGAGCGCTGCCGCCTCGGGATGCGACGGTGGCTGTGACATTTCAGAGACCACAAATTATTATCTTGCATCTCCCCAAAACACAAGCAAGGCTCGTAATGCTCCTGGCTGCGAGGGAAGTGGGGCGAGTGGCAGGAAGAGCCGTGGGGACACCCTAAATGTTCCCACCTTCGGTCCTGGTGCTCGGTGACAATTCAGTGGCACTGCCAAAAACTGAGGTCAGTCAGACTCCAGAGGAGAAACTGAGGCTCTGAGTTATTTGCCCGAGTTCACACAGACCCGGCTGGTGCCGGGATTGAGCAGAAACCCTCACGGGGAAGGATCAGGGTGGTTTTTTTCCCCTGATGAAACAACTTTTGCTCAAGAGCCGCCCTGCAGAAACACCTCGGCCATAAACAACTCATTTCCACATTGCCACGAGCCACAGGGGGACGCGTCCAGATCCTGCAGCCCTTCCAGCACCCGAGCTGTGCCCATCGGTGCCATCCCAGCCGGGACATCCCCACGGCAGGGTGGGCACTGGAGCCACCGTGGAAATGTCCTCGCTCCCTCTGAGCGGCCAGGCAAGGAGGGAGAAGAAACACGCATTTCTTTTCCCCACTCGCCGCCGCCCGTCGCGGTTTAAATTCCCTGGGATCTTTTCCAGGAGCAGGGACAGGCGACGCGGGCAGGTCCTGGTTTAGTGCCCTCTTCTGGAGGCTCCGGCCGGGCTCCTGCCATCCCGCCTGGCACTGTCACCTCCCCCGGCTCGGCCACGCTCGGCCCGGGGACCTTGTCTGGTCCGGCCTCCAAAACACATCCCGTGCCAGGAGGGAATTTCTTCTGGGAGCCGAGAAGAAACGCTCTGGTGGGGCTCAGCTGTGCCCGAGGGAGGGATGCCCGGCACAGGGATGCAGCGCTGGAGGCTGGATGCATCCCGAGGCTGGGATGGGCCAGCGCCGCTCCCTGCGCTCGGTCAGGACATGTCCCCTCTCCGGGGTTGGTGATGTCGGGTGTCCCCATCCTTGGTGAGACAGAGATGTCGCTGTCACCAGAGGTGGGACAGAGTAAAAGCAGCAAGGAGGGGTTCATTTGAGGCCGGAGAAGATGGGAAATTTCGAGCAGGGATGCGAACTGTGCCTGCGGCATCGCCGGGAGAACCCGCCCTGCTTCTGCTGCAGGAGAGGAGCAAGGCTGAGCCACAGAGGAGCGGGCTGGGTTCTCATCCAGGATCCTTTGGGATTGGGGTCACTCCCTCCTTGTCCCCACCTTCTGCCGAAGGTGTCTGCTCCTCTCCCCCGTGCGCTGCCTTTGCACCGCAGGGCTCAGCCATGCAGGGCTGGATGCACCAGCAGATCCATCCCACTGCCTTGGGGACGGATTTATTTAAAACCCTTGAGACGCCAAAATCTCATCCTTTGGCTGCTTTTAGGGCTCATTCCTTGGGAATAAATATGATGGGCTCTCAGTGTCTCAATGCAGCAGCACCGCCTGGACAGGCCGAGGATGTGATGCAGCAGGGAAATGGTTAAAAATAACCTTTAACCAGCTCCTTCAACAGCAGCCCCCGCCAGACCCCGCAGCTGCCTGACAAACGATGCCTGAGCATCGGATGCTGCGGAAAAATATCCGCTGGGTCTTTCCCAGGAAGAGTGGGAAGGGCTGGGAAACTCGGATGGGCTGGAGACAGCCCCGGCTGGGGAATGCCCGGCCACCCCACGCCTTGGGGACAGGGGGTGGTGGGGGGCCTTCCACAGGGTGGCTGAACCCCTTTGGGGGTGAAATTTGGGGGGCTGCAGCCACATATCCTGCTAATGAGAGGGTTTATCTGGATAAAGCTCCTTGCTGGGTGTCTCAGCGTCTCTTCCCAGCTCCGGGATGCTGCGATGGGAATGTGGGGACAGCATGGAGCCCCCTCCTCCGAGCAGGAATGAGGGGCCGGCTCCGCTGGCGGGGGGGGGGTGACATCAGCGGTGTCATTAAGAAGCGGAGCTAATGAGCCAGAAAACAGAGCCACGGGCAGGGAGAACCCGCAGGGAGACTCGCGGCAGCCGCATCCCGCTCCGGCCCCAGGATGAGCACCACGGCCCCGTGCCAGGGGTGGGGGGGTCGGGGTCTGTCCCAGAGCCCCCCCCGGAGCCAGCCCCCCGCTCTGGGCTGCGCGGTGTGGGTTAAGAGGCACGGCGTGAGTCAGGCAGAGCAGCCCAGACGCACCGACCTGACCTGCCCGTCGAGCCCTGCTCATGTGGTCCCAGCTGGGAAAGTTTTGAAATTTCCCTTGTGGAGGCCGCGTGAGCCGCAGAGCCCCGTGTTCCAGCAGGGCAGGGAGGAGCCCACGCTTGGCACCGGGCAGGACAGATCCCTGCCCACCCCGGGGTCCTGCAGGCTGCCCCAGGATGAAGCAGCAGCAACCGTGCCCCGGTGTCTCGGGGGTCTCGGCTGCTCCATCCCTGCCGTGCTGGATTTTGGGAGGAGGCAGTGGAAGGGAGTTGGGGAGCTGGGAGTTGGCGGGCGTTGTGTCAGCCTGGTTTGAGCAATCCCTTGCTAAACCTTCTCCACGGCTGATCCTTATCCGCCTGCTCCGAGGTGCCGGTGATGCAACTCCCGCGGCCCGGGCTGGGGGGGATGTGCCAGCGAGGGCTGCATTTCACAGCCCACATCTCTCCCTGCTTCCCATCCCACTAGCCAGGCTGTTACCAGACCTTTTCCAAGAGTTTCTGCTGCCTGGCAAGGCTTCAACACCTCATCCGTGTCCCCTGTAAGGATCCCTTTGCACCAGAGCATCCCCAGCCTGCCGGAACAGGCGGCGTTATCCACACCCCCTGGAAAAGCCCCTCGGGGCCGGGATCGGGGGCCCAGCGGGTCCTTACCCAGCGAGTCCTGCTCCTTGGGGCTCAGGGCGATGGACTCGTGCGCCGGCTGCCGGTACAGGCGGAACTGGTAGCGGTGGTAGCCGCTGTAGCGTGGGGGCTTGGGCCGGCTGTAACCTGGGATGCAGAGGAGAAGGGCTGAGCATCCCTCCGAGCAGAAATTCCCACCGGAACCAGGCACCCATCGCCCTCCTCCAGGCCGGGATCCGCTCTCCCACCCAGCTCCCTGCGCTGCGGGCCCTCACATCAGGAACAGCTCAGGAGTTCCATGGGCAGAGTGGCCACTCTGCCCACCCAAAACCAGCCCCTCACCACCTCCCGGATCACCCCGACCTCTCCTCCATCCCCCTTCCCATCTCTGCACCCCTTCCTCGCTGGGTGCAGCCTCCCCTGGGCATGGGACCTGCTGGGGGGTAACAAACCCCAGACCCCCCAGCCCCCCACCCACTGCATGGCCAGCACCCTTGGGCTGCCCCAGGGGGGCCTTGGGGTGCACACTGTGCTCCAGGCTGGGAGGGAGCAGTGCACAGCTGCCCAGATGTGGGGGCTGCAGCTGGCTCGGGGCATCTCCAGCCGGTGAGGACGGAGAGGACTGGTTGTCCCTGGGAAAGGGACATCCATGGGATGCACAGCACCCGTGATGCACAGCACAGCCACCCCTCGGCCTCCATCAGGGACAGGAGGATGTGACACCACGGGACAAGAGGCTGAAGCTCCTGCAGGACTCGGCCACCTGCAGCCAGGTGAGCCCCCAGCCCCTCTCCCCTGGGGTGTGACCTCCCCGAGCCACGTCTGGCCCGTTTTGAACTGAAAGTCTTTGTTCGTGCAACATCACAGGAGTTGTCGGGATTCACCCGCTTTTATCTTGGGTTTTTCTTCTGGGTTTTATCCCTCCCCCCTCTTTTTGCGCTGGTTTGGAGCCTTTCCAACCGCTCGGGAGTTTTTAAACTACTTTTGCCTCTAGAAAAAATAAGAGAAAAAGTGGCTCCTGTTTCAGACAGCTGAGCCCTGGGGAGCTCCTCGTGTCCCCCCCTCGTGTCCCCCCCTCGTGTTCCCACCTCGTGTCCCTCCCTTGTGTCCCCCCCTCGTGTCCTGCTGTGCCCGTCCCAGCCAGCACTGGCCACCTCCTTGTCCCATCCCCTCATTCGGGGTCTGCACTCACTTGTCAGGACCTTCCCTCTGATCTTCCCAGCCCTCAGGTCCGAGCCCTGAAAGGACAAAAAGAGGGAGGTGAGATGGAACTGGGACTCTCCAGAGAAACCCATGTGGGGATGGACCTCTCCTGCCCCCCCAGCTCTCCCCAGGGATTTGTTTTCCAACATTTTGTGTGTTTTCGTTGTAAAGATCATTCTGGAGCCACTTCTCTGGGACAGGTGGGAAGGAAGGTGTCGGGAATTTTCTTTGGCTGTTTGG
Source organism: Corvus hawaiiensis (assembly GCF_020740725.1). Classification (NCBI taxonomy): domain Eukaryota; kingdom Metazoa; phylum Chordata; class Aves; order Passeriformes; family Corvidae; genus Corvus; species Corvus hawaiiensis. The sequence goes on along the minus strand of NC_063239.1, from coordinate 1,873,825 downwards.
GATTTAGGGGCTCGATCCACAGTGCCCTGGCACGCAGGTGATGCTGCTGTCACCTGCACACAGAGACCAGCAACGGGCTGGAGATCCAGGCCAGGGATCCAGGCTGTGGCACACCGAGAAAGCCACAATAACTCGTTAAAAGCCTCGGTGCTGCTGGGCACACCGAAATTTGGGAGATCTGGCCCATTCCAGGTGGGATTGTGGTGATTTCCACCAGCACTCCCATGGCAAAGCTTTGGCTTCGCTTTCAACAGAAACTCCTGCTCACAGAGCGAGTCCCGCTGGAGGCTTGGCTCTCCATCCCCATCCCAGGATGCTTCCCGGCAGCAGGGAGGCTTTCCCGGGACACTGAGCATCCTGTGGGGACTGGATCGATGACAAAGGGACAACAATGAGAGCTGCATCCACATCCCGGTCCCGCACATCCCACCTCACCCCTGACCTGCTGTGCTATTCCCGGCCATTCCCAACCTCCCAGCGCTGCTGCCAGCGCTCATAAATCCTCCCCTACGACACCCGTTATTCCAGTCCTGCCCACACACGCTCCGCTGCCAGGACTCCTCCGTCCTAACCTGCCCTGGGAGTTATTATCCCGAAAAAAGATGCCTCAGATAAGTCCCAGCAAAAGTGCATGTGGAGAACAGGGTTCGGTGCCTCGGCTCCCCGGGATCAAAGCTTCCCTTTCCCTCCAAAGGAACCTGCTCTGCTCTGAGTCACGGCCGGTGACAGCCTCCTGCCAGCTGCCCCTGGCACACCAAAGGTCACCGGCGAGCCAAGAGCCCGCTCAGATCCTGGGATATCGGCTGCCCACCGCTGGCTCGCCACCTTGGCAGCCGGAGCCGAAAACATCCCGATGGCGGGGGAGGGGGAGGTGATGAGTAAGGTTTTGGGCAGGTTCGGGTGCCTGGGATGGCAGCGGGAGGGGAAGGCGGAGCGCAGGGTGTGAGGGGAGAAGCACCGGGGGGTGCTGGAGGGGCCGTGGGGCTGTGTCGGCTGCTGCGTCCCTGCCCAGATGTGCAAACCCGCGCCATCCAGATGTGCGCGCCCGCCCCAGATGCGCTCACCCGCTCCGTGCAGATGCTCGGCAGCGCCCATCCAGATGTGCGCCGCCAGCCCACCCACACGGGCTCGCGCCTCCCCCCGCCCAGATGTGCACGTGTGCCCGGGCCCTCCAGCTGTGCCTGCTCCCCCAGATGTGCCGCTGCCTGGCCGGGGGGAAGCTGCCGGCGCATCCCGAGCTCATCCCGAGCTCTCGGCGCGGCCGGGCCGGGCCGGCTGCCAGCCCCAGCTCTTCAAAGGCAGGAACTGCGGGTTTCTCTCTGCTCCTGGCAGGAACGCTCCCGTGCGGGGACCGCGCTGCTATTCCTGGCTTTGCCAGGGGCTTATCGGGAGAGGCCGGGCCTCCTCCCTGCTTCCCTGCCCGCTGCTGTGGGCTGCCTGCTCGCCCCGAGATGCTGCGGGTTCCTCGCTAGCCCCGGGCATGGGAGAGTCAAAGGATAAAGTTCCTTTTTAAGAGGCGAGAACAGGAAGAGGGCGGGAGGGAGAAAGTCGGGATGAGCGCTCCAAACCCTGCCTTTTTTTTTTTCTCTCTGATAGTAAACAGCCATCCTGGGAGCAAGGAGCGAGCTCTGGGCACGGCTGCCGGGATACAGGAGGGGTTGGAGGGGTCGGGTGTGACACCCTGCTCGCTCCTGCGGCATTTTCTCCTTGGTTTTTTTTGCGGTTTATAGGAGGAACAACCCCCCCTCCAGCCCCTTTCCCCTTTGCTGACACGCCGGTGAGGGCGAGGGGAGCATCACACTCCGGCAGCTCCCAGAGATCCCTGCCACGAGCGGAGCTAATGGACACTGATGAGCTGCCGCGTTTATTAATGCCCTTTTATGAGAGCATTAATAGTTCCTAATGACACCATTTGAGCTTCCCAGCCTTTTATCTCCTCTTTCTCTCTTTCCCCTGCCGAGGACACAGTGTAGGAGGTGGAATTAGATATTCCCACCCTCCGGTCTGTGCCGGGTGGTGCCGAGAGCTGGCGGGGCACGGGATGCTCGTGCAGAGACCTGGGCGGCCTGAAAAATCTGTGCCACGCAGTTCGAGTGCCAGGAGCTCCTCTCCGCGATCTTTTCCGCGGCCAAAGGAATGGGGAATTTTATCCCTCTCATTCCTGGTGCCCTGGACACCGAGCGAGGCTCCCTGGGAGCTCCCGGCCGGCCCTCGGTGCTGCCTGCACGTCGCAGCGCAGGGTGGGGGGAATAAATAAATAAACACAAATAAATTGAATGCAGTGAGTCACGTTGTGTTTTCCCTCTTGATCTTTCTGTTTTCTTTTCACCCCCTTCCCTTTCTTCCCCCTCTCCAGAACGTGTCTGATCCCATCGGAGAGGAGGAGAAAGGGATGGGTGGCGAGCTCTCGCCAGCGATTCGCCCGGGCGAGGACGGAGGGTTATGGAAAGTGGGTGTGGGAATCGGCACAATCGCTGGCAGGGGACCAGGACAAACAGATGACGGATGGGACCCAGGGAAGTGCAGCCGAGCAGGGCTGGGCTGCTCCTGCCTGGCCGGGGACGCGTCCCAACCGGGCCCCGGGGATCCCGGGACACCGGAGGGGGGCTCAGCCAGGTGCGGGGACTGCATCCCACGGGAAGCCGCCGAGGGGCCGGCCCGGCGTCAGCCAACAACGGTCCGAGGGGGGAAGCTGATCCCAAACACCCGGGGCTCCTCCTGCGCTGCTCCTCACGGCCTGACGGGGCTGAGCGGCTTCAAAGCCGGCCCCGATGGAGCCCAGATTTGTTCTCCTCAATTCCTGTGATCTTTGTAATGAGGTCAGGATGGAGGAATTGGCTCAGGGAGCGCAGGGGAGCATCCCGGGAAGGGCAGAGCCGCTGGGATGGCAACCCGGCTTCCCTGCGAGCAGAGCGGAGGCTGGAGCGGGGAATAAAGGGATGGGATGCTAATTGCAGGTGGATGTGGATCTGTTCCACCGTGTCCTTGCCGAGGAAGGTGAAGGTTTTGGGGTTTCCTCCTCCACACCAAAGCCTGCAGCGGTGGGGAGGACCACTCCTCCCCCAGCTCCCGGAAACACCCAGGCTTGTCCTGCTTTCCCACAAAAAGCATGTGAGCAAGCAGCCGATCCAAGAGAAACTCTCCCTCCAATTATCCCCGAGCGCAGGGAGGCCAGGAGAGAGCAGGGCAGGGCCCGGCCAGCTCCCAGCACTCCCAAATTCTGGCATTTCCCGGCTCGGCCGCCTGTTTGCACAGCAGCTCGCTTCCACCGGGATCCTGGCGCTGGATCTGGGGCATGGGATGCTCCCGAACGGCTCCGGCTCGCCCACGCCGCCCGGACCCTCTCGCTGCCGGCGCGGCTCCAGCCCACCCTCGCTTTGCCCGTCACCGTCACGCCGGGGTTTGGTGCCCGAAGGAGCCTGTCAGCCCCAACCCTGCCAGTCCTTTTGTGATGAGAAATGTCACATCCCGTTATGCCAGCCTTGCGATGCCACTGGGTTGTCGTGGTCGCTCCGTTGGGAAAGAAATTGGGAGAAAGAGGAAAAAACGCAGAGGAACACAGAAAGAATTCATGGAAGAGCCAGGGTGGGAAAGTCACCTCTGGCCAGGATGGGAAAGGCCTCCTGGGGAAGGGCCTCTCCTGGCTGCTCTGCTACTCCAAAACGTTTTGATGGCATTCCCAGGGGAGGGAATGACAACACAGGGATGAGACCCCACGGAGGCTGGATCCCATCGCACCCCAAATCCAGAGAAATCTCCCCTTCCTGCTGGAAGCAGCCCAGCTTTCCCAACCCCAAACCTCATCCTCAGCCTCCTGCCTGCTCTGGTGCTTCCCCGCAGCCCCAGTTCCTGGATCCTGGGATGACTCAGGGCCCTTGGTTTGTGCTCGGAGCCAGTTTCGCTCCCAGGGCACAGCTGGGGATGTGGCCCAGGCCATACCGGACCTGAGGAAGGAATAATTCCCAGCATTTCCGAATAATTCCCAGCATTTCCGAATGATTTCCAGCATTTCCGAATGATTCCCAGCATTTCCCTGCTCCCAAACACCGGCACCCCACGTCTCCATCCGAACTTCCTGCCAGATCCTCACTGCCCAGACACTTTGCTTCCCATGCATGTGAAGAGCAGGAGTTAATCCTCTCTCCAGAGCCTCCTGCTCCTCTCACAGGCTCCAGGAATGTCCAGTCCAGCCCTGCAGTCCCCAAGGAGGGGACCTGTCCAACAACACAAGGTGGGATAGGTGGGGTACACGGAATCATCCCACCTCCAGCTGCCAACCCCCTTAGCCAGAGCCAAACCCCTTTATTTTAATTTATTAAATTCTGTATTAATGGAATTTCACCACGCCAGGTGATATTTAACTCGTTCCCTGTCCGTCTGCGCCTGAAAAATTGATAAAAGACTGTGATCTGAGCCACATCCAGGCAGGAAAAAAAGGGGAAAAGGTGCTTTTCCTTCTACAGGGAACTTCTTTTCAGGGCACATCCAGAACCTCAGGAAAGCTAAGCCTGGGTGGGTTGGGATCTCACAGCTGATGGATTTGTCTCTTTGGGGAATGACAGAGCCACAAGCACCAGAATGGGGTGATTTTAACCCCAAAATTGTGTCAGGACACCCCGTCCCAGCAGGCACTGACCAGCTGACCAACACTGACTCCACACCCTCACCCCAAGAAATTCTCTGAGGCTCATCAGAACCCCTGGGAAAACTTGCTGAGGGTCCCCAAGGAGCAGGAGGGGTCCCACTGCCACCCTTGGGAGGCCCAGGTTGGAGCAAGCCCAGGGATGTCACTGCTCCAACACGGATCTGAAGAGCCTCTCCCACTTTTCCAGGGTCTGAACTCCAAGGATTTACCCCTACAGCCTTTAGGATTCTTAGGCAGCTCTTTGCACGGCCAGGACATTTTTCTAGCTCACGATAAATGGGGAAGGCGACCATAAAAATATATTAAAAAATAAATATTGGGCACAGTTGTAATTTAAATGCAGCTTTGTCTGATCCACCCTAACGCCGCAGGGGAGGACGTGCCACGGGTTATTAACTGAGCAAAATAAACATAAATCACCTCCGTGCCTGGCTCTTTGCAAGGCTTTTTTTTTAATCTAGAGACAAAACCCTGCACTCCATAACCCGAACCATCCCTGGCAGGGACCTTCCCGGGCTGCTGCCTCCCTCCTGGCAGCCCAGGGATGGCATTCCCAGTGCCAGGATCTCCCGGTGCAAAGAGGGAGGCTCTGCTGGGTGGATTTCCAGCGAGAGACAGATCCCAGCCCGGCTTAGGCGTTGCTGGCGCGGCTGCTGTGCCCATCTGCACCTTTCCTGCAGGATGTAGGTGAGGGGTCCGAGCCAGCGGGGCGGAGGCTGTGATGACACTGGGAGGGTTTTGAAACCTCAGACAAAACATTTGTGTTGAAAAAGGAGAGGGATTTGGTTGGTTTTTCTCATAAAACACCTGCGGGATTGCGGAGGCAGCTGGCGGGGGGAGGAATGGGATGCAGGATGCTGGGCTCGCTTCCCAAAAGTGCAGCCGAGCTGCTGTGGGAGGGCACGGGAGATGCGGCTTTGCCAGGACACTCCTGGCGTGGAGTATCCTGGCATTTGGGAGCCGAGGCTGGTGGCTTTGCCAAGAAACCTCATGGAGGAGCTTCCCTACTCCCCCTTCCCTCTCCATCCCCGGCAGGGAAGCACGAGGGGCCCGTTGAAGAGAGAAAGTTGAGGAAGATGAAGATCGAATAAAATAAAATGTGATTAAAATTATGGTTGAATAAAAGGAAGATTGAACAAAATGAAGGTGGAATAAAATGAAGGTGGAATAAAATGAAGGTTGAACAATGATGGTTGCACCACGCTGGGGAAAGGGCCATGCACGCTCTTCTTGCATTGCTCTCTGGACCCCGGGGAGTCGGGGGGTGGCTGCACCCCAAAGCCCCTTTCGGGGAGCGCCGCAATCGCGTCCTACGCGGTCACACCCCGGCTCCCGGCCCCTGGGCCTCTGCTGTAAAGCCGGGATGATAAATGCTGGATGCGATTGCTAAGAACAACAGGGATGTTGATAGCAACCCCAGGGGTGTGTTAGGAAGCTGTGTGGATGCCGGGCTCGGCGCTGGCTGCTTTAATAGCCCCGTGCTGTCGCAACTCCGGGCGAGCTCCTGGCGGAGCTGGCTGCTGGATGAATCACCCTGACCCACTGGCCCCGTGCTGGCCCGGCCAGGGGAGGGCTGGGGTGGGATTTGTCTGGTTCAGGATCCAGCCAGGACCCCTCTGGAGCATCCTCCGCCTCCTCAGCGGGATGCTGCTCTGCTGGGGTGGGAGGTGGTGCTGGATCTGGAGGAGGAGGAAGGGATGAGGATGGCTCAGGCACGAGGGGCACAAGGAGAAGGACAATTTTGCTCCTCGCTGTGACAGGGTGGCACCGCTCAGATGCCACTTGCGACACCCAGACCACGCCTGCCTTTGGTGCTCTGGGCTTTGTCACCAACCTGGTCCTCCCCAGGAGCTCCATCAGCATCTTCCTGCATCCACCCCATGGATCTGGGCTCCCAAAGGATTCCCGCCCTTCACGCCCAGTTCTGATGGAGCATCCCCAAAATGCTGCAAGAACTCCTGGGAAAGGTGAACTATGAGAGGTTTCCACAAAGCCCCTGAGATTCCAGCATGAGGAACGAGCTGGACCAGGCCAGAAAAAAGGGCTGGGTAGGACTGGAAAGGTCTTTTCCATCCCAGTCCTTGAGAGTGGAAAACTTGCTCGCCCTGCGTGCGTGTAGCTTTAAGATGAGTTTGCTTTTCCAGCAGCAGATTTCCGGAGGATTCTTGGAGAAACACCAAATTTTGCCTAATTCAGTCATTTAAAGGCCCGTAGCCTGAATTCTGTGCGGATGAGAGCAGAGCCTGCACTGGAACCTTCCCTTGGGATGTGTCCCCGAGGAGGCTGTGCCGCTGTGTCGCTTTTGGGGACCGGGATAATTTCCTTCGGTGGCTGGGAAGCGCCGGCACATTCCCAGTGCTGCCACCATCCAGGCTGTGGTCAGCAGCAATAACCACGGCCGTGGGGCACGTGGGCCTCAACTCCTCACATCGGAACCACACATCCCCGTGCGAGGCACGGCCGGGCTGCAATCATGGAATGGGTTGGGCATTGGGAAGGGATTTAAACCCATCCAGTGCCACCCCCTGCCATGCCCAGGGACACCTCCCACTGTCCCAGGGTGGTCCAACCCGGCCTTGGGCACTGCCAGGGATCCAGGGGCAGCCACAGCTCCTCTGGGAATTCCATCCCAGCCCCTCGCCACCCTCATTCCTTCCCAATATCCCATCTAAACCTTTCCTCTTTCAGCTTAAAGCCATTCCCTGTGTCCTGTCCCTCCATCCCTTGTCCCCGGTCCCTCTCCATATCTCCTGGAGCCCCTTTAGGCTCTGCAAGGGGCTCTGAGCTCTCCCTGGATCATTCCCTTCTCCAGGTGAGCACCCCCAGCTCTCCCAGCCTGGCTCCAGAGGGGCTCCAGTCTTGGATCAGCTCCGTCTGGATTTGCTCCAGCAGCTCCACGTCCTTGTGGTGTTGGGGACCCCGAGCTGCAGGTGGGGTCTCACCAGAGAGGGACAGAGGGGGAAGAATCCCCTCTGTGGACTTTCCAGCTGTGCTGTGGGGGATTTTGGGGGGTTGCACCCAGCCATGGCCACCAACAGACCCCGGTGGGATTTGGGGTCCGACGCTGAGCCCATCCCTCCCACGGATCGCACACGGACACCAAATCCCACCCCACAGCCATGCTGGGGCGGCTGCCGGGGGTCCGGGGGTGCTCGCACACGCCGCAAAATCCTCCCCTGCAAAATTCCTCCTCCCTGGGGTGTCTGATCCCGGTCCCAGGCACCTTCCCGGGCGCGGGGGCGGATCAAAGCCCGCGCGTGCCAGCCCTGCTCCCGCCCTGGGCCAACTTGGCTATTTCGGCTTCCCTAATCTGATGGGAGCGGGAGCCTGGGCTTGGGGGGCTCATTTATTCCTCTGGGGGTTTTTTTTTGGGTGGGTTTTTTGGGTTTTTTTCTCTGCTTTTCCCTTCCTTCCGCTGGCCAAAAATTCTCCCTTTGGCCCCCGATGACGACAGCCCCGGCCGGGAGGGGACCGCGCTGTCCGGCCCCCGCCAGCGCATCCGGGCGGCCGCGGGCTCGGCCTCGCCGTCCCCCAAAAACCCCCCCACGCCGCTTCCTGACGGCTGGAATTGGCAGCGCTCGGAGGGAGAGTCCAGAGCTGCCCTTGGGACGGGAGAAACTCCAGCCGGAAACTGAAGTTTTCCTCACTTTCACCTCCTGCTTGGATTTTTGCTCGGGGAGGGGGTGCTCTGGAAGGACGGGATGCTCAGGAGCGGTTTGCATTGATTTGGATGATGACGAGAAGCCAAATGCACCTTTTTTTTTTTTGTGGAGTTTTTTGGCTGCTGAGCATCCCATGGACCTCAGGTTCCCGGCAGAGCAGCAGAGGAGCTGCTGGCCTCCCCCCACTCCCCCCAAAAACGCAACCCCAGCAGCAAGAGGAGGACGAGGGGTTAAACGGCAGCGCTGCTGCTGCTGCTCGCCTGCCAAAGCCGCTCCGGCGGTGCCATGGACTTCCCTTTCTTCCATAAAAGTCCACCGGATCCGGGCTCCCGTGGGATGCTGCAAGGAGGGGGCTGAGACGCCCTACCTGGGGCGCGTGCAAGCGCCGGGGGCTGTTTGTGCAATGCCTCCCCAAAAAAATAAAACCTCCTCGGGAGCCGGGGGCCAGCGCTCGCTCCGCTCCCTGCCCTGGCTCGGGCTCCGCAGAGGGAAAACCTAAATTCTAAATTATTTTGGAGGCGGTGAAGCGTGGGGTGGCCCCGTTCCAGCCGGGCTGAGAAGGGGTGTGGGGAAGAACTGGGAAGGGGGTGGCCGGGCTGGGGCAGCACGTGCTGCTCCTCACGGAGTTCCAGCATCGCTCCAACAGCTCTGCTCCCCTCTGGGATGGGGCTCAGACCCACAGCTCCTTCTCCACGGGGGTGGAAAGGCGCTGGAGAGGCTGGTGGGAAGCAGGAAGAGGAGAAACACAGTGGGTGCCCCCCATGGAGCCTTTTTCTGCTCCATCCTCTTCCCAGAATGTGCTTGGACCTCCCAGCACCCCCAACCAGCCCCCCAACTCCAGCCCTGATTATTTCGGGCCACTTGAGGGTGGTGGTGCAAACAGAAAGACCAAGAGATCTCTTCCCAGCCCTCTTCCCAAACCGAGGGGTCTCCCAGAGCAGCTGTGGCTGCCCCATCCTTGGAAGTGTCCAAGGCCAGCTTGGATGAGGTTTGGAACACCCTGCTCTGCTGGAAGGTGTGGAATGAGATCAGTTTAAAGGTCCCTTCCAACCCAAACCATGATCCTGTGAAGCTGCATTTTCCCAGGAATTTGGATGGAGCAGAAATGTAAAAGCCAACAACAGGAGCTGCTCTTCCCCACGGAGACTCTCAAATTCCCCCCGCGCTGCTCTGAGCTCAAACCCCACACATTTAGGATTTACACCCCAATTCCCCCCCGGGCTACACCCAGGGGCGCTGCAGCAGGTCCCGGTGTTCGGGTGGGTGTCCCCACAGCAGGATGAGTTGGGGTCCCCCCCTTGACCCCCCCCTGCCTCGCTGGGAGCTCGCCCGAGCCCCGGCTCAGTTACAGCAGCAGACGAGATGTCATCACACCGAGAGCCCGGGCCTTGCATCACAAGTGTCTTGCAACGAGGAAAGCCAAATTTTTTACAGGAGCAGCACACACACTCTCTCTCTCTCTCTCACACACACACAGCCTCGGTAATTAACTTAATAGGTTTCTTACAGAATGCCCCGTGAGTGATGCTCAACATATTCAAGTGTTGACAAGACGGCGCTGAACCCGACGCCTACACAACGGGCAAACGAGGCTCGGAGCGCAGACACACCTTCATTGTCTGAAACTTGTAGTAAAACTCCAAACCCGCCCTTGTGAAACGGGGAGCTGAGCAGATGGGGCTCAGTAACCCTTCAGCTGCCAGGACCTGGTGCGGGACCTGGCAGGACTCAGGTGAGGTGGCGATGGGTGGTGCCCAAGACCCCAAAATTGATTTGTAGGTGGGTTGGGCAAGGTGGAGATCATGGCAGATGTTTCTGTATGTATTTGGGGTGTGTAATTAAGGGTTTTTAGCCCACTGGGATCATCATCCCTGATCCTTGTGGGTCCCTTCCAGCTCTGGGTATTCCACGATTCTGTGATTTGCTGGGCACTGAAATAAATCAGCAACTTCTCCCTCGTCCACAAAAATATTCACCCTTCAGAAATCAGCTGTAAATCCAAGGGCATGAACATGGCGTTGTCCTGTGGGTTTGCTCTGGGTCAATATTTGGGCCACTGATATTAAAACAAACGGCTGCTGGACAGCCCTTCCCTGTGTGTCACCGGCCCAGTTCCAAGAGGAATCATCCCCTTCCCTCCTGCCTCAGGAATTGTGTCATAACAGACACAATTTTGGCTCATCTGTGCTGGATGGGCTCAGCTCCCCATCCAAGGCAGCACCAAACACCCTCCCAAAGAGCCAACAGTACCCACGTCGACCCAAAAAAGAAGGTGAAAAAAAAAGTCACTGGAAGAGGGATTAATGGGAGAACCAGTTTGGATGGAGCTGTGTTGCAAGAGGCAGCAGAGATCCATCTCCCGCTGATTTGGGATGGGATCTTGAGTCAGGAAAATTGCCTAAGAAAGGGTGGTCGTCGTCCGTACAGGTTTCTCCGGGTTGGGAAATGTCCTGCCAGCGGCTGGGACCCGCGTGGAGCAATCCCAATCGCAGCCTGGCTGTCATCACGGTGCTGACGAGCTCCCAAACCCGTCGGGCTCCTCGGCGTCCCCTCCACCTGCATGGGGCCCCGCAGCTGTGCCCTGGCCCTATCGCCCTGGGATCGGATCCGGTTGGATCAGGGGGGAAAGTCTGTCAGCGGCTGCTGGTGACGCCGGAGCAGCAATGGGATCATTCCCACGTCTCACTTCCAGTGTATTTCAGAAGGGTTGGAACCTCAAATTTCGTGGCTTTTCCCTGTCCCCCTGCACGCTGTGGCCTCAGGGCAGGCTGAGGACTCTGCAGGGATGCAGGATCCATTGTTATTCCTAATTTTAAGAGGTGCAAAAGCATTTCAGAGGTTTTGATCAACAGAGCAAAAGACCCAGAACCTTGGGCACAGCAATTTTTGGGAGATTCTTCCAGCCCCAGAACCTCATGCACAGATATTTTGGGGGATTTTTCCAGCCCCAGAACCTCATGCACAGATATTTTGGGGGATTTTTCCAGCCCCAGAACCTCATGCACAGATATTTTGGGGGATTCTTCCAGCCCCAGAACCTCATGCACAGATATTTTGGGGGATTTTTCCAGCCCCAGAACCTCATGCACAGATATTTTGGGGGATTCTTCCAGCCCCAGAACCTCATGCATAGATATTTTGGGGGATTCTTCCAGCCCCAGAACCTCATGCACAGATATTTTCGGGGGATTTTCCAGCCCCAGAACCTCATGCACAGATATTTTCGGGGGTTTTTCCAGCCCCAGAACCTTGGGCACAGCAATTTTTTGGGGGATTTTTCCACATCCAAAGAGTGTGGATGCTGCAGATGAGACCTGGGCTGCAGACAGGCGAATCCACAGGGCTGCGGTGCACGGGAATTAAGGATTTAGCTGGGAGTTAGCTCGGCATTGTCAGAGAATTAAAGGTTTACCTGCGCGTTGCAGACGGAGGCTTAAAGATTTTACAAACACACGAGATTTACAGCTCTCCCAAATTTCGACACCCTCGGGTTTACCCCGCCAGGGAGGATTTTGACCAGGTCTGGGTGGTTCTCCTGACAAAACCTGGTGGGAATTGGGGTTCAGGCTTTACCCATGGCCACGTGGCACCCGAAATCAGCCTTGAAACCTTGAACCTGTCTGGGCTCTTGCAGAGATGGAGCCAAGTGGGATCAGACCCTAAAGCTGCCCAAGGTAAAGCCATCGGTTCAGCGTTCATTGCAGAAGGAATCTTTGCATTAAAATCTCTTTTCTCTCCTCAAAAAACCCAGTGACATCCCAGGTTGTTGGGACCTGAAGCATCCCCTCCACCAGCACCTCCAGCAGCCACGGCTGGGCCTTAAATCCCATAACCAAGGTGATGCTGCAGGGCAGCAAATCCTGCACGTCCAACCCCTTCCCAAGCATTCCCAAGGACGAATCCCAGCGGGATGCGAGGCAAACGCATCCCAAACACCCTACAAATCCGGGGCGGACAGCCCGGCCTGCTATCAGCTGCCCATCGGGAATTGCAGCCGCTTGCATGCGTGGAGCAAGGCAGAGGTGCAGGAGCTGTGCAATTCCCAGCCCGGGGCGAGCGGCTCGCCCACACACTGGGAACGGGAGCTGCAGGCCGGGCCCCGATGGCAGGCGGATAAAGCCGCCCTTACATAAGGCCCGGGGTTGCGTGGAGGATCCGTGGCGGGAGCAGACTTGCTCTGGGCTCAGCCCAGACCGTGCCGGCTGCCCCGGGATGGATCCAGGCTGGAATATCCTGGAATGTGCAGCCGGCGGGACCTCGCTCTCCTGCCCCCAATGCTGGAGGCTCTGTGCCCGTCCCGGCCCCTTCCCAAAAAATCGGTGCAAAGTAGGTTGTTGTTCACGAGGGTGCTGGTGATTATTAATAATAGCTCGGCTCCGTGGTGCTCCAGTTTTCCCGAGCTCCCTGGCAGCGTTCCGCCGGGGCCGGTGATTTAGTGCAACTTAATTATTCCCGGCGTTTCATCACCTCTTGTTTTTGATGTCTGTGTCTCTGTCAGGGCCTCACCTTCGTGACTAAGAGAGCCAGGGAAACAAACTGCTGGAAAAGGGAGTGAAAGGGGGAAAATCCCTGAGCTGGAGGGTGCTTGGAGGCTGGGAAGGCTCAGAGAGGTGGCCTGTGGGGACGCTCCGTGTGCTCCTGCTGCGGGATGGGATGTGCACGGGGATCCACGTGTGGAGCCCCACGAGGGGCGTGGGGGGCTGCCCCCTAAACCCAGCCGAGGTTTCAAGCCTCGGCTGCGATTGCCAGGAGCAGAGTGAGCAGCATTCCACGTCTGCTCCTTCCCAAAGGGAAAGGACGGCGCTGGGCCTTGTCTGCACCTGAAACACCTCAGTGAGGAGCGAGCGGCTCCCCCCGCCCTGGGAAGGGTTGGATTTGCTGGATTTGGCTCCCAAGAACCTGGGAGCAGCCAGATGAGGGCTGGTAACGGGATCCCTGTGGCTCCAAGCCCTCCATCCCCACCATGGAGTCCGGAGGAGCCACGAGCAGCTCCTGGGACGGTGCCTTGAACCCACCTTGCACCACCAAGGGACACCGGGAACCCACTGGGGGACATGGGAAGGACTCAGGGATGCACACAGGGAAGGAGTTGCTCCAGGGAAGGAGGAATCAGGGCTGGAAGCCCACGGGTGGCAGGGGGAGCATCCCACAGGAATGTGGCTGGATGGGGGTGAGCAACGCACGGCGGGGCCGGCGCGGCCCCAAGTCCGCTGGATTTTCCTGAGAAGTTAAAGCCGGGAGCAGGTGGGATGAGGTGACCACCATTACCCGACATTTTACACACGATGGAAAGTGGGAGGAGTGTCTTGGAATGGCTAAAGAGCCGCTTTGGGCTGCAAAAGGGAGATGTAGCGCTGGGATGCAGGACTGGGATACACATTTGGGACTGGGATAAAGCGCTGGGATGCAGGGCTGGGATGCAAGGCTGGGATGCACATTTGGGACTGGGATAAAGCACTGGGATGCAAGGCTGGGATGCAATGTTGGGGTGCAGGGCCAGGATTTAGTACTGGGATGAGGGCCCAGAATGCAGGGTTGGGATGTAGCACAGGGACACAGGGCTGGGATGAGGAGCTGGAATTCAGGATTGGGATGTAAGGCTGGGATGTACTGGGACATAGGGCTGGGGTACGGCACTGGGATGTATCACTGGGATATAGCCCTGGGATGTGGCACTGGGATATATCACTGGGATATAGCCCTGGGATGTGGCACTGGGATGTGGCACTGGGATGTATCACTGGGATATAGCCCTGGGATGTGGCACTGGGATGTATCACTGGGATATAGCCCTGGGATGCTGCCTGGGATGTATCACTGGGATGTATCACTGGGATGTGGCACTGGAATGTATCGCTGGGATGTGGCACTGGGATATATCACTGGGATGTGGCACTGGGATGTATCGCTGGGATGTGGCACTGGGATATATCACTGGGATGTGCACTGGGATATATCAATGGGATGTGGCACTGGGATATATCACTGGGATATATCAATGGGATGTGGCACTGGGATGTGGCACTGGGATATATCAATGGGATGTGGCACTGGGATATATCACTGGGATGTATCACTGGAATATAGCCCTGGGATGTGGCACTGGGATGTATCACTGGGATGTGGCACTGGGATGTATCACTGGGATGTGGCACTAGGATGTGCACTGGGATATATCACTGGGATGTATCACTGGGATATATCACTGGGATATATCACTGGGATGTGGCACTAGGATGTGCACTGGGATATATCACTGGGATATATCACTGGGATGTGGCACTAGGATGTGCACTGGGATATATCACTGGGATGTATCACTGGGATGTGGCACTAGGATGTGCACTGGGATATATCACTGGGATATATCACTGGGATGTGGCACTAGGATGTGCACTGGGATATATCACTGGGATGTGGCACTAGGATGTGCACTGGGATATATCACTGGGATGTATCACTGGGATGTATCACTGGGATATATCAATGGTATGTGGCACTGGGATGTATCACTGGGATGTGGCACTGGGATGTATCTCTGGGATGTGGCACTGGGATGTGCACTGGGATATATCAATGGGATGTGGCACTGGGATGTATCACTGGGATATAGCCCTGGGATGTATCACTGGGAGGTATCACTGGGATATAGCCCTGGGATGTGGCACTGGGATGTATCACTGGGATGTATCTCTGGGATATAGCCCTGGGATGTTGCCTGGCATGTTCCCACTTTGAGGCACAGCAGGGAAGCTCAGCAGGTGCCCAAGCAGAGCAGAGGATGCTCTTGGATCCATTTAGGATCTGCCAGCACCTCTCTGGCACTGCCAGCCTCTCTCAGCATCCCAAGGATTTCACCCAACGCTGGGAAAACCCAGGCTCCACTCCAGGCCACGCCAAACTCTGCGAAGCCGGGGGAGAAAGCCAGGAATTTTCACGAAAAAGGAGGGGGGAGAGAGAGAGAGGATGAAAGAAAAAAAAAAATTAAAAAAAAAAATCCCACAGCATTCCCAGTATTTCCCTGTGTGTCTGTGGCCTGGCGCAGCCCTTCTGCTCACTGCTCTGTTTATCCATGACAGACAACTAATTAACATCGGAGCCTCTTGAAAGGTCTTTTCAGAGGTAATGTTCTGACAGAGGATGTCAGTGAGGAGCAGTGATTTGTCTAAGCAGTGATCACATTGTTTCAGACTGAATGAGGTGAATATTAAACTGCTTTAAATGCACTCTTCATAAAGCACTAATTACATACTCCCGGGGGAGTACGGGCAAGGAATACTAAACAGCCGAAAAGTCAACAGAGTGCTTTTTATAGTATGTTGCT
Source organism: Corvus hawaiiensis (assembly GCF_020740725.1). Classification (NCBI taxonomy): domain Eukaryota; kingdom Metazoa; phylum Chordata; class Aves; order Passeriformes; family Corvidae; genus Corvus; species Corvus hawaiiensis. The sequence goes on along the minus strand of NC_063239.1, from coordinate 1,858,194 downwards.
GGGTTCTGTGTTTTTCTGTCTTTCTTTCTCTCTCTCTCTCTTTTACAGTAAAATCACAGCACGCTGAAGAATACACATTTATAGCACAATGCTTCACATCTAATTATATGGCAATCATTAGTTTTAACCTGGGTGTATTATATTTTCTTTGATATATCGTGCCCCCCGGCATCTCTTTGCATAGAACACTTCCAAAGGCATTTTCTCCCCTCCCTGGAAAAAAATGTGCTTTTTTTTTCCCCTCTCCTTTCCAGCCTTAGCATTTGCTTATAATTCTTTTTTTTTTTTTCTTCCCCCTAAACAAAATTTTTTTTTAAATTGGCAGGAATAAAAAGGGGTAAAAGAGGGGAGGAGGAGAAATCCGTTTAATCCAAATAAGAACCTGTTCCCTCCCTCCTGGAATTGTGCACTTTATTATTACCAAGGTAACTCCACTGGGGTTTTAAAGGGGAAAGGAAACACAGAATGGGCCATTAATGAATTGCTGCAGATCCTGCTGCACTCCTGGTCTGGCTCGGCCCCCAATTCCTGACGGGGTGAACAACTACTCCATGAATTATTTATTTTTTTAATAGCACAACTTGGGCGGAGGGGGGAGATGGAAGTAACCGTGAATAAATCCTCCCCACACTGAAAACCTCGAGATGCTCTCACCCTGAAAAGTGGAAAAAATAAAAGAGCAGCGTGTGACAGGCCCCGATGTCCTCGAGGAACCTGCTGCTTCCTCCTGGGAAGCGAAGGGAAAGCCGGGAAGAGGCGGTGGGGACAGGGATGAGGGGGACAGGGGCTGTTTGACCACAAATATCCTCCTAAATGCTCAAGCTCTGGCTCAAAAGCACGAGGTGTGGCTGAAATTTGTGAGGAATGGCTCAAACACAGAGGATCTGCCCCAAATAGCAACTTTCCTGCCTCCCAGCGCCTTCCAGGGGGTCTGAAGGGGGTTCAGGGAAGAGGGAGAGAGACTTTTCATCAGGAATTATAGTGCCAGTACAAGGAGTAGCGGATTCAAACTGAAAGAGGGGAAATTTAGCTCAGATATATGGGAGAAATTCCACCCTGCGAGGCTGGTGAGGGGCTGGGATGGAATTCCCAGAGCAGCTGTGGGTGCCCCTGGATCCCTGGAAGTGCCCAAGGCCAGGCTGGAGCACCCTGGGACAGTGGGAGGTGTCCCTGGGCATGGCAGGGGGTGGCACTGGATGGGATTTAAGGCTCCTTCCAACCCAAGCCCTTCTGGGATTGAAGGATTCTAAATGCACAGGGTTGGTTCCATAAATGTGGGGCCTGGCCCGAAAGCACAGGGCAGGATTCATAAACGGGAGTTATGGCTCAAATAAATTGAGTCAGACTCACACGCAAAGGTCACAGCTCAAAAGCAGCGGTTACAGAATCCCAGGATCATGGAATTGTTCAGCTTGGAAAAGCCCTCCAGGGTCATCGAGTCCAAGCTGTGCCCCATCCCCACCTTGTCACTGAGTGCTGCGTCCAGGCCTTCCTTGAACACCCCCAGGGATGGGCACTCCAAACCTCCCTGGGCAATTCCAAGGCCTGGCCACCCTTTCCATGAGGAAATTCCCGCTGCTGTCCACCCTGAGCCTCCCCTGGCCCAGCCTGAGGCCGTTCCCTCTCCTCCTGTCCCTGTTCCCTGCCAGCAGAGCCCGACCCCCCCGGCTGCCCCCTCCTGTCAGGGACTTGTGCAGAGCCACAAGGTCCCCCCTGATCCCCCTTTGCTCCAGGCTGAGCCCCTTTCCCAGCTCCCTCAGGAATTCTCCAGCCCCTTCCCCAGCTCCATTCCCGTCCCTGGATTCACTCCAGCCCCTCCATGAGGGGAACTGGACACAGCAGCCCCAGGACCATCCCTCCGGCCATCCCAAGGACGCAGCTCCTCCTACCATGGACCCCCCTGCCCTGCCTGAGCTAAAGCACCACACGAGGCCACGGAGGTTCTGTCCATGCCCAGGGCACCCCATCCCGGGATCAATCCCGCTCCATACGGCACCAGGTGCCCATGGATCCGGGCAGGAGCGTCAGGAGCGTTGCGCGGAGCCGGCGCTGGCTGGGCCCTTCCTTCGAGGTGCAAACTTCCTCGGAAAGGAAGAGTCATGCAGCCTTTAGAGTTGGTTTTTTTTTCCCTTCCTTTAAAGAACATGAAAGAATCTGATAATTACTTCTATCTACCACCCAACTGTACTAATTACCAACCTATTTCTTCACAGTATGACAGACACAGGCTCTCCAAAACACATAGAGATAAATTAGCACTAATTGGTTTTCCTCTGGCTGTTTGAATTAGTATTTAAAGCTCCAATTACAAAGCAGAATAATTACTATTAATGTCCTGTCGCAGTACAAAAGGCAGATATCTCGCGAGCGAGTCCAGGTGTATTATTACACTGATTACAGAATATTTAACCTGGCTCGTTAAGACAAAGACACGAGGAAACTTTAAAAAGAGGGGGGAAAAGAAAAAAAGGGAGAAGAAAAACCGCAGATGGTGGCAGGTCCCTGCAGGGGATGGATGGGGGGGGGTCTTTGAAACCTGGGATGAGAGAGGTATGAGAAGGAGAGAGGGAAAAAGAGCAGGAGAGGAAAAGAGGGGGATGAGAAAAGAGCAATTCTTTGGAAACCATAGGAAATTTTGGGGGGATGAGGGGGATGCAAGCGCTGCTCTCCCAGGCAGAGTCCAAAGCATAAAAGGCAGAGCACGGTGCTGGAGGGTCCCAGGGGACCCAACACCTTCCTCCTCCTCCTCCTCCTCCTCCTCCAGGAGGTTCCACATCCCTCGGAAGAGGGGCAACCCCAGCTCCCTGCCCAGGGGTGCTCGGGAGTCAGAACTGCCCCGCGGGATGAAGGTGGGGAGGGGCAGGGGCAGGACAGGCAGGACCACCCAGCAGCTCCTCCATCCTGGTGATCCCAGGCAGAATCCGGATGGAGCTTCCCTGTCCCCGGCAGCTCCGCGCCTCTCCCTGCGCTGTTCTCCCGCCCCAAATCCCGGCGGTCGGGGCTGTGCGTCCAGCTGGGAACACACGGCCCCATCTCCCACCTTCCCAGGAGATAAGGGGAGGGTCTGGCTGTGCCCTGCCACCACGGGGACAGTGCCAGCACGGGGACAGTGCCACCACGGGGACAGTGCCACGCTCTGCCTTGGCACCTGGTGGTCGCCTGGTGCTGGGGAGGACACGGGGTGACTCCTTCCTCCTCCCACTTCATCCAGCCCTGGAAAATCGGAATTGTGGGATTCCTCTGGGCTGGGTTATCAGCACCTGCAACCCCAAGGGAGACCCCAGAACCCTCCCCAAGGGGGGCACCTGGTGGGCAGCGCTTCAGCTCCCGCATCCCATCAGCTCCATGGCAGTGCTCCCGCATGGATCACATCCCGCAGCGGCCAGGACAGCGCGGGCGCAGGAGGGAGAGTCATTTTTGGGAGTGCACACTTCGGTTTTGCCACCTGGGAGGCTCCAGGGCTGGCAAACAGGGGGATTCCACACCCCTCTGCCAGCCACCATGCTCCGGAGGGTTGGGATATGCTTCTCCCGGCGTTTCACCCCTCTGGGATGGCACGGATGGACAGCCCGGCAGTGCCCTCTGGTGCTTCCGGTCCCCTACCGCCAGCCTGGCACCGCGCTGGGGTCCCCACTTTGCCAGGGGGGGTTCCCTGGGCCATCCCCGTGGGGCTGCTCCGGCCTGGGCAGCGCCCGACAGCGGATGGGCCACGGGAATCTTCTCCTGGGAGAAGCTGTTGGGCCGGGTGCTGCCCGGGCACCCTCCCACGGCATCCCCATCCCGGAGGGGGCACCCCGGGAGCGGGGGGCAGATCCTGCCGCGGTCGGGGCGGGGTGGGGGGGGGCCGTGGGTGTGCGGAAAAGGGGGGAGGACGGGGAGGGATTTCTTTTTCCGAGCGAAGGTGGGTGGCGTGCGGGGATGCCAGCTGGCGATGGGCTCTATTTCTACTGACAAGGCTTTACCCTGTAGGTGTGAGGAATTCCAATTAAATATTCAGCCTATTTGTCTGTGTGTGGGAGAGGGTTTGCTGTGCAGGAGGAAAGCCTCACATTCAGCTCCGGAGCTAACCATTAAGAGAGAAATTAGCTCAGTTCATCAAGGGAAGCCAGCGGAGGGTTTTCCCTCGCTCTCCTACCTTGTTCCATCGCTCTCGTTCAGGAACAGCAGGGAATGAACCCATCGCTTTTGGCAGGGGAGCGCCGAGCCGGCCGCTGCGCCTGCACCGAGAGCCAGAAGCACTTCCCAGCCCGGGAAAAGTCATTTTCCCCACTGCCTGGGGGATCCGATCCCGGCTCAACCCACCCCAGAGGCTGCCGAGGGAGATCGATGTGTCGGGCGAGGGGTCGGAGGCGTTGGGGCACTGAGGATTTAATTGCTCTCGTATTTCCCGGCCACGTCCTTTCCGAGTCGTTTACAAGACACTAATTAATCACTGAGAAGCGAAAGCTCTCGCTTCCAGATGATCTTTTTAAGATGTGAGTGCCCCGTGAGAGTCGATGCCTTATCGATGAGGGGCCCTGTAGCCGGGGCAGCGATCAATGGGGCTGCAACCATCATCCCTTCCCACCCCCGCGGGTTTGGGGTCGGGCTCAAGGCAACGGAGAAGCTCCGCAGGGTGGAAAATCCCCCAGGAATACACCCAGGCCATCAGCTGGGGGAGAGATTGGGGTGGAAAACGGCATTTTGGTACCGGGATGCTCCTTGAGGATGCAGCAGGATGGGGCTGGATCCTGCACTGGGGGAGTTTTGGGGAAGAACTGTGCTTCCGAAAAAAAAAAAAAAAATTAAAAAAAAAGCCACCATGGAGCTGATTTCACCGTTTTCTGGAGCTTGACGTGTTTTTGCCCTTTTGAAATAACTTTCCATCTCAGAATACCCAAATTTTAAATAGAACCTAAAGTGACGAGAATAAAAAAAAAAAAAAAAAAGAAGATGACTTTTTCATGAAACCACAAACGATATCCTGTTTTCCTGCTCTGTTTTGGGGAAAAGAAGTTGCTCCTGACGGGAATGAAGCCGTAATTTCCTTCTCCTGAAGGAAAGCAAATGTCCAGGCTCCCCCAGGTGAGGGGCACTGGTGGGGACTCACGTCCTGGGACCTCACTCTCCACCTTTGAGACAAAAAAACCCATCTGGAAGTTGAGCCCAAACATTTTTTGGAGGAAGATGAAGGTGATGGGCTGCTATGAGAGGGGGTGACATGGGGCATTTAGGGGGGGTCCCAGTGCTGCTCTGTCCCCTTGGCTGATCAAACCAAGCCGTGGTGCTTGGCCCCACTGGGAGGAGGATCTGGTTTTAAAGGGCTTAAAATCCTCCCTGGGAATTTCAGGCAGGAAAATGAATCCATGAATCCCTTGGTCCAACTCCAGCCCTGCTGCCTCCGGACCCAGGCTGTGGGGACTGTCCTGCCATCCCCTGGGACAGACTTCCCACCCCGGGACAGACTTCCCACCCCTGGGACACAGTCACCGGGGGCTTTCCTGATGCACCTGAGACAATTCCAAAACTCATCGGGAAGGAAAAGCCTTGCCCGGATCCCGTGGGATGCTCCCTGCCACGCTGAGCTTCGCTCAGGAAGGATGCAGGGATCCCTGCCCCCTTCCCGTGCTGCAGAGTGAAGGGATGAGTTTTCCCCACCCCTTCCCAAACACGGGATGCAGGGATCAGCTTCCTTACCCTCTTCCCCATTCACAGGATTCAGGGATGAGCTTCCCTGACCCGTTCCCATACTGCAGAAAGAAGGAATGAGTTTTCTTACCCTTTCCCATACACGGGATCAGGGGTGAGCTTCCCTGCCATACCCAGAATTCAGGGATGAGCTCCCCTGCCCCTGCCATACCCAGAATTCAGGGATGAGCTTCCCTGCCCCTGCCACACACAGGATGCAAAAGCTTTATGGAGTCTCTCATCAATCCCAAATCCTGACAGTTTTATGGGGCGCAAAACACCTTTTTAGGGCCGAGCATCCCATCAAAGGAGCAGAACCCCTCAAGGACCAACCCCGCACCTTCCCCATCCCACGGGATCATCCCGGCAGCACCCGCAGCTTTGCCGTCGGGACCCCCACCTCTACCCATCCACACAATTCCTTTCCTTTCCTCCTCAAATCCGAACCCGGGGACTCCATAGCAACCCGCAGCTCCCGGGGTCTGACTCCAGCGCTTTGCTCGGCGCTGTCACTTCGTTTCAGGCTACCCCCGGGTAGGTGTGAGGAACTCCAATTAAGCATTCCGCTGGCTCCCTGTGTGGGGGGACAGGCTCTGCTGTGGAGGAGGGAAGCCTCGGCGGTGACTAATCGCTCAGACACCGGGTGTCTGTGGCACCAGGGGAGGGCAGGCAGAGGGTTTTCCTTCACCGTGCAGCTGCCTCTGCATTCCCTTTTCGGGAGATATTGCGGCTCCCCGCCGGGCTCGGGGGCTCCCGGGCGGAAGTTGGAAAGATCCCAAGCATCTTTCCGGCGTGGCTGGGGCTCCGCGGCGATGCCGCCGCCGCCGCTGCCTCTGCTGCGGATCTCGCTGCTGCCGCAGCCTTTGCTGCTCTGCCTTGCACAGCCCCAGGGTAATTTTTCCGAGGGAAACCACATTCCTGGGGTTTTAAGGTGCCCCGCGCGTCTCCTGCCGTGGAGGGGCGGTTGGTGCTTTTGCGCCCTTTGGATGAGCAGCCCTAAATTTGGGCGAGTAGCGTTCAATTTGGATGCTGAGCCCCAAAATGAGTACCTGGCCCTCACCTGGGGAGCAGAGCAGAGGATCCCATCCTCGGCCACGAGCCCAGTCCTGACAGAGACATGACAAATTGGCCACTCCGAGATCATCGCCCCGTGCGAAGATCACTTCCCACATCCTCCCATTCCTTATGGAAGAAGCCCAGCTCCACGCACCCAGCCAGATGAGGGTGATGCACAGCGCACGCAGGGCCCCAAGCACCCCAAAACTGCCCCTCTCTGCCGGAGCCGGGGCTTTTCCTGCCGCACCGCTGCCTGCGGCACCAACTCCCTGGGGGACGCAGCCGAGGGTGACACGGAGGCACACGGCGCTCCCGGCCCGGGGACACTGCCCCACTCCTCGGGGACACCGGAGCTCTTCCCCAACCTTTTAAAGCGGCTTTAGGAGTCAGGGCAAGAGGCGGGAGCGGGCCCAGCCCAGCCGGCGGCTTCGCCCCCGCTCCCCGGGGAGGCGAGAAGGGGGCCGGCGGCCGCCCCCCGCCACCGCCGTGGGCAGCGGCAGGATGTGCTGTCCCTCCCCTGCACTTCCCAGCGAGCACTTTACATAACTTCTGCTGCTTAGTCACAGCTTCGACTCTTTTTTTTTCCCCTTTCCCTTTTTTTTTTTTTGAATTTTTTTTTTTTTGGAGCGATTTTCTCAGCCGCATCAGAGCGCGAGTCATTTCGGCAAAGGGAAGTCCCTTCCTTTCTTCCGTTCCCTTGGTAACTGCACAAATTTGCTCTTCAAATGATTCATGACCGGGGTGCTGTAGGAGTTCCCTCCTCCAACACAAATCGCTCCCACACAACCACACACGCCCGATTAATCATTGATCGGTGTCTCTTCCGCGAGGTACCCCCAGCTCCAGCGCTCTCCTCCGGCCACCACCGCGGCCACCAGGATGCTCCTGAGGTCCCTGGATGCTCACAAGTGTCCCCAAATAGGGGACGCAGGCGAGAGTTTGTAGGAAATCCCATCCCCGGACAAGTTTTATAGGCTGTAAATGAAATATTCCCAAGGTGGCGGGGCAGGTTGGTGACAGGAGCCGAGGGCTCCCCATAGAGCCAGCGATGGAATCGGAGCTCGGCGCTGGCTGATGGTGGTGGATAAACCTTCCCTGAACTCCCAACTGCATCAGCACAACTTTATTCACCTTCTGATTTTTGTTTCCATCCCAAACTCCCTTAGATTAAACACAGGGAAAACTGAACAGCCAGAGGGTCACCCCTACCGTGACCACGTTGGAGAGACAGAGCCCAACAGCAGAAAAAAAGCCAGAAAAGAGCCAGAAAAGAGCTGGAAAAGTTCTTTTTGGACCCTTGGTGAGCGAAACGCCACGAGGCCGAGCACCATCCCAGGGCCACGATGCTCCTCATACACCTCGCACACCTGTACCCGCACAGGGAAGAAGCTTGGGGTGGAACTGGGAGCTTGGCTGCCAGGAATACTTCAGCTGGAAAACAAAATTAATCTGCGAAATCTCTCCCTGCCGTTTTTTGGTAGGTTTTATCTGATTTATTCTCTCCTCGTTAAGAGGAGCTAATTAACAAACCATCGTTTAAATAAACAGCAGCCAGAGTGTTTGTAACCTCAGCTTTATTGAATTGTGACAAATTAGTAGCCTCTGCGTGTTAAATGAAACACAAGCACCGAGGGGAAAAAAAACCTGAATTCCCATCTGGATAATGATCCCTGGATAACGAGCAGAGGGAGCAACTCCAGGCCAGCGTGACCGGCACGTGTTAAAATCCCAAATAACCCCAAAACCTGGCGGGTTTCTGGGTGCTGAACGCTTCAGCGCTGCGGCTTCACCCTGAATTCATCCCTTGGGAATGGCAGGGTCAGGATCACCCGCGGGACAAGGCTGGGATGTGGATAAATCGAGCATCCGTGGCACTGTAATGGTGACAATAATCCTGTCATGCACCTCTGTGCCGAGCCTGTCACCCCGCGGCTCCCGGGGTGGGAGGAGGGAGCGGCATTCCCAGGGGACGAGCCGGGGTTGAAGCCCTGGCCACGAGTTCCAGGCCGGCCCTGCCCTCCCCAGCGCGGAGCACGTGGAGGAGGGAAGGAGATTTTGGGATGCTTTCCCCCTTTTCCTGCCCCAAAAAGGGTGCAGCCAACACACTCTGTCTTCCCTGTCTCTGCTGCATCCCGGCTGTGGGATGGGCATTCCCAAAATTCAGCAGAGCTGTTGCTGGTCCCCAAGGTGCTTCCAGCTCCTGCTGTCCCAGCGGGAATTGCTCGGTGACAGCTCTCTCCAGGAGCTCTGGGAGTGTAATTACCCGGGAGCATTAATTACACTCCAGGTGAGCACAAAGCCGAGCAGGGAGCGCGGCAGCAGCTCCTGCGGGGTGGGAATGCCGGGATTTGCAGGGATGTAGCAGTGGGATCAACCCTCTGGCATCCCGGAACACAACTTGCTGCTGGACAGAGCCCCCCGGGATTGATAGAATCATGGAATCATGGAATCATGGAATTGTTTGGGTTGGAAAAGCCCTCTGAGTCCAACCACTCCCCCAGCACCGCCAGGGCCAGCACCAAACCCTGTCCCCAAGTGCCACATCCACACGGCTTTGAAATCCCTGCTGGAAAAGCGACCCCAGCGCTGCCCCGGGCTGGGCAACTTTACAGGGAAGAAATCTTCCCAATATCCAACCTAAACCTCTCCTGGCGCAACTTTTGTCCTGTCATTGTTACCTGGGAGAAGAAACCGACCCCCACCTATCTCCAACTTCCTCCCGGGCACAGAATCTCCTTTCACGCATTCCTCAGGATGAGAAATTCATGGAATCAAGAGTGGTTTGGGTGGGAAGGGATTTAAAGCCCATCCAGTGCCACCCCCTGCCATGCCCAGGGACACCTCCCACTGTCCCAGGCTGCTCCAACCTGGCCTTGGGCATTTCCAGGGATCCACGGGCAGCCTCAGCTCCTCTGGGAATTCCATTCCAGGGCCCCACCACCCTCACAGGGAAGAATTCCTTCCATAGAAGCTTGGAGCGTGAAGAAAACTTCCCCTGAGCAGCAGCCTCTTTACTTATTTGGGGTTTTTTTTTTGATTTCTTTTATTAATAAAGGCTTCATTAACGAGCAGCAACAGAAACTCACACCAGGGAACTGAGTATTCCGAGGAGCCAAGTCATCAATTAAACCAACATTTCCCTCTGTTCTTTCCCTTTCAAACCCTCGGTTTCATCACCAAAAAGGGGAGTCGAGAGGGCTCCAGCGAGGAGGAACAATACCTGGGCACCAACTCCTACAGCTGCCCCTTCTCCCCCGCAGTGAGGCGGGGATCAGCGATCCCACGATGCCACGGATCCGTGGGATTCATGGATCCTGCACGGCACAGCCAAGGAAAGCTGCCCCAGCACCTCCAGTATCTCCCAATATGTGAAATCCTCCTGCCTGCAGGGTACTCAAAAGCTGATTTATTTTTGCCCTCTGGCATCAATTAATGATTAAAAATCATTCCTTGCCCTGACAAGGTTTTTCTCCTGCTGGGATGCTGAATGCACCTGGATCACGAGCGCTCTGCAAAAGCATCCCCAAGGTGTCCCTACAACTCTTCACCCAGCGGCCGAGCAGCAGGAGGGACAGCAGCCAGCAATTAACAGCCGATCTCTCTGATTTTTGATAAATCCAAGCATTCCGGATAAGCTGGAGCCGCATTCCACGTTCTACAGAGGAAAAGTTTCCCGCAGAGCACACGTCCCTTTGGGATGGGGACAAGGACGGGGGACGGGGCCACGGGCACAGGCGAGCAGCCTGCCCCCCGCAGCTCCGTTTCCATCCTTTCCTTGTGCAAAAACCCCATAATTTTTAAGGTTAATAAAGCCCTTGTTTGCTTAAGACAGCACCTGTTTCTATGGTGACACTTGCAACCCGGAGCCTGTTTATCAACGGTGGCGCCGAGCGCCGTGACAGACGCGGCCACCGCCGGGGAAGGCCAGCGCTGCTGCCAGCACCTCTGGGGACAGCGGTGCCACCATCCCTCGGCACCCAAATGCGCCAGTCCCCACCCATGGGATCCCCACTCCGCCCTACAAAGCCATGGGAGGGGTTGGAGCTGCACCCACAGCGGGGGGAAAGCCGGGATGGGCGATGGGTGGGAATGGTTTTCCTTCAAAAACGTTGGATGCACTTCCCATATCCAACCCCAGAGCTGACTGTGGCAGCTCCGTGCCTCAGTTTCCCCCGAGGCCTGCCCTGGGAAGGGGTTTTTGGGTGATCTGAGTGGTGCCGGCAGCAGCAGCCCCCGGCGGGTCCCGCTCGGCTCCAGCCTGGCGCAGGATTTCTCCCGGCTGGCAGAACCCGTTTCCATAACGACTTTCTGTTACAAACATATTTTGATAAAAATAAAGTTAAAGCGGCGAGGCTTTTGGTGGAGTACAAATTCGCTGCTCTCGCCCTCCCCCTTCCTCCTCCCCGAGGAGGGGGAATAAAGACGGAAAGCTTTCCATTTGAAGGGCAGTATTTTCTCCCTTCTTTTCCTTTCCCCACTGAATACAAAATGGAAAACCTTGTTTACCGGGGATTCGCTGTAAACCGGTTCTGACTCTTGCCTGGTTACCTGATGCTCTACAGAATGTACAGGATAATGTGATAAATTCATTTCCAATTCACTGCATTATCCTTTGAATATTTTAATGACTCATTGAATGGAGTAAAAAAAAAAAAAAGGGGAAAAAAAAAAGCTATTTCAAATGAACAATTATGCTGCATTAGAGTAAAGGCTGATTATATTTAAACACTGCTTCCATGGATAACGGGACATATCGACCTCCGCCTATAAGAGCTAATTTGGCTCTTATCTCTAAATAATTTTACACTGCAAATTACCATGAAAACCTAAAGGGCTTTAAAAACATTCATCAAAAGATATTATTCCACTTTGTAGCAACATTTTTATTTAAATTATTTTGAATAGGAGTGAAAGCATCTCTCGTGTTTGACAATCGGAGCGGCGCCGGAGCAGCGGCAGATAAGGAGCGGCGAGCGGTGCCGAGGGGATGGGATGTTCCATCCCGAAAACCCACCTGGGAGAGCAAATCCCGAGCCAAACCCCAAAGCTGGTGGCGTGCCAAAGTACTGCAGCACCCAGGAGTGGCATCTAGTGCTGCTGGAGCCGCTTCCCTCCAAACCGGGGGATGGCAAAGCCTGGGTGATGCCGGAGGGATGCCAGGGCGACACGCAAGGGATGCCGGGGTTTGAGGCTGGGGTGATACCAAAGTGATGCCAGGGTGGTACCCAAGAGATGCAGGAGGGATGCTGGGGTGGCACCCATGGGATGCTGGGGGGATGCTGGGGTAATACCCAAGTGATGCCAGGGGGGTACCCAAGTGATGCTGGGGGGATGCTGGGGGGAGGCTGGGGTGATACCCAAGGGATGCCAGGGTGGTACCCAAGGGATGCAGGAGAGATGCTGGGGTGGTACCCATGGGATGCTAGGGGGATGCTGGGGTGGTTCCCAAGGGATGCTGGAGGGAGGCTGGGGTGATACCAAAGTGATGCCAGGGTGGTACCCAAGTGATGCTGGGGGGATTCTGGGGTGATACCCAAGTGATGCTGGGGGGATGCTGGGGTGGTACCCAAGGGATGCTGGAGGGATGCTGGAGGGATGCTGGAGGGATGATGGGGTGGTACCCAAGTGATGCTGGGGAGATGCTGGAGGGATGCTGGGGTGACACCCAAGCAATGCTGAGGGGATGCTGGAGGGATGCTGGGGTGGTACCCAAGGGATGCTGGGTGATGCTGGGTGATGCTGGGCAATGCTGGGTGATACTGGGGTGGTACCCAAGGGATGCTGGGTGATGCTGGGTGATGCTGGGTGATGCTTGGTGATGCTGGGTGATACTGGGGTGGTACCCAAGGGATGCTGGGTGATGCTGAATTGATGCTGGGTGATACTGGGCTGACGCTGGGTGATGCTGGGGTGATACCCAAGTGATGCTGGGCGACGCTGGGGTTATCCTGGGGTGATACCCAAGCACTGCTGGACGATGCTGGGGTGATACCCGAGCGGCGCTGGGCAGGCAACGCTGGGATGATAACTGGGGTGACACCCAAGCACTGCTGGGCACTGCTGGGCGATACTGGCGTGACGCTGGCTCGGTGCTGGGGTGATGCTGGGCGATGCCGGGGTGACACCAGGGCGCTGGTGGGCACGGGGGCTCCGCCTGCCCCCCGGCACGGCGCCGGCCACCCCGTCCCTCCCGGAGAAAGGCACTTGCAAGCCCCTCTCTGCACCAAAGCAACAGAAGGTGTCATGTAAAGCCTACACGGTTATTTTAGAGCCAGTGTGCAAATAAGCCTGTCAGCTGAAGCTCCTCGGAGCCAAGACTTCCATATCCCCCCCGAGGATCTGCATCTCAACGAGACACCATGTGGCTGAGCCCGCCGGCTCCGCACCCGCCTTTGGGGCTGGGGGATCGGGAAAACTCCGCCTGCAGCCCCGGTGGGACACACCAGGATCCCCCCCTACTGCACCCCCAGCCGTGGGGACCGAGCCGAGGTGGTTTTGTCGTGGTGTCCTGCCAGAACGTGGCTGATTTTTGGCGGTTTCTTGTGCATTTTGTGGGATTTGGGGGATTTAGACGCATTGCTGTGTGTGTAGAGGAGAGATACACATACACACACCCACGGGGATAGAGGGGATATATTTATCCCATCATTATAGGGATCATATCAATATATACGTTTTATATAGAATATTCCATGGAATCAGGGAGCGTCTCACGTTGGAAGGGACCATCAGGAGCATCGAGGCCAAATCCCTGCTCGGATATGTGTGTTTATATTTATAAATGTATTTATCTTGTGATAAGAAAGCTTGAGGAATAGCTGGGATCAGCCCCATCCCTGGCAGATGGGGAAAACCCTTTTCCCTTCCCAAAAATCTCCTTTTTCCCGCCCTCTTGCATGGCCTGACACGGAATTTTTGACCTTCGAGATCACAAACCGCCGGGAAATAAAACCCCACCTTCCATTCGTGCTGGAGGTTTGAATCCTGCATTTCCCTTCTTCGCTTAAAGGATTTTATACTCCCCCTCCCCCCCCCCCCAAAAAAAAAAAAAAGGGAAAAAAAAAGGAAAACCTCAATAATTTAATAATTAGCAAGAGGGAATGGCTCCGAAGGATCTGTGTGCAGAAGGAAACCCAGGAGCTTGGGCTCCTTTGCGTTTGGTAAATATTAAAATTAATGAGAGACTTCCAGGACCCTGTTGTTAGAAATGCAGAAGGGTTTCTGGGAAGGATTAAAACACAAAACAGCACCAAAAAAACCCCAAAAAAACCCCCAAGCCCTGTACACAAATTCCCGCAATTATTCCCGACGCTTCCTATTTTTCAGCCAATTATGGAATTCATGGAAAGTATTAATATCCAGTTTTAATTTGCTTAATATGCCCATTAACAATAAGAAGTCTAATTAAGGTATCTGTACAAAGAGCCCTCAGCAGTAATTTCAGAGAATAATAGAGAAGAACGACGCGATATTTCTTGTTAAATGCACGCTGCAAATTAATTGATATCTTAATTAGGCTTTAGTACCCAGATTATCAGTTAGATTGATTTAGGGCTGCAGCATCTCGTGTTTCGAAGAGATAAAAGCAAGCGGGAGGGGAACAAACTGCTTCCCCAAAATATTTCTGGGAGCGAAGCCACGACACGCCGGGACAGGGGGAAGGACTCGTCCCGTGGACACAGCGCTGGGAAGCGCCACCGCTCATCCCAAACTCATTTCTTCCCAGTGTTTTCTCACCGATTTCAAACCATTTTAACCCCCCCAAGAATTTAAAAACCAGAAAAGGAATTGAGATTTTCGCCAAACCCACTTTTTTTAACCACAAAACCCAACTGGCGGCAGGAGCTGTTTGGAAGGACGCGTTGTCTCTGCAGAGAAAACCGGTGGTGGCGAGTTGGCAAAGTGTTTTTGGGAGCTTTTTTTCAACATTTCCTTAGGAGAAGGAGGGGGGGAAAAAAACCCAAACCCCAAGCAGCAATATTTTTGGACCAGCCTGGCTCTATATAGCCTGAGGAAGCTCTTCCCTACCTACACGCCCGGCACCATTTACATTTCTCTGGCAAACACTCGTCCTCCGGGATTTCACCGGGAGGAGTTTGCTCTCCATGGGAATCCAGCCCTCCCCGGGATGCTTGGGAATGACCCCGATGGACTCACCAGGATGTCGGTGACCAGCCAGTGCCTCCAGAAGCGGTTCCGGGGGTCGGCTCTGTTGGGAGAGTCGGGATCCACCATCACCAGGACGTATTTCTTGTGCTGCAAGAGAGCAGAGGGCGACACTGTGGGCATGGGGTGACAGCAAGAATCCCCAAAATCCCTCTTTTTCCACTCTTTCCCAGCAGGTGCGCTCTGAGGGTTGTATCACCCCAGAGGGGAGCGAGGAACGGGCGCCAGGGGAGGCCAAAAACCCACTTGGGATGGTTTAATCCCAAATCTTTCCAGAGGAAAAATGTGGGTTCTGCCTCTTCCAAAGAAAAGGATTTTTTGGGATCCATTGGTGACTGGGGACAAGCTGGGTGCCCCATCCTCCGTGGGGGCGGCTGTGAGGAGCCAAACTCTGCCCCACGCATCCCAAATGAACCAAAAGATGCTCCTGGGATGCTCCTGGAGCTCAGGTACCACTCCTGGGTGATGGAATTGGGCAAAGAGAGCTGGGATTTATGGATGACACCGCTTTAGCCCCCAGGAAACCCCCACAGCCCACCCCAGGTCCCCACTGAGGGCGCCCAGCACCCCAAGGTGCCCCCAGCACCCCAAGGTGCCCCCAGCACAGAGCCCACGCGGATATTTTGGTCCATCGAGGGTGGAGCTGGGTTGGAAGTGACCTCTGGAGGGAAAACCTGCTGATCTCCAGGGATTTGGCGGGACCTCAGGCACCAGATTATCCCACAAGCACCTGGATTAAGGGATCTATATCCTAATAAAACCTCCAGGTGCGCCTGCCAGGGCACCAGTGGTGCCACGCTCCGCTCCAGCTGCCCCAGGGGCTGGGCTTTCACCAGCAGCCTGGGATTTAGCCCTGCAATTCCCACTGGAATTAGCTGGAGCTCTGTGGCTGCATCCCTGGCCTCTTGTGAAACCAGGCAGGGATTTGCACAGCGAGGTTCGTGGGGCTGACTCAATATTTCTGCTCCATTTCCCAACCTCTGGTTGGGGTAAACGAGGCAAAAAAACCCCCCCTGGAGCATTGCCATAACCAAATTCCCCCTGTGCCTCTTTCCCGTGGCACCCCTTAAACCTCTCAAAGACCCCACCCCTGCCGGGAGCGCCCCTTTGAACCAGGAAACGCGGATTTCAACCCATTCCGCCACCAGCTTGCAACAGTTGCAGAGAAAATCCCAAACTCCTGCAAACCGCCCCGCCCGGGAGCGCAGCCGCTGCCCCGCTCCCTAAATCCCAGCCTGGCATCATCTGGGGTGGGGGAATTACATCAACCCTGCAGATGTGAGCGTGGGAAAGGGGCCGCGCTGGCGGCACCACGTGAGGCTCAAGGTCAGGACCTCGAGGCTGAGCCCCACCACGCTCCCAGCTGCGGCCGGCTGAAGGAAAAAACAGAGAGGAGAAGCAGCAAAATCGGTGTTTAATGGGAAAAAGGAGGAGGAGGAGGAGGAGGAGGAGGAGGAGGCGGGGAGGGGGAGAAGAAGCCCGACAACCCAAAAACCCTACGCTGCAAGTGTGAAGGAATTTGAGCTCTAACTTTGGGGAGGGTGCGGAGCCGAGCTCGGCGTTTCTGAATCTCTCGGCTCCGCTCGGAGCCCAGCTGGTGGGAACAGAACGTGTAGTCATGGGACTGTCATCGTGTGCTGTCCAGGTTAACATGTAGCATTTCTATTACTATTAACAGACTTTCTGCTCCTCACTCCATCTGTTCTTCGAAATAATTGCAGTTGTACAGACCATGCCTTCGCTCCAGGCAGGCTCTGGGGAGAGGATAGTGCTTTTATGCAAAAAAAAAAAAAAAAAAAAAAAAATTATATTAAAAAAAAAATAAAGAAGAAAAAAGAAAAAAAAAAAGGAAAAAAAATGGGGAGGGAAAAAAAATAAAGTGTTAAAAAATAACAGCAAACACGAGAATAGAGTGCAAGTGAAGCTAACAGCAGGCTCGGAATTGGGGACAGATTGTGGCCTAGAAAGGTGACGGCGCACGCGGCCGGGGGCCGGCGGGGCCAGACCCCCGTGGGGACAGGAGCTGGGGTCAGCGCCCCGAGCCGGGCTGGCCCCGCAGATTTTTCTCTCTCCTCACCTGCCGGCCACCCTAAGAGCCACAATCCCTCACCTTCCAGCTAAAGATAGCAAAGCTTTCCCCGAGCCGAGTTAATCCCGGCTGCTCATCCCGCGCTGCTCCAGAGGCTGCACCAGCCCCCCAAAGCCACCCCAAAACCCCCCTGTGTGACACCCCTGGCCCATGCCCGGCACCCCAAACACGGGGGAAGTGTTTTTGAACTGCTTGTGAGCAGCAGAGCGGCCCGAGTGTGGTGATTTTGGGGGTTTTTAATGCTGAAATCCCTCCTCGACACAGGCTAACAGCATTAGCTGCTGTCAGGGCTGCAGACAGGAGCCAGCCCCGAGTGACACGGGAGCTGCTCAGCTCTACAAGCATGAGCCAGCCCCGGGGATTTTGGGAGAGGAGGAAAGTGGCTTTAGATCAGAAAATTCCTCCAGTGCCACAAGAGCAGGCGGCATCTTGCTGTGCAAAGGGAAGGGAGGAAGGGGGACAGGGAAGAAAAAGCCGCTTTGGGTTGCTGCAGATGAAAATTCGGGGGAGTGAAACACCCCCAAAAGCTTCGTCGGTCACTCCTGCTCGATGAGGAGGTGCTGGAGCGCAGGACCCAGTGGGGACACAGCGTGTCCTATCAGTGTCATGGAATCATGGAATGGGTTGGGTGGGAAGGGATTTAAAGCCCATCCAGTGCCAGCCCTGCCATGGGCAGGGACACCTTCCACTGTCCCAGGCTGCTCCAGCCTGGCCTTGGGCACTTCCAGGGATCCAGGGGCAGCCACAGCTGCTCTGGGAATTCCAGCCCAGCCTCTCACCACCCTCACAGACAGGAATTCCTTCCCAATATCCCATCCATCCCTGCCCTCTGGCAGTGGGAAGCCATTCCCTGTGTCCTGTCCCTCCATCCCTTGTCCCAAGTCCCTCTCCAGCTCTTCTGGAGCCCCTTTAGGCCCTGGAAGGGGCTCGGAGCTCTCCCCGGATCCTTCCCTTCTCCAGGCTGATGTGTGACACCAACCGGGTCACGCTTCCAAGGCCACCCTTCCCCGCTTCCTCACCCCAGGACACTTTAAAACCAACATTTAACCACTGACAGGAGCTGCCGCCTTCCCAAGGACTCGGATCCATGTCTGCACCGCCCAGCTCTGCCCCTCACACCCCTGGGAAGGGGCATCCTGCCCTGCTCCTCCACCCACTGCAGAGCCGGAGCAGCAGAGCTGGTGGCAGGTGACAGGAGCGCCGCATTCCGCGTTTTCCCCGCTGATTGTTTCTAGAGGGGAAGCAGCAGGGAAATATCCAGTTATTCCCACGGAAAGCATTAGCTGCTCCAATTAGGCACAGGTTTAGGAAACTTGCTCCGAGCAGGCAGGGACTTTTCCAAGAGGCAGGCAGGCGGGAGAGGGATTTTGTGCGCCGGGGATACACAAGGAGCTCAACAGATCCCGCGGAGCTGGGGCTGCACAGGAATTAAAGACTTATCCAAATGAAAGCAAATAGGGTGTTAAGCGACACACATGTAGAGCGAGCGGTTTCCTTGGAAACCGGCGCACATGGAAGCAGCACACATGCAGTGCTCCGGTGTTTTCGGCAGCACCAGCGTGGCCTCGGAGCTCTGCCCTGCCAGGGATACCCGGCTTGGGTTGGGCATGGAGGTGGGTGAGCCCTGCGGTGCCCGTTGTCGGTGCGTCCATCTCATTGGCATCTGTTTTACCACGGCGTGGAGGAAAAATGGATTAAAATGTGCTTTATTCTGGGAAGGGGAGACGGATGGTGCCCAGCTTTGCCGTAGGAATTCCATCCCAAAATTAAGGAACAAAGCCCCAGCCAGGCCCCAGCCCAGCACCTGCTTCCCAGCACAGGGAATGAATAGGTTTGGATGGATCCAGTCTGGATCCTCCCAGCTCACCCATCCCTCAGAGCCGTTCCCTGCCCGCGCCCACCCGGAGCACGGGATGTTCCCTGCACCAGCCCCTCGCCACTCATGGGATGAGGTGAAATTTCCAGCTGCCCCAATGCCACCCACATCCTTGACAGCTTGGAAGGAATTTCCCTGGCTGCCGAAGGAAATCATGGCACGGGCAGGTTGTGATGGAATCTGAGCCAAAAGCCTTTCACCTCCCTGGGAGCTGCAGCCTGGCGTTGCCACAGCGTGGATTATCCCAGTGTGAAGGACTTCAATGGCATGAGATGATCCAGGCCGGACCCACCGGTGAGGAGATGGGATGGGGGGGATGCACCCCAAGCACGCAGCGCCCATGCTGGAGCCAGGGAAGAGCTGGCTTTATGCAATTACAAACCAGAAAACCTCAATCAACCCCAAAACCACCTTCCAGAGCAGGGCAGGAGCTCCTGGCTGGGCAGGGAGCTGGGAAGAGTACCCAGAACGCTGGGAAACATCAACCCAGCTCTCCTCGGGGATGCTTGGAGGGTCCGGCTCACGTCCCACCAGCGCAGGAGTCGGAGGTGGAAGCGCCGCCAGCACCAGCTGAGATTTGAGATCAATCTGGGCTTTTTTCTTGGCTTGTCCCCAGTACTAAAAAGTTTCTATAACAGGCACCGACTTTGCAATTCTGCTGCTGCTGCCTCGCCAGAGAGAAATTCCAGCTCCTTCCTCGGCGGCAAAGAACTTGTTTGCGACCGAGTTGTGTTGTGGCTTCGGGAAGGAGCTGCCGAGCGCGGGCAGGATTTCACCTCCTCGTTTTCCACCTGCGCCTCGCCACTTCCACGGGCAAGGAAAAACCAGGTCAGCAGAATTAACCCTGCTCCGCAGGACTTGCCCAAGGGGACAAGAGGCACTGGCTGAAGGCTTGGCCCAACTCTCCCAGGCCTGGCTCCCCCCCCGGCTCCCGCTGCCGAAGGGAACTTCATTGAATTTCCAACTGCAAATCTCTCCCCATCCTTCTGCTCTCCCTTGGGGCTCCCTCACCGGCCAAATATTTATGCAGCCTAATGTCCTAATGAGGATTGATTCACCCGGGATTGTTGAGGGGTGTGTGTGAAAGGGTTGTTCCCAGATTAAGGGCTTGGGATGCTCTAAGGAATGGGTTATTTGCTCTGGAAGAACAGTTTGTTTTCCCTCTGAGCGAATTCGAGCAGCTCTGCGCAATCAAACTGCAATGGGGATGTTACACACCCAACACAACCAGGCAGAAAGTGGGATGAATATTCCAAAGGGTCCCTGGTGCTGGAAATGCAGGTGACTGGAGCACTTCTGGGGAAGGAGGGGAGCAACAGGCTGTGATTCCTCAATCAAGGACCCCACTGTGGCTCCGCTTTGGGTTCCCCAAATCGAGTTCCACCTAAATCATCAAGGGCAAAACACCAGGGAAATGGAGCCACATCTCCCAGCCAGGAGAGAAATCCAGGAGGGAATCAACACCCCGAGATCTCCCCGCTCCAGCTGCCCCCCTTTTTCCCAGGAGCTGTTTATCGCCACTGGAGCCTAATGAGCACCACGCACTCGTCCCCAGGCTGGGGACACCGCGGCCGGCCCCGCTCCGCAGGCAGGGCAGCCGGGATGGACTCGGGAAGCGACACATTTCCCGAGCGGTGTGTGAGGAGGAGGAGGAGGAGGCGGCGGCGAGCGGCCGCGGTGGCAGAGCGCAGCCGTCCAGCCCAATTACTATCACACGGGGGGACACATGGATTGGTGACATTTGACATTTTCTACACAATATTTTGATGCAGAATGGCACCTCCGTCACAAATTATTTTCCAAAACTTGGCTTGGGTTCTGGTGGGGTTTTTTTTTTCTTTTTTTTTTTCTTTTTTTCTTTTTTTTCTTTTTTTTTTTTTTTTTCTTTTTTTTCTTTCTTTTTTTTCTTTTTTTTTCTTTTTTTTTTTTCTGGGGGAAAAAATACAAAACTAAAAGCGTCGCACAGGGGTGGCATTTGCAGGCGAGCAAAGGGAAGGGTCATTGCTGTCCCTTCTGTGGCTGTGCCATCGAGTGGAAAAACAAAGGGGAAAATGCACCCAGAAATTCCAGGCTTTGCTGCTGGATGGTCCTTGGGGACCCTCAAAAGCTTTTTCCCTGCTCCCCCCTGTGATTCCTGAGATGTCCCAGCTTGGGATTATCAGGGGACCAGACCCCTCCTGGCAAGCCAGGGGTTCTCAGCGCTGGGAATTGCTGAACTCGGTGCTACCAGACACCTCAGCGAAGCTGAAATGACTTTAAATGCCTAAACATTTTAAAACAAACCCTGGAACAATTCAGCTCTGAACTCCTTGCCTGCTCTCTCTCCCTCCTCGCTCTCTCTCTCCCATTTTTACGGTTTCCAGAGCTGTTTTACGCCTCATTACCTGCACACTGTGAGTGATGTCTGTCGGTCCTAGAGCTGTAAATACCTTAAATCATGCTTCATTAAGAATATCTCTGGTGCTATTAAAGAGCTATAATAGACAACGAGTTAACAGATGATTAAATATGAACTCCATTTGTGTCACTCACCGCGGGCAGGAAGAGGCTTTAAGTTTTTTAAACTCGCTCTCATTATCTGGGGAAGTGGCGGGGATGGAGGGGGATGGAGGGAGGCTCGCCTGGGATGAAATGTGGGGATGGGGGTGGAGAGGGGCTCAGGTGGGGATGGAGGGAGGCTGGCATGGGGTGGAGGGATGCGGACATGGAAATGGAGAGGTGGGGATGGAATTTTGTACAGGATGGAGGGATGCTCCTGTGGAAATGGAGAGGTGGGGATGGAGGGGGGATGGAGGGATGTTCCTGTGGACATGGAGGGATGGGAATGGAGGGGGATGGAGGGATGTTCCTGTGGACATGGAGAGGTGGGGATGGAGGGAGATGATGTTCCTGTGGACATGGAGGGATGGGAATGGAGGGGGATGGAGGGATGTTCCTGTGGACATGGAGAGGTGGGGATGGAGGGGGATGGAGGGATGTTCCTGTGGACATGGAGAGGTGGGGATGGAGGGAGATGGAGGGATGTTCCTGTGGACATGGAGGGATGCTCCTGTGGACATGGAGGGATGGGAATGGAGAGGGATGGAGGGATGCTCACCTGGGATGAAGGGATGCGCCCATGGAAATGGAGAGATGGGGATGGAGAGGTTTTTGCACGGGATGAAAGGATGCTCACATGGAAAGGGAGGATTTGGGATGGAGGGATGCTCACATGGAGATGGAGAGATGGGAATGGAAGAATCCTCACATGGACATGGAGGGATGCTCTTGTGGACATGGAGGGATGAGAATGGAGGATGCTTTGTGTGGAGGGATTCCCTCGTGGGGATGGAGGGATGGAAGGATGTTGTGAATGGGAGGATGGAATGGAAGAATGTTGTGGAATGTGTGGAGATGGAGAGAGGGGGATTGAGGGATGCTTACACGGAGATGGGGGGATGGGGACTGAGGGATGCTCACATGAGGATGTAGAGATGCTCACATGGGGATGGAGGGATGTTCCCATGGAGACAGAGGGATGCTGCCCCCAGGGGTGGGGCACAAGGATGCTCCTGCACCAGGAACACCCGGGAAGCACCAGCTCCTCCATGTTGTGACCCCAAGCTGATGATCCTTGCTCGGATTTTCCCATCTGGGGTCTGGCAGCCAGAGATTACAAAGAAAATCAAATAAAGGAGGAAGCTGGCAATGAGGAGACGCTTTGGATGGGACAGGATGGGTACCTGGAAGAAAGGTGGATGGGATTGGGGGATGCATGGGTATCTGGGAAGAAGGCTGGCAGCACGGATGGAGATGCAAAAGGGATTGAGCATGGCTGGCTCTCCAATACTAGAATAGCTCAGCACAAATGAATTGCCAAAGCACAAATTAAATAATAATTAATCCCATTAAAATCCCATGAGCACACAAAAAAAATGGGGAAAATTAAATAATGAGTGTTTTCTTCTCTTCTGGATTAGATTTTGCTCTGGGAAAAGAAAGAGCGTTTTCACAGGCTCCAGCACAAGTGGAATTATCCCACTGCCACAGTCCCGGCTCCCTGCTGGGCTCGGGGCTGTGGATGGAGCCAAACACCCGGCACACCTGTCCCAAACTGGCCACGGAGAAACGGAGCTGGGAAGGGGCTGGAGCCCCAGGAGCACCTGAGGGAGCTGGGAAAGGGGCTCAGCCTGGAGCAAAGGGGGATCAGGGGGGACCTTGTGGCTCTGCACAAGTCCCTGACAGGAGGGGGCAGCCGGGGGGGTCGGGCTCTGCTGGCAGGGAACAGGGACAGGAGGAGAGGGAACGGCCTCAGGCTGGGCCAGGGGAGGCTCAGGGTGGACAGCAGCGGGAATTTCCTCATGGAAAGGGTGGCCAGGCCTTGGAATTGCCCAGGGAGGTTTGGAGTGCCCATCCCTGTGGGTGTCCAAGGAAGGACTGGAGGTGGCACTCAGAGCTCTGGGCTGGGGACAAGGTGGGCATCGGGCTGGACTCGATGATCTTGGAGGGCTTTTCCAACCTCAACCGCTCTGTGGTTCTGAGGGAGGAGGATTTGGGGACAAGGACAGACCCTGGCTGTAGGAAATCCAGGCGATCTGAGCATGCCCCACTTCAGGAATGTGGCCGCTGTCTCAGCAGACATCCCCGTGGTCTTTGTGAGGAATCTTATCACACCCCGCAGCACACGGGGCTGAGAGGAGCCTCCCCAGCTCCTCACCAGCCTCTCTCCCATCCCCTCCTCCACTGGGATCAGCCCTAAAACCATCCAGACATGGACAGGCCCCTATGGGAACTGTCTGGCTCTGCTCCATGCCCTGTGTAGGAGACACGGGACAATGCTCAGCGGGTACCACACCCCCCCCCCCCACGGCCACCAAACCCCAGCGCTGCCTCCATTCCCCTGCTCCAAGAGAAAACCCACGGCCTGACTCCTTACAGGGAGAAGAGCGGGATAAAACCCCACTCCTACAAGCTCTCAGCACTCGCTGATCAATTCCGAACACCCCCCGACCCCTCGCTGCCAGCTCCGACCCCTCGCCAGCCCCGACCCCTCCGCAGGGACCCCGAGCCGCCCCCGAGGCCACCGATGGTCTCGGGATGGCATCGGAGCTGGCGGCCGGCGCTGGGGGGGACGGTGACACTCCTGTCCCCAGGGACGGCGCCGGTAATTGAATCTCAGCGCTGCGGCTCGGCCGGGGCCGCTCCGGGATTGAGTTAACTGGAAATGCCATTTCCTCGCTGTCCAAACTCCGCAGCGCCCCGAGCTCCTTATCAGCGGCCGCGGGTCCCCTCTGCTCCCTCGCCGCGACCTCGCGGCCCCTCCGGCGCCGGGGTCAGGCGGCTGCGGCTCCCAGGGTCACCCGAGGAAATTAATCCCGGAGCCCCCTGGGAGCTTCAGCTGGAGCGATGGCAAAAGCAGGGAGGGAAAAAAAAATATCTCGGCTCCATTTGGGGGGAAATTAAAGCATTTCAGGAGCGGCGGGAGCTGCTCCGTCCGGCTCCATCCCTGGGGATGCAGCACCGACCCACCCACGGCATCCATTTACCTGCTGGAACCCCCTCCCAGCACTTGGAATTTGCTGCTTCCGAGTTGTGAGTATCCAAAAGCACAGCCAGGGCCTTTCTCTCAGCCCTGTGCACCAAATCAAATATATTATAAAATATAGATAATATATAATAGATCATATATTGGGAATAAATATTTTATATCTCCTGAATTTCCATATAGAATAGGTACATTTGTGTCTTTTTATAGATATTTCGAGATAATTTTGTATATATTCTATATTCTGTATATATATATTCTATATATTCTAGATATTCTAGATATTCTAGATATATTCTCTATACATTCGCTGTATATTCTCTATATATTCTCTATATATTCTCTATATATCCTCTGTATATTCGCTGTATATTCTCTATATATTCTCTATTAATTCCATACATACATTTATATATGTCCTATATGGAAATACACACTATATTCCAGATAGAGATATATTGGAAGCACAGATATATTCCCAATATCACTTAGGAATAGGACCCTGCCTTGAGATCTCATTAAAAAGCTGTTTAAACCGAGGAATAATGGGAGAAATCTACCCCCAGAAAGAGCTTCGGGAAAACAACCAAGAGCTCACCCTCCCTCCACACAAACTGCTCTTGCCAGGAACAGGAGGGAAAAGATGCTCAGCTCAGAACTTCCCTCCCTGGTAAAATATTTAATAATAAACTCAGAGGAGAAGCCAACTGTCTCCCTTGGATGTGGTTTTCATACGGAAGTTAAGGGGAGTTTTATTTCCAATCCAAAACATCTATTTTTTTTTCTATTATTATTTTAATTTTTTTCTTTTTTTCTTTTTTAATTCCTGAAGTACGTTTTGTTCTGATAATTCCATCCTGTCACGGCGAATCAATTCCAAATGCGATGGACGCGGGGATGACACCCGTGTCACGTTCCACCCCCCTCCGGCCACCCTTTCCCGAGGCTCCCCGGCACTTTGTTAATCGATCCCGGCCGAAAAGCCGGGAATAACATTTGGAACTACCCCGAGCGCCACAACGGCCGCGTTAATGCGTTAATTCCCACGATGCCTCGGCGCTTTGAAATCCCGGGGAAAGAAAAATGGGGGAAGCTGAAATGAGTCCTGTGAAAAGGAACAGGGCATCATTAACGCAGCCGGATCCGTATCACAGGCTGCAGCAATTATTCCCGGGTGGAACACGGCAAGCTGTGAAGAGCTTTCATTACCAGGGGTGTTCCAGGTCCCTCACCTCTGGCCAATCTCCCGCTAAAACGGGCATTTTCTGCACCACGGATTCCAGTTCCATTTAAATCCATAATTGCTCTGATTGGGGGGCATACGGAGCACGGGGAATTCATGACTGAGAAATCTATTAGGCAATAAGTTGGTTACTTCCAGGCACCTTGAAGGCACCTCGCCTCGGTCGCTGCCCGGCTCAGGGAGGGGGTGGCTGGAGGTGCTGATTTCCAGGGGGTGCGCTCTGCCCTGGCTCCCCTGCGCCTCAATTACCTTCCCGGGTCACCAAGGGGGAATTCAATCAGGGAAGCAGCCCATGGGATGCTGCTTCTGCCTTGGAAATGCAATTCCCTGCCGCCGGCAAATAGCCCCTTTCCAACCCACGGTGGATGTTGGATGGGCTTTCATCGTTCCCCAGGCCAAGCAGGAGGTGTTTGCTCCAGGGGGTCTCAGGTGTGGATCAGGAATGATCCCTCCACCAGGGTTTTCCCTCTTGTATCCCTCATTCTGTACAGGGATGCTCAGGTGTGGATCAGATCCAATCCCTCCATCCCAGTTTCCCTTCTCCTGTATCCCCTGTTTGCTCCTGGGATGCTCAGGCGTGGATCAGCTCCGATCCCTCCATCCCAGTTTCCCTTCTCCTGTATCCCCTGTTTGCTCCTGGGATGCTCAGGCGTGGATCAGGTGTGATCCCTCCATCCCTATTTCCCCTTTTCCTGTATCTTGACCTGGCTAAAGGGATTCTGGGGAGTGGATCAGGTGTGATCCCTATTTCCCTTCTGTATCCATGTGCTGTTCCAGGGATGCTCAGGTGTGGATCAGGTGTGATCCCCCCATCCCTATTTCCCCTCTCCTGTATCCTGGACTGTGTTTGGTCCAGGGTGTGGATCAGACATGATCCCTATTTTCCCTATTTTCCCTCTCCTATATTCCCTGCTTGCTCCAGGGATGTTCAGCTATTAGGGTTTGTTTGTTCAGCTATTAGGACTGTGTTTGGTCCAGGCTGTGGATCAGATATGATCCCTCCATCCCTGTTTCCCCTCTCCTGTATCTGTGTCTGGTCCAGGGTGTGGATCACACACCACCCCTCCTTCCCTATTTCCCCCTCTCCAGTTTTCCCCCCCAAACAGCCCTTTGGAAAACAACCCAAAACCATTTTTATGCCTTTTTTTATCATTCCTTTGTACCGAAACGGGCACATTCACCGTGGATACAGCAGAAACCCCACAAATTTCAGCGTGGCCATTCCCACCTCCCTACCAAACCCTGGGTGAGTTGTGCAGCCCGGGGTTCTCCATTCCCTGGGGTTCTCCATTCCTTGGGGATGCTGCCGGAAACGGGAGACAATAGTCTATTCTGCTCTTCCTCCCCATCCCTGTATCCAAGTGCCTTCCAGGAGTGCATTAAATGATGCGATTAACATCTGTCACATGAGCTCCAGTCTCTCTTTCAGCCTCTCCCAGGGGAAGCAGCCGCACGTGCAGGGAAAGGGTTTGTTTTGGTGGATTCAGATCTTTTTTCCAAGCTCTCGGAGCATGGGGGGATTGCGTCTCTGAGGGTGAAGTGTCCCGTGCTTGGAGCAGGATGGGGGGGATGGTGGATTCCAGCCAAATCCCGGTGTTTGGGGGGATGGATCGAGCCAAAAGCTGCTCCTGGAGTGAGAGGGGGTTTTGGGAAGATGCTGAAGGCTTGGAGCAGAGGCAGCAGCAGCATTCCATGATTCCCACAGTGGGATGGCCCTTCCCTGTTTATACCCAAACCCCAAAACCCTTTCTGGAGGTACATGGGTGTAGATTTCTCCCATTATTCCTAAACATTTTTTAATGAGATCTCACGGGAGGCTCCTGTTCCTAAGGGCTGATCTCCCTTCCCTGTTTATACCCCAAAATCCAAACCCTGCTGGAAAAAATGCCCATTTCCTGCACGTTTCCATTTGCTCCTGGCAGGAGCTGAGCCCGGCGCCTTTAACCTACAACCCAACCTGTGGCTGCTCCCAGAAAAACCCCACATCCCATGCTGACATTGAGATTCTCCCTCTTCTCCCCATCCTGCAGCACCAAAGGCAACTCCTCAATTCCCAAAACCCACCAAAATCGACACCAGCAGCGACACTGTGACACCACAAGGCAGGGACGCTCCAGCATCCCAGAGATCGGAAGGACAAAACCCCATTTAGGGGGATCAACCCCTCCTGTGGGATTTTTTTTTGGGGGTGGGAAAGGGGGAGAGAAAGGATGAAGCAGCATCTTCACAGGACAGGCAGGAGGGATGGGATGCTGCTCCCACAGCCAGGATTCCTTTTAATTGATTTCTCACGGTTTGGTGGCTCCCGGCTTTAATTACACCGCAAATGTTTGCCGATGCAATTAGGGAGCACATGCCATAAAGCTGTTCGAGGGTGCCACCAGGTCCTGGGGTCTTCATTTCTTTTTGGCCTCGAGAGGGGAAAAACAGAGATCCTGCTTCCTGCCCAGATCCCCGGGGATCAATCCTGATCCCAAGGTGGGTTTCTTTGCGGCTGGGAGGGTTGGTTTGGATTTTTAATTTTTTTTTCCTTTTGGTTTAATATAGTAAAAGGGAAAAAAAAAAAAAACCAAACAAAAAACCAAACTAAAAATGTGCCTTGCAGCAGCTCGTCTGGGGGGTGAAATAATCCACTCAACATTCCGATTATCAGCTAATGCACATTTGCATTAGAATGGGTTAGAAGAGCTCCTGGGATGGAGCAAGATCCCAACGGATCAGCCACTGGCCTTACACAGAAAAGCCACGGATCCTTGCCCGGAGCACAAAAACGCTCAGGGATGCAGTGCCAGATAGAGCATTAAATACGTGGAATATAAAATAAAAGTAGTATTTTATAAGCTGTAAAATAATGCATTTCGGTATTATTAGATATAATGTACTGGAAGCTGTATTATATATAATATAGTGGGAAGATAAAATATTGTATCTAATGTGTTGGGAAAAGACATCATTTATTACTAAAAATTATAAATCAATTTAAAATTAGATTGGGAATATATGGAATTCATATAAGATTATTTGGAATATAGATATATTCACTATATTCTTTGGGAAGAAGACCGTGCCGTGAGATTTCACTACAAAATGATCGAGTTTGGGAACAATGTCGGGAAAAAAGCTGAACTGGACAGAATTAGCCAGGGCAGCTGGTCCTGAGCCATGGTGCCAAATCCTGGGCTTCTCCTAAAAGCTTGGAAGTGCCTCAGGCCGGTATTCCAGTGACAATCCCACCAGCAGCACCCCTTGGCTCCGGGTCCACGCCCATCTCACCTTTAAACCCCCAGGAACCCCAGGAGCAGCGGCCTCATCCCGGGTGAAACGAAGCGGAGACAAAATTCCCGGTGTTGGAGCAAACCCTGACGCTGCACCTTTCCCACCTCAGCTGTCAAAACGAAGCCATCGCCCGTGACGGCCCCCCCGGAGCCTCGTTAAAAATGTGACGCTTCCCTAAGGCGAGCAGGGCAGACATGGCCAAATTAATGAGGATGTGACAGAGTTTACGGGGTGGATCAGACTCCTCTTCCCCTGGAATAAACCTGGCGACCGAGGGAGAAGAAGGGAAGGCGAGGCTGAGGGACGGCCGGGGGTTTGGGGAGCATGTGCGCTCACCAAAAGAGCAATCCTGTCCTTGTCACTGTTAATCAGGCACAGGGACAAGCGGGAAACGCTCGGCCCTGCCGGGAAAGGAAGGGAATTCAACCTCCCTGCCCCGCGGATCCGGATCCGGCCTCCTCTGGATGCGCCGTGCCGGGAGCAGGTTTGCAAACACGTCCTTGCAGCTCTCCCACTTGGTTTCCCCATTGGAAAATAAATAAACGTCATTGTTTGGTTGTGTTTATTTTGGGGTGTTTGTGTTTTTTTTTTTTTTTTCCTTTGTTTGTTTTTTTTAAAATCTCTCTTTTTCTGCTTTTTCTTTGTCCAATCTGGAAAGCAAAGAAATTCCAGCAAGAAGCTGGGATAGGCTGGAGGCATCTCCAGCTGGGCAAGGGGCACCTTGTCTGTGTGACCAGGAAAGATTTGCACCCCAAAACACCACAGTGCCTAAAACGTGGAGCATCCACAGTTCCACTCCAGAAAAACTGGGATTTGGTACCTCTGGAAGAATTCAGCTGGTTCCACTGGAAATGCCGCTCCCAAAATGCCCAGCCCCTATAGATACAACCCTACAGCCGTGTCTGGAGGTGAAGGGACACCTGTGATCCCCTCTCTCACCATCAACAGCATTTGAGGGAATCAGGAATTTTGGGAATGCACTGAGAGGGTCCTGTTTGAGGGCACTTCTTCAATCCCAACCCCTTGAAAGCGAAATAAAGCTCGAAACAATCCTGAACCAACCCCTCGAGCCCAAACAGCAGCGAGATTTGGGAGCCAGTCCAAGCTCTGCAGCTTAGGCCCATCTCCAAATATCTCCCAACAAGTTTATTTATGGAAAATAAAATCAGTCCAAGATGTTCACAGCTCAGGAATATTTAATGCTATTTGGTGAGAAAGTATTTCCAGCGAGGAGGGAAGCGTGCGGCTCCCCGAGCCCAGCTCGCGGCATCGCACCGGGAACGGCGCCGGCACCGACCCACAGCGGTCACCCCAGAGCCCTGGACTGGTCTGACTGGATCAAACGCCTCCCTCATCTCGTTCATACCAATCCTGCTTAATTAATTGGCTCTGGAGGCTGGGATGAGGCGAGCTGTGGGAAGAGGAGGTGCTGAGGAATCTGCGAGGGGAGCGCTGCCGCTGGGTGCCACCGCATCTCTGAGGCGGGGACACCTCATCCACCTTCCCAGGAGCGGGAAGGACGATTTTCCTGTGTGGGAAGAGGAGGGAATGGCGGCAGAGCAAACCCAGATGATGCTCAGACACAGATCCCTCCCCTGCTGCCCCTCTGGCAGCCAAAATCCCGGGAGCCACGGCCACCTCGGCGCTGAGGTCACCCACAGAGGTCACGCGTGACACGGAGCTGTCTGCTGGGCCAGCCCCGGGTCAAGGGCAGGCCGGAGGCAGCGGTGATGGGAGTCACTTTAATAGACACCTGTCACCTGATGGGGAGCCTTAATGCGTCCCCCTGATCCCGTGGAATGTCCCCCCGATCCCACGGGACACGGATGAGCATCCTCAGGCACATCCCGGCTGCCACCACACGCTGGGTGGTGTCACCTTGGCCAACGGGGGGGACACAAAGCAGCCAGGGAGGGAGGGACAGAGCCAGGGCGAGGCCTGGACTTTGCAAACAGCTCTAACATCCCTGCAAGACGTCTCCGAGTCATGCGCCGGGTTGGAAATGTCTCCCATTATAATCGTGAGTCATTCGTGACTCAGTGACATTTCTGGAATGGAAAAGCAGTGGCTGGCCCAGCCCTGCGCTGCCCCACTCGGCGGTCATGCCAGCACTCCACGGCTTAGTTCTGATCCTATTTCCCAAACAAACAATCCCCCGGAGCCAGCGCTCCCCAGCCAGGATGTGCAGCCACTCGGGGACAGTCCCTTGGGATGGCAAGTTTTGGATTCCCACCCCAAAGGGTTTTGTTCTGTGTGGGAAAAGCTGGGATCCGAGCCCAACTTTGGCACTCGGGACAGAGGTGTGGTGGTAGCGGCCGGAGCAGCCCCAGGGATGTGATGAGCAAGGTGGGATTACCTAAATCTTTATGTTTCAATGTAAAATCCTTAAAAATAAATAAAAACAACCATAACATCAATTAAAGCAGCTTCCAACAGCCCAGGACTGGCACACACAAAGCCAGGGTCATGCTGCTGCTGCTGCTGCAAATTCCTGCAGGAAAAAGGGGCCCAGAAACACTCGGACACATCAGGGTTGGAATGGTCGCACTGGTGTTTCCCAGGGACAGGCGCTTTCATTAAGGCAGCCCTCATAGCTCCGTGTTATCCTGGGAACAGCCAAATCCAGGGCAGGAAACACTTGGTGAACTGATAACCCTGGATCACACAATTATTTCCCCCCTCCCTCCACGGTCCCTTTACAGCCCGTTATTAAAGCACTCGATTTTAGAGGCTGGGAGGAAGCTGCCCTGGGGGAAGGCACAGGGCCAGGATGCTCAGAGGTCGGGATGCTCAGGGGCTGGGATGATCAGAGGCTGGGATGATTGGAGGTCGGGATGATCAGGGGTCAGGATGCTTGGAGAGAGGGATGCTCAGGCGCTGGGATGATCAGAGCCAGGGTGCTCAGGGGGCAGGATGCTCAGAGGATGGGATGCTTGGAGGCTGGGATGCTCAGGGACCAGGATTCCCAAAGGCTGGGGTGTTCAGAGGGTGGGATACTCAGAGGATGGAAAGCTCAGGGATCAGAATGCCCTGGGGGTGAGGATGCTCAGAGGTCAGGATCCTGGGAGGTCGGAATGTGCAGGGACCGGGATGCTCAGGGGTGAGGATATTCAGAGGCTGGGATGTTCAGGGACCAGGATGCTCAAGGATCAGGATGTTCAGGAATCCAGATGCTCAAGGATCAGGACCCCTGGATGTCAGGATGTTCAGGGATCAGGATGCTCAGGGATCAGGACCCTTGGATGTCAGGATGTTCAGGGATCAGGATGTTCAGGAATCCAGATGCTCAAGGATCAGGACGCTTGGATGTCAGGATGCTCAGGGATCAGGATGCTCAGGGATCAGGACCCTTGGATGTAAGGATACTCAGGGATCAGGATGCTCAGGGATCAGGACCCCTGGATGTCGGAATGCTCAGGGATCAGGATGCTCAGGGATCAGGATGCTCAGGGATCAGGACCCTTGGATGTCGGAATGCTCAGGCCCAGGCGTGACACCCACATTCCCCAACACCCCAATCCCTCCACACAGCGACGGTGCCCACGGGAACCTGGCACGGCTCCGACAGGAGCCGGCCCCAAAACAGAACCAACCCCTTGGACCGGGGACTTTGGGACACCGGGAAAACCCAGCTCGGTGCAGGAGCCTTCCCTGCACATCCCTCTTTGCCACCTGGTGATCGCCGGCACAGCTCAGCACCCGGGGAAGGCTCCGGCAGCGCCAGGACACATCAGAGCAGAAATAGACCTGGAGCCGTCACCCCCCTCCCTGTCCCCGCCACCCCCTTTTTACTATTATGTCTGAGAGGAGCCGTCTCTCCTGGTTTTTTTCCCGCTGATTTAATCGCTTGGTGATGAGGGCTGCCTGGCTGGGATACAACTGCGCTCTGGGCATCGCCAAAAGAAATGGGGGATCTAAAAAGAGGAGGAAGCATCAGTGGCAGCGACGCTGATTGACAGTGAATGAAATGAAGCGGCCAAATTCCATTGGCGTGGCTTGAAAATCCCAGGACGCTGCGGAGAGCTGATGGCTCCTTTCCTAGGGTTTTGCCAGAGCTGGCATTTGCCTTTCATCCTCGTTTAATTCACTGTTTGGAGCCTGCCACGGGTTCGTGTGTGTGCGTGGTGGGGTTTGAATTGCACGGCTGCCCTCGTGGAGGAGGTTTTTTTGGTGTGCTGAGGTGTGCAAAGAGGGGGCAGAGACTTTCACCCCATTCCTCGGCCACAGCTCGGCCTCGTGGCCTCGGGCCCTCGGGAAAAACAACCCTTGGAGAGCAATTCCTACCCTGGATGCGGGTGATTAAACGGTTTATAA
The DNA here is from genome assembly GCF_020740725.1 of Corvus hawaiiensis. Taxonomy (NCBI): domain Eukaryota; kingdom Metazoa; phylum Chordata; class Aves; order Passeriformes; family Corvidae; genus Corvus; species Corvus hawaiiensis. The sequence continues at coordinate 1,824,983 of NC_063239.1, read as the reverse complement.
AGGATTTTCCTGGAAAGGTGGCGTCTGTTGGGGCTTAAACTTCAAGTGCAGCCACTGGCAGGTGCCTGGGTGGGACATGGGTGACATGGTGAGGATGTTCGGAGGCTGGGATGCTCAGAGGTCAGGATCCTTGGAGGTTGGAATGTGCCAGGACCAGGATGCTCAGGGGTGAGGATATTTGGAGTGTGGGATGCTCAGAGCCTGGGATGCTCAGGGATCGGGATGCTCAGGGATTGGGATGCTCAAGGATCAGGATGTTCAGGGATCAGGATGCTCAAGGATCAGGATGCTCAGGAATCAGGATGCTCAGGAATCAGGATGCTCAGGGATCAGGATGCTCAGGGATCAGGATGCTCAAGGATAAGGATGCTCAAGGATAAGGATGCTCAAGGATCAGGATGCTCAGGGATCAGGATGCTCAAGGATCAGGACGCTCAGGGATCGGGATGTTCAGGGATCGGGATGCTCAAGGATCAGGATGCTCAGGGATCAGGATGCTCAGGAATCAGGATGCTCAGGGATTGGGATGCTCAAGGATCAGGATGCTCAGGGATTGGGATGCTCAAGGATCAGGATGTTCAGGGATCAGGATGCTCAGGGATCAGGATGCTCAGAGCCTGGGATGCTCAGGGATCAGGATGCTCAAGGATAAGGATGCTCAGGGATCAGGATGCTCAGGGATCAGGATGCTCAAGGATAAGGATGCTCAAGGATAAGGATGCTCAGGGATTGGGATGCTCAAGGATCGGGATGCTCAGGGATTGGGATGCTCAGGGATCAGGATGCTCAGGGATCAGGATGCTCAAGGATCAGGATGCTCAGGGATCAGGATGCAGTCTCTGGCAGGTGCCTGGATGGGGCACAGGAGGCATCGCTCAGGTGCGGACCCCACGGGGACCCCCCCTCATCCACCTGCAGCTCTCCCTCTCCCCAACACTGGATTTTGCTGGGAAAACCACGCACGTGAAGGCCGCAGTCACTGCAGCGGCCAGAGTGGCTTTGCACTTCTCTCCTCTGTCCCCGCAGTGACATTCCGACAAGAGAAGACCAAAAGGTAACAAAAGTCCTGTTTTCCAAACATTCTTTCCCTTTCCAACGGGAAAGGTGCCAGGTGGCAGCTCCCGGCTCTCCCTCTCTGCCTCTCCTGGAGCAGCTCATCTCATGGATATCCCGGGAAAGGCCGGACTCTGACCACAAGCCCAGCAGCCGAACTGCTCCTCTCCCAAACACTGGGAGCCCTGCTTCTCCCTCACGGCCAGCTCCCCACCCAAATTCCCAGGCTTTTCCCTCCAGCTGGAAGAAATCTGGCAAATCCCTCGGCTGTGCGTGACCTGCCCCTCCCTGAGCTGGGAGAACTCCCGGGAGCAGTGAGGACAGGACGAGGTCCAGCAGCCGCACCACAAACCAGGGCAAAGCCTTGAGGAGAACTCAATCCTGACCCCGGAGCTGGCACGTGCCCCCCACTCCCACCCGGGATTATCCCCCCAAAACAGCCGGGTCCAGGTGGGAGTTTAGTGGAGAAAAACTCTGATTTTGCAAATCTGGTGGGTGCAAGACGCTGCTCCCACCCCAGGCTCATCCTGGCTCTGCCATCATCCTCCCTCTGGGCTGTGAGTGCTGGGGAAGGGGCTGGGCAGCATCTTGGGGGTGCAGAATTTTGGGGGAGGCTGCAGAATCCTAAGGGATTGCAGCCATTTGAGGGGCTGAAGCATCTCAAGGGGCTGCAGCATTTGGGGTCTGCAGAATTTTGGAGGGCTCAGCATCTTGGGGGGCTGCAGGATCATGGGGGGCTGCAGCATTTTGGGGGCCTCAGCAGGATGGGAGGGCTCGGTGTCTTGGGGGGCTGCAGAATTTTGGGGGCTGAAGTATCTCAAGGGGCTGCAGCATTTTGGGGGGCTGCAGCATCTTAGGGGTCTGCAGCAGTTTGTGGGGCTCAGCACTTTGGGGGGCTCAGCATTTTGGTGGGCTCAGCACTTTGGGGGGCTCAGAATTTTGGGGGCTCAGCATTTTGGGAGGCTCAGAATTTTGCGGGGTTGCAGTATTTTGGGGGGCTCAGCATTTGGGGAGGCTCAGCACTTTGGGGAGCTCAGCATTTTGGGGGGCTCAGCATTTTGGCGGGCTCAGCACTTTGGGAGGCTCAGAATTTTGGGGGGGCTCAGTATTTGGGGAGGCTCAGAATTTTGCGGGGTTGCAGTAATTTTGGGGGCTCAGCATTTTGGGGGGGCTCAGCACTTTGAGGGGCCCAGCACCTTGGGGGGCTCAGCATTTTGGGGGGCTCAGCACTTTGAGGGGCTCAGCACTTTGGGGGCTCAGCATTTTGGGGGGGCTCAGCACTTTGGGAGGCTCAGCATTTTGGGGGGGCTCAGAATTTTGGGAGGCTCAGAATTTTGCGGGGTTGCAGTATTTTGGGGGGCTCAGCATTTTGGGGGGGCTCAGCACTTTGAGGGGCTCAGCACTTTGGGGGGCTCAGCATTTTGGCGGGCTCAGCATTTTGGGAGGCTCAGAATTTTGCGGGGTTGCAGTATTTTGGGGGGGCTCAGCATTTTGGGGGGGCTCAGCATTTTGGGGGGGGCTCAGCATTTTGGCGGGCTCAGCATTTTGGGGGGGCTCAGCATTTTGGGAGCCTCAGCAGCGCTTCTCCCCCCCCTTCCCACTCCCCAAATATTTGTTTAACCAGGGAATTCCCGCCGCTCGCCCGTGGGCTCCGGCGCTGCGGGAAGCGTGGCAGCCTCCAGCATTCCCGAACTCTGGAAAACCCCTGGCGGGAAAGCCACGAGCCCCCCCAAGGCCTGGCACGGAGGTGACAGTCCCTTGCAGCGGGACACGGACCCTCTGCCGGGTGCCTTCACCCCGTGCTCCGCTGGAGGCGAGGGCACCGGGAGCCACCTCCCCGTGCCCCCTGTGTCCCCCGGTAGCCACCCCGGAGCGTCGCCTCCACGGCCACCGCCGCTGCCGGCCCCCCGAACGCCGCCCGCCACGCGGCCGCTTTGATCCGCCGCTTAATTCCCATTAATTCCCGCTTCCCATTAATCCCTGCTCAGGCTCTGAACCTTCTCGCGGAGATGCCGAGATCAAATGCGTAGTTAAGAGACAGTCGGGCGAGGGGAACATGAAAGGGACAAGTTTTGTTTCAGGATTTGAACCCTGGCGAGGCGGCGCCGGGGAAGCGGCGGAGCCGCGAGCCGAGAGCTCCCTCTGCTCCCGGAAAAAACCTTCCAGGATTCCAAACGCTCCCAGCCTCCTTCCCCGGCCCGGCCTCGAGGCCCTGCAAATTCGTCAGAGCCCCCGGGGGACAAGCACAAGCTGCTGCACGGGGAAATGTTTGCTCCGGGGGATGAGTTGTTGATAAAAAAGTGGCAGGAAAAGGATAAAACGGTCACAAACGCCGTGATACCCCCAAACTGCATCAGCTCCCACAGCAGGACAGACCCCCTGGGTGGAAAATATCCTCTATAAATCGTAAATATCTGATTTATCCATCGATTAGAGGTGGCCCAAGGCAAATGGCAGCACCTGGAGCTCCCCTGGGATGGGGGAAAATGAGGGAATTTCTATTTCTGTCATTTGGGAAGGGAAAATAAACAAATTCCAGGCCAGCAAGAGGGATTCGGGGCAAAGAAGAGCTCAGCACCCAAACTAAAGGGGAAAAGCAGTGCGTGGAAAATCATCTCAATTCCAATGAAAACGTGTTTTATTAGAGGAAGCAGATCCATCTTTGATCCTGGATCCCAAGAAAAGCAATATCCAGGGCTGCGATAGCCCATCTTGCAGGGAGAACGAGTTATTAAAGCACAAGATGAATGGCTTGCAGCGCAGCTAAGTGCTCCAGTTAAGAGAAAAATAGTTCTAAACTTACTCTTTGCCCCAAAACACATTCCTCCCCCTCATCCCCGGGCCTCGGCTCTCCCCTCGGGTGAAGCTCCCTTGTCCGCCTCATTTTTTTTCCCAGGCTTATCAAAATTCCGGAGGGGAAATTTGAATGGAAGTAAAAATAAGGTGAATTTAATCGGGTGGTAATGGTTGGGTTGGGGTTTTTTTTTTAATTATTTTTTTCTCTTCTCCTCCCCTTCCCCCAACATTTTTTTTTAATTTTTTTTTTTTTTAAATTAAAAATACACATGAGGAATAAAAATAACCCGGGTAAATTCAGTTGTGGGGAAGGAGGGAGGATGGAAATGAAGGAGCGTTCTCATGGAGAGCAGCGCTCCCGAGCAGGGCGCCTCGCCCCGCGCCTCTGTTCTGCATGAATAAATAGGGATAAAAATGTAACGCTGCACTCACAACTCCGATCCCAGCACCCCGAGAGGGCTGGAGCAGCACAAGCCACCAGCGCTCCTGGATTTTTGGTATTTAGAGAAAAAAGCACTGAAATGGCGATTTCGGAGCTGTGGATGTGGCCCCAGCTCGGATATTGAGGCTGGTGATGCGAATCCACGGGGGACAGTGGGAAATGAGGGAATTTCCCCCAAATCGTGGTGGGATCATTCAGGTTGGAAAAGAGCTCCAGGATCACCGAGCCCAACCTTGCCACCAGTGCGGGGCCCTGAGTGCCACATCCAGCCCTTCCTTGGACACCTGCAGGGACGGGGACTCCAAACCTCCCTTCCCACGAGGGAATTCCTGCCGATCTCCAGCCTGACCCTCCCCTTGTGATGATCCCACGAGCTCCGGGAGCGCTCAGGATCAGGCCACCTCCTCCATCAAGCCGACATCAGTGATGTTTTCCTCGAGTCCAACACCGAATCTCATCACAAAAATCCCTTTTCTCCCGAGATCCAAGGAAACGGGGCTGCTGGGAAGTCACCCAGTGACTCAATTCATTCCAAATCTGTGCTGAGAGGTGAGACCAGCCCGGGGCACGACCCCCTGAGCACCCCGCACCCTCCTGGCGAGGCACCCGCAGCACATCCCAGCAGCCGGACTTTTCCCACTCCTCCAAATTCCATCTATCCCCGCTTTCCACCCCCCCCCTCCCCGCCTCAGGCAGGATCTCCCGACCCCCCCCCGCCCCCCCCGGCTGCCTGGCTCCCCGTTACACAACCCTGCTCGGGAGATCCTACGTGGGCAGCGTGGGTTTTCCTGGGAATCGACAACAGCTCTCGCTGCAGCTCAGCAGAACATGAGCATCTTACATAAACACCCCGCGAGTTCCCCTGCGTGGGGGGCTGCCCGCAGCCCCCCGGGCTGGGAGGGGACGCTGGGAGCCGCCTTTTCCCCCCCCTTCCTCATCCTCATCCCCATCCCCATCCTCATCCTCATCCCGCTGCTTTTTTTTTTTCTTCTTCTTTTCCCTTTAAACCAACCCAAACCCTGGTGGGGGAAAAAGGCAGCGCGAGAGAGAGAGAGAGAGGAGAGAGAGAGAGAGAGAGAGAAATGACTCAAGTGTTTTGTAACTTGTCACATTCGGAGCTGCAGTTTGGAGGCAGGAAGGAGGGATCCAAAATAGTCGCCCCAAGCCCGGATTGTATAACCGAGATCCCCCCACCTCCCCCCCCGCCGGGAAAAGGGAAAAGGGGAAAGGAAAAAAAAAAAAAAAGGGAATTTCTGCTGCAGATTGGCAGCTGGAAAAAGGCAGGCGCGAGCTCGGGGTTGTTACAGCGCAGGAAGGAGCCCCCAAATTGGGAGGAATTACTCATCCATGGAAAAAAAAAGGCTCCTGTGCTGACGGGGAGGCACCGGGAAGATGCTGCAGGAGAGGAGGGAAGGCTCCCGGGAATGATGCTCCGAGGCCAGGAGTGAGGCTGAGCTCCCCGGGATGCTCCCTGGAGTGGGAGGTGATGTTTGGGAAGTGCGGCTGGAGCGGCAGAGCAGGACGGAGCAGGATTCCCTGCCAGGAAGGGCCTTGGCAAGGGCTGCCAAAGGGCGGCCGCTGCCAAAACTCAGGCTCAGAGCAGGCTGGAGGCATCCCAGATGCCAGAGAGGGGCTGGGAGCTGCTGGGATAATCCCACGGGAGGGTGGCAGCAGGGTCAGGGTGTGTTTGCCAGGCCAACACCTCTCCCACACCTCACTGCCCTCCACCCAGCAATTCCCAATTCCCAGATTTTCATCCTCGTCACATCCCAGAGAAACCCAGGAGAGCCTGGCCGCTCCCAGAGCCCTCTGAAAATCGGGGAGAGCAACACCTGCCTGGAACGGGGAGAGTGACTGAGCAGAGAGAGCCCCCTCCCCCAATCCACCCAGCCCGGTATTCCAGAGGTTCCAGAGCCTTTTCCAGCCTAAGCCAAGTCCGAGGCCAGAGCTGTGGAGCAGGGGCCCACCACGGAATCAGGAGGAGCTGGGGAGGCTGCTGGGGGGACGAGGAGGATGCCAGGGAGATGAGGAAGATGAAGAGGAGCCATGCCCAGCTCCCCCACGATTAAACACAATTCCAAACCCCACAAATTCAATTTTCAAGCGCCAGGAGCATCAGGAGGAACCTGCCTGCTGCTATCAACCCCCCTGCCCACCCAAAGCGCCATTAATTCCTTCTGAAAAAGCCCAGGCGGGTCCGGGGGATGTCAGGAGACACCACGAGGGTGACAGGTCCCCACGGGGCTCATTGATCTGCCATCGAGCCCCCCGTGGGAGCTCTGAAACCCAGACGGGCTCTGCCTTCTGGCTCCAGGCTCTGTGGGGGCAGCGCTTCCCGAGGGTCTCCTCAAAAATAAATCGTGGAGTTGGGATGAGGGGAGGGATCTTTGTGGCTTTTTCTCCGGTGTCACCTCGGCTAAAGGCTCTGAAATTCCGAGTGCCCGACGCCCACGCTGGCACATCACAGGCTGTGGCATCCCGGGAAAATCCCGAAGATGGGGCAGGGGGAAAAAAGAATCAGGTTGTTTTCAATGGATTCATCTGTTTCTACAACACAGTCTGGCTCTGCAATTAATAAAATTCGTGGAAAATCCCTATTTTTTATGCCAGCCCCACCTGGCAGGTGCATCCCTGCAATTTTGGGAGTAGCAGGCGAAAATAAAGTGGATATGAAGCACTTGCCCATGCAATAAACGGGGACAAAAAGGCCAAATTCCCAACCAGAGCATGATCACACCTTCCCCAGGATATTCCAGTGGAATTCTGGACAGCCCATGGCACATCCCATGCCCTCAGACACACCAGCTCCAATTTCCACCGGTTAATTCCGTACAAAACATACATCTGCGGGAGCAGCACAATTATCTCTGGGAGCAAAGCGTTGATGGATGGAAGTTTTAATTACCAAACCTTCCCATCCTCCCCCATGCACAAAAAGTGCATTTCCTGGCATGTTTATTTCATAATAAACCATGGCCAAATTCCATGTTGGTGGAACACGTGCACGGGGCACGGGAAGGACGAGACGAGCTGAAAAATCTGGTTTGTCACCAGAGCTGGAAATTTAAGTTCCTTTGATCTCTCTGCTTCCAAAGCTGCTGGGGAAGCAGAGAGGAGAGAGCGGCACACACAGGGAACGTTATCCCAGGGTGCGGAGGGGCTCAGGGATGGATCCCAGCTCCTGCCTCTGCACGTGCCGGGGCCATGGAGATTGACAGCTCCACTCCCGCACACGTCCCCGTCCCCCGATGTCCCCAAAGAGAAGAGCAGCACAAGCCTTAATTCCCATGGACAGGGCTAAAGGGTGCCCCTGTCACCCATCAGTATCATTTAAGGCTTGGGAAGTGCCCAATTCCCGTCGGGAATGCCCGGTGGAGCTTCGTGCTCATATTAGCCTTAATTTCATTTGGTCCTTCACACCGTCGGCGGCTCCGCGCGTCCCCCGCGGAACGGTGACACCGAGCGACGCTTCCCAACCCCTGGCAGCGGGATCCGGATGCTGCCACGGCACGGGAGCCACCCTCCGCTCCAAAACCTGGCTGGCATCCGGCAACAGCGGCAGCTCCAGCCTGTTGGAGCCCAGTGTGACACAGGTTACTCATTCCCAACGTGCGGAGGTTGAGGTCCCCCCCTCCCTCCCCTTCCTTCCTTCCTTCCTTTCGCGAGCAAATCCTCCAGCAGGAATTTTCCCCCCTTCCTTGGAAATTCACAGCCAACCTGCTAATGAGTCTTTGTGAAACTTGTGCCTTCTTACCTCTAATTTTACAGCCTGTTCGGATTTGAGCTCTGTGGACAGCCTCACATTTGGTTGGGAATTATAGGCTGAGTGGCTGTTCTCTCCTATTATTGTGCTGTCAATCTCCTATTAGCACATTATAATATGCTACACTGAATGCATCTGTTCCGTAGATCACAAGTCCTAATTGTCATTTGTTGAATCACTTTGTCTTATATGATTGTTAAGCAATTATTTCACCCAAAGCAGCTTAAACTTTGATTACTGTATAGTGTTTACAGGGATCAAAGGGAAAAAAATCTGCGGCGCCTTCAAACGTTTTTGCTGCTGAAAAACCGAGGAGCGAGCGGGAGATGCCGGCGCACGGGGATGACCTGGAGGTGCTTCCCGGCCCTCCTGCCTCCAGGGGAACGTTGTTTGTCCGGGATGGTTAAAAGGTCCGGCGAATGGCGAGGTCAGGAGACGGATGAGAAGTGACATTCCTGCCAGGATTGCTCATGGAACGCAGCTCCCCTGGCGCGCGGCACCAGCTGCCCGCCGGTCCCCTCCGCTGGGACGAGGGCCTGCTGGGGGATGACACCTCCTGTGATGTTGTTAAACCACTCCGGCCATTCCCAGCGAGGGGAAAACCCTCCTGTGCTTCTCCAAAAGGTGGGAATTCAAGCAGTGCTTGGCTCAGAGGGGTCACATCCCGAGTCAATCCCGCATGGAAGCGGCGGTGGGGGGGTCAGCAGAGGACAGGGCTGAGGCAGCACGGAGAGCCCTCGGCACATACATTTATTTTGGCTTTGCCACCCAACTCTAAAGCCCTCAGAGAGGCCCTCTGGAAGCTCAGATCCCTCACACCATTCCCTCTCTGAAGTGCGGGATGCTGGAATGCCACCGAGCCGTCCCAGGCCATGGGAACCCAGCCCAGCGGGGCCAGAGCGAGGGAGGGGCTCATCACCGGGGGCTTGGGCTAATCCCGGGAATCTCGGGCTGACAGCAGCGGGAAGGAATGTTGGCCCATTGTTTCTGAGGAGCCCAGACAGGATTGAGAGAGGGAGAAAACTGCGCTGGTGGCTCCTCAGCTCCAGACGGCTCCACGAGCCAGCAGGGATACACAAACTGTCAGGAATCTTCTGCTTCAAAACCACCCTCTGAAACCAGGCTCGGATGGAACCTGAGTGCCACGAAAAGGTCCCTCCCCAGCCAGCTGCGCCTTGTCCCCTCCTGCCACCACTGCAGCACCTCCAGCCCGGGGAGGAGGAGATGGAGCAGAGCTGCCCTTGCCTTTGTTAAGATTAATGAATTTCCTCACACCAGTGATTGCCCAAATAATGGGATCCAGCCCCCGGAGCACAGAACCCTTCATAAATCAGGCCTGTCCCCAGCCAGGCCACCAAGCGCTTCACAAAAGGGGAACAATCGGGGACAAGGCTGCGACAGAACCAGGGTGGACTTTCCGTGGATTCCTGGGAGCAGCTCCTTCTCCTGTTCTTCCCTCCCTGAGCTCCGATTCCCAAAGGCACAGCAGGACCCCTCCAGCCCCACAGCAGCAGCCCTGGGTGCTGGTTATGGGTCCAGGCCCAAAAAGCTGCTGGGTGAAGCTCAAAGCCGCCCTCGAGGGTCTCATCCCACGGCTCCCACAGCTGGGGGGAGCTTTTCCAGCTCCAGTCCCAGCTCATTCCAGCATGGGAATGCCTGTATCCCAGTGAGCTGTGGAGCAGCAGGAAGGAGTTCAGCTCAGGGTTGTGCAAATTGGCTGCTCGGATTGGTTTCTTCCAAAACCAAGTTTAAAAAAAGTCGGGTTTGGGGTAGGAACCCTAAAAAAACCCATTTATTTCTAGATTTTGTCCGGGGGGAAAAAAAAAAAATCCAATTCCTTCCCATATCCTTAAAAAACCTGATGGCACAGCCGAAAGAAGCCTCTAAGGAAGCTGTCAAACCTCAGGATGAAAACAAACCTGGAGGAGCAGGTAAAAGGTAGCGGCTCCAGCGCAGGTAAATTGCTTTTTAACGAGAAGACAAGGCCCATCCCTGGCATCTGCCGTATGTTTTTATAAAGCCCCGAAATATGTTTTTAAAAGGCCAGCAAATAAAGTTCCTATCGATTTGATCTCCGGCGTAATCTGTTTTTCTGTCTGCCGCCACGAGTGGTAATAAAAGGGAATCAGGGCACGCGGCCTCGGGTTAATGCAGCGATCCATCACCGTCGGGGGCTTTGCTTCGCTGCACAATCGAGAAACTGCCCCAAATTGGTGCGAGGGCCCAATTTTCTTTTCCAATTTATTTTTGCTTGAGCAAAGCAATATCGAGGCAGGACGAGGAGGACGCGCTTCCCGTCGCTCCAGATGTTGTCCCGCTTCCCCGGTCTGGGAAAGGGCCTCCGGCAGCTCCTCGGTTGGGGATTTTGGGAAGGTGCTGTGGGTGTGCTTGGATGTTTGGGGTATCGAGGTCCAGTGGGACCCAAAGGGGGATTGGGATGTGTTCAGGAGAGTTTCCCAGTGAGGATGGAGCATCCCAGGGCTGATCTCCCATGGATGGAGCATCCTGAACTTCCCGGGTCTGATCTTCGATGGATGGAACATCCCAGGGCTGATCTCCCGTGGATCAAAGACCCTGAACTTCCCAGGGTTGATCTCCCATGGATAAAATATCCTGACCATTCCAGGGCTGCATCTCCCATGGATGGAACATCCCCGGGCTGATCTCCCATGGATGGAGCATCCTGAACTTCCCAGGGCTGATCTCTGGATCAAAGACCCTGAACTCCCCAGGGCTCATCTCCCATGGATGGAACATCCCAGGGCTCATCTCCCATGGATTCAGCATCCTGAACATCCCAGGGCTCATCTCCCATGGATTCAGCATCCGGAACATCCCAGAGCTCATCTCCCATGGATGGAACATCCTGAACATCCCAGGGCTCATCTCCCATGGATTCAGCATCCGGAACATCCCAGGGCTCATCTCCCATGGATTCAGCATCCTGAACATCCCAGGGCTGCATCTCCCATGGATTCAGCATCCTGAACACCCCAGGGCTGCATCTCCAGACATTCCCAGACCTCTCCCCACCAGGACAGAGCAATTAAAGCTTTTCCAGGGTATCCAAGCCATCCATAACCCCTCTCCCATCCCTGGCAGTGCATCCCTGACACCTTTCCCTGAGCCTGTTGCTCACAGAGGTGCAGCCACACACAACAGGTGCCCTCACAGCACTAAAAACTGCCCAAAAATGGGGTTTTGAGCAGTGAATTGATGTTTTCTAAAGCTGGATCAGACAGCTCGGAGTTTAAACTGGATAAACACCACAAAATATTAAAATCCACCCTAAAACGATGCATTAAAGTCCCCCAGGCCAGGCTCTGCTGCCATCAGAGCTCAGCTTTGCAAGATGCCACCCCACTTTCAACTCCTTCACCCCAAACCATCGATGTTCCTTCACTGAGGAGCATCGAGGCTGCGGGGAGGGACTTTGGGGCACAAAGGTGAACTCCAAACCCACCCCAAAGACCTGGGACGAGGATGGGAAACCTCCCATCCCTCCCCCCCTTCTCCCCACCTTCGGAAAACTGATAAATATTTCTGGAGAGAAAAACAAACACTCCGCATTTGGCTTTTTTGGTGGTTGTTTTTCTTGAAGAGACAAAGTGTTCCACAGAGAGCCGACACTTCCTACACAAGTTTGCATCCTCAAACCCCGAGATTTTCTGCCACGGATTTGGCTGGGAAAAGCATCTCCAGCCCTTCAGCCAGCCCTGCCCAGCCCATCCAGGATCACTGAGCCGGAGCATCCCACTGGAGCACCGCAGGGAGATGGAGAGAACCTCACTCTGCCAGAGTTTCCCGCTCTCACTTGCGAATAAATGAGGAATAATCAAATTTCCTGGGTCTAGAAATACCCCCATAAAACGTAAAAACAACTCTCACGCCCCAGCCCTGGCACAGCTCTTGTTCCCACTCAATTTAGGGTGAGTTTAGGAGGGAAAAATATTATCCCAAAGCATCCTTAGAGGTTCAGGAGTAAGAAAATTGTATATTCCTATCAAAATTGTATATTCTTATTTAAAAACACCCTGAAGAAATTCAGAGCCAGCTGCCTGTGATGGGTTTAAGGCCACCCAGCCCCTTCCCCAGATGAATTCCCAGTTTGGATACTGCAGCTGGGTCATTCCCAGCTGTGTGGAGCCGGTTTTGGGGACGGCCAGAGGAGAATCCCACCACAAAGCCCGGGAAGCGGCAGGGCCCCGTGTCCTCAGATGCCGCCTCAGCGCAAGATGTGCCGAGATGTCTTGGAAGGAAACGCTGCCAAATCCATCAGCGGAGCCATTCCCGATGCCAGCGGGAGCCGCCGGCCGTGCCAGGGGCTCCCCGGGGACCTGCCACCCCCCGCCCCGAGCCACAGCTGGAATCCCACCCCAAAATAAATAGGTGACACCCCCCAGCTCCTCCAGGGCGGATTCCCTTCCCTGCTCTGGGTGGATTCCGGGGTGCACAGCCCGCATCCCGCTGGCACAGCCCGGAAGGGTCTGGCTCTTGTCCCCAGAATCCTTCCCACAGCCCACGGCACCATCCCGGAGAGTCCCTTCCCTTCTCCTGGCCCTGTTTGGCTTTCCAGGACTAAAATTAAAGGAAAAACAACTGCCCACGTTCCTAGGAAACTTCAAACTCCTGGAAAGCTGGGGATGGGTCCGCGTGCTGCAGCCTCCGCCGAGAAGGGGGATTATTTTGGAAGAATCAGACGTCTTTAAGGAAAAGTTCTACTTCCAACCATGTGATCCGCAGGGGGAAGAGACTTCCCAGACGGCGCGGAAGAGCTGGAAAAACGGATTGCTCCCGCTCCGAGGTAACGCCACCAGAGCTGAGACCTCACTTATCAGCTCCCAGGGCGGCAGCTGGCCATGGGAATTATGGAAATGATTGGGATATGGAGCTTTTTGGGGTGCCAGCGAGGATTTCACTGGGATTCAGGCACGCTACGAGACGCCGCCGCATCCTGGGACAGCTTTGGGACCACAGCACGGCGCAGGGTGTCCCCCAAAAGATCCCCGTGTCAGCCCGGTTATTGTCCCCTCCCCCTGCCCGCGGCACCCCCAGCACAGCCCCCGGGAGATGCCGGCGCTCCCAGTGAATCCCAGCGCTCCCAGTGAATCCCAGCGCTCCCAGTGAATCCCAGCGCGGGCGGCGCTGGAGCTCGGGCGGTTCAATGCTGCCACCTGGTGGTGACAGGAGGGAACAGCAGCAGCGGCAGCTCCCCCCCCCCCCCGCTCCCCGATCCCAAATTCCATCGGGATCCATCGGCAGGAGAGCCCAGAGCCCGGCCCGAGAGCGGGATGGCTTTGGAAAGTCGACTAAAAAATTGCAAAAATAAAATCCTCAGCGGAAAAATGTTAAATTGAATTTTTTTGGGGCTGAGCTGGGGTAAAAAATGAAACGGCCGCAATGGAGTGAAAAATCCGTGGTCAGAATACCCAAAAAAATTAAGTGGCCGAAATAGAGGAAACAAAATTGAAATGGCCAAAAGGTAGAAAAAAATATAAATATTCAGTGGCCACAACGTAGAAATAAAATTAATTAAAATTTTCTCCACATGTGGCCACTTCATTCCTATTTTTCCTTCATTGTGGCCATTTAATTCCTTTTGTAAAAATAGCCATGATGGAGTAAAAAATCAAATCATTAGGAGGCCACAAATAGAAAAAAATTTAAATGATTAAGTGGCCACATGTAGCAGAAAAAAACCAAATTAATTTCTTTGCTACCTTCTGGCCACTTAATTAAATGGTCACAGTATATAAAAACTTTTAATTAATTGTTTTAAAAGTGAATGTAGGGAAAATTATAAACGGCTGCACTTATAGGGGAAATGATGGTTATGATGCAGGAAATATTCTTAATTGAAAAGTGGGGATATGGTGAAAATAATTTATTAAGTGGCTACAGCATGGCTGGAATAGCTGCAAAATGGGTGCAATGTGGAAAAAAATATTTAGTAAATGGTCAACGTAACAAAAAAAAGATATAAAAGTGGTTTCAGGGCAGTAAAAAAAATACCTGAATGTGGGAAAAGGTGATTTAATGGCCACAGTGTAGGAAAAAATAAAAATAAATGACAAAAATGTCAGAAAAAAAAGGCAATCCCATTTATCCACAGCTCAGCCTCCAACCAAACCCCGAATCAATGAGGACATGCAGGGGGGGGGAAAAAAAAAAAGCTAGAAAAAGTCACCCCGATCCCAGGAAATTCCTGGTGCCACCTTTGGGAACGCGGAGAAGCCGGAGCGGGGCCTCACCTTCTTAGCCCAGGGGTAGCGGACGCGGGGCTTGCCCCACTCGTGGCTGAGCTGCCGGCGGTACCCGTGGCACTTGGGGATGTAGGAGCAGCTCACGTCGCCCACCTCGGGGTAGATGACTTCCAAATCCCCCCTGGAAAAAGGGAAGAGGGAGCAAAATGAGGAGGAGGAGGTGGGAATGTAGGTGGGAGCCAGGTCAGGCTCGGGATGGGGTTGGGGTGCTGGGAAGGAGCTGCGGGATGCAGAGGTGGAAGAGCAGAAGCTCAGGCTCTGCTCCCTCTGCCAAGGGGTTCAGCAGATTTTGGGAAGGAATTCCTGGCTGTGAGCTGGGGAGGGGCTGGGATGGAATTCCCAGAGGAGCTGTGGCTGCCCCTGGATCCCTGGAAGTGCCCAAGGCCAGGTTGGACTGGGCTTGGAGCAGCCTGGGACAGTGGGAGGTGCTGGGGTTGGAACCGGATGGGTTTTAAGGCCCCTTCCCACTCAAACCATCCCAGGATTCTGCGGAAAAGCAGCCTCCTTCCCCTGAAGTTTTCCATGGAAAACATCAGCCTCCTTCCCCTGAAGTTTTCCATGGAAAACATCAGCCATCCCTGATGCCGCAAAAGTCACCCCCAAAGCCTCTGCACGACAGGGAACAACTCCAGAGACATCCCAGATTCCCGGCAGAAGCAGGAAAACAGCGAAGGCGACACTGGGATGTGCCGGGAGGTGACACAGGGGACACCAAGGGGGTGGCAGAGGCCACGGAGCGTCGCTCACCTGCAGAATTCGCTGTCGGACTCGCTGAGGGTCTGGAAGATGCAGGTCCGGGAGGCCTCGCTGCCCCAGGCTCCAGGGAGGAGCAGGCTGAGCGCCACCAGCACGGCTGCCAGCAGCTTCATCCTGCCCTGGGGACACGGGGACAGCGAGGGTCACCCCGCTGGCACCCAGCGCTTCCCCCCCAGCACCCCTCAGTTCAGCTCCCAGCCCAAACCAGTTCCAGGCAGAGCATCCCCATCCTTGCCCATCATTTCCTCCTCCAGCTCCGCAACTTTAATCCCGTTTATTCCAGGAATGGGCTGGGTTTCCTCTGCTGGGAAGGCCTGAGCCCCCAGCACGGCCCCACAGCTCAGAGGAGCCTTTTCCACCAGGCTGGGGCTTCGTCCCCCTCCACGTGGCGCCGGGGATGTGCCCACGTGGTGCCACCACGGCGATCCCGGGGACAGCGCGCTCCAAACCCGGCTCCAGGTGGGGACAGTCCCCAACTCCACGGGCTGGCCCTGCTGCTCTCCCCAAAACCATGGAAAATCGGGATCAGGAGCGGACACGGGCTGTCTAAGGCCATCACCAAGGACTCACAACCAGCCAGGACGCCAGGCCACGTCCCCGACCCGAGGCAAGGTCCTCTCAGGGGAGCAGCACCTTGACCCAGCCACCCCTCCGGCGCTTTTCCCGCACGGGGACAACTCTGGCCGCCCACTTTGAAGTCACACAAAGCCTCGAGGAGGACGCGGGGACACAAGGTTGGGTCCCCCACCCCCCTGCCAAGCCCAGCGCCAGCCCTCACCTCCTCACCTACCGCTGGACCCGGTAGCCACGGGCCACCACGGCCGCCGGGGGGGTACCAGGGCCGGCCCTGCCGAGCCACTTACCAAGGTCCTGGGGACGACTGAGCAGCTCCGAGGCAGAGCCCGGAGGTTTGAGGTTGCCGTGGAGATGGTTTCCTTGGAAGGAAGGGACGGAGGGATCGGGAATGAAAGCCGAAGCCCGGGGAAGGGGCAGCCGGGTGCTCCGGAGCTGCCAACGGCTTTTAACCCCCCCGGCAACCGCCCCCACCCGCCCCCAACGGCGCCGGGTCCTGCCCAGCCCAACCCCCGCACCCGCCCGGGCTAACGAGGGAGGAGGATGTGACCCCAACTTGGATTTGCCCGTCGCCTCCATCGCCTCGTGGGTTCCGGGATGAGGAGCGAATAAAAATATATATATATTAAAAAAATAAATAAAATAGAATTTAAAAAGCCCGGTGTGAGTTGGGAGCGGGGATGAGAGCAGCGAGGGGATCATTACATAATGGAGCTGGGGCTGCGCGCTCCGGGAACACGAGCGAGCCCGGCGAGAGAAAGAGGCGCCGGGCTTAACTAATTAGGAACATTAATGGATTGGGAATGATCGGGGAGCTTTTAGGGGCTTAATGGCTCCCGTTCCCACGCTGCCGGGATGGGCACAGACCGTAATTAGCGCCCTGAGCCGGCAAATGGGCTCACGTGAGTCAGGCTTTTCCCAGGAATGCCGCGCTGGCTGAGTCAGGAGCGCCCGGAGCGGGGTTTGCAGCCTGGAGGTGTCACATGGAGGGGGGGGCGTTGAAAATTCGGGGTCCCCAGCGCCAGGTGAAGCTGCTGATGAGCAGGAAATGCCCAGAAACGGTGAGAAAAGCAGGAATTTCCTTGGAGAAATGGGGATGTGGCTGAAAAGTTGAACAAGAGGCGGCAGGGCAGGGAGGTGGACACCGGGAGAGGGGGAGATGGGGACAAGGGAAACATTTTTCCTGGTAAAACGTGGAATGGTTTGGGTTGGGAAGGACCTTAAGGATCAGCCATGGGCAGGGACACCTCCCACTGTCCCAGGCTGCTCCAGCCTGGCCTTGGGCACTGCCAGGGATCCAGGGGCAGCCACAGCTCCTCTGGGAATTCCAGCCCAGCCCCTCCCCACCCTCCCAGCCAGGAATTCCTTCCCAATAACCCATCCATCCCTGCCCTCTGGCAGTGGGAAGCCATTCCCTGGGTCCTGTCCCTCCATCCCTTGTCCCCAGTCCCTCTCCAGCTCTCCTGGAGCCCCTTTAGGCCCTGCAAGGGGCTCTGAGGTGTTCCTGGAGCCTTCCCTTCTCGAGGTGAACATTCCCAGCTCTCCCAGCCTGATTCCAGAGGGGCTCCAGCCCTTGGAACGGCTCCATGGGCCCCAGGTCTGGCTCAGGATCCTCCCCAGTCCCTTTCCAGTGTTTTTTTTTTTTGGGTTCCTCAAACAACAGCAAACGCCAGAAATGCGATGAACTCGGAACTGGGATATTTTTTTTCCAAGCCCAGCGGCTGAGAAAAGCCCTTTGCAGGGCCAAGATCAGCCCCTCCCACCTGGAGAGACCTCTCAAAGATCATCCCAAAAAGGCTTTGCCCATGGAAAAGGTGCAGGGGAATCTCCCAGAGAGACAAACTCCCGGGAGCAACGATTTTACAGCATCCCATGGAAGATGAGTTGTGGCTTCCTCCCTAAAAAAAAAAAAAATTAAAAAAATTTTAAAAATAATACTTTTAACGTTTTCCCTTTTTTTTGGCAAAGATTTCACTTCCTCCACTCGGGAGACACAGTGTAAAAGGCAGCGGGAAGCTTGTCCAGCTTCTACCAGGATAAAAAAATCCTTGGAAAAGCGCTGCCAGGGCCGGACAGCCGCTCCCTCCTGTGTGATGATCCCGAGGGGCAGGAAACCATTGGAGTATTTAATTTTTAAAGCCCGGTGCTTTTAAACCCAGACCTGGTTTTTAAACCCAGACCTGGTTTTTAAACCCAGACCAGGGTGACTACAGAGCCACCGGAATATTTCACTTTTAAATCTCAGTGTTTTTAAACCCAGACCAGGTTTTTAAACCCAAACCAGGTTTTTAAACTCAGACCAGGGCAGCTCCAGAGCCACTGGAATATTTCATTTTTAAACCTCTGTGTTCTTAAACCCAAACCAGGTCTTTAAACTCAGACCTGGTTTTTAAACTCAGACCAGGTTTTTAAACTCAGACCAGGGTAACTCCAGAGCCTCTGGCTTTGCTGTCCCTTGCCACATTCCTGGAAAACCGACCCCAGGGATGAGCGATTTCCAGGGGCGTCACCCTCCTCCTCCTCCTGCCTGAGCCTAGAGCTCTCCTGGCTGGGGAGAAGTGGAAAAAGATCCCAGGAGAGGCCGCACGCAGCTGTTTTCCCTCTGGAGAAGGATCCTCCCGTGGGAAAAGGCAGCTGTGGTGTCAAACCAGGTCCTCTCCCGGCCGTCCCAGGGTGTTCCCAGGTTCCCTGTCCTGACTAAGCCCTGCGGGACTGCTGGAATCTCGTTTTTCCAGCCGGGAAGCCTCTGGCGCGGTGCTGGGTGTGAGGGTCAGAGCCCAGGGAAGTGCGGTCTTTCAGGAATTCCCCCCACACACTCCGGGGTGGGATGAGAACAAAGCGATGCTGCCCCTGCCCTTCGAAATTTTCACTTTTTTGGGAGGCAAAAACATAATTGAAAATCTGTTTAAAACCCCTCCTCCTTCCCAGCCTCCATGAGGAATATTTCCCAATGTTCTGGAAATAAAAGCAAGCTTTCAGAGCACCCGGCACAAGATGAATTTAATGAATTGAATCGACGTGAATCCCAAGGAAGAAAAGTGCTGCAGTCCCAACATCCCCTGAATCCATTTGGGAGCAGATATTTAAAGAGAGATACAAAAATAAATATATTTTGCATTTTTATCCTCAGCAAACAGCTCCAAAAGCTGCTGAAATACCTCTCGGAGTTGGCGAAACCGAGATGTAGGTGAGGAAATTATTTTCCTGTTAACATCAGAGGTGAAGAAGCTCTTAATAAAAGGCAGGGGAGGAAGGGAGAAGCCTGGGGCTCGTTTTAACAGCAACAAAGCACCTGCGAAAGCCAAATCACCCGAGCTGGGAGCCAACTTCCACCCGGGCTGAGCCACGGGGCCACAAATGCGGCTCTGAGAGGGAAGGGGAGGCAAAACCCCCTCAGCATATCCCACCTGGGCACTCCCCCGTGGCCCAGAAACCGCCGCCAAGGGGCCCAAATATTCTCCCGGGAGTTTTAGGATCGAGGTCAGGCAAAAATAGAAATTTTTCGAGGCTCCCCATGACCATCAGCTGAGCGTGAGGAGCTCTCAGAGCTCCCCCACACGTGCAAAGCCTCCAGCTCTTTGTTTATTTAACGCGGAGCAGTCACTTCCCGAGCAGAATTTCACCCGGAAAGTTCCTCACAATCCTGCTTTTACTTCCCAGGAAAGCATTGTTGGGAATTTCACCCCCGTCCGCCCCGGAGCCGGCTTCCTGTTGATGTGAAATCCAGATAAAGCAGCGCCGTGCTCAGCCCGCGCCTCGGGGTTTCATTCCTCTTCCCCGAGGCACAAAAAGGGCCGTTTTACCTTTTCCTTGGAATCTGAAGCTCGCTCCCATCCCTTTTGGCTAAGCGGCCTCAGCTGTCCCCAGGCAGGAATGGCCCGCGGGGACACCGAGGTGACACCGAGGTGCCACCGGTGTCCCCAGTCCCGTGACAAGGAAGCCGTGGGAGGTTTGGGGTTTTTTTTTTCCTCCCAGTTTGCGGCTGGATAAAACTTTTAAGTCGCCGTCGAAGCCATGAAAAACTCGAGGCCGTCCTCGCCAGCTCTGGAAAATAAGGATTTATTCAGCAAAAGTATTGCTGAGAGATGAAAACGCACCCTGCACTCCCGGCAAGATCCTCAAGCATCAGCCCAGCTCATCTCTTCTTTCAATAATCCAGCATTTCCCTCTGATTTGGGAAAAAATCCGAATATTTATAGGTCGTACCTTTATGCCTCAGTTTCCCCCGAGGGTCCAGTGAACAGAGCATCGAAGCAACTCCAAAATCCAACACCTACAGGGCAAAAAAAAAAAAAAAAAAAAAAAAAAAAAAAAAAAAAAAAATCCAGCATTTCCCTCTGATTTGGGAAAAAATCCGAATATTTATAGGTGGTACCCCCGTGCCTCAGTTTCCCCCGAGGGTCCAGTGAGCAGAGCACCCGAGCAACCCCAAAAATCCAACACCTACAGGGCAAAAAAATCCAGCATTTCCCTCTGATTTGGGAAAATATCCGAATATTTATAGGTCGTACCTCTATGCCTCAGTTTCCCCCGAGGGTCCAGTGAGCAGAGCACCCGAGCAACCCCAAAAATCCAACGCCTACAGGCTGAAAAATCGCTACAGAAATCTATTTACACGGCTGATACCAACCAGCGAGGCAGCACAAAGCCAAGCACTTGGCAGAGCCTCGGTGGCCGGGGGAATTCCCTCCACTTTGGCCTTGCAGGAAGCCCCGTTTTCCAGCTTTTATTCCTCTGCAATCAGAAAAGGAAACAAAACCCACATCCCCTCTCCCCATCCAGCAGCTCCAGCCGTGCCCTGGCCTTGCCGTGCCTCTTATCTCCCTTCCCCGTGGGTTTTCCTCACGTTTCCCTCCTTCCCTGGCCAGCAGCTCCAGTCCCTGCTCCAACCCAACAACCACAAGGTCGCCTTCACCTTGCCCCGGCCGAGCCCCTGGGCAAGAGCTTTGTGAATCAAAAACCCCGCGCTTGTCCCGGGACACGCCATAAATTTGCATCTGAACCGATTCGCGGGGCTGCCTCTGCTCCTTGGGGGATTTTTAAGTGGATTTCAGGGGATGTGACAGATTTATTGGGCTCCGGAGTTCCCCTGGGTCTGTCTGGAGCCACGTTGGGGTCAGGGGTTAAAGACCTCACATCGTAAAAGGCCGGAGTTCAGTGGCTGAGCCGGGATTTTTGGGTCTTTGCAGCATTAATAAGATGCTGGGGCAAAATATGGAGTGAGGGGGGTTGAATTTATCCCCCCTTAAACCTCGCTGTGAGCCGTGGGATGGAACAGCAGAGCTTTAAACACCAGATGCAGATCCCTGGTGCAGCCTGAGATTAACAGCGGAGGATTTCTGTCTTTTCCCTTTACACCTGCAGAGCTCCAGCGCTGAACCCCCTCCTGCCCCATTTTCCTGGCCGGCAGCTGTGCCGGTCAAGCTGGATTAAACCCCGGCACCAGCGGTGCTGGGAAGGTCACGAGTGACCGCAGGGGACGGGTCAGAGCCCCCAAAAGGGGGGTTGGACTCACAGCGCCCTCTGAGCAGGGATCTCTGTGGGATCAGGGAGAGGATGCGCGATGCTTTTCGCCTTCGGGGTTGGCAGCGCCTTGGATCCTGGATCCCAACAGGAGAAGCTGCCAGAGCAGCAGGAACCCAGAGCAGAGCAGAGCCGGGGCTGCTGCGACTCCAAAACCTCCCCTGGCACCAGAACCACTCCCTGACTCAGCTGGGTATTCCAGGAGCACTCGGGAGAGGAGGAATATCCGATATTTTCCAGGGAAAAGCACACAGCTGAGCGAGCTCCCCGAGCCTGGCAGCAGCCCCCAGAGCCCCAGAGGAGGTCACCTCCTTCCGTCTCCTTCCAGCCCCTTCCCATCCCAAACCTCGGCTCCAGCAGCAGCACGAGCAGGAATTATCCCGTCCCGTCCCATCCCATCCCATCCCATCCCATCCCATCCCATCCCATCCCATCCCATCCCATCCCATCCCTCCCCTGCAGCACCTCCGAGCCCAGCACGAGCCCGCAGCACCCGCGGGATCACTGGATTTGGGGATGCGGCCACCCACCCACCCACCCCCTCACCCCACCCCAATTCCAATCCCAATTTCAGGGGCGCCTGCCCCATCCCTAAACCCCTCTGGCACGTTCGGTGAGGCTCGGGGGGAGCTGCCCCCGGGGGAGGTGACCCTGGGGACGAGCGGGGGCCGCTGGCCGGGCCCGCAGCTCGGGCGGGATGTGCAGCGCGGCACAGCTGGCACAGCTGGCACAGCTGGCACAGCGCTCCTGCCTCGGCAGGTTCCTCGTGAGCGCTCCTGCCGGGGCTGCGGCGCTTTCTGGGGAAGAATTTTCTATTTCGGGCAGAGTGGTTTCACTTGGCCTATATTAAGCGCATTCATTTCGCAGTCACAAGGCAGCGCAGAGCGGTGCGGGAGCCGCTTCTCCTCCGGCAGCTCCGCAGCCTGGCAGCTCCCGATCCCGATCCAGCCCGCTCCTGGTGCCCAGCCCGCTCCTCTCCAGGTGCTGGAGGATCCAATCCCGCTCCCATCCCTCCATTCACACCCCGCTGAGCCCCACCGGGGAGCTGCTTAGCTCCTCTTTCAATTCCTGGCTCGAATTCCTGCATGAAGCGCTCCCCAGCCCAGCTCCCGGAGACGGGAAAAGCCACCAGGAATTGCTGCAACATCGACACGCGACGGCGGCGTGGAGGGGAAGCATTGAGAAACCCTCAGGGGTGACCTCTGCCAACCTCGCCGTGCTCCCCGGGGATGCTGTGTGGGCGCAGGGATTGGGTGATGGAAGCATTTCCACCTTTTCCCTCTCTCCCTCCCACTCTCCTGGGTGCTGCGGCCTCGGGAAGGAGATGAATCTCTGCCCCGTGCCTCGTGGACGCTCTAATTGTGATTACAGCCCTTCAGGGATGACAGCAGAAAATAAACAATCACCTCTTCCAGGTCCCACGGCCCGGCTGGATGAGGCTCGTGGGAAAGCCCTGGGGCAGCGGGATAATGAGGAGCTGGGATGAGGAAGGAGCATCCTCTGCTCTGACTCAGCTCGGGCTCAGCCTGGTCCCACGAGCCGCCCCGGCGAGCTGGGATGGACCGGGAGGGTTTCGCTGCCCACCCTGCCGCTCGCCTGTGCCAGCTGGGCACCGGGACCCGCGTGGAATTCAGGCCGGCTGGGCAGGGATGGGCTAAAAATAGCAGCGTTTCAGATTCAGCCTGCATGAGGTCCTTCCCTTCAGTCGCTGGTTTATTTTCTCCCTCTTCCCAAGGCTCTCTGCAGCCTGGGACGAAGGGGGGCACGGGCTGGACCCTTCCCGAAGTCCTCCAGGGAAAACCTGGAGCTGGAACAGTTAAATTGGTTCAAATCCCCGATGTTGATGCACTTACAGCAGATTAACCTCGGCATCAATGGACTCCCAAATCACACTGAACTGGCTTAACCCTTCCCTAAATGGGTTTAACTGGTTTGCAGCAGGGGCTGGTAGAGCTTTAACGAGCTCGCAGCAGAGTCCCAGTGGTGGTGCTTTCCTGGGAAGCCCTGAGCCCCCATCACGGCCCCACGATCCCCCAAAACCAGTTTGGGGGCTGGAAGGAGCTGAGGGCACTTCCCATATTTGGGGGGAGCCCTTCAGCATGAGCACCTTTTCCAGAACATTTTCCAGCTTCTCCTCTGCCCAGGTGTTTTCTCCCAACGCTTTGACACCCTGACTCTGAAGGGGACCCCAAAATTTCCCCTATTTCCAGTTCCCCACACCATCAGGGTCACAGATCCCCCGCCTGTACGCCCCAACAAACCCGCCAGCTGCAAAGTGACAGAAAACAGCCTCGAACCTCCAGCAGGGCCAGCCAGGGCCCCCTTTTCCACCTGGCCCTCTTTCCAGCACCAGCATCCCCAGAGGAGCCTGTGCCCAGCCGGCTCTGGCACAGCCCCAGCACCTCGGCAGGGCTGAGCCTGGAGCCAGCGAGGGCTGAGATCCCCCCAGGGTGATCATTTGGGAGCAATTTGGGCCATTTGCAGATGCTCCGAGAGACGCACGGGGCAAAGCAGCTCCAAACCCTCCCTTGCTCCGGGCGGGGAACATCTCCCTTGCTCTGTGACCCAGCAAAACCAGCGCCTTTTTAGTACCTGCCACCAAATCAGGCGGAAACCCCCCTGAGTTCCCTCCCTAAGCCAGGCCGGAGCAAGCGGCTGTGTCTGCGGCGAGGCCAGGATATCCTGGGGGTGCGAGCGAGCCCCGCTGCCAGCCCCGCTCGGTGCCCGGGGCACCGCGGCACCTCGGTGAGGAGGTGAAGCAAGCGCTGGGCTGGCCCCGTGTGTGCCGAGCAGCACGTTCCTGCTCTTATCAGCTCCATCGGGATCAGCTCCAGCGGGATCAGCTCCAGCGGCGCCCGCAGCGTTCTCCAGCACTGCTCCAAGGGGAACGGCCCGAGCGGAGCGCGTTCAAGGGGCTCCTCCTGACTCTTGGTGCCCATTATCCCATCGCCTCCCTCCTTTCCCACAGAGTCACCAGCTGATCCCACTGACTCACGCTCGTGGCTCCTTTCCGTGGCCCGTGGCCGTTTCCCCGGTGCCTCGGTTCCCATTGACTCACCCATCCAGAGCTCACCCTCTCTCTTCCAATTCCCATCCCGGGCATTTCTGGTCACTCGGACTCACCTGGACCTGCCTTCCATCCCTGCATCGCTGAGGGGCATCCCAGTGCGGGACCCTCGGGCTGGGCGGCTCCTAAAAATCACCTTCCAACATGTGCAGGAGTGCTATTCCCAGGCCTCCAGGCTGCAGGGAGTTTCCTTTTCCAGGAGCAAAAGGATTCCCCCCATTTCTCACCCCGGCTGGCATCTTCTGCTGTGGTGTGTTTTTTTGTTTGTTTGCTTGTTTGTTTGTTTTTTCTCACAGACCATGGGAAAAGTAATAAAAGATTTGCAGAATTTAGATGCAATCAGTGCCTCAAACATATTCCTTCACACTTCCCATCCACCCCTTCCTCCATCGCGGAACCATCCCATGGTTTGTCTTCTCCAGCTGCAGTAGAGGAATCATTTAGGAATGAGTCTGAAAGGCTCGGGAAGCGCAGGGAAATGGGATTTTTGGGGGGAGCAGGGAGACGCGGGCCCCGGCGCGTGCTGGCGCACCCAGAGCCTGCCTGAACGGCCCCGAGTGGAAAATTCCTGTCCGTTGAGCTGGGATTGTGGTCCAACAGGTTTTTAGTCCCAGCCCCTTTAGTTGTGTCAGTGCAAAAACTCATCCCTAGGGCATTTGTTCAGATCACATGGGCGAGCGTATAAAAATGGGTCCTGCCTGTCCAGGCCAGTTTGCACCTGGAAAGGGAAGGCGCTGCTGGACCGGAGGGAAGAGCCGCGGGACAGAGCGGGGCCGCTGCGCTCAGGTAACCACGCCCGGAGCAAATTATCCCCATTTTCCCCCAGGGAGCGGCTGTGGGGCATAGAGAGGGTGAGGGTTTGTCCGCCGGGAAGTTGTGGGGGGATGCAAAGGCTTTGAGGGTTGGGAAACAGGGGCTGGATCCTGCCCCAGGAGCAGCTCCAGGTGCCTCCGAGGCTATTCCCAGCGCCCAGGGGCGGCGCAGCCCCTCCGGAGCGGGTGGCACTCGCAGCTCCCTTGGAGCTGTGGAGAACTGGGGTGCGGGACCCTTGTGGGGTGCCTCGGTGGCCCTCAGGGTTTGACAAGCGGCCCGTGGGCAGAGAGGAGGCGGCTCAGGCAGAGCCACGCGTGAGGAGACACCGAGATGCGGGGGCAAAGAGTTTTCCAGCGTGGAATTGCACGGGATGTCCCACGGGGACAGCGCAGGTGGAACCGGCGGCTCCCCCCGGCCGCTGCTCGCTGCTTCGCTTGGGGGGGGGGGAGTGTTGGTGGCTCCTGGCAAGTCACCAGCACGGCCGTGAAGCCACCGAACGCTGGCGTCAGCTCCCCGCCCGAGTGCCCCGCAGGGCAGGGGGAGAGGCCGCGCTGCTGCGCTTCCTTTGCCGCTGGCGTGGGAAGCGGCTTTGGGGAGCCGGCAGCTCCCTCACCAGCCAGGGCAGAGGCGCGGCCGCTCCCCCGCGGGCCCGGACTTGAGGCCGGGCTCTGTGATGAGGAAAGAGGGAGATCCTCCTGCCCCGGGGGCTCCTGAGCTGCTCCCAGTGCTGGCTGTCACCTCCCCCCCGTGTCCCTCTTTTCCTGCTCTTCCCTCCCTCCTTCTCCCCGCTGGGATCTCCAGAAGTTTTCTCCCCACTCAACGCTGCCTCTTCTTCGCTGCTCTTCATCCCTGCTTGGAGACAGTTGCTTGGAGACAGACTCCTGGTTCTTTGATGTTTTAATCCATGTATTTCTTTTTTTTTTTAATGGGGGAACAGTGGGGGCAAAAGGAGGCACAGTGGGTGCCACCGCGCTGGTAGGGAGCAGAATGGGGAGGAGAGTCCAGGGAAGATCTGACACCAGCAGGAAAGGTCTAAAACGAGCAAATCCAGCATTTTTTCCCCCATTAAGAAATATCCAGCCCCCCACCAAGCCCCCCATGCTCCGTGCCCAGGAAGAAATCCCAGGAGGGTCCCACTTTCTCCCTTCTCTCCCCAGGCCCCCACCCAGGTGCGGCATGAGAATGAATTCCTTGGCTGGGGGTGGCCTGGAGGGTTATTTTCCTTTCCTGACGAAGAGCCCAGGCTGGTTGGCAACATTATCCGCCTATTTCCTGCACCGCTCTCCGTAGCAAGAGAAACCGGGAGAAAAAAGGGAAACAGAGAAGCCACAGGATGCACCGTTATAAGAGGAACTTTCCCCAAAATAGAAGCTTTTCACAGTTTTTTCACGAGGCGTCAGCAGCTCTTAATGCTGTATGAAACTGTGAATCCTGCCTGGAGCAGCCGGCGGGAGCCTGTCAGTGCTCCAGGCTGCAGCTGCAGCCTTCCCCGGAGTGTGGGGCCGGCCGTGCCCCCCAAAAAACCCGCCCGGGGTGTCGGGAACGAGCAGCTGGAAGCGCAGCCTCGGCCGTGATTCCATCCCAGCAGCGCTCCCTGCACCCCCGGGGTGGTAAATCCAGCAGATCCCAGCTGGAGGGTGCAGAAATCCCGCATGGATGGATCGAGACCTTGAATTTCGCCCTGACCTGGTTTTTAGCTGCAAAAAAGACCCGTCTGGAGAGCCCCAAATGTTCATTAGCTCAGCGCCGGGGCAGAGGGATGCTGGGCTTGTGCAAGGAGTCGCATTTTACAGGAGTACACGGCTCCTTCTGGGTTTAAATATTTATAAGCTGAGCGCTGAATCCCTGGAGCTCTGCAGCCGTATCGATGGCAGGGTGAGCTGTCACCCGGCGGGTGTCAGGTGGCTGATTCCCGGGGCTGGGAGATGGGATCCAGCTGGGCCAGAGAATTCCTGCATGCCGGGAATTTCCAGAGCCCCCCAAAACTCCTGGCTCTTTGGCTTTGGCAGGACAGGGGATGGAAGGTGCAAAAATGTTCTTTTTTGCTCGTTTTAGACCTTTCCTTCTGGTATCAGCTGTTTCCTGTGCCCTGCTCCCCACCAGTGTGGTGGCACATCCCAGTGGGTCCCTTCGTCCCCAATGTTCCCCCATCAAGGTTGGGTTTGGCCATTTTTGGAAAGTTCTGGTTGAGGATTTCTCCTGGCTCCAGTTGGATATTGAGCCCATAAATCCCATTTTTTAGGAGCTGCCACCCCCGTCCCTGGCTGCTGAGGGGGCTGGGGGGCCCTTGGGGGTGCTTGGAGCAGCTGTCCCGAGCAAGGAGAGCCCTAGTAGCCCCATCCATCCATAAAACCTGCAGGACTTGGGATTTTCAGAGCAGCAAAACAGAGGGGTGACCCTTCCTGCTCTTCCTGGTGAATCCATGAACGGATCCAGCCCCACGGCAGGTGCCTGGAACGCTGCCTGCCAGGAGCCAGGACTCTGCTGGCTTTGCCAGGAGCAAATCCCAGGCTGGACTCTGCTCCTGACGTGTGCAGGCACTGCTGATCCAGCAACGGGGAAGGAGGGACAGCCCCGCGCCCTGCCGAGCTCCAGAGCCTTGGCCAAAGCCACCATGCCAGGGGACTCGGTGGCCTGCTGGCCACCCCGGGAGCCAGGCACTGCCTGGGGGGCTCAGATCCACAGGGAAGGCTCTTAGCCCAAGGGTGAGGTGCTTGGAGAGGGGGGTGGGAGCTGGGAGAGCCTCGCTGGGGCTGAGGGGAGGTTGTCACTGTGGAGCTGTGCAGGGGACAGTTCTGCGTGTGCTCCATGGATTGATTTATTTCGGCTGCTTTGTAGGGCGGCACGAGGAGGGCAGAGCTGGCAGCGAGACACGGGGACAGTGGGGGGATGAGGGGCAGCTCTGTCCCCACACCAGGACGCCGCTTGGCCAGCCCAGGACTTGCCTTCCCAAAGCCTTCCCGTCCCCAGGGCCAGGGGGTGACGCTGGGCTTGGGGTGGCTTTAGGATGTGAGTCCATGTTTGGGGTGTCCTCACTGAGTCCCTGCATCCTTTCCTTCCAGAGCCCGCCAAGAGAAAGCGATGGAAAGCCCCGGGAAGGGCAGCCCCGCCGGGAAGATGACTGCCATGGCTCACAGCCTGTAAGTACCCTCCTGCCGCCTCCTGCCTCCTGCTCCTGGCACTTTTCCTCCGGCCACTTTCTCCAGGACTTTGCTCTTTGCTCCCGTCCCACACGCGCCATTGTAACGCCTCCGTTCCCCATGGATGAGGTGGAAAACCCCCGGCAGGGCTTAGGCGGAGCAGGGTCCTGGCGCTGGCAGCTTTGGGAATGTGTGGTCTGGGGTTGCCGGAGGTTTTGGGGATGTCTCCCCATCCCAAATCCACTTTTTCTGGCGAGGGATGCATTGCCTTGGTCTGTCCCAGCCTTCCAGCCCCCTGCAAGGTGAATGATGCTGGGTTTGGGGGGCAGAGCCGAGAAAGCTGCAGTGCTCGCAGAGCATTTGCTGCTCCAAGGAGCATAAGGAAAATGGGTTTGGGTTTGGATCGCTGCATCCTGCCCCCAGCGAGGCTGGGCAGGGTCCTGGCAGCGCCTGGGAGGGGCGGAAACACCCCTGGCATTAAACTGGAGAGTCACCAATTTTACTGGGGCTGGAGCAATGTCCGCTCATGTCTTGGATATCCCGAGAGCTTCTTCATTCCTGGCTGGGGAGTGGGAGATGGAGGGAGGAGGATGCTGCGGGGTGAAAAGGGGTGTTTGGTGCCAATGGGGTGACCCCCAGAGCTCAGCCTTGGGTTTGGTGCTCTCTTGCTGGGAGCAAAGGTGATCACGGAGCCGGACAGATGGAATTCCTTGGGATAGGTTCAAGAGGCTCCAATTGGAGAGATGGGAACGGGGAGGAAAAAGCCTTTTAATTACAGCCCTGCCGGAGGTAGCGGGGCTGAGGGAGCGGGGATGTCACTGGGCAGCCGTGCCATGCCACGGGCAGCTGTGCCATCCCATGCTGTGCCATTCCATGCCGTGCCAAGCTGTGCCACAGCGTGGGCTCGCTGGGGTACAGTCAGCTGAGGCTTGTGTTCCTCCTCCCACGGCGGAGAGGGGCTGTGAGCAGCACCCATGTGCTGCACGGCTGCTCCCGAGCCCCTTCCCCTGCCCCGTGCCTGTGCCCACCCCGGTGCCTCCACTCCCGGCTCTCTCTCCTCCCGGGAAACCCTTTCTCCCGGGAAGGAGGCCCGTGCGAGCTCCGCAGCCGGAGCGTTCTGCCTTGCGAGTGACAATCGTGCTTTTGTTTTGCCTGGCTGCGAGAGGGGCAGGCGGGAATTTGGCTGCCCAGAAAGCTGCCGGGAACCCTTTCTGCCACAATTAAGCACCTGCTACAAGAGAGCAAATAAGCCAAATCATGCGGCTGGCAAACAAGCTTTACGTGTTCTTTCCCCGTGACCCACTCCAAGAAGCAGAAAGCTCCAGGCTCTGCCGCTCGGCTGCTCGCAGCTCCCGAGGCAGGGATTCGACAGCTCCGCCGCCGGCTCCCGGTCCCGGTGCGAGCACCGAGGCAGCGCCGGGAGCCGCCTCTTGCCAGGCTCAAAAGCCAAAAGGGCTTTCCCCTCCCCAAATTAGCGGCTCCATCTCCTTCTGCTATGGAGAGACAGATCCCCGTGCTGCGAGTTCGGTGAGGCGGGGGGCGACGGCCGGGCCGGGGGGGCTGTGCCGGGGCGAGGCCAGCGCTGGGCTTTGACGCCGTTTGCTGCGGTGCCGCATCAGTGTCAGCCTCGGCACGGGCTGCTCCAAGCGGGAAGGGATCAGGCCATGCAGGGGGCCGAGCTTAGCGCGGCTCAGCGGCGGCGATGGGGAGGGAGGGCGGCTGAAAGCCTCGGGGAGGGATGGCGAGGATCAATCACATGATGCGGATGTACGGGGTCAGAGCAGCGGGGCCGGCGCTGCCCGGCGCCTTCCCGGCAGCCGCGCTGCAAAGATGACTCGGAGTTTTTTACGCCCTGAGGGTTCAGATTTCGGGGGGCTGCCTTGGGGGTGAGGAGGGGGATGCGATAAGCCCTGTAGAGAACGATAACAAGGCAGGACAGCGGCGTGTGGCCTGCGCTTGGAGGGCGCGGGGGGATGGAGCAGCTTCGCTTCCTTCCTGCCCCCCCCCCCCCCAACCATCCGGGAGAAGCCCTGCGAGGGTTTGGGGGTGTTCGGGGGGGGGGGGGGGGGGAAAGTGGGGACTGTGAGGGGTCTCCTCCACCAGCAGCACCACACATGGCCCAGCTGGGAGCTGGCACCTCCCTGAAATTTGGGGAGAGGGAAAGGTGCTCAGAGGGACGCAGGAGAGGGTGCACCCCTTCCCTGGATCAGGACTGGGGGACACGGAGGGGTCGGATGCAGAGGAAGGGTGGAGGTGAGGTGTAGGGGGCGATGAGGGTGTCACCTTGCCCCCATGGGTGTCACAGATGATGCAGGGCAGGGTGGGGGTCTCATGCAGAGGGGGGATAGGGACCCATGCAGTGTGGGACTGGGGGCCAGGACGGAGACCCCTACGAGGGACGGCCAGGGGTAGGATGGGGGTCCCAAGGCAGAATTTGGGGCACAGCAGAGCCGCCTGAGAAGGAGGTTTAGCGGCAGGATGGGGTCGCATGGAAAGCAGGATCGGGGGGGGGGCATAGCGGAATCACCTGCAAGGGAGAATTAGGGGCAGGATGGGGTTCCCAAGGCAGACTGGGGGGGGACCTGACAGAGCCTCCAGCGACGGAGGGTTAGGGGCAGGATGGGGGTCCCACGGCAGGACTGGGGGGGGCACAGCAGAGCCTCCTGCAAGGGACACGATGAGGGTCCCCGTGCGCGGCAGGATGCGCCCGTACCCCCCCGGGTGCCCCCCCCCGAGTCCCTCTCAGCCAATGCGCGGCAGCGGGGGGGGCTCGGGGGCGGGGCTCGGCCGGGGCCGCTTGTTTTTTGTGAATGAAAGGCGGGGCGGCCGCGACTGCAGCGCGCAGGGCAGCGCGCACCGCTCGGCGCAGCGCGCAGGGAGGGCCGCGATCCGCGCAGGGCTCCGCGCAGCGCAGCGGGCCGCGGATGCGGAGATCGGGGCGGCCGAGGTGCCGCCATGGGCCCCCGCGGCCCCGGCCCTGAGCCGCGCAGCGCGGCGCCCAGCCGTGCCCAGCCGAGCCGCGCAAGCTGCGCCGTGGCCATGTCCGGAGGGGCGAGCCCGGCCCCGGCCCCTGGGAGCCGCCGCTTCGTCTGTGTTGGTGTAAGTACCGGGGCACCCCCCCCGCGCTTCCGCCCCGCGTCCCGCTCCGCCTCCGCGCATCCTGCCCCCGCCGCCCGGCCCGGCCCGGCTGCCGGGCAGAGCACAAGCGAGGGCCCGGCCCCTTCGCCGTGCCCCACAGCCCCGATCCGGGTGGCCCGAGCCGCCCCGAGCCCCCTTGCAATGCCCCACGCCGGCTCCCGATGCTCTCCAGCCCCTCTCCCGTGCCCCGCACCCCCTCCCGGTGCTTCCCGTCCGCCTCGCAGTGCCCCGCACCCCCGATTCAGGTGCTCCGAGCACCCCCAAGCTCCTTGCGATGCCCCGCAGCCCCGATCGGGTGCTCCGAGCTCTCCTGAGACTGCTCGCGATGCCCCACACCCCCGGCCTAGGTGCTCCCTGGTCTCCTTGCCATGTCCCGCACCCCCGATCTGGGTGCTCCGAGCACCCCCAACCTCCTCGTGATGCCCCGCACGCCTGGCCTGGCTCCTCCCCAACCTCCTTGCGGTGCCCTGCACCCTGTCCCGGTGCTGCCCGTCTCCCTTGCAATGCCCCACACCCCCGATTCGGGTGCTCGGAACACCCCTGAGACCCCTTGCAATGCCCGCACCCCCTCCGGATCCTCCCCAGCTCCTTTGCGATGTCCCGCACCCGCTCCCGGTGCTCCCCGACCCCTTTGCGATGCCCCCCACCCCCGATCCGGATGCTCCGAGCACCCCCGAGACCCCTTGCAATTCCCCGCACCCCCGATCCGGCTGCTCCCTGCTCCCTCCCCAAACTCCCGCACCCTCTCCCGGTGCTCCCTGACCCCTTTGCGATGCCCCCCACCCCCGATCCGGGTGCTCCCCGCTCCCGGTCTCCCAAAATTGCTCCTTCCAGGCCCCCCGCCCGCCGCATCCCCCGGCCCCGGCCGTGCTACAGCCCCGCTCGGGGCCCCGTTTCTCCCGCACCGCCTCCCGCCGCGGCCTCCACAGCCCCGGTGCCTCCGTGGGGCCGCCCGGGCCCCGTTCCTCCCGCACCCCGCGGCCGCCACAAGCGCCCCGTTATTTTTGTGCATCGCCGCCGTTTCGCGACGGTTTCGCCCCGGTTTGGGGGTTCTCCTCCCCTGGCGAGGTGCGGGATGGAGGATTTGGAGCCTGGGAGTTGCTAAGCGACGGCTCCCGGGGTGATGGTGCAGTTGCCTTGGCAACCGCGGGCTGGGAGCTTGGAAGGAGCAATTTTGGGGTTCTCCTTGGGGGGGGTGTGGGTGTGAATTGGGTGCCCCTGGTTTGGGTGAGGGGCTGCGGGCAGGGAGAGCAGGGCTGGGGGGCTGCTGGCTGGAGCAGCCCTGCTCCCTCTGGGAAGAGCTTTTCCTTAGGGGGGAACTCCAATTTCTCGGCATCTTGGGTTATTTTTGCTCTCCGGTGGGGTTTGGAGCTGTTTCCTGGAGAGAAGTGATGGTGGGGAAGGTGGGGAAGGTGGGGAGGGGGTTTGAAAAGGTTCAGCCCCTCCTGGGGTTGGTCTCGTGGGTGAGGGGCTGTGACTCCCCCCTCTGTGGGGCCAACAGAGCCCCCCTATGAGGTTCTGCTTTATCGAGAACCCCCTTTTTGTCCCCACTGCTGTCCCCCTCTTCCTCTCCTCACGGCCGGCGCTGATCCCATAAGGATTTAGCCCTTAATTCCCATGAGGACTTTCTGAGCAGGCTGGGCTGGGGGTGGGCTGAGCTCCCCAGGAGGGACAAACATCCCAAGTACCAGCTGCCGTTGCCATTCCCTGTGCCTTCCCCCTCCATCCCAACGAGCTCGGCTGACTCGGGAGCACAGCTGGGCCTAAAAATAACCACAGCAACGCTCCCTGAGCACTCACACCCCTCCACGCCGGAGATCTCCTGGATCTCCTGGTCCTATGGAGCCCAGCTGATCCCTGGGAGGAGCAAGAGTCCGGGGATGGCAGCAGATGGGGATGCCTGAGGTGGAAATGGATTTTGAGGGGTTATCAGGGAAGGAGCCCACCTGCCCTGCCTCCTTTTCGCCGAGGAGGCTGCTGCTCCTGGTTTTCAATGCCCTTTGGGATGAATTCCCTGCATCCCAAAGGATGGAGGGGGCGTGGAATGCGGCGACAGCTACTCGGAGAAGTTCTGCCTTGGGACCAGCCCGATGTGGAAACGCTGGCAGCCGGAGCAACCTGGGTTTGTGCCACCTGCCTTCGCCTCCAGCTGCCCACGGGGCTCGTGGCTCGGTCGTGCCCTGTGGGTCCAGGTGTGCCCAGGGAGCCTGCGCACGGAGGGAGGTGCTAACATTGGGAAGTCCTTGCCAGGCTGCCGGTTTGGGGAGCTGTGGTCCCACGTGCAGGGCTCGGTTGCCATCGTTACCGGGTATTTTCGCTCACTGCGCTGGTGGTTTATTATAGCAGCTCGGGAGGCTGCTGCCAGGAGGGAGCGACAAGGGGGAAGAGATCCGTGGCCTTGGGAAGTTTGGAGAAATTGGGATGTGGGGGTTTTTTTGTCCTTTTTGCTATCCCTCAATCCCCTCAGTGCTTTTCCCCCTGGAAACCACACAAACCCTTGGGTTTGTGCTGTGATGAGTTAATTCTGGCTGCTTTAGGCTCTGGCTTTGAGCAGGGAGTGGGTGACACACCTGGGCACACCTGACGAGCAGCACCCACTGCACTGACGTCT
This sequence comes from Corvus hawaiiensis, assembly GCF_020740725.1. Classification (NCBI taxonomy): domain Eukaryota; kingdom Metazoa; phylum Chordata; class Aves; order Passeriformes; family Corvidae; genus Corvus; species Corvus hawaiiensis. The sequence goes on along the minus strand of NC_063239.1, from coordinate 1,791,045 downwards.
CTCTCTCGAGAGTGCTGGGGTCACACCTGCTCCTGGGAGCTCTCCCAATCCCGATGGCTGCTGAGCCTCTGGGAAACCTCAGGAGTTTCTTCTTGCTGCTCTTAGCTGGGAGCAAACATCCCCTCGGGAACACAGGGTGGGAAAAGGGGGACAGGTCGGTGTCCCCCACCAGGCAGTGGAGCCTGGCAGTGCCCGCGTGTGCGCTCGGTCAGGCGGCTCTGGAAGATTCTCTTGCGAAAGCTGGAGAAGGAGAAAAGGAAGAGGAGGAAGGGAGAGGAAAAAAAAAAAAAAAAAAAGCCTCATCTCACATGAACAAGCATGAGCCGGAGAGCCGGGAGGGAGGAGGGCGCAATCCAACGCAGGCCATGTGTCTGACGCGGCACAGCAGCCACGCTGCCACCAGAACATGAAATTTTAAAGGGGACTGGCAGGGACAGCGAGCTGGGAAGGGCTGGGCAGCTGCTGCAGAGCTTCCCCGGGCTGCCAGCGAGTGTCAGCATCCTCCTGCTTTGTCCCCCTCTGGGTGCCCTGGAGACACCCCCCGGCTGGTCCTGGCTGTGTTTGACCCCTCGTTCCCCGCTCCCGCAGGTCCCAATTAATGGATTCTGACATGGATTATGAGAGGCCAAACGTAGAAACCATCAAGTGCGTCGTGGTCGGGGACAACGCGGTGGGCAAGACCCGGCTCATCTGTGCCCGCGCCTGCAACGCCACCTTGACCCAGTACCAGCTCCTCGCCACCCACGTGCCCACGGTGTGGGCCATCGACCAGTACCGCGTCTGCCAGGAGGTGAGGGCTGCCAGGGGTGCTGGGGGGGCTCACGGATACCCCGTGGGAATCCTGAGGAGGTGGAGCCGCGCTCTCCCTGCATGGGGGTTGTGATTTACTCCCCACGGCGGGGACAGCCCTGTTGTTGTTGTAAGGCTCAGGGACTCAGGAGTGGGGTGGTTTTCTGTTCCCGCAGGTGCTGGAGCGCTCCCGGGATGTGGTAGACGATGTCAGCGTGTCCTTGCGCCTCTGGGACACCTTTGGTGACCACCACAAGGACAGGCGCTTTGCTTACGGCAGGTAGGGAGAGGCAGAGCCTGGCGTTAGTCCTCCTCCGGGCAAGGAGGGAGTCCTCAAACTGGACCTTGTCCTTGACCCAAACTGGACCTTGACCCCTTGTCCCCCTCGCAGGTCCGACGTTGTGGTTTTGTGCTTCTCCATCGCCAACCCCAACTCCCTGCACCATGTGAAGACCATGTGGTACCCGGAGATCAAACACTTCTGTCCCCGCGCCCCCGTCATCCTGGTGGGCTGCCAGCTCGACCTGCGCTACGCCGACCTGGAGGCCGTCAACCGGGCACGGCGACCCTTGGCCAGGTGGGACCCTGGTGCCCTGGAGATGTCCCTGGCTGCCCTCCTTATCTCCAGAGGTCTCTTCGTTAATTATCTCCCGTCTCTTTCAGGCCAATCAAACCTAACGAGATCCTTCCCCCGGAGAAGGGCAGGGAGGTCGCCAAGGAGCTGGGGATCCCTTATTACGAGACGAGCGTGGTGGCCCAGTTTGGCGTCAAGGACGTCTTTGACAACGCCATCCGTGCCGCCCTCATCTCCCGCCGCCACCTGCAGTTCTGGAAGTCCCACCTGCGCAACGTGCAGCGGCCCCTGCTCCAAGCCCCGTTCCTGCCCCCCAAGCCCCCTCCTCCCATCATCATTGTCCCGGACCCCCCTTCCAACAACGAGGAGCGTCCAGCCCACCTCCTGGAGGACCCCCTGTGCGCGGACGTCATCCTGGTGCTGCAAGAGAAGATCAAAATCTACGCACACAAGATCTACCTCTCCACCTCCTCCTCCAAGTTTTACGACCTGTTCCTCATGGACCTGAGCGAGGAGGACCAGCAGAGCACCGCAGGGCACGGCTTCGGGGTGGCCGTCACCGCGGCCGCCGAGCGGATGCTGCACCAGGAGGAGAGGCACCACGGGCGGGATTTCCTCCTGCGGGCCGCCAGCTTCGACATCTGTGAGAGCGCCGAGGAGGCCGGACCCGGCCAGCGCAAACCGTGCCTTAGAGCCTCCACCAGTGACGGGATCCTGCGGGGCAACCACTACGAGAACGGCGAGCGCGGGCTGCGGCGGGGCCGGAACCTCTCCTCGTGGAGCCGGGCCTTCACCAGCATCCAGGAGGAGATGGCCGAGGACCCGCTGACCTACAAGTCCAAGCTGATGGTGGTGGTGAAGATGGACGCGTCCATCCAGCCGGGTCCTTTCCGGGCCGTGCTGAAGTACCTGTACACGGGCGAGCTGGACGAGAACGAGCGGGACCTCATGCACATCGCTCACATTGCTGAGCTGCTGGAGGTGTTCGACCTGCGCATGATGGTGGCCAACATCCTCAACAACGAGGCGTTCATGAACCAGGAGATCACCAAAGCCTTCCATGTCCGGAGGACCAACCGGGTGAAGGAATGCCTGGCCAAGGGGACTTTCTCGGGTACAGCAGCAGCCTGGTCCTTGTGGGGGGCTCACAGGGTGGATGGGGGCTCGGAGCTCCTGGCTTTGCTCCGTGGGTGAGGGGGTGGCTGTGCCTGCCCCGGGGTTTTGGTCACACTTTGCTGTTTAGGGATTTTTATTGCTTGTTTTCCTCCAAGAAAGTCAGTGTGAAGCCCTTCCCCGGGGTTTCCTGCTTCCCAGCTGGCCCAGCAGCTCTGTTTATTTACGGAAGAGCTGCAAAGGCGACTTCCTTCTCTCCCAGCCTAGATTTTCACGGGGTCATCCTGATTTATGAGGAGCAAGCGCCCTTAGTAGGATTTCCCCAGCTTTCCAGCAAGCACCACGAGCCACCAGTACGAGGTGACATCCCAGGGGGACGTGAATGTCCCGGCCTCCCTCTGGCTGGATTTGTGTCATGGAGATGGATCCTAACACGGTCAGGCTGTCCCTGTGAGGGACAGATGTGTGCTGGCCCTCGGCACACCCCGAGAGAGAGATCCTCAACCGCCTTCCCAGCTCTCCAAGGACTCGAGTTTGGGTGTGACATTTGCTTCCCAGGCTTTCCCCTCGCTGGCAAATGTGTTGTGGAGTGACCTGGGAAAACCCCTTGGAACAGGCAGAGCACTGCTGAGGCTCTTTCCTCTGAGCTGTCAGGGAATGCTGGATAAAAATGAGATATTTTAGGGAAAAATACAGGATATCCCAAGCTCCATCCCCTTCCCTCTGCTGTCCCCGGGGTGAGGTGTTCTGTGGCAGGCGGTGGCTGAGCCCCAGGTGACAGGGCCGGTCCCAGCACCCCTCTGCTTGTCCCCAGATGTCACCTTCGTGCTGGATGATGGTGCTATCAGTGCCCACAAGCCCCTGCTCATCTCCAGCTGCGACTGGATGGCCGCTATGTTCGGCGGCCCCTTCGTGGAGAGCTCCACCAACGAGGTGAGGAGAGGTCCCTGGGAGGGTGGGACAGGCGTGGGGATGGCCAGGAGGTGACAACGTGTGTGTCTGGCAGGTGGCACTTCCTCACACCAGCAAGAGCTGCATGCGGGCGGTGCTGGAGTACCTGTACACGGGGCAGTTCAGCTCCAGCCCCGACCTGGACGACATGAAGCTCATCATCCTCGCCAACCGCCTCTGCCTGCCGCACCTGGTGGCTCTCACAGGTCAGTCCCGGGGGCTGCAGCACGGCAGGGGGACTGTCACCCCCTCCCAGCTGCCCCCTGAGCCCCGTGTGTCCCCCTGTACAGAGCAGTACACGGTCACCGGCCTGATGGAGGCGGCGCAGATGATGGTGGACATCGATGGGGACGTGCTCGTGTTCCTGGAGCTGGCTCAGGTAGGACAGGAGCCCGTGCTGGCAGGGCTGGGGGTGACACACAGAGGGTTCAGCAGGGCTGGGGGTGACACACAGAGGGTTCAGCAGGGCTGGGGGTGACACACAGAGGGTCCAGCAGGGCTGGGGGTGCTCAGTGTGACACACAGAGGGGTCTGGCAGGGCTGGGGGTGCGCAGGGTGACACACAGAGGGCTCAGCAGGGCTGGGGGTGACACACAGAGGGTTCAGCAGGGCTGGGGGTGCTCAGGGTGACACACAGAGGGTCCAGCAGGGCTGGGGGTGCTCAGGGTGACACACAGAGGGTTCAGCAGGGCTGGGGGTGCTCAGGGTGACACACAGAGGGGTCTGGCAGGGCTGGGGGTGCTCAGGGTGACACACAGAGGGTTCAGCAGGGCTGGGGGTGCTCAGGGTGACACACAGAGGGGTCTGGCAGGGCTGGGGGTGCTCAGGGTGACACACAGAGGGGTCTGGCAGCTCCAGGAGCTGGACAACCTGGTCTGGCCTTGGATGTCCCTGGAGAAATGAGGTGGATCCCTGGTGCTGGCCCATTCCTGGTGGCCCTGACCACTGTCCCCTCTCTCCCAGTTCCACTGCGCCTACCAGCTCGCCGACTGGTGCCTGCACCACATCTGCACCAACTACAACAACGTCTGCCGCAAGTTCCCGCGGGACATGAAGGCCATGTCAGGAGGTGAGTGGCAGCCGGGGTGAGGGGACAGGGGGGTCCCGGCGGTCCTGGCACTGCCCTCACCTCCCCCGTGTGCCCACAGAAAACCAGGAGTACTTCGAGAAGCACCGCTGGCCGCCGGTGTGGTACCTGAAGGAGGAGGATCACTACCAGCGGGCGAAGAAGGAGCGGGAGAAGGAAGACTACCTCCACCTCAAACGGCAGCCCAAGAGGCGGTGGCTCTTCTGGAACGCCTCCTCCTCCCCTTCTTCCTCTCCTTCATCGTCGGCAGCCACAGCCTCCTCTTCCTCCTCCTCCTCCTCCTCCTCCTCGGCTGTGGTTTGAAAGCCCGTCCTTGCCCTGGCTCCAGCGTCCCTGGGAGGAGACGGGGAGGAGGAGGAGGAGGAGGAGGAGGAGGAGGAGGAAGGGGGGGATGCCCTGCCCCAGCGCCAGGCGAGGAGCGGCACAAGCCCCGGAGCAGACGCGGCACCGCAGGGGCGGTCCCTGGGGAGGGGCTCGGGGCCAGCCCCCGGCGCTCCTGGAGCGCTGCTCTCCCCGCGGCAGAGCCCGAGCAGCAGGAGGAACTCACGTTTACAGGAGCACGAGGGCTGTGTTGTGGTTTCATTTTGGAATTTTTGTTGGAAAATTTGTCTTTTTTTTTGGAACATCAGCAGCATGAGGAAGAAGGAGGAGAAGGAGAAGAAGATGAAGAAGCACATCCCGCTTCCACTTTGATTTGGAACCAGAAGCTCTGCGATGTGGTTTGGGTGTCTGATGGCATCTCGCCACCCGGAGCCACCGTGGGGGTCCTGCCACCCCCCTCGACTCACAGCAGGGTCAGGCACAGGGCAGGGGACCCCAGTCCCCAAATGCCCCCAGGCACTGCAGCATCTCCCCTACAAGAGGGGTCTGTCCTAATTCAGGGCACGGAGGGGACCGGAGTCCTCTCCTGCCTGTTCTTAACTCTTCAGTTTTGTTTAGACAGAAAATTTAAAGCAAAAAACCCTGACCCAATCCCAATCCCAATCCCATTCCCTCAACCTGCCACAGCAGAAACCAACCCCGAGCCCTCCGCTTGGGATTTTAGCCTGGAAGGCTCCATTGTAATAAATGGTGTTTTAAAAGCCCGGCGTGGTCCCTGTGTGTGTGGGGGGAGCAGCTGGACACGGCACATCCTTGTGCCAGGCTTGGGGTGATGCCATCACCCCCTGCCAGCGCTCCTGGGACGGGCAGGGACAGCGAGGCCTTGCAGGACCCAAACCCCTGGTACAACACGAGGTGGCTTTTCCATCGGACTGACTCTGCATGTCCCACCTGTGTCCCTGCAGGGCTGCCAGGCAGGGCAGGAGGCACCCAAACCTCCCCAGCCCTCCCCAGCTGCGATGGGGAAAACTCCTCAGAGCCCATCCCTGGCAGAGGCTGCTGCTGGAGGAGCACCTGGGGATGCCCCCGGTGTCCCACTCCAAACTGCTCCTCTTCCCAGCTGGCCCCGTGGAGCGCCTTGGAGCCTCTCATTCCGCACGCCCGCCCTCAGCCACGGATGCAGGAGCGAGGTGGCAGCTCCAGCGAGCTCACCCTCGGTGTCCTCACCCTCGGTGTCCTCACCCTCGGTGTTCTCCCCCTTGGCAGCCCCAGCGAGCAGGTAGGACCACGGCTTTCTTTCCCTTTCCAACGATCCGGGCACTCACCGCTGCTTCCGAGTCCTGTTCGCCCTCCCCGGGCCAGGACCCGAGCCTGGCACTGAGCCCTGCATGTGCCTGGCTCTGTGGGAGCTCCTGCCCGGCTTTGCACGCTCGGGGGGCACGGGGGAACCCCCGGGAGAGGCCCCCGGGCACGAATCCTCCGGGCAGGTCAGCGCCAGCTCCTGCTTTTCAGCCCGGCCCCGCGCTCTGATAAATCCCCTCCGCAGTGCAAGGGCTGGGGAGCAGCTCCAGGGGCTTTTTTGGGGGGTGAGCAGAGCCCTTTTCTCACTGAGCACTGCATGGATTTGCACCACAGCTACTGCAGCACACAGAGCCCTGGCCGGGTGGGCCGGAGCCCCCCAGAGCAGCTCCGGGTCAGCGCTGCTGCTCCCACCCCCGGCACGAGGGACAGAGGGACAGAGGGACACAGGGACAGGTGTCACCTCCTGCTATGGCAGGGGACAAAGCACGGGACTCTGGTGTGGGGTAAATAAAGGCCAGGGTGGCTGCTGAGGGCTTTCCCTGGCAGAAGGGACCCTTGGGGACTGGTGGGGACCATTCCTGGTGGGATTCCGGGGTGGCTGAGCATTGATTCCATGGGCTGAGTCCTCAGTGCCACATGGAGCACCTGGTGTCCACTGGGACCCTGGACCTTGGTGTCCTCTGGGACCCTCACCAGAGTTGGGGGGGGGGGGGGAGAATAAAAAAAAAAATCAAACCAGGAGGATTTTTTTGGTTTTGTTTTTTTTTAAAAGTTAACTTCTTCCTTCATAAACAGAGAAATGTAAAAAAACTGGAAATAGCAAACTGGCTGGGCCAGAGCTCTGTACAAAACCACACAACCATGCATAACAAAAAACCGATATTTTTATATAACTTTTAAGTTAATATATGTAATGTTTACGGTTGCTAAATAAATAAGTACAAAACTGCTTGTGGGTGTGGGATTTTTGAAGCGTTGGAGGGCAGCAGGAGGGGTGCTGGGCACCCTCCCACCACACTGGGGAAGGTCCTGGTGGGCTGGGGTGGCAGCTCAAGTAATTTTTCCATTTGTAATGTCCCTGAGCTCTGGGTGAGAAGTGTTTTGAGAAGCTGCCCACGGGGCTGGGATGGGCAGCAGGTACCCACGGTCACGCTCGGACCTCAGTGCATTCACCCCTCCACGCTGCCTGGGGACACAGGGACAGCACGGCCACGGAACCAACCCGAACTAACCCGGGAGCAGCAGGGCCACGAGGGGATTTTTCCCCTCTCCTTAGCTCTGGTGAGACCCCACCTGCAGCTCTGGAGCTTCCAACATCACAAGGATGCGGAGGTGTTGGAGCAAAGCCAGAGGAGGCCACGGAGATGCTCCAAGGGCTGGAGCCCCTCTGCTCTGGAGCCAGGCTGGGAGAGCTGGGATTGTCCAGCTTGGAGAAGAGAAGGCTCTGGGAGACCTTCAAGCCCTTTCCAGTGCCTAAAGGAGCTCCAGAAGAGCTGGAGAGGGACTCTGGACAAGGGCCTGGAGTGCCAGGACACGGGAATGGCTTCAAACGGAATGAGGGTCACATTAGATTAGATATTTGGAAGAATGATTTCACAACGAAATTGTTGTGGGTGGGTAAACACTGGCAGAGAGGCTGCCCAGATAAGCTGCCCCATCCCAGGAAACATTCAAGGTCAGGCTGGACGGGGCTTGGAGCAACCTGGTGGAGTGGAAGACATCCCTGCTCCTGGCAGGGGCTGGGCTGGACCGTCCCTGCACTGTCCCTTTCCTCAGGCAACCCCAGTGATCATAGTGCAAGTCAATCGTTCCCACTCTCCCCTTCAAGTCCAGTTTCAAACTGGTTCCTAAGAGCAATCAGAACCACGTAAAACACAGCTTAGTCCACAGAAAGTAACTCGAGGCCCCAGCTGAGCTTGCAGAACCACCAAGCATGCAGAATGAAGCTTACTCAGAGACGTTCTAGAAGCAGAAGCCATTTCATAATGCCAGGAATCCTTTGAGGAACGAGGACAATCCAGTTTAAAAAGCGCAGGGATTGCCTCAAACCCTGCCGAAGTCCTTCTCTGCGCTGATCCCGAGGATATCCGGGTAGTACCGGCGCTTCCGAGCGAGGTGGTCCCAGGAGCAGCTTGAAATGATTTGAGACTTTTCGCTCTGACCCAGTGAAATCCAGAAACCAGCTTGGATGTCACCAAGGAAGCACCAACGTCGAACCTGTAACTCCAGCAGAGGGGGGACCCCGAGGCTCGTACTTGGTGTAGGGATCAGCTCCTCCTGGCTCAGCTGAACTCTGTGATGGCTTCAGAAGGAGAGGAGCCACAGCAGAGCTATGAGCAGATAAAATTCAAGTGTTCTGGGAGGTATTTCATGGATTTAGCTCAAAGGAGGGAGGCGCAGGTTCCGCCCCGCTCCCTTCAGCTCGTTTCGTACTGAAAGGTCCCATTGTTGACCAGCGTGGAGGAGATGTCCTCTGCCACCCCACCCAGGTGCAGCTGGTCCAGGGTCTCCAGCAGCGTGTTCACGGAGGCCTTGGTGCCTTCCCTATTCTGCCACTTGTAGAGCATCTGGTAGAAGGCGTCCTCCGTCCTGTCCAGGACGATGTCGTTCTCCTCCAGGTGCAGGTTGCGGCCAAATCTCCTCCAGTTGTCCATGGGGATCTTTTTGGCAAAGATGTAAAAGGAGAGCCGCAGCACTGCAGGGGAAGGGGACAGCTCAGAAGGGGCCGAGCCGGGGCAGGAATCTCAGCCCCACACACATCCCTTGGGCCCCAGCACTTACCGCGTTTGGGGTCAGTCTCTGGCGCTGGAACCAGCTTCCTCTTGGGTCTCTCACTCCCACTCTGCGGCACCTGGAATGACAGTGTCACTCCTGGAATGATGATGTCACTCCTGGAATGACGATGTCACTCCCGGAATGGCGGTCTCACTCCCGGAATGGCGGTCTCACTCCCGGAATGGCGATGTCCTGCAGCACCCACCAAGCCCCAGCACCAGTGTGTGATCTGTGGGGATTGGAGACCCTCTCCCTCTCTCCTGGGGCTGTTGGGGCAGGACACCACCACCCCCCCACCCCCAGGACATCCGTGTTTCCTGGCTCTGGGACGGCAGCAGGCCCCGAGATGGGGGACACACGAGCTGCGTTTGCTCAGCATCAGCGTTAAACCCTCCGAGGGCTCTGGCACTCGACTGCAACGAGCTGATTTCACCACCCTCATCCCACCAAGAGACCCTTCACCACCTCCCTGAGTGGTCCAGCCCTGGAAGCCCCCCAGGCTGATCAGATCGTGGCCGAGCACGAAGGGGCAGAGGGTGCCATTCACGTACCAAGGGCTCTGCCACCGGGTGCTGCTGCTGGCTCTGCAAGCGCTCGTTGATGGAATTGTCCTCTGTCCCTGTGTACCACGGCAGCTTCCGGAACATGGAGGTCTGTGCCAGGGGAGAAGCACAAACCGTGGTGGGTGACCCAGGGAAGGCAGGACCCTGGGATCCAAGGGCATGGATCACCTGCTCATCCTGAGCTTGAAGCCCTCCCCTACCCTGGGATCTCCACTGGAGACCCTGCATGTGCCAGCACTGCCGCCAGGGAAGGGTTAATGGCACTGAGGAGGGGGCTGGAAGCACCCAGGGCACTCCCAGAGAGCCTCCTCTGCTTGGCCCAGCTCTCTCACAACCCTAAAGGGAGAAGCCTCGTCCCCTGCTCCTCCAGCCTTCCTAGGAATTCCTGGATGAGCCTCATCCCCTGCTCCTCCAGCCTTCCCAGGAGCTGTGAATGAGCCTCATCCCCTGCTCCTCCAGCCTTCCCAGGAGCTGTGAATGAGCCTCATCCCCTGCTCCTCCAGCCTTCCCAGGAGCTGTGAATGAACCTCATCCCCTGCTCCTCCAGCCTTCCCAGAAACAGCTGGAAGAGACCCATCCCCTGCTCCTCCAACCTTCCCAGGAGCTGTGAATGAGCCTCATCCCCTGCTCCTCCAGCTCTCCCAGGAGCTGCTGGAAGGGACTCATCCCCTGCTCCTCCAGCCTTCCCAGGAGCTGTGAATGGCCTCATCCTCTGCTCCTCCAGCCTTCCCAGAAACAGCTGGAAGAGACTCATTCCCTGCTCCTCCAGCCTTCCTAGGAATTCCTGGATGAACCTCATCCCCTGCTCCTCCAGCCCTCCCAGGAGCTGCTGGCCACATGGGGAGCAGAGGGCAAGGGGGACCTCACCCCATCCCACAGGCAGAGCCATCCCCCGCTGCCACCCCGGGAACTCACCACCATTTCGTAGGGCCTCCTGCTCGAGCGTCTCCCATCCCCTGGAAGATGGAAACAGGGCTGTGATCCCTCTTCCTCCAGGCAGGGCCCTCTTCCCACCCAGCCCACACCGGTGCAGAGCCCCCGGCCCAGGCGGGTGCTCCGGGGGTCCCCTGCACCCACCTGGGGAGCGGCAGCAGCACCACCAGAAGCAGATTGCAGCCAGAAGAAGGATCGCGACCGCGACCGCGACTGGGATGGTCCAGGAGTCTAAAGCAGATAAAACAGGGGTGTGGGCAGCTTGCTCCGGGTTTCCCCTCAGCAGCAGCTGCCACCCCCACCCCTCAGCCCATCTGGCCTCCCCCAGCATTCCCCCACTCACGGGTGGAGCCGGTGTCCGTGGCAGGACCGCACTGGAGGTCACTGTAGGGTGTGCAGGGTTTCAGCACCACTTGACCCTCGGGACACCTGGGAGAGGGGGAGACAGGGCGGGCTCAGCAGCTGCAGCTCTGATGCCATTTTGGTTTTTGTTTTTTTTTCCTTATATATTCCCTGTGTTCTTTACACGTGTGTTTGTGGATCATTGTATCAGTGGCCAGTTTTCCCAGGAATTTTCCATGGCCTTTCCCTAAGCAAAAAGACAAAAGGAATTCCAGAGCTCTGAGCCCCGCAGAGCACAAGGTTTTTATCCTATCCTGGTTCTTCCTGGCTACCAAGGTTGAGAACAACTCTTGGGGATACATTTCATGGAGAAAGTACAGCCAATGCTGGGGGGGGGCTCCAGAGAAGGCGCTTGACCTGAGGGGAAATTGCACCACCACCCGTCCTCCTAATTGGTGCTTTTTTATCAATTACACTAATTTCCTAAAACCTATAAAAACTGTATTCGCCCCATGTGAGCAGACTTTTGTGGAGCTCCTCCATAACTGCCCCTGGAGGCCTCCAAATAAAGACCCATTTTTATAATATCTCCTCACTAAAATCACCCAGAGGTTCATTCCCAGGCTGGCAAAAAGGCAACGCTCCAGCATGGACCCCGTCACATGGGAGCCACCGCGTCACCCGACAGCCACCGTGTCACCCGACGGCCACCGTGTCACCCGGCAGCCACCGTGTCACCCGGCAGCCACCCTGTCACCCCACAGCCACCGCGTCACCCCACAGCTACCCTGTCACCCAACAGCCACCGTGTCACCCCACAGCCACCGCGTCACCCAACAGCCACCGCGTCACCCGATGGCCACCCTGTCACCCCACAGCCACCGCGTCACCCGATGGCCACCACGTCACCCGATGGCCACCATGTCACCCGACGGCCACCGCGTCACCCGACAGCCACCGCGTCCCCCGACAGCCAGTGTGTCACCCGATGGCCACCCTGTCACCCCACAGCCACCACGTCACCTGATGGCCACCATGTCACCCAACAGCCACCATGTCACCCGACAGCCACCGCGTCACCCGACAGCCAGTGTGTCACCCGATGGCCACCATGTCACCCGACAGCCACCGCGTCACCCCACAGCCACCGCGTCACCCCGACCCACCTGGGCTGGCACTTCTGGCACATCTCGCAGGGGTGGTCGGGTGGGCAGAAGGTGCCGTTCCTGCAGGCACACACCGTGTTCCTGATGGGCTGGCAGCCATTCACCTCCACCTGATCTGGGGGACAGAGGGGACACGGCTCCATCCCGGCTCCTCCGCTCCGACCCCAGCTGAGCCGCAGGGCCGGGCAGGAGCAGGTCACTCCCTGCTGTTGAGTTTCAGCCTTTCCTGCCCCACAGCTGCCCGTACCAAGGGAAAAGCAGTGCCTGGATCAAACTCCACCAGCAGCTTCCAGTGCTGCTGGGAGCCTCGTCCTCCTGCTCCTTGCGGAGGTCTCGTGTCCAAGCTTTGCACAACAGATGTAGGAGGTCTGCACAAATTCCAGCCCCAGCCACTCTCTGGGGACACTGCAGGTGACACTGTGCTCTTAGAGAGCTCAGCTGGACCCAGCCTGAGCCATCAGCCCTGGTCCCACCTCCCCCCTTCCAGCTCATACCTTCCCTGCACTTCCTGCAGTCCCGGCACTGCCGGAGGGCGTTTGGATATTCCATGTACTCCCCATCTTCGCAGGGCACACACTTGCCAGAGCTGTTCTGTTCCTTACACTCCTCTGCAACGTAGGTGCCTGAGGAGAAAAGGGCAACTCTGAGCACATGGGGAAGGGGCTGGAGCCCCAGGAGCACCTGAGGGAGCTGGAAAGGGGCTCAGCCTGGAGCAAAGGGGGATCAGGGGGGACCTTGTGGCTCTGCACAAGTCCCTGACAGGAGGGGGCAGCCGAGGGGTCGGGCTCTGCTCGCAGGGAACAGGGACAGGAGGAGAGGGAACAGCCTCAGGCTGGGCCAGGGGAGGCTCAGGGTGGACAGCAGCGGGAATTTCCTCATGGAAAGGGTGGCCAGGCCTTGGAATTGCCCAGGGAGGTTTGGAGTGCCCATCCCTGGGAGTGTCCAAGGAATGATGGAAGTGGCAGTGACAAGGTGGGGATCAGGGCACAGGCTGGATTTGGTGGCCTTGGAGGGCTTTTCCAAGCTGAAGGATTCTGTGATTCCACCACCAGCAAAGCTCAGAGGCAAATGAGGAGCCAACAAAAGGAAAATATTCCCATAATGAGTGCCGAGATCCCTGACAGTGGAGCAGGGGGGAGCTGGAGCTGTGCTGCCCCTCAGGAGGAGCGAGGACACGGAACAGGAGCACAGAGAGGCTGCAGAGGTGGGATCAGCGCTGGGACCACCTCACCTGGAGGGCACTTCTGGCAAGAGAGGCCATTGGCCGCCAGGTAGTAATCGTCCTTCCCTCCCCAGCCTTGATCCAGGAGATCCAAGCTGTCCCTGCTCCTCGGTGTGACAGCACTGGTTCCCAAAGTAGCTGCCTGTTCAAAAATACAGAAAAAACTTGGGTTAAAAACCACCCCAACCCACGGGGCAAGGGGAGAAAGGGAAGGGCGAGAGCTGCTGTGCCCAGTGAAGCGGGAGAGGAGCTCCGGGATGGCTCAGAGTTGCCGGAGCCAGCGGCCAAACCTCCCCTTGACTCAGCCAAAGGCACTTCCTCCAAACCAGGGCCGGTTTTTCCTTGGCAAAGCCTCCGGAGGAGGTTGGGAGGATTGCAGGGGAATTCCAGGTGCCAGGTTATCAGCAGGGCAAAGAGGCGCTGATGACCCCTTTTCCTTCCCCAATTTCTGAGCGCACCAACAGCCCCGAGTGGAAGGGGAGAGTCGGGAAGAGGAACGGGTTTGTGGGAGGAAACCGGCCCCGTGTCAAGGCTGGAAGGTGCCCACAAGAAACCCCTGGGTTGTCGCTCTGGGCTCCCAGGGGACAGCACGGCCTCGTGTTCCTGCGTTTTCCCTCTGATCCTGCCGTGGATCAGGAAGAAAAGGCACATTTCCGCCAGCTCTCCACGCCCTTTTTCTGCTGCCTCAGCTCCTTCCGCCCTGGCCGGGTCACTGCGGGGGGACGATGCCAGCATTTGTCCCCTCAGGCTTTGGGGGAGTTTTGGGCACCTCAGTGTCCCCAGTGGGGACAATGCCATTGGTGTCTGAGCCAGCACAGGGCTGCCCCACGGATATCCATGGATATAAACCGGCCCTACAGCACCTGGCCCATGGATATGAACCTGCCCCACGGATATCCATGGATATGATCCTGCCCCATGGATATCCATGGATATGGACCTGCCCCACAGCACTGCCCCACGGATATCCATGGATATAAACCTGCCCTACAGCACCTGCCCCATGGATATAAACCTGCCCCACGGATATCCATGGATATGATCCTGCCCCATGGATATCCATGGATATGATCCTGCCCCACGGATATCCATGGATATGGACCTGCCCCACAGATATCCATGGATATGATCCTGCCCCACGGATATCCATGGATATGAACCTGCCCCACGGATATCCATGGATATAAACCTGCCCCATGGATATCCATGGATATGATCCTGCCCCACGGATATCCATGGATATGATCCTGCCCCATGGATATCCATGGATATGATCCTGCCCCATGGATATCCATGGATATAAACCTGCCCCACGGATATCCATGGATATGAACCTGCCCCACGGATATCCATGGATATGAACCTGCCCCATGGATATCCATGGATATAAACCTGCCCCATGGATGTCCATGGATATAAACCTGCCCCACGGATATCCATGGATATGATCCTGCCCCACGGATATCCATGGATATGATCCTGCCCCATGGATATCCATGGATATGATCCTGCCCCACGGATATCCATGGATATAAACCTGCCCCATGGATATCCATGGATATGAACCTGCCCCACGGATATCCATGGATATGAACCTGCCCCACGGATATCCATGGATATAAACCTGCCCCATGGATGTCCATGGATATAAACCTGCCCCACGGATATCCATGGATATGATCCTGCCCCACGGATATCCATGGATATGATCCTGCCCCATGGATATCCATGGATATGATCCTGCCCCACGGATATCCATGGATATGAACCTGCCCCACGGATATCCATGGATATAAACCTGCCCCACGGATATCCATGGATATGATCCTGCCCCACGGATATCCATGGATATGAACCTGCCCCACGGATATCCATGGATATGAACCTGCCCCACGGATATCCATGGATATAAACCTGCCCCATGGATGTCCATGGATATAAACCTGCCCCACGGATATCCATGGATATGAACCTGCCCCACGGATATCCATGGATATAAACCTGCCCCATGGATGTCCATGGATATAAACCTGCCCCACGGATATCCATGGATATAAACCTGCCCCATGGATATCCATGGATATAAACCTGCCCCACGGATATAAACCTGCCCTCCAGCACCTGCCCCTCCACCCCGGGTGGCAGGGACTGACATGGGCTGCAGGAGGTACTTCCCCTCCCCCCCCCCCCCCCCCATCCCCTCCCCAACACGGAGGGTAAAATCTGCCTTTTAAAGCAAATATTTCCCCCGTGAGTCAGGAGCTGCCTGGAATGGCTCAAACAATAGAGACGCCGTCCTGTCCCCTGTCCCAGCACCGGTCCCGCCTCCTCTCCGGACACTTCCCGCGCCAGGACAAGGCAAAACTGGCTGCGGCAGGTCGGGGATGGTCACGGGGCTGCAGAGGGTGACGCAGAGCCACAAAGCCACCACTGACACCGGCCAGGCCACGGCGAGGACAAAGCCCACCACAGAGCCCCCGCGCCCCGGCCAGCCCGGGAACGGGGCCAGCTCCGGACTCTGACTTGGAGGGATCAAATCCATGTCCCTCCAACGCCTTCTGGCTCTACATCTCCCAGGTCCTGGCTCTGCTTCTCTTTCCCCAGCTAGGAACGTTTGCAAGTTTGTAAAGTGCTTTTTTTTATCCACTTGAGGAGCTTCAGCCACAAGGGCTTCACCCACTCTGGTCTTGGAAATCCTGGGAGCAAAGGGACAATTTGTCCCACTTCCATGCTGTCCCCAAGGGGAAAAAAATCCATGTTTGTTGCCTGTTGAACTGTGCCACGCTGTGAGGGTGATCACAGCGACAGCACGGCGCTCTCGGCAGTTTGGAAAGGCCCCTCGGCCATGGGATCTCACGGCTCTACAGGGGAGCAGCAACAAGTGCATGATAAAGTTATCAGCCCACAGCACCCACCACTGCTGCCATCCCTGACCAAACCACCGGTTGGAAAATCCAGCCGTGGGTGATGCCTTCGGTTTGAACTTTTACATTTCTCCAATCCTGCGCTGCCTGCTGGGTCACTCTGAGGTTTCCTGTGGCCTCTCAGCTGCTGCTCTCTCGTGCTGGTCACACATAACAAACCCTCGCTAGGTTTGCTCTCCAAGGACACCTCCATTGTCCCAGCCCCCAAAATGTGTGAACTAAAAGCCTCTGAAGAGGAGAGGCAAACTTGGGGTAATTACATCATTAACGGAGGTTAGAATTGGAGAATTAACCCTGATATGCAAATGGGTCAAACTTATAAAAGGCTGAGGAACCCGGAGTCCATCTTGGGTGGAGCCTTTGGCCTGCCCAGGGTGAACCTTTAAAGGCCCCGCAAATCAATCCCTGCTTTTATTTTCTGACTCTCGTCTGGCCTCTGTTTTCAGGAGCCACATCGAGGCATCACAGGCAAGCCACGGTAGAATTCAGGAGTTTTCACCCACAGTAAACAACCCGAGAAAGCCTGGAGGCAGAGGAATTAGAGGCACCACGGGAATCCCTCATCAGCCTCTTCCTTCTGGGGGATCAAGTCTGGAGAAACAGCTCGGGAAAGCATCAAGCTTTGAGCTTTCTCTGCTTCCATCCTCAATTTGTTTTTCTCCCGAGGTGATCCCAAAAGGAGCTGGACCCTGCAGGCGAGGACAGACCCCTCGCTGAGCTCCTGACATGAACATGGATGAAACACCCCGCAGCCCCTGAAGGCAGCACGAGAGAACCAGGGCTAAAAGAGATGCCGGGCAGACACCTGATGTCATCTGCTCCAAGGACATGGGGCTGATGCAGGCGGGGATTTTCCCCTGGAATTCCTGCACGTGGAATTTGAGCTCCAGCAAACTCAGTGATCCAGGGCACTCATCCTCAGAAACCTGTGGCCTGTGTCCAGGTCGTGATGCAAGAGAGAGAGGACACACCGACGCAATATCGTACCATGACACGGTGAATCATCAGCCCGAGCAGCTCCCCTCCCCCTTTATTAAAAAAGGAGGATAAAAAGTAAAATAAACGACGCTGTTACGAGCGTGGCCTTCGGTGATGGGTTTAGTAAGGCTTGACTTTATCAGGCCAGTCTAAATAAACTCCGCTAAAAAATGCAGAGAAGGAATTGGATGAGAAGCTCCCACTAAAAACCTGTTAATGGGCGGTGCTGATGTAATTCCAGCGCTGCGGGAGCAGAGCACGCCGGACTCCGTCAGGGCCATGGGTTTACAGGCCAGCCCCGGGAGAGAAGTCAGGGCAAGATCTCTGGGATAAAACCCAGGGCAGGATCCTCCCGACTTCAAGTGAATACTTCAGGTATTTCCCGACTCTCCAGCATCCAATCCACGGGGAGCTATGATATGCCCAGGCGGAGTTTGCGATCCTCAAACTTTGTGCCACATGTTTGGTCGTCATTCGGGCGAGTTGCATTCCTGCACCGGCCAGCCCCGAGCCGCCCGCATCCCAACCCGATGTGCTAAAACATCCACAGGAGCTGGCAAACTCGGCTTTGGAGCGAAGGGAGTGGAATTCCCCTACCCTGGGAGCCGAGCTCCAGGTCCAGCCTGCAGCCTGTAATCACCGTCCCCGTCCCCGCCGGGCCGTGTGCTCGTGAGATCGCCTTTCCCATCGCTTCCCATTCTCCTTCCAGGCTGCTGCTTCCCCCCGTCCCCGGCCTCAGCCTCACGCCCTCCCTATACCCTGAACCCACCCCCCTGTGCCGGGCCCAGCTGAGCCCCCCTGGTGCCCACCTGCCCAGGTGAAGCCCCCTGGCCCCATCGCCTCAACACCCCCATCCCCCGGGCCAGGTGAGCCCCACCGCCGCTGCTTTCCCTGACGCCCCCAGACCAGGTGAGCCCCCCCAGCTCCCCCACGACCCCCGGAGCAGGTGAGCCCCCCCGACGCTCCAGTTTCCCCCGACTCACACGAGCCCTTCAATCGCTGGGAAAGGCGCCCTCCCATCCGCCGCTGCCCCCCAGGTAACCCCACCCCCCCCCCACCTCCATCCAGGGGCACCCCTCACTCACACAGCCCCCGCCGCTTGGCTGAACCCTCACCAGGGCAGCCCCCAAACACCCCGATATCCCCTCCTCACCTTTCCCCACCCCCTCCCAGCCCCTCGCCGGACCCCGTCCCACCCCGCCGCTCCGAGCCCCTTCACGGCGCTGCAAGCCCGGGCATGTCGCGACAGCACCGCGCAGCCCCGACCCGGGTCCGGACCCCCCTGGCCGCGCTCCCGGAGAGTCCCCAGGGCCCCACGAGCCCCGTCCCCACTCACCGTGACCAGCAGCAGCAGAGGGAGGCAGCGCCGCCGGAGCCGGCGCATCGTGAGCGGAGAGCGCAGAGGCGCAGGGCGGGCGCGGAGCGGGCACGGAGTGGGTCACGTCCCGACACCGCTCTGGGACAGCCGCTCCAAACCACGGCGTCGGCAGAATGGAGAGCTCAGGGCGGGAGGGGGCATTTTTATAGCAGCGGGGCGGGACACCGAGGAAGAGGAGGTAAAAGGGGCTGTCCCAGCGCAGGTCCCCTCTGTGCAGCCTCCGCGTGTTCTTTCGCGAGCGAAACCGCAGGAGGTTTTCATGTGCGGTTTGGTTTGCCCGAGAAGCTGAACTGGCTTTCACAGAACTTTTGGTTTTTAGCGTCACTTATTTTCTCGTTTTATCGCTCACACCTCAAGTGACCAAATCACTTTCGAAGCTCCTGAACCACACGGGAGCCCTCAGGAATGATTCCTCAGGGTGTTGCTTCTCCCTCCATTTTGCATTTTTTTCCTATCACTCATCGGGCTCGAGCGAGCAAAGCCGCGGGGGTTTTGTGTTCCGGGAAAAGGGGGTTGAGGGGGACAGTGCCTTGGTGAGAAATCCCGGGATTCTGGTGGGGTTCAAGGTGCAAAGGCACAGCACGGCAGCCTTGCAGAAGCTCGCCGTCTCACCCCTGAGCTGGGAAGTGGGGAAATTCCGCCTCGTTTGTGGTTTTTTGTTTTTTTGTTTTTTTTTTTTTTTTTTTTTTGTGGGATAGAACTCGAAATGGAGGGAAAAAAAACCGTAAAAAGTTAAATCTTTGGACTTTCTGCTGTTACACAAACGGCTCTGCTGCTGCTGCACGTTATCACGGGAGAAAAATTAATTCCAAGAAAAGTCTGATCTTACTGGGATGGTGGAGGTGCGGTGGGATGGCTGCCGGGAGTGTTGGAATGGAGGGGCTTTGGGAAGGACAGGCACGGGAAACTTCAGAGCCCCTTCGAGTACCTAAAGGGGCTCCAGGAGAGGTTTCCAGGTCTGTTCCAGGATCGTGATTCTGAGAGAAAGCCGAGGCAAAGAAAGTTTGTTAATCTTTTCCTAGTCCTGAACTCTGCATTAATCTGTTAATCTTTTCCTAGTCCTGAACTCTGCGTTAGTCCCGAGGTCCCTTCCTGTCGCCTCCCCGGTGACTCACCGGAGGCTGTTAAAAAGTTTGCAGCGCTGCTTTCCTCAGCAGTGCCGGAGGCAGAGGAATGTGCAGGTAACACATTCCAGGTGTCCCTGAAAACAGGGCCAGCGCTAAGGCAGGGTTACAGGGAAAATGCTGCTCACCAGGGAGATGCTGCTCGCCAGGGAAAGGGCTCCGTGCGTCCACAACCCGGGTGCCAAGGGGCTGCTGAGCCCATCATCCCACCAGCAGGAAGGCAGGAAGGCTCCTTGGATCCAACTGCATCGGTAGGATCAGAGCTCATCCATGCAGGATGTGGATATTTGGGATATTCTCTTTGGTGACTGCACTCATCAAACAGTGGCCATCTGGTTGTCTCCTTGCATGGGGAATTATTTCAACCACCATTAATGAAGCTGAAGTGTGATTTCGAGGAGAAGAAGCGTTCCTGCTCATTTCCTGGGTGGGTACTTCTATTACGAGCCCCAAAAAGTATGCAGGGCCTTTTGTTTAACCAAAACCATGTGCTCTGTGCTTTGGATACCACTGACTGCAGCTGAAGTCACCGCAGTCCTTAGAGAATGATTCATTTTGCAGTTAGGCCAGAACTAGGATGAGGTTTAGGCCTAGGACTAAATGCTAATAAATGTGCAAATGGGATGGGGCAGGACCCTGTCCACCCTCTCTCTGAAAATTCAGCCTGATGCTCTTTAGGGAGCTGCCGTGCCTGAAGTCAGCCGGGATAAATCGGGATGTGCGGGAAGGGGCACACGGAGGTGGAACGTCGCAGTTTGCCCCGCGGTTTGTCCCGGCTCCCAGGCCAAGCTGATGCCTTGAGAGGCCACCTCAAAACAGAGCCTGGACAGAAGTAAGGAAATAAGGTGGGTATTTATGTGAAAGGCCTTCAAAGGTACCCCTGGGAGCCAGAAGCCGCTGCCCAGATGGGCCCCAAGGTGGGCCCCAGGTCACGAGTTCTTCACACTTTTATAGGTTTGGTTCTTTGCATAGCAGGGTTAATTCCTCAATTAAAGCTTCAGTTAATGATGGAGTTTCCCCAAGCTCAGCCCCTTCTCAAAGGCTTTTGGTTTACACATTTTGGGCCTAGGACAGTCTGGGTGTCCTTGGAGAGCGGGCCCAGAGAGGCTTTGTTGTGTCTGCCCAGCACAGAGAGCAGAAGTGAACAGGCTGCAGGAAACTCCAGAGTTACACAGCAGGCAGTGCAGGGCTTGAAAATATAAAAGCTCAAACCTAAGGTATCAATCCCAGCAGTGGGAGACCCTCAGCATCCAGAGCCCGGGATCCCATCCTCCTCCCACCAAACACTTGTTGGGAAGCCTCAGGGTTTTCTCTTTCTGTCTCAGTCTCCCCATTTACAAAACCGCCCTGAGTTATCTGTGCTGACAAACCACAGGGAGGTATTTACACACCGCTCCGGACAAGGGCGCCTCAGGGTCCGGCCTGAGGGGGTTTAAGCTGTGGAGAGAGGTCAGCAGGGCCACCCCCTCCCAGTGCCTGGCCATCCCCAGGAGTGGGACACTGGGCAGACACATCGTTCCTTCTCCTGGAGGAAGCACTGCGGCTTCCATGTCGGGTGGATTTTGGGCAGGCTGGCTGGGTGAGAAAGGGGTCCGTGTTTATCTGCCAGGGCCAGACCTCCAGGCCTTATCACCCCCAGCCTGCTTATCCCCTGGAGCCAGGAGGCTGCTCCCCAACACCACCCTGGGGGGAAATTGGGCACGTTGAGAAGAAGATTTGGGGTGTTCAATCCTCCCCTGGCTTGCTCAGTTCTGCTGCAAGGGGAGAATGAAACGAGCGGGAGGGTTGGAGCTGGAGCTTGGCTGGCCGTGGAGAGAAGGGAGGGCTGGAGCCTGAAATTCCCCCAGGGAACGGAGCAATAACAAACGGGTGACTGGGGAAGCTGAGCCTGCTCACAGCTAATGGGTAACCCCACACAGGCTCCTCCTGTGGCACACGCTGCCACTTCAGACCCTCCAAATGTTCCTGTCCCGTCTGACTCAGCGTCTGTTTGTCCAACATCCCGCTCTGCCAAAGCTGGGGCTGTGGGAGGCTCTAATCTCCCGTCCCAGAGCGGCTCGCTCGGAGCCGTGGCCCTCAGCCCGCTCTGGGGTACGTGACCATTCTGGTTTTGTTTTTGAGCATCACGCCTCAGTTTTACCTCCAGTTCTTTGTTCCCTCCCGCCTGTTTTGGTGCCTGCGAGGGAGCTGAGGCCACGCGATAATTTTGACCTCTCCCCCCTTCCACCCCCCCCGCCAAACGAGTTATTTGTCTCATAAATTCCAAGTTCCTCTTTGAAACAGAGAAATAATTAAAAAAAAAAAACCCTCTTGCAGTCTGTGAACTGCACGAGAATGGAGCTCAATTCCTTCCCTCCTTGGGCAAGCCTGGGCAAAGCACCCCAGCCCTCCGTGCCTCAGTTTCCCCTCTGTGGCGAGGGGGGCTCAGATTTCTGCCCTCACTCCCTTCGCCTGCTTTATTTTTGGGTTTTGGGAGGTGCTCGGGGCAAGCAGGTGGATTTTTCATCCTTTCTCCCTTCCCCTTTCCTGAGGCAGCTTCCCAACCTCTGAGCAGGCAGCCCATGGGCAATAAACCCTTTAAAGGAGCCCTTGTCCTTCCCCTGCCAGCCCAGAGCCCTAGAAACGGGGGAAAGGAACAGGGAATGCAGAGGCTGGACTCAGATCTTTTCCCTCCTCCATTCCCTCTCCACGAACCAGGACTTAAAAGGAGCTCTGGGATGAAGGAGAGGGTGAGGGTGAGGGTGTTGCAAAACCCCGTATCCAAACCCCGTATCCAAACCCCGTATCCAAACCCTATATCCAAACCCCACATCCAAACCCTGCACCCAAACCCCATATCCAAACCCCATAACCAAACTCCGTATCCAAACCCTGTACCCAAACCCCAGCTCCAAACCCCATACCCAAACCCTTCACCCAAACCCCAGCTCCAGAGGCAAATTAAAGATTGGGTTTGGGGAGTTAAACCCTGAGGACGCCCTGGATCTTTTATCCCAAATTTCTCAGAGCACGTGGATTCCTTCTCCAGCCAATCTCCGGTTTCATTTCTATCTCGTTAATTAATTTATACCGCTGGGGTTTTTTTTTGTTTGGTTTTCTTTTCCCAGAGCTGAAATCCCAGGAGGGGTTGTGCCGGTTTGGGCTGGGGAGGGAGCCCAGAGTTGTTGAGTTTTGCTCACGGGAGCTGTTTTGGGTTCTGTGCTGAAGCCGGGGTCGTTCACAGCGAGGCGTTCTCGGTGCTGCTGAGCGGGGCCGCACAACCTCACGGCTTTTCCTGCTTCCAGCGGGACAGGAAATGAGACTTTGGGACTGGACACAGCTGGGACAGGACACATCCCTGGCCACGGGAATGTTCAGCAGGGTAACGCTGGTGGAGAATCATGGAATCATGGAATGGGTTGGGCATTGGGAAGGGGGCTTAGAACTCATCCAGTGCCACCCCTGCCATGGGCAGGGGCACCTCCCGCTGTCCCAGGCTGCTCCAGCCTGGCCTTGGGCACTTCCAGGGATCGAGGGGCAGCCACAGCTGCTCTGGGAATTCCATCCCAGCCCCTCACCGCCCTCACAGGGAAGAATTCCTTCCCCATATCCCACCTAACCCTGTCCTGTGGCAGTGGGAAGCCGTTCCCTGTGTCCTGGTGATGCCATGAAGATTTTTTGCCTTTTCTTTTATACCCCTGTTAGACCTTTTTACAGCTTCTGTATTCCCAGTGCTTTTTGCCTACATTCTTGGACTTGTTTGTCAAGCTGAGAGACTCAACATTTTAGAAGCTTCGTAGCCAGGGATCAGTGTGCCCCAGAGCCCAAGGTCCTCTCCAGAACACATTCTGTAAACCAAGGTAGAACCATCCAGGGGAAGGTTCCTTGGGGAGGGGGGCTCACTTGAGCCTCTCATTGGGGAATCTTTGATAGATCTGCTAATTAGTAAAAACCTATAATGTTCTACCTGATCTTTGGGGGCACACTCGGCGGGGTGCATCTCGATGCACATGACCTGGCCGTGTGCACCTAAGGATCCTTACAATAAATCCCAAGGTAAAATCCCTTTTCCCCTTCTAACCGTGGCTGACTCTTGATTTTAAGACCAGGAAAAGGCATCACTGGCACTCCATGCCTCAGAAATTGTCTCTCTCCCGCTTTCCTCCCTCCAGGCACTGCAAGGCCACAATGAAGCCACCCCAAATCCTCTGCAGGTGAACAATGCCAGCTCTCCCAGCCTTTCCTCACAGCAGAGCTGCTCCATCCCTAGGGAATCCCCCTCTGGAATCACTCCAGCAGCTCCATGTCCTTCCTGTGCTGTGTCCCAGGCCAGCTCTGAGGTGGGGCCTCACCTGGGAAGGGCAGAGGGAAGCAGGAATATTTGGAATGATGGGATTTATCTTCCCAAACACAGGGATCCCTGGATCCCTGCTTTCCCAGGAAGGACAGAGGGGAAGCAGGAACGTTTGGAACTTTGGGACTAGGGGATTTACCTTCCCAGATTCGTGTGCTGGATCCCTCCTTTCCCAGGAAGGACAGAAAGGAAGCAGGAACGTTTGGAATGATGGGATTCATCTTCCCAAACACAGGGATCCCTGGATCCCTGCTTTCCCAGGAAGGGCAGAAGGGAAGCAGGAATGTTTGGAATGATGGGATTTATCTTCCCAGATTCGTGTGCTGGATCCCTGCTTTCCCAGGAAGGGCAGAAGGAAAGCAGGAATGTTTGGAATGATGGGATTTACCTTCCCAGATTCATGTGCTGGATCCCTGCTTTCCCTGGGAAGGGCTGAGCACCTGCCTGCCATGGGAAGCCGGGAAGGAATTCCTTGGTTTGCATTCCTTTAATCCCAAATTTCTCAGAGCACGTGCATACCTTCTCCAGCCAATCTGTTTTAATTTGTATCTTGTAAACTACATCATGTTTTTTTTCCACAGCCACATTTCCTATCTCAGTGTCTCTTCCTCTCCCACGGGGACTCCCAAATCTCTCCCCATCCCGCTGCGGGGGAGCAGCCGTGTGGGGCTGCTGAGCTTCCAGCTGGGATCCATCCACTCCGGGAGTTTCTCATCCGGAGCAGCGCAGGATCAGATCATCCTTGGCTCTTTTTACCCCCAAACATGTGATGCCTGCTCCAGCCGCCTCCGGATCAAGGCCAAATCCCTCAGGTTGACAAACAGAGCCCCGCGGGCCTCCTTTGAACAAAGCCTCGTGATCCCGTGCTGCCCTTTCCTTCCTGGATCAGCGGTTTTTTTTGTCCCTGATAACACCCAGAACGCGCCCTCCTTAAAGCCAGGCTGGATTCTGGCGGGAGCAATCCCAGCTCCTCAGGTGGGAATGGCACAAAATGGTGTTCTTTTGGGGCTAGAAGTGGAGGGATTAATAAGAAATGTCAGCTTGGAAGGAGCTAAAAATAAACCCTGAGTGTGCTGAGTCATTCCCTGATTTCCATGAATCGCTTTAGAGGCAGCTCTGGGACCTGCTGCCGTCCCTGCAGCATCTGGGGCTGGCCAGTGGAGCAGGGCCAAGGTGGTGTCACCGAATTCTGGGGAATTCAGACCATCGCTGGCTTTTTCATTCCAATTTCAATTCCCTTTCCTCCCCAAGACACTTTGAATCAGACTCCGAGTGTGGAAAAAAATGGGAATGAGAGGAAAGCAGCTCCACCCGCGGCTGCCAGAGCCTGGCGTGAGGTCCAGGCCGGCTCAGCAGCCTCGGAAAATCCCTTCCCCATGGCAGCAGCTCCGTGTCCCGACTCGCTGAGGGCTGCTTGGCTTTTCCCTAAATTCCAGAGGATCCTGTTTGCTTCCCGCTTTTTCAGCAGCGTTGAGTCCTGCTCTGGAAAATCCCAGATTTGGGGCTGGAGGATGCAGGGACAGGGAAGGGAAGGGAAGGGAAGGGAAGGGAAGGGAAGGGAAGGGAAGGGAAGGGAAGGGAAGGGAAGGGAAGGGAAGGGAAGGGAAGGGAAGGGAAGGGAAGGGAAGGGAAGGGAAGGGAAGGGAAGGGAAGGGAAGCTGTGGCTGCCCCCAGATCCCTGGAGGTGTCCAAGGCCAGGCTGGACGGGGCTTGGAGGCAGCTGGGATAAGGGAAGGGATGGGATGGGATGGGATGGGATGGGATGGGGTGGGATGGGGTGGGACAGGACGGGATGGGATGGGGTGGGATGGGATGGGATGGATTGGATGGGATGGATTGGATGGGATGGGATGGGATGGGATGGGATGGGATGGGATGGGATGGGATGGGATGGGATGGGATGGGGTGGGATGGGATGGGGTGGGATGGGATGGGGTGGGATGGGGTGGGATGGGATGGGATGGGATGGGATGGGATGGGATGGGATGGGATGGGATGGGATGGGATGGGATGGGATGGATGGATGGGATGGGATGGGGTGGGATGGGATGGGATGGGATGGAATGGGATGGAACGGGATGGATGGATGGGATGGGGTGGGATGGGATGGGATGGGATGGGATGGGGTGGGATGGGATGGGATGGGATGGGATGGGGTGGGGTGGGATTTAAGGTCCCTTCCAACCCAAACCAGTCTGGAATTCCAGGATCCCACGGAGCAGAGAACAGGGCTGCTCCTGCCTGGGTCAGGAGGACACAGGGACAAGGATGAGAAGCCCCAGAGTGGGACCCACGGTGGGGTCTGACCCCAGCCAAAGGAGTCCCAAATATTTATATATAGAAAATAATATAATAACTATAATAATAGGCATTGGAGAGGTGTCCTGGGTATATATTTATATTTAATATACATTTAATTTATATTTAATTTATGTTATATTTATATTTATATTTATATCTATATTTATATTTACATTTATGTTTATATTTATATTTATTTATATTATATCCGTATTCATATATATTAGTATTCATAATCATATTCATATCTACATATATTAATATTAATATTAATATTAATATATTATATTTATGTTTATTCTATATCCATATCTATATCTATATCATATTTATACCTATATTAATATTATATTTATATTAATATTATATTAACATTAATATTAATATTTATATAAGATACGCATTCTTTTTTATATCTATAGGGACTATACAGATATAAATAAAAGCTCTCTCTCTAATATATTATAATATTTTAAAATATATATTACATAAAATTCTCTATAAATTGTACATTATACAAGCATATATGATATATATTGTGATATGATATAATAGAATAATAATAGATTATTATAGACTATATAATAACATATCAAATTCGATACATTCTATATTAATTAATGATAATATAGTATTCTATCCTATCTATAATGTATTATATAATATAATATAAATAGATTCTATTATATCCTATCTATGATATAGTATTATATAATATACTTATATTATATCCCTATTATTAGATACTAATTAATATTTGGTTGCGATATTATACATTCATTAACAAAGTTTTCTTATAATATAGTTTATGCTGTATGTACATTATATTATCTATTATTATCTATTATTATCTATTATTATCATAAGCATTATTTTGTGGTATACGATGAAAATTAATAATAATAAATTAATATTAAATTAATGTTACTATTATGAAGAATGTTGAATATAAAATTAATACTCTAGAACATAGACTTTCTATATTGTATGTATGGGAAGCATCTATTATCTATATAATTATTATATATAGACCCAGATAGTCCCAAACTCCGCCCCCACCACCCCGATGACATCACCAATAACGTCATGAGTGACGTCACCACGCGGGATCCCGGGGGGTTTAGGGGCGGAGCCCTTGAGTGCCTTCGGGCCGTACCACCGCGGGAGCTGAGGGGGGGGACGGCGCGGCCCACTCCAAGTGAGGCGGGGGGGGCGCGGGGGTGGCACCGCGCATGCGCCGTGCGCGTCTCCCCTGAGGCGGGCGGGCGGCCGGGCCGGGCGGAGGCCGCGGCCGAGCCGGGGGCTCGCGTAGATGTGCAGCCCGGGGGAGGCCCCCCCTGGGCCGGCCCCGGCCGGGGACCTGCCCCCGGAGTGGGAGACGGATGACGAGCGCATGGCCTTCCTGTTCTCGGCCTTCAAGCAGAGCCGCGAGGTGAACAGCACCGAGTGGGACAGCAAGATGGCCTTCTGGGTCGGGCTGGTGCTGGCCCGCGGCCGGCAGAGAGGCGCGGTGAGGACGTGCCTGAGGGAGCTGCAGAACGGCTTCGAGCGGCGAGGCAGCGTCCCCTTGGGGCTGGGCACCGTCCTTAGGGAGCTGCTCAGGTAAAGGAGGTCGGGGCCGGCCTTGGGGAGGGTGTGGGGGGTGTCAGGGGGATGCGGCTGGCGATGGATCCGTGCTGTGCCAGCCTGGAGGGTGAATTCTGCACTGTGAGGCCCTGGCACAGGTTTCCCAGAGCAGCTGTGGCTGCCCCATCCCTGGCAGTGCCCAAGGCCGGGTTGGACGGGGCTCGGAGCAGCCTGGGACAGTGGGAGGTGTCCCTGCCCGTGGCAGGGGTGGCACTGGAGGGGATTTAAAGTCCCTCCAACCCAAACCCATCTGGGATTCTGTGAATTTCGGTTTGTGTTGTGTGTGGAATTTGGGAGGCCTGTGGGAGGTAAAGCTGGACAGGGAATCAGAGCTCACCCAGGGGCTCGCAGGAGGTTGTGCAGGGGATCCCGCAGGAATGTTGGTGTTGAGCGAGGTGGTGTTCCCTGGAATGCTGAGGTGCCGCAGCTGCCGGGGCACGGGGGATGTGTTGAGCTGCTGTTTGCAGCCAGAGGTTTTGTGCTGTGGAACTGGAGCCTGGGTACCTCGAAGAGGCTCAAAACAGCAGGAGCTGTTGTTGCAATTTAATATGGAAACAGAACTATCCAGAAATGGCTGATTACCCTAAAACTGACCCTTCCTGTTCATTTCCTCATTTGATGCCTCATCAGTTTCGAGTCAGAAAGCTGGGAGAAACTTGCAGAAGGGGAGAAAGAGTAAACAAAAGGCACTTGGGATGCAGAGGAAGGTGAGGAGGAGTGGAAACCTCTGTGTGCTTCCAGCAATAAGATCTCAAGTTTGAGCTGGATCTGGTGATAGAAAATGCCACTGGAATTGAGGATGTGGAGGATTTCCAAGGTTCAGACTGACTGTGTTCAGTTCCATGTGAATTATCTTTTCCCTAGACGTGGGAAGCTCCAGAGGGAGTCAGACTTCATGGCCAGTGTAGACAGCAGCTGGATCTCGTGGGGTGTGGGAGTTTTCATCCTGAAGCCCCTCAAGTGGACCCTCTCCAGCGTGCTGGGGGACAGCAAAATTCCCGAGGAAGAGGAGGTTCTGATTTACGTGGAGCTGCTTCAGGTGAGTGTTGTTGAGAGCTTTCCCGAGATTGTGCACCTGCAGGAAAACCAGGAGCCGCTCCGTGTGCTGGGGAGGAAGGGTCAGGGTTGAGCAGATCTTCACTGGTGCTCCTGAGGTGTTCCAAGTCTGGAGAGAGATGGATGGAGGACCTTGGGGGTGAGAAGTGAGTTGGATCTACTGATGTTCCTTGAAACGAAGGGAGATGCTCCAAGGGCTGGAGCCGGGCTGGGAGAGCTGGGGGTGCTCACCTGGAGAAGGGAAGGCTCCAGGGAGAACTCAGAGCCCCTTCCAGGGCCTGGAGGGGTTCCAGGAGAGCTGGAGAGGGACTGGGGACAAGGGATGGAGGGACAGGACACAGGGAACGGCTTCCCAGTGCCAGAGGGCAGGGCTGGATGGGATATTGGGATGGAACTCCTGGCTGGGAGGGCGGTGAGGGGCTGGGATGGAATTCCCAGAGCAGCTGTGGCTGCCCCTGGATCCCTGGAAGTGCCCAAGGCCAGGCTGGAGCAGCCTGGCACAGTGGGAGGTGTCCCTGGGCATGGCAGGGGTGGCACTGGTTGGGCTTTAAGGTCCTTCCATCCCAAAGCACTCCGTGGTTCTGACAATGACCTTTCACTGTCTCCAAGAGAAAGGAGGGACAGGATTCCTTGCTTGGCTAGGAAGGCAAGAGCTGTGCTGGGAGCTTGCTGTGAATCCCAGGCTGGAGCTGAGGACATGAGGAGCTCTCAGCCCGAGCTCCATCTGTTCCAGGGAGGAACAGGGGATGGAGCCTGGTAATCCAATGTCCCACCAGCTTCCCTGGGCATTATCCAAGCTGCTTTCACTGGGAGCATGTGCATTCCCATGGGATTGGATCTGCCCTGGGATCCTGTCCCAGCCCCTTTTCCCTCTCTGTTCCTCTGTGACTGGAGAAGCAGCCCCAAGCCTTGCTGTGGTGTCTGGGTTACTGTGTGCAGCAGAAAAGCAGGAAATCTTTAAAGGCAGGAATTTTTATTTGGTTCAAACCTGGGGAGGGATTTCCAGGAAGTGCAGGGGAAGCCAATTGATTGCCTTTGTGGTTCCTGTGCTGTTCCACAACGTTTCAGGGAATGTCAAGAGCGGAGTCTTGGTTTTCATGGGCAGCTGTTCTGAGAGTTCCCTACAGCTCATTCTGAAAGTCCCTCCGGAATAAAATAGGAAGTGTCCAAGTTTGGGAGGAAGGAGGTGTGGGAGGGTTTGGGAAGAGCAGGAATGCTGCGTGGGCTGACAGCATCCCTGGATCCCTTGCAGGAGAAGGCAGAGGAAGTTTATCGCCTCTACCAGAACTCTGCCCTCTCTTCCCACCCCGTGGTCGCCCTCTCCGAGCTCCGTTCCCTCTGTGCCGGGCTCTGCCCGGATGAAAGGACCTTCTACTTGTTGCTGCTGCAGCTGCAGAAGGAGAAGAGGGTCACCATCCTGGAACAGAACGGAGAGAAGGTACAGGGTCAAGGTGACTGCTTTTGGGTGGTATCATCCCTGTCTTGCATTCCATCTGCCTGGAGAGAAAACTTTGGTGGCTAAAATGGCTGCTCTCTGTCTGGAAAGGTAAATTCCACGTGCTCCAGCGTTGTTACCTGGTTGGGGGTGACATGAAATCCTCATTTTTTGCATGGCAGGTTCTTCAAACATTTGTAATAGTTCCTATTTAATTTAAGAGTTCAAAGCTTGGCAGATCCTGCAGGGTGACTACTCCAAACTACACAAACAACGTTCCACACCTCTGGAATCAGCATGGAATTCCACGTTGTGTGGAAGCTTTTTCTGTCTGCCAGTACCTACAGCTCTGAGATTCCACTTCCCCTGCAGTGTTCTGAAGTCCTTGGAAGTGTGACATTCCCATTTACCCACTTCCAGAGCCCTGGGACAGCTTTAAATCTCCCAGGTGTTCTGTTAAGGCTTTCCATTTCCACTGCTCATCCCTGGTCCTGCCTAGTTTCATACTAAGCGCTGTGGTAACTGGGGCATCCTCATGACTCCAAGGCCTAAACGGGGAGTGCAAAAACTCCTTTTCCTTCCTTCCAAGTGAAAGTATTCCTGGTGCAAGGCTCAGATTTTTGGGAAGTGACTCCAGCCTGTGCCCATCTAATTTTAGATAGTGAAGTTTGCCCGAGGCCTCCACGCCAAGGTGTCCCCGATGAACGACGTGGACATCGGAGTTTATCAGCTGATGCAGAGTGAGCAGCTGCTGTCACAGAAGGTGGAGTCCCTTTCCCAGGAAGCAGAGAAGTAATTTGGGGAAGGGTGGTGGGAACATCTGTGGGGTGTAGAACGTTGGGCCACAATTAGAAGCTGCGTTCTCGTGTTATTCTTCCCTGTTCATAAACAAAACGGTCCCAGCCGTGTGCTGGGACAGCTTTTCCAGCCTGTGTTCCCTCTGTCCCCACGAAAACAAGGTGCAGGGAATGGCTGTGAGGAATGTTTGCAAGGATTTGGAATGCATTCAAGGATTTCTGGGAAGCAACAGCGGTTTGAGGGTGGTTACATCCAAAATGCTCCCTTGTGGTCCCCTCAGAGCGAGGCACAGGGTGGTTGTGGTGTGTAAAATAACCACTGCTGGCCAAGGAATAAATTTCCCACTCTTTTTCCATCTTCCAGGTGTAAAGAGGATGCCAGGAGTGCTTGTAGAGCTGGGAAGAAGCAGCTGGTAAGTGGAACTGCCAGGGAAATGTCCTGGATCATGCCCAGGGTTAAACGTGGGGGCTTCAACCCAGGGGTGCTCAGGTGGGGCCAAAGCTCTCCTTAAGGTGAAGATCAGGATTTATTTTATTTCTATGAAGGGAAGTGGAAATAAACTCTTAAACCCACTTGTTCTGTGTGTGCCTCAGGGATTCCTGTTTGTTTTTATGACACTGCCAATCCCAGAATATCCCGAACTGGAAGGGACCCACTGGGAATCAACAAAATCCAACTCCTGGCCCTTTTTTTGAAGTATTTTTTAAATTTGTCAGTTTAATTTTTTTTCTTGACACGGTCATTTTTGGACAAATTTTGCACAAAAACGTTCCCAAGCTGGAAGGGACCCACTGGGAATGATCAAAATCCAACTCCTGCCCCTTTTTCTTTTTAAATATTTTTTTTTAATTTGTCAGTTAAATATTTTTTCTCAACGTGGTCATTTCTGACCAAGTTTTGCACAAACACAAACACCCATTTCACAACCTTTCTCTGCTTTTTCCTCCTTTCTGTAGGGTGCAGCAGGCTACAAATACCTGCTTTTAATAGCACGAAATTCCACAACGATACCCTTTTTTTCCTGAAGGAAACTTCAGCAACCAGGACTGTGAATCGTTGCAGATGCCAACTGGAATATCTTAGATGCCCTCACCTTTCCAAAGTAGGCATCCAGGATTTTTCTGCTGGATACCAACCCAGTGATCCAGGAATTCCTGGATGAACCCCCTGAGTTCAGCTGCAGCCTGGAGGTCTCCTGGCTGTTCCGGCTTTTTAGAGCTTCATCCCAGTTTTCCCACAGTGGCGCTGGGAATTCTTGGACTCAGCAAAGTGGGACCAATCCCAGGGAAAGGGAGACAATGCCGGATGTGTGTGCAAGGCTGAGCTGAGGCTCTGTGTGTGTGTTTGTGTCCCCGCTCAGGCCCTGAGGTGCCTCAAGTCGAAGCGGAGGACGGAGCGGCGCATCGAGGAGCTGCATTCCAAGCTGGATGCAGTGCAGGGAATCCTGGATCGCATCTACGCCTCCCAGACTGACCAGATGGTACCGTGGGCTCCTCCCTCGTGCTCCTCCTCCAGCCCCTCCCTTCCCACCCATTCCCTCGCCTGTGCCTGAGGGGTGGGACTTTACCCCTGGAATATCCCTCTGGATAAAGCTGCCTCCGTCCTGGTGTTTCTCCAAGGATCCTGCTTGGGAAGCAGCTCTGGAGAGGAGCTCCTGCTGTTCTTCTCCAGCATCGTGCATCTTTTAGTCTTTTAGTTTTTATTTCAAGACCTTTAATGCCTACCAGGCTGGAGTTCATGAACATTGTGCGTCTTTCTGTCTTTTAGTTTTTATTTCAAGACCTTCAATGACTGCCAGGCTGGAGTTCATGAACATTGTGTGTCTTTCTGTCTTTTAGTTTTTGTTTCAAGACCTTCAATGCCTGCCAGGCTGGAGTTCATGAACATTGTGCATCTTTCTGTCTTTTAGTTTTTATTTCAAGACCTTCAATGACTGCCAGGCTGGAGTTCATGAACATTGTGTGTCTTTCTGTCTTTTAGTTTTTGTTTCAAGACCTTCAATGCCTGCCAGGCTCATGCAGCACTGAGCATTTTTTCTCTTTTTTCTATTTTTATTTCCAGGTGTTTAATGCCTACCAGGCTGGAGTGGGAGCTCTGAAGCTGTCCATGAAGGATGTGACTGTGGAGAGGGCAGAGAACCTGGTGGATCAGATCCAAGAGGTACTGGAATAGGCAGTGGGGTGTGGATATTCCCAAGAAACCTGCCCAGATATTAATGAATTATGAATTCTTTAGTTTCTTTTAATTATTTCATTTCTTTCCTTTATGGCACCAAAGCAAACTGACTTAATTTTGAGCTAAAACATCAGCAAGAAAAAGATTTCTGTGTCTTGTGTTTTTGCTTTTATGCATTTTAATTCACTTTAGATTTGTGCATTTCAGGGTTTTTTTTGATCAGCAATATTGGGCAAGCACCCAGCTTTCCTAGAAAGTCTTGAGGTGTATTAAAACTACAAATCAAACCTTTGGAAGCTGGAATGCAACTGTGTGCATTAAACAGCCTGACATTTAATTTAATTTAATTTTATATTTTATATTCTATTTCATGTTATTTTGTGTTATTTTTTGTTATTTTTTTGTTATTTTTGTTTCATTTTATTTTATAGTCTATTGGATGTTATTTTATATCTTATATTCTAGTTGATGTTATTTGGTATTTTTTTTTATATTTAATTTCATTTCATTTTTGGGGTTTTTTTTTCCATGGGTTGGACTTGATGATCTCAAAGGTCTTTCCCAACCTATTTAGTTCTGGAATTCTGTAATCTCCTGCATTTCAGTGAGGGAAAGGAGTTAATTCTGCAGGAACTGAAGTGGAGAGAGCAGTCTGGCTGCATAAGCTGGTGTGAAAAACAGCAAAGGATTAATTTTTTAGCACCATCAGCTCCAACTGTGACTTCAGCTCACGAGCTGAGGGGCTGCAAAACGTCGTAGCTGAGACGTGTTGGTCTTCGGCTTCCTGATTCTGTAGCCAAAGCTGCAATATCAACTCAATATTTATGCGAAAAAACTCAAAATCAGAGGGATATTTTTAATTCCACTGTGAAATTCTGGTTCAGGTTTGATCCTCAAATGTGCCACGCTTGCTCTTGTTATTGATTATTATTAAATAATCTTCATGTTCTTCGTGAAAACCGTGGTGGAAATGTCTTCTGCACTAATTGCTGCTGCCTTTAGGTCAGCTTTGGAGTTGTTTGTTGATATTTCTGCTTTTGATAAAGCAGCTGCAGTAAGACGTCAGATCAATTTCTGGTCTCTATCTAATTGTGTTTCTTTTCCCTCAGCTTTGTGATACTCAAGATGAAGTAGCCCAGACTCTGGCTGGAGTGGGGATCAATGGTCTGGGTATGTCCTGGGGTTTTTATCCTCTGCTCCCTCCCCACATTTAGCAGCTTCCTGGGGGAATAAACTCTTCCTGAAATCCCAAAGTTGGTGCCTCGAAGGATGAGGAGCAGGGAGTTCTCCCCTCTGACAATTGTGTTTATTCATCTCCAAATCCTCGTGGTCCCCATTCGGGGCTGGGTTTCAGTTCAAAGCTGTGGAATGCTGATTGAAATCTATTTTTAGGGTGGCTGCTGCTTTGTTTTCTTGACGTGATGAGCTTTTTCCTCCGGCCTGGGTGCTGCTGCAGCTTTTTGCCTCTGCTGAAAGGTGCCAGAGCTTCTTGGCCTCAGCAGCAAAATTTTTCTACGAGGAAAAAAAATTCTCCTCGCTGAGATCAGCATTGAGTTTTCAGTCCTTTTAAAGAAGTGCAGGAAATTCCTTATGAGTGACAATGGATGGGAGGAAGAACAGCTCAGTTCCACTTGGATCTGTCTGTGCTGTGAGGATGCCACTGGATCCTCCTTGGAACTGAAATGTTTTCTTTCATCTGCAGAGATGGACACGGAGGAGCTGGAGAAGGAGCTGGACAGTCTCCTGCAGGACTCGAGTAAGGATTCCGTGGATCTGCCTCCCGCTCCCCAGAAGGTGCTGAGTCCCCCCATCTCTGATGCCGAGCTGGAAGCTGAACTGGAGAAGCTCTCTGTGTCTGCTGGAGGTGGGAATGGCAGCGGGGCCGGGGAGGGAACTGCTCTGGGAGCTGGGACAGCCCTGAGCAGCCAAGGGGGTCAGCAGAGCTCAACCCCAGTCCTGAGAGAGCTGGGAATTCTGCCTGGATCCTTTGCCTGGGGGTGGAGGGAAAACTGAAGGCTCTGGGAGGGAGCCCTGCCTGGATTAATTGCTTTTTAAAATTTAACGAAGTTGTACGAAGCCAGGCAGTGTTGGAAGGGATAAAACAGGATTTGTCCAGCACTCAGCATCTTCCTGGCCTGGAATGCTGACTCTGTGTTAAGTGGGACAGGCCTGCTTAAACTGGTCCTTATTTACTGATAAGTAAATAAATAATAAGAATGATAAATAAATCCTATTTCATGATTTATTAATGATCTTTTTGGGTCCCTTCCAACTCAGGATATCCTATGATTTAGCAGCAGTGAATGACCAGAGTTTATGGGCTTGAACTGAGCTTTCCCTACACCTGTCTTGGACAGCTTCAGCTTTCCTTTTGGGAATCTGCTCGTGAGCAGTTCCACAGCACTGGCCATGGAGTTTTCCTCCTGTTTGGGCAGCTGATAACCTCAATTTCTAGAGAATTCCCCATCAAACATGAGCCACGTGCTTCCAAGGGGATGGAACGTGTGATTCCGAGGGATGGAGCTGAGCAGGGAAGCACCGAGGCACTCTGGAATTTCATTATTTAGTTGTGGATGTGTTTGATGAGTTCTGATCTCTTCTCTGTTGCAATTCTCTTCACAGATTTGGCACAAAATACTCCCTCTGCTGCTTCTGAACCCAAAACAGCTCTGGGACTGAATCTCTGAAGAGCCAGCAGAATCCTGCTGCTGCAGTTTGGGGAAGTTGTCTTAATGTTCCTTAACTCATGACCAGAACTTGAGAGGAGAGGGGCGACACCGCCGTGTCCGTCTGGATCTCTCTTTGCTCAGCAGCAGGATCTCCTGCCGTGACAATCCACTCTGGACCTGGCCCCAGCTGGTGTTTGTCATCTCTGTGCCGACATCTGCACTGGTCTCAGTCTGACTCGTGGCCCCAAGTCACTGCCACATCCAGTCTTCCCTCCTGGGAGTGCAATTCCAGTGGAGATAAACTCTTCTGTGTCCATAACAGTGCTCAGTTTTGGGTTTGGTTTTCATTTCTCTTCCTTTGCTGTGGCTGATGTTGAGAATCTGAGTTGCAGCAGCGTTGCAGTGGCTCAACATTTGGCTGTTCGTGTGGTTGTTTAGAACACTTGGCACTTCGGTTCTGCCCTTGCCATTCCTGCAGCCAGCTTCAACGCCCCGTGGTCGTCGTGTCCCTCCCTGTCTGCATCCTGCCCTCACAGCCAGGCACTGCAGCTGGGCAGCTTTGGGAGATTTTGGTGCTGCTCGGAGAGGGCAGCAGTGGCAAGCACAAGACAAAAGAATCCCTCTCTCTCTGCAGTGACGTTAAGGCCTTAAAAGGGAGACCTGCAAAAGATTCCCCTGGAGGAGCTTCAGGCTCTTGTGGCGCTGCCATCCAGCTTTTTTCTGCTGCCTCTTGAAATTGGAGCTCTTGGCTATTTTTGTGTCCTCCCTGTAAGCAAAACTTCTCAGGAGCTGCAGGGCACCAGCTCTGAGCTGCTGAGGAGGGATTTGGGGTGGGAAGAGAAGGGATCCCTTGTTTTCCCTTCAGGAGAGCTCAGCCCCACGGAGCAGCCTTGGCTTTGCCTTCAGCCTCGGCGCTGCAATCCCTCAGGGCTGCGTGCTCCCAGAAAGCCCCAAACGCAGCCCCTGGGCGTGTTTGTCATGCACAAACCCCTGAGCACCACACCTGCAGCTGCTCCAGGGCTGTCCCTCCCCACACGAGCCCATCCCTCATCTTTTGCAGGTCACTCTTTATCCCTCGCGTGCGCACGGAAGCGCGGGAAGCGCGATCCCCGAAAAGCCGAGCTGTCAGGAGGGGGATGTGCCCTTCCCTGGGCTCCCTGAGCGTGGCAGGGCAGTGCCTGGCTGCCTGGGCATGGATTAGCAGCCCTCTGCCCCTCTCCCTGACTCGGAATGTATCCCAGCGCCACTGGGAATGTATTCCCAACACCACACAGAATGCATCCCAACACCACACAGAATGTATTCCATTCACTGGGAATGTATTCCCGACACTACACGAAATGTATCCCAGCACCACTGGGAATGTATTCCCAACACTACATGGAATGTATTCCCAACACCACACGGAATGCATCCCAGCACCACTCGGAGTATCCCAGCACCAATTCCAGGCTGCCTCTCCAAGCTCCAGCGCTCAGTGGCAGCTTGGGGCAATGGGAACGAGGGCTGGAATTCCCCTCCTGGGAATGATTTCCCACCCAGCTCCACCGCAGGGCCGGCCGTGGGGGTGTCCCCGGGGGCTGTGTCCCCTCTGTCGCCGCTGGCCACTGCGGGCTCCTGCTGGCCCAGGGGGGTGGCCGCAGCTCTCCGGTGCCCAGGCTGTCCGTGGAATGCTGTACAATGGCTCGAAGCTCTGTGTTCCTTTCCTTTGGAAGTAAACGGGAGAAAAACCTCGCTGTTTCCAGCCTGTGTGTGACGAAGGGGAGGGGAGGAACCCGCGGGGCTCTGGGGCCTCCTGTGCTTTTTCCCTGTTCCAGCCGTGCTGGAATCCAGGGATAGTCCTGGGCTGCTTTATCCAAACCCAAACTGAGCAACTGCTCCACCAGGTTTTAATCTGGGTTTAGAAAAGCCCAGTATTAGACATTACTGCTTTAAATCATTTGTTTTTTTCCTGAGCAGCCTCTGCTGCTTTTTGGGTGGCACAGCCTTCATTCCTGGTGTCGTTTTGGACACACCTCCTGCTTTTCCTTATCTTTCCACTTCTTTTCTATCACTCTGCATCTCAGACCTGCACTTCCAAGGTTCACAGAGTCACAGCCCTTTGCCTAAACCACCTTGCTCTGCCCATGGAGAAAAGGAAATCAATTCTCCCGCTGAATCCCTTGGTTTTGTGCCCAACAATTCCCAAAGCTGATTTTTCAGGACAGATTTCACCTGGCTTCTTGTTCCAGTTGTAATTCAGCAGCACAGACTGGGAGCCTGGTACCGGTGTTCCCTCTGCCTGAAGAAAATCAATGTAAATTGAATAACCTGGTGTATAAAAAATCCAATTATTCCTCCTTCCCTCTAAAACCACGATGCCTAAACTTGGAATTCCCAGGCTGTTGATGCTGTTTCCTCTGGCTGAGGTTTGATCCGATGCCTGGAGAGCTCCCATGGATTTTTCACAGGGCTCAGGTCTCACCTACAACCCGGAGCTCTGTTTTTAAAGCCTGACTCTCCCTCCTTTCTGCCCTGCTCTCAGAACTCGTCCCTTCCCTGGAAATCCGGAGGGATTCCTGCAGGAACGAGCGCTCCCCGCTAATCCTGGGATGCATCAGCCGTGCTGGGAGCGACATTTAGGAGTTAAACCCGAGCAGCTGCTGCTTTATTTGGAGTGGCTGGTAATTTTCTGCCTTGGGTGCGGAGCGGGGGATGCAATCAGGGTGCCTGAATGGAGAATTTTCAGGATATTTTGGTGAGACAGCAGGGAAAGGAAATCAAGGGCAGCCTCTTGCTGGGCGAGGAAATTAAATATAAAAACCCCGAGCTGAATTGCCACCAGAGCGGGATCTTTTCATGCTGGAGAGCTGTTTAAAATAGGGCTTCACTTGAGCCTGGAAAAAATAACTGCTGAAGTGTTGATGATAAAATGAAGCAGCTTCCTCAGGGGAGGAGATTGGATCTCTCCCACAGGAGGAGCTGCTCTGGGCGCACTCGGAGCTGCTGGGTTTGCTTTGCCTGTGGCAGCAGAGCCCTCAGGGAGGTTTTTCTGCATCGGGTGTGTTCCAAAATGCACGGAAATCGGACAAATGGGATCCCATTGCAGCTTCCCACACCAAGCCAGCCCGAAAAGGCTGCTCTGGTTTAAGGGGAGATCCTTTCCTGCAGCCTCAGGTTGTACCAGGGGAGGTTTGGGTCGGATATTGGCACCAAATCCTTCATGGAAAACGCAAGGCACTGGGAGGGGCTGCCCGGGGGTGGAATCACCACCCTGGAGGGGTTCAAAATGTGGGGATGTGGCACTTGGGGACACGGGTTGGGGGTGGCCTTGGCAGAGCTGAGGCCGCACTTGGTCCTGGTGCTCTCCAAGGCCTTTGCCAACCTTAACAATTCCAGGATTCTGTAGCTTGGAGCCCTAAGGAGGAGGAGGAGCTGCCCTGTGTCCTGAGGGAGGATTTCCTGGGAGCCTCCTGCCTTGGCACGGGCCACCAGGAGCTGCCAGTGCCACCCCTGCTGCGATTTACTGAGGGGACAGATCAGTGCCAGCCCTGCCCTGTGTGACAGATCAGTGCCACCAATGCCCTGTGTGTGACAGATCAATGCCACCAATGCCCTGAGCGTGACAGATCAGTGCCACCAATGCCCTGTGACAGATCAGTGCCACCCCTGTGTGTGACAAATCAGTGCCACCGCTGTGTGTGACAAATCAGTGCCACTCCTGCCCTGTGTGTCAGATCAGTGCCAGCCCTGCCCTGTGTGACAGATCAGTGCCACTCCTGCCCTGTGGGACAGATCAATGCCACCAATGCCCTGTGGGTGACAGATCAGTGCCACCGCTGTGTGTGACAAATCAGTGCCATCCCTGCCCTGTGTGTGACAGATCAGTGCCACCAATGCCCTGTGTGTCAGATCAGTGCCAGCCCTGCCTTGTGTGTGGCAGATCAGTGCCACCAATGCCCTGTGGGTGACAGATCGGTGCCACAGCAGTGGCAGCATCCCGGTGTTTGTTTCTGCCCCCCGAGATCCTGAAGTTCTCTGTGCCCAGAGCGGGGATTGGGAGGAAAATGCCCCGTGGGGCACAGCGGGCAGAGCATCCCTGGGGATGAGGGCTCTGCCAGGGCCCTGGGATATCTTGAGTGGGAAGGGACCTGCCGGGATCATCGATCCAGCCCCTGGCCCTGCCCAGAAACCCCAAAATCCCACCCTGGGCATCGCTGGCAGCGCTGCCCAGGCGCTCCTGGAGCTCTGGCAGCCTCGGGCCGTGCCCGTTCCCTGCGGAGCTGTCCCAGCGCTTATTCCGCCCTCTGCGGCCGAGCCTTTCCTGCTCTCCAGCCGGAGCGCACCCTGGTCCAGCTCCTCCGCGCTTCCCCTCCGCGGGAATCCCGAATTCCCGAGGGAATGGCTGCTCCATGCGCCGGCCGCTGGTGCCACCTGCCGGCGCTCCCTGGAACAGCCCCGGCAGCAGCGCTAATGAGGCTTAATTAACAAACCTCGGGGCGAGCGCCGTGACACGGGGAGGGCGAGCGCCCGCACAGCCCGGCGAGCGCGGGGCTTGCGCTGGGAGCCAGCCCGGGCTGTGCTCGCAGGGAATATCGCATCCCTTGGGAAGGGCTCGGGGCAGCTCCTGCTCTCCCCGGGCTCGGCAGAGCTGCC
Organism: Corvus hawaiiensis; assembly: GCF_020740725.1. Lineage (NCBI taxonomy): Eukaryota > Metazoa > Chordata > Aves > Passeriformes > Corvidae > Corvus > Corvus hawaiiensis. The sequence continues at coordinate 1,750,475 of NC_063239.1, read as the reverse complement.
TCGGGGAGCTTTGGTGGCTCTTTCCCCCTGAGCTGACGGGGAAGGGCAGAGTCAGGGATGCCCCAGGGCCACGCTCCGGGATCAGGGCTGAACCAACTTGTTTTGTGCCCAGGATTCGCGAAGCTCGTCCTGCTTTTCCCCACCTCGCTTTTCCAGGGAGGCTTTTCTCCTCAAGAGAGCAGCGGTGGCCACACAGGGGTGGCACTGATCTGTCACACTCAGGGCATTGGTGGCACTGATCTGTCACACACAGGGATGGCACTGATCTGTCACACTCAGGGCATTGGTGGCACTGATCTGTCACACAGGGCAGGGCTGGCACTGATCTGTCCCCTCAGTAAATCGCAGCAGGGGTGGCACTGGCAGCTCCTGGTGGCCCATGCCAAGGCAGGAGGCTCCCAGGAAATCCTCCCTCAGGACACAGGGCAGCTCCTCCTCCTCCTTAGGGCTCCAAGCTACAGAATCCTGGAATTGTTAAGGTTGGCAAAGGCCTTGGAGAGCACCAGGACCAAGTGCGGCCTCAGCTCTGCCAAGGCCACCCCCAACCCGTGTCCCCAAGTGCCACATCCCCACCTGCCTGGAAAAGCATCTTGACTTTCTGGTTGATGTTTCCAGTTATCCCTGAGGTGAAAGCTGATGCGGATTGAGCTGGGAATTCAGGAATGAACCTGAAAGAGAAGCGACTTTACGCCACTTCAGTGAAAGTAAAATCCGTTTATCAAGGATTAAAAGCCATGTCTGGGTGATGTTCAGCCTCCTCCCTGGTTCTGCGCTGAAAGAAGATCTGAGGCCGCTTTGTGTGGGACTTTCAGAAAGAAAAAACTTCCGGGTTTCTACAGGACTTTTTAGACGTGGTTTTTTCCTTTTTTTTTGTTTCCTGGAGAAGGAATTTCGCACTGGAGCCGTAAATGCCAGCTTTGCACCAGTGCAGGACACGGAGGAGTGGCTGCTGTGGGGCCATCTCTGAGCTGTGGCTGCTGTGGGGCCATCTCTGAGCCGTGGCCAGTGTGGGGCCATCACTGAACATGTGGGGCCATCTCTGATGATGTGGGGCTATCTCTGATGGTGTGGGGCCATCTTTGATAGCCGTGGGGCCATCTCTGAGCTGTGGCCAGTGTGGGGCCATCTCTGAACATGTGGGGCCATCTCTGATGGTGTGGGGCCTTCTCTGAGCTGTGGCCAGCGTGGGGCCATCTCTGATGGTGTGGGGCCATCTCTGAGCTGTGGCTGCTGGGGGGCCATATCTGATGATGTGGGGCCATCTCTGATGATGTGGGGCTATCTCTGATGGTGTGGGGCCATCTCTAAGCCGTGGCCAGTGTGGAGCCATCACTGAACATGTGGGGCCATCTCTGATGGTGTGGGGCCATCTCTGATGGTGTGGCCAGCGTGGGGCCATCTCTGATGATGTGGGGCCATCTCTGATGGTGTGGGGCCATCTCTGGGCCGTGGCTGCTGTGGGGCCGTCTCTGAGCTGTGACGCAGCACCCGGGCAATGAAATCAGAGACCACAATAAATTCCTGGGCTCATTTGCATTGAGGACCCTCAAATCCGACTGGATTTTTGTTATTTCCCCCTTCACCCCTCTCACCGAATTCCCACTGACTCACCCTGCGGGTTCCCGCACTCTCCCAGATCCGAGGGGCAGAGTCAGATCCCACCCGAGTGGAATCCGGAGGAATTGGCTCCGGAGGGAAGAGCAGCGGGGTTTGTGAGCAGGGAGGGGCTGCAGGAGCAGAGGGAGCTCAGATTCCCTTTGCTCCCGGCAGCAAATCCCGGCCCGGCCACGGAAAGGATCTGGGAATTCTGCAGGAGGCACAGGATCACCGGCAGGTGAGGAGGAGAGAGGAGAGGGAGGAAGATTCGCGGCGGAGCCTTCGCAGCCCCCGGAGGTGAGTGCCGGCTCCCGGGAGCAGCCGAGGAAGGGAAGCGGGTGGGGGGCAGGAGGGAGAATCCAAACGCTGTCAGCAGAGACCTGGAACGGAGTGAGAGCTTCCAGCACTTTTCCCCTGGCGGGATTGCAGCTGGGGCTCCGGAGACGCCGTGGGAACAGAGAAAACGGGCTTTGGATGCTGCCGGAGACTCGAGCAGCTGAGAAACCTCGGCAGGACCGGATCAGCGGGGAAGCCATGGATGGGTTTTACCCCTCGGCAGGAGGAGCTGGGCAGGACGTGCCCAATGCCACCAGCTGGGCAGAGCAGAGCCACTCCTCGGTGTCCCTGCGCGTGGTGACAGCTGCCTGCCTGTCCCTGCTCATCCTCTCCACGCTGCTGGGGAACGCCCTGGTGTGCGTGGCCGTGCTCAGGTTCCGACACCTGCGCTCCAAGGTCACCAACCTCTTCGTGGTCTCCTTGGCCGTGTCCGACCTGCTGGTGGCCGTGCTGGTGATGCCCTGGAGAGCTGCCACGGACGTGCTGGGCTTCTGGCCCTTCGGGGCCTTCTGTGACATTTGGGTGGCTTTTGACATCACGTGCTGCACGGCCTCCATCCTCCACCTGTGCCTCATCAGCCTGGAGCGCTGCTGGGCCATCGCCAGCCCCTTCCGCTACCAGAGCATGGTGACGCAGCGCGTGGCCTTCGTCGCCATCGGGGTGGCTTGGCTGCTGTCCCTCCTCATCTCCTTCATCCCCGTGCAGCTGCGGTGGCACAAGGACCGGGAGCTGCCCAGCCGAGCGCAGCCGGGATTGAACGGCTCCGCGGAGGAGGGGAGCTGCGATTCCAGCCTCAGCAGGACCTACGCCATCTCCTCGTCCCTCATCAGCTTCTACATCCCCGTCGCCGTCATGCTGGGCACCTACGGCCGCCTCTTCCGCATCACCCGGCGCCAGCTGCGCAGGATCTGCTCCCTGGAGAGGGCGGCCGGACACGGCCGGAGCTGCCCGGGCAGCCCTCGGGAAACCTCCCTGAGGAACTCCCTCAAAAAGGAGACCAAGGTGCTGCAGACCCTCTCCATCATCGTGGGCGTCTTCGTGTGCTGCTGGCTGCCCTTCTTTGTGCTCAACTGCCTGGTGCCCTTCTGCGATGCCGAGCTCCGGGACCGGGGAGCGCTGCCGTGCGTCAGCGGGACGGTGCTCAGCGCCTTCACCTGGCTGGGCTGGGCCAACTCCGCCCTCAATCCCATCATCTACGCCTTCAACGCGGAATTCCGCAGGGCTTTTGCCTCCCTGCTGGGCTGGGGCAGTGCCGTGGAGACGGTGACCTTCAGCAACGAGCTGGTGTCCTTCCACCCCGACAGCACTGACCGCGGCGCTGAGGAGACCCTCGGCCACCCGCACCTGCTGCCCCACGCTGTGCTGCAGGTGGAGAACCACGAGGTGTCCTTGGACAGGGCATCTCCGGGCTCCTCTCCCCCTCACAAGAGCATTCCCGAGTGTGGAACCCCGATCTCGCTGGGGAGGAATCCCCCGCTGGCCAGCGGCACCTTCCACTGAATCCAGGGTGGGAAAGGGGGGTGGGAATGTCCCCAGCAGAGAGGGAAGCTGGGACACTGCCGGCACTGCCGGTTCTCTGGGGAGCTGAGGATGCTGTGAGTGTTCCACTCTGGTTGCATTGCCAGCTGTGGAACAGCCACGGAGGTTTTCCAGGTGTCTGCGGCCATGTTTTTGTGACTGGATTTTGGCCCCAGCCCAGGAGGGCAGCAGGGATTTGTGTTGCTGCTTTCTCCGGTTCACCCATGGAAAAAAAAAACCCAACACTTTCTGCAAGAGATGGAAATGGAAGGGCTGGAATTCACTTTCCTGGTGACTCCAGCAGAGAAAGCAGAGCTGGTGTGGTCTCCTGAGCCTCTCTGTGGTCGGGAAATGAAAACCCAGCTGTGCCTGTGGGGAGAGCGGCGGCTTTGGCCACTGCCTGTGTCCTGTGGCCACCGGGCTGGGGCTGCTGGATGAGCACTGGCCAAATCCAACTGGTCACTGGCCTGGGGCTGCTGAATGAGCACTGGCCAAATCCAGCTGGTCACTGGCCTGGGGCTGCTGGATGAGCACTGGCCAAATCCAGCTGGTCACTGGCCTGGGGCTGCTGGGTGGGCACTGGCCAAATCCAGCTGGTCACTGGCCTGGGGCTGCTGGATGAGCACTGGCCAAATCCAGCTGGTCACTGGCCTGGGGCTGCTGGGTGGGCACTGGCCAAATCCAGCTGGTCACTGGCCTGGGGCTGCTGGGTGGGCACTGGCCAAATCCAGCTGCCCGCTGGGTGCCAGCTGCTGCTGGCAGAGCTGGCCAGAGCTGCCTGGAGCTCGGTGGACGATGCTGAGCGGCGCCTCCGGCCACGGAAAACCAGCGGGATGAGCGGGAAGGAGGCGAAGGATTTGCCAGGGCGACTCTCCCGGGCTCGCCTCCGGCTGTCCGCACCCTCAGGAACTCGCCCTGCAGGTCCGGCCGGGCCGCGCCGCCTCCCGCGGGGCCCCGGGGCTCTGCTCGGGAGCTGCTGTGTCTGGAGCGGGCTGCAGGAAGGATTTGGCAGCTGGAAATCTGCTCTGGCCCCGGGGCAGGAGCCTCGGAGCGTCCCTGAGCTGGGATTGCCCGGCTGGGGGTGGTCCTGGCGGGGACCACAGCTGGGTTTGATCCCTAAAATCCAGGGGTTTGGACGCTTGGAACCTTTGGGAATGAGCGTGTCCGAGCCCTTCAGAGGGAACAGCAGAAAATCAACATTTTCTTGATTTCTGCACCTCCACCACCGCTTCCATCTCTCAGATCCTCCCGTTCCGAGGCCGTTCCCTCTCCTTTCGCTTTTTTCTCCCCCTAATTCCCTTCCTGCTCCATTTCATTCCGGATCCTTCCGCTCCGCCTCCGGAGCTGCCTCATTTCTCATTTCAAATCACGAAGCCTCTTGAGAAGCTCCCCGTGCTCCCAATCAACCTCTGGAATGTTCTGTCTGATCAGAGGGGTCAGGAGCGGCTCCCGGCGCTCCGTTCCAGCCGTGACGGTGGCTTTGGGGAGGATCAGGTTTTGATCCCCGCCTGATTAAGCCCGGCTCATCCCCGCCGGGAATCCCAGACGCCCTCAGCTCCCCGGCACGGCAGGAAAGCGTCTCCCCCTCCCCGGCAAACGGCAACAAAGGGAGAAATCAGCCAGCGCTAATTACAGAGCGCCGCTAATTATCAAACAGAGCCCAGGACAGCGGGATCAGCCTGGGAGGGGAGCGGGGGACTTCGGGATTTTTCTAGGGAAGCACTGACAGGACCCAACACCATCCACGACATCTCCCCGTGCGACAGCGAGGAGGATTTTGGGCCAATCCAAAACAACCTTGGGGTTTTTCAGCCTGATTTAGAGAAGGAATTGTTGGTCTGAGATGGGGACGATCATCTGGAACCCCTCAAACGACTGATTTTAATCCGAACGCTGCTGTAATATTTATAATTAATATTTTATAATTAATAGTTATAATTAATAGTTATAATTAATATTTATAATTCAGGGTGTTGTGTGGTACTTGGGACTCCTGGCTTGGCGGCAGGAAGGAATTGGAGTGCCCAGCTTTTCCCAAAACTCTTTTGGAAGAGTTTCCTGAGGCTCGTGGCAAAGGTCGGGGGCTGAATCCAGGGTTGTTTGTAAAGGGATCGGAGGACAACGAACAGCTCGGTGTCTGTGACGAGCTGCAGGGTGAACCTGCAGAGGAAAGACAACGAAGAGGCTCCAGTGACCCTTTTTTTGTGCCCAATTATTACCTGTGTTTAATTACTCTGCATTTTCCTGCAGCAGCTCTGACCCGGGGCTTGGCAGCTCCCCGGGCCTGGCAGCAGGAGGGACGAGGTGGTGGCAGAGCCAAGCCCAAACCTGCCAGGCTCTGGAACAAATCCCTGCGTGTTACAGACATTCCTGCGGGCAGACTGGGAAACGGGAACAGCTCCAAACTGGTGTGACTGGGGCTGGCTTGGGCACAGACGTCCCTTGTTTACCTGGCTGCAGAATGCGGCGCTTTCCCCCCTCTTTTCCTGCACAGGTTTCCTCTGTAATTCCACCGGGAAGCATCTTCCTCATCTTCTTCCTCTTCCTCCTCCTCCTCCCATCCCAAATTACACACTCAGGTGAGTGAAATTATTCCTACCTGGGGCTGATCCCGGAGCAGGGATTGAGTCAGGATTTGTGCCTGATCCTGCCCTCTAATCCCAAAAAAACCCTCCAGGTCACTTCCAGGAGCTCTGGATTTTCCATGGGTGACCTGGGGACAGGTTCTGGGGTTTTGGGTGGGGAGCAGAGGAACACAAGTAAGGAGATATTTGCAAAAGAGGGGAAGGAGGAAAAGCATCAAATCCGTGTGGAAGTCAGCAGGGAGACGGGAAAAATGTGAGGTTCCTCCTAATCCAAACCATTCCATGATTTTAGTGTATTAGGCTGGGGCAGGCAGGAAGAGAGGAGTTGTGTCCACAGCTCCATTCCCAGCTGGAATTGCAGGAGGACAGCCCGGGATAGGGAATGGCTGCTGTCCTTAAAGTGATTTTTCAGCAAGAAAAAATCAGGAATTTTAGGAAGAACGGATTTAGCAGAGAAAGGGGGGAACGAGCACAGGGGAGGATAACGGGACGCGGCTGCTGTGGGGTGATGCCTTGCCTGATTTGCTTCCAAATTGGAGACCTCAGCTGCTCCTCTCCTCAGGGAAAGGCCGGGATGGCTTCCCAGGAAAGCAGCTCCAGGCGGGGTCAGGGCTGCCTGAGCGTCCCCAGCGCCCGCAGGAGCCCGGCAGAGGCTCTTGAGAAATCCGGCGCGGCCGCCGCAATCTCGGTGGTGATTGTGGAGCGCTCAGGAGGGGGAGAGAGCGGGGATTAACTCTGGCCGGGAGGCTTTGGACAGAGCAGAGCCAGGATCTCTCCTGGCACCAGCGTGGGAATGGCTCGGATGGAGCCGGGACGGGCGGGAAGAACCGGGATCGAGAGGGACAGAACCGGGACGGGGAGGAAGAACCGGGATGGAGAGGGAAGAGCCGGGACGGGGAGGAAGAACCAGGATGGAGAAGGACAGAACTGGGACAGGGAGGGAAGAGCCGGGACGGGGAGGAAGAACCGGGATGGAGAGGGAAGAACCGGGACGGGGAGGAAGAACCGGGATGGAGAAGGACAGAATCGGGACAGGGAGAGAAGAGCCGGGACCGAGCGGGACGACCGGGACGAGGAGAGAAGAGATGGGATCAAGCAAGGAGAGCCAGAGCCGGGCGGGAGGAGCCGGGGCCGGGCGGGAGGAGCCGGGGCTGGGCGGGAGGAGCCGGGGCCGGGCGGGAGGAGCCGGGATCGGGCGGGAGGAGCCGGGGCCGGGCGGGAGGAGCCGGGGCCGGGCGGGAGGAGCCGGGGCCGGGCGGGAGGAGCCGGGGCCGAGCGGGAGGAGCCGGGGCCGGGCGGGAGGAGCCGGGGCCGGGCGGGAGGAGCCGGGGCCGAGCGGGAGGAGCCGGGATCGGGCGGGAGGAGCCGGGATCGGGCGGGAGGAGCCGGGATCGGGCGGGAGGAGCCGGGATCGGGCGGGAGGAGCCGGGGCCGGGCGGGAGGAGCCGGGGCCGGGTGGGAGGAGCCGGGATCGAGCGGGAGGAGCCGGGGCCGGGCGGGAGGAGCCGGGGCCGGGCGGGAGGAGCCGGGGCCGGGCGGGAGGAGCCGGGGCCGGGCGGGAGGAGCCGGGGGCCGAGCGGGAGGAGCCGGGGCCGGGCGGGAGGAGCCGGGATCGAGCGGGAGGAGCCGGGACCAGGCGCAGGCGCCGCACCGGCATCCGCCGCTCGGCCGGGCCTGGCGGTGAGGATGCGGGGGCACCCCGGGCGGGGCGGCCGGAGCTTTGGGGGGCACACCGGGGGTGCGGGAGCGGGGGGCACGGGGGGTCCGAGGGTGCGGGGATGGGGGCGATGGGGGCTCGGGGATGGATGGGGGTGGTGACGGGGACAGGAGGCAGCACGTGGCGCTGGGAGGAGGAGGGGCAGCGCTGGGTGCTGGGGGTGCGGGGGGATGCAGAGAGCGGGATGGGGGCCGGGGGTGCCCAGGGCAGGGGGATATCGGGTGCCCAGGGAAGGGGGTGCAGACGGGTCAGTGCAGCAGCAGAGGGGGCGGGTGAGGTTTACAGGGGTGATGGGCACTCATGGGGGGAGGTTGTGGCCGTCCCTCCCCGCGTGTCCCTGTCCCTCCACGCGTGTCCCTGTCCCCCGGCAGGCTCCCCCCGCTGCCACCCTGGCGCTGCGCTCCATGGATGGCGTTTTCCTGTCGCCCACCGAGGATGAGTTCGTGGGCAGGATCGCGGAGGAGCTGGAGCACTTCATGGTGCAGGGGCAGCATCACCGGTGGGTGCCCAGCCCGGGCAGGGGGTGGCCGGGGCTGACCCGTCCCTGCTTCCTCGGGCAGTCCCTGGGCGATGGGAGCAGCAGTGACGCGTTGGGACTTTTGGCTCGTGGTTTGCATCATTTTTTTGGGGTGAAAGCGGCAGCATTTGGGGTCTGGCCATGGAGCTCCAGGTGCTCGGAGCATCCCCTGGGGTTGGTGTGGGATCCCCTCCTCTGGTCGCTCCTTCAAGCGGTGTTTTGTGGCCATCGGTGGCTTTTACACTGACCACCGCTCACCCTGGGTTCGCCTGGATCTGTTCCCGATCCAGTGACCTTTGGAGCCCTTGGGGTGGCCAAGCCCAGGCTGCTGGACGGGAGCGGGGGTGGCAGTGCCGGGCTCAGCTCCCTGCCAGCTTCTCGTGACCTTAAATATTTGTTTCAGTGCTTTTTTTTTTGTAAAATACTTGGCAAAGAAATCACCTGTGCAGCTGTCAAACGCTCGGGGACAAACCCCGTGTGACAGCAGTGACATTGAACGTGGGGTTTGTTGATCCGTTCTTGTGTTATTCCCAGTTTCTGGAGCACTGGGAGGAAGGGGAGCAGCAGCAGCCTTCTGCTGGTGCTTCCCAGCCTTTCCCAGATGGATGCAGGCAGGAATGAGAGTCCAAGGCCTTGGGGTCAGGCATTCCCAGCCTCCCCACGCTCCAGTTTATGTGTAAAATGTGTCTGACTGCACATCTGGGATGGGATTTGGGCTCTTTAATATCATAAAGTCCTGCTGGGCTTTTTTCTGATTTCAGTCCCGTGCTGGGAATGACTCGGGGAAGAGGTTGTTAAATTTTTCCTACATTCCCATCCCTTCCTGCTGAGCCCTCTGTCCTTTCAGGGTGCTCCTGTTCCCGCCCCTGTCCAGTCGCCTCAGGTACCTGATCCATCGGACCGTGGAAAACATGGAATTGTTGAGCAGCTTCTCGGTGGGAGAGGGCTGGAGGAGGAGGACGGTCATTTGTCACTCGGCCGTCAGGTGAGGCGGGGCCGGTTGGGCTGGAGCGGACAAGGCTCACGGAATCCTGGAATGGTCTGGGAGGGACCCGAGACTCATCCCAGTGCCACCCCTTGTCACCTTCTGGGGACCCCTCCCACTGTCCCAGGCTGCTCCAGCCTGGCCTTGAGCACTTCCAGGGATCCAGGGGCAGCCACAGCTCCTCTGGGAATTCCATCCCAGCCAGGAATTCCTTCCCAATATCCCATCCATCCCTGCCCTCTGGCAGTGGGAAGCCATTCCCTGTGTCCTGTCCCTCTCCAGCTCTCCTGGAGCCCCTTCAGGCCCTGGAGCCTTCCCTTCCCCACGCTGAGCATTCCCAGCCCTCCAGCCTCTCTCCAGAGGGGCTCCAGCCCTTGGATCAAGCACAAAGTCACCGTGTCCCGTTCAAGGTCTCCATGACCAACGGCACCTCCCAGACCCTAAGAACAGCGGGATTTTCCCTCTGTCCCGACTTCTTTATGGATTCGTTGCTTCTCTTCCTTTTCCTCCGGCAAACGCCGCATCCCTCGGCTTCCCCCGCTCACCTCCAACCATCCCCTCGTTCCCAGGCTTCCCAACGAGACCCCGAGCGACCAAAAACCTGGGACCAACCCCCCTCGGTCCCAGCGCCCGGCGCAGCCCTGGGGCCGGGGGGGCCGGGGGCTCCGGCTGCGCCACCCCGGGGACATCCACGGGGACAACTCCTGGGCCTCCGTGGGCTCGGGCAGGATCACGAGGCCGCCCAGGAAGAAGCCGGACAAAGCCCTGTACGTGCCCAAGGGCATCCGGAAAAAGGCGAATTGGAGGGAGCGGGAGAGCCCCGGCGTGGAGCCAGGCGGGGATGCGGCTCCAGAAGGTGAAAACTGCCCCAAAAATTCCAGTGGGGACACCCAGCTGGAGGGGGGCAAGGATGGAGGCAGCCCTGGGAAGCAGCAGGAGCCTGGGGAAGAGAATGTTCCAGGCAAAGGCAGCGCCGAGCGTCCTCCGTGTGATGAAAACGCGCCATCCTTAGGGAACAGCAGCGATGCCCGTGAGCAGGAAAGTCGGGATAAAGACTGTTCCCATTCCCTGCCTTCTGGAGACGACACGCGGCCGCCTGAAGCAGGAGAGCAAGATTTGAGCTGTGCCAACACTGGTATTCCAGAAGGCAGCGAATCCCAGGGCCAAACTCGAGAGGAAAACCAGCCCAGCCAGGATGCCGGAGGGGCAGAGTGTGGGAAAAGCTCCTTCCCCTTGGAAAACCGCGGTGGCAGCTGCACAGAGCCGGCTGTGGCGGAGTTTCCGCTGCTGGAACCCCGAGGTGCTGCTGCCCAGAGCCTGGAGAGCAGCAGGAAGAAATCCCCGCCTGCAGCCTGGGACCAGGATTCCAGGAATGCCGAGGGAGGCCGGAGTTTTTCCACGCTGGAAAGCCGAGAGCAGGAGAGCCCCAGCTCTGGCCAGGTGGAGCAAAAACCCCTCCAGAGCTTTGGGGAGGGCCCAGGTGAGGCTCTGGCTGCTCCTGAGCTGCTCCGTGGTGGTGGTGATCCGTCGGCTCCGGAGGGTGCTTCCCGCGGCAGGGAGGAGGAGGAGGAGGAGGACAAGGAACACTCGGATGTGGCCGAGGCGCTGTGGAGGGGCCTGGATTTGGCTGCAGGTGACAGAGAGGGGACAAGGCAGAGCGGCCTCGAGGACGACTGCACAGCGGAGCTCCTGGCAGAGGTGAGGCTTGAGGGAATTTTGGGGAAAGAAGGGAAGGAATCTGTCCCTGGGAGGAGAATCCCTGGGATTCCTGGGTGGTGCAGACGGGGTTTGAGTGGCCGAGGTGAGGACTGGGCTCGGAGCTGGTCAAGCTCCGTCCCCCTGGCTCGTTGTTTGGGTTTTTAATCCTTGTTTTGGAGGGGATGGAACCCTCTCACCCTCTCCGTTGGTTTGGTTTTAATTCTTGTGTCGGGATCTTCCCAGATCGTTGGGAATCTGACGGTGAAGGACGTCAGCATCCAGAGGATCAGCGTGGATTATTCCGGCTACGGCGACGCCCAGGTCAGCGAGGGCGACTTCGGCCACGTGACCGAGATCTACGACTTCCCCTCGTCCCTGAAAACCGAGGATCTCATGGAAATATTCTCAGATTTCCAGTGAGTAACTCCCCAGGGGAGCAAAACTGGGGATTTTAGTTCCACCTTCCCCTCTCTGTGTGCCTCAAAGGAGCTTTTCCTGCAGTTTAGGCCTGGTTTAAAGCCCAGCTTTACTCCAGGGCTCTGGCACCCGCAGTTATCCACAGCCTGGCTTTATCCAGGTGTTTTTTAGGAGCTTTTTTGGTCAGTTCCTGAGTGGAATGAGGTGATTCCATCAGCGTTTCCAAGGAAAAGGGCTCAGTGCTGCTGCTGGGGATGAGATTTACCTGGGAAATCCAGGGAATGAGGTTGGATAAAGGCAGGAGCAGAACAAAGCTCAGCTCGGAGTTCCTCTCCCGTTTTCCTCCCCACATCCTCCTCCTCTCTTGGGAGAATTCCTGGGTTAGATGGGAACATTCCCTCTGCAGATCCCTTGGGTTAAACCCCATGAATTCTAAATTACATTTCAATTAGGATTTCCAGCTGTGTTTCAAATCATTCTTTTCTTCCTGCTTTGTGTGTGTGATTCCTGAAATTTAGTTTTGCACTCTCTGGGAGCGAAGCAGAGCTGGAAAAGGAACATTCCCTCTACAGATGCCATAAATGAAACCCCACGAATTCTACTTTAAAAATACATTTAAATGACAATTTAAAACTCATATACTTAAATAAATACTAATATAATATAAATACTACTAATAAATACTAATATATATAAAGATGCCATAAATGAAACCCCATGAATTCTACTTTAAAAATACATTTAAATGACGATTTAAAACTAATATACTTAAATAAATACTACTAATAATATTAAATAAATACTATAATAATATAAATACTAATATAATATAAATACTACTAATAAATACTAATATATATAAAGATGCCATAAATTAAACCCCATGAATTCTACTTTAAAAATACATTTAAATGACAATTTAAAACTAATATACTTAAATATTACTAATAATATTAAATAAATAATAATATAAATACTACTAATAAATACTAATATAAAGACCCCATAAATTGAACCCCACGAATTCTACTTTAAAAATACATTTAAATGACGATTTAAAACTAATATACTTAAATAAATACTACTAATAATATTAAATAAATACTAATATAAATACTACTAATAAATACTAATATAATATAAAGATGCCATAAATTAAACCCCACGAATTCTACTTTAAAAATACATTTAAATGACAATTTAAAAGTAATATACTTGAATAAGTACTACTAATAATATTAAATAAATACTATAATAATATAAATACTAATATAATATAAATACTACTAATAAATACTAATATATATAAAGATGCCATAAATTAAACCCCATGAATTCTACTTTAAAAATACATTTAAATGACGATTTAAAACTAATATACTTGAATAAGTACTACTAATAATATTAAATAAATACTAATATAATATAAATACTAATATAATACAAATACTAAAAATAACTACTAATATAATATAAAGATGCCATAAATGAAACCCCGTGAATTCTGCCTTAAAAATACATTTAAATGACAATTTAAAACTAATATACTTAAATAAATACTACTAATAATATTAAATAAATACTAACAACTAATAATATTAAATAAATACTAATAACTACTAATATAATATAAAGATGCCATAAATTAAGCCCCATGAATTCTACTTTAAAAATACATTTAAATGACAATTTAAAACTAATATACTTAAATAAATACTACTACTAATATTAAATAAATACTAATAAAATATAAATACTAATATAATATAAATACTACTAATAAATACTAATATAATATAAAGTTGCCATAAATTAAACCCCATGAATTCTACTTTAAAAATACATTTAAATGACGATTTAAAACTCATATACTTAAATAAATACTACTAATAATATTAAATACTAATATACTTAAATATATTTATATATAATATATATAAAATAAATAATAAAACTTAAATCATTCTTCAGTGAGGGCAGAGCTGGGCCCAGCTCTGAGTTCCTCTCGCTCCTGTCAAAGGCACCATTCCCTGTTTTCCTCTCTCCATCCCTTGGGATAATTCCTGGATTAGATGTGAACATTCCCTCGACAGATCCCTTCAATGAAACCCCACAAATTCTATTTTAAAATGCCATTGAAATCAGGATTTAAAATCATATTTTAACCATCCCTGCCTGCTGTGTGTGTTCCTCAGATTGGTTTTTCCACGCTCTGGGAGTGAAGCAGAGCTGGAGAAGGGTGGATCCAGTGGAGCAGGGATTGGATTCCTGCTCCCAAATTCCCATTTCCCACTGACTCTTGATGGGATTTTCACCCTGAAACCCTTCATAAACCCTTGGATTTTACTGTTGTGCCTGAGCTTGGGGGCTGTTTGGGAAGCACTTCAAAAATGACAATATCCCTGAAACTGAGGTTGGCTTTGAGGGGAAAAGGAGAATTTTGGGGGAATTTTCTACTGTGGCCTTGAAAAGGGCACTTTTAATGTCCTTTGTTCCTTCTTTTCCTGCTCTTTGCCCCCATTTAAAATGGGAATAATGCTTTGGAAAACACCCAAAACCCTAAAAATCCCTCCTGGGGCTGCTGGGTTTTATTGGGGCTTCCTTTTTGTGGATGTTCATGAAAATTATTCTCCTTCCTTGCAGCGAGAGCGGCTTCAAAATCCAGTGGGTGGACGATACCCACGCCCTGGGAATCTTTTCCAGCCTCTCCACAGGTATTTGGGGCTGGGATTGAGGGATCCCAAAGCTCCCAGCCCCTTCCCAGTGCCCTGAACTGGTTTGCAGTGGGATTTTTGCTGGGCTTGAGCCGCAGCCAGAGGCACTCAGGGCTCATCCCATCTTTTTTTATCCTGGTCCTTTCCAGCCTGGAAGGTTTTTGGGAAGCTGGAATTCCTGGGGTGGGGTGTGGGAACTGGGTTGGAATTGCTTTGGATGCAGATTTGTGCACTCTTAGGAATTAAAGATGATGATGATGATAATAATAATCATCATCATCTCTTTTTTCACTTTTTTTCTATTTTTTTTCTGGAAAAAATTCCTAAAAACATCCAGTCACCTCCCAGGGACTTTGGGAGTGGGATGGCACCAAAACTCTGGGCAAACTGGTTTTTTTTTTGGGGATAAACACCCCAAGTTCAGGTCAGAGCCAGCCCTGGAGAGGTTTCCATCCTCCTGTATCCCAGCAGGTTTTGCTCTTTTTTTGGGGGGGGGCGGGGATTTTCTCTAAAAAGTGACAAAATTCCTTTAAAAGAACATTTTTTGGGATTTTTTGGGATTCTTCCTGAGGTGCCCAGCACGACTCCAGCTGGTTTAGTCCAAGTCCTGAGCAAATGCCCGAATTACTGAGTGGAATTCTGAGCTTTTTGGGGTTAATTCCAGCAATTTCTGTTCCTTGCAGCGTCGCAGGCCCTGGGCCGCCGCTATCCCTGCCTGAAGATCCGGCCCCTGATCCATGCAACGAAACAATCCAAGATCAAGGCACTCCAGAGACCAAGTAAGACAAGATTCCCCGAAAATTCATCCCACATTCCTTTGATTTCCCACTCCTGAGTCGGTCCAGGTGACAAAACCAGGAGGAAATCCCTATTCAGGACCAATTATTTCCCTGCTGGATTGGTTTTTTGTGGATTTATCGGCACTGAGCTGTGGTGTGGAGCCTGGAATTCTGCTGAAATTCAGATTTAGGGGTTTTTTGGTGTAATTTGCTGCTCTTTTGGGGCTGTGGAAGGGAAGGGTTGTGCTGGAATTGGGATTTTTTGGAAGCACGGCCCCAGCCATAAAATCTCCCAGGAATTTTCTCTTCCCTCTCCCCCTGCACCATCCCAATGAGACAAACCCAGTCCTTGTGGTTGGCATAATTTTATTCAGGAAGGAGAAATGGTGAAGCTGAGCCATGAACATCGTTTGATTGATTGCCATCAGCTGACTGATTGATTGATTGATTGGTTTCATTGCCTTTTCAATCAGATTGATCAGGAAAGCAAAGCCATGAACCTCAGCAGCAGCAGAGACTCTGAACCAACAATTCCTGGGATTTTCCAGCTCACTGCAGTGGGAATAAATTCCAATTTCAATGCTTTAAAGGGACACTGTCACAGTGACAAATTCCTGAGTTTTCAGCACTGCTGGATTGAAGGGAAACAGCCAAAAATTGGATTTATTTGCATCTCCCCTTCATCTGTTTTTTCATTTATTCACTCTTGTGAATCAGGTTAAATTCAAATTAATCATTAAATACAATAATTCAACAGAAATTCTCCTGGTATCTGCTTTAAATGGATCTTTTCCCAAACACAAATCTGGATTTTAATTAGCTGGCAGTGTCTCTTTAATGATTTATTTTTTAATAACTTTATCAATGAAACTCCTGGAAAAACAAGCAAAGCCCCCTCCCCCCCCCTTGCTGTGTGGATAAAAACTCTCTGCAAATTCGTAAAGGATGAATGAATGAATTCCCAAATCCAAATTCTTGTGGACTTGGTAACATTTTGGTGGATTTCTTCCTTGCAGATGGAATTGCAGCAATCCAAGAGATGGAGGGCACTGACCAAAGGGCTTCCCAAATATTTAGATATTATTTAAAATGCAGATTTTTTTATTTTTTCCCCCCTTTTCCTTGCTGTTTTCCAAGGATTTAGGCACTGGTTTTGAGAAGTTTTAAGTTGGGATCAAGCTTTATGGAGCACGGATCAATTGCCCGGGTTTTTCACGGGGATGGGATGTTGGGAATTTTGCCAGGAATGGTTCCTGGAAGAGAATGGGAAACAATTTTCCACCCCAGCAGAAGAGACCTGGAGCTTTACAGCGACCAAACCCCTCTGGAAATTCCACCAGAAAACATGGAATTGCATCTTCCTAGGAACAACCAACCCCGATTTATTCACAGGGATCGAAGGATTTGATGCAGATCAAACAACCAAACAGCAGAACAGAGGGCGGATTTTTGGGATTTAGCCACCAATCGCTCCCTACCCAATCCCCAGCTGGATCAATTTTTCCCATTTTTCCCTAGAACTCCTTCACCTGGGCAAAGAGAGGCCGCAGACGGACACAGCAGTGGCCAGGAGGCTCGTATCCCACGCGCTGGGCTGGAAGCACAGGCAGCAGGAGGCCACGGGGATGGAAGTTTTCCAGCCAGAATCCTTGGATCAGGAGCAATAACGCGGCTCAGCTCCCAGGAAAGGAGTGAAACACACGCAGAGCAGTCAGTGCCACGGGGGTGATCCTTGATGGAATCAGCACCAGCTTGGAAAAGTTGGGAATGGGGGAAGTTTCTTGTTCAAGGAGGTTTTTTTTCCGGAGCCTTGGGAGGTGCTGGAATTCTTTGTTGGGTGTTTGAAAGCATCTGGGGCAGCAGATTGTTGTCTTTATTCCTTATTCCTGCTCTGTTTTGCCAGAAAAAAAAAAAAATAGGAATTAAGAGGAGGGGAATTGGAGTTTTTAGGCCAAAATTCAAGTCTTAAGCAAGGGCAGGAGTTAAAAAATCTGTTCCATGTTTGTTGTAATGTTGCTGTTCAGAGATCCCAGGAAACTGACAGGCAGGGAATGCAAGTTTTAGGGATTTTTCTCCTTATTTATGGAGTTTAAAGAGCCTGACCTTGCCCTGGTGGTGGGGAAAGTTGGGGATCTGCTCGGTAGGGAAGGAAAACCAGACTTTGCCTGTTTAAGGTGAGCTTCCACCCCCATCCCAGGCTCTGCTTATGCTCCAGTCTGGAATTCTGAGGGAAAAATGGAGTTTCCCAGTTGCCAGGAGGTTAAAGCCCTTTTCCAGCTGCCCTCTGGGCCACTGGAGAAATAACAAATATTCCAAATATTTCTGCATTTTTAAGCCTCACACCATCCCTGTGAGGTGGGGTTTTGGGGAAGTTTGCAGCCAGTTTTAATCCCCTGCGGAATCAGCCGGAAATCCAGGACGTGGAAAAAGAGGGGAAACCCCCAAACTTCCAGGAATTGTGAGAAGAAATACCCCAAAGGCTTCTAAAGTGATTTTTTTTTTTTTTTCCCCAGGGAAAAGGTTTTTATGGGATGAGCTGTGGCTGGAGCTCTGTGGCAAAAAAAAAAAGCATCCTCAAACAAACAGAGGAGCGCAGGGAGCACCACTGGGAATTCCCACAGGAGCAGATCCCTGGGGATGAGAGCCAGGAATTCCCTCTGCAAGGTGCACGAGGCTACAACACCCTGCCTGATTCATCCTTTAGGAAAAGATGGAATATCCAGCTGGGAGGTGATTTTTGGATGGGCACAGCATCTGTTGGGTGGATGATCCCTGCGGGATGGGAATTCCCAGCCCTGAGGCCTCATCCCCGGGAATCTGCCGAGTTCTGGGTGCTGAGGGGTGGCTTCAGGGAGCTCTGATTCCGTGGGAAATTCCATGTTCTGCCTTTGCTCCCCTCCAGAGCTGTTGGATCCAAGCGTTTCACTTATTAAATTCAGCTTTACGCTGTTCTGCTCACAAAAAGCTGCTCCTTTTTTCCTTCTTTTTGTTCCCTTTCCTTGTATTTCCTTGCTGGAGTCGGTGCTGAGGAGGAGCCGAGTGCAGGAAGCAGCAGCACAAACGGAGGCGGTGAGAGTGGAAAAGAGCTGGAAATTCCCAAATAATCCTTGGAAATGAAGGGAAAAGGCACTTCTAGGTGGCTGGCACCCAACCCGAGGCGAGGGGTGCTCGCCTGTGAGGAAAGGTGGTGCTGCAAAGTGCGGGAGAAATCCTTGGAATGGTGAAGAGCCGGAGCCGAGGGGAGCTGGAAGCTCCCGCCAGGAGCGGGGCTGGAATTGCAGGAGGCACCGAGGGGTGGCCTGAGCACCTAAACCGGGGAGGGAGAGGCTTCTTCAGGGAAGGATTCCCCTGAAGTTCAGAGTTTGATTGAGGCTCGATTTCCTGGGGGTGCAGTGGTTCGGGAAGGGCCGGAGCAGGAGTCCTGGCTTCCTTAAATTAGTGGGAATTCTACCGGGCGGACACGTTGTTATTTGTGAGTCCCCTGAAGTGGTCGAACTTCTGCTCCGTCTCCTCGCTGAAGGAGCCACCTGGAGAGGCCACAGGAGAGCACGGGGTGAGCAGGAGCAGGGAAAAATACTCGGGAACACCGGGAGAGCCCAGGGAAAACACCTGGGAACACTGGGAGAGCCCAGGGAAAACACTCAGGAACACAGGGTGAGCAGGAAGAGGGAAAAACGCTCGGGAACGCCGGGAGAGCCCAGGGAAAACACTTGGGAATACCAGGAGAGCACAGGGTGAGAGCAGGAGAAGAGAAAAGCATTTGGGAACACCGGGAGAGCCCAGGGAAAACATTCGGGAACACTGGGAGAGCCCAGGAAAAACACCTGGGAACACCAGGAGAGCCCAGGGAAAACACTTGGGAGCACTGGGAGAGCACAGGGTGAGAGCAAGAGAAGGGAAAAGCATTTGGGGACACAGGGAGAGCACAGGGAAAACACTTGGGAACACCAGGAGAGCACAGGGTGAGCAGGAAGAGGGAAAAACACTTGGGAACACAGGGAGAGCCAAGGAAAACACTTGGGAACACCCACCGGGAGAGCCCAGGGAAAACAATTGGGAACACCGGGAGAGCAGGAGAAGGGAAAAGCATTTGGGAACACAGGGAGAGCACAGGGTGAGCAGGAAGAGGGAAAACCACTTGGGAACACTGGGAGAGCACAGGGAAAACACTCAGGAATACCAGGAGAGCACAGGGTGAGAGCAGGAGAAGGGAAAAGCATTTGGGAACACAGGGAGAGCCCAGGGAAAACACTCAGGAATACCAGGAGAGCACAGGGTGAGCAGGAAGAGGGAAAACCACTTGGAAACACTGGGAGAGCCCAGGGAAAATACCTGGGAACACCGGGACTGGGTGGAACCAGTGCCCTGGAAATGAAGGCCTCAAAGGTTTGGGGTTAATTAAATTAAGCTTTAATTAAATCTTAGCCTAAGTGGCACGACCAGGAGTCCCCAGGAGAGCTGGATTAGTCTTTTTGTGGATTTGCAAGACTCAAGTACCCAAATGTCACTGGTTTGGTGCTGAAAAATGAAGTGAGGCCTAACAAGGCCTGTGAGGGTGCGAGGGCTCGGCGTGCTCTGAACCAGCACCAAACCCTAATTTCTCTCTAATTAGGACACAATGAGAGCTAAAACCTTGATTTTGAACTGGAAATATTTCCAAGCTCAGCTGCAGAGCCCATCCCAATGGGCTTCACTTCTCTCAGCTAGGTCACATCTGAAATGTGACACACAAGACGAGAGCTTTCTGCTAAAATCCCAACAAAATAATGAGAAAAATCAGTGGTTACGTGGATTTTGTTGTTGTTGTTTTTCCAGGAAAAAACGTTCCTTGAAGGAGGGAATTTTCCAAGCTGGTTGTGTTTGGAGCTGGGCAGGGAGTTGTGTTAATTCACTGTCTGTGGTAAAAGCAGTCCTTAAAAGTCCCCAAGTTAATTCCATTTTAAAGGGTTTTGACAATGGACTAAGCCAAATTTAAATTAAATTGGCTTCGATATTTCCATGACCTAAAGAAGACGCCAAATGGTAATATTCTACATTTTTCCAAGAAAACTGCGTTTTCCCTGACATTCCAGGGGCATTTTAATTCCTGCCAGGCACAGAGGGCTCTTTCCCACTGCTTCTTTTGTTTTCCAAGAGCAGCTTTGTGATCTGAAGAGTTCCCAGCTTGGCAAAATAATTTAATTTTGGGAAGGAGGAGTTTCCCGAGGCGCTTATTCCGGCACTGGGATTGCACCAGAGCTTTTCATGAGGGGAAAACATGCAATTCCTTGTCTGAGAGGAACCCTTGGAGCATCCCTGTCCCTCTTGGAGGACTCCCATGGCAGCAGCCCTCACCTATGTGGCAGTTGTACATCCAGATGCGCTGCCCGTCGTAGCGGCTCCGGCATTTCATGATGTTGTTGGAATAATCCGACTCTGCCACCTCGTAGTTGGGGTTGATCACGACCTGGGAGGGATGGAAGGACAGGGAATGGGGTTATGGAAAGGGGGATTTGGCAGGATACAGAATCAGTTGTTTTTTACAGCAGGGTTTGGGGTTTTTTTAGCAGAAAATAAAAATACAAATTGTTTTGCAAAGAGAGAGAAATGACTTGGATAAAGGCAGATCAGGGAATAAAGGCTCAGTCAGGGAATCCTGGAATGGTTTGGGTTGGAAGGGACCTCAAAGCCCATCAGTGCCAGCCCTGCCATGGGCAGGGACACCTCCCACTGTCCCAGGGGGCTCCAGCCTGGCCTTGGGCACTTCCAGGGATCCAGGGACAGCCCCAGCTGCTCTGGGAATTCCATCCCAGCCCCTCCCCACCCTCCCAGCCAGGAATTCCTTCCCAATATCCCATCCATATCTCCCCTTTTCCAATGGAAAGCCATTCCCTGGGTCCTGTCCCTCCCTCCCTTATCCCAAGTCCCTCTCCAGCTCTCCTGGAGCCCCTTCAGGCACTGGGAGCCTTCCCTGGAGCCTTCCCTGCTCCAGGCTGAACATTCCCAATTCCCTCAGCCTTTCCACCCGGCAGAGCTGCTCCATCTCTAATTCCCCACAACCCCACCTTCCCCCACGCCCCAAAATCTCCCCTCAAACCCCCATCTTGCCTTTCCCACAGCTCAGACAGAAAGAATTCCTCTCCTTTCCCTCCTCTCCAGTGCCAGTGGCTGTTTCAGACCCCGGGAATTCCCCCCACTCCAGCCCCGGGCACAGGCTGGAGGCCCGGCCCTAATTCCTGCAGAAACCCCACAAATGGCACAGTTTAATCCCAAAATCCAGCGAGTGCTGCTTACAGCCAGCTCCAAAGAGGGATGCTGTGCTTTGGGAATGGGACAACTCTGTCAACAACATCAGCTGGGCTGGGCCTATCTGGGATTAGCTGGACATGGAATGTTGAGACTTTAATCTCCAGACTGTGGTCACAGGCCCTGATTTTTCCCTTGGGAGCGAGTGTTTGTAATCCTGCTGGATAATCCTTTACCTTTTAGGCATCTGGGAATAGAATCCCTTTAGAAACAGAAGTGGGAAGTGTCAAATCAACTGATTTGGTAAATTCTTGATAAAACTGGTAGGATAAAAGCAGGACAAGTGTCACAAATGCTGTTTTTCCCACCTGGAAGAGGTAATCCCCGGGCGGGACGTCGGTGATGTCGATCCACTGGCAGTCGATGTCGTGCCGATAAACGTCCCAGCAGCCAACAGTGATCCCCTGCTCCCCA
This sequence comes from Corvus hawaiiensis, assembly GCF_020740725.1. Lineage (NCBI taxonomy): Eukaryota > Metazoa > Chordata > Aves > Passeriformes > Corvidae > Corvus > Corvus hawaiiensis. Next base: position 1,728,914 of record NC_063239.1, on the reverse strand, counting down.
AAATTGGCACATTCGTACTGTTTCTGCACATCTAAATGAAAGTTAAAGGCAAAAAGTGTTAAATCCACAGCTGGATTCCCAGAAAATTCCTGGCTGTTCCCCATGGGCAGTGCTAAGGTCCTGGTGTGGTGGTGAGGGGGAGGTTTAAGGAGCTGCCCCCTTCCAACCCCATGCGCTGGAGGCTTCTGGGATTCCTCGCTTGGCAGGGAGCAGAAAATGCACAGTTGGGGTTTTGGAGCAGCTCAGAGTTGGGATGGAGGGAGCTGAGGGTGGAAAAGAGAACCGGGGACCTTGGGGTTCCCATCCGTCCATCCGTCCATCCGTCCATCTGTCTGTCCATTCCATTCCATTCATCCATCCGTCTGTACATCTCATTCCATCTGTCTGTCCCATCGATCTATTCCATCCCTCCATCCATCCATCCATCCATCCATCCATCCCTCCCTCCCATCCATCCATCCACCCGTCCACCCCATCCCATCCATCCATCCATCCATCCATCCATCCATCCCGTCCCATCCCATCCCATCCATCCCTCCCATCCATCCATCCATCCACCCGTCCACCCCATCCCATTCATCCAATTCATCCATCCATCCATCCCTCCATCCATCCATCCCGTCCCATCCCATCCATCCATCCATCCATTCCTCCATCTGTCCATCCATCCATCCCTCCATCCATCCTATCAATCCATTCCATCCCATCCCATTCCATCCATCCTCTGTCCGTCTATCCATCCCATTCCATTCCATCCATCCTTCCATCTGTCTGTCCCATTGATCTATTCCCTCCATCCATCCCATCCCATCCATCCATCCATCCCTCCCATCCCATCCCATCCCATCCCATCCCATCCCATCCCATCCCATCCCATCCATCCCCCCATCCATCCCTCCATCCATCCCTCCCTCCATCCCATCCATCCCTCCCTCCATCCCATCCATCCCTCCCTCCATCCATCCCTCCCTCCATCCCATCCATCCCTCCCTCCATCCATCCCTCCCTCCATCCCATCCATCCCTCCTTCCATCCATCCCTCCATCCATCCATCCCTCCCTCCCTCCCTCCCTCCATCCCTCCCTCCATCCCTCCCTCCATCCATCCCTCCATCCCTCCATCCCTCCCTCCCTCCATCCCTCCCTCCATCCCTCCCTCCATCCATCCCATCCCTCCATCCCATCCCTCCATCCCATCCATCCCTCCCTCCCTCCATCCCATCCATCCCTCCATCCCTCCCTCCCTCCATCCCTCCCTCCATCCATCCCATCCCTCCATCCCATCCCTCCATCCCATCCCTCCATCCCATCCATCCATCCCTCCCTCCATCCCTCCATCCCACCCATCCTCCCAGGACTGGTTCCTGGCTCCTGCCAGGCCACATTCAGCCCTTGGCAGCTGTCATCCCTTGCTTGGGAAGAGGAGGGAATTCCCGGGACGTGGGGCTCTGGCACAGACCTGCTTCGCATTCCGTGTCCTCCAGGCAGAAGCTGGCCTTGTGTCCCTCGGCCACCTTGGTGCCGTTGAGGTTCAGGAGGTCGTAGTGGGTGAACACCTCCATGCTGTGGTAGTGCCTGTGGGGCGCACACAGGGACAGTTATCCCGAGGGAAAACCCTTTCATTACCAGGCCTGAGGGGCCGAGTGGAGCTGCAGGAGTGTGAGAAATCCAGCCAGGAAATATTCCCTGGGGATAATCCTGGGTGGCTCCATCACCCATCCTGCTGCCTCCTGGGTGTTTATTTACATGGAATCCCAGACTGGTTGGATGGGGAGGGATTTAAGGATCATCCCATTCCAGCCCTGTCCATGGCAGGGACACCTCCCCCTATCCCAGGTTGCTCCAAGCCTCGTCCAGCCTGGCCTGGGACATTTATAAAGTGCTAAAGCTGTTCCAGGGAAGAGTCCTGCTCCAGCTTTTGTGGGATCACGGTGTTTTACAGTGGCAGGAAGGGGGAAAAAATCCCCTAGGTCATCCCTTGGAGCAGCCCCATCATTCCCAGGAATATTCCCCACAGAGCTGGGTGTGCCCAGACCAGCTGCTTTTATTTATTAATTTTTAAATCAATCCATCAACCAATCAATATTAATAATTAATTAATTAATTATAATGTATTTTTTTTTTTCAGCAGCAGAATGTGAATTTATCAGCATTCTGGACCAGCTTCTCTCTCACCTTGCTCAGAGCTGGACTCTCACACAGGAGACCTTTCCTGGTTTTAAACTGGGAAGTGTCGGTGTCAGCCCAGCCTGGGGAACATTCCAGCACTGCTGGGCACAGCAAAAGCCAGGAGCGAGCCCAGAGTCTGCGTTTAGATCCCGGATTAGCAAAGTCAGACCCAGCAGGGTTTGGGTGACATTGGACTCGGGGGACATCGGGGTTTTTATGCCCCACTGCTGGCTCAGCAGAGAATTAAGCTGAGCTTGGACTCCATGGGATTGGCAGAGCAGGAATGAGCTGGAAAAACCGGATTAAAGCCCAGTTGTGGCTCCACGTGGTCAGGGCTGGGCACAGCAGGGCAGGTTATGCTGATGCAACACCTTGGATTTGAGCCCGGCCTTGGAATTGGGAGCAAACCCAGAGCGTGAGGGAACAGGGAAACAACCGGAGGGGGAACCTTAAATCACTCAGTGTCACCCCCAGCTCTGGGAATGGTATCCCAGCTTTGGGAATGTCTGCCCTAGATATGGGAATGGGTATCCCAGCTCTGGGAATGTCTATCCCAGCTCTAGGAATGCCTATCCCAGCTTTGGCAATGCCTATCCCAGCTCTGGCAATGTCTATCCCAGCTATAGGAATGCCTATCCCAGCTTTGGGAATGTCTATCCCAGCTTTGGGAATGCCTATCCCAGCTTTGGCAATGCCTATCCCAGCTCTAGGAATGTCTATCCCAGCTCTAGGAATGTCTATCCCAGCTCTGGCAATGCCTATGCCAGCTATAGGAATGCCTATTCCAGCTTTGGGAATGTCTATCCCAGCTATAGGGATGTCTATCCCAGCTCTGGCAATGCCTATCCCAGCTATAGGAATGCCTATCCCAGCTTTGGGAATGCCTATCCCAGCTCTGGCAATGTCTATCCCAGCTCTAGGAATGTCTATCCCAGCTCTGGCAATGCCTATGCCAGCTATAGGAATGCCTATTCCAGCTTTGGGAATGTCTATCCCAGCTCTGGCAATGTCTATCCCAGCTATAGGGATGCCTATCCCAGCTTTGGGAATGTCTATCCCAGCTCTGGGAATGCCTATCCCAGCCCTGGAACCCTGCACTGACACCCAGCTGGGCCCATCTGCAAAGCTCAGCTCAGAGTGAGGCCCAGACAGGGCCTAATTCAGAACCAATTGCTTTAAATTTTTTTTTTTTTTTTTTTAAAAAGGAGAAAATGGGGCATAAATCCTCTCCTTCCCAGCTGGAAAAATAATCAAGGCTTAAACACTTCCACTCCCTACCACTGCTCATGGATTTACAGATAGGGGAGGAGCAAGGAGGGAAGGGGAGGAAATTTTCCCTGCTTTTCCCTTCACTAAAAAAAAACCCCAAATCCACAAACTGCCATCTGCCAGAATGAAATCATTTCGCACTCCCTGCTCAAGGGAAGTCTTATTAAAGGGTCTTTCCCATTTTTATTCTACTTCCACATCCAAATCCAAGCAAACAGGAGCTCCCGGGGCAGGAGGCAAAGTTGAGCCCCAAGGCCAAGGCCGGGCTGTTGATCTGAGGCAGATTTGGCTCAAATCCCCGAATTTGATCAGTTTGAGCTTCTCAAGCCTGACTCAGTTTCTGAGCTATGTCTGAGTCACTCCAGGGCTGTTTACACTCCCTGTTCACAGCCTGGAAAGATTGAAGAGGGATTGAGTTCATCCCTGTCTGTCCAAACGGGATCCAGGTTGGAGCACAGATGGCTGCTGGCCTCCTCCTCACCCTTTCCCATGCCACCTCACTTCCACGGTGTCCAAAATTGCTCCGAGTTCCCCCCTTTTTCACCTCACTCAGCTCTTTGGGAAGATTAGAAAGGACTTTTAGATTTAAAATTTACCACTCTGGTGGTTTCCCCAGTTTTTAAAACAGGACAGGAGCTGTGCATGGACTTATTTCATTCCCTTTCCCCCCAAAATAGAGCAAAATCCACCTTGTACCAGCCCTCCTTTCACACCAGAGCACCTGGATGGCTTCCAGCTCCCTTTCCTCCCTTGGTTTACCCAAAACTGTCTGAATTCCTTGAAAAACGATGCATTTATGGGGTGAATTTCTATAAAAAAATAAGCACAAAACACCTCCCAGCCACTGACAGTTTTAGTGGGGTTGAGAGGGATGGAAAATGCAGAATTCCAGCATTTTGGGGTCCTTTTCCAGGTGAGAAACTGCTCAGTGGCTGCATTTTTCTGCATGTGGTGGGTGCAGCGTTCCCAGGTGTCACAAAATCAAGGAATGGGTTGGAATGGGTTGGAAGGATTTAAATCCCATCCCATCCACCCCCTGCCACCTGGAACACCTCCCACTATCCCAGGTTGCTCCAGCTTGGCCTTGGACACTTCCAGGGATCCAGGTGCTCCTCTGGGAATTCCATCCAGCCCCTCCCCTCCTCATATGGAGGAATTCCTTCCCAATATCCCAATATCCCATTTATTTCCTCTAATGCTGCTGCCCAGCCCAGTGCAATTTCCCTTCCCAATAAAAGGTGGCATCAGAGGGTGGGGAATTGCTGCACATCCATTGCTCCCATCCCTGTCCAGCGTCTCCTTGGGCACTTCCAGGGGTGGGACATGCACACACACCTCTCCCAAGGGAAGCTCCACACTTTTCTTGCCCATATCCCTGTTTTTTTAGCTGTAATTCCCACTGGATTAAGGCAGTTTCTCTGCTGTCAGAGGTGACAGTGGGAAGCCATTCCCTGGGTCCTGTCCCTCCCTCCCTTATCCCAAGTCCCTCTCGAGCTCTCCTGGAGCCCCTTCAGGCACTGGGAGCCTTCCCTGGAGCCTTCCCTGCTCCAGGCTGAACATTCCCAATTCCCTCAGCCTTTCCACCCGGCAGAGCTGCTCCATCTCTAATTCCCCACAACCCCACCTTCCCCCACGCCCCAAAATCTCCCCTCAAACCCCCATCTTGCCTTTCCCACAGCTCAGACAGAAAGAATTCCTCTCCTTTCCCTCCTCTCCAGTGCCAGTGGCTGTTTCAGACCCCGGGAATTCCCCCCACTCCAGCCCCGGGCACAGGCTGGAGGCCCGGCCCTAATTCCTGCAGAAACCCCACAAATGGCACAGTTTAATCCCAAAATCCAGCGAGTGCTGCTTACAGCCAGCTCCAAAGAGGGATGCTGTGCTTTGGGAATGGGACAACTCTGTCAACAACATCAGCTGGGCTGGGCCTATCTGGGATTAGCTGGACATGGAATGTTGAGACTTTAATCTCCAGACTGTGGTCACAGGCCCTGATTTTTCCCTTGGGAGCGAGTGTTTGTAATCCCAAAATTCAGGGAATGCTGCTTAGAGCCAGCAAACTTAATCCCAAAATTCAGGGAATGCTGCTTACAACCAGCAAACCAAGGTACCTTTAATCCCAAAATTCAGGGAATGCTGCTTACAGCCAGCAAACCAAGGTGCCTTTAATCCCAAAATTCAGGGAATGCTGCTTACAGCCAGCAAACCATCCCAAAATTCAGGGAATGCTGCTTACAACCAGCAAATTTAATCCCAAAATTCAGGGAGTGCTGCCTACAGCCAGCAAACCGAGGTGCAATCCGGGGCAGAACTGAGGTGTCTCATCCCTGCCCCGGGGCCACCAAGCCCCGTGTGTGGCACCCACCGGTGGCAGTCGTGCCACACCCAGGCGTGGCGGCCGTTCTTGGGCCTGAAGTCGGACTGGCCGTTGTTGTGGATCTGGGAGGAGAAGCGCAGCAGGCGCCGGTAGCCCGAGGTCAGCGAGGTGTTGTGGGCAGAGCTGGCCAGGCAGTTCTCCTCCAGGGCACACTGCAGCAGGAACATGGGCCTGTCCTCCAGGTAGGCCGTCTGCTCCACCAGCTCCGCGTTCAGCACCAGGTCAGGGGCGGCTGGAGCAGGGAAGAAAGGTTTAAATTCAATAAATTCAATAAAGCCACCCCAAAAGTGGCTGCTGGAGGTGGAGGATGCGCTGTGCAAATGGGTTGTTGGGAAGGAGTCTCAAGGTTCGGCCACTTCCAGCTGCAACACCTCTCACCATCCCAGGGTGCTCCAAGCTGGCCTTGGACATTTCCAGGGATGGGGCAGCCACAGATTCTCTGGGAATTCCATCCCAGCCCCTCCCCACTCTCAAAGAGAACAGTTTCTCCAATCTAATCCTACTCTGAGCTGAGTAGGAAAAGCCTGGGGAGGAATGATTCACCATATGGGAATAGTTGACCTTAAATCCCATCCCATCCCATGGGCAGGGACACCTCCCGCTATCCCAGGGTGCTCCAAGCCCTTCCCAACCTGGCCTTGGACACTTCCAGAGTGATCCAGGGGCAGCCACAGCTCCTCTGGGAATTCCATCCCAGCCCCTCCCCAGCCTCACAGGGAAGGATTTCTCCTGAACATCCAGCCTAATCCTACTCTGAGTAGGAAAAACCTGGGGGGGGAACAATTCATTATATGGGAATAATTGACCTTAAATCCCATCCCACCCCCTGCCACAGGCAGGGACACTTTCCACAATCCCATCTTGCTCCAAGCTGCCCTTGGACACTTCCAGGGATGGGGCAGCCCCAGCCAAAGCCTCTCTGGGAGGACGAATTTGCCGCTGTTTGACGTATCCAGGTCACCCCATTCCTCGGGCACACCCCTCGTGCCGAGGTGCAAGAAATCCCGAGTGACTCACTCTCGGAGCAGGACACGCCGGCCCCGAAGCGTCCCCCTCCCCTGGGGCAGGACACGTGGGCTCCGTCGTGCCGGCAGTGGGACAGGGACATCTCCGTCCCCGAGCACCTGACCCCGCTCATGACCACGTCGTCAGCGCTGACGTCCCCGTGCCAGTACCACGTTTCCTGGGCACAAAAATAAAAAGGCAGGAAAAGGCATTTGCACACATTGCTTGGGGTTTGGTGGCTCTTAGGGGAATATTTACCCGCTTAAAAGGTGGGTTCTCCCTTTGAGGAAGATCAGGGCGAGACCCCACATTATCCAGGAGGAGGATCTCGCCAAAGGATGCTGGAGCAGGGAACTCAGGGAAGCAGAAGGTTTGTCACCAAATCCTTACAAAACCCATCCAGTGCCAAGGCAGGGACACCTCCCACTGTCCCAGGGTGCTCCAACCTGGCCTTGGACACTTCCAGGGATCCAGGGGCAGCCACAGCTCCTCTGGGAATTCCAGCCCAGGACCTCACTGCTGTCCCAGGGAAGAATTCCTTCCCAAAATCCCACCTAACCCTGCCCTCTGGCAGTGGGAAGCCATTCCCCCTTGTCCCATCGTTCCACTTCCTGATGAAATTCCATCGCTTCTCATCATTTTACAAAACCTAACAGGAATGACACCACATTAACACACAACCCCAAAGCTTGGGAGAAGTGGAGGGGAGAAAACTTTAAAAAAAATCCAATCAGATCTGTCCGTGTCCAAGCTGGGAGGACGTTTCCAGGAAAAGAAAACCCCGGTGTCCCACGGCTCCCATTTGCCCCCGGCTGCTTGGGAAGGCCGGGAGCACACAGGGCTGCCCTGTTCTGCACACTGGGGCTTTATGCTCTCGGAGCTGGGGCAGCATAAGGGCCTTTTCTGTTCCAAATTCCAGCAGCCTCAGCTCAAGGAAAAAACTCCTCGTTCCTCGCTGGACTCTCAGGGCTGTGTCAACAGAGGCAGGCAGTCGGAAAGGCCGGCGCTCAGGGACACGGAGATCCTCAGCTCCCGGGATCTGATGGGGGGAATCAGCTGGAGGAACCAGCTGGAGCAGGGGAATGGCTGCAGCAGCACGTGGGCAGCTCCAGCCTCCTTCCTGCTGGGTATCCAACCCCAGAGTGATCCCTGGGGACCGGCAGATCCATGGAGAATGGTTGGGATCTGTCCATGAGCCCAGGGTGGCAGAAATCATGGAATGGTTTGAGTTGGAAGGGACCTTAAAGCTCATTGCCATGGGCAGGGATACCTTCCACCATTCCATGTTCTCCAAGCTCCATCCAGCCTGGCCTGGGACACTGCCAGGGATGGGGTAAAACTGAGGTGTCACCCCCGGCCAGGCACAAGCAGGGAGGGTTTGGGGCAGGAGAGGAGCAGGGAATACCAGCAATTCATGGAGCTGGATGCAGCCTCGCTGCTCAGGGTTGCACACTGGAGCAGCTACAGGAGCAAAATCCCATTTTTTCAGGTGCCCTGACACCAGTTTGAACCCGACCTCTGCATTTCAGGGAGGGACAAGAACCTGCACGAAGCCATCAGCCCAAGCAGGGATCGGGGAATGTCGGGAAACCTGAGCTCTGAGAAAACAACAGAACTGCCTCAGCTCCTTCTGCTCCAAATTCCCACCTCCACAGGAACGAGCTTTCACCCTCAGGGTCTCTCCAGCTCAACCCACGAAGCTCTTTTTGGGATAACCCTCCTCCAGCACCCCCACCCCACCCACCCAGATGTGACCCCCAGCTCGGGGCGGGTCGGGGGCTCACCTGGAAGGCGTGGCTGGCAAAGCCCAGCCCCAGCTGCCGGCACACCACCATGGCCTCCACGGTGCCCCAGTTGTGGCTGCAGACCGTGCCCCACCTCAGGGTGCCGTTGCGCTCGGCCAGCACCTCCACACGGCCCTCGTAGGGGTTGCGGCCCCCGCTCAGGCGAAGCTGCAGGACACAGAACCCGTAAATCCACGGGAAAGCCCCAAAGGAAAGGGCAGCGGGTGGGGGAGAAGGTTTTGTTCCTCAACAATGTAGGGAGTTTGGAATCATTGAATATCCTCAGCTGGAAGTGACAGCTGGAAGTTCCAGGAGGGATCCAGGAGATGGGAGGGGGGGGGGGGGAGGGGGGGAGGGGGAGAGGAGAGGAGAGGAGAGGAGAGGAGAGGAGAGGAGAGGAGAGGAGAGGAGAGGAGAGGAGAGGAGAGGAGAGGAGAGGAGAGGAGAGGAGAGGAGAGGAGAGGAGAGGAGAGGAGAGGAGAGGAGAGGTCCGCCTTTAGCACAGAGCTGGAGAAATCCTGGTGAGGGTTTTCCCCCGCCAGAGGGAATTCTGGCTGGCAAAAAGGAATTCTGACAAGACTGCATGAACACATTCCCAACCCATCCCTAGGGAACAGGACTCAGGGCACTCGGGTTGGGCAGCATCGTGTCCCGGGGAAGGCACTGGAAAACCGTGCAGGAATCGAGCAGCACTCGGAGTCTCCTCAGGGCTCGAGCTCAGGGAGTTCAGTTCTTCTCTCACTTTGGCAGGGGATGGTCCAGCCAAGCCCAGCAGCTCAAAGTGGGTTGGACCAGCTGCAGGAATAACATTCCCTGGGAAAGCTTCCCTTCCCTGCTCCTTTAGACCCTTGGAAGGAGCATTCAGAGGAATCTGTGTCTGGTTCGTGCAGTCAGCACAGAATCATGGAATGGCTGGGTTGGAAAAGGTTGACAATTGGGTTAAAAATCATTTAATTCCACCCCCTGCCGTGGGCAGGGTCACCTTCCACTCTCCCAGGCTGCTCCAAGCCCCATCCAACCTGGCCTTCCTCATTTATAAACCTCTGGCATGTCCAGAGGAGCTCAAAACTCAGCACAAAAAGGGAGCATCATCCTCATTTTCCCTCCTTTTTTAGGGAAAACCTAAACCAAATACTCATGGCTTGGGTGAAACGATTCCTGCCCGATTCCTGCCCGAAATTCCCTCACACCTGGATCCCTCAGCTCCTCACCTGGTTCTGGAAGCCCATGGCTGGCACATTGCACCTCACAGCAGCATCTTCCTCGTGGTTGCAGCCCTGGGACTCGGTGTTGAACTTGCAGTCCGTGACCGACTTCTCAAAGCCTGTGCAGTCGATCTCATTCAGGTGGATGGGACCCATTCCTTGGGGAAAACAGGGAAAAAAAGTCCTTTTGGGTGGTGAGGGAACATCCCCAGCAGGTTGTTAACACCACAGTGACCTCCAGCATTCAGAACTTGGAAAAAATCCGCTGATTTCTTGTAAAAATAAAACAAAAAGCCGTGAGGTTATGGTTAATAATTCCACCGTTAAATTCTTTCCAGTATTCCCTGTGACTCCAGCATGCAGGAATCCCAGGAAAAGCCAAATTTCCACTGTTCCATCATTTACAAACTTCAGCTGTAGGAATTCACCAATTTGGTGACCTTTTGGCTGGGTCTTTGTGCTGGGATCTGCTCCCGCTCAAGGCCTGACATTTAACCGGGACATCGGCACATTGGCTGGGAATAAAACACCCACAGGGAGGGATGAGGGGTCAGGAAAAGAAATCTGGGGCAGAAATCTGAGGGAAACAGCAGTGAACAACTGCAGAGAAGGGGCTCGAGGTGCTGGGACAGAAATGGAATAATTTGGGTCCTCCCAGGATGAGCGGCAGCAGAAAATCGGAATTTCCATCAGAAAAACATGGAAGGGAACTGCCAAAAGTGCTGGGAAAGAACGACCAAGGCGGAGATGTGAATGTGCTGGGCTCCATTTCACCCACAGTCCGTGGGGTTTGGGCACCCTGGGCAGCCCTGTGTCCACCCCTCACGCCACATGTGGGCAGGGTGGGAGGACATTCCCGGGGGAGGCTGCTGGGGAATGGGAATCTCGTCCCATTTTTGTTCTGCCTCTCTCTCATCAAAATCCTGTTTGTGGTTCCCATCTGGAGCTGGCAGCACTTCCTGGTCATTCTGCAGCCACCGAGGGGCTGAGAGGGAGGAGTGCCTTGACCGGAGCTGGAGGGGGAAGTTCCAGGAATGCAGGAGGGATCCAGGCCGACATTCCCAGCCTGGCAAAGTCATTCCAGTGGGATGATGAGGATGACAAAGATGACAAAGGACAAGGGCAAGGCCTCAGTGAGCCACGGAACCCTGGCAGGGCTGCTCTTCTTGGGGAAATTATGGCAATGGGGGCACTGAAATGGAGCCAAAATGGGATGAAATATGAGGAAAACTGAACTTCCTCCCATGCCATCGCACTTAAAACCACCAGGATTTGGCCTGTCCATCCAACACTTGCCTTCACCTACTCCCTGGAGTTTAATTCCATGCTCTCCCTCGCAGGACATCAGCACATCCATGAGCTCTGGGCTCAGTGTCTCCCCTCTTGTGGGAATAAGAATGAGTTGTTTAATCTGTTGTTAATTAATTGTTGCCAATTAATAAAGGTGGGATAAACCCTCCTCCCCCAGCCCAAGCTCTGTGGAAGGCTCTGCTCTCCCCCTCTGCCCTAACTGGGACTCCCAGTTAAAGCACTGGGAGCTGATTTACCCTGTGCAATTCAACCCCTTCGCACTCACGGTGAGGCTGATCCTTCAAAGCAGCCTCAGAACACCCAAATTCCCCGGGATGCAGCTGGAACCAAACAAAAGTGCAAACAAGGACACGGCCTTGAGAGCTTGGAGAGCTCCCTGCACATCCAGGGCCAACAAAAGCTCCTTTTCCAACCAAAACGTGACGCTCTGGCTGCCGGAGGGACGTCCCCCATCCCAAGGGATGCTCCTGACAGGGAGCACTGATGGATTGTGAGCGTTAAAAGAAAGGGAAGCGCGTGGGGGGAGATTCCAGGCTGTGGGATGTGGCAGGAACAGCGTGTTCCACGTTCTGCTCCCGCACGTGGCAGCCACTTCCACCCACCCCAGGATGATGGAGCTGGTTCCTCCATCCCGTTCCACACATCAGCAGATTCCATCCCACCACAAGAGGGTTTTTGGCAAATCCAGCGGACAGGTCACGTTTTAGAGCTTCCCAGACTTGGGACACCCACGTGTTGTTTCCTTCCCTCCCTTTCTCCAACTGGAAGGAATTTCCCCCTTTCCTTCATTCTCAAAATTTCCCCCCTTCCTTTATTCTCAAAATTTCCCCCATTCCTTCATTCTCAAAATTTCTCCCATTCCTTTATCCTCACAACAAGGATTTGGTGTCAGTTTTTTGGAGTTATTCCCACAACGAGGGTTTGGTGTCATTTTTTGGGTTATTCCCACAATGAGGGTTTGGTGTCATTTTTTTTGGGTTATTCCCACAACAAGGGTTTGGTGTCATTTTTTGGGGTTATTCCCACAAGGAGGGTTTGGTGTCATTTTTTTTTTGGGTCTCCACCATGGGAACAAGGTGTGGGAATCACCAGGTGGTTTCAGCTCGCCTTTGACTCACCACTGACCACATTTTGGAATTTAAACCAACTCCCAAAGACAGGAAATCCAAACCCAAACCTGGCTATGAGCTGCTCAAATGCCCTTCTGTTTATAATGAGCTAAATTACTGTCCTGGTCTTAAATTGGAGCATTTGAAGTCTGGCTCCAGGACTCGTTTTTTGCCAGGAACCTTCTAGTAATGCATTACTCCATGGTGTGGTTCTAGAGGGCTCAAAGGGAATTTCAGAGCAGCAGATGAGATAATTAAGAATTAATTACTGGAACAGCTGCCTGAGCAAAAGGTCAAACTCATCATCCCCAGACTTTTTTTCAGGGAATCTTTTTAAGTCACATAATTCCAGTCTGGCCCCAAGAGACTTTATGAACGTTAGGGAAAAAAATTCCTGATCCCCAAACCGAACATCCCGACAAAAATCCGCCGTGCCCTCAATTATGGGATGTCCCTGAGGGCGGAATGGTCTGTAACTCAGGGCACCAGGAGCCCCTGGAGCTGTGGAGGTCCTTACCTTGGCCCAGCCTGGCTCCCGTGATGGCCTCCTTGGCGCTGCCGAAGCCCAGCTCCCGGCACACCACGCTGGCCGACACCAGGTTCCAGTTGTCGTCGCACACCGTCCCCCACTCCCCGTTTTTCAGCACCTCCACCCGGCCTTCCCCGGTGTTGGCTCCTCCTTTCAGCCTCACCAGGGGTTGCTGGAAGAGACAGAGGCAGGAGTGGGGTCACCGCAGCCTGGGAGTGGCACCTCTGTCCTTTACGGGGGTTATTTGTGGAAAGCTGGGCCTAAAACCTTTCCTAGAATCACCTGAGACACCTTAAAAACATCCATCACATCGTTCCAACTGCAGGAACCTCTGCAGGGATTTTGGTGAGCACAGATTTGTTTCTCACACCTCACGTGTGGGCAGGGAATAAAAAAACCCATCCCAGTTCTCTGCAGGTGCTTGGGCTTAGGAGCCTTTTCCTGTCCTGGGCTGAATATGGTAAAAACCAGTTTTATATCTCTTGGGAGCCTTGCAGGAGGGTTGGGAATGGCCCTGAGCCTGCCAGTGCCCAGCTCTCAGCCCCTGGCTGCCCTAAAGGGGTTTATTTGCTGCTCACATCTCCAGCCCAGGCTCCTGGCTTAATCCAGGACCAACGTTGAGCTCAAGCCCCATAAAACCTGCCTCAGTGCTCGGTTCTGAGCAATAATAATATATAAATAATATCTAATAAATAATGGTAATAAATAATAAAGAAATAATAAATAATGAATGAGAAGTGGAATAAAAGATCCGGCTTTTGCAGTCAGAAGTACCCAGCTGAGTGGCAGCTCCAGTTGCACTCATTTCTGGGTTTGTATTATTTAATTATTACCTGTTAATCACCTACTCCTCCCCCCAGTGCCAAGCAGGGAGCTGCCAACTCCTGCTGCACCTGAGAGCTGAGTTTTGGCGGTGGGAGCAAAGTTTTAAGTGTGAAAACACCAAAAATCCTTCACTTTTCCGACTGGGAGCGTGCCTGGAGCACTTTCTCCAGGCTGGGGTCACACCAAGGACACCCAAAGCCTAAACAAAGGCTTAAGGAGTTACTTGGCAGCGCGTGTGGCTCGGGAGATTAACAATGATTTACAAAACCTTTCACCTCCCGGGCCTAAATCCTGCAAGGCAGGAGGCTGGGATCCAGGCAGGGGTTGCATTATTCCCACCACAGAGGTGCTGGCACCTGGAAAAAGCCCAAAGATTCCCCTAAACCCACCCAGGCACAGCCGCCCTGGGGGTGCAGCCACAAAATCCACAGCAAAACCTCCTCCTGTGAGAAACCTCCCAAGATTCCCCCTCTATCCCAAGGCTGCAGCTGGAATATTTCCCTTGGCACCCACCTCTGCCAAGTTAAGCTGTCCTTTCCTAGCCCCCGACACCGGCAATGTCCAACTCCAGCCTTGTTTTCCAACCCTTCTGCACCTCCCGGGATTTTCACACCTCGCTAGACTAAACAAACCCAGCTTTCCAACCTCGCCCGTGTTTTCCCTCAGGGCATTTCCTCGCCGAGGCCACGGAGGCAGAGGAAACGCCGGCTGATTTCCACGGGGAAGAGCAATCCAGCAGAATTCCCGTGCCTTTGGAACAGCACAGCCGGGCATGGCCTCCGCTGGCTCGGCCCAAGCGGCTCCAACAGGAGCCAGAGCCCGGGATTCGCTCACTCCTCGCTCGCAGCTTTGCCAGCTGCCGTGGGAGCCGCTCTCCCACCCTTTGGAGGTGGGAGAGGGAGGAAAGAGCCTGGAATCTGTGCGGGTGGGAGCTGAGCTGGGCGTGCTGGGGATGCCAGAGGGGCCCTCGTGGCTGCGGCACCTTGTGGGAATTCTGGTGGTGGATGGTTACAGCCCCAGAGGTTTCCTGCTCTAATTGGCAGCTAGATGGGATATGGGGAAGGAATTCCTTCCCTGGGAGGGTGGGGAGGGGATGGGGTGGAATTCCCAGAGGAGCTGAGGCTGCCCCTGGATCCCTGGCAGTGCCCAAGGCCAGGCTGGAGCAGCCTGGGACAGTGGGAGGTGTCCCTGCCCATGGCAGGGGTGGCACTGGATGGGCTTTAAATCCCTTCCCACCCAAACCATTCCACGATTCCATTTTCCCATCCGTCTGTGAGTGCTGCAGGAACAGCTCTGAACTCTGGGAATCTGCTGGGCAGGAGGGCCTGGAGGGCCAGGACACAGGGAATGGCTTCCCACTGCCAGAGGGCAGGGATGGATGGGATATTGGGATGGAATTCCTGGCTGTGAGGGTGGGGAGGGGCTGGGCTGGAATTCCCAGAGGAGCTGGGGCTGTCCCTGAATCCCTGGAAGTGCCCAAGGCCAGGTTGGAGCACCCTGGGACAGTGGGAGGTGTCCCTATGGCAGGGGATGGGATAAAATGGGCTTAAGGTCCACTGTTCCCAGAGTCGTTCCCTCCCAGGCTTTTATCAGAGTAGGATTAGGTTGGATATTCAGGAGAAATTGTCCTCTTTGAGAGTGGTGAGGGGCCAGGATGGAATTCCCAGAGAATCTGTGGCTACCCCTGGATCCCTGGAAGTGCCCGAAGCCAGGATGGAACAACGCTGGCGGAAGGTGTCCTACCCATGGCGGGGGGAGGGGGGGGGATTAGCTGATTTTTAAGGCTTTTCCAAGCCATTTTGGCATTCCAGGCCAGGCTGTGCCTGCTCCCTGCTCACCTCCTGCCTGAAGGCCTTTCGGAAGCCGCTGTGGCTGCTGGGGGCGAAGGCCCGGCCGGGGACGCAGCTGACGACCGCTGGCATCCCGTTGTCACACGTGCTGTTCTTCCCAGTGCCCCCCGTCAGGTGGTTTCCCAGTTTGCAGCTGGAAATGTGAGCCTCGTTCCCAGTGCAGTCCATGGAGTACGCCCAGTAGTGCTGCTTCCTTCTGCTGGCAAACATCCTGAAAGGAATCGAGGAGAAGGGGAAAATTAGGAATCCTTCAAAAAAAAAAAAAAAAAAAAAATGCACTGATGGAGCTAAATTTTGGGAGGAAAAACGCCCTGAGGTGAAGTGGGGATTGGACAGGATTGTTTGGAAGCTGATCTGTTCATCTGCACCATGACTCTGTTGAGGTGACATTTAAAAACATGGAATTATTCCAGCTGGAAAAGACCTCCAAGATCATCGAGTCCAACCACTTGAGAGGAAATAAATCCCCTGCGAAAACTGAGAAATCAGAGTAGGAACCAAAGGTGCAGCTGCAGCAAATGACACATTCCCAGGAGCAGAGATCCCACCCCACGCAGGGACAGGGATCAGCCAATTCCAAATGGACAAAGAGGGTTTGTGCAGATGAGTGGGCTGGAGGAAAAAAAACTTCCAAAGCTTCCCAAAAAAACTTCCCCTTTTGCTGACCAGCAGCTATCAGCTGGGATTGGGAGAAATCCAAAGCCTCTCCGAGCCTCAGTGTTAACAACTGTGAGCCTGAGAGCAATTTCCGAGAGCAGGAGCAATTCCTCTCTGACTTGTTGTTGGCAGCAGCTCCTGCTTCTCGCTCCCAGACTGCCTGGAGCTGCTCCAGGCACTCCTGAGGAGGAAGGGGCACGTGTGATAAACTGGGAAGGGAAAGGATTCCGGAATCCAGCTCCATCCTACCGGAGCTGAGAGCTGGGGGAATGGGAATATGGGTCAGGTCAGCCTGAGAAAGGAGTTAAAAAACACAGGGAAGGCTCAGGGGAGCCCAAGCCCTGCTGGGATCTCCACGTGGCTCCGTGTGATCCCGGTGCTGCTCCTCATTCCAGGAGTCTCTGCCACGCAGAGCCGGGATCCAGGGATTAGCTGGGATAAATGGCACAGCGAGGCGGGTGGAATTTGGGGAGAAAAAGCAGCAGTTCTGGTTTGTGCAGCACAGAGAGCCTGGGGAGCAGCTCCAGAGGGGCAGAGAGCCTTTCTGAGGAGGTTTTTTGGGAACTCCACTGGGCAGGTCCAGGTTTTCCCAGCTGATCCCTATAGGATTCAGATTTTGCAGGGTCACAGATGTTTGAGGGGACACTTTTCTCCCCTCTGCTCACGGAGCTCTACTGCCCAGCTCAGCACTTCTCCAGCCTCTCCTGGCTCCCAGCCACTGACTAATCCTTGCTGGAAGCAGATCTCCCTGGGCAGAGGTTGGGGATGGATCCAGCCGGGCTGGAGAGGGAGCTGCCATTGCATCCCACGATGCTGGAAAAGGATGGAGCAGGGCCGGGATCCATCCCAGGCAGCAGCAACAGGACCCTGCCTGTCCTGTGGGGAAAAGTGGCTGTCAGAACCCACCTCAGACCTGTCAGGGACCCCTGAATCGAGGGAAAAGGGATGGGAAAATAGGAATAGAGTTAAAGTTTTAGAAATAAACCAAAGGAGGAGGCAACACAAAGCAGCAGCCACTTCCCAGCTGTGCTCAGGGTGGAAGGGAGGACCTGCAGGAGCATTTTCACCCCTCTCAGAGGGTCCAGAGAGCTCCATGAGCTCCAGAGCGGACAAGGAACAGCCTGACTTAGGGAAGCAGGGATGGGGATGCCTTAGAATAGCAAACAATGACCTCATCCTGGAAATTTCATGAGGCATTAACATCTGGATGGTATTAACAGCCCTCGGGAGGCTGGGGAGAAATGAAGCCCCACCTCGTGTCCCCAGACTGAATCAATGTGAGAAAAGCAGAATTCAGCTGATCTCTGCAGGCAGAAACTCGGGGCTTTGCTGATGTTTCATTTTTAGCACAAAAGGGCCCAACTGGAATCAGTGGGAGCCCAGGGTGACGCTGCTCAGGTCAGAGGTGGGAATGAACATTCCTGCTGGGAGAGCTCGGCCAGTTCCAGGTCAGGTTGGAATTCAAACCATTTCTACTGGTGAGGAGAGCAGGATCTGCATCCCAGAAAAGCTTTGAGCAAAGCACAGGTGGAGCCCAAGGGCTGCAGGAAGGGCTGAGGGGTTGGGTAAGGAGCCCTCGGGATACTCCCCGATTCCATGAGTTGGGGGAGCAGAAAACAAATGATTGCACAAAAAATTCAGGAAAATTCACGCCAATCGCACTGAGCAGAGGCTGGGGAGCTGCTCCTCGGGGCTGTGAGCAGAGGTTTCAACCCCTGGGAAATTCCTTGAGTTAACAAGGTGCTGCCTTCAGCCTCAGGGAGGAGGGAGGGAGGGAGGGAAGCCAGGCCTGCCAAAGCCCTTCACATCCCAGCTTTTCCAGGGAAAAAACAAACCAGGAGGGTTCCTGCTACAAGAACTGAAGTGCTGAACTGCCTGTCACCTCTGAGCGGGTTTATAATGGGTGAGCAGACTGGTTAAACTGGGAGCTGCGGTTTGGACTGACATTGATCCTGGAGCTGCTGAGCTCCTCCAGCCATTCCTTTGTCAACTCACAAAGGCTTCAAAAAGGCATCAGGTCCAGCTCTCTGATCCCAGATTTCTCCTCTCTCCAGCAGCAAAATGCATTAAATTCTGCTTTCCCAGCCAGAGCAGGGACTGGGAGGAGGAGTTAGAGCAGTGCCTATGTAAAACCCACGGTGAGGAGCGAACAAGAACAGGGAATCAACGTTAGATTTGTTTCATTTCCGAACATAAATCGCGCTGTCAGCTCCAGAGGCCGGGTTACAGTCAGGAATAAACCCCTGGCAGCGGGACAACGATGAACTAAGTTGTTTTCTTTCAAGCGAGATCCATCTGCAAATCATTTCACCTCCCACCATTGTGCAGGAGCAGAGCTCAGCAGGCAGGGCTGGGATCGGGGGCAGCGGGATCGGGGGGATGTGGGAAGGGGCAGCCTTAGCCAGCAGAAACCTGATCCCAGCCTTTCTCCCTGCAGGAGCAGGAGCAGGAGCAGGAGCAGGAGCAGGAGCAGGAGCAGGAGCAGGAGCAGGAGCAGGATCTGCTCTTGGGAGAAGGGGATTCTCAAATTAGAGGGAGCAAAGCCTGAGGAATGAGGAGAAAGGATTTTTCTGGGGCTTCACATCCATAGGGAGAGCAGGTTTAGCTCCAGGATGAGCCTTTCCCTGTCCAGAACAAACCACGTGGGACAAGCGTCCCCTGGCCTGGGCGAGAAGGTGCCACTGGTCATCAGCCCAGCCCCTTGACCTCAAATCCAAGGTCACTCCCAGCTCACAACTGGGAGCTTTCCCACCCCAGTAACACCAGTTGGACGCGATGCATCCGCCCATAGCACAAAGGGAAGCGGCCCAAGGAAGAATTCGGCTTTTAAACTCTGCTGACAAACAAAACCGTGCAGCTGCCAAGACTTTACGAGCCTCTCCCATCCAATAAAATGCCATCCCCATTTTTTTCCAACCTGGGATAATGCTCAGCGTGTTTTCCAAAATATTTGTGGGTGCCAGAACCCAGCAAGGCTGAAAACAAGGAACGGGAGGGAGGTCTTGGGGCGCTGAGGCTCTTCAGCAGCAGAGATCTCCTGGGCTGGGATTTGGGAACACTTCACATTCCTAATTCCAGCTCAATTCACTGGGATTTTCAGCAGTGCTGAGTTGATGCTGAACAACCTTCTGTCAGTTTTTCCATGTGTCCAAGAGACAGGACAGCTCCCGAGCACCCGTTTATTTAAGGCAGATGGCTCCAGATGCTCCAGTTAATGCTTTTCTTGGAAAGGCCACAACTGGAAGCAGGAAAAATCTACTTTGTCTGTCTGGAGGTGATTTATTCCCTGCTCCTGCAGGGGATGGGAATCTCAGGGATGGGTCTGAGGGAAAGCAAACCCTCCTCAAACCGGTGTCCAGGCCCTGCCCATCTCCCTGGGAATCCTGCAGACAGAATCGCAGCGGGTTCTTTATTTTACGTTTTCCCTGTGCTGGCTTTGGGCTACTCCAAGCCAAGGACCTCTCTGACGGGTCAGGATCTTGCTAATGAAAGAAATGAAACGTGGCCAGGCTGATCCAGAGGGAATGTTCAGAAATAGCAATTCCACAGGCCAGCAGGAGCAGGCAGGAAAACCACAGCTCCTGCCTGGAGCGTTCAGCCCTCCCCTGAAGCAGCCGATGCTTTCCTGCTCCCCAGGTCACGGAGGAGGAAAGGAACGAGACAGAATTTCATTTGAACTGTTTTACATCTGCTGCAGGGTGTTTTTCCTAGGGAACAGTGTGGGAAGAGCCTGGTCTGGGATGAGGGCTGGTGACAAAAAGCAAAATGAAACAATGACAACAAAAAAATATCCAGAGCTCCTGGCTCCCAAGGAACAGGAAACGCAGCCTAAACCTTTCCACTTGCAGCTCTGGAAAACACAATGTTCTCCCTATAAATCAGCAGCTTCTTCCTTCGTTTCATAGGAATCCACAAATCTAGGGGGAAAAAGCAGCGCTGAGATCCCAGAGGATCCTTCTCCCAGCACCATCTGGGATGCACAGGCAGGAATTGTGCTCAGGGTGGGAAGGAGGAACCTGGGCACAAGGGAGCACAAGAAAGGCTCCTTTTATTCCAACTTGGGCTTGGTTGGAGCTTCCAGCACATCCAGAACTGATCCAGCCTCTGGATTTCTGCACAGGGATGGGGTGAGCAGTTGGAGACTGTGTATATTATGGAATGACAGGATAAGGGGGATTTAAACTGCCACAGGGCAGGGTTGGATGGGATATGGGGAAAGAATTCCTCCCCGTGAGGGTGGAGAGGGGCTGGGATGGAATTCCCAGAGCAGCTGGGGCTGCCCCTGGATCCCTGGAAGTGCCCAAGGCCAGGCTGGAGCACCCTGGGACAGTGGGAGGTGTCCCTGGGCATGGCAGGGGTGGCACTGGATGGGCTTTAAATCCCTTCCCACCCAAACCATTCCATGATTTTCTCGCAGCTGATGGATTTACTGGGACAGTGGGAGCAGTTTGGTCCCATCCCTCCCCTGCCACCACACAGAACCACCCCTGCTGGAGGAAATGTTCATCCTCGAGCTGGAATTACAAAATAAAAAGGTTTTTTGGGCCAACTGCCCCATGTCCCACTCCAGGCCCTGTCAAACACTGATACTCATCAAGGTCTGCATCCAAAGGGTGAGGATCAAAGGGCTCCCCTGCCTGCACCAGGCAAACCCTGGCTGGAAAAGATCCCTGAGGGCACAAACCAGCCCTGCAGTACTCCAGGGACAAATCCTGGCTGGAAAAGATCCCTGAGGGCACAAACCTGCCCTGCAGAGCCACAGAGGCAAATCCTGGCTGGAGGGGGAGAAATCCTGGCTGGAGGGGGGAAATCCCGGCTGGAAAAGATCCCTGAGGGCACAAACCAGGACATTCTGAATATTTACACAGACAGAAAATCCTGGCTGGAGGAACGAAGCAGTCGCAGCTTTTCCTACCCCAGGGTCCCCGGTGCCACCTGACAATTTCCAACTGGAACAAGGCCCCGAGTGTTCCAAGGAGTGTCCGTGGCTCCCACCGAGCCCTGCCCTTACTTGTAGACGTTGGTGTTGTATTTCCTCTCGCTCGGGAAGCCGAACATCCCACAGACCACCCGGGAATTCTTCATGGTCCAGTGCTTGCCGCAGATCTGCTTCCAGGTGCCCTCGTCCTTCACCTCCACGTAGCCCTCGGTGACAGGGACCCGCTTGCGGTAGGTGGCCAGGATGGCGCGGATCCGGATGTCCTCCACCTGGATGTTCATGTTCTGTGGGCGGAAAATGAACGGGAATGACGCTGGATCGTAGGGAAATGGGCCGTGGAGCTTCCAGGTGGGATCACAGCCCAGCTGTGGTCAGGTGGGGTAGGAAGGAGGAGGTGTTGAGGAAGGGACGGGGTGGGGAGGCAAACAGGACAAGGGGAATGGATTCAAACTTCCAGAGGACAGAGTTAGATGGGATATTGGGAGAAATATTTCCCTGTCAGGGACTGGGATGGAATTCTCATCCCTGGAAGTGCCCAAGGCCAGGTTGGAGCACCCTGGGATAGTGGGGGGTGTCCCTGCCCGTGGCAGGGGGTGGAATGAGGTGATTTTTAAGCTCTCTTCCAACGCAAACCTTTCTTTTTATGAAACAAACCTTTCCACCTTGTGTAAATTCATCCTCTGGAAGAGGATTCTTTTTTCTCATTAAAAAAAAAGGAAAGCAGCTCTGATTTATTTTATAAGGTAGCCCTATAACAAATCTGCTTTGTCACTTCAATTCCAAGCGCTGTTTTCACCTTAATTTAGTCCCTGTTCCTGTGGAAATAAACCAAGCTCAGCTTTGTTAGGGCCAGCCTTAATCACAGACTCATTCCGGGTGCAGGGAGCCGGGAGCCCTGGCAGGGAAGGGCTTTGGGGTTTTCATCCAAAGCCATGATTTCATGTGGAATCTGGGATTCCAACGTGCTGACTCCAGCGTTTCTCTGGCTCCTCCTCCATAACCTGGGACAGCAAATGAGTCATGGAAACCGAATGGATTTCACACGTGGGACCTACATGAGGGCACAAACCAGCCCTGGAGGGCTCCAGGGGCAAATCCTGGCTGGAAAAGATCCCTGAGGGCACAAACGAGCCCTGCAGGACTCCAGGGGCAAATCCTGGCTGGAAAAGATCCCTGAGGGCTCAAACCTGCCCTGCAGGACTCCAGGGGCAAATCCTGGCTGGAAAAGATCCCTGAGGGCTCAAACCTGCCCTGCAGGACTCCAGGGGCAAATCCTGGCTGGAAAAGATCCCTGAGGGCACAAACCTGCCCTGCAGAGCCACAGACGAAAATCCTGTCTGAAGGGGGAGAAATCCTGGCTGGAAAATACCTGTGAGGGCACAAACCAGCCCTGCAGGACTCCAGGGACAAATTCTGGCTGGAAAAGATCCCTGAGGGCACAAATCGGCCCTGCAGGGCTCCAGGGGCAAATCCTGACTGGAAAAGATCCCTGAGGGCACAAACCAGACCTGAAGGACCCCAGGGACAAATCCTGGCTGGAGGGGGGAAAATCCAGGCTGGAAAATACCTGTGAGGGCACAAACCAGCCTTGCAGGACTCCAGGGACAAATCCAGGCTGGAAAAGATCCCTGAGGGCACAGATGAGCCCTGCAGAGCCACAGAGGCAAATCCTGTCTGGAGGGGGGAAAAATCCAGGCTGGAAAAGATCCCTGAGGGCACAAATCAGTCCTGCAGGACTTCAGGGGCAAATCCTGACTGGAAAAGATCCCTGAGGGCACAAACCAGACCTGAAGGACCCCAGGGACAAATCCTGGCTGGAGGGGGGAAAATGCAGGCTGGAAAAGATCCCTGAGGGCACAAACCAGCTCTGCAGAGCCCCAGGGGCAAATCCAGGCTGGAAAAGATCTCTGTGGCGAGCGGTTACAAAAGAGCTTCTGAAAAATGGATGAATTCCCTTCCAGGAGCCCTTTCCTTGTCAAATATGTGCAAACCCACGTGGTTCTGCTCGGGGTTACATCAGAACTGAGGAATCCTCAGACTCAACCACTTGGAAAAGAAAAGTTGCCCGGAGCTTTAAAGGGCCACGGGCTGCTGGTCAGGGCTCGCAGGGAGATCAGAGCCGGACCTGCCAAGTCCTGCAGATTCCGTGGCTCATCCATTCTCCAGATGCTTCACCAGCACTGATGCAACAAACAGAGCCCAGGCAAGGGCAAAGAAAGAGGCTGCTGGGGCAGGAAATGGGTCAGGGAACGAGGCGAGGAATGGGGTTGGCATCTCCTCCTCAGCTCTGCTCCTCTGCTCACACCGCCTTGGACAACTCACTTAAGGCCTTTCCCCTCCTTTTCCTTATTTTTCCCCCAATTTCTGTCCTTTTTTGTCTACATTTACCACCCAGTTTTGCAAATCACTCTTTCCCTCTTTCCCCCTCAGCTGCAGGAATTCAAGTCTCCAAAATCTGTGCTGGAGCATCTCTGAAACCCTGGAACACAGGATTTATCCAACAGGGTTCACAGGCTGGGCTCCAGTTTTGAAAGCTCTTGTAGCCCTCAAGAATCAAAAATAACCCCTGTGATACCCAAAGTTGTTACATCTGAGGCAATTTCAGGTGTTCCAAGGATCTGATGTAAGAGGGGATTTAAAACCTCCCCAGCGGAGCCTGAGAAATCCATTTGCAGCACAAAGTTTGTCCTGAAACTTGGCAGTTTCTCCTCAAATCTTGCAGTGTTTTTGACTACGTGCTGTCAGGAAGGTATCGGAGCCTCAGGGCATTCCAGGGCCTCCCCAGGCTGCTTTCCAAACCCTGCAACTCGCTTTTCCCTGCTGCAGTTTAGGAAATGTTTCCCGTTTTTCCCTTGCTGGAGAAGTTGTGTTTACCCAGGGCCGTCAGAGGGAACTTTGTTCCCCTGCTTCCCCTACCCTGCCTCATTTTCTTCACCTGGGAAAAAGGTTAATCAAAGCCTGAAACCCACTTGGAAACAGCTCTGGGTGCTGAAGATCTCAAAGGGTTTTTAAGAAAATCCTATTAAAGGGATTAACCCAAAGGCCAGGGAGCCAACACTTCGAACTGCGCTGGAAAAGCACCTGGGAAAAGACGGGAAATGGGAGGAAATTTGCGCTGGCAGCTGGGAAAATGGGAGAGGGAGTTTTCCATCTGTGACTGGGGGATTCATCCACCCCACAGGAAGCCCTGAGTAGGTCTGACACCCGTAGTTAGGTGAGGACCAGCCCTGCTGCACATTAAAGTCACAGAAATGGGACATTTTCCTTCTGGACCTGGCGTCAGGAACGTGCTAAAGCCCATCCGTGGCTTTCACCGGACAGCCTCTTCCCTTTTCCTTGGATTTAGACGGGCTGGAGGCCACAGCCGCTCCTTGGAATGAGCTCACACCCAGCGATGCTGCTCCAGGTGTATCGTGAGGAAGCTGCTCCGCGGCTCACCGCGCTTGAGTCGCGTGCCGTTCCAGATGTTGAACATCTGCCCGGTGCTTCCCAGGATCGGCATTCCTGCATTCCACCTCTCACTCATCATTAAACATCCCTGTTCTCTCTGCTGGGCCATCCCAGGGAATGTTATCCAGGTGGAAAAGCTGGAAAACCCCCAAGGCAAACAGAGGACTCGAAGGACTCGGTTGGATGTGATCTTGGAGGTCTTTTCCAGCCTCAATGATTCCTGGGATGACCAGCGATTCCCAAGCTCCTCCTGCAGGGAAATCAGGTGCAGAGAGAGCAAACTGCTTCTCCAGAGCCCCAAAGAGGCAGGGAATCCTATCCAGGATCCTGAGGGTTCAACTCCCACCTCCTCCTGAGGATCCCTCCTGCAGCAGGGAACACAGCTGGACCCCCAGCTCTAAAGCAGCCACCTTCTGATCAAGGATATTTGGGTTTTCCTCTCCTGATCCAACAGATTTGAGGTTTTCCCTCTTCTTCCCACTCCCCCAGCCTGGTGGGAGCTCTGTTCCCCAAATCCCAGGACATCCGGCCTGTCCCTGCCAGCACCAGATGCTGAGGGGAGAGCACTGAGCCGGGTAACGCGGAACAATCCTGCCCTGCTGCATTCCTGCAGCTTCCAGGCACCTCCACCTCACGGATTTTCCAAGCCAGAGGGTGGATTTTAGTGATCCAAAGCCCTGGATGAATCTGGGAATCCCGTGCTGGGATTTACGGCATCAGAGCATCAAGCAGAGAGAGAAACCAACCCACTGAGGCTGAGGAGGAGAGAGAAAAGTCGCAAGGACGCAAAAAAAATGCAAACCTCCTGAAAGATGGGAAGCTTGAGAATGCTGGGAGGTACTTTGGGATTTGCCTGTTATTCTTGCAATTATTTCTGCAGCCTAACAAATCCAAATGAGTTGTTCCATCTGTTTCCAGAAGAGCTCTGAGCACAGCAGGAATGGGATACCCGAGACCCACAGCAGGACTTGAGATCCCTGTATTCCCCACTCTGGGACTCGAAATTCCTGCATTTCCCACTCCAGCACTCGAGATCCCTGTATTCCCCACTCCAGGACCCAAAATTCCTGCATTTCCCACTCCAGCACTCAAAATTCCTGCATTTCCCTCTCCAGCACTCAAGATCTCTGTATTCCCCACTCCAGGATTTGAAATCCTTCTATTTCCCACTCGGGACTCGAAATCCCTCTATTTCCCATTCCAGGACTCCAGATCTCTCTATTTCCCACTCCAGGCTGGGCATCTGGACATTTCTTTCCCCCTGACTCACTGGCCTGGGTCGTCCTTGTTGGTTATTTTACAGCAGTGAAAAATAAGGTGCGAATGGAATTTTTGCTCTTGGGTTTGGGAAAACATTCCCGGGGCCAGTGTGGCACCTCAGGCTCTGTCCAGAGGTATCCCATCCCATCCCATCCCATCCCATCCCATCCCATCCCATCCCATCCCATCCCATCCCTTCCCATCCCTGTCCTCCAGAGATGCTGACTCAGGCACAAAAAGAAATCCTGCTCCAACCTGGGATTCTGTTTGGTGCTTCCAGCTCTTTTGTCATCATTTTTTTTTTGGCCTGAGTTTGCCGAGGAAGATAAAAACCTGAGCAAAGCAGCGAGAAATGAGGCATCGTTTCATTCCCGGAGGGAATTCGTCTCCTGATGGCTCTAACAGACCACAGTGACGTTTTCAGCATCTGTCTGAGAGCAAAACCGACCCCAATCCCATCCCCTTTTCCCTTCTGGAGCTGGTTCAGAGCAGGGAATTTTGTCTGAGAGCAAAACCGACCCCAATCCTGTCCCCTTTTCCCTCCCGGAGCTGGTTCAGAGCAGGGAATTCTCGATGGAGCAACTCAAGGGTTTGCTCCGGCTCTGAACAAAGAGCGAAACCTCAGAGGGGAATTCAGGAGACTGCAGAGCTCAGCTTTATGTTGGAAAATTCAAGAACAAAGGATCAAAATGAGCACGCTGAGGGTTCTCCAGGAGAAAGGGCTGCCAAGAGCTTTTTCCCAGTAATTCTTTGGGAGTGGAATGGTTTCCTTTGGCTGCGGAGGTTTTGTTACACTGGGGCTGTTCGATAATGCAAATCCAGGCAGGAATAGTTTATCCTCCAGCTGGGCTGATGTTGAAAACAGATTCCAGAGAAAAACTGGGAGCAAACAACACCTAATGGATAAAGCAGATTCCCCAAATCCCCCTCTCCGTGCTCGATGGACACGTGGAGAGCCATCCCACAACCAGGAAAACTCTGGGAGCAAGAGGGAGCTGGGGTTACACCATGCCTCGTTCTGGGGAGGCAGAGATGTGATGGAGAGGGATTTGGGATAAGGGAGGGAGGGACAGGACGGGGGGAATGGTTTGGAATAGGAAGAGGGCACGGTGAGATGGGACATTGGGAAGAAATCCTTCCCTGGGAGGGTGGGGAAGGGCTGGGCTGGAATTCCCAGAGGAGCTGTGGCTGCTCCTGGATCCCTGGAAGTGCCCAAGACCAGGTTGGAGCAACCTGGGATAGCGGGAGGTGGCACTGGATGGGATTTAAATCCCTTCCCACCCAACCCATTCCATGATTCCACGATCTCAGCTGGGACTGCCAGCATCCTACAGCACAAATCAGTACAGAAATGAGGGAAAAATGTGTGAAACTCTTCCGTGCTGGGCCGTATTTCCTCTATCCCAATCCTTTCCCTGCCAAGAGCCACATCCAGGGCCCGCAGAGCTGCTCCTCTCCAGCCGGGACACAAACCCCTGGCAGAGGCTCCGAGCTCCGTTACGAAACCGGGGGCTCGGAGCCTCGGCCATCGGGGCCAGCCCAGAGGAAAGGGTTTGTTTTTGAGCCCTCACAAAAGGATTCCTGGCTTGGAAAAGTTTTCACATGAGCCTCGGCTGCTTTTGTTTCCACCCTCTGAACCAAACACTTCCCCACAGCTCTGGGTCCGACGGCAAAATCCCACCCAACTTTTGTAATATTCGCCTGCGCCGTTTGCCCCGGGCTTTGTGCTGGCAGGGGATGGCCAGGATGGTTTCTCTGGGGCCTTCTCCATGCCCAAACCCGGCCGTTCCCTTTCCTTTTGGAGGATGCTCAGGAATCCATCCAGGGACAGGATCCTATTCCTAGAAATCCCAGGCTGCAGACGCTGCCCTGGTGCTGAATCACCCTGGAGTTTGGATTTCTCTCTGCTCTGTCCCTGGATAATCCATTGTCATCTCAATCCTGCTTTAAGAGCCCCACGATCCTCTCAAACTCCTCTTTCCTTCCCTAAGCCTGGCCTAACCCACTGCCCCTTAAATAAAACCTATTCGGATCATCCTTTCTCACTCCCAACAGAGCTCCAGGATTTCTCTGCTTCCAAACCTTGGGAATGAAGGGTGAAACTTGGACAAGAAATTGATTTTTTTCCTCCTATCCACAACTCGACACAAAAATCTTCCCACAGGGGCTTTGTCCATCCCAGGGGCACCTTAAAAACCTTCACTTCCATTAAAATCTCAGCCACCAAAGGAAAATGACTCTTTTTAAAGCTTTCCCTCCACATCCATCGGAATGGGTGGGATCTGTTTGGGTTTAAACATCTGGAGCTGAGCCTCTGAGTCACCCCAAGGTCCTGGCTGTAAAATAAACACGGGAGGATGGGACAAAGCTGGGGGCGGGGGGGGGACAGTGGCCCCTGGGGACAGCAGCCAGGCTGGGGCTGCCAGACCAGAGCAGCACAAAAGGGTTGGGGAGCAGAGTCAGGCTTAGGGGCCAGGAACAAACCCAGTGCAGATTAGGGCTGACAAAGCCTGGCTCAGCTGGGAAAGGCTCCAGGAGCCTCCTGATTGCCCGGGCAGAGTGAGGGGACAGCGCTGGGAAAGGCTGGGGACACCAGCGAGGGAGCAGAGCAGGAGCAGTGGAGCCTGGAGAGGCTTTGGCACGGGGCAGGCCCAGCTTAGGGCAGGCTCAGCTTAGGGCAGGACACGGCTCTGTCCTGGCAGCAGCAGGGCTGGGGGGGTTCCTGATGGGCACAGCTTTGTCAGACCCTGTCTCCTTTCTGCCGAGCTGCCTCAAAGTGTCTGCGTCAGGCATTGAAAGTGGGGAAAGTTTATTGCCAAGGCACAGCAAGGTCAGGAACACCGAATTAATTAAATTAAATCAAATCAAATCTCTGCAAAAGACCTCCAAGCTCGTTAAGCCCAACCTCTGACTGATCAGCACCTTCTCACCCAGACCATCCCACTCCGTCCTGAGGACAAGTTCAATATTTGAAGAGCAGAATGGTCTTTAAGGGCCCTTCCAACCCAAACCCTTCCCTGATTCCCACACCACACAAATGGCCACAAAGCGGCCGCTGAGGCAAATCATCGCGCTCCCTTTGAATTCACAGCACCAAAACTCGGGGGGTTACCCCCATATCGGCTCCATGACCATTCCCCTGACGTCAGGAGGTGCTGAAGACCCTCCCAGGCCCACAGAGCAGCAGAATTTGTGCTGTCCTTGGGCTTTGGGTTAGAGAATTAAACGTTCACAGCGAGGCGAAACTCAAACCCTGTTGTCACTGATTTTTGAACTTTTACATTTCTCCAATCCTGCGCTGCCTGCTGGGTCACTCTGAGGTTTCCTGTGGCCTCTCAGCTGCTGCTCTCTCGTGCTGGTCACACATAACAAACCCTCGCTAGGTTTGCTCTCCAAGGACACCTCCATTGTCCCAGCCCCCAAAATGTGTGAACTAAAAGCCTCTGAAGAGGAGAGGCAAACTTGGGGTAATTACATCATTAACGGAGGTTAGAATTGGAGAATTAACCCTGATATGCAAATGGGTCAAACTTATAAAAGGCTGAGGAACCCGGAGTCCATCTTGGGTGGAGCCTTTGGCCTGCCCAGGGTGAACCTTTAAAGGCCCCGCAAATCAATCCCTGCTTTTATTTTCTGACTCTCGTCTGGCCTCTGTTTTCAGGAGCCACATCGAGGCATCATCACAACAAACAGGCGAGGAAAGCCTTTCTAATTAAACACCGAGAGCTGCAGGACACAGAGATGAGGTGGGGGGCACCTGTGTGACAAATCTCCACGGTGGGGACAGAGATTCCACTGATTTTCATGGCAAAAAGCTGGAAAAGAGGGAGATTTACCTGGGGACAAACCACAACCTCATTCCCCTTCCCTCCCTGCGCCTTCCAGCTCAGTTCAGCCTCATCCAGAGCCTGGTTTGACTGTGAGCTCCTGAGCAGGGCCTGGCAGAGCCTCTCCCCGCTCGTTAAAAACCTGGAATTAGCAGAATCACCGAATGCTTCGTGTTGGAAGGGACCTTAAAGCTCATCTCATCCCACCCCTGGGACACCTTCCCCTATCCCAGGTGGTTCCAAACCCCATCCAACCTGGCCTTGGACACTTCCAGGGATGGCTCAATCCACTTTTAACCCGGCACAACCAAAGCCTTTGAGCCTCTTGGGCTTTGAAGTGAGATTTTTGTGCCTCCCAAGTACCCAGAGGGGAAACGAAGGCCAGAAATAGCAGCAGGGCCTGGCGTGCTGAGCCAGACCTGTCTGGCCACCGTCTGGCCAAAGCCCTGGGCTGGCCTCAGGTACCAGAGCTATTTGTGAGCCTCTAAAAGCTGCAGAAATTCGATATATTTAGAGCCTGGCCTATTTGAAGGCTGTGTGGGCGCACGCAGAGGAAGGAGTTCGACAGCAAATATTTTGCTAAGGATGTTTTGGGGCGTGCGTTAAATCAGATCCCGCTGGGGCGCTGATTTCGGGAATCAATTAAGGTAGGAATCGGGTCACTGGGGCCTTTAAATCACTGGAGGAGCTGGGAAAGCAGCTGCAGGTGGGTCTGGGCTGAGTTTGGATAGCACAGAGTGATTGCAGGAGCTGTTGGAAAAGCAGGGATGGCATTCCCAGCTTTGGGAACACACAGGGAATCGCTCGGATTTCTGAGCTCCTGACACCCAGCAAAGGCTCTGCACCTCCATCAACCTCCAAGGAATCCTCTGAAAGCTGCAGTGGGGGTGGAAAGCAGGAAAAAAGATGGAATTTGAACAAGGGAGGGGTGGATTTCTGGTGCTGCCGGGAGGATTAACCCCTTCCTGCCTGTCTCCCCCATCCTTATCACTCACCCTCCCCCCAAACACTTCCCTGTGCCCATCGCAGGAGCAGAGGTCAAGCACTGCCCATTCCCAGCAGGAAAAGGGATGGAAAAGCTCCGGGATGGGAAGAGGTGTGACCTAACCCTCCAAACACGAGCTGTGATGGGAAGAGATCTGTCTGAGCACATCCATATGGAATGGCCGGGTGATTTATGGCCATGGAAAATGTCATCCTATCCCGCTGACCCGCGGCTTTTCCAAAGCGGGAAGCGGAGCTGTGCACGGCGGCCAAAGAAAATAAACTCGGCTCAGGGGTTATCGAGCTGCTCCTGAAGGAGTGGGGGCTCCTCGAGAGGCAGAGCTGAGCCAGACTGGGGCAAAACGCCACCGAGCAGGGCCCTGGCACCGTGGGGTCACGGCTGCTTTTCCACCCCCTGATTTTCTGTGGGAAACATTCCCAGCCCCAGGGAATTTGCACCAAAGGGGCTTTAAGATTTTGTAAATGATGACCAAAAGCTGAGAGAATTGGGATTGCTCAGAAGCTTTGGGGTGACCTCATTGTGGCCTTCCAGTGCCTGAAGGAGCTGGGAGAAAGATGGAGAGGGATTTGGGACAAGGGCTGGAGGGACAGGACACAGGGAATGGCTTCCCACTGCCAGAGGGCAGGGCTGGATGGGATATTGGGAAGGAATTCCTGGCTGGGAGGGGCTGGGATGGAATTCCCAGAGGAGCTGTGGCTGCTCCTGGATCCCTGGAAGTGCCCAAGGCCACGCTCAAGGATCAGAACCTTTTCCCAATATTCAACTAAACCTCCCCTGGCCCAGCTCCAGCCGCTCCCTGGGATCACCCGCCCAGCATCAGCCCTCGCTCCTGTTCCCAGCAAACAGATCCGTTTGGGAATCACAAGCAGGGTGGGAATGCAGCTTGGGAAGGTGGAATCCGGCAGCCAAGCTCGATGCAGCACCTCCAGCCAGGCCTATTTTAGTAAAGCCTGGTTTGAGCAGCGGGGGGGAGCACGGACTGGAATCTCTCCCTGGGAATTCCGGTGGGATCGCTCCGGCTTTGCTCTGTCAGTGTGGAAGCTGATGGAGAGTCCTGACCGCAGCAGGGCTCCGAGGAAATTCCAGCCCCCTCACCCCTCATTCCAAAGAGAAAACATCACTTGGACAAGCCCTGGGCTCCAGGCTGCTCCCAGGCTCCCGGGGGAGCTCCCCGGGCTCCCAAGCCCCCGATGAACGCGAGGAATGACTGCAGCATTCCCAGGCGCGTTGGGAAGGGCAAAGACTTCCAAACTCGCCTTCACAGGAGGCTTTGGACCCCCCTGGTGTGGATTTGTGAGCCCCTGAGTCACCCTGCTCCTCGTTTCTGGCTCCAGCTGTGCCTCACTGGCTGCTGAGGGGATAAAGCAGAGAGAAGAGAAGGAAAACTCACAGGAGGAAGGAGCCGAAACATTTGACAGCCACTTATGACTGCAAGGAGCTCCCGCGATGGCATCCCAAACATTCCAGCTCCTCACCTCCAGCCTTAATCCTGCTGCAAGGGAACCAGCAGGGAAGGAGCCCTTCAGCTCCAGGGATTTTAGAGGGAGAGGGGGAAAAGCAGCTGGAATTTGCAGAGTGGAAGCAGCGGTGTGGTGGGAGGGTTCCTGAAATTCGGGGAGAAACAGAACCCCGGAGTGGTTTGGGTGGGAAAGGAGCTTGAAATCACCCTGTGCCACCCCCCCTGCCGTGGGCAGGGACAGCTCCCAGGGTGCTCCAGCCTGGTTTTGGGCACTTCCAGGGATCCAGGGGCAGCCACAGCTTCTCTGGGAATTCCGTCCCAGCCCCTCTCCACCCTCCCAGGGAAGGGTTTTTCCCCCAGTCTCTAATTTTCACCTGTTTTCTGTCAGGTTGAGGCAGGCAGGGACGAGCTGGGGGTGAGAGCAGCCCCTGCCCGGGAACTGCAGCACTTCCACCCCCCTCAGTGCAGCTCCTAAAAATAAATCCCCTTCTCCCTTTTGCATCCCTTTCTCCCGAGCGATTGCGCTGATGGATCCGGGCTTCTGCTCCGGGAATCGCTTCAGCCTCCTGATCCCTCTGAAGTTTCAGCACCCCCAGAGCAGCAGCTGAGCTCGTTCCCAATTATCCGACGTGCTCCGCTCATGCAGCCCCAGCGCTGAGCTCATGGAAAAGCAGAGCCCTCCAACGCTTCCATGATTCATTTCTGGAGCAGCTGGGAGTGAGGTGACCTCCGTCTAGACTAAACCAGTTTTTCTCCCAGGTGTTTTGAGGACTCTCTGTGGCTTCAGGGCTGCCAAAGCCACCCCTGGTGTTCCACGATCACGCCTCATTCCCTGCGACACAACGGAGCCATTGATGGAGCAGCTCGGGATGATCCCTCCCGAGCCAGGGGAAGCGAGGTCAGGGCAAGGAAAGGAATTTAATCCCTCACGTCCTGTACCTGCAGCCCTTCCCTGGAACGCTGAGCACTCATCCCGAGAGCCCGGATCCGCTCCAGCTCACGAACAAACCCAAGGATTCATCCCTGGGAACCACGCTGGGATGTGCAGCTCATCCAGGATGTTCCCTGGCTGCTTAAAAGGAGCTGGAAAACACTTACGGGGGGGGGCTCTTTCCATAAATTTTTGCCAAGAGCAGCCAGGGGATTCAGACAGGGAAAAATCCAAGAAAAGGGAGGCGCTGCCTGAGGCACCACAAACTTCCCAAGCTGAGGAGTTGAAGGGAAAAAAGCCTTTTTTCCCTTTTTTCCCCCTCCGAAGAGCTCATCCCAGCTCCCTTCCAGCCCAGCATTCCCTCATTCCTTTCTCCCGCAGAAATCCCACTGGGATGTGATCCGAGCCCTCCGGTTCTGCCTTTTCCCGGCTCTCCCCCTCAGCCTCCCGGTGGGACCGGGGACATCCCCGAGCCTTCCCCACAGCAGCGAGCAGCCCACGGCTTCCCCTCCTCACCTCCAGCTCGAACCCCACATTCCCACAAACATTCCACACTTTTATCCCGCTTTCTCCGTCGCTGCTCCTCCAAAGTACGCCAAAATATCTTTAAATCTTTCCCTGTCAACCCAGCCACGGCTGGAGGAATTATCCCACCCCAAATCCAGCCCTTCCTGCTGCCCCCGTTATCCCAGAGAGCTCCAACCCAGCCCCAGCATTAAAAGGGGAGAGAAAACTCCGGATTTTTGTCCTTTGGAATGGAAAAAAGGCTGGAAGTTCTGTGAGCACAGCGCACATTTTGTCTCTCTAAATTCATCCTCTGAAATGCCAAAAGAACGGCTTCCAGTTTTGAAAAGTGGATTGGGGAACTGGAAGAATTCGTAGCAAAAAATAAATAAAATAAATCTCCGACTGTTTCAAATTCTGATTCTTTCTCTGACATTCTGAAACTGGAACCTGAATTTTGCCTCTCCAGCCCAGCCAGGAGCAGCCAAGGGTTTGTTTTAACTACAGAGATGGGATAAACATGGGATAAACATGTGGGATAAACATGTGGGATAAACATGTGGGATAAATTGATATGTGGAATAAATAATGTGAATAAATATGGGATCAACTGATAATATGGATAAATATATGGGATAAATACGGGATCAATTGATAATATAGATAAATATGTGGGATAAATACGAGATCAACTGATAATATGGATAAATATGTGGGATAAATACGGGATCAACTGATAATATGGATAAATATATGGGATAAATACAGGATCAATTAAAAATGTGTTTAAGTCCCAGCCACCCCCATCCCCACAGGACTCTGGATCAGAGTTTTTACCCCGTTTACCTCAATTTGATTAATCAAGCGCACATTTTGTCTCTCAAAATTCATCCTTTGAAATATTAACAGAACAGCTTCCAGTTTTGAAAAATGGGTTGAGGAACTGGAATAATTCATAGTAACAAAACCCAAAAAAACCCCTCAAACTGCTTCAAATTCTGATTCTTTCTCTGACATTCTGAAACTGGAACCTGAATTTTGCCTCTCCAGCCCAGGCAGGAGCAGCCAAGGGTTTGTTTTAACCACAGAGATGGGATAAACATGGGATAAATGTGGGATAAACGTGGGATAAACATGTGGGATAAACATGTGGGATAAATTGATAATGTGGAATAAATAATGTGAATAAATATGGGATAAATTGATAATATGGATAAATATATGGGATAAATATGGGATAAACTGATAATATGGATAAATATAGGGGATAAATACGAGATCAACTGATAATATGGATAAATATATGGGATAAATACGGGATCAACTGATAATATGGATAAATATATGGGATAAATACAGGATCAATTAAAAATGTGTTTAAGTCCCAGCCACCCCCATCCCCACAAGACTCTGGATAAGAGTTTTTACCCCGTTTACCTCAATTTGATTAATCAGGGAGTTGTCAAACTTGAAGCCGGGGATCCTCTTCTCGCTGCACACCACTCCCACGTCCTCGGTGTGCTTGCAGTCGGTCACTCCCCAGCCGTTGGAGCCGCAGGCCGCCAGGCTGCTCTCCTTGCCCGTGCAGTGCACGTTGTCCAGCCAAATTTTCCCTGCAATGCGAAGAAAACACAACTCAGGCTCCACGAGGAGAAATCTGGGAGCTGTTTTCCAACCTAATCCCAAGAGTAAAACCCCCATGGGACGCAAGCGCTGCCGGGATTTTCCGCAGGAATTCGTTTCCCTTGGCAGCCCCAGCGGTGTTCCAGCAGCCCCAGAGCTGCTCCCTAAAAAGCAGAGCGGGAAGAGCCCCCCAGAGCCTGGATTCGGGACTCGAGGCCTTGGGATTTCCCTGGGAATGCTCCCTCCCACCGGGTTTGTTTTCTGATGTCACGGCCTCTTCCTCGCTTGGGAATCTCCTGCTGTGCCTGCGGAGCCAAAATCCACAAGTTTGGGAGCACATTCCAGGTTTGCGAGTTCAGTTGGTCGCTGCTCAGGCTGCGCTCGCTCTTTGATGGGACATTATAGGTGTGAGCACTCAAAAAGTCCTGAAAACCAGCCCAGCCAGCCCGTTCGGCCCTCCTGAGGGGAATTTTATCCCTGTGGGATGCCAGGCTCCAGGAAGGGCAGGAAAAATCCTCTGCGGGACAACATTCAATCCCAAATCCCAGTAAATCCCTTGGGGTACCCGCTGTTACCCAGACACGCTGCTATTCCTGTGTCCTGTCCGAGTTTTCCCTCTCCACCTCGGTGGGTTTGGGAATTCACGGCTGTCACACCCAAATATCCTCCTTTCCAAGTGTTTGTCCTGCACATGTTTGGGATTCAGGTGGGATTTCCCCCACATCCACCAGGTGCAAGTGAAAAGGGCAGGAAAGGAAAATGAAACATGGAAAAGCACATCTCCGGGACAAGGGGAGCAGCTTTAAGGTGGAAGAGGAGAAGTTTAGATGGAATTTGGGAAGAAATTCCTGTCTGTGAGGGTGGGGAGGGGCTGGGATGGAATTCCCAGAGGAGCTGGGGCTGCCCCTGGATCCCTGGAAGTGCCCAAGGCCAGGCTGGAGCAGCCTGGGACAGTGGGAGGTGTCCCTGCTATGGCACAGGGGGAATTGGATGATTTCAAGCTCCCTTCCCACCCAAACCATTCCATGATTCCATTAGATAAAATTTGGGATGGGGCTGAACAGCTTTTCCTCACAGGAACAGCCTGAGGGCACCCAAAATGGTCATTCCTGTATAATCCAGTAACTGTTATTCCCACAGAACCCTGCAGAGGATGCAAAATGCCCAGACCCCTTTGGAGTCACAGACCAGAACAACCCAACCCAAATCCAACCCCGGCACAGCTCCGGCTTTCCCTGGACCCCGTCCCTGTCACAGAGGGACCGGAGCTGCCCCTGGGGAGGAGCAGATCCCAGAAAGTCTCCTCTCAGTCTCCTCTTTTCCAGGTGCCCTCAGCTGCTCCAGACCCTTCCCCATCCCTGTGTCCATCCTTTGGATGCTTCCCAATAATTCCACACTTTTTTTACCTCACGGATCCCGACCCGCCTGGCCCAGCATGAGAGAGAAACACCCCAAACCCATCAATGAGACTGAAATTGGGGATTCCTGGGAGCTGGAGAGACCCCCCCAGTGCCCTGGGATCCCAAACTGGTGCCCTCAGCTGCTCCAGGCCCTTCCCCATCCCCGTGTCCATCCTTTGGATGCTTCCCAATGCTTCCACACCTTTTTTACCTCATGGATCCCAAACCCACCCAGCCCAGCACAGGAAAGAAACCCCCCAACGTCACCAATTAAACTGAAATTGGGGATTCCTGGGAGCTGGAAAGATCCCCCAGTGCCCTGGGATCCCAGACTGGTGCCCTCAGCTGCTCCAGACCCTTCCCCATCCCCATGTCCATCCTTTGGATACTTTCCAGTATTCCACACCTTTTTTACCTCATGGATCCCAAACCCACCCAGCCCAGCACAGGAAAGAAACCCCCCAACGTCACCAATTAAATTGAGACCTCTGGGATTCCTGGGAGCTGGAAAGATCCTCCAGTGCCCTGGGATCCCAAACTGGTGCCTTCAGCCGCTCCAGACCCTTCCCCACCCCTGTGTCCATCCTTTGGATACTTTCCAGTATTTCACACCTTTTTTACCTCACGGATCCCAACGAGAGAGAAACCCCCCCACCACCATCAATGAGACCGAAATCAGGGATTATTTGGAGCTGGAAAGATCCCTCCACGCTGCTCTGGGATCCCCTCACCTTCTCCTTTGCCATACTTGGAGCTGGGCAGCCAGGACACGGCCTCCACGTAGCCCAGCTCCCGGCACACCACGTGGGCGGCGTGGATGGAGAAGTCGTCGTCGCACACGGTGCCCCACTCGCCGCCGTAGAACACCTCCACCCTGCCCTCGTTGTGCTTCCTCTTCTGCCCCGCCAGCCTCAGCTGGATTTTGGGGACGTTTGGGGCTCTCTGGGAGGGCTGGAACACTTGGGGGGCTGGCTCGGGGTAGCCGGGCAGGTACGGCCAGTGCTCGTACTGGGCGCAGCTCAGCGAGGAGAGGAGCAGCAGCAGCAGGCAGTGGTTGGAGGGAAAAACGTGGGATCTTCCCATTTTCAGCGCTCACCGTCCTCGGAGGCCGATGCAGGCACTGCTGGCAGGGCCGTCCTGGAAAGAAGGAAATCAGAGTTTGAGTAAAGGTTGATATAAATGTGATCTCTCTTGGGAATTGAGAGGTTGTGTCCGACACCGCTGGAAAAACCAAAGTCAGCTCGGGTGTTTCTTGTGGGGCGGATGAACAAAATGAAAAAAAACCCCAACATTTAAAAGTTTAGGTCGACTTGGCAAATTCGGCCAAAAAATACATTTCCCCAGTAAAATTCTCCAGGTTGGAAGTTGTAGCAAATGGTTTTCCTGTTTCTCCATAAATCCAGCAGGAAACCTTCATCCAAATCCTCCCAGGACAGAACTGAACCGGTTTTTTCCCCCCCAGCTCCTTCCCTAAAGAAGCCAAACCCGTCCCAAACGATGGAAAACCTGGAGGGTGGGGAAATCCCACGAACAGCAGTGAGGGATTTATCCCAGAGTCTGGGCTCCCAATGGGATAATGGATTTGTTTCTGCTCCTGCACATCTGGTTCCATCTGTAGCAACTCAAAACATCACCGGACACTTGGCAGGAGCCTTGGATAATCCTGGAATAGCAGAAACTGTCTCCAATTATTGGTTGGAAGTCTGGACAGGGATTTATTGCCATCCAAAGGCTTAAATAAGGAGAATTTAAGGTAGGGACAGGCAACTTCTCCTGACTCATGAGAGGAATTTCATCCAGATCCTGTGAAATCCCACTCTTTCCCTGCTTCCCGCTCGCATCCCAGCACATGGAGTGGTCAAGCAGGACATGTGGGGGGGTGAGGATTCCATAGCTTCCGAGTGAAGCAATGCCAGAACTCAGTGGGACAAACCTCCCCAGAGCTCTGGAGCTCCGATACTTCCTGGCAGCCACCGGAGGGGAGGGAGAAGGGGGAAGGCTTGGCTCCAAAGCCAGAGGGCCAGAAACTAAAACTCTCTGGAATTTTAGCTAAATCTGGTCTATCCCTAAAAAAAAAAAAAATGAGCGGGAAAATTCACATCCTCACACAGAGACACAAAATCCATGAACAGCCTCAAAAGCTGCTTGAGGAGGGGATGGATCAGAATTCCAGGGAAGTTACTCAAAATTCCAGAGGCATCAATCCAAACCTCAGCTCCAGCACTGACCTGCTGGGTGACCCCAGCCAGGACACTTCCAGGGCCGTGCCTCAGTTTCCCTGTGGATAAAGAGGGATGGTGCTCAGGAGATTCCCTGCTGGAATGCTCCGAGAGCTGGGAACGAAAGGCGTTTGCCTAAGGAAGAGAGGAATAAAACGAAGCACGGGGATTAAAATCCCAGCGCTGGAGGAGAAGCAGGAAAAGCAGGAGGAGGTTTTCCAACAGATCTCATAAATCAGGATGGGGAGGGGGGGAGAAAAAACCTTGGAAAATAAACACTGGATCTCGAGGAGCCAAGTTTTTTGTGGGTCAGGAGGTGAGGCTGAGAGAGAGGGATAAAATCAGGTCCTGGAAGGGATGAGAGGAAGGAAATGCAGACGGAGAGGGGATTTCCCAGAGGGAATGCAGCTGGCAGGGCAGGATCAGAGTGCTCCTGGATCCAGGCGCTCCAGTACCGGGACTGGAACCAGTCAGACCCTCCTGACTCCAAGCCCAGCAGCACCAGGCTCCGAACAAACCTCGCAGGATGGTTGTCATGGATACGGGATGGGTTTAGCCCAGGGCACAAACAGGGGCACAGAGATGCTCATGGATGCACAAAGAACTCCAGGAATCCCCTTGGATCATAGGGAAGGACAGGTGGGAGTCAGGAGCGAAAACCCCCCAGGGGAGGGGTTGGCCTCAGCAGGGCCACGGCCTCGTGCTCTGCAAAAAATCGGGGGTTTGGGTTTTGATTTTAACCGTTTTCATCTCTTCCATCCCCAAACCTGGTTCGATCTGCTCCGTCCCCAAAATCTGGTCCAATCTGCTCCATCCCAAACAGGTTTTGATCTTCTCCATCCCCAAAATCTGGTTGGATCTTCTCTATCCCGTGACATCCAATTTGATCATCTCCATCCCTAAACAAACACCTGATTTTGTCTCCATCCCTAAACAAACACCTGATTTGATCTGCTCCATCCGCAAACACCTGATTTGATCTGCTCCATCCCCAACACCTGATTTGATCTGCCCCATCCGCAAACACCTGATTTGATCTGCTCCATCCCCAACACCTGATTTGATCTGCTCCATCCCCAAACACCTGATTTGATCTGCTCCATCCCCAAACACCTGATTTGATCTGCTCCATCCCAAACACCTGATTTGATCTGCTCCATCCCCAAACACCTGATTCAATCAGCTCCATCCTCAGTGGCTGCTCCTTGCTACTGCAGGAGCAGCATTTTTAAAGCCTCAGCAAATCCCGATCCCAAACCAAGCTGGGCTGCAGGAACCTCTCCCTAAAAATTCCGCTGAGGAGGCCCCAAAACTCCCTTTAAAAATGACTATTAAAGGTCATTAAAGCTTTCCCAGCGCTGTCCCACACTCCGAGAATGCAGAGCTCTGTTTGTAAATATTTGTATTTCTATTTCTGGGACCTTCTGGAGCCTCTGGATGGTCCTGCAGCCACACGAGGGATGTTTGGGAAGGGAAATGCAGATAAAGAGTGCAGCAGCCTCCCAGTGAAACCCTCCCGGGGCAAGGCAGCGCTTCAGCTTCTCCAACAGAAAGTGAACAAACTCCCCTCTGGGTCACGGTTTTGTTTTATTTCGGAGCCCCCAGGAAGCTCAGCGCCCACTGAACCCGAACATCTGAGAGGGGAAAAGCCTCCACAAAGAGCCCAGAACCCGCCCCGTGCCAGGACAACCCCGTGTCAGCGCTGCTTTAGGGGCTCCCTCGGGATCAAGGAGCGACTCCAAGCTGCAAATTCCACTTGCCAGCCCTTTCCCTGCGCAGATCCAACCTCTCCGGTTGTTTCCCCGAAGGACTCGAGCCAAAGGACACAAGGATGTGGGGAAACCACCCGCGGGAGGGCTGCGAGCGGCTCCCAGCCGAGCGCAGGGCTCCCAGAGGCGTCAATGAGCCGAGCGCTGCCAGATGCCAGAGCCTTTCCAAGAATCCCGGCGCTGAGAGACCTCGGGAGCAGCTGGAAGGGAGGGGAAGGTCACGGCACAGCTCCAGGTTGCTTTAATTGGGACCGAGATTAGCCCGGGAGACGCTAATTGGGATTAGAGCGCATCCGGGAGGTGGAATTTGGGCTCCTGGCAAAGCCTTGCTGAGCCCGGCTGCTCTGAGTCCGGAAAGGGCTGGATTTTGTTCCCCCGAAATGGAGGGATTTTGGGATCATCGAGTATCCCGATTTGAAGGGACCCACAGGGATCATCTGAGTCCAACCCCTGGCCCTGCGCAGGGAGAGGAGAAAACTCCCAGGGCTGGAGAAATCCTGGGGAGGGAGGACAAAGCTCCCAGCTCCACAGAGGGAATTCCGGCTGGGAAAAGGGAGTTCTAACGAGATTGTAGGAACACATTCCCAACCTTTCCTTAAGGAAAACCACTCGGGTCGAGCAGCAGCGTGTCCCAACTCTGTGTGGGATCGGGGAAGGCACTGGAAACCCCCCCAGAAATCCCATTCCTGCAAAAACTCGGGGGGAATTCCGCACCAGAGCAGGGACAGCAGCCGCGCCCTGCGTTCCCTCCGATCCCAAACCCCGCAGACGGAGCTTCCCCAGGCTCTGCATCGCCCCAGATGAGCCCTCCCGCTCCCACAGCCCCTGCTCTCTGAGGGGCTCCGGAGAAACTCCTCAGGTGAAGTCGGGAAGAGCGGAATCCGAAGGGATTTGTCCGCAGCCGTGATTCGGGATTTGCAGGTACAACGGGGAAACTTCGGGAGCTCAGCAGCATCCGGGGAAAGCTCCCAAGGTTTCAGCACTGGAATGGGGTCCCGGCTTTCTGTCTATCCCTAGTGGACAAGAGGGAAAACAGGGAATTCTGGCACGGGAGAGGTCTGGGCAGCTCCTGGCACAGCTCAGGTTGTGGCTGCCCCATCCCTGGAAGTGGCCAAGGCCAGGTTGGAGCAGCCTGGGATGGTGGAAGGGGTGGAATGAGGTGGGATTTAAGGTCCCTTCCCACCAAAACCGTTCCGTGGCTCTGATCCACAGCATCCAGGCCCCTTTTCCCTGGGATTCGAGACCAGGACTAGTTTAGAGGATTGGTAACAGAGAAAATTGCCCGGCAGTTCCTTCCCTCCATGGCACGACAGCCACAGAAATCCTGGATTTATTCCTTCCTGCCTCCTCCTGAAACCTCCCCCCACAACTCCAGGACATTTTAGGGCACTGATATCCAAGGAAATGCTCCTTCCTCGGCTCCAAGATATTTTAGGGCACCGATATCCAAGGAAAACTCTCCACAGCCACAGAAAGCCTGGATTGATTCCTTCCTGCCTCCTCCTGAAACCTCCTTCCACAACTCCAAGACATTTTAGGGCACCCATATCCAGGAAAACTCTCCCTCCTCAGCTCCAACCCATTTTAGGGCACCGATATCCAAGGAAAACCTTCCCTTCCCTTCAATTCCCGCAGGGCTGCTCCAGCCCCAGCCTCACTCAGAGCACTTTAAAGGATTTGAAGGGCACGGGCGGCACCGGGCAGAGCCAACTGCACTCCCACGTTTATGGGGCCACCGGGAAAACCCCAATAACACAACTTAACATGGAAAATATTCCAGCAAAAACCACGGCTCTGCTGCCGGCAGCAACATCTGGACACGTTTTTCCCCCCAAATCTCC
The DNA here is from genome assembly GCF_020740725.1 of Corvus hawaiiensis. Taxonomy (NCBI): domain Eukaryota; kingdom Metazoa; phylum Chordata; class Aves; order Passeriformes; family Corvidae; genus Corvus; species Corvus hawaiiensis. The sequence goes on along the minus strand of NC_063239.1, from coordinate 1,686,600 downwards.
GAGGGAGCTGCACGTGCTGAGCTCCCTGAGAGTAAAGCCAGGCTTAAATCTGCGGGAGGTTTGGTTTGGGCTGGATTTTCCCGTTCTTTTGGGCTCGTTGCTCCCCTCACAGCCTCTAAGAAGCTCCGGATTTATTCCTGACGTCAGGACAATATTTTGGTCTCTCCATTCAGAGGAATCCGAGGCAGAACATTGAAAAGCCCTGGAGCAGAGCCAGGCTGGAAGGCAGGAAATTCTCCAGGTCTGGCTCCCCGTGCCGTATTCCAGGCTGGAAGCTGAGATCCAGCCCCGCAGGAATGTGTAATTTAAGGCTTTCAGGAGTGATCCTGGTGGCTGCTGACTCAGCCCTCTCCAGGTCTCCAATCCCGGGTTTTGAAGGGAACAGAGGCGCGGGATGGCAAGGAAAAAACATGGAATCGTTCTGGGATCGTGGGATGGTTTGGGTTGGAAGGGATTTAAAGCTCATCCAGTTCCAACCCTGACACCTCCCACTGTCCCAGGGAGCTCCAGCCTGGCCTTGGGCACTTCCAGGGATCTAAGGGCAGCCACAGCTCCTCTGGGAATTCCATCCCAGCCCCTCCCCACCCTCCCAGCCAGGAATTCCTTCCCAATATCCCATCCATCCCTGCCCTCTGGCAGTGGGAAGCCATTCCCTGGGTCCTGGCCCTCCAGGCCCTCCTGCCCAGCCAGCTCCCAGTGCCCAGGGCTGTTCCTGCAGCACCCACAGAGGGAAGGGAAAATCAAATCAGAGAATCCTGGAATGGTTTGGGTTGGAAGGGACCTCAAAGCCCATCAGTGCCACCCCTGCCATGCCCAGGGACACCTCCCACTGTCCCAGGCTGCTCCAGCCTGGCCTTGGGCACTGCCAGGGATCCAGGGGCAGCCTCAGCTCCTCTGGGAATTCCATCCCAGCCCCTCCCCACCCTCCCAGCCAGGAATTCCTTCCCAATATCCCATCCATCCCTGCCCTGTGGCAGTTTAAAACCATTCCGTGTGTCCTTTGTGGCTCAGTTTTTTAGGAGTGGGAACGAGAAGGGATTTAATCCATGGGGATTTAACCCTTGGAAAGCCCGGCCATGGCAGCACGGAGACTCTCAGAGCGATGGGAGAAGGTATCCAAAACAATTCCCACCCAAACCATTCCCTCTGCCCATATAAAAATCCCTCTTCTTCCTTTCCATGGACCTCCCAAGGCTCCCAGTCCTGAGCTTTTCCTTCCCCAGGTGTAACAGACCCCACTCCTCTCCCGAGCCCAATCCCAGCCGAAATTCCCCTTTTTAATCTCATCCGAGCACCCAAACCATGGCTGAGCTCGGGCAGACCCCGGGACCAGGAGCTTCCCTGTCCCATCCTCATCCGGAGCACAAAGGAAAGTCTGGAATGCCGGATGGGAGCCCTCTGTGCCCGAGGATCCAGCGATGCTCCACATCCCTCCGGAGCAGGACAATGATCCCGATTGTCCCTGGCTCGGGGCCGGGAGCTCCGAACCGTTGGTGTGGAACGGGAATCCCGGGAATCCTGCGTTCCCAACTCCACGCTCCATCACCCCAGGGGCATTCCTGGGGATGGGAACAGGATTCCTCGGTGCCACGGGAGGAATTCTCTAGCCTGATCTCCACTGGGAGAATGATTCCAGCATTATTAAAGGGAATAATTAATATTATTTCCCAGCCCAGAGTTACTACAGGGAATAAAGCCCCGCCATTCCCTGGGATAAGATTTTGGATTATTTATCCCTTCGCTCTGAGAGTCTCTGCGCTGCCATGGCCAGGCTTTCCAAGGGTTAAATCCCCATGGATTATATCCCTCCTCGTTCCCATTCCTAAAAACCTGAGCCTGGCAGGAGCAGAGGCACCGACCCTGGCAGCAAATCCCAGAGTCCAGCAGAGATCCAGAGCCAAGGGAACGGCATCCGAGCGGAGATTTCCCGGGTGGATAAAAGCTCTGGAAAAGCCTGGAGAGCCTTGGAATGGTGGAGTTTGGAAAAGACCTTTCAGAGCATCACCAAACCACGTCCCCAGGGCCACATCCAGGGGTTCTTGGAATTTCCAGGGATGGTGGCTCCACCGCTGCCCTCGGCAGCCCATTCCAGGGTGTTCGGGAATGTTTGCCCGGCTGGGGAGGGGGAACTGCGGCGGGCAGGGAGCAAAGAGAGGGGTTTACAGCCCTGGGGAAATCCGTGTGAAAATTCCATGGTCGAGGCCCTTTTCATCAGTGCTTGATTAGAGCTGAGAATCCCGGAATGCTTCGGGACCTTAAATCCATCCCATTCCAGCCCTGCCTTGGCCAGGGACACCTCCCACTGTCCCAGGCTGCTCCAACCCGGCCTTGGGCACTTCCAGGGATCCAGGGGCAGCCCCAGCTCCTCTGGGAATTCCATCCCCACCCTCCCAGGGAGGAATTCCTTCCCAAATTTCCCCCCTTTCAGCTCGAGCCCACCCCCCTTTGTCCCACCACTGCAGTTCGTGGTGAGCTGGGAATTCCTGGTTCCCATTCCCAGGTCCTTGGAGCAGCAGGGAGCCTGGAGCCCGGCAGAGTCAGAATCCACATCTCGATTCCTCCTCCTGCTCCCGCTCCAGGCAAAGGGAAGAGAGCTGGGAAATCAGGAGCTTCCAGGAGCAGCAGAGCTGGATTCCGGCAGTGCCCTGGCGAGAAGCTGCTCCGCGCGTCCCGCTCATCCCAGGAGAGCTTTTTGTGCCTCCTGGGATGCCCCAAGGGGCTCCAACTGGGAGCAGATGGGAACTGAAGGAGATCTGGGAAGAGGCACGGCCCGGATTTGGGAGCTGCTCAGCGGAGCCCCTTTGGGAAAGGTGCTGGCCGTGGATCCGGGTGTTATTCCCGGAAAAATTGCTGTGTCCTTGGAAATTTTAGGGCGTTTATCCTTAAAACCATCAATATTCCTTATAAATATGTCCATAGGGAGAAAAATTTCTCCTTAGAGAGATAAATCCCTCTCTGTGGAGATTGGGAACAGTTTTCCTGCTGCATTCCCAGATTTCTGAACCAGGATCTCTGCAACGTTCTAAACTCTCCTGACCTTTAAATCTTTTTCTTTTTTATCTCCACACGGCAACATCAGCTTAAATGAAACCCCAAAAATTCATCTGAAGGGGAAAACAAATCCCAGAGAGGGATTCTGGGTCGGGGGTTCAGCATCCCGGATTCCCGTGGTGCCGCTTTCCAGGCGGATACGAGCGGAGGGGATCGTTCTTCACCCTCTGCGTGATGCTGTCTTAATTAACGCTCCCTAATCCACCAGCGGGACAGAGGGGCTCCAAAGCGGGCTGCTGTTATTCCTGGGGAAAATCCCTTGGAATAACAAACTTTCGCCGGCATCGCTGCGGGTCGGGAGCGGTACTTTTCCTCCTCCCGCGGGGTTTTTGCACGGGAAATGTGGGACGGAAAGTGCCAAAAAAAGGGCTCTGGAGAGCACCTGGGCGAGCTGGGAATGATCCCAGTGCCCGGAGCTGGGAGCTCTGGTTTGAAACCGCCCCAGAAATGCTCTGGAAGGGTTCGGGAGGAGAGGGAATGAAAGGGGAAAGACATGGAAATGGAGGAACAGCGAGGAAAGCGGAAGGGAGCACAGGTACCGTGAAACCAAGGAACTCGGGAGTCCAGTTAGGGATAAAAATTCCAGAGCTCGTTACTGGGAAAGCATTTTGAGGTCTGAGCCTGTAAAAGGAGACAATTCCAGCAAACCCCATGGATTTTCCATTAAATCACCCCGCTGCAGGCAGAAACATCACCCTGGGCTACATCCCCCAAACTCTGCAATCCCGGCGGCTTTTCCGAGCTGCTGAAAATTCCCTGAGGTTTCTCCCTAAAATTCTCCTCTCTGCACCCAAAAGCTCCCGCTGGCTTGGACTGGAGAGGAACAGGGAGCCTCAGCACCGCCTGATTTAGGGATGAAATTCCCCTTTAACAGCCCATTTTCGGGGATGCTTCCCACCATCCTGCTGCCCTTGGGACCAGGATGAGCAGAATTCCCTCCTGGAGCAGCCGGCGCTCGCTCCAAGGTGTGGTTTCTCCCTGAGCGCTCGGATATTCCAGCAATTCCCACTTTTGTTCCATTCAATGTTTTTTAGCTGCTCCCTACCCCCCAGCCGAGGAAATTCCTCCACCGTGGGTGGCTCAACGTGAAGGAAAACTGGGAAGAAGGAGCCCTAAATCCAGGATTTCCATCCTGTATCCAGGAAAAATTGGAGGCACCGCGCTGTCACCTTCACGAGCTGACTGTGGAGATGAGGAATTGTTTTCCTGCTGCTCTCCCGGATTTCTAAGCTTGGATCTTCCTCTCCAATATCCCAAACTATCTTGGGCTTGGATCTTACATCTACCCGCGATTAATTTAATTAACAACAAAAATCCATTGGGGAGGAAATATCGATCACAAGGAATTACTTGTGAGCTCAGCCCGGCTCGGGGTTGAACATCCCACGTTCCCCCGGGGCACCTTTCCAGGTGGATATCCCGGAGTTATCCCCAAAATTACCAGGATAAAGCAGCTTTTAAGGAGTTGCTGGAAGCCTCGGAGGGGCTGCGAGTCCCCAGCGCTGACAGCAGAAAAAAATCCTTAATTAAGTTCATGTTTTGCACCTTCTGCCAAACATCTGCCCTGGAGTTTTTCCTCTGAAAAAAAAGCCGGGAATTATCCAGCGAGGAGAACTCCGACATCCTTCCGGATTTAGCCGGGTAACATTTCCCCAGGCTGGTGGCGCGAGCCGGGGTTTTCTGCTCGAAATTCGGGGGGGGAAAAGGAATATTTTAACAATATCCCAGCTCAGGCATTGCCTGAGCTCGCGGGCAGTTTGCAGCACGTCTCCAATTCCAGCCGGGAATGGCTGGGAGCAAAGAAGGGAGAAAATCTCCAGCTCGGCCACCACAGCTTTAAAAAGTGACACTGAAAATCCTCGGCTGCCAAATCCCCTCGGGGGGGACAGGAATTAGGGGGAAGATCCATTTTTATCAACCCCTCCGCAGTTTTTTATGGCTCAACATCACGGGGGCAGAGGGAGAAAAACCCGTTCGAGGAGGAGGAGGGAAATGAAACTTCCAGCCCCGAAGAAAGAAAGGCTTGGAAATGCTGAAATTAATAAATCAGCCGCTCGTTTTGGGGCAATAAAACCCCAAATGCGGCTCGCAGCACCGAATTTACCTCGATCAGTGCTGGGGGGGAAGCTCAGCCCCGTCCCGCTGCATCCAGTTCTTCCTCCCGGGCTCCGCGGTCCCCTCGGCGCTGGAAAAATCCTCCCGCAGGCGGGGAAGGGAGCAGCGAGGAGCTGCTGCTTCCTGCCAAATTTCACTGCATTTACTCCGCAAACCCCTCCCAGGAGCCGCCCCTCCGCAGCTCCGCCGCTCCTCCCGAAAGCCGAGCGGAGGCAGAACGGGGCGAAGCGGCCGCGCTTCCCAAAAAATGGGGGAAAAAAAAGGGATTGGGAGCAGAGATTTTTTTTCTGGGGGTGCTCCCCAGGGAAGGAAGGTGGGAGTTATCCCGGCCCCCGGGGTCGCAGCGTTGTGTAAGGAAGGGCTCCGGGGTGATCCAATCCCTACAATTCCAGGGGGTTCTGGAGCAGCATCCTGGAATTCCCACCGCTGTCACGTCCCGGGGCTCCCCCGCCTTTAACCCTGCAGCTTTTCCAGCTTTTCCAGCTGCTGGAAATTCCTTAAACTCGCTCCTACAGCAAGGCAGGGGATTAAACCCAGCTCGCCCTGCAGTCACCCCACAATCCTCAGTGTCCCAAGGGCTAAGAGCAATTCCTCGTGGAAAAATAACAAATCCTGGGTTGGAGAATTCCCAGCTCTTCTCCCAAAAAACTGGGAGCTCTTCTCCCAAAAAAACAGGGCTGGATCAATCCCGCATCCTCCTGAGGCCACTGAACCTCGGTCACCCCCTCAGCCAGAGGGGCTGTGGGTTTAGAGTCACCCCGTTCATCCAGGATTTTGATTTATCCCAAAAATCCTCTTTATTCCCGTTTGCTTGAAGTGGGAAAATAACAGGAAACCAAGACTTCAGCTTGGCCATGAAGCTGAATCTCTGAAATCTCTGAAATCAACCCAGAATCTCTGAAATCTCTGACAAGAACCCGGAATTCGGTCTCCTGACCCAGTTTCGGGCAGCAGCACTTTCTGAAGCGTCAGTATTTCCCAAATTCCAAAACATTCCCTGGCATTTTCTCCCCAGCTTTGGTCCTGGGTGTTTAAATCCCTGCTCAGAGGGGTTTTCAAATAAATCAGCAAGAAGCCCATGGGCACGGGAAGAAAAGCATTCCCAAAAAAGGTAACTCGGGAAGGAATATTCCCGTTTATCCGGTGTATTCCTATTTTAGAGGATTTTCCAGCAAGCCCTTCCCTGGCCCAGGGCTGCTGTCCATGGATTCCCCCCAGGATCCTCCTCCACAGCAATTCCAACTTCACCCCATTAATGAGGATTAAAAATTCCAGGCCTTAATGCCCAGCTCGGGACACAATTCCACCAGTGCCCCCCCCCACGAGAACATTCCTGTTGGGGACTTCTCCCTTTTCCCAGCTTTTTCATCGCTTCCCAAACAATTTATCCACACCAGGGAATTCCTGCTTCAGGGCCCAACTCCATCTTCTCAACCCCAAGCACTGGAAAAGCTGAGTTTGTTCCAATTCCAGCTGCTCTGGGAGCAATTCCCGATGTTCTGGGGGCACCTTTCATTGGGAAGGGAAGTTGTGCTGGATTGGGCACCAGCATTAAAGGGAATAAATGGGATTTTGGGAAGGAATTTCTCCCTGTGAGGGTGGGGAGGGGCTGGGCTGGAATTCCCAGAGGAGCTGTGGCTGCCCCTGGATCCCTGGAAGTGCCCAAAGTTGGAGCAGTCAGGGATTGGGATGGGATGAGCTCTGAGCCCCTTTCCCTGCACCAGGAATTCTCAGGGAACAGGACAAACGCTGGGAATTGGATCAGCAGAGCCACCTCCCCGTGGCTCGGGGCCGTCAGGGGGAAGAGGTGTCCCAGGAGGAGCTCCAGGGAACAATTCCAGGCGGGAATGGGGCCGGAGGCAGGGATGTGCCGGTGCTGCCAGCCCGGCCCAGCGCGGGTCGGGCGAGGATACGGCCGTGAAAAATTCCAGCTGATGGGATGAAACATCCAGCAGGAATCCAGCGCAGCTCCTCGAGGATCCGCGCTGGATTCGGGGAATTTGCTGCCCCCTTCATCCCGCAGCTGGTTAAGACCGAGGGAAAAACCCTCAGGGGGAACAAAGGGATTTGAAAAGGGGTCGGAATCACCAGGAAAAGGCACACAGGGAAAAAATTCTGCTCCAGTTGGATCTTGGAAAGAGGGGAGGCGCTTGCCAGGTCCCTGAGCCTGCTCCGTAGGAGTGGATCCCGCTTTTCAGCATCCCACATGGATTTTTTCACCCCAAATCCCTGCGCGAGTCCCAATTCCAGCTGAATCCCTACCCTACACCCCCATTCCAGCTCTCATCCCTTTCCAGGTGGTTTTTTCCTGCCCTCAGGACACTCCTTGGCTTGGAGCGAGGAGTCCCAGTCACGCTCCCTGCTCCCAAAAATGGGGCACGGGCCGCTGGCTGCTGTAATCTCCCTAATCTGCAGTTCCTTGGAAAAGGCTCATTGCCTCCCGATCCTCGTGTTTGCACCCCGGAGACTCCGTGGGGCGACTCGACCTCTCCAATTCTGGCTCCCTAAAAGCCGCTCCCTGCAGAGATTATCCCGGAGATACCCAAAAATCGGCAGGAATTTTAGTGACACATGGCCGCCTCCACACCCGATGGATCCGCTGGGAATTCCTGCGATGGGTGATTGAAGAGATTCAAAATCGGATTTTTAATCCTCAGTAATGGGATGGAGCTGGAATTGCTGGGCAGGAGCATCTCAGAGGAGAATCCATGGACAGCAGAGTTTTCTGGAAAATCCTTTCCAACAGGAACCCACTAGATAAATGGGAATATTCCTTCCAAATATTCTCAACCCAAAGGCTGAGAAATCCCAGAGTTCTGGAGAAATAAATCAATGCTTCCTTCCCAAAAAGCAATTTACGTGTTTAATCCCTCTGGGAATTTCTCCAGCTTGGAATCAGGGAATGGTTTGGGTGGGAAAGGAAATAAAATCATCTCATCCCAGCCCTGCCATGGGCAGGGACTCCTCCCCCTATCCCAGGTTATTCCAACCTGGTTTTGGGCACTTCCAGGATCCAGGGGCAGCCCCCCATTATCGAAACCTCTGGAAAGGCTGTTCCAAGGTAGGGAAAATCCCAAATCCCAGAGAAATCCTCACAGCAGGAGCATTTCCCTGCAGGCCCAGGGGCTCAGAGATGGCTCCAGGCAGCAGCACATTCCCAGAGAAAGCAAATCCTCCTTTATTTCCCTCCTGAACCTTTCAGGAATGGGGTGGGGGGAGCCCGGTCAGCGCTGGAATCTCTCGGCTGGAGTGGGAGCTGCTGGAATTCCCAGAACAAGGAAAAACCCAGCACGAGGCACTCAACGAGCGCTTCCCATCCATGCCCAGCCTGGGAATCCTCAGGGATGAGCTGGGAGCGAAGGAATCGGGGGCTGAGAGGCGGCTTTCCCCCAGAAGCTCCTGACAAAATGCAGGAGGCCCAAAAGATCCGAGCCGAGCCCATTCCCAGATTCCTGATGGATTCCCACTGTGCTGCTCCCCTGGGAGGTGAGGATGGAACAGGGAAAATGAAGGTTTTCCCGCAAAAACCATGGAGAGAGGGAATTCCGAGGAAGCAAAAGAGGGAGAAATCCAGTGGGAGGCAGAGACAGCGCTGCGGGATTCCCAGAGCACATCCCAGGGAAAATCTGGGAATGGGGGTGGCATTTGGCCTTTTCCTGCGGGATAAGAGGTCCCAGAGGATTCCCATCCCTTCCCACTATGTGGCAAAAGTCCCTTCCTGGAGCGGGGCTCTGCCAGGGGTGGGAGCCAGGGGTGGAATCCAGGGATGGGATCCAGGGGTGGGAGCCAGGGGTGGGAGCCAGAGATGGGATCCAGGGATGGGATCCAGGGATGGGATCCAGGGGGGGGATCCAGGGGGGGGATCCAGGGGGGGGATCCAGGGGTGGGAACTAGGGATGGGATCCAGGGGTGGGATCCAGGGGGGGGAGCAAGGGGTGGGAACTAGGGATGGGATCCAGGGGTGGGATCCAGGGGGGGAGCAAGGGGAGGCACCCCGGGCCCCGCAGGAAGCCTCCACTCCCTCGGGATTGGCTTTGGGAAAGGCTCATCCAAGGAAAAGGGAGCAGAGGGAGGAACGGAGAGGGATCGGGCTCTGGAAGGAGGAGGAGGCTCCGGGACACCACAGCGGAGTCCCGAACTCCCGGGAAATCCCAAATCCCTCCGCAGCCTTTAGGGAAAACTCGGCTGGGCTGTGCCGGGCAGGGAACGGGTCCGGATAGGGATGGGAACGGGAAAAGGGACCGGGAGAGGGATGGGGACGGGAAAAGGGACCGGGAGAGGGATGGGGACGGGAAAAGGGACCGGGAGAGGGATGGGGACGGGGATGGGAACGGGGATGGGGAACAGGGATAGGGACGGGGATGGGATGGGGATGGGGACGGGGGGACAGGGACACGGGGAAGGGACATAGAGAAGGGGCACGGGGACAGGGAAGGGACAGGGACAGGGACACGGGGACAGGGAACAGACAAGGACATGGACACAGGGAAGGGACACGGGGACAGGGACACAGAGAAGGGACACGGGGAAGGGACACGGGGACAGGGACACGGGGACAGGGACAGGGACACGGGGAAGGGACACGGGGAAGGGACACGGGGACAGGGACACGGGGACAGGGACACGGGGACAGGGACGGGGACAGGGACACGGGGACAGGGACGGGGACAGGGACAGGGACACGGGGAAGGGACACGGGGAAGGGACACGGGGAAGGGACACGGGGACAGGGACAGGGACACGGGGAAGGGACACGAGGAGCCCTCCAGGCTCATTGCGGCTCCCCGGGAGCTTCACGCGTTATTTGGTAGCAACAATGGCCCAAACAATGGGACCTTGGGAATAACAACGGGACCTTGGGAATAACAATGGGATTCGGGAGGGACAATGGGATTCGGGAGGGACAATGGCCCGAGAGCAGCACGGGGACGAGGTGCCCCCGCCCCAAAGGCCACCGAGGCGCTGCTGTTGAGGGTCCCCTTCCCTCAGAGCTGCGGGGACACAAAACCCTTTTGTTCCCCACGGGCTTCCCAGAGGAGCTCCCTTTCCATCATTCCCGGCCCTCCCCATGGATCCCACACTCACTTCTCCCTTTTGGGGCCGTTTTTAGGGCGTTTTCCACACGGAAAACCACAACAACAAAAGGAAGAGGGACGGGTTTAAGGGGCCGTGAAGGGAAAAGTTTTGGGATCGTTCCAGGAAAAGCTTTGGGATCGTTCCCTGCCCCGTTCCAGGAAAAGCTTTGGGATCGTTCCCTGCCCCGTTGCCAGTCCAGTGCCCTCCCCTTCCCTCCCCTCCTGTCCCCAAAACACCTGGAGAAAGGAGGGGGAGGAGGAAAAGAAACTTTATAGTGCAGGAAACTCCGAACAGATCAACATTCCCATCGTGGATTGGGAACCCGAGGAGCACCGGGCTGAATCCCAAAGGAATCCCGTGGGACGCATGGAAAGGATTCCTTAGGGTTTTCTCCTTGATCTGGAGCTGCAAAAAGATCTGCGGGAATCATCTGGGATTCCTTTTCTCCTCAGGAGACGCCACCAAGTTCTTCCTCCTCCATCCTACAAATCCCAGGGTGGAGAAAAAGAAGGAGGAAAAATAAAACCAAAAAAAACCCCCCACCAGAATCCCAATTTTTGGGTCTCTACAGGCGGAATTGAGAGGAGGGAAGAGCTGGATTCCCAAACCCTCCTCATGGGACAGCTCCAGCTCCCAAAGATCTTCGGATCCAGGGATTTGGGGTTGGCACCGGGCCGGGAAATCCGGGCCCCCCCTTGTGCTTGAAGCGGCATCGGGGTGGGAAAAAGGACACGGAGGTGCCACAAATCCCGGGAATCCCAGGTGGGAAGGGCTCGGAGCAGCCTGGGATGGTGGGAGCTGCCCCTGCCCAGGGAAATCCACGGATCCGGACGGGCTTTAGGGTCCCTTCCCACCCAAACCAGGCCGGAATTCCGTGACCCCCCCTCCACCGAAAGGAAGTTTTATTTTAGGGCTGAACCATTTCCCTTCCAAAGGTTTAAAAGTGGTTTTTTTAAATTTTTTATTTCGTTTTCCCCCCGATTTTGTTCCATTTTTATGGGTTTTTTGGGGCCTTTTAAAATGGCTTTTTGGGGCCTTTTTTTCCCTTGCTGGATTCCAGACCCTGCCACTTCTGCCTGGGAATTTCCGAGTCCCACAGACCCTTCCCCACCATGTTTTTTTTTTAATCTAAGCCTAAAATTGGAGGTTTGGGCAGCTCAGAGCAGGAAATTCAGGCTCTGGAAGCACTGGCAGTGTCAGATTTGGGATAATTCTTACCAATTTGGGTCTGAACCCCATTGCCAGCCCTGGATTTCCTCATCCCTCACTCAAAAATATCCAAGGATTTTGGAATGAAATTTAAATTAAATCAGATTTCGATTGAAATTAAATCAGATTTCAATTTAAATTAAATCAGATTTCAATTTAAATTAAATCAGATTTAAAATGAAATTAAAACATTTAAATTTAAACTGAATCAGATTTTGATTGAAATTAAATCAGACTTTGATTGAAATTAAATCAGATTTTCATTAAGATTAGATCAGATTTTGATTGAAATTAGATCAGATTTAAATTTAAACTAAATCAGATTCCTATTTAAATTAAAACAGATTTTAATTTAAACTGAATCAGATTTAAATTTAAATCAGATTTCGATTTAAATTAAAACAGATTTCAATTGAAATTAAAACAGATTTTAATTTAAACTGGATCAGGTTTAAATTTAAACTAAATCAGATTTCGATTTAAATTTCAATTGAAATTAAAACAGATTTAAATTTAAACTAAATCAGATTTCGATTTAAATTTAAATCAGATTTCGATTTAAATTAAAACAGATTTAAATTTAAACTGAATCAGATTTAAATTTAAACTGAACCAGACTTTGATTTTAAACTCTGCTCCAAACCATCCTTTTTAAAGGAAGACATTTGTGAGTTCTGAACGTCCAGGGCAGGATTCTGCTCCAAAATTCCACCCCAAATCCAGGGAATTCTGACTCCAGCTGGGTGGGAGGAGCAGGAGTTCAGCACCCAAATTTAGGTGGAATCGAGCAGCTCCAGCCTCAATTCTCTCTGCAAAGGTAAAACCGCATCAAACCCAGGCAATGAAACAATGGAACAATTTGAAACACCCCGATTTTCGGATGAATGATGATTAAAAAACCCCAGAACCAACGTACCCAGCTCCCCAGCAATAAACCCACCCCGTCTCCCAGCATTTTCCTGCCTTTTCAGAAGAGCAGGAAGTTTTCCAGCTGCAGAAGCGATCCAAGAAAACACCCAGGGCCCCCAGGTTCGTACAAACCCCACTTTTAATCACGGACAAAGTTCCTTTCAAGTAAAACCGAGAGCTTTAAATAAAATATAAATTAATTTCCAGGGGCTCGGGCAGACCCCGGGCGCGCTCCCCTCCGGTTTCCCAGCTCCGTTCCCGGCGTCTCCGGGAGGTCTCTCCGTGGTCACGGAACAGAAATGAAGGATCCAGCTGGTGCCACCGGGAGGGCAAAGCTTCCAAGGAAAAAGGAGGAGCTGGCACGAGGGGGCCGAAGTGATTGGAGAGGATTTTTATGGAAGCACAGCATTGGATGCGAGGGATTTTCCTTCTCCATCAGGGGAGCGATTCCAGAAGGGAAAAATCCCATCGAGTGTCCTAAAAGGGGTTTTCTTCCTGCTTTTGGAATTCCTGCTCTTTGAGATTCCAAACTGGGAGCAGGGATGGCAATGCTGGAATCTGGCAAATCCCAGCAGTCCTCGCTCATCCCGGGATTTGGGATCTTCCCAAAGCTGGGAATTCCCACTCATCCTCTCCTCTGCCCAGGCACCTTCTCCTTCTCCATCGGGGGAGCGATTCCAGACGGGAAAATCCCATAAAGTGTCCTAAAAGGGTTTTTTTTCCTACTTTTGGAACCTCTGGAATTCCCGTTGAGGCTCCAAACTGGGAGCAGGGATGGCAATGCTGGAATCTGGCAAATCCCAGCAGTCCTCGCTCATCCCGGGATTTGGGATCTTCCCAAAGCTGGGAATTCCCACTCATCCTCTCCTCTGCCCAGTCCCTGCACACCCCAAAGTGCAACATTCCCAACAAAGTCATTTTTGGCATTTTTCCCTCCCGACCCACTTTTCCCGGATTTCTCTGCTCATCCCACGGAATCCGAGGGGCAACAAAAGGAGGAACCCTGAGGCAAAAATGGCTTTTTGTTTTCTACGTGTGTGTGTGTGTGTGTGTGTGTGTGTGGATGAACCCCCCCCAGCGCCCCTCCCATCATCCCAAAATCTCACAGGGGCCCCGGGATCTTCTGTGGGATCGGGATCTTCTCCGGGATCCAGAGGGCCGGGGAGGAGGCGCCGTGGGAGAGGCGGCGGTGGATGCGCCGCAGGCGGAGCAGGTAGAGCAGGATGGAGAGCAGCACCACCAGGAAGCAGGCGGAGAACAGGTGGTGGTTGTACACGAAGGAGAAGCTCCTCCAGTGGGAGTGGCTCCCACGGAAATTCTCCTGCTGGATGTCCCTGGGAAAGAGCAGAGGGACAACGGGCAAATTTTTGAGGCAAAATTCCCATTCCAACGTGGCTCAGGGTGGGAATCAGAGCCCGTTTTTGGGGGGAAGAGTGTAAAAAGCACAGTTTGAGGGATCACCACACTGTTCCCATCCCAAAATTCCCGTTCCAAAGGCTCTTCCTGAGTTTTTGAGAGCCTTGAGAAAGAGCAGAGGGACAATGGGCAAATTTTTGAGGCAAAATTCCAGTTCCAATGTGGCTCAGGGTGGGAATCAGAGCCCGTTTTGGGGGGGAGAGTGTCTAAAAATCAGAGTTTGAGGGATCACCACACTGCTCCCATGCCAAAATTCCCGTCCCTCTGCTCTTTCCCAGATTTTGAGAGCCTTGGGAAAGAGCAGAGGGAAAATGGGCACGGCTTGGGAGGCAAAATTCCCATTCCAACGTGGCTCAGGGTGGGAATCAGAGCCCGTTTTTGGGGGGAAGAGTGTAAAAAGCACAGTTTGAGGGATCACCACACTGCTCCCATGCCAAAATTCCTGTCCCAAAGGCTCTTCCTGAGTTTTTGAGAGCCTTGGGAAAGAGCAGAGGGACAATGGGCAAATTTTTGAGGCAAAATTCCAGTTCCAATGTGGCTCAGGGTGGGAATCAGAGCCCATTCTGGGGGGAGAGTGTCTAAAAATCAGAGTTTGAGGGATCACCACACTGTTCCCATGCCAAAATTCCTGTCCCAAAGATGTTTCCCAGATTTTTGAAAACCTTGGAAAGAGCAGAGGGAAAATGGGCAAATTTTTGAGGCAAAATTCCAATTCCAACGTGGCTCAGGGCGGGAATCAGAGCCCATTTTGGGGGGAAGAGAGTAAAAAGCACAGTTTGAGGGATCACCACATTGTTCCCATGCCAAAGTTCCCATCCCAAAGGCTCTTCCCAGATTTTTGAGAGCAGAGGGACAACAGGCACGGCTTGGGAGGCAAAATTCCAGTTCCAATGTGGCTCAGGGCGGGAATCAGAGCCCATTCTGGGGGAAGAGTGTGTCTAAAAATCAGAGTTTGAGGGATCACCACACTGTTCCCATGCCAAAATTCCCATTCCAAAGATTGCTCCCAGATTTTTGAGAGCCCTGGGAAAGAGCAGAGGGACAATGGGCAAATTTTTGAGGCAAAATTCCAGTTCCAATGTGGCTCAGGGTGGGAATCAGAGCCCATTTTTGGGGGGAAGAGTGTAAAAAGCACAGTTTGAGGGATCACCACATTGTTCCCATGCCAAAATTCCCATCCCAAAGGCTCTTCCTGGATTTTTGAGAGCAGAGGGACAACAGGCACGGCTTGGGAGGCAAAATTCCAGTTCCAATGTGGTTTGGGGCGGGAATCAGAGCCCATTTTGGGGGAAAGAGTGTCTAAAAATCAGAGTTTGAAGGATCACCACACTGTTCCCATGCCAAAATTCCCGTCCCTCTGCTCTTTCCCAGATTTTTGAGAGCCTTGGGAAAGAGCAGAGGGACAATGGGCAAATTTTTGAGGCAAAATTCCCATTCCAGCGTGGCTCAGGGCGGGAATCAGAGCCCATTCTGGGGAACGGGCTCTAAAAATCAGAGTTTGAGGGATCACCACATTGTTCCCATGCCAAAATTCCCATTCCAAAGATTGCTCCCAGATTTTTGAGAGCTCTGGGAAAGAGCAGAGGGACAATGGGCACAGCTTGGGAGGCAAAATTCCCATTCCAATGTGGTTTGGGGCGGGAATCAGAGCCCATTTTGGGGGGAAGTGTCTAAAAATCAGAGTTTGAGGGATCAGCACACTGTTCCCATCCCAAAATTCCCATCCCAAAGGCTCTTCCCTGATTTTTGAGCGCCCTGGGAAAGAGCAGAGGGACAACGGGCAAATTTTTGAGGCAAAATTCCAGTTCCAGTGTGGCTCAGGGCGGGAATCAGAGCCCATTTTGGGGAACAGGCTCTAAAAAGCACAATTTGAGGGATCGCCACCTCTTCCCACCCCAAAATTCCCGTCCCAAAGGCTCTTCCCGGGTTTTTGAGGGGTACCTCAGGGGCAGGAAGCGGGTCCGGTACAGGATGGCCCCCAGGGTCCACTGCACCTCCTTGTCATAGACCTGCAGGGCCGTCTTGAGGCTCCCGTAGCTCTCGGGGAAGGAGAATCCCCGGTGGAAAACCTCGAACATCCAGGCGGACTTAAAGCACTGGAACCTGGGAACAGCGGGAACAGCGGGGTCAGAGGGGACAGAGGGGTCAGTGGGGGACAGAGGGGGTCAGTGAGGGACAGAGGGGGTCAGTGAGGGACAGAGGGGGTCAGTGAGGGACAGAGGGGGTCAGTGGGGGACAGAGGGGGTCAGTGAGGGACAGAGGGGTCAGTGGGGGACAGAGGGGTCAGTGGGGGACAGAGGGGGTCAGTGAGGGACAGAGGGGTCAGTGAGGGACAGAGGGGTCAGTGAGGGACAGTGAGGGCCAGTGAGGGACAGAAGGGCCAGTGAGCGACTGAGGGGGACAGAGCGGTCAGAGGGGGACAGAGGGGTCAGTGAGGGACAGAGGGGTCAGTGAGGGACAGAGGGGGTCAGTGAGGGACAGAGGGGTCAGTGAGGGACAGTGAGGGTCAGTGAGGGCCAGTGAGCGACCGAGGGGGACAGAGCGGTCAGAGGGGGACAGAGGGGTCAGTGGGGTCAGTGAGGGTCAGGGAGGGACAGAAGGGCCAGTGAGGGACCGAGGGGGACAGAGGGGGTCAGTGGGGGACAGAGGGGGTCAGTGGGGGACAGAGGGGGTCAGAGGGGTCAGTGAGGGACAGTGAGGGACAGAGGGGTCACAGTGAGGGACAGAGGGGACAGTGAGGGACAGTGAGGGACAGAGGGGGACAGTGAGGGACAGAGGGGGACAGTGAGGGACAGAGGGGGACAGTGGGGGACCGTGGGGGTCAGTGGGGTCAGAGCGGGACAGAGGGGTCAGTGGGGGTCACTGAGGGTCAGTGAGGTCAGTGGGGACAGTGGGGGACAGTGGGGTCAGAGGGGGTCAGTGGGGGACAGTGGGGGTCGGGGGGACAGTGGGGGTCAGTGAGGGACAGAGGGGGTCAGTGGGATCAGTGGGGACAGTGAGGGACAGAGGGGTCAGTGAGGGACAGTGAGGGACAGAGGGGTCACAGTGAGGGACAGAGGGATCAGTGGGGACAGTGAGGGACAGAGGGGTCAGTGGGGACAGTGAGGGACAGAGGGGTCAGTGAGGGACAGAGGGGGACAGAGGGGTCAGAGGGGGACAGAGGGGTCAGAGGGGGACAGTGGGGACAGTGGGGACAGTGGGGACAGAGCGGGACAGAGGGGGATAGAGGGGTCAGTGAGGGACAGAGGGGTCAGTGGGGACAGGGGGGGACAGTGGGGTCCACTGAGGGTCAGTGGGGGACAGAGGGGTCAGTGGGGTCACTGAGGGTCAGTGGGGGTCACTGAGGGGGACAGAGGGATCAGAGGGCTCAGCCAGCACAGCAGGATCAGGCAGCAACAGCGGGATCAGCTCAGCTCAGCATTCCCATGACCACCAGGCACACCCAAACACAGAATTCCCAGGCTTTTCCCAGTTTTCCCCCCACTGCCCGGGATGCCCGGAGCGGGCCCGGGCCGGGCTCGGACTCACTTGAGGCGGTGCAGGTCCGCGTGCGAGGCGTAGAGCCCGCGCTCGAAGCGCTGCCGCAGCACCGACCACCTGGTGGCACAGTATTCCTGCGGGAAAACAGGGAAAACAGGGAAAAAGGGAAAACGGGAATCATCCCTGTACGAACGCAGAGTGCCGAGAATATTTCTCTGCCTGTTTTTAAGGGTTTTTACCCCCCTGAACAACGCTGGTTTAGCTTCAAACCTTGGAAAAAATTAGCAACAGTCAGACAAGAACTGGAAAATGCAGAGGTGGGAATGAGGTGATGGACGACGATGGGAGATTGGCACAGGGTAGAAAATTTAGAGGTTTTGGGCTTCTCTTTGTAGTAAAGAGATGAGAGTAAAAAAGATCCAAGTGGAGGATTGTTGTTGTTCTCTAAACCTTCTTCTCCTTCTTCTACCACTCCACGTTCTGCAGTAAAAGTGGTTTGGGATGATTGGATAGAGAATTCCGCAGTTCCTGCCCGTGTTACTGAATAACGGGTAGGAAAGTGAAAATAATGCACGTTTTTAGTAACTATTGGTTAAAATATCTTTAGAAGGCTGTGTAAATCTTGGTAATTGGACTCATTCCTACTTTCCTTCCTTCCATGCTGTACCTGGGTCACGCTGGTGGCTCTGTTCCTCTGATAAGACTCAATAAAGAACTCTCTGGAAGCACTGAAACTCCAGGAAAAGTCTGGGTTTATCTTTGAAACTCCTTGCAAGGATTTCAGTAAATTCTCTCCCATCAGGAGGGATTTGATTTAGGGCACGGCTCGGTGTCGATCCCAGCACTCCTTCCGCCCGGAGAAGGGAAATCCCAGCGGATAAAACGCTCTGGAATTCCCAACGTGAAAAAACAACAGCAGCTCGCGCTGGCAGGAAGGCGGATCCCAAATTTTGGGGGAATGTTTCGAGCCGTGCGTGGAGTTTGGGGTGGAATTAATGTTCGGGAATGTCGTTGGGAGCGGGAAAGCGAAGCTCTGTTTTTTGGGAATTGGCTCATTGCCGTGTGTTGTAGCTTCACCTGCTTCCAAAAAAACGGAATTCTCCAGGAATAACACCGGGAAAAGGGCACAAAGGAAGAGGAAAAGGATCTTTTCCCAAGAATTTCCCAGTCTTTTCCCAAGAATTTCCCAGTCTTTTCCCACTAATTCAGACACTCCTAGAAAACAACAAGGATGCCGAATGGATTTTCCCGGTTCTGCTGTTTTATCATTGAAAATCCCTGTTTTCCAGGAAAGTTCAATCACAGAGCCATGGAATTGTTTGGGGTCCCAAGGGATTCAGGGATTCTCTGGTTCCAAGCACTTCCATGGGAAGGGATCAATTCCGCGATCCCAGGTGGCTCCAAATCCCATCCAGCCTGGCCTTGGGTGAGGAACGGGGAGTTCCGAGGAGGAAATCTGGGATTTCCTAAGGAAACTTGGGATTTCCTAAGGGAATTTGGGATTTCTTAAAAAAATTTGGGATTTCCTAAGGAAATTTGGGATTTCCTATGGAAATCTGGGATTTCCTAAAGGAATTTGGCATTCCTTAAGGAAATCTTGGGATTTCCTAGGAAATTTGGGATTTCCCAAGGAAATCTGGGCTTTCCTAAGGAAACTTGGGATTCCTTAAGGAAATCTTGGGATTTCCAAAAAAATTTGGGATTTCTTAAGAAAATCTGGGCTTTCCTAAGGGAATTTGGGATTTCCTAAGGGAATTTGGGATTTCTTAAAAAAATTTGGGATTTCCTAAGGAAATCTTGGGATTTCCTAAGAAATTTGGGATTTCCCAAGGAAATCTTGGCTTTCCTAAGGGAACTTGGGATTTCCCAAGAAATTCGGGATTTCTTAAGGGAATTTGCGATTTCCTATGAAAATCTGCGATTTCCCAAGAAATTCGGGATTTCTTCAGAAAATCTGGGCTTGCCTAAGGCAATCTGGCATTCCCTAAGAAATTCGGGATTCCCTACAGAAATTCAGCATTTCCCGCGGAAAAAATTTCACTGCGGGACTCTGGCGACCAAACCCCGGCGCGGAGTTAAAACCCCAGAGAACAATCCCGGATCAATCCCAAATCAATCCTGGATCAATCCCAAATCAATCCCGGATCAATCCTGGCTCAATCCCAAATCAATCCCAAATCAACCCCGGCTCAATCCCAAATCAATCCCAAATCAATCCCAAATCAATCCCGGCTCAATCCCGAATCAATCCCGAACCAATCCCAAATCAATCCCAAACCAATCCCAAATCAATCCCGGCTCAATCCCGGCTCAATCCCAAACCAATCCCGGCTCAATCCCAAACCAATCCAAAATCAATCCCGGCTCAATCCCAAATCAATCCTGGCTCAATCCCGGCTCAATCCCAAATCAACCCCAAATCAATCCCGGCTCAATCCCAAATCAATCCCAAATCAATCCCGGATCAATCCCAAATCAACCCCAAATCAATCCCAAATCAACCCTGGCTCAATCCCGAATCAATCCCGAATCAATCCCAAATCAATCCCAAACCAATCCCAAATCAATCCCGGCTCAATCCCAAATCAATCCCAGCTCAATCCCGGCTCAATCCCAAACCAATCCCAAATCAATCCCGGATCAATCCCAAATCAATCCCGGATTAATCCCGGATCAATCCCAAACCAATCCCAAATCAATCCCGGATCAATCCCAAATCAATCCCGGATCAATCCTGGCTCAATCCCGGCTCAATCCCAAATCAATCCCAAATCAACCCCGGCTCAATCCCAAATCAATCCCAAATCAACCCCAAATCAATCCTGGCTCAATCCCGAATCAATCCCAAATCAATCCCAAACCAATCCCAAACCAATCCCAAATCAATCCTGGCTCAATTCCAAATCAATCCCAAACCAATCCCAAATCAATCCCGGCTCAATCCCAAATCAATCCCAAACCAATCCCGGATCAATCGCAAATCAATCGCAAATCAATCGCAAATCAATCCTGGTTCAATCCCGAATCAATCCCAAATCAATCCCAAACCAATCCCGGCTCAATACCAAATCAATCCCAAATCAATCCCAAACCAATCCCGACTCAATCCCGGCTCAATCCCAAATCAATCCCGGCTCAATCCCAGATCAATCCCAGCTCAATCCCAGCTCAATCCCGGATCAATCCCGGATCAATCCTGGCTCAATCCCAAACCAATCCCGGCTCAATCCCAGCTCAATCCCGGATCAATCCTGGCTCAATCCCAAACCAATCCCGGCTCAATCCCGGCTCAATCCCAAATCAATCCCGGCTCAATCCCGGCTCAATCCCGGATCAATCCTGGCTCAATCCCAAACCAATCCCGGCTCAATCTCGGCTCAATCCCAAACCAATCCCGGCTCAATCCCGGCTCAATCCCAAATCAATCCCGGCTCAATCCCGGCTCAATCCCGGCTCAATCCCGGATCAATCCTGGCTCAATCCCAAACCAATCCCGGCTCAATCCCGGCTCAATCCCAAATCAATCCCGGCTCAATCCCGGCTCTCCTCCCGCCCCACCTTGGCCGCCCTGGTGAACCTGGCAGCGCTGTAGTCGCCGCCCATTGCGCAGCACGTCCTCAGTGCAGTAGTAGAACTCGGAGAATCCGTAGAATTCGCTGTCCTGGAAGCGCACGGGCGGCTGGAAAACGCCGTTCAGGGAGCTGCGGGTGCCGTTGGTTCGGTTGAGGAGCGGCCGGAGCAGCTCCCGGCACAGCTGGAAGTCGCCGGTGCCGCGCAGGTGCAGCGTGAGGCCGCGCTGCCGCAGCTCGTCCCGCGCATCCAGGGGAAGGCAGGGATCCAGGAATGGCGAATCCGGGCTCAGGCCGCTCTGCCTGCCCAGCAGCCTGGGGGGAATAGGGAGGAGAGGTTGGGAATAGCCAGGCTCGGCTGGAAAAGTTGGGGAGTTTCCCCTGGAATGGGGAGAAATTGGGGTTTGCTTCGTTCAATGGATGGGTTGGATTGGTGAATGAATTCATTGCTGACGGGATGGAAATATCCAGGGGCAGCCACGGCTGCTCTGGGAATTCCAGCCCAGCCTCTCCCCACACTCCCAGCCAGGAATTCCTTCCATAAATCCAACCTCAATTCCAGTTTGAACCCATTACTCCTTGTCCTCCACTTCCTGAGGAGGAATCCCTCTCCACTTCCCAGATTTTCCCTTCCTTTCCCTTCCCTTCCCTTCCTTTCCCTTCCCTTCCCTTCCCTTCCCTTCCCTTCCCTTCCCTTCCCTTCCCTTCCCTTCCCTTCCCTTCCCTTCCCTTCCCTTCCCTTCCCTTCCCTTCCCTTCCCTTCCCTTCCCTTCCCTTCCCTTCCCTTCCCTTCCCTTCCCTTCCCTTCCCACATGGAAGTGCTGTGAGCTCTCCACACAACATCCAGGATCATTCCCACCTTTCCCATCTTTCCAGAGCCACCTCCCACTGTCCCAGCTTATCCCAACCTGGCCTTGGACACTTCCAGGGATCCAGCAGCAGCCGCAGCTCCTCTGGGAATTCCATCCCAGCCCCTCCCCACCCTCACAGGGAGGAGCTCCTTCCATAAATCCAACCTCAATTCCAGTTGGACACTTCCAGGGATGGATCAGCCCTGAATTCCCCGGGGAATTCCCAGTACCTGTTGCTGAGCAGGGTGCTGGAGAACAGGCTGTCCTCGTATCTCTGCCGGGCCGCATTCCCACCGAATCCCAGGAATGTTGCCACGTACACCCGGTACACGTGCTCCGTCTGGTGGGCGTCGCACCCCAAATTAAACTCCGCCAGCAAATTCTTGGCCACTTCCTCCTGCAGCAAAATCAGGAATGAACGGGATGATCCCGACCCTGAAAGGAATGTTTTCCGATGTCCTGGACACCTCTAAATTCAGCCCTCGCTCATCTCCCGATCCACAGGATCGTGGAATTGTTCTGGTTGGAAAAGATCTTTAAGATCATCGATCCAACATCCTCAAGAGCCACATCCGTGGGTTTTTGGGTATTCCCAGGAATGGGGACTCCACGCTGCCCTGGGCAGCTTTTCCAACGTTTTCCATCCCTGGAGAGCCCCGGTTTTTGAGTTTTCCTCTGGGATAATCATTTCCCATGGTAATTGTAAAATCCAAGATTATTTCGTAGGGAGAGCAAAACTGAGGAGTTTTCCTCGGGAATGATCATCTCCCAAATAATTTTGAAAAATCATTTCATACGGAGAGCAAAATCTTGGAATTCCAGATTCCCGGCCCTGCTGACACTCAAGGAGCTGCAAAGCCTGGGAATTGCTCCTGTGGAGCCTGGAATTTTCTTCTCCCATGGGAAAACGTGAGTTGTGGCTCCTGAATTCTCTGCTCCACTTCCCCCCTTCCCAATCCCGATTCCCAGGACAGATTCCATGACCAAAATCCCTATTTTACACCCGTTTCTGCTCAGATAAAACCACCCCACAGCCAGGAATTTTCATCCCTATTCCCAGTTAATTTCTGACTAGATCTGAACTGGATCTGAATATCCAGATTTTATTAATTCCAAATTAATTAAAACCCCGTAATTAGGAAAATATTCCACAGGATTTCAAAAATCCATTCCTGGAACAGAGCCAAACACGGGCATTTTCTGCTGTTCTTCCTTTAGATGATTCCCAATTCATTTCATGGGATGTTCAGCTTAAAATATTCAGGAATTCCTCCAGAATTCCATGGAATTGGAGCGGTTTATGTCCCATTTAAGACTCGGGACAAAGCAATTCCATGACATTCACAAAACCGCTCATTCCATTGCTCCCAAAAATGAAAGGAAAAAGTCGTTTTTATGGAAGTTTTTTTCTGGGAACCACCAGGGATTCTGGGGGTTTTAAGCCCCGGGATGCAGAATTTGGAATTTAAGGGATTGAAAATTGTCTGGAAAAAAGACTAAAAATTCCGGATGAATGCAGGATCTGAGTGATGGGAATGATGGAAAACACAAAAGGAATTCTTAGCTGGCGGAGGCCTCGCGCTGCCATCGTCTCTCTCGCTTTGGGAATGGGATGGGATGGAGGATTCCGAAGGATGGGAAAGAAAGGAAAAGGCATTAAAATCATTCCCGAGGGAAGAGGGAATTGCACGGATAATGACCTGCTGCGGGGAGGCAACGCTTACACTTTGGGGGACTTCGTACGCGATCTGCGTGGAAACGCCGCCCATGTCCAGGATCCCCACGGTCCTCTTCCGGAAAATGGGATCCCGGCGCTCGCTTCCCGGGATCTGCACCTCCACCATGGCCTCGTCCTCTGGGGAACAGGGAAAATCGGTGGGAAATAGGGAGAAATCACCTGGAAAATCACTGAGATACAGGGAAAAATCAGTGGGAAAATCTCTGGGATACAGCCAGGGAGGGAAAATGGGATCCTGGTGCTCGCTTCCCGGGATTGTCCTCTGGGGAACAGGGAAAATCAATGGGATCCAGGGAGAAATCACCGGGATATTTCCTGGAACTGCACCTCTACCATGGCCTCGTCCTCTGGGGAACAGGGAAAATCAATGGGATCCAGGGAGAAATCACCGGGATACTTCCTGGAACTGCACCTCTACCATGGTCTCATCCTCTGGGGAACAGGGAGAATCGGTGGGAAATAGGGAGAAATCACCTGGAAAATCACTGGGATACAGGGAAAATTAACTGGGATACAGGGAAAATTAACTGGGATTCGTTTCCCAGGATGTGCGCCTCCATCACGGCCTCGTCCTCTGGGGAACAGGGAAAATCACTGGGATATAGGGAGAAATCATTGGGATATAGGGAGAAACCACTGGGATATTGGGAAAAGTCAGCAGGAAAATCCCTGGGATACAGGCAGGGAGGGAAAATGGGATCCTGGTGCTTGCTTCCCAGGATTGTCCTCTGGGAAACAGGGAAAATCACTGGGATACAGGGAGAAATCACCGGGATATTTCCTGGAACTGCACCTCCAGCATGGCTTCATCCTCTGGGGAAATGTGGGAAAAATCAGTGGGAAAACCCCTGGGATACAGGCAGGGAGGGAAAGTGGGATCCCAGCACTCGCTTCCCAGGATCTGCACCTCCACCATGGCCTCGTCCTCTGGGGAACAGGGAAAATCACTGGGATATAGGGAGAAATCACCTGGAAAATCACTGGGATATAGGGAGAAATCACCGGGATATTGGGAAAAGTCAGCAGGAAAATCCCTGGGATACAGGCAGGGAGGGAAAATGGGATCCTGGTGCTCGCTTCCCAGGATTGTCCTCTGGGAAACAGGGAAAATCAATGGGATACAGGGAGAAATCACCGGGATATTTCCTGGAACTGCACCTCCAGCATGGCTTCATCCTCTGGGGAAATGTGGGAAAAATCAGTGGGAAAACCCCTGGGATACAGGCAGGGAGGGAAAATGGGATCCTGGTGCTCGCTTCCCAGGATTGTCCTCTGGGGAACAGGGAAAATCACTGGGATATAGGGAGAAATCACCGGGATATTTCCTGGAACTGCACCTCTACCATGGCCTCGTCCTCTGGGGAACAGGGAAAATCACTGGGATACAGGGAGAAATCACCGGGATATTTCCTGGAACTGCACCTCTACCATGGCCTCGTCCTCTGGGGAACAGGGAAAATCAATGGGATACAGGGAGAAATCACCGGGATATTTCCTGGAACTGCACCTCTACCATGGTGTCATCCTCTGGGGAACAGGGAGAATCGGTGGGAAATAGGGAGAAATCACCTGGAAAATCACTGGGATACAGGGAAAACTAACTGGGATACAGGGAAAATTAACTGGGATTCGTTTCCCGGGATGTGCGCCTCCATCACAGCCTCGTCCTCTGGGGAACAGGGAAAATCACTGGGATATAGGGAGAAATCATTGGGATATAGGGAGAAATCACCGGGATATTGGGAAAAGTCAGCAGGAAAATCCCTGGGATACAGGCAGGGAGGGAAAATGGGATCCTGGTGCTTGCTTCCCAGGATTGTCCTCTGGGAAACAGGGAAAATCACTGGGATACAGGGAGAAATCACCGGGATATTTCCTGGAACTGCACCTCCAGCATGGCTTCATCCTCTGGGGAAATGTGGGAAAAATCAGTGGGAAAACCCCTGGGATACAGGCAGGGAGGGAAAGTGGGATCCCAGCACTCACTTCCCAGGATCTGCACCTCCACCATGGCCTCGTCCTCTGGGGAACAGGGAAAATCACTGGGATATAGGGAGAAATCACCAGGATATTGGGAAAAGTCAGCAGGAAAATCCCTGGGATACAGGCAGGGAGGGAAAATGGGATCCCGGCGCTCGCTTCCCAGGATCTGCACCTCCACCATGGCCTCGTCCTCTGGGGAACAGGGAAAAGCAGTGGGATATAGGGAGAAATCACCTGGAAAATCACTGGGATACAGGGAAAAATCAGTGGGAAAATCCCTGGGATACAGCCAGGGAGGGAAAATGGGATCCTGGCACTCACTTTCCGGGATCTGCCCCTCCACCATGGCCACATCCTCTGGGGGAACAGGGAGAAATCACTGGGATATAGGGAAAAGTCAGCAGGAAAATCCCTGGGATACAGGCAGGGAGGGAAAATGGGATCCTGGTGCTCGCTTCCCAGGATTGTCCTCTGGGGAACAGGGAAAATCACTGGGATACAGGGAGAAATCACCGGGATATTTCCTGGAACTGCACCTCTACCATGGTGTCATCCTCTGGGGAACAGGGAAAATCGGTGGGAAATAGGGAGAAATCACCTGGAAAATCACTGGGATACAGGGAAAATTAACTGGGATACAGGGAAAATTAACTGGGATTTGTTTCCCGGGATGTGCGCCTCCATCACGGCTGCGTCCTCTGGGGAACAGGGAAAATCACTGGGATATTGGGAAAAATCACTGGGATATAGGGAAAAATCAGTGGGAAAATCCCTGGGATACAGGCAGGGAGGGAAAATGGGATCCTGGAGCTCACTTCCCAGGATCTGCACCTCCACCGTGGCCTCATCCTCTGGGGAACAGGGAAAATCACTGGGATATAGGGAGAAATCACCTGGAAACAGGGAAAATTCACCGGGATCCCAGGAAAAATCCCTGGGATCCAGGCAGGGAGGGCCCAGAGGAGCTGCTGCTCGTGGGTGTTAAAGGTGTGGGTGGGAGTGGGGCCAACATCTGGCTGGAAACACCTTCCCAACATCTGGAAATGCCTGGAAATGCAATTCCCATGGCTGGAATTCCAACATCTGGCTGGAAAATCATCACCTGGACCGACCCCCGTGCCCCAGTTCCTCAGTCAGATCCTCACCATCGTCCGTGTGCTCAAATCTTCCAAGGACAAAGTTGATCCCAATCCATGCATAGACTCCTGCAGGTGCAAGAAAACACATCTGGAATTTCAGGGATAGCAGGAACAGCTGGAATTTCGACTTCAAAGCAAATGGAAACGTTTGAATTCCTTTTTCCCCAGAGCGTGAGTTCAGCTCTGCTGTTGCTCTTTTTTACTTTATTTTATAAAATCTTACAAGTTAAACATTCCTCAGGAATCAGGAATTCCTGAGGAATCAAGAATTCCTGACTGTTATCTCCGCTCCCAGGTCAGAGCCATGACAAAATTCCTGATTAAATGAATTAAAGGCACTTCCACGTGTAAAATTCAGGGAAGAAATTCAGGGAATTCACTTTTAAAGTGATTTTAAGGCTCTGGTGATCTCTGCTTTCGAAATCACCTCAGCCTGCAAAGCTCCCTCCATCAGGAATGTGGTGCTTGATCCTTCCCTCTCCCTCCCCAAAGGCAGAGGAAACAAATTCCATTAAAATTTCAGGGATAATTAGCAAAGGTTTGGCCAGTCAGGAGCTCACATCATCCCCACACTCCCGATCTCCCGAGGAATAAAAACTCTCAAGCAAAGCAGGATTTGAAAAAGCACCAAAACCACCCCAAAGCATCCCTTGGAATTCCTAAACATTCCCTAGACACCTTTTCCAAGCTCCACCTACCTTCCTGCTTCCCTGAAATCACCTCAGCGTGCGAGTCCGAGAAGAGGAAGTCGAAGTGCACGGGGATGTCCGTGAGCAGATCCTCCAGGATGGCCTTCTGCTGGCTGCAAAATCCCACGGGGAGGGTTACAAACCGCTGCTGGAAATCCCAAAAAACCCCAAAAAACTCCCCAAAAAAAGGCAGAGAATCACCTCTCCGGCAGGATCCTCATGCCAGCGGTGCACAGGATGTACAGAGGCGTCTCCTTGTGCTTGGAGCGGGGCACGTGCTCGGCGGCGAAGCTGAGCAGGGGCGAGATGTAATCGCTGACTTTGTCGGGAGAGCCGGCGAACTCCGAAATTCCTGGGAAAACAGAAATGCTGGGAAGCGAGGCAGCTCCGGCTGGAAAATCCCGGGAAAGTTCCCTGGAAAATCCTGAGCAGCAGCAGGAAGGGGAATGAATAAGTCAAGTGGGAAATCAGCTGTAAAACCAGGGAAATAAGGGTGGAGGGGAGAGCTGGGGTTCCTTTAAACCATGAACTAAACTTAGATGTGATTAGGCTTATAATTATTAGGTAATTATTAATAATAATTAGCTCAAATAATTCGACAGGAAGCCAATTATTCCTTCCTTAAATAAAGAGCAGAAAAATCCCAAAACCCCAAGAATTCCATGGCGGTTCCTATAAAAAAACTTCCATAAAAATGTCTTTTTCCTTTAAATGGTAACAGGAGCAGCAGCTGCCTCATCCATGGAAAAACCTCTCCCTCCTGCCCCATTCCAGACTTAAATTCCTTGCAAACCAATCCCAAAAAACCCTGGAGCTGTTCCATGCTGGAAGTAGCCCTTACCCAGACACTCTGGAGCGCAGGAAGCACAGACAGGAGAAGAAAACACAGAGAAATCCCATGGTTTTTCCCAGTTTTTCCCGGTACCTGGTTTGATTTTCATCACCACGGGTCTCCTGTTGCTGTCCCTCATCTGCTGGATGTCCAGGAGCTCGTGGGGACAGCTCCTGCCTCATCCATGGAAAAACCTCTCCCTCCTGCCCCATTCCCAGACCTTAACTCCCTGCAAACCAATCCCAAAAAACCCTGGAGCTGTTCTGTGCTCACAAACTGGAAATATCCTTTATCCACACACTCCAAAGAGCAGGAGAGGAAAACACAGAGAAATTCCCACATGGAGCTGATTTTTCCCAGTCCCTGGTTTGATTTCCATCACCACCTTCTCCTGCTGCTGTCCCTCATCTGTTGGATGTCCTGGAGCTCGTGGGGACAGCTCCTGCCTTATCCATGGAAAAACCTCTCCCTCCTGCCCCATTCCAGACCTTAAACGCCACAAAAATCCCTGCAAACCAATCCCAAAACACCCCAGAGCTGCTCCATGCTCACGAGCTTCAAATCCCCCTTACCCAGACACTCTGGAGCGCAGGAAGCACAGACAGGAGAGGAAAACACAGAGAAATCCCATGGTTTTTCCCAGTTTTTCCTGGTACCTGGTTTGATTTTCATCACCACGGGTCTCCTGTTGCTGTCCCTCATCTGCTGGATGTCCTGGAGCTCGTGGGGACAGCTCCTGCCTCATCCATGGAAAAACCTCTCCCTCCTGCCCCATTCCAGACTTAAACTCCACAAAAAATCCCTGCAAACCAATCCCAAAACACCCCAGAGCTGTTCCATGCTGGAAGTAGCCCTTACCCAGACACTCTGGAGCGTAGGAAGCACAGACAGGAGAGGAAAACACAGAGAAATCCCATGGTTTTTCCCAGTTTTTCCCGGTACCTGGTTTGATTTTCATCACCACGGGTCTCCTGTTGCTGTCCCTCATCTGCTGGATGTCCAGGAGCTCGTGGGGACAGCTCCTGCCTCATCCATGGAAAAACCTCTCCCTCCTGCCCCATTCCCAGACCTTAACTCCCTGCAAACCAATCCCAAAAAACCCTGGAGCTGTTCTGTGCTCACAAACTGGAAATATCCTTTATCCACACACTCCAAAGAGCAGGAGAGGAAAACACAGAGAAATTCCCACATGGAGCTGATTTTTCCCAGTCCCTGGTTTGATTTCCATCACCACCTTCTCCTGCTGCTGTCCCTCATCTGTTGGATGTCCTGGAGCTCGTGGGGACAGCTCCTGCCTTATCCATGGAAAAACCTCTCCCTCCTGCCCCATTCCAGACTTAAACTCCACAAAAAATCCCTGCAAACCAATCCCAAAAAACCCCGGAGCTGTTCTGTGCTCACAAACTGGAAATATCCTTTATCCACACACTCCAAAGAGCAGGAGAGGAAAACACAGAGAAATTCCCACATGGAGCTGATTTTTCCCAGTCCCTGGTTTGATTTCCATCACCACCTTCTCCTGCTGCTGTCCCTCATCTGCTGGATGTCCTGGAGCTCGTGGGGACAGCTCCTGCCTTATCCATGGAAAAACCTCTCCCTCCTGCCCCATTCCAGACCTTAAACGCCACAAAAATCCCTGCAAACCAATCCCAAAACACCCCAGAGCTGCTCCATGCTCACGAGCTTCAAATCCCCCTTACCCAGACACTCTGGAGCGCAGGAAGCACAGACAGGAGAGGAAAACACAGAGAAATCCCATGGTTTTTCCCAGTTTTTCCTGGTACCTGGTTTGATTTTCATCACCACGGGTCTCCTGTTGCTGTCCCTCATCTGCTGGATGTCCTGGAGCTCGTGGGGACAGCTCCTGCCTCATCCATGGAAAAACCTCTCCCTCCTGCCCCATTCCAGACTTAAACTCCACAAAAAATCCCTGCAAACCAATCCCAAAACACCCCAGAGCTGTTCCATGCTGGAAGTAGCCCTTACCCAGACACTCTGGAGCGCAGGAAGCACAGACAGGAGAGGAAAACACAGAGAAATCCCATGGTTTTTCCCAGTTTTTCCTGGTACCTGGTTTGATTTTCATCACCACGGGTCTCCTGTTGCTGTCCCTCATCTGCTGGATGTCCAGGAGCTCGTGGGGGTTCCCGTTGTGCCGGGGCCAGCAGTACACGAAGATCCTGGAGCCGCTGCTGCCGCAATCCACCACGATCCCGTAGTTCAGGTTGGGGTTCTTGGTGTCCGTGGCTTCCGTGTCCGTCACCCTGGCCAGGTACCTGGGGGAAACAAAAGAAAAATGGGAATTGCTCCAGGGAATTCCAGGCATGGGGTGTTTTGGTCCAAATCCGACTGGAAATGGGATGTTTTCCAGCATTTCAGGGGATTTTGGAATGAGGTGGGTGGGAAGGGAGCTTAAAGCCCGTCCAGGGCCACCCCCAGGGACATCTCCCACTGTCCCAGGGGGCTCCAGCCTGGCCTTGGGCACTTCCAGGGATCCAGGGGCAGCCCCAGCTGCTCTGGGAATTCCATCCCAGCCCCTCCCCACCCTCCCAGCCAGGAATTCCTTCCATAAATCCAACCTCAATCTCCTCTCTTTCAGTTCAAACCCTTCACTCCTTGTCCTTCCTGATGAGGAATCCCTCTCCACTTCCCAGATTTTCCCTTCCCTTCCCACATGGAAGTGCTGTGAGCTCTCCACACAACATCCAGGATCATTCCCACCTTTCCAGAGCCACCTCCCACTGTCCCAGGGGGCTCCAACCTGGCCTTGGGCACTGCCAGGGATCCAGGGGCAGCCCCAGCTGCTCTGGGAATTCCATCCCAGTATCCCACCTATCCCTGCCCTCTGGCAGTGGGAAGCCATTCCCTGTGTCCTGTCCCCACTGAACAGAAAATTCCAAGGGAAATGCCACCCTCCAGGACCGAATTCCCACAGAAATGCCGGAAGCAATTCCCAAAATGATTTATTATGGAGAATTTTTGCTGCTGGAGCTGCTACGGAGACATAAAATACGAGCACAGGAATTACTGATAAAGGAGAGATTCCTAAAAAAAGCAGGAAGGGGTTTCTTTTAGGAAAGATAAAGATTGATGGGAAGAGCCTCTTTTCCTCTACCCCCAACACAGCCCGTGAGTGCTTCCCTTTTTCCCCAGAGCTCCTTTTCCATGGAATTCTTTCCCCCTTTCTCCCAGAGCTCCATTTCCCTATTTTCCATTGAATTCTTTCCCCATTTCCCCATTTCCCACGGAATTCTTTCCCCATTCCCTCTTTACCATGGAATTCCCTCCTCCTCTCACCTGTGGGAGCTCCTGTCCCGGGCTGCTGCAGATGAGGAGCAGGGAGTTCCCTCTTTCCCATGGAATTCTTTCCCCATTCCCTCTTTCCCCATTCCCTCTTTCCCCCAGAATTCTTTTTCCGTTTCCCTCTATTCCATGGAATTCCTTCCCCCTTTCTCCCAGAGCTCCACTTCCCTCTTTTTCATTGAATTCTTTCCCCATTCCCTCTTTCCCCACTTCCCTCTTTTCCATGGAATTCTTTCCCCATTCCCTCTTTCCCCATTTCCCTCTATTCCATGGAATTCTTTCCCCACTTCCCTCTTTCCCACAGAATTCTTTCCCCACTTCCCTCTTTCCCAAGAAATTCTTTCCCCACTTCCCTCTTTCCCAAGGAATTCTTTCCCCACTTCCCCCTTTCCCACGGAATTCTTTCCCCATTTCCCACAGAATTCTTTCCCCATTTCCCCATTTCCCACGGAATTCTTTCCCCATTTCCCACGGAATTCTTTCCCCACTTCCCCCTTTCCCATTTAATTCTTTCCCCATTTCCCACAGAATTCTTTCCCCATTTCCCTCTTTCCCAAGGAATTCTTTCCCCACTTCCCCCTTTCCCACGGAATTCTTTCCCCATTTCCCCATTTCCCACGGAATTCTTTCCCCATTTCCCACGGAATTCTTTCCCCACTTCCCCCTTTCCCATTTAATTCTTTCCCCATTTCCCACGGAATTCTTTCCCCACTTCCCTCTTTCCCACGGAATTCTCTCCCCATTTCCCCCTTTCCCATTTAATTCTTTCCCCACTTAGCTCTTTCCCATGGAATTCTTTCCCCATTTCCCACGGAATTCTCTCCCCACTTCCCCCTTTCCCATTTAATTCTCTCCCCATTTCCCCCTTTCCCGCGGAATTTCCCCGGAATTCCCCCTTCCCCTCACCTGTGGGAGCTCCTGTCGCGGGCGGCCCGGCCGTACTTGCTGCGGATGAGGAGCAGGGAGCAGAGCAGCAGCGCCGCGGCCCCCAGGAGCAGCAGCTGCCTCAGGGGGGTGCCCAGGATGCGGGGGCAGCCCACGGGGGACAGGCTGAAGTGCCACGAGGCTGGCAGCAGGCAGGAGATGCTGATCCTGCAATCCAGAGGGGGATAAAGGACCGCATGGAGCGATGGATTCGGGTCTGAACAATTCCCCGGGAGGGTGGGAAGGAGCCGGGATGGAATTCCCACAGCTGCCCCGTTGCTGGGAGTGGTCTGGGTTGAGGAGGGTGGGAGGATCCCACAGGGGTTGGGGCTGGAGCTCCTTTTTTAATCCTGGCTTTATTTCCAGAACTCGCGGCAAAATTAGAGCCAGAAAGGAGGGAAAAGCCTGGTTTGGGATTCAGGGAATGGGAATCTGGGGATGATACTGGAGAAGAGAAGGTCTGGGGAGAGCTCAGGGCAGTTTCCCAGGGCCTTAAGGGGCTCCAGGAGAGCTGGAGAGGGGCCTGGGACAAGGGATGGAGGGACAGGACACAGGGAATGGCTTCCCACTGCCAGAGGGCAGGGATGGATGGGTTATTGGGAAGGAATTCCTGGCTGGGAGGGTGGCAAGGGGCTGGGATGGAATTCCCAGAGGAGCTGTGGCTGCCCCTGGATCCCTGGCAGTGCCCAAGGCCAGGCTGGAGCCCCCTGGGACGGTGGGAGGTGTCCCTGCCCATGGAATGGGATGATCCCTAAGGCCCCTTCCCACCCAACCCACTCCAGGATTCTGTTCTGGGTTGAGCGGACTCAGGACACCATTCCCACGCTGGAACTCCTGATCAGGTTCCCTGCCCTTCACTCCAAAGCCAGCCCAGTTAATCCCACAGCCCCTTTGGGGTCCTCACCTGCCCATTTTGGGATCGGGGCAGCACAAGGAGCAGCTGCTGCTGGAGCCTCAGCCGGTGGCCTCGGACGGCCCGGGAACATCCAACCTTCCCAAAGCCATCCCTCCTCTGCTCCTGAGGGAAAACCACAGCGAGCTGCTCCCTGCCCAGCACTGGGAAGATCCCTGAGGGCAGAGCCCGGGATGGGATCCCTCTCCTTCCCTCAGCGCTGCTGCGGCTGCACCAGGACGTGGGTCCAGTGCTGGGCATTCCGGGATGAGGAATAAAGGGATCATCTGTGGGACCAAGCAGGGCCACAAGGATGAGGAAAGTATTGAATCACCTCGTGCACGATGGGATGGAATTCCCAGAGGAGCTGGGGCTGCCCCTGGATCCCTGGAAGTGCCCAAGGCCAGGCTGGGATAAGCTGGGACAGCGGGAGGTGTCCCTGGGCACAGCAGGGCTGGCACTGGATGGGCTTTGAGGTTCCCGGGATTCTGTGACCCCGCACAGCCAGTCCCGACAAGGAGCTGACCCCCGACACGATAAAACATCAGGAATATTCCAAAAGAAAAGCGGGAACGCCAGCACACGGACACAGCCCGGGGCTGCCTCTCCCTCCCGCCCCCGCCCCATCCTGAGGGAAGCTCCCGCCCGCGCTGCCACGAAGGCAAAGCGCGACTGCTCCGGCAGCGCCGCCGCCGCCCGGGGACGGGGATGAGGGAACGGGATGGAGACAGGGACGGGAAAAGGACGGGAAAAGGACGCGGAGAGGAACGCGCTGCTCCAGGCCCCCCGCCCGTCCCCACGGCCGCCAGCATCCCGCAGGGCCCGGCTCGGCTCCCCCCAATCCCCGCGGCCCTGCGGGGGCCGAGGTGTGTCCCGGGATCTCAATCCCATTTCCAATCCCATTCCCGATCCCCATCCCGGTGTCCCCCCCCCCGCCCTCTCCCCCTCGCTTCACCTCCCGGGCCGCCCCATGGCAACCGGCCCCGCGCCACTTCCGGGTGCGCCGCCGGACGTGACGCAGTGCGCGCTGACGTCACGGCGGACCCGGGAAGGGATTCCCCGGGGGCGTGGCTCCAGGAGGGGGCGTGGTCAGGGGGCGTGGTCACGGTAAAGTGGGCGTGGCCATGGGTCCAGGTGCGCTGCAGGTAAAACCAGCCAAAAATCGCTACAAAACCGGCGTTTAACCGCAGAAATAGGGAGCTATGGCTAGAAACGTGCCAATAGTTTGAAATACATGAGCTTTATTGTTATAAATCTGTCAACAGTTTGGAATAAATTCAATTTATAGCTATAAACGGGTCAATATTTTGAAATATATAAAATTTATGGTTATCAGTATGCCAATAGTTTGGAATAAATTCAGTTTATAGCTACAAACGGGTCAATATTTTGAAATATATAAAGTTTATAGTTATCAATATGCCAATAGTTTGGAATAAATTCAATTTATAGCTGTGAGTGTGCCAATATTCTGAAATGCATTATTATAAATTGCATTATTACATTATTATAAATACACAGCGGTGTTGTAGCACCTGTAATAAATATCTAAATATTTACGATATAAAGACTAAATTAATTAATCTGATTAAGAAAAAAAATCCGAGGAAAGAACCTTTCCTTGCCTGGAAGGTGCGGGAAATCCATGGGGAAAAGGGGAACCCTCCCGGGCGTTGCCGCTGAGCGGCAGCAGCGCCTGTGCCCGCTCCAAGATTTCTCTGGAGAAATGGAAGGAGAAAGTTTATCCCGGCAAGGATAAGGTGGGAATAACGGGAATAACCTCATGGATTTGCAGGGAAAGCTGGGCTGGATGTGGAACCCATCCCCGGCGGGGCTGGGTGTGAGCAGGAGAGCAAGGGATTTGGGATGGGAAATTATTCCAAGGGAGGAAGGGAAGGAAAAAAGGGAAGGAATAAGGGAAGGGGAAAGAAAAAATGGGAAAGGAATAAGGAAAGGAGAAGGGAAAGGAGTAAGGAAATAAGGGATAAGGAAAGGGGAAAGGAGAAAGAAAAGGAGTAAGGAAAGGAAAAAGGAGAGGAACAAGGAAAGGAGAAAGAAAAGGAGTAAGGAAAGGAAAAAGGAGAGGAATAAGGAAAGGGGAAAGGAAAAAGGAAAGGGGAAAGGAAAGGTGAAAAGAGAAAGAAAAGGGGAAAGGGGAAAGGAAAGGTGAAAAGAGAAAGAAAAGGGGAAAGGAGTAAGGAAGAAGGAAAGGAAAAAGGGAAGGAAACATGAAAAAGGAAAGGAATAAGGGAAGGGGAAAGAAAAAACGGGGAAGGGATAAGAGAAGGGGAAAGAGTAAGGAAATAAGGAAAGGAAAAAGGAGAGGAATAAGGAAAGGGGAAGGGAAAGGAGTAAGGAAATAATGGAAGGGGAAAGGGGAAAGGAAAGGTGAAAAGAGAAGGAAAAGGGGAAAGGAGTAAGGAAGAAAGAAAGGAAAAAGGGAAGGAATAAGGAAAGGGGAAAGAAAGGGAAAAAGGAAAGAATGGAAAGGAAAAAGGGAAAGGTTTCTGTGTCTCCAGCGATTTCTGCCCAGGGGCTGCTCTGGGCCAGGACGGGGGGCAGAAATATTGGAAAACAGGGAAAACGGGAGAGGAGCTGCCGCTGGAGCGCGGCTGGCAGAGCGCTGATCACTCCCAGCTGCCTGCGCTCCCCGGGCCGGAGGGAACGCGGGATGTTGGGAATGATCCCATTCCGCGGCACGAAACCGGCTCCCGCTGGAATCCCGCCTCGGGAGCTCCGAGGAGCGCGGCAGGAAGGGCTTTCCAAGCACCCGATCCCGCTTCGTGCGGTGTGGGAGAAGCTGCGACCGAGCCGTGCTGGGGATCGGCGGGATGGGGAGACTCGGAGGAGGAGCTGGAGCAGCACTGGGAATTGGGCTTTTCCAAGGAGAAACCACCCCTGGGATAGGGACAGGGACAGGTCGCTCCTGTGCCCCGGCGAGGTGTGGGGGTGGGTGGGGGTCCCTATCTCGGGGACCCCGCGCCCCCGGCCGCACCCTCCGGGCTATCGGCGGGACCGGGAAGCGCCGATAGGGAGCAGCCGGGGCTGGCGCTGCTGATGGCGGGGAGCAGCCCGGGGCCGGCCGCGGGGTGTGGAGAGGAGGGGACGCGGCTGGAAGGGTCTCCCAGAAGGATTTTCCTCCCGGCATTTCAGGGTCTATTCGTTAAAAGGTTCCCGTTCCAAAGCTGGAGGAGCGGCCCGAGGTCCCGAAGCTGCGCTGGCTTTGGGGTGAATAAAGGGGAGTTTTTCTTTGCTTGGGCTCTGGGAGAAGGCTCAGACCCCACCTGAGTCCTCATTGCAGCCTTTTTTCCTCACCATCTTTTAATCCTGTTTTAATCACGTTTGTTTGCCCATCAGAATTAACCAATGTCACCGAGGCCATGTGAGGGGCATGAGCAGGGTCACAGAATCCTGGAATGGTTTGGGTTGGAAGGACCTTAAAGCTCATCCAGCTCCAATCCCGACATCTTCCACTATCCCAAGGTGCTCCAAACCCCGTCCAACCTGGCCCTGGAGACTCCCAGGGGTCCCTGGGCAGCCACAGCTCCTCTGGGAATTCCATCCCAGCCCCTCCCCACCCTCCCAGCCAGGAATTCCTTCCCAATATCCCATCCATCCCTGCCCTCTGGCACTGGGAAGCCATTCCCTGTGTCCTGTCCCTCCATCCCTTGTCCCCAGTCCCTCTGCAGCTCTCCTGGAGCCCCTTTAGGCCCTGCAAGGGGCTCTGAGCTCTCCCCAGATCCTTCCCTTCCCTTCTCTTCCCTTCTCTTCCCTTCCCTTCCCTTCCCTTCCCTTCCCTTCCCTTCCCTTCCCTTCCCTTCCCTTCCCTTCCCTTCCCTTCCCTTCCCTCTTCTCTCTCCTCTCTCCCCCAAATTCCCATTCCCTGAATCCCAAGCCAGGCTTTCCCCTCCTTTCTGGCTCTAATTTTGCCGAGTTCTGGAAACAAAGCCAGGACAAAACCAGGAGCTCCAGCCCCAACCCCTGTGGGCTCCTCTGCCCAGCGCCTCCAGCTCCTCCTGAAATCACCTCCAGCTCCTCCCTCCCATTGTTTCCCCAGGGCTCCAAACCAGAAAGGCGAGTTGGGGGGGAAAAAAAAAACCAACTAAAAACCAACAAACTTTGGTGCAGGAAATAATCCCAAAGCAGTTTAATTACACACAGCGGGCACTGCCTCTCCCTGTGCCACCCAGCCCGCCCGGCAAGGGGGAATTAGGTCAGGTTATGTGAGCGCTGAAAGAAAACGCAGCGGCCAAATTCCCGGAGTCCGCTCCTTCCCCTCGGAGCTGGCACAAAGTCAGGGGGGCTGGAGCTCCCTGCCTGGTTTTGCTGGAGTTCCAGGGCTGTCTTTTCCCGTTTTGGGATGGTTTGGGGCTGGAAGAACCCCCTGGAGAACGATTAGGGCTCAATTCTCCCGAATTTTCTTTGCCGGTGGCTCTCCCTGGCACCAGCTCACCCCGTGTTGATGTTACACAAAAACCTGGCTGCGGAACCAATCCCTCGGTGACTCAGGCAGAAAGGAGAAAGTTCGGGGAATGTGATGAAAGCTGGGAACGATCCTGCTCTGCCTGCAGGGTCATGATTAAATTGTTTAATTCCGATGGGCTCCACCACTTTTTTTTGGGGAGAAAAAAAAAAAAAAAAGCCGCATTAACCCCTGCTCCGAGCTTGTAGCAGAGCAGGAATTCCTGTTTCCCTTGATTTTCCAGCACCAATCCCAACTCCAGCACCTCATGAAGGCTTCAAACCGGGGGCTGCTGCTCCCAAAAGTGGGTCAGACAAGCCCGAAGACAAAACAACGCTGTTTATTTATATTCCCGGAGTTGGCAGATCTGAAAAATAACTGGGACACCCCAGGTTTCCAAGCAGATGAATTTCCCCGTGGCTCCGCATTCCCAGGATGCAGGCAGGCAGGAAAACCCAGGCTGGACCCTTTTCCAGGCATCTCCTGAGGCTGACGCTGCCTTGGATCTCAAGATGGGGCTGGGAGTGAGGTCCAGACTCGGAGTTTAATTTGTATTTCGGGGCATTTTGGGTGTTCCTGAGGAAGGATGAGGCTGGGATGTGCTGGGAAGGGGCTGATCTGTGGGATGGGGAATTGGTTCCCATGTGAAAACTCTTTCCTACAAGGCTCTGGCACCCAAGTTTGTTAAAAAAAAAGCTGAGGGGACATAAAATTCCAGCTGGTTGTGCTGCAAATAAGATTAAAAATGAACTAACCACTTCTATTTGCTCTGATCCCTTTTCTAAAGGTTTCATAAAATGCCAGAAACCTGGGCCTTTTCCTTTCCACGTTAAAATCATGGAATGGTTTGGGCTGGGAGGGACCTTTAAAATCATTCATGGGCAACCTCGCACTATCCCAGCTTGCTCCAACCTGGCCTTGGACATCTCCAGGGATGGAGCGGCCACAGCTTCTCTGGGAATTCCATCCCAGGGAAGAAAAACACAATTACCTGATGCTGAACGTGCCAATTAAAAGGAAATAACTTTGAATTTGCTGCTCGGTGGCTTTGGCAGCTGCCAGGGCAGCCCCGAGCTGCTGGTGGGAAGGATAAACCCCCCGAGCCAGGTGGTGCTCAGCTGTTAGAGAACTTGGAGATTTGAAAAGTGAAAAAAATATAAATAAATCCCCCTGGATCCTGGAGATAAGCCCCAATTTGGGTGCCCACCTCGCAGCTGGACACTCCTGCCTTATCAGCCGGGGTGCAGCTGCTGGGTCTGGCACCTCCTGCCCGGTGAGAGCCTTGATAAGGAGCCCCAGGTCCCCCTTATCAGCTGGGGGTGGCAGGGAGGTGCTGCAGGGGCTGTGGCACCTGCCCTGGAGGGGCCCAGCCCACCAGGAGCGCTTCACTGCCTGGGTATTTCTCTTTTTTCCTGAAATTCCTGGCACTGGGCTCTGCTCCCGCTGTCCCACGGCTGCCCCGGGGGGCAGAGCTCCGGGAGGGAGGAGCTGGACCAGCCGTGGGTCTGCGGCTCCTATTCCTGGGTTTGTTTGGCTGCGGGCACAGAGGGAACGTGGGTGCACTTTGGGGATTCTGC
The DNA here is from genome assembly GCF_020740725.1 of Corvus hawaiiensis. NCBI lineage: Eukaryota > Metazoa > Chordata > Aves > Passeriformes > Corvidae > Corvus > Corvus hawaiiensis. The sequence goes on along the minus strand of NC_063239.1, from coordinate 1,647,385 downwards.
TGCGACTTGTTGGGATGTAAATCATAAAGTCATGGATTCCCAGAATGGTTTGGGTGGGAAGGACCTTAAATCCCATCCAGTGCCACCCCTGCCATGCCCAGGGACACCTCCCACGATCCCAGGGTGCTCCAGCCTGGCCTTGGGCACTTCCAGGGATCCAGGAGCAGCCACAGCTCCTCTGGGAATTCCATCCCAGCCCCTCGCCACCCTCCCAGCCAGGAATTCCTTCCCAATATCCCATCCATCCCTGCCCTCTGGCAGTAGGAAGCCATTCCCTTTGCCCTGGCATTCCAGGCCCTCCTGCCCACCAGATTCCCCGTGTCCAGGGCTGCAACTCCCGCAGAGGGATGGGAAAATGGAATCATGGATTTTCCATTGAAAGGGACCTTAAATCCCATCCAGTGCCACCCCTGCCATGGGCAGGGACACCTTCCACTGTCCCAGGTCACTCCAAGCCCATCCAAGCTGGCCCTGGACGCTCCCAGGCTGAGGCTGTTGCAGCCCAGACGTGCTTTTAGCAGCACAAGGAGCTTTGCCTTTCCCTGTTTCCCTGCTCCGATGGGATTTGGGGCTTGCAGAGCACCCGAGGGATGCGCTGACCCCAGGGAATCCGAGATGGGATGCAGGTGGGAAGGGAAGAACGAGGGAATCCTTGCACAAGCCTGGTCTCAAAGGGAGCTCCTTCAGGGACGCTGAGTTCCTTTTTCCAGGGATGACTCCTCTTTGCCAGGCAGGGCTGGCAGAAATCCATCCCCAGGACACAGGCTGCTCCTTCTCCTGCTGTGGCACACGTGACCACCCAAACCACAACCTCTCTGCCCCATTCCCCTGGCACAAATCACGGATAATCCCATCCCATCCCATCCCATCCCATCCCATCCCATCCCATCCCATCCCATCCCATCCCATCCCATCCCATCCCATGCCATCCGCAGGCACACGGGGAACCCCTGAGGCCGAGCCTCTGCTTTGGCACCTGTGCCCGTGGCAGCTCCCTGAGCTCCAGGAGCAGGAAGGATTCCTCATGGCACGGCTCCAGGGTTAAAATATAACCTGGAAGCAGAATTCCAGCCTGGTCCAGGTCCTTCTCAGGGAGCAAGAGTCGAGACAGCAGGAGCAAGGGCTCATTAAGGTGACGCTGTAACTCCCCTTGCCAGCCCTGCGATTAAAGCGCCGTCAGTTCTTGCTCAGGGAGAGGAAAACCTCGATAAACCCCGCAGAGCAATCCTGGGAAATGCATCCCTGCCAGTTTTATCTCCACGGATCACAGAAAGGGAAGCTCCTGTGCCTGGTTTGTGCCTGGGGATCATTGTTATCTGCTGGAACTATGGGTGTGGAGGTGGCTCTCCGGCTCCACAATGTCATTTAATTTGGAAAACAAGTGACAAACGCTGCCAGTAGCACAGGTTTGGTCTCTCTCCAAGGAAATAAAGGTGTGATAATCCCGTGGCTTCTTCCAGAGGGCAAGAAGGGGGGCAAGGAAATGGAAATTTAAGCAATTCCTGGGTTAAATTTTGTGTTGCTGAAGGGTTTTTTACACTCTCAGCTTTCCACAGGTTGGGGTTTCCTGGTCTCAGGGATGGTGGCATGGCTGGGACACCCCGGGACAGCAGCTGGGTGTCACCTGCAGCCCTCCCACGTCCTGGACAAGTGTTTTTCCAAGTGCAGGAAATGCTGCCAGGTCCCCAAAATCAATCAGGAGTGAGTCCCATGCGTGACGCTGTCATTTGTGGTTGTTTTCCCCAGCAGCTCCGTGTTCCCACGGGGAACAGAGGCTTCCCAGCACAAATATGGGAAAGAGGAAGGAGAACAGCACGTGCTGGCCCCAGCACCTCTCCAGGTACCAGGATATGACCAGAGCTGGATTTTCTCACCTCGTGCGTACTCCTTTCCAAACCCAACACTTTATTTTCCTGCTTTTTCCAGGCTCTGAGGATGGTTTTCCTCCTTCCCAAGGGCCAGGCAGCAATAAATTGCCCTGCAGTATCATGGGAATGGTTAACCTTGATTTGAGTTCATGCAACACCTCCTTCCCTGCAAGGTCGAATTCCAAATAATCCTTTGGAGAGGAATGAAATAAAGCTGGGGCTGTTCCCTGGGCCACAAAGACTTTGCCTCCTTCTCCTGGAGAGCATCGAATTCACCTGGTTTGGATTGGTTTCGTGGTGAAACAAGGGAATCATGTAAAACATGAAGGAAGAGAAGCGTTTTTGGGGCGCAGGGACATGGGGGGAGATCCCACACACAGGGAGTGGGATCTGCAGGGAGGGATGTGGATGCTGTGGATCCCTTCTTTTGGGAAGGACAGGAAGTTTTCCTAAGCCGTTCCATGAGCTTTTTTCCCGCACAGTGAGGCAAAGGCCAGGCAGGGGAGCGGCTGTGGCACCGCCTCCTGTCGTGGCGACAGGAGGGAACACGGGGCTGTGTGCACAGAGATACCCAAAAACCAACCCCAAATAAACCCCGCTCTAGGCAGCTCCTCCTGAGCTCAGCCCCTTTGTGCTTTGGGGACAACTCGGGGCTGCTCTGGGGACCCTGCAGGGAAAACAGCCCTGAAAACCCTGCCACGGAATCTCCAGCTCCAGGTCTGATTCCATTTTCCCCTGCTTCACCAGGGGGGGATTGCAGGGGGGCCACCCTTGCACGAGGGTGCCCGTCCTTTCATGAGGGGCCCGTCCTTTCATGAGGGTGCCCATCCTTTCATGAGGGTGCCCATCCTTTCATGAGGGGCCCGTCCTTTCATGAGGGGTGCCTGTGAGCTTTGAGGGGCGCACCCGTTCTCAGGAGGGGCGTGAGCTTGCACAGGACGCGGGACATCCAGAGGTGACACCTCGGGAGTCCCAGCCACGCCGCCATCCAGGAACCATCAAGCTGCGACAAAAACCCCTCCGACAACAGGAACTGCTAAATCTCGCCTTCTTTCCCCCCAGCTTTCCCCATGGCACAAATCACCGGATTACCACACTTTTCTCCCCTCCGACAGGCACTAAATCGCTGCCGCTGACTCAGTGCGGCACCGCACTTGTCGCTTCAAGTGACACTTGAGCTCCCACAGACCCGTCTCCCACAGCGGCACTCCCACAACACCACCGGCCCCTCAGGGCTACGCCCCGCCCCCCACAACTACAGCCAATCACAGCCCAGCGCCCCTCCGCTTCTCACCTTCCATTGGTTAACATCCCTGCCAATCATTTTCCCGCCCAGTGATGTCACGAAGTCGCGCCGCGCTGATTGGTGGAGCCGGGAAGGGCGTGGCGAGCGCGGCTTTAAGGCTGGGGCGGCGCGCGGTCCCAGCGCTCTCCCTTGTCCCGTCGCGGTGTCCCCGGTGCCGGCCCGTGTCCCCCCGGTGCCGGCCCGTGTCCCCCCGGTGCCGGCGGATGGAGCTGAGCTGTCCCATGGGGGGCAGCGCCGCCGCCCCGCCGGGCCCCGGGCCCCCCGCCGCCTCCGGGGCCGGGCTGATGGACGGCGAGGACTACGAGAGCCTGCCCAGCGGCGCCGCGCTCGGCACGCACATGGTGGCCGGGGCCGTGGCGGGGATCATGGAGCACACGGTCATGTACCCCGTGGACTCGGTCAAGGTGCGTGGGGACAGCGGCGAGCGGCGGGGGAGGTGTGCCCGGGGGGTGCGGGCACGGGGGACCCGCTCGGTTCGGGATGTGCCGGGGGGACGCGGGCGGGGTACCCGGGGGATGCTGCTGCGGTCGGGACAACACGCGTGAGGTGCTGGGGGTGCTCGGGGGACAAGGAGAGGGGAGTGTGCAAGGGGGTGTTGGGGTGCAGAAGGTTCTGGGGTGCAAGGGGAGGCACTGTAAGAGGGGTGTAAAGGGGGAAGTGTGCGAGCAGTTGGGGTGTAAGAAGTGCTGGGGTTGCAAGGGTTTTTTTGGGGGGTGTGAAGGGCGAGTGCGAGAGGGGGATGCAAGGGGTTGTTGGAGTACAAGAAGTGCTGGGGGTGCAAGGGTTTTTTTTTTGGGGTGCAAAGGGCGAGAGGGGGATGTAAGGGGTTGTTGGGGTACAAGAAGTGCTGGGGGTGCAAGGAGGGGAGAGAACATAAGAGGTTTTGGGGTGCGAGCAGGAGGGAGGTGCAAGGGGCTGTTGGGGTGCCAAGGGGGAAGTGTGTAAGCAGTTGTTGGGGTGCAAGAAGTGCTGGAGGTTCAAGGGGTTGTTGGGGTGCAAAGGTGTGTAAGGGATGTGTAGGAGTTGTTGGGGTGCAAAGGGGAAAAGTCTGCAAGAAACTGGGGTGCAAGGAGGGGGGGAGCGTGTGAAGAGTGTTGGGATGCAGGAGGGAGCAGCTTGTGTGGGGTGTAAATGGGGTAAGTGTGCAAGAGGTGTTGGGGTGCAAATGGAGGGGAATGTTTAAGGGGTGTTAGGGTGCAAGAAAGGTGGGAATGCGTAAGGAATCTTGGGATGCAGAGGGGCAAAGTGTGCAGGGAGTGTCGGGGTGCACGTGTGGGAAAGTGGAATGTTGGGGGATGCACGAGGTTCCCGGGACAGGGAATGCGCTGGGCAGTCCCTGAGGTGTCACCTGTGGCTCTGGAGCTTTGCTCCCCCCCCCGGCCCCGTCCTTCAGCCCCGGGGAGCTTTGCACAACCGCTGGTGCAAAGGTGACGTCCCAGTGCTGCTCCCTGGACTGGGAGATGCCACCAGTGCCCTCCTGGCCTGGAACTGGATCAGCAGCTCCGTGGGCAGCTCTTCCCTCCCGAAGCGTTGGAATCCCAGCGCAGGAGGAAAAAGCTGCTGGGATGGGGTGGAGTGCCCACACCAGGATGGGGTGAGTGGCACGGACATGGCTTTGTTGGGGTCAGGGTGTTCGCAGAGGGGCTGGCGGCTGGGTTTTGGAGCTGATGATGCTTGAGCAGACTCAGGGAAGGCTTCCCAGTGTCTCCAGAGTGGTGGGAAGCATCCTGAAGGATATTTCCTCCCTCTGCCTTGGCAGTTTGCTGCTGTGGGGCCTTCAAAAGAAGAGGCAAAGCTGGGAAAAGCCGAACTCCCTCGGTGATGGTGCGGATGAATCACAAGATGTTGCAATCCCTCCTTTTCATGCTGGGCTCCCTGAAAGCGCAGAAAGAGCAGAGGAGAGGAAATGCCTTGGCTTTGAGAGGCTGCAGGTCCCGCCAATGTGATAAGCACTCAAATGAAATATTCCCTGTTTTTTTACCCTGTTTTCCCTCTGGGTCTGTCCCTTCTGCACCTGGCTCCTAGATTTGGGACGTCCCCGCTGGGTGTGGGGTCGGTGCCCACCCTGAGCGTGGCACCAGCTGCTGGCACAAACAAATGAGGTGTTTTGTGCCCGGTCACGGCCGGAGCGGGAGCAGCTCCGTGGGTGTTGTCATTCCGGAATTCTAGAGTTGATCCCGAGGGCATTTCCTCCGCGGGGAAAGCAGAGAGAGAAAACGAAAGTGGTGTGCCTGGGCTTCCCAGAGAGGGGAGGCGCTTTGTAGGAAAAATCCCTGCGTTGTGACTTCCCTGGCTGCTCCAGGGCCGCGGCTGTGCCTTAGGCTGGGATAGTTCCGCTCAGCCAAGTGCCTGGAAGTGCTGGGGAGAGGATAAAACGCTCCGGCTGCCGCTGGAAAACTCCTGCGGAGCGTGGCCAAGGTCGCTCCGTGTGCTGGGGCAGAGCGAAATCCCGAGCTGCAGGCTGGGATCCCACTCCTGCCCTGGGCGCTCGCTGCTCTTCTACCTGTCTGCTTTGGGAAAAGGTGATAAATAACTCAAAAAAGGGATTTTTTTGGATCCCTAAAGAGCTTTTGTTTTTTTAATTTGGTGGTAATCCAATAGCAACTCAGCCCCTAAGAGCAGCTCTTTTGCTTCACCCTGGGAGAGGGGCCACGTTCCTACAGAAAGGGAGCAAAGCTTCTCCTAAGTGGCACTTCCTGGATCAGAATTCCAGGCTGGAGGAGGTCGGGGTTTCTGGATGTGCAGAAAGAGCACCTGGGTAGCTCCTGCTCGGAGGGAAAAGTCTGGGTTCCAGCGAGTCATTTCCTCTCAAAGAGAAACTGAAAATGTCGTAATTTGGGGAATTGCTGCTGCAGACACTTGCACAACCCCTGAGCTCAGTAGGGTCACGAATCCCAGAATGGTTTGGGTTGGAAGGGACTTTAAAATCCCCCAGTGCCAGCCCTGCCCTGGGCAGGGACACCTCCCGCTGTCCCAGGCTGCTCCAGCCCGGCCTTGGGCACTTCCAGGGATCCAGGGGCAGCCCCAGCTCCTCTGGGAATTCCATCCCAGCCCCTCTGCACCCTCTAAATCCCACTCTAAATCTGCACCCCCATCTAAATCTACACTCTTTTCCTTTCTGTTAATTTCCATTGTTAAATAAAATATTAAATAACAAAAAGTAATTTTTTTTAATCTATTGGGCAAAGCCCCCTCAAGCTCTGGCCTCACTTTGCCTCTGCCTCTCCCCCTCAGCACTGGTTGTTTGGGCACTCTGGGCTGGATTTTTACTGGTGCTGCTGGTGTTTCTCAGAGTTCTCAGGCTTGTTTTTGTTTGTAGCTGCTGCAAACAGCTGTGCTGGGAACCCTGATCCATCCCCAAATTATCTGGAGGGATCAGCGTGTCAAGGCCTCCTGATGGCAGCAAAAAAGGAGTTTCTGGAGGGTTCCTCAGGAGCCTCCTCCTCCTTCCCTATTCCATTTGGTGATTTTTCTGCTGGAGCTGGTTTCCCAAAGGCTGGGATCCTTTGGGGATGTGAGGAACAGTTTTGCTCCCCTGTGGATTAATTAATTGCTGGGGGGAGAAACTGGAGGTGTGCAGAGCTGGCACCTCTCTTCGTGCAGAAGGTGGCAATGGCTCTAGGGACAAAAAAAATCCTTTTCCATGAAAACCTGGCCTGCCTTTGGAGCTTCCCTGCTGGTCACCAAGGTCCTGGAAGCACAGCAGAACATGTGAGGGAGGCAGGGCTGTGTAGGGCTGTGGATTGTTTGGGGTTTGGTGGTGGCAGGTTCTGCATCCCCCCATCTCCAGCAGCTCCAGGAGGAGCAGTTCCTCGTGTTCCAGCTGAGGGGGGGCGTTGGGATGTTGGGAATTCCTGGATAACCTCTTGGGCTGACCCTTGGCTCCCCTCCCATGGGTTACTGCTCATTTGGGGGCTGCTCCAGCTGAACCTGCCCCCAAAACTGGGGGGTTCAGAGCCTGCTCCTGCCTCGTGCCCTGTCCAGCTGGCAGGATCTGCCTGGAGCCCTGCAGAACCGCTGCTCATTTCCTGCTAAAAGCATTTTGTGTTCCCTTGGTGAGCCTTCGGCAGGCTGGGGCTGCCACATGAAGCTGGGAAAAGCAGGTTGTGCTCAGAGAAAATCAATAAAAAACCCCAAAACAAAAGGCAAACGAAGTCTGAGGGTGTTTGTAGGGTGTCAAAGCAGTGACCTTCTGCCAGGATATGCAAAAGGGAGACCCAACTCCTGCTAGGAAAACAATTCTGGGTAGAAAACAATGCAGGAGGGCCGGTGCTCTTGCCAAACTGCATCCAGCAGGACAGAGCTCTTCCCAGAGAGCAGGGAACTGCCTGGACCTGACCCTGCCGCTTGTGGTGGTGGTTTTTTTATGCCCAAGCTGCAGCCAGGACAAGCAGGGCACTTGTGGCCTTGGCCTCCCCGCTGCCTTATGCAATGGGGATTAATTGAAGTAGGTGGAGAAGAATTTCTTGGCTGCTTATCAGGGGTGAGGCTCCAGGAGCTGCTTGGTGGCTCCAGATAGGTGAGAGGAGCTGGGGGCACTGCCCAGCTCAGGGAAATCGTCTCCCCAAGCCCTGATAAACTTCAGCTCCCTCACACAGAGCCTGGACCTGCTCTGGGCCTCTGCCTCGGCAGCACCACCCGGGAGATCCTGGCTTTGGTCATTCCTTGGGCAGTTTGTGCTCCTAAATCCTGGATTTGGTTATTCCTTGGGCTGTTTGTGCTCCTGAATCCAGGCTTTGGTTATTCCTTGGGCAGTTTGTGCTCCTAAATCCAGGCTTTGGTTATTCCTTGGGCAGTTTGTGCTCCTGAATCCAGGCTTTGGTTATTCCTTGGGCAGTTTGTGCTCCTGAATCCAGGCTTTGGTTATTCCTTGGGCAGTTTGTGCTCCTAAATCCAGGCTTTGGTTATTCCTTGGGCTGTTTGTGCTCCTAAATCCAGGCTTTGGTTATTCCTTGGGCTGTTTGTGCTCCTGAATCCAGGTTTTGGTTATTCCTTGGGCAGTTAGTCCTGGTTTTATCTGCTCCTTGGGCTGTTTGTCCTGTTTTACCCAGGTTTTGGTTATTCCTTGGCCTGTTTATCCTGTTTTTTGTTATTCCTTGGGCTGTTAGTCCTGGTTTTATCTGCTCCTTGGGCTGTTTGTCCTGTTTTACCCAGGTTTTGGTTATTCCTTGGGCTGTTAGTCCTGGTTTTATCTGTTCCTTGGGCTGTTTGTCCCTGGTTTTGGTTATTCCTTGGGCTGTTAGTCCTGGTTTTATCTGCTCCTTGGGCTCTTAGTCCTGTTCTACCCACAGGTGATGGATGGCTGATGCAAGCTGAGCCTGTGTGGGCTCCTCTGGGCTGTGGGGTGAGTTTTGAACCCCTTCAGAGCAGCTCAGATCCACCAAAAAAAGAGAAATCCCATTTATCCATTCTCATGTGAGAGCCCTACCCACCTTGCGCCCCTTTTCCATGAAAACTTGCCCTGTTCCTGACCAAGCTGGGGCAGCAGGGAGTCTGTAAATTGATTTTCCTGGGGCTGTGTGTGGCCCCTGACAGGTACAGGAGGTTCTGTTCCATCATGGGAACTGCCAGGGTGAAAGTGGGAAAAACTGGATCATCAATCCAGTGGAAATCCTTGGCTTTACTTCCCAAAACCGCGTTGGTCCTGCACAGAAATGTCACCTGCTGCTCCCGTGGCTATCCTGAGGTGAGACTGGGATTTTTCCTCCTGAAATCCTGACCAGCATCCATAGGATGGGAAGGTGCAGAGACCTGTGAGGGCTTGCAAGACTGCCTGACAGCTGGGTTTAAAACCTGCTTTTAATTCTCAGTGAATTCAGTGCTTTGCTGCCCTCCCAGGAGGATTTTCCTGAGCCTTTGGGTTCGTTTCCAGCGCCGTTCGGAGCTCCCAGGGAATGTGGGGCTGTGGAACAGGAAGCTTTGCACGAGGCTGCCAAATTCCCTGTTGGAGGGTGATGCCTTTCACGAGTGCCAGCTGATGCTGGAGTCTGAAATTCCAGCCAAGTCTCCGTGCAAAGAATCCCTGTGTGATTTTTAGGGGGTTTTTAGAGGATTTACTGCAAATTCTGTAAATTGGTTGCTTTAGGCTTAAGTAAACCCGGCTTGGTTTTGTTATTCCGGGTGAAAGTCCTGCACTGGGCTCTGATCTCTTCCTTGGGCTCACGGAGGGGCTGTGGAAGTGCTTTGGGGTTCCTGCTGAGGGGTTTGGGGGCTCCAAGGTTCAAACCTGAAAGGGTTTTATGGACTCAAGGCTGAGCTGCAGGGCTTGATGAGCTGGAGGGGATCCTGCAGAGGAAGGAATCCTTCCTGCAGCTCTCAAGCTTCCCCTTGGAAAAGCATGGATTCCAGAGGCTGCTGAGCACCCCTTTCCCAGTGTTTGTGTTTCCAGGCTGAGGCTGCTCCAAGGGCCGTGTCCCTCTGGGCTGGAATTGCAGAATCATGGAATTACTGAGCTTGGAAAAGCCTTCCAAGGCCATCCCATCCAAGCTGTGACCCATCCCCACCTTGTCCCCAGCCCAGAGCACGGAGTGCCTCATCCAGGCTTTCCTTGGACACCTCCAGGGATGTGACTCCATGACCTGTCCCAGTGTTTAACCCTTTCCCACATGCAGGACAGGAAGGATCTGTGGGCATTTTGCTGCTCAGGATTTCCTGGGATGATCTTTCTGGGATGGCTGTGGAGGTTTGAGCTTTCCCAGTGCTGGTTGGGGTCCTGGGACCCCTCCCACGTTGTCGTTGTCACCTCCAGGCCTTTGAGCCCTGCTGTGCCACGGCATCGTCTGCAGACGCCTTCAAGGAGCGCCAAGGAAATTTTCCTGAGGGGAAAAAATGTGTAAGGGAGTGATGGCAGTGAGGTTTGGGGCAGGTTTGGATGGCAGGAGCTCAGCTGGCTTAAAATCTGTGGGGGAAAACGAGCTGAGGGACAGAAATGCAGCTGGGATTCCCTGGCCAGGCCCTCGGTGGGTGCAGAGCTCTGGGAGCTGAGGGGAAAATAGGGACAAGGAACCTCCCAGAGCCATTGAGGGACAGCGGCTCCGCCTTTTCTCCTTTTGGGGCCATTCCTGCCCGTTCCCAGTTTTCCCAGCTCGCCCTTCTAGGAACTGTCCCAGGCTGCTGGGCAACTGCAGGAGGGACAAGCTGGGGCAGAGTCAGGGTGTTGAAAGCAGGAGGCAATTACAGCCTTCCCTGGATTTCTTCACGCAGCCTTTGGAGCAGCCACAGCAGCCTCGTTCCTCAGACTTTCCATGGATAATCCAGAGCAGAGGTTACACTTCCCTCCCGGAGCAGCCTGGGTATCGCAGTGGGAGCGTGGACTCCATCCGGCAGGAGAAATAAAAAAATGGGATCAAAATAAAAAAAAAAAGGGATAAAAAATGGGATAAAAATAAAAAAAAAGGGATAAAAATAAAAAAAAAAAGGGATAAAAATAAAAAAATGGGATAAAAAGAAGGGATAAAAATAAAAAGAAGGGATAAAAATAAAAAGAAGGGATAAAAATAAAAAGAAGGGATAAAAAAAGGGATAAAAATAAAAAAAAAGGGATAAAAATAAAAAAATGGGATAAAAAAAGGGATAAAAATAAAAAAAATGGGTTAAAAATAAAAAAAATGGGATAAAAATAAAAAAGGGATAAAAATTAAAAAAAATGGGATAAAAATAAAAAAATGGGATAAAAATAAAAAAATGGGATAAAAATAAAAAAGTGGGATAAAAATTAAAAAAAGGGATAAAAATGGGATAAAAATAAAAAAATGGGATAAAAATAAAAAAAATGGGATAAAAATAAAAAAAATGGGATAAAAAAATGGGCTAAAACTTTTTAAAAAATGGGCTAAAACTTTTTAAAAAATGGGCTAAAAATTTTTTAAAAATGGGCTAAAAATTTTAAAAAAATGGGCTAAAAATTTTAAAAAAATGGGCTAAAAATTTAAAAAAAATGGGCTAAAAATTTTAAAAAAATGGGCTAAAAATTTTAAAAAAATGGGCTAAAAATTTTAAAAAAATGGGCTAAAAATTTAAAAAAAAGGGCTAAAAATTTAAAAAAAATGGGCTAAAAATTTAAAAAAAATGGGCTAAAAATTTTTAAAAAATGGGCTAAAAATTTTAAAAAAATAGGATAAAAATGAAAAAAAATAGGACAAATAAGGGACATCCAAGGACTGAGCTGACCCCTCACTGATCTGGGAATTGTGGTGGCTCTGAAGGGTGGGATTTGTTGCACTCGGCTGGGTAACCAAGGCCTCTCCCCTGGTGTGCTCTGTTGCAGACGCGGATGCAGAGCCTGCAGCCGGACCCCAAAGCCCAGTACAGGAGCGTGTACGAAGCCCTCAAGAAGATGGTCCTGACCGAGGGGCTCTGGCGGCCCTTACGGGGCATTAATGTCACCGTGCTGGGGGCCGGCCCTGCCCACGCCATGTACTTCGCCTGCTATGAGAAAATGAAAAAGTCTCTCAGTGATATTTTCCAGCAGGGAGGAAACAGCCACTTGGCCAATGGTATTTTTGGGGTTTTTCACTAAAAAAAAAAAACTCCTCCCCTCTGTTTGTGGTTATCAAGCTGTCCCTTGCTTGCTTCTCACTCAGCCTGGTGTCCCTCCCAGTCTAAATTCCTGGTTAATTTCAAATTATTCCGGCACAAATCATCAATTTAGTGGGCAAAAAGTGTCCAGGTGCAGCTGTGCTGTTCCTATCTTATCCCAGAATCCTTAAAGTTGGGAAAAACCTTCAGGATTGTCAAATCCCAGCTTTGAAGGTATCACCAAAAGTGTGACCTTATGAAGGCATCGCCTCAGCCTCTGGAGGTTTGAAGTTCAGGTGTCCCGGGAGCACGGAGTTCACTCCATCCTCTGTGTGCTTTAACTTTTAGCAGGAATATTCCACTTTTAAACTCCTTGGGGAAGTGCTTCTGGAATATTTCACTTTTAAACTCCTTGGGGAAGTGCTTCTGGAATATTCCACTTTAAAACTCCTTGGGGAAGTGCTTCTGGAATATTTCACTTTTAAACTCCTTGGGGAAGTGCTTCTGGAATATTCCACTTTAAAACTCCTTGGGGAAGTGCTTCTGGAATATTTCACTTTTAAACTCCTTGGGGAAGTGCTTCTGGAATATTCCACTTTAAAACTCCTTGGGGAAGTACTTCTGGAATATTTCACTTTAAAACTCCTTGGGGAAGTGCTTCTGGAATATTTCACTTTTAAACTCCTTGGGGAAGTGCTTCTGGTTTTCCTGAGGCTTTGGACTAAGCAAGCCAATAGCAGGAGAAACCCTGGAATTGAGCAGCCAGGGCTTTACCAAAGGGGAGATTTCCATGGTTTTGCTGGGATGTGTTGGTAGGAATCTTCCATGGGGCCACTGAACTCAGCTAAGAGAATAAAATTCCTTCTCCTCGCTGCTCTTTGCCGGGAACACATTCCTGAGTTTGCCTTTCAAGTAGCTACAGGTGCCAGCAGGAAAACTGGAGCCGTGGCTTCATGAGGAATGACCAAAAGTCATTTGGGCAAGAGGGAATTGGAGGTGGGAGCCGACATCAAAGGGAAGGTGTGGCTGGAGAGCCTCATCCCGGAGCCGAGTGCGGGATGGGTCACGGCTGGCTGGGGTTGGCAGAACCTGGGCAAGGAGTGTTGGGAAGCAGGCTGTGAGTGGAGGGGTGAAAATCCCTAATTAGGGATGTGCCGAGGGGATGAGGAGCATTGCTCACGGCTCGCTCAGACGCCGGCGGTGTCTGGGACAGACAAAACCTTGGGAATTGTTCTTGGCAAGAGCAAAGGTGGGGGCTGGGAGTGGATTTCTCTCAGGATGAGTTTCCTGGCCTGGGAATGTTGGATGTGGGATCTGGGTGCTCCCTGAGCATGGGTGGAGTCCCTCATGGATGGGATTCCCCATGGATGGTTCCCTATGGATGGAGCCCCCCATGGAAGAATTCCCCATGGATGGGATCTCCCATGGATGGGATTCCCCATGGATGAATTCCCTATGGATGGAGCCCCCCATGGATGGAATCCCCATAGATAAATTCCCCATGGATGGGATCTCCCATGGATGGGATCTCCCATGGATGAATTCCCCATGGATGGGATCTCCCATGGATAGAGTCCCCCATGGATGGAATCCCTATGGATGGAGCCCCCCATGGATGGAATCCCCATGGATGGGATTCCCCATGGATGAATTCCCCATGGATGGAGCCCCCCATGGATGGATTCCCTGTGGAGGGAGCCCTCCCATGGATGGGAGCCCCCATGGATGGGAGGCCCCCCTGGATGGGATCTCCATGGATGGATTCCCTATGGATGGAGCCCCCCATGGATGGAATCCCCATAGATAAATTCCCTATGGATGGGATCTCCCATGGATGGGATCCCCATGGATGGAGCCCCCCATAGATGGAATCCCCATGGATGAATTCCCTATGGATGGGACCCCCCCGTGGATGGGACCCCCCCATGGATGGGACCCCCCATGGATGGGACCCCCCATGGATGGGAGCCCCCATGGATGGAGCCCCCCCGGATGGCAGTGCCAGGACAAGCTCTCCCTTCTGAGCCAGGATTTGTTTTCTCAAGGCTGCTCTTGCCCTGCAGGCATTGCTGGGAGTGTGGCCACGCTGCTCCACGACGCCGTCATGAACCCTGCTGAAGGTAATTCCCGGGATTCTGGCATGTGCTGCTCCCGTAAGGACACCCAGAGCCTCCAGTGCCCCTGCCCAGCTTGAATCCAGGGATAAGTCCCTCCTGGCTGTTCTCCCTCCATCCCTTGGGAAGAACAGGACAAAGCCAGGGCTGCCCCCAGCTCGGAGAGCTCCAAACCCAGGGGCTCATTCCTCTGTCCCTTGGGAAGAGAGGGAGAGCAGCCAGGAGGGATTTATCCCTGGATCTCTGTGGTGCACTGTGACTTTCCAGGAAAGGCATCCCCCCTTACTGGCGTCCCCCCTTACTGGTGTCCCTCCTTACTGTCACCACTCCGCTGCTCCTTGGGGAAGTGGTTCCAGTTTTCCTGAGGCTTTGGACTAACCAAGCTGAGCTCAGGTTGTTGGATGAGCACACGGAGGGACTGTGAGACTCCTGGGGAGGGGGAGTGGCACGAGGAGGCCTCAGGAAAATGAGGATTTAACAGGAAGATGCAGCTGAAATGGCAGTGCTGTGACCTGCCAGCTCCTCAGGGTCACCGGGCTGTGCTCCTGACGGGGCCCAGAAACCTCCTGTGTATCAAATCCTTTTAACCATACCCTGATTAAATTAATTGGCGTCTTAAATCAGTGGAAGTCACTGCAGCTGGTGAGGCTGGGGGGGTGGGTGGCACCCCCAGGTGATGCTCAGGTGGGAATTCGCCTTCCGGCCCTCATCCACCCTCTCCCCTCATCCCTGCTGGCTCCGATTGTGCATCCCCACTGAGGGTCCTGAGCAGTCTGGCTTAATGGTGAGAGCTGAGGAGTCATTAATTAACCCTGAGGAGTTCATTAGAGCTAGAGAGTCATTAATTAAGCCTGAGGAGAGGGGGTCATTAGAATTAAAGGGTCATTAATTAAGCCTGAGGGGAGGGGTTCATTAGAATTCAAGGGTCATTAATTAAGCCTGAGGAAAGGGGTTCATTAAGAAGTGATCTCTGAGCTGTGCCCTCCCTGTGCTGAGTTTTGGGGGCGCTGGGCAGCTCGGGGGGATTGGTTTGGATGGGGAAGGGGAGGCTGGCTCTGTGTGGGCAGGGCTGGGCCCAGGGGTCACTCTGAGGGCTGTGCCAGCCAGGCCAGAGCCCACAGCTGAGCCCTGTCCCCATCATGTCCCTGTCCTGTCCCCATCGTGTCCCCATTGTGTCCCTGTCCCTGTCGTGTCCCCATCCGCGTCCCTGTCCCCATCCCCGTCCTCATTGTGTCCCCGTCCCTGTCCCCGTTGTGTCCCTGTCCCGTCCCCATCGTGTCCCTGTCCTGTCCCCATCGTGTCCCTGTCCTGTCCCTGTCCTGTCCCCATCGTGTCCCCATTGTGTCCCTGTCCCTGTCGTGTCCCCATCCGCGTCCCCGTCCTCATCGTGTCCCTGTCCCCATCCCCGTCCTCATTGTGTCCCCGTCCCTGTCCCCATCGTGTCCCTGTCCTGTCCCTGTCCTGTCCCCATCGTGTCCCCATTGTGTCCCTGTCGTGTCCCCATCCGCGTCCCCGTCCTCATCATGTCCCTGTCCCCATCCCTGTCCTCATTGTGTCCCCATCGTGTCCCTGTCCCCATCGTGTCCCTGTCCCTGTTGTGTCCCTGTCCCCATCATGTCCCTGTCCTGTCCCCGTTGTGTCACTGTCCCCGTCGTGTCCCCATCCCCATCCTCATTGTGTCCCCGTCCCCATCGTGTCCCTGTCCTGTCCCTGTCCCCACTGTGTCCCTGTCCTGTCCCCATCGTGTCCCCGTCCCCATCCCCGTCTTCATCGTGTCCCTGTCCCCGTTGTGTCCCTGTCCCCATTGTGTCCCCATTGTGTCCCCGTCCCCATCCCGTCCCCGTCCTGTCCCCGGCAGTGGTGAAGCAGCGCCTGCAGATGTTCAACTCGCCCTACACGTCGGTGCTGGGCTGCGTGCGGGCCGTGCAGAGGACCGAGGGCTTCGGCGCCTTCTACCGCAGCTACACCACGCAGCTGACCATGAACGTGCCCTTCCAGGCCATCCACTTCATCACCTACGAGCTCCTGCAGGAGCACCTCAACCCCCACCGCGAGTACAACCCCCGCTCCCACATCGTGGCCGGCGCCGTGGCCGGAGCCGTGGCCGCCGCCGCCACCACGCCCCTGGACGTGTGCAAGACGCTGCTCAACACCCAGGAGAACACGGCCCTGAGCTCCCTCAACATCAGGGGGCACCTGTCGGGCATGGCCAACGCCTTCAGCACCGTGTACCAGCTGGGAGGGCTCCCCGGCTTCTTCAAGGGGGTCCAAGCTCGGGTCATTTACCAGATGCCCTCCACGGCCATCGCCTGGTCTGTGTATGAGTTCTTCAAGTACTTCCTCACCAAGCACACGCTGGAGAAGAGAACATCCTTGTGAGAAAGGAGTGGGAATCTCCCTGTGCCTCCTCCCAGCCAGCCCAGCTGGGATTCTGGTGGATTCACATCTCTGCATCTCCCTGCCCAGGGATTCCCGTGGGATTTGCGGCCACTGAGTGTCCCCTGGGATTCTCCTGTTGCTCGGCCACTGAGTTGCCCCCAGGGATTCCTGTGGCCACTGAGTGTCCCCAGGGATTCCCATGGCCACTGAGTGCCCTCAGGGGATTCCCGTGGAATTCCCGGTCACTGCGTTTCCCCCAGGGATTCCCGTGGAATTCCCGGTCACTGCGTTTCCCCCAGGGATTCCCGTGGAATTCCCGGTCACTGAGTGCCCCCCTTCCCTTCCTTAAACAACAACAACAGAAGAGTTTATACAGACTTTTATATTAATATATATATATATATATATATTTAATAACTTTATTTTGCAGCAGTGCAATTGCAAACTGCTCTTTTTCTGGGAAATAAGATGGGAAATGGAGTTTACTCCTCGCTGAAGGTTTAGGTTATCCAACCTAAGCTGGGTTTGGTTGGTTGGTTGGTTGGTTTTTTTTTTTTTTAATTTTTTATTTTTACAGCAAAGAAACAAAATGTCCTGGCACAGAAGTGGATTTTTATAGCAATAGAAAACAGCTGGATAATGTTTATCCTTTATTTTTCTATGGAGGCTTTTGGGTGGGTTTTTAGATGCTTTTACAGCTGAGTGCAAAGCTGTTGAAAAAGGGCTCCGTTCTTCCCTCCTGTGTAAGGAACACACAAAATCATTGATTTTATGGCCAGATTGGCTTGAATTACCCCGAATTTACCCCCCAGGTGGTGGCCTGGGTGCTGCTCTGGGTGTCAAGGTACTTGGGAGCCCTTTGAGGGGACAAGGAATGGGGACGTTGCCTTGGGATGGCATCCCAAGATCCCTTTGTGGGGGAGAGGGGGAAAAACTCAATTCCATTTTTTCCAGCTCTTGAAGACGTCGATTTTTAACCAAATCATTCTGCAAACTTGCTCAAGGTACCTTTTCATGGGGTGTGATGCTGGTCAGCCTTCATCCTCCCGGAGTTTATTCCCACTTTTTCCCCCCTAAAGCCCCTGATCCCATTCCAGGAGCTCTCCCAGGATCACAGTGGGTGCCTGGAGCTGCTCAGATCCCAGGAAAGGGAAGTCCTGGAGCACAGGGAGGTCCTGGAGCTGCTGTTTACAGTTTACAGAGCCCCAGGGGTCAGGTCCTGGCAGCTCCAAAGCAGCACAAAATCCTTGGGAAAATCCCAATGCAGCTCCAAAGGCACCTCCCAGCCTGGGCTTGGCAAGAATTGCTGCTCATCCCAAAATCCCACCTGGAGGGGTTTTTGGGAGCCTGGATGTGCAGATTCAAGTCCCAGGGTCCATGTCCCATTTGGGAATGGCTTTTCCAAAGCAAATTCCAGCCTTTAACTGCTCCCTTGGGGGATCAGGAGGGATTTTTGGGATCCTGCATGTTCAAATTCAAGTCAGAGGATCCATGTCCCCTTCGGGAATGGCTCTTCCCAAACCAAATTCCATCCTTCAGCCCTCCCTTGGATGCTCAGGAAGGAGTTTTGGGATGCTGGATGTGCAAATCCGAGTTGCGGGATCCGTGTCCCCCCTCCCTGGGATGTCATTGTCCCCTCCCTGCTGGGCATCCTGGGATGTGGCTTGGGATATCTGGGGCTGGAATGTGGCCCCGGAGCTCTCCCACCATCCAGGTGTGGTTTTTAGGGTGACACTGAGCAGATCTCATCCTTCTCCCACATTTTTTGGAGCAGGAAATTCCAAGATCCCCTCTCGGGGGTGCCACATGTGCCTTGTGGGAAGGATCCCGGTGCCTCAGGTGTGGAATGAGCTTTTTGATGCCTTTTTTTCGTGTTTTAACCTGAATGAATCCCTGTGCCAAAGGCTCCCTGTGCCTTAAAGTGGGAAAATCCAGCTGGAGCCTCCTTAAAGCGGGAAAATCCAGCTGGATGCTCCTGGTTTTTGTGGGTTTGGAGGTCTCAGAGCTGGGGGCAGCCTTGGAGTTTTTCCTTGAGAAGCTGGAGAGTCGCTGCCACGGCCGGAACTGTGCCGGGAAATTCCCATGGAGATGGAATTTTGGGTTCACTTGAACGCCAAAGGAACGAACTGTAGGATAATGTGGGTGATGCCAGCTTTTGGTGCAGCCTCTGGAGCAATTCCCGCTGCATCCTCCTTTTCCTCTGGCTGCTCCTTGGATCTTTCTGCCCTGGGAGCACCTCAGCTCCTCCTCGGAGTAACCTGGGAGCAGGGAGACACAAAATTCCTGGATAGGGGCAGCTGGGAGGGTGTTCGGGCATCCTCGGAGAGGGGGAGCTGCCTGGGAACCTCCTGAGGGGTGGGAACAGAAATGATCAGCCAGGTTTTGTTGGGAATTCGCTCTTCCTCAGGCTGGGAATGGGTGAGGAGCACTTGGATCACCCTGGATGTCCAACAAAGCCAAAGGTCTCGCCTGCGGCAGGAACTGGTCCCATTCTCCAACTGGTGCTGCTGGATCCGCTGGGAAAATCCCTTCCCAAATCCCCTTCCCCATCCCAAAGATCCCTTCCAGGTTTGCCTTTGGAAGTTGGGCTGCAATTCAGAGCTCGAATTCCGGATTTTAGCCCAGTCCATGACCCAAAATTCCGGATTTTAGCCCAGTCCGTGACCCAAAATTCCGGATTTTAGCCCAGTCCGTGACCCAGTTCTGCTGCTCGTTCCGCCACAAACGCACGGAGGGATTTAAGGGAGGATGAGGAACTTTTGCAATTCTTCATCTGCTTTTTGTTTGGGTTTGTTGTTTTTTTTTTTTTTTTTTTTTGCCTCGGCAAAAATAAAATTTTAAAAAAATTAAGAAAGAAAAGAAAATAATAATAAAAAATAAAATAAAACAAAAATAAAACCAAAATAAGTGGATTTTTTCACTGTTTCCCAACGCGGGGTCCAGGTGGGAAATGCTGCTACCGTTGTGTCACTGGAGCTCGAGGAAATAAAAATATCCTGATTTTTCTTTTTGGTCCTTTTTGTGTTTTTCCTTGGGATTGAGGGAGGTGCTGGCTCATCCCTGAGGGAATGGTGCCGTCTAGCGTTGCCTGAGCGCTTCAGCCTCATCCCGTGGGAGGAGGAAAATCCATCCTGGGGTGGGGGGGAAACGATTCTGGGAGGAGGAAAATCCATCCTGGGAAAGGGAAATTGATCCTGGAAGAAGGAAAATCCATTCTGGGAAGGGGAAAACGATTCTGGGAGGGAGAAAATCCTTCTGAAAGGAGAAAAATCCATTCCGAGAGGGGAAAAATCCCGTTTGGGAGGGGGAAATCGATTCTGGGAGGAGAAAAATCCTCCTGAGAGGGGGAAAATCCCTTCTGGGAGGAGGAAAATCCATGCTGGGAGGGATTTTCCAGCCTGGCAGCTCCTCCTTGGGTTCACGCTCCTCCAGGAGCCGCTGGAGAGTTTTGGGGATAATTCACGTCCATGTAGGAATTGCCGGGTTGGGAAGAGGCGCTGGAGCCCGGGCGGTCCGGGATTTGGGAGAAGGGGAGGATTTTTCCCTGGATGGAGAGGCTGGAGCTGTGCAGAGCAGCACGGGTGGCTCTCTCCTCCCTCTGGCTTTGTTGACGGCCCTTAAGTGGAAATTGGGAATTCCAGAAGTTGGGGATGCCAGAAACTGGGAATTCCAGAAGTTGGGAATGCCAGAAATTGAGAATTCCAGAAGTTGGGAATTCCTGCCTGCGGGATCCGGGATGGGTCCTGCGAGTGGGACACGGAGCAACCAAAGCATCACCGCAGCCCCTCCATCCCTGCACGGATTCCACCTCCTGGAGGTCTTTCCCAACTTTCCCAATCCCATAAAACTCCCGGGATGGCTCCGGGGAGGAGGGAGGAGCAGCTGGAGGTGCCACCCCGGGCCCCTCGGGGCCGGGCGTTGCTGTGCCCTGGGAGCGGCATCGGATTCTGCTTTGGAACCGGGACAAATCCTTGTGTAAATATCCTGGGAAGGGTTTTTTTTTAATGGGATTTCTTCATCCCAGACACCTCAGCAGCTCCTGGGAGCCGCGGGATTTCCTGCAGGGAAGGGCTTGCGCGGGACAGAAATCCCAACTCCTGCTTTCCCTGCGGGTCTGGAGGGAAAGAGGGCGTGGAAGAGAGGGGGAAAGATGAAATAATCGCTGGGAGAACTCCGAGCCTGAGGAGTGGAAGGAGAAATCCTGGAATATGGGAATGGAAAATCCCTGATTTCACCCCTTCAGCACCACGGGCTCTGCAGAACAGGATCCCTTTCCCAGGGAGGGGAGGAACTTCCAAGGGACATTTGCAGGGACGCCTTCCCCTATCCCAGGATCCCTTTCCCAGGACAGGATCCCATTCCCCAGACAGGATCCCTTTCCCCGGATAAAATCCTCTTTTCCAGGCCAGATCCCATTCCCAATAAAGGATCCCATTCCCAGGGCCAGTTCCCATTCCCAATAAAGGATCCCATTCCCAGTGAAGGATCCCATTCCCAGGGCCGGATCCCATTCCCAGTGAAGGATCCCATTCCCAGTGAAGGATCCCATTCCCAGGGCCGGATCCCATTCCCAATAAAGGATCCCATTCCCAGTGAAGGATCCCATTCCCAGGGCCGGATCCCATTCCCAATAAAGGATCCCATTCCCAGTGAAGGATCCCATTCCCAGTGAAGGATCCCATTCCCAGGACTTGGTCCCTTTCCCAGGGAGGCGAGGAACTCCCAAGGGACATTTCCAGGGACAGCTTCCCCTATGCCTTGGAAGAGATTTTTAATGGGATTTATTCATCCCAGCCACCTCTGCAGCTCCCAACCTCATCCAACCCAGCCTCGGCCACTTCCAGGGATGGAGTGGCCACAAATTCCCGAGGCAAATCCCAACCCCTCGGCGCTGCCGTTGGATTCATCCCGGATCCGGGCTGTGTTTGCTCAGCGCGTGCAATCGCTGCCCGCGCTCCTCCTGGAGCCCCGCTCCCCTTCCCCTTCTCCTTCCCCTTCTCCTTCTCTCCTCCTTCTCCTTCTCCTTCTCCTTCTCCTTCTCCTTCTCCTTCTCCTTCTCCTTCTCCTTCCCCTTCTCCTTCCCCTTCTCCTTCCCCTTCTCCTTCTCCTTCTCCTTCTCCTTCTCCTTCTCCTTCCCCTTCTCCTTCTCCTTCTCCTTCTCCTTCTCCTTCTCCTTCTCCTTCTCCTTCTCCTTCTCCTTCTCCTCTCCTCCTCTCCCCCTTCCTCTCCGCTCCCTGTTTTTCGAGCAGGGAACAATTTTCCGGCCGCACCTTCCCGGCTGATTCCGCCACGCTCGGGCGCACCGGGAATAAAAACATCCGGGAATGGAAGGGATTGGATTCCCTGGGCAGCGCCGGGAGCAGGGAAGCGTTTCCCGGCGGCTCCGAGGTGCGAGGCTGCGGCAGGAACTGGTCCCGTTCTCCAACTGGTGCTGCTGGATCCGCTGGGAAAATCCCTTCCCAAATCCCCTTCCCCATCCCAAAGATCCCTTCCAGGTTTGCCTTTGGAAGTTGGGCTGCAATTCGGAGCTCAAATTCCGGATTTTATCCCCATCCGTGACCCAAAATTCCGGATTTTAGCCCAGTCCGTGACCCAAAATTCCGGATTTTAGCCCGGTCCGTGACCCAAAATTCCGGATTTTAGCCCCGTCCGTGACCCAAAATTCCGGATTTTAGCCCAGTCCGTGACCCAGTTCTGCTGCTCGTTCCGCCACAAACGCACGGAGGGATTTAAGGGAGGATGAGGAACTTTTGCAATTCTTCATCTGCTTTTTGTTTGGGTTTTTTTTGCCTCAGCAAAAATGAAATGAAATGAAATGAAATTAAATTAAATTAAATTAAATTTTAAAAATTAAAAAATAAATAAAATAGTAAATAAATAAATAAAAATGAGATGAAATAAAACAAAACAAAACAAAATAAAATCAAGTAAAATAAAATTAATAAAATAAAATTTAAAAAGAAAAGAAAAAAGAAAAGAAATCAAAGAAATAAAATAAAAAAACCAAAATAAAAAGTAAAATGAAATAAAATTTTAAAATAAAATAAATAGCAATAAAAAAAATAAAATAAAATAAAATAAATAAAATAAAATGAAATAAAATAAAATAAAAATAAAATAAAAAATAAAATAAAATAAAATAAAAATAAAAATAAAAATAAATAAAAAAATAAAAATAAAAATAAAATAAAATAAAATAAAATAAAATGAAATAAAATAAAATAAAATAAAAATCTGTTAAAGTGTTCTCTTCACTGTTTCCCAGCGCAGGCTCCAGGTGGGAAATGCCGCTGCAGTTTTGTCCCTGGAACTCGAGGAAATCAAAAGATCCCGATGGAATTCCAGCCCTAAATGTTGCCAGCCTGGGCCTTTTTAGCCCTGGAATTCAGCAGCTCCGCCCCGCTCAGAGCATCCCCCGCCTCTGCCTCCCTCACCTCCCGCTGTTCCCCTTCCATGGTCCCAGTTTGGGCTGCCAAGAGGAAAACTGGGATTTCCTCCCGGTTCCTTTCCACCCGCTCCGAGGTTTGCCCAGCAAAACCCAATTTCCCATCTCCTGCAGGAGCCGAACCCTCCAAAAACTCCTCAGAGCTGCAGAATTCCAGCCCGGTCCGGCCCGGATCCAGGGATCCGGAGAATCCATCCCCCACCGTTAGTTACACTTGGATTTTTATTTTTATTTTTATTTTTATTTTATTTTATTTTTATTTTTACTTTTATTTTTATTTTTACCTTTATTTTTATTTTTATTTTTACCTTTATTTTTATTTTTATTTTTACTTCTATTTTTATTTTTATTTTATTTTTTTATTTTTATTTTTACTTCTATTTTTATTTTTATTTTATTTTTTTAAATTGACTTTTATTTTTATTTTTACTTCTATTTTTATTTTTATTTTTATTTTTATTTTTATTTTTACTTCTATTTTTGTTTTATTTTATTTTTATTTTTATTTTTATTTTTATTTTTATTTTTATTTTTACCTTTATTTTTATTTTTATTTTTACCTTTATTTTTATTTTTTTAATTTTATTTTTATTTTTATTTTTACTTCCATTTTTATTTTTATTTTTATTTTTACTTTTATCTTTATTTTTATTTTTACCTTTATTTTTATTTTTATTTTATTTTTACTTTTATTTTCACTTTTTAAAAAATTTTTATTTTTATTTTCTTTTCTTCCCTCTTGGCCGGGCCCCGCGAGGTTTGCAGTGGGTGCCGAGGGAAAGCTGCGGATTGATGGTCCCGGGGCTGCTGGGCCTGGAGAGGAGCGGGGAGCTGGAATCGTGGGGAAATCGGGGAGAAATCATGGCTAAATAATGGAGAAATCATGGATAAATAGTGGAGAAATAATGGAGATATCGTGGATAATTCATGGATAAATCTTGAAGAAATCATGGAGAAATTGTGGATAAATAATGGATTAATAGTGAAGAAATGGTGGCTAAAGAGTGGAGAAATCGTGGAGAAATTGTGGATAAAAAGTGGAGAAATAATGGAAAAATAATGGAAAAATCGTGGATAAATAATGGATAAATTGTGGATAGATTGTGGCTAAAGAGTGGAGAAACCGTGGAGAAATTGTGGATAAATCACAGAGAAATAAGGGATAAATAGTGGAGAAATAATGGATAAATAGTGGAGAAATAATGGAAATATCGTGGACAATTCATGGATAAATCGTGAAGAAATCGTGGAGAAATTGTGGATAAATTGTGGATAAATAATGGAGAAATCATGGAGAAATCGTGGATAAACTGTGGCTAAACAGTGCAGAAATCATGGAGAAATTGTGGCTAAAGAGTGGAGAAATCGTGGAGAAATTGTGGATAAAAAGTGGAGAAATAATGGAAAAATCATGGAAAAATCATGGATAAATTGTGGATAAATTGTGGATAAATTATGGATAAAAAGTGGAGAAATAATGGAAAAATCATGGAACAATCATGGAAAAATCATGGATAAATTGTGGATAAATCGTGGCTAAAGAGTGGAGAAATCGTGGAGAAATTGTGGATAAATCATGGAGAAATCATGGATAAATCATGGAGAAATAGGGAATAATTCCTCCTTCCAGCAGCTCCCACAGGGGATGAGGACCGTGAGGTGCCAGGAAAAAACTCCAGGAAAAGCTCGGAGGGAGGAGCGGAATATCGGCCACTTCCTAAAAAATTTGGTGGGAGTGGGAGCGGGGAAAACTGGGCCCAGAAAATGCGGGAATGGCTGGAATTTGAGGAGATTTTGGTGTTCCAAATAAATTCCTCTTCCAGAGGCCTTGAGGCAGCTCCTGCAAAGGAGCCTCTGAGAATTCCTGGCTCCTGCTCCAGGATTTCGGCCCTAAAATCCTCCTTTTCTCAGGAATTGCTGGGAAAACCCCAAAGTTCCCACATTCCCCGTGCTGTGGCTTTGGAATAATTCCTGCAAGTTTTGCTCCTGGTTTTCCTGGTGAGCGTCTCCACCTCCCCATGGAATTGGGGCTCCTGAGTCGGGGTGGGAATGGCCGGAATCCTCCTGGATTTGGGGCCTCTTGGTGCTCCTTTCATCTGAGAGATCCCATTTTTGGGATCTGAGCCCCCCGTGGTGGTTTTTTTATGGAAGTTTGGGGGGTTTGGAGGATCCTGCTGCAGGAGCGAGGAATGATTGGTGCCAACTTGAGGGTTATCCCCATTCCCTCTTTTTTTAATGGAATTTTAGGTCTTCCTGGGAATCCGCTGCAGGAGCAGAGCGGGATTGGTGCCAGTTTCAAAGGAATCTCCATTCCCTCCTTTTTTAGCTGGAATTCTGGGGTTTCCTGGGAATCTGCTGCAGGAACAGAGCGGGATTGCTGCAGGTTATCCCCATTCCCTCCTTTTCAATGGATACAACCTGGAATGAGGGAACATTTGAGGGGCAAAACCTGCAGGGGGTGGCAGCCCGCTGGGGAATGGCGCAGATTTCCATATTCAAACCCCAATATTTGGGGAAAAAACCTCCTGGAATCTTCCCTGGGAAACTCCCTGCCTCGCACCGTGCAGCCATCAGATCCCGGGAATGCTGGCAGCGCTCCAGGCCGGCTCCACAGGGAATCTGGAGAAGGATTGACATCATCTGGCTGCTCCAAAGGGATTCCAGGTTCTCCCAGCTCCGGGAAAACATCTGCCCGCATTCCAGGGGCACCTCTGGAGTTCGCTGCCGCCTTGGCAGCCCCATCCCTGCTCCCGGGATGGGAACGAGCTCCATCCAGGCCCCATCCCAGCTTTAGCCGTGTTTGTGGAGCCTTTGGACGCTCTCCCGCAGGGAAGCTCCTCCGGGTGTTCCCCAGGCTCGCTCTGTTCCCTGGGATTCTCCCAATCCCCACCCCGGGAGCGCGGGCGCTGCCGTTCCCCACGGGAAAGCGGCTCCCGGTGGGAAAGGGCTCCGGGAGAGCTCAGCCCGAGCTTTTCCCAGTGACCCTTGGATGCTCCGGGAGTGCCGGGAGCGGCTCCCAGCCCGGCTGTGTTTGCCCAGGGATTGCCCCGATCCCGGCGCTTCCCGCCGCGCCACCGGGACACTCCCGGAGGGTGGAAAAGTGCCCTGGGAGGCTTTTCCAGAGGGCGCAGATCCCTGGTTTTACCCCTTCAGCGCCGCGGGCTCGGCAGAACGCGGCCCCATTCCCAGGACTTGGTTCCTTTCCCAGGAATGAATCCCTTTCCCAGGACAGGATCCCATTCCCAGGACAGGATCCCGATCCTTGAACAAGGTCCCATTCCCAGGACAGTGTCCCCTTTCCCAGGAAAGGATCCCTTTCTCCAGACAGGGCCCCTTTCCCAGGACTTGGTCCCTTTCCCAGGATAGAATCCCATTCCAATGATCCCATTCCCAGGACAGGATCCCATTCCCAGGATCCCATTCCCAGGACAGGATCCCGTTCCCAGTAAATGATCCCATTCCCAGGACTGGATCCCATTCCCAGGACAGGATCCCATTACCAGGATCCCATTCCTAGGACAGGATCCCATTCCCAGGATCTCATTCCCATAATCCCATTCCCAGGACAGGATCCCATTCCCAGAATCCCATTCCCAGGATCCCATTCCCAGGACAGGATCCCATTCCCATGATCCCATTCCCAGGACAGGATCCCGTTACCAGGACTAGATCCCATTCCCAAGATCCCATTCCCAGGACAGGATCCCATTCCCAGGACTGGATCCCATTCCCAAGATCCCATTCCCAGGACTGGATCCCATTCCCTTTCTCCTCCTTTGAGATCCTGCTCCACCCTCGCGAGTTCTGGGATATCCAGACTGTTCCATGGAAAACCAAACCGCGCTGGAAAAGCCGGGAATATCCCTCTGGAGGCTCCAGGTGGGAAGGCAGGGCTGCAGGGGGTGCGTGGAGGGGTTTTCCCCCGTTTCTTTGGAAATCTGGCTGTCCCAAAAAACCTCTGGATGAGAAGAATTCCCGGGCAGCCCGTGCATGGCTGGAAATCCTGGAATCGGGGCTGGAAAAAGCCCTCCGTGGGAACAGAAGCGGGAAAAGCCGGGAGGATCCTCCCGCGCCGGCTCCGCTGGTCCTCCCCCGGCTCCAGCGGCATCCAGTGGGAACAGCCCAAAATTCCGGGAGTCTCCCTCGCGTCCTTGCTGTCCCTGGCAGCTCCCGGAGCCCAACTCCCCCGCCTCGGGATAATCCCAGGGATTCGGCTCTGCCTGGAGCACGGTGGGCTCCAAAGGGGGGGGGGAAAAAAGGGAATTTCAACTGGGATGTTTCCACTGTGAAACCCCCAGCACGGCGGGAATGTTTGGGCTCCAGGTGGGAAACATTCCTGGCTCCTCAGGGGGAGGTTTGGCGGGAGGCAGAGCCGGGTCCTGGATCTCTTCCTTGATTTCCACTCCTTTTCCTCCATTTCCATCCCCTTTTTCATGATTTCCGCTCCTTTTCCTTGATTTCTAACCCGTTTTCCTCCATTTCCACCCCCCTTTCCATGACTTCCACTCCTTTTCCTTGATTTCCACTCCTTTTCCTTGATTTCCACCCCCTTTTCCATGATTTCCAATCCCTTTTCCATGATTCCCACTCCTTTTCCTCCATTTCCACCCCTTTTCCTCGATTTCCACCCCTTTTGCTCGATTTCCAACCCATTGTCCTCGATTTCCAACCCCTTTTCCTTGATTCCCCCCTTTTTCCTTGATTTCCAACCCCCTTTCCATGATTTCCACTTCTGTTCCATGATTTCCAACCCCTTTTCCTCCATTTCCCCCCCTTTTCCTCGATTTCCACCCCATTCTCCTCCATTTCCACCCCCTTTTCCATGATTTCCACCCCTTTTCCTCCATTTCCACCCCTTTTCCTCGATTTCCACCCCCTTCTCCTTGATTCCCCCCCTTTTCCTTGATTCCCCCCCTTTTCCTCGATTTCCAACCCCCTTTCCATGATTTCCACCCCTTGTCCTTGATTCCCTCCCCTTTTCCCTGCTCCCTTTGGAAAGCTCCCTTATCCCTGCTCCAGCCGGGCTCATCCCAGAATTTTTTGGGATCCCAGCTGCACTTCGCCTCTTGGCTGGAAATGTTGGGATGCAGCAGCTTTCCAAAGGGATCAGGGGGTGCTCAGCAGGATCCTGCTGCTGGCACGGATTAACTGGGATGGCGCTTCCAAAACCCCGGATGGAGCTGGAATTGTGGGATTTGGGGGTGATAAGGAAAGAATTTCATTCCTAAACTCTGGGTTTTTTGGGAATAATCCCCTGGAAATAGGATCAGGGGGTGCTCAGGATCCTAAATCCTGTAGGGCTGAGGGTGTCCCTGCCTGGGAGAAACCAACCCCCTTGGAGAGGAGCTTTTCCTGTCCTGAGGGTTGGGATCGGGGCCTGGAGAGCTGGATCGGGGTGTGGGATCCGTTCCCAGCTCGCCTGAGGCCTCGTTTTCCCATTGAATTCCTGCTTTGGCTTTTTGGGGGGAAATTTTGCTTTAATTTACCAGGATACAAAATTAAATTGGGAATAAAACTGGGATTGGAGCTCATTTTCCATCCAGGAAGAGCAGCGGGAGGGAGGGAGGGAGAGCTGGGAGCAAGGCCAGCCCCTCTCCCCCTTCCGAGGGGCGACATCCACAGTCCGGGAGAAATCCCTGGATTTATGATCCTAAAAAACCCCAAACCTGCCCTGGCTGGGGGAAGCAGGAGCAGAAATAACTGGGATGGTGCTTCCAAAACCCCGGATGGGGCTGGAATTGTGGGATTTGGGGGTGATAAGGAAGGAATTTCGTTCCTAAACTCGGCTTTTTTGGGAATACTCCCCTGGAAATAGGATCAGGGGGTGCTCGGGGATACTTCGTGCCTGGCTGGAGGGGGGATGGGGCAGGATTGGGCGCTGAGCACCTAAAATTAGGGATGGATGAGGATTTGGGGATAATTTCTCACTCAAACCTCGCTCCAGGGAGTTCTGTCCCAGTTGTTGGTGCTGCTGGGACGCTTGGGGTCACTCACAGCAGGAAAAGGGATGGGAAGAACCCCAAACCTGGGATTAAAACCCGAAACCTGGGATTAAAACCCCAAACCCAAGATAAAAACCCCAAACCCAAGATAAAAACCCCAAACCTGGGGTAAAAATCCCAAACATGGGATAAAACCCCCAAACTTGGGATAGAAGCCCCAAACCCGGGATTAAAACCCCAAACCCGGGATTAAAACCCCAAACCTGGGATAAAATCCCAAACCCAAGATAAAAACCCCAAACCTGGGGTTAAAACCCCAAACATGGAATAAAATCCCCAAACCTGGGATAAAAACCCCAAACCCAAGATAAAAACCCCAAAACTTGGATTAAAACCCCAAAACTTGGATTAAAACCCCAAAACTTGGCATAGAAGCCCCAAACCCAGAATAGAAACCCCAAACCTGGGATAAAATCCCACGGAAGCAGCTCGTTCTTAGCAAAGATCCCGCAGCCTTTATTCCAGAGGATCCCAGACCAGCCTCAGAGGAGACAGGACCAAGCCCAGGGATAAAACCGGGATTATCTGGGCTGGCCCAGCAGAGTCTGGGGGCAGCTGTTGGGATCTGGAGCACGAGGAGGAGATTTGGGGTTGGAAAGCCCCAGCAGGAAAAAAACCCAGCTGGGACAGCGGCGTTTTCCCAAAGAGGCGTCCAAGAGATTCAGCTTAGATTTAATTTCCAGTTTAAATCTCATTTCCAGTTTAAATCTCATTTCCAGTTTAGATTTAATTCTTAGTTTAGTTCTAATTTCCAGTTTAGGTCTAATTTCCAGTTTAGGTCCAATTTCCAGTTTAGATTTTATTTTCAGTTTAGATTTTATTTTCAGTTTACATTGAATTTTCAGTTTAGATCTCATTTTTAATTTAGATTTAATTTCCAGTTTAGATTTCATTCCCAGTTTAAATTTCATTTTCACTTTAGATTTAATTTCCAGTTTAGATCTCATTTTTAATTTAGATTTAATTTCCAGTTTAGATTTCATTCCCAGTTTAAATTTCATTTTCACTTTAGATTTAATTTCCAGTTTAGGTCTCATTTCCAGTTTAGATCTCATTTTTAATTTAGATTTCATTCCCAGTTTAAATCTCATTTTCACTTTAGATTTAATTTCCAGTTTAGGTCTCATTTCCAGTTTAGATCTCATTTTTGATTTAGATTTCATTTCCAGTTTAGATCTCATTTTTGATTTAGATTTCATTTCCAGTTTAGATTTAGTTCCCAGTTTAAATCTCATTTTCACTTTAGATTTAATTTCCAGTTTAGATCTGATTTTAAATTTAGATTTCATTTCCAGTTTAGATCTGATTTACAGCTTAAATCCCATTTCCAG
The DNA here is from genome assembly GCF_020740725.1 of Corvus hawaiiensis. Taxonomy (NCBI): domain Eukaryota; kingdom Metazoa; phylum Chordata; class Aves; order Passeriformes; family Corvidae; genus Corvus; species Corvus hawaiiensis. The sequence continues at coordinate 1,617,423 of NC_063239.1, read as the reverse complement.
TTCAGAGTTAATTTCCAGTTCAGATCTCATTTTCCCAGCCCTTCCCAGTGGAACATTCCCCCCCTGTCCGTGCAAACCGGGATGCTCCGAGCCCTTTCCCAGCGGTTTTAGCGCACATTCGCTGTCTCTGCCAGGATTCCAGCAGCATCCCAAGGCTCTGGCAGAGAAATCCATGGGATGTGGGCAGGAGGTGCCCTCGGGGCGGGGGGGTCACTCCCGGCTGGAACTCGGCTTTGAGGTCAATAAAGGGATTTTTGTTGTTCCCGAGTGGATAAGGGCAGGGCAGGGATGGAAACACTTTGCAACAGCGGAGAGGAGATGGCCTTCCATGCTGGAATCCGGGCTGGAATTCCCGGCCCTGGGAGAAGGAGCTGGGAGGGAAACGGAGCTGGAGATAGCGAAAGTTACTTTGAGACAATTCCAAAGCTCGGCCTCCAAATTAAGGGAGAATCTTTGATAGCAAAGAGAGAAATTAATAATTCCTGCAAAGAGCTCCCCTTCTGTGTCCTCCTCTCCCTGTCCTCCCTTCCCTGGAATTTTGCCCCTGGAATTTTTGCCTCTCTGCCTGGGAGCTCGCAGGAGTCCCCCGGCAAAAGGGCGGGTCCCGAATAATGCTGTGGAAAAGGGGCGAATCCAGGCAGCTCCTTCCCATGATTTATTGTCTGCGTTTCCCTAATCCAGGAGGGAATGGCAGCACTGGGATTTTAATGGGAAGAGCAGGAACCAGAGGAACGTTCCTGGAGCTTCCCAGGGAAGATTTGAGTTCCAGGAGATTAAATCTGCTCCAGGTTACTCCGGCTGAGAAAATGCATTTCTTCCCTTGGAAATCTCCCTTATTCCCACACTTTCCCCATGGAATTGATGACACTTTAAGTATAAATTTTTTTAAAAAATTCAATTTTTTCTATTCTGGAAGTGCAAACGGGAGTTTTTTTCCCTAAAAACGACAAGCTGGCATCATCCTCTTGCTGTTCTGGTGACCCAGCGCCGGGAATTGGGCTGATTCACGGAATTCTGGGATGATTCGGCTCGGGAAAAGGCGGCTCCAACTCCCAGATTCCAGCTGCAAACGGGGTTTGCTGCTCTGGAAGTGGAGCCTTGGAGCTGCTGCTCCTTTAAAACCCCGGAGCGCTGCAGCAGGGCCGACACCCGGATATGCAAAACCCGTCTGTCATTGCCCCATTGTCCCTGCCAGGGTGGCATCCAGGGCACCTCCGGGTGGCGACCTGGATTTGGGCACTTCCAGGGATGGGGCGGCCACAGATTCCCCGGGAATTCCCAGAGCTCTGGAATGGAACACGGTGGATTAAATGCTGTTAACATCTGGGGCTTTTCCTTTGGGTTTTTTCCCCCGTGTTTGCGGTGAGGGAATTTCGTGTTCCCGCTACAAAACGCTGCCGGTGACCCCCACCCCCCGCTCTGAATTTAAGGAAATAGCCAGGAAATATTTCGGGAAATATTCCTTAATATCCAAGATAAAGGGTATTTTCCACCTAAAGAAAGCCGTTTCTACCAGGAGGGGCTCCAGCCACTCAAGAGTGCCGGGTGCCCCCGGCTCCAAGCCCCATCCAGCCTGGATCTGGGAACTTCCAGGGACGGAGCAGCCACAGATTCCCTGGGAATTCCCAGAGCACTGCAACTAAAATTTGGGGCTGGTTTTGGTTATTTCGGTGTCCGTGGTGAGAGAATTTTATGCTGCCGCTGCAAAATGCTGCCACTGAAATGCCTCCCTTCTGGATTTAAGGAAATAGTCAGGAAATATCCCTTAAATCCAAGATTAAGGATCTTTTCCACCTAAAAAAGCCGTTCCTACCAGGAGGGGCTCCAGGAATTCACGCAGTAGAGGCAGGGCAGGTACAGCCAGGTGCCCCCAGCTCCAAACCCCATCCAGCCTGGATCTGGGAACTTCCAGGGATGGAGCAGCCACAGGTTCCCTGGGAATTCCCAGAGCTTTGGAATCAAACACAGTGAATTAAATGCTGTTAAATTTTGGGGCTGGTTTTGGTTATTTCAGTGTAAGGGATGAGAGACCTTTGAGCTGCCAATCGCTCCCCTCTGAATTTAAGGAAAAACCGGATATTTTCCACCTGAAAAAGCCATTTCTACCAGGAGAGGCTCCAGCCACTCAAGAGTGCCGGGTGCCCTCAGCTCCAAGCCCCATCCAGCCTGGATCTGGGAACTTCCAGGGGTGGAACAGCCAAGGCTTTTCTGGGAATTCCCAGAGCACTGCAACTAAAATTTGGGGCTGCTTTTGGTTATTTCAGTGTAAGGGATGAGAGACCTTTGAGCTGCCAATCGCTCCCCTCTGAATTTAAGGAAAAACCGGATATTTTCCACCTAAAAAAGCCATTTCTACCAGGAGGGGCTCCAGGAATTCACGTAGTAGAGGCAGGGCAGGTAGGGCCAGGCCCCCCTGAGCGCCAGCAGCGACATTCCCGGGAATTCGGCCGCTTCCTGGCGCGAGTCCAAGCGGCTCATCCCGGCCACCAGCTGTTTCCTCTTGGTCTTGTACCTCCTGTTCTGGAACCAGATCTTCACCTGGGTCTCGGTGAGCTGCAGGTGCCGGGCCAAGGTCGCTCTCTCCGGGGCGGACAGGTATTTCTGGTGGCTGAACTTCCGCTCCAGCTCGATCACCTGGCTGTGGGAGAAGGCGGCTCGGGAACGTTTTCCCTGCCTGGGAGGCCGCGGAGCCATGGGATGCACGGCGGGGGCACAGTCGGACAGGAAAGGCTCCACCGGGGTGTCTGGGAAGGGAAGAATTGGGAATGAACCACTTGGAAAAGTCCCCTCTTGGACAAAAATTCCCTCTTGGACAAAAATTCCCACTCGGAAACAAAATCCTGCTTGGAAATCACCAAAATGCCTTTGGTTTTCCCCTTTAGAGAGAGGAAAAAAATCCAGATTTTCTTGGGAATGTTTTAATTTAATGGTGTGAGACTCACATGAGGGAGTTTTGTCTTCCTAAATCACAGGTTTTGATTCACGTCCTCCTGAATTCCATAGGAACAGGGAATCCAAGGGGTGGCAGGAATAGGGAAGGAATAGGGGTAGGATAGGAATGGATGGGACAAGATAGGACAGGAATAATATCCCCAAATAAAATAGGATAGGATAGGATAGGAACAACATCCCTAAAAATATAGGATAGGATGGAATAACATCCCTAAAAAAATAGGATAGGAATAACATCCCTAAATAAAATAGGAAAGGACAGAATGGAATAACATCCCTAAATAAAATAGGATAGGATAGGCTGGAATAATATCCCTGGATAGGATAGAATAGGGTGGGATGGAATAATATCCCCAGGTAGGAGAGGATGGAATAATATCCCCAAAAAGGGATACTTTCCAGCGCTGCTGGAGGTCTCCCCAAATCCCAAGGTTCTGGTTTTATGCCCCAAATGGACATAAAAGGAATCAATCCATCAAGGGATAGCAAAGGAATTTTTGTTTTGCGGGATTCATATCAGGCCCTGCTTTGGAATGTCCTCCCGTGCCTCTGGGAAAATGGGAATTCCCAAAGGAAACAAATCCTCCGAGCAGCTCGGGGCAGGCTTCGGGTGGAGAGCATCGGGCACGAATTCCTGCCTTTTCCATCCCATAACGCCAAGGTGATGCCAAGAAATTGTAGGGCAGTTTTAACCCTTTACATCCCAAACGTGGCCTTGGGTCTCCAACTAATTCCCTGTGGCACCGATGGATCACCGGAGTGGGGACCCGGGAAGGTGCTGAGCTCCCGGGAAGTGCCACCCACGACAGCCAAAACCTCTCAGTTACATTTATTTATGGAGTTAATCCCTTTCTGTGCTTTATCCAGATGGAAATCAGCCCATTTTTGGGCTTTCGGTCATTTCTCAGTTTATTTCCTTAAGGTGTGAACAGAAGCTCGAGAGAAAAGCCACGGATTTAATTCCCAGCTGTGTGAATCCTGGTTGTCCCTGAAATCCCAGAAATGTACAAATTTCTTTTAATGGAATTGGGCTGGAAAGCCAAAATTCCCCCGGCAGCGCTGTCGGAGCAAGCGAGAGCCAGCGCTGGAGAATTCCAAACTCAGCCTGGGATGTTCAGGCAGGGAAAGGCTGAGCCCAGCCCCAGCCCTGATCCCAAAATCTTGTGTCCCACTGGGATTTTGGGATGTTGCTTCTCCCCCTCTGGGCAGCCCCTTGCCCACGGTGCCTTTTCCGGGATCTGCATTAAAAGGGAATTTATTTCCCAAGTTTTTGTAGAAATGCATCAGATGGGGTTTTTTAAGTGACATTTTGGGCATTTGGGACATTGGAGCTCGGGGTCCTTTGGGGCTCTGGGGAAAGGTTTGAACGCAGTTTCTGAATTTCTCCTCGTCCCTCTGCTCCAGCTCGGGTGCTCCTGGAGTTTAATCCAAGAGTGTCTGGCCCCAGCAGCCGGGTCTGGATCCTGCCCCTTGACGGACCCAAGCTCAGACATTCCCGACCCATTCCTGATCCATTCCTGACCCATTCCTGACCTGTTCCTGATCCATTCCCTGGCCCATTCCCTGACCTGTTCCTGATCCATTCCCGACCCATTCCTGATCCATTCCCTGGCCCATTCCCTGACCTGTTCCTGATCCATTCCCTGATACATTCCCGATCCCGGCTCAGACTCTCCTGACCCGTTCCTGATCCATTCCCTGACCCATTCCTGATCCGTTCCCAATCCAGGCACAGACTCTCCTGACCCACTCCTGATCCATTCCCTGACTCAAGCACAGACTTTCCTGATCCCTTCCCGATCCATTGCTGGTCCATTGCCTGATCCAAGCTCAGACATTCCTGATCCATCCCTCAAACCAAGCCCAGACTTTCCTGATCCATTCCCAAACCATTCCCGATCCATTCCTGACCCATTCCCGATCCATCCCCGGCCCCAGCACAGCCATTCCCGCTCCCCCATTACCTGTGTCCGGTTCCTGGGGTGTCCCCGAGGCTGCGGCCGCTCCCGGGGGATGGGGACCCCCGGGGGGGTGTCCCGGGGCCGGGCTGTCCCCTCTCCCCTCCTCGCTGGGCTCTCCCAGCTCCTCATTCCCTGCGCTCCTGCCGCGCTCGGCCCCATCCCAGAGGATGTCCTGGATGAGGAAGGACGTGCGGGGCCGGGAGGGGACGGGCCGGGGCTGCGGGGCTGCCCCGGGGGTGCCGCTCATCGCTGCCGGGGGGGTGCTGGCCGAGCTCTGCCGCCGTCCCGGCCGCGCCCCGGAGCTCATCCCCTTCTCCCGGGGCTCGCCGCGTTCCCACCCAGCCCGGCCCGCATTTATCCGGCCCGAGCCAAACCTCCCGGGGCTGATTGGAGAGCCCGGCACGAGTCTACGCCCTTCGGCTGCCTCTTGGCTCCCGCTGGATTTCGGGCCGCTGCCTTCCCCTCCTGCTCAGGGCGTCCTTCCCCACGGATCTGTGGGGTCACGGCCGCGCCTCAGCTCCTCCTTTGCTCGCAATCCCCCCCTCCCCCCCCGGATTTGAAGACAAGGATGTGGATTTTGGGATCAAAATGCGTCCAGGGTGGGTTTTTCTGGGAGAGCAGAGGGAGCAGCATCCTTGGAGGATGTTCTGCATCCATGGCCCCAACCCCAGCTCTGCTTCCTCCCGCTCACGGGAACGATTTCTATCCCTGAGCTCTTTGGGAAAACGCTGCTTTCAGCGGGAAAAGCTGACAAATAAAAGGGTTGGGTGTTTTTTAAAATGGATTTTGAGGGTTTTTTTCTCAAACTTCTCCACTTTGATGCACTCTGAGCCTGTTGGAAAACGGGGAAAATGTCAAAGATGTTTTTGTCAGCTTTGCAAAGCCGCTCCAACGAGGGCTTGGGGATGATGTAAAAGACAGGGAGAGCAGCTCCAGAGGCAAATTCTGGCTTGGAAAAGGCTGAAAGTCTAGGCCTGAACCTCAGATTAATTCCTTCATTCATGAACACCTTTAACAACAAAGTCTTGGGCACCCAAAAGGAGCAAAACCTTCCCAATTCAAACAAAAACCACTGGTGGAGCTGCTTACAAGGGATCCTTTTCCTGAGGATCTGCTTTATTTGGGCTTGTTCTTCCAGAGTTTCTGTTTGGAAAACGACCCCAAACAGCCTCGGAGCCCCAGGGATGTGGGCAAGGCATGATTAAAAATTCACCTTGTCCCATCATAAGGCAAATCCATCCGGTGGGGAAGATCCCATGGGAGCTCTGGTGCCGGGGATGAGCAGAATTCCTGGGAATTGCGGGCACTTTATATTTAAATGTATCTATAAATGTCTACCTATGAACTTATCAGTGGCCTCCTCCAGCTCTGCTGTCTCCAAACTCCTTTCCCTGATGGAATATCAGCTCCGATCCCCTCTTTCACTCCCAAACCCTTCGCCCAAGCCCAGCCCCTTCAGCCGCAAAGCCCAGGCATGGTTTGGTTGGTTTGGTTTTTTTTTTTTTTTTACCCTTAAAAAGGGAAACAAAAGATTTCCCTCAAATCCCCCGAGGACTTTGTTGATTTTGTGGGAGGTGTTTGTTTTCAGCCGCCCGGAGCCGCGAGCAGGTTGTGCAAACGTGCCCCGAACTCGGCTTTATCCAACCCTTTCCCCTTCTTTAACCTCCGGCTTGGGAATTACGCCATTGTACCCACGGAGGGCTTGGAAAAGCTCCGGAGCGCCAATGGCTCCGCCTTGTTTTAGCTGGAGAAAGGGAATTTGGGAAGAGTTATGAAGGGATTGGAGAATATCCTGAGCTGGAAGGGACCCACGGGGATCATCGAGTCCAGATCCTGGCCCTGCCCAGGACAATCCCGACAATCCCGCCCTGCTCCTGAGGGTTTTCTCCAGAGCTCCTCCAGCTCTCATGATTCCCAATTCCAGGCTTTTTTTTTTTTTTTCCCCCGAGGGAAGCAATTCCCTTCCTTAATTTCTGCGGTTATTTGGGGGAGTTTCCTGGGATTTGCCTCATTTTTTTGCTGAACCTCCAAGGAAAGCTCTCCGTGTTGCTCGGGATTCCAGGTGAGCCCAGGGCTTTTCCCAGCGCAGGGAACGGGACCCTGTGGATCCGCCGGCTGCTCCAGAGCGGGGACAGATATCCCTGAGTGAGTGCGGATGGATGAGGGGAGGGAAGGGGCAGCACCCGGCGTTCCCAAAGCCTCGGAGCCGCAGGATGAGGAGCGACCTCTGTCCCCGCCAGGGATTTTCCGGTTTGATCTGGATGTCAGGGATGTCCCATTTGGGAAGTGAGGGAGCGCTGGAGCGATGTGGGATGAGAGATAAAAGCTTAATTGCCTCCCGCAAGGCTTTTTCCAAACGCTGCGGGATAAGGAGCTGTCGGGAATGGAGTGGGAAGAGCAAAACCTTGGAGGGATTAAACCTTGGGAATTCCCAAACTTGGACCACAAGGTGATTTTCGCCTGGATTGTTCGGGTTTTAATTGATTTTTATTTTTCTTTGGCTCAGGTTTGGATGCTCAGGTGCAAATTGAGGATGGGAAAATCCAAAACACAAAGTGGGAAATGCCAAGAGAGCGAAAACACAATTTCACCAATTTGTTTTTACTTGCAAATAATAATAATAATAATACTAATAATAATAGTAATAATAAAATTATTAATAAAGGCAGAAACTGATACCTGTGCTGGGACTTATTAAGAAATACAAATCAGAAATAAATCTCAAAACTTATAGGAACGCAAAGCATTAAATAGTGTCCACCCAAAAGCACTGGGATGTGCACGGACCCTGTTTTCCAGTTATCCTGAGGAAGAAAAGCAGCGTTCACATCCTGGAGGAGCAAATCCCTTGGGAGCAGGAAGGGCCAGACTCCAAATTCCTGTGTTTATTAATAAATAATTTAGAGGTGTTGGGTGCCCAAAGTCTCAGCGCCGCGGTGGTGGCAGCGTCCCCCTCTCCACAGACGGAATTGTCCCTCTGTCCAGGCTGGCAGAAACCCTTGGATTTGGCTCCTGTCCCCATCAGGGCTTGGCTCTGGAGCTTTCCTGGTGCCTCTTCCCTTCTCACCTCCAGCTCGCAGCGCTGATTCCCGCTGGCAGAGCCGGAGGCTGGCGCTGGGCACCCCCGGGGGTGGCACCTGCGGGCACCGCGGGACATCCCCCGCCGTAGCCCGCCCCGAAAGCGCCGCCGCCGCGGGCACCGCAGCAGGAGCCGTAGGAAAAAGGGCCGGCGGTGACCCCGCAGGGCGCTGGGTAGGGCCGGGAGCCCCCCAGGCAGGGTTTGCCATCCCGCACCAGCACCGGCACCGCCACCCTGCGCGGGGGCAGCGCGGGCAGCGCCGGCGCCAGGCACCGCTCCTGCCGCTGCCTCTTGCTCTTGTAGCGCCGGTTCTGGAACCAGATCTTCACCTGCGTGGGGCTGAGCTGCAGCAGCCGGGCCAGCTGCTCCCGCTCGGGCCCGGACAGGTATTTCTGCCGCTGGAAGCGCCGCTCCAGCTCCAGCACCTGAGCCTGCGAGAACAGAACCCGCGGCTTCCGCCGCTGCCGCTGCCTGGGCAGCGCTTGCTGCTCCCTTGGCTTCTCCTCCGCCCCCAAGCTCGGCGCGAGAAGAGCTTTTCCTGCAGCGGGGGGAGAAAAAAGCAAAGTCAGAGCGGAATGCAGCTCAGTGCCCAGCGAGAGGGTGTTTCCAGAGCGGGGGTCAAACTGGGAACGGCTCCTCCTGGGAATAGGATGGAGTAGGGCTGGTAGTTCGTAAAGTCAAGGCTGATAGCTGAGAAATTTAACATGAGTTTTCCTGTGGTATTTATTGAGAATTCCAGAAAATTGATACATTTAGTGTGAATTTTCCTGTGATGTTTACTGAGAATTCAAGAAAATTCCCTATTTTTTTTGGAAAGAATCAGGCTGTTACACGAATTCTGGATAAAATCTCCTTCCACCCCCCCTCCTAATGACTCCTCTGATGTTTTGGGGCTGCCACCGTTACCTGAGGAGGACAAGGAAAAGGGGGCACACAGCAGGTTCGAGTATTCCAAACCCCAAATCCCCTTTCCCCACCATCCTGCTCCACAGGGATGGGATCTGGACCTCCGGCAGGATCTGCCTCCGGCTCCAGGGAAGGAGAATCCCACATTTCTCTGAATTTCAGCAGAACAAAAATCCCGGAGGGGCTGGGAATGGAGGAGGGAAAATTGTTAAACCTGGGAGAAGAGCAGAGGGGTTGATGGTTTGGGGGGGTTTTGATTTATTGGGATTTTGTGCGGCAGAGGAGCAGCCGGGATCAGGTCCAGCTCCGGCTGGGATGCGCTTGGATACCCCGCCAGGCAGAGTAGGGAATTCGGGAATTCCAGGGGATGCTGCGGGGTGCTGGAAGGCTCTGGATGAAGGTGTGAAGGGTTCCCGAGCTCCCCGAGCTCCCCTCTCCCTCTCCACCCCTCTCCCTCCTCATCCCAGCGCTGCCCAGCGCTCCCGCTCTCCCCTTACTGGTTTCCCGTTCCCCCGCTCTGCAGCCGCCGGGCGTTAGGGAAACACGAGCAGGGGAAATTTTTTGGGATTTTAGCTGCGGGGAGAAGCGGGACAGGTCCGATCTCCCCTCGGGAGCGGCTCCGGAGCATCCCCGCGGCTCTTCCGCGCTCCCGGGGCCGGGCGTGCCTCGGTGTCCCCAGCGGGGACAATTCACGGAGCGCGACACGGGGGTGACATCGAAAACGGGAGCGGTGGGTGACTTTCGGCAGGAAGAACCCCTCAATATCCCATATCCACCCCCAGCTCCCTCCACCCCCCCGAGCCCTCCCGTTCTCCCGAGGGCAGCCGGAGCTGCGGGGATGCGCGGGGGATGCGCGGCGGCGCCGGGGCGCACCGGGATGCCCGAAAAATCCCCCGAACAACCACAAAAACCCCAAATCACAGGGGGAAAATAGGGAGGAAAAGAAGGAAACCGGGACCGGCGGGTGCGGGGTTGCCAGGCTGCCCTCGGGGTTCCGCTCCGGGGGAACGAAAGCGGCTCCGCGGGGTCCCCCCGGTGTCCTCCGCCTCTCCTCTCCGCAGGGTCCCGCGGGCACTTACGCGGCCGCGGCTCGTTCTCCCCGGCGGGGCTGCGGGCGGCTCGGGGCGCGGGGGCGGCGCGGGGTCCCCCGGCAGGCTCGGGCCGCTGCAGGCTGAGGATGTCCTTCACCGAGAAGGGCGTGGGCAGCATCTTCCAGGCCCGGGGGGGCGCGGGGGTGTCGCGGCCACCGAGCGCTGCCAGCCCCGCTCCCGGCTCTGACCCTCCCGGGCCACGAAGCGCCCCCGGCCCCCGCAGCCCCGGAGGGCTCGGGGGGTCCCCGCGGCTCGGGGGGAGCAGGAGAAGGAGGGGAAGGAGGGACAGTCCCCGGGAGGGCTCTCCCTGCCCCTCCGGCTCCCCATGCGCTGCCCCCTGAGCTGCGAGGAAGGAGCAGCCCCTTCCCGCCGTGTTTCCAAAACAAGGGAAGCGGGAAGGAGCGCGGGGAGGGGGCAGAGGGCGCTGGGCTTTGGGCTGAGCTGCAATAAAACAAATCGAGTCCGTTTTAGCTCCATTAAGGTCGCATTAGCGAGCGGCTCGGCGAGATAAGCGCTGATAAGGAGCGCAGACCACCAAGCTCCTGCGGGAGGGGAGGGGACGCTGCGGAGTCCCCGCGACGTGGGGACAGCTTGGGGCGGTTCCCTCCCAGTTTGTCCCAGCGCTGCCTTGGCAGGCGGCCGCGGAGCTGGCAGAGCCGTGCCAGGGCATGGAGACAGCTCAGGGCACCCCACGTGAATTTGGGGAGCGGCGTCGGGGTCCGGGTACCCCGTGGGGCAGCGGAGGGGGGTCCTGGGGAGCCCCTGGGGTGATGCTGGGCCTTATCTGAGCGCAGGGAGCGGCGATTTCAATTAAAATTCCTGGCCGGCCTCAGGGCTGGTGTTGGCTGACAGCCCTGACAGAGCCGAGCTCGGTGGTGTCGGGGCTGGGTCGGGGTCCCCCGCCCCACCGAAAGGGCCCGACCGGCCCGGGAGGGGAGGCTGAACAAATAAACTGCCCCGAGGCAGGCAAGGAAGCGAGGGGCTGCCACGGGAGGGAAAAGAAATCCGGTGGCTCGGGGAGAAAAGTGCTCGGAGCCCCCCCCCCCCCAGGTCGGTGCCGATTCCTGGGAAGCAGCCGGGCTCATCCCCAGCCCCTGGGCCCGTGGGTTGAGCTCCGGGTGCTTCCACAGCCCCGGCACATCCCTGCTCGTGGGATTTATTGAAGGCATCTTCCAGCGCGAGCCTTTCTGTGGCTCCCTGGTTCCTGTTTCCCAGTGGAAGTGGGAGTTTTGACTGGGCGCGTCACGGGAACCACTGGGCTCGCCTCCCCTGGGGGGTTTCAGGCTCAGGGCTCTGCATCCCCTCGGCGTCTCCTGAATCCCTTTGGTGGGGGACACCCGGGCCCTGCTCAGGGGTTTCTTTCCTCCTGCATTCTCATTCTCCTCCAAGATGCCATTTTTTGCCATTTTGCTTTTTTTTTTTTTGGGCCTTTTTTCGCCTCTCTTTTTCCTTTTTTTTTTTTTCTTTTTCATTTTTTGCCCTTTTTCTAGGCCTTTTTTTCGGGCCTTTTTTCACTTCTCTTTTTCCTTTTTTTTTTTTTTTTTTTTTTTTTTTGCATTTTTTGGCCTTTTTTTTTGCCTTTTCTGCCCTTTATTGCCTTCTATTTTTTTGCCTTTTTTGCCTTTTTTTTTGCATTTTTTGCCTTTTATTTTTTTTCCCCCCCACTTTTCCCCTGTTTTTGCCCTTTTTTGCCACTTTTACCTTATCACACTTGCATCCCACACCCCCTAATCCCCAAGCCCACAGAGGAACGAGTTCCTTCACCCATCCCCGGCTCCTCGGGCTGGATCCTCCTGCCCTGCCAGCCCTTCCCGGTGTTCCCAGGGCGCAGTTTCCCTGCTCCAAACCCCCTCCACGAATCCAGGACCGCATCCCTCTCGCTTCCAACCCTTTCCCGGTGCCCGGCGGGATTCATGGCCACGTCTGGGTGGTTTGTTTGGGGCCGGAGCAAACAGGCGGTAATTTTACACCTCGGCTCGCTGCTGGCGCCAAGGTGAAATGCTTGGCTGGGATCGAGACGAGCAGGAAGGAATTGGGGGAAGTGGCTTCATCCGCCCCTAATGACTCCGGGATTAATGGACAGGCTGGATTTGGCTCTCGGGACCCGCGCAGGGACGAGGCGCTGGGTGGGCTGAGTGATGGAAAATGGATTTTCATGGGAAAATCGGGGGAAATCCATCGGCAGGGCAGGATCGGTGGCCCAGGATGGCTTTGGGGCCGTGCCGGCCGCCCCCATCCCTCTCCATGTGCATCCCACAGATCACATCCAGCCCTCCCTTGCTGGCAGACGGCTCTGGAGCATCCAGAGGCTTGGATGAGGCTCCTAAATCACCCTGCGGGTGCTCCCCCAACAAAACCTCTTGCTGAGCCTTCCTGGAGCCTTTTTGGGGCTTTTCCCAGCAGCATCCAGGAGAGATCAGACCCTTCCCGAGGGGATCAGACCCTTCCCGAGGGGATCAGAGCCTTCCCGAGGGGATCAGGCCCTTCCCGATGGGATCAGGCCCTTCCCGAGAGGATCAGACCCTTCCCAGGGGGATCAGGCCCTTTCCAAGGGGATCAGACCCTTCCCGAGGGGATCAGACCCTTCCCAAGGGGATCAGGCCCTTCCCGAGGGGATCAGGCCCTTCCCAGGGGGATCAGGCCCTTCCCAAGGGGATCAGGCCCTTCCCAAGGGGATCAGGCCCTTCCCGAGAGGATCAGACCCTTCCCAGGGGGATCAGACCCTTCCCGAGAGGATCAGACCCTTCCCAAGGGGATCAGACCCTTCCCAGGGGGATCAGACCCTTCCCGAGGGGATCAGACCCTTCCCAGGGGGATCAGACCCTTCCCGAGGGGATCAGACCCTTCCCAAGTGCTTCCCAATGCTCTGGGCCGGATCATTCCGGCAGGGAGCTGCCCCCGGGGAATTTCTGGGGAGAAGCCTGAGAGGATCCATCACAAGCGGCCATAAATCACCGGCCCCTTCGGGCGGGGGGTTAATCCCGTTACAGCTCCGCGGGGCCATTACTCCTCTTTTTAACCAGGTTAGGTGAAACCGGGAGAAAGCCGCTCCCGGCCTCTGGCGGGATGGAACGGGAGGATTTCCATGGCAAGTATCGGATGGAAGTATCGGGTTTCGGGAGCTATCGCTGGGATGCATCAGGAGCCCGATGCGGCGTCCGAGCAGCATCCGAAGCTCTGGAAACTCGACTCCGCCTGCCAGGAGCGCCAATACCCCCCCAAGAGCTTCAGTCCCGCCAGGTTTTGGGGTTTAAGCGGTCAAGAGGGAGGGAATAATGGGAATATTGACGTTGGGAATATTAGGGGTGTAATGGGGATAAAGGGAGTGAGGAGCGAGGTGGATGCGCAGGGGCTGCAAGCACAGAGCTGCGTGTGGGCACCTGCGAGGAGTTTGGGGATGCTTTGATGCAGCTGGAATGAAACTTAAAAGGGTCTTTTTCTACATCCTCGGCTTCTTCCCAGCTACTTTCTGTCCTTTTCCGTCAGCGGAATAAAACAAAAAGTGCAGAAAACGGGAGTGAGAAGGAGCTGCAGGGGGATGAGGGGAAGGAGATTCTCTCCCCAGGGCTTTCTAATAAACATCAGGGGAAGGAGCAGAAAAAGGTGCTTTGATTCAGAATCTGCGGGATAAAAATATGGAACTTTAGAGGGTTTTTATGGAGAATCTGCTTGGTGGCTCTGGGGTCTTCCCTGCCCTGCTGGGTGTCAGGACATCCTGGTGAACCCCCAAACCGGGGCGGGCTCTCATCTCCTGTGCTCCATTTAATCTCTTTTTTCCCAGTTTTTCCATTTTGAGCACTTCCCCCCTGCTCTCCATCACTGCTCCCTCCGACTGGTTTCGTCCCCCATTTTGTGGGGGTATATCGCCATTTTTTAACCAATTATTCCTGGATTTTTTAGGAGCGGTTGGAATCAGGGGGATGAAGTGGAGACAGCTGCTGCTCCAGCGATTTCTGCTCCCAGGGCTTTGGGATGGACTCAAACTCCAGTGCAGAGCCCTGGCTCGAATCGTGAGCCAGCAGTGCCCTCTGCTTGGCCAGCCGGGATGTGCAGCTTTGCTTCTCCTCCCAATCCCAAACCTGAGGATTGGAAAGGTGGAAAAACCCCCGCTGTGCTCCTCCAGCGCCGCGGTTAAAGCGCAGCGGGGCAGGGACGGCTGCGAGCAGCAACTGGGGATTTTTGGGGCTTTGCTGTGTCACGGGAGATGAAATCCAGGCGGGATTCAAAGCGCTCTGAGCAGGCTCCGAGTTCTTTTTAGCCGGGATTATTTCCGTGAAGCCTCATCAATAATTCAGCTTCCCCCGGCGCTGGGGGAGGGAGGAGACTGGAACTCAGAAAACCGCGGGTTTTGGGCTTGGCTCTCGCTTTTCCTGAGGAGCAGCTGGCGGGAGCATCCCGGCTCCTGCCCCTGGGAGCCTCTGGTTTGCAGCAGGCAGGCGAATTTCTGCCTCTGTGCCCTTTCCAGCGTTGCTGTACTGGGCTGTGCTGGGCTGTGCTGGGCATCACTGGGCTGTGCTGGGCTGTACTGGGCATCACTGGGCATCACTGGGCATCACTGGGCATCACTGGGCTGGGCTGTGCTGGCCATTACTGGGCATTTCTGGGCTGTCCTGGGCATCACTGGGCTGTGCTGGGCTGTGCTGGGCTGTACTGGGCTGTACTGGGCTGTACTGTGCATTACTGGGCTGTACTGGGCTGTACGGGGCTGTACTGGGCTGTATGGGGCTGTACTGGGCTGTACTGGGCTGTGCTGGGCATTACGGTGCTGTACTGGTTTATACTGGGCTGTACTGGGCATTACTGAGCTGTGCTGGGCTATACTGGTCTATAGTGGGCATTACTGGGCTCTACGGGGCTGTACTGGGCTGTACTGGGCATCACTGGACATTACTGGGCTGTGCTGTGCATTACTGGGCTACACTGGGCTGTACTGGACTGTACGGGGCATTACTGGGCTGTGCTGGGCATTACGGTGCTGTACTGGTTTATACTGGGCTGTGCCGGGCATTACTGAGCTGTGCTGGGCTATACTGGTCTATACTGGGCTGTATGGGGCTGTGCTGGGCTATATTGGTCTATACTGGGCTGTATGGGGCTGTGCTGGGCTATACTGGTCTATACTGGGCTGTATGGGGCTGTGCTGGGCTGTACTGGTCTATACTGGGCTGTATGGGGCTGTGCTGGGCTGTACTGGTCTATACTGGGCTGTATGGGGCTGTGCTGGGCTATACTGGTCTATACTGGGCTGTATGGGGCTGTGCTGGGCTATACTGGTCTATACTGGGCTGTATGGGGCTGTGCTGGGCTATACGGGGCTGTGCTGCGCTGTATGGGGCTGTGCTGGGCTGTACTGGTCTATACTGGTCCATACTGGGCTGCTCAGGGGTCACTGCGGTGCCGGGGCTGAGGCCCTGAGCACAGCCTCGCCCCGTGGAGGGCCCTGCTGGGCGGCCCCTTCCCAGCATTTGGAGCCGGGAGCGGGAGATTCCCGGCTGTATTTGGGGATTTAACGGCATTTCCCAACCTGGAGCATCCCGTGATCCCATTCCTGGATGGTTCAGCCCGATTTTTCCTGCTTTTTTCCTCTTTTCCCCCAAATCAGGCCTGGAAGCTGCCAGGTGCAGCCTCATCCTCCTCTGCCTGGGTGGGTGTAGAGGGAGGAGCCTGGAGCAGAATTCCCTCATCTTCGTGTTTTCTGGGATTGATCCCAATTCCCAGGGAGGATTTCAGGTTGGGGAGGAGGGGGGGGTGTGGTGGGAGCCGGTGAGGGAGGGAAGGAATGGGGAGATTCCAGAGGGGAGAGGTGGGAAAAGGAAGGAACAGGGAGATTCCAGAGGGGAGAGGTGGGAAAGGAAGGAACAGGGAGATTCCAGAGGGGAGAGGTGGGAAAAGGGAAGGAACCGAGAGATTCCAGAGGGGAGAGGTGGGAAAAGGGAAGGAACCGAGAGATTCCAGAGGGGAGAGGTGGGAAAAGGGAAGGAACCGAGAGATTCCAGAGGGGAGAGGTGGGGAAAGGAAGGAATCGGGAGATTCCAGAGGGGAGAGGTGGGAGCAGGGAAGCTCCGGGAGCTGTGGCGCGGCGGGGACACGGAGCCTGCGGTCAGCAGATGGCACAAGAGCCGTGGCTGAGCGGCTGGAAAAAAAAAAAAACCTTGGATAAAAGCCTTGGATCACCCTGCAGGGCCGAGCGCGGGTTCTTTCCAACCTCGCCCGTGTCTCCTGGAGATTCCCGGCAGGAAAACGGGTTGGAGTATCCCAAACTCCTGATGGGAAAGCCACCTCAGAGGGTGGTGAGGGACTGGGATGGAATTCTCAGAGAATCCGTGGTTTCCTCATCCCTGGAAGTACCCAAGGCCAGGCTGGACGGGGCTTGGAGCAGCCTGGGACAGTGGGAGGTGTCCCTGCCCTGGCAGGGCTGGCACTAAGTGGGATTTAAGTTCCCTTCCCACTCAAACCATTCCAGAATTCCATGATCCTGGGATTTTGAAGCCATGGCAGACATGCTGGGATTTGCTTCCCGCTCCGGAACTCCGGCCCCATCTGTTGGGTTTGGGCTTTGTTTGGCTCTGGGTTTGTTTTTGTTAAAAAGGGGGATTTACTTCCATTGAGGGAAGATCCCTTGGATTCCGGCCTCAAAACGGAACTGGAAATGTCTGGATTCAATCAGCCCCTAAACCCAGCAGAGCTGCTGCATTCGTGTCTCTCTGATGTCCTCTGGAGATGCCCCACGCTGAAATCCCAGGCAGGATCCCGCTTCGATCCCAACCCAGCATTCCCAGGGCAGCGGAAATGCCTCTGGAGTTCTCAGCTACCACCTGGCCGAGATTTCCTATTTGTCCCTCTCCCCACCCTTCAAATCCATCCCCGGGCTGGGAGCACCTTCCTGACCGGGCTGGGAGATGCCCGAGGCCGCTGGACGTCACCCCGAACAGCCCAGGTGGGGCTGGGCCTTGCTGGAATTGAATTTAAACTCCCAAAAATTAAAAAAATTTCTTCAATTCATTTAAAAATCCTTTAGATTAATTAAAAAAAATTTTAAAAGCCATGGCTCCGAGGGGGAGCTGGGATTTTCCAAAGGCTGCCAAGAGGAAGAGGCTCCTTCGGACCACAAGGGCGGGAGTTGGGTCTGTCAGGGGCTGGAAACTCCTCCACGAGATTCAGGAATTTATCCACAGGTTGTGGATGGCTGGGAGAGCTGGAGCATCCCAAGAATTCCAAACTGGGATTGTGTCTCCTGTCCCACGTGGACATGGATGAAATTCCCTCAGGCTGCAGCCGTGTCCAAATTCCATTTGTGGGATAAACACAAATCCTGGTGTTTGCACCCACTGCTGCCTCTGTCGCATAGGGAACAACTCAAATTCCACTCCCGTAGGATTTTCCCTCCCCACATTTTATAAATTTTGCCCAATTCGGGGCTTTAGGGGCACCAAAACACCACAGGCAGCAATTCTGAGGCACCTGCACATCCCTCACTTCAAAGGTGAAGCCCTGGGATGGAATTCCCAGAGAAACCGTGGCTGCCCCATCCCTGGAAGTGCCCAAGGGCTGGGAAATCTCTCCCAGCCCCACAAACCTTCTCCTGCTCTCCTTTGGGATGGGGAAGGGCTGGAGCAGCGTCCCGGCCCTGCCAGGGGGGGAGAGCTGGGTGACAAATGGGACCCTCCAGGGTGACAAATGGGACCCTCCAGGGCCACCCCACATCCCAAGGGCAGAGCGGGGGGAGCTCAGCTCACTTAAAAGGCTTTTAAAAATACCCCAAAGTTTCTTTCTTTATTTAAAAACCCCTTGAGAGAGCAGCTGCCTCCCATGAATGCCGACAATCTCCGCTGGGATCTATCTTTAGAGCGCTGCCAGCAGCGCTGGGTGACGTCCGGCTGCTCCTGGAACCAGCCGGGAATGCAGCGGAGCCTCCCGGGAGGAGCAGAGCCAGGGGGAAGCCAAAAATCCCATTATCCCCCCCGGATTTTGGGGTGGGATTGGTGAAATCAGCCCTTGGTCGTCTGCTCGCGCTGAAATGTGAACTTTGGTGACCCCAGAGAGAGGTTTTTGGGGAGAGGGTGAGGATGGGCTGGGATGGGGATGTGGATCCTGGAGGAGCTTTGCTGCCTCAGTTTGGGGTGTCCCAATCCCATTTTTGGGGACGTTTTGGGTGGATTTGGTGAAATCAGCCTTTCCTTGCCTGCTTGCTCTGAAATGTCGTTTTTGGTGACCCCAGAGAGTGTTTTTTTGGGAATGGGTGAGCACAGGGCCGTGTTCCCAGCAGGAATGGGGATGTGGATCCTTGAGGAGCTTTGCTGGCTCCATTTGGGGTGTCCCAATCCCATTTTGGGGTGTTCCAATCCCATTTTGGGGTGTCCCAATCCCATTTTGGGGCCGTTCCCAGCCCAGTTTGGTTCCTTGCTGCCCAGTGCCACCCCAGTAGCGGGACTGGGACGCGCGGGGTGAGGGGTGGAGTCCCAGGGGCTGAAGGAGCCCCACAAGGGCTGGCAGAGATGAGGCTCTGCCCCAACCCATTCCCGCTCCTCCCTGCCTGGAATCCCAGCTGGAATCCGGCCATGCCCGATTTTTGGGTGCCCTCCTTCGGTGCAAGCACAGCTTCCCTCGGGCAGGAAATGTTTGGGAATGTGGTTGGGACAGGGAGCTGAGCTGGTGGAAATCTGGGATCACAGCAGACGTGATGGAAGAACAAGAAATCCAAGGGAACACCTGGATTCTTCTGGAATTGTTCAGATTTATTTAATTTTTTTTTTTAATGGAATTATGGGTTTATTTGTATTTATTATTTATATTTTTTTATCTCATTTGTTATAGTACATATTCTGTATTTTATATATTCTATATGTCATATTCTATATATTTTTATTTTTATATAGTTTTATAATTTTTATTATATAATTTTATTTGTATTATTTTAAAATTTTTATTATATTTATATTTCCTATATTTTATATTTCCTATATAATATTTTATATTTTATTTTATTTGTTTTATTTTATTTTATTTATTTTTTATTTTATTTTTATTTTATTTTTATTTTATCTTATATATTTATTCCTAGTATTTTATTTCTATTATTTATATAATTTTATTATATTCTGTATTGTATACAGAATAGATATGTAATATATTTTTCATTTTACATTATTTTATATTTATATATTTATAGTTTTCTATATTTTATATTTTTATAAAATTTATATGTGTTATAGTTTATATAAAATGGAAGCGGTTCTAAGGAACACCCGTAAAGCAAACAACAGCTCAGAAAATGATTAAAAAGCCCCCAGAAAACTTCCAGGATTAATTATCAGCGCAGGAATAAAAATAAATAGCTGGGCTCTTCCTGCTGGATCCGACACTGAATTCCCGCTGGAGAGCTGGATCCTGCTGGGATTTGGGCACGGCTGAGGATTTTATGGAGCTGAGGATTCCTCCAAACCAAACAGCCCATCCTGAGAGGAGCAGGGATTTGTTTTCCCCTCCGAGCCTGAAGGAAAAACAACCCTGGAGGAAAAGCCACGGAACCAAGTGGAATTTTCCCCCGGTTTGAGAAAACTGGGAAGAGAATTCTCCACCAAATGATTTTTTTCCTCTCTAAAAAAAACGCCAGCACCAATTTGGGTTTGTGTGTTTGGACCCACAGCATCCATGTGGAGCAGGGGAAAGGCTGGAGAGGGAAACAGGGATGCGCAGGAACCAGGGCTCATCCTTTGGAGCCACAATCCAGGTTTTCCTGGACTTTCACTCGGCTTAAAAATTGAAACCAAGGAGGGAAAACAGACAAAACCTCCCCGTCTGTGTGGAAATAATTCCATCCCCCATGAGCTCAGACAGGTTTTGCTGGTTTTTCCAGCTGGGCCTGGAATAAAACTCCCGAGTTTCTCGCAGGTATTTGTGCCTGAGGTTCTCCAACCTCTCCGGCGGGATCCGGGGGGGGGTCACAGAAAACCTCTCTGATGGCCTTTCCAACATCGATTTTGGCTTTTTTGGGGAGGAATCAGCCTTGGAAAATCCAGCTTTGTGCGCTGGATCATCTGCGCATCATCGAGCCCAGATTTCCTTTTCCAGAACTTTTTTCTTCATCACTGAGCTGGAATTTCCTTTTCCAGGACTATTTTCCTCTTAGTTTTTCCACCACGGATCCTGGTTTGATCCGACCCCTCTGCACTGACCTAAACGTGTCCGTTTTATTCCCAACTCTGAAAAAGTTGTTGAAATTCTGGAACGTTGGGGGCTCCAAGTGGAAACATCTGAGGGAATTTCCAATAGCGTCAATAATGATGTCAATATTAATATCAATATCAATATCATAAACGTGGCTACTAACATTAATATTATGGTCATAGAAACATTAATATTAACATTAATATCATCGAAATCAATATTAATCTTAAAATTAAGATCGCTATTGATATCAACGTTAATATTAGTATTAATATGCTGCAGCAGGAGTGAAAATAGTGATGATAATGATGATGATGATGATGATGATAATGATGATGATGATGATAATGATAATGATAATGATAATAATAATTATGCAACACTAACAGTGCAGGGGGTGGGATGAGTTGTTCTTTAAGGTCTTTCCAACCCAAACCATTCCATGATTTTACAACAAGAGATCTTTTATTAATCCAATTATATTCCTAATATTTATTCTTACACCCTCACGTGACGGGGAAAATGATTTTTTAAACTTTTGGAGCACGAAATCGGCATTAATCTCCCGCTTTTCCTCTGCTGATTATGAAACTTTATTTTGCTCTTCCACTGGAAATCCGAGCTTTCCTGACGGAAGGGAATGCACATGGAAATCACGGATCCAGGGGTTTTATTTCCCTGCAGTGGCGTTGCAGCTGCGTTCATTAAAAAGTGGTTCTGCCTTAATTAGCAGGGGGAATGAAACGCAATTACCGGGCCGGGCCAGTGCCAAAGGATTTATTAAACAGCCAGAGGAGATGGGAGAGCTCTGATTCTCAATCCAAGGAAAATAATCCAAGGAAAATCCAACATTTTTATCCTGCTGGCGCCACAACCACCAGCCCAATAAAGACTCGGACACCAAAACCCCTTAAATTGGACATTTTATTTCATGGCAGAAGAAAATCCAACGTAGGCTTCATTAGGTTGTGCATCTTTAATTATAAAAATAAGCAAAGAAAATAACTTGCCTCTCTCTCTCCTGGCTATGATATGTCTCAAATAACCTTTAACGAACGCACGGAGCTTTACAAATGTCATTTAAACAATAAATAAGGACATATACCAGATATGCTCACTGCTTATTCCAGTACTCAGCAAGAAAAAAAAAATAAACAACCCAAAACCCACCCCCCTCCAAAAAAAAAAAAAACCAAACCAACCCAAACTCTCTCCCTTTTCCCTTTTCTAGGTCTCTTTAAATTATAAATACAAATAACGCAGATTTAGAATGGCACGACAACATCTAAAGTGCAAACAAATCGCGACGAGATTCATGCAAACCGTCCCAGAGAAGCCCCTCCCCGCCCCCGAGAGAAAATCCCCACGTGAGACTAAAAAAATCAAGCATCGGAGATGAACTCCGAGGTGAAATTGCTGGACTTGGTCGTGGGGATCCTTCCCCATCCCAAGGGATCTCTCACACCTCAATCCAAACCGTTCCATCCTTCCCCAGGGATGGGAAGAGCCTCTCCTGCCTCCAAATCCCCTCTCCCGGGCAGGCAGTGCCCAGCTCAGGTGAGGGGAGGGAGGAGTGTTCCCAAATTCCTTCCTACTCCTTCACAGGGACAAAAGTGGCCTCAAAGCAGCTCAAAAATTGGGAATTGTGGCTCTTTGGGGCACGGCAGAGCCTTGGTTGGATTCCCTGGGAATTCCCTGTGGCACCACAGCAAATCCCGCCAGGGGGAATCATTTTCCCACTCCTCTTCCCACCCATATTCAGGAGAAAAAGTTTAAATCACTACTGGAAAGGGAAATTTAAGGATGGCACCCCCAAAAAAGATGGGATTGGGAGGTCCAAGGCTTCTCCCCGGCCCCAAATCTGCTTTAGGCAACTTCTTTGGGGTTCCAGAGAAACGGGTGGGTGGAGAAGCTGCTTTCCATGAGGAATATCCATCCCCATGGAAGGCGGGGGCTGCCAGGTGTCCTGGGAGAGCTCGTGGAAGATTTGGGAATTCCCAGTGGGTGCTCGGGAGCACTGGCAGAGCCTCCCAGGTGGGGTCTGGCCACTGCCCCAAGGCAGGGAAGGAGTTTCTGTGACCAATTCCCAAACAGGAGCAAGGACTGGATGCACAAAGCCCAGCGGAATTCCCTGGCTCCCAACAGCTGTGGGGTGGGAAGTTAGGGATGCGCCCCTGGGATCAATTCCTAAATATAACCCCAAATTCAGGGTTGGGATATTCCAGGAGCTTTTGGCTTTCACCTCTCAGAACTTCTTTGTGTCGGCCTCTCAATCCCTGCCTGATTTAGGAAGGAGCAACTTCGCATCTTCCTTGCCTTGGATGGCTCCGTTCGGAGTATCCCAAAAAAATTTCAGAATTCTGACCCTCCACCAATGTCAGCAACATTTTTTTGCTGCTTCCAATTCTCTGCCAGCACTTTTGGGCTGTGTTTCGTGAAGACAGCAACCTCTGAAACGCTGCCACGGCATCTGGTTTCAATATTTTAGCAGCAGGTTCTGGTTTAAAGGCTTTGTGGTTTTCCAAACAACACGAGAAAATGAAGTTCTATTGCTTCAGGTCTCCGAAAGAAAAGGAGATCCCTCCTTTATCAGCTCTCCAACGAGCCAAGGAAGAGTCACCCACCCTGCAGAGACTCCAGGGGATGGATTTGGGATTGGCCTGGCGGATCCCACACCACAAAGGGGAATTTTTGGCTCACCACAGCCTGGCTATGGGGGGGAGCGGGTTTGGGGTCTCCCAGCTCTGCTCCTCTTCCCAGAGCCCGCTGAGGAGGATGGAGGAAAGGCAGCTCCCAGAGTGCTCATTCCATGTCCTCAGCTTTCCTGCTGGAGCTTGAGAGAATGGAAGGATTTTCCCTGCCTTTCCCCAGAAATCCGAACGGGAGCTTTGCCCTGTGAGATTCCCAAAGTGTCTTGATAATTCCTGAAATTCCCAGCATGGGTCTAAGTGCATCTCCCGGCAGCCCTGCGGAGACAGGACTGACCAGCCTGAACTTGGGTTTTTTATGGAATTGTCCTCAATTTTAGCTCTGAACGGCTGTTCCTGGCCCTGCAATTCCTGACCGAAACCTTTCCCCTCTTCTTTTCTAAAAAGGCCACGGAGTAGGACGTGAACTCTGGACTACGACAGAGATGCTGCTCCCAGGAAGAACAAAACGAATCAGGAAAGAGCTGGCTTACAAAATTGAGTTTAGGCAATAAAGTTATTCTGTTCTGCTCCTGTGAAGCAGACTCTGGTGGAGTTTATGTACAGTACAGACAGATTTCAGCACTATTTATACCACAGTTAGAGCAAGGCCTTTAATACTCTAATCTTAAGACAGGCTTTGTTTCTGTTAGGCTTCGTTTAAAGCTTTAGGCAGTTAAATACAGTACAGAGATGTGAGCTTTGAAATACAACGCACGATTATGGGACCTCCTGACCAGCTCCAGCCACAGCCTGGCACCTCTTGCAATGGTGGAACACGTCCCTCTCCTGCTTTTGGGGTTTGTGGGGTGGTTTGAACTCATTTTGTGCCGTGGTGCCAGGTCCTGGCGACTAAAACCATCCAGCGAGTTTGGTAAATCCGGGTTTAAACGTGTTCACAGAGCTCTGCTGGAAGGATCGGGACTAAGGGTGACACTACAGGACCAGGAAGGTGACATTCATGTTCGTCCGTGGCCAGCACAGATTCATGACATGAGTTCCACGGATAATTTTAGGATGTGCGAGAGTTTTTAGTGCATCTCTCGTCACCCGCAGGAGAGGAGCGGCTCCTCCCCTCGGTGCCGAATCTCCAGGCCTGGGTGGTGTCAGCACAACAGTTTGGGACAAACCTTGGCCTCCCAAACTTCAGAGTTTGGTGTCCAAAGGCCCAACCAATGCAGGGAGATACTTAAGACGACGACTTTTTGGGATGACTGATTTTTTGTGGGGAAGAGCAGAGACGGAGCCGTTTGGCTGGCGGGAAAGCCGCGACACCGAACACAGACCCATGCAGAAGTTTTGTTCAAGAGGAACGGAAAAGACGAACGAACTAAACGAGCCCGAAGGAACTAAACCCAGCTCCCGGGGGTGAAAATACCGACAGTCCACTGGCTTTGGGTGCAGCACTCTCCTAGAGCAGAGCCCTCAGCTTTGGTCGTGCTCGGCCTCCCCCACCCCTGTCAGGCGCGCTCGGCGGAGCCGCGCTTGGCGTGGGCCGGCGCGGAGCCCTCACCTCGCAGGTTCCTGAGGAGCAGCTTCAGCTTCTGCGGCTCCGAGATCCTCCTGCGCAGGAGGTCGGCGCGGGGGTGGCCCTGGGCGCAGTGGTCGCTCTGCAGCAGGTGGAACAGGCTGGCCATGTTGGGCCCGATCTTCTCCATCAGGCTGTCCTTGATGGTGCTCACGGTCTCGTCGTCGCACTCCAGCAGGCTCCTCACCAGTTTGTTGTAATACCTGCGGCAGAGGGACCCCGTTAGCCCCACGGTGTCACCGAGCCAGGTGACCAAACCGCGAGAATCAGGATTCTTAACTCATCCAGGGCAGGTTTGGAGTTGATTTCTGGCGGTGTTGTCATGGAATTTTTAGGGTTGGGAAAAGCCTCCAAGACCAAGCCCAACCTTGCTGCCACTGCATCCAAGCACCTTGGGCATGGCAGTGCTGTGCCCCTGGCACAGGGAAGGAAAACCATCGCCAAAATTCGGGTTGCATTGCCCTAAATGAGCAGCTGCCACAGCTGTGGGAGGTGAGGGAGTGGGCACAGTGGGTTTGGAGTGATCCTGGTGGATCCGGAAGGGAAAAACGAGGAGCTGAGAGATGCAGAAATGGGATAAGGGTGTGTTTGACTCTCTGCTAAACACCAGAGTTCCTGGAGCGTTGGGAAGGGAAATAATTGGTGTTCCTGACAGATCCCTGCCGGGATCCCAGCCTGGCTTGGCCTCTGCTCTGAGCAGAACTGTGTCAGATCCATCCCTGTGGCACCATTCCCCCTTTTCCCTCTCCCTCCTTTCCCTGCACAGCCCTTACAAGCACCAGAAGAGGGAGAAGCAGCTCAGTCCCAGCCTGGCAGATCCACAGATTCCCCTGGGACACATCTTTAGGACACACAATCCATTGTCACTTCCAAGCCCACCATGCATGAAATCCCAAGCGAGGCTTCCCCTGCCCCTCTCCAGCTGCACCTTCCCCTTCCAGCAGCCCTGGGCACAAATTCCTTGTTCCAGGAGCAGCCAGGAAATGATGCTGCTCTGCATTCCCAGCCCTGCTGAGGGTTCCTCCAAGGAAAGCTCCTTCCCGGGGCCCAGCACAGCCCCAGCAGCACGGCTGGGAGAGCACCCGGCACCTCACTGCCCCAGGGAACATCTTCCCAGGGAGAGAAAGTTGGGAAAAAGAGTGGCAGTCCCACGTTTGCTGGGATTTCTGCCTGAAAGGACGTCGGGGAACTTATTTTAAGCACTTTAAGGTCACAGTGACATTTTTCCACAGGAGCAGAGAGGAGAATAACCTGCAGGTGGAGGAGGGGAAGGAAGAGGGAAATGAGAGTTCCCATTCAAAGTCCTTTCCCAACTCTCAGCTCTGCCCTTTGGAGCAGCCAGGGGAGGTCAGGTGAGGTCAAAGCCTGAGCTGCACAAAAGGACCAGGCTCTGGCTCGCTGTGAGCCCGGCTCAGCAGGGCTGGGAGCGAGGTCTGAAGTGCTGATGAGCAAAGCTGAGCCAGCCACACACCCAGCTTAAACCAGGGCCAGACACAGAGCCCATCCAGCCCCGCGGTTTCCAGGCTGGAGCTGCACTCGGACACTTTCCCAGAGCCCGCCGGGAGCTGGGCTGTGACCAGAGCTTTTCCTCCCCTGCTGCTCCAGCCCCGAGATTAAATCACAGGAAGATGCAATGACCTTTAACTACTTCCCCTCAGGCCCAGGCCAAGTGACACATTCTGATCCCGCAGCTCTGCTGGGCCAGGGGCTGGGAAAGCAGGATGCTTCAGGAGCCCACTGTAAACTGGGAGCTGGGAAAGCAGGATGCTTCAGGAGCCCACTGTAAACTGGGAGCTGGGAAAGCAGGATGCTTCAGGAGCCCACTGTAAACTGGGAGCTGGGAAAGCAGGATGCTTCGGGAGCCCTCAGCATAAACTGGGATCTGGGAAAGCAGGATGCTTTGGGAGCCCTCTGTAAACTGGGAGCTGGGAAAGCAGGATGCTTCGGGAGCCCTCAGTGTAAACTGGGATCTGGGAAAGCAGGATGCTTCAGGAGCCCTCTGTAAACTGGGATCTGGGAAAGCAGGATGCTTCAGGAGCCCTCTGTAAACTGGGATCTGGGAAAGCAGGATGCTTCAGGAGCCCTCTGTAAACTGGGAGCTGGGAAAGCAGGATGCTTCAGGAGCCCTCAGTGTAAACTGGGATCTGGGAAAGCAGGATGCTTCAGGAGCCCTCTGTAAACTGGGATCTGGGAAAGCAGGATGCTTCAGGAGCCCTCTGTAAACTGGGATCTGGGAAAGCAGGATGCTTCAGGAGCCCTCTGTAAACTGGGAGCTGGGAAAGCAGGATGCTTCAGGAGCCCTCAGTGTAAACTGGGATCTGGGAAAGCAGGATGCTTCGGGAGCCCTCAACTCAGAGCTGGGAAAGCAGGATGCTTTGGGAGCCCTCAGCTTGGAGCTGGGAAATCCTGCTGCCTTTGTTCCTCACCGTGTCACAATATCCTCTGCCTCGGGCCGGGGGAGGAGTTCCCCCGCCTTGGGACAGAGCTCCAGGGCTTGGTCCTCTCAGAGGAGCATCCCCAGCACTGCCCGGGCGTCCCCATGTCCCCCTCCGAGGCTGTTTCACTCCACAATCCATCAGTTCAACCCGGGAATGTCACAGAGCTGCCTGCTCCTCTCCCAATCCTCTTTCCTATTTCCTTGGGGGAAGAGGCAAAAGACACACAGGTTTCATTTTTACCTCCCCCCAGTATAATTTTGCCTTCCCACAGGTGCCGTTTGCTGGATAGACAAGAAAAAATTTCTCCGTCTACAGCAGAGTTTTCTGCAACAGGAAATGGATTTCCATGATCCTTGTGGGTCCCTTTCAGCTCTGGATATTCTGGGATTCTTGGAATAAATTTCTGCTGGTTGATACAACATAAAATATATTTAGCACCCGCACACCTGTCCCGGGACAGGTCTGGAGGTCTGGGATGCTTCTGGATCCAGTCAAAGCCATCCCAGAGGAACCGAGGCTTTGGCCACAGCCAACCCCAGTCCCAGAGCAGCCGGCTCTGTTTGCACTCCAGTCCTGGAGCTTATTTACTCCAACTGCTCCAAAAGGTCCCTTTTATCCCAATCACAAGACTCAGCACTGATTGTTCCAGGATTTGGAGGAAGAAATCCCTGCCCTTGCAGCGTGACTGCGCAGACTGCAGCAGCTCCTGAAGCCTCCGTGTCCCCTTGTCCTTGGAGGACGGGGACAGGGCAGTCCCTGCTCAGAGCAAGGTGCCAGGCAGCAGCGTGACATCCCTGTCCCTGCAGGCAGGAGGAACAGGAGACAGCCCCAAACCAGACCAGGGAGAGCCCCAGAAATGAGAAACACAGGATGGTGGCACAGCGGGGTTATACAGGGTCGGCTTTGCTGGTTCCTTTGGCTCTTCCTAGGTTTTTGTAGCAGTTTGGTGACTTGGAGGACAAGGACTCATTTTCCAGGTGCCACATAAATGCCAGGAAGGGGATGGCTGTGGTGTGGGAATGAGGTGGCAACAGATGGAGAAGGCCAGGCTGGACAGAGCTCTGAGCAAGCTGGGACAGTGGGAGGTGTCCCTGTCCTTGGCAGGGGTGGGATGAGATGGGGTTTAAGGTCCCTTGCAACCCAACCCATTCCATGATTCCATGGTTCTCTGAGCGGCTCTGAAGTGCTCAATGTGCCAGAGATGCCGAATTAATCAACCTGATTTGGGATCATTGACCATCGTACTGCACTCAGACCACAAAAATTAACATTTAAACAAACTCCCGGCTTTGGAGTAAGGGATGTGTGGTTCATTTAATGACCCTCCTCTGGAGATGCTTTTAAATGTATTTCCCCAAAAGAGAAATTAATGTATTTCTCCAAAAGAGAAGGGAAAATGATGCTAAACTGAGCAGGGTTTGAAGAGGCAGAGAGCTTTACTGGGCAAAGCTGTTTTAGGACCTCAGCCCCTCTCCTTCCTGCCTCTGCAACTCCCATTCCCGATATTCCAAGGAAAGCCCCACGTACCGGTTCGAGAACTGGTTTGGGAGCTGCACCACCTCGGTGATGGCCTCGGGGTTGCGTTTGGCAATGCCGCACATGTCCAGCTTGCTGTAGCACTCCTCCTGCACCTCGGAGATCATCCTCTGGAACGTGGAGCACCTGCGGATGGCCAGGAACACCTTGGACGTCACCCCGTTGGCGATGCACTTCAGGCTTTCCTTCACAAAAGCTTTTCCCTGCAAACGGAAGGAAAAACACCTCAAACTGCACCAGAATTCCAGGGAATCCAACAGCAGGGGAATTCAGTTATGGATACTCCACCAGGTCTGGCTGTGTTAATTACCCTCCTGTAATTACAGGGAGTCCCTTCCCAGCACGGCAGGAAATGGGACTTGAATTTCCCAATTACTGCAGAGCTCTCTCCCAGAGCAGTTGGGATGCACCGAGCTCCTATTCCCAAAAGATTTAGGCAGTGGGAATCTTCGACCCGGGAATGCCAGGACCAGGGATGGGCCAGTTCTGCCCCACCGATCGATTTAGCATCAATTTAATGCCAGCGCTTTAACACATCTGCTTCCGACCTCGAGAGCCTTTATGAGCTTTTAAATTTCTCCTTGGGTTCGGGAGCACAGGGAACAAGGAGCTGTGCGAATTTTGGGAGGAAGGCACAGAGGAAAAGGGCTCTGGCAGGGCACAGCCCTCCAGTATGATCCCGTTTATTCTCCCCGCAGCCCCGGAGAGGCCGATCTGGCCGCGTGTTCCCGGACCCAAACGCTTCCAGCTCCCAGCCCAGCCCTGTGCCAGGTCACACAGGCAGGAGATTTATTTTGTCAGGACAACGTTTCTATTTCCTCCTGGAGAGGAAACCTCGCTCTCCGCCCCACAGAACCCTCCTTGCCAAGTCCTCACACGGAGCAGGGAGCGGGTGGAAAAAGAGCCCTGGAGGATGCGTTTGGAGCCAAAAATGAGGGCTGAGCGGAGCAGCTGAGCAGCAGGAAGGGCTGCAGGGAGGGAAGGGTTAATCCTGCCCAAAGCAGAGCTTAAATTAAGGCAGGCATTGAGCGGAGCGCTTAGCACGTGCTTTAGAACCCGCAGGGCTTGGCGGGGGCATGAAAAGACGGCTCCGATTTATTCTCGGCCGGGTTTTATTCCTGGCCGGGTTTGATTCTGGCCGGGTTTTATTCTCGGCCGGGTTTTATTCTGGGCTGGGTTTTATTCCCGTCCCCTTTGTGCCCGGGCTGTACCTGAGTGTCGAATTTAGCAGCGCTGTAGAGGAAGGACTTGCAGATGTCGTACATCCCGTCCGTGTCGCACGTGGAGTTCTCCAGGCAGGCGAAGGCGCCGCAGCCCACCTGGAGCGCGCTGTTGAGGCACCGAACCACCTCGGCTGCGGGGAGAGAGGCACGGGAATGTCAGCACATGGATACGGATCCCAGCCCGCAGCCAAATCTTTCTGGGAAAGGCAGGCTGGGCTCAGACAGCTGGAGGAGGGTGAGGCAGAGAGGGCAAAGGCGCTGCCCAAGGGAAGATGTTCCAAAATCTGCCATGGAGCCAGGCTGGGAGAGCTGGGGGTGTTCACCTGGAGAAGAGAAGGCTCCAGGGAGAGCTCAGAGCCCCTTGCAGGGCCTAAAAGCGGATTGTAAAAAAGTGGGAGAGAGACTTTTTCTACACACAGTGATAGAATAACTGGGAATGGTTTTAGGCTAAAAAAGGAGAGATTTAGGTTCGATATTAGGGAGAAATTCTTTACTTGGAGGGCAGTGAGGCCCTGGCACAGGGTGCCCAGAGAGGCTGCGGATTCCTCATCCCTGGAAGTGTCCAAGGCCAGGTTGGAGCAGCCTGGGATAGTGGAAGGTGTCCCTGCCCACGGCAGGGGTGGGATGGGATGGGACGGGATGAGCTTTAAAGTCCCTTCCAGCCCAAACCATTCCAGGATTCTGTAATTCCACAATCCCAGGATTCTACAACTCCGGGATTCTCTGAACTGAAGACACAACCAGCACCCCAAGGAACAGAAACTCCCACTACCAAACCCCACGAGGGTCACTCATGGGCGAAAAGAGGCAACACCTGAGAGTCCTTGCTCAGATGGAGACCCAAATGTCCATCACAACCCAGTTCGGACTGCAGGCATCTACATCTTTATCCCAACTCCCTCTAAAGGAGGAGGAGGGATGAGGATGGGCCCATGGAAAGCTCTGGGTGCTGAGGTCTTTGTCCAACAGGAGCAGCCTGGCAGCACCTGGCTCACAAAACCATTCCGAAAATGAGATTGAAGTGATGGCAAATGCCAACAAGTTGCAGGAAATTGCATTTCTTTTGAGGTATTTGTGCCTTTCTAAAAAGCCTGAATTACCTGCAAATGAGATTTTAGCTTGGGAGTCAATTCTCAGTACTCCAAAGATCTCGATTCAGCAGCTTGGTGCTAAAACTGCCCCCGGAGTAGCCAGAAAAGGTCATTTTTGCTGTAGATTCGGGAGATTTGGGCAGAGAAAGTTCAGGTAATGGAGCTGCCGGGGGTAATGAAAAGCCCGGAGGCAGCGGTTGGTCTGAGCACGAGGGGTATCCATGTCATCCCGGCTTTCTCCGAGCAGATCCAGAGCATTTTAACAATGAATCAGCAGAATTGCCACATGATTGCCCTGAAATTAGCCGGGATTAACCTTTCAGGCTGAGCCGAACATCTGTCCCCTCCCGTGCCTGGGCAAGGCACGTTCATTGCTTGTGCAGCTCATGTTACCAGACATTCTCGGGGAAGAAATGCAAACCCGGGGTCCCCCCTCCAGCCCCGAGCTGTGGGAAAAGCCAGGCTTTACTGGGAGAGAGCACACCTTACCCAGAGCCGAGCTGTACCTTCAAGATAATTCCTTACAACCGGGATTTTTCCCGAAAAAAAGGAGAAATAATATTAAAAAAAAATTTTTTAAAAAAATCACCCAGTTAACCCCTCGTCGTTCCGCGCTCTTGCTGACGTGCCTGAAGGGAGGAATATTTGGTAATTCATCCCCTCCCCGCTTCGCAACCTCCCCGCAGCACGAGCCAGCCCCGTAATTAGCTTTCCACAGGTTCAAATTAGAACTTCGCTCGCAGCAGGCTCAGCGTGCGCGGAGCTTTTATTGTTTTAGGCACGGTGCGAGAGGGAGACCCCACGTTTCTATAGCAACCCAATACAAAAGCAAAGCGAGCGAACACCCCGCTCCAGCGCTGCAGAGCCTTGCGGATCTAAAATAAGGCAGCTGTTAATGAGCTCCAAAGCAGAGCCTTCCTCTCTTTGCAGCGCGCTTTAAGGCAGGTTTTTAATTCCCATTGTTCCAGACAATGTCTCCAAGTTATCTCAGCGGCAAAGTCGAGACATCCAGCGCTGACCCGCCAGTTTTTTTTTTTTTTCCTCTCCGCTGTGGAAGCGAGTTTGTTAAATGTCACAAATGTATTTTTCTGTCCCAGCTGACCGACAGCGATCGGTTTGTGACAATCGCAGCGAGCAGGGGACAGTTTCTAGGTTACTGCATTCTTCCAAGTGGCGGCTCTGGCTGCCCCTCTCGGAGCAGACAGATGTTCACAGAACAATGGCTCAGTCCCAGCGCCGCGCATTTTATCAACTTCCTAAAAAGCAAGGGATTTAACACCAAAGTAGCGCTGCGATCGGGGGAGGGAGAGGGAGGCATGCAAGCAGGGAAATAAAAATGATTAAAAGTGCCCGGAACTCATCGAGGAGCTGGGGGAGGAGGGGAGAGCCGGGACTGCATCCCCACAGCGCTTCCCTGCCCCAGCTCCTACAGGAGATTCCTGCTCCAGCTCTGCACCAGCAGCTCCTGCCAGCCCTGAAAGGAACATTTGTGCTGCCAGCCGGTAAGTTTATAAGGGAAAAAACAAGGAAAAAAAAAATGAAAAAGAAGAAGAAAAATCAGCAGCAGAGAAATCGGAGACAGTTTAAGGCATCGGGGCTCCGGCTCCGAGCCCTCCTCGCTGGCGTTACCTGAGTTCTGGGCTGCCACCCGCGCTTTCCTGGGGCTCACAGAGTCATTCTGCTCAGCTTCGTAGGATGCGGATGCACTGATCAGCAGCAGCAGGAGAAAACCAGACTTTAGGAGCATTCTCTGACAAGTTTCCGCTAAGTGTGGGGTTGGGTTGGGTTTGGATTTTTTTTTTTCTTTTTTTGGGTGGCTTGGGTTTTCCCCCCCCCTCTTTTTTTTTTTTTTTTCCCCTTTTTTTTTTTTTTTTTTTTTTTTTTTTTTTGGGATGTGTGCGCCTCTCCTCTTCCACTCCGGCTTGAGCGAAGATGTGGAGCTGGATACGCGCTCGCTGGGAGGGAGGGAGGGAGGGAGCGAGGGAGGATCCTGGCGAGCCCGGGGATGAGCGCAGGGATGTGCGGAGGATCCGGGTGGCCTCTCTGGCTCCTGCTCGCTGGGGGACCGCGAGCAGCGAGGGTTTTATAGCCGCCCTTATCGGTCCCCCCCGGGCTGCGGAGCCAATCGGCGGCGCTGGGCAGAGCCAGGAGAGGACTGGACTCATTCAAGCCCCACAAAACTGCAACTTCACAGGAAGGATATTTTCCAGCCCATTAAAAAGTACCTGCCAAACAACAATGAGCGAAAAGTTCATCCTTGGAGGAGCGGTGGGAAAGGGAGGGGAGGGGGGGAGGCTTCCTATGGATGATGGAGCTCGAGGAAACGACAGCGCCGTCCTGAAGCTCCCCCACCCCACAAGAAAATCACCTGCCCTTTGGGAAAAGCTGCTCCCCATCCGTCCGGGAGCGATCCCGGGGTCAGGGCGGCTCGGGAGGGGGAAGGGGCGGCTCTAGGGGGGGCTCGGGATGGAGCTGGCAGGGATCCCTCTCGCTCCTGCCCCGGCGCTCACCTTTCCCTGCGTTCCCTGTTCATCGCCTCCCTCCTGCCCCGGCACGTGTGAGCCCCGGGACTCATCCCTGCCCCTCACGTAGGCACATGCAAATCCCCTCCCTGCCCCGAACCTCGCCGGCTGCCTCCTTATCTCCCCTCACCTGCACGATTCCCTCCATAAAATCAGGAATTCAAACCTCAGCCTCGCTTTTGCTGCGTCCCCAAACCCAGTTTTTAGGTGTTTCGTGGTTTTCCTCATTCCCCCTCTCCCTGCTCCAAACTCAATCCTGTTTTTCAGATTTCATAACGGGAGGAGGCACCCTAATGCCTGATTTAATCTCGGTTTTAATGGGCACGTAACGAGGATTAACACGCCGGAGAACTGATTGTCCCGGATCCCAGAGACAATTTCAAGCTCTGGGTGTTTCAGGGATGAAAGAAGAGCAGGGCTGTTCAGCCTTCGAGCTGAAAGGAAATGGGGAAAGGTGCGCGGAGAAAGATTTCCAGAGAAAAAGTTACAAGTTCCTGCAGCTCGGAATAAACCCGAGGATTTAGAGATCAGGTCTGGCTGATCTGAGCTGAGCTACTTCAGATCCTGAGCATGTTTGGGACTCCCTCTGCCAGCCCCAGGATCTTTTCTGGGAAGGGAAGGGCTCTCAGCTCGGTGGTGCCAGGCAAGGAAATGCAGCTTGGATGGATCCGTGGATCCACCCAGGTACAGAATTCCCATTTGGCGAACGATTCCACAGATCCCACTCAAGTGGAGGTGCAAACCCCTCACTTTGGGGCATTTGTTCGGGTTCGTGGCAGCGGGATTTAAAAGGCGATAAGGAAGAATTTAAAGAGGAGCAGAGGAGGTTCTTCCCACGGAGCTCCAGAAGCTGTGCCCACTGATTTTCCTCATTCCTGCCTTCTTTTCCCTGGGAAAACGGGGCCACTCTGGATCCTGCCCATCCCTGTCTCTGATCTCTCCCAGGAAGGCACTGCCAGCCCAGTTTGGGCAGCGCTGCCCCATTCCCGGTGCTGTCGGCTCCCTTTGGAATGGGAACAGGAGCGAGGCTGTGCTCCTGCCTGGGGTCACAGGAACAGCTGTGCCAGATGTTCCAAGAGCGCTCCAAAAGCCCTGAAACAGGAGGGTTTCGGGTTTCGGGTTTCGGCTCCGGTTTGGGACACGGAGCCAAATTCATTAAATAAAGAAAAAAAAAAAAAAATCAAGAAAAAGAAGCAGCAGCCCCGCAAAGTGTTGTGGTTTCTCCACTTCAGAGCCCCGGTCCAGTTTGGAAGCGAGAATAATCCCAGAGGGTTTGATCCTGATTAAATCAAAAGCAACTCTGGCAGCGACTTCAATGGGGGATGAATCACGGCTGCACCGCCGTCCTCTCCGGAGGGGAAGCGTTGCATTTTCCACACAATTGGATTGCAAACTCCCAGCGCCATCCCTCCACCCCTTCACCCCCAAGGTGAACGTTCCCACTTGGCTTTTTCGGCTTTTCCAGCTGCGCTTTGAGGAGGCTGCACACCCAGGCAGGTTGTGCTGGCCCTCCGAGCACGTCCACATCCAGCTGGGAATCCAAGCGCAGGGAGGAATTAACACCAAGTTAATTATTCCAGCACGTTTTCTGTTCTTTCTCGGGCCATTTTTCCAGGGATTTGCTCTGTCAGGGCCATATTTGGTGTTTGTACCTGCTGCGTATTTTAACCACAGGCAGCAGAAGCAGGAGGTTGGTGAGGCTCAGTTTGGGGTCACGGGCACAGTGACCCCGTGAGGGGTGTAGGACCAGGACACAAATATCAAAACACCTGGAAAACCCTATGGAGGCTCCAAAAAGACCCTGTGGAGGCAGAACTTTTATTATTTTGCTTTAGAAGAGTGGGGGGATGATCTCAGAGGTGAGGGACCCACTCTGAGCCGCTGTCAGATTTGGCAGGGGACTCGTACAAGCAAATTTCTCGGAGTCCTGCAGCACCAGAGCACATTTGCTTTATTTCTTTTACATATCGAAGGCAGCAAGGGCTCGAAATTCCCTGGAAACTTCCATTCTGGCCTCGCTGTGGGATTTCCGAGGAGTCTGGTGGCAGAGGAGCTTGGCTTCAATCCTGTACCAGGTTTTAAAGGGAAAAAGGAACAGCCAGGTGGAATCACTGCCCCAAAAGCAGTGGTTTGCCCATTCCAGGGCCATGCCCTTAAAACTGTTGTTGGAAGGTTTAGGGATGCAAGAACTCCCATTATTGGATAAGGTTTTCCCTAAAAACCTTCCCCCTCCTGCTCTACAGCCTTGGGAGCTCATAAAAAACCTCCAAAAAACCCCAAAATCAAAAGTTTCCCTGTTTGTTCCTAAAAGGTTGGCACAACGTGCTGGAAGATTTTCCCCGTGGCTTCCCTTACAGGTGAAATGCTGGAGGGTTTCTTTTCCTGGCGGGATCAGCAGAAAGAGAAAAAAGAAAGGCACTGTTAGCCCTGGGAGAATCATCCCCTCCTTCCCATTCCCAGGCAGCAGACCCTATTAAATTGCACAGCCCGGCCTTTTGTGTCGCTGCTCCTCTGTTCCCAAGGTGTTAAGATTTTTACCCAACCTCACTCAAAAAAAAAAAAAAAAAAAAAAAAAAAAAAAAAAAAAAAAAAAAAAAATCGAGGGGGAGGAGAAAAGAAACGCGGAAAAAGAGAAAAGGGGACCCAAGTCAGAGACCCCCCCGCGTTCTGCTCAGCTGCTCCTGGCTGGGACCCGCTGCGAGGGCGACCCCGCTTCCCTCCCATTGTGTAACTGGATCCCTTCCCACCTTTATCCCCCTTTTCCCAGCCGGGACCGCTCCGCTCCCTGCGCTCCGGAGGGACGTGAGCAACTGCAGCACCTCGGGAGCGAGCGGCGCTGCGCTGCCCGGCCCTGCACGTCCTGCCCGGCTGCGAACCACCATTCCCTGATCCCTCCCTTCCCAGAAAACCACCATTCCCTGATCCCTCCCTTCCCAGCGAACCACCATTCCCTGATCCCTCCATTCCCAGAAAACCACCATTCCCTGATCCCTCCCTTCCCAGCGAACCAGCATTCCTGGATCCCTCCCTTCCCAGAAAACCACCATTCCCTGATCCCTCCCTTCCCAGAAAACCACCATTCCCTGATCCCTCCCTTCCCAGCGAACCAGCATTCCCTGATCCCTCTCTTCCCAGCGAACCAACATTCCCTGATCCCTCCTAGCGATCCGCCCTGCCCGGCTGCTTCCCAGCGAACCATCATCATTCCCTAATCCTTCCCAGCAAACCAACATTCCCGGCCCCTTCCCTTCCCAGAGAACCAACATTCCCGGCTCCTTCCCAGCTCCCCGAGCTCCCCTCGCCGCCCCTGCTCCGCCAACACCTCGGCACCCCCGGCCGGGCTCACCCCACCCTTCCCCGGCGGCTCCCGGCACCGCAAAGGGGCGGCACGGGACCCCAAAGGGGACTCGGGGTGTCACGGGATGGTTTGGCCGGGAAGGGACCTCAAGGATCATCCCATTCCACCGCCCTCCACCAGCCCAGGCTGCTCCAAGTCCCCTCCAGCCTTGCCAGGGATGGGGAATCCACAACTTCTCCGGGCTTGCATGGAGCAGGACCCGTGCCCAGCAGGGCGAGGCGATTCCTCCTCATTGTGATTTTAAGGTGTTCCCAACCTCCTGGGAAGCACTCCAGGATTTTCAGGGATCAAACCTGGCTGTGTGGAGGCCCTGGCCCGCGGCCAGCCGCCCTCGCAGCCCGCTGGACCAGCTCCCCGGCAGGTGCACATTAAGCCCGACCACGGAATTTCATCCCCTCCTCCCTCCCCGCCATGGCTCCGGCGCGTCCCCGCACGCTGCCGGGATGCGATTCCTCATCCCGGGGCTGGGAACCGGCGGCAGCTGCAATCACCCCGACAGGAGAAAAGCAAAGTAAGGGAGAGGCCGAGCAGAACCTTTAATTTGCTCAGCCCGGGTGAGTAACCCCGGCTGCACCGGGGCAGCGGCGTCAGAACTTGTTCCAGAGGCAGGATGCAATTTAGGAGTTACCTGGGAGTCTGCCCCGGCAGAGCCACTTGGATCTGGCTACAGGCACCACAAACCTGGAGCAAAAAAATTATTAAAAGGGATTTAATATCTCAGCTTTAGGCGCAGGAAGTCAGGGTGGGTTTAATTGTGGCTGCGGTGAAGCTGCAATTGTTCAGTGCCCAGTAGAAGGTGGCGATTATCCGCAGGACGAGGGGAAACAGCCTCAGGCCGGGCATGGGGAGGGTCAGGCTGGACACCAGTGGGAATTTCTGCACGGAAAGGGTTAAATATAGCCCAGGGAGGTTTGGAGTCCCCATCCCTGGAGGTGTCCAAGGACGTGGCACTCAGGGCTCTGGGCTGGATCAGCCACAGCTTGGACTCGATGATCCTGGAGGGCTTTTCCAGCCTCAGCGATTCCATGAATTTTTGTCTTCTGCTGTGCTCAAGTGAACTGGCAACACAAACGAAGGCAAAGAAAAGGATTTCTTTATTATTGCCATTGATTGTCTTCACACAATTTGATTTTCTTTAAATAACAGGAATCCCTTGTTTCAGTCTCTTTCCACCGGGCTTGTTCTGCATCTTGTAGCTGCAGTGCCTGATGGAAAGTGATTGCTAATAATAACCTGGAATTCCTCCTAATCCCGGGCTGGAAATCCCACGGCCTGTTCCGATGGGATTTTGATTCAAACCAAATGTGCCTCATGGAGGAGACGCATCAGGAACTTTCAGCACTCGGCTCCTGCTACCTCAGCACTGCAAACGCTCCTCTGAGGAGGGGGAAGATCCTCCAAAGGCACTGCTGGAAGCTTCACTCCACGCTGAGCAAGCGTGGGGATCGCTGGCTTGGACTGGGTTTGTCCCTGGGAAATGGAGCCAGAGGGTTTTTAATCCTTCCCTGCAGCAGGTGGAGGTGCCAGCCCCATTTCCTGCCCCATTCCAGTCCCAGTCCCAGCCCCATTTCCTGCCCCATTCCCAACCCCAGCCCCAGTCCCTGCCCCAGCCCCATTCCCTGTCCCATTCCCAGCCCCATTCCCAGCCCCAGTCCCCTTCCCAGCCCCATTCCCTGCCATTCCCATCCCCAACCCCATTTCCTGCCCCAAGGCAGCGTCCAAGGGGAGGAACAGCACCAGGACGTGGCCTGTGGAGGTGGGGAAGTGGCATTTCCAGAGGGAAAGAGTCTTTGGAGGTCACCCCACAGCCCGCTGAGGATTTTGGGGACAGAACTCCGGGATTTGCTCACAGGGACAGAGCTGCTCACCTGAAGGAAAAGCAGGAAAAAAGGATGAAGAGAGGGAGGAAGGCCCCCAGAATCCCAGAGTGAAAGGGGTGTTAAATATAGGAGAGAGCTGCCCAGGAAGGTTTGGAGTGAAACTCCCGTCCCACTGCCTTCCCAGCAGCTCCAAAATCTCCAGCAAGCCCCAGATTGGAGGGGCTCTGGGTAAACCCTTTCCTCAGGGACTCCCCCAAAGGAGTTTTCACCCCAGAGGACCCCCCGAAATCCCGGTATTCCCCTGCTCTGCTCCCGAGCCTGATGACAGCAGCAAATGATCTCCGGAGCTTCTTGCAAAGGCTTGCCT
This sequence comes from Corvus hawaiiensis, assembly GCF_020740725.1. NCBI lineage: Eukaryota > Metazoa > Chordata > Aves > Passeriformes > Corvidae > Corvus > Corvus hawaiiensis. The sequence continues at coordinate 1,578,697 of NC_063239.1, read as the reverse complement.
GAAGCAGGCAGAGGATCCCTCACGAGAGCAGCAAGGAATCCTCCAGAACAAAGATTTCGGCACATGAATATGGAGATTCTGCCTCCCCCTCATCCAAACGCAGCAGCCTCAGAGCGGATTTGCATCGGGAGCCTCCCAGCACCAACAGCTGTGAAATTGGTGTCGTTTTTAAAGGTTAAAATAAACACGGCCCTTGCCTTGAGCTGCCGAGCATTTCTGTGCAGGACCCACGGCCGGAGCGTCCGCGGAGCGTGGATTCGCTGGCGTTGGATCCTCGGGAAGAGCGATGCCTTGAGGGGCTGCCTCCAAACAGAGGGCGGACGGAACGAGGAGAATAAACGCGGTTCTGTCTCTTGAAGGGCCTCCAGGTGCATTCAGGGCACCCCCAGGGGCTACACCCACAAATGGACCGCGGGGTCACGGCTTTGCACACTTTTATGGGTTCGGTCCATTTGCATATCGGGGGTTAATCCTCCGATTACAGCTGCAGGTAATGAAGTCATTTACTCCGAGTTTGCTCTCCCCCCAGCTCAGTGCTGTTTACATTTCTCGGGGCCTGGGGCACTGAGGTGTCCTGGAGTTGCAGCCTGGAGAGGAATCGTTTTGTCTGACCTTGATGCCACGGTGGTTTTTTGCCTTCTCTTTTCTACACCTTGCATACACCATTATACACCTTTAATACACCGTTATACACCTTTTATACACCCTTTAGACACCTTTTATATACAGTTTCTACACCTTTTCTACACCCTTTATGCACCTTTTATAAACATTTTAGACACCTTTTATATACCCTTTATGCACCTTTTAGACACCTTTTCTACACCCTTTATACACCCTTTATACACCTTTTACTCACCCTTTATACACCTTTTCTACACCCTTTATGCACCCTTTACACACTTTTTATGCACCTTTTATGCGCCCTTTATACACCTTTTCAACACCTTTTCTACACCGTTTATGCACCTTTTATACACCTTTTCTACACCTTTTCTACACCTTTTCTACACCGTTTATGCACCTTTTATACACCTTTTATACACCTTTTATAAACCCTTTTATATACGTTTTAGACACCTTTTATATACAGTTTCTACACCTTTTCTACACCCTTTATACACTTTTTATACACCTTTTATGCACCGTTTATACACCCTTTATACACCCTTTATACACTTTTTATACACCTTTTCTACACCCTTTATACACTTTTTATACACCTTTTATGCACCTTTTATACACCCTTTATACACTTTTTATACACCTTTTCTACACCCTTTATGCACCCTTTTTGCACCCTTTATATACCCTTTATACACCTTTTATATACATTTTAGACACCTTTTATACACCCTTTATACACCTTTTATACACCCTTTATACACCTTTTATATACATTTTAGACACCTTTTATATACAGTTTCTACACCTTTTCTACACCCTTTCTACACCCTTTAGACACCTTTTACTCACCCTTTATACACCCTTTATACACCTTTTCTACACCCTTTATGCACCCTTTACACACTTTTTATGCACCTTTTATGCACCCTTTATACACCTTTTCTACACCTTTTCTACACCGTTTATGCACCTTTTATACACCTTTTATACACCTTTTATAAACCCTTTTATATACGTTTTAGACACCTTTTATATACAGTTTCTACACCTTTTCTACACCCTTTATACACTTTTTATACACCTTTTCTACACCCTTTATGCACCCTTTATACACTTTTTATACACTTTTTATACACCTTTTATGCACCGCACGCTCTCCTGAGGATCCGAGGTCCTCTCGGGAGCCCATCCTGGGAACTGAGGCAGGCCCGTCCCGGCGGGAATTCCTCGGGATGGGGATATCGCGCTCTTCATTGCAGCTGCTCATTAGGGAGTCGTTGATAGATGCGCTAATCTGCAAGGTCTGTAAATCGGATACGCGATCTGTCAGCATTTTGGGTGCATTTCAGTGCATTTTGGTGCATTTCCGTGCATTTCAGGGTGTGCATTTCGGGGTGTGCATTTCGGGGTGCATTTTGGTGCATCTTGGTGCATTTTGGGGGCATTTCAGTGAATTCTGAGTGCATTTTGGGTGCCTTTTAGTGAATTTTCGGTGCATTTCAGTGCATTTCGGGTGCATGTCAGGTGCATTTCAGGTACATTTTCGGTGCATTTCAGTGCATTTCGGGTGCATGTCAGGTGCATTTCAGGTACATTTTGGGTGCATTTGAGGTGCATTTCAGTGCATTTTGGGTGCATTTTAGTGAATTTTGGGTGCATTTGAGGTGCATTTCAGTGCATTTTGGGTGCATTTGAGTGAATTTTGGGTGCATTTGAGGTGCATTTCAGTGCATTTCAGGTGCATTTCAGTGCATTTTGGTGCATTTTCGGGTGCATTTTAGTGCATTTTCGGGTGCATTTCGGTGCATTTGGGGTGCATTTCGGTGCATTTTTGGGTGCATTTTGGCGCATTTTCAGGGTGCATTTTGGGTGCATTTCAGTGCAGTTTTGGGGTGCATTTTAGTGCATTTTGGGGTGCACTTTGGTGCATTTTTGGGGTGCATTTTGGTGCATTTTCGGGTGCATTTAGGGTGCATTTTGGTGCATTTTTGGGGTGCATTTTGGTGCATGTTCGGGGTGCATTTTGGTGCATTGTGGGTGCATTTCGGTGCAGTTTTGGGGTGCATTTTCGGGGTGCATTTTAGTGCATTTTGGGGTGCACTTTGGCGCATTTTCGGGGTGCATTTCTGCGCACTCCACCTGGACAAAACCGTGCACCTTTAAGGCTCCTTAAACAAACACCGAGGTAAAACCCCCTTTTCCCTTAAACCGTGTCTGGTTCTTCATTTGAAGACCAGAGAAAGGCAACAGCCAGAACGGGAGAGCAGCAGCTGCGTGGAGGCTGCGCGGAGTCGAGAGCGACGCGCCGGAGAACGCGGCATCACAAACACATGGAAAACACAGAAGCCCAAATCCTAAAGCACCGAGCGCTTCCTCCTCTCCGCAGGCAGGGAAGAGCATTCCCAGCTCAGCACCAGGTGGGGAATGAGGCCGGCAGGAATCAGGTGGGATTCATTTCCATTGGCACAGCAGCTCCTTCAAAAGAAATCCCAAAAAGGAAAAAAAAGAGGGGATGATGCCACGGCAGCCTCCTCCCTCCACTCCTGAGAAATTCCCCTCGAACTTTTCCAGCCGCGCTGGGATTTGTTTGGCCAGGGGGGCGATCGGTGGTTTTTAATTCTACTAAAGTAACAGCTCGCAGATTTGAGGTTGGTGTATGAAATATTCTGGTTGCTGCACGGACAAAAAGCTGTTTGAGATGAGAATCCTTCTTTCCCCGGGATTTTTCAGGAGATGGAAAGATAATTCTCAGGGACTTTTAATTGCCGAGGCCTGAACAGCAGTGAGGAAAGAGGGGCTTAGTGAAGAGGGCATAAATAAAATATGGGCAGGAAACGGGAAAACTCCCCTGGGGATTATGGCCTGTGCCAGAGGGGGATGAAACGCCAGAACTGCAGCAGCTGAAGATCCCTGGAACTCATTGGATCTCCTGGACTTTGGGATAATCAAGGCACAGGTCACTGGGAGCTTCTTGTCCCAGTCCCCACCCGGAAATATCCCCAGGTGGCTCCTGCAGGAACCCAGACAGGGACTTTTAGAGAAGAATCGGGGAAGTTTCCCTATTTCCCTGAGTTTCCACATCAGCGATTCAGCCATTCTCCTGCTTTTATGGCTCTGCAAAATCACAGAATTATAAAATCCTGGAATAATTTTGGTGGGAAAAGCCCATCCAGCCCCACCCCTGCCACGGTTGTTCCAATTCCACCGGCCCAGGTTTCCCAGTGCTGGTGTCAGAACCAAAACCGTCCCCTGTGCCCTTCCCAAACGAACTCAGCCACCACAATTCCACTCCTTTTCCCTGGAAAACGTCAGGATTTCCCATTTATTGCTCTTCCTGGAGGGAAAGGCAGCACCAGGCACCTCCAGCCGGTGCAGGTGGTGCTGTCCCTGCCCCGTGCCACCCCCAGTGTCCCGGTTGTCACACAGGGCCCAGAGCTGGGGCTGAGCACGGAGCTCCTCCCATTCCAGCTGGGAGGTGAAATCCCAGCGGGAATAGCCGGGAACTGCTTGTTCCCAGCCCTGCTCTGCTCCCATCTGCTGCTCTGGGTGCTGCACCCCGAGCTCAGGGCCCTGGATGAAATTCCACCGGTTCCAAGCCGATTTTTGTCCTTTTTATCCCCCCTTTTTTCCTCCTTGCACCCTCTTTTCGATGCAAACTGAACAGAAAATAGAGGAGGAAAAGTGGTTTCGGGAATATCTGACAGCTGCTCCTGGCTTTCCCTCGTGCAGGAACCAGAGCAGGGAAGAACGGGATTTTTGGCTCAGACAGAAGAGCTGTTCCCATCCATTTATTAGGAAAAGAGGCAGGAAAAGGTGTTCCCAGAGCAGCCAAAGGAGAGGCCTGGGGATGGGAGTGAAGGAAGGAACCTGAAATCCTGGGAGGGCATCAAACCAAAGGGAAAAGGATAAAGGACACTGGGGGTGGCAGAGGATCTGAGCTGTCCTCTCCCTCCAAGGAGATTTTCTGTGCTTCCCAAGGGAATTTTCACCTCCAGGTGTTTTCCGACAGCTCCAGGGTGCACATTTTTAAAAGCAGGTTCTTCCTTTCTCACACCATTCCCTAAAAGCAGGAGATGGGGAGGTTTTCCAGAGCAGAGTTTCAAATATTCCAACCGTGTCGAGGCAAATGGGTGAAGTTTTCGGGAGCTTGAGAAGGGGAAGGGAGAAGAGGCGGGATAACAGCAGCAATGCCAGAATCCCGGAATGGTTTTGGGGAGGGATCTTAAATCCCATCCAGTGCCACCCCTGCCATGGGCAGGGACACCTCCCACCACCCCAGGCTGCTCCAAGCCCCGCCCAGCCCGGCCTTGGGCACTTCCAGGGAATCCCAGGATCCATAATCTCCATTCATTTACTTTTCAGCAGCTGCCTCTGAAGAGCTGTAGGAGGACAGAGCCCTCTCCAGAGGGGACAATCCCTTTCCAGGGCCAGTGCCAGTGACTGGCAGCGCTTCATCCATGGAAAACCATCGCTTCGTAGTCCCAAATCCCAGATTTCTCTCCCAGACTGCGTCAGATGGGAAGGGAAAGGGGAACAGGCACACACTGATTGTTCCGACTGTCACTGATCCGGTGATCTCCAGCCTCAGGAATCCGCCTCTCCCAGGCCTCACACGAACTGGGAATTTGGCCCAGCCCAAGCCACTGAACTGGGAGGGATTTGTGGTTTAGGACAGGACTTTGTCTGTCACAAACTCCTGAACACCAAGGGGGCTTTTTTTTTCCTGGGAAACTCCACTGGTTTAGCTCCGAGATTTCATTTTGAATAGAAGGAGTTTTCGGAGGTCTTTTATCCCCAGGACACTTGGGAACACCTTTGGGGTGCCAGATTTGTAGAAAACAACCCCAAATCCACTCAGTTTAAACCCTACAGCACCTGCTCACCCCTCCCTGGATGCCAGAGACTCCGTGGGGGAAGAAGTGGGACATCCAATATCCCACTTATGGGAAAAGCTTCCCCCGTGATTCACAATTCCCACCAGACACGGATCTGTGGGAATCCAGGCTTTGTTCATCCCTGTGCTCAAGGAAATTCCCATTCCTGCCCCGAGGAAGGAGCTGTTTCCTGCCAGCTGCCTTCCCACCACAGGCACCCGGGGGTGTCTCGGGATCCTCGGACGCCCCACGGAGCCTCCAGAGCTCCCTGCCTGCTCCCTTCAGCTCTGAATATTCCCGGCTGGAAAAATAATTTGAATTTCTGGTGATATTTAAAACAGGCTGGACAAAGCCTGAGGAAACTGAGAACCAACCTGTGCCAGAAAGGGTGCGCTGGTGGATTTGAGCATCGTTTTGTCCTTGCTCTTCCCATTCCACCTCACCTTTTGGCTGTTTTTTTGGGAGTTCCCACTCTGCCCCCAGTTAAACCCAGTCCTTCCCTGCAGAAAGCCCTGGCAAGGTTGGAGATCTCAGTTGCTGTAGCAGGGAATTATCAAAGGTTGTCAAATCCAAACCACCAAACCCACCCCAAATCCAGGGAATTTCTCCCCCATGGAGAGGAGCAGCTGCTGACCCACAGAATTTACTCTGGGAAGCGTCTGGCAACCCTGGAATTTCCTGATTTCCCAGCTCTTCCTATGGAGAACTTCTCATGGACGGGCATTTCCAGGTGTTAATTCCAGGGATTTCAGAGCCATGCCGGAAGCCTCCTGCTCACCGGAGAAAAGAGTAATGAGTGAAAATTGCTTAGATCTTTTCCAAAGGAAAATTTCCACTCGGAAATGCTTGCCAAGGTCTGGATTGGGGGCAGCAAATATCTCCTGGAGCTGCAGGATGAAGGCTGGCTAATTAACAGAGCTTAATTGCTGCCTGGAAGAACGGTGAGTACAAAAATGTAATTAAAGAGTCCAGTTCACAGAAAATGAGGATTTTTCCCTCTGGGGCAGGGATGATTTCGGGATCACTCTTGGAATAGCAGCGAGCAGTGAACAATAAGCAGGGGGAGGCAGGGAAATCGAGGCAGGAAGCTTCGGAGAATGCTCTGCTTCCAAAAATAGCCCCGAGTTTTGGTTATTTTTGGGCCCAGAGCCACCAGGCAGCAAAATCTGCACAATCATCCCCTCCAGCAGCGCCGGAGTCGGCGGCTTCCCGGGAATTAAAGTGCAAATTTGGGCAAGGATGAGAGGAATGCTGAGCTGGGAAGCAGGGAAAGGCCCTAATCCAGGCACAGAATCCCACCTAAATATATCCATGGACACCGGGAACAGCCCAGGGCAGCTCTGATCCCTCGGGGCAGCTCTGATCCCTCGGGAATCCTCCCTGCCTGCAGTGCTGGGTCCTGCCCCATCCATGCCCAAAGGAACGTGGAATTGGGGTGAAATCAGCCCTTTTCCATCCAAGCTGCCCAAACACCTCCAGGATTCCTTGGACTTTCCAGAGGCTCCAGGGATAAAATGAAAAGAATAAAATTCTGGCCTCAAATCACCCGTGATGGAGCGCTGGGATTTTTAGGGACGGGATTCCTGGAGCTCCGGGAGGGAATCAGCAGCCTGGGACAACCAAGAATGGGATCAGAGACACGGCCTGGGCTTCCCTGGATGATGGTTAAACACATTCCAGCGGCTGCTCCAAAGGATTTGCCCCATTCCTGCCTTCCCATCCCTCCCCCCTTTTAGGCTCAGCTCCCTCGTTAGAGCTGCTGAACAGAGCAGCACTTGTCCCTCGTCCCTTGTCCCTCGTCCCTTGTCCCTCGGCCCTTGTCCCTCGTCCCTCATCCCTCGTCACCCTCCTGCCTCCAAAGGCAGCCTCAGCATCCCGGCAGCCCCGATCCCTTCCCAAATCCACCCAAATCACCTGCCCGGGAAAAGGCTCCTCTGCCGGGATTTTGGGAGGGTGGAACCCGGCAGTTCACACCTAAAACCACCCGGGAGCACGGCACGGCTATGCCCAGCACCAGGAACTGCTGCAAAACCTATGGAATGACATCCCCCAGCTGTCTGCTCCCTGCTTTTTATGGGATGTGGATGAGGGATCACCAGGAATTCCCTTGGTTATCCCTCCATCCTCAGAAAACACTTCACACCCTCCCTTTCCCATGAAACACCAATTTATAGCGAAATAAATTAAATCAGGGTTCCCCCAGCATGGTTGTGGTGGGAAACAAGAAGCTCTGGACCAGACTGGGAATTCCTGGGCGAGAAAAGCCTCAAATCCAGCTTTTCCTGCACTTTCTGACGGAGCTGCCTGCAGCCTCTCGGGGATGTGTCAGAGCCCAGACAAATTCCTGGTGAACAAAGCACACAGAGCTGGAACCTGAGCTGTGTCCAAGGCTATTTCTGTTGGTCCTTTTGCGAGTTGTTCCTTTCAGGAAAAGATTCCTGTTCAAGAAACTCTGGTTTTTTAGGTGCCTACAAGAAAATTCCCGGCTCCCATAAAGCTCCTTAGTGCCCAGGTTCTGCTGGATAAATCCAGCCCTTCTCACAGATGAACCTTAAAATGCATCTTCCGTGCATTTGACCTCCAAGAGCTCATTTTTTATAATCAAAAAAGGCCTGAGCAGGAGCTGCTGCTTTGAGATTTCCAGGAAATGGAGGCATCCAGAACCTCAAAATTAATCTCCCCTTCCAATTAAGTGATTACAGAAATGCACACGAAGCAGCTGCTGAAACACACCTCGGCTGTGGGATGTGGGCAGCACAAGTTCCTGCTGAGCACGCAGGAAAATGGGATTGCCCCCAAATTTCAGGGGTTGCTTCAGCTTTGCCTTTTTAGTTCTCAAGAGGATAAACCTGAGAGAAGTTAATCTCAAGCACCGAGGGGAAAATCGGGGTGAACACAGGGGATTTTCACCCTCCATCCCTCAATTTACCCCATTAATGACAGCTCTCAAACTTTTTCCAGGGGGAAGCCTCTGTCCTTGCTGAAAACTGAGGGACAGATGCAATGGGAATAGGATGAGGATCCAGGACAGGCAGCCTGACCCCAACAAGCGGATCCAAATCCTTTCCTGAGGGGTCAGCACAACCCCAGAGCCTCATTCCCAGTCCTTTCCATGTAACTGCTGCATCCCAGCCCTTCCAAAGCAGGAGCTGCTCTTTGGGATCCCAATTCCTGCTCTGCTTCCCCCCAGGCCCTCGTGGCAGCTCTGTGGAGCTCCAGCTGCCTCGGCCTTATCAACCCCAGAGGTGTTTAATGATCTGATAACAAAGTGGTGGCCTTGGCATCCTCGAACATTTTCCTCTTGGCACAGCTTTCCCAGAGGAGCTGTGGCTGCCCCTGGATCCCTGGCAGTGCCCAAGGCCAGGCTGGAGCAGCCTGGGACAGTGGGAGGTGTCCCTGCCCAAGGCAGGGCTGGCACTGGATGGGATTTAAAATCCCTTCCAACCTCAGCCATTCCAGGATTTTCTGACAGGACCAACCCCTCCCAGCAGCACTTTTGTCCCAAAGCAGCCAAAATCTCGTCCTGGGTCAGCAGAGCTGTGGGGAGCCCCAGGCCCCTGCTCCAGTTCGAAGCCTCTTTCCCGGGAGCAGGGCCAGGAACATCCCAAACTGAGAGCACACACTTGATACGAGCACCCTGATCAGCTCCAGCTCCAATTCTGCACATCTTGGCTGGTTAAAAAAATAAAATCTGTCCAGAGAGTCCGTGGGGCTCCTTCCTGAGGGCCCAGTTCAGGGGGTCACTCACTCCGGGTGTGCTCAGCTCCGGTATCGTTGGAATAACAGAATCCTGGAATGGTTTGTGTTGGAAGGGACTTTAAAACTCATCCAGTCCCACCCCTGCCACGGGCAGGGACACCTCCCACTGTCCCAGGCTGCTCCAGTCTGGCCTTGGGCACTGCCAGGGATCCAGGAGCAGCCACAGCTGCTCTGGGAATTCCATCCCAGCCCCTCCCCACTATCCCAGGGAGGAATTCCTTCCCAATATCCCACCTATCCCTGATCTCCTACACCACAAAACTGAGAATTTCAAGCAGTGCCTCACTCCAGGCTGTGCCAGCAGCACCGGGAGTCCGGGAGGGCACCTGGGGCTACCACAAAATTCCTAAAGATCGATGGAAGAACACAAGAAGCTGTGGCTGCCCCATCCCTGGGAGCATCCAAGGCCAGGTTGGAGGGGGCTTGGAGCACCCTGGGATCGTGGGAGGTGTCCCTGCCCATGGCAGGGGTGGGATGGGATGAACTTTAAGATCCTTCCAAGCCAAACCATTCCAGGATTTTCTGGAAGCTCCGCGTGCAGCAGCGCGGGTTGATTCCCCCCAGGGCACAGCAACACCTCCAGCAGGGCTGGAAGCGCCATCCCCTTCCCAAAACTCGGCTCCGGGCAGGGATCGGGACGCGAGCGAGCCGATTCCTCCCAATAGATGGCAGCAATGCCTGGAGCAGACAGGCCCCGCTCCAGCCCCGCAGGTGAGCTCCAGCCTCTGGAGCATCCCTGGGATGCGGAACGGGCCGGGATGAGCTGCCAGAGCCTCTGGAGCATCCCTGGGATGCGGAACGGGCCGGGATGAGCTGCTGGAGCCTCTGGAGCATCCCTGGGATGCGGAACGGGCCGGGATGAGCTGCCAGAGCCTCTGGAGCATCCCTGGGATGCGGAACGGGCCGGGATGAGCTGCTGGAGCCTCTGGAGCATCCCTGGGATGCAGCAGGGCCGGGATGTGCTGCTGGAGCCTCTGGAGCATCCCTGGGATGCAGAATGGGCCGGGATGAGCTGCTGGAGCCTTTGGAGCATCCCTGGGATGCAGCAGGGCCGGGATGAGCTGCTGGAGCCTCTGGAGCATCCCTGGGATGCGGAACGGGCCAGGATGAGCTGCCAGAGCCTCTGGAGCATCCCTGGGATGCAGCAGGGCCGGGATGAGCTGCTGGAGCCTCTGGAGCATCCCTGGGATGCAGCAGGGGCCGGGATGTGCTGCTGGAGCCTTTGGAGCATCCCTGGGATGCAGCAGGGGCCGGGATGTGCTGCTGGAGCCTTTGGAGCATCCCTGGGATGCAGAACGGGCTGGGATGAGCTGCCGGAGCCTTTGGAGCATCCCTGGGATGCAGCAGGGCTGGGATGAGCTGCTGGAGCCTTTGGAGCATCCCTGGGATGCAGAACGGGCCGGGATGAGCTGCTGGAGCCTTTGGAGCATCCCTGGGATGCAGAACGGGCCGGGATGAGCTGCTGGAGCCTTTGGAGCATCCCTGGGATGCAGAATGGGCCGGGATGAGCTGCTGGAGCCTTTGGAGCATCCCTGGGATGCAGAATGGGCCGGGATGAGCTGCTGGAGCCTTTGGAGCATCCCTGGGATGCAGAATGGGCCGGGATGAGCTGCCAGAGCCTTTGGAGCATCCTCTTCTGGAGCCTTCCCTCCTCCCTGCCCCATTTTTCGTGCCCTGGAAAGCTGCACTCCCTCCCCCGAGCTTCCCCTCACCCTCCTGGTCCGTCCTCCCCTACTTTTGTTGGGAAGCGCAGCCCTGGATGTGCTCTGGGAATGGCCCCGTCCGAGGAGAGGAGGTTTTGTTCCCCCGTGTCCCGAATCGAACCCTTCGGGACTTCATCAGGCTTTTGGCAGCGGTGTGAGGAGCCAGGAATGAATCAAGTGATTGTAGCTCCTGGATTTTCACCCTGCTCTTGTGGGGTGCGACCCTGCTGAAGTCCCGACTCCTCGTCTCCCCTACTTCACTCCTCCAGCTCTCCAAAAGGGCTTTTTTTTTTTGGGAAAGGCAGTTTTACTAATGGACAGATGTGATGGGAATAGGATGAGGATCCAGGACAGGCAGCCTGACCCCAACAAGCAGATCCAAATCCTTTCCTGAGGGGTCAGCACAACCCCAGAACCTCATTCCCAGTCCTTTCCATGTAACTGCTGCATCCCAGCCCTTCCAAAGCAGGAGCTGCTCTTTGGGATCCCAATTCCTGCTCTGCTTCCCCCCAGGCCCTCGTGGCAGCTCTGTGGAGCTCCAGCTGCCTCGGCCTTATCAACCCCAGAGGTGTTTAATGATTTAGAACGCTTTAAAACCTCCCCTGGAATGGTTAAACCCCCACAGAAGGAGCGGGAGAAAGGGGAGACGGGAAGGGTTCAGCCACTTCGGGAGCTGGAAAACCGGGAAAAGAAGGAAAACCAGCCAGAAGTAGCTTCCCAAATGCAGGCCTCCTATTTGGCGAGCACAGTTAAGTAACGTTAATTGCGGCGCACCGCGGGATAAAGAGGCGTTTGTAATTGATTAATCCGTGTTTGCCGTTTCCTAATTAAGGAGAAAAGAAACCCTAATTACTCCACTCTGTCCCAGGCAGAGCAGTCATTATGGGATGAGCAATTTTCCCTCCTTGCACACTGGGCTCCCCTTTTCTCCCACGTTACATAAAACCCTCGGCACTCAGGGCCGGGCTCTGCTCGTTAGGCACGGCCTGAGCCCGGCTCAGCTTCCTCTGTGTGAGCAGGGCAGGGCTGCAGAGCTTGGCCGCAGCTCCAAACCCTGCAAAGGATCCCTGTTTCGATAGATTTGGTCCTGTTTTGATGTATTTGATCCTGTTTCGATGTATTTGATCCTGTTTTGAGGCATTTGATCCTGTTTCGATGTATTTGATCCTGTTTTGATGTATTTGATCCTGTTTTGATGTATTTGATCCTGTTTCAATGTATTTTGCTTCATGTTTAATATCAAAGAATTAAACAGCCGTTCTTGGGCTGCCTCACCTGTGCTGGAGAGGGGCAGATCTGAGGGGTTTCCTCCTCCTCCTCCTCCTCCTCCTCCTCCTCCTCCTCTCAGTTTATCCCAGTGCCAGAGCGAGGGGTGGCTCTGTCCCTTTGGAAATGGTCCGATTCTGCTGCTCCTGGTGCAAAATCCAAAGGGAATTGTGCTGCTCCACCACCCCTGGGCTCCCTGCTGGTCACTGACGCTGGGTTCCACCGTCCCTCAAAACACCAGGAGCAAACCAGGCTTACATGGAAGGTGTTTAAGGAAAAATTCCCTGGGATTGTCCAAAACTGAGGAGTTGTGGCGCTCTGGGCCACGGCTGAGTGGGCAGGGGGGGTTTGGCCCAAGGCTGGGCTGGATCTCGGAGATCTCTTCCAACCTCAATGATTCTGTGATTCTCCAAAGGGAATGAAACCTCGGATCTTCCCCAAATCCTCCTCCTGAGCAGCACAGCTGGGGACAAACCCATCGGCTCTTCTCATTCCAGGAAATTCCCCGTTTTTTAATGAAATCATTCTCTTTTTGCATCAAAGTCCAAAATTGCAGCCTTTGCCCCGGTGCTTTTTGGGTTTTCCACACTTCCCTGGGTCAGGTCCCCGCTGCCCATCTCCATCTGCAGAGGATCACTCGGGGAGATCTCCCAGCACTCCCCGCCCCCCTGGAAAATAAAATTGGAGAAAAAAGGTGAATTTTGGGGTTTAATGACGTCACTGTGTCTGGAACGGGGCTGGTTGGTTGGAAAGGAAACAAGAGGGATGTGGGAAAAGATCAAAAATTCGTGACAGGGAAAAGAGACAACACCTGAGCTGTGCTGGATCCTTCTGCCTCAGCTGAACACCGGAGAGAGATTTCTGTGCCGGACTCAGCCCCGGCTCGGCTGCAGCTCCAGGAATTCTCTCCAGAAAGACAAAGATCCAACCTGACCCCTCTGAGATGTTCCACACCCTCTGCCCTTGCCTCCTCCTCAGCCCAGACTCCTGCAACTTCTCTTGCAGGAGGAAAAATGGGAAAAGCCTCCAATGATGTTGGAGTGAATCAGGGAATCCTGGAATGGGTTGGGTTGGGAGGGACCTTAAATCCCCCAGTGCCAGCCCTGCCATGGGCAGGGACACCTCCCACTGTCCCAGGCGGCTCCAGCCTGGCCTTGGGCACTGCCAGGGATCCAGGGGCAGCCACAGCTGCTCTGGGAATTCCATCCCAGCCCCTCACAGCCAGGAATTCCTAATTCCCAATATCCCATCCATCCCTGCCCTCTGGCAGTGGGAAGCCATTCCCTGGGTCCTGTCCCTCCATCCCTTGTCCCCAGTCCCTCTCCAGCTCTCCTGGAGCCCCTTTAGGCCCTGCAAGGGGCTCTGAGCTCTCCCTGGAGCCTTCCCTTCTCCAGGTGAACATTCCCAGCTCTCCCAGCCCAGCTCCAGAGGGGCTCCAGCCCTCGGAGCTGCTCCTTTGAGTCTCTGCTCACTCAATATTGATATTTACAATAAAACTGTGCCAGACAATTCCAGAGCTCAGGAAATTCATTTACTGCCTGGATCAGAAGCTGCAGGCAGAGCAGGCTCCCCCTTCCCTCCCAAACGAGGCAGGAGGGAGCATTTTCCCTTTCCTCTGGAGGACGTGCCGGGCTCCAGCTGGGAAATCAGCCCCGGGAATGGCAGAACCTGAGGGCTCCGCTTTGCTCCAACACCCCTGGCACGGGAGGCTGAAAGTTTTCTCCAAAACCAGCGAAACTGCACCACCCTGCACTGAAAAACGCGAGTTCAGGGCAGGTGAAGCCACTCCCGGATTTATTCCAGTGCCCAGTTCCTCTCCCTGCTTCCTGCACGGAGCAGCTGGGGATCAGGATCAGCTGCTGGGAGAGGATGAAGCCGCTGCTCACACTCCCCAGAGCTGCCCTGGGGTTGGCTTGGAACTTTTCCACTTTCCATTTTTATTTTTTTTTAAAAAAAAAGCTTTGAGAGGGAAAAAAAATCTGAATTAGAGTCATTATTGCGAGATATTGTTGAAGACACGTAGGAGGATTTTAAGAGCTTAGATGTGAATAAAGAGAAAGAAAAGGCAGTTTTAAGCCAGGTAAGGGTTTAAAAAAGAACATGAAACTCTCCTGCTTCAAATTGAGAGTGGTTTTTAATAGCTGGGCATTGGGGGGAGCATCATTTTCCACCAGGTGCCAACATCCTCCTCCTTCCCAGCACATCTGAGCTGGGAGAAGAAAGCTGTTCTCGATCTTGCCTGGAATTGTTATTCCGGCCTCAAAACAGACCCAAAGCCATCAGTAACATCCCACAAACCCGACAGGAGAGGCAGAACGGGAGGGTTTGAAGGAAAACCCTTTGAGGGGAGGTGAATAAAATGCGGGGAAATTTTCTTTCTGCTCCTTGGCTGAAGCAAATCCCCCAAAAAATGAAACTTCAGGGAGCCCAGAGGTGCAGGGAGGAGACGAGGATGGAAAAAACAGAGCTTAAATGCTCATTTCCCCCTCATTTTTAGAAGATAACTGTGGGGATCTGGGAGGTGTGAGGTGCTCTCCAAGCCCTGGCCATCGCTGATAAGATTTCGGTGTTTATCAGGAGATAAAAGTGGCCAGTTCACACCCAGAAATTGGAAGCTGCAGCTCCGGGATCCAGACACGAGGCTTTCAATTTAAGCAGGAGCAACCCCTTGAATCCCAGACTTTTAGGAACCAGTCATGCTTAAAATCAAGTGCACATGGGGGAGTTTGCAGGGTCAGATCATTCCCCTGAGCTTCCACCTGTTAGGAGAGAGGGGTTTTCTTATTTTTCCTCCCTTTCCCCCCATTTTTCCCACCTGGGGCTGTGTTTGGAGCAGCAATTTGGAAACATTTTGGTCCTTCCACTGAGAGTTTTCCTCATGAAATGAATCCATTATCAGAAATGTCCTGAGGAAGCAAGAAATGAGACTGTACAGGCAGAAAGTGAACTCACTACAAGCTCTGCCCTTCATCTCTGTCGTGGTTTGGCGCTGGCCACGTGCCAGGCACTCACGAAAAACCTTCACTCATTTTCTTCTGCTATAGCTAAGCAGAGGAGGGGAAATTAAAACTTCATCTTCATGAGCTGAGATGAGGATTATTGAGGAAAAAAGAAAACCACTTTAAGGCAAAACAGGTTCAAAACTTCAACAGCGTAAAAAAGATTTATTATTGACAGAATTAGAAGTAAAAAAACCAAAGTGAACTTCCAGGACATCGTTTTTTCTTTCCCAGTCCCTCCCTCTTTCCACCGACCGCGCAAGGAAACAAAACCATGGGAGTTTGGTCAGTATTTCACTTCTTAAAAATCTTCCTTCAGAACGCTTAAGGAAAAGAGTTTCTTCTGCTGTGCCGTGGGATCCCTCCCAAAGGAGATGGCTCTGTGTGAACTTTTCCAGCGTGGCTTGAACTTCCACAAGCAGCAGCAGTCCCGCCCGAACCTGCTGCAACCTGAGTCCCTCCCACGGGCTGAGCAGTCTTCCCACAACTGCCCAGCGTGGGTCATTTTATTTCCTGGGGTTCAGTCTCTTAAGGATGAGCTGTTCCAGTTTGGAAGCGAAGGCTCTCCTCCTGTGTCTCTAAAAGCAAGGTCCTGTCTCTGTTCGAGTTCCTCGCTACATGACAGCTTTCAGCACCCACGCGCTCCAGCGTGAGCACTGCTCCCCACGGGCTGCGCGTGGATCTCTGCCCCCCTGCACCCCAGCAATTACAGGGACACACTTTGGTGTTTATAGTCCTCACCACGGCTCGCAGGAGAAGCTCAGCTCCGGCGCTTCGAGCACCTCCTCCTTCTCCTTTCTTTCACTGACCTCGGTGCCGCCGCGTTGCTTCTCCTCTCGTGTCCTCACTGCTCCTTTTCCTCTGACTTGGAACAAAGTCGGTGTCTGGAAGCTGTAACTGAGAGGTTGATCTTGTCCGGGCTCCGCATCAGGGAATCGCTCGCCGTGTCTCTCGCTGCCGGCCGCACGGCCAGCCCCAACCGCGTGGTCTTCCGCCAGCAGCACGCGGGCAGCTCTGGCCTCGGGAGCACCTCAGCCATGTGGTCCCAGCCTCAGCCACGTGGCCCCAGCCTTGGGAGCACCTCAGCCACGTGGTCCCGGCCTCAGGAGCACCTCAGCCACGCGGTCCTGGCCTCAGGAGTGCCTCAGCCACGCGGTCCCGGCCTCAGGAGCACCTCAGCCACGCGGTCCTGGCCTCAGCCATGTGGTCCTGGCCTCAGGAGCACCTCAGCCATGCGGTCCTGGCCTCAGCCACGTGGTCCTGGCCTCAGGAGCGCCTCAGCCACGCGGTCCTGGCCTCAGGAGCGCCTCAGCCACGCGGTCCTGGCCTCAGGAGCACCTCAGCCATGCGGTCCCGGCCTCAGGAGCGCCTCAGCCACGCGGTCCTGGCCTCAGGAGCACCTCAGCCATGCGGTCCCGGCCTCAGGAGTGCCTCAGCCACGTGGTCCTGGCCTCAGGAGCGCCTCAGCCACGAGGTCCCGGCCTCGGGAAAGCCTCAGCCATGAGGTCCCAGCCTCAGGAGGGCTCTGGCTGCACCGTCTCAGACTTCAGACTGCGTAGTCCTGGTAGTCCTGGCCCCGAGAGGGCCCTGACCACGCGGTCTCAGGAAGGCCCTGACCACGCGGCCCTGGCCTCGGGAAGACCCCAGCCTCAGGAAGGCCCCGGCCTCAGGAAGCCCCTGACCACACGGCCCCAGCCTCGGGAAGGCCCCGGCCACACGGCCCCGGCAGCCCCCGGTGGGATGGGCCCTGGCGCTCGCCTCACCACCCCTCAGGAGAAGAAAAAAAGAGTGCTTCCCGCGGTTTTACCTTTCTTAAATATGTCATCACAGAGGCGTTACCAACTTCTCTAATTGGGCTAATAACCTGCCCATTGTCAGAGCCTCCAGTGATTAGCGCTGTGCTGGACATTGAAGTTTAGAGCAACTTCTCTCTCACCTACTAAAACCATGCTGTGTTAAACCAACACACACGGGCAGGGACACCTCCCACTGTCCCAGGTGGCTCCAAGCCCCGTCCAGCCTGGCCTGGGACACTCCCAGGGATCCGGGGGCACTGGGGACAGCGCACACAAGGCAGGGACAGAGCTGAGATCAGGGTGAGCTCCTCAGACCCTACAGAGAAGGTGGGGCCGAGAGTTCTTCCAGAGAACTGGAGAGGCTTTGGCAAGACAAACAAACAGTAGTGATTCCCTTCTTGGGAGGGAATTTATGGGATGCAGGAGTTTTCTCCTGGCTCCAGGAGCAGCCTGGGTCATCCCGGAGCTCATCTCTGTCAGACCTCGGCTTCTTCTCCTCCTGCCACACTTTGAAAGGAGCAGTGAAAAGGTTCCACACTTCTCTTATTTCTCCGTCTCCCAGGCCTCATCTCTGCTTTTCTCCTGTTTCCTTCGTGCAGGGGAGAGAGGGAGAGAGAGCAAAATGTCATGGTTTGACACAGCTACACACCCCAAGACACAAACAAAGGGAATTCTCCACGTGGAATGGAAGTGAGCAGGATGACACCACTCCTACGTCTGCTCCCAGCACAGCCCGTGGCTCCCAGCACAACCCCAGCCCAATCCCAGCACCATCCCAGCACAGACCCAGCACAGACCCAGCACAATCCCAGTCCCAGCATCACAGTACAATCCCAGCACAATCCCAGTCCCAGCACAACCCCAGCACAATCCCAGTCCCAGCACAATCCCAGTCCAACCCCAGCACAATCCCAGTCCCAGAAGTCACAGTACAATCCCAGCACAGTCCCAGTCCCGGCACAATCCCAGCACAACCCCAGCCAAACCCCAGCACAGTCCCAGTCCCAGCAGTCACAGCACAACCCTAGCACAGTCCCAGTCCCAGCACAATCCCAGTCCCAGCAGTCACAGCACAACCCCAGCACAGTCCCAGCCCCAGCACAATCCCAGCACAACCCCAGCCCAACCCCAGCACCATCCCAGTCCCAGAAGTCACAGCACAACCCCAGCACAGCCCCAGCACCATCCCAGTCCCAGCTCAATCCCAGCTCAAGCCATGGCTCCCAGCACAATCCCAGCTCAATCCCAGTCCCAGCTCAATCCCAGCTGAGCCCCGGTGCTGTGGCAGCTTTGATAAGAGCCCGGTGCAATCAGTGCAGTGATAAGAGCCTGGTGCAATCAGTGCAGCTCCACTTCTCTGGCCCCAGTGCCGGATGATTTCCTCCTGTGGCTTCTTCATTCCCGTTTATAATTAAAGCCGGTGCAGCCATGCCAAGGGCTATAGGAAAAGAAGGAATAAGTGATGAAGTGCTGGCAGCCAGCCAAGGCCTCGCTGCTGCCGCTCAGGTTCTTGCAACACCAGAATCCCAGCATTCAGGTTTTGGTGCTGGGTGAAGTGTTTGTGTTTGGGGGAGGATGCAGCCAGCTGGGGTGAAGGAAAGGGCTCAGGGTGTTTGGGACTGTTGGATATTTGGGCTTTATATTTAAAATAAAGGGTTGAATCATCCTGGGTTTCTTCACAGCACTGCTGCAATCAAACCAGAGTCACCGGCAGGGCAGCTGGTGACGAGCTGGAATCTCGGGGAGATGGGGGTAAAACAAAACCAGCACTTCCAGGCTTGGCTGGAGTTTTCCCAGCAAAAACCTGCTAGAAATTCCCATTCTTGTGAGGATGATCCAGCCAAAACTGAAGATGTGGATTTGACCCCTGAACATCCCATTTTTAGCTGTTTTTAACCAGATATTTAATTCTGTCTCCCACTTTAACCTCAAGAATCCCACACACCCCCGAAGGATGTTTCTGTAACGAAAACCCCAATCCGAAGCTCCGGAGCCAGGCCTTGTTCCATCCCTGGGATTATTTGTGTTGGATAATGACCGGGAGCGCTCTGGAAATCGGGGCCCCGTTGTGTAAACAGCGATGGTGCCCCAAGAGCTCCGCGTTTCAACGGACAATGGGACAGACAATGGCAAATCAGGGCCACCACCAGGTCAGGGACAGCTGCGTCCCACCCTGACTTCCCCTGCTCCGGGGGAAAGTTCTGTTTCAGAAAACTGTTCTCTCCATCAGCTCCAGAGCGCTCCAAACCCACCCTGCAGAATTCCCAATCTCCCTCCCGTGCTGGCAGTCGCTGTGCCCGAAGCGAAGGGACGCAGGGACGGGCAGAGGGTCCCCGTGCCCCTGGGTTCCACTCCCTGCTGTGCCACCCAATCTCCTGCACAGCCCAAAGCACCCACCCTGCTGGTGTGGGAGGGGGATTCTCTTCCCAGCCACGCCCGTTTTGGGGGTAAATGTGGTGCTGGTGTTTATTCCTCGTTCCCAAGTGATTGGTGGCTCCAGCACGAGGCTGGGACTGCAGACACCCTGCCAAGGCACTTCGGAAGGTGCTGCCTCAGGATTTTAGGTTTTGTATTTTTCATGTATTTGTGATCCTGCAATTCTTCCGTGTGTAGCTCTGAGCTCCGCGCAGCCTGGTAGCTGCTGTTCTCCGGTTTTGGTCAGACAAAACGATTCCTCTCCAGGCCTGCGACTCCAGGACACCTCAGTGCCTCAGGCCCCGAGAAATGTAAACAGCACTGAGCTGGGGGGGGAGCAAACTCGGAGTAAATGACTTCATTACCTGCAGCTGTAATCGGAGGATTAACCCCCGATATGCAAATGGACCGAACCCATAAAAGTGTGCAAAGCCGTGACCCCGCGGTCCATTTGTGGGTGTAGCCCCTGGGGGTGCCCTGAATGCACCTGGAGGCCCTTCAAGAGACAGAACCGCGTTTATTCTCCTCGTTCCGTCCGCCCTCTGTTTGGAGGCAGCCCCTCAAGGCACCAAAGGTCCTGCCCTTGCGTGAATGGAGCTTTGGGATGGAAGGACTCCATAAAAGAAAGGTCCTGGATTAGGATTTGATTGCCCTCAGACAGAACCGCTCCCAGCACACACCAATCCCCCCCAAATGTCCCCAAACCCCAGAGTTTAACAGCCGGGGCCATCTCTCCACCTGTCCCCGATGCGCTCTGCCCGCTGACCTCACCGGGATGAACTCACCCGGGGAGTTGCAAAGGTTCCCAAACAAAGGCTCCTTCCCATTCCGGCTGACACAAACACCGCTCCCGTCCCTCTGAGTCACTGCCCGCCTCCGGCCGAGCCGCACCCAGCCCGGCGGCCTGGGGAGGGTCTCCCTGCTTTGATGTCCTTGGCTGCGAACCGCGTCCCCCTCCCCTGCACCTGAGCAAACATCCAGCAACAGCCGCCTTCCCTCCCCTCTTCCCTTCCCTGGCTGCATCCCTTTCCTCAGGGAGACGGGAACCGAGGCTCCGTAACCCTGAGGATCTGGAAACCGTAATGAAGGTGGATCAATTAAACAGACAGTCCTGGGTGAGAGACAGAAGGACAAAAGGGTTTTTCCTTGGCTCTGAATCAGCCATTTCTCCTCTGATGGGGGAATTATTGGGATACGGAGACCCTGAGATGCGGCTGCTCCTGGATCCCTGGCAGTGCCCAAGGCCAGGCTGGCGGGGCTCGGAGCAGCCTGGGACACTGGGAGGTGTCCCTGCCCTGGCAGGGGTGGCCCTGGATGGGATTTAAGGTCCTTCCCACCCAACCATTCCAGGATTCCCTGCTGTGATTCCATGCCATGATTCCAGGTCATGATTCCATGATGTGATTCCCTCATATAATTCCAGGCCATGATTCCATGCTGGGATTCCATGATGTGATTCCCTGCTATAATTCCATGATGTGGTTCCATGCCATGATTCCATGATGTGATTCCATGCCATGATTCCCTGCCATGATTCCATGATGTGATTCCATGCTATAATTCCATGCCATGATTCCCTGCTATAATTCTATGCCATGATTCCATGATGTGATTCCATGCCATGATTCCCTGCCATGATTCCATGATGTGATTCCATGCTATAATTCCATGCCATGATTCCCTGCTATAACTCCATGCCATGATTCCGTGCTGTGATTCCCTGCTGTGATTTATGTGTTCCACCTCAGCTGTTCCCTCATCTCCCAAAATGTCTCTTTACCGGAACATCTTACCTGGAACTCGGGGTGTGCAACGCCCCCAGAAATCTCCCACATTTCTTTGCAAATCTCTCATCTGGCCACCACAAAAAACACCCAAAATAAACAAAAAATGGTATTTTCTAGGTAAATTCCCTTTTTAAAAGTGTTGGAGTCATCCAGGGTGAGGAGGAGGCAGCAGGGACTGTACGGAACTGGTCCCACTTGGGATCAGGGCCATCATTATCCCTCCCCTCCTGTGTTTAGGAGGCTCTGCAGTATCAGAAAAATTCCCATCATGAAGCCTGATTTTCTGCTCATTTCAGGAGACAAAACGCTGAAATCCTGGGAGCTGCACAATTCCTGCAGATCCTGCTGGAAGTGCTGCGCTGTGCTCAGAGGCCGGACGGTGACTGGGATCTGTCCCTGGAAGGGCTCGGAAGCCCCACTTAGGAATTGTTTCCCATCCTGGGAATGCTCCCAAGCATTCTCAGCACCTCCCAGGCATCCCCTCCTCGGAGCAGGGCTGGGAACAGGGCTGGGAATGGGGCAGAGCTCGTGGGGAAGCTCCCAGAACCGGCTGCTCCCAATTCCTGCTCTTGGAGCTGGACTTTCCACCTCAGTCCACCCAGTTCAGCCACGGAGCCTCCTTTTTGCTGTTTCCCGAATATTTTGGGTTCAGACTCCTTTTTCTCCCTGCCCTCCATGGATGCAGGGATATTTGGAGACCTGGGATTCTCCAGTTGTTAAAACCCCAGCTGGTTTCTGGGGGAGATGGGAGTAGAAGAGAACAGACACTTCCAGGCTTGGCTGGAGTTTTCCCAGCTAAAAGCTGCCAGAAATTCCCAGTCCTGTGAGAACGATCCAGCCAAGACTGGAGATGTGGATTTGACCCCTGAACAGCCCATTTTTAGCTGTTTTTTTAAACCAGATACTTAATTCTATCTCCCACTTTAACCTCAAGTGTCCCACACACCCTCGAAGGAGGTTTCTGTAAGGAAAACCCCAATCCGAAGCTCCAGGTGGGATTTCTTTGTCAGGATTTACAGACATTCCAGGTTTTAGCCACACCCATCCAGAGTGAGGTTGGGAACACCTGGAATTTTATCCAATCCAGCCAAATTTGCCCCCTGGCCTCATTTCTTACCCACCTTCAGGTGGATTTGGGGTGGCTCAGCTGCTGTTCCTGAATGTTTCACCGATGCCAAGGTGAGGATTTGTCCTTATCTCTGTGACCTGGATCCTTTAATCCCATCCAGCTGTGCAGACAAAGATTATTTATGGACCATTTCATTCCTAATATCACTTATCTCCTATTCCAAGAGGCGATCCCGTGTTATCTTAAAGCCTTTTCCCATTAAATCTCATCAAACACATGAATTAACGAGGAGGATGAAGCTGATGGAGATGGGCAGTGGGGACCTGACCCAGGGAAGTGTGGAAAACCCAAAAAGCACCGGGGCAAAGGCTGCAATTTTGGACTTTGATGCAAAAAGAGAATGATTTCATTAAAAAACGGGGAATTTCCTGGAATGAGAAGAGCCGATGGGTTTGTCCCCAGCTGTGCTGCTCAGGAGGAGGATTTGGGGAAGACTCGAGGTTTCATTCCCTTTGGAGAATCACAGAATCATTGAGGTTGGAAGAGATCTCCGAGATCCAGCCCAGCCTTGGGCCAAACCCCCCCTGCCCACTCAGCCGTGGCCCAGAGCGCCACAACTCCTCAGTTTTGGACAATCCCAGGGAATTTTTCCTTAAACACCTTCCATGTAAGCCTGGTTTGCTCCTGGTGTTTTGAGGGACGGTGGAACCCAGCGTCAGTGACCAGCAGGGAGCCCAGGGGTGGTGGAGCAGCACAATTCCCTTTGGATTTTGCACCAGGAGCAGCAGAATCGGACCATTTCCAAAGGGACAGAGCCACCCCTCGCTCTGGCACTGGGATAAACTGAGAGGAGGAGGAGGAGGAGGAGGAGGAGGAGGAGGAGGAGGAGGAAACCCCTCAGATCTGCCCCTCTCCAGCACAGGTGAGGCAGCCCAAGAACGGCTGTTTAATTCTTTGATATTAAACATGAAGCAAAATATATCAAAATACATCTATATAGCACTTATATTTCTCACCCTGACAGGAGTTAATTATAGCTTCCTAGAAAAGCACTTAAATCACCCCAAAATCCCATTTTACAAAGCAACTTTATGTTCCACGGGATGCCACAAGTCACCTCAGGTGCTGGGGTGTCAGTGGGAATTAATGGGATGAGTTTAAATCCCACTCCGCAGAGGAGGAAGCCATGTCCTTACCCAGCAGGAATTTTTATGGAGCGTCTCCTGCGGGAAAAGCCGGGGATAAAAAGGAACCTGGTGGTGTCTGGCTTTTATTATTTATTGAACAATGCCCCATTGATTCGCAGCTCCTCTGCAGACAGCTCATAAACAAGGCCTGCAGTGCAAAGTTTAGACAAGGACAGAGATTCCTGAACTCTCAGCACAGCACGAAACTCTGGGATTGCCCCCACGGAAGGAATGGGCAGGACTGGGATTTAGGAGGGAGAAATGCAAGAAATGCAAAGATATTTGGCTGAAGAAAGAAGATTTCAGTGAAAAGTGCAGTTTCGTGGGTTTTCCCAGGTTTTTAGTGCTGAAATGTTTCTCCTGAGGTCACTAAAAGGTTCCTCCAAAAGTTCTTGCCCCAGAGAGCACCCAGCACGTTTCTTCAGGGCAGGAACACATTTCCTCTGCCTTTGGGCTGAAAGCTCTACCTGCACAAACCCACGGGGACCAGGAGGGGTTTGTGCACTTTGGGATTTACTGGTTTGTATCCAAAAGGGCAGAGTTGGAATCCCAGACCCCTGGAAGGGTTTGGGTTGGAAGGGGATGTTCGATCCCACCCAGTGCCAGCCCTGCCATGCCCAGGGACACCTCCCACTGTCCCAGGCTGCTCCGACCCAGCCTGGGGCACTGCCAGGGATCCAGGGGCAGCCACAGCTCCTCTGGGAATTCCAGCCCAGCCCCTCCCCACCCTCCCAGCCAGGAATTCCTTCCCAAAATCCCATCTAAACCAGCACATGGAATCCTGGATGGATTTGGGGTGGGAGGGACCTCAAAGCCCATCCAGTGCCACCGTGGGGCAGGGACACCTTCCATAGACCAGGTGGCTCCAGCCTGGCCTTGGGCACTGCCAGGGATCCAGGGGCAGCCCCAGCTGCTCTGGGAATTCCATCCCAGCCCCTCACCCCCTCACAGGAAAGGCTCTTTACCCCCTACCCCGTGTCCCCATCAGCTCCAGAAGGTTCCAGTGGGATTTTCCCTGGAGTGTTCCCCCAGGAGATGAAATAAAAGTGAACGTGGCAAAGTCAGCGGCACCAAAGGCATCTCAACAACCTTCACCTCCCTTCCCTGGGTGCTCACTGGGGCCCTAAAGAACCAATTCCCCCAGGGAGGGGCTGGGGTCCCATCCAGCAGGAGACGTGGACAGGCAGGGACTCGAGGTGGGAGTCACTGTCTGTGCTTCTTCACACCTGACAAGGTGACAGCAGAGGGTGAAAAGCCCAGGCTGGGACAGAAACCAGCAGAAAATATCAGTGGCGCTGAAAAAAAATCCCAATTTCAAATCCTAATTCCAGCACCTCGGTTTTATATCATAACTTTGTGTGTTGAACCCCCACCCTGGGGGCACCGGGATCACTGCACGGGCTCGGGGTGCTGCCCACGGGGGGAAAAGGGATCCTCAGGCTCCGCTTCTCCTCGGGGTGCCCCAGCCGTGCCTCGGATTAGCCCCCTCCCTTCCCATGCCCTTTCCTGCACGCATTTGGGATGTTCAGAAGTGCGGGATGGGGGCAGAGCCGCTCATCCCTGCAGCCGTGGAGCTGAGGCGCAGCCAACTCCGAGCAACGTTTTTGTTGGGGTTTTTTTGTTGTTTTCCTTTTTTTTCACTCTGTGTGCGATGCCAAGAGATTGGAAATGACAATCAGCAGCCGGAGGCAGAGCCAGGCCAGGAGAGGAGCGCCTGGAAAAACAGAGGGAGCCCCTGGCTGCCCTGCAGAGCCTGTCAGGGGTCATGGGGCCAAGGGCTTCTCAGCCTCCTCGTGGGGTGGGGGACGTTTAATGCCGGGATTCTCCGCGGAGAGCGCGATCCCACGGACCCCACCTCTGCTTCCAGTGGGAAGACAGAGCTCCAGCAGCCTCTGACGTGGGAAGTGACGGGAATGGGAGAGAGCTGAGGGCAGCCCGAGCTGCTTTTAAGTGATTTAACAGCTGGGGAGCAGCAGAGGCCATGACCATGGGAGTTGTTCCATGGGTTTGGGAGCTGGAGTGGCTTCCAGGGGATTCAGCCAATTTCAGGGATGCTCCCTGGTGTCTGTGGGAACCCCAGACCCCAGCCCCTCCCTGGGGGAATTGGTTCTTTAGGGCCCCAGCGAGCACCCAGGGAAGGGAGGTGAAGGTTGTTGAGATGCCTTTGGTGCCGCTGACTTTGCCACGTTCACTTTTATTTCATCTCCTGGGGGAACACTCCAGGGAAAATCTCATTGGAACCTTCTGGAGCTGATGGGGACACGGGGTAGGGGGTAAAGAGCCTTTCCTGTGAGGGGGTGAGGGGCTGGGATGGAATTCTCAGAGCAGCTGGGGCTGCCCCTGGATCCCTGGCAGTGCCCAAGGCCAGGCTGGAGCCACCTGGTCTACGGAAGGTGTCCCTGCCCCACGGTGGCACTGGATGGGCTTTGAGGTCCCTCCCACCCCAAATCCATCCAGGATTCCATGTGCTGGTTTAGATGGGATTTTGGGAAGGAATTCCTGGCTGTGAGGGTGGGGAGGGGCTGGGCTGGAATTCCCAGAGGAGCTGTGGCTGCCCCTGGATCCCTGGCAGTGCCCCAGGCTGGGTCGGAGCAGCCTGGGACAGTGGGAGGTGTCCCTGGGCATGGCAGGGCTGGCACTGGGTGGGATCGAACATCCCCTTCCAACCCAAACCCTTCCAGGGGTCTGGGATTCCAACTCTGCCCTTTTGGATACAAACCAGTAAATCCCAAAGTGCACAAACCCCTCCTGGTCCCCGTGGGTTTGTGCAGGTAGAGCTTTCAGCCCAAAGGCAGAGGAAATGTGTTCCTGCCCTGAAGAAACGTGCTGGGTGCTCCCTGGGGCAAGAACTTTTGGAGGAACCTTTTAGTGACCTCAGGAGAAACATTTCAGCACTAAAAACCTGGGAAAACCCACGAAACTGCACTTTTCACTGAAATCTTCTTTCTTCAGCAAAGAAGTTCCCTACTTCTGCTGCGGGCTTCTCATTCTTCCCTTTGACTCCAGGGTTTCTGTGGAATCCAGAAGGTCCCTCCTTCCCAGGACACGGGCAGGTCTGGTGTCATCTTCCTCTTCACGCAATCCTCGCGTGCTGGGCAGTGAGAAGAGCACTTGGAAGCAGCAGGAATTTCATTTCATGCCCCCAGAAATCTGGGGGACTTTTGGAAATCCTTCAGGACTGAAGATTTCTGTCCTACCAAGAAACGACACCAGCGTGGGATGAGGTCTGAACCCAGAGCACCTCTTTAATCTCCTTTCAAATGCAGAATGGAGGTGGTTCAGCCACAATTGAGCCAATTATAAAAACTTCCCGGTTATCCACTCGTTTAGCGTGATTGGGCTCCCTTTGGAGACGGTCCCAGCTGCATTCCCATCCCTGGATTCAGAATATTCTGTTTCTTCAGGTAAAAACCTTGAGACTGAACCCTACCAGAGTGTCTAGAATTGGTTTTGGCTCTTGGCTTTCTGTAAGAAAACAGCAAATCACAGCTGGGAGGAGAAGGAAAATCCTTGGGATTCACCTCTTGCTTCCAGACAATGAAGTTACACAATAAAACAGGAGGGACAGGGAAGTGGTTTAGCAGGGAAGTTGGGAGGAGGAGCTGGGAAGGGGCTGGAGAGCTCCTGAGGGAGCTGGGAAAGGGGCTCAGCCTGGAGCAAAGGGGGATCAGGGGGGACCTTGTGGCTCTGCACAAGTCCCTGACAGGAGGGGGCAGCCGGGGGGGTCGGGCTCTGCTCGCAGGGAACAGGGACAGGAGGAGAGGGAACGGCCTCAGGCTGGGCCAGGGGAGGCTCAGGGTGGGCAGCAGCAGGAATTTCCTCATGGAAAGGGTGCTCAGGCCTTGGCAGGGGCTGCCCAGGGATGTGTTGGGAGTTCCCATCCCTGGGAGGATTTAACAGGTGAATGTGGCACTTGGGGACATTCCGTGGTGGCCTTGGCAGGGCTGGGGGATGATTGGACTCCATGGGCTTCAAGGTCTTTTCTAACCTGAACAATTCCATGATGTTACAATATTATTGTCAGAAAGTCGTGGATGGATTTTTCTGGCTGCTGCCCAAATCTTTTCCCCAGGAGGTTCCTCTTCCCTGGTGCAGATTAAAGCTGGAATTCTGTGCTGCCACTCAAGGAATCCCTGGGATGGGACTGGGATGGGTCAATGCTTTCTATTCTCACATCTCTTTATTTATCTTAGTAGGAAACCACTTCCACAGTCGCTGGAAATGGAGTGCTTGGGGTTTTTTAATGATTTCCTTTCCAAGAGGAAAGAAGAGCACAGGAACAGAATATTTCCGAGTCCCACAGGGAGCGCACTGCTTTAAAACTGGAGAATGATGTCCCGAGAGTTAAACCAGTTATCCCACCACATTTGGGAGCCCAAACAGCAATCCTGGGATAACAGAATGATCTCTACAAGGTCCGAAAAACTTCCTAAAATCTTCCTGGGACAGCTGTGAGGAGGGACAGGAGGGCTCTGGTAGGCCAGGTCCCATTGTCACCGTGCAAGAGGAATCCAAGCCTTTAATTTGGAATTCAATCCCATGTGGCTGTTCCTGGATGTGGGACACACCTTGTAAAACCCAACCCCTCCACTGGGAATGGGAATATTTGGAATATATGGATCCTGGGTGGGGTGTAAGTGAGTGTGAGGTGTTTTCCCCCCTCCAGAGGTGACCATGACACCTCCAAACAGAAACATTCCCAATAATGAGCATTTCCCATCTCCCAGCTCCCATTTCCTGCTCCTTTTCTCAGCTTTTGCTTCTCCCTTTGTGCAGCGGAAACCCTAAAGTTTGTAAATCCTCTGATTGCCCTGAAGTGCAATCGTGCCTGGAGCAAGATCCGTGGCACAATTCCAGCTCCGTGAGGTGAAATCCATCCCCGTGCAGGGAGCTGGAAAGAATCCTCCAAAGCCACGAGGGAAGGAGTTAATTAGGACAATTAGGACATCCAGGGCATGTGTTGATGAGCTGCCTTTAATTCTTCCCGCTGCAGAAAGCAGAATGTGTAACAGGAATTTGTTCATTTGAGTTTTTTTCCAAACATTTGGGAAAATGTTGGGACAGCCACGCTGTTGATGCCATCCCAGAGTCCAAAAAACTGTCATCCCCACTCAGGCTGCTGAAATGGAGCAATGTGTGCTGAAAGGGAGATGTATTTAGGGGATGATCTGCCAGGAGGCATCCATGGAGGGACTCTGGGAAGGAGATTCCCCGCAGATGGGTTTTGGGGAGCTCAATTCACTTTTTTCCAGAGCAGCCACTGCAGGATGGAGCCCAGATTCAGCGTGGCCCTCATCGGGACATTTCCCTTCTCCATCGGGACATTTCCCTGCCCCACTGGGACATTTCCCTTCTCCATCGGGACATTTCCCTGCCCCATTTGGACATTCCCCTTCTCTGTTTGGGACATTTCCCTTCTCCACTGGGACATTCTCCTTCTCCATTGGGACATTTCCCTGCCCCATTTGGACATTTCCCTGCCCCATTTGGACATTTCCCTTCTCTGTTTGGACATTTCCAGCCCCATTGGGACATTTCCCTTCTCCACTGGGACATTTCCCATCTCCATTGGGACATTTCCCTTTTCCATGTGGAGATTTCCCTGCCCCATTGGGACATTTCCCTGCCTGGGCAGACCTTGGGATGCTGAAGGGCTCTCCCCAAGTGCATCCCACTGGGAGAGGAAGGTTTGTGCAGCCCCCCCATGGATCTGCTCCATGATTTGAGCCTGGTGCTGATCCCAGAGCTTCTCCCATGCTAAACCTCCCGAAATCCCCAAATTTCCATGGAATGCCTGAACCTTTCTCGTGCACCGAACCCAAAAGTGCAGCTTTCATGGGCCCTGCTCCTTTCACCTTCAGCACTCAGGGTATAAAACCAGAGGAGAATTTTCTCCGTGCATATTAATGCCCTTAACGAGCCTGTTTTAATTGCATTAGCGGCCATTCTATTTACAGGCCCCACAATCTGCTTGCTCTCATTCCCATCAGGTTTCCGATTCTCCACACTTGGCTGCTGCTTTTCCGCCCTGCTAAAAGCGGAGCTCCTTTCCCTGCGGCCTCAAAGTCAGCATTAGCACCTCGGAAAGGACATTTAGGAGAAGACAAAACCCCTCCTGTCCACACCCTGAATTTATTCCCCCTCAAGCAAAGCAGGTGAGCAAAGCCTTTTTCCCCTCGTGCATTTGTTGATTGTGATTTTCCTGCACAGCTGGCTCCTCTGGAAGGGTTAAATCCAGGCAGGGAGAACTCAAAAAGCTGGGAATGATCCCAGCCAGCCATCTTTTCCTCAGTTTCCCCCTGCTGAAGATCGCTGGAGCTGCTGCTCTGGCAGTGACACTGGACTTGATGGAAGAAAATGCAATTAAAGGGGATCAGCTGCAATTAAGCAGGATCAAAAACAGTTCCCCTCCCACTTAAACAAGCAAATTAAGCCAATTTTTTTGTGCATGTGCCCATTTATCAGCTGTTTCCATGGCAACCCTTGTTGTCCTCCGTGCTGTGTCTCGTTTGTGTCATGGTAACACCCGGCAATCCCGCTCCCATTGTCCTGGGTTCCGTGGAAATGTTCGCAAGGGAGACCTTTAATCTACAAATCTCGCAGGTCTTCGCTTCAGCTGATACAAATTTGTCGTGGCCACTGTTCTTTTGGTGCTTTATCCCAGACAGGCTGAATTTTCTCCTTCCTGGCTCGATCTGAGCTGGGTTGGAGTGGAAGAATCAATATTTACCCAGCAATCTGCAGCCCTTTAACTGAACTGGTTTAAAATCCCAGCTCCAAGAAACTGCTGGAAGTCCCTGGAGCGGAGTGAGGCTGTTCCTCCTTGTCCGAAACTTCGTGGGGTTTTTGACTTTGAAACGCCTCTTTTGGTGTTAAATTCCAGCAGTTCCCAGGCCCTGCTGATTTTAACAAAATCCTGACTTTTCAGGACTCCCTTCTCCTGTCTGATCTAAATTCCACAATACCCCAATTCTAAATTCCCGTGTTTTGTTACGAATCCTGTGTTTGCTGCTGGGGGGAGTTGCTGGGGGTGAGGGATGTCCTGGAGATGCTGCAGGGATCTCCACCAGGACAGGGTTTGAGTGGAGGGTCTGGTGTTGTGTCATTCTGTGAGATCAGCTCTCGTGGCTGATCCTGTGCAGTCGCTGGGGGGGGATCAGACTTCCCGGCCCCTGGAAAATCAAGATTTTTCATGGAGGAAAGTATCTGCTGATTTAATATCCTGGTTTCTCTTTCACAGGGAAATGGATTTGTTGGAATAAATCCAGAGGAGGCCACAGAGAGCTGGAGCCCCTCTGGAGCCGGGCTGGGAGAGCTGGGGGTGTTCACCTGGAGAAGGGAAATTCCAGGGAGAGCTCAGAGCCCCTTGCAGGGCCTAAAGGGGCTCCAGGAGAGCTGCAGAGGGACTGGGGACAAGGGATGGAGGGACAGGACCCAGGGAATGGCTTCCCACTGCCAGAGGGCAGGGATGGATGGGATATTGGGATGGAACTCCTGGCTGTGAGGGTGGGGAGGGGCTGGGCTGGAATTCCCAGAGGAGCTGGGGCTGCCCCTGGATCCCTGGCAGTGCCCAAGGCCAGGCTGGAGCAGCCTGGGACAGTGGGAGGTGTCCCTGGGCATGGCAGGGGTGGCACTGGATGGGCTTTAAGGTCCTTCCATCCCAAATCATTCCAGAATTCCCTGATTCTGGGATTCCAAAGCCTCTCTGCAGAACCCCTGCAAGGCTGGGCTGTCATTCTCTGGAAATGAGATCCCCTGATTTACCCTCCCAGCCCATCGACCACAACAGAAGCCACCAGCAGCCTTTCCTGGAGACGTCCCAGCCTCTGGAACCCCCGGGGACACCTGGGCACATCCTGGAGCCGTCGATGCCTGCAGGAGTCTGATCCGCCCTCACTTCCTGCAGATCAGCAGCGATTGAAGGCCGCTGCTGTTTCCTGTGCTCCCGGTGAAATTAAATATCCCAGCCGAGATTCCAGGGCTGCTTTCAACAATTAATGACCAGCAGAGCCCAGAAACAGCCCCGTGCTCCTGCTGCTGCACGGAGCTGGGGCACACACAAACCCCGGGGGAGTGTCTGCCACAAACTTTTCCCCGGCCGGGGTCGAGCATCTCCCAGCTTGAAAAAGAAAAGCTTCAGCCGGCTGAGTGGGTGAGGATTTGCAGGATCAGGCCCTTGGCGGCCTCTGCTCTGTTTTTTGTTTGGCTCTGCTGTTGCAGAGGTTTCCTTAGCGACCGCTGTATCCTTTTACAAGGCATTGTTGGTGACACACATTGACGTGGGGATGCTAAAAACGATGGCACCCAATAAAAATAACCCCGGTGATGACCCCGTTTCCTTAAGCAAACAGCACCATTATCCACCAGGAACCGGCCAGAGGGATTTCTCTCTGGAACAATGATGCCTGCAGCCCTCAGCAGCACCAACGGGAGCCTCTCTGGAGTGCGCAAAGGTCAAGAGGAAAATCTGCCATCCTTTGCTCTCTGTGCCTGATTCCAGCATTTATCGGCGCAGGGCTGGCCAGGAGAGAGGGAAATGCTCCCTGGAATCTCTTCTAAAATCCAAGATCCAATCCCTGCATGGAGAAAAGATCACTTTGTTGTTTAGTGATGGGGGTGGTGGAGATCTGGGTCCCTCCCTCCCACAGGTCCCTCCTGAGGGGCTGAAAATGAGCCGGGTTTAGATTCCCCAAACTGGGATTTTGGCAGCTCTGTGTTGTTTCCCAAGGAAAGTTCCTGGGCCAGTCCTTCTGCTGATCCTCTGGAAGGGACTGGGTGCAGGATTCAGCTCCTCAGTGGGGTAAAAACTGTAAATTTTCTTCACCAACTCCATGAAAACAGAAAACTCTGGAACGGTTTGGGTTGGAAGGGACCCTAAAGCCCATCCAGCCTCGCTGGCCACCTTCCACTGGCCATGTCTGATCCTGAGGGCGGGAGGGGACACGATGAACTGCTTGGATCACTAAATCCATTAATGCTTTTGGGAAGATATTGGCCAGAGGCAAAGGAAAAGAGGGAGCAGAGCCATTGTCCAATGTGGATTTAATAGGAGGCTGATTCGTGGTGTAAACACGGGCAGAGGAGTCGATGCTGGGTTGATACAGCCAGTCCTGGCCTTTACTGGTACCGGTGTGAGCTGGTTTGAAGCTGGCCTGGATCTCTTTTATCCATCTGACATACCCTGCCATGGAATTTTGGAGGTTTTCCCATGGAAAATTATGACTTTGCATCAAAACCTGATTATTTTCCAGTTTATAATTACGATTTTGGTTGGGTTTTTTTGACAAGGAGTTGATGCTCTTTGTTTACAGATCAGGCTGGGTTTGCTGTTCTCTGGTGAAAATATGAGAACCTCGAGTCAAGCGGGCCTCGTGTGCGTGGTTTCAATTTAGTGTCACAACTCCAGTTTATACAAGCAGAGGAGAGAAGAAAGTTCCAAAGGAATTTTCTCCCAGTCCCAGAGCCTGGAATTCTCTGGTTTAACCCATCATGAGTGGGGAACATGGATTTGGAACCAGATCCAGCTTAGGGGACCAGGCTGGGCCTCTCTTTTCACTTTCCCCTCTTCATCTGGGGGTGCCCAGACCTGGGGGTTGATTTGGGCTCATCTCAGTAGGAATTTCATCCAAGGGATGAAATCCTCTTGCTTTCCCCTCCACATCCAAAGAATTTGGGATTCAGGGGGAGGGAGTTTTGTCTCAATAAATTCTTTACAAGCCGCACACCAACTCCAGGCTGGGGTACAGAAGGAGGGGAATGGAAAGGGAATACCTGCCTTGTCTGGGCCGAGCCTCACCAGCATTCCCAGTGATTTATGGCCAAAAACCAGTTCAAACCAGTCCGAATTTCTAAAACTGGAGGAGGACAGTGACTGCAACCTCCACATGAGAACAGAGCTCTTGAGCTGAATTATTTCAACCTTGGGCTGAGATTGTTCCTAAACGAGTGACAGCCCCAAACACTGCCAGGACCAGCGTTCCCGGCTAACCTGGGGCACGTGGATGTTCTGATCCAGACACGGGGATTTTGAGAGGCTGAGGTAGGAGATAAGCCGGCTTTGACAAGCTCTTGAACTGAAGGAAAATCTTCCTTTCAAATACATCTGAAAAATGCAGGGAAGCCTCGGATGAAGAGCCAGGAAAAGCCTGGAATGCGGCCTTTATTTACTCTTCTTTTCTGCTGTTGTTTATTTTCCCTCTTTTTTCTTGCCCTCCCAGAGAAGAGACCTAAGTCCTACTTTGCACTTTTGCTTCGTGACGTTGGCCATGGCCTTTCCCTGCTCCCTGCCCTCGTTTCCCATGGATAAATGGGGATATTCAGAAAAGCTGAGCCAGAGGGGAGCTCCAGGTCAGCTCCAGGCCCTTCTTCCAAGACGGGACCAGTTTTGTCCCTGTGATTTCCAGAAGCACTTTCTGCTAGGCCTGCGCATTCCTGCCGGGGCTGGAATTTGCTCTGGAGAGGCAATAAATTCATTGTAAACTTCTGTGAAGTGGAACTTCTTCTGAAAACTTTGTTTCTTTATTGCTGGGATGTTTTTCCTCATGTTCAGCCTGAGTCACTCCTGCTGCAGCACAAACTTTGTGCTCCTTGGTCTTGGAGGACTTGGAGGGAGGCTGTGGCAGGGATCTGTTCAAGGACTTTAAAACGCAGCATCAGAGAATCTTGGAATTCCAGAATGGTTTGGGTTGGAAGGGACCTTAAATCCCATCCTTAAATCCCATCCTTCAATCCGACCCTTCAATCCCATCCTTAAATCCCATCCTTAAATCCCATCCTTAAATCCCACCCTTCAATCCCATCCTTCAATCCCACCCTTCAATCCCTTCAATCCCACCCTTCAATCCCTTCAATCCCATCCTTCAATCCCATCCTTCAATCCCTTCAATCCCACCCTTCAATCCCACCCTTCAATCCCTTCAATCCCACCCTTCAATCCCTTCAATCCCATCCTTCAATCCCATCCTTCAATCCCTTCAATCCCACCCTTCAATCCCACCCTTCAATCCCTTCAATCCCACCCTTCAATCCCTTCAATCCCATCCTTCAATCCCATCCTTCAATCCCTTCAATCCCACCCTTCAATCTCACCCTTCAATCCCTTCAATCCCATCCTTCAATCCCATCCTTCAATCCCTTCAATCCCACCCTTCAATCCCACCCTTCAATCCCATCCTTCAATCCCATCCTTCAATCCCTTCAATCCCACCCTTCAATCCCTTCAATCCCACCCTTCAATCCCATCCTTCAATCCCTTCAATCTCACCCTTCAATCCCTTCAATCCCACCCTTCAATCCCTTCAGTCCCACCCTTCAATCCCATCCCATCCCTGGCCTGGGCAGGGGCACCTTCCACAATCCCAGGTTGTTGCACCATGAAACACTTTGCAAACCATTTGTAGGAAGCCGTATCCCAGATCCAGGTATTATAATTCCCATTATTTCCATCAAATGGCACCTCAAAGTGCCAAATGGAAGGGATTTGAGTGCACAGCCTCAGAACTGGACACCAAACCCCAAAGCAGAGACCAATGGCACCTCGGTGACCAAAAATTCAACTGAACCTTGACTTCTCCCTAAGCTGCCCATGACGATTAATTCGGATTTCTTCCATTTTATGGCCAAATTGCAATTTTTGAGCAGGAAGTTGAGTGCCTGTCCTTAACCTCAGGCACTGCCAGGCTTATGAACACTAAATGTGGACAATTTCTAATTATAAGGCAACAGTTTGATGAGGATTGATGACCCTGTCCAGTGGGGAGCAGTGGAGGAACAGTTTCTTTTGGAGATAAGTCACTGGTAAAGCTCCTGCGAGTCACTGCTCAGGCTGGAATGAAAAAGGAGCTCTAAATCCTCAAATATTCACATCTCTTGCCCCTGGATTTAAAAGCAAACCCTTTCCACTGTCTAGAAGTCCTGAGGAAATAAAAATAGGGAGCTATTTCAGTCCAAACACAGAAATAAGCACAGAAAGCTGCGAGTAACTGAGCTGGGCAGCTGAGCATCCCAGGAAAATCCTGCTCGTCGTTTCCAGCCATTGGTGACCACAGCTTTTAAAGTAAATAAAGCAAAGAAAATGTGCCTGGATAATCCACCCAACCCCCTCTTGCTAACTGGGAGTTTATGAGGATTTCTTTTAGAGAAATAGTCAGAAAAGACGCATAGAAAAGCTGTAGCTGTAATAACAAACACAATTTGAGGGAGGGGGGAGTAATCCTAAAAACATTTGGCCAAAGCAGTGGTTGGCACTGGGGGCCAGTCACGGTGTGAACGTTTGTTCCTGGGGAGGTGATGGCTGGGGCAGTTTCACAATGAAATATCTGGAAAAGCAGGGTTCTTCCTGGGCAGGATGTTTACAACAACCCCCAGCCCGCGTCCCCTGCACCCCCCGTCGGTGCTTTGTGCGCTGATGTCGCCACCGCGTCACCTCCTGGGCCTCCTGCATCATTCCCATTTCCTGCCCTCTCCATCTGCCCCCACTCAAACCCTGCCGGTTTCCCAGTGCCCACAGCTGGACAATCACGGAATCCTGGAGCGGTTTGGGCGGGAAGGGACCGTAAAGATTCTCTCCTTTATCCAGGGGCACGGATGTCACCACTCCCTGGCCCCTCAGCTCCCAGGCACGGCTCTTTGCTGGCACGGGATGGAATTCCCAGAGCAGCTGTGGCTGCTCCTGGATCCCTGGCAGTGCCCAAGGCCAGGCTGGATGGGGCTTGGAGCAGCCTGGGACAGTGGGAGGTGTCCCTGCCCATGGCAGGGGGAATGGGATGAGGTCCTTTCCAACCCGAACCATTCCATGTTTTATGCCTGATAAACCAATCCCTGGATCATTTGGAGCTGCCTCGGTCCCTTGTGGTCTCTCTCTCCTTTTCTTTCTTTTCTCCTTTTTTTGTCCTCCATTTCCACATCCATCATTGATCCCCCTCCACTCCCCCACAGTTTCCTCTCCTCTCCTCTCCTCTCCTCTCCTCTCCTCTCCTCTCCTCTCCTCTCCTCTCCTCTCCTCTCCTCTCCTCTCCTCTCCTCTCCTCTCCTCTCCTCTCCTCTCCTCTCCTCTCCTCTCCTCTCCTCTCCTCTCCTCTCCTCTCCTCTCCTCTCCTCTCCTCTCCTCTCCTCTCCTCTCCTCTCCTCTCCTCTCCTCTCCTCTCCTCTCCTCTCCTCTCCTCTCCTCTCCTCTCCTCTCCTCTCCTCTCCTCTCCTCTCCTCTCCTCTCCTCTCCTCTCCTCTCCTCTCCTCTCCTCTCCCTGCCCTCTCCTTCACCCCAGCCCTTTTCCCTGCGGCTCCCATTCCACGCCTGCCAATGGAAACGCTGGTGCCTGGTATCCAAAACAGAGCAGGAAGGAGGGACAGGAATCCCCCTCAAACAGTCCCCACAGGACTCCCCAGCTGACAGGGAGAGCTTCCGAGCCGCTGGCTCAGCCCTCACCCCTTCCCAGGGGATCTTGGGCCAGGCCATGCCAGCGACTCGTTCAAATTAAACCCTCGGACATTTCCTTGGGTTTCCTCTGCTCCCGACTCCCGGGAGGAAGGGGGAGGATGCACACAAAGAGGCAGCAATGCTTTGCTTTCCTAGCTTTGCTTTCTGAATTTTTCCTTCTTTTTTTCTGGTTTTTTTTTTTTTTTGTCCCTTTAAACTCTTGTTTTAAAACAAGGCTTCCTGCTGTCCTCGGAGCTGGCAGGGCTCCGGCCCAGGATGGGAAGAAGACAGCCCTGGAAAGGGAGGAAAGGGCTCTGATTCAGCAGAGCAGGGCTGTGACTCAAAGTCACTCTTGGAAAGGGCACTCTCACAATGTTGGCATTATCAGGGACGAGGCAGGGGAGGAAATCACTGCTGTGATAGGGACGGGAATGCAAAGGGACAGAACAAGCAGCAAAACCCTCACAGCGTCACAGCATCATGGAATCGTTAAGGTTGGAAAAGGTTTTTGGGATTGCGGAGTTCGGCCATCAACCATGTCCCCAAGGGCCACACCCCCACATCTTTTGAGCACTTCCAGGGATGGGGACCCCCACCACTTCCGTGGGCAACTCCACCGCTTCCCACAGCCTTCAGCAAAAGTCCTCACCCTCCCCTCTTTGCAGGGCTGCGATCCCAGAGATTTGGGATAAGAACTGTCCCTGTATCCAAGACTTTCTCCCAGCCTGGCAGAGCCATCAGCTCCTCCTGCAGATCCAGCAAACCCTCGGCTCCTACAGCTCCCACCATGGGACAGGAGGACCAAGCTGGAACATTTGTAAAGCCTGAAATAACGGAAAAGCTTCCAAATCAGCTACAATTTCAACTTCCCAGCCATCCAATATTTACCACAGAGCCTTCAAATGTCACTCTGAGTGGAACGAACGGGGCTGGAGAGGAAGAAGCTTTGGGATAATCAGCACAGCTCAGGCAGTGACCTATGAATCACTTTGCAGGAAGTCCATCCTCCTTCCCAAGAAAAACGTGCATTGAAGCAGCTGAACAGGAGGTTGGTTGTCCAGGCTGGATCAGAATGAACGGAATAATGAATTGGAATAGTGAATGTCCAAGGATTTCATCAGGAATTCAAGCCAGAGAGTCCCCTGTACGTGTCAACGTGAAGGGAGCTTTGACGGGAAGTTGGGAGTGAGGAAGCGAAGCAGGACCGGGGCAGCAAAATTCTGTGGATGAGTCTGAAATGGTCTGTGCAGTCAGAGATTCCAAAGGAGGGTGTTTGAACCCACTGAACACCCACCAATCCAACCCCCAGCACCCACCAATCCAGCCCCCAGCACCTAAAAATCCAACCCCCAGCACCCAAAAATCCAACCCCCAGCACCCACCAATCCAACACCCAGCACCCAAAAATCCAACCCCCAGCACCCACCAATCCAACACCCAGCACCCAAAAATCCAACATCCAACACCCACCAATCCAACACCCAACACCCACCAATCCAACACCCACCACCCACCAATCCAACACCCAGCACCCAAAAATCCAACACCCAGCACCCAAAAATCCAACATCCAACACCCACCAATCCAACACCCGACACCCGCCAATCCAACACCCACCAATCCAACACCCAACACCCACCAATCCAACACCCACAAATCCAACACCCAACACCCACCAATCCAACACTCAGCACCTAAAAATCCAACACTCAGCACCCAAAAATCCAACACTCAGCACTCACCAATCCAACACCCAACACCCACCAATCCAACACCCAGCACTCACAAATCCAACACCCAACACCCACCAATCCAGAACCCACAAATCCAACACCCACCAATCCAACACCCAGCACCCACCAATCCAACACCCACCAATCTAACACCCAGCACCCAAAAATCCAACACCCAGCACTCACCAATCCAACACCCACAAATCCAACACTCAGCACTCACCAATCCAACACCCAACACTCACCGATCCAACATCCAGCACCCACCAATCCAACACCCAGCACCCACCAATCCAACCCAGCACTGCCACTGCCACAACAACGTTTGGCCCTGTTTTTCCACCTGACTGATTCCGCACCCGCAGACTCTGTCCCCTCTCAAATTTTGTTGTCCTCCCCCTCCGTCGCCTGAGTTAACAGAATTTGAGGCTCTTTGAAAGCATTGGGTTGGGACTGGGAGGACCTGGTTGTCACCCCAGTTACACACGGATTTTTGGGCAAACCACTTCCCCCTCCTCTGCCTGGTTTTCCATTTGTGGACCGGAACTAACAATTCTTGCTCTGTCCCACTCCTTCCCTGGCCCGTTTAGGCTCCTTGGAGAAGATTCAGGCTCTTGCAAAATGTTTATGCAGGGCTTGGCAGGAGGGAGCCAAGGTTTAGCCTGGGACCTATAGAATACCCCAGCAGCAGTGCCCAGCTGGATGTCCTGCAGGCGCTGTTGGGAAATCACTGATATCCAAGTTAGAGTTCAATTTCTTTAAAAACTGGGATCAGCTCAGCCTTCAGGTTTCCTCCTGTGATTCCTGACATAATTCGTATCATCCTGACCGTGACATATTATATGTGGCCATGTGTGTGCCCTGCACATCCCTCCAGGGAATGCTCCGTGCCCTGTGCCCTTCCAGCGGTTGGCATGGGTTGGGAGGCCAGGCAGAGCTGCTGAGTCATGGCCATTCCAACGGGATAATCCTGATGCTCACACGTTGCTTTTCCTCAGTTTTCCACCACTTGTGATGCAGATTTTGATGATCTAAAAGGCCATTTCTCCCCTCGGATGTCCCTGATCCTCTGACATTTAAACAAAAGGCAATCATCCCACGGCTTCTGCTGGGAAGAGCTGGAATCTTGCCAATCACAATATTCCCCTCCTCTTTCCACTGACGCGGGAACGATGGCCTGGGTGCCTCAAAGGAAGGGATGAGCAGGGCAAACCCTCGGTGCTGAGGGTTTAAACTGAGCTTTAGCTTCAGGCAGAGGCTGGCACAGGAGTGGTGGAGTTGCTTCACCTACAGCTTGTGGCTCACAACCATTAGAGCTGTTTAAATAATTCATTAAAAATTAAAAGTCCTAATGGGAACCACTCAGCTGGACAAAATCCCCTTCCTGAACAAGGCCAGAAAAGCAGGGTCTGATTTACAACAAACTGTATTTAAACACCTGAATATGCAAGAGCTGCACTGGGAGGGTGTTAAAATAAAATAACCCCCAAACAGGAACGTTCAAACATCAGAACACTCAAACTCACCCACGGAAGGAGAAGGTGAAGAGCTCCCCAAATCACTTGAGCAAATTTCTCAGTGCCCACCTCTGTGTCTCACCTCGGAAGAGGAAAGAAATCCCAGCTCTCAAACTCTCCAGTTTCCTTCTGCTTTTGCACACTCTCACCAGCAGTGCCACCAAGAGCTTGCTGATGTCCCCAGACGTCAGTGCTGGGGCATGAGGTGGTGGAGACAGACTCCATAAATCTGATTTCTCGTGGAATGGATGGGGATTCATGGGATTCATGCACGGGTTCAGCTCAGCCTGGTGCTTGGGGACACAGATTAAGGGTGGGCTTGGCCACCCAAGTGTTGGGTTAATGGTTGGACTCAATGATCTTAAAGGTCTTTTCCAATCTAAATCATTCCATGATCCTGTAACTGCTCTCCCTCCCTGGAGGACTCTCCTCCCTTATCCCAAGGGATCCGCACTGCCAGTGATTAATTCCATTCCGAATTTTCATCTGTCCGACGGAGAACAAAGGACGTGGCGGGGCCCTCGCAGAAAGGAAGGAATACATTGTCATCATCCAACAATCAGGGATAATGGGAAAGGTCAGGAAAACACACAAAAGGCCAAGATTTCAGCTGGTGGAAGCAACAGTGCTCCACTGGTGACGCTGGGTCAGAAACTTTGACTGCGCGAGGTGCTTTTACCCATCGGAAGCCTTGGAGCACAACTTGCAGAGGAACAATTTGGGAATAGGAAAAAAAAAAAAAAGGAAAACAAATCCCAAAGTCCAGCCAAATGAAGCAGATCCGTTCCTTTCACGGCTTTCTGCGCTGCATTCCCCAGCCTCCAGCTGATGAAATTCCCTTTCAATACGTTCCTGTTTCCCTCTTCATTGCACAACTGCTTCAAAGCCTCGCAAATTCCAAGGAGCGCCAGGGCTACTGCCTAGAATTCCTTATCCCAGAGTCTGGCAGCACCAAACCGACAGTTCCAGATGGCCCAGCCGTTCCCTTCAGCTGGGTGCTGGGAGGCCTTAAGGGAGATCCTTACAATCCTATGGATTGCAAAAGGCAAATCCCTGGGGTTTCCTTGGCACCTCAAGCAGCACGTTGGATGGGACAAGGGGAAACGGCCATGGGAGCTTCAGGTTGGATACCAGGGAATATTTCTTCACTGGAAGAGTGGCCAAGCTTTGGAACAGGATCCCCAGGGAAGTGGCAGAGTCACCACCCCGGGAAGTGTTCCAAAAATGAGCAGTTGTGGCAATTCGTGATTAGTGGGAATGGTGGGAATGCTTGGATTTGACGATCTTGGAGGACTTTTACAAGCTTAATGATTTTATACTTCTATGGAGACCTCAATAATCCCTCTTGGAGATCTTTTCCACCCTTAATAATTCTTTAATTTTATGGAGACATCAATGGCCCCTCTTCTCTTCCTTCTTCTTTCCCTGTGGGATCCCTCAGGCTCAGCCATCAATGCCCTCACCCTGCTTTTCAAGGCTTGGCATCTCCATTCAGGGAAACCCAAATCTTGGGACATTTCATCTTCCAAACCCTTCCCAGTCCCTTCCTCCACCCCCTCCACTGAGAGTGGAAACACACAGAAATGTGTGAGGGCAAAGATACGAAGGAGAAAGGCCTGGAGAAGTTGGCTCTGGATGCACAGAGAATCCTTGTCTCCAGGACTGTCAGCAGGAGCACGCTCTCATTATTAATATTTGATGCTGGATATTTTTCCAGGCCAAATCGCAGCTTTCAAAGTTCTTCCCTGGGATGAATTTGTCCCCTTTTATTTCTTGCATAACCAGGCCTCCAAAAAGCTTCCCAAAGGTTGAGTGTGAGGCAGCCTGTGC
This sequence comes from Corvus hawaiiensis, assembly GCF_020740725.1. Taxonomy (NCBI): domain Eukaryota; kingdom Metazoa; phylum Chordata; class Aves; order Passeriformes; family Corvidae; genus Corvus; species Corvus hawaiiensis. The sequence continues at coordinate 1,536,721 of NC_063239.1, read as the reverse complement.
CACTTACACGCATGGGATATTCCCTTTCCATGAGTCATGGAGCAGATGTGCCTCGTCATGCGATGCCTGCAGTGGCACTGGAAAGGGAAAGAAAAGTAACTCATCCCTTGGAATCAGAGAATTCCAGGGAGAATTCGCACAGCCAGGCACTGGATTGATCTGCTTATCCTTTGTGGTTAAAATCGCAGAGGCAGAAATGAAATCACCAGCGAGCCTGGTAAAGTGCAGCTGGCCCTTCCAAGTTAGAGATCATCTGGAAATCCCTGGAAAAAAAGCTAAAATGTCTCTTTTCCTAAAAACTTCTTCTGATGGGAGGTATTTCATAGGATCTTGGAATGGTTTGGGTGAGAAAGGACCTTAAAAGTCACCCAGTGCCACCCCTGCCATGGGCAGGGACACCTCCCACTGTCCCAGGCTGCTCCAAGCCTCATCCAGCCTGGCCTTGGGCACTGCCAGGGATCCAGGGGCAGCCACAGCTGCTCTGGGAATTCCAGCCCAGCCCCTCCCACCCTCACAGGGAAGGATTTCTCCCTAATATCCCATCTGAACCTCTTTGTCAGGGGGAAGCCATTCCCCCGTGTCCTGGCGCTCCAGGCCCTTGGAAATTTTCTCTATTTCAGTTCTCCTTTCCAGTCCTGGAAATCATTCTGGGAGGTGGGAAGTTGAATTCAGGTGTTTCTTTCCCAGGGTGCTGGGCCACTGTGGGAGGAGTCCCAGAAGCATCGACCCCACAATGTTTCTAAAAGGGATGAGTTTTGTCAAGCCCCAAAGCCGTTTGTTGGCAGCTGCTCCAGGGCCGCCTCGCACTCACCTTTCACACTTCCCTGAGAGCTGTCCCCACGTGTCCCTGCATCCCTCCAGCCTTCTCCAGGCTGAGCTTAGGGAGGGATGGCTGCGATTCCTGGCAGAAAGGGAAATGAGAAACAGCTCCTGGTTAGTCTGGAGCAGTTGTTCAAATCCATAACGGAAACCAGGACAGGGAACGTCTCAATTTGCAGGCACTGCGGAGTGGAGGCAGCCGGATATTCCCTGTGGTTGGATATTCCCTGTGGCTGTTGGATATTCCCTGTGGTTGGATATTCCCTGTGGTTGGATATTCCCTGTGATTGTTGGATATTCCCTGTGGTTGGATATTCCCTGTGGCTGTTGGATATTCCCTGTGGCTGGATATTCCCTGTGATTGGATATTCCCTGTGATTGTTGGATACTCCCTGTGATTGTTGGACATTCCCTGTGGTTGGATATTCCCTGTGGTTGGATATTCCCTGCAGTTGGGGGTTTCCCTGTGGTTGGATATTCCCTGTGATTGTTGGATATTCCCTGTGATTGTTGGACATTCCCTGTGGTTGGATATTCCCTGCAGTTTTTGGATATTCCCTGCAGTTGGACATTCCCTGTGGTTGGATATTCCCTGCCATTGTTGGATATTCCCTGTGGTTGAATATTCCCTGTGGTTGGATATTCCCTGCAGTTGGGGGTTTCCCTGTGGTTGGATATTCCCTGTGGTTGTTGGATATTCCCTGTGGTTGGATATTCCCTGTGGTTGGATATTCCCTGCAGTTGTTGGATATTCCCTGCAGTTGTTGGACATTCCCTGTGGTTGGATATTTCCCTGCTCAAGACAAGTGTTGGTGCTACTATTTCAAACTGAGGGGTTGAAAAGCTGATTCCATTTCCACTGAGGGGAAAAAGCCAGGAGTTATAATAAACTTAGTACAGGTCTAAACAGATCTGTACATTTTAAACTCTGTTTTTCCCCCTCTTTCCTTTCAAACGATCATTGCATGAGCTGCTGGGGTGTTTGTTTGTCCCAGAGAAGAAAGTGGGCGTTGAACTCATGAAGGAGTAAAGGAACTGTCAGAGATCATTTATGGAAGTCTCCCTTTCTTTCTCCACCCCAATATTTGTCCCTTTCCCATCACAGCAAAAGCAAATCGAGCACCTCTGCACTGGGATTTAATGGCCAAGCACAGGGCAGGATCCAGTGATGCCTTTTCCTGGTCTTAAAATCAAGAGTCAAACATGGTTAGAAGGGGAAAAGGGGTTTTACCTCAGTATTTATTTAAGGATCTGTAGGTGCACCACGCCCAGATGGAACGCGCTGAAATGCACCCCGCAATGCCCACCCCGATAGATCGGGGGTATCATTATAGGTGTTACTAATTAGCACATCTATCAACGATTCCCCAGTGAGAGGCTAGAGTGAGACCCCCTCCCCAAGGACCCCTCCTCTGGATGGTTCTATCTCAGTTCACAAAATGTGTTCTGGAGGGGACCTTGGGGTCCGGGGCTTCTGGGATGTTCGGTCTCCTAATTTAACAAATGAGTCTAGGAATGTAGGCTAAAAACCACCAAGAATACAAAAGCTGTGAAAAGGTATATAAAAGGGGTAAAAAGAAAAGGCAAAAAATCATCCTGGCATCACCAACAACGTGGTGCAAGGCAGGAAGGAGCCCCAGCTTTACTCCTGTGCCATCAGTTCTGGATGTTCTGTCCCTCCCTACCCAGCTGAAGCAGCTCCCAGCCCAATTAAAGCCAGATAAGTGCAAGATGTCGGTGACAGACTCCCAGAATCACAGATTAGGCTGGAGAAGACCTCTGAGATCATCAGTCCAGAGGTCCTATCCCACTTAACTCCAGACCCATGAAAGCTTATCTCGTTATTCCAAACAAGCAGGGTAATTAGAGCGTCCATCTCCTTATCAGCTGCAGGTGAAAATTCACCTTTAGTAGTTTTTAACTCAATAACCCCAAATCTTTGATGAGCTCCAGCGCCCGGCTGCTCTGCTGGCCTAAGCCACCATCACATCAGCAGCTCTTCTGGGGAGAATTTGTTCCAGATTCCCTTAATTAGCTTCTTCCTGCCCACTAACGAAGCTCCAATCACGCCTGCCTGGCACGGGAGAATGGCAGGCCCGTGGCTGTTCTGTGTCACCGCCGACATCCCGCTCCATCCTCCCCACAGCATCCTGATAATGCCCCGGCTCATTCCTTATTCCAGGGTGTAATTTAAGGATAAATTGAAACCCCAGACATTAAACTCCAGTGCAGATGGTGCTGCTGGGGATAATTACCAGGTGTAGCAGAGCTGCAGGACCACGGAGCTGCCTGGAGCAAGAACCTCTGATGAGTGATGTGTGAGGGAGACTCTGCTCACAAGGGCTGGGAGCTGGCAGAGAGCACAAATCCCAGAGAAATGACCCTCCCAGCCCAGGAAAACAGGGATTCTTCTCTTTCCAGAGGCAACAGCAAGGCCCTCAGAGCTCCAGGAGCGGCCCCACCGCATCCTCCAGGGGGATATCAAGGCAGGCACTGCTCGTGCCCCGAGCTCCCAAGGACGGCTGGCTCAGCACAACAACTTCACCCGATGCTGGCAGCCAGGGGCTGGAATCTGGAGGCTGCTGGGGCTCCAAGCGCAGCCACAAGAAGAGTTTCCCAATGGGAAGCCACTCCTGGGAAAGAGCTGCATTAACGAGCCTGCAGCTCGTTAACGGTGTGACTTCATCTCAGCAGCCTGGTGCCTGTCCCATGTCATGCCCACCTCAGTGACCCTGTCTGGTGACCACTGCCTTCCGTCACAGGGGCCGGATTTGTCCTGGGAGCCCTTGGAGACATTTATAAACAATCTTAAAGTGGCAGAAGTGTGTTTTGAATAGCTTGGGGTTCTGCAAATTCCGGAATATCGTGGTGGTAAATAATTCTCTCTTCATGTTTGTTTACAGAGCCGGACTTCAAAGCGACTCGCAATTGACTTCACTCAACTTTCCAGCAACCAGGAAAATGATGGATCAGCATCCTGGTCCCTGCTCAGCTTGGCTGGGGAGGGCAGCAAAATGCCCCAGGCTGGCCCAGCTCTGCCCCAGGAATTCCCTGGCAGCACAGCTCAGGTTGTTTTAACCACATGCCCAGGACCTGTGAGCAGGAGCAAAGGTCCTGCTGGCCATGGGGTGATTCAGGCTGAGTTAAGCCCACACGGTTTGGTTCTGGACCGTGTCCCTTTTAAAAATAGGAGAGAGTTACAAAACAACCATGACAGAAGCTTCTTTCCCTCCCATCCCCGCTCCCGGGATGAATAATCCTGTGGAAGAGGAGTGGGCGAAGCATTACAAGCTGACGTTTCTGCCGGCCCTGATTATAAACAACAACAGGACACAAATGTAAGAGCTCTTGGTTCATTTTTCCCATTAAAAAACCACTCGGTATTTCAAAGGAATCTGCCAGGGAAAGGCTTGTTTGAAAGTTCCACGGACGGAGCTACAAACCAGCTCCTTTACAACTCATCTCTGTAAATGGTGGGTGGTGGTGGTGGGAAGGCGACGGAGGAGGAAGGGCAGAGGTTGTTTTCTCTCTGGTTTTGCTCTCTGTGCTGCACATCCCAGGCTCTGGAGCGGTGGCTTTCGTCCTGACGCCCGGGTTCCTTCCATCAGCTGTGCCGGGAGCACTGGGAAAGGCTCCCAAGGATCCCCAGATGGATCCAGCGCTGCTGGGCCAGGGGGTATCAGGCCCTGCTATGGATCTGTGTGAATTTGCTGTTGAAGAGAGGAAAACCCTCATTAACCTCAGTAACGCTCTGGGAATGTTCAATCCAAAGGGAGGTGAAGGGATAGAAGTGGATATTTATTTGTTTTAGGCTTTTGTAAAATGCCTATGGTAAAACAAACATCTGGATTGTGGAAAGGAAGGAGCCAGACACTGACTGAAGTGGGCTGGAGACACCAACCACTCTCACATCCCACAGGAAAACGGGCCAAGGAAAATCTGATCCACAAACAACAATTACCAAAGGCCAGGGGTTAAAATGACCGAAACAGGCTGATCCCTTTGGGAAGACACACGCCTGGAGCTCCATTACACGGCAGTTTGGAATATGCCGTGGCATGTGGAGCCTCTCAAATGGACAACATCCGTATCCTGAATCCAGGGGCAGGGACATTAAAGGGGTTTGGCAGAATTCCCGTAACTCTTTGTATCCCCCATAATGTAACCTAAACATTCCCGGTCCTGCAACAGGAAAGGCTCTGCCAGCTGCTTTGATGTGACCACGAGGAAACTCCTTGGACATCAAACCTGCAATGAGGTGTTGCAGGACATGGAAGAGGATGTTCTGCAGGAACTCGGGAACTCGAGATCCGCCGGGAATCTGCTGCCGTTGATCTGTGGTAGAGATTCCGATTCCAAGTGGAGCTGTTCCAAGCTCCGTGTCTCCAGGCTGGGATGTTCATCCCAGACAACACAAGGTTTCCTTTTCCCTTCTCCTCTTGATAATGGATTCTGCATCCAGGAGGAACTGGGAGTTTAACCAACCGTATCCCAAATCCTGGCTAATCCCATTCTCTAATTACCGGGCAATGGGAAAAGTCAGAGAGAACTCGAGGTTCCAAAATCAAACCAGGCTCAGAAATCAAACAAGGATTAAGACCAAGGTTATGGAAACGGTCCAGGTCTCATTCATTCCCTGCCAACAGAGCAGCCTCCGCTTTGGGGGTGCCATCATTGCCTTTGCCACAGAGGAATCCTGAAGGATTGACCCCACACCTCACTCCTTAAAAACGGGGATGGGTGGATCAGGGAATCCTGGAATGGTTTGGGTTGGAGGGACCTCAAAGCTCATCCCTGCCATGGGCAGGGACACCTCCCACTGTCCCAGGCTGCTCCAGCCTGGCCTTGGGCACTTCCAGGGATCCAGGGGCAGCCCCAGCTGCTCTGGGAATTCCAGGCCAGCTCCTCCCCACCTCACAGGGTTACAAATGTTAAAGGCTCTGGCTGGGCCCAGGAGCAGCCTCAGAGAGAAGGAGGATCCAGAACAAGTCAGACAATCCCAGAGGAGTGTGGACAGGGATTTGGGGTCTGCAGTGCATTCATTGTTACAAAATCAGTTCACAGATTTCCCTTTACCCTGGAATCCATTGAAATACTCAGGTCTTTTAGCAAGTACCTGTGAAAACATTCTGCACCTCAGCGAGGAAAGCCAAGGCTGCAGGAAATCTAAAAGAAACAAGAGAGCGAGACAACATCTCCCAGACTTTGCCCTGAATTTTTTTAGAAATCAGCTGTGGTTTTTTAGAAATGGAGGAAAAAAGAGACAAAGAATCCATTTCAGCACTTAGCTGTGATCCTGTGAGACGTAACAGGGCTGGAATGAATCCGATAAACACAAGGCACAACTCCCTGTGCACAGGTAAGGACGTGGAGAGACATCTCCAGTTCTCCAGGACACCAAATCCTCCCTCCAGCATCCAAGGAAAGATTCAAACAAGACCTAAAATGAAATTTAATGCCTGAAACTCCTGGAGCCACTGAGGGCCTGACACCCAACACCTCCAGCCCTTCAGTGACCGAGCCCACGGTGCCACAAATGAGCAAATGATCCCAACAAGGTGCAGAGATTTTCCCCAAATCCGGAGATTTGACCCCCCTGTCATGCCCGGAGTGTGTTTTGGGGCTGCCCAGGGTCAGAGGCAGACAAATGCTTTGTTCTCTTGTGATTTGGGGTTATTTTTAGAGCCCTGGGCTCCTTTTAGTTTGAATTAAATGTCACTGGTAATTAGCTAAGAGAGAGTCAGCTGTGGGGCAGCACATGAGCGAGCACACGTTGGATGAATGGAAAGATTTCTCCTTTTTCAGGGACTGCTTTCTTTAAGGTCAACTTTTTGTGCTCCCGTTGTAGGAGAGGAGCTTTGAAACATAAATTAATGTTGTGATTTTTCTTCTCTGCTCCTCATTCCACATCCCTAAGGAAGAAACAGATGCGAAGTGGATGTAAAAACAATCACAATCACTCCACAGCAAAGCTCTTTTTTTAACCTCCAGTAAATGTTTTGAAAGCTCCAGAGCTGAACAGCTCCAAAATCCAATTTACAACTTCCCTTCCTCCCAGCCAAAGGAAGCGGGGAATTCTTTAAAAGCTCCATTTCACAGAATATTTCAGCTCGTCACAGGACAAACGACAGGAGGTGATTTTGAGTGGAAATTATCTCAGCCCGATTTTGTATTGTAATCACACGGAGAAGTGATGTGTAAAAGGTTAAAAACTGAGGAGGAGAATGTTAAAAATAGAAATATTCATCCCATGACCTGAACACATCCTTCCATAAGTCATTAAGGCTCATAAACACATTGCTGGAAGCACTGCCAGGTAAGAATTGCCTTAATATTTAAAATTAATGAGCAATTGTCAGCATTTCTTTCTAGCCCTCAGTGATTGATCTCACCAAGCTCTGGATAACAAATACACACTGGAAGCATTGAGGATCACAAAAGTATGGCATGAACTGCATTTTTAAAGTCAAAATACAAATGTTAAAGGTTTTAATAAAATGTTAAAGGTTCTAATAAAATGTTAAAGGTTTTAATGCAAATGTGAAAGGTTTTAATGCAAATGTGAAAGGTTTTAATGCAAACGTTAAAGGCTTTAAAGGCTCTGGCTGGGCCCGGGAGCAGCCTCAGAGGGAAGGAGGATGCAGAACAAGTCAGACAGTCCCAGAGAGGAGTTTGGACAGGCAGTTTGGGGTCTGCAGTGCATTTATTATTGCAAAACCAGTTCACAGATTTCCACACAGCCCTTTACGCTGGAATACTCAGAACTTTCAGCGAGTACCTGTAAAAACATTCTGCACCTCAGTGCTGGAAACTTAAACAAGAGAGAGAGGGAACATCTCCCAGACTCTGTCCCAGCTCCACATCTGCGACACTTCCTCTGCCACCAGCCACAGCCACTGCCATCAGATGAAGTTTTACAGCCGCTCCAATAAATGCTGGACAACTTTTACTGTCTCTCTTTAGGATCTGTGAGAGATCACAGCGAGCAGAGCCCACAACTGGGCCCTCCACACTCAGTGAGGGCCCTGTGGAGGTCTTTTCATTGAAGATATTCCACCAGAATTCTGTACCAGGGATGTTTTAGCCCATCCTAAAGAGTCCAGAGCTGCCCTGAGGATGGTTTATCCCCTGGGAGTGCTGCTGGGTTGAGGGGAATTGGTATCTAGGCTGTCTGGAGAGCAGAACTTGCACAGGGTGCTGAGGGAATATTGTTTGGCTCCAGCTGATGCCCTGGGATGGTGTTTTTTGGGGTTAACACGGTGTTAAATTGTTAGGCCTAAACACAGCCCAGTGGAGCAGGAGGATCTCCCATAGATCCTTTCCCTGGAGGCCAGAGCTCCAAAAGGACTCTGTTGGAGTTACAGCTGCCCAGGAGACCCCAATGGAGCAAGTGAGGGGAGAGGACAGGTCTGGGACTCCCTGGTGCCCTCGCAGAGCCCTTTTAAACAAGAACCCAAGTTTCAGCTTTTCTCTCACCCACAGGGATCAAAAATAATCTCATCCTTTGGATATTGAGAACTTTTGGAAGAGTAACAGAGAAACCGATTCCTTTCCATGGATTTCGACCTTCCGGGCCCGTGGGCCTTTGAAGGAGAGTCTGGTTTCATAATTAGAGCTGGGTTTAATTCCTTTGTGGGACTACACCTGGTGACACCTTCCTCTGAACCTCTGCACCCTGGAAGAGGGAGGATTAGCACTTCCTTGTGGAATCTCCTGTGTCCAACCCTGCAAGCCGAGCTTCCAAACCACCAAAGCTGCGCTTTCGCCAGGATTTTTAAAAGCAAGGGAATATTTATAAACCTGCATTAGGTGACTCAGATTCACAAAGATTAAAGAGAGAGATTAAAACCTTGCAAGCACAAAGCTCTTAAATAGAATCAGAGAATCAGAGAATCAGAGAATCCCAGAATGAGAAAATCCCAGAATGAGAGAATCCCAGAATGGTTTAGGTTGGAAGGGACCTTAAAAATCATCCCATCCCACCCCCTACCATGGGCAGGGACACCTTGCACCATCCCAGGTTGCTCCAAACCCTGTCCAGCCTGGCCTTGGACACTTCCAGCATCATAATAAACATTATCCCACCATTTTCGAAGGAATTGGGATGTGCTGCTGCTTTTTGCAGAGAACGACCCAAGTTTCAAACCCTCCTCAGTTTCAGGAAAGGAAACCATTCCGAAATATCCTCATTTTTCCTGAAAGAAGGTGGATTCACGCAATTTTTAACAGCAATCACCACTTGGCAATCAGAAATAACTTCAGATGATGTTAAAAAGCCCATTAATCTCATTCCTGAAACGCCTGACTGGAGCAGTTTCCTGGCAGGGCACGCAGCAAGCCTGACACACACGTTTACTGTAAAGCTGGGCCTGCTCTAGGCCTAATCTAAAACTGATGGGCAGGATTATTTTTAGTTTAACCTTGGTATTTGGCTAAAAGGAATGCAAATGTCATTGCTGAAGGAGAAAGGGGGGGAAAAAAGAGAGACAGAAATAACAACTGGGTGCGAAATGAAAGCCGAGCGCTGAGGGTGACCCCAGCAATGAGACACACACAGGTAACTGATTTTTAGGGGCTGATGTCACAGAAGGGACATTTTTGGCTGTCCCAGGGTGAAGCTTTAGCTCAGGTGATGCTCCAGCAGCCCAGACAGGAATCACCACGTTCAAACCAAACTCCATTTTCTCCATGTGGATTTGAAATCTGCTCCCACAGTGCTTTATTTGCTTTATTTGCTTTATTTGCTTTATTTGCTTTATTTCCCTCCTCGCTCCCACCCAGACCTTCCCCTGTGGTGGGAGCTCATTTCACTTCCACGAGGGAAAGCAGCAACAGCAAATTCATGCCCTGGAATGGTGTGACCAGAGAGGCTGATCCCAGTAGCAGCCGGGATATTTGGGAATTATAATTCCCTGCGTTGATTTGGGGTTTTTTTTCACTTTTCTTGCTTCTTATGGATTAATGGAACAGCTGCCCCATCCCTGGAAGTGTCCAAGGCCAGTTCCAACCACAGGGAATATCCAACAATGGCAGGGAATATCCAACTGCAGGGAATATCCAACCACAGGGAATATCCAACAACCACAGGGAATATCCAACAGCCACAGGGAATATCCAACCACCGGGAATATCCAACAATCACAGGGATTATCCAGCCACAGGGAATATCCAACAGCCACAGGGAATATCCAACCACAGGGAATATCCAACCACAGGGAATATCCAACAACCACAGGGAATATCCAACAATCACAGGGAATATCCAACCACAGGGAATATCCAACAGCCACAGGGAATATCCAACCACAGGGAATATCCAACAGCCACAGGGAATATCCAACCACAGGGAATATCCAGCCACAGGGAATATCCAACAACCACAGGGAATATCCAACCGCCACAGGGAATATCCAACCACAGGGAATATCCAACCACAGGGAATATCCAGCCACAGGGAATATCCAACAGCCACAGGGAATATCCAACCACAGGGAATATCCAACCACAGGGAATATCCAACAGCCACAGGGAATATCCAACCACAGGGAATATCCGGCTGCCTCCACTCCGCAGTGCCTGCAAATTGAGACGTTCCCTGTCCTGGTTTCCGTTATGGATTTGAACAACTGCTCCAGACTAACCAGGAGCTGTTTCTCATTTCCCTTTCTGCCAGGAATCGCAGCCATCCCTCCCTAAGCTCAGCCTGGAGAAGGCTGGAGGGATGCAGGGACACGTGGGGACAGCTCTCAGGGAAGTGTGAAAGGTGAGTGCGAGGCGGCCCTGGAGCAGCTGCCAACAAACGGCTTTGGGGCTTGACAAAACTCATCCCTTTTAGAAACATTGTGGGGTCGATGCTTCTGGGACTCCTCCCACAGTGGCCCAGCACCCTGGGAAAGAAACACCTGAATTCAACTTCCCACCTCCCAGAATGATTTCCAGGACTGGAAAGGAGAACTGAAATAGAGAAAATTTCCAAGGGCCTGGAGCGCCAGGACACGGGGGAATGGCTTCCCCCTGACAAAGAGGTTCAGATGGGATATTAGGGAGAAATCCTTCCCTGTGAGGGTGGGAGGGGCTGGGCTGGAATTCCCAGAGCAGCTGTGGCTGCCCCTGGATCCCTGGCAGTGCCCAAGGCCAGGCTGGATGGGGCTTGGAGCAGCCTGGGACAGTGGGAGGTGTCCCTGCCCATGGCAGGGGTGGAATGGGATGATCTTTAAGTTTCTTCCAATCTGAACAATTCCATGACCCCGCAATGATCCCCCCCATTGCTTTCTGCCTTCTGTGCTCATTTACCTGCCTTAACAGGATTTTAATTCCTGCTTTACACAGCCAGGTGTATCCTCGGAAATTCTCCTCCCTCCTTCCTTTTTATCCATCTGGAAGGAGCCACATCAACAACTCCAGTGTTTCATAGGGATTGAGGCAGATAAATCACATTAATGGGAATGTATTGACTCCGCTGCAGTTAAAGCTAGAGCAAAAGGCACACGGGCCACAGAAAACATGGAAAAATCAAATTTGAACTTGAACTTGGAATTCCACCTGACCAACTCTACACGGGACTCTTCCCACCTGGATTCCTCTGGTAGTCTCAGCCTAGAAAACTCTATGGAATTTGATAACCTTTAAATTATTAAAAGAAAAAGCTTTGATCTCTCATTAACATTCTGAGCTCACCACCCCCAGATTTCACCCAACACCCAAACCAAGCATTTTTTCCCTTAATTTTAAATGTCTCTCTCTCTTTTCTTTTTTCCAGGGGAACTTAATAAAAACCACGTTTTGTTGACTGAACAGAGAAGCCGAGTGTGTAAACAAAGGAGATTCTTGTGTGAAAGTCAATTTTGTCTGGCTTCTAGGAATTCCACAGGGATAAAATTAGAAAGACCTGGACCCAACCTCAGACTTGGGCTCGAGGGGAAAATCCTGCAGCCAGTGTTGGGAACAGCCAGCTTAGGATGGGAATAACAGCGAATTCCCAGATTCCTCAAGGATTCCAAGGTCTGGAGGTCACTCCCAAGGTAGATTTGCACCCAGGGATAAAATGGGAAGAACTTAAATGATTTTATAGCAATCCCAGAGCCACCAGGCAGGATGCTGCCAAGCCTGTGACCACAATTCACCCCAAGAACTCTGAACATTCCAATTAAACGAACTCCCTCCCTGTTAATTGCTCTAATTTTGATTCCTAATTGGAAGTATTTTGCTTTTCCATGGCATCAGCTGCACTGAACACGCTCTTCTCCTGCTGTTGGACCTGAGCTCTGTGCATCTCCCTCTTTTTCCATCCTTTTCCTTTGGTCTCTGCCTGTTTCCTTGACTTTTTCCCCTCCTTTTTGCTGCCTGTCTGGGATTGTATTTCCCTCTCCATTTTCCTCTCTGTCACTTCCCCCCAAACCTCCAGCAGCTGCATTTTTAAGGCTTTGGGCTTGGAAGAGCCCACATGGGCAGGAATGGAGCAGAGTTCTGTTTGGATTTGGTGATTCCACTGGAATCTACTGCTGATTTACGTGAGCTGATGATGGGATATGGGCAAGGAATTCCTCCCTGGGAGGGTGGGGAGGGGCTGGGATGGAATTCCCAGAGAAGCTGTGGCTGCCCCTGGATCCCCAGAAGTGCCCAAGGCCAGGCTGGACAGGGCTTGGAGCACCCTGGGATAGCGGAAAATGCCCCTGGGTGGAACTGGATGAATTGAAGGTCCCTTCCCACCCAAACCTGGGATTCCATGACCTGGCTGTTCATTTCCTGGTATTCATCCAGGAAATCCCTCCATTATGCTTTGAACCTTCCATTCCTTATTCCTCCCAACTCAGCTGCCTCTTCCAGGCTGGGAATAGCATGGACACAAGCCTCTGTTGTGTTTTTAACACCCCAAAACCCCTCGGAATGCTGGCTGTTAGAGCAAAGCGGGAATATCTGTGCTGGCTGGGAAGTGCTGGACAGAGACACAGAAAGGAGCTCCTGCTCCAGCTCTGCTGATAGGGGAGGGATGGGAGAGCCACCTCCAGATGTTTCCAGTGAATGGTTTTAATCTCCAGATCCAGCTCTGGATTCTCTCCTCCTTCCTCAATCCTCCTGCTCAGAAATTGCTACAAGTCCATACAAATTTTAGCAAAGGATTGGTTCTGGCTCTGGAAATGCTGAGTTTGGCCATTACTTTGACCAGAAGGAGGAGAGGGCCCTCCCCAGCCATGGATTCCTGCATCCGTAAGGCCCAAACTCTCTCTCCTCATTAATCCATCCCCTATCCACAGGCAGGAAGTTTCCTGCAAACAGGGAACCAAAGGAACAACCGCAATCAATGAAACCTCATTTGTGTGGGAGCGGAGCAGAGCCACTCCCAGCCTCAGCAGGGACTCAAGCAGACACTGGGATGTCTCTAAACTCTTAATTAGACCAGAAATTGCCCTCTTGAGCCCTGAACTCGAGTCCTTCTCCATCCCAGCTCTTTCCTAGTTCATGGAAGTGGTGCCCCCTCCCCGCTGGAGCTCCCCAGGTTACATTTTGTGCTGGACCATCCCCTCCACGAGCTACATTTGATCTCCATCCCCAGTTTGCTCTCCTGTGCATAAGGCCAGAGCTCTCCCCAGGTCATTTCATAATTTTGAATCCCAATTCCTCCCCTTCCCCTGGGAAAAATGCATTTTTTGCAATACCTATGTTGTAACTTTCTAGAGCACATGCTTCCAATTTGAGTGTGATTTTCCGAAGCTCCTAGCACGTAACCACAAAAGTTCCTCATTTCTTTCCCTTTTTATTCTCCATTTAATCCATCCTCTCTTTTGATGCTTTGGATCATCTTTCTATCTCACATCTCGGCCTCCAGTAGAAAAGCTTTTCGTTGTAGCCGTGTACTCAAACCCCACAGAGAAGTCCAACAATTAATCCGGGGGATTTAGGCAGAGCTCTTTCCTCTCCTTGCTGACTTCCCGTTTTCCACCTCCTCCCACTCCCAAATTCTAAAGCAGAGGAGAAGCTTCTGAAGAGCTTTACCAGTTTTAAATCCAAAAGGGAGAAAATCAACCAGAATTTAGCTGCTGTCACCAATTTTCTGAGTGACTTTGGCTGCGTTTTCTTCCCAGTCTCCCAACAGATGATGGGGGGGACCAGAAGCTTCTCTGCCTCCCCCTCATCACTGAAACATCTGAGATTCCCAGGAGCAAAGACCCTTTCAGCACATGGATGGATCCCCCACTTTGGAAGCACAAACCCCATTTCCAGCCAATTCCCTTCCCTGTGTAGCTACAACTCAAATCTCTTCTTCAGCTGTGACCAATTTAGGGCCAATTCTTGAGCTCTTGGGGCATTTTGCCATCAACCAAAAGTTGGCTTTCGTGTCCTTTATCATCCCCAGTTCTTCCATGGGGATGTTCCATAAAAAATTGGACATTGCACTGTCCAGTATCCAAGCCTGGGTTTCACTGGGAGAGCATCAAACCTGAAGCAAGGAGGGCTGAGCCTGGCTTTGTGCTCTAGAACTGCAATAAAGGAGTTATTTTAGGCCTGGACACACCTTGTTATTCCTTAAACTGGGAAAAAAGCCCAGCATGGCTCTCCAGCCGATGTCTTCTGGGATCCTGGCTCTGTAGAGTCAGGATAAAAATTAATCTTGGTCTTCTTGGTGCCTCCAGGAGACAGGACGTTCCCAGTCCCTCACACAGCAGTGCAAGTGTTTGCTTTTGCTTTGGGGGGAGGGAATGAAATCAGAAAAGAAGGGCAAACAAAGCCCAGAACAATGAAGCAAATGAATTACAGCACACTCTAGCTGGCTTCAAATAACAAACATGACCCCGCTCGTAGGAACACGATTCCCTCTCCAGTTTGTGTGTCCCTGTAAATCATAACAAGATGGAGACTCTTGGGCCTGGGATTTGCTATAAAACCTGTGCTCAGCTGCTCCCAGAGTTTGGGATGGGATTCCAGCACCGGCTGTCGTTCCCAGCTGAGGGATTTGAGCTTTTTTTGGGCCAGAAGGTGCCATTTCCCTGAAACTTTTTGGTCCAAAGCATTGTTTGGACAAACCAACCCGGCCAAAAGGTTCCCAAATGTCATCTCCTCTTACTCAAGCTCTTTCTTGTAAGGCTGCTCACTTTAGCTGCTCTCAGAGCAGAGGCTCAGCGTTAGGAGCTGTGACTCAGGCAGATGATTAATGACAAGAGAAGGACAGCACAGCACGGGTTTCACTCCACAGGGCAGTGCCAGGGGCCCGGGGGTGCAACCAGACCTCGCTGGAAAGTGTGGATTCCCCCTTCAGCAGCGCAGGAGTGGGTCTGGCACTGGTGGGGATGGCTGGAAGTACCTGCAGACCAACCCTGCCTGGTGTCACCCCAGAACAGCTCCCAGCAGGGAGGGGCTGCCTGAAAGCAAAATAAACGGGTTATATTTAGGAAAAAAGCACAACCAAACCATGCAGGGGGTTTAACAACCCTTTTTCTCCCTCCCAGGCACAGGGGAGGACTTCGGGGCTCACAAAAGCTTTAGCAAAGAGGGTTTACTCCAGGATCAAGTTACAAACAGGAGCAGCACAGGGGACCTGAGCACATTGTGGGGTCTGGCCTTCATGGAGATCCCCAAAGCACCCACATTTTCCGAAAAATTGTCTTAATGTCTTTTGGGAATGTTAAAAGAATAAATCAGTGGAGGAGTGCTGGTGCCAGAGTGGAATATAACGAGTGGAGATGGAGCTCCAAGGCAAAGCCACCACTTATGTGACCTCCCCTGGCTGGATCTGTAGGATTGTGGCATCTGGGGGAAGTTCCTTGCAGCCTGGAACCTTTTTAGTCACAGCAAAGGAGCCTCATCTACAGCAAATCACCCTTGGCCTCCACTGAATTGGTAAAACCTGGTTAATGCAGGGCTTTTCCTGGGCCAGCAGCAAGGCCTGGCTTTTACACAGCTCCCTTTGCTCCCTGGGGCTCCAGGTCCTGCCCGTGGCTCTGCTGGGGCTGTTGCTCCTGTCCCTGCTGCTTTGAGGGGAGGCCAAGGCTCACCAGAAACTCCTCGGTGTGGAGCTGGGCCAGGGAGGGTCAGGTTGGATTTTAGGGAAAGGTTCTTCCCCCAGAGGGTGTTGGGCACTGCTCCCCAGGGAATGGGCACAGCCCCGAGGCTGCTCCAGGAGCGTTGGGACAGCGCTGCCAGGGATGCCCAGGGTGGGATTTTGGGGTGTCTGTGCAGGATCAGTGATCCCAGTGGGTCCCTTCCAGCTCAGCACATTCCATGGTCCTGCCATGCCACGCATTCCATGAAATCCCGGCCCTCTGCTCCCAGAGTCCATCCTGCCCCCCACCCCAGAACCTGAGGGCAGAGCAGGAGGATCCATCTGGCCCCGTGCAGCGGGATTGAATCCTTGGCCACGCAGGGTTTGCTGGATTAGAGCACAGACGCAGGCAGGCCGTGCTTCAGAGCCCCATGACCTTTAAGGATGAGAAAAAATAAGAGGAAAAACGTGAACCCTGACAAATTCATAACTCCAGCACAGGCGAAAGGAATGTATTCCTTGCACATATGAAAAAACATTGCCCAGGACACGTCTATTTTCTTTTCCATCCCGTGGCTGTTCTGAATTATGTACAGAATATTCCCTCGTTGTTTGTTCTGGTGCATTTTTGTGTGTGGGGGTACTTTGGCCGTCCCAAATGAGTTCATTATCACTGATCAAATGGCTGAAACACCCTTTTTGTTTTGTCTCCCCAGCATCCCGTGGATGTGCTGTGTTCCTGGAGGAGCTGGGATGCGTTTTGCTGTTCTCCAGCATCATCCGTGAGAGGCACAAAAATCCCATTTTCCATCCAGCTTCAGGAAATATGGATTTGGAATTGAATCCCAGTGGCATTACTCAGGGAGATGGGAGGTTATAAATATTCCCTTAGGAAGGGAAGGATGAGATTTGCCAACTTCCAGCTCCAGCCACCTCTTTCATGGTGACAACAAACAGGAACGGGTCATTCCTCATGGTTATCCTGGCTGGGGGCTGATGGATGGATTGTCCCTTGGTGTTATCACTTTGGGATGCAGATAGAAGGGATCAGCTTTTGAGCTGGGAAAGGTCCCTCCATCCCAAAGCAAAAGCAAATGTGTGCCCAAGCTCTTGTCCAAGCGTGATCCCAAAGCAATGTCAGATGTCAGCAAGCAGCTCAAAAACTCACGGAATTCAGCAAATACCAACAAAAATAAATAACGATGGATTTCTTTTAATATGGAAAAGTTGTTCCCGGTGTTTCCAGTGAAGCTGAAAAAATCCCATCCTTTTGTGAAATATTCATAAAAAATGACAATAACAGAGTTTATTTTTAGCCTGTTGAAAGCTTTCCTTGCTTGGTACTTTCTTCATCCAGCAACAGCCACAAACCAAACTGAAGCTTTGTTTAGAGGGAAAAAATAAAAACAAGGCACAGGAGGAGATTCCCAGATCCCAGGCTGCTTTCCCTGCCTCTGGCACAGGCCTCCTGCCCCCACCCGGGACAGCGGGAGCTGTCCCTGCCCATGGCAGGGGTGGCACTGGATGGATTTAAGCTCCCTTCCAACCCAAACCATTCTGGGATTCCATGATGTGATTGTATAAAATATCCCTGGATGATCTTTTTTCCCTGGATTCTTTCAGGTAATCCCCTGGATAAGTCTGAATTCCCTGTATATGAAGCTCCATTGATGTATTTAAATGTTGCCATCGTTTTTTCCTCCTTTTCACCTCTGAACACTCGATGAAGACACTGAACACAAAGGTGAGCTTCCTCTTTCTTGAGAACAAAGTATTTGGCTCCCCCCTGTGGGCTCTGGAGTTGTGGGTTCCCCAAACATTGATTAAACAAGGCAGGAACAGCAGTGAATCCTGAATCCACCCTCCCGGGCAGAATCCGGGGCTCACTGAGCCCACAGAGATTTTTCTGAGCTCCAGGATTCCCAGGAATGCCACAGGAACGTGCTCATGGCATTGTGAGGACGAGGGGGATGTGCAGGAATGGGCCAAAGCACAGAAGTTTCACAGAATGACAGCAGTAGATTCCCTTCCCTTCCCTTCCCTTCCCTTCCCTTCCCTTCCCTTCCCTTCCCTTCCCTTCCCTTCCCTTCCCTTCCCTTCCCTTCCCTTCCCTTCCCTTCCCTTCCCTTCCCTTCCCTTCCCTTCCCTTCCCTTCCCTTCCCTTCCCTTCCCTTCCCTCTTCCCTTCCCTCTTCCCTTCCCTTTCCCCTTCCCCTTCCCCTTCCCCTTCCCCTTCCCTTTAAAAACCAGCAGCCGGAATTAATCCCGTTTTTCATACAGAACAACGGAGACATCCAATAATAATCAGGTTATAAGAGTGCAAATGCCTGAGCAGGGATCTCCTGCAGGTTCTCTTTGCTGAGATCACGTTCCCCTCGTCGAAGCCAGACCGGGGGAGGAGAGAACAGAGAAAACACAAAATGAAACCGTTCCTGCTCCAGGTGTGGCAGAGGCAGCGCCAGCTCTGGCTGGGAACTGAAGCTGTTTTGGGATCTCACCCCTTATTTATGGCATTTAGAACTCCCTGCCCTCGCCTGGCAGGTGCGGAAGGAGCAGAGGAACATCCCCGAGTGCAGCTCACCTGAGCGGGCTCTGGATGGCAGCAACAGACAGCGAGCAGCTCCGGGGGGGAATTCCCATCCCTGCCGAGAGCCGGGACAGGTACCCGGCACGGGGACAGTGCCAGGACAGGTACCAGGCACAGGGACAGTGCCAGGACAGGTACCCGGCATGGGGAGAGTGCCAGGACAGGTACCCGGCACGGGGACAGTGCCAGGACAGGTACCAGGCACAGGGACAGTGCCAAGACAGCGACCCGGCACGGGGACAGTGCCAGGACAGGTACCCGGCACAGGGACAGTGCCAGGACAGGTACCCGGCACGGGGACAGTGCCAGGACAGGTACCAGGCACAGGGACAGTGCCAGGACCGGTACCCGGCATGGGGAGAGTGCCAGGACAGGTACCAGGCACAGGGACAGTGCCAGGACCGGTACCCGGCATGGGGAGAGTGCCAGGACAGGTACCAGGCACAGGGACAGTGCCAGGACAGGTACCCAGCACATGGACAGTGCCAGGACAGGTACCAGGCACAGGGACAGTGCCAGGACAGGTACCAGGCACAGGGACAGTGCCAGGACGGGTACCCGGCACGGGGACAGTGCCAGGACAGCGACCCGGCACGGGGACACCGAGGGGACACAGCTGTGCCCTGCCCCTGCCCATCCCCTGAGCCGCGTTTCTGACATTAAAGGGGCTGTGGAGAGTGGAGGCCTCACCTCATTATCTTTCCTGGTCTTCCAGAGCTGCTGGAACACACCACCCCTCATTAATTAATCCATACCTTCATTAATTAATCCATACCCTCATTAATTAATCCATACCCTCATTAATTAATCCACACTACATCACAATCAGACCTTACAGTGAGGGCAGCCTGCACCCCTTCAGATCTCCTTCCACAGGCAAGAACACACAAAAAAGGCATTTTCAAGCCGCCTCTAAAAGCACAAGCTCCAATTCTCACCTTCCAACCACATCCCCTCTCCCAGCCCACCAAATAAAACTGAGCACTAACGTGGAAAAAGTGGAATTATTTAGGTTGGAAAAGAACCTCCAAGGGGTTTGTTCTATAATCACACACTAACTTCTCAAAGGGGATTTTCTCTGTTCCTTGAGGCAGCTGATCCGAATATGACTGAGGAATAATTTAATTTTAAGTAAGATTTCCACAGGTTTTCCAAACTTAGCCCAGCAGCTGTTCCAGGGAAGGCTTCTGGGACATGGGATTATCAGTAACCAGCAGTTCCTTTCTAGCCCTAATCACCAGGTAATAAAAATTGAGTAAGACCTGAAATGACAGTGATGTTTCCAATGAGGATACAAGACACTCTTACACCGGGATGAGGGCTGGATCCTGATCTTTGACCTTCACTCTCTTTTATCTGATTTATGGGGCCCTGGCACAGCTTTCCCAGAGGAGCTGTGGCTGCCCCTGGATCCCTGTCAGTGCCCAAGGCCAGGCTGGAGCAGCCTGGGACAGTGGGAGGTGTCCCTGCCCAAGGCAGGGCTGGCACTGGATGGGATTTAAGATCCCTTCCAACCTCAGCCATTCCAGGATTCTCTGACAGGACCAACCCCTCCCAGCAGCACTTTTGTCCCAAAGCAGCCAAAATCTCGTCCTGGGTCAGCAGAGCTGTGGGGAGCCCCAGGCCCCTGCTCGAAGCCTCTTTCCCGGGAGCAGGGCCAGGAACATCCCAAACTGAGAGCACACACTTGATACGAGCACCCTGATTTAGGTTCCGTATTAGGGAGAAATTCTTTACTCGGAGGGCAGTGAGGCCCTGGCACAGGGTGCCCAGAGAGGTCGTGGATTCCTCATCCCTGGAAGTGCCCAAGGCCAGGTTGGAGCAGCCTGGGACAGTGGGAGGTGTCCCTGCCCACGGCAGGGGTGGGATGAGATGGGATTTAAGGTCCTTTTCCAACCCACACCATTCCAGGAATCCAAGATTTCATGCTTTAAGGTAAACCCCACTCTCCACAAAACCATTTAAGTTTGGAAATTTAACTTTCTCTCCTTAAGTTTTACGATTTTATGACATGATCAAAACTTTTCCTTCGGCCACTGAATCCATCCTGAAATATCCCAAAGAGGAGGCGCCTTTCCAGAGGACTTTAAATCCCTGTGGGAAACACGACACCGGCAGCACCTGGGAAGCTGGGAAGTGCCATCAGCTGTCCCTGCTCGGGTCCCAAAAGTGCCACAGCCGGGGACAGGAAGGACCCGCGAGCTTGGGCGGCTCCGTGGTTTTTTCTGACGGAACTGATTCACTCCTCTCCAAACCTGAGGGCACAGATCTCCCTCCGAGTGACTCATCCCGAGCAGGTGCCGTCACCTTCTGGTTTGCAGGATTTTTACAGCTCGTTCTCAAAGCCTTACGAAAAGCTTTGAAATCATCTCTCTTTTATCTCCTTTCCTCCCACGTCCTTCCTCTCTCCCGACCGTTCTATTTTTAGCAGCCACGGAGCATTTCTCGGTGTTCCTGTTTTGTTCTCTCAGCCTTGCGATGGGTTTGGTGTCAAAAATGTTTAAGAGTGAGATGTGCATGAAATCTGCTTTTCTGGAAGCACCAGGAAGAATATAAGAATATGCATCAGGGGTTGAAAACCTGGCATCCATTGAGAATTATGGATACAACAGAGCACAGTTACTTTTATTCTCTCATCCTTGAAATACCTGGCACTCCTAGAGTTTGGTGTCAGAAAATCTGCAGTATTTAAGAGTGAGATGTGCATGAAATCTGCTTTTCTGACAGGAAAAATATGAATCAAGGGTTAAAAACCTGGTGTCCTTTGAAGATTACGGATACAGCTGAGCACAGTTACACTGGCAAACAACAGCAGTGGGATCTCCTGCATCAGTAACAGCACGGATGAGCTGTCAGCAGCAGAATTTCGTACTGCAGGGTGGGAGGATGACAAAAAGGAGAATTCAATGTCCTGCACCTCTTTCCTTCCCGCCCCAGGAAAACGGGCAGCGCTGTCAGACACCCCAAATGAGGAAACCAGAGACAATCGCCCAAGATGCAGGGAGGGTAAAGTAAACAAGACTCTTCTTGCCGTAATAACTGCTGACTTCAAAGGGTATTAAAGGACCTATTCAAGCCCAATTCCTTGTCACCGTTCAAGAGGAACACGGAGATGCCACGGGCACACAGGTGTCCCTTGTTCTCCTCTCACCGTGGATAATCCTGCCCAGGGACAGGGGCTGGAGGTGGGATTGGCGCTGTGGGTGTGGGAATGTGAGCAGATAAATACAGCTGAGAGCAGATGAACCCTTCTCCTCACATGAAGTCTTCAGGGAATGTTTCAGCCACGGATTCCTCCGCATTTCTTTGGACTCAGCGCCTTCGATGACGCAAATCTGGAGTCAGTGGCTTGTAACCAGCGAGGGGAATTAGTCAGCAATGTGAAACCTGGCACGGCTCAGCCCCGCAGCCCGGGCAGTAATAAATCCTTATCTTAAGGACTTTTTAAAAATGTTTGGAGCTGTGGAGAGCAGGGGCCTGGCTTTGTTCACTCTCTGGGATCAGCTTCTTCCCCTCTGCTTTTCCTCTCTTTTACCTTGTCCTGGGACAGGTCGAGCAAAGCCTGTGTGAAAGGGAAGTTGGAGTCTGGAGCGCTGATCAAAATATTTGCAAGGGTAAATTTCAGTTCTGCAAAACTTCTCTGCATTGCTCCAGCAGTACTGAAAGCCCCAAATCACATCAATTTCTACATTTTTAATGACGTGAAGTGCTGAGAAGCCTGAAATGTCACTGTCACTGGGGCATGAGAGGATGATGCGGCCTCTAAATCACTCCTAATTCCCCTAATTCCTCCCCAAACTCAGTAAAACTTGGCTTGTACTCCTTGGCTTTTAGGCTCTGTATTCCCAGGGAACTTGGAGAGTGATCCCTGCTGATCCTCACTCCCAAATCCCCCCCTGGGACCTGCCCCTGGAATTCAGCACCAATCCCAGCATTATCCCCACCACAGCCCATCCCTAGAGCTCTGTCCTTGCTTGGCTCTTCCGTTTCCCACCTTGTAAAACAGATTTATTAATATTTATGCAGCTTTTAACATGGCTTGGCCAGCCTCCTGCAATTAATCATTTACTAACCTGCTAATTGAGGCAGCTCACTGTGAGCATTCTGGTGGCACAGGGAAAAATTCAATCTCTTTAAAACGGCCTTAAATGCTTTTTAAAGCTGCAGTTGGGTGACAAAGCCTCACATTTGGAGTCTCCCAGGTAAAACAGGGAGTTTGATCCTCAACTGGTTGTTCTTGGAAGAAAAACAGGGACTGGTGAGGGAAAAGTTCAGAAATGCTCTCAAAAAGGATTAAATACACATTCCTCATCAGAAGAAAAATGCTATTTATTCTATTTTTGCCCTAGAAATGAGAGCTTTGGGGTTGAAAACGATGAATGCCTTCTCTGTGTGCACCTGCTCCTGTCCCTGTGCACCTCCAAGCACAGGTGTGTGTCCCCCTGAGTGTCCCCAAAGCTCCCCAGCACCTCAGCTCTGTGCCAGGGTGGCACCAATGCTCAGACAGGGAAAAAACTGTTGTAATTCAGATATTTCCTCTCACAGAGTGGTGGAAAAAGCTCTGTTGATGTGAGAAGCAGAGCAGAGTGTGAGTGAGGAAGGGAGGGAAGGTGCCTTTGTGTGTCCCTGCCGTGGGTGGGAGCAAGGAGTGGAAAGGAAACGTTCAGGAAATGCATCCCAGCCCCCCAAAAAAAGGATTTTTAGGGACCTGCTGCTGCCATCTGGGCAGGTGCCCATGGGCAGTGGTTGTGAGGACGAGGCAGGAGCACAGGAGACCAAACTGGAACAAAAAGTTCTTTAAGGCTTCATCCCCTACAATGATTCCACCCATCCCCTGGAGTGTTGGAAGGATAAAATCCCGAGGTTTTGTTTTAAAAAGGGCACAGTAGTGGGGGTTAAAGATTTTAACAAAAGGAATGACCGAGACTGACCTCCATGACCCCCCTATTTCCTGACAGAACTTTTCCAGGGAATCATGAATCCAAAGGAACTCTAATGAGTGCAAATAGCAACGAGGTGGCAGAGAACTCACGGCCCAAATTTTTGGCCAGTGCCGCTGTCGTGGCAATTTGCTCCCAGCTCTGATCTTCTGAGCTGCGCTGAATGAATTTCAGATAATTCCAATGACACCTCCCGAGGCTCAGGTTTGCTCTGGTTCAGACAGGGGCACACGTGGCACCTGGGGACACATTGCAGGCTGCGATCCATGCCCGGGATCATTTCTCATCAAATTTCATCCAGACAGGGCAATTTGCTGCATAAATTGCAGGACAAACAGAGCTGGTTGGAGAAGTCATTATCTTGGCAGCTGTCTGAGTGACCTGGCTCCCGATTTTCCCTCCCATCGGAGGCTGGCTGCCATTCCAAGGGGTTTTTGTCAGGGAAAGCTGACAGTGGAAGAGAGATTTCAAGGATAACTGCAGCTCTGGTGAGCTCCATGTCCTGCCTGTCCACGGCCCAGACGGGTACTGGTGTAACTGGTGTAACTGGTGCCTGCTGGTGCAGGGCTTGCTCATGGGCAGGGATGTCCTGGCAGGTCACTGAGGGCTGCAGCATTCCCTGGAATGCCAGATCCAGCAGCACAGGGTGGGAAGTGGGGGGAAATGATCGGTATTTCCTGGATCAAAATGATCAAAGATCAAACCTGCCCCAGTCTGAGGTGATGTTTAGGCCAGGCTGGAGCACCCTGGGACAGTGGGAGGTGTCCCTGCCCATGGCAGGGATGGCACTGGATGGGATTTAAGGTCCCTTCCAGCCCAACCCATTCCAGGATTCCGTGACATTTCTGCCCTAATCAGCGTAAAAAGGACAGGGAGCAGCCGATGTCACTGCAGGGATGTTCCTGCTTTGTTTATGGGATAAACTGCCACGGGTTTCCTCTCCAGACGTCACCTCGAGCACGGAGTTTTCTCACACCCCTCACACAAAAGCTTTTGTTGGAATTTTCCAGCTCTCAGCGGAGATGCTGAGCACAGACAGCGCTTGGCATTGTTCACTCGAGCTCCCATTCTTCCAAGGAGAGGTTTTTCCTTTCTTCAGAATAAAGGTGGGGTGCCAGGGCAGGAGATTACTCAGAACACGACCGTGACACCAACAAAAAGCTCATTATGTGAGGTTCAAGGGAGATCTTTAGCCCTGGGCTCTTCCCCCTCTCTGTCCCTGCGTGGTCAGGGAATAACGACAGAGAAATCAACTCTTAATTCAGGTTAATTCAGCATTTCCTGGAAGCAGGAATGTCCTGAGAGCTCTGGATTGATCCAGGCTACTCTCTGCAACCAGATTTTGGGCTGGGGTGGGGTCAGGCTCTTCTAGGAGATGATGGGACAAGGAGAAACAGGCTCCAGCTGTGGCAGGGGAGCTCAGGTTGGATATCAGGAAAAATCTCTTCACTGAGGAGGGGTTAAGCCTGGCCCAGCTCTGATTTTCTGAGCTGCGCTGAATAAATTTCCGATATTTCCAATGACACCTCCTGAGGCTCAGGTTTGCTCTGGTTCAAACAGGGCACACGTGGCACCTGGGCACACATTGCCCAGGATGGTGCTGGAGTCACCACTGCTGGAGGTGTTGGCAAAACAAGCAGCTGTGGAGCTTTGGAGCAGGGATTTGGGCAGAGGTTGGATGGGATGGGATGATCCTGGAAGGCTTTTCCAGCCTTGGTGACCCTGTGACTCCAAACTCCTCCCCCAGCAGCGACTGAAACACCTCCAAAGAGGAGAAACCAGAGATTTCGGAGAACTCTGTGTTTCCGAAGGACACATCCGGCTCTCGCAGAAAGGAGTGGGAGCTGCGGATTAAAAATCCCATCAATTTTCCCAGCGATGGATATAAATTACCCAGGGAAGATCCATCTTTTCCACCATCCCTTGGCTTTTCCTACTTCAGTTCCATCCTGGCCCCTCCTCCGGGGCTGACCCAGATCCAGCCTCTTTTCCAACACATCCAAAATCCATTTCCTGGTGCCTGGGTCCACTCTTAGCTCAGCCAGAGCAGTTCCCCTGAAGGATCCCATCCAATTTCCAAGGAATTGCCATAACAAATCCCTACCCTTGACTGCAAATTCTCCTGAATGCTGACAGCCACCATGGTTAGACACACAGAGGAACTTTTCCTGGCACTGTTTCATCCCACGCAGGACAATTTCATAATCAGGATATTTAAAAAGTGGGGGTTTTTTTTGCTTTTAAAATGCCATAAAAATGAAAATAAAAAAATTTAAAAATCGAATGCAACATAAATATAAAATAAAGTGCAAAATAAATCAAAGACGATACTGAGGAACAAAGTCCTAGGAGTTGTTTCTGTATTAGAGAGTAAGAACCCACTGCACGGCAAGAAAACAGAATTTTCTCTGATATTTTTCCATTTTTATTCACGTCCTTATTGGACTCACCTTGGGATCTTTCACGAAATTGGGTGCCTTTAACATGAATAAACAACAGAAAATTTTTATTCTTTTTTTTTTCATGTTTTATAGTTGACAAGAGTCCTTAAGAGTTACAGGGTTCATTTTGTAGGATAATTGGGCAACTGCATCTCCAAACTTCTTATTCCTTAATGTTCCCTTCCCATTAATTCTCTTTTACTACTTCATGGCACCAGTAAATGTGGAAATACTGCAAAATCAGCCTTTCTTGGGGCATTCTGGCACCTTTTAGCCCAGAACTGCCCAAGACCAAGATACTCGGAAGAAAACAAAATTATTTTGTTAAAAATATTTGCCTGAAGTTTTAGGGAATTTAAAAAACCAAAAAATCTGGCTTCAGATTTGTAATTTTAAAAGCTTCCAAGGTTACCGTGCCCTTCTCACATTTTTATGATTGAAAACAAGAGGAAAAAAACCACTTTATTTTTACTGGGAATCGGATCCAAGCTGGGAAATCTCGCCCTGATTTATTTTAAGAAAGGAGCTCGGAAATGATTAACCCAGAATGGCCACAGGCACAAAGGCAGAGATTGCCTGGGGTATTTGCTCAGGAGTTTAATCCTCTCCAGGCCCTTCTCCTCCTCTCTTATCAACACAGCCACACCAGGAAGGCTCCAAGCGTTGGCTCTGAATTCCAATGAAGACTCAGGTGAGGAGCCCCAGGTTCAAGTTCACAGCAGAATTTCAGGGGGTTTTTTTTGGGGTTGTTTTGATGTTTCTTTGGTTTGGTTTGATATTTCTTCGGTTTGTTTTTGATATTTCTTTCTGTCCTTCCGTACAAGTCAGAGGCCATCAAATCATAGAATTGTTGAGGTTGGGAAAGACCTTTATGATCATCAAGTCCAGCACCACAGCCCCCAGTGCCACATCCACACATTTTTGGACCTTTTCCAGGGATGGGGACTCCACCACTGCTCTGGGGAGGGCTTTCCAACCTTTTCCATGAAGCAATTTTCCCTAACATCCAATCTAAACTTCCCCTGGGGCAACTTGAGGCTGTTTCCTCTCATCCTGTCACTTGTTCCCTTGAAAAGAGCCTGATCCCACCCTGGCTCCACCCTTCTTCTGGAATGTTCTCCATAATCCTACCCCCGAGGGTGGCAGTGCCAACAGGACCAGCTCATAGGCTGGATGTGCAAAATGTGCTCTGTGGATGTGAGAAATTCATCGCTGGCAGCAGGAAACCCTTAAAAGGCTCAGATTAGGGACAGAGGTGCCAAGGGTTGGTGGCACCAAGGGAACAGGTGTCCAAAAAGTGTCCAAAAAGTGTCCAAAACCCAAGCAAATTCCACAGGAATGGCGGGATTTGGTTGAAGGTTGGATTTGATGGTCTTGCAGGTCTTTTCCAACCTTTTTGACACGATTCAAAGTTCCAAACCCAGGAGAGCCTCTGCCATTCCTCCTTTAGAGCGGTGCAAGTTCAAAGCCACCCCTGCTTTGGATGGGAAGCAGCGGGAGCAGAATTCCTGAGGTTTCCTCTCTCCTTTTCATTAATGCTTTTATGGCTGTGTTTGGGCGGCATTAGCAAACACCCCAAGATCTCAGCTTTGCCAAGGTAAGTGATTGCTGACAGCAATCACGAGCGGGGATTTGGGGGATTTGGGGATCTTTCCTGCTGCTGTCGGTGCTGTCAGAACCTCAAACAAACGAGCTGAGGGAGAGTGGTGGCTTTACAAAGCCACAGCCAAGAGCTGGAATAAAACAAAGAAAGACCACGACAGCACGAGCCACTGACTTTGGAATTCCTGCCCTGGAGCACGTGGAGTATCTCCTGCAGTGCTGGTGAGATGTGCGAAGCTGGAGTGAAATTCCTGCTGTGTGCTGCCTTCCCTATGAAATCCTTCATTAACTCTGCCCTGTAAAAATAGTTTTCATTGTTTTCTCCAGTTAAACCAGCAAAAGAACAGGAAAAATGGATTTGCAGCTCGAAAGCAGCCAGCTCTTAAACGTGGTATTCTGTAAAACGAACCAAATTCCATTAAATGCTTTTGGAAGTTTGTTCGGCTTCATTTAATTTTCAGAATTTTGCCTTCTGCAGGTAATAATTGGGAAGGAGATTTTCTTTGGAATGTCCCTGTGCCCACTTGGGCTGGCTCTCAGCACAGGCACTCTTTGAGCAGGCTGGTTAAAAACTGCTCCCGTACCTGCAGCATTTTAAAGCAGTCTTTGCTTTGCCTCCAATTAAAATACCCCAACAGGCCAAAAGTCACAAGGAAAGCAGGAAAAGCTGGTAAATATACTTTGGCTGAACGACATCCATTAAATCCTGGCTGTGGTCCAGCTTAGAAAGCAAAATAAAGGCAAGTTGGGGCAGTTTGGATTGGCTGACAGGGCAGGCTGGTGGAATAAGCTCCCGCTCCTCTCTGGAGATGCAGCTGTGGAGAGGCACCACAGGATTTTGCCATCTGCCAGTCCCCAGCCCCCAGAGTGTCACCCAGGGCTGGCTCCTGTCACCTGCAGCCCTCCCACACCTCCTGTCATGGCACTTCCAGAGCCACAACCCAGCCACGACAGGGATGGGGCAGCTTTTCCTCCCAGCACGTGGTTCCTTCATCCCCCTTGGCTGCTTTGGGCTGTTCCATGGGGAGAGTCCGGCTGCAGGAGGATCCACCAGCAGCAAGAGGCACAGCCTGCAGCAGGATGGAACCAGAAGGCTCCCAGTGCCTGGGAATGGCAGCCTGGTCCCCATCATATGACTGGACGGGGCAGGAACATTCCTTAGACAGATGAAACTCGAGAGCTCTGCTGTTTGTCTCACAGTCTCACTTCTTTTCTGGCTGATTTGGATCTGGAAATATTCCATCCTCTGGCCAGGGGCTTATCTGATGGAAGACAACAGTGCGTGCAGTGAGCAAACAGGGCTGAGCTTGGCCTTTGTTCCTCCCTGCAGTGCCCGGGGCCTGTCCTGCTCCCAGGGCAGGGGCAGGCGGCCCAGGAACGTGATCCACACGAAACCAGTTCTGATCACAAGGTGAGGGATCACTTTTTGTGGGTGTTTGGAATCCAGGAGCTGTCCCTGTAGAGCTGACCCCTCCATGGCCAACTCACTGGGCTCTACTCTTATTACTCAGCTGTTCCAGTCGAGGGCTACGGACTATTTGCACGTCTCCTCCTTCCTTCCTTTTCCTTTTCCTTTTCCTTTTCCTTTTCCTTTTCCTTTTCCTTTTCCTTTTCCTTTTCCTTTTCCTTTTCCTTTTCCTTTTCCTTTTCCTTTTCCTTTTCCTTTTCCTTTCCCTTTTCCTTTCCCTTTTCCTTTCCCTTTTCTTTTTCCTTTTCCTTTCTTTTTCTTTCCCCTTCTTTCTCTTTCCCCTTTCCCCTTTCCCCTTTTCCCCTTTTCCCCTTTCCCCTTTCCCCTTTTACCCTTTTCCCCTTTATAACCAGCATTCTCTGAGGTGCCCAGAAGGAGGCTTTAGGCTGCTTCACTGCAGAGAACACTCAGAGCCTGAAAACAATTCTTTATGCCACTACAAATTTCCTGTGAGGCTTTGAGGCCTTAGTCCTGACCTCTCCAAAGTCCTGGCCCGGTAAAGCAGGATTAAATACCTGCTTTAACTCACCTCCTGTCTTTGGACAGTGCAGCCTCTTTGGGAAAAGGAATGTTCAGATCAGGACTCAGGTCTGCCAACTCCCAGCCTTCAAAGCCATCAACCAGGCCTAGAAAATAACAGGGACCAGGAGATTAAAATAAATAAATAAAGAATCCATTTGGGTTTTTTCTCTTTCCTTTCTCGGTTTTACAATTCTTATGGTTTTCTTCAACATTTATTTTGCTTTCATTAGAGTTGCTCTCATCAAAAAATCAAAACAGCAGCTCAGTAAAACCAGCAAATCCAGTTGGGAAACATCTTCCCCAAGTCTGTGTCCCCTCTCTAGGGGTGAAGCTCATCCTGAGCCCAGTTCCACAGAACCCAAAGCTCTGGTGCAGAGAACCACCCCCTTGGTACATCTAATTCCCTCATCCCTGAGACGGGAATGTTCCAGCAGGCTGAAATATTCATACTGACCTGATTGTCCAAGTGGTTTCAGTGTTTATTTTAAGGGTATAAAGCTTTACATTAGAGGTGGGTACTGTTAGGCTGGGGTCTGGCTTTTATTAATAAGAGGGAGGTGCAAGAGGGGCTTAACTGCATTTGCACCTGCTCAGGGTCCTCTGATCTTAAAATCCCAGAATGTTTGGGTTGGAAGGGACCTTATAATCATCTTTTTCCACCTCCTACCATGGGCAGGAACACCTTCCACTGTCCCACATTGCTCCAAGCCCTGTCCAACCCAGCCTTGGACACTTCCAGGGATGGGTCAGCCCCAGATTCTCTGGGCAGGTGTCAAGATCTTCCAGGACGGTGTCAAGAAATCCCTGGGGCCACTTGGTGCTGTCCCACCCCACCATGGACACCTGTCCCTGGGCCTGTAGGGTTGCTTTCCTCAAGCACCCTCTCTCTGCTGGTCCCAGGCAGAGCCTGGCTGGTGGCTCGCTGTCCACACTGGGGGATTTTTGTCACTAATTCCAATGCCAGGAAAAGCCTTGTGCTGCAGAGGGAGCTGAGGTTGGACAGTTGCTCCTTTGTTCCTGTTCTCGCCTCGAGCGCGGGCCGGGATGACTCAACGAAGTGATCTCTGTTTGCTCTCGGTGTGTGGGAAGATCGGAGTCCATCAGGCTGGAGACTGAGACAGATTATCCAGGTACGAGAGCTCTGCTTCCCCTTTCTTGTTTGCCAGGACAAAAACCACCGCGTGCCCTCAGCTGCTCTCCCTGAATTCCCGTGAGGGAACGGAGAGGAGCTCAGGGGCCTGACTGAGGCAGAGCCACAGACAGGGAAAAAGTAGGGCAGGACCTTCCATGGGCAATGTGGGGGTGAAAGAGGGAGAGGATGGGCAGAATCGTGGAATAATCCGGGTTGGAGTGACCTTAAAGCTCATCCGGTGCCGTGGGCAGTGGCACTTCCACTATCCCGGGGTGCTCCAAGCCCCGTCCAGCCTGGCCAGATTCACCTCATGGAGGCTGAGGGTTGGATCCACTCAGGTGAGGCCCCACCTGCAGAGCTGCCCCAGCCCCAGGGTCCCAGCACAGGAGGGACGTGGAGGTGTTGGAGAGAGGCCAGAGGAGGCTCCAGGATGATCTGAGGGATGGAGCAGCTCTGCTGGGAGGAAAGGCTGCGAGAGCTGGGATTGTCCAGCCTGGAGAGGAGAAGCTTTGGGGTGACCTCACTGTGGCCTTCCACGATCAACTGTAGGGGCCTACGAGGAGAGGAGAGACTTTTGACAAGGCCCTGGAGGGACAGGAGAAGGGGTAATGGCTTCAAGATGATAGAAAGTAGGTTTAGATGGGATATTGGGAAGGAATTCTTCCCTGTGAGGGTGGGGGGGCACTGGGATGGAATTCCCAGAGCAGCTGTGGCTGCCCCTGGATGTGTCCAAGGCCAGGTTGGAGCAGCCTGGGGCAGCGGGAGGTGTCCCTGCCCATGGCAGCAGGTTTGGAACTGGATGATCTTTAAAGTCTCTTCCAGTCCAGGCCATTCCGTGACTCTGGGCCTACCCACAGCCCTCCGAACTCTGAGAACTGAGCCCTCGTGCGTGGCCAGCAGAGCCCTGGTGGATTCCAGCCAGCGGAGAATTGTGCTCAACCCCACGTAGGAGCAGGCAGAATTCCCTGTCCCTTGGGAAGAGGCAGCCAGCCCTCACGTAGGACCAGGATAAACAATACCAGGAGCAACACCTGCAAAAAAAAAAGGCTCCTTAATTCACAATGATCTGCTTTGTCACTCGTGCTGTGGAGAACATTAAACAGCTCGGACGTGTGCACACAATTACACAACAGGGGCCACGGCCAGAAATGGGGCTGCAGGTGTGTTCTGAGGAGAATTAACCTTCCAAAAATCACTTTAATCGACTTAAGAACTTAAAAGTAGTGCATGGCTCTTGAGAAATCCATGGCAAGGTCCTGTGCCTTCAATTAACTCCCTGCAGCCTGCAGTGGGCCAGAGCTGCACGGCCCCCATCACCCTGCGGCAGGATAATTAAGCAAAACGCAGCTAATGAAGGGGGAAGCTGAAGTAACTGATTTTTGGCTCTCCATTTCAAAGAAAAGGGAAGGAAGGAAGGAAGGAAGAAAGCCACACAGTTGTAACACCATATATGTCTGTGATCTTCTCAAAAAGGCAAAAAGTGCTGCCGAGATGTAAAATATTTCTGATGAGGTTTCATTAGTCAGGCTCAGATGACAGACTGTGACCTGATTAAATACACAGCAAAAATAACTCAGCTGGTGCTTACTAAGGTAGTTTCAATCACAATTTCAGTGAGAAAAAGATTATATTTACTTTATATTAAAGCCTGGTTAGTACAAACAGAGCCAGTGCTGGACTTAAGCAGGTAATGAACAGCTGGAAGGGAAGGAACTTTTCCAAACATTCAGGTCTAAAGCAACCATTGGATCATTTCCTTCAACAAAACCCCAGAAAGTAAAATATTGAGAGCAGGTAGTTGAGAAAAAGGAGGATAATTCACTTTGGGAATGTGTGAGACAACAGAGGCAAGCGCAAGGAAAAACTTTATGTGAAGAGGAGGTTCTAAAGAGGAACGGAGTTTATCCAAGAGCTGATCCAAGGTCCTGGAAGGCCACAGAAAGTGTTCTGTTGGCTCCAATGGGTTTTGGATCACTCTGGAAGGGGAGAGGAAGGGATGGGGCTGGCAGGGAGAGGCAGGTTGTGGGGACACTGGAATGCAGCTGGGAATAGATGGAGGAAGCCAAGGGGAGCAAAGGGCTGGAACACACAGGTGAAGGTGTGTGTTTTATCTGTGTTCCTGGGAAAAAGAACCTGCAGGAGGGCTGGGGATGGAGCCTGGGAGAAGGAAACAGAGGCAGGAGGAAGGCAGGTGACTGAGCAGTGAAGCAATAGAGCCGTGGTTGGCTGTGCAATCCCACATCCCTTCCCTTGCTCCCAGAGGAACAGGATGTGGTGCTGGGGCAGAGCTGCTGAGCTGTGCTGGGGTGGGATGGGGGCAGCAGGAGGGAGCAGAACCAGGAACAGAACCCGGCACAATCCTGGCCCTCAGCGGCTTTATCTCTGCCTCAGTGGTTCAGGGGTGGATGGGCATGGGTCTGTTGGAGGAGACTTTGTTTACTCCTGAAAGTCCCTGCTTGGTGCTTTAGGACGTGCCAAACCTGGTTCAGCAGGACTTTTAGGATCCGGCAGAAGCAGAGAAGTGATTCGAGCCCGGATTTTTCCTGAACTCCGCCAAGTGCTTCCCATACAACTCTCCTTTTACTGTCAATCCGGGCAGGACTTGCGCAGATCCTCAGTGTAGGGGTGAAATTCACCCTTTGCTGCTTCTTTCTTTTAATTGATCAGAGAGAACCTGGGTTAAAACCACCAATATTCAGTTACTGAGAGCTGAAACAAACTTGCCATCCAATTTTCATTCCCCCCATGAACATGACAACTGCTCACTTGGACTTTGCCCAATTTTTTAGGGGCTTCAAAAAATCCCAAGCCAGCTGAGACCTCAGGAACAGCTCTGCGAGCACCTCCAGGCGAAGAAGCCACGATCAGATCATTCCAAAATCGCTGAAGCCAGGGTAGGAACATCAAATGCTTCTCCAGGCACCAAAGGAAATTACATCCCATTCCCTTTCAAGTGTCCCCAAGACCTTCATCACTGCACATTCCCTTCTTCCTGCCAGCCCTTTGTTGGGATGGAACTCTCCCTTCCATCCTGCTGGAAAGCACAGCTTATTAAGAGCATTAACTCTGGAGTTCAGGGGTCACACATCGTTTTCAAGTGCGTCATGCAGAGAGAATGAGCTGAGATCAGTGCTTGGACAGCAGCCACTTGTTTTTTAAACCAGTTGTTCACAGTTATGTCTCTTAATTATTTATTTTTTTGGCGAGGCAAAGATGCAGCCCAAGAATGCCCAGCTTATTTTTGTTCATAGAACACTTAAAATATGAATTGTCCACCTTTTATATCTCTACAGAATTTGAAAGGCACCAACCTAAACTTGATGACACAGCTCCTGTCTGATTTTGAGCAACTCAGATGAGCACCTGAGCAAGGGTATGTCCAAATCCTTCACGAATTCTTTCCCTGGAGACCTCTTTCCTAACCTGGGATGGTGACATGTGTTGAAATATTTGACTGAAGTGTCCCAAACACGCAGCTGCCAAATATTGTTCTCAATTAACACCATCCTACACTTAATAAAAGCTCAAACCCATCTGTTTGCAGCTCCCAATCTGTCCCAGCATGTCTGGAGATCCAGCAGAAATCTAAGGGGAAAGTTTGGCTTAAAAATGTCCAAAAAATCAGAACTTTTCAACAGAGAAACAGTTGCTTACTCACGCTTACATGAGAGGGGTAAAGGCAGTAAAATTCTCCTGTGGATATAATTCCCCTGTGGATTTATCCAGATATATTTACTCATTTATAAATTAACATCAACAAGGAATATCTATATTACTGTGTCCTGTCTATTGCTGATCCTGCTGTATATAAATATCAATTCATATCCCGATGATCCATTCCAGTTCTCTGTACTCTGTAACTCCCATTTAAACCCATGAAAAGTTCAAGTCCTCTCAAGCAGTTCTGTATTGACACTTGTGGCCTGAGAAGGTTTATTACTCCTCTATTACAGCTGACTGAGTCAACGGGGTGCTTTTCTGGCAGAGATTTTCGGAATATGATTGCACAGACCTCACCTGGATCGTTCCCTGCTCTGCCTCCTTTATTTAATCACCTGAGCCCGAAGCAAACATTACTAACAGGGGTGATGGGGCAGCAAGGGCTCAGCTCAGTGTTTTTTCTGTCAGTGATTCACTGGTCCAGGTTCAGGGGTAAATACCCAGAATTAAAGCACAACTTCACCCTGCGGACCTGTTTTACCCTAAACTTCCTGGGAACGCTCCTTCCTTGACATTCCACCAGTTTTCTTTCAGCTTTTGTCAGCCAGACCATAAATAGATGGCCTTAGGGTCATCCCAACCGTTCTGTAATTCGATGACAGCTCCAATCTCCATATTTATTGATTTATTGACCTAATTCGTTTTCTTTTCCCCGTTTTCAGGGAAGCGAATCCAAAGCAGCGATTGATCCTTTTCCCAAGGTTCAGGGCACGAAGCAAGCAGCAGGAACTTCGCTTGCTGTAACACTCTGTGACTTGGTGTTGTGCAACACCTTTAGCAAACACTTCCTCCTGCAGGAGCAGGAATAAAGCTGAACCCGTCCCTGCCTCTCACCCACAGCCCAGAGGAGCTCCCGGGCAGGGCCACGCTGGGAACGCCACATTCCCAGCCCAGCACAACCCCGAGGATGAAAATCCTCCTCATTTCTGCTCTTCTGCTGCATTTCCTCCAACAAGGTATGGCACTTTTTGTTTTAGTCCTTTATCAGCTTTGCTATGGATAAGTCTGGATGAATTTTTAATTATTAACTGGTAGATAATAGGGAGGAACGGTGAGTTAAAGCCGTTGGAAAATGGAGTTAGGGATATTTGGGATTTTGCTCTTTGCGTTCAAAGCAATTGTCTACAATTCTTTAGATAGAGCAGCATTTACTTGTTTGACAAGTGGCCATAAATTGCCTAAAGACCCACAACTGGTTGGTTT
Organism: Corvus hawaiiensis; assembly: GCF_020740725.1. NCBI lineage: Eukaryota > Metazoa > Chordata > Aves > Passeriformes > Corvidae > Corvus > Corvus hawaiiensis. The sequence continues at coordinate 1,501,311 of NC_063239.1, read as the reverse complement.
TGTGAACCACTAAAGCAATTCTTACCCTGCAAGTGAGAGGCCAATTTAGCCAATAACAGCAATTTATCAGCATTTTGGCCATAAAGTAGCAGATTTCTGTAGGAATTCAATTAAAACATTACCTGATTTAAAATATTGAACAGGCTTTATTTAGCTGCATGATGCTTCAGGTTATATCCAGGTGATTTCACCAGAGCAGACCCCGCTTCTTTTTCCTCACACACACAATTTCTTTCAATTCCTGTCAACAGGGAACGGAGTTTTTCAGGGCTTGGCCTGCACAAGCATGCACAGGATTTATAGCCAGAATTAAACATTTAATTAGCATTCAGGCACAGATCTATAATTTGGTTTTTCGCACAGAATATCTGAAAATGTACACACTTTAAAGGTGTTATCTTCTTTTTCTTGACAAAACCACAACTTCATTGTCAATAAAATCCTCCCTAATGATTTTCTGCTTGGAAAAGCACACAGTTATTTGTTCCTTATTACAAGTTGTTGTACGGGGCCCAAGGAATTTCTTTCCTCCTCCAAGCTCAAGACAAAACCTGAAGGCAGCAAAGACAATGCGCTGATTAAAAAACTCCCTCAAAGAAAGGATTCATTCCAAACAAAACCAACCAGTTTTCCTCGAAATTCTGTCTGGATCAGGCTGCAGGGAAGGGATGAGTTCAGTCCTGAGTCTCCCTTTAAACCTCGCCTTAACTTGAACTCTCTGGGCTGGAGTTGCACAAAGGGTGTGGAGAGATAAAATTGGGGATCTTTGTTCCAAGAGGCCTGAAATATTCCTGGGATTGTTGCATAAGGACACACTTGAGGCCTGTGGAGGGAAATCTGAAAAGCAGCAGATTTTTTTTTGAAAATAAGCATAATTAGTTGCTTAAAAAAAATATAAAACCCCGTTGTGAATGGCAGTAGTAAAGTTACACTCGGTAGTTGCTCCCAGCACGTGCTCGGTGTAGCAGCTCAGCTGACACGGGATCCCTCTGCACCATTAAATCAACATCTTTATCAAGATACAACCAGGTTTGTTCTGCAATTACATTTGGAAAGGGTTGAATCAAATAAATCAGTGATAAAAGAATGGATCTGTTTGTTTTACTTCGACAATTTGCATGAGGATGTGCTCTGCTGTTCCAGAGAGAGAAAATTACAGTAATTGGAGGCCTCACTCCTGGAAAAACCTGGCCCTGGGGCAGGAATTATCATGGGAGGTGCTCTGTGCCTTTGTTTTTGCAGGGTTTTGTTGGCTTTCTGGGCAGCTTAGGGGGTTTTTTTGTTGTTGTTCTTGGTTTATTTTTCAAATACAGGCCCTCAAGAATTCACCAATTCAAATGAAATTCCCTTTTGTAGGAGATTAAAGAGCTCAGGGTTTGCCTTGGTGGAAACCAACACATCCCTTGTACAACCCTGTTTTCCCAAAAACCTGGCTTCCAGCTGCCAGGATGAACTCCAGGGTGCTGCCCACCCCAAATTAACTTTGCTCTGGATTTGCTGAGGTTCAGAGCAGAAAAGAAAAATTCTTTTTATCAGCTCTGCATTTCCTCACCCAGCTCTTTGCAGCCACTGCAGACCTTATGAGACCACTCAAAGGGTTCTGGCAGTTAAGGAACCTCTTGGACTCCTTCCACCTTCAAGGTTTTCCTAATTTCCTGCCTATCTCCCATTATTTTACCTGGCCATGCCCAAACACCTCTCCCATCCTTCTGCTGTATCTCCCTCAACCCAATTCAAGAGGTAAAAGTTGTAATTATTTCTTGCCACCCTCTCTTAAAGTTCTGCCACAATTATGTATGTGCCAAGGCTTTGCAGAGCAGGAATCCTGCTGCAGACCTCTGCATTGTGTAAATTTATTTGCAGATCCAGAGGCAGTCTGGGCCTGTCTGTCACGTGATAAAGTTTGGAGATTGCTCATTCCACAAACCCAAATCATTTAATTCATGCCACTGGAAAATGCAGAGGGAAAGGCTGCACTGGCATGGCTGGGCTGGCCTGTTGGGACTTGAACTGCTCAGAGCTGGGAGGAGAAACCCCAAGGGAATTGCAGGAAATTTTTTAATGGAAGTAGCCAGGGAGGGCAAGTCCTCCCAAATCCAGAATGGGAAAACCGCTGGTGTTGGGTCACGCCGTGGAGGGAAAGCAGGGCAGCACGAGGTGTTGCAAGAGCCCAAAGGAATCACCTGGCCAGCCACAAAATTGGGTGTTTAATAAATTAAAATTGTGTTTTCATCAATCCCCGTCTGTTTCTCCCCAGGGAGCAGCAGCGGGAAGTTCCCTGGAGCTGAGCAATATGAAATCGTTTACCCGCGGAAATTGCACTCGGTGCACAGGAGAGCTGTGGGAGCAAGCTCAGAGGTAGGAAAGGAGATCATTTCTTGGCTGATTCTGGGAGATGGGGAAGGTTCTCTGGAGTTAAAACACCCTTGGGTTTCAAGGCTAAGAGAACTTGGACACACATTTGCTCTTCCAAAAGGAAAAGCCTGGAGAAGTGATCCCGTGTTCGTGAAGAGGAGCTGAGGTGTGCTCAGCATGCAGAGAATCCCTCAGGCCATCCAAGGCTCTTCTGAGCTTTGTATCTCTGCAAAGATGCAGGGTTTGATACTGCTCAGGTTTTTAATAACCTGTGGACACTTTCATTTGGATTAAATTAAACCAATAATTAAAACCAACCATGGTTGACGCACTTCCAGAGGGTGTTATGGAAGTGTCTGAACGTAAACATCCCCCTCAGCACTTCCCCAGCATGCAGGATTTGTGCTTATGGAGGTAGAAATGAATTTGCAAGGTCAAATTTGCTCCTCTAATTAAAACCCCTCAAACAGAGTGACCTCCTGCTTATTCTGCTCCTGCCAGAATCCTTGTTTTTGGTGGGAAGAGGAGGAAAAGAACACGGCTGGCATTCCAATAACACCACTGCTGAGGCCAGGAGCTGCAGCAGAGCATATTCTGACACTTCAATCTGTTTACAGAGCAAATACGAAGACACCGTGAAGTACGGGATCAAAGCCAACGGAGAGGAAGTGGTGCTGCAGCTACGAAAAAATCGGTGGGTTCAGCTCAGCTCTTCCCTTCTTGCTCGCTGTGAGCCACGGCAGGGTGTTCAGGATGCCAAAAAACAGGGATTAGAGCCCTGTAAAATAGAAGTGTTCTGGTAAATGCAACATCTCAATGGCAAGGAAAGAAGAGGGGAGAGGAAGAATCCTGTCAGTGTTTTGGGAACGTGGAATAAGTGCTGGGGATGAGACGTTGCCATGATGGAGGCACTTCCCATCCTGCTACCTCTGCTCCCCCATTTCTTTCCTAAATTGTTCAATCCAATGCATATTTAAGGTTTTTCTGTTGCCTCACAAGTTTTCTGTGACCATGAAGAGGCTGTGGGTTTCAGAATTGTAGCCTGGAGTGACAGGACAAGGGGGGTGGTTTTAAACTGAGAGAGAGAGGGTTTAAATTAGAGATTAGGAAGAAATTCCTCCCGGTGAGGCTGGGGAGGGGCTGGGATGGAATTTCCAGAGAAGCTGTGGCTGCCCCTGGATCTCTGGAAGTGCCCAAGGCCAGGCTGGATGGGGCTTGGAGCACCCTGGGACAGTGGAAAGTGTCCCTGCCTGTGAAACTGGATGATCCTTCAGGTCCCTTCCCACCCAAACCATTCCAAGATTTTAGGACAGACTCGATGATCCTAGAAGTGTTTTCAAACCTTAATAAATTTGTGGTTCTATGTTTATATATCTCTATATTATAGATAGATAATAGATGGATTGATTGATTCACTGATAGATTGATACATTGATATAGATATTTACCTTAGCACTACTTCTTTTGAACCTGGAGTAACCAAACATAACCTGGCATTGACAAAACCTTCCTGGAAATGGGAAGTCTGGCTCCAGCAGAACATTTACCACACGCTCCGACAGTCAGGGTGAAAGGGTGCTGCTCCACAGGCTGTGCAAATACAGTAGTGCCATAATCAATTCATGTTAAATATAGACTGTAATTAACTGCTTTCCCCTGTTTTAATCTAATCTAAATATTTGGACTGGGGGGAGGGAAATGGTGTTGCACTAAATCCTATTCTTTGAAGAGAAATGGGATGCTGGCAGTGGGTGGGAGCTGCCCAAACAGGAGTCACTGCAGAGGTGCTGCTTTTAGGAAGGTGTAAAAACGGGCCCCAAAAAATCAATGTATAATTATACATTTGCATCCAGATCTGCCAGGAGATGAGTTTATCCCAGTAAAATCAGCAGACTTTAATTGCTTTCTTCTTTTAGAAAAGTCTGTTTGTTTGAGTAAGGATTATGAGCAAGCAGAATTCCCCTCCCTGCAGCTTTTGCTTCCTGAGTTTCTCCGATACTAAGAATAACCTGAGTAGTTGTTTGAATTCCCCACATACTCGGTGCACTGTGTCATCACCTCATTTCTACATGGCAACAATTTCCTTGGAATAATGACTGCACTTGGCTCCTTGCAGGGATCTCCTGGCTGGGGATTATTCTGAAACTCTTTATTCTGCTGACGGCCGACAGATCACAACAACTCCTGGGATCAAGGTAACGCAGGAAGGGTTTTTCCCTTTTACATCCAGTCTTGAGGTCCACATGAGACTCACGGATCCATGAAATAACGGGAGATATGAGACAGAAAGGCACGGTTTGAATTCCAGGTTCTAAGCCAGTTAGGGTGGCTCTGAAGGGATGGGGAAGTTGGGATTTGGCCCTTGTGCCTGTTGGGAATCAGCTCCATGGTTTGGCTTCCAGGAAGGCCCCACCTCAGTGGCAGCTGAACGACTTCAGGGTCAAATTCCAGCCTTTTGTTGGAGTCAGGGCCATCCCAAAGCTTTCAACCTTGCTGCTTTGCCCTCCAGACTTTGCTCCTCCTGCTCAGCCCCGTGACTTGATTTCCGCCCTGATCCCAAGGAGATCCCGAGCCCGATAAGGCCCCATTTCCTCCCGGCTCACATTTCCAGCCACGCTCGCAGCACCTGAGCCCAGCTGCCTCCTCTGAGCCCTGGCAGATCAGTTCTGCACCTCCAGGCAAACGGGACTCACTGCAGAAGGGATTTTTTAATTAACTGGGCACTGATCTTCCCCAAAGCTCCCACCTGAAGTTCTCCTCCAAGCTCATGAGATGTGTTTTAACAACACAGTCTGGAATTCAAAGCCTAATTTTCTTTGTTAGGAGCAATTAGGAGGATTCTGACTGAAATAAATGTGCAGAAATAACTCTGGGTTGGTTATTTTTGGGGTTTTTTTCTGATTGCTCCAATTATTTTCACTCCCTGAACGGAGTGTGAAAAACCTGGATAAAGACAAACTCAGACAGACCCATCTGTGCTGAACAGGGAATTCCTGCACTCCGGATATTGCATTAGGATCAGGAGTTTTTCCTCTTGTATCCCCAAAGGATGGAGAGAAATCCTCCACTTTCCCCCCGTAACTTTCCCTTTGTGGATGTCTTTTTCCCTGTAACAAAGTTGACACTTTGTGGTGGAAGGAAGAGAAATAAATGATAAAGTGGAACCAAAAATTCATGAGAAAACAAAAGGCACAAGGCACGAGGGTTTGGATCCAGGATCTTAAGAACTCCAGTTAGGAAAACGCTGGGGGTAAAATTTTCCACAACCCCTCAGTGACTTTGAAGTCTCTCTGAACACAGAAACAGAAACCTTAAATCCTTAAGCCAATTAAGCCCCCAAACTCTTTCCCCTACCCGTGTTTAATATAATACCTCTATTTTAATCCCATTGAAATGAATGCATTTAATTGTTGGCTAATTAAAGAGCCTTTCCTCGAAATCTGGGCACAAGGAAACCATTTGGTGTGGACTTTAACCGAGCAGAGCACAGCAGTGTGTGCTTAATTTGGAGCAGGGAGTGGGAATATTCCTTTTTTTCTGTGCTATGCATTGACCAGAGCCCAGAATTGTTGGATTTGCCATGATTTGGGTAACTCCATGTTGAAGAATAAAAAAAAAATGGGTCGACAGCAAACATGGAAACGATCACCAACTTTTAAAATTCATTTTACAAATCTCCTAATGGGAGACCTCCTCATGTAGTGCAGTTTGTTGTCATTTGGAGATAGTTTAATTTGTTTTCTGAAATCCTCAGCCCAACCTGACCCTGGATTTTTTTTCCAACCAGGATCACTGTTACTATGGAGGCCACGTGGAGGGTGATGCTGAATCTGTGGCCAGCATCAGCACCTGCAAAGGGCTGAGGTGAGGAGGGGTTTGGGTTCCAAGGGCAGAATGGGATTTTGGGATAAATGTTTTGGGATAAATGCTCCAACAGGAGAGAATCAGGAAAGAAAGAAGTCATGTGATCTTTTGTTCAGGCCTTGGCAACTTTTTTCCCAAAGAAAAACAGAGGGGGAAGGAAGAAAAATAGTTATTCTTAGTTCCTTACAGTATTTCAGCTTTTCACCTCAAATCAGGATGAAAACATCTTCGAATTCCCCACTGGAACGAAATCCACTTCTCAACCACTTCTGTCAGCACAACCCCCCCAAAATTTAAATCAAATTAATTCCTAACCCAGCTTCTCTTTGACTGAGAGCACCCAAATCTTCCAATTGACTCAGCAATAATTAATTAATTGATTTCTGCTTCTGAAGTGTTGCACACTGCCTCAGGCTGCTGGAACATTCCAAGGGTCTACATGCTTGGGATAAATGCTTCTTTGATCCAAAACCTCACTTTCCAACCCTTTTTTTAGTGGCTATTTTGAGACCCATGGCCAGAAGTTCTTCATCGAGCCCCTGGGAGCCTCGGACAGGGAGGAACACGTGGTTTATAAATATGAGGCCCTGAAACAAGAGCCCATCAAAACCTGTGGGCTGCTCAACAACTCCTGGGAGCAGGACTCCAGTGACCCCATCAATGACATCTTCAAATCCAGCAACAGCCCAGAGGTAAGGACGTGGCTATCCCATCAAAAAAAGGGAATAGGAGAAGTCTAAATAGCACAAATCCCAATTTTTTGGTGGCACCTCCACAAAGGATTGATTAAACACAGGGAAGTGGGGTCAGATCTTAAAAACCAGAGCAAAATCTTCCAGAGCTGAGATTTCAGAGTCACCAGCTGAGTTCAACCCTCCTGCCTTTACTGACAGGTGCCCATTGCACCTTTAACACCTAAATACTCATTAATATCTATTTTACCTTTCATATCTGAGTAAAAATTTTAATACCCAGCCTACTTCTCGTCATTTAAACCCAAACCAGTCCCATTCTGAATGACCTGGCCAAAGAAATCCCCTCAATAATTAATATAATTAAGAAACAGTTTTGAAATGGTAGAGGTTGGGATTGGAAAAGCTCTTAAAAGTCATTTAAAATCAATAATTCCTTTAGATGAAAGCTTACCTGAAAGCCAAGAAGTTCCTGGAGCTCTACATCGTTGCAGACAATGCTCTGGTGAGTTTTGGAATTATTTTGTGTTTGATCAGCTCCAGAGGAGCTTCCCAGGGTATCCCAACTGGTATTCCTGGGCTCCTACAAGAGCTACAAGGTTCCACTGAGCCTGGCTGGGAAAAGGGATTCCTAAAGGGGATTTATTTTGGAATTTGCACCTGGAGATGACCTGGATTTAGGAAAGACCTTGCAGTGCTTGTGCTGTTGGAATATCCTGAGCTGGAAGGGAATATCCTGAATTCAAAGAGAATATCCTGAATTCAAAGGGAATATCCTGAATTGGAAGGGAATATCCTGATTTGGAAGGGAATATCCTGAATTCAAAGGAAATATCCTGAATTTGAAGGGAATATCCTGAATTCGAAGGGAATATCCCGAGCTGGAAGGGAATATCCTGAATTCAAAGAGAATATCCTGAATTCAAAGGGAATATCCTGAATTGGAAGGGAATATCCTGATTTGGAAGGGAATATCCTGATTTGGAAGGGAATATCCTGAATTCAAAGGAAATATCCTGAATTTGAAGGGACCCACAAGGATCATTGAGTCCAACTCCTTCTCTGCACCCTACACAGAAATTCCCATTTTGGAAGGGGCTGATATTGAAACCCAACATCTGATAAAATCCTACATCAAACAGATAGTTTTTATATAAAATACGATTTTTTACACGTGGTGTGGTTTGCAAAACAATCTTCTGTGGGACATTTATTTCCTGATAAATCCCCTTTTCCTGATGTGCTGTATTTGCCTTTTCAGTACAAGAAATATGATGAAGATGTTAAAAATCTAAGACAAAGGATATTTGGAATAGTCAACTACATCAACACGGTGAGAGCAAACAAGTGACACTGAAATCCAAGTGATTTATAATTTTTTTCTATTGAAAACCATTGAAATCTAAGTGATTTGTAATTATTTCTATTGAAAACCATCGAAATCCCAGTGATTTATAATTATTGCTATTGAAAACCATCGAAATCCCAGTGATTTATAATTTTTCCTATTGAAAACCATCGAAATCCAAGTGATTTATAATTATTTCTATTGAAAATCATAGAAATCTGAGTGATTTATAAAGTTTTTTTCTATTGAAAACCATTGAAATCCAAGTGATTTATAAATTCTTTCTATTTTAAACATCATAAACTTTCATTATTACGCATCGGAATGAATGAAAACTCAACTTCATTGTAATTTGGAAAGCAAATTTACCACATCTGTCCATATCCTCCTGTTCTTTGCCTTCAGAGATGAGATTTTTAATAAGAATTATTTCTACTCCAGCTTTCATTATTTCTACTCCTACTTTAATTATTTCTACTCCTACTTTCATTATTTCTACCAAAACTTTTAAGATATTTTCTAATCACTTGTCAAGTGAATGGTGGATTCAAAAAGAATAAATTGATTCTTGATTTCTTTGGCAAATTTCTTCCAAAATTTCCGGAATTTTCAAGTATTTTAACCCCATTTTAAAGTTCCTTTCAACGTGGTGGGAAATCAGATCTCATGGTTTATTTGGTGAGGGTTTTTTGGAATTCAGAGCTTGGAAAAGCTTTGTTAGGTCTGGAGTTTGGCTACTGGAAGTGGAAAAAGTGACCCAAGCACCAGGACCAGGCTTTGTTTCCTTAGCATCGATTTTTAACAACATGCATTCATTTTTAATGGATTAATTTTTAATTAATCCTCTGCTGCAGGTTTATAAAGCCATCAACACCCATGTGGCTCTGGTTGGCCTGGAGGTGTGGACAGATGGGGACAAGTGTCCCCTGAGCAGGAGCGCAGGGTTCACCCTGGACGCCTTCTCCAAGTGGCGCCTGGCGGATCTGCTCAAGAGGAAATGGAACGACAACGCTCAGCTCATCACGTGGGTGCCCTTCCCTCTGCCACTCCCTTCCCAGCACGTTTTTATTCCTGAAAAACAGCTCACCAAATGCATTCCAGGCCATTTTAATTCCTAAAAATTGGTCAGAAACACATTCAAGGCCCTTTTTATTCCTTAAAACTCGCTCACCAAACACATCCAAGGCTCTTTTTAATCCTTAAAAATTGGTCAAAAACACGTCCAAGGCACTTTTTATTCCTTAAAAATCACTCAGCAAACACATGCAAGGTTCTTTTTATTCCTTAAAAATTGGTCACACAATCAAGGCCCCTTTTATTCCTTAAAAATCGCTCACCAAACACATCCAAGGTTCTTTTTATTCCTTAAAAATCACTCACCAAACACATCCAAGCCACTTTTTATTCCTTAAAAATCGCTCACCAAACACGTCCAAGGCCCTTTTTAATCCTTAAAAATCACTCACCAAACACATCCAAGGCTCTTTTTATTCCTTAAAAATTGGTCAAAAACACATCCAAGCCACTTTTTATTCCTTAAAAATCACTCACCAAACACGTCCAAGGCTCTTTTTATTCCTTAAAAATTGGTCACACAATCAAGGCCCCTTTTATTCCTTAAAAATCGCTCACCAAACACATCCAAGGTTCTTTTTATTCCTTAAAAATCACTCACCAAACACATCCAAGGCTCTTTTTATTCCTTAAAAATCGCTCACCAAACACATCCAAGTCTCTTTTTATTCCTTAAAAATTGGTCAAAAACACATCCAAGGCCCTTTTTATTCCTTAAAATTCGCTCATCAAACACATCCAAGGCTCTTTTTATTCCTTAAAAATTGGTCAAAGAATCAAGACCCTTTTTATTCCTTAAAACTTGCTCACCAAACACATCCAAGCCACTTTTTATTCCTTAAAAATCACTCACCAAACACATCCAAGGCCGTTTTTATTCCTTAAAAATTGGTCACACAATCAAGGCCCTTTTTATTCCTTAAAACTCGCTCACCAAACATATCCAAGGCTCTTTTTATTCCTTAAAAATCGCTCACCAAACACATCCAAGGCTCTTTCTATTCCTTAAAAATTGGTCACAGAATCAAGCCCCTTTTTATTCCTTAAAAATCGCTCACCAAACCCATCCAAGGCACTTTTTATTCCTTAAAATTTGTCACCAGTCAGTGGCACTATCCTGGCCTGGATTTCCCCTATTCCAACACCGGCTTGTACCAATTCCAGGAAAAAAATATAAATGCAAGTTCATTTTTTTTTGCTTTTATTTTCTTTTTTGTCATGGAGCACAAATAAATTCCTGCCGGGACACGGCATCAGATTTTTCCAGCTGAATCCCTGCAAAAATGGGGAATGGGAATTTCTGCCTTATCTAAGACTCTTCTTCTGGTTTTGCTCACAGAAGTTGAGTGCCCTGGGGGACTGCAGCGAAATCTGACCACTGAAAGAGTCATAATGTGAAGTTTAGCAGGGAAATGATGAATTAAATTTCCCCAAAAATGTGGGAAATGCCAAATTAAACCAGCACTGACCCCACTTTTCTGTCCTGTGTCCAGAGGTCCTGACTCATCCCAGCTCTTTGCTGTGTTTGGAGCTCCTCATTCAGCTCTTTACACACCAACAGATGCTTTCCACCTTATGAACCACCACAGAATTTAAATATTAAAATGAAAAGTGCATTCAACTGGGTTTTTGTTTATCTGATTTATATTAAAATAAATATTGTATTGGATCTGAGATGCCATCCAGAGCTGGGGATGAAACCTCCAGCCTGGTTAGGAAAAGATCCCTGAGCTCAGATCCCATCCTGGGCACGCCCTTGATCTCACTGTGCTTTTGTGCTTCCTTCCAGAGGCCTGGACTTCGAGGGGACCACGATTGGATTGGCCTTCCTCAAATCCATATGCAGTGATTTATACTCTGCAGGTATTATTCAGGTCTGATTCCTTTTTATTTCATTTTTGAAAGGCTTTTCTATGGTTTTTTTACCCAGCCAGAGAAGAACCTTTATGAAAACCGTTGGGGTTAGGGCACTTTCGGTTCTCTGCTTCATTATTAGACTGTAAAAATTCACAATCAGAGCCCTGGAAGTGTCCAAGGCCAGGTTGGGTGAGGCTTGGAGCAACCTGGGATAGGGAAAGGTGTCCCTGCCACGGAATTGGATGGGATTTAAGGTCCCCTCCAACCCAAACCATTCTGGGATCCTGGGATTTTATTTTAATTGAAGTGAAGGGGGTAAAGAAAGCAAACACGTGACATACACACCTCCATGGTGTAAATTTTACATGATTTCATAAAAATTTAATACATATTTGATAAACATTTTTATTAAATAACGACGTAGAATCCAGACAGATGCACAGATGGGCTGAGCACCACACAAACCCTTGTGCACGGCGAGGATAATTCCACTTGAGGAAAAACTGTCCCGTTTCTCGTTTTCTCTGTTGTTCCTGCTCGTTGTAAAGCACACATGGAAATAACAGCTGCTCTTGGCTCCCCAGGACCACAACAGGAACGAGATTGCAGTGGCAGCCACGATGGCCCACGAGATGGGGCACAACCTGGGCATGAGCCACGACACTGAGGCCTGCTCGTGCAGCGACGACATCTGCATCATGACAGACACTGTCAGGTGGGACCTGGGGCTTCAAATGCTCTCAGCTTTCAAACAAGAGCAGTATTTTTGTGCAGTGAGATGATTCCATTCAAATTATTTTAAAAAAATGGATGAATGCCCAGGCCATTGTCAGATATTCCCAGACAGAAACTCCCCCAAAAAACCCAACCCAAACCTACTTTAATCCTTATATATTTAGAAAAATGTTTACACCCAAGAGTTGTGGGGACAATCACCTGCTCCGATTCTCTCCCAAAGGGGGTTTCTCCTCCTTGCCTGTGCCAATCCTAACAGAAATCCTCTTGTTTCCCCAACACAGCTCAGTGATTCCCAAGGAATTCAGCTCCTGCAGCCTCCAGAGCTTTGAGAAGTTCATGCTGGCTGACATGCCCAAGTGCCTGACCAACATCCCAGAGCTGAGCAGCATCGTGGCCCCCGCGTCCTGCGGGAACGGATTCGTGGAAAAGGGAGAGGAATGCGACTGTGGCACTCCTGAGGTACCTGGGAATGAGATGATCCTTGGGAAAGGCAAAGGGGTTGATCCAGGCTGGACAGCAGCTGCTTTCTGTTGGTCCCTGAGGTGGACACAGATCCACAGCCAAAGCTGGGGTGGCTGGGTGTGTGCAGAGTGCTGGGAAAAACGAAGTTCTGGTTTGTCAGGAGGCGGGGACAGAGGAACTGAGAGTGGGACAAAGCCATCCCCATGTCTCAGCCAAAGCCCCAAGTTCCCTGCACAACTTCTACCTCCAAACCCAGGGCTTGTAGGGAAGGTGCTTCCCAACAAAGCCAAGGGCAGGTCCCAGCCAGGGGCAGTGGTTTGGTGTCCCTGCCCCAGCTCTGACTGCTGCCTCTGTCCCAGGAGTGCACGAACGAGTGCTGTGACCCCGAGAGCTGCAAGCTGACCTCGGGGGCTGCCTGTGCACATGGGGACTGCTGTGAGAACTGCCAGGTGAGACCCTTCCCCAAAAACTGCCAGTGAGACCCTTCCCTCCCCTGTGAGAGCTGCCAGGTGAGACCCTTCCCCAAAAACTGCCAGTGAGACCCTTCCCTCCCCTGTGAGAGCTGCCAGGTGAGACCCTTCCCCAAAAACTGCCAGTGAGACCCTTCCCTCCCCTGTGAGAGCTGCCAAGTGAGACCCTTCCCCAAAAACTGCCAGTGAGACCCTTCCCTCCCCTATGAGAGCTGCCAGGTGAAACCCTCCTCTCTCCAGCTCCTCAGCCCTGCTGGGATAAAGGAGAACTGATCCCCCGTGCTTGTATTTAACAGCACTAACAAAGGCACTGTCATGGACTCATGGAATGTCCTGAGTGGGAAGAGACGCACTGGGATCACCGATCCAGCCCCTGGCCCTGCACAGACACCCCAAAATCCCACCCTGGGTGTCCCTGGCAGCGCTGTCCCAACGCTCCTGGAGCTCTGGCAGCCTCGGGGCCGTGCCCATTCCCTGGGGAGCCCGGTCAGTGCCCAGCACCCTCTGGGGGAAGAACCTTTCCCTGGTATCCAAGCTGACCCTGCCCTGCCCCAGCTCCAGCCCTTCTCTGGGTCCTGTCAATGCCCACCAGTCCATCCCAAACCACACCACCACCATCAATTCCCTCACTCTCCCACCATCCTGGAGAAATGAGCCCTTTCATTGGCCATTTTCCCCTGGGAATAAAAGCTGTGGCACAAGAGGCAAAAAACCTGTGAACTGGCACATCCAACACGGAGTGAGATAAGGATCTTGCTCCTCACACAGCCTGTGGAGTGAGGAGGAGCTTGTCCTGCCCTATTTTCACCCTTCAGCTGGGTGCTTCTGAGCAGTGCTGGGTGCTGAGTGGGGCGTTTCTCCCTCCCTCAGTACAAGAAGTCCGGCTCGGTGTGCCGGCCGGTGAAACACGACTGTGACCTGGCTGAGATGTGCACAGGGCACTCCTCCAGCTGCCCCGAGGATCGATTCCGGGTCAACGGGCACCCCTGCAACTATGGAGAGGGCTACTGCTACATGGGCACCTGTCCCACCCGGGAGAGCCAGTGCAAAGCTGCCTTCGGACCACGTGAGTGCCCTGTGGAGCTGGAAAAATCAGCTCGTCTCGGTCACAGGAGAGAGGGAGAGAAGGGAATTCTGCATCTCCAAACCCTCAGATCTGTTGTACCTCAGGAATGGCTCACCCATGAAGATAAACCCTAGTTCTAGCATAATTAATGATGATTGTTACATTTCCCACTGTCAGTGGTTGTAACTCGTGAGCTGCAGCTCAGGGGTGCTCTGAGCTTCCAGAAAAATGGGAAGTGGGGAGCGCATTCCTCTTTTGCAGAATGGGTCTGAAGTAGCTGGAATGGAGTTGGGGAAGTGGTTTGGGCTAAATAGGAAGAGGAAATGTCTGTCCTGCAAATTAACAGCCAAATTTGGCACATCTGGGTGCTTCTGAAAGCAGCATTTCTTAGAGCTGGGGAATGGTTTGAGCTGAACGGGAACTTAAATCCCACCCAGTGCCACCCCCTGCCAGGGCAGGGACACCTCCCACTGTCCCAGGTTGCTCCAGCCTGGCCTTGGGCACTGCCAGGGATCCAGGGGCAGCCACAGCTCCTCTGGGAATTCCATCCCAGCCCCTCCCCGCCCTGACAGGGAACAATTCCTTCCCAATAACCCATCCATCCCTGCCCTCTGGCAGTGGGAAGCCATTCCCTGGGTCCTGTCCCTCCATCCCTTGTCCCCAGTCCCTCTCCAGCTCTCCTGGAGCCCCTTTAGGCCCTGCAAGGGGCTCCAAGGTTTCCCCAGAGCCTTCCCTTCTCCAGGCTGAAGTGCCAGAAGGTCATTTACGCCCATGGGCACTTCTTTGGGAAGGGCCATTTCCTAAGCAAGGCAAGGAGATGGAACATTCCCAGTTGTCCCAAGCAGAGATCCCAAACTGATCCCGCTGCCTTTTCCTCCTGCAGAGGCGACGGATGGCGCAGCCTCCTGCTACCACATGAACGAGAAGGGAGCCTATTATGGGTACTGCAGGAAGCAGAAAGGGACTCACGTCCCGTGCAAGAGAAAGTAAGCACTGGGCTATGGAACTTGCTGGGATTTGGGAAGAGAGGCCATTCCCACTCAAATTAGGAGACAGAAGCCAGGGCCGCCCTATTTTAGTGGCACAGCCCTGAGTCCCTTCTTGTTCTGTCTGAAAATTGTGGGAAATAACTTCTAAGAAAAGCGGATTTAAATCATGAGGTGAGAGAGAGCAAAGGTGTGCACAGAGATCTGTGCAAGGCTGCTGGGGAGGATGAGTGTGTGTGAGTGTGCAGGGAAATCCAGGGATTTTTGGGATAGGGAATTTGAACCTCACAAGTGAAGGAATACCAGTTAAATGCTCGTTTCTGTGAATGAATTTGTGTTCCCTAAGAAACTCAGCGGGATTTAAGAACTTGTCACCTGCTCTAACCAAGCTGCCCTCACCCCAGCCAGCGTCCCCTTCCGCAGCCGTTTCCTTGGAATTCAGGCTGCAGGAAACACCAGCTCAGAGGGGTTTGCTGGGCCATGCCCTTGGGTAACAGCTCCTGTTCTCCTTCCAGAGACAAAATGTGTGGAAAACTCTTCTGTTCTGGAGGGAGGGAGATGCCTAAGGAGGGGAGCCTGGTGACCTTTGATTCCTGCAAAGCCAGTTTTCCCAGGAATGGAGAAGCAGACCCGGGGATGATCCTGGATGGAACCAAGTGTGGGAATGGGATGGTGAGTAGAGAATGACTTTTTTCTTTATTCCTCCCCCTCTTTCAGTCTGGTTTATAGAATTCTCTCTTGTACATTGGAAGACTGAGTGGGCCCCAAACTTCTGCTGATCTCTTTTCCCAACTTTTATCCCAAACCAGCAGCAAAGCCAGCAGGAATTGCCACCGTTCCCATTTCCTCGGGCTTGGCTGCTGCCTTATTCCCTCTCACTGTCACAAAGATGTGTGGCAGCAGGAACACAGCTCTGTGTGAAGGGTTAGGGGCTCGTTAATGTGTTATTACAGTTAATTATTTCCACAATAGATGTGCCAGGCATCTCTGGGTGCTGTTTCCAACCCCTTCCCTGTGTATTCCTACCTGGAAGGGCGGGATGAGGGATTGGAGTGGGAAGCAGGGATGTCTGCACATCTCTGTCACTCCCCTTGCTATAAAACACCCAAACTGGAAATTAAGCCCCCATCTCCCTCTCCTAAAAGGGTTTAAGGGCTTTCCAGTGCTGGTTCTGTGTCTCGTGCTGCTCTCCATCCCCTCACAGGATAAAATGCAAGCTCTGCCTGTCCTGGAAGCTCCAAATCCCTGTGGTTTCCTCTCATTCCAGGTATGCAGCCATGGAGAGTGTGTCTATGCTGAGGAGGTCTTCAGGTCCACCAACTGCTCTGCCAAGTGCTCTGGCCACGCTGTGAGACACCAGCTTTCAATGTTATCCACTTTAAAACCCCAAGGAAACGATGCAGATCAGCCTCAGACCCTCTTGCTGACAGGGTTTAAGTCATTGATATGAATCTGTCAAATTTGGGGAGTCAGAAACTTCTTAAATTTTGATAAAAACAAATCTACCCTGATGTAGCATCGATATTTTTGCCCAGGAGATGGACACAGCCCCTGTGCCTGGCCCTACCCCTGAGCCACGGTATCAAAGCTAATTTTTTTAGGCCATTTTGGTTTGGGGAAGAGAATTCTGCTCATCTTTGGCCATTCAGAGACCTACACATAAATAGATTAACTCTGGAGTGAAACTTTCACTGCAGAAACAAAATGTACATGACAACAGGATAGTCTTTAACCCAAAACTGCTCCTTTTTGTGCTAAATTTTAGCCCAAATGAACTGAGAGCTTCAAAAAACTTCTCAGGATCCTCACCCAGAAACTTTCTGACCCCCCAAATTCCCGACTGAGGTGTCCCTGCTTTGTCCTCCCCAGGTGTGTGACCACAAGCTGCAGTGCCAGTGTGAGGAGGGGTGGGCACCCCCGACCTGTGACAGCTCCTCAACCCTCACCAGTAAGTGCCACAGTCCCACACCTTGGAATTTGTCCTTTCCTGGCTGCAATGAGCAGGGGAGCTCCAGGGGAGCAGCCCAGCACCAGAGTGGTTCATGCAGTTGTTAATTAGAATCGTTAAGCTCATCAAGCCCAGCCACCAACCAGCACCACCAAATCCTGCCCTCAGCTGCCACAGCCAGGCTTTTTGAACAATTCCAGGGATGGGACTCCAGCCCGTTCCAGAACTGGACAATCCTTTCCATGAAGAAATTTGTCTTAATATCCAACTGAAATCCCTGCTGCTTTGCCAGGATTGCATCTCCAGGGAGCTGATTGCTGAGCACCTCCCAGTCCTCTAGGGATGAGTAGGGAAGGTGTTTTTCCTTCTAAGCTGACAAGTGATTCCCCCTGGAGGTGAGAGCGACAGGCTCCTCCTTTTTATTCTTGGAATAACAAGCTCCCTGTCCCTTCAAAGTGGAGCCAGGATCCCGAGAGTTTGCTCTGACGAGCTGGACAAGTTCATTTATCATCTGCATGGTCTTTAATGATCCACCTCCGAGGGAAAATAATTTGTGTCCAGATTTCCACGTGTTTGGGAGAAAAGAAAAAGGCTTTATTTCATTCATAATATGAAATATATTTGTCCTCTCTTCACCCTCACCAGAGCACCCTCAGCTCTGAACCTCTGGCTTGGTTGAGGCTTTGGAGTAGTTTTGTTGAATATTGTGAAAGAAACTTTATTTGAGGGCAATTTGAAGGTCTGCACCCCACTTTGGGTAACAGCCTTTGAGACAAGAGAGCAAGGACACGGGAATGAGGGTGGATGGAAAGGGCAGGGTTGGTTTAGGGTTGGTTTAGGGTTGGTTTAGGATTTGTTTACCCCGAGGACAGCTGACTTCAAATATGGCAAAACCAGCAGGAATTCATCTTTCCCCATCACCATTTGTGGCAGGGGAAGCCATAAAGTGAGAACGAATAGAGTTTAAAAAATTCCTTCTCCAGCGATGATGGGAAACTTGTAAACAACGGCGGCTCTTGTTGGGTCCCTGCCCCCTCAGTGGTTCTGGGGTGCTTTAGGGGCTGTTCCTGTCCCTGCCCCAGTGATTCCCTGATGTTTTAAGGGCTGTTTCTGTCCCTGCCCCAGTGATTCCCGAGTGCTTTAAGGGCTGTTCCTGCCCCTGCCCCAATGATTCCCCAGTGCTTTAGGGGCTGTTCCTGCCCCAATGATTCCCCGATGCTTTAAGGGCTGTTCCTGCCCCAACGATTCCCCGATGCTTTAAGGGCTGTTTCTGTCCCTGCCCCAATGATTCCCCGATGCTTTAAGGGCTGTTCCTGTCCCTGCCCCAATGATTCCCCAGTGCTTTAGGGGCTGTTCCTGTCCCTGCCCCAATGATTCCCCGATGCTTTAAGGGCTGTTCCTGCCCCAATGATTCCCCAGTGCTTTAAGGGCTGTTCCTGCCCCAATGATTCCCTGATGCTTTAAGGGCTGTTTCTGTCCCTACCCCAATGATTCCCCGATGCTCTAAGGGCTGTTTCTGTCCCTGCCAGGCATCGCCGTCGCTGCCGGGGTGCTGGCTGTCCTGGCTGTCACTGCGGTTGCCGCTGTGCTGCTCACCCGCTTCCGAGGCTTCCACAAGAGGTAAATCCTTCCCACATCCACCCAAACCCCACAAACCACAGCCAGGAAATACCTGCAGAGGTGTAAGGTGGAGTTTGCAATGGGGGTGGGGGGAATTAGACTCTGGAAAGGAAGGAAGATGGTCCGTGAGATTTGTGGAGGTGTTTCAGAAATCCCGTGGTGGGGAGGAGATGGAAGAGTTGAAATTGAGCCCTTGATAAATCCTTAATAATCCCAAATAAATAAAGGGAAGAGAGAAATCAAGGACATGGCTACAAAACACCAGCAGGAGTAAGGCAGGGCTTCAGCTGTGAGGTTTTTTTCTTGAAATCAAGTAAAATTTACCATGATATGAAATCTTCGACAGGCACCAGACGAGGAGGGGACCCGGAGCCACCAACCAGGTCTTTGTGGATCAGGAGCAGAGCTGCAGAGAGCAGCCCGTGCTGGTGCCACCTGCCCAGAAGGTGAGAGCAGGGACAGCTGGGGACTGTCCCCGAGGGCCCAACCATCAGCCAAAGTGGCTGCACTTCCACGAGATTCCCAAAATGCCGAGGGGACAGCGCTGGGAATCCCAGCTGGAGATTCCCGAAATGCTGAGGGGAAGGACAGTGCTGGGAATCCCAGCTGGAGATTCCCAGAATGCTGAGGGGAAGGAGAGGCTGGGAATCCCAGCTGGAGATTCCCAGAATGCTGAGGGGAGGGAGAGGCTGGGAATCCCAGCTGGAGATTCCCAAAATGCTGAGGGGAGGGACAGGCTGGGAATCCCAGCTGGAGATTCCCAAAATGCTGAGGGGAAGGACAGGCTGGGAATCCCAGCTGGAGATTCCCAAAATGCTGAGGGGAAGGACAGGCTGGGAAACCCAGCTCAAGATTCCCAAAATGCTGAGGGGAAGGACAGGCTGAGAATCCCAGCTCGAGATTCCCAAAATGCTGAGGGGAAGGACAGGCTGAGAATCCCAGCACGAGATTCCCAAAATTCTGAGGAGAGGGACAGGCTGGGAATCCCAGCTCGAGATTCCCAAAATGCTGAGGGGAGGGACAGGCCGGGAATCCCAGCTCGAGATTCCCAAAATGCTGAGGGGAGGGACAGGCCGGGAATCCCAGCTCGGGGAGGGCGCTGAGTTCCTGAGTGCCCCGAGGCAGGGAAGGGACACCCGGAGATAACGCAGGAGATGAGATAAGGGCTCCACCCGATTTGTGACGGTTCCTGTTTGCAGGTAATTGATAAGAAAGTTCTTCCCGTGCCTCCACCTCAGGAGAACAAGCCCCAGCGCCAGACTGTGAGTATTCTTGGGAATGTCCCCGCTTTCCTGCTGGATTTGGGGAACATCACAAACTCCCGGAGACCCTTGGGGACAACGTGATCCCAGAGGGACATCCCTGAGCTCCAGCGCGGGCTCTGCCTGTTCTCCCAGGCTGCAGGAGCATCCCTGCTCCTCGCCAGCCCTCCTGGAGCACTTTTATATCCAACTGCAGCGGCACATTCCCGAGGAACACGTGGAATACACACAGTGCACACAGAGGGTTAAAGGGTTCCATGTTCTCATCTTTTCCAGCCTGTCCTGAGGCCCAAAGGTCCCCCACCTCCCGTTCCTGCCACCAAACCCGGCTCTTTCCACCCAGAGGAGAAGTTTGTGAGTACATCCCTCACATCCCTCATCTCAATGACCAACCCTTATCAGATATCAATTAATATTTGCAGTTTTGGACTATAATTTAATGGAAAATTTTGAAATCCCAGCCCTTCAAAGCACAGATCTTTAGGGCAGGGTCACCTTCTTGGCTGTGCAATCCTAAACTGCACAAACATTCCTCAGCCGTGCCAGGGAGTCCTCCAAGGCATCAGAAACACAACTCAGCAGCTGGAGTTGAAACCAGCAGGGATTTCAGGAGTAAACAGAGTGCAAACAATGAGTAACCTCGCTACTACAGGTGTCTGAGTGAGTCCCTGTATGGCAGAGATGTGGTGGGTCTTAAATCCAGAGGAATGGTTCTGTTTGTCATTGATAAACCCAACCCATCCTCATTAAAACACCTGCCTCAAATACTCACCATGCCTGCATTTGCTACGAGGGTGTAAAATCCAACTTCACGCTGGTGACACAACTGTGGGCGCTGCCTGCACAGTCACTGGGTCAGCACTAAATAAAATGTAAAATGTAAAATGTAAAATATGAAACATAAGATATAAAATGTGAAATATAAGATATAAAATGTAAAATGTAAAATATAAGATATAAGATATAAAATGTAAAATGTAAAATATAAGATATAAAATATAAAATGTAAAATGTAAAATATACAAGATATGATATAAAATATAAAATATAAAATATAAAATATGTAATATAAAATTTAAAATGTAAAATATAAAATACAAAATACAAAATATAAAATATAAAATATAAAATGTAAAATATAAGATGTAAAATATAAAATGTTAAATATAAAATGTAAAATGTAAAATACAAAATATGTTACGTAAAATATAAAATGTAAAATGTAGAATATAAGATATGAAATATAAAAAGTGGAATATAAAATATAAAAGATAAGATGTAACATATAAAATGTACATTGTACAGTGTAAAATATAAAATATAATCACCCCACGTATCGATTGTAAGCCACACTTAAATCTCAGCTGTGTTCAGAGATGCACCTTGAGCTTCCCACACATCCCACGTGCGCTTGGATATCGATATTGAAATGCTGGGAGCAGCTCGGTGCCCTCCCAAACAGATCTGTGCTCTTGTGTTTGTGTTCTGCTGCCTCCTCGCACGGGCACAGATGATTCCACTCCTCCTCCAGCATTCCCAGTGGGAAATCGCTGCAGGAAATGCAGAGATGAGGGGCCTGGGGGGTCCTGCAGCTGCTCCTGATGCCTTTTCCTGGTCTTAAAATCAAGAGTCAGCCACGGTTAGAAGGGGAAAAGGGATTTTACCTTGGGATTTATTGTAAGGATCCTTAGGTGCACACGGCCAGGTCATGTGCATCGAGATGCACCCCGCCGAGTGTGCCCCCAAAGATCAGGTAGAACATTATAGGTTTTTACTAATTAGCAGATCTATCAAAGATTCCCCAATGAGAGGCTCAAGTGAGCCCCCCTCCCCAAGGAACCTTCCCCTGGATGGTTCTATCTTGGTTTACAGAATGTGTTCTGGAGAGGACCTTGGGCTCTGGGGCACACTGATCCCTGGCTACGAAGCTTCTAAAATGTTGAGTCTCTCAGCTTGACAAACAAGTCCAAGAGTGCAGGCAAAAAGCACTGGGAATACAGAAGCTGTAAAAAGGTCTAACAGGGGTATAAAAGAAAAGGCAAAAAATCTTCGTGGCATCACTCAGACAACCCTGGTGACACTGAAACCCCATCTTGTTCCAGGCTCCAGAGAGAAGAGCTCCTCCCGTCCCCGCTGCCAAGGGCAAACCTCCCCCTCCGCCGCAGGTAACCTGGAACCACTGGGACAGCCATTCTCTGGGCATGGAATTCCTTGGCACTGCTGGGATCTAACTCCTCCTTTTCCATGCAGGCTTTGAAGCCCCCAATGAACCCCAGAGTCTGAGGCTTCCCAAGCAGAGCTGGGTGAAACTCCTGAAGTTTCCAGGGATCATTTATCCCTCGATTCCTCCACTTTTGGCAAAGGCATCTGAGACTGTCTCCCTCTTCCCCTTAAGAACTGACTGAGGGCTGCTTGGGAAGAAAACGTTGGGATTTCCAGCAGGGAGGAGCTCTGGTGGTGACACGGAGCTGCTGTGCAAGAGAAGCAGAGCAGAACCACCACTTGCACTGAGGTGTAAACTCAGAGTAAGTTACAAAAGCTGCTGAACACACCCTGACTGCTGGGCCACCGCTGCGGGATGAGGCTGCTCCTCCTCTGCTCCTCTGGGACCTGAGCTGAGGGGAGCAGGGAAAGTGTGGCTGCTGCAGGTTTGGGAATTGTAAACGTTTCTTTGGCTCCATTTCTGGATCTTTTCCAGCCCTCTCTACCCTCAGCAACACAAAGATTTCTCCTTCATGTGCAAGTCCTGGGGAAAAACAAACCCTTCCTGCCCTGGGAGAGAAGTTGCGTCCTCAGGGTCTGAGCTGGACGTGGAATAAGTAACAAGACACATTAGGAATGGTTCTGGGAAGATCCTTTGGACTGGATTCTCTCCACAATCCTTAAATTCCCTGTTGAAGATGCCATTCCCTGCAAAACATGGATGTGATGGGATTTCAGTCCTCAGTTTGAGGAGTGAGGTTGTGTTGGGTGAGGATGGATGTTACTGGAAGAGCAGAGCTTCCTTCCTCTTTGGATAATTGCTGCTTTATTTGAGCCAGGAACAGACTGGAATCTCCACCTGCGTTTGACTGGGGTGTAAAAATCCAGAAGTTGTTTTTTATGAGCTGTAATTAATGTATTTACAGAGATTTCTGTATTAAAGTTCTGTCTGAACAGGAAGGAATGGTTGTGTTTTTTAAAACCCATCACTGGCCCACGAAACAGGAGAAGCAGGGTGCAGTGGGACCATTTCTGACATTGCCAGAGCCCTGAAACTCCCAATTTGCAGCAAGAAAAGATCATTTCCAGGTGCTGTCAGACCTGCTAAGTCAGCCAGGAGAGCCAAATTCCATTTATAATGAGGGGGGACAGGATATTCCATCACAGCTTTTCTGCCACCTTCACATCTGTCTCTTCCCAATTTCCCACCTTTGGGAGCACTCCAGAATTTTCCAAGGATAGTGAGATTTGAAGCAAATCCAGAGAATTGCTGTTTCTGAGTTACCTTCTGAGATTCAGCTCCAAACCTGGGAGCCTGGGCTGCCTTTTCGTGCAGAAAACCAGGTCCTGACCTGTCCACACCTGAACTCCTCCAGCCCCAAGCAGGAGCTGAACCCTGGGCTGAGACCAAACTCCTCCTTCCGAGTGAGCAGGAGTGAAAACCTCAGGAAAATATTGTATTTTCTCTATAATTTCTCCATAATTTTATATCTAATAGATAAAATACATATTATAATATAGAAATAACAGATATAATACAAGATATAGCAATATAATTATAAGGTATATTAATTATATTTAATATAATTAATATATAATTAGATATTATTTGGCTTTTACTATAATTAATAAAATTATAATGTTAATATAATTAATATTATAATTACTTATTACTTACAATAGATAACAAAATAATAGATATAATAATATAAAATATATATTATAATTTATATCTCATTTATTCCCACCCAGAGCAGGTTACGATTCCCAGCCCCTCCTGCCGCGGGACACCCGAGGTTACTCCGTGTGTAGCTACAACCTCTCGTTGTGTTGCACAAGTGTGACATCTGCTGCTCAAAAGCCTCCACTGCAGGAGGAAAAGATCCCAACATTACCTGGAATCTGCCGGGCACGAGCCCTGGGCCAGACCTTGCCCTGCTCCCAGCCCCGCAAAAAGCAACGTGTCGCTGGGATTTTTGGGATGAGGGAATGTCCCGCTCCTCCCTCTCTCTCGCTCCACGGGAAAGCAAAAATGTCTTTTTTTTCCTGTTTCTTTTTCAGTCTCGGAATTTACAGAATCTCAGGATCATGGAATGGTTTGGGTTGGAAGGGACCTGAAGGATCATCCAATTCCAACCCCAACACCTTCCCCTATCCCAGGGTGCTCCAAGCCCCGTCCAACCTGGCCTTGGGCACTTCCAGGGGTGGGGAATCCACAACCTCTCTGGGATGACCTTGCTCCAATTTCCCACCCTCTTTCCTCCCACTTTTCCCTCCATCTGCACCTGAGGATGGTGCCACCAACACCTTTTCTCTTTGCACCCCCAACCCAATCTTCTCCGTGAAGGTTTTCAGGGAGTTCTGGAAATTCCGAGCATCCCAACGGACCGAATTCCCCCGGAATTCCTCTCCCACCCTCGGAATTGTCCGCTTTGCTGTGCAAACTCCGCGCTGGCCGTTAGAGGGCAATGGGATATGGGGAAGGAGCGAATCCTGCTCGCTGTGGGATCAATTCTGCACCGCCAGCACCTCCTGACCTTGGCTGTGCGTGCAGGGGACGGGGACGGGGACACGGGAACAGCGGGAACGTCGGATCTCCAGACACAGAGGCACCAGACCAGGAACAACAGCCCGATCCCAACCCTCCAAACGTGACTCCACACCCAGGCTGCGCTCAGAGCTCCTCACAGCAAGAGCCAGTTCTAATTGAGTCTGGTTTTACCCACCAGGAACCAAAGCGTTGTCGGGGCAGCCTTTAGCCAGGTGATAATGTCACTGGGAACTTGGAATTAAGGATTTCACCTCCCTGTGCCAGCAGATCTTCCGTGGCCTTGCAGCAATGCATAAATCATCACCCTCTGCACAAAGGAGGGGATAAAAGGCTGCAGGATGAGCCCACTGGTGGGAAAATTCACAGGGAAAATTCACAGTGAAGGTTTCCCAGCTGATGGTCCCTGAACTCAGCCCTTACTGGTTGTCTGCCACCAAACTGGGCTTAATGGTCCAGTGCTGCCAAAAAATGGTTCTTACCACGCCAGCCTTGGCCAGTGGCTGATAACATCAGTAATAATCCTATCAGTAATAATCCTATCAGTAATCAGAGAATCATGGAATATCCTGGGTTGGAAGGGACACACAGGATCATGGATCCAACCCCTGGCCCTGCACAGACACTCCAAGAATCCCACCCTGTGCTGAAATGCAAACCTCAGCCACTTCAATTTCCTTAATAATGGCTGAGGAGTGCCATTAATCATCAGTTTAATGATAATTTTCCAAGCGTGGCGTTGCTGGATGCTTCTAATCCTCCTCTGGGGCTGAGCAAACAGGAGGCCCCAGCCTTGTCCTGGTCCCTGCATCCCTCCAAAGCCACCTCCGGGAGAGTGGCAGAGATTAACAGGCTGCTCCTGACACGAGATCCATAAATAATTCCACAAAAAGCATGGCCCTGGCCTTCAGAAGGTCTCAGGGCAAAACAGGAGAGGCTGAAATATTGATGGATGTGTCTGCAGGAGCCATTAGGGAAGGGAAAGTGGTTTCCATGGGACTGGGCTGAACCACAGCACCGCGAGGAGGGAGGGCCCTGGGTCACATCCTGACAAAACAGATCTGAGCATTCAGCCCCAGGTAACAGGAGAAGTGATAAAACCACACAATTCCCACAGGAATTTGGAAACGGAGGCAAGAAAATTCTCCTCCAGCAGGGAAAAAGTGCTGGGAAAGCCTGGAGGAGTTTTCCAGCAGGAACACGTGAGGACAGAGCTCAGGTGTGTTTGCTCGGGGCTGCAGCCCCACAGAACACCCCTTCCAGCTGTTCTTACACGGACACGGGGACGAGCAGCTCCTGAGCCGGGATCTATTTCTGCCTGGCCTGGAGTGCCCTGCAGTAATGTGTTTTCCATGTTCTGCTTTGCAGCCAGCACGGAGAGACACATCCCAGGATCCCAGCGGTGGGAAAGGCACGGTAAAGAGCTGCCGAGAATTCCTGAACGTGCTCCTAAATGAGGTCACCCCAAAAGTCCCTCCTGCCCAGCCCCAGAACGTGATGGGGCTTCAGAGCATGAGGTGATTGAACAGAGAATCAAAGAACCCCGTGGTGGAGTCTCCCAGTCAAGTATTGGGATGGGACATGGTTCCCTTCAGGACATGATTCCCTCCTCTCAAGACATGATTCCCTCCCCTCAGGACATGATTCCCTCCCCTCAGGACACCTCCCCTCCCCAGACACACCCGGGAAGAGCAGGAAAACCCCCCTGCCCAGGGGGGGCATGGAGCCCCATCCCAAGGCCACAGTCCGTTTTCCATGGTGGGAT
Source organism: Corvus hawaiiensis (assembly GCF_020740725.1). NCBI lineage: Eukaryota > Metazoa > Chordata > Aves > Passeriformes > Corvidae > Corvus > Corvus hawaiiensis. The sequence goes on along the minus strand of NC_063239.1, from coordinate 1,475,054 downwards.
GGTGCCACGGGAGGGACTGATTCCCACATTCCAGTGCTCCCACCCCTCGGCAGCTGTGAGCAAGGCCTGGATTTGCACAGGAATTCAGCATTTCCCACCCCCCAGCACTTTCAGCTCACTCACCTGGGAGCTCCATCCCGGCCTCAGCTCCCTGGGATCCAGCTTGGAGTGTTCCCAATAAGGACTCGGGCTCCTCTCTCCCCCCTGACTCATGTCCCAAATCTGAGCCCTCACGGGGCTGCTCTGGCTGCAGAGGGGATGCTCACCCCTTTTTTGGGCTGATTTATTCGATCCTATTGCTGGGGTACCTCTCTGGGTCCGTGCTCCCTTCTCTGGGCAGTGACAGAGTCTCTGGGGTGGGATGTGGGTTATGGGCGTGGTGGGATTCGGCCAAACCTGGATTTGATGATCCTGGAGGTGTTTTCCAGCCTCAGTAATTCAGTGATTCCATGGAATGGGCCTGTGGTGGTGATTTTGAGGCTATAACAGCAAGAAGGAATTGCAGGAACAGCACCAAAGCACATTTATTAACCCCTCTGATGTCCACAGCTCTCACCCAGTAACTGGTGCTTTACTGGGATTGATCTTTGACACCCTCTGAAGTGATCCCTGCCGAGGAAAACCCAGAACCTGCACAGCTCCAAGGACTCTACAGAGCCCAGCCCCAAAAAAGGGGGGAAAGAGAATTATAAAATCATTGAGGCTGGAAAAGGCCTCCAAGCCCATCGAGCCCAAGCATCCCAGCAGTGCCAGCCCAGCCATGTCCCACATCCACAGGGCTTTGAATCCCCCCGGGAGTGGCAACTCCACTGCTGGGGCTGGACAAACCTTTCCACGATGAATTTCCCCCCAAAAACTGCCACGAGTGGCACAACCAGAGGCCGATGTCCCTGGTGCTGCTGCTCGTGAGAAGAGGAGCCTCGGTGGGACCCTGGGCCCCGCCCGCGATTGCTGCACTCGCTGTGAATTTTTCATGCTGGAATCAGCTGTGTGCTGCAGGATGGAAAAGAATCCTGAAATATTCATCAGCCACTGCAGAGCACAGGCAGCAGAAGAGCTGCAAATGAGGACAGGGAACCTCAGACAGCCCCGTGGAGTTCCTCCCTCTCTTTTGGCCAAAATACAGGTGGGTTACAATGAAAGAAAACCACTGGATTCCAGGTTTTGGGGTGTCCAGCGGTTGGATGCACCAGGAGCCTGGGTGAGCTGCACCCTCCTCCAGGAGCTTCTGAGGCACAATTTGTCCTGGATTAACACCCCTGTGCCAAAAGTCGTTTATTCCTAAATTTCATCCCTGTGGGTCCGGGCAGCACAAAGCCCACGGGGAATGGGAAGGGAGGGGGATTTAATGGTGAATTTATCAATAAATCTCAGCATCCATCCAGACACCACAAAGCAGCAGCCAGACTTCCGTCTCCCACTGATAAAACCTGACCCCGAAGCCTTTAAATTTAACCTGAGTGGGGGCAGAAATGAGCAGAGCTCCAATTCTCACCAACACCACGGGTTTGGTTTCCCTGGAATGATCACATTTCCCACCTATTCCTTATTCATGTCCCCATTTCCTTGCCTTAAAAGCCGCCCTGACTCGGGTTTGGAGTCGTTTCCTTAATCACTGCCACCATTACAAACGCTGCAATCGGAAGAGTGGGGCCTCCTCATCACTTATTTAAAACGTGCCTGGGAGCACAGACGTTGGTGAAAGACATTCCAAATTATGCCCAAGCAGAAAAGAGGGGGGAGGGGAAAAAAAAAAAAAAAGGCAACAATTCCACAAATCCATCTCCTGCCCATCTGCAGAGCCCTCCACAGCATGGAGGAGGAGCAGAGAAGCTTCAATATTGGTTTAAAAAATTCATGGGCCTCTCTCCACCCGAAATAAACCCGGTGGGAAGAGCTGCTCTGGTGAGGGAAGGTGGGAATTTCTGGCGGCTGCTGAGTTTGTGCCTCGTGTCTCGTCAGGGGAGGCAGGATGGGATTTTTGGGTGTCTCTTCAGTTGCATTTTTCCCTCGTGTGGGTTTTGACAGGTTGAGCAAACTCTTCCTCCACATCACACCTCGGGAGAGGGCGGCTCAGCAAAGAGCCGCGGGTTTGGACCACCCTGACTCCCGAAATGAGGTGGGAGGTGCTGCCTGTCCTGCCACGGGGAATTTGGGAAGGAGCAATCCCGGCTGGCAGAGCCAGCACTGCTCATTTTCCTGGGAGCTGTGGCTGCCACTGAGGGCACTTCCCACGCCTCCAGCCGGGCTCTGCTCTGCACATCCACCCACCCCTGGAGCAGCTCCCTCTGAGGCTGGCATGGCCCGTATTCCTGTCAGGAAGGGCTGGATCCCCGCTGGAGCCGGGCTGGGAGAGCTGGGAATGCTCACCTGGAGAAGGGAAATTCCAGGGAGAGCTCAGAGCCCCTTGCAGGGCCTAAAGGGGCTCCAGGAGAGCTGCAGAGGGACTGGGGACAAGGGATGGAGGGACAGGACACAGGGAATGGCTTCCCAGTGCCACGGTGAGATGGGATACTGGGGAGGAATTCTGCCGTCTCTGCTCAGGGAATAAATCCATGGAATAACAGATTTCTGATGGAAATCATAAGTATTGCTGCGTTCTGGAGAGCGCTGTGCACGCCCAGGGCTTGTAAAGAATTTGAAAGATTCAAAGGTGCTTTATGTGTTGACAGGGATTCAACTCCCGTTCGTGCAGGGATGGAAGGAAAGCTGTGGGGTTTTGTGGAATCCTTTGGTGCAGGGAGAGCAGGAGGTGCCTGTGTCACACACGGCTGTGACTGCCACAAACACGGCGATGGCCCAGCCCAGGAAAGCTTCCTGAGGACAGGAAACATCCCTGCCCAGCACCCCCTGTTCCCCAGAACCAGGTAAGGAACACTGGGGAAAACACCAGGATTTTGTTACACGCTAAACCTTCGGCCAGCAGCAGGAATATCCACAGCGTCCCTGGCCATGCCCACGCCCAGCCCCCTCCCTGCCGGAGTCCGTGGCAATAATTCCATGGATTTATGTGCCCTTTGTCCCCCAACCCCGGCCTGTTTTCTATTTTTTACTGGAACACTGAAATTCCATTTTCTGCCCGAGCTTGTGTGGAGCTGCCTGATGGACAATAAATCCAATGCCACTTAACGGGATGGGCAGGACACCAAACCCCAAAGCTTTTATTTTCATTAAGCATCGTTAGCAGTGGCAGGTCTTTTATCAAATCTGCCTCTGATACTCACTTTATTAAAAAGTCCATCAGCCCCAGACTGCTTAATGCAATCTGCAAGGACAGACGGGGAATTTGTATCAAACCCCTGAGCAGGTGGGGACAGAACCTCCTGAAAAATAAATATATTCCAACCCTTCTTGAGAAAGGAACTTGAAAGGACACGAAGAGGAATTAAATAATTCAAAGTGTGTGGGGATTATTTTGTGAACAGCAAGAAATGTCCTATTTTAGCTGAAAAACAAAATACTAAAGTCTTACAAACGCTAAATCAAAGGAGTTTAGATGAATCAGAATTTTTATGACGGTGTTTAATCATTTAGGTGTTTTGGAATAGCTGACCACGACGAGGAGGGCTCGATTTGGGGAAGCCCCACCCACCAACAGGCACATCCCAGGGCCCCAGGGATCTCTCAGGGAGTTATAGACAGATGGAAATTAAAAGGGTTTCTTTACCTTAAACTCGACTCGTATTTCGAGGGTTTAAACTGAGGACAGCAAAAGCCCGGTTCCAAGAGGTGCTGCTGACACTCGGGCTGGGCTGGGGGGGGTTCAGGCTCACTGGGAACTCCCCCGAACCTCCCAGCTCCTTTTCCCCATCCCTTTGTGCCTCCAGGAGCCAAACCCCGCCTCCTTTCACCTCCACCCGCCCCAGGATGGGCACAGGCAGGAGGGGTCAGGGCTCTGACCCTGCACCCCCAGCCCCAGGGTGGGCACGGGCAGGAGAGGTCAGGGCTCTGACCCTGCACCCCCAGCTCCTCAGGACATCTCTGCTCGGAGATGATGACACAAACCCAAAGCTTTATTGGGGTTTTTTGGGTGCAGCTTTGAATTCTGCACCTTCAGCTCCACCTGCAGAGCTCTGGGAGCTTTGGGGCCGTGTCTGAGCAGCGCCTGAGGGAACCTCGGATGGGAGAGGAGAGGCAGCAGCAGCCTGGGGACAGCAGGGGACAGCAGGGGACAGCAGGGGACATCAGGGGACAGCCTGGAAGTTGGGATCGTGTGTGAATTTGGGACTGTGCGTGAATTTGGGACTGTGTGTGAATTTGGGACCGTGTGTGAATTTGGGATCATGTGTGAATTTGGGACTGTGTATGAATTTGGGACTGTGTGTGAATTTGGGACTGTGCGTGAATTTGGGATCATGTGTGAATTTGGGATCGTGTGAATTTGGGACTGTGTGTGAATTTGGGACTGTGTGTGAATCTGGGCAGGTGCTCACTGCTCGTGGGGTTTGATTCAGGTTATTCCCAATAACCTCTGACAAAAACCCTTTGCCTGGCGAGGCAGAAGTGCCGAGCTGAGCTTTGCCGGGTGTTGTGTTCCCCTGCAGGCCCAGGACAGGAGGATTTTTCCATAAGCTCAGCTTTTCTGGGAATTGCTGACCCGCAGCAGGGCTGTGTGCGACCTTCCAGCCATCTCTTAAACAACCCCTGAGCTGCTGCTGCTGTCAGGAAAGGGGGGATTTTCTGTACCATCAGCTCTTGGACAGGAGAAATACCTGGAAAAGTTTCTGGAGCTGCTCTAAAAATGCCTAAAATCCACCCAAAACCTGCAGTGAGTTTTTGATGGGAGTCAGGGAAGGAAAGGAGCCGCAGCACGAGCGTCATTTCCCCATCAGTGACCCCGGGGAGCTGCAGGGATGGGTTTATTTGGGGTGATATCAGGGAGATACGGGGAGCTGATCCTATCTGCAGGCACTGGAGAATATTGTGAGCTCAGTAATGATGAGTTTAAATTAAAACACACAACGAGGATCCTCTGATGTGCAGCGAGGGGAGCCTGCAGAGGGAAATCCTGGGAAAACTCGAGCTGTGAGTTTCACCATCTGGCCCAGGCAGGGAATCCTCTACCCTGGAGGGAATTCTCCACCTTTGGGGGGAATTATCCTCCCCTGCAGGGAGCCAGCCCTGGGCACTTCTAATGCAGCTCAGAGGGACCCTCTTGGTGACCTCTCCTTGTCAGGACGGGCTCAGCTCCTGGAGATAAATCCCGGCTTAAGAGCTCTGCTGGTGACTGAGGGATGCCCAAGCCTGAGCCCAGCTTTATCTGCTACTCGCTGCTCATTCCAGCCGTTATCCAGACTGGGAATCCTCCCCAGGAACAGCCTGTGCAGGACTGCATCCTCCCAGTGTCAAACCAGCAGCAGCTCCATCGTTCCCGGTTGCCTCTGACCCCCCCAAATCCCATTGTTTAAATTATTTACGGAATTATTCCAGTCCAGGTCTGCCAGCCTGAGCAGGGCAGGATCCTCCCAAACACACCCAGTGTCAAACCAGCTGCAGCTCCACCATTCCAATTGTCTCCCACCCAAAAAATCCCACTGTTTAAGTTATTGATGGAATTACTCCAATCCAGGGCTGCACACACCAACTTAATTTTAATAACAAGTCTCATTTAACCCCAGAATCGATTTCCCAGCTTGCCTAAGCTCAATTTCATAAACTCCCTTCCATGTTTTCGCTGGTTGTTGTGTGAGGACAAGGGGCACGAGCAGCTGAACATTCCTGGGATTGGGGCGGCTGCTCCAGCGAAGCTCCTGGAAGCAGAGGTTTCCCAGGCAGCCTCGCACCTTCCCTGGCAGGTGCTGGTTCAGCTCTGACTGGAGGAACACTCCAGGCTCAGCACGAAGGGAAGGGCTCCGAGCAGATGGGGTGGAAATATTGGGTTTGTGAGCCCCGAGCGAGTTGCGGTCCTCGAAGGAGCCTGGAGCCAAAAATCCTGCGAAGATCAGGAAGGGAAATCATTCAGGAATGATCAGATCATTCCAAGGGAAATGTTCAATCTGGTCCTTAAGCACCTCTGCCGAGCTGGGCACGGGATAATGAGGGATCGCTCCTCTGCAAGGAATGATTCAACTTCCTGCAGCATCCCATGGTCACCGCCAGCCCGGGCAGTCGCAGCCCAGGAAACACAAATGTTTGATCCCCGCCGTGAATCCCACAGCTCCCCTCCGTGGAACTGAAATCCGTGCCGTGTCTGGCACCCCGCTCCACCCCTGTGACACAGCGGTGTCACTGGCACTGTCCGGAGGGTGGGAGGCACCGCCTCGAGCGAATTATCCAGCCTGGGATGTTCCCGTGGCCATGGTGGTGCTTTAACTCCAGGTGTCACAGAATCCCGGAATGGTTTGGGCTGGGAGAGACCTCAAAATCATCCAGTGCCACCCCTGCCATGGCAAGGACACCTCCTGCTACCCCAGGCTGCTCCAGCCTGGCCTTGGGCACCTCCAGGGATCCAGGGGCAGCCACAGCTGCTCTGGGAATTCCATCCCAGCCCCTCCCCACTATCCCAGGGAGGAATTCCATCCCAATATCCCACCTAACCCTGCCCTCTTTCCATTTAAACCCATTCTCCCTTGTCCTGTCCCTCCATCCCTTGTCAGTCTTCCCTCTCCATCTTTCCTGTCGGCTCCTTCAGGCCCTGGAAGCTGCAATTGGCTCTCCCACATTAGACAAAGCTCATTAGTGACAATAAATAAATCCCACAGCAGCTCCTGATCTCCACAGGTTCTTGTGGCAAATCTCGACGGGAGGAGAATCGATGCCTGAGAAATCCCACACGCCAAGGTTTTAACAGCCCTAGAGCAGGACTGGAGACAGGCTGGAGTTAATTCCCAGTGCTCTGGGAAAGAGGGAGGATAATTCCTCTTATCCCTCAAGTCCATCTGTGACAAACAGGCCGAGTGCTGTCCCGTAAATCTGCCCAGGAGGATTTTCCTGCACTGAGAGGGGCCCTGCCCACACCTAGGGCTGCTCCGTGTCTCCAATAAAACATTCCCAGCTTCAATCCAACCCCTCCAATCCTTTTATGAACGTCTCAAAGCAGCCTGGCTGATGAGAGCCCTGACACAGCAGCTGCTTCGGCTCAAAGGATTCACCTCCCTGAATTTTATCACGTTTGGCATCAGAGCTGGGGGTGTTGGTGCTGCTCAGAGCAGGCTCACCCTCCCTTCCTTTTTAAACACAGCTCACCTTTAGAACAGGATTATTTCCACAAGAAAGGGTGATTTAATGTATCCAAACAGGATAAAAACATTTCTTCTTGTCATAAAATTCAGGCCTTAAGGTGAAACCTTTGATTATTCCACAAGGTTATTATTAGTATCATCACTATCATTATTATTATTATTATTATTCCTATTATAACTTAAGAAACAAAAATTAGGTTCCAATAACCAAGCAATTCTTGAAGTTAATTTTCTTTTCAAGGCACTTGGGAAAGACTCAGGATTTCAAGGCAATCTTGTCCTTCTGCAGGGAAGAAAAATCCCCTTCCAATGTGACCTCCAGGCACGCTCCTCTTCTGTTCACCTCGGGATCTGCTTTATTTTCAGAAAGGCTGACTCTGCAGAAAGCTCTGCTGGAACATTCCCAGAGGGAACTGGAGATTACACTGGGACAGCTGAAATGTCCTGCTGCCAAGCCAGGCAATTAAGAAAAACCAACAGGAAAAGGAAAAAAAAAAAAAGGGGGGGGGTGGGGTGGAAGCATCATCAAGAAACTTCATGTCAAGGTTAAAAACAACGTCTGGATTAAACGGAGCCACATCCAGTTACCTCCTCGGGAAACGTGTGGCACTCGATTCCGGGGGAGATAGATGAAACACCGGCCAGGCAAACCCAGCTGCGATGTTCCGCCCTAATATTTGCTTTGTTTTCCTCATTCATCAAAGGCGTGGGGACACTCGGCCCGCAAATGGAGATGGTTCCCGACCCGGCCGCGGGGCAGAGCCGGTTAATCGGCAGCGCTTGGGCTGCAAACCCCGCCCAGGCGAGGCACAGGTACCGAGCCGCTGGAACCTCGATGGAAAGGGGACCTGTGGGATGGGAACGGGCTGGGATTGCTTCCCCCACCCCGCAGCTGCGTCCTGGGCTCGCATGTGAGGTGCGATCCCGTTCTCCCCCGAAATGGGCAGCTGTGTCCTGCCGGCAGAGCCTCCAGGCAGGGAGGGCAGGAATTCAGGGAATGGAGGAGCCCTGATGGAGAATTCCACCTGTGTCCATCGCATCCGTGTGTGTGAGGGGAAATCGGCCAGTTCCTGAACTTCAGGCACTTTTCCTTGGCTGGAAAATGAGCAAGATCCCATGGTGAGAATCCCGTCTGACATCGCTCTCTGCTGGAGGAGACAAAGGTTCATGAACCCAAACCGCTGGTTGCAAATATTATCCCAGTTCCCTAAAACTGCCTGAAAATACGATTTGGGTTTAATCCCGGGACAGGAATTTGGTGACCTTTAAGGTCCCTTCCATCCCAAACCTTCCGGGGGTTCCGTGATTCCGCCCCTAGCTGATTTTCCCTGGCTCCGCTCTTCTCTGCCTTGACCACGCCCTGCCCTTGAGCACAGCCCGAGGTTCTTCAGATTTAAATTGGAAGTTCTCGAGTCAGAGCAGAATCTCAGCGTGGACTCAGCCTTTAATTAAACTCAGTTTTATCTCCCCCTCATCCCCTGGCAGCTCTGCGGGGACAGCGCTGTGGAGCCAGCGATGGCATCGGCGGCTGTGTCCCCACGCAAAGGACAAATGACATCGCATTGTCACAGCCTGACCTTCTAAGCCGCTTTTTATCCTCCAGTAAAAGCGGCATTTCCTTCTCTCAGCACAGGGGAAAAGCCCCACTGATGTCAGGACTGCGTGAATGTGCAATACTCTGCTCTGGGGGTAGAGATGGAAGTGAATTCGGGATAAAATAAAATAAAAAGCAGGGATCCCCCTCCACTGAATTTTCTTCCTTCTGCATTGCAGCTGAATCCCTGCTGTAACTCATTACACTGCAACTCCAGCTGTTCCTTTAATTATTAATATTCTTAATGGCATTTAGAGACAACATTTTAATTAGGAGTCAGCCACCAACAGCCAAATATTAATTCTGAAAGACACACAAAAGTATTTTTAAGTTCATGAATCAGCTGTGTGATAAATTCCAGAAATAACAGCGAGGCCGCGGGGTAAAAATCAACATTTACCTTCTAAATGCTCTAAGTAGGGACTTAGATCCACCTCCCAATCACATCCCCCTCCCCCCTTTGAATTCTGTTCTTTCACACCATCATCACTACAAATTCAATGATTGACTGAGTATCCACCTGCAACTCCCCACCAGGTGAAAACTTGGGGTTTCAGCAGGTGAAGGTGGGGTTCAGGCTGTGAGAAGCTCTTCAACACAGCACAGACAATCAAATGTTAATGAAATTAAAGTGGGTGTCACCAAACACAACAGACTGGAGAAGCCACGTGCATCCAACAATCCCAATTTCCCAATAATCCCTTTTTCCCAATAATCCCAATTTCCCAATAATCATCATTTTCCCTCTGAGCAGGGTGGGCTCCTACCAGATAAAAGTGTTTTATACTGTGAATTTCAGTTGAATTTCTCTTGCTGTGACAGAAATGATTCCAAATTCTGTGTGCTCATTAAATCTTTACACATCCAGTCCCTACCTAAATATTTCCCCCCCCCTCTCCTGTTGCAGCTTCCATGTGTGCATCGTGTTCACATCAGTATTTACCGTGCTGGAAATAAACGCTGCCGGGGATTGGATTCAAAGTGACAGCACTGGAGGCTTGGGAAAGCAGGGGAGGAAAAGTGGGAGAAAACAGGAAAGATCATTATGGAAATTGCCTGGGTTGGGCTGATGGCACCAGACATGCCTGGAAAGGGAGGGGATGTCACCGCATTTCCCACATGGTCCTCATCAGGAAACTTGGAAAATCTCCCCCATTTCCCAAATCAGCAGAGCGAAGAGTGACAAACGTCATTTATTACCGAGCTGCAATCATTCAGCTCCTCGCTCATAAACCCCAGCAAGCTCAGAGCCACACGAACCCTGAGGAGAGACATTTTCCCTCTCACACCCAGGACCCTCCAGTTTCCAACCAAAATAACCTGGGACACAACCAGGCAACGACTTTTCCTTCCAAATCCCCTCAGTATGCAGGAATTTGGGCGCTGGCATGTGGCTGCTCTGAGCAGAGGGAGGGTTTTACAGGGTTTGGACGGGCGGGGAGCGGAACCCGAAGGCTGCAGCGCTTCACCGGCACAGCGCCCAGCTCGGCGCTGCTCTGGGCACTCCTGCCGGGCTCTGGAGGTTGAGCAGAGCTGAGTGTACTAGTTTGAAAACAAACCAGTGGGAGGCACCAAGTCAGAATAACAATTTAATGGAAATTAAAGAAAAGGAAAAAAAGTAAAAGAAAACACTGGTTCAAACTGACAGAGTCAAGGTACAACCTGACACCCTGTTAGGCAGGGTGGTGGTAGCAGTCTGGTAGAATGGTGGCTGCAGTCCTCTGAAGCGGTGATCCTGTAGTAAAACAGTCTGCTCTTCCTCAGGAAGTCCAGTGGTGGCTGTGTAGCTCCTGTCCTCTGGAAATCCAGTGGGAAGGATTGTCTCTGGTGGTCAGAGTCCCAGATTATATCCACGATGGGATGCTTGGTTCCTCCCTCTGGGTGGAGCATCTCACAATGGGGTAATGAGTCATGAGGCCAAGTGTTGATTAGGCTCATTAACAGAAGATAGTCCGGAGGGAGTTATCTCTGAGTCAGGCGGCAGGACAATGATGGGCAATTAACAGAAAGATAGTCTGGGGGGAGGGGGCAAGGAAACACTGCCCCACCTGGTTTCAACAGCTCACGAGGATGGTAATAGAATACACTGCAACCCAGGACACTGGGTGAGCTCCAGCACGAGGGGAGGGCATGGTGAGGGCTGGCAGCGGGCACGGACGCTCGGGGTCATTGTTCGCTGGAAATGGTTGGGATGGGGGTTGTAGTTTTTCCAATGGATTTGCTCCAGGAGCCTCTGGAGGTGGCACTCAGGGCTCTGGTCTGGTTCAGAAAGGTGGGATTTGGGCAAAGGTTGGGTTTGGTGTTGGGGGTTTTTTCCAGCCTTGAAGATTGTGTGAAATCCAGGAGTCAGTGGGAAGAGTTTTAATGCAAGGTAAGGGTTTCTAATAATGGAAAAATAAAACTGTGGGAGAGTGTCTGGAGTCAGGGGAAGGGAAGGGAAGGGAAGGGAAGGGAAGGGAAGGGAAGGGAAGGGAAGGGAAGGGAAGGGGCTCCTGAGGTGCTCAAGGAAACACCTGGAAAAAAAGCAAAAAAACCCCAATTTCAGGTCTAAATGCTGAAGTCCATCAGTGCTGCAGTAATTTGGGGAAACAGAATCCTGGGAAAATAAGAAACAGTTGTTCTCCAAGAGTTCTTCACTCCCTTCACAGCCAATCTGGGATTTGTCACAATCCCCAGCGAAGCTGAGCCAGCACATGCTCAGCCTCTGAAATCACATCCCCCTCCCCCCTTTGAATTCTGTTCTTTCACACCATCATCACTATAAATTCAATGATTGACTGAGTATCCACCTGCAACTCCCCACCAGGTGAAAACTTGGGGTTTCAGCAGGTGAAGGTGGGGTTCAGGCTGTGAGAAGCTCTTCAACACAGCACAGACAATCAAATGTTAATGAAATTAAAGTGGGTGTCACCAAACACAACAGACTGGAGAAGCCACGTGCATCCAACAATCCCAATTTCCCAACAATCCCAATTTCCCAACAATCCCAATTTCCCAACAATCCCTTTTTCCCAATAATCCCTTTTTCCCAATGCCAGCTCAGCTGTCCCAAACCTGCTGCACAGACAACAACCCCTTTGTCTGCAGAAAAGCAGGGAAAAATCATTCCTGCTTGGAAGGGGGGTGGAGATGGAGCCTCAAGGATGAGCGGAGCCTTTGGGAGCCATTGATGCGAGTGCTGGTGGCAGCGAGCCCCAGGAATCACCGGGAATTTTGTCACTTTGTTGGCTTTTTTCCCCTTATTTTTTCATTAAAGAGATTGAGCAGCTCCTCTGGAAAAGGCAGAAGTACAAAGCCAGGCTTTGTTTGCATGGAAAACCAGCAGGATTTGGAGATGGGGATAAATTAGACAACTCCCCCCCTGCATTTTTCATTCCAAAAGGAATTGGAAAAGGAGAACAAATTCCCTGCAGTGGAGAATCTTTAACCTGAGGCTGCTCAGTTCCTGCTCCAGCTGAAATCCCCCAGACTGGGCAGTTCCCCACTGAAACCTCCCCTCAGTCCCAGACCTGGCTGGCAGGCTGTGCTCCCAGCTCTGCCTCTCTGGGACAGCACAGCAGTGTCAGCTCTGCACCCATCAATCCAGGCCCTGCTCATTGGAGCCTCCTGGAGATGCTGCTACATCCAGCAGGGGTGTTTATAAAGCAACATGTTCCTAACAAAGGCTCAGGGTGTTTCTGTGCATTTACGGGGCAAAGGGGAGAACAGAGAATCAAATCCTGGCAGGGGCAGCTGAAGACAGAATTTGCTTGATGGAAATGCTGAAAATCAAATTATAGCCAGGAATTAAAGCAAATTTTCTTATTTTCCCAGGATTCTGTTTCCCCAAATTACTGCAGCACCAATGGACTTCAGCATTTAGACCTGAAATTGGTTTTTTTTGCTTTTTATCCTGATGTCTCCTTGAGCACCCCAGGAGCCCCTTCCCTTCCCTTCCCTTCCCTTCCCTTCCCTTCCCTTCCCTTCCCTTCCCTTCCCTTCCCTTCCCTTCCCTTCCCTTCCCTTCCCTTCCCTTCCCTTCCCTTCCCTTCCCTTCCCTTCCCTTCCCTTCCCTTCCCTTCCCTTCCCTTCCCTTCCCTTGACTCCAGACACTCTCCCACAGTTTTATTTTTCCATTATTAGAAACCCTTACCTTGCATTAAAACTCTTCCCACTGACACTTGTATTTCACCCTCCAACAAACCTTTATCTGCATTCCCCAAATGATTTCAAGAGGTTTTATTAGCCCCAGATCCTCCCCAGTGCAATTTTGGGGAAGTCAGAGCATTGCCAGTCAGAGAAACCCAGGATCTGGGTGTTTAGGGAGCCTGGAATCCCTGGAATGTGCAGCAGAGAGTTTTGGTGCATCCAGCTGAGGGGGAGCAGCCACCAAATCCCATTTTATGGCCTCCCACCAAGGTTATTTGTGATAATAATGGGTGATTTACGGGATGTGAGGATAGAGGGTCACGTCTGAGTGGAGGAGCCACCTGCTAAGGCTCACACAAGGGGTTTAGGCTCTCCCAGCTACAGGTAAATAAAAACAAAACAAAACGTGGATAAATAAAATTAAAATTAAAATGAAACCTGGAAATGAGGGAGATGTGCAGCATCTTCCTCCTATAAATAAAGTAGTTTTGTTAACCACTAACAGCTCCATGGTTCCACCAAACCTGAGCATTTGGGAATGGTTTGGGTTGGAAGAACCTGAAAATCGTCCAGTCCTGGGCAGGGACACCTCCCACTGTCCCAGGTTGATCCAGACCCCATCCAGGCTGGGTGGGCACTTCCAGGGATCCAGGGGCAGCCACAGCTGCTCTGGGAATCCATCCCAGCCCCTCCCCAGCCCCTGAGGACTGGCTTTGCATCCCAAGCTGTCCCAGCTCCCCTCGTGTCCTGGACAAGTCCTTGGGAAGGACGGACTGGAAAGCTCAGAGCTCTCTGGGTAAAGCAGGAGGTCACCGGCAGCCCCTGGGGGAAGGAAATGTTCCTGCAGGACGTCATTGCCCTGCTCCAAAGAGAAACTCGGCTCGGGACACAGAGGATTCTGCAGATTCCAAGGAAGCCAATTAATTAAGCGTTTCTGGAGCTTTTCCAAGCTTATTGGAGAAAAAGAGTCCGGACCAAGAGCTCAGAGACAAGGCCTGGCTGGAGTTTGGAGCTGTTATCACCACTCTCCCCTAATGAGACAATGTTTGGTGGAGGGAACAGCGAGGTCCCGCAGCCTGGATTGCTCTGGAGGGGCTCTGGAACCACTGAGGAGGGGTGGGATGTCAGGGCTCCCTGAGCCCTCTGGGTCGGGAACAGACGCCCTGGGCCGGGGCTGCACTTCCAAAAATTGGCCCAATGTCCTGAGCTGTGCTGATTTCCACCCTGGAGTTCCACCTGCATGGGCTTGGTCCTGCCTGGGGTAATTAATTAGCTGGAGCCCAGCTAATGAGAGCAGCCAGAGCAACTTGACTGAGAAAAATGGGAAAAATCAGTCAGAGGGAAAAAAATCATAAATTCAGCTGCTCAGTTAGGAGCTAAGGAAGGCTGGGGGGTTCTGACAATCCACGTTCCAGCAGAATCATTCCCAACACTTCATCCAAAGGCAGAGAGAATTGGGAATCATTCCCAACACTTCATCTAGAGGCTGGGAGAGATGGGAATGTTCAGCCTGGAGAGGAGGAACTCGGAGGTGACATAACTGTGGCCTGAAGAGCTACAGGAGAGGTGGAGAGAGACTTGGGACAGGAAAAGGGAGAATGGGTTTAAATGGAAAGAGGGCAGGGATGGATGGGATATTGGGAAGGAATTCCTCCCTGGGAGGGTGGGGAGGGGCTGGGATGGAATTCCCAGAGGAGCTGTGGCTGCCCCTGGATCCCTGGCAGTGCCCAAGGCCGGGTTGGACAGGGCTTGGAGCACCCTGGGGCAGCAGGAGGTGTCCCTGCCCATGGCAGGGGTGGCACTGGGTGGGATTTAAAGTCCCTCCAACCCAAACCGTTGTAGGATTTTATGATTATTTTATTTTGATGCATTGTTTTTCCTTTTGCTCTTTGATTTTGACCCCTTTCCCATCAATCCACGCAGCAGCCACAGAAAAGACGCCCTCAGGACAGAGATATTTGTGAGCAGGGATGGAGTTCAGGGTTCAGAACCACGTCACCCTCCCCAGTAACTTCATTAACATTAAGGTTTGACAAGCACTAAACCGAAAGCACCAGCCCAGACAAGCCCAGATCTCCCAGACTTTGTCTGAGCCTTTCAAACAGGAAATTTATTTGGTGCTGAACGGGCCTCAGGTTGATTTGCCTTCCTCGAGACAACCAGAGGCCTGGAAGTGGCAGTGGCTGGAGGATGATTTGATCTTGCCCTCGGATCCGCGATGCAGAGGCCAAGTTTTACGTCCCCTATTTCATTTCAGCTCCCAGCCCCTTCCAAGCCCTGCAGTGGTGAAATCAGAGTGTGACGCAGCCACAGATTAATGCCACGTTCTCCTCGCGGGGCTTGTGCTGCTCTGTGTTAATTCCGGCCTCATTTCAAAGCGATTTCAGACATCTGGAGCTCCCAGAGCTCTCTGCTCAGGGGCTCAGGCCAGAGAGGGAAAAGAATTCTTCCAAACCGATTTATTTTCAGCTCTGAAAATGCAAATGGACCTCGCACCCAAAGCCTTTTTGGCTGCAATAAAAACCTAAAAGCCTCGACCTCTCCCATGGAGTGACAGGAGCAGGAGCAGCCCGGCCGGGTGCTGTCAGTCCCTGTTCCCCGTGCCGGGTGCTGGGAATGCACCCATTGGGAATGAGGCTGTCGGGAACACGCCAGGGGTGGCCACATTCCCTCCCGGACTCCACTGAACACCTCCAGCTCCGTGTGAAAGGATTTCTGAGGCACCTTCGAGTGCTCTGAGCACATCCCAGCTCCCTCCTGCAGCGCTGGGGAGCTTTTAATTGAATGTTGTGACCTCTGAGCCAAAGAAGGAGCAGTCCCTGGGATTCCAGGCTTGTTTTTTTAATGAGAAACCGCCCATACCAAACAGTTCTTGAAAGAAAAGGGGTCAGCTCCGGAGCTGAGAGGGGAGCAGAGCACGGAGGAGCAGCTTTGAGCAGGATCTGGGATTCCTCTGGATGAATTTCCAGTTCCAGCCCCGTGGCTGCCCTCACTCCACACAAGGAGCAGGGCTGGAAATCGGGGAGCAGCTGCCGAGGCTTCCCCTCCTCTCTGCAGCTCACTCAGCTCCAGATCCAGCTCTAACTCCAAACGTGACCTGGAGAGGGATGAGGAGCCCATGAACCCCCTCCGGATCCCGGGACGAGCTGGTCCCTGATTCCCCTGGAACACGAAGGGCTCCAGGTGACTCTGGAATGTCACAGCGCGGTTGGAGGGACAGAGGGACTCTGGAATGTCACCCCCAGCTCCTGCTGCCCCTGGGCTGTGCCAGCCCCGGCTCCGGGGCAGGAGGGGCTGAATCCATGGCCCTGGGGCTGAATCCATGCTCCTGGGGCTGAATCCATGCTCCTGGGGCAGAATTGCTGCTCCTGGGAGGGAATTGCTGCTCCTGGGACTGAATCCATGCTCCTGGGGTGGAATTGCTGCTCCTGGGGTGGAATTGCTGCTCCTGGGGCTGAACTGACGCTCCTGGGGCAGAATTGCTGCTCCTGGGGCTGAATTGCTGCTCCTGGGGCGGAATTGCTGCTCCTGGGGTGGAATTGCTGCTCCTGGGGTGGAATTGTTACTCCTGGGGCGGAATTGCTGCTCCTGGGGTGGAATTGCTGCTCCTGGGGCGGAATTGCTGCTCCTGGGGTGGAATTGTTACTCCTGGGGCGGAATTGTTACTCCTGGGGTGGAATTGCTGCTCCTGGGGTGGAATTGTTACTCCTGGGGCAGAATTGCTGCTCCTGGGGTGGAATTGTTACTCCTGGGGCGGAATTGTTGCTCCTGGGGCGGAATTGCTGCTCCTTTATGCCCAGGGAAGCATCTGGAGCTCGGGAAGGGCTGCTGGGATCAGTCCCGTGCCTTGGAACATGGGAACCCCTCAGTATTGGGGATCATTGCAGCTGCAGCTCAATAATTGGGAGAAAATCACTAATTAATAACCTAATCAGCTGCTTGCTGTTGTGTCTGTCAGGAGAGCACCTTCTTTGGGCAGGTTCAGTCCATATTCAGTCCTTTAAGGGCACAAATTTCTTCGCATTCCCACCAAAAAAAGAGTGCTGTAATTACTGAGGATTCAGGGCGTGGGATGGAAAAAGAATTAACAATAAAATAATATAAATTAGGAAAGCAAACACGAAGAGTTCCCAGCAGGGCTCGAAGCT
Organism: Corvus hawaiiensis; assembly: GCF_020740725.1. Lineage (NCBI taxonomy): Eukaryota > Metazoa > Chordata > Aves > Passeriformes > Corvidae > Corvus > Corvus hawaiiensis. The sequence goes on along the minus strand of NC_063239.1, from coordinate 1,458,003 downwards.
CCAGGTGAGCCCAGGCACTTTGTTCTGGTCACAACCATGAACTGGATGCTGCAAAATGAAATAATCCGTGTTTATTGTGGGGCAAACTCACCCCAGGCCTGAGAGCCCCAGGATTCCTATTTAAATAAAGATAAAACTCTTTCACAATCTTATTCAAAGGTTTTATTTCCCCCCCTCAAGCCATAATCAGATTAAAAAGGGGGGTAGAAGGTTTGGAATAATTTCCTGCTGATTTTTACCTTCCACCTTTCTCAGGTCACGCTGCAATTTCCAGAAGAGGGGAAAAAAAACCAAGACCAAAAATCAGTTTATTGCACTTACAGACACAGAGAGACTTTACAAAATTTGTGTTCTCACAGCACGGAGATTTTATGGCTTTTAAAGGAACATTTAATAATTTCTCACCCTGTCCTTCCACAGAGTTCCTCTGTTCCAGGAGACTTCAGAACCTCAGAGTTATGTCCCAATTTGCTTCCTAAATGTCACTTTTACTGCATTCGAGCGCTGGAAGGGGTTCAAATCAGACAAATAATAAAGGAAAGCACTTAAAGGCATCTCCAGGAGCGAATAAAGCTGCAGCCACCTCCTCCGGGCAGAATGTTCTGCCCACGGGAGGTTAATGGGACCCAGCAGGGGACACGGGTCCCTCTGGATGCCATCCCAGGTGTGTCCCCTGCAGGTGACAGAAGGGCTGCGGCCTTTGATTGAGAGTGTTAAAAACATACATTATAATACTGGCTTCTCGCAAGTATAAAGGTAGACATTATATAATGTTAGAAATGCTTTTTTGCTGTCTGGATGTAGTTTTCTCTCTTTTTAGCAAGAATGTTAGCAAGTGTGAGCAAGTAAGAGAACCTCCCAGCGAGCAGAGGATGAGGCCCGAGGAGCTGCTGATCAACGCTTTGTCCAGAGAACAAAAGGGCCCAAAGGCTGCTCTGCCCAGAGAACGGGCGGCCAGGAGGGTCCGGAGCCGCTATCACCGCTCTGGCCGGGGGGCAAAGAGGCCAAAGCTGCAATCAGCCCTGACTGTCTGAGGAATTAAGAGATCCACCCCACCATCGACTCTTACCTAGCGGGCCCAAGCCCAAGAATCAAAAGAAATAAAACTGCAAGGCAGAAGAATACACACGCTCTAAAAAGGCGGACCCAAGGAGTGGCCATGCAGAACAGCTCTGGGAAAAGTTTGAATATGCATAGAGAACAGACAGTAAAAATGGTCTAAAAAGGACCAACCTCGAGCATCAGGTGTGCTCTTGGCAGAGCGCCAAGGCACCCGGCCTCTACTTCTTTGCTTTATTTTATGTGTCTCTTATTGTCTTTATATTAAACCCTTTAAATTCTCACAGGAGAGTGAACCTCGTTTTTCACAAGAGCGATCCCCCCGCGGGTGGGATTTCTCCGTGTCCTTCATCCCACAGAGCACTCGGAGCTCAGCCTGGCTCTGCCCTCCGCGCCTGGGGCAGGGAGAGCTCCCGGAGCGGCTCCCAGCGCCGCTGGGATGAACCTCCCTGAGCCAGCACCTCCCTGACCCAGGGCTGGCACGGGCTCCCCAGCTTTTCCTGGGCTCCGGGTTCGGCAGGAAATGACTAATTAATCACCTAATCAGCTCCTTAATGCTGTGTCCATCAACAGAGAATCTTTGGGTGTGTTCAGCCCAGCTTTGGGCCATATGCAGTCCTTTAAGGGCAGGACCTGCTTTGAATTCCCAGGAGAGGATTCGGGGCGTGGGATGGAAAAAGAATTAAAGATAAAATAAAATAAAATAAAATAAAATAAAATAAAACAAAACAAAATAAAATAGGAAAGCAAACACGAAGAGTTCCCAGCAGGGCTCAAAGCTCCAGGTGAGCCCAGGCACTTTGTTCTGACCACAACCATGAACTGGATGCTGCAAAATGAAATAACCCACATTTAAATCAAACAAAATTCGTCTGTGCCCAAATTCAGGGCAGGTTCATGGGCTCATCAGCAGGATTTAGGGCCACTGCAAATGCAGGCACCTCTTGGAGCTCATCAGAGAACGGGAATCATGGAATGGTTTGGGTGGGAAGGACCTTAAATCCCCTCCAGTGCCACCCCTGCCGTGGGCAGGGACACCTCCCACTGTCCCAGGGTGCTCCAAGCCCCATCCAGCCTGGCCTTGGGCACTGCCAGGGATCCAGGGGCAGCCACAGCTGCTCTGGGAATTCCATCCCAGCCCCTCCTCACCCTCCCAGGGAGGAATTCCTTCCCTCGCTCCATTTTCGGGTGTCCCATACTGGAAGCACAGCCCAATTCCCGTCCACAGGGAACACAGAAATCTGAGAGGTTCCCACCTCACTTCAAAGCTGTGGAAAAGCATTCCCTGCCGCTCTGACAACATCCTGAGGGATGAACGCTGTCCCAAGGCACAGTGTGGGAAATTAAGGTTAATTCCAGGGAATGACGCCAATGTATAAGAACCCTGGAGTTGGGGAGCTGGAGTTCAGCTTCACCCCAGGATGCATCAGGCAGAATTCCATCGGGACCGGGGTAATTGGAGTTCTGCAAAAATAGCACAAGGAGGCAGGAGACAGCCCCTGAGGTGGGGAAAGCACAGGAAACGGGAGAACTCCAACTGTATCTTAATACACAGCTCGGGGAGGAAAAGCAAGTTAAAATGTAGGCAGGGCCTGCCTGGCAGAGGGGAGACAGAGCAGGACTGGCGCAGATTCAGGGGCTCAGGGCAAACTCCTCGCTGGAAAGAGACAGAGCTGGCGGGAACCTCTGGAGGTGGCAAAGCCCCAAAACGCTGAGCCTGGCCCTGTTCTGCTGCTGCAAATGCTGGTTCTGCCCTTTGTCCTTCCTCTCTGCATCATCATCATCATCATCATCATCATCCTCAGCTCCCACCTCCCTCCTCTGACATGCCTGAGTTATCAGCTTTGTCCTTCCTCTCTGCATCATCATCATCATCATCATCCTCAGCTCCCACCTCCCTCCTCTGACACGCCTGAGTTATCAGCTTTGTCCTTCCTCTCTGCACCATCCTCAGCCTCAGTTTCCAACTCCTCCCTCTTCCATCCATGAATTATCAGCTTTGTTCTTCCTCTCTGCATCCTCAGCTTCCATCTCTTCCTCCACCCCTGAAGGCTCATCTTGTTCTTCCTCTCTGCATCATCATCATCCTCATCCTCAGCTTCCAGTTCCTTCTTCCTCCACCCCTGAGTTATCAGCTTTGTTCTTCCTCTCTGCATCATCCTCAGTTCTTCTCTCCCTCCTCTTCTATCCCTGAATCACCAGATTTGTCCTTCCTCTCTGCACCATCCTCATCATCATCCTCAGCTTCCACCTCCTCTTTCACCCCTGAGTTATCACCTTTGTCCTTCCTCTCTGCACCATCCTCATCATCATCCTCAGCTTCCACCTCCTCTTTCACCCCTGAGTTATCACCTTTGTCCTTCCTCTCTGCACCATCCTCATCCTCAGCTTCCATCTCTCTCCTCCTCCACCCCTGAGTTATCAGCTTTGCTCTTCCTCTCCGCATCATCCTCAGTTCTCCTCTCCCCTCTTCTATCCCTGAGTTATCACCTTTGTCCTTCCTCCCCGCACCATCCTCATCCTCACCCTCCATCCCCCATCCCCCCAATCCCGGGGGCTGCTGCATTCCCAGATGCCCCTTCCCAGCGCTCCCAGCCCCCAGCACGGGGCAGGGGAGCGTTCCTGGTGCAGGGAGCGGCCTTGGGCTGTCTGGAAAGGCTCTTTGGCACTTCTTAGAATTGCCACTTGACAATCAGGGTTTTTTTACTTTTCTTTTCTTTTCTTTCCTGGTACAAAGAGGGGGAGGAAAGAAAAACAACTGCAGCACTGCTGGTCGTGGGCATCATCTGCAGGCTGATGTCAGATCGGCTCATGCTGACCTAGATGTCCCCATGGACTCTCTAATTCACGCTGCAGATACTGCAGAGAGATGGGTGGGGTTTCTGGATGGGGGAAAAAAATATCCTGGTGCAGAATAAAGAGATTTAAAGATATAATCACAGCCCTGCCCGGCCAGAGAGAGGCTGTGGGTTTGGACAAATGTGCTCCAGTGAGAGAATATGCAGATTCTTTTTGTATTTCTGTTATGCAGATGGATTTCAAAAGTCATTCTGGAGATGGTTTTTACTTCTGTTTCACAGAGTTCCGAATTAACTGGTGCCGTGCAGCAAACGAGAGCTCAGAGTTTAGCAACCCCAAATATTCCTCCCATGGAAGAAAACTTATTTCCAGTCTCAACACAAATTTGCTTTCACTTTTAATGCATTTTTAGCAGGTTTTCTGTTTGTTTTAGGACAAATGAGGTTTCTTGGTGGGCAATGGCAAATTCCCAGTTCTCATTCCCTGGATGGGGGTGCCCAGTAGGATTTTGTCTCTCCTTTTCTACTTCCACTGGCACTTCACCCCAAGAATGAAAGAATTCACCCCAATTTAAAGCAGAAATCCACCCCCCACCCCCCGCCTGCAGAAGCAGCACCTGGCCCCGAGCTGGGCTTTATTTCACCAAACCCCCCAAATTTCTCGCTGACACTCGGGACCAGCCCAGGAGGGTCTCCTGGCAGGGCTCTGCAGCACTAATTAGAATAATTAATGGGCTGCCTGTGTGTCCCCGTTCAGTGCCACCCCCAGCAGGTGTTTGAAATGCTCACGCCGGAGTTTGGCTTCAGAAAACAAAACGTGAGCGAAGAAGCAGGCCCAGGCTGAGGTGGGATGAGGGGGGTTCAGAGAGGGAATGCCGGCAGCAAAGTCCCACCAGCAGCACGGGAAACACTCCTGGAGAGCGGCAGGAGAAGCTGCGGGCTGGAGCCGTGTGGGAGCAGCGCTGCTCGGGGGGGATTGAGGCTTTTGCTGTTCCACTGCAGAAGAAAAGGAGCGATGCAGCAGCTGCAGAACGTGGCTGGAATTAACCGGGCTGCAGCTCCTCCTCTGCAGCTCCTCCTGCATCCGCTGCCTCCTTGGCAGCCCCTGCCCTCAGACAAATTAGAGCTGCAATTAATGCAGCTGAAGTGGGTTGTTTCCAGGGCCTGGATATCCTGGGCCTTATGGAGCTGAAGGAGGAGAGGTTTAGATGGGATATTGGGAAGGAATTGTTCCCTGTCAGGGCGGGGAGGGGCTGGGATGGAATTCCCAGAGCAGCTGTGGGTGCCCCTGGATCCCTGGAAGTGCCCGAGGCCAGGCTGGAGCACCCTGGGACAGTGGGAGGTGTCCCTGGGCATGGCAGGGGTGGGACTGGATGGGCTTTGAGGTCCCTTCCAACCCAAACCATTCCACGATTCCATTTTCCCATCCGTCTGTGAGTGCTGCAGGAACAGCTCTGAACTCTGGGAATGTGCTGGGCGGGAAGGCCTGGAGGGACAGGACACAGGGAATGGCTTCCCACTGCCAGAGGGCAGGGCTGGATGGGATATTGGGATGGAACTCCTGGCTGTGAGGGCGGGGAGGGGCTGGGATGGAATTCCCAGAGCAGCTGTGGCTGCCCCTGGATCCCTGGAAGTGCCCAAGGCCAGGCTGGAGCAGCCTGGGACAGTGGGAGGTGTCCCTGCCATGGCAGGGCTGGGATGGGATGGGATGGGACGGGACGGGATGGGATGGGATGGGATGGGATTTAAGCTCTTTCCAACCCAAACCATTCCATGATGAGTCTGTGAAAAAACTGGGCAGGCACAAGGAAAACAGCAAGCTTGCTTTTTTCCTTTTTTTTTTTTTTTAGGTTCATCTGAACCCCACTTGGCCAAGAGGAAGGATTTGGGTTTTTTTTTTTTTAATTCCAGTGCCACATCCCAACCATCCCCGCATTCTAACCCAGTGTGCAAATTGCTATCCAAAACATATGGAGGGAACAGATGGGAGGGAACTTCCTGTAAGCCATGGGAGAGAGGGGAGAAGATGAAAAAAAATAACTAAAGATGAAAAAAAAATTAAAACCACTTAGTGACAATTTACACTTACAAACTAGTGGAAAAAATTTTAAAAATAAATTAAAAAATAGGAGCAGGCAAGAAGACATCCATGTGTGGCTGTGCGAGGAGAGGCTGTGGATGTTATAGGAGGCTGGATTCAGGAAGGACATGGAGGGGCTGGAGTGGATCCAGGGAAGGGAACGGAGCTGGGGAGGGGCTGGAGAACTCCTGAGGGAGCTGGGAAGGGGCTCAGCCTGGAGCAAAGGAGGATCAGGGGGGACCTTGTGGCTCTGCACAAGTCCCTGACAGGAGGGGGCAGCCGGGGGGGTCGGGCTCTGCTCGGAGGGAACAGGGACAGGAGGAGAGGGAACGGCCTCAGGCTGGGCCAGGGGAGGCTCAGGGTGGACAGCAGCGGGAATTTCCTCATGGAAAGGGTGGCCAGGCCTTGGCAGGGGCTGCCCAGGGAGGTTTGGAGTGCCCATCCCTGGGGGTGTCCAAGGAAGGGCTGGAGGTGGCACTCAGAGCTCTGGGCTGGGGACAAGGTGGGCATCGGGCACAGCTGGGACTCGATGATCTGGGAGGGATTTTCCAAACTGAATTCTGTGATTCAGTGAAACCCAGCCATGGCCAGGCTGGAATTTGCTGTTGCCCAAAGCAGGAGGCTCCCGGAATTCGCTGCCATCAGCAGCAGGAACTCTCACACCCCGGCACTGACTGAAGCAGGAGAGGTGATTCTGACTCTCACACCAACAGCTGCCTCCAGCCTTTGTGTTTTCCACCTTCTTTTGCTTTTCCTGGTCCTGAACTTCAGCTGGATAAAAAACTCAAGGTTCTTCTGGCAGATTTATCATCCCCTTGGTTGGCTGATCCCCTGAAACATCCAAAGCTCTGTGAACCCAAACCTGGTCCCAGAACAAACTGAATTGTGCAGGAGCTCAGGAAACCTCTCTGTGCTGGGGACAGGACCCGTGCCAGGTCTCAAGGACACAGTTTAGGACCACTGCTGGCTCCCCAGGGGTTTTATGACATCCCAGGGACAGGGAAAGAGCAAAAAGTGATGTAATCAGAAAGAAGGTGACTTCCCCAAGCGCCAGGATTGGGAATGAGATTCCTTTATCCCTGAACCCCCTGCTCCAGTCAGACTTCCCCAGCCTCAGGTTCATTTATTTGCACACCCAAATTAGCAAAAACCACCTTTGAACCCAAGGGCTGCCAGATCTCCTAACGATAATTGCATTTTATAAATAGGATTCCCAAAGATACACGCACGCGGCGGATGGAGGGAGTCTGTCTTACCACAAAGTAAAACCAGGCTTAAAATCTACTCAGGACTCTTTCCACATCTCTTCCCTTTTGGCAACCTCATCCAGGAGAGGGTTACATCATCTGTCTGGATCCTGTAGCCAGCAGGACGGCAGCAGCATCCCAAAGCCTGCAATGCCTCCCCAAAGTGCCTGAATATGGATCCTGTTCCCCGGGATGAGATTAATCAGCCCTCATTGGCAGGATGACTCAGGGAGCTGGAGCTGGGCTTGTCTCGACTCCCTGCATTGGCAATGAGATTCCCCTGATTTATTTTATCTGCAGTAATTAAGGCAGCTTCTCCCTCACTGCCACGACACCGGCGAGATTTAAAAATAACACGAGAGACGGCAGCAGGGCTCAGCAAGAAAACTGCTCTGCGTGGGTAAAATTTCACTTGGATGTACATGGAGCGATTGCTGCTGCTCAGGGGCCCTGCGAGAGCCAGAGAAAGCTGCTTTTCTTTTGGGGTGCCACCCTCAGCACCCCCTCCGACTGTGCCAGCAGCACCAAACCCCACCCCTGGTGCAGCAGTTGCAGAATCAACAAGAAACTCCAAGGTGTCTCCTCAGAGGAGTCGCTCCCGGCTGGAATTTCTGCAGCTTTGCAGGAGCTTTGTCCTTGCGCTCCCGAGCCCCTGCCCGAGGCAGCCGCAGGTGCTGCAGCCACTGACCGGCCCTGGGCTTTGGGCAAAATCCCTCCGGGAGCCCCCAGCCCTGCTGGGAATGGGGAACCCGGCTGGCTGCAGCATCCCTGGGGATGAGGGGCCTCGGGAACAGCCCCAGCCCTGCAGGATCCTCCTTCTCCAGGGTCTCTTCCAGCCCAGCCCAGCCCAGGGAAAAGGGGAGATTCAGCTTCCCCCTCCCAGACTCCCCAGGAGAAGGAGGGAAGGCAAAGCAGTGCAAGATCCCCAGGCTCAGGGAACTGAAGTTTAGCTGAATTTTGCACTTCCAGCAGGAATTTTTAACCCTTCCCGTGCTCCCTGGCCCAAGGGATGGGCTCAGTGCCCCAAGGATGAGGCTACAGAGGTACCTCTAAAATCCCCTCTAAATCCACCCCCCCCTCAGCTCCACCAGGCTCTGGAACCCCAGACTTTGTAAATAACCTGATTTGTCACTAAACTAAAACCAGCGTCACCAAACCCGACCGCTGCCTCTGGGACTGACCCTTTCTGCTGCATTCCTTGCAATGATCACCAAATTAATTTTCTTTTTTCAGAGGCCTCCTCTGGGGCCACAAAGGGCAGAGGAGGAGCTGCAGCCTGGGTGACCCTGCCCGTGTTCTGGAGCTGCTGCATGGCTCCAGCAGCAGCTCTGAGCTGCAGGGAACACAAACCCCCTCTGCCACCATAAACCACAACCAGCAGAGCTCCTCCAGCTTGGTTTTATGGAATCATTTATTGTACACGTCAAGATTATTCGGTGACTTTAAACTGGTTGTTCACTTGATGATTCTGGGGGGTTGTTGAAGGCGTTTCCTTTGTATTTTTTCCCTTTCCACACCTCAGTGTGGAGCCTTGGAAAAGCTCCATCCCACCAGTTCTGCCCATCCTGCCCCGGAGATCAGCGTTTGTTCCTCTCGGCCTTTTCCCCTTCAGTTCCTGCTTTCTGCTCCTTTCCGCACTCCAAATCATCTCAGGCACTTAACAACCGAGCTAATTAAGGGAAGGCTCCACCCTGCAGCCTCTCGTGCTAATGAAGGGCTCGGTGATTTTCTGGAGCTCTGCTGTGGATGTCGCAGCATCCCTCCCCAGGCGGGGTGAAAAATTCCCATTTTCCTGGGTAAGCAGCGCCTGGAGCCCAGCCTGGCTCGTCAAGGTCAGGCAGGCTGGAATGAAAACATCAGCAGCAGGCGCTGAACAATGAGTACAAACTGTAATGCTGCAGGCTCACAAATAACATTTGCTCTGGTGTTTCGTGTCCCAGAATAAACCACGGCCGCTCCTCCCAGGGAAAACGGCAGAGCTCTCGCTTCAGCCCCCACCCTGGCTTTATTCTCCAGGAATAAAGTGATTTATAAGATTAATTACGAGCTCTTCCAGGCTGTGGGGCCGATCCTTCACCACACTGGCATTTACACCAGAGGGATGTGTCATCCTACAGATTTCCTCCCAGTTTGCTCCATCTCTACTCAGGGCTGGCAGAGAGGAAGGACAGCAGGAGTGGCACCTCGGGACTCCATCAGCTCCACTTTGTGAATTTTATTTTATATTTTATTTTATTTTAATTTATTTTTATTGTTTTATTTTATTTTGTTGTTTTATATTTTATTTTGGGGTTTTTTTTATTTTTTAATGTTATTTTTTAAATTTTTCTTTATTTTTAGCAGCCTCCTGCCGGATCGCATCCCCTCGGAAGCTGCACATCCCCGTTTCGGTGACAGATGTGGCTGAAAGCGCTCACGGCAGCAGGAAAAGAGACAACTTCACACCTTGCAGCCTCCCCTGACTCAGCACCGGCGCTCTGTGCTCCATTTCTCGCGGCCGCTACTGAAGTGCAAATTTAAGTCGTGTTTTACTCCCAGGGCCATCAGTCCTCCCGCTCCCAGGCGGAACAGGCAGGAAGGAAATGTCCATTTAATGGAATTACAGCCCAAATTACCTCCAGTGCCTGCAGGGCTGCTTCGCTCCGGAGCAGGAGCAGCTTTTTGGGGCCACGAGTGGAGTTTGACCCTGGCTGGGTCAGTCCCCCGGGCATTCCTGTCTGGGGTGGTTCCTATTCCGTGATTTCCATCCGTGCCTGGAGCCAGGACTCAAACCCCATTTCTCCTCTGAACACCCCGACAGCACAAAGCAACGGGGAGGTGGGGCAGGAACTGGGGAATAAATGGTTATGGGGGAAACGAGCCCAGTAAAAGGGAGACGGAGAGCTCTGGGCTGGGTCTCGCCATCTGAACGTGGATTAAAGCAGTGGCGAACCCAACTGCCCAGAGCATCAGCCGGGAACCCCACGGGCTGCTGGGGGTGGTTGTTATTTCTCATTCCAGAAATGAGTTTGATAAGTGGAACAATTCAATGTCTGCACGTGCCTGGCAGCTGTGGGAGGAAAGCGTCTGCCTTCCCCTTCGCCCCGTGTTTTCTTTGCTCTACAGGTGCCTTCCTTCCCTCCTTAATTCATGGATGGATAAATGCAGAGCTGCCGTGGTGCAGGGAAGCGATTTGTGCAGCCTCCGATGTGTCTCGGAGGATTTGCCTTTCTTGCAGAACAAATTCAGCTCCAGCGTTTCCCAGCCCTCAGAGCTGGTGCCTCTGGCAGCTTCCCCGGCCCCACCGCCACAGAGCCAGGATTTGGCCAGCAGAGACCCCAGAACTGTGGGAATTCAGGCCAGCACAGGATCCTGGAGTGGCTTGGGTTGGGAGGGACCTTAAATCCCATCCAGTGCCAGCCCTGCCATGGGCAGGGACACCTCTCACTGTCCCAGGCTGCTCCAGCCTGGCCTTGGGCACTTCCAGGGATCCAGGGGCAGCCACAGCTGCTCTGGGAATTCCATCCCAGCCCCTCACCGCCCTCACAGGGAGGAGTTCCCTCCCAGTATCCCACCTATCCCTGCCCTGGGGCAGTGGGAATCCTTCCTGACTCCACACAGGGGCAGCAGGAGCTGCTCAGAGCCCCCGGCTGTGTCTGACTGTGCTCAGTGAAACAACACAAACCCCTCGGTCACTTCCAGTTCATTCCATCCCATCCCACCCCATCCCATCCACCCCATCCCATCCATCCCATCCCGTCCATCCCATCCCGTCCATCCCATCCCATCCCATCCCATCCATCCCATCCCATCCCATCCCGTCCATCCCATCCCATCCCATCCCATCCATCCCATCCCATCCCATCCCAGTGCTGCTGCCCCGGGCTGTGGGTTGTCCCTGGTGCTCGGTGCAGCTGCAGTCGATTCCAGCCCCACGAACACCGAACCCGGCTGAGCTCAGCCCTGCAGCAGCAGCAGCAGCAGCAGCTGGGGCAGCTCAGCTCCATTCCCTGCACAGCCCAGACAATTTTTCCAGCATCCATCCAAGGCTCCCCCTTCCCTCAGGGCTCTTCCCCCTCTCCCAGGCACTGCAGGGGTTTTGATTTCTACTCTGCAAACCCACGAGTGCTTCCCACGAAGGTTGGACCCCGTGGATGAGCATTCCCTGAGATCAGGAATGATGAAGGGAAGCCTCAGGCTCGCAGGAGCAGCAGCCTCCAGTCTTTATTTCAGATTCCCATTCCAAACCTCCAGTTCGTTTCCTGCAGTTGTTTTCTCCCTCCCAGTAGGAGCAGGAGTTATCCCACTTCCAGAAAAACCCATCCCTGCGGCTTGTGGAGCTCTGAAACCTCTGATGGCAGCAGCAGCAGCAGCTTTGTGTGCAGAGATCTGAGGAGAAACCGATCTGGAAAACGAAAGGCACCCCCTAAATCCAAGGGATTGTGGGGCTGACCTCGGGATCCAGGGATCCCTTTGAAACCCCATTGATTCCAAAGGCATCTGAAGGAATTCTGCGTTTTGGGGGTGGTTTATGGAAGGCTGAGGGGTGATAAACACACTCCTCACTGTGGTGGGGAGTTCTCAGAGCTAAGCCCTCTTTAAATCAGAATTAAGCAGAAGTTAATATTGGTAAGTAGAGCTCAGACCACGCCTGATTATTTTATCCAAATGAAATGAAAGTGTTAATTGGCACTTTAATTGCACAATGCCAATTAACTCCAGCTGCTGTGCTGCACCCACAGCTGGGATCCAACACATGGAAGAAATGAGAATTCAGGCTGTCTGAGCTCTGCTGTGCCTTTGGATTAAGGCTTTGGACATGGAAAGTGGAGGTTCCTGGGACAAAGTGACACCGAAGTTGTTAAAAGGCAAAATTTGTGGCTCCAATTTTCATGCATTTGGGAAAAAAATGGCCTTGTTTATTTGTTGGACTCAAACAAACCAAGGGATAAAGAATCCCTGGCATTTCGTTGTGTTTCTTTTCCCAGCCAAAATGAAATTACACTGAAATTCCTATTTATTTCCAGGATGTGCTTTGTCTACAAGAGCTATTTATTATCATAATTACAGCAGGGCTTGCAGAGCAACAAATCCTGTGCATTATTAAGGCCTGGAGGTTGGCAATTTCCGTGGGTAAACATCATCCTGAGGAGCTGCAGGGACATCCTTTGGGATGTCACCACACTGTGAAACCAGAAATAACCCAGAGGATCCGCAGCCTTGAAAACCCAAGGGGAGAAGAAGAAAAAAGATGGTGCTACGATGCAAAATCGTGGCTTCCATTAGGAAATATCTGCTTTTTGGGGGGTTTATTTGTCCAAAAATGCCCCTGGTGGGGCTTGGGAAGGGTAGAAATGACCCCTGAGCATTCAGTCCCTGCTTTGTGTCCATCTGGGGATGCTGTTAGTGGGGTTTGGAGAGGAGAGGGTCAGGGCACCCCAGAGAGGCTCCTAAAAGCTGTTAAAGGTGGATTGGAAGCATGAAAACCTCCCCCAAAGCCCTCAGCCAGGGAATCAAATCCCGTTTTGCACAAGGATGGAGATTCAGAGGGAGAGGGGAAGGGCTGAGCTCAGGATCTGGTGTCCAGCAACAGCCAGGTGGAGGAGAAAGGGTTGTTACACCCCAAAAACAGAGGGGAAATGGAGCATGAGACAGATAAACCCAGGATTTAAACACTGAAAGTTCAATTAATTTCCTTTAGATTACTCTGAATAATTCCAGGCTGACGCAGGCTCGGATCTGCACCAACATCCAACATTTTCCTGCATTTTCCATAGGAGAATCCAGCATGAATGGATGAATGAAATTAAATTCAGCCAAATGAAACGTGGCTGATCCCAAAAATTAATGTCTTTTTAGCCATTATTACAATATTTATCCTTATATTAGTATTATGATCATTATTATTTTTATTATTATTTTATTATTATTATTACCACCAAATATTAACGTGTTTTTCCCCTTTTAAACAAAGCTCTCTTACCCAGCCCTGCCAATCAGCACCCCCCACATTTTGGGTCTCCTCTGCGGGATCCGAGGGCCAGAGCTGATCTCCCAAACCCCCAAAGAGAACAGGCAGAACAAAAGCAGATTAAACCTGGATTTTTTTTCCCTTTAAAATCCAATTTGAGCCAAAGGCCTCCAGTTTGCTGCCAATTCCAGCTCCACCTGAGCCGTCCAGGGGGAGTTTGAATCCAGCCCTTTGCTCTCTGTGCCTCAGAGCTCCCCCAGGAATTTCTGGTTTGGATTCCCCCGTGGGACTTCTGGTCACATTTTAGCGTTTGAATCTGATTGATGGCGTTTGCTTTGGTTTAATGAGCCCTCAGCTGTGATAAAGAGATGGAAAAGCCCAACTGAACATCGATATTTCGGTCACAGCAGCCCCACAGCCCCGCAGCCAGGTGGGTTTAGCAGTGCGTGTGCAGAGCTCCGCATCTCAGCAGAATTTAAAAAAAAAAAAAAAATCATCAAAAAAGCTACAATTTCTTCCTCTTGGAATAATCTGGAAGATCAGCATCCATTTTTTGTATGGATAAAAAATCCATTCCATGTGTTGTGACTGCTGTCAGATCTTCCTGCCAAAATCAGGTTTCTGCATCCTCCAATTTCATGCCCATCTCTGACCAAAAGTAAAGATTTCGCCAACAAAAATACAGACCCTCCGTGGAAAAATAGATTTATTCTTGTTCCTGGGTGGAAATATCAGTGAAGGATCAAATATTGGCCCTTAGAGCAGATCTGCAAAGCCACGCTCAGCCCCCCGAAAACCCAATCACAACTAAATCAGTTAATTTATGGCAGCATCCACAACTTTCCCTTCCTGACGCTAATTGGATCGATGCAGGAACATTGGAGGGTTTTTTCCTTCCCAATGATCAGATCATCAGCAAAACGTTCATCAATAGCTGGCATTTGGCTGAGCAGAAGGAAATGGCTCCAGGAGATAATTAAACATCGCTGAGCTCTGATTTGGGGGAGCCTTTCCCCACTGAGGAGCCGTCTCCATTACTGATCCAATTAATAAATTCCATCAGCTGGAATTTCCTGCTGTTAAATGAGTAATAATGAGATTTATCAGAGAAATCCCAGCTCCAGCACCATGGGATCATGCCCAGCCCCAGGTAACCTCTTTTTGTGCAGTGCCCCCAATTTCCCAACCCCGGGGCTCCTGCAGTGGCTTTGTCCCCGAGTTTCAGCCAAGGGCACCTGAACCTGCTCCATTTCTCCTTTAACGTGGCAAATATTGTCCCTGGCACAGCCACAGCTGCACGGGCAGGATCAGGTGTCAAACTCCAGAGGGACAGGGACTGGTTTGGGTGGGAATGGAGCTCAAAATCCTGCAGTGCCATGGGTAGGGACAACTTTCGTGTCCCAGATTGCTCCAAGCCTGGATCCCGAGGACACCACCCGTGCCGTGCTCGCTCTCACACATCCCCCAGCCACAAACAAAAGCTGGTTTACTCCACAGCGTAAGAGAAAAGCTCCCTCCCATCTCCTGCAGCAGAAGGGTGTCCCAGAGGAGCTGACAGCACAGATTTACCCCACCTAACCCGCACGGAGCACGGGAACGCAGAGCCCCCGAGGGCCGGGAAGGGGCTGCATTAACGTGGGGATGTGGGAGCAGCACCTGGGCCATCAGTAATGCAGCCCCGAGACTCCTCAGGTGTCCCTGGGGAGCATCCCCATTCCGGGCCGGCTGCACGGAGCAGCCCAGCGCTGCATTTTCTACCTGAGCAGTTTCACTCCGCCCGACGCCGGCGTTTGCTGCCGCTGCTGCTGTGGAACATGAATATTTTAGGGCTTCAAAGAGTGGGAGCTGCAGGGAGAGGCAGTCACGCAATGTGTCGGAGGCACTTAGCGCAGTCAGCCGCCTCCGCTCACCCGAGGAGGCCCCGCTGCGCCCAGCTTTGGGCTTTGCTGGATTTCCATCTTCCCCCAGTTTGGGGACCCCGCTGCGCCCAGCTTTGGGCTTTGCTGGATTTCCATCTTCCCCCAGTTTGGGGACCCCGCTGCGCCCAGCTTTGAGCTTTGCTGGATTTCCATCTTCCCCCAGTTTGGGGACCCCGCTGCGCCCAGCTTTGGGCTTTGCTGGATTTCCATCTTCCCCCACTTTGGGCTTTGTGAGATGAGCGCTGAAGTGGAGCGGCCCTGCCAGGATGGGGCTGTGCACACACACAGAGCACGGGTTGTCAGGGATCCATGGGGTTGGGAGTTTAGGGAAAGCTGCTGGACTTAAAGGAAGCTGGAGAGGGGGTTTTGGCAAGGGCACATCTCCAATATTTCATCTAAACCTTCTCTCTCTCGGTTTGAAGCCATTCCCCGGTGATAGGACAAGAGGTAAGGGCTTTGAACTGAAAGAGGGGAGGTTTAGATGGGATATTTGGGAGAAATTCCTCCCCGGGAGGGTGTTGGGATGGAATTCCCAGAGGTGGCTGCCCCTGGATCCCTGGCAGTGCCCAAGGCCAGGCTGGAGCAGCCTGGGACAGTGGGAGGTGTCCCTGGGCATGGCAGAGGTGGCACTGGATGATTTAAGGTCCCTCCCAACCCAACCCACCCAATGTTTGCACGATTCCAAGTTTAGGGAAGAGCTGCTGGTGTTCCACAGGGGAGGAACTGGCAGAAGAAAATGCTGGAGGGAAAACCAAAGCCCAGAACACACCAAAGTCATCAGCAAATCAGCCCCAGAGCCAAGAACACAGACCTGGCAAGAGCAGCCAGATCCACCCGAGGAGGAGCCCTTCCAAGTGCAACTTCCATTTGTGTTATTAATAAAAACCCTCTCAGCCAACAACCAGGAGAAAAATTGATCCCATCCTCAGCAGAGTAAAATCCAATCAAGCTCCACAAGGTGACATCTCCAACAGCCAAGGCTTTGATTAAGGGGATGGTGTTTAATTAAAGGCCTGAGGAAGAAGCTCCTGGTTAGGACAAAAAGATGTCACTTTTGGGGCCATTTTTTGTCACAGTTCTCCCAGGAGAAACACAAACTGTTCGTCATGGAAACCACGGGAAGGAGAGCGAGTTCAGGAAACCTCTGGCTTTGTTTCCACCTGGAAAACCTTGGAAATCTCTGCTCAGAAACCAAGGGAGAGGAGCTGGGGGTGTTTGATTCACAACAACAAGGACTGTCCTGCACCTGTAATTACAACACCCAGCTGTGCAGGGTGTGGGATGGGAAAGGGATCGTCTTCCAGTGCTCCTTCCCAAAACACCACCCACCAACACGACAGAGGGCGGCAAATATTGTTATGTATTTTTTTATTCATCTAAAAAGCAGCAAGAAATGAAGTTATTAGAAAAAACTGCAAGTTTGGTGCTGTTATTTCTCACATCCACATCCACAAGGAATGAGTGCTGTGGGTTTGGAAGATCGGGAATCATCGTGGCAAAGACATTTTGCTGTTCCCAGCTCGGGAGTAGGAGGAGGATCAGCCCTGGTTTTGTTCCCAGCCCCAGGGAGCTCCTTGTCGGAGCAAGGAAAAGGGCAAAACTCCCCAGGATTGGCTTTGGAAAAAACCTTTGCCACGGCCCCTCTGAGGGAAAAAAAGGAGGATAAAGCAAAGTTGGGAAGCATTTCCCAACAGCAGCAGCAGGACCAGGATTGCTCAGCCCTGAACGGGCTCCGGATCCCTCAGGATGGGAAATCAAAGGCAGCCGAAAGCAGCCCCAGCCCCATCCCTGCCAGCTATAAAAAGTCCTGAGCTTTCATCAGCCTTCCCCAAAGATTGCTTTTCCACTGGAGAGCTCCAAACCTTTTGATCAAGACAAAAAACCCCAACTAGAGTCTGAAGGAAAAAGCTTGGGGCTGCCTCGGTTCTGCCTCAGCTGTGACATCTTGACCCAAATAATCCCTTCCCTGTGGAGTTCACCAGGATTTAATTTTATCCTGGGCAGAGGCACCCGAGTGAGGCTTGAAGAGAGCCAGAAATGCCCGGCCCCGAGCTGGTGCTAATGCAGGAGCGGCCCCAGGGACTGGGGTTTTATGGATAATGCTGAGTTTCTCCACTGATTCCCCAAAATGCCAAGACTAAAAACAGCATTTCCTCTGGAACTGAAGCAGCAGAGCAGGTTTCGAATGGAAATGAGGGTTTGTAGAATCATCGAGTGGTTTGGGTTGGAAAGGAGCTGAAAATCCTCTTTTTCCATCCCTGCCATGGGCAGCGACACCTTCCACTATCCCAGGGTGCTCCAAGGTGTCCTTGGACACTTCCATGGATCCAGGGGCAGCAACAGCTTTCCTGGAAAACTTCATTAATCCAGGTGTTAATCAGGATAGCAAAATATCCTTCATCCTTATCCAGCTGAGCCTGCAGGGAGGGACAAACCCCTCACTCTCAGCTGCCCCAGAGTCCTTTTTGAGGGTTACAAAGCAGCCCTGACCCCGAGTTGTCCTCAGGACACTCCCAACTCTCAGCTTTCCCACCCCCATAACCCCAAACAAGCCCCATCCCAATGAACTGGAGAAACAGTCCAGCCTGGATAAGAAATCCCAGCCCTTTCTGATCTCAGAGTGCCTCAAACCCACTTTCTTCTTGTGTTTTTATTTCACATAACCAAGCAAATCCTTTCTTCCAGCAAAAAACCTCCCCGACTTTCTCCTTGTGTTTTCCTTTCAAATAACAAGGAAAACACTTCCTTCAAAGCCTCCCCTCTCCCAAACCTCCTGTTCCTCCCCACAGCGATGCTCTTTGGTGTTTTAAAAGTCAAATTTCAGTGAGTGACACGTTTTGAGCCACGGGTGACGGAAAGTGAATTTTGATAAAACCCACTTTGAAATGAAATTTCTGTTCAACTCCACCCGAAACTTTCTGAATTCTGAACTTACTGAGGCAACAAACCCCAAAATAACAGCTGGAAAATTTGGGAGGCAACTCCCAGGACTGGAGGAGCTGGAATAATTACTCAGAGTATTTCATATCAATATTTCATGGGATTAAACACTGAGATTAATGAGTTGTTGTCTAGGGAAAGGTAAATTGCAGCGTTCACCGAAACAGGCAGTAACAGCATCTCTGCAACCCCACAAAGTCCAGTGGAATTAGAAATTAATCGGCTGTAAGTCAAAATGAATGATTTTGGAATGAGCACGTGGGAGACACAATGTGTGAGGACACCACTGAGCGTGGAAAGTAACGGCAGAAACCTTTTCCAGCATTAACCTCTCGCAGCCTGACTCAGCTGGGGAGTTAATCCTCCTAAATTCCATTTTTCAGTGCAATGGGATGTTGTGAAATGTGAGTTTGGGTTGTTGTTTCTATTACAATAAGATGGAATTGCTGAGGACTCCCCATTTGTGTTTTGCCAAGGGGAAATGGGATAAATTCTGAAAACGACCCCTCTGTAAACAACATTTTCTGTCACTAGAGCTCCTGATCACATCAGTCGGAATGAAAACTACAGAGGGACGTTCAAGGAAAAGGAGCTGATGAAGAGTTTGTTCTCCTTCTGGTTCTCCCCTTTCCCACATTCCAGACACTGTTTGAAACACCACCAGGATTTTTCCTGAACTGGGACTTTGGGGTTCATTGGTTCCATGGGAACCAAACCAGAGCACAGCATCAAGTCCTAAATGAGACCCCTCTGCTTCACACCTGGAAAATGGATCCTTCCCATCCCTAATGCATCTTCCCAATTTATTATGGATGGCAGGATCCCTCTGGAAGGAATTCATTCCGTCGGGAGGAGCAGAGTGCTGCGTCATCACCTGTCACATGCAGAGAAAGGTGGAATTGGAGCAAAAACCTGGTAATGAACCCACCTCGTCCCACCCCATGGATTCCAAACTTCCAGAGCCACATTCCTGCCCCGAATCCCCCAAATCCCTCTCCGGAGGTGTCACTGTGACATTGAACTCTGGGAGCTCCTTTATCCAAAGGTCAGCAAGGCTGCCTGGGAATTCCTCCCCCACCGAGGCACTGCCGGTTCTCATCACTATTTGGAGACACTGATATTCTCATTTTTCAGATGATGCAAGGGAATAAATCAGTCTGGAGCCTCTCCAGGGGAAAAAATACCATAATTGAGCTGCTTTTGCAAATCCTGCTTTAATTGTCTTAAGTGGCTCGTCCTGACTGGGAGCATCTGTGGATCTCATCTTCCAAACCACTCTGGTCCTTCTGGAAATGCCCAAACAGAAAGGATTTTGTCTAAACCCACTCCTGCACTTGTATGATCACAGGATTTTGCTGCAGCTGAGATGTTCAGCATCCACATCTCCCAAACCAGGGAGTGGGAGGAATCCCGATCTGTGCCTCCCCTCCACAAGCCTTGAACTCCCCAACCCAAACCCTCCCCGGTGCTCAGGAGCAGGAAAATTGTGTTTTAACCTCCTGACTGCCCTGAATGGGGGAATCAGCTGAAGAGAGAGGGCAAAGCAGATCTACCCAGCTCCTCTGGGGCTCCTAAAATTCTCCTAAAACCCCTCCCCGTGCCCTGCACACACAATTCCTGCTGGGATGAGGTTTTCCCCTGGCTTTTGCCTCAGTTCGCTGCAGCAGTGCCTCGTATGGAACTGGAAGAGCTGATTTTATTCATTCTTTTTTAAGTCGATGCCTCAATCCCAGCAGAGCTCTGGTACCACAAGAAAAATTCCATCTGTGGATGAGGAGTACCCAGTAAAACATGAGATTTTTCTGTCTCCAGTAAGGGATCACTTCTTAAATCACGGCCTGATTCAACAGACAGAGGGTCTGGGATGAGTCTCTCCAGGCTGGGAACAAAATCCCATCCCCTGCGCCCTCCCTTGTGGCGCTGATTTGCATCTTTGCACATCCTCAGCACAGAGCTGTACCCCAGAAGTCGTCCAGCATCCCACGGGCACCAGCAGCACCCAGAACAAAATTTAGTTGAAGGGATTTAACGAGGGCTAAGGCGAGATTGATGAGCCTGCGCGCTGTGCTGGGCTGGAGAAACGATTTGTGGGTCACATAACAAATCCTCTGTAAGGACACAGCCCCGGCGCACAGGACACCGAGGGGTGACTCTGCTTTTCCCCCTCCTCAGCAGGATCTGCTCCCGCAGCTCGGGCTCCTCATGCATTTTTAAAAGCTTCCGTCTCTCTCCTCGTGTTCTCCGTGCGGCTCCGGAAGCGCCTTCCAAATGCTGTGAACACGAACATTAATTGAGTTATTATTGTGGCTTTCAGTGCTTGCTCGGGTCTGTAAAACCAGCAGGATTTTTGTGCTCCCCAAACCAGCACCCCCAGGCTCTGCTCTGCTCCCACCTCCCCGCCCTGACCAGAGCAAAGAAGGGAAACAAGAAACTCCTGCTCTTTTTTCCAAGCTTGAAGACTTTGTTTTCTCTCTCTCTGAGATCATTCACAGCCCTAAAGACCTTGAATTTCTTCTAATTTATGGTAGTGGCTGCAAAAGCAGGATTGCACTCAAGGGCTGCTCAAATTCTACAGCAGCTAACTGCCTTTAAAGAATTCCATTTTCCTGCCACATCCACGGCAACCCCCTCTGGGAATAAGAGGGATCATTTCCTACAGGTCGGAAATCTTTTGGTTGAGACCACCCAGGTGCTGAAGCACAGCAGCTCCAAACTTAATGTACTAAAAAATGATGATTTTTGGGAAATAGCTGTTTTCTCACCTCAGTTTAGGTGTTTCCCCACTGTTTGTGTAACTGAATGTGCCACAAAGGAAAATCCAGCTTGACCTGGGCCTTCAAAGGGGCTCAAAGTTAAGCTCAGGTTTGTTGGACTGAGCCAGTTCTCAAAGCTGCAGCATTTCCCTCTGCTGGGAGAGTGACTCATGCAAGAAGAGAACTCCTTCCCCCAAGCCCTCTCTTCTTTTGGGCTGCTATGAAAGGTTTCTCTTTTTAATTAAAGAAAGAAGAGCACTTTACAGCTGCCTTGCAAGATCACACAGCTCTCCCGTCCTCACCTTTGATTTCTCCTTTTGCTCTTTGCCAGCCAGGAGAATATTCAGGATTGAGTTACATCCCTTGTTGCTGACACACACTCCAGGCTTGAAAACACAAAATCAATCTCCAGCCCTGCTTAACCCTTCCTGAGGGCTTTGCAAAGCCTTGGACAGGCAAGAATGAGTTCTGCTTTATGGCAGGCTTGGGTCACCCAGGGAAGAGTGGGGGAAATTAATAAAAATATAAAAATAACAGGTTATTGAGAGCACAATGCATTTAATAATGAATTCTTCCAACTTAGAAGAGTTTATCAAGGATTTCCTTCCCTGCTGCTCATCTGGTGTTCAACATAACCAGGACAGGATCCACGTCCCTGCAAAGCGCAGCTCCAGCTGCTGGTGCCCACTCTGGGAACAGGAATCCTGAAAGGCTCTGCCCTCACCACTGCCCTGGGGGCATGGCCCCGGGTCACTGGCTGCCAGGAGTGTGGGGCAGCTGTGGGGCAGCTGTGGGCCAGCTGTGGGGCAGCTGTGGGGAAGCCCATAGCCAGCTGTGGGGCAGCTGTGGGCCAGCCCTGAGCCAGCTGTGGGGAAGCCCATAGCCAGCTGTGGGGCAGCCCTGGGCCAGCTGTGGGCCAGCCCTGAGCCAGCTGTGGGTCAGCTGTGGGTCAGCTGTGGGGCAGCTCTGGGCCAGCTGTGGGGCAGCCCTGGGCCAGCTGTGAGGCAGCTGTGGGGAAGCCCATAGCCAGCTGTGGGGCAGCTGTGGGCCAGCTGTGGGGCAGCCCTGAGCCAGCTGTGGGCCAGCTGTGGGGCAGCCCTGAGCCAGCTGAGGGGCAGCCCTGAGCCAGCTGTGAGGCAGCTGTGGGGCAGCCCTGGGCCAGCTGTGGGCCAGCTGTGGGGCAGCCCTGGGCCAGCTGTGGGCCAGCTGTTCTCTCCTCTGCCGGGCTGGGCCAGCTTTTGCTGGAGCGAAGGAGCCCCTCCTGCTGCCGGGCCCAGGCTGCTCTCTTGGCTCCTGGCCAGTTCCCAGGCAGGAGCTGCTCCAGGGCCAGGACCCAGTCCCAACCTTGGTGATTTGGGAAGAGGAAAGGATTCCAAGTGCTCCTTCACCAGTTTGTCACAGGTTTGCTCTTGGCCAGGCTCTTGTCCCTCACAAACCACAGCAAAAAGAGATAGGGATAGTCCTGAACTAAAGTCATTAGGCAGAGCTTATCTTTAGGCACGAGAGGGGTCCCAATGCAATGGACTGACTGAAATCTGTGACTCTTGTCACGATGATCCGTTCATCATTGTGTGTAATGGGGTTGGAATTCCCTACAAAACAATGAGCTCCTGGTGGTTTTCATCTGTATCATCACCAGAGAATCCATGGATACCCCATCCCTGGAAGTATCCAAGGCCGGGCTGGACGGGGCTTGGAGCAGCCTGGGATAGTGGGAGGTGTCCCTGCCCATGGCAGGGGGAAGAACAAGATGATTTTAAGGTCCCTTCCAGCCCAAACCATTCTGGCATTCCATGATCACTGTCTCTCCTGAAAGGATTTTATTTCTGAGCCCATTTACAAAACATTTACAACCTCCCTCAGCCACGCTGGGGACAATCACTGAGACAGTGGCGCTGGAACTTTGAGAAGTGGCTACAGAGCTCACTTCAGGTTCCTATTTTGTGCCAGTGAGCGTTTTTAGGCCAGAATTAAAGATGCTCAGGAGCTCTGTGGTTTGGCAGCCACAGCACCAGGAGGGAGGCTCCGGCTCACAGCTGAGCTGGTGTTGGTGACACCCCAGGGCAGAGCCTCACCCTTGCCAGCCCCCGTGGCACAGCTGGAGCTTCCCAAGCCTGGAGAAGCCGCTCAGACGCCGGAGCTTGCCCAGGCTGAGCCCCAGCAGCAGCTGCTGTGGAAGGCAGCTGGGCATGGCAGGAACTGCTCCGCCACTGGCACGGCTGGAATTGGCACCTTTGGTTGGAGGAGAGCACAGGGAGCTGGGAAATGCACGGATTTGTTATCCTAAAGGTCGTCCAGGAAAGGAGCCCCAGGGAGCAGCAGGTTCACTCCTGGAGCAGGGATTCCAGCCCCAAACCTTTCATCGGATCAAGGAATGGTTTGGGGAACTTGAAGTTCATCTCTGCCACGGGCAGGGACACCTTCCACCATCCCAGGGTGCTCCAGCCTGGCCTTGGGCACCTCCAGGGATCCTGGGGCAGCCACAGCTTCCCTGGATTCTCCTAAAATTCCCTAAAACCCCTCCCCGTGCCCTGCACACACAATTCCTGCTGGGATGAGGTTTTCCCCTGGCTTTTGCCTCAGTTCGCTACAGCAGTGCCTCGTATGGAACTGGAAGAGCTGATTTTATTCATTCTTTTTTAAGTCAATGCCTCAATCCCAGCAGAGCTCTGGTACCACAAGAAAAATTCCATCTGTGGATGAGGAGTACCCAGTAAAACATGAGATTTTTCTGTCTCCAGTAAGGGATCACTTCTTAAATCACGGCCTGATTCAACAGACAGAGGGTCTGGGATGAGTCTCTCCAGGCTGGGAACAAAATCCCATCCCCTGCGCCCTCCCCTTGTGGCGCTGATTTGCATCTTTGCACATCCTCAGCACAGAGCTGTACCCCAGAACTCATCCAGCACCACATGGAGATGTGAAACTGTTAGGGAAAAAATACCAACTTATTTTTGGTGAAAAGTGAGCAGAAAAATTACTGTGAGAAACAGGGAAAAAACCAAAACCTTCCCAGAAATATAAGGACAGTCTTTGCATGACGATAAAAACCCATTTCCCAATTCCCTTAAACATTTCCATTTAAAGTCTTTGATAGCAGAGTTTAAGGCAAAAACTGCCAAATGACAAAAATAATTTAGCATGGGCAGCAAATTCCTGTCCTTCCTGCTAATAACGAACAGAAGCAATAAATGGAATTTGTGAGATCAACTTCAACACGAAAACTCAGTGAGAAAAGACTTTTAAAGCTCTTCAGTCTCTTGGTACTGGGAGGAACATCCTTCCAACTGGTTTTTACTCCCTTGTAACGCTCTCACAGCACCTCAAACAGGCTGGAGCTTGGTCCTTGGTGAGGGTTAATAAATGATTTTGTACTTCCCAAGGTGAAGCCATCCCCATGGCAGTTTCTGGGTTATAATTTGTATTGAAGCAGGTAAAGCTGTGTCAAACACCCTGGAATGAACTGCAGAGCTCAACTCTCCCCGGCTGCCATCAGACCCTTGAAAAGCAGATTTTCAAAGGTGCACAGAGAGTTGAAACATTTCCCCCTGAAAGCAAAAGAAGTCGGGCAGAGAGAGGAAAAAGGAATTCAGTTCTTCGAGGTGCAAACGCCTTCCAAGGGAGGGCAGAGCACCAAAGGCCACCTGAGCAGAGGGGCCTTGAGAAACCCCTTTGTACCCACAGGATGAGGGGACTCGAAAGGGAAATAACTCCTGAAACTCCTCTCAAAACTGCTGTGAGAACCTGGAAGGGGCTCCTCCACTGTAACCTGCAGGATGTGGCCACGGGACAGAGCCCAGACACAGCCTGGGATGCTGGAAAATCCCATCAGAGCCCAAAAAAGGGCTCAGCTCAAAGCAAATATTCCATAATTGAAGGAGCTTGAGCTGCATCAAGTTGTGCTCAGCAGTGTAGTGTTAAATATTAGTGACAGGACGAGGGGGAATGGCTTCAGTGGGAAAGAACTCAGGGTTAGATGGGATTTTGGGAAGGAATTCCCAATATGAGGGTGGGGAGGGATGGAATTCCCAGAGGAGCTGGGGCTGCCCCGTCCCTGGAAGTGCCCAAGGCCAGGTTGGAGCACCCTGGGACAGTGGGAGGTGTCCCTGCCCATGGCAAGGGGTGGGAAAAGCTGATTTTTAGGTCCTTTCCAACCCAAACCGTTCCTGGATTCCATGAATGTCCATTCCCAACTGCAAACTACCAGGGATGGGCAGCAGGTCCCTCCCAACCCACCCCACCCCACCCCACCCCATCCCACGATTAAATCAGCAAGGAAAGGTTTCCATTTCGTTTCTGAGCATGGAATTCTCCACCTCACAACCCCCCAAGGTATCCATGGCTGTTTTCCCATGATTTTTTCAGGAATCTGCTCTGTTTCCCAGCAAACAAGCCCGTTTTTGATGGTTACCAGGTATTGTTTTGTCAGCTCTCAGACGGGGCTGAGATTTCAGCCGAGCAAGACTCCAAGTGCTGAAGCTTCCAGGCATTCAGCAGAGTGAGGAAGAACTCCCTGAATCCAGAACTTGGCTCTTTTTTTATGCTAAATTGTTGTGTTTAAGGCGGTTTTTTTGCAAGATAATCTCTCAAGTCCTTGTTCCCATCCCAAATCAGTGACAGAAACCCGAACTCTGCTCGCTCTGTGCGGAGCTGGAGTGGCAGATGGGGAGCAGGAGGCTGGAATTGCCACTGGAAGCTGTAAAGTCACATTTCTTTTCAGCTGACTCCGACCTTTCCGCAGCGAAACCTCCCTTTTTTGCTGGTTTTAATACTCGGTGGCTGAGCTTTTATTATCAATAATGCAAAAGGTGGGAGCAGAGCAGGAGCTGGCCAAGAGCTGATGAAGGGAATCTGGAGATTCGCTGCACCCTTGCCACTCACACATCATCTTTTACAAACAATTCGTGGTCTTAGGTCAAAAAAAGAGAGATAAAAAGTCGTTCCCAGGTATTTTTCAGTGGGAGGGGGATGGAAGCTGGACAAAGCAAGTCCTAAATTGGGGATAATTGGAATAATAGAATTGTTCACGTTCAAAAAGGGGCATTTAAAAAATCATCATTTCAACCAAATAACTGCACAAAATCCTTATTTATTTATTTATTTTTATATGATATTATTTTTGTCTTGTTTAATTATTTATTTATGTATTATTTTATTTATTTCTATTTATTTTATTTAAATAAAAGCGCAACAAAAGAAAGTGCAGAGGACCGGAATTTCACTCAGCATCATTCCCAAACCCATCTCTTAAAATGCTGGGAACACCTCTTTGCCCAGATCCCTTCTGGAATAACTCTGCTGTTACATTCAAATCTCATCTTTTTCCAGGGTAACTTCACAACGAACTCCTGCACAAATTGTAATTTTCTCTTCCTGCACAAACGCAGCCTTTTGATTTTTCCTGGGTGGTCAGAAGATGAACAAAATCCACGAATTATCCCCAAATTCAGCACCCCCATCCCCAACTCCCTCCCGTGGTGATGGAAATTCCATCCAGCTCCACGCCAAATATTCCCAGAGTGTTCCAGGACCCTCCCGGAGGTGCTGGGCAGGGAGAGCAGCTCGGGAAGTGCTGATAAAACCCTCGGGCACGTCCCTGTCCCTGAAAGTCGCTGTCACTCAGGGACAAAGCTGCTGCTCCCATTAACTAAATTCCCTTCCTGGGCCAGCTGATTGCAGGTTATCTCCTTCCAAAGTGCAGAATTTGGCTTCATTTCCACTTCCTTCATCTTTTTCATCTCCCACAGGAATTTTTTCATGGTTCCCCCTTGAAAGTGTGCAAATAAACCCCAAAAGGAGCGACAAAACCCCATGAGATTGTCTCCCCTCCCAGTAAGAAGTGCTGCACTGGTGCCAGTTTGCTTGAGCTGAGAGATCTTTGCTGTTTCCACCCTCAGGAAATCCCCGATCCTGGATTTCCTATTAAAAGAAAACAGAAAACTACAAAGAAAATAGAACAATATTTACAATTTTTACTTTTTATCTGGAATCTCTGGAATTCAACTGGGGAAGGACGTTTCTCCCTCTTGCAGCATTTCCACAAGGAAACAACGGACTGGGACAAACCCGTTGCTAGAAATGATGATTTGGAACTCCCTCGAGAGCTCCTTTTCTATAAAAACAAATGAAAACTCAGTGTAAAGGCACGACTGGAAACCTCTGGGAGGGTTTTAAAGGATGGAACAAGAATTCCAGATTAACCAACCATCCCTTTGATTATCAGCTGGTCCTCCACCAATAACAGCGATGCTGAACTGGTATTTTTGGAGATGATGAATTCCTCACAGCTCCAAATTCACCACTGAGCTTTTCAGTTCCACATCCCCATGGCTGGGAATAAATTCGGGATCAGCAAAGGAAGAGGTTTGGATGTCAAACACGCTCCGAGGGGGTTGTACCAGATGTAAAAATGCATTTGGGGCGTTGATATTAAAAAACAACAAAAGGGAGGTCATTAATGATGGGCTGAAGGGCAGCGTCACAGGGGAGGGAGCTGGAATATATTCATGGGATAAAGGAAAATAGAGGCTTCATTTGTTTATTCCAAGGGAAGCAAAGCAACAGAGCAGGACAAAGGGCAAGAATCTCCTTGGAACAGCACAATGCAAATCTCCAGGATAACATCCCGCTGCAATTCCAGCTCTCCCGGGGCAGCTGTGGGGGGAGGAGAGAGTGGAAGTGCTGCAGGAACCACAGCCCCTGTCCAGAGCTGGCGTTGAACTCCCAGAGGGGCAAAGACCCTTGTGAGGCTGAGGAGATCAGTCCTGGGGCTGGTGCCCTGCCAAGCAGCCCCTGTTTGTCAGCCAGGTGAGCTCAGGCACAGCAGAGCCCCGGGCAGCCCCTCAGAGCCCACCTGAACCCCTTTCCCATCACCTCCACCTCCTTCCCAGCATCTGAGCCCCTTTCCCAGCTCCTCCACCCCTTTCCCATCACCTGAACCTCTTTCCCAACACCTGCACCCCTCTCCCAGGACCTGCACCCCTTCCCCATCACCTGAATCCCTTCCCCATCACCTGCACTCCTTTTCCCATCACCTCCACCCCTTTCCCATCACCTGCACCCCTTTTCCAGCTCCTCCACCCCTTTCCCATCACCTCCACCTCCTTCCCAGCCCCTGCACCCCTTTTCCCAGCCCCTGACTCCCTTTTCCCATCACCTCCACCCCTTTCCCAGCTCCTCCACCCCTTTCCCATCACCTGCAACCCTTTCCCAGCCCCTGCACCCCTTTTGCCATCACCTGCACCCCTTTCCCAGCTCCAGCACCCCTTTCCCAGCTCTTCCCCCTCGGTTTGTGGCTCCAGCCCCTCCACGCCCAGCTCAGACTGAGCAGGATTGAGACAGTGCCATCTACTGCCACCAGCTCCGCTCTTCCTCCGCTGAAGGGACAAACTGGAATAAAACTGAAATCGGGAGAGTCCCAGAGCAGGAACAGCCGGGGCTGGGGGAGTGCAGGGGACAGCGCGGCACAGAGGGACAGCATTCCCTAAGGAACTCCAACAAAACTGAGGGAAGAGTGGAGCAAAAGTAATTTTTGTGGTAAGGAGACTGGCACACAGAAATAAATGGGGTGCTGGTTTGTGGCAGGAGGAATCGGGATTTCCCAAATCCAGCTGATTTGGGGTTTCTTTCCTTGCCCAGCTAAAGGGTAAAAACCAGGTGGGAGCAGGACAGGGGGCTCAGAAAGAAAAAGGATGGAGAAAGACTTTGGATAAGGCATGGAGGGACAGGACACAGGGAATGGCTTCCCACTGCCAGAGGGCAGGGATGGATGGGATATTGGGATGGAACTCCTGGCTGTGAAGGTGGGGAGGGGCTGGGATGGAACTCCCAGAGCAGCTGTGGCTGCCCCTGGATGCCTGGAAGTGCCCAAGGCCAGGCTGGAGCAGCCTGGGACAGTGGGAGGTGTCCCTGGGCATGGCAGGGGTGGCACTGGATGGGCTTTAAGGTCCTTCCAACCCAAACCCTTCCAGGATTCTGTGAAACTCGGACAGCAGAAGCCAAACCAGTAACAGGTCCCAGGGCTGCCCAGATCACCCTTCCTCAGCAAACTGTGCCTCGCAGGAGATGGAGAGAGAGAAATGAGCTGGCCCTGAACCAGGACCACCCATTTGGGATCCACATCCAGGCACTGATGCATCCCCAAAAGCCTGAACACAGAACATGGAATGGTTGGGGTTGGAAGGGACCTTAAATCCCATCCAGTGCCACCCCTGCCATGGGCAGCGACACCTCCCACTGTCCCAGGCTGCTCCAAGCCCCTCCAGCCTGGCTTTAACATGTGACAGACATTTGAGATGAATTCATGCTTTCAAGGCCAAGTTCCCAAAGGTTTAATCCATATTTTTTAGGATGTCACGACAAAAGCAGCGGATCCCAGAGGCGGGTTCTGTGCAAACAGCCCCTGACAGACGTTTCACAGCTGCCTGTCCCAGTTTGGTGCTTTAAGGGCAGGCACAGCTCTGCATCATCCCCCTCTGTCTGGGCCCTCACTTCACCTCCTGTGCTCCCACTCAGGGACGGAGCAGAGGAGCGCTTCAGTCACAACCCGTTAAGCAGCAGAGCCCTGATGAGCCATGTCCCCAAAAATGGCCCTCCTGGCCCCAAATGAACCGCCCCAGCTCGGAGGGGACGGCAGGCCAGGCATGAACAGCGCTCCTCCCATTCCCGGCACAGCCGCTGCCTGTCCTGCTCCACAGAATCCGGGGAGGGCCAGAGGATTCTCTGCTTCCAGCCCCACCAACGAGCTGCAAAACGCTCAGCAAAGGTTCCGAGCACAGGGGCCACAATTCCTGCTTCATTCCTGATAGAATTCCCAGGAAAACAGGGTTAGCTGCTCCATATGAGGTTCCACAGCAGCAGCACATCCAACACCCTCTTCCACTCTCCTCCCTCTTCTCTTCCCTCTTTCACTCTTCCTGCCAGACAAAAAACAGGGTTAAGGTTCGCAGAGCTCCGAGGAGCCTGACAGGGAACTGGCTTGAATTCTGGCTATTGATTTGTGCATTAATGTGCCATTATCCCCACAATCTATGGCAGCTGAAATCCAGACAGTGCTCAAATTTATCGCTGCCTCTCTTTTTTCCCCCCTCTTGTTAAATCACTTTTATTGTTTCTTCCATCTCCAGAGATGCCTCGTGAGCAACCTTCAATCAGACATTAAGGCTTCCAGTCAGGAAAAAATGTTAAGTGTGCAAAAAGCACATTTTTAAATATCTCATAACCTTATACATCTTCATAATCTTAAATGGTTTTGTTCTTCAGGGCCCTTTGCCGTTAATCCCAGTTTTCCTTTGAGATGCTCAGGAGTTGGGAAGATCAAGGAGCTGCAGCTGGAAGGAAACCATGGGATGTTTTCATGGGAAGGGGAGGAATTGCTTATTCTTGTTATTCCCAAAGTGGCATTTTTGGAAATATCACTGTCAGGATTGACCAGTGACACACAAGAAAAATTTTAATTTTAAAAATAATAATAATAAAAAATAACTATAAAATATAAATTATATATAAAGTATAAAAAATATATTTAAAATATAAAGACTTAAAATCCCAAAAGGAAATTTCAAATGCTCCAAGTGAAGTGTCCTCATCAGGAGGGATTTACACCCCTCTGGGATATTCCCCCTTGTAAAGATCCAGATTATCTCTAATATTTTCCAGGTCATCGTTCACATTGAAAATAGCACTTACAAACCTACAGAAAACCCAAAATCCACGAAATTAACCCAAACAATTCCAGAGTCATCCACCTGCGACTCACCCAGCCTTGGGCACAGGGAGACCATATTGGGCAGGGCTTTGAGGAGTTTTTTCCCACTTTTCCAGCATCCTGTAGGGTTTGGGTTGGTCCTTTTTACTTAAATTTCTTGACACCAAATTCAGTGAATTTTTGTAAAAGCCTCTGAGTTTTGGAAGCAGCAGCAGAGAGGGATTGGGACTCTCAGGGAAGATTTTGCTACTCCAGTTTGTGCTGAAAAGCAAAAGCCTTCAACAAACCTCAAGATCTCACACAAGAATTTAAATATTTCATCAATTATTTCACTGAGTTATAAATCCAAATTTTAAATACCAAACCACAGAGGCAACTCATCCCTGCAGCCTTTGCTGATAAATCTTCCTGCCTTTATCATTTTTTGCCTGTAAAAAAAACAGGATTCTGCCTTGATTTCCTTACCTAGACTTGAAGAGCTTTTGGGAACAGCCCTGAAATTGTCCACTTATTCAGAGAAATGAACCCACAGAGGGCACAGGATGGGAAGGGACAACAGCTGCCAAAACCCTGCCTGCTCCTCCTGCAGCTTGATGGGGATTTGAGCACAGCCACGTCCCCTCTGATAAAAAAAACCTGCCTGGGATCAGGAAAAGCACCAGTTTTGTGTTCAAAACCCTCAAATATTGGTGTGGGTAAAAGATTTCTCCCTTTATACACCCAAGAGCCTTTTCTCATCACTTGTTTTATCTCTATTTTAATCTGCACGATAAAATAATCAGATTCATTAAAGGCAAATTACTGACTGTGGCCACTTATAAAAGAGGAATCTTACAAAACCCAGGAAATCTGGCAGGGGGCACAAATTCCTGACCCTGGAAGATCGAGCCTGTACCTACCCAAATGCACTGAGTTTCTGAGCTTAAAAACCTTAAAAACCATGGAGTTTTCTGGGCTTAAAAATCTTAAATTCATTGAGCTTTCTGGGCTTAAAAATCTTAAAAACCATGGAGTTTTCTAGGCTTAAAAATCTCACAAATAATTGAGTTTTCTGGGCTTAAAAACCTTAAAAACCACTAGGTTTTCTAGGCTTAAAAATCTCACATACATGTTGGGGTCCCTCCCCCGCCGTGTAGCCCTGGGAGAGGGGCCCTGAGGGCACAGACACGGGGTTTCCCTGCCCCTGCTCAGCCTCGTTCCCATTGGTTGGTTTGTGTTCCCTGCGCGGGCAGAAGGACCCTTGGTCCAGTGACTGGAACAGTTCCTGGGCAGAGCTCCGGCCATGCGGCTGGAGAAATAAACATCTCTCTGAAACAGCTATCAAGAATCTGTCTGTCCGTATATATTTCCTTTCCACGGGACTCCTGGTTTGATATATGCGTGTTGCAGGATCCCCACTGCAACAAATGGTGGAGATTTGAGAGCAGAACGATCCCCGATCCCTAAGCGACTGATTTGTGTGAGTAAACCCTGGAAACTTTGGATTCCTCTTCTTGGTTTTGCTCTGCTATTCCATATCTAAACTATGGAGGAACCGTGGGAAGACTCTTGGCTCTCAGAGCCGCATATGGACATTTATCTTAAACTTAAAATGATTCTTGAACAACGATTTGTAAATTTTAGCTTGATTCAAGCTCAAAAAGAACTGAAACACTTCCTGGCATGGTTGTTTAAGAACTTTTTCTATGTTTCTTGGGATTTAATTCTTACCAAGGGCTTTTGGAAAACCGTTTGGACACAGTTAATACTGGAGTCAAAATATATGCCGATGGAAGAATATTTTCGTGAATATTATTTAGTTACCGAGACTGTTGAGCAATGTCAGCTGTGTCCTGGCGAAGGGAAGCCTGGCGCAGGGACCGTGCGGCCCAGGCCACGTGCACCGAGCGCTCTGCGAGCAGCAGCGAGGCAGTTCCCGCGTGCGGGCGGAGCCACGCAAGCCGCAGTGTCGGCGGCGGAGCGGGGAGCGGCGGGACCCGGCAGTGCCCGAATGGTCCCGTGCAGCGCGTGGTGGAGCGAGCCCCGTGAACGCCCGGCCGAGAGGGGCGGTGCGCGGGCAGCGGCTGGCGGCAATGGCGGTGGAGCGGAGCCGCGCCCAGCCGAGACGCGCGCTGGAGCGGGGCGCGGGGGAGTCATCGCTCGGGGGCCCGGCCGAGACGTGGGTGCAGCGCCTGGCAGCGGCAGCGAAGCTGCGACCAGAGGAGGCGACGCACGGAGAACTGAGCGGCGTGGCCCGGCCCGGCCCGCGCGGCCCCGAACGCGACCCCGGGAAGAGCGCGCAGGCACGAGCAGCCCCAACAATTCCAACACGGGAGCGACCGAAAAAGAGAGCAAAGACGCAGCGAGACAGAAAACAGCAGCCACTCGGAAAAATGAAAAGATCATAGTAACTAAGACCTTAGGGATAGTAAAATGGTATAATGTTAAGCAAAATTATGGTTTTATAACAAGGTGTGACAACCAGCAAGACATATTCGTGCATAGAACTGCTATTAAAAAGAATAACCCTGAAAAATGCATCCCAAGCTTGGGAGATGGAGAGGTGGTGGAATTTAATATTGTACTAGGGAGAAAAGGGTTACAAGCATCGCAGGTCACTGGGCCTGATGGTGTTTCTGTAAAAGGCAGTATATATGCAAAAAATCGTAGTCGTGTTAGACAGTATCTCTATTGTAAGCCCCCCCTACAGTCTCCCTTTCCTAATCCCACCTTTCCCTTTTACCCTATGTCCTATTACCCCCAGTGTATTCCCAATCCGTTTTTTCACCCATGGTTTCCCTCACAAAACCATGCTTTTGCCAATTGTTTCCCCAAAAATCCCTTTCCAATGCCGAGTGGGGGATGAAAAGGGGGAGGGAAGAAGTTAAACCCTCTCCTGCCTCAGTTTCCCCACAAAGCATGCTCAGAGAGTTCTGTCTCCCTTCTGTCAGCCCTAAGATGTTCCAGAGAATCTGTTTGGACATTTAAAGACTCAGGAGGGTGGCTTGTTTTGTTTTGAAACTGTTCTTGTTATGTTTATCCAGTTGTTTTCATTCTCCTTTTATTAAAATAAAACGGGTGAGGTGTTGGGGTCCCTCCCCTGCCATGTAGCCCTGGGAGAGGGGCCCTGAGGGCACAGACACGGGGTTTCCTGCCCCTGCTCAGCCTCGTTCCCATTGGTTGGTTTGTGTTCCCTGCGCGGGAGAAGGACCCTTGGTCCCGTGACTGGAACAGTTCCTCGGCAGAGCTCCGGCCATGCGGCTGGAGAAATAAACATCTCTCTGAAACAGCTATCAAGAATCTGTCTGTCCATATATATTTCCTTTCCACGGGACTCCTGGTTTGATATATGCGTGTTGCAGGATCCCCACTGCAACACATACAATTGAGTTTCCTGGGCTTAAAAATCTCGCAAATTATTGTTTTCTGGCCTTAAGGACTCTTTTAAAATCCTTCTACTTTTGAACAGATTCTCCTCAGAGCTGTGGTCATTTGAACTGACCTCAGCACAGGAAACATTTTGGGTTTAGGAGCACATCCCTTGGTTTCCCTGCAGCAGCAATCCAAGGGTTGCAGGGAATGCAGCACCTGGCTGGTGAGGCTGCATCTCTGCACAGGCCGCAGGAATTGTGCCAAATAAATTAAAAAAAAAAAGCTGCACAAACTCCTGATGCATTGCAGATAAAATGTAGATCAGGAGAGCCTGGGCTGGCACGAGCTGGAGCAGAGCCCTGGCTCCGCGGTGGGAGCACACACATCCCTCCTTCTCCTTTCCTTAGCCCAGAGAAAAGCCTTTTTTTTTTCCTTTAACTACTTAAAATTTGCTTTAAAAAGTGCTTAAGTGCAATTATCCCATAGTAGTTCACAAATCTCAGGGGGTTTTTGCCCGTTCCATCCAGCTTTGCTTTCATATTAATGTAAATAATCCATGTTTAGAAGCGATAGAATCGTTTAATTAGGCAGCACTCCTGAATCATGACGTGAATTGTTCATTTTGCCACCGAAATAGCAGCCAATTGTGCACCAGAATTTCATTGTGCACTGGAATTCCATGATTTTACCTCAGGAAAAGGAAGAAAATCATTGCACGCACCAGGGAAAGGCCAAGAGATGCCAGAGTCCCCTCCAGGCCCCAGCTCAGGCCCAGCCTGGCCCTGCTGTCGCTCGATCCAGAGGCAAAATTTATGGATATCAGTAGGGCTAAGGTGACAGAAATGGGTGGGAGAACAGGTAAAACCCCACAGCAGCTTTCCCATAAAAACTCCGGATCACATTCCCTGCCCTGCTGGACTGGGGCCTGTCAGGAAGGAAAACACAGATCCAGCTTTTCCAGGGAGCCGGGCTTGCCGTGGGGACAAATTCCAGCATTCCCCCACCCCCTGATATCCCTGGGAATATCCCTGGGGATCCCTCCCGGCTCCCCTTCTGCTCCCATAAATCCATCCCAGCTGTTTATTCACAATTCCCTGCCTCGGGGTCATTCCTGCCCTTGCTTCCCTCACCCAAGGGCCTGAGCAGGCCTTGGAAATTTAATTCCCGGGGCTCCTCTGCATCGTTTCCACCCTAATTCTGCAATTTCCAAAGGACCCCAATGTTCCAAATACTTTGGAAGGACACTGACGTCCATCAGTGAGTTCACACCCGGAGCAGGGGGGGATTTTAAAGCTGCTGAAATGTTTCACTTTAGTATTTCTCCCTTTTCCCTCTGTTTTTGGTCACGTCTTCTGCTTCACGTGTCATTTTTCCTACTTTCTTGATCAGAAGTCATCCTACAAGACTTCAAGCTTAAGGAAATGAACTTTTCCCTGGAAAAGGTGAATGTTTGTTACTGGTTTTTTTCGATGAATTCAGCGGAATTCCCGATCCAGAGGTCAGGTCTGCATTTCACATCAGCACCGCTGTGCTGAAACGAAACTGAGGATCTGAAAAGAGAAATATTTCTCATTTACAGCCAGGAATGTTTTCTCAGAGAAAAATTAAAAAATAAATCCTTCTTTCCCTACTTTCTACTTGCTTTTTTACCTCATGATTTTTTAATTTGTTCAAAATCTGAGCTCTGTTTTGCATGCAGAGGATTTAGTGATTGGTATTACTGCAAATAAATAACTAGAATAAATGAAAATAATATCATTAATGAAATAATAGCAAAAATAAAATTATTCCTCCTGCTTTTACAGTTTTAGGAGCTCAGTGGCAGCCTGGGCTCATGAAAGCCTCAGGATCCAGCTCCTCCTCCTTTGCTCCCTGGATTTGATTTTCTTTGTGTGATGTTCTTACTCAAGTTCACTTTGAAAATGCAAAATTTGCAACGTCAACCCTTCCACCTTTTTTTCCCCAGCAGTTCTTTGTGCCAGATCTCCTCATCCACTGTCAGAAAGAAAACTTTAAATGTTATTTATGTGAATGCCTTGATGCCACCAACTCCAGCCAAAGGTTTCTTGCAGCAGACAGAGCTCAGATTTAAGGTGAAAAAACCCCACAGCTCAGCAAAATGAGCTTTCCTTGAACCACTTTGGCCTGGCTGAGCATCAGTTTGCTGCACCAGCAATCAATAAATCCCCATTTCCCAGCTCTGGCATCCACAGGGTGAGGAAATGTCAGGATCAGCAGAGGGATGGAGCAGAAGTGTGGAGTCACTGCTGCTGCAGTGCGTTCATTACACCAGAGCCCAGCTCACACAGCTCCAAAAACCTCCTTTTTACACAAAAATTCTCCTTTTTCTCCAGGGAGAAAAGTTGCCCTCCCAACTGCATGGCTCTGACAAAAATCCCACATTTGGATAATTCAGCTGCCAAGCCTTGGGATGCTGCTGAGGAGCAGCACCGGCTGGGCCTGGAGAATAAATTCTTCTCACAAGAAAGGAATTTTCACTCCTAAACTGCTGGAAAAGCCCCCTGATCTGTAGGAATAATTGTTCTCCTGAAGGAAAACCAGGTTTAACAGGTCAGGGAGTTACAGGTGGGGTGGGTGGGAGGGTGGAACTTCCTGGGGATGATTTTACAGATCAATTAAGTACAGACAGGACTAAATATAGGACTGACTAAATATAGGACTGACTAAATATAGGACTGACTTAATACAGGACTGACTTAATACAGGACTCATTAAATGTAGGACTAAAGCTCACAGCCCCAAAAATCCTTTGGCTCCGAAGTGCCCCTGATCTCAAGTTGAAAACAAGAGTTCACCCCCCAAAATATAAATCTCCCCAGGCACCACAGCCCCAGCGAAGGTCAGAAACCTCTCTGGTTTATTGTTTATGAATTTAGATTGAAGTTGCTCAGGATCCCAAAGGAAGTTTCCAGCAGATCTTAATTCCACTGCTGCCTCTGAAGGATTTGAAGGACTCCAAACATTTGCTCTGTAGCCAAAAAATCCCCAGTTGCTGATGCTGTCTGGATAAAGAACAAGAGTCCAGCCCTTGTTAATGGACTTCAGCTCTGTGCAAAGACAGAGTCTCTGGCTGGGCAGGGATTTGGCATTGATCCCTGGGATGTGACATGGATCCTGCTAGAAAATGGATAATTATGAGGGCTTCGAGCAACCAGGGTGGGATGGGAGGAGTTAAATCCATTTTTGGAGGGTTTTTTTTAGTTCTCCCGTGTCCCTATCCCACTCTCCACCTCTCCAGGGGTGTTTTCCCCCCTCTGGAGCTGCCTCTCAGCCCGTTTGTGGCACAAGGACGCGGCCAAGGAGCATCTCAGCAGGGGGAGATGCTGAACCAGGGCTGGGGTACCCCAGGAACACGCCCACACCCCCAAACCCTTCATCCCTGCACACCAGGAACACGAGGAGAGGCCTGGTGGGAACAGCACTGGAATATTTCCAGAGCCACAGCAGCTCTTCCAACATATCCACGAGTCTGTTTTTATTCTCCTGGCTGCCCAAATTAACCTCCTGAAGAGCATCACAGCCTCTGCCTGAACTTGTGTGCTGAGGGGTCACCCGTGACAAGGAAAGGGTACAAAAGGGACCAGGGGTTGATACCTCCTGTATCTCATCCAATATTTGCTGGCCAGGAGAGGAATTCAGCCCAGACAAAAGAGCTGCAGCCTGTTCCTGGCATCTCCATCGCTGGAATTAATCAGGATTAAATTCCGGCTCTCCTTACAGGAGAGAGCCAAGAGGACAGGACGAGTGGGAAGGACTTTAAACTGACAGAGAGGAGTTTAGATGGGATATTGGGAAGGAATTCCTCCCTGGGAGGGTGGGGAGGGGCTGGGATGGAATTCCCAGAGCAGTCGTGGCTGCCCCTGGATCCCTGGCAGTGTCCAAGGCCAGGTTGGGATAATCTGGGATAGTGGGAGGTGTCCCTGGGCATGGCAGGGGTGGCACTGGATGGGATTCCTTTCCAACCAAACCATTCTGGGGTTCTATGGCACTGATTACAGTGGATCCACCCCATTTTTGATGGTCTGGGAACAGGTTCCCATTGCAATCCAGCCCAGCTTCCCTGAGGAGATGGTCCTTGCTTTGCACCAGCTGAGGCTTTTCCTCAAAGGGCCACGAGGGATGGGAGCAGCTGGTGAATCCCTGGGCCTATTAACTGCTGGAAATGAAGGTTTAAGATATTCCTGATCAATAACAACGAGTTTGCTTTGACTCAGCCTCTTCCTTAGCAGGGTTTAAATACGAACAGTGAACAAACCGAGTTTTGTGTCAGTACAAACTCCTTTCAGCACTGACAGAGCAGCTTCCTTCCCTCCCTCCCTGCTCCTGAGAGAAGCTGGTGCTTTGGTCACTTCCCCAAACCACAGAATTTCTCTAATCCTGTTTTATTCTCTCTCCCAGCATTTCTGGCTGCTCAGAGCAGTTCAGCAGGGCACACGTGCAGCTGAGAATCTGATTTGGGGATTACACACCCCCACTGATTCCATCAGCCTCCCTTCCCAGCTCTAACTCCTTCTGGCCACGTCCTCCCAAAGGTATTAAAGAACCAAATCCATTTGAGAAAGTCCTTCCAGCTCCTTCAGGGAGAAGTTCTGTGAGTCACAGCGTGGGCTGGGCTGTGTAAAACCTGCCTCTAAGGAGAATAACAACGGGATTTCACTGCTTTTTCCTTCCTGTGCCTAATGAGAGCCCCCCTGTGCCTGTCACGCTGCTCCTCTGGCCACACACCCGGTCGGGGCTTCTGCACCTGCACAATCGGCTCATTCCTTGTTTTACACCCTGAGATGCCCCTCCAGGGCCACAACCTCCTCACAGGGGAGGTCTGAAATCCCCTCCCGGGCTGAGCTGGAGCAGTGACAGTAAATAAACTCCTCAGACAGGAACGGATGGTGCCTGGCCTCCAAAAATATCAATTTTGCAGCTCTGACAGCCAGGAAAGGAGCCTGCACTGCACATTCCAGCTGCAGGCTGGCAGTGAGAACTGGATTTTTTTTCCCCATTTCACCTCTTGTAGCTTCCCTGCTCACAAATCAGAACTTTCCATGTGCAGGGGTAAGAGCAGCTCTGAAAACCCCAGGGAACAAAAGGAAACCCAGGGAGGTTGCTGGACCCTCAAGCTCATTTTTCAACCTCCAGGCAGCCAGGGATGCAATCAAAATAACGACAGTGAAGGTGGGGGCTGCCCTCCACCTCTGAGCCTTTGCCATCCCCACAATGAGGAAAATCCAGGGAAAAATTGGTTTTTCGAAGCTCACCCAGGTTAGGACTGAAAGGAGCCGAGTCAGACCAATTAAGGCAGGAGCTGACCCTTCCCTCATTTCCCTATTTGGGAATTAGAGGACAATTAAAGCCTTAATTAGCCTTTGTTAATCCCAGGGGTGTGGGATCTGCTGGGCCCCTGATCAGGTGGGTGAATGCACCCAAACCTCTCCAAACAGGTACAGCGGCTGTGCTGCACCCTCCTCCGAATTCCAGACCCATTTTCCCTGCAAAATGAAATGAATCCAGGGAGATCCATCAGCAGGGCGTCCTCTGTCCATCCGCTCACGCCTCCTGATGGAGTTTGTCCGGCTGAATAAATTACCAGGGCAATGTTTGCCTTTCTGGCCGCTTAATTAAAGGTGGTTGTGTGCTCTGGGAACTTGTCAGAGCGGCTTCGGCAGCTCCAGGCAGGAATTCCTCCCGGAGGGAGGCAGGGATTGGAACAGCCTCACCAGCGTGGGCAATGCTGAGGAAAAAAGTGGGAAAAACTTTGGGAACAGTGAGGAGAGAGGAGGGAGTGCTCCAAAGTGTCATTTGTGACCCTTCAGCTCCTGGAAAAGGGCAGGGGAAGGTGTGAGGAGGGCGGGGAGCAGAGAGGGGCTCTCAGGAGCGGCTGCGAGCCCCTTTCCCTGATTCCTGCAGCCCTTGGGCGGGGACAGGGGTGGGAAATGAAGAACCAAGGAGGGAAGGGAAGGTATTTTAGTGTTCCCTCTGCTTCCCACCATCCAAAGCCATAAAATCCATCCTTTTGCTCCAGGTTGAGCCCATTTGCCCACGGCACTGCTGGCTCAAGGATCTTCCTGCCTTCATCTCCATCCCCATCTCCATCTCCAAGGTTTTTCCATCCTGTTTTTCCCCCCCTCCCCTTCATCCCACACCTTCCCCAGCTCCTGCCTGGCTCCAGTTCCCACCTCTAGAAAAATCTTCCTTGTGATTATTTGGTTTCAAACCCCTTTGGGCAAGAACATCCCAGCTGAGCTGATCCATTTAACATCCGAGTCATCTTCCAGGCACATTTAAAAGCAAATTAATCCCCTTGTACATGGATTTTTTGCAAGCTTCCAACTCCACCACCTTGTTTATACGAGGCCTTTGCTAATTTATCCCTGATATAAACAAACCCATCGAGTTTAGGAGGAGGTGGAATACACATCAATCTGCTCTGCTTCTGTTATTAACACACGAAAAACCCCATTAGGCATTGCAGGATCACAGGAATTGGATAAATTATCTCTTTGTTCCCTCATATTTTTAGAATCAACACTGAGCATACAAATGAAGGATGCTTTGGGATATTTATCTCTAACAAGGGTTTTATTTAATGGCTGTAAGAACAGTTACAAAGCTAAGAGCAGCAGCTGCACCAGGATTTTTGGATGGCTCATCCCAGCTCAGCCCCATATCCCAGGCACTCCAAACCCTGCCACGATTCTGGGACCCTCAATTAAATATTGAAATAACCCCTGAAATATGAGTTTTGCCATTCATTTATCAAACCTCTCTAGAGCAGGCTGGATATTCATTTGATTTTCCTGAGTGCAGCACATCCCTTGCTGGAATCTCTGTGATCCCAGTCCCCTCTCCAGGTCCCATCAAGACTTTGGATACTTTTCTACTCCTGACAATAACTTTTGAGAGCAAATAAATTGCTTTTGGAATACACAACTCCATTGCAAGCATCTGTTCCTGGGGATCCTGGAGTCCTAACAAGGATTTTCCTTTCCTACCATCGCTTCTTGGAATATTTAACTGGAATTTTAAAAGGCTCTTTGAGAAATTAGATCTCATTTTGGTGTCTGATATGGCTCAAACCTTGTGAAAATTCTGCATTGGTGAAGGAGGTTTGAACATGGTCTGTGGTGGATCCACAGATCCCTCATGGCTGATGGGATCTGTGCCATAAAATCAAGGTGTTCTCCTCTTCATGGTGGCTTTTTTACTGTATTTTTCCTTAGGTTTTATATTTAGTCTCAGTGCTTCATGCCTGACTTGCTCCGATATTTATAGATGCTCTTACACAGATAATTCAGGAGAGAAAAAACCAAATGGAGACAGTGGAAAAAAAAAAAGGTTTTCTCTAACAGCGCTCTTCAAATCCTTGAATTCCACCCAGAAAAAAACGAAGGTAGAAACAAAAAGAACAGGTTTGGTTTAAGAGTGCTCCTCAAATCCTTGGATTCTGCACAGAATGAAAACAAAAGGAGGTACAAATAAGATGAATGCAATGCTGGGGAGAAATACCAGCCAGGAGTAAAAATTAAATATAAAAAATATAATAAAATCTAAAAACGTAGGTGAAGAAGTTTGGGGTTGATGGCTCAGATGAGAAAGGTTTGTTTTCATTGGCTTTCTATAAAAGAGGTAAAAATTGTAAAAATCTTTGCATCAAATTCTATACAGGAAAATAAAAGAAGCCATTAAATGCGTGGGGTTAGATGGGATATTGGGAATAAATCCCTGAGGTTTTATTTAGCAGTGCTCTGTTAAATAAATGGGATATTGGGAATAAATTCCTCCCTGTGAGGGCGGGGAGGGGCTGGGATGGAATTCCCAGGGAAGCTGTGGCTGCCCCTGGATCCCTGGAAGTGCCAAGGCCGGGTTGGACAAGTTGGGACAGGATGAATTTGTGGGAAAACAGTGGAAAATTTGAAATTCCAGTATTTTCCAGCACAATCCAAGTGCAGCACAAACCAGGCTTTCGAGTGTTAAATAATTCTGGTTTTTTAATCCGACTTCTCTGGCTCTGCAGTCACTGCAAGGAAAAGGAGCCAAAATGCACGTTTTTGCCTCAGAAGTACTTTGCAAACTTCTCATTTTCAATCATTTCAGCAGCAATTCTGTGTCCAGCCCCAGTAAAAATTATTTGGCAGAAATTTGGCAAATTAACACCATTAAACATTTAGTGTTTGCACCCCAATTCTCAGTTAAAAGGAGAGAAAAGTGATGGGATTTGCAGCACTAAATCTTCCAGATTCCCAGAATTCAAAGTCTTCAGGATGGATCCTATAAATTAAAAGAAAATAAAAATAATTTCTGTCATAAAACAACACAATTTCAGGTTTTGTGTCCTTTAGAATTGCTCATGTTACAATTAAACCGATTTTTTAAGCTGAAAATCACAACAAAACCAAGTTTATATTTGGTCTTTTGTGTACATTTAGAAGTTACATCATTTGCTGAAAAATAAAAATAAATAAAGTGAGATTTATTCCTCTCAGGCTCTTTCAAACATCTCCAAATCAAATTTTGCTGTCCCAGCCGCAGCCATTTTTAGCAGCAGACTCAGGGTTTTTATTTCATCTCAAGGTTCCAAAGGTTTCTTTTTCCTTCCTGTAAATTTCTCCTGGAGATTTCTCAGGGCTGAGGCCCCAGAGCCCCCTCGTCTCATCCCTGTGCTCAGGGGGACACTGCTCCAGCCGTGCTCAGCTTTGGGGAGAATCCTCAAAAATCAGAAAATTCCCTTGGAAAAAATGTGCAAAATTACTCCTGACTCGACAGGGGTACAAAAATGAATCTTTCTCTAAAACTGCAAGTTCAGCACCATTTTTTTTGCTGTTTTCACCCATTAATCTGATAGATCTGGGAGTTAATCTCGGGTTTAAGGCAGGAAAAACTCCTGGATTTAGAACCATCCTGTGTCCTTCCTTCTGAGCAACTCCCAGAGGCACCATTTGCCTCTCTCGTTACTTGCAGTGTTTTCCCTTCTCTCTGTTCCATTCCAGGGCTTTTCCTTGCCCTGATCAGACACAGCAATGCAGTGGGGTTGTAGGAAAATCTGAGATTTGGGATTGGTGAGAATCTGACATTGGTGAGAATCTGAGATTTGATACTGGTGAGAATCTGAGATTGGCCAAAATCTGGTCTCTGGTATTGGCCAAATCTGTGATTTTTACACACACAGCACTGCCCAGAGGTTTAAAGCTTGGCCAGACCTTGTGCACTCCATCTTTTCCCAGTTATTGGTCACTTTTAAGAAAGAATAATTACAATTTTACTCCATAAATTGATGGGTTTTGCCCCTAATTGCTTCCCTCTCTGAAGGTTGCCTCCCTGCCCTCCCCTGCTCTGTCCCTGCTTCCTTTGCCACACAAGGAATGGTTTGTGTGACAATGCTTTTTATGTAAAACCCCTCATTTCATCGCTGCTTTGATTGCCAGGAGTTGATTTCCATCCCCCTCCATCTGACAAAGGCCATGAGCCAGAATCCTCATCACAACTCCTCGCTTCGTCCATGGAAATGAATTCCTTTTTATGCTTCTGCAGCCTGAACGTTCCTATTGTGGCGCTGGGAGACAAAGAAACCCCGTTTTTAATGATTCCTCTCCTCCCTCCCTGCGAGGGAATGTGATCCTGCTGCATCCAGGCCTTTTCCCTCTGCAGCTCTCCCCGTCTGCAGGAGCTGGGGTGGATTTTGCACCCAGGTCCCTGCCCAGGCTCAGGATTTGGCTGCAGCTGGGTCAGAAACAGAGACCAAACTCCAAACAAGCCCCCAAAACTCGTGGTCTGAATATTCCACCAAGAAGGGGTTTCCCACCTTTGTACACGCTGAATTCCACACGTTGCCCGGTGTCACGGAATCCCAGGATGGGTTGGGTGGGAAGGGACCTTAAATCCCATCCAGTGCCACCCCTGCCAGGGCAGGGACACCTCCCACGATCCCAGATTATCCCAACCTGGCCTTGGGCACTGCCAGGGATCCAGGGGCAGCCACGGTTCCTCTGGGAATTCCATCCCAGCCCCTCCCCACCCTCACAGGGGAGAATTTCTTCCCAATATCCAATTTTTCACTCTCTTTCAGCTTACAGTCATTGCCTTCTTTCCTGTTTCTGCACCAGTATTAGAAATCCAGTCCCCAAGGCCAGACTTGTTCCATATTTCCCAGTTGGGGGCTCTCAGAGCCCCATTTCTCCATGGGTTTTTATGGAAGCACGTGGAATTGTGTGCTTGCTGGCTTTGGGGCTGGTCCTGTCCTGTCCTGAGGCTGCTCCAGTGGCCAGAGAACAAACAAGGGACACACCTGACCCCAAATCCCACTGCAGAACTTCCAACGAACCATCTCTGCTTGGTCTGAAGCCCAGCTGGGTCCACCTGGCCTTGAAGGTTGGAGGAATTGAAGGAAAAAAAAATCAAAATAGGGCCTAACCCCACCCAAATGCTGAGCTCAGAACCCTCCAGTCCTTGTTGCCACCCCCAAAGCTGTCACACCACCTGAGAAATGTCC
Organism: Corvus hawaiiensis; assembly: GCF_020740725.1. Lineage (NCBI taxonomy): Eukaryota > Metazoa > Chordata > Aves > Passeriformes > Corvidae > Corvus > Corvus hawaiiensis. The sequence continues at coordinate 1,413,699 of NC_063239.1, read as the reverse complement.
CAGTTCTTCACCCACACGGGTGAAATTCCACACTGTCCTGCTGCCACCCCTGGCTGACAGGGACATGAACTCCCTTTCCCAGCTCACGCCTGACATTTTCTGCTGGATTTGCTAATTGCAGTAGTCAATGATTTGCCACGCAGGGTTCGCCTGCGCTGTGTCATTATTGACCTGCCACGGCTCAGCAGCTTCCAGGGCTGCAATTAAAACCCATGAGTTGACTTTAACCTTTTTTCCCTTTCCTGGAAGGATTCTCCTGCTGCCCAGCATCTCCCTGCTGCTCACACTCGCCGCTCACAGCTCCTGCAGGAGGGAAGAGCTGATCCAGCCAGGAGCCAAACAAATCCAGATTGCAGCCTGGCAGCGGGGATTGATTCCATCAAATCCTGATTTCCACGTCAACACTCCGGCCCACGCAGGGCCCCGCGCTGTGCAGGGCCTCCTGGCCAGATTGGAGAGGGTTTTGATGGACAAGAGGAATATTTTCTCTGAGATTTGGGGTTGATAATGTGCAGGGAAGCGTGGAGCAGGCAGTGTTTGGAGTAGAGAGCCTGGGATCACCTCAGCACAGATGAAGGGCTGCAGGTTTTAGCTGCACTTTGGGATTAGAAATACACTCAAAAATGCAATTACCAGGGTGGGCTCTGTCCCATTCCCTGTCCTGGCTTTGGTGTGAGCAGCTTTTCCCAGAAGGGACTCCTGCAGGGATCAAGGACTGTGATCTCCCGGAGATATTCCGGAGGAAATCACATCCCCCGAGACCCCAGAACAGCCAGGACAGGGAGTGCTCCCTACCTTGACAAGGAGAAGAGCTGCAGGTGCACAAATAACCTTTGAAAAATGTCCTGATAATGGCTTAGCCTGCATTTGCCCCCATGCAGTGACCTCAGTTTGTTGGTGGAGGACAGGAGATAACCAAATCCCTTATCAGTGTCCAGATACAGGGCGCTGCTTGAGATAAACATCACAACACAACATTTCCTGCCTGCCTCAATCGAATTAATTAATCCCTTACTTAGGAACCAGCCCTGTCTCCTGCCTCATCCTTGGAGTGCTGACTGGAGACTTTCTGTAGCTCCACATATCATTAACCCGAGTGTATAAAGGCCTTTCCTGGGGGAAGGAGCATTTGTTTGCTGAGAAGCAGCAGAAACAGGCAGGAAAATCAATTTTACACTGCAAGATTTAGAATTGAATTAAAGAAATCCTTCCTGAAGGCCATGTCAAATAAAGACATCAGCTGTGAGGCAGCAGAGGGAAGTCACGGAGCAGAAATATTCTGCTTTAGGGCTTGGTTTTATGATCTGAGTGCTCGAGTGGCACTACAGGTGCCAAACATGACACACACTTTCCTGAGGGGAAAAAAATTCCAGTCAAGGCTGCAGTTCCACCCCCTGTTCAGAGCAGTGTCTATTTTGGGTATTTTATGGATTTTATTGGCTAACGAAAGAAAAAATACTATCAGTGTTTATATTTTGGACAGTTTGTGGCCAAAACAAGTTTCCGATTTTACACCTAAGCTGAGGCAGGTCCCAATTGAGACCTACAAAACATCCACCCCTGATCTCAGATAAATTCCTCTGCACACCCATGGAGGTGCCCAAACATGGATAATTAATTAATATTAATTTACTGCCATTTTTAAAGCTCATTTGAGACCCAAGAGCAGCATCCACACATTGATATTTTATGTATAACGAGTCAAATAAACTGAGAAAAACACACCTCATCCATCCTGCACATCAGTGTGATCAGGAAAACAAACTGATGCATGAGCCACAAATGAAAACCTTCATTTATCAGACTGTCTCAAGCCTGAATTTTTTTTTTTTTTTCCCCCCAAGCTACAAATCTTTGCTGAAAAGAAGCTTTTGATCATCTGCCTCAAACCAGAAGGGCCCAACTGGCAGTGCCAGCAGCGAAACGGCTCCGGAGGGGCAGCACTTCCAACCCCTCCTGGGTGAAATCCTGGCTGGGACATGGAGAAGGGAAGGGCTGGGGTGTGAAATCCCCCAGCTGGCCTTGGGAAAGAGCCCCATCCATCAGCTGGGATCACCCTGGGACTTTTTGCTGGGAACCAGAGAGCTGAAAGTGTGTAAAGGCTGAAGCTCTTGGCATCCAGAACCAAAACCGCCTTTCACCCCTCCAAAAGAGGACTTGGAATATGAAAAAACTCCAGGAGATCATCAAAATTTAAGATACAGACTAAATTTCTGGACAGACAGATTGCCTGTGTGTGTGCCAAGAACCTGTTTAGGGATCATTTATTCCTGGATAAGTGTTCATTTCGGGCAGGCCCAGCTTTAGATCACGCTGTGAACCCTCCCCTTATCTCCCCCAGCTGCTTTTCCATCTCTCCCCAGGATATTGAGCAGGAAGCTGCCAATTGCTGCCACAAGTTACTGTGGGATGATTCAGAACAGGTGAAAAGAAAGCGTTTGTGTAAATCAAAGCAATTTTATTCGACCTCCAGGTGAGCAGGAGGGACTGGGAGTGATCCTCACCCCGGGAGCAGCTCTGTGGCTGCTCTGCCAGGGCCGTGTCAAGGCCAGGCTTTGGGTAAGTTTGGATTCAGGCTCCAATCCAGTGATTTTGCCCTTGCTCAGTCCTTGTTTAATTAATTACCTGCCATTCACTGAAGCTTGAGTTAAAGCCAAGCCCCTTCTCTGCCCTGTGCACATGTGGAAACCACCAGCTCTCAGCCAAAAGCTCATTAACAACCTGCCAAAAAAGGTCTTTTCCCTTCACCTTTCATCTAGGAAAGAATTTGCTTCTGTTTTCTCAGCTTCCCTTGGAGTCACTGGCCCCAGCCTGGGAACATCTTTGACTGATTATTGCATCTCTCTTCCACCATCTTTTAATTTGTTAATGTTTGAGTTCTGTCTTGGTAAAGAGAGAAGAAGCTGAGTTAAAGCAGGCAGCAGGAACTTCCCCGGTGACCTGTGAAGAAAACCTTAATTAACCCTTGGAAAGCCCTCACATCTCTCAGGAAAGCTCAGGCTGCTGCTCCCAGCCCTCCAACAGAGGCTGCCAGCTGAGAGTCAGAGCTGGAATCAGAATTAATGTTTCTGTTCAGAAAGATCCCAACACCCCTTGTGCCCAGGCCGGAGGATTTTCGGGGCTCACATGGGTAGGAACAGAAGAGTTGGGCCAGCAATGTACAACAGAGAAGCCTCTGGGTGCTGCTGGGCCATGATGAGTTTTTGGTGTTCGAGAAGCCACTGTTTGGCAGGGTGAGTTCTTCCTGGGGATGGTGAGTCTGTAAATCCCTCATCCTCCATTCTCCTGCCCCAGAAAGCAGGGATGACCCTCAGCCACGGCCTGGGCACTGCTGGAGCAGGGGCTGGCCTTGTCCCCAGGGTTCCCCCAGAAGGTTCTGCAGTCGCCAAGCTGGAGATCAGGTTTAATATTTTATCCAGACTCCAAAACTTACACAGGTAATTACATTTATTACACGTTCTACAATTGTTAAAATTGTTAAAAAAGTTTATTACCTTTTTACACTTACTACAATCGCATTTGGTAATCCCTGCATTACCCAAGACCCTCAAAACTCCCCCAGATCCTCAGGGATGCTTCTCTGCCCCCAAAATTGCACAGCACTGCCCAAAATCCAGGCTGATTTAAGGGACTGTAGCTGTTCCCAGGCAACGAACAAGGAAAATCATCTTGGAAAAGCCCAGCCACACTTCGAGGTGCTGCAGCATTCCCAAAAACCCCAGAGCTCCCTGGATCATTGGAATAAATGAGCTCCCACCCATGCAGAGGGATTAAATACCCTGGAGAAAGGTGGCAGAGGAATAAATGCAGGTGGGAAGGTTGGGTGGGTCAGGACTCCCTGTCCTGGCACTGGGTTAGAGATAAAAATGGTGAGGTTTGGCTGGAGATGGGGTGGCAGTGAAGGGACTTTAACAAATAAACCCCAAGGAGTATCAAGCTCTTCATATGGACACCTCCAAACTGCTGTGAAACACCAACGTCCTTCAAATATCCTGGAGTCAAAAGTTACATTCCAATCCCGGAGCAGTTTTTTTTCCCAAGGTCAGGAGTCCGTGGATGCTCTGAGCCTCCTTTGTTCTCATCTCCATCTCTAATCACTTTTTTTTAAGCTTTCACGGCTCCCTCAGAACACTTTGGGTGTTAAGCCAGCCCAGACAAGAGAGGGGATAAAATAAAACTGCACTAAAGTGACATTCACACAAATAAACAATCGAACAAGGGAGGCTGCATCTGCCTCTCTGCTTTATCTCCTTCAGACTGGTTCAGAAAACCAAGCAGACTCGGTCTGGGCACAGCAAAATAGGCTCAGTCTCCCTTCATTCCAACCCATGGATGTCACATCTCCCTTTCTTGCGCTGCTTCCTCGTGGATTTAAACTTGGATACGACAAATCCGCTCCGAGCTTCAGGCTGGGTCTTGGCAGATCAGTTTGATAGCAAAATGCAGGGGTTTGGCTCTCTGCCTGAAGAGCAGGGCAGACAGAGCAGGGGAAGTGTGGTTTTTAGGCTGATTTGCATTTCCACAGCCCTGAAATGAAACGTTTTCAGAGGTGCATTTTCCTGGAGGTGAATAGAGTTACACAGAGTTCATTCCTCGTGTGCTATCTGTGGCTCCTCAGCAGAATTAGGAAGAGTCTGAGTGTTTAAAGACACTGAAATTCAGCTGAAAGTCACCTGGAATAACAAATCCAGTGCAAGAAACACTCGAGGCTCTCTGGCAAACCTCACATTATGGTCGTGGGGTGGCTGGTCTGGCTTTACACTGACCCAAAACAATTAAATCCTGCTTTGGATGAGATTCAGGCTTTATTTTCAAGCAGCCAAAGTGCTCTGCACGCACAGCCGCCACCTCTCCCCTCTCCTCTGCTTTTCATCTCTGTTCACTTCCCCTTTATCACCCCCAGAAAAAAGTTCTGAGTCTCACCCCCCAAGCCAGGGATGATTCTTCTCTGGCCCCAAGTTGCCAGGGGTGAATACACCTCACAGAAAGCCCCTGGGCTCCCATTCCAGCTGGATTTGGAGCCAGGCTCCTCAGGTTATCCTAATTCCTCATCTTCCTTCAGCTGTGACTGCAGATTTGTCCCTCTGAAGTGGCAGTGAGGCGGTGAGGGGTATTAATAGAAGCAAATGATTTTACAAGCTTCAAAAAGAGCCATAAATCAACCCCTTGGAGCTGAATGTTCCCAGCAGTTGGGGGCAGCTCCAGCTGAAAATGAACCTTTTTCCTCAATGGATTTGCTCACAGAGGGTGAAATAACAATTCCAGGGCAGAGGCTCTCCAGAGAGAGCTTCAGTGAGGTTTTCTGGCCCTTAAAGTGCAGTCAGGCTCCTGCTTGGAGGCTCCTGTTCTTCCTGGGCTCTGGCTGGCCAAGCTCTGGCCAAATTTGTCACCTGCCAATGCATGGACAAGCTCCTGATGGTGACACCTCCCATGGGCCAGAGCCAGGCCATGAGGGGTTTCTCCCCCTCCAGTGCTAAAAGAGAAGTCATTTCCTTCTTTTTTATGGTATAACTCCCAAATTCCCATCAGGAAAAGGGCGTTTGAAGTCCCTGAAGTTGATCTGATTCGGGGGAAGGGCCCCATGGAAGGGAAGTGACAGCACAGGGGAGCCCATGGATCACCCCAACACAGCCCCAGGATGATCCCGCAGGAAACACCCGCTGGAATTTGTGCCTCCTGAGCAGGAACAAGCGTCTAAACCCCGATGCTCTCACTTACAACTCAATCTTTAAATGTCCTGTGTGTACCTAAACCCTTCATGTCTAATTTGTCTCCTGAATCCAGCCCCGCAGGCAGGGCAGGAGCTGGGAGATGAATGGCTGGAGCATCCTGGCAGCCTGGAAGCCGTGGAGCTCTTCCCTTCACCTCCACTTCCCGAGGACAGTAAACACATCCCCGTTCCCATCAGGGCCCTGCTGATGCCCCATTAATCACCAGAGGGGTGGGCAGGCACCAGGGAAGCTGATATTCCTGTCCCTGCTGCAGCCACGAGGACAGCAGGGGACAATTGGGAGCTTTTTCCCAAATATTAGAATGCAGCCCGTGGCTGGCTGTCAATTAAAGCTCTAATTCCATCTGAAGGGTAACGAAGCTGAGTCTGAGCAGCAAAGGAGTTGAGCAAATTGAGAAATCAGAGTTCAGGCTGACGGGGAGGAGGATGGTTCGGAATCCCAATTTCCACAGCCTGGCTGCGGCTCCCAGCAGTTTAAATCTGCTCATGTGGGAGTTCAGAGCTTCTCATCCCAAAATGTTGCTCAGATAAGGTGGAAAGTTTGCAAATGGATGCACAGGAAGGGGATCTGCCTTCCCCGAGGTCAGGTAATGAACAGAGGATGTCCAGCACCAGGGGCTGCCAGGGCATTTCAGGACGGGCATGGAGCGATTCCGGCTATTTGTGTGGAATTCCTGGTGCTTTAATGGCTTTGAACTGACAGAGAGTGGGTTCAGATGGGATATGGGGCAGAAATTCTTCCTTGTGAGGCACAGGTGTGAAAACCCTTGGCAGGGGGGTTGGAACAGGATGAGCTTTAAGATCCAACCAACCTAAACCATCCCAGAATTCCAGAAAAAACCCCCAACAACAACAACAACAACAACAAAACAAAAAACCCCCACAAAACAAAACCCCGAAAACCCCAAACAAACCCCCAAATAATAAATCTGAGCACTAAGAGAAGAATCCAGGTGTTTCTTGTGTTTCTCATTCCTCCATCATGTCTGGTGTGATGCCAGCTTTCACTTGGCTTCAGAAGAGCCCAAATCCAGTGGCACTAAAGGGCTTGGAAGCTCTGTGACCAGAAGAGCCCAGAAAACAGCACAGAAACCCAGAATTAGGGAACATCCTGAGCTGGGAGGGACCCAAATGAACCATCAACCCCAAGGCAGCAGCGGGGGAAGGTGGGGAAGCTGCGTTTCCTGACGCCCCGGCTGCAGCGCCACTGGCAGCTCCCGGTTTTCTGGCAGCTCCTGGTTTTCTGGCAGCTCCTGGTTTTCTGGCTTTATTTGCCTAAAAAACCCCAAAATCCAGCAGAACGAGCTGCGTTTTGCCTTCAAGGTGTCCCAGTGGCAGGGCTGAGGTGAGCAGTCACCTGGACTGAACATCAGCCCTTCCCGTCAGATTTTCCAGGCAGTTCCTTTCTCTGGAGCTCAGGGATGCTCTGCCCCTGCCCTCTCCCCTCGTCAGGAAATCAGGGATGTTTCTGCACACAAAGGAAAATCAAGGAGCACAAAGCCTGCCTCCAACCCTCTCCAGTGGCTTTATTTTAGAGCAGCTGGAACCCACTGCCTGTGGAAAACACGCGCCCAAGGAGCTCCTTTCTATTATCTCCATTATTTCCATTATCTCCATTATTTCCATTATTTCCGTTATTTCATTTTTTCTCTTATTCCTCTTCTATTTCAGTGGCCTGAAGCACAAAGCTGGAGATGAACAAGTTTCCTCCATTCTCTAATTTTATGGAAGAAATAACAACAAACCCCAAACAGATGCAGGTTTCAAAGCTCAGATCCCGTTTGTCATTGCAGCCCCTGCACTTTTCACCAGCAGAGCCCGAATTAGCTCGGATATTTTGCAAACACATTTATTTTTCCATGCTTTATGTGCTCCCCATGCTGAGGATTGAAACTTGAATTAATATTTATGAAAAAGCTCTTCTTGATGTCAGAAGTACCTGGACCAAGCACACAATTTCTTGACAAAAGAGGTTTTTTTTCCTGTATTATCCTTTACAAATATGTGGCATAAATAACATAAAGTGGATTAAAGTGTTTACAGCCCCTCAGATAAATTCAGGTTCCTGTGTGCAGGAGCCTGGATAATGAAAAGGAATATTAAAATACGAGCAGCCATTCTGGTGATTAACATTGAGTACCAAATAAAGATTGAGATCGCTGAAGGATGTGGAGTCTAATGGGCAGAGCTGACAGTTAATTTAACCTGCAGGAGAACTGCAAATAAGCTTTCACCTCAAATTTATATTATTTTTTTTTACATTTTTACCAGGCACAAGTCCAAGAAGCGAAAATTTAAACCCGAAAAGCAACTCCAATGCCTTGTTTTAAATGGGTTTTATGATAATAAAAAAGAAAACACATTTTGAACAGCAAATCTGGAATGTTGCACCGCGAATGCTTTACAATTATTAAATTACTTGGATTTTTGTGAGCTCTCAGAGAGGTTGCTGGGAGTGAGAATAACTGGGAAATATGGAGATGACGCCTGAGAAGAAAACATCCCATAGAAATCCTTGTGGAATTTTTTTTTAAACACATTTTAAGCAGGAAACACGAGATTTAAGGCAAAGCAGAGCATTTTAAAGGATGAAAGCAGACACAGGGAATGGGTCTGGCTGTGCTGCCGCACCCACAGCGCTGGGAGCATCAGGAAAATCTTCCCCAAGGAAATTTCCTTTGGAAGGGAGGGGAGGAAGGGCCTGATCAATATTCTTAGTCATAGCTGGGTTATTTAATTACGTGCGGATGACCTCGGGTTTAACCAGATTTTTTCCAACTCAGGCTATTAAAAAGCTTTTCCTATAAATATCCCCAAGCCCTGGGGGAGGGACCCTGCTCTCCCAACCTCCAATTTCACCCAAATCCATCCCAGCAGGAAGTTCTGGAAGCCGCCCTGACCCCATCCTGCAGCTCCCGGGATCGCAGGGATCCTTTTGCCCCCCGGGAATGTGTCGGGGTGCCTGGAACGCTGTCAGGAGCCACTTTGGATAATTGAAACCCTGCCTTAAAAGCATCCAGGGTGCGGAGCAGGAACCTAATGCAGGGCCAGGGGTTAATGCCGGGCTGCAGGAGAACATTTCATCTTCACGAAGGGCCGGGGGCAGGCATTGATTTATTTGTTTGTTTATTTGCTTGGTTTGGCCCCTTAAAAGGGAAAAAAACCCTGTTCCACAACCAACAGCAGGATGAAAAGGAAAACCCCTCAAATCGCTCTCTCTGTGCAGCTCTGCTCTCCCCGGCGGATCCCTCTGCTCCTCCTGCGTGTCCTGGTGGCACTCCCGGGACAGGGACAGTGGCACAGCCCCAGCCCCGAGCTCGGGGGGTCCCTGGGGGAGCACACCCCAAAAATAGCCAGAAATCGGGCCCAAGGGGCCGGGCTGCTCTGAGCTGATCCGAGCCCGCTCCTGCTCCACACAGAGAACTCCCGGCAAGGACACCCCGGGCAGAGATGGAGCGGGGGATGGATGGTGATCCGTCCGCTCGGGAAGGGCTGGGGAGCAGCAGAGCCCTTCAGCAGCGGGAATCTGCTCCTGGGCAGGAGCTGCGGGAGCTGAGGGGACTCTGGGTGAGCTCTGCTGGGTGAGCTCTGCTGGGTGAGCTCTGCTGGATGAGCTCTGGATGAGCTCTGCTGGATGAGCTCTGGGTGAGCTCTGGGTGAGCTCTGCTGGGTGAGCTCTGCTGGGTGAGCTCTGGGTGAGCTCTGGGTGAGCTCTGGGTGAGCTCTGGATGAGCTCTGCTGGGTGAGCTCTGCTGGGTGAGCTCTGGGTGAGCTCTGCTGGGTGAGCTCTGCTGGGTGAGCTCTGGGTGAGCTCTGGGTGAGCTCTGCTGGGTGAGCTCTGGATGAGCTCTGCTGGGTGAGCTCTGCTGGATGCACTCTGGGTGAGCTCTGCTGGGTGAGCTCTGCTGGATGAGCTCTGGATGAGCTCTGGGTGAGCTCTGGGTGAGCTCTGGGTGAGCTCTGCTGGGTGAGCTCTGCTGGGTGAGCTCTGGATGAGCTCTGCTGGGTGAGCTCTGCTGGATGCACTCTGGGTGAGCTCTGCTGGGTGAGCTCTGCTGGATGAGCTCTGGATGAGCTCTGCTGGATGAGCTCTGGGTGAGCTCTGCTGGATGAGCTCTGCTGGGTGAGCTCTGGGTGAGCTCTGCTGGGTGAGCTCTGCTGGGTGAGCTCTGCTGGGTGAGCTCTGGGTGAGCTCTGCTGGGTGAGCTCTGCTGGATGAGCTCTGCTGGGTGAGTTCTGCTGGATGAACTCTGGGTGAGCTCTGCTGGGTGAGCTCTGGGTGAGCTCTGCTGGATGAGCTCTGGGTGAGCTCTGCTGGGTGAGCTCTGCTGGATGAGCTCTGGATGAGCTCTGGGTGAGCGCTGCTGGATGAGCTCTGGATGAGCTCTGGGTGAGCTCTGCTGGATGAGCTCTGGATGAACTCTGGGTGAGCTCTGTTGGATGAGCTCTGGGTGAGCTCTGGGTGAGCTCTGCTGGGTGAGCTCTGTTGGATGAGCTCTGGGTGAGCTCTGGGTGAGCTCTGTTGGATGAGCTCTGGGTGAGCTCTGGATGAGCTCTGCTGGGTGAGCTCTGGATGAGCTCTGGATGAACTCTGGGTGAGCTCTGTTGGATGAGCTCTGGGTGAGCTCTGGGTGAGCTCTGTTGGATGAGCTCTGGATGAACTCTGGGTGAGCTCTGTTGGATGAGCTCTGGATGAGCTCTGGGTGAGCTCTGTTGGATGAGCTCTGGATGAGCTCTGGGTGAGCTCTGCTGGGTGAGCTCTGTTGGATGAGCTCTGGGTGAGCTCTGGATGAGCTCTGGGTGAGCTCTGTTGGATGAGCTCTGCCTGCGCCTTCGGGGAGCTGCCACCAGCCCGGACAGGGACAGCTGAGCAGCGGCTCCCAAGGCTTTCCCCCACTGCCTTCTAAAAGTCTCTGCTTTGACCTAAATCTCATGTTCCGTCCTTAAAAACATGTTTAAAAAAAAATCCACCAGGATTTTTATGGGATGTTGTCTTGTCACGCATCATCTCCGTGTTTCCCAGTTTTTCTCACTCCCAGGGACCTCTCTGAAAGCCCACAAAGATCAAAATAAATTAATAAAGCATTCACGGTGCAACATTCTGGATTTCCTGTTCAAAACGTGTTTTCTGTTTTATTATCACAAAACCTGTTTCAAACAAGGCATCGGAGTTGCTCCTAAATGACTTTTCTGCTTTAAATCTTCACTTCATGCCCCAGCCCATCACCTGCTCCCTCCAGCCAAGAAAGAAACCCACAGATTTCTGCTTTCAGGGAGTCTGACCTGAAACACGTGGGGGACTCCGAGGTGACAGCCGCTCCCTGGGGCCGGGCCCTGCTCTGTCCCCTGCATTCATCTGAGAGCTTTACCTGCTGTGCCCATCTGCTGCCAGCCCGCGCTCCGTGGCAGGCCGCTGCTCTGAGCTCTGCACACAAAGCCCCGCAGTCAATCAGAAAGTTCCTACAATTGCGTTTTCCCCACCCCTGGGCTGTCCCCGAGCCCGGAGGAAGCCTGGAAGCGCTGCCCTGTCCCTCCTGCACAGCTGCTGTGACAATGGCAGCAGCCCCGGTCCTCTCCTTCGGGACACGGAGCCTGTTCCATCCAGGGAGCACCGGCAAGGGGGGACCCAGGAGGGGGGGGGTGGAAGGGCAGCTCCCTCAGCCCCTCTGGTTACCGATTCCTCAGGGAAAGACGAGCCCCCAGCAGCGCAGCCAGGAGGAATTTTGTCTGATGGAAAAACACAAAAAATTCTGAAGAAAGGAAAAAACGCCTCAGCACCTGGTGGAAAAGGGATGCAGCTGGTCCGGGATGGAAAAGAGACCCAGGAATGCTCTGCTGGCTTGAATTCCATCCTGCCCCTGTTTTATCCTCGCCCCAAACTGGGCATGGATCTGCCCTGGGCACTGCCAGCTCTGTCTGAGCCCTGGCGCCTACCCACAGCTCCTCATGGTCAGTGGCCGAGGGTGACCCAAACATCTCTGATTTATGGCAGGGCAAAGCTGCTCAAGAAAACACAAAAACCCTGAGCCAGGAGGGGAGTTTGGGCCTGAAACAGGGTGTAAAATCCCAAGTGGAGTCCCTACAGGAATGGGATCTGCTGTAACTCCGTGTGGAGGGAACTCATTACAAACCCCAGCAGAACCCAGCTCCTTCCAGGGCACCTGGGCTCCATCGCTCTCATTTCTCCTCCTGAGGAGAGGATTCCTGCGTTGTGCAGGCAGAGATTTTGGGTTTATCCCCAAGAACTCATGGAGCAGAGCAGAGAATGAACCCTCAGCCCCTAAACCAGAGTTTTATGTCTCTGAGGCTGAGCCATCCCCGTTCCCACAGGGAGCACAGGAGGTGAGGGAGCTGTGAGCACCCTTCACATCCTCCCCTGCACCTCCTGCGGCCCTTCTCACCCCAGTCATGAGCCCAAAACATGGGCCTGGTGGGGACATGCTCTCCCAGAGATGAGGTGTGGGACAACAGCAGCATCCTGAGGGGAGCAGGGCCACCAGATCCTGCAGGGCTGAGCAGAGCCAGGAGATCCTGCAGGGCTGAGCAGAGCCAGGAGATCCTGCAGGGCTGAGCAGAGCCAGGAGATCCTGCAGGGCTGAGCAGAGCCAGGAGATCCTGCAGGGCTGAGCAGATCCAGGAGATCCTGCAGGGCTGAGCAGAGCCAGGAGATCCTGAAGGGCTGAGCAGAGCCAGGAGATCCTGCAGGGCTGAGCAGAGCCAGGAGATCCTGCAGGGCTGAGCTGGGCCACCAGATCCTGTAGGACTGAACAGAGCCAGGAGATCCTGTAGGAAGAGCAGAGCCACCAGATCCTGAGATCTGAGTGTCACCAGACCCTCTTGGATGGGCAGTGTCACCAGACCCTGTAGGACTGACCAGGGCCACCAGCCCCTGCAGGATGAGCAGGGACTGACACCAAGCCAGAGGGGCTGCAGGATGCCTCACAACACCCCCAATTCCCCTTTCCCGACGGGTGTGACCACACCCGAGCTGCCGCCAGGCAGGGCAGCAGCACCGGCTGCCTCCGAGCCCTCCTGCCCCGCTCCTCCCCTGCATTAATGTCATTTATTGATGTCATCGATATCATTAATGTCATTTTACACCTGCCCGTGTCTGAGCGCTGCAAGGATCCCACCACAGACGAGACAAACCCAGCCTCTGCTGCCGGAGCTCCCATCTCTGCTCCTGACGGGAACATTTCCCCGCTGAAAGCCGGGCTCGCCTTCCCCTCGCGGCTCTGGCGGCTCCGTCCTGGCCATTAGCGAGAGGCGGCTCCCACCGATGGATTTCTGCTCAGGATCCTCCCGCATCGATCCCGGAGGGGCCCGGCGGCAGCTGCGCTCCTCAGCTCCGGCCCCGGAGCCTTTGCTGGGGCGGCTGCGGGGGTGTCCGGAGCCGGGCGGGCGCGGGGATGCTCCAGGAGTCGATAAAACCTTCCCAGCCGCCCCCGGCCGGCGCCTGCGGAGGGGAAAGGGGGGATCAGCTGCGCTCTGACCCTCGCGGGGGTCGTTTCTGTCGGGGAGTGAGGCTCGGGGCATGCGGGGCAAGATTCCCAAGGGGAGACAAAGGAGGCCCCCGCAGTTTGAGAGAAAAGAAGGAGCTGAGACAGTTCGCTTTAATAAAAACAAACCGACCAAACAAAAAAAAACAAACCCCAAAAACAACCAACCAAAACCCCAAACAAACCAATCAAACAACCCCCCCAAAAACCCAGAGGAACCAACAACAACAACAACCATAAGACAAAAAAAACCCCTCAAAAACCCCCAAAACCCCTCAAAACCCCCCAAAACTCCCAAAACCCAAAAACAAACAAAAAAAACCCCCAACCACACTTTTGTGGATAGTTTGGTTCTAGAAGTGCCGAAGATAACAGAGGCATTAAACTCACACAGAGAGGTGATGGGGACAGGCTGCCCCCTGCCCACCCCGGAACACTGGGATTTCATTTGATTATTATTATTATTATTACTATTATTATTATTTATTATTTTATTATTTGTTGTTTATTGTTATTTGCTGTTTGTTATTATTATTTGTTCATTTATTTTTACGCTAAATTTGAAACAGCTCGGAGGGAAACAACTGTGGAGAAAATTTGGGGATTGAGATTTGGGGGTTAAAACACAGCCCTCGAATATCCCCTAAAGGCATCCACCCATCCCAGCAGCCCCTCAGCCCCGTTCCGAAGGCGCTGCTGGGTGCTCTACCCTCCCCGGGCCCACGGGACACCAGCGCTGCTCCATATGCGATAAAAGCCCCAAGCGCACCCAGGAGGGAGAACAGGGCGGCTCTGCTGGGTATTTATAGCCCGGCAGCGGTGCCAAGGCGAATGTGGGTTACTGTGACATGTGAATCAGCCGCCGCAGAGCCAGCCTGGAAACCCGGAGTGTGACAGAGGGTGGGGGCAGAACAGGGATGAAATCCCGCCTGGAGAGCCGGGCTTTGCCAGCAGCCTCCAGACGGGAGGATGGAGCGTGCGAGGAGCTGTTCCCACCCTGCCGGAGAGGATCTGCCCGAAATTCCCGAGCTAAGCGCCAGCAAAACGCTGCGAACGTGCCAGCACTGACAAGAGAAAGCAGAGCAGCTTCTCTGCTTGGAAAACCCGTGCCTGGTTCCCCACCAAGCAGATGGAAATGTTTCCTGGTGGGCAGGGCACGAGACTCTTTCCTTCCTAATTCTCGTTTTTGGTGTTTGTCTGTGGAAGGGGTTTAAGGATATTGGTCCCTCATTTAAATCTCTTCGAGGCTGAGTGAAGAGAAATGAATAGAGAGAGGTCAGCACCACCAGCAGGGTCAGTGGGCACCAAGAAAAACCCAGGAATTCTGGGGAATTTGGTATTTTAGTTAAACCCACCCCACTGCAGGGGCAGCACCCCCAGGGACCTGGTGCAGGTGAGGCACTGAGGTGTCTGTGCCATTCCAGGGGTTTTATGATGAATTTGCCAATGAGGTGGTCCTGGGGCTGGCCCTGGGGCTGGCACCTCCTGCCTGGAGCTTTTTTAATTGGCATGGTCAGGGATGAATGAATGAATGACTAAATAAATACATACATAAATACATAAATAAATAAATGTGTGCTTGCTACCCTCTCCTCTCGGGGTGATTGGGTTTCACACCTGGCAGCTACAGAGTCCCCTGAGCTCTGAGCATGGAAAAGTGGGGGAAAAGGAGGGAAGGGAAGGTGCAGGGAAAGAGAGGAGAGGAGAGGAGAGGAGAGGAGAGGAGAGGAGAGGAGAGGAGAGGAGAGGAGAGGAGAGGAGAGGAGAGGAGAGGAGAGGAGAGGAGAGGAGAGGAGAGGAGAGGAGAGGAGAGGAGAGGAGAGGAGAGGAGAGGAGAGGAGAGGAGAGGAGAGGAGAGGAGAGGAGAGGAGAGGAGAGGAGAGGAGAGGAGAGGAGAGGAGAGGAGAGGAGAGGAGAGAGCACAGGGTGAGTAAAATCAGTGGGAAAAAATGTTGATAAGCAGGGCAGAGCTTCTTTCAGGAGGCAGGAAGGGAGGGGAGAGGTTTCTGTGCTCATGCACCAGAGTGTGGAAGGAGAAGCAGGAAAAGGTCACTGCCTGAGCAAGATTGGCCCAGCCAGAGCATCTCTGAGCGTTCAGAGAGGTAAAGCAGGAATTCTGCAGGAAAACACGCACCAAGTAAACAACAAACACAGCAAATAAATTCTAAGCACAGCAAATCAAGCCAGAGGCAGGAACTGGGGCACAAACTCCCCTCCAGAGACACCTCCGAGAAGGGCAGAGCTCGCCCAGAGCTCACTCGGAGCTCTGCGCCTGGATTTGGGATTGTTTGCTGCCGGAGTCTCCCCAGTGCAGAAATCCAGAGATGTGCCCAGAGGAAGGACAGGAGAGGGGAAAAGAGAGGAAAAGGGAGAAATTTGGGCTAAACTCCCTCTGGAAGGGAGGGGTAGCTCCGACTTTGATGTCACAGCCCTGTTCCAGCTGCTCTTAGAGGCACTGAAAGAAGATTTTTTTGCTGCTCTTAGAGGCCTTGAAAGGTTTTTTCTCCTTCCTGGATTCCAAGATGTGGGGCTGCTGCAAACGTTGTGGGTTTGGGCTTTTTCCTTGGCACCTTTCCATGACCCAGCCTTTAGCATCAATCCCACTGGAAGGTTTGAGGTACCTCAATTCCTGTTTACCCCGAGGACGTTGTGCCATCAATGCTGCCCGGCCAAGGCTTTAATTAACATTTGCTCTGCAAAACTGAGCTCATCTAATGCTAAACCTGAGCTGCTCCTAATCCCAGCTCAACCTTTGCTCTTTAGGGTCAGTGCAGGGGGATCTGTAAATGTTAATGGCCAGAAACCATCCATGGAAAGGGAAAAGGTCCAAGGACTTGGATTCAGTCACCAGGAAAAAAAGATCTTTATTGTTATTTGCCTCACCTGCTTTTCCTGGGCCATTTAATCCTTTCATTATTTACCCTTAATTAATATTTCATTAATTTGTCTGTGGGTTAATAGCAGCTCACCCATCCAGCAGGATCCTCCTCTGTGTTTGGAGGACTCTGCACCCTGTAAGGTCTTTTCCCCACTAGCATTGATGGGGAAAATGAGGAAGAAATGGGATTTTGTGGCCTGCAACAGCTCAGCACAGCAGTAAAAGCACTTTTGGGATCATTGTGGCCGTGAGGGACCAGCACTCAGCACCTGGCTTTCCATTTAAACCCCAAAAATCTCTTCAGCCTTATTCCCAAAGTCCTTCCAGGGATAAACGGGAGCTCTTGCTCAAGGACACAGTCCCTGAAGAGGGGGACAAATCCTTAGCAGCTTTGTTTTTCTCTAAAATAATACTGAAATTAAAATTCTGAAGGGTTCAATACAACAAAAAACCCCCAATTCCTCATAATATCCTCATCAAGCTCTACACCCATTTTTCCCTTCGAAAAAATCCCCAGCCCTGCACATTGGGCTGCAAAATTCCGTGTAATGGAATGTTCTCCATAGGAGGGAAATAGCCTGGGATCCAGGTGGGAAATATTCCTGGTAAGCTGCAGGCCATGGCATGATGAGGCAGCTGGTGCGGGGTCTGTAGCTCTGACCCAGGAGGCAGTGAGCGGTCCGGAGAGATGGTCCCGTGAGGAATCGTCATCCTGGGGCCTGGTGTGTTCCCTCAGCTGCTGGCAGGAGGGCCCGAGCAGAGGCTGTCAGCTCTCAGTGATTGACAGCTCTCAGTGATTGACAGCTCTTTGGTGATTCCAGCTCAGCTCTGCAGGGCAGCCTCCAGGCCACACCAGGAGGAGAGAGGCGAGAGGCCGTGGTGTAGCTGCTCTGCACGGGGCAGCTTTATCAGCCCGCACCCCGCGGAGGGGAGGCCAGGGCCGAGCTCTCTCTGCCCTCACAGGGGCAGGGGGCTACATCTTATAGGGGTACAGGGGTGGGTGTCAGAGGGTAGAGGCCAATGGGCTACAGAGGATCTGCAGAGGGTCTCCCAGAGGATTCCGGGTCTGTCTTCTTCTCGCCGTAACTGGAGGTGGTTGCCTTTGCAGGGGGTTCTGCTGGGAGCTGTGCAATCTCCTGATCTCAGCAGGCCTCCCTCCAGGGCACAGCCTGGGCATACCCCGCCACAGCACTTTTGGTGAAGGATCTACATTAATAAACTGATGCCCAAGGAATGCAAAGCAGGGCAGGAAATCGGGGGTTGTGCAGTGGGGCTGGGATTATTTCAGGATCCGGGCACCTGGATCTTTGTGTCTTGGGGAAAGGAGGGTCTGGGACTGTGGCCACTCCTTGTTTTTTTCCCCTCAGCTCTTTATTTTAGTTTTGTGGTTCTGGCTCAGATCATTTCTGGTGCTGCATTTCAACACAAAACAAAAAGCAATCTTTTCCTCCGTATCAGCCACGTGGAAGGAGCAGCCCTCGTTTGTCAGGACGTGAAAAAAATGAGGCCACGCTTTTCCCAGTCGCCACAAGCTCCTCAAGAACCAGGTTTTTCTGCAGCTAAAATGGATAAAATAACTTCAGAGCAACCCTGGTGTCTGGTCCCTGGAGTTTAAAGCTTCATGTCTCGGAAAAAAACAAGGATCTATTTTGGTATCAGCGTCTCAGAACTGTTCTTCGCATTCCATGGAAGTGCTATCCATTATCCATTGCCGCTAATTATGATCCCGGCCCGTCATCCCCCAGACATCCATCAGCACCCAGAGCAGCCTCCACGCCTCTCCCCGATTCCCAGACGCCTCTGGAACGTGCAGCAGCTCCGCTCAGCTGCTCACTCGCTCCGGGAGTTCTCCACATTTCCCGAGGATAAAATGCAGAAATCCCCTCCTCCTGCAGCGGGAATTTCAGGAAATCCTCCTCACCCCCAGCACGGCTCTGCCTCCCCTCAGAAATCAGCGTTCCCTGGAATTCCACCGAGGATTTCCTGAGTTCTGCCTGGATTTCCGAGGGTGGAACACGAGAAAAGCCTCGAAGGCAGCTCAGTGGGGGCTCGGAGGGAGGGAGGCAGGGCTGGGCCATGTTTAATTCAGCAGCGGGTTTTGGAAGGAGAAGCCTCGCACAGACGGTGCTGCTGACTCACGAGAGCATTTCAGGCACAGGCTGAAGGGAGAGGGAGGAAAATGATCTTTTTATCCATCCGGAGGGAGAGGGAAAGGGATGATCCCATATCCATCCATGACAAGAGGAGGAGTGACCCCAAAAATGAGAGAGAAAGGAGTGACCCCAGATCCCCCCCAGAGACAGCAGCACCCAGTAACACAGAAAGGAATCAAGGGATTTTATTGCTGTTTAAGCTGTGCCTTAACCTGGGGAAATCCTTTTTTTCCTCCTCTACTCCCCCTCTACCGAGAAAACCAAGTTATTTTTATGTTAAACACAAAGTGCTTTAAAATATCCTGATAGAAAGAGGTGGTGAAATCGGAAAATCGACCCCTCACGGAAAGGAAGCTCCTCTAATGTCTCACAGGTGGGGAAATAAAAATTCCCGATCCCAGGAAAAGCTGCTGGGCAAAGCTCAGGTCAGGGCTCGGGGCTGAACCCCTCCCAGGACAGATTTTTCCTTCATGAACCTCTCTGACTCCTGGATTCATGCAGAACAAGTCATTTGCCAGCACATTAAAATCCTGATTTTCAACCTTAAATACCCAAACTGCTCCAAAATCCCTCAGCCTGAACCAAAGGCAAGAAACCCTCCTGGAGCTGCTCCAGAATTACCTGTGGCAAACGGGGATTGGGCTCTGAGAGGGAAAATTGCCCTGGAAAGGGAAAGGGAACATTCTCAGGAGGGGTTAATAAAGGGGTGGGAAATAGGAATGGGCCTCAAACAAAGCCCAGGGATGAACAGGATCCCTGTCCTGGATTTCACACTTGGCTTTGGTCAATCACTCGTCCCCTGAGATTTCCATGGAGAGCAGGAGATTTTGGGTGTGTAAAGGGAAATATTTCACCTGGGAAATGCATCTCTGAGCACCCTGGGGTGAGAGGGGGCTTTGACAGCACAGGGCCTGATTATCCTGGAAATACAGATATCCTGGAAATGCAGATATCCTGAAAATATAGATATCCTGAAAATGCAGATATCCTGAAAATGAAGATATCCTGAAAATACAGGTATCCTGAAAATGAAGATATCCTGAAAATGCAGCTATCCTGAAAATGAAGATATCCTGAAAGTATAGATATCCTGAAAATGAAGATATCCTGAAAATACAGCTATCCTGCAAATACAGCTATCCTGAAAATGCAGCTATCCTGAAAATGAAGATATCCTGAAAATACAGGTGTCCTGAAAGTGAAGATTTCCTGAAAATACGGATATCCTGAAAATATAGATATCCTGAAAATACAGGTGTCCTGAAAGTATAGGTATCCTGAAAATACAGATATCCTGAAAATACAGGTATCCTGAAAATATAGATATCCCGAAAATACAGATATCCTGAAAATGAAGATATCTTGAAAATGCGGATATCCTGAAAAATACAGATATCCTGAAAATGCAGCTATCCTGAAAATGCAGCTATCCTGAAAATACAGCTATCCTGAAAATGAAGATATCCTGAAAGTATAGATATCCTGAAAATGAAGATATCCTGAAAATACAGGTATCCTGAAAATATAGATATCCTGGAAATACAGGTATCCCGAAATTATAGGTATCCTGACCATGTAGATATCCTGAAGATTTCCTGAAAATACGGAATATCCTGAAAACATCCTGAAATCCAGAGAAAAAAAAATCCACACTCTCCAGAGGGAGAAATGCGTTGCTTTCCAGCATTAAAGAAAAGGAAGGAGAGCTCAAGGAGAACCTGTCCCAGCCCTGCCAAGGCCAGGGAGGGCGGCAGGGGCTGAAGTCTCTGCGGCACCAGGGGAGAGCAGAGCTTGGCCGTGGAAAGCAGCGGGGCTGCAGCTGCTGGATCCCGGCACCAGCGCGGGGCTCTCCCCAGCCCCTCTCTGTCCCTGCCGAGCTCCCCCAGGATTTATTTTCACAGAAACATTTCAAAAGCACAGGCAGGGTTTTTGTTTTGGGACCTATTGACTGCTACTCTGAAAGAGAAATTTGTGCTCACCAATATCCCTGTGCCAGCCCCTCCACAGAGTTCTCTCTTGGAGCTGCTCCAGTCCTGCCTCCACTCCCTCCACATTCCACTCCCAGCCTCTTCATCCCAATTAAAAGATATTTTTCGTCTTAAAATCTGCGAGGGACGATCAGATCTGGCACGTAGAGCGTTTCCTTTCCCTGCTTGAAAGAGGTAGCTCAGCTGCCGTGAGGGGGAAAATAACGACCTGAGAGGATTCCAGCCCTTCCTGCAGATGGGAATGGAAAGAAAAGCTGCTCTTGGCATGCGGATTTTAACGCTAAAAGGGATTTTCTTGGGCTTGGTGTCTGTGTCAGCAAGTTTGGGCTGTGTCAGCACAACTCCAGGCTGGAAGCAGCAGTGGGGTGACCTGGGGGGACAATCCCAGTGGCACCAGGGACAAAGGAAATGTTTAAAACGATCCCACGCAGCTCCTCTTTCTGAATGGAAAAAGGTCTGGGGCTGAGGGAAGCACCAGGGAAAGAAGTTGGGGATTCCTCCAGACAATAAATCAACAGTGGTGAGAAGTTTCTTTAAATATTCCTGTAATTAAGGGCAGCAGAGAGGTGGAGAGCATTAAAACCTAATGACTACGCCACACAACAAACAAATGATTCTGTTGGGTGCTGAGCAGTGGAATTATCACCTGAGCAGCCCCAGGGGCAGCTGCTGGCCTGGGAACGCAGGAAAATGGAGCAGGAATTCCTTGGGACCAACTTGAAGGTTTCCTGAACTTGGACTTGAAGCGTAAATTTCGTATTTTAAGTATAAATTTGATATTTTAAGTATAAATTTTCCATGCTGTATATTCAGCTGGGAAGTACCAAGATGTTCATCCCTGCTTCCGAGGGGAGCAGTGGGGGTGGTGTAATAAAGTCACCAAAATATTCAGGAGAAGGGAGTTTTGGGGGTTTTTTTTAAACCCAGATTTATTTTAGGGAGCCAGAGGACCCTTAGGAATCATTTTTGTCCTGAGCTGTGGCTGTGCTCAGGGGGTTCCACGACCTCTGCTGCGGGACCCGGCAGGGTCAGAGGGTGGTGCTGGAGGGGTGAGAGAGAAGGGGAATTTCTTCCAAAGAAAAATCACTGGGATTGTGGATTTGCCTGATAAATCCAAAAATAATTGGCTGCTCCATCCCTGGACGTGCCCAAGGCCAGGCTGGAGCACCCTGGAACAGTGGGAGGTGTCCCTGCCCATGGGATGGGATGGGTTGGGGTGGGATGGGATGGGATGGGATTTAAGGTCCCTTCCACCCCAAACCATTCCAGGATTCCCCGACTTTGCTGTGGGGGATGAAGGTGACACCAAGGCACACCCAGAGCCGAGCATTTCACACCCGAGTGGTTTCCACCGCTGAGGGGTGATAACAGCGATAAACAGCCCCTCCCTTATCTGGGAGCAGCTCGAATCCATCCCAACTCCAGCAGGGTCCTTATCTCCACGGGAAATGCTGGGGGATTCAGGGAATGTTGCCACGTTCCAGCTGTGGGACTCCATGGCTGCATTAAAGCTTTTCCTAACAGGGATTGCAGTTATTGAGACGGGAGCTGCTCGGAGAAGAATTCCAAAGTCCCACAGTGCTGCACCGGACACATCAAAAAGAGAATCCCAGAATTCCAGACTGGTTTGGGTGGGAAGGGATTAAAATCCCATCCCATCCTACCCCTGCCATGGGCAGGGACACCTCCCACTGTCCCAGGTGGCTCCAACCTGGCCTTGGGCACTTCCAGGGATCCAGGGGCAGCCCCAGCTCCTCTGGAAATTCCATCTCAGCCCCTCCCCACCCTCCCAGGGAAGGATTTCTTCCCAATATCCCATCTAAATCTACAGCTCCAGGCTCTATCCCCAAATAAAGCAAATGTAGGCATCTCCCTGAAATGAGTGCAGCACCACGAATTTTAAATGTGATTTTTTTTTTTTAAATTTTTAATTTAATTAGTGAAACGAGGGAAGGAAGCTGGGGAAAGTGTGGTGGGTCCTGGCCAGATCCTCATCCCAGCCTGGCTTGGAAAGGCAGATTCCTTCCTTTCCCTATCCTCAGGAGGCCGAGAAGCCGCTCCTTCCCTGCCCTCCCGACTCCCCCACCCTGTGCAGGGCTCTCATTTTCCCTCTGCCGGGAGCAGCCCGCCGGGACCTCCTTCCCTCTCCACGGCGGCTCTGCAGAGCCTCACCCCTGCCAAAGGCATCCAGCTGCTCCTGCTTTCCCTGGGATGAGCAGGGAGAGTGTCCCAACCCCAGTGCCAGGCCCATTCCTGACCCGGAATGACGCCTCACTTCCCCTCTGAAGGGGATTTTATCCGGGATTTGCTGCTCCTGCACTCCCCAGGATGAGTGTGTGGGGTTTATTCCACACCTGCCAGCGGGAGCAGGGGAGGGAATTTCATCTGGAAAAGCCCATTACGGAGCCTCATTCATGGCCAGATCTGACTGAGTGCCAGATCCGTCCCACCAGCGGGGAGTTCTGTGGGAAAGGAGCACGAAAATCCCAGGGAAATCCCGGCAGCTGCCTCAGGCTGAATTTGGGGATTCATCCATGGAATTCCACCCAAAGGAGGAGCTGGATAAGGCTGTGCCTGGTCTCTGAGCTGGGTAATCCATAGCTGCCAAGGGGAGCTGGGGATCCAGGGAAAATCGGGATGCAGGGAAAACCGGGATGCAGGGAGAGGGCAGGGATGTGACCAGGGCCAGCCCGGGTGGGGCGAGCTGTGAGTGGGGCCACAGCACGAGCTCTGTGTCCCTGCTGGAATTGTAACCACGGGATGCAGCTAAAACGGGGAGAAACGGCGACATTTGTGGGGGACTGAGAGGGGAAAGCAGAATCTGGGGGATGGGGGTGGTTTCTGCCACTGGGATCACATCAAAACAGGGAAAAATCAGCAGGAAAAGCGGCGTGAGCCACGGGAATGGGTTTGTTCCCATCCTGGCCACTGGTGATGACGGAGAGGTCCCTGCCAGGCAGAGACTCGGGAGGAGGGGATGCAGTGAGGAGCAGATCTCAGAAGAAATGAGATTTATTGGCCAAAGCTTTCCCCCGTTCTCCACAAACATCCAAAAAATTCCACTGGGCATTTGAGACAATCAGGGATCAGTTGGGGCAGTTTTGTTTTGCTTCACTTTGTGATTCTAAACCCCGCACCTGAGAGAATTCCAGCCCCAGCCTGCCCTGCCAAGGCCAGGAGCAGCTCCAGGGACCGTGCAGAGTGTGTTGACCTTGAGATTTACAGTGATAACTTGGAAATTATTTTCTCCAAGTCTTTTCTGGATGCAATTAATTGACAAGGCATCAGTTAACGAGAGCCAAGGTTGGTCTTAGGCTTGGAATGAAAAAGGAAGGAATGCAGGAAACTCATCCATGGTCTTGTGGCATCACTCTCAGCACAGCACCCCTGAGGGCCGCGTGGAATTCTGAATACCTGGAGTTCTGGGCTTTGGGGTGTTTTCTACCGCGGGAGGTCCTTCCCACACTCCTTTTCCACGGGGATTTTAAGGAATTCTGTGGCGAACGTGCTGGTGGAGGATCCATCACTCAAAGCCAAGAGGAGGCCCCAGGACCGCGGTGAATTTCATCATTTCAGGGAACGTAGAATTGCATTTGATGCTGGCGAATTCAGAAAAGCACATTTTGATGGCCTTTCCTTCCATCCCAAATGGAAAACGAGCTCCTGCTTTATGACAGACGTGGAGTCTCTGAGCTAATCCAATGTGCAGCTGCCCAGAACAGGCACTGATTTAAAAAACGAAAGAATGAGCACTAAAATTTCCTCTGGTTTTGCCATTTTAAAATCAGATTATGGAATCATTTCAGGATTGCCACAGGCAGCTCCCTGTGATCATCCCTCTCCCTCAGGATTTGTGGCTTTCCCAGGCTGTCCTGGGTTTATGTCCTGCATGTTCCAGCTTTGACTTGGTGCAAATTCACACAATTTCTTTTAAATGTATTTAAAATTCTGATTTTTACCCCATCTGAGGACTCTGAGACAAAAAAGGAAGACTCCCAGCTCCAGCTTAATCAAGACTTGAAGAAGCTGTGTGTGTTTTTTCCTAATAACATGAGTTTAAAAATACATCACTGAAATTATTGATTTTCTTGCTGGGAGTCTCTGCATGATTCGATTTGATTTGTATTTATTGCTTCCCTCCTAATCAGCTTACAGTTACTTCTGCTAAGAATATTCTTTAGATGTTAAGAGAACAAGACTGGAGAAATTGAAGTGAAATTCCAGCCAAAACCAGCTCAGATTTTTGTACAAAGTTTGCCCAGGCTCCTCTGAGCTCTCGGGCCAAAGTGATAATTAATATTATTAAATTCTCTCCTTTTTTTTTCCACAATAAGCACAAGGTGAACCCTCCAGGTTCTTCTGCTTGGACAGGTCCTTCTTTCTTAATTTTGCTGTGCAACTTTCTCACCTGCAAAAACCTCTCCAGCTCTGCTCAAGGTTTGCATCGGGAAAATAAACCACATTTATAGGCAGCATCTCCATAAGAACCGAGCCTCAGAGGGCTCAGCAGCAAGGTGGGCTCCTCCTTCTGCACCAATTAAAAAGAAAAATCAGGAGTCCCTGCACCGCGCGGAGCCGTCACCGAGCTGCAGCCTCGCCTTGCTGCCTCCACGCAGATCAATTAAAGCTCCAGCGGGAGGGCAATTAGCCCAGACACAAATGAGACCGGCGGCAGCGATGTTTCCTTCATTGCAGGCAGCAGCGTCACCCACGCTGGAGCGCGTTTCTCCTTCGCTCAGCGAAGGGCAGCAAAGGGGCAGGGAAGGGAGACGGAGCACGGATCCACCTGGAGGGGCTGAGCCCACACAGAAAGCACGGAGAGCTCTCATCCATCACCAGGAGCTGCTGCAGAGCCGGGCTGGGCATCCCAGAAATCCTGGGAGATAGGGAATGATGGAATGTTTGGGTTGGGAGGGACATTAAAGAGCATTTCATCCCAGCGCTGCCGCGGCAGGGACACCTCCCCCTGTCCCAGGTGCTCCAGCCTGGCCTGGGACACTTCCAGGGATCTGGGGGCAGCCTCAGCTCCTTTGGGAATTCCATCCCAGCCCCTCACAGGGAAGGATTTCATCCCAAATCCCATCTGGATCTACAGTTCAGGGTCTATTCCCAAATAAAGCGTTTGTAGGTATCTCCCTGAAATGAGGGGAGCACCACAGATTTTAAATTTTGTTTTAAATTTGATTTTTGTGTTGGTTTTAAATTCGATTTTAATTTCGATTTTAAATCCACTTTCAATTTACCCAGGAGCTCCCCAGCCTCCGAGCCTGGACACGACCCAAAGCTCTGAGCTCCATTTACCCCACCAGCAGTTTTACTGTGTTAAAACCCACCGGTCCCAGAGTTTCCAGGATATTCCGAATATTCTGAGCAAGCCAGTCTGGAGAGGAGAGAATTTGGACAAACTGATCACAGATCTCAGGGCTGTTGCACACGAGCCCAGGCAGTGGGATTTCCCCATCCAGGTGCTGCCAATGTATTGAAAAATTGGACTTTTCTCCCAATAATTCCCGTAATTATTGCTGGCGTGACACAAGTGAGCGACGACAAACGTGACAGTTGCTGTTGTTGTGGCTGACTCCCTCTAATTTCCAACCTGAGAATTTATCTCCTTTCTTTCCTGGGAAGCAACACCCTAAAAATAGCTTTGCCCCATGGCAGCGCCGTCATGGGGGACGCAGAGCTCCAGGAAAAACGGTCAGAAAAGGCAAAAGTGTGGCCACTTCTCAAAGGGATATTTTTAGAAAGGGAAAGCTGCAAAAAACCCCCTCTGCAAGCGCGGTAGGAAGAGCTATTTCTGATCACTCTCTCACCAGAAGATCGCTACCCTGACCTGGATTTGTAATTTTCTGGGAGGCAATTTTCAGCTGGAGACATCAGACAGCACATGTGGGAAAGGGAGCAGAGAGCCTGGGGGCAGCGAGGGACAAACCCACGCTGCTTCCTCTGCTTCTCATCCAGGCCAGTTAAATCCGATTTTTCCGTGGCTCAGAGCTGATGCTTGGCAGGGGTTTTGTGCCTGAACACTGCAGCTGATGGTGCAGAAGAAAGGAAACTGAGGCTCAGGGGATTCCTTGGAGTTCATTCTTTTCCTTGAATAAATGGGAGCTTGTTCTGCCCCTGCAAACTCACCTCCAAACTCTTCCTGCCTGGAAGGGGCTGTTCCAGGCACTCTCATCTCTGCCCTGTCAGGTTTTAGCTTCTCTGACACCGGGATCTACAAAGGAATTCTCTGGTAGGAGCCAACTTTTCCAATATCTGTCCAGGGAACGTGGCCATCGCTCCAGAAACATCCCTGAGAAGGGTCACAGGTCATTGGTGTGCTGAACTGGCTCTTTAAGCTGAAGGAGGGCAATTTTAGATTGGATATTGAGGAAGAATTCCTCTCTGTGAAGGTGGGGAGGGGCTGGGATGGAATTCCCAGAGGAGCTGTGGCTGCCCCTGGATCCCTGGCAGTGCCCAAGGCCAGGGTGGGATACCCTGGGATGGTGGGAGGTGCCCCTGGGCATGGCAGGGCTGGGATTAGAGGATTTTAAAGTCCCTTCCCACCCAAAGCATTCCAGGATTCTGTGATTCCATGATTCACATGACAAGTTCATCCCAGTTCTATAATTAATTGGTTAAAGGGCAGTTAAAAGAAGCAGTGGAGAGGAGTTCAACACCCAGTTAAGGAGCACAGACAGAGCTTTTGCTGGCCAAGGATTCCAAAAGTTGCTGGAATTTATTGGTGGAAAATCAAAGCCGTGAATATCAGGGAGCTGGAGGCACAAGATCTCCCTGTCCCTGCCACCCTGTCCCTGTTATCCCAAAGAACAGCTCACAAAGCTGCAGGAATCTGCTTGAATACATTTTGGTTATTTCTATTATAATTCAGCAGACTCCAGGCTAAGAAGCCCTTGATGGAATAATTCAGCATCCTGCTCCTCCGTGAATTCCTCCAGATTAAAGAAGTGGCCCTTGGAACCACGGCAGGAGGTGGCCAGGAAAGAGAACATCCCAGGAGTTATAAAATCAACGTGCAATGCAGGGCTTCAAAAATGCAGGGAAAACACCCCAGGAAAATGTGGGCGGCCTGGTAAAAGTTTCGTTTTCTGAAGTGAGTAAATGCCTGAAGTGTGTCTGGAGCTGTGAAATTATTCCTGGTGCTGACACTGCAGGAAATTTCAGGGTGAATATTTAACGAAGCCAGGCTGGATGGGGCTTGGAGCCACCTGGGCCAATGAGATGGGATGGGATGGGATGGGATGGGATGGGATGGGATGGGATGGGATGGGATGGGATGGGATTGAAGGTCTTTTCCAACCCAAACCATTCCATCGTTCCACGAACAGCTCTTGCAGTAGATAAATCCAGGAAAGTGAAAGCAACAACGAGCTCAGTGATGATTTGTAGAAATTTGCAAGAAATTTTCCTTCACTGGTCAGTGGAATGACAATTCTGCCTCAGGGCTGGGCTTTCAGGAATATTTCACCCTCAAATGCAACACAGAGCGTTTCTGCATGAAGAAAATAACCCGGGTGTCTGGCAGTGCTTGATTTAAGGTCCTGGAGTACCTCAGCCGGCTCAGAGGGAATGATGAAAAGTGGGCTGCGTTAGGAAAACGCTGCTGTGTTCCAGCTCTGCCCGGAGAGAGTCCAGTTTCGAGCAGAAATAAAATGAACACATCAATTTTTCAGAGCACAGGCGTTGCCCAGCAGGACCTTTGTGTTTGTGCTGTAATATCAAAAAGTGACATCCCCACCCCAGCCCAGGCTCCCCGCCCTCCCAGCAGCACAGAGGGGAAGTGGAATCCTTGAGTGGTTTGGGTTGGAAAGGACCTTAGAGAGCATCCCATTCCAACCCCAAAATGCCCAGGGCTCAGTCTCTCCCCTCCATCCCCTTCCCTCTTTGCTTCAAACCTTCCTGAGGATGCTGATGATCTTTTGTGAATGGGAAAATCCGTTTTCAACCCACTCACCCCAAACCCGATCCTTCAGACCTCCAGATCCTGAAGAAATGACAAAGAAGAAGCAAATGCTGTTAAAATTCCAGGGAGGAGGGAGCAGGAGGACGCCAGCCCTGCTCAGTCCTGGGCTGTCCTGCCCTGTGCTGGGCACTCCTGGGCTTCCTTAGGGATGAAATCCCTTCTCAAGGAGCATCCAACAGTGCAGGACGAGGCTCTTGGTCCATAAATCCCCTTTTTCCTCCCTGGCTGCGGCCGTTTAAACGTCTCAGGACACATCCTCAGCTGGGCTGAAAAGTCCGTCCTTGCTCTCCTGGCTCAGCTGGAACCAGACCAATTTCACCCGCTGATACCCTGGCACGTTACTGCTGGTGAGTTTGGGGTGACCCCACAGGACAGCGGGGGCTCCGGGGGCACAAATGGGTGCAAACCCAGCGGCTTGGAGAGTCACACCCGGTTACATCACTGCGTGGTGGGGAACAAAAATGGACCAAATCCTCATTTCCTGACTCCTTTTCCTCTCTGACAAAATTCCGTCTGATGTCGCTGTTCACCCTCCTTGCACGGGTATCATTAAAACCTATTTAGGCTTGGATTGCTTAAACTTAAACCAGGCTTATGTTAAAAACTGACCAAGACAAACCCCCTTAGAGGTGATAAATAATCTTTAATAGTTCCAACCATGTTGCATTTCCTGCCCTGTGTCTTCATTCTGCTGCCTCTCAACACCGTAAAAAACCCCACCCAACCCCCCCTCTTATTCCTCCCGACTGATTCAGTCTGTTTTTAATATATTCAAATTAATTCATTATCATTGGCTATGTTTTGATCTCCTTTCCCCGGGAGCAGCCAGGCTGTTGTGGTGCTCCACCTTCTGTATTCTCCTTCCTTTTTCCTTCTTTTTCAAGGGAGCTGCAGGACTCAGTTTCCCCCTGCCATCCCTGCAGGTTTGTCAATAGTGGGTAATTAGATGAAAGCAATGCTGCTGCTCTCCCTTTCCATGGGAGTGTCCCTTCCTCCCCTCCTCCTGCCTCAATCCTGAGACATCAGCTTTGCTCTGAGGCAGCAGCTCTTGTTTGGTCAACTTTGAGGCGAAAAAAGTTCTCCTTAGGCAGAAATATCAGCCTGAATTCCAAAATCTCCAGAGCGGAGATGGACAGAAAGGGAAGAGGGATTAATTACTCATCAGAAATGAGGGAACATCTCAGACTGATTTCCCTGACTCACTTTATCCTTCAAATCACCTTCAGGATAATGTAGCAGGAGCCCTGTCCCCCTGCATCTGATCAGAGATCAGGAATTCACATGCAAGGCTCTGTTTTCAATTAAAACCATGAATTTTATTTCAGAATTTCTGCACGGAACACCTCTGTGAATGCCAACTTCTCCTCCTCTAAATATCTCGACTTTTAAAGCAATCCATGTATATATATATGGGATGTATTGTGTTCTAGAGAAGTTTGCATTGCTTGGTATCACTATTAAAGAAATAAATCAAACCTAGCGCTGCTTGATTATAAAGCAACAATTTATTTTGCATAGGGGGTAAAAGGATCTCAAACACTGAGGTGTTCAGTGAGAGGGAGCTTTATTACAAAGTTCCATCTGCCACTCCTTGTTTTCAGGAGATTAAAAGGATAATAAAAGCTGCCAAGCACCTCTGTTAACCGTGTGGTTCCTCATACAGTGAGTTTTCCTCAAGGATAAAACCACGATCTGTTCCCCCCTCACAATCTTTATTATCAGGGGGAAAAAACTCATTAATAAGCCAGTTTAAAATGCATCTTTTTCCCTAAAAAGAAACAAAATGCAATGCCCCGATAGGCAGGAATTTTATTCTGACTCCCAATGAAATCCGAAGGGGTTTGTGCCCATGGCAAAAACTTTCAGTTCAATTAATGAAGCAGGTTTAGAATCCGTGATTGCTTCATTAGCATAAAATCCTTGTCCTATGTGGGTAATCTGAAGC
The DNA here is from genome assembly GCF_020740725.1 of Corvus hawaiiensis. Taxonomy (NCBI): domain Eukaryota; kingdom Metazoa; phylum Chordata; class Aves; order Passeriformes; family Corvidae; genus Corvus; species Corvus hawaiiensis. The sequence goes on along the minus strand of NC_063239.1, from coordinate 1,383,539 downwards.
TCCAGAGGTGAACCGGTGGCTGGAGCTGCCCGTGTTTGGAAGCCCAACCCGGCAGATCCGTGGCTAAATCCGAGTTCTGCTCTGACTGCAGTGCTGCAGTCCTATGACAGCATCATATTAATGAGCCAGCAGAGAGGTGCGAGGCTCCATGTGCTCGGCAAAGTTTAACCCTGTCCCTCAGACTTCCCCAACTCTCCCCAGCCGCACACACCCCACCAGGAGCTGTCCGGGCGGCCCGGGCTGGAGGCACCCCGGCAGTTTGTGAGGAGGGTTTTGCCTTTCTCGAGATCAGCTGCTTAAAAATTCAGGCTGTGAGCACAGACAGAGCCTTCTCAGCACCTTCTGAGCGAGGAGTTAGCCCTCCCCCCTCAGCATCCCTCTGCTTTTCCATGCGAGCTGTGGCAGGGATTTTTCTAGCACCAGCAGTTTTGGGGTTTTGGGGTTTTTTTGTTGTTTTATTTTTTTTTTTCTCTTCGCAGTTTACTAATCCATTTCCAGCTGTAATCCCTCCAAGAGGAGCTCAGAGTCTGGATGGCAGCCAGGCACTGTCATGCAGCCCATACAAAGTCTACTTTCCCCCATAAATGTAATTTCTAATAAGGTTTCAAACAATTTATTATTCATGGTGAGCAATGCACCAAGCGTTAGATCAAAGCGGGCGGGTGGGAGGACAAGAGAAGGGAAGAGAAGAAGGGAGAAAGAGACGAAGAAAAGCACCAAGAGCAAGGATTTGAGATGCCGGGGGTCTCCCAAACTCTTGCTGACAGCCCGGCTGCTCCAGGGCTTCCCCCCGCTCCTCCCGCAGAGCTCCCGGAGCCGGCGCGGGGAGCGCTCGGTGCCGCAGAGCCCCGGCGAGCGCCGCCTCCCCCGCCCGCTGCGACCTTCACACGCCAGACCCCGCCTGGGGACGGGGGGGGGGGGCGGGGGGATGGACCCTCCCCACCCATCTGCGGGGCCCTCTGCCCCCTGAAACCCCCCCGAGCCCCGCGGAAGGCCGATCCCGACCCTCCCAGCCCGCCCGGCGGGAGCTGTCCGTGGTGATGGAGCCGCTGATCCCCATTCCCGGATCCCGCTCCCGGTTCCCTGTTCCCGGTGCCAGCCCCGGCCCTACCCGGCTCCGCAGCCCCCGGCAGCGGCCCGGGGCCCGCAGCGCGCTCCGCTCTGCCGTGGGCGCTGCGGGAGGAGGGGCTGCGGGAGAGAAAAGGGAGGAAAAGAGGGAAAAGAGTGAAAAGAAATGGAAGAAAGAGGGGAAAGAAATGAAAAGGAAGGAAAGGAAGAACAGAAAAAGAAATAAACAAAAGAAAGGGAAGGGAAGAAAGAAAGGGAAGAATGGAAAGTAAGGGAGGAAAAAAGAAAGGAAAGCAAGAATGGAAGGAAGGAAAGAAAGGAAGGAAGGAAGGAGGGAAAGGAGGAGGGTGCTGGCCTAGGGAAGGGGGGAGAAGGGAGCAGGGCAAGAGAGAAGGAACGCGGGAGAGGGAAGAGGGGAGCAGGGGGAAGAAAGGAGGGAGTGGGGGCAGCAATGAAAGAAGAAAGGGGGAGAGTGGGTGGGCAACGGGGAGGAGAAGGGAGAGGAGGGGGCAGGGAACAGGGGCAGCAGCGGGAAGGGGAGTGGGGAAGGGGCACCGGGGAGGCGTCAGGGGCCGGGCAGGGGCAGCCGGGACGAGGCGAGGGACGGCAAGGGAAGGAAGGGGGAGCCGGGGCGGGGCGCGGGGCGGGCCGGGGCCGGGCCGGGGGGAGCCGCCCCCCGCACACGTGTGCGGGGCCGCCCCGCAGCCGCCCGGCGGGGCTATAAAAGGGGCGGCGGCGGCCGGAGCAGCCCCGCACCGCCGCCCCCAGCGCCCCACCATGAGCTACACCATGGAGCCCCTGGGCAACCCCTCGTACCGCCGGGTGACCGAGACCCGGGCTACCTACAGCCGCGCCAGCGCGTCCCCGTCCAGCGGCTTCCGCTCGCAGTCGTGGTCTCGGGGCTCGGGCAGCACCGTGTCCTCGTCCTACAAGCGCCCCAACCTGGGCGGCCCGCGGGCCACCTACGGCTCCACGGTGCTGAGCTCGGCCGAGAGCCTGGACGTGAGCCAGTCCTCGCTGCTCAACGGCGCGGCCGAGCTCAAGCTGAGCCGCTCCAACGAGAAGGAGCAGCTGCAGGGGCTCAACGACCGCTTCGCCGGCTACATCGAGAAGGTGCATTACCTGGAGCAGCAGAACAAGGAGATCGAGGCGGAGCTGGCGGCGCTGCGGCAGAAACACGCCGGGCGGGCGCAGCTGAGCGACGCCTACGAGCAGGAGCTGCGGGAGCTGCGCGGGGCCCTGGAGCAGGTGAGCCACGAGAAGGCGCAGATCCAGCTGGACTCGGAGCACATCGAGGAGGACATCCAGCGCCTGCGGGAGCGCTTCGAGGATGAGGCGCGGCTGCGCGACGAGACGGAGGCGACGATCCGCGCCCTGCGCAAGGAGATGGAGGAGGCCTCGCTGATGCGCGCCGAGCTGGACAAGAAGGTGCAGTCGCTGCAGGACGAGGTGGCCTTCCTGAGGGGCAACCACGAGGAGGAGGTGGCCGAGCTGCTGGCGCAGCTGCAGGCGTCCCACGCCACGGTGGAGAGGAAGGACTACCTGAAGACAGACCTGACGACGGCGCTGAAGGAGATCCGCGCCCAGCTCGAGTGCCAGTCCGACCACAACATGCACCAGGCCGAGGAGTGGTTCAAGTGCCGCTACGCCAAGCTCACCGAGGCGGCCGAGCAGAACAAGGAGGCGATCCGCTCCGCCAAGGAGGAGATCGCCGAGTACCGCCGGCAGCTCCAGTCCAAGAGCATCGAGCTCGAGTCGGTGCGCGGCACCAAGGAGTCGCTGGAGAGGCAGCTCAGCGACATCGAGGAGCGCCACAATAACGACCTCACCACGTATCAGGTACCGGGGAGGCGGCGCGGGGCTGTCCCGAGCCCGGCGGGGGGATGGCCGGTGCCCGCTCTGGGGAGGGGGATGCGGGAGGTGCCCGGTGCCAGCCCCCGGCGAGGGATGGAGGGGTGCGGGAGATGCCCGGTGCCCGCTCCGGCGGGAGGGATGCGGGGGGTGCCCGGTGCCGGCTGCGCAGCGAGGGATGCAGGGATGCGGAAGGCGGGGAGAGGATGCTGCGGAGGGCGGTAGGAGCGGGTGGGTCCTGCTCTGATGCCGGCCCTGCCTCCCCGAGCGGCGGGAAGAGTTTCTAAAAGTCTCCTCAGAGAAGTTGTGCCCGCTCTGTCCCCGCGTGCAGCGCCTGCCCGTGTCACAGGGGTTTTCTGCGTCTCCCTTGCAGGACACGATTCACCAGCTGGAAAACGAGCTCAGAGGAACGAAGTGGGAAATGGCTCGTCACTTGAGGGAGTACCAGGACCTCCTCAATGTCAAGATGGCCCTGGACATCGAAATTGCTGCGTACAGGTACAGTGGGATCACTGCAGACGTGTCTGGAATATTAATAGCACTGCGGATGCTGCTGGCTCGGGAGGCTTTACCACAGCTAAGAAATATCTGCATGCAGTGAACACGGGTAAAATTAGAGCCTGGCTAAATCACTGCAACCATTAGCCAGCCCAGTTAGAGCCCAGAAGGTCATTAGGGACCAGCTAATCAGTGGTAGAGCTGCCAGCAAGCCCCGCGGGCACGGCACAGCGTGACTCAGTGCAGCGGCTCCCGCGCCGCATTCTGTCCTTGGCCGCAGGAGCAGGAGATGCAGCGAAAGACGAGTTTATTTTTAATTCCTGTCTGCTTTGCAGATGCCAGGCATGCAGGGCTTGTCACCAGAGCTCCCTTTCATCGCCTGGGAGAGACAGGGAATTTGCTTGATCATGATTTGAGGCAGCAAGTGCTGATCTGCCTGTCACAAACACTTTTGCTTTTCTTGCTCAACTTTCCTTCAGAGGCACCCGCTCTAATCTGGAGCTGAGCGTTGCTTGCTGTTGCCATCACCTGGCAGGTTTTTTTAGTCTCCTCTGTATCACTTCAGAACTCACTGGAGAGCTCCTGATTTTTCTGGGTCACAGGCTCAGATGAAAAACATTTGAATAAAAGAAAAGTAAAAACAACAAAAAACCACCCCCATCTCCAGATCTGTTGAAATTCCTGAGGTTGTTCAGACACACAGACACCCCGGGGGCTGTAGCTGGCTGCTGCCAAAGTCAGCTGAAATCTCCAGTTCTCATATTCCCACAAAAAAAGGTGGATGCCCAAATTACCAAATTAGAACATGTGCTCTAATCAGCTGTGACTGCCTCAGACACAATATTTGATTTGGGTCTCTTGGCTGTGTCAAATTCTGTTTGCCTAAGTCGTAATGAATCCTATGAAATTAATTAGTTTGTCCTAATCCCTGCTGATTTACACCATAATGGAGCTTTCTGACATTAAAGATGAATTTTAACTGATCACTGACGTGTCACACCTGCCACAGGCAAACCAAGCTAAAAACTGCTGGATGGGAGTTTTGCAGAAGAGCGGATTCAAGGAAAGCTGGGCTGGGCCCTGAGCCGTGGATGGCACTGGGCAGTTCCAGCACATTCCACAGCAAACTGGTTCTGTCCTGCTGGCAGGGGAACAGTACAGCAGGGACTGTGATGGAATCCTGGAATGGTTTGGGTTGGAAGAGACCTTAAAACTCATCCCAAAGCAGGGACACCTTCCACCATCCCAGTTGCTCCACGCCCTGTCCAGCCTGGCCTTGGACACTTCCAGGGATGGGATAGCCACAATTATTCCAACAACTGTCCCTTATTTTGTTTTTTTATGCTCATTTTCTTTTTTTCTCTCCTCCTGATTCCCTCAGGAAGCTGCTGGAGGGTGAAGAGACAAGATTCAGTGCCTTCTCTGGAAGCATTACTGGTCCCATATTCACACACAGACCACCATCTGTCACAATAGCATCCACCAAAATCCAGAAAACGAAAATCGAACCACCAAAGCTGAAGGTCCAGCACAAGTTTGTAGAAGAAATCATTGAAGAGACGAAGGTGGAGGATGAAAAGTCTGAGATGGAAGATGCCCTGGCAGCCATTGCAGAAGAAATGGCAGCCAAGGCACAGCAGGAAGAACAGGAGGAAGAAAAAGCAGAAGAAGCTGCAGAGGAAGAAGTTTCTGAGAAGGCTCCTGCAGAAGAAGCTGCACCTGAGGAGGAAGAGAAGGAGGAAGAGGAAGCAGAGGAGGAAGAAGCTGCAAAATCTGACGCCGCAGAAGAAGGTGGCTCTGAAAAAGAAGAAATTGAGGAAAAGGAAGAAGAGGAGGAAGCTGAGGAAGAGGAGGAAAAACCTGAGGCCAAGGGCAAAGCTGAAGAGGTACCAGCAAAGGCAGAGAAGGTCAAAACCCCTCCCGCAAAGTCCCCCCCGAAATCGCCCCCAAAATCGCCCCCAAAATCCCCCGTAACAGAGCCGGCCAAGGCCGCCCCGAAAGAAAAAGCCGTGGAAGCAGTGAAAGAACAGAAGGTGGAGAAAGCAGAGAAGGCGGCCAAGGAGGAGGAGAAAGCAGCGTCTCCAGAGAAACCTGCCACGCCAAAGGTGACCTCCCCGGAGAAGGCTGCGACGCCGGAGAAGGCTGCGACGCCGGAGAAGGCTGCGACCCCAGAGAAGGCTGCGATGCCGGAGAAGGCACGCTCCCCTGAAAAGCCGGCGAGCCCCGAGAAGCCGCGCACTCCCGAGAAGCCCGCGACTCCTGAGAAGCCCCGGTCCCCAGAGAAGCCTCCCTCCCCGGTCAAGGATGCCAAGGCTGTGGTGGAGGAGACCATCACCGTCACCAAGGTAACAAAAGTGAGTGCTGAGGCCGAGAAGGAGTCCAGGAAAGAGGACATCGCAATCAATGGGGAGGTGGAGGAGAAAAAGGAGGAATCCAAAGAGAAGGAGGAGGAAGACAAGGGAGTGGTGACCAACGGCCTCGATGTGAGCCCTGTGGATGACAAGGCTGAGAAAATCGTGGTAACCAAAAAAGTAGAGAAAATCACAGGGGAGGGTGGGGACAGCGGGACCACGTTTATCACGAAGTCGGTGACCGTCACTCAGAAGGTGGAGGAGCACGAAGAAAGCTTCGAGGAGAAATTGGTGTCCACCAAGAAAGTGGAGAAAGTCACTTCACACGCCGTAGTAAAGGAGATTAAAGAGAGCGAATAAAACCAACCATAGCTAAAATTCAAACCAATTCAAGAGCTTGGGTCGGTGCAAAAGGTTAAGCCATAGACAGCTGCAAAATGCATGTGGGTGGCGGCTTCAAAGCAGATCGGGTTCTCTCATGGAGGCTCCAGACACACAGTATTTTACTTTTTCGTGCAATATAGGGAAGGGGGGGGGAATGCATGCAGGCTCAAGATGTACTCCCTCCACAGAGCTTGGGGATCTACAAAAAAATACTACTACTACTACTAGTGCATGAGATGAAATGTGCAGAGGAAGCTTTTCTGAATTTCCTGAGCTGTTGGAGGGATGTATCTGAGGAACAAGTTCAGATGTATTATGCAAAGAACCAACTGAGCCAAAACCAAACTGAAAACAGTAATAGAGTATTCATGAGAACCAGAACTCTCCTAGCCTTAAAAAAAAAAATAAAATAAAAAAAGCTACTTATAACTAATTATGTTTACCTCACTGGTGCAATTAGGGTGGACTTTTGCTCCTGGGAGAACCTTGTTGACATGCACAGTACGCAACCTTTTGTTGTTTGATGTAAAACAGTCACAGCAGTTCTTGCTCAATAAAGGTCAATATGAAAACATGACTTGTTCTGGTGATTTGTCCCAATTTAAACCCTTTCCTAGGCTGGATGCTCTCTCCTGAAAGGGGATGGAAAATTGCTTGAAGAGTTTTTTTCTAAGAGTCCTCGTTTAGGAGCTGGGCTTTGGTGGTCCTTGGGGGTCCCGTCCTACCTGGGGTGTTCTGTGGTTTGGGAATTGGCTATGATGGAGAAATTTCCTGTACCAGCCCAAAGGCTGGATTAAGAAAGTAGGAGCCACATCCCATATTTTCTAGAGGAAAGAGGAATCCATTGAGCACTTCTGGCTGGCCTTGAGGTGCTTAGAGGGGTTGCAGTTGCTTTTCATAGGAAGGGGAAGGTCTCTAAGCCCTCAATGCTGCTTGCACTGAGCCAAAAAGTGTTAAAACCTTCTGTAAGCATCATTTTCCTCCTCACACCCCAACATCCACACATAAAGAGAGCCAATTTCCAAAGAATTCCTTGGTTTTTCTGGGAGAGAAGCTGCATGAACCACAGCTGGGTGTGGCATCGTCAGTTTGTCATTTAATTGAGCAAAAACCCATTTAGGGGACTCAACCAAGCCGCCACAAGGTCCTCAAAATGGGCTTGGTTCTGGTTATTTTAACCCCTCTTGCTTTAATTGTATGGGAACCTCCTTATCAATTCTCTGGCTCGAATGATCAAGAGGTTCAATCTGCCTCTAAACACAAAATTCTAAACTCAAAGCCAAGGGTTATAAACTTGACATTTTTAAATCTTCAACGGCAAGACCTCCTAAGTGGTGGCCTCTTCCAGAGGAATCAAAAATTCCTCTACCTGGAAAAATAAATGGAGAGGAATGAAGCAAAGGGAAGAAGATAAAGGCCCCAACTCCAATGTGGGAATTAATTTTAAGATTAATTTCGTGTTTATTCCCCGTTTCAAAAGGAAAGCGAAGAATGCAGCTGCTGCCCCACCTCCCATAACTCACGAAGAAATGCAAATAATTCTAAAGCCTGGATTTAGGCTGTGGACTGCCCTGAAATCTGTTGCCTAACTGAGGGTCTGATCAAAAGCTGTGGTTTCCCCGTGCCTTCGATTCTTCAGCCCATCAGTAATTGAAGACCAAGGAGTTTTTAATTGGAAGGGTCCAGCGTGTTCCTCACTGGAGAAGTGGCGGGGAGCCCACAGCAGATAAGGCTTTCAAACCAATCTGGGTGCCTTTGTGGAGCAAAGCACTGGGTGGGAATCTGGGCTCCCAGCTCGGCTGCTGAGTGATGTTTAATTAAAGCAGAGCTAGCAAATTAAATGGCAGCTTCTCTGGAGTCACGTGTGGGTGTGACACAAAAATAACTTTACCTTTAGGAATGAGGAGTTAAGCACTCCCCTATTTTTGGTGTCTGCACCAAAGGTTTGGGAGCACTGAAGGCGTTTTCCCCTTGGATTTAAACAAAATTTCCAAGAGAACACCATGGCTCAACCCCAATTAACACGAGATTATGTTTGTACGCTTTCAGTTAAGTTCTAGGAGTCACTAAAATGTCCCAAACTGCAAAATCCACCCCTCGGAGTGGAAGGTTGGGAATATTCAGCAGGGAGAGGAAGGGTCACCTTGCACGGTGGATTAAATGTTGGTGTCAGCAGGAGACTCAGGAACATTTAACGTGTGCAGGTGGGATCCCAGCCTGGCTATTTCTCATGCTGGGCTTCTTTTCCAGCTGCTTTCTCTTCAGGCCTGGTAGGACACAGCTCCAGGGACCCCAAAATCATCATTTGTGTTGGTTTGCACTCCGGCAATCCACGATTGCAGTTCCTGAGATGAGGGGTTTGCACCAACCCCTCTGCCTGGGGTACATCCATTCCCTGTATGGTTTTGGGAGGCAAACAAGCCCTTGGTATGATGTGTTCCACAACATCCTCATTTTCCTCCTTTTCTCACCCAAAATGTGCCACAGCTTTTAGTTATTACCCAGAACTGTATCCCCCCCCCCTCTCACACACCAAATTTGTGAATTTAGCCCATTTCCCACTGCAGATGTTCCCAGCAAATCCTAAGAGGAACAAGCAAGTGGTTAACAAATTTCTAAATGTTTATAAAACTGTAAGAACTGATTAATATTTCATGGTGCCAAGAGGGTTTTGTCTACTGACATCTGCAATCAAACAGTTTCAAAGGAGAGCACAGTTCCCGGGCAGAGAGGCATAAATGGGATGTTATTTGCCTGTTCTGCACCAATTACTCCTCCAGACTGCACAGAACCAGCGAAGGGAATAATTATTTTCAGACAGAGAAGTTCATTAAACAATAAAAAAAATCCATGAAGGGAAAAACACTAATTAAAGGAATTGACAGTGAGAATTTGTGCATCTTTTTTAAGGTGGGATACCAAGACCACCGTGGCTTCAGGAGCTGGAGGGCTCTAAACCAGGATCTTCCTACTATGCTGGGTTGTGGAGGTGCCACAGATATTCTTCAGCATCCAGAACAAAATTCCAGGTGGGAACAAACTGGGCAGCGTTACAAAACACAAACAGGTTGCATTTGCCAGGGAGCTGAGTCAGGCACCAGAATTTTCTCCAGTCATCAGGGTTTGTGTGCTCCCTGTTCACATGTGGGCTCTATTCCTGCTTTTTTTTCAGGATTAAAGTATCCTTAGCTAATCTGGGAAGGCAGCAAATGATGAGCTGTTAATTATTTAGTTACTAGAAGGTGAATTTCTGGACTCGGGATGTTCTGTACAGGTGCTCCCCGTGCTGAGGGGAGGGGAGGGGAGGGGGTGTGTGTGCATCTCAGGGAAAGCACCCAGCACCTCCCTGGGCGCTCCCTGGGATGAGACCTCAGCCTGAACCAGACCCAAAGAGCAGGAAAAAACCCCCCAGGACACTCCTGGCTTTTCTTGCAGCTGCAACTCGGGGGAAAGTTTCTCCTGAGCCTCCCTCTGCCAGCTCTTACTGCATTGCGTCAAAGCCAGCGCCTGGATTTTCCAAGGTAAAGCGAGTGCTGGCAGCGGGATCCATCCCACAGCCCTGGGAGAAGCTGGGAACACACAGATCCAGCCCAGCCTCCCTCCCACCAGTTTGGGCAGCGGGGCAGGACTGGGGCCCAGCCCGGGCGGTCACTGCAGAGTCAGCCCTGCTGCAGCTCCTGCTGGGGCTGACTCACAGAGCCCGGCGGAGCTGCAATGCAATAAAAAGAACAGAGGGAGCAGGGAGCAGCCTGGGAACGGCAGCAGGAGAGAGGGGAGAGCTGCTGGAGCTCTGGATGTGCTGCTCTGGAGCAGCCCTGGCTGCACAGGGAGCTTTGCTTTCCAGAACAGAGACGGGTGCAAAGGGCTGAGGGAAGGAGGAGTTTGTCAGCAAGGAAAAGTCATGGAAGAGGAAGTAAAATGGGGTTTTGAAGAGTTAAAAGGAGCTCAGAGTGCTGGAGAAAGGCAGCATTTAATTTGTCATGGAATGGTTTGGGTGGGAAGGGACCTTAAAGCCCATCCAGTGCCACCCCTGCCATGGGCAGGGACACCTCCCACTGTCCCAGGCTGCTCCAAGCCCGTCCAGCCTGGCCTTGGGCACTGCCAGGGATCCAAGGGCAGCCACAGCTGCTCTGGGAATTCCATCCCAGCCCCTCAAGGTCCTCTGAATAAAGAATTCCTTCCCAATATCCCATCTAAACCTCCTCCCTGTCAGTTTGAAGCTGTTCCCCCTGTCCTATCCCTCCTTCCCTTGGCAATGCTCTCTCCAGCCGAGCTGCCCAGCTCTGCTCTGGCTTTGATGGTCCTGATGGGCTCTGCCCAGGGCTGGAACAGGTTTTTTCTCCTCAGGGGCAGCCCCTCTCTCCCAGCTGAGTGCAGGCATCACTTCCTGCTGCAGCACTCAGGGGAGTTTCTGAGAACCAGCTCTGGTTTCTGAGAAGCAGCTCCTGCTCCTTATCTCCGAGCAGCAGCCCCGGCAGTCTGCTGGGGGAGCTGGAGGCATCACACCCCAGGGGGAGCAGGTCCCCTCCATCCCCCCAGCAGCTGTAAAAGCACTCCGTAAAGAGCACTGCAAGTTCCCCCAATTCCCCCCACCACTGGCCTGGAGAGGGAAAATGAGATCTGCTTTGTAACAACAGCTCTGATAAAAACAGGGAGGAAAATAAAGCAGGAGGGAAATGGAAAAAGAAATATTTAAGAGGTGTTGTTGAAGGAAGTGAAAATTATTTTACCTCTTTTCCTTCTGGTTCTCAAAAGCATCAAACTCCCAGGAAAGTAGGGAAAAAAATTGGGGGAATGATACTAGTGGAACTCCCTGAGTTACTGGAATTACTGCTTTTCCAAATGGCTTGACCAAGCTTCCTTTTCTTTCTCCTGCTGCTTTTCTTGGGAATGGGAAAGAAAATAATAATTTTAAGTGCTTACTTCAGCCAGCACAAGCTCTTTTATCACCCTTTAAACACTGAAAAGGGAGATGCTTTTGGAACACTCCTAAAATTTGTATAGAAAAAGAGATTTCCTTTCTCTCTGAACAAAGCTGTTGAGGAGAACCGATACCACATCCCCAGTGCAAAAAATGAAAAGCTACCCCAAAATCCTGTGCAGAAATTCATCCAGCCACATCTGTCTGTAAAGCTTAAGGCAGCCATTAATGCCTATTTGAACTCAGATTTCCATGGGTTTAGTTTATTTAAACAGGTTTAATTTGCAGCATTAGCCCAGTGCTTGCCCTTACAAGATTTAATTTCATGTCGCAGCTGTAGGCAAGTGGAAGTTAAACAGGCTCAGAGCACAGCACAGTGCTTAGGCAGCACCAGGCTGTGCTGCTGTTGGATGCTCCATTTCTGTGCCTTTTTTAGCTCAGGCAAAACTTTAAAAATCCCTGAAAAATTCTCAGGATGAGCCTCTGCAGCCCAGAGAGGGTTGAGTTCTGCAGCTGGGAGAGAAAGGCAGCTCCTTCCCCCACACCATCCATCCCTCTAACTGCTCATCATGTTCTGATTTTAAGGTCATTTTTGAAGATGTTTGCTCCAAGCTTCACCTACACCCTCAGTCGCTCTTCCATCACTGACCCACCAGACACTGAGCAACTTCCTGCCACCATTGAACAGCCACATTTGCATTTCCCCTCTGTATTGGTTTGGCCAAATTCCCATTTTTTAGGAGGCAGCTCGTGCTTGTTGCACCCCCGAGCCCGTGAGACCCATGCCTGCCCCCAGCACACCCCAGGGTGTTTTTGTCAAATGTGTGAAATTTTACACCCCCAAGAGATTTTCCCCACTGCTCATCCACAGGGTGAGTGTGATAAACCCCTTTATCAACCTTTTAGGGGCATCAGGGACACAGGACACGCACGAGGAATCCGTGTAAGCATTTCTGAACTTTATTGACTGCTTTATTGCACGTACTTAATGAAGCCTCCATCACTTCCCCCGACCCACCGTTTCCATAATTATTTTAAATGCAAGATAAATGTAACCTTTCATTCCCACCACTTATTTTCCCCCCATTTTAAATGTTAAGGTTCTGGGTCACCCAGGGAAGACAGAAGCCCTGAACTCATACGTGGAACCATGCGGCACTCGGGGAGCAAGCCTTGGGTGCTCTGCAAGCAAACTCAGACTCTGCACAGGGAGAAACATCATAATCATGAACTTAGAACCTCAGTGGTCACTGAATTAAATAGGTGAGACTGCAGCTGGAGCTCAGTCAGCCGTTGGTTCTGATGGAAAGCTGCCCTTGGATCAAGCCTTCTTCTTGCCTTCGCTCTCTTCCTTTCCTGCTGCTTCCTTCTCTTCCTTCTCTTCCTTCTCCTCCTTCTCCTCCTCAGCAGCTTCCTGGGACTCCTCCCCTTCTTCTGCTGCTGTTTCTTCCCCTTCTCCTTCTCCTTCCTCTTCCTCACCCTCTTTGGCTTCTTCTGATTCCTCCTTAGCACCTTTGAAGGACAGAAAGGTGTTTCACATCCAGGTCCAATTCCTGATCCCAGTTCAGTGGGATCCTCCCTCAACCCCACACATTCTGGCAGCCAGCTACAGCAAAACTGCACAACCGATTTATCCTGGATTTCAGGGGGACTGAAACACTTGATAAAAACAAATCGTGGCTGTGAAAAATCTCAATTCTGGACTCACTGCTTAAAGCAAAGACTTGAAGAATCTGTCACTGCTCTCTGATTGGCTCTTTGGCTGTAATTTCCCTATAATTAAACTTTACACTAATGAACCCCTCATAGTTCCACGGCCACCAGTGCACTGCAGAGATGTGACACTGCCGTGCACTGAACCCAGTAATTCCAGCCCCAGACGTCAGCTGATGTTCCCATTGTCTGGGGCTGCTCTCTGGGAATTCATATTCAGCTCAGGATGTCCTTGGTCCTTCTTTTTGAGGATATCCCTCATAACTAAATGCTGCTTGCTGCCACCTGAACATTATCATTGAGGGTTTTGGAAACCTATCATCAGCCTGATTGAACATTTCACCTGATCTTGCATTCAATATTCAGACTTCCCTGCTTGAATTCCATGCGCTTAATCCCACCATCCTTTGGCTCATGGAAGTAGAAAAGGAAAGAGTTTTGATCATTAGATTTAACCATTGGGATTTCTGGGGTTTATCCCATATGAACAGGGACTAATATATTTCATGAAACATGAAAAAAAGGGATTTAGAAGTAACTCTAAGTACCTTCCTCCTCTTCTTCAGCCTCTTCTCCCGCTTCCTCCTCACCTTCCTCTTTCTCTTCCTCCTCACCCTCTTCTGCAGGAGCTGCCTTGGCTTCTCCTGCTTTGGCAGCCTCGATGGTTTCCTCGATTTCAATCTGCTCCTCCTGGACGTGGCTGGAGTAGTAGGTGGGGAAGGAGCGAGTGGTCATCAGGTAGGAGCTGGACTGGAGGCCGCTGTAGGCGGACCTGCCGAAGGTGGGGGCACTCTGGCTGTAGCCACTGGTGATGCTGCCAACACTGGTGAAGCTGAGCCGGGTCTCTTCCCCTTCCAGCAGTTTCCTAGCAGGGAAAAACAAAAGCAAAGAGAAAGGAATTGGTTGTGCTGCAGCAGGATCCAGCATCACAAGCCCCGGAGATATCTGGTTGTTAATTAAGGGCTGGTTTTGCACCATGTGCCAGTGCTACCCTATTTTCTTGGAATAATCTCTTTCAGATGTGTCTATTGCAGGTGAATTAATAATTTTCCTTGTTGGAAGGAACAGGAAAACCCCTCTAGAACCAGGTTCCTCTAGCAGGTGAAGCTAGAGGTGTATTTTGCCACCCTGCAGCTCGCACAGACCGGCACAGCTGTAACAATTTGCTGCTGAGATGTCAGACAACGTTTGGAGCTGCTCTCTCAGTATTCCCCCTTGTGGCTTCCACAGAAATTCTGCTCCAGCATCGGAATCTCTCAGTATCTGGGACAAAACACCACAGTTATTTAGCAACAATTCTGCCGGAAAATATTTAATTTGTAGATTTGCAAGTCAGAAACAAAACCCGTTCCTGAGGGCACTTGAGGGATTTCCCATTTTGAAAATGAACCATTTTTATTGAGGAATTCCACTGATACAAAATCTCTCCCCCAAGTACAGAACAGGTATTTTTATCTGTCAGGATGGAGAACGGAGATCATTTATTGCCACGCTAAAAATTCTGTGTGCACATAGAGAGGAGCTGATTAAACTCTGCCACAAATCTATGAAGATTTTTGCTGGGGGAATGATCAATAACCTGAATTCTCCTGAAGAGAATGGGAACTGCTCTGAGTTCTGCCTCATTAAAACATCCCCCACCATACCTATAGGCTGCAATTTCGATGTCCAGGGCCATTTTCACATTGAGCAGGTCCTGATATTCCTTCAAGTACCGAGCCATCTCACTCTTTGTGGTTCTCAGCTCGTTCTCCAATTTGTTGATTGTATCCTGTTGGATGGAACAATACTGACAGCATAAAACTCCCATTTCTCCCAAGTCTAGCAATAATCACAAGGAATTTCTCCAATCCTTTTCCCTTAATCTTGCTCTGGCAGACAGAAACTGCACAGCTCCCAGTCCCCCCTCAGCCAAAAAGCCTCATTTAACACCTTGCCTGGCAGGTTTTCTACAGCACATTATTCCAGCCCTATTTGACACACAGAGCCAAATTTTCTGGTACCCAAGTGCCAAAGCATCCACGAAATTTGTGTGTTGTTTCATTTTGAATTTGGCCTCTGTGTGCTTTTTCTAATTTTAGCTTCGGGATATCCACTGATGATCCTTGCAGGTCCCTTCCAGCTCGGGATATTCAGTGATTCCATGATTTTTTGGTGCAGAACAGTTCAGGCTGTATCAGTACATGGACACATGAATTTGTGCTTTATCAGGGGCGTTCTGCGTTATGATTTTGTAACACCTCACACTTCAGAGAAGCAATACCAGAGTGTCCCCATCTCTGGGATGATTTTGGTAATTCAGATCCTGATTGGGGTCTGTATTTCCACACCACATCCTGCTTTACAGCTCCGTGTTATTTTGCACTGGCATTTTAGGATGCCTTACCTGCAACACAGGCACAGCACAAACCAGGAGTGATGCTGCCAACAACCTCTCCCTGCAAACCCTGATCCCCTCCTCTGTGAGGCTCTGCAGACCCCAACTCCCCTCACCCGCAGAGCCCAGAAAACCCTGATCCCCTCACCTGCAGAACCCCTCAAACCCCAACATCCATCCCTTCACCTGCAGAGCCCAGAAAACCCTGAACGCCCTCACCGCCAGGGAACCTGCACATCTTTATCCCCCTCACAGGCAGGGACCCCACAAATCCCAAAACCCCTCACCTTCAGAACTCTTCAAACCCTAACATCCCTTCACCTGCGGAGCCTGAAAACCCCGACCCCTGGCACCTGCAGAGCCCTTCAAACCCCATCATCCCTTCACCTGCGGGACCCTGCAAACTCCATCATCCCCTCCCCTGCAGAACCCTTCAAACCCCACCATCCCCTCCCCTGCAGAACCCTGCAAACCCCCCCATCCCCTCCCCTGCAGAACCCTTCAAACCCCATCATCCCTTCCCCTGCGAGACCCCCACCCTCCTCCTCTGCAGGGACCCTTCCAGCCCCCACCCCCTCACCTGCAGCGCGGAGATATCCGCGCTCTGCTTCTCTTCCAGCTCCTGCAGCTGCTTCTCCAGCGCCTCGTTCATGCCGCGGGTGGCCTCGATCTCCAGCGTCTTGGCCTTGAGCAGGCGGCGGCTCTCGGACACCTCGTCCTTGGCGGCGCGCACGGCGTCCGTGTTCTTGGCCGCGCTCTCGCTGAGCACGGTGAAGCGGCTGCGGAACCACTCCTCGGCGTTCTGCATGTTGCGCGCCGCCAGCTTCTCGTACTGCGCGCGGATGTCGCGCAGCGCGGCCGACAGGTCGGGCTTGGCCGACACGTCCATCTCCACGGACAGGTGCGCGTACTGGATCTGCGCCTGCAGCTCGGCCAGCTCCTCCTCGTGCACCTTCTTGAGGAAGGCCAGCTCGTCCAGCAGGCTGTCCACGCGCTTCTCCAGCTCCGCCCGCGCCAGCGCCGCCTCGTCCGCGCCCTTGCGCACCTCGAGCAGCCGCGCCTCCGCGTCCTCGCGGCTCAGCACCTCCTCCTCGTAGCGCGCCTGGAGCCCGCGCAGCGTCTCCTCCAGGCTCTCCCGCTCGCCCTGCAGCGCCTGCTTCTCGCTCGTCGCCTCCTCCGCGGCCAAGCGCAGCTCGCGGATCTCCTGCTCGTACAGCGCGCGGAAGCGGGAGGGCTCGGCGTGCTTCTGCCGCAGCACCAGCAGCTCGGCCTCCAGCACCTTGTTCTGCTGCTCCAGCTCGTGGACGCGCTCGATGAAGCAGGCGAAGCGGTCGTTGAGGTCCTGCAGCTGCGCTCGCTCCTGGCTGCGGATGGACTTGAGGTCGTTGCTGATGGCGGCCACCTGGCTCAGGTCCAGGCTGTCCACCGAGTGCAGCAGCGAGCCCGAGGCGCTGGAGGTGGCGTAGCTGCGGCGCACGGACACGGAGGACACGGGCGCGGACAGGCTGGAGTACGCGGAGCGCGCCGAGCCGAAGCCGCCGCCGCTGCGCACCGACACATGGATGCGCGGGCTCTCCGCGTAGCGCCGCTTGTAGGACGGGAAGAACGGGTCGTAGCCGTACGAGCTCATGGCTGCGGGGGCTCCGGCGACTGCTCTGCAGCGGGCGCCGCCCGCACCCCGATATTTATGCGCGGGGAGGGCGGGCGGAGCGGCCTCCGGGCGGGGACGGGGCGGGGCGCGGCGCGGCGGCATCGCCGCGGTGAGGTGACGCCCGGAGCTGTCCAGGCATTCCCTCACTGCTGTGATGGCCTGAGCGGCACGGGCCGGACATCACCGCGATGGTGCCGGGCATCACAGCGGTGAAGGGATGCCTGGACAGCTCCGGGCATCACAGCGGTGAAGGGATGCCTGGACAGCTCTGGGCATCACAGCAATGAAGGGATGCCTGGACAGCTCCGGGCATCACAGCGGTGAAGGGATGCCTGGACAGCTCTGGGCATCACAGCAATGAAGGGATGCCTGGACAGCTCCGGGCATCACAGCAATGAAGGGATGCAGTGGGGGCTGTGGCCGGCCCGCTCTGGAACGGCCCCGGCTCGGCCCCGCTTCACCGTCTCAGCCCTGTCTCGGCCCTTCTGGGGCACAGCCTCGGACCTGCCTGGGGCATCTCTCAGCGTCCCTCCGGGCCCACCTCTGGCCCTTTCAGATCCAGCTCCCCTCAGGTCTAGGTGCAGCCCCCAACCCGCCCAGGCTGTGTTGAACACCTCCCTCTGCTTCCCCACAGCTGCCCTGGCAGAAGCCTCGGGGATGTGCTGCAAACCCCAGGCTGTGGCTGAGGTCCCCTCGGTGAGATTGGGGAATACCCAGCCCTGGCTGCACCTCAGAACCCCCAGACACGTGTAAATAGGATATTTTTTTTTCCTTCAGTTTGCAGTTTTCACAAGGCATGAGTGCTCTGCGACCCCTTGCACCCTCACCATGTCCTTTGTTACAAGTGGTCCCTAATAACCAGGTAACTTAGGATCATGGAATCATGGAATTGAGTTGGAGGGACCTTAAAACCATCCAGTGCCACCCCTGCCATGGGCAGGGACACTTCCCACTGTCCCAGGGTGCTCCAAGCCCTGTCCAACCTGGCCTTGGACACTTCAGGGGAAGCCTGGCAGTGTTACTTGTCCTTTGATTACACGAAAGAAGCAGCAGACACAGGGCGGTTCTCAGTCCTGGCAGAATACCCTGATACCTGGTTCCTTGAGACTCCCTGGAGCCAAAGTCTGTCTGAGACACCGATCACAGGGACAGGATATTTATCCTTGCCTAATCTGGCTAACTCAGAGATTAAACTGGACATCTGCATTGCAGCTACCTCGGGACCAGGTTATTAGCACTGCTTGATTAAAACAGAGCAGTATTTACGTAGCAGAGATTTATCAGAGGTAAATTAGAGATGTATTGGGCACAAACTGCATGGGAGGCTCAAAAAGACAACGAGAATTCACCTCCCTGAGTCAGAAGGGCAAATATAACACGAAACAAACTCTTCAAAGGTTTCTCAAGGAAGGAATAAAAGCCAGTACAGATTGGGGGACATTTATTAGACAGATACCACAAAAATGCTGAGATGCTTCCCAAAGAAAGGGGAAGGGCTTAGTGATGTGAATGAATGTGCCTGTCACTAATTGCAGTGGTAATCGGGTATTTCTGGCACAAGTGAATGTTTGTTTAACACCAGCCATTTAGGAAGGGCAGAGCAGGGTGGATTTAATGCATTTCCCACTGTTTTCCAGTGACCTCACACAGAACATCACCTGTTGTGTGGCAGCTTTTCCAGAAGTTTCAGGGCATTTAAATATGAGGATCACTGAGCTGTGAAGGGCAACGGCCTCTCAGAGGTACAAAGCTGCAGTCCCTGCTCATCTGAGCTTATTCTGGATGGAATGAACTGCACCAAGAGCTCATAAAGGCTTAAGTGTCACTCATATCCCAGCAGAGCTGCTGGGAGACTTTATTCTGCAAATCTACAGAGTCCTCCTGGCGATCAGTGGAGCTGCTCTCAATTTGCCAGCACTGCAAGCCCGGCTTCTGCCTTGATTTTTATTCCCAATTTGTTGTTTAAATTTGAGTCGTGGCTGCATTCATGCATCTCAGAGCAGCCATTCATTATTCAGAATATGCAAAGGAGAGCAGCACAGGTAGAGCTTCCTGTGCTAATCCATTTTAGGTTTAGCAGAGATTGGGCTTGAAAGAGGAAGAAATGAGGAGTAGAGACATTGTAGGGAGGAGGATTCCCAGCAGGTTGGTCGGGGATTCAGTGAGCTGATATATTCTGGGCTATTCAGCTCCTGCAAACTGAAATACCTTGTTTCATGCCAATGGATTTATGCTAATCTTCCCTACAGCAACCCGAGCACAAGATTTAATTATTAATGCTATCATTTATTATGCCATGTATTAATAAAGGAATGTAGCTCAGCTTGTAAAAACCACTGCGCTTCAGATCCCAGCAAAACAGGCTGTGTAACTGTAGGCTGTTAATATTCCTTCTCACCTTTTCTTTGAGTGGAAAACCCTTTGCTGTGTGCCAGGAGGATGGGGAGTGCGTCTGCAGCCAGCCTTGCAGTGTGGAACTTCCACGGGACTCGGGGTGAGGATGGAGCTTTGGAAAGGAAAGCCACTCCTGAAGGCATCCTGCTCCCAAAACTGGTATTTCCAGGCACAGGGGAGTGCTGGTGGATTCCCCCATTCCCTCTGTGTCCCTTTTGCTGCTTTCTGCCATAATGCAGAGGATAATCAAGCCCGTGGATGTGTTACTGTTAGAAAAATCAATACAGTGAGCAGAGCAAGGGAATAAAGCATGGCTGGTTCCGGCAAGGATGGAGTGGCCTGGGCCACTTGTCTCACCTGTAGCAGCTCAGCATTGTCCCCCTTCCCCCTGATGGAGCTGAAGCTGCTCCCTTACTGGTTTAACTGGGTGTGAGTGTCCCCAGCCCATCAACATTTCAGGCAGAGGATCCCAAGCCCAGGTTCACCCCTTGCAGACCTCTCCTGGGTGACCTAAATAAAGCAAATTATTCTGAGGGATGGTGCAGGAATGAAAAGGCAGCGGTGCCTCATCCCTGGAAGAGTCCAAGGCCAGGCTGGAGCAGCCTGGGACAGTGGGAGGTGTCCCTGCCCATGGTCCCTCCCAACCCAAACCATTCCATGATTCCAAATCCCACTGCTGCCCAAGGAAAAGCAACAACTCCATGACAGAACATTCCCGTTCCTTCCTTCTCCTCTGCTGCATCCAGAATTAACACATCCCAACCTGCAACTGGCATTTCCTGAAGGAAAAGCTCAGCCCTGAGCCCTGTGCTGGGGCCTGACTGAGCACCAAGAAATTACCTGAATGCACCCCGTGATCTCTAGGGGGGGGTTGCCTTTTTTTCCTTTTTTAAGCGAAGAATTTCCCCATCAGAAACTGCGACAGGGACATTTAGGGCGGAGCCTGCAGTGGCTGCTGCTGCTGCTGCTTTTGTTGCAGAAGCAGAGAAGGAGCTGTGCCTGCTTAGTTGGGATTTACACAGAAATCAAGCAGTCCTGAGTAAAAGAAAAAAGCAAAAACACTGGTTTTCCTTTTTAAAAAAATGACTTTTACTTCATAAAAGCCCAGCTCTGAGGGAGCGGGGAATCAGGCGCTCCCACTGCTAAAAACATTCAATAGCTCTGATGTCAAGTCTTATGGATTTGTCTAAAATTATATCAAAGTCTCTGAATGAGTTGAATTAAAACAGGCAAAAGAAAATGCTCTGATCTACTTTGATGAATTGGAGCAAAACCTCACATTTTAGGAATTCCTCTTCCTATTTTCCAAACAGTCCTTTTAATACGAGGCAACACTCAAAGGAATTTCCAAAGCAAAGCAGAATTTTGTCTGCAAGGACTGAGCTACAGTCTCTGGGAGACTCAGAAGAAATGCAAAGAAGGGTTTAATTTCTTTCCTTTGAACCACTGTTTGCTTTGTTGGTGCCAGACATAGCAAGTGCCTGGGCAGCTTTCATGATTTTATTATTACTTACACCAATTCCTGCTCACAGTAACAGCAATTTGCTCACTTTGAGTTTGCTCTGTCTCTTGATTACAGGAGCTGGAGGAAGCAGGCAGCCAATTCTTTCATCTGAGCTCTATCAGGGAGAGCTTAATTAGAAGATTCATTAATTAGCTTTGTTTACTTGTTGGATCAGGCTTCCAAACTAGGCCGCAACATCCGATGGCAGATCCCAGGGTTGGTTCTTATCTCCCAGAATCAATTAAAGGGATGTTCTGCTTTTGGTTCCAGCAATTAGACATCAACTGAGAGGGTTTTGGGCCAAATCCCAGGTTTGGCTGGAAAGGGACCTCAAAAAGCATCTTTTGCCACCTCCTGCCATGGGCAGGGCACCCTCCCCTGGACCAGGCTGCTCCAGCCTGGCCGTGGGAACTTCCAGGGATGGGGCAGCTCCTCTGGACAAATAAAACTCCTGAAAAAGCCCTCCCAGCCTATTTGGAATGAGACAACTTTTTAATTTGCAAAGTTTCATTGCTTTAATTGGGTCTTCTCCAATGTGAGGAGCAAGGGTTGGACCCAACAGCCCCAGGGCCACACCAGGAGCTGGGTTTAAGCTGGCCTTGGCTTTAGGCTTCACTGGAGTCCCCCCACTTAAGGCCACCTGACGATCTGAGTTGAGCTGAGCTTTGTTGTGCTCGAAAAAGCTGCTCTGGGAACCAGCTCCATCCCTGCTGCAAAGATTTAAGGGATCTCTAATAACAATTCCATTTTTGGGGTGCTGGTTGAGGGCTGGGTGCTGAAGGAACAAGTGCTTGAACCAGTGCATCTGGTAATAACAGGAGAAATTCAACATCCCTCAGGTTTTGGGAGCTGAATCCTCATAGCAGCAGCAATATCCAGGGGGAAGCAGTGGGACTATTTCCCTATTTTCCTTTTTTTTTGCTGTGCCAGCTTGAGAAAGTCCTGTTGGTGACAGGGCAAAGAGAGAAAACTGCATTTACAACACAGCTGAGAGCACATGGAGGCTCATAAGGCAGCCAGAGACTCCATTTCCTTCCCCAAATTTTCCAGTATGAATGAAAATAAAGATAAAACATGGGTCCAAAAGATCATTTATTTGTGGGCTGCACGGGCAATTAAAAAGCAGAGAGATTTTACCGTTGTGGTTTTATCTGCAGGGAGCTGAAGCACAGAATTCCAGGATGTTCTTCCTTTGGTCACAGAGAGGGATGAACAGCTGAGGAATGCTTTCCCTAACATTCAGTTATTTCAATCTTTGGGATATTTTTTTCCCTGTGCTGCAGAGGCAGCAATAAAATCCACCTTTGAGTGAGTGAATCATCTCCCCACACGTACAAGTGCAAAGCATTTCTTGGGAAGATGTAAAAATCCCTTTATTTCCCAGTCTGGCACGAGCTGCTGCCCATAAAACACAGATCCAGGGAGCAATAGAGCTGGGAGAGCTCTGCTGCAGTGAGGCAGCTCGAGGCAGCTGAATGTGCTCAGCTCTGCAGTCTGTGAATAAAAATCCCTGAATTCTGCAGCCAGAGCACCTCTCCTCCCACGCCAGAGCTCCCTGCAGGCAGCACATTCCCGGTGGTGTCCTTAGGGATGGGAGTCCAGGATTTCTGTGGGATGGAATAGGAATCACCTCCAGCACTCCGGGTTTATTTTAATATCACTTAATTGAAAGGTTTGCAGAGGTCTGCAAATACTCATCTCCATTTCAGCTCTTTCATCCCTGGCACTTCTCCTCCTGGAGAGAAAAGGGCTTTGCACCATTCTGAGGCAGAGATTAAGTTATAAATTACCCAGCCTGGATGAGAGGCTCTCACAGCAGAGGTTACTGGGAGAATCAGGGCATTTATTGGCACTAAGTGAAGATAAGGAGTTGCTGGCTTTAATTTTTGAAATTTTTTTGTGGGACATATTTTTGTATATTTTTTTGGTGCAATTTTTTTGGATAAATATTTCACTGCCATTAACTGCAGTTGGGTTTTCCCTTTTTTAACATCTCCATCTCTTAGCCCTTTCTATGACTCTCGATAAAACCTTAAACGGTAAAAATTTGAGTATTAAAACTTCCATTTCAGATTTTTTTTTGTATCTTTTAATCATGTTCACATGAATAAATCTTTACCAAATCTTTTCAGTTGGCTTGATCATCATAATCGTATTTTTCTTGTTTGTTAAATGTACATTTATCATTCTTCTCACAATCTTATCCTCAGTCCAATCCCAGTCCCAGGGTGTGTTTCCTCTAGACTTAATTGATGCCAAAAGGGGTTCAGAGCCTGTTTTTCTGGAGAAGACCTTAAGGATATTCAGTATTTTTTAGTATCCAGCACTTGCTCTGTGACTATTTTAGACCCTTTAAAAGCTCTCAGGTTGGTGGAAACTCGCAGCATCAATTTGGCTTTTATAGAAAAGAAAGGTATTATTGAAATAACAACGTCCTTTGGCCCCAGTAATTAACCAACAGGGAGGTGGGACATTAATTGTGGGACACTTCCCAGGCTGGCCCATTGCAGTGGGGTGAAATTCCCCCAGCAGTGCAAGGGCTGCAGTTTTGAGGCCTCCACAGCAAAAAAAAAATCAGAGATAAATCTTCAAGGCTCTGCTGATTCCCAAACAGGGCCCTCAGAACTGCCTGGAAATGGCTTTAACTCTGCTTTTCCAGGAGAAGAACCCTGAACTCTGCTTTTCCAGGAGAACAACCTGGCCATTTGTCCTGCGGCAGGAAAGGCACCTGAGCCGGGGCTGCAGAGAACAGGCAGGGGATTGGGAAGGAGGAGGCAGATTTCTCCTTTATTTCCCATTTTCCTGCTTCTCCTCATGGAGTCCATGAGAGGCTGTTTGTGAAGCTGAGAAAGGACATTGCAGAGGCTGAAGGAAGCGGGGAAGGTCCTGTTTCACCTTTCAACACGGGATAAAGCAGCTGGGCAGCGCTGGTGGTTTGCAGGGGAGGGTTTTGGGGTGGATTCTCCCTGGTTTGTGCCTGGTGCAGCTGGAATGATCTTTGGGAAAGCTGGGAGAGCTCCCTGACGCACAGCACTGTGTGGCTCCACGCCCTGGAAAAAAGCTCTTTTTGTGGGACACAGGCACCAAAGCAATAAAATGATGGGAGCAAGAAATAACCAGGAGAGAGGAGAGGGTAGCAAAGGGTTTGCAAGTGAGGAATTCACTGAACCGTGCAACCAGGAGTGTTCTGTGCCACGGTTTGTGTTGCTACGTGTGCATTATAGATCCAGCCAAGGTTCTCTCTCCCAGTTCCGTGCTTTGGGCTGGAATTCCTGGAAATCTGCAGTTTGTAGAGGATAAAACACTTTAAGTTCTCTGTGTTACTCCTTCATGGCCTGAAGGAGAGGTTTGCTGGGGGAAGGGTCATGAGCTGGCTCTGTGTTAGAGGAGAATCCTGCGTGGCTTTGGGAAAGGTTTCCTTGGTGTTCAGAGGCTGTTCAGAGGCTCTCATATTCCCAACAAAGCAGATTGAAGTCCACAAACACCCCAAAAATGGTTGGTACCAGATTGGAGGATCTGGGTGAGTCAGTCACTCCTCACACGCCTTCACAGCGGCTCTGGAAAGCAGCAGCTTTGGCATCTCAGATTTCTGGTGAACATTTCCCCTTCCCAGCTTTTGTTTCCCTAATCCCACCCCAGACTCTCTCGGAATTTACGCCCTCGCAGTACCCACACGGCTGACGTGGCTCTCCAACGTGTGGCAATAACAATAAACCATGGAAATGGCACCTCACGGCCAGTTGGGACAGAGGTTCGTCCTCCTGAGGGGAGATGTGCTTTGAAAGGTTTCAGGGAAGGTTTTGTACAAGCTGCAATTTTGAGGTACTGGGGAAAAGATTTCAAAATAGCTTTTTTATGATTTCAAGCCAAATTTGTAGATTTCAGGAGAAGATGCTTTGCTTTTTATGCCCGTTGCACATCCTGGAAAGCAGATTCTTGAATACTTTTGGGGTGGTTTGTTTTGTTTTGTTTTTTTAGTTTGGCTACAAGCAACTTGTTTTCCACATCCCTTTTTCTTTTGTGTGTGCACATGAGGAGAGCAAAGAGGAAACTGTCCCATTCCCCAGGGACGTCTCAGCGAGGCTGGGATGCTCCTTCTGCTGGATTTGCTGATTTGGGAGCGTGGCAGTGCTGGTTCCCTCTAATCCGAGCACACAAGTGGCACAACCTGGGCTGTTCCTGTCACTAAAATCACCTTTAATTTGGTAACACCTCAGTATTTGTTTTAAGACCACAAAGCCGGGGGATGCTCTGACTCTGCAGATTTGGCTGCAGGAGTGGGAGGTGTTTTGGCAGCTCCTGCACAGCCAGGAGGGAGCAAAGGCCCAGCACAGGCAAGTTTGGGTGCATTTTGGGGCTGTTTCCCCCAGGGGTGTGTGTGGAACAGCTGGGGGTGAGCAAAAGGGAAGGGAGGAGTTATTCCTGACAGAAATGCAGCTGGTGAATAAAACAGGAGGCAGCCACTGAGCCTCAGAGGAGGGAAAAAAACCTCAAGCAAAAACTTCCTGCAGATTTCATTTGGGCTGGGCAAGAGCGTCCAAATGTGGAGTTGCCATCCCTCCCTTCTGAGCCAAATCATCCCTCGGGAGCTTGTCTCGCCTGGAGCAGCCTGCACGGAGCTGGGAGATGCTGTGGGAGAGGAAGGAAAAGGGTGCAGCAAGGGTTAATCCTGGATTTGCAGGTCCCTGGGGGAAAACTGGGAAAAATTCGGGGCTCCTCCAGCGCCTCCTTCTGGGAATCCGCCCCCGGGCAGCTGCGGTTTGGGAGGGGAGAGAGGGAGCAGAAGCTCCTTTCGCTGGACTTTTTGAGGGGGAAACCTCCTGCAGGAGCTCCAGGGTGTCAGGAGAGCACCAGAGGCAGCTGCAGCCCCAGGGCAAACCTGGGGCCGAGTGTCTCTGCATCCTTAGGGAGGAATGGCACGTGGGAAAGAGGGATTTGGCCTTTTTCCAGTGGAAAAGGGGGGGAACCTCTGCTGCAGTGCCCTCTGCTTTGTCCAAACGCGGTGGTGGGACCTGAACTGCACCCAGGGATTTATGGATGTCCTGAGGAAGAGGGGGAAGGGGTTGTCTGAGCCCTGCGGTCAGGAGGAGCCCAGGGAGAGCATTTGCTCCCTCTGCCTGCTCCCTGCTCCCTCTGGAAAGCTGCTGCTGCAGCAAGTCCAGTTCTGGCAAAAGTTCAACGCTGCACCAGCCCGAAAGGGAGAGGAGAAGGGAGGGAGAGAGGAGGAGAGTCCCGCAGAAAGGAGGAGCTCCGGAGCTCCGGGCCGCCTTTGGCCGGCAGCAGAACTGCTGCAAGCCGGGGGAGCGCTGCAAAGAGCCCGTTTCCCTTTTCCATCAGCGATTCCTGCCGTGCTCCAGCTTCCAGAGGGTTAAACAGGCTTTTAGCACCTCCAGGCCTCACCCCGAGAGCTGCAGTTTGTGTTTTATACCACATAAAACTCACCCCCAAGTACCAAAAATGCCACAGCGAGAGGATTGGGATGTCCATGGGAGCAGAACAGTTTTGTCCCAGGGAAGGTGGTTTGGTTTTTAGTGAGAGAAGGGGCCAGGTAAAATTGGGTGAGGGGAGAAAAATGTCCATTTACAGCCCAAATCAACAACACTCAGGAGGAAGGTGTTAAGTGAGGAGTAGAGAGGTAGGATGGGAACAGATGGAAAATCAAGAGTGGGTTTTGTACCAGCCTTGGGGCTGTTCTCCCTCGTTCCTGACACCCTTCCCAAGCACTGACACACACGGCAGAGCCTGTGGACACCGAGTGCTGCTCCATGCCACGACCAGGCTGCAGGAACTGGGCCCAGTCCTGCAGTGGCAGTGGGAAGAGCCCGGTTCCCCGCTGTGGGATGGAGTTCCCCACTGTGGGACGGAGTTCCCCACCTGCCCTCACACCCCTGACAAAACAATCCCAGGTGCTTGTCCCGTGTGCACCTCCCCTGTTCCTGCTGCAGGGGAGCAGCCTCAGCCCTGTGCAGCTGCGAATTCATCCCATTTCCCCCTTTTTTTGCTCCCATGCCAGTTCTTAAACCAATTACACTCCTGTCAGAATTTGGAGGGGTGCAGGACAGGAGGGATCGGCTGCTCCTGAGGAGTGGAAGGTGAAATGGCAGAGCGGGAGCGAAGAGCAGCTCCTGCGGATCCCGGGGAGTGTGGTGGTCTCCCTGGATTGCAGAGGGAGCTGGGAACACCCCGGTCCTGCCGATGCTCTCCCTGCAGCCAGGCCCCGGGGAAGGGGCTCTGTGGTTTTGGGGTGGCTTTGGCGGGCGCTGGTTCTGGCAGGGAGATTTTGGGGAAGGGGTCCG
Source organism: Corvus hawaiiensis (assembly GCF_020740725.1). NCBI lineage: Eukaryota > Metazoa > Chordata > Aves > Passeriformes > Corvidae > Corvus > Corvus hawaiiensis. The sequence goes on along the minus strand of NC_063239.1, from coordinate 1,356,531 downwards.
GCGTGGCCGGGGGTCTCTCCCGCAGGGATTGCCGCTGGAGAAGGGCAGGAGCTGTGCCGGCAGCCGGGCAGGGCTGTGCCACGGCCCCGTTTTGCCGCAGGAGGAGGATGGATGGATGGATGGATGGATGGATGGATGCTGAGTCACTCCCGCAGCTCCTCCGCCCGAACTCCCCAGCCTTTCCCGCAGTGAAAAGGATGGAGGCAGCTCATTCTTCTCCCCCAGCCTGACTTTTGTTTCTCTTTCCTCTCTCTCTCTCTCGTTTTTTCCCCCTTCCCGAGTCCCAGTCAAAAGGAATCATTGCTTTAAAATAAAGATCTACGGCTGCGGCTGCCATGAGGGGCGGCTGAATCCTTTCTCCTTTGCTAATGGATCTTCCCGTTCCTCGGGAGAGCAGCAATAATCTTTGATGCACGCAGAGAATGCTGCAGCAATTTTCGTCTTTAAAGGAGCCCTCCCGGGCACTCAGTGAGTCAGCACCGATTCTCCATCACTGGCACTTCTTGGAAGAAGGGCTGGGCTGGGGAAAACTTGATTTTTTTTTCATTTCTTGCAGAAATTGGCAGCAATAAAAAGCTCTCTGCTGCTGCTTTGCACTGCCTGCTGTACAAGCTACTCCTTTAACCTCTTTTTCCTCTGGGATTGCTGCAGAAGAGCTCAGTAAAACACAGAAATTGCCCAGTATGCAGCTTTGGGGAAAATGGGAAGGGGAAAGATGCACCGAGGCCAGGCAGGGTGGAGCAGCCTGGTCAGGGGAAGGATCCTGCCCGTGGCAGGGCTGGAATGAGGTGGGATTTCAGGTCCCTTCCAACCCAAGCCAGCCTGGGATTCTGTGGATCATTCATTGCCTCCAGCTCTATTTTTAAAATCCTACTTTCATTTGTTCAGAACTTTTATTCAGAATTTTAAAAAGAAGAAGAAAAAAAAACCACCAAGCCCAATTTTTGCTTTAGAATCTCTTTTGCCTTCCCATATTTTATTTCGAAGTGCAATAATGGAGTTGCATTTTAATAAAAATATAAATATTTTAATAGTAATATTAATTTTATAATAACTGTGCATTTTTAATTCGAAGAGCATTATTGCACTGTTGTGTCTTGTTTCCTTATGACAAAGTTTTTTAATTAAGTGATAATGTGCAATTTTTTCCAGAGCACTTGTAGATTAATACAGTCAACTGAAGTTTAAATATTAGCATTTTATCCTCTTTCTGTAGTGTTTAACCCCATGTAGTGTTGAGAAAATTCTGCATGTAACACCTTTTGTTTTTAGGGTTTTTTTCCATGATGATCACACTGTAAATAATTATAAAATGCATAAAATGGTGAAAGAGATGCAAAAAAGAAACATTTTACTATTTGAGAAACCATTAAAATCCAGTTTCTCCTCCATTTCAGGACCAGCCAAAGCCAGGTGTGGCTAGTCCCAGAATAAATCTGCCTCATTAACAATTCCTGGCCTGAAATCTCCCAACAGAAATGAAAATATCCATGGGAGCAGCAGGGCACCACGGCTGCACATGAAAAACCCTGATCCCTGCTCTGCCATTTATAACTCTGGCTTTTATTTCAGTTTGGAGGCCACAAATCCAAATGTCACCCGTTATCCTTGGCCCTAAATCTCACCCAGCCCAACTCCTGACTCCTTTGGGAACATGACTTCTAGAATTTTCTACAAGGACAAAACTTGAAAATTTATTCCTGAGCTCTGAAATTCTGGCTTTTCACGAGCTGCTCGTGAGGTGCAGCAAAAACCTTCTCCCTGTTCCTTGGAATCTGCTCACCTAGTTCTTGCTCCCTCTTTAAAATCTGGTTTTGGCTCAGCTGCTCGGCTGGGGGGGATGCAGTGGTGGAGGGTGAATGTTGGAGTTCAGAGCTGCAGTGAGGGCTTGGAATTAGGAAATCCTTTTTCTCCAGCCCTGTAATTTCCATCTGGCTGTTTCTCCAGCCAGAATTGTCTGTGTGACATCAGGTACGGCAGGATTTGATCCGAGCAGCCTGCAGGGGATGGATCAAATCACCAAGGAGTGTGTGTGGGAAGGTGCAGGTCCTCCCCTCTCTCTGTGTCTCTGCCTTCCTCCCACACTCCTCCGCAAAGTCTGCAGGGCTCATAAACTCCTTGGGAACATTTGGAACTGAGCCCTCGGAGCTTTCTCTGGGAGCAGCTCGTTCCTGCCACACTTTGTGCAGCTCCAAAAGGAGCATTAAAGCCCAGGCTCCTGAAATGTAAGGGTTCATCAAAGAAATCGAATTAAAGGATGGAGGAAAATGAAGAGCAGAGGAAGCCCCAAGGTTTTCCCAGTGATTGGACTTCAGTGGGTGTTTCTGTGTATGACAGTAACAGAGGGAAACCTTGTCTTGTTCTGGAGCTTTTCATCTGCACATCTCAAGATGCATCCCAGATAGGAATCAGCTTCAAAGCAGGTTTGGATTGTCCTGGCTAAATGTTGAGTGAAGATCCTTCCGGTGGCCCTGGCAATGGTTTCCAAGGATGTTCCTGTTGCATTTGCTCATTAAAAACACCACAGGCACCCAGTGGCTCCTCATGAGCTGCTCCAAAATTAGCCCCCTGCCAAATGAACCCCAAATGGGGCCATTTCTCCCAGTGCCTTTCGTTCATGGATTTGGTTATTGATCCCGCTGCAGAATCCGAGCTGTGCCCTGCCGAAGGGCAACGCTGTGTGTCCTGCCCTGTGCCAACCTCTGCAGTGACCTGTACATGTGTCCTGCCCTGTGCCAGCCTCTGCAGTGACCCCTGTGTGTGTCCTGCCCTGTGCCAACCTCTGCAGTGACCTGTACATGTGTCCTGCCCTGTGCCAGCCTCTGCAGTGACCTGTGCCTGTGTCCTGCCCTGTGCCAGCCTCTGCAGTGACCCCTGCGTGTGTCCTGCCCTGTGCCAGCCTCTGCAGTGACCTGTACATGTGTCCTGTCCTGTGCCAGCCTCTGCAGTGACCCCTGTGTGTGTCCTGCCCTGTGCCAGCCTCTGCAGTGACCTGTACATGTGTCCTGTCCTGTGCCAGCCTCTGCAGTGACCCCTGTGTGTGTCCTGCCCTGTGCCAGCCTCTGCAGTGACCTGTACATGTGTCCTGCCCTGTGCCAGCCTCTGCAGTGACCCCTGCGTGTGTCCTGTCCTGTGCCAGCCTCTGCAGTGACCCCTGTGTATGTCCTGCCCTGTGCCAACCTCTGCAGTGACCTGTGCCTGTGTCCTGCCCTGTGCCAGCCTCTGCAGTGACCTGTACATGTGTCCTGCCCTGTGCCAGCCTCTGCAGTGACCCCTGTGTGTGTCCTGCCCTGTGCCAGCCTCTGCAGTGACCCCTGTGTGTGTCCTGCCCTGTGCCAGCCTCTGCAGCTACCTGTACATGTGTCCTGCCCTGTGCCAACCTCTGCAGTGACCCCTGTGTGTGTCCTGCCCTGTGCCAACCTCTGCAGTGACCTGTACATGTGTCCTGCCCTGTGCCAGCCTCTGCAGTAACCCCTGTGTGTGTCCTGCCCTGTGCCAACCTCTGCAGTGACCTGTACATGTGTCCTGCCCTGTGCCAGCCTCTGCAGTAACCCCTGTGTGTGTCCTGCCCTGTGCCAGCCTCTGCAGTGACCCCTGCGTGTGTGTGCTGCCCTGTGCCAACCTCTGCAGTGACCCCTGCGTGTGTGTCCTGCCCTGTGCCAGCCTCTGCAGTGACCCCTGTGTGTGTCCTGCCCTGTGCCAGCCTCTGCAGTGACCCCTGCGTGTGTGTGCTGCCCTGTGCCAGCCTCTGCAGTGACCCCTGTGTGTGTCCTGCCCTGTGCCAGCCTCTGCAGTGACCCCTGCGTGTGTGTCCTGCCCTGTGCCAGCCTCTGCAGTGACCCCTGTGTGTGTCCTGCCCTGTGCCAGCCTCTGCAGTGACCCCTGCGTGTGTCCTGCCCTGTGCCAACCTCTGCAGTGACCCATACGTGTGTCCTGCCCTGTGCCAGCCTCTGCAGTGACCCCTGCGTGTGTCCTGTCCTGTGCCAACCTCTGCAGTGACCCCTGGATGTATCCTGCCCTGTGCCAGCCTCTGCAGTGACCCATACGTGTGTCCTGCCCTGTGCCAGCCTCTGCAGTGACCCCTGTGTGTGTCCTGCCCTGTGCCAGCCTCTGCAGTGACCCCTGTGTGTGTCCTGCCCTGTGCCAACCTCTGCAGTGACCCCTGGATGTGTCCTGCCCTGTGCCAACCTCTGCAGTGACCCATACGTGTGTCCTGCCCTGTGCCAACCTCTGCAGTGACCCCTGGATGTGTCCTGCCCTGTGCCAGCCTCTGCAGTGACCCCTGTGTGTGTCCTGCCCTGTGCCAGCCTCTGCAGTGACCCAGGCACAACCCAGCTCTGGCTGACAGCACACACACAGCCCCGGCCGCTGACAGGAGTGATTCACACAACAGGGCACAGAATCGCTTTCCATGCTGGGATCACTGGGATTGGGTCACTGGGATGCAGATCTGCCACCTGGGCCCCCCCTGCTGCAGCCACTGCTGCACACCCTGAGAGCCTGGGCTGGGCTGGGCTGGGCTGGGGGGAAAATTCTCCCATGGACAGACCAAAGTGGGCACTGGGGAGCTGCAGATGGGTCCCAGTTAAAGCCCTGAGCATTCCCAGTGCCCTTCATGGGGAGCAGGAGGTGGAGCAGGCCCTGTTTATTCCAGCCTCTGTCAGCCCAATTTAGAAAAAGCTTTATATTCTCTTTTCCCTTTATAGTTCTCTTTTATATTCTCAGGGTGTTTTGTGTACAGGTTATCAATGGTGAGTTTATTAGTTGAATGATTATTAATGGAATAATTGATTAATTACTGCACTGGGAAGGAGGGAGCATGGACTGAAATACAGAGTTAGGGCCTGGCTATCAGAATGTTAAAGAACATTCATTTATTAACATTGAAGGGCACCTCTGTATTATGGATATGACACTGTCTGTCATTACCTGGGCCTTGCTCAGGGCTATTTTATTGTAAAATAAAATCCCTGGCAGTTTCAAGGTGTCAGAGCAAGGGAATGAACTTGGCCCCAAGGCTGGTGTCGTTGGGGATTTATTTCTCTGGATCAGGCCCTCCCTGATCAGTGTTACAGCTCTGACACAGGAGCAAATCTTCCCCCCTTCCAGAAAATCCAGGCACGAGCAGTTTTAGGAGCAGCACCAGAGATGTCCGTAGGTGATTTCCTGAGCGTACCAGGAACAGGGCAGGGACCTGAATTCAGCCCCACTGTCACCCCAGAAATGCCCTGTTCTCGTGGCACAGAAATAACGACTCCAGTAAAAAATGAGAGAGGCCCAAAGCTGCCCAGCTGCAGCCCCAGAGAGCCCAGGTTTGGGATTCCTCTGGGTTTATACCTGGCTGTGGTGCACAGCAGGGCTTGTCTCATCCGCTGCCCTAAACGTGCAGCCCTTTGTGAGGCACCTGCCTAGAACAACCAGGAATAAAGGAATAAATTAGGCTGCTGAGGAGCCTGGAGAGTCTATTCCACGTGCAGCTGCTGCAACGTTTTTAATTCAATTTATTAAAGGATATAGACATCAGCTCTATTAAATTACCTGCCCATGAGGAAGGGGGGATGGAGGGACCATTAGCAAATGCCATTTGCTGACCTCAGCCTTGGCCACGGGGGGAGATGAATTATGAACAAAGACACATCCTCCCTTTGTGGTTATCCCAGAAGGAAGAGGCTGAAAGGGCCAGCACATCCATTATTCCTGGGGACCAGGGGATGGGGCCTGGGCGAGGGACAGACGTGAGATGTGATGGATATTCCTGATTACGGCCCCAACAATGGCTGAGCAGGGGGATCCTGCTGGGCTTGGGCTCACCCTGAATTTAACGAGGCTCATCTGCCACCTCTGCACCCTGGCAGGGATGGGAAGGAGCGGGGTAAGGCCCGGTGTTGGATACCGGGGTGCTGTCAGGGCACAGTTGTGCTGCTGTCCCTGAGAGGGGCAGAGCCACCAGCCCTGCCCGGGCTCCTGAACTGCCCCAGGGAGGGAGGCGCCTCTGGTGCTCTGCAGTGACGGCTCCACACCTGGAAAAACCCCATCAGGTGTCCTTGGCTTCCCCCACACAGGCCCTTCCTGCCCAGAGAGCAAAACATAAACTGTTCTGAGGCTGCTCTAATTAATCCTCACCTCCCAAAAGATGGGAATGAAATCAGATTTTATTCAGAATTTTTAGATGATTCAGGGGGTTTTTACCAGCAGATGCACATTCCAGCCCAGAGAGCAAAACATAAACTGCTCTGGGGCTCCTCTAATTAATCCTTACCTCCCCAAAACTGCGAGTAAAATCCAGATTTATTGAGATTTTTTAGATAATTTAGGCTTTTTTACCAGCACACCCACTTTCCAGCTATTTGATGAGACATTTTCCTCCAAATGCTTTTTATTGGAGTGTTTCAGGCCTGTTCAGAGCCCTGACCTTGCTTTGCTTTTCAGAGCTGTTCTGTTGCTCCCATTATGTTTTCCTGGTTTAGGGCTAAACCCCAGCGTGCCTCCAGAGGATAAATAATGTATGGAAGCAAGCAGGAAGCTGTCTAGAAGATAATTGCCTGTGGTCCAGTAATTTGGAGTCCCATTTCAGGTCACATTTCACTCCTGAAGGCCAATCCCACCAGCAGTGCTCGTGCCCAGGAGCTCTTTGGGATCAGGTCATTGCTGCTGCTCCCCTGTCCACCTTTTGGTCCATTGATCGAGTGTGCAGCTGCAGGCCCCAATCAATCAATCAATCAATCAATCAACCAATCAATCAATCGGATCAGGCCCTGCAGCTGATCAATGGCTGCGTTTAAAAGCCTGCAGATTATGTTACAAGGGCACCTGCTCCCGTGGGCTCAGCAGATGTGGCTGCAGGCTGGGATTTGGCAGGCTGGAAATGGGATTAAAGATGAGCCAGGCTCTCCTGCACCCCGCCCTGCTCACTTCGCTGGCAGGGGTCTGTTCAAACCCCTTTTTGTGCCCTTCTGGCACAACCTGAAATTTGTTTGGGGTTTTTTTCCTTCTGTTCTGCTCTTTGCACAAAGCAAAAGGAATTTCCCATCGGAGAAGCTGCCCCAGCCCTGCCCTCGCTGATCAATATCACACACACAGTGACTAAACATCCACTGGGAAAGCAATTAACTCCCATTATTTTCCCTGAATCCCATCCTGGAGGCACCAAGCAGTGCTGAGGAAGTGCAGCTTCGATGGAGCTGAGCAGTTCAGGGGATCTCTTTCCAGCCATGACCAGGATTTATTTCCTTCCATTGGATGTGCAAAAATGTGCATTTTATTTTTGTCAATCAGCCGCTCTTTTGTCACTTTTGCACATTCTCATACGTGACATTTTTGACATATTAATCATCTTCTGGAGGCTCATCCCAGTGGGAAGATGATATTAAAAAGCTGAGAATGAAATGTGCACATTTGTGGGAGTTTTGGAGGAGAACTCTACAAGCAGAGATTCCCCCTGAGATATTGGGAATTTATAAGGCAAGTAAACAATGGAAGATTTGCCCAAACTGACACAAAGCAGTGAGGAAGAGCAATAGGAACGTGGATGTTATTCCCAGTTATCCACTAATCACTGTCCCTTCTGAAATCCCACATAAAAACAGAGGAAATTCCACGTAATTCCATACAGGAGAACAACTCCAGCTGTGATCTCACCCATCAAGTGCTTCCCTCCCTCTTTACCCACAGCGTGCCCCAGTAAATCCCTACATCCTAAAGCACCTGAAGAAATTGGGACTCCTGAATTCTCTGGACTTTTAATTAGGGGCCTAACTTTAATTAGGGCCACAAACCTGCCTGAGTCTCTTACAATTCCACCCAGTTCAGGAGAATATTTTTGCTCCTGATTTCTCAAGCCAGCAGGAGTTTTCTGTGGAACAGGGACAGCCCTGTGCACCCCCATCTCCTCTGGGAGGGGCAGAAATGAAGAGAAACTTCTGGGGTTTTATGCCAAGTGCTTTTAATTCAGTAACAGCCATGACTGAGCCCCACAGACATTAAAATACCCTAAAAATCTGTTTGTTTCACACCATGTTTCAGCTCAGGGATCCTTTTCCCTCCAAACCCCAGTGCCTCACCCTGTTCCACAGCTGATGCTCCCTCCAGATCCCTCTTTCCCATTTATAACAAATTTGTTCTTTCGAAATGCAGAACAGTGGCAGGAACTGTGGTAGGGGGAGAATCCTGAGTCTGCCGCTGTGAGGAATCCTTATTTTCATAACGGGGGCTTCACGAACATGAAGGGAAAAGGAGGAGGGGGTTGGCTTTTCCTTACCAGGCTGCTGATAATTCCTGTTCTCATCCATAACTGCCTGGAGCCCTCCCACTCCAGTGTCCATTGAATTCCAGCCTGATTTTTATAGATCCTGGGATTAAAGGAAGGGAATATCAGACCCAGGACCACAGGAACACTGCGAGTAAAGCTATAAAATATTACAGGAAAAATCAAGGATTATGGAATCCTGGAATAGTTGGGGTGGGAAGGGACCTTAAATCCCACCCAGTGCCACCCCTGCCATGGGCAGGGACACCTCCCACTGTCCCAGGGGGCTCCAGCCTGGCCTTGGGCACTTCCAGGGATCCAGGGGCAGCCACAGCTGCTCTGGGAATTCCATCCCAGCCCTTCACCACCCTCCCAGGGAAGAATTTCTTCTAATATAAGAACCCTCATACGATCTAAATTTTTGTTACCAGGTGCCAAATCCTGCTTATTTTGCTTCTATTTTAGCCAAAAGGGTGTTGTGTGAGGAGACATTCAGGATGGATTTTGCCTTTTATCCTTCCCAAGACCATTTTTGCCCAAGCTGGCTGGCACAGCTGCACGGTGACAGCGCCTGAGCTGCCTGGAGATCGCCAGTGACAGCAGAACATGACACAGATAACAGCAAACAAACTGACCTCGTGTATCCCGCGTGCCACTGCACCAAACCACTCTGTTCTGCTGGAAACAGCTGCTTTCTTTCCCTGCTTTTCCCCCCCACTATTCTTTAAATCCTTTATTCCTCTCCGAAAGACTCCCAGCAAAGATGATTTATTCTGTGCAGTGCAAATTCACTCTTTCCCTACCACGCTCTGTTCCGTCCTTGTCCTGTGTGCCCCACACTCCCTGTTCCAGCCACCACAGGATCCTGACCTCATCCAGTCCCCACTTTAAATTAAATTACATCATGCCATGAAGTTTCTTTGGCAATTTTTTCTTGTTTACTCCTTCGGGCACCGCAAGGCCCCAGTGAGGCCACCCCAAAGCTTCTCCTCTCCAGGCTGGACAAGCCCAGCTCTCGCAGCCTTTCCTCCCAGCAGAGCTGCTCCATCCCTCTGCTCATCCTGGAGCCTCCTCTGGGCTCTCTGCAGCAGCTCCTGTGCTGGGCTCAGGGCTGGGGCAGCTCTGCAGGTGGGGCCTCACCTGAGGGGCAGAGGGGCAGAATTTGGGGAATATTTCTGTGATTACTCTGCCCTGACTGGGACACTCCTGCAGGAGCCCCAGTCCCACCACCCCCTGAGCTCCACTGTCCCCCCAGCCTGACTCAGCAGGGACAGCCAGGCTCACCCGTGGAGCCAAAAACCCGACCAAAACCCCCGACAGGTTTTTATTTGTGCTGCTGGAGCTCCAGGAGTTGCTGTGAACACAACAGAGCCCGGTTTCCTGCACCAGGCTCCTGAGCCTGCCGTGTGCTGGAGGGCTCAGCGCCGCTCCTGCCTCTTCCCAGGGCATTTGCTTCGCTCCTTCCCTCTCCAGCCGGGGATGTTTCACCTCTCCCCTCACCCTGCTCTGCGTTTCCCCCTGGTTCCCCCCTCCCGCAGCCCCAGGCTGTGAGCAGCAGGGCTGGCAGGGCTCTGGGTGTGCATCCTGCTCCTGTCCCTGCTGCAGAGGCGTTCACAAGCCCAGAGCTTCCTCAGCTGGGACTGCCCTTCACAGGGCAGTGAGGATAATGCTGCTCTGGCTCTTCCCAGATCCAAATCCGTTCTGACCTCGGGGGCTGCTCTAATTTATTGCCTGTGGCAGCTCTTGCACACCAGTGACAGATCAGGAGTAGGGAGCTGCAGAATCTCCTGTCCAGGTGTCCTCAGATCCTTGCACTGGGCTTTATCCAAGGAAGAGCAGCAATCCAGTGTGGAATAGATGGGTTTATTTGGTGATCTGACACAGATTCTTATCCTGAAAGAAATTCAGGTCAGTTGTGAAATTAGAAGTCAAAGACATTCCTTTAGGAGATGTTTCTCTGACTAACTTCAGCAAAGTTCCACTTTTCCTTCATCCTTGTGGTGAAAAGTATTTTCTGAAGCAGAACTGAATTTACAAATAGCTGATTTTTCACCAAAAGCAAGGCCTGTGAGAGAGCTGGTGTGGAGCCTGTGCCTCGGTTTACCAGGTAAAGCAGCTGGGCTTGGGAAAACTGCAGAGTCATTCCTGCCTTGCAGTGGAGCTTTGCAGTGAGGATGCAGGAACTCGGCTCCCCAGGCAGGCGTTTCAAAGCCTGCAGCAAGGAGGCAAAAACAACAAACAAAAATATCCTTTCCATGCCCACATGCACATAAATATCTCTTGAAACTTTGTTTGGAGGAGAGGGGCAGTTACAGAGAACACAGGCCACTGCTATCTGGAGTTTCTGCCTCAAACCCTGCAGCTTTTCTACTTTTTTTTTTTTTTTTTTTTTTTTTTTTTGAGGCAGTTTGCCCCGAAAAGAATTAAGCTCTGGGTTTGACGCCAGCATTGCAGCAAGGGGATGAGCAAAGCTGAAGGGCAGCAGGGATGGATGTGCTGCATCTTTAACTGGGTGTGCCCAGCCACTTGCTGCAGTCTCTGCTGCAGTGAGGGCTCTGCTGCCTCATTAGCCCTCTTCGGTTAATGAGAATTGCAGGTGATGTCACACTCAGACAGAGAATCTGTCTGGAGGTTGATGAGAAACAACAATTAGCCCGTGAAGGGTGGGAGACCTCCCCCAGCACATCCCCCAGCTCTGCCAACACCCAGCCCAGGGAAACTGTCCCTGATCCTGTGCTTTAGGGAGTTAAAAGGCACTGCTGGGCACAAAAAGGAGCCAGGCAGAGATTTCAGCACCCGCAGCATCTTGCCCTGCTAGAACTTCACACGGTCATCAAACATTTTCTGCAGAGTCTGCTGGATTTGGCACTTCCAAGGAGATTACTGGGCTGCTGAGTTTCCTTTGGGTTTTTAACACTCCCTTGAACTCACCTGATGCGTGGACATGAAAGGTGCTGCTTCTAAAAGTCCTGAGAAGCAGCTTTTAGAGGATTAAGAGAGAAATTATTTTGAAATTCTGTGTTATGCCTTCACAACTGCAGTGGCTGCTGGGCTGGGCTGGGCTGGGCTGGGCTGGGCTGGGCTGGGCTGGACTGGGCTGGGCTGGACTGGGCTGGGCTGGGCTGGGCAGCCACTGGCGCTGTGAGGGTTGGTGACCCAAAGCTTTCCATGGGGGGGTTTGGTGATCCAAAGGTTTCCATGGGGTGGTTTGGTGACCCAAAGCTTTCCACGGGATGGTTTGGTGACCCAAAGCTTTCCTCAGTCTCCTGAGGGCTCGTTCTCGTTCTATAAAAGCAGCCATCTGTGACAGAAATATCATATTAAAATCCCGGGGAATTTGTTTATTCTAAACCCGGGAGACAGCGTTTGCAGGTATTTTTAGACATCTCCTCAGCACACCTGGTAATTCCTTGCTGCTCAGACACCAGCGCTGCTCTCAGAACAATCCCAATGTCACCAGCTGCACTCGCTGCTCCAAATCTCATCCTTTTTTAATTGAGGTTTTGATCACAATACGCATCTGAGACTTGATCTTCCCTCTGAGAAGCTGGAGATGGTTTTTTTTTTAACCTAAATCCAAAAGTGATACTTAACCACAATAAAACTATAATTTAGTTGCTGCTTTAATAGCAGCCTGCACGTTCTCACACACTCACGCCTGGGGCTCATGGGTATGCATGAGCTCCTGCAGGATGTGTGGGATCCAGACAAACCCCCCCTGCTCCCGGGAAGGGCTGACTGCAGCATCAATCCCTGCAATTAGGGCAGGGCAGACACCATCCCCGCCGCCTGTGAGGTGCTCGCTGTACTTTTGGCACTGGGAATGGGAGAAGTTGTTCCTCTCCCTGTGATGCTGTGAAAATTCACAATTCTGAAGCCGCGTGGAGACTTCAGAGGGGGCTGCAGGAAGCAGAGACGTTTCACTCAGCATTAGACAGCACTGACATTTCCAAAGGGATCGCAGAGCCAGGATTGGCAGCTCGGGGCGGGGTGGAACAGAGCGAACCGTTCCGGACCCCAGCGAGCACCACGGTGAAATAAATGCTGCTGATTCATCCGTGCCTTCCCTTCCCTCGGACGAGCTCTGGTGCCACCAAGTGCCAGTTCCCTAGCCAGGAACCAGCCCTGCCTGCCTGACACACGCTCCCAGCTGATCCTTCCCGGTCTGTGTGAGATCGGAGCTAAAATAACCCTGAAACAGCACTAGGAAGGCTTGAAGTGGGGATTTACACCATGGATTCTTCCAGAGCCTTAAACCTGATTGCAAATCAGCTGTTAATAAGTTTTTATTAACGTTTATTAATATTTAGACACGTTCTGAGCTTTAATGTGACTGAAATGGCAGAAACAACAACTCAGGAGTTGACACAGCAGATCCTGCGGCACAGTTTAGACCCAAAAAAGTGCCAAATGCTTCATTGCTGACCGTGTCCTTCTCCTCCCAGCCAGAGCCTGGGCAGGTTACTCAGCAGAAATGTGCAGGGGTGGCCTGAGAGCCAACGGGGGAGGGGGGTGCTGGGCTGGGTTTTGCATCCAGGCAAAGAGCTGGAAAGGATCATTCTCTTGGCCCCCAAAATCCAAATCGAAACAGAAAAGGAGGGAAGGTACAGCCTTAGATCGTGGCAGCTTTGAAGCACCGGTGGGTGAGACAATGCCACATCCCGGGGATGCACTGATCTTATGTAATGTCAGATGCAAGAGTGCCAGGACTGACGTCAACAGGGAGCTGGGACATTTTTAGGTGTTCACTCCTGAGTCTCAAGTGGACTGGCTCTGCCAGCACTCTCTGTGCCGCTTGGCTTTGTTTCTCCACCCCTCAAGGTGATCCAGGCTTGTCCTGCATTCCTTCTGCTGTGCTCTGGGAAGGGAACAATGCCTGCGGTTCAGAGCTCAGGTAATACATAAATATGAACTCCTGCTGCTCCCTTCCCGTCAGCAGAGCTTTGCTGGATCGCACCATCTCCAGCAGTTGTGCCTTTCTTTAGCCCTTGATTCCTTTTGAACAAAATGTGGAATACTTTCTACCGGCTCATGGTGGTGTGATATTACTACAGCAGTGCTGCTAATAAGACTGGATTGCTTTTGTATGAAATTAAACCAGTGTTAGCAGACAGCTCTGAGTGTTTGCAGCACATCCCTGCTGGAATGGGCACTTCAGTGGAGAATTTTTCCCCACAGTGGATTTTCTAATCACTGTTTTCACTGGCAGCTCCCACGTCAGTGAAGACTGGAAGCACCCACAGGACAGATAAGGCTCTCTGAATTTTCCTTTTCTGCTATAGAAGAAAGGACAGAGTCCCTCAGACTTGGCAGAGTGGATCACGAACCTCCCCAGGAGCTCAGCCTGCTCCTGCAGTGCTGAACAAAACCTTTGCATGTTCACAGGGCTGGGGATCATAAAGTGACAGCTCTGCTCTGCTCTGCCTCTGCCTTCCCTGCCCTGAACCCATCCATTGTTGTGCCTGAGCCATCCCCCCAGCTGGGGCTCGCTGGGAGCTGAATCACGGCCCTGAACTGAGTCAGAGCGGGGCTGCAAGGGATGGATTTGTGTCTTGTGAGGAACATTCAGAGGTGGGAGAGGTGTCAGTGCAGGCGGAGGGTGGGGCTGATTTACAGCAGCTCAGCTCCTCCACTCTCCTTCGCTTTCCAGTGCACGCTTTGGACCAGTAATTAGGGGCTGATGGAAGAAATGTGCATATTTAATGGAAGAAATCTGCTTGTTTTCTCTTAGCACAAAAGGCTCCATCCTTTTTGTGCAGTTTTGGGGGTTTTCCCCCGTTTCTTAAGCAGTGTGTCTCTAATTCATGTCTGAAGCCTGAGTTAATATCCCAGGCTGGAGGCTCTCATGTCTCTGCTTCTCTCACCACACAGGATTATTGAAGAAGGTGCCTGGATCTGGAATCTCACAGAGATTCTCTGAAAACTGCTCCTGGGTCGGGCACTTTGCCTGACACTGACCAGAGACCTTGATTAATAAAGCAATGATATAATTAAGCCTTCCTGCCTTTCTCTGCAGCGTTGGTGAAATTAGGCTGCTGTGTCAGAGATAACTCTTATTTGGGCTGAGTTACTGGGGCAGGCTATTGACAAGCTGTTCATCTTCCATATCTCCACTAAACTCAATAATTAAAATCCCAAGAAACAGGAAGACACGGAGAAGCTTTTCCTCACCCACTACAGCGAGTTCCAAGTTACCAGCAAGAAATTCTATTTTCTTTTCCTTGTTCCAGGCAGTGGGAACAGCTCTGAACGCCTGGCAACAGCGGGCTGACGTCAGCCCAGCACTCCTGAGCCTCAGAAGCTTTGTTAGGAATTCTCCTTGGAGAGAGCCACATCCAGCTCCTGCAGGGACTGCGCGGGTCTCATTCCCTGGGAGCAGAGGGGTGGGAACAGCTGCTGGGTCTGGCTGGATGGGGGTGATTCATTGGTGCTGGTGCTGGGCTGGAACAGCAAGAGCTGCTTCCCTGCAGGAGAAAGTCCCTTCTAGTCACACAATGACCCCTCCTGTGCGTGGCAGAGCCGCTGCTCTCACTAGCCCGTGCCAGGAAGTGCTTCCCAGTCGCTCCCAGTTCTGTAGGACCTGTGGAGTGAGCGACGCCTCGCCCAGCTGGCAGTGCCCCCTCCCAGTGCCTCCTGCCCTGCTGGGCTCCCACAGTGACTCAGAACGGGCGATTTTACTAAAAAAACCCAGTTAATATTCGTGTCTGACATCCTCGAACCGAGGCGGGCTGGGTCTGGAGGGGAGCGCGCCGGGGGGATTTGTCACAGGGCTGGGAAGTTTGGGGGTTAAAACCCAGTGCTTTGTCACTGCTAAAGCTTCAGACGGCAGCTAAAGGCTTGGAAAAGCGAAGGTGTGGGGGTTGTACTCGATGTCCTCAGCGCTAAGGGATCGTGACTCTGCAGATGCACGGGAGGATGGGATCATTTTCCATCCCACCTCGGGTCCCTGTGCTGCAAGAGCTGGATTTTCATGCAGGAGAACATTAAACCTCTGCTCGCTCTTGCTGTTTGCCGCAGAAACCTCTGAGGCGAGCAGAGCCTTCAGAAATCCCTGCCGGCACCGAAGCACCGCTCGCTGCCCGCAAACCGCTCATTTCCCAGGGATTTATGGAGCTGCTCCCGTCCCTCTCGCGGTGCTGCCGGCAGGGAACCGGCCCATGGCTCCCCAGCATCCCAGACCGGGCTGGGGCTGTGCCAGCCCCGCTCGGGGCTGCTCCCGCTGTGCGGAGCATCCTCTGCCCCACGCTGGGCTCCGCCCCGCCGGCTCCGGGCTGCTCCTGCCCACGCCGATCTCGTGGTGGCATCTGGCGTTCGACACCGGCAATAGCGGCTCCCCCCGGCCCTGGGGCAGCAGGAATTCCTAAAATAAAGCGCTTTCGGTCTCTTCGTGTGGAGAAT
Source organism: Corvus hawaiiensis (assembly GCF_020740725.1). Taxonomy (NCBI): domain Eukaryota; kingdom Metazoa; phylum Chordata; class Aves; order Passeriformes; family Corvidae; genus Corvus; species Corvus hawaiiensis. The sequence goes on along the minus strand of NC_063239.1, from coordinate 1,340,888 downwards.
ATCCAGCCGCAGCCGCGGGCTGGAGGCTCAGACCTCTTAAAAGCAGCTGTAGGATAAGGGGGAATGGCCCAAAGCTGAAGGAGGGGAGGACTAGATGGGATGTTACGGAGAAATTCTTCCCTGTGAGGGTGAGGAGGGGCTGGGATGGAATTCCCAGAGCAGCTGTGGCTGCCCCTGGATCCCTGGAAGTGCCCAAGGCCAGGTTGGACGGGACTTGGAGCAGCCTGGGACAGTGGGAGGTGTCCCTGGGCATAGCAGGGGTGGCACTGGAGGGGATTTAAGGTCCCTCCCAATCCAAACCATTCCCTGATTCTGTGATTTCCAATTCTCTGCTCCTCCCTACATCCTTTGATTTTGGTATTTAGTGAGTCCTTTCTTAAATTTTGATCACTGATTCTCACCCTTGAGGCTTTGGGATCTCCACTGCCCTCAGCTCTGCTCTCCCTGGCCCCACAGCAGAGATTTTTCCTGCCTGGTGCAGCTGTAAAATTTTGCAAGCAGGGAGCACCACCATCACCCAGTATCACCCAGTATCACCCAGTATCACCCAAACCTGGATTTTGGTAATGGAGGAGTTCCCAGGAGAATCCATCCTCTGGAGAAACAAACCTGACTGCGCTTTTACAATCAATTTCCTTTAAAAATTAAAGCCTTTTCCAAGCCAGAGGGAACTGATTCATAGAGGACATTGAAAGCTCTCAAGTCTCTTATCAGCAGCACTGCAAGCAGCAGTATCCTGGAAAAGAGATTATTGTGCTGCTTTTGTTTCTCAGTTTTGGTTCTCTGCATTGGGAATGTGTCTCTTTCCTCAATGGGACAAAAGGGAAATAAAGTTAAATTTAAAAAAAATAGAAAGATGAAACTCATAAAAGGAGCCAGCATTGGATGAATGGAGAAATTCTTGGGGCTCTGAATGTATCATTGGTGTGCTCATTCATTCCTACGCAAATGCTGCTGAGTCATAAAAAGCAGACAGACTTGAATTTTTTAAATTCTAAAATGTGCTTCTGCTTTTTCAGAGCATTTCTTACAAAGATCTCTAAGCTGCTTATGCAAATAAACCAAACCCTGCAAGCAAACACAGACAACTTGTGTTTACAGAGGATGCAAAGAAGATGCTGTCCTTGAGCTGTAAATTATTACTTCTGAAGAATTGCACAGAACCACTCATTATCTGCAGCAAAATCAGGCCCATCTGAGCTCCGTAGCTCCATCCTAAGTGGAGATCAGTCTGAGCCACAAAATCTGCGTTTTGTGTGTTTTTTTGGGTCCTTTATTGTCTGTGATTAGGTTTAAAAACCACCTGAGCTCATCAGCTCTAAGATGTGGATTTTATTTTTCTTTTTAGCAGCATTGATTTGTTACTGAAGCAATAATTAAATGTGACAGCAGAGATCAGGAAGCAGCAAATCCTGGGAGAATGCTCAGGTCCTTCCCTGCTGCTGCTCTCTGTCCATCACAATTCACAATTCCCATCCCAAACCAAAACCTGTGACTTTCTTTTAAAAAACAACCCCTAAACCAAGGCTGAACAATCATTTTTTGGTATAAAATGCATCGGAATTCCTTAAGAAAAACACTTTACTCCCACAAGGGGCTGGAAAGGGACTTTGGGTGCATGGCAAGGGTGGCACTGGATGGTCTTTGAGGTCCCTTCAGACCATTCCATGATCCCAAGCACAATTCCGGTATAAATATGTGATTTTGGCTCTCTGCCCTCCTGACTGCCAAAATCAGAGGCTTCATTTTAAATGGCAACACTTTTCACACAAACCTCCCAGAAGCACAGAGAAAAATAAAATAAAATAAAATAAAATAAAATAAAATAAAATAAAAGATTACTGCTTTTAAAAAAGAGAATTATTGATTGCTATCCGACGAAGACAAGTCCCAAGAATTATTGGGAGCTCATTTCCAGCCTGGGAAATGTTGATTAAATCTGACCACACCACCCCCCTGCTGAGGACACTTTCGGAACAAGGCATTAAAGATGTAAGAGCTGCATTAAATATAAAATAATCGATACCCAGGTCCCAGCTGTGATGGATGGACACCACAGGCACTGCAGGAGGCTCCTCCTCCCAGGCACTTTGGAATTAGCCAGGGCTTCTTAATGAAATCCTGCCAGCACTTCCTCCTTTTAATCTTCCCCATGGTCCGGGAAAAGGAGGGAGGGAGGAGCAGAATTACTGGCACAGGAGGTAAAATGTGAATTCAGAGTTTGGAATTCTCGTGGCACCCCAGGGTTTGGGGCAGTTGTGTCCCCGTGGCTCTGGTTGAGGGTACAAGGGTGCAGGAATAAGGAGAGGACTGGAAGAACTCCACCTGGATTCACACTGGTGTAAAAAAGCAGAGTTTCTCCCTAAGATGCCAAAAACTTCACTGAAATTTCATCTTAGCGGCCCAACCATCACTCCCAAGGACCATCTCAGCTCCTCAAGTGTTGGCCAAACACCTTTTTGTTCTCAGTGCTAAACCCAAACCCACCCCAGCTCTCCTTGCTGTGCAGGAATTAGGAATTCCCTCATCTTTTCCTCCATCCTTCAGCCTTTTTTCCAGGGAAACTCCTCCCCCAGGTCGGTGAGAAACACCACGAGAGCAGAGTTTATTCTCCCATCAGGCAGTGAACTGAGCTCTGTCCTGTGGCTCTGATTACAAACCCAGTTTAGGTTCCAAGGTAAATGGGAACAATAGACCAGAAGAAGCCCCAGAGAACCTCAGCACAGAAATTCAGGATTTTATCAGGAATACATTCCCACCGAACATTTCTGTCCCCAGTAATTACTGAGGCAGAGGGCACAGGGGAGCCCAGGCACATTCTCAGTGTCATAAACCTCATCTTGCCCTAGGGACACTTCAGCTGTTCCAAATCCAGCAGAATTCCCTGCTTCCTTTGCACAGTTCCAAACCATCCATGGAGCTGCTCTGTGGGATTCCCTGCACAGAAAACAATATTAGATAACACATGAATGTGGGGTTTTTTATATGGTTGGAAACAAGGAGCCAAACCCAACCCTGTGACCTTTTAGTTGTGTAGAAATCAAGAGCTGGAGAGGGAAAGGGAAAGGGAAAGGGAAAGGGAAAGGGAAAGGGAAAGGGAAAGGGAAAGGGAAAGGAAGAGGGAAAGGGAAAGGGAAAGGAAGAGGAAAAGGAAAAGGAAAAGGAAAAGGAAAAGGAAAAGGAAAAGGAAAAGGAAAAGGAAAAGGAAAAGGAAAAGGAAAAGGAAAAGGAAAGCATCTTTATCTCCAAACATTGCGTAATAAAAGCTGGGAGTAATAAAAGTCCATTTCTGCCAGGCTTGTTCACTCTTTTATTTCCTAGAAATAGTCACAACTTCCAGCCCAAGAGTTTTGATGATGAGATTTTACCCAAGGCCACTGACTTGCAAAACCTCTCATCACACTCTCAGCAGCTTTCCAGACAGAGGGAACTGCAGCACAACCTTCTGCCAGCCTGGCTATGGGCTGCTCACGAGCTGCTGTAGGGAACGATCCTGGCATCACGACTTCAAATGCACCAGTCAGGCGGAATTCATGTCACAGCCCTCCCTGGCACTGCTGAGACCAAGGTTTGGTGTGTGCAGTGTGAAGAGAAGGCAAAATAATTCCTGTCAGTGGAGCTGTGCTGATTCCACCCCGAGTGAGCCCCTGATCTGAGGAGCAAAGTCTGGCTTCCAGTAGGAGCTCAGTCAGGAGCCCTTTGCTGCTGCCCAGGAGGCTCTTCCCCAGCACAGAGGGCAGAAATAAACGGAGAAAATTCCCAGGTGAGATCTCTGCATGCTCCACCACCTGGGGTATCGTTTCCCAACATGTTTCCCTTCAGGAATATTGGATTTGGGACTTCACACCTTCCTCCTGTAGCTGCTGGTGGCCTTCTCTCCCGGAGCTGGTGCAGATAAGGGAATTCCGGCGTTTATCTGGCATTGGCAGCACGGGACGGGCTCTGAAGCGCTGCACGTGTGCCGGGGCACCCTGCAAACATTGCCCTGAGCTTTGCTCCTAAAGCAAACGCTGATCTGTGTGATTGAGGCTTTGATTTGCATGGACAAAGGGAAATCACCATCTGGAGAAAGTGCTGACTGGCTGGGAAGGTTCTTCTGCCTTTCCTTAGAAAGAAGGGAAGGGAGGAGGGGCAGGGAAGCCACGCTTTGAAATTTTAATAAACTCAGCCATAAAAATACAAAGCGATTAAAATGGAAAGGCCGAGTGAAGGTTCCTCAGGAGCTGCTGCTCTGGCTGCCGGATACATCAAGGCAGAGCCTTCCCCAGCTGCCCGAGGCTTGCTCAGCCCCCACTCCCGTGAAAGCGAGCGGGAGTCGGGTTCCAGGAGTCAGATGGCTTTGAAATGTTTGCACGGAATCACGGACCGGCAAAGATGACATTTCAGGGAATATTCCTCTGGAGAAAAAGCCATGAACCTGCCTGACAATTCACTGCCCTGCTCAGCTCCGTGCAACCCCAATTTAACAGGGGCAAAAATGTCCTGAATCAACAGCTCTGCCCCACTGGGGCTGAGGGAATGCAGGGCTGGCTGCGAACCCAGGGAACTCCGTGGCACTGGGGCAGAATTCCAGGCCAGGTCCTGCTGATAAAGGGAATTAAAACCCTCCGGACCTCACAAAAAGTCTGTGCTTATTGTTGGAATGCACATCCTGAAGTCACCAAAACTGGCAGGGTCCGGACTGTGCCGAGCCGAGCCCCGAGGAGCCGCTGCTGGAGGCTCCAGCCCCGAAGTGTCCAAAGGAGGGGTGGGATTTGGGGATGTGCTGGGCACAGTGGGACGGGCTGAAGGTTGGGCTGGATGATCTTGGAGGTCTCTCCCAACCTCAGAGGTGTTTCCCAGCCTCAGTGATTCCGTGCCAGTGTCTCTGCAGCTCCCGGGCTGGAGCTGTGAGTGCTGGGGACATGCAAAGCCAGGTCATCCCTAACTCAGATGCGCGCTAACAAACCCAGACCCGAAATTTACTGTTCCCGGATTCATTTCAGCAGGAATCTGAGGTACTTTTGAATTCCTACACGGCACCTTTCAGCATCATTAAGCACCTAAGCACCTTTACAGCTCTGTCTCCAGGAAATCTCCTGTCCACATCCTGCAATTTTTGGTAGTTTCACACAAAGGCAACAACTTTTTCAGAAGCACAAATCCCATGTCTAGCCGAGGAACAGGCAGAGGATGGTGTAACCCACAGGAGCTCATTTGCTGCAAGGTTTCTGTCTCCTGCAAACCCATGTCAGTGTGTTCCACCTTCCGGCAGGGATGGGAAGAAATCATTTCTTCACTGGAAGAAACAACAATTTTTCTCTCCCCTGTCCAGCTGCAGATGGGAACAAGTTTGTCACACCGTGGCTCCATCAGAGCTGGGTTGTGGTGCCTGTAAATTCAGTTTAATTAATGAATCTCTGCCCTGTCTCACAGCTCTGCTGGCCCCGGGGGAGCTGGTGGCAGGTAAAGAGTGGCTTTGCTGAAAAAACGTTTTGAAATATCCCTGTCACCTCAACAGAACACAAAAGAAACTGCCGGGAGGGCACTGCAAACCAAGGGACAGAACAAACACTCAGACACTCGGGGTAACAAAATGTGCAGTGGAATATTCAGACAGAACAAATCTGGGCAATGAGATCGTCAGATAATATCTTAAACATCGTTCCATGATAAAACATGTCCAGGCAGATGGATGAACCCTCTGCTTTCTCCTATTTGTGGGGTATTTGCATATTTAATTGCTTATCTGCCCTACTCTGCTGCTTTCTCTGCATGGGTTCTGCTGGGGATTGAAAATTAACAGTTCGGTTCTTATCAGACCTGATCATCCATCTTCGAGAGGGGCTGACTTATTAAATTAATGAACAGATGGCTTTTGTTGAATTTTTTCATTGGCTTTATTTTATTTTTTCTCCAGTTTCCACATCCTTTCTCTGGCTCTAATACAAACTGGTTTATCCAAGGGCCCTCTTTGCTGTTTGTACATGCACAGAACCTGGCCCGAGAGGATCCAGGCTGATCCAGGAGAGTTCTCAAACGTTATCCCAGCAAAAAAACTTATTTTCCTTTCTTTCCCCATCGTTTTAGTGACACTTTACCCACTGTAGTTTTGGTCTGGACACAGGAGGGCACCAGAATTCCATTCCTTAAACTTCAGCTGCGCCACAAAAAGCAGGGAGCATTTCAGCGAAGTCTGTAGGAACGGGGCTCCTTTGTAATGACTTTAACTTCACATTTAAAAACTTAGGCACATTTAGAAATTTAGAGAAATGTTTTTATTTTGCAGCCTGATCGTTTGCAAATGTACTGCTCTTTCAGCTGTAAAGGACCCAGGAGTAAAATGACTTTTTCAGAGCACTAAAAATGAGGATGAACCTCAGTCACACAAATTCTCCCCTGCTCTGATCTGTCCCGTGACCTCAGAATCGGGGCTTTGATGTGGTTGGGAGTTAATTTCTGCTGTAGCCTCAATTAGGATTTAATTATTTATCCTGTTCCTGCTTGGGGCAGAGCAGAACAGGCTCCCCATCAACAGCCCTGTGAAAGAACAGAGAAATAGAGAAGGAAAACATGGATTTGGTGATAAAAAATGAAATAAAAGGCTTTCTGAAAGAACCCCTCCTTTCAGTGAGGGCTGAGCTCGCTTCCTGACATTTGCAAATCCTCATATTTAATGGAACATTCCCCAGCTTCCCCCACTGGGGTAAAACCAGCCACTCCAGTTGCTACTTGCCTGCCTTTCATGCTTTGCTCTGGTTTTCATTTGCTGCCAAGAATTTGTTTCACCTGGACTGGAAAAACACTGGCACAGCTCAGGCAGCTTATCTAAAAATCAGAGATCTTACAGTAAAATCAGGGTCTGGGCTGTCAGCTCCGCTCCTGAGCAGAGAATTGGTGGCCAGAATTCAGGAGGGCTCGGAAAGACTCAATGTCTCCATGAAAACTTTTCTTCTTTAATGACCTGGCCCCAGATCTCAGCACATTCCCCAGTCCCCTCCAGGACACCTCTCATGGAGCTGCTTCTCCTCTTTTTTGGGGTGCTGCTGCAGAAATCCATGCCCAGGCCAAGCAAAATGAAAGAAAGACAGAAAGACAGAAAAGACAGAAAGAAACAGAAGGAGACAGAAAGAGACAGAAAAAAACAGAAAAAACAGAAAAAACAGAAAAAGAAAGCAAGCTGCCTTTCCCAGGAAAGAAACAGCCGGTTTTGCCCTGCTGAGGAAAAGTGTTTTAACTGGGTTTAGGTGTTAGCACACACAGGGCACCTTGAATTCCAGCAAGGAATATTTAATTGAAAGCACTGAAACTTTTACACGATTTAACCCTTTGTGTGCTGCTCCAGCAGCCCTGGAGGGGTGGGTGGGTGGGTGTCGGACGGAGCGTTCCCAGGATGGAAGGGGATGCAGAGTGATCCAAAAACCCATTCTCCTCTGCATCTCTTGTTGCCACACACTGCAAAAAGGCCACAGAAAAGCCACATCCCAATCGCAGCAGGGAGTATTTTGGAATGCAGGTGGCCCAAGATCAGACCTAGAATATCCAATTTAATTGTCTTGATACCCCAGTGACATTGCTCTTCATGTCTCAGGCCTCAAAGCCCTTTGCAATATTAAGTTTCCACTTATAAATCTTGGGTGAATCTTTCAGAGCAACAGGATTTGCAAAACACAGAAATATTTTCTCTTCACACAGCTGGGATGCCCCATCCCACCGGGAGGGGACCTGGCAGGGCCTGTGCTCTCTGTGAGCCCCCAGCTCCAGGGAAACACAAGGATTGTGTTTAGTGGCACCCCTCAATCTTTAACCAGCAGAACTGGAGCTTTCTCTGCGTGAGAACAATGATTTTATGTGCCAGAACAACATCTGAGCGTGGCTGGCTGTGCTGAGTTCGTGTTTTATAAATAACAAATCAGTTAAGCAGCTCCAGCTTGCCAATCTTGTCTCCTTTTCCTGCTGTCCCTCCCTGCCACGCTCTGTCCTGAGGCCGCAGGTGCTGCTGGAGTTCCGCAGGAGCACCCTGAGGCCCTGGGCCGCCGTGCCCAGGAGCACCCAGGGAGCAGATCCAGGAGCATCTCCCACGAGCAGCCCTCGGGATCCAGATCAAAACATCATTTCAGGGAAGGGTTTGGCTGCCTGCTGCTGCCTGGGTGTGACACAACTGCACATGGTGGGTGAGTAACGCTCTGCGTGTGTGAGGAACCCAGCTCCATTCTCGGGAGGTGACAGATCAGCTCCATCGGTACAAAAACCAGTGCGTGGTGCAGTGAGGCTGTGGCTAAGAGGGACATCGAGTGTCCTGTGTGCAGCTTTCTGCTGCCAAAGGACAGCTTTATTTGTTAGAGCAAATTGCTCATAATGAATTCTTATTTATGCTGCTCTGCCCCTTACAGGCGCCAGTGAAGAGGAAGGAAAACTGAACTTACTGGAAACACAGGTGGGAGAGGAGGGAGTATGGAAAACTCCTCCTGAACATGCCAGGCTGGAATCAGAGAGACCCAGAGTGATCTGCCCAGGGCACCCTGAGAGCTGGGCAATTACTCTGCCCTGGGGCCTCTCACTTGCAGTGAAAAATGATCAAAAATGTGATGATATCTCCAGCTCTTCACACTTTCGTGCAATTAAAAAAGTGGTCAGGTGTTAAAACATTCTGAATTATCACTGTTCTCTTTGACGAGAGACAGAGGTGTCCTGTCCATGGCAGGGGGGTGGAAGGAGGTAAGATTTAAAGTCCCTTTCAGCCCCACTATTCCCTGATTCCATGGGCTCCACAGGCACTAATACAGACCAGATCCAGCTGCTACAGCCCTGGAGAGATGGGGAGAACCTGGATCTGCTCTGTTTGGCCCTAAGGCTGGGGGAACAGTGTGATTTAACACCTCTTCAGGTGCTACCGAGCACCCCCGTCCCGGGCACTTTGCCAGCACAGCCCACACACCTGCAGGATCCAGCTAGCCCGGTTCTGGCCCCGCAGGACCCAGTTCGTGCTCAGCTGGTCCCCGTGTCCCCAGCTCGAGGTCCTTTAACTCGAGCCCTCTCTGGAGTGGCAGCTCCCGGCCCTGGAGTGGAGCTTTAGGTCACCGAGTGCCGAGCCAATCTCTAGAACATCGCGTCTCCCGTGAAGTGCAGCCCTGTGACCATTTCCCAGATGCCCGGAGTGCTTCAGAGAAATCTCTTTGTTTTCTTACCTATTAATGAGTTACTTTTAACAGCGCAGCAGCCTTGGAGCAGCCTGGGCTGGTGGAAGGGGTTGGGACGAGATGGGCACCAAGGTCCCTTCCAACCCAAACCATCCCGTGATTCTGCAGGATCACAGAATGTCCTGAGTGGGAAGGGACCCACAGGGTTCCTGGCCCTGCACAGACCCCCCAACAATCCCACCCTGGGCATCCCTGGCAGCGCTGTCCCAACGCTCCTGGAGCTCTGGCAGCCTCGGGGCCGTGCCCATTCCCTGGGGAGCCTGGGCAGTGCCCGGCACCCTCTGGGGGAAGAACCTTTCCCTGATCTCCAGCCTTGCCCCGGTCTCCACGCTGTGACTGACTCAGTGAAACCCTACACTCACAGTGACAGCGGGACCATTTCCGCACGCTCACCCCCCAAACCTTTTAAGCAGCAACATCGAAACCACGAACCGCGTCTGCCCTGCGCGCCTCACCCGCGGCTCCGGCCGTGTCCGCTCCCAGGGCGGGGCCGTGCGGGGCAGGTGATGCCGGCGGGGCGGGGAGAGCCGCAACCTCCTCCTCCTCCTCTTCTTCCTTCTCTTTCTCCTCCTTCTCCTCCTCCTCCCGCTCCTGCGCTCGGCGCGCCGGGGGCGGCTGCAAAGTTGGGCGTGTGCTGGGGAGTTTTTGGAGCGAATTTTGGGGCAAGTTTGGGATCGCGTTTGGGAGCCAGGACCGGAGCATGGCTGAGCTGCCCGGGGCGCCCGGCCCGCGGCTCCAGCGCGGGGCTACGGCGGGCGAGGGGCCGCGCTGAGCGAACCCCCCGAGCCCCCTGAGACCCCCGGGAGCCCCGAACCCGCCGGCATGGCCCGCTGGATCCCCACCAAGCGCGAGAAGTACGGGGTCGGTGAGTGAGTGCCAGCCGGGATGCTCCGGACCCGTGCGCCCTTTCCCCTTCCCTTGCCTTCCCTTCTCTCCCACCCCATCCCATCCCCTCCCATCTTCTCCCTTCCTTTCCCTCCAGTTCCATCCCTTTCCGGAGCCTTCCCCGCGCTCCCCGCACCGCTCGGGCGGTTTCGTTCCCGGTCTGGGCATCGCTTTTCGGCTTCTTTCCCATTTCCAGTTCGCGCTGTGCCGCTCGCAGGTCCGGCAGTGTCCGCTCCCTGCACCCCTCGGGGTGGATGGAGGCGGTGGTGTGTGTCCAGCGCTGGCTTCCAGGAATCCCTCAAAGTTCAGGGCTGACTTTTGTAATTTTGCCTCTCCAGCGTGTTTTACACTGAAAAAAAGCTCTAACACAGCAGAAAAGGTTTGTCTACTGCTGTGGATGGAAGGAGATGTGGTTGGGAAAGGATAAGGAGGGTGTCATGGGCAAACTGAGGGCTCTGGGTGTCTTTGTCAGGGGCTGGAAATCGTGATTTAGGGTGAGGGATGGGGAAAGCTTGACTGGACGTGGCCCAGGCCAGGCTGGACGGGGCTTGGAGCAGCCTGGGATAGTGGAAGGTGTCCCTGCCCGTGTCAGAAGTGAAACTGGATGAGCTGTAAGGTCCTACCAGCCCAAATCATTCCCTGATTCTTTGACTGACACCTTGTGCCCCCTGCCCTGCCCTCTGATTGAAAGGGTTTTGCTGAGCCTGGCTTACTTGTCTCTAACAGGAACAGAACAGTGGTGTTGCTGATAAAATTCTGCTTTGCTTGAGGGTGTAAAACCCACAGGTTTGAGGTTGCTTGTGAGAATCGGGCAGGGAACAATTGTCAGGAAGCCACTAATGACACACGGAGCTCATGATAATTTATTTTACTGGAGAGTGATCTTCTGTGCCGCTGGTGCTCAGCAGTGGACTTCTCAACGTGAGAAAAGATTACTGATTTCATGCTTGCAAAGTGTTCATTGCCCCAGCTCCCATGGGGGTGTTCAGCCTGCGAGGTTGAAGGTGAAAAAACCTCACCGTGCTCGATTTTCACAGCGAATTTGTGCTGGGTGACCCCTCCACCCCAGGGAGGCCTTGCAGGGAGGCAGCTCAGCTGCTCTCAGGACTGCGGCTGGAGCTGCAGAGACATTTCCCTCAGCACAGCCTTATCTGGTTTCTCCAGGTAACTGGCAGGGTGTGGAGTGTTGAGCACCCTGAACTTTGTTTCTTGTCTCGTGGGGAGCAGCCCGCACTGTTTATCCGTGGAAGTGCGTGCTCGGCCCGCTGAGAGCGCTGCGGGCAGCCGGAATTCCCAAACTTCGGTGGATAATCAGATAACCCATATCCTGTGCTGGTGTTTTCTGAGCACACCTTGGAGCGAGGCTGTTCCACAGCCCAGAATGGCCTTGGGCAGCAGATGAATCAGAGGCACTCCTCTGGCTTCCTTTTATTTATTACCTTCCGGGGTGAGTTTCCGTGCTGGCCTCAGCCAGCTGCTCCCTGTGACAGCTCCTCTCCCAGGAAGGGCACTGGCTTGTGTGCAAGAGGGGTGGAGGGGAAAAAATGCCTCTTCCTGCGTGTTTCCACTCAAAAAGTGTGTGGTGGGATGTGCCCTGTGACTCCCAGGTGGTCAGCTGGGTGAAAAAGGTGCTTTTTGGGTGCACACAGACACCCAAGTGATACAGGGGCTGTCGTGCTGCAGCTCTGGGGTTTCATTTGCAGCCAGGGCTGATAAGGTTGACCTACAGGCAGTGACAGAATTATTCAGGCACTGCCTGGCTTTGTTTGACACACTTGCAATGGTAATTTTGTCAATTTGGTGTTTGCAGATTTGATGAGTTTCTTATCTGCAAGTGTGTCCCGTGCCGTGCTTGAGGGCCCCGTTCTCGCTGGTTTGGAGGATTGAGAGGGAGGCTTGAGCTGCTTGGGCTGGGACTGTGCCAGTGCTGAAGTGGCTGCAAGGAGGGGAATGCCCCGGTCTGTGCACGGTGGTGTCAGGTGGGACCTGTAAAGACACAACTTTTGTTCAGCGAGAAAAGACTGAGAGGAGATCTCCTCGATCCACATAAACCTCTCCAGAGGGTGTCAGGATGGTGCCAGACCCTATCTAGTGATGGCCATAAAACAAAACACAAGTTCCACCTCACCACGAGGAAGAACTTTTTCCATGGAGGTGGCAGAGCCCTGGAACAGCTCCAGGGAGGGCCTGGAGTCTCCCTCTCTGGTGACATCCCAAACCCACCTGGATGATTCCTGCTCCAGGTGACCCTGCCTGGGCAGCGGCTTGGACTGGATGAACTCCAGAGGTCCCTTCCACCCCTAAATATTCTGGGGTTCTATGAAAGGACGCCCAAATCATGGCTTTGGTGATCTCTGCTTTGGAAACTGCTGCAGAACTTCTTGGATTTATTTTAAACACGATCCTGGATGCCACGGCAATGGAGTGGGAAATTCCAGGAAGTCAGCAGTGTGATTCAGTGTCACTTGTCTGATTTCTGCCCTTCAGGAGGGTTTCTGTCCTGGGTTATATTTGACAGATCCATGGATTGTGAGTTCAAATGGGGTTTGCTGGGTTTCAGTTTTGTCCTGAACTGGTTAAAGCTGGGGAGGGCTCCCTTCCCACAGATGGCAAAGGACTGAGTTTGGAATGGCAGCAGGGAGTGCAAAACTGGGAATTGCACTGTTTTTAGGGAAGCAAACGTGAGAGACAGGCAGCTTGCGGCTCTTGCAGCTTCTCACTCGCAGTGAATTCTCAACCAAGCACCAGATGGGATTTGGGAAGGGACAGAAATGCTGTGGATCAGCTCCTGGGCAGCGTCTCCTCCCTGAGCAACAGGAGCTTCTGGGTCTTACAGAGCCCCCTTGCGACAGGCTTCACCTCGGATTTAGGACTGAAGGAGCATCTTCTTGGGAAGCTGATCAGTTTTTGGGCCAGACTGAACAAAAGAACCTATTCTGCTCATGTGCTTCTCTCAAAAAGGAGTTGTCATTTGCAGAAATCCTTTCACAGAGACTCTTTTCAGTCAAAAAACCCTGTGCTCTGAGGGACAGAACACCTGAATGACTTCACAAGATTTTTAACTTTTATTATCTATTTGTTTTAAAATTAACTTCGAGCATAAGGAACCAATGATGTGATCACTTTCTTTTTCTGCTGGCAGTAACGTGGATTTGCACTGACTTTAGCTCCAGAGCTACACCTGGGTTGTAAAAGCAATTCTGTCATTACTCAGCTGTTCCTCACTCTGCGGACTGAAGCCTGTTCATGGAATGAGAGAACCTGGAGTCCTAAATTAGTCTATAATAAATCCATTCTAAACAAGCAACCAGATCCCTTTTCCTGACTCCTTCCTGCTGGAGTGGCCGAGTGCTGGGCCAGGGCAGGGAGCTGACCCAGCTCCAGAGCAGTTCAGGGGTGGCAGAGCTGGGTTTGTGTCCAGGGGGTTTCCAGGTGCCTGCAGTGATGATGGGTCAGGCACACGAGGTTCTTGTGGAACCTCTGACTATGAACCAACACGATGTGAAGTGTTTCTTCATCCTGTGCAGCCTGAATGGAAAATGCACCAATTGTTTGGTGAATACACAAATCCGAACTTCCAGGATCAGGAATTAGTAACTCAGGTTTGGTTGGAAGAGCTCTGAGATGTGAAAACCAGAATAGTTTGAATGTTGGTGAAGGTGGTGGCTTGCACCTGGATGCACTGGCAGGGCTAGGGGGGATTCCATTGCCCTGAGGGAAGGGCTGGGGCTCTGTGCCAGGGGGGTTTCGGTTGGATTGTAGGAAGAGGTTCTTCCCCCGGGAAATGGGCACGGGCCGAGGCTGCCAGAGCTCCTCAAGGCTGCCAGAGCTCCAGGAGCGATTGGACACCACTGCCAGGGATGCACAGGGTGGGATTTTGGGGTGTCTGGGCAGGGACAGGGAGGGGGCTCTGATCCCTGTGGGTCCCTTCCAGCCCAGGACATTCCATGATTCCATGACCCTCATTTTTGGGGCAGTGGGGCTGTTCCACAGATTTGTTGTAGTGGGACTGGGGGGGGGGGGGGACCTGGCAGATATCCTGCAATTACCAGGAATTCCCTGTGCCAGGTTTTGGTGGCCTCTCACACCCATGACACTCGTCCTGGCTGGCAGGAACAGAGCTCTGGGCTGCTTTTTTTTGGGAATAACCATTGAAGTCTTTCCTTTGTCAGATCCCACGAGGTGTTTGGGTTCCAGTCGGCTCCGTCACGGCTCAGGAATGGCAGCAATTCCTCAAACATGAGCCGGGGCCTGCCAGCCCCTGGGTGATGGATGGGAGCAGGGATGCAGGGGGTCAGGAGGGAGGGAGGTGCGGCAGGACCAGGTTTTCTCACTGATGGTTTGGTTTGTGGTGACTCTCGGGGTGCTGGGCCAGCAGCCCTGGCTCCCTGTCCCCATTCCAGGCATCTGCAGAGCTCTCTTCCCAGTCTGGGATCAAAGCACTCCCACAGTACCTGGAGTCAAATCGTGTCAAATTAGGGCAAAATTTGTATTTGTCTCAACTTGCTCCTTGCTTTTTCCTTGCTGTTCCTGTTCTGAGCTGGAATCATGTCCACTGTTGTGCCTCTGGCTCCTGGCAGGGGCTCCAGAAGGATGGAAAAGCCCCTTCCCCCCATTCCTGCTGCAGAACTGACCACCTCCCTTCCTATCGATGCAAACACTGCTCATTTCCCCTGCCTTTTGCTTTATAATGATTTAGGGCTAAAAATTGTCTGATGGCGATGCCAACAAAATTCCCAACAGGGAAAAGCAAAACCTTGGCATTGTTAACAGCAAAAAAGGGAATCTTCACAGCAGATGACACTTCATTTCTGATCTCGCTTCCCAGTTTTCATTGCTGCCTGCAGTTGATTTGATGTGAAATTTGGCTTGCTGCTTCTTGCTTCCACTGTCCTTTCTATTTTCTTTTTAATCCATATTAGCCAGGGCCTCTCTTCTCTTATTTTTTGAGATTTCTGCTCTGTTCTTTAAGTCATTCTGCGTGAAATTAGTCCTGTGGACTTCAAAGGCATCAGTGCCATGAACGAGACTTGTAAATGTTCCGTATCTTGCTCTTACTTTGAAAAGAAATATTTCCCCAAGTGTTTGTGACTTGTGGGTGCTTCAGTTCATGACCAGCATCCCCCTGGTGTTCAGGAGCTGTCCCACAGTTCATCTTTTTAACAATTAAATCCCTTCATGGGGCTCTGAAGGGGCATCTAGAACTGCTGGGTGCTTCTGGAGCTTGGGCTGAGCTCTCTCCTGCTGATTAAAATGTGGTTTAATTGTTCTGAGGTGTCAGGAGATCGTAAGAACCAACTTCCCCCAGAGCTGGGTGTGGGACCAGGGCTGAATTTCACACCAATTCCTGACTATTCTGATGGTTCTTCCTCTGGCATGGGGGTTGTATTTGCCAACACAACTGAAAATGGGAGTTATGGGGAGGAAAAGCAAAATAAACACTGAGGAACGGAGAAAAACTTAAATATATTAGTCAAGAAACAGTGACTGTGTAATAATGTGTAACATTCTTTATCATAATGTGTAATACTCTTTATCATTCGGATGTTGAAAAATGCACACCCCTCCTACCTGCAAACTGATTGAAAATCTACATTTTTTGCTTTTCAGCTTGCACTTTACGTGACTGGTAGGACATTTCTCTCCACTACTGCTTTTAGGGAAAAAAAGCCCGATTTCTGCCATTAAAGACACAACCACGGCCAAGCTTAAAACCACCTCAGGCCAAAGCCATAAACACCGTTTAAAAAGCCATTTACCCCCTTGCTGCCAGAGCTGAGGGGATGTTTCAGGTCCAGTGCATTTAACTGCTGATGGAATGCCTGAAATCCTGGAATGCCTGAAATCCTGCAGTGAATTTGGGTGCCTTTGCCAGCAAACCTGTGCTAATAAAACCAGCCCATAAATACAAGTTACTGAACAGTTTCTGGGCTGGCAGTCCGTGGCTGCCTTCATAAAGTGATGACGCTGCAGAGTTTTAGTTGGAGTAGTTGCTAAAATGATAAAAAATGTCTTTTTGGTGCAGTACAGGCTGTTCTTCCCAGGGAGATCTCCCTGGGACTGAGGGGGAAGCACCAGGAAAGGATTCATTCCTCTGGCAGATGATGTCTGGCACATCATCACAGAGTGTAGCTAAACCCAGCAGTGGCTGTGCTGTGGGGAGGATCCTTTGCTCGCTGACACTGAATTTTGGGAGGTGTCAGCGAGCAAAGTGCAATCCAAGTGCCCCTCGTCCTGGGAAGTGCTGAACCTGAGCCAGAAGTTCATTAGGGTGCAGTGGAGATAACGATTCCTGCTCTTGGGAAGTTTGGAACTTTGATCCTCCATGGCAATAAAACCATTTGTGGCTTCAGCTCCAAAGTTCTGAGTGGCTCAGAATATCACAAGCAAGTCGTGGCCAGGTTTTTTTTTTATTAAAAGTGATTTTTTTCCTGCTTTTTTAGCTTATTCCAGACCTGATTCTTGCAGCACTTCCATTCTCCTGCTCTGACAATGCCATGGGGGCTTCAAGCTGCAGAGAGATGGAGCTTGGTGTGAAGGAATAAAGTCGGGAAGGCTTCAGTGGTTAATTCTTCATCTCCTGGCATCTCAAACAGTTTAATTAAAGCTTATTGCAAATTTAGGAGGAGTTTGTTCTTCATTCTTCATGACAACAAAGGGATCAATATTCTTGTTTGGCTTTTTCCTTCCAGTGTAAGGGCCCCCCCCCCCCCCGCCCCGCCATGGCCAGCCGAGATTTCTGCTCCTCATTTTAATAGTATTCCATTCCTTGTTACCTGGGATAGATGGCAAGGGAAAAATGCCTTGGAATTCTCGTTTCTCTGGGAATGAGAAGCTGTGAACCAGTTTGTGCCGTGCCAGTTCAGTGACGGGGCTGTTCTGCAGACAGGGATCAGTGACCCACAGGCCATTCAGAGAGGGTGAATCTGACCCAAAGCCCACCCTGAGTGAGCAGGACTGGAGGTGCAGAATTTACATCCCGATGCTCTGCATGTTAGAAATTCTCTTTGTGTGACCCCTGCCAGCTCCAGAGAGCTCCAGGGTTTCCATAAAGGCGTTTCCCAGCGGAGCTAAAAACTTCCTTGGCGCTGAACCTCAAATTTCTCCAAACTGCAAACTTTGCCCTTTCACCTCAGCTCTGGCAGCAGGGCTGGAAATGTGTTCATGGCTTTGGGCTGAGGTGGTTTTAAGCTTGGCTGTGGTTGTGCCCGGAATGGCAGAAATCGGACTTTTTTCCCCTAAAAGCACGGATTGAGAGAAATGTCCTGAGTCAAGTAGAGTGCAAGTTGAAGATCAAAAAATACTGATTTTCAATCAAAGTTTACAGGAATTTGCAATTTGGGCTGAGCCATGCTATGAATTCTTTCCTCAAACTGGAGCTGCTGTGTCGCCTCCCGAGCCCCTGGCTGGGAAGGGGAAGGTGTTGGAGCCCGTGGTACAAACTCCCAGCTGTGATTCAGGTGGGCTTTGTTGGCAGAGGGGGTTCCTCAGCTTCTGCCTGGGGTTGGTGTTGGTTGGTTGATGGTTGTGATGCCAGCAAGGGACAGCGCTGGGATTTTAACTCGGGGACCCTTCTGGGGAAGTTTAGCCCAGAGGCACAGTTGGACCCTGTGCCCAAATGTTTCACTCCTTAAACACCCCCAGCTCTGCCCCTCCCTGGCCCTGGAATCATGTGAACCGCAGAGCTCGGGATGGGAGCGCTCCCAGCTCTGTGCAGTGGCACCTCCAAGTGTTCCTCCTCCTTCTTTGATGTTCTGCCCAGTGAGAACTGGGACAGTAATTTCAAGCCAGTGGCAATTCAGTTAATTCTTTTGAAAATGCCACACGCTTTCAAGTTGGAAACAAGCTGAGTATCCAATTTATGGAGTGATGGGGTCTTGCTTTTTTGAATTTGCCTGAAAATTTCATTGAAACAGTTATTTTTGTACTTAAAGTATCCACGCACAAATTGAACGTTTGGCTTGGAGGAAAAAAGGTAATTACAGAGTGACTTGGTGAAATCCAGTTGCAGTTGTGTGGGTGGTGTAAACAAACATCTGCATCTTCACTGGCCGTAAAAATGGAGATGAAATCAGAGGTTGCTTTTGTGGAAATGGATTTCAGAGCCCTGCTAGGGGTGTGCGGTTATTAAATCAGAGTTAGTGCCACAGTCCTGTGGGATATAAACCCCTTCTTGTGGAGGGGACAGCCCCAAGAATGGCTTTGTGTTCCAAGTCTCTTTCTCCAAAGGAACAAAGGAAAGCTGTAATATTTGAAGTGTGCTGAGCTGCAGTGATGCCAGTGGGCTGCGCTGAACACAAACCAGGTTCTGCCCCCTTGTTTATTCTGTGATCACGTTGGGACAATTTCATGGGGTCGGGGCGATTACTTTACGGAACAGGACAATGTTTTAATGTGTTTTTGGGAGAATGCTGATCCTTCAGGCTGGATGTTGGTGCTGGGATCTCAAAGAGGCAGAACAAAGCTGCAGGGCTTGGAGGAGCAATAACATCAGCACCTTTAACCCTGACAGGATCCCTGGCAGGGATCACCAGACCTGGACCTCTGCAGACAGAGTTCACCAGACTCTGCAGCCGTAAAAACTGTTAATGCTTAGGTTAAACTTCATTATTTATGAATAATGACGTTTCCTTTTCATATTTGGACACCGTTAGGGAGTTTCTGATCTCACTGGGAACAAAAGCTGCGATATTATCCCAAACCACAGCCTGGGGAATCGCAGGATCAGGGAACATCAAGTTGGAGGAGACCTCCAGGATCATCGGACCCAGCCTTTCCTGGCCAAACCTCGAAGAGCACCTTAAACAGATCCATCAAACCTGATAAATGTACAGAAGTGTGAAGGGAGGCCAGGCTGTTTTTCCAGCTGTGTCTCTGCAAAGGGGAGCATTTCCTGGTGTTCCAAGGGGACTGGAATTGCAGGTCTGGGTTTTTGGTTGGGTTTTTTTTCTGAAATCAAGCCCTAGATCTGGTTGGGTGCTGTAAATTCAGGAGCAGGTTGGCTCCTCCACTGGCAGCACTGATTTATTTCTCCTCTGGCTCACAGCACTCCCTCTTACTCCAGACAGAAGATGAGACAGCTCATGTAGATTAATTCCTTATCTGAGCTTAAAACCCCCAGGGGCCCTTTGGAGTGAAAATAATAAAGGAAATGGAGAGCCCAGTGGAGAAAATGACACAGCAGAAGGTTTGTGTGCGTGTTCCTTGGTGTAAAATAAACCTGAGTGTCTGGGAGGGTCAGAGCCCAGGAGCAGCTGAAGTTTGGCTCCTTCCACCCCAAGCACACTCAGAGAGATGAAACAGTTTGTGCTGGGCTGAAATTCGTGCTGGTCCCCAAATCTGGGTGTTTAGGGTGTATCTGTGTCCTGGGTGCAGTTTAGGTGCACTCTGAGAGCTGAACAGTCTTTCTTTTTACACAGATACCGGGGTATGAACGCTTTGCAACAAATACTTGAGGGGAAGGTGACTGATGGGAATTCTGCAGACATGAAAACACGAATATGATCTTTTTTCCCTTATAATCAGGATGTCTCGTGCTTCAGTGGTTCTGAGTCATCTCAGTTTGCCTGATTTGGAACTGAGAAGCTCTAATTAAAATCCAGGGACTCGTTTGTCCGGAGCACTGTTGTGGGGCTGCCTGTGGGTTTGGGGGAGTTTAAAGCTGTAAGAGACCATGGGATCATCCCATGGGAGCCCTTGTGTAACCTTGGGAAAGCCTCCCCATTCCCATGGGCTGGGCTTGGGAAGTTGTTTTTCCTAAAGCAATCCTGGCTTTAGGAGATTAAACCATGGAGCCCAGGATCTGATCCAGCCTCTGATGGGGACAGAGACAGGATTAGCCCAAAGATGATGAGGGCATGGCTGAAACCCTTCCCTGCTCCCAGTTTGGGAATCCGTTTGGTTTGGGCAGGACAGAGTCTGCAAAACCTTCGATTATTTGCGTGTCCCACTCCAAGGTCATCCATTTTCAGAGGAAATCAGGGAAAACTTTCAGACTTTGATCAAGTGTGCATCAATTCCTCATCCTTCGTGAGCAGGGGACACCCTCATTGGGGTTTGGTTCCTGGAATGGTCTGAGGTTGGAAGGGTTGGAAGCCTCTGGAGGGCAGAGGCTCTTCCTGCTTTTCTCCTGGTTCTCCAGAAAAAGGGATGAATAGAAAACCCAACAGTTAGAGCATCCAGATTAGCAAATTCATGTCACACCCTCCTGCAGAGGCAGGTGATGTCATTTCTGAGCCGATTTAATGCTCATTTTTGAGATAACCCAGTTTAAAATTGTTGAGTGTATTCCTTGTGTGGGGTCAGCCTGGACCAGCGAGTGCACAAGGTGTTAGAAGCCATAAACCCACAGAATTCCAGGGAGTTTAGGGTTGGAAAGAACCTTAAAGATCCTCTCATTCCATGGGCAGGAACAGTCCACCTGCAGCTCCTCAGAGGCTGGACTCTGCTGCCTAATGATGGCTGTTAATTGAAGCGTTTCCAGCTGCATAATCCTGTTAATTCTGGATTACTGATGTCCTGAATGCTCAGCACTCACTCGGAACTTCTGGAGCTGATCTGAATGGCAGCATCCACCATCCAGGAGGGGGAACTTTTTCATACCAGTGACTCAGTGTCCATATTTCCCAGTGCTGAACCATGAATTACTTTTTTTTTGTGAAGCAGAAGAAGTAGCCTGCCATCTAAATCTTAATTATGCTGCTCTCAGTTTGTCAGACACAAATTCCTGGGAAGTTACCAGAATGTTTTTGCTCCAAACATCAAAAAGGCTTTGTTCCTCTGAAGAATTAATTCCTTGGGCAGTTCCTTGTTTTTTCAATAAAGCCTCTGTTTTTTGGCTGGATCTTGGCACCGGGGACCATCCCAGGCTCCTCCAAGCAGGGCTGTCCTGCAGAAAGGCCATTCCTGGGTGCTGCAGCAGCAATCAAATCCCTCTGGTTCTGTGCAGTGGGGTTTGGTGTGGGGCTGAGGGGTGGGATGAGCTGCAGCCCGGTTCCTGCAGCAGCCCTGAATGGGATCCTTTGTTCCCGGAGCAGCACCGGCCCTCTGCTCCCAGAGGGTGGCAGGGGGAGCAGGACGTGGCATTTGGACGGGGTTGTGTCTTTGTGGTGGGTGGGGCAGGGGGGTTCTGAGCCAAGTCAGAGATAATGGATCTTGCAGGGGCTCTGTTTTCCGGGCCAATAATCCACATTTCAAGTGCACTCATTGAGGGAAAGATTCCATTTCCTTCTGATTTGAGTTGCACAGAGATTGTGAGTGACAGTTCCTGCTTTGTTCTCTTTTCATTTTGGGGCATTTTAGCTCAGCTTGGCTTTTAGGGCAGTCTTGAAAATGAGTTAACCTGTGGGAAAAATGGGTCTTGGAGTTAACAGAAACATGGAATCATGGAATGGTTGCGTTGGAAGAGACTTTACAGCTCATCCCATCCCACCCCTGCCATGGGCAGGGACGCTTCATCTATGCCAGGCTGCTCCCGCCTGGCTTTGGACACTTCCAGGGATGGGGCAGCTGCAGCTCCTCTGGGAATTCCATCCCTGACCACCCTCAGAGGGAGGAATTCCTTCCCAATATCCCAATCTCACCCTGCCCTGTGGCAGTTTGAAGCCATTCCCCCTGAAAATGCCACACCTGCCCCTGGTTCCACTGAACCCCAGCTCAGGCTCCATGAGCTGCTCACAAACCTCTTTTAAATTGAGGCTTCTCCTGGGCTCTTGCACAAAGTGAAGCTTTGTGGGTCTTTAAAGTGTGTTTGGGGTTTTTTATTTGCACTTTTTGTACTTCTTGTTTTGGCGTCGAGGCTCTGTTGTAAGTGCCACTGTCAGTGTTCCATGGCTCTGGAATATGTGCAGGACTGGCCTCGTATCCGGGGGGCTGTGAGGTGTTCCATGGCTCTGGAATGTGTGCGGGACTGGCCTGGTGTCCTGGGGGCTGTCAGTGTTCCATGGCTCTGGAATGTGTGCGGGACTGGCCTGGTGTCCTGGGGGCTGTCAGTGTTCCGTGGCTCTGGAATGTGTGCGGGACTGGCCTGGTGTCCTGGGGGCTGTCAGTGTTCCGTGGCTCTGGAATGTGTGCGTGGCTCTGGAATGTGTGCAGGACTGGCCTGGTGTCCTGGGGGCTGTCAGTATTCCATGGCTCTGGAATGTGTGCAGGACTGGCCTGGTGTCCTGGGGGCAGTGACAGAACTGAACCTGCTCCATAGGTCACCATTCCAAGCCCTGGGGAGCCCAGGCTCTGCCAGGGTTCCTTTGCCACCCGTGCAGTCCCTGTTTGTGGGGTGACTCTGGAGCAGAGCATCCCCCATGGTTGTGCAATGCCCTCACAGTTCCTCCGCAGTCCCTTCCGAGGAATCACGCTCTGCCCTGGAGCACGAGAGCTGCTTGCTGCTTATCTTCACCTTCTGGCCCTGGCTGTGCCATAAAACCATCTGCTCATGGGATTAGCTGCTGCCCTTTCCGATCCTGATGGATTCCATAGGCTGGGTGCACGTGGAAAACACATTTCCTCACCCTTTGAACCAAACTGGAGCACTAAACCAAGCACGACGACGCATTGCCTCCAGTTGTGTTCGAAGAAATGATCATTTAACAAACCAAGGCTCGTGTTTTCCACCTCTACCTCTTTATTTGGATTAAATTTCCTCAATTTTAGCGCTGCTTTTCATCCAGGATGATAAAAGGAGCAGGATCAACACTCTGAAGTGAATTTCAAAGGACAAAATCACAGCTGAAGTTTAGCTCGAAGCAAAAAGACTTAACTTCAGATATTGCTGCAAATTTGAATACAAAAGTCTCTGTATTATTTTTCCTTCTTCCTCTCTCGCTGCTCTGTCAGGATTTAAGCGAAGGGGTTCTATTTTTCCATGCCCATGTTTGTGATGTGAAGCTTCCTTTTCCTTTCAAGTCGGAGAGAGGTCACGGAGGGGGCTCAGCAGCACAAATCCCTGCAGATGGGATGGGTTTGGGACAGCGCTGACTTCCAGCAGCAGGAAGCATCACTTGCAGCCAGAGAAAATATGCCAGCAATTTGTCTTTTCTAATCTTGTACAGAACCGTCAGGGAGGAGGTTCTTCCACAGACAGTGACCCTCTGCTCTGGCTTAGTTCAGTCTGGCAAGGCAAGGAACGACAAAATTGACCTTTTTTTGTTTGGTTGGTTGGGTTTTTTTTTGTTTGGTTTTGGTTTTTTTGATGTGGGAGTTCCTCCAGGCTGCACATGCTGCAGGTTGGGATGTGAAACCTGCCTGGTGGAGCAGAGAAGGGGAAGGGAAGGGGAGGGCAGGGTTTCGTTCTGTCTTGCGGCTGCTGTGATCTGTAGGAAGGGGAAGGGAACTGCTGGGTCCTCCCTGGTGCTCTTTGGGCTGAATTCACTCTGTGTTCCAGCAGAAAGGCCGGGCCTGTGTCCACCCACCTTTCCCTGGGCAGCAATTTATGGGAAAAATGCAGCGTGGTGTTTGTATAATGAGTGGTTGTCCCAGAAAAAGCCGGGGCGTGCAGGAATCGCGTGTGGGAATCCCTGCGGCACCACACGGACCCGGGGCACCAGTCCAGAGGGGAACTCGGGGATGCTCCAGGGCTGGAGCCTCTCTGGAGCTGGGCTGGGAGAGCTGGGAATGTTCACCTGGAGAAGGGAAGGCTCCAGGGAGAGCTCAGAGCCCCTTGCAGGGCCTAAAGGGGCTCCAGGAGAGCTGGAGAGGGACTGGGGACAGGGGATGGAGGGCCAGGACACAGGGAATGGCTTCCCACTGCCAGAGGGCAGGGATGGATGGGATATTGGGAAGGAATTCCTGGCTGGGAGGGTGGGGAGGGGCTGGGATGGAATTCCCAGAGCAGCTGTGGCTGCCCTGGATCCCTGGCAGTGCCCAAGGCCAGGTTGGAGCAGCCTGGGATGGCGGGAGGTGTTCCCTGGGCATGGCAGGGGTGGCACTGGGTGGGCCCAGACCATTCCAGGCTTCACATCCACGTTCAGCTTTGGCCAGGAACGTTATCCAGATTTTTCTGTTGGAATGGGAATGGAATTTTTACTTCTGCACCAGTTCTGGGGTCCGTAGGTGTCTGAGCTGCACACCCAGCTCAGCAATCAGCCTTTAAAATCCTGATTTACAGCCCCTTTGTGGGGAGGGAGAGGAAAGCGGGTGTGGAAGCAGCTCTTAGGAGCAGAAATGCAGTAAAATTCCTGTAATCCTGTGGAAATCATGGATTCAGTGCACTGTCCATGTGTCTGCGGCATAAATTGGGGCCACTGGGAGCGAACCCTGCCCTGCAGCACAGGAAGATGTCTCTGCCTGGGATCAGGGATCCTGCAGGGATTCTCACCCCTGGCCTGCTTGTTGGGATATTTTTAGCAACAATGTTTTGAAGAAAGCTCAGATCTGGGAGTGAATTTCCGGCGTGGTGCAACCCCCAGGCTGTGCTGGAGCCTGGCCAGGAGCAAAGCACCTCATCCCCACGGAAATGGGAGGCATTTCATGGGAATTTCCTGGCAGAAGAGCTCTGGTTTTTATTTATTTATTTATTTATTTGATTTCCAGTCCAGAGCTCCTCAAACACAAACCTTGGGAAGTCTGAAGAATTCCCCCCTGAAAATGTTTGGGTGATTTTTTTGCTTTCTTAAAAACAAACGTGGTGCTTATTCACCAATAAATTTGCTCAGGCAACAGCTTTGGATACATAAATATGGGGATTTTGTGTGTGAGATTTCACTGCTGCATTTAGGATGCGATCTGTTCTTAAATCAGTGTTTTAAATAAATCAGCTGGTCTGGGTTTGATCTGCTCTGGCTTTGCTGATCAATTCCTGGAACCACAGCCAAGCATTTCACTGATTTTACGTCTTTTTACTCAGTTTGAAAGCAAATTCAATTTCAGCTTTTTCCTCTGGTCCCCGGGGAGGGCTCTGCTCTGCCCAGAGAAACTCCAGCAAGTCCCAGGGAAAAGGCACTTCAGGAGTGTGAGCTCCTGCACTTAATCCTATTCCCCCTGGAAATCCCATAAGCATCCATCTTAACTTTGTCTTTGGGAGGGATTAAATTTGCTGAGAATCCCAGGTTTTGGTGTTAAAATTGCTTCTTGGCTGGGCAGAGCCTTTAGCAGCAACAAGTGTGATTTGGGGTTGAAATGAGCGTGTTTTAGTCTGGAATTGGGTGGGTTTTGACGCCCCATTTCTGATGCTTTCTGATGCTGGAGTTACTCCTGTGAAACACAAAAAAATGGTGATTGTGGAACTGATCTGCCTGAGGTGGGGGTGACCTCTGTGGGCAGGATTTTGGCAAAGTGGGAATGTGCAGCTGCTCCAGAAGGTGTCACAGGCCTGTCTGGAAGGTAAAAACCCACCTTTGTTGTCTGCTAATAATATTTCTTCATGATAAAATCTGGAAATAGGGAATAATAATAGATGTAAATGATGTCCTTTTCCAGTGTATTCCAAACCCAGGGCGACTTAATCACTTTATTCCTTTTCCCAAACCCTCCCCTGCCTCTGGAGAGCCTATTCCCAAACCTGATTCCCTCATGGCTCTGTTTTTCCCCTTTTTCTCCTCATTTTTCAGCCATCTACAACTACGAGGCCGCGCAGGACGTGGAGCTGTCCCTGCAGGTGGGGGACACCGTTCACATCCTGGAGATGTATGAAGGTAGGTGCAGCTCTCAGGGGGGTTTGAGAGGAAAATAGGAACAAATCAAGTTTATTTTTCACATTTTAGATCTGTATTTTCAACTTCTGATATGCCCCAAAGCACAAATTTGGTGTATAGTGGTTGCTGCAGCCCCTTAATTTTTAAAATAGTGTTAAAAATGCAGAAATGCAGAGGATTTCTCATCTCTGTGCTGTTCCAGGCAGGGTTTATCGAGGTGAGGTTTCACCAATATCTCAAGGCAGCACTAAAAGAGAAAGAAACATTTGATTCTGGCTGTTCACTGCTATTTTCAGCCCACACCTCTTTGCTTTGGCTCCTCTTTGGGCCACACCAGGCACTTGTGCTCATGGGGTGAACTGATCCCACTGGAAAATAAGAATAATAATTAAAAAAAAAAATTCTTTTAACCTGAGTTAGTTTTTGATCTAAGTGGGTGACAGAAAAGGAGAGGGAAGGGCTGATTGTTTCAAAAGTTGTGTTGTTTTGAGCTGTAATATCACATACTGGCATTCAGTGTTCTTAAAATGCTCCAGTTATGGGGCTTCCATGCCCTTTTTAGACTTTTTTCCCAATCCTTTACTGGGACATTTTTCATAATACCTTAATGTAAACCACAAAGAAAACAGAATTCTTATTTTAAAGATTAAAATGGCACTTGAGTGTTTCAAATCTCCATATCAAATTTGACTCTTTGACAAAGATTTCAATCTTAGGGCTGGAACAGAGCCATTTAATCACTTTAAGGAATGTTCTGGTCACTGCTTCCCTCTCCAAAACTTAAAGTAGAAATCCAATTATTTTCACAAGCAGCATCGATTTGAAGGAAGATTCCGTGCCCAGGATCAGCGCTGGGAGCAGGGAGCTGCTGCTTCAGCAATTTGTTCTTGGCCAGTTGTTCCCTTTCCATCCTCTGGACCTGGCAGCAGCTCCCAGTCCAGGGAGATTCTGTCGTGGCTTTACCCTGTGGTGGGGGGAGAGGGGGAAAAGGGAAATATCACTGTGGAAAGTGCTGATTTATGACCTGGTTCTGCAAAAAGACCCAGGGGAGAGGATAGAAAACTCCCTTGGGAAGAGGAGGCACATTGTACTTCCCAAAATTTGTGGGGGATTTGCTTCTTTCTCGCTGTATTTTATTTTTTTATCACTGTTTAACCCTATTTCTTGTAATCAGCTCAGCAGAGGCGGGAATAGGGAATGAGTACATAAATGGCATTCCTTAGGTTTTTTTTTTTGGCCTGAAATATCCCAGTTTGGAGCTTTGTCAGGAGAAAATTGCCTGTGAACAGTTTGGGAAAGACGTGAATGTTTTCATACGTGAGGGGGAAAGTGGTTGTTCTCATGTGCTGAGCCATCAGTGGGGAACAGAAATCTGTGACCGAGGCACCTCGGAATTCCTGCAGGGCACCAAAAATCTCTTTTCCCAGAAAGAGCAGCCAGAAATCCGGGCCAGACAGTTGTGAGTGTACAGGAGAAGATGCACAGATGGTGACTCTGCTGTGGGTCTGCCCTAATTCCCCATAAATTCACCTCAAACCCTCCCAACTCTGATATTCTGTCTGCCTGGGAGGAACTTCTCATGTCTTCCCCAGACTCTTTTTCCGGAGATCGGCTCTCAGCTATGTTCCCAGCTCTCTGTGGGTCTGGTTTTGAGGATAAATGTTCTCACAGGAAGCTTTTTCTGCTCCTTTTCATGCTAATGCTGCCTGCTCACCAATAGAGCTGATAAAAACGGGTTTTGTTCTCTAATCACTGCTCTTATCTGGATACACAAACCTCGACTTAGGAAGAGTTTCCATGTCACCAGGGCGGTGGCTCTGTGGGAGGAATGGCTGGAGATGCCCTGTGGAGTCATTTTCTGGGGCTGGGAGAAGCCTCATGAAGTCATTTTGGGGGCTGGGAAATTCCCTATAAAGTGATTTTTTTGGGGGGCTGGGAGATGCCCTGTGGAGTCATTTTTTGGGGCTGGAAGACGCCCTGTGAAATAATTTTTTGGGTTTGGGAGGTGCCCTGTGGAGTCATTTTTGGGGGGCTGGGAGATGCCCTGTGGAGCCATTTTTTGGGTCACTGTCAGTTATCCCTGGCTGAGGGCATTCCGTAGGCTGTCAGTGACATTCCTTAGGGAATTCAGGGGAGTTCTAGGATTGTCCGGGGGCTCTCATGTAGAGGTAGCAGCCCCTGGGAGCACCTTGGTGTCATTCCCCAGCTCGGGGTGCTCAGGAGCATCTCCCACGAGTCCCCACAGTGTCCCCAGGGCTGTTCCTTCCCGGCCCTCCGGAGCATCCCTGCCTTTCCCCGTTTGCAGCAGCAGCAGTGGGTTTCTCAGCCAGGTGTCACACGTGGAGCTCTTTGTGCTCGGGGATTTGGCTCTGCCGGCTCTGCAGGGATCCAAGTGCACAGTTCCCTGTGGGGAGGTGGCAGTCCCGGGGCTCTGCTGGGATTTGGTGTTAGCAGTAAATGTTATCGAGCTCCCGGGGCTGGGAGACGTGGCACTGATAGAGCCGAGCTGCTGCAGGAGCTGGGTGAGAGGCAGAGGCAATAAAGGGAATTTTGGGTGCGCTTTGGGGCAGCTGTGGGCTGCACAAACCTCTCCTGAGGTGGCTGCCAAACCCTCCAGGCAGTCCCTGCAGTCGGGAGCTGCTCCTGGGCTGCCTCTCAGTGCCAGGAAACCCCTCTGAGTTGCACAATCCTCGCTCGGGTGTGCTGCCACACAGCAGCCTCTTGCAAAGGCTGGGATCACAAAATATCCTGAGGGGAAGTGACCCCCAGGGATCCTCCAGGCCAAGCCCTGGCCGTGCACTCACACCCCGAAATCCCACCCAGATTTGGGCGAGGCTCTGGCACTGCCCTTCTGTCAGTTAAGCTCTGTTTTCCCCTGTTCTGAGCACGCTTTGCCTCACGTTTTCCAAGCCCCAGTTGGGCTGATGCAGTTGGGGTGGATGCTGAGTGCACCAGAGGAGATAAGGGGGTGATAACCCAGGGGGTGATAACACAGAGGGTGATGAATTTTTCTTCCCTGCAGCTCCCCTGTGCCAGGGATCCATCAGGGGGTGACACCCCTGGAAATGCAGCTCCAGCTTGGACAAAGGACATAGGGAAGGACAGAGGGAAACCACAGGCTGAGGAGTTTGAACTGAAGGTTCCAAATATTCCCAGCACAAGCTGATGTCCATGGAATCATGGAATGGTTTGGGTTGGAAGGGACTTTAAAATCATCCAGTGCCACCCCCTCCCATGGGCAGGGACACCTTCCGCTGTCCCAGGTTGCTCCAGTGTGGCCTTGGACACGTCCAGGGATGGAAAACCTTTCAGGGATGCTTCTCTGTGCCAGACACAATCTGTGTAGGGACACCTGAGAGCTCTCAGATCTTTTCTTGGATCGCTTTCCCTTTAAAGCAAATACAGCCAAACCCTCTGCAGAGCCCAGGGCTGTTTGTTCAGGTCTCACACTGCAGAGCACATTTTACTCTCTGTGTCCACAGAAGGGCACGAGGTGTTTGTACAAAATTTCTCCTTCCCCTGATAACAAGACAGGCAGTGCCTGCTCCTCTGCCTGCCAAGGATTCAGCGCTCTGCACGTGCTGCAGAATCCAAGAAAAGAAGGGAAACTTGCTGTCTCCAGGATTTTGGAGGCTGCTCCAGCGCAGGGAGTCTGTCCTTGAGCAGGGAGCTGGGAGGACACTTGGCTGTTGAGGGGAATCTCTCCTAATCCACAGGATTTATCATTATTATCATTAACTGTAGTATTTCAGGGAAGCTGTGGGAAAAGCCGTGCTGTGGGTGGAAGGAATGTGTGCTCACTGACCCCTGGCAGTGTCTGCTTCTGCTGGAAAGGAGTTTACCTTGAATTGGTTCCTGCTTTCAGCCATCGCTGTGCAGGGTGAAGCAATGCCCTGAGTGTGCTGTGGGACAGGACAGGGCCCCGAGGAGGAGGAACAAGGACCCTGTGGTCCAGCACGTGCCTTGGGCTTGCGTCACCGGGGAGAACTTATCATCGTTTGAGTATTTTCCTTAGATTTTCCTTTTCCATACTGCATAAAATCCATGTAATGCAAGGTAAAATTGAGGACCTGGTCCGTTAAAAAAACCCCAACAAAACAACAACCCCAGATTTTTTGATACCGCCTTGCAAGTCTGCTTTTTTGTGTGTTTTCACTCAGATTTCAGTCTGAATGTTGTAGCAGCTGAAATTTTCCCTGTCATCATCAACTGGAAAACCTTTTCTCCATTTTTAGCCCATCTCTGCTTGGGGAAAACACTCAAATACTTAAACATTCTCTTGTTCCTCTGAAAATTTAAGCAGACTTGGGGTTTTTTTAAGAAGAAATCATGTAATTAATCGACCACTGCCCAAAGATTGATGTTCCTGTTAAAGTGATGGATCAAGTTATTGAAAATGGGAGCAGAATTCTGATAAAAGTCGCACGAGGTGCTTGCAGGAACAGCTTTGCATAATCAGGCCCAACATGCTTTTATGCAATGATTGCAAAATATTTTACAGGAATGGGGGCAATGCCAAGGGGCCCTCTGAAACAGGAGGAAGTTGTGCTGTCAAAGGGCTGAATGTGTCAAATGGGTTTGGAATCACTCCTGATAAATTCCATGAGCTCTGTATCCCACCCTGAGTAATTTGTGCTTTCCTGTTCAATTAATGACAACTTGGATAAAAATAGAACCTAAATCTGCTCATCCCTAATCCAGGACCTCATCCATTGCTCCATGAGCAATGGGTAATCTTGTTTTCCTCCTGTGGAAAGAAATGGAATTTCTTCTTTCCTCCGAACTTATTACTGGATTATTGGAGGTTGTGTGGCTGAGGTTCCTCTAGAGAAAGAGGGACAGAACTGCACTCCAGAAAATAAATAAATGGCAAAACACAACCACATGCATGTAAGAATCCTCAATAAAATACAAATTAAACCATTCTAAGCTCTGATTTATGGTCGAGGAGTGTCAGACCATGGTTCCCTATGGAAACTTCTTTGATAAATACAGCAATATGGGGGGAACGACCACAAAACCACAAAAAAAAAAATTGAAAACGAACCCAAAGAAACCAGCCTCCCCTCCTCTCTTCTGTGCCTGATTATTCCCTTAAAGCTCTTTGCCTTCTTGATGCTGCCACTCAGCTGGACGTAATCTCCTTGGAGGGGCTTTAATGTCCCTCCCAACCCAACCCATTCCATGGAAATCCTCGTTAAACCCCAGGTGCCAAAGAGAGGAGAAATGTTGTCTCAGTGACATTTGCCCCTGAGGCCTGGGCATCACAATTATTACTTTTATCTTACAGTTTTTAGCTCTTGCCAAGGTAATATTGATAAACAGGATTTGTGCCAGGGCAGGGAGCTCAGCTCCTGCAAACTGAGGTGTCTTCACAGGAGTGGGTCCCAAATGAGAAGATCAATGAATTGATGCTGTAGAAAGGTGGTGAGAATTACAATTTGTATTTAATTGCTGTCAGCAGGGAATAGTTAAATAAAATATCTGTGTTTGCTTTGCCAGGCTGGTACCGAGGATACACACTGCGAAATAAATCCAAGAAGGTACGACCTCACTTTTGGGTGACTCTAAATTTTAATCTCACGCCTTTCCAGACCCCATCTGGTGCTGACAACTGCTGTATTTCTTGTCTTGACATCACACAGGACTCCTGGGCACTGTGTTCTTTCCTCTGACAGAAATAAATGGCCTTGAGCTGAAGGTTCAGAGCCATGAGTTGGGTATTCCTCCACTGGAAGCACAAGGAATGCAGTTGGAACTTTCAAAATTAACTGTTCCCATTTCCATACATGAGTTTATTGCTTTATTATGATGCTCTTGGACCTGTGCACATCCAGCATTAGTTATATTTAATGGGAATATCAGAGTTTTGACTGGAAAGTATTCCAGAATTACACATCCCTGGGCCTGAGCCAAGCTGCTCGAAAAGCTGCTTGGGCTGGAAGCTGCCTGGAAATCCAGGTTTCCCTAGGAATGCTGGCACCTCTCTTGTGGTAGCATCCTCACAGCCTCTGTTTTCAGGGATAGAGAGGAGTGAAAAGCGAACAGAAAAGGATTCCAGCATTCCTGGAAGGTTTCTCTGTAACAACAAAAATTTGAGCATTTCTGCAGGTTCCGGTGGTGGGAGCTTTGCTAGGGAGCACAGGGCAGCCTGACAGAGGACTCCAGCAACACGCCGTGGCAATGACTGTGAATTTTCAGGGATTTTCAGCATTTCCTGCAGGAAGATGAGGGTTGTTAGGGCAAAACGAGGAATCAGCTTCTCTGAGTTGGCAGTATGGAACCTGCTGCTCCTCCCTGTCCTTTTTTCCTGGCATACTGGGACATTTCTCGCTCCTTTCCCCTGCTTTATATTAAATATATTCTTGTCACATCCTATCCCACAGCAGGATTGATTTATTTCATTTCTCTCTGTATTTTTAGGGCATTTTCCCAGAAACTTATATCCATTTAAAAGAGGCCATCGTGAAGGACCGGGGGTAGGTTGGCACTTCTTTGGCAGCAAAACCGAGGGAATTTCATTCCATTTAAACCCCAAAATAACCAATTTAAGTAGCTGTCGTTGTCACAAACATGGGGTGTACCTCCTGTGCTGGACTAGAGCTGCATAAATTCATTTTCAGAGCACTGACAAACCGGAGCAGTTGGGAGTAGGGGAGCAGGAGATGATTTGCAGAATGAAATGTCTCTGCTGGACAAGTCAGTAGTGGGGAGGGTCAGTCCAGCTCCTCTGGGGTCTCCTGCAAGTCATAACAGACTCCTGCTCGCAGCCAAGGCCCAGCAGGAGCGTGGATTCCTTCCTGTCTTGGAAAACACTGGAGGAAATGACTCCTCCTTGGATTCCTCGAGCTGGGTCTGTGCTTGTTAAGTGAGAGCAAAACAGCGGCTGCAAAGGAAGGAACTTTATAAAACACTTCTTTTTTTAACTTCTATTTTCAAGTGACTGTTACTGTTGCTAGTGGGGGTTCTTCCAAACTTAATTTCTGTCTCTTTATCCTGATTTTGGGATGGATCCACTGGGAATAACAGGAGTGAAAGGAGCTTGAAGCATTTTGCATTAAAAATGAATGATGAATGTGGATGTGTGTGTTGAGAACAACTTAAGGGTCTTGACATCATGTGTGAGTGAATTGTGTGAAAATCAACCCCTCTGGTATTTCCATTTATATATTTATAAGAAAAGGGTGTTTTCTGTTAAGTTTTAACTCTGAGTGTGAAACCTTTCTCTGATTTTCTCCTTTTTCTCTCTCCAGGCAACACGAAACAGTGATTCCCAGTGAGCTGCCCCTTGGCCAGGAGCTCACCTCCACGCTGAGGGAGTGGGCAGTGATCTGGCACAAGCTGTACGTGGTGAGTTCTCCTCAGGGGTTGATGTTTTTCCCAGGTGAGCTGAGCTGAGCTGGGCTCTGTGCAGGGCACTCTGTGCCTCTGGATGGTGCAGAACCAAATGGTAAAATGGGGCTTGAGAGGGGCTCAGAGTGTTCTGCTGGCAGGTGTGGGATCACAGGACTGAGGTGGGGTTCCCTGGGCTCAGAGAGCTGTGGGTGGCAGCCAGGGACTGGCACAGGTCACACTGGCACCGTGTCAGGGCGGGGTGGGAGTCACAGCTCACCTGGAAAATCCAGGCTCTGGCTTTGCCTGTCCTGTGTCAGCCCTGTGTGAGGGCAGGAAAACCCAGCTGGGCACAGAACTGTGGAGTTTGGGCCCAGCTTTAGGCAGGGCTGAGCTCTGCTGTGCCAGGAATGCTGTAGGTATCTCATGGACTGGCTGATCCCTACCCGGAGTGTCCTGGGCCCAAACAGGGAGCAGGCAAAGGGAGAGAATCGGGGATGTGTTGTGGGGGGAGATGCAACTTGTCAAAAGCCACATCATGGAATGTCCTGGGACCATCAATCCAGCCCCTGGCCCTGCACAGACACCCCAAAATCCCACCCTGGGCATCCCTGGCAGCGCTGTCCCCACGCTCCTGGAGCTCTGGCAGCCTCGGGGCTGTGCCCATCACCCTCTGGGGGGAAGAACCTTTCCCTAAAATCCAAGCTGACCCTCCCTGGCCCAGCTCCAGCCCTTCACTAGGTCCTGTCCCTGTCCCAGAGCAGGAGCTGCCTCGCAGAAGGAATTTCTTGGCTGCTCCAAGGCCTCCCATGTCTGGAGCTCTCAGTGTCCTAAAGGAGCTCTCGTGTCCTAAATCCCTGACCACAGGAGTCACCTCAGCAGTGTCACAAGCCGAGGCCCTGCAGAGATGTGGGGATTTTCCTCCAGTAGGTGCTCCTTGCTCAAAGAAATGAGCCCACAGTGAGTTGCCTTATTTTAAAGGTGATTAAGGCAAATTAAAAAGTCAAACTTGATTTTTCTTCAAGCGGTAATGAGTTCAGCCTGTGTAGAATGGGCTCCAGTACTTTAATTAAGAAGAGAGAGTTTAAATGAGCTCTAATCACTCAGTGCACCCAGAGCAAATTTTCCTATTGGAAATTTCACCAGGCCACAAATACGTTGTGTTTGTGTGCCGTGAAACCACAAGAATTTGTTCCACCCTCTCAATTTAATGAGAAGCTCTACGTGATGGTATTACTATGTAAAAATAGAGTTTTGTTCCCGACATTTTTTGTTTCTGAGTAACTTTCAGATCCCAGCCTCAGAATCTGTTTTTTTAATGAGCAGAAGTCTTTCATGTTCCTGTGCTTAACCAATATAAGTCTTAAAATAGGTTTGGAAAATGTTGTGGTTTAAAATGGATTTGAGTTTATTTTATTTTCCCTGCAGTACGTAGTAAAAGAACTTTAAAAGAAGCTAAAGGAGGAAGGAGGCATTTGAGGAGAAAAAGGAAACATGAGGGGATTTTTTATTTTGGCAGCATTTCATTTCACTTCTTTAATTTCTGTGGGTTTCATTGCAGCATTGGCTTTATCTCCACTGCAAAATAAATATAAAAATGGGGAGAGTTTTTAATTGCTTTAGTTAATAGGAATTAGCTGTGGAGATAACTCAGGTCAAATTGAGGTCTGCTCTGAAAATTCACACAAATTGCCTTCTCTTGTAGGTATTTTTATGAAAGAACATGTTTTTTCTTTGTTTATTAAATACATCTCTGATATCCTTTCTATGCAGCTAAAAACTCAAGTAACCCCTGTCAGCACCTTGGTGTTCACCCAGATCAAAGGGAAGATTGTTGTTGATCCCTTTAAGTGTGGGGGAAATAGGAGTGATTTCTATAATTCATGTTGGGATGAGAATGGGGAAATAACTGAAACTGGCTTCTCTTTGTGCTGTGGGGGAGCAGGGGGGGGTTGCAGTTCACCATTAACAGCTCCAGAGCCCAGTGAGCACCAGCAAAGGGCCACTGGCTGGGTGGAGATGGGCCCCAAACCCTCCCCACGGCATTTTAGAGCTGAACGACCTCATCCTGTCCCAGTAATGCCAAATTTGTGGCACTTCCCTGTGAAAAGAGTCAGAATCCTCCCAGGAACTGCCTCACTGTGGTGGCAGAGAGGGGGTGAGGCCTGGGCTCCCTTTTAATGGTTTAAATTACTTACCTGAAACATCTAAAAGCTTATTTACTTCCCTGAGCACATATTGTCACAAGCAGGGTGGGTTTCCTCACATCCACGTTGGATTACAGCCCTCGAGCTTGGAGGTGCAGGAACAAGGTGTGTGGATGGGACTGATTTTATGAGGGTGCAACCAGGAAAGGGCCTGGGAAGTATTTTCATTGATTAGAGATGATAACAGAAGGGATGGCAGGAGGGAACTCTTCACCAAGCAGGTTTTGATGTCTTGTTCAGAGTCCTAGAACACAGTTGTGATCGTTTAACATCATCTCTCTGTCCCTTTTATAAAAAAACCTTCACTGGAGCAGTCTGGAAGTGCTGGAAAGCACCAGAGGCCTATTTTTAGTGGGTGAGGTTTTTCTGAAATAATGTCCCAGCGAAAGGTGAAGCCCTTAAAGACACTTAAAGATCTTAAAGGCACTTAAACCTTGGCAGTGCCAAGTGCTGCAGAATTTACTGCATGGGCCTGATCTTGTGGTGTCATAAAGGGCCAGGTATTTTTAGTTAAATAAAACTCATGTGGTTCTGGAGCTGCACACATTTCGGAAGGGTTGCTGAGCTGAGGTTTCCAGGTTTGCCTTGCTTAAAATTGCCCCTATTTTGCCTGCAGAACAACAAGACCACTCAGTTCAGGCACGTGCAGCAGCTCACCTACAGCCTGATAGAGTGGAGATCCCAAATCCTCTCTGGGACCCTGCCCAAGGATGAACTGGCTGAGCTCAAGAAGAAAGTCACTGCCAAGATTGACTATGGCAACAGGTGAGCTCCAAACTGTGCCTGGAAGGCAGGGGAGAGTCCCAAACCCCACGAGAGGCTCTTAATGCAAAACTAGGCACTGAATTAGGCTTAAATTTTTCCTTGGAAAGGGTGAAATGGCTGCTTTGAGTCCCCATGACAACGTGGCCACCTGGCAGTTGGTCCTTGATATGCCACGGATCTCTGCGCCTTGGCAGGAATTCTCCTCTCTTAATTCTGCAAAAATCCTGGCACGTGGTGGCCTTTTCCTTGGAGCCCAGTTTGTGCCTGGATTTGGATGGTGGTGAGGAAATACTCTGCTTTATCAGCAGCTGAGGGGCAGGATTCCATAGGAATCCTCGGTGGTTTGCAGTCTCCAGGACTCATTTATCTGCTGTCAGCCTTGGTGCAGGTCCAAGAATAACAATCAGATGCAGGCCATGAGCTTGGTAAATACTCATTCACCTTTGAAACAAAGCCATTTAAGCAGGAATAAGGGAGATGTCACTTTAGGATGGAGTTACCCAACTAATTCCTTCTCCCTTTATTGGGAAAATGGGGGAGAGATGTATTTTGAGCCAGGAAAACCAGCAGTGAGTGAGGTTATTACAAGGAGTGGGGTTGCTGAGCACTGGCAGCCCTGGGCAGTGATTTGATCTTTGCTTCTTACACATTCTGGCATTTTTTTTGTCTTCTGGGGCTGTCCAGGATCCTGGGCCTGGACCTGGTTGTCCGAGATGACAACGGGAACATCCTGGACCCCGATGAAACCAGCACCATCTCCCTCTTCAAGGCCCACGAAACTGCATCCAAGAGGATTGATGAGAGGATCCAGGAGGAGAAGGTACCTCTGGTGTCCCTGATTTGCCCTCTTCAGTCACTGTGCCCACTGTATTTTATATTCCTCTTGATGTTGTGCTCCTTTGGCAGCAGAACCAAATTCTCCTGTGTTTGTTCATCGTGGAAATACAAAATTTAATGGAAATATGAAAATCTTTGCAGTCCCTGCAGCAGAGTTTGGACCTCCGGGGGCAGCCAGTATTCAACTCCACACACACGTACAGCCTCTATGTGAACTTCAAGAACTTTGTCTGCAACATTGGGGAAGATGCAGAGCTGCTGATGAGCCTCTACGACCCTGATCTCTCCAAATTCATCAGGTAGGGGCTTTATTTTGTAGATTCTTAAGGAATTTAGTCAAGGTGATCATTCTGAAGAAGTCAACAGGGGTTAGAAAGGGGGATCCGGCAGATGTTTCTGAGTTCTGTTAGTTGCTGCCTCAGTTGGGGGAAAATTAGTTCCAATTACTCTGGAATTAGTTTCAGAGAGATAGGAAGTCCAGGCCCTACTTCTTAAAGCTGAGCATTTCTGTGATACACCAGCCAAAATCCCAGATAGGCTTTATATTCTTAATTATCCCTGCTGGGGTCACAAGCCTTGATGAAGCATCTGATTAACTGTTTCCCAATAAATCATGGATTTACATGGTGTGTGCTGTCCAGTCAGTGCCAGCTCACATCTAAAGAGTTGGGGAAGATATGAGGAGCTTTATCAGGGAGGCAGTTCCGTGTCAGGAACACTTGTGT
The DNA here is from genome assembly GCF_020740725.1 of Corvus hawaiiensis. NCBI lineage: Eukaryota > Metazoa > Chordata > Aves > Passeriformes > Corvidae > Corvus > Corvus hawaiiensis. The sequence continues at coordinate 1,303,332 of NC_063239.1, read as the reverse complement.
GTCCATCGCTGCAGTTATCAGGAGCTGGAATTGTCCAGGCAAGCAGCTGCCAGGGCTCACCCCATCCTGCCTCCAGTAAATGAGTCACTTCCAAGGCATTTTGGGATAAAGGATTTGTCAAATATTCCTAAAAGATCAAAATACTTTGGGGCTTTTGCCAGGAAATGGGGAGTGTCAGGTGTTGATCAATTTAAATTTCTTTTTTCTCCCTTTCGTTGCAGTGAAAATTACCTGGTTCGTTGGGGCAGCAATGGGATGCCTAAAGAAATTGAGAAACTGAATAACCTCCAAGCAGTGTTTACTGTAAGTCCAGAGAATCCCAGGATGGGTTGGATTGGGAGGGACCTAAATCCCATCCAGCGGCACCCCTCCCCTGGGCAGGGACACCTCCCACTGTCCCAGGGTGCTCCAGCCTGGCCTTGGACACTTCCAGGGATCCAGGAACAGCCACAGCTCCTCTGGGAATTCCATCCCAGCCCCTCCCCACCCTCACAGAGAAGGATTCCTTCCCAATATCTGTGTATCCCTGCCCTGTGGCAGTGGGAAACCATTCCCTGTGTCCTGGCACTATGAAGGTCTCTCCATCCCCCTCACGGTCTCCCTCCAGCTCCAGAAGGCCACAATTGTTACCTGTGTATAACCCAACAAAACCTCTCTCTCCCTGTGTCTTCCTTTCCACTCAGAAAGAACACTGATGGAACTTGATTTGAAATCTTTTTTAGGACTTGAGCAGTTCTGACCTGATCAGGCCCAGGATCAGCCTGGTGTGCCAGATCGTGCGGGTGGGGCACATGGAGCTGAAGGACGGCAAGAAGCACACCTGCGGGCTCCGCAGGCCCTTCGGCGTGGCAGGTGGGGCCTCAGGCCTGGGGGACACCAGCACGGCCCAGTAAACCCAGGGAGGGACTGGGACAGTGGGCTGGGAGCTGGGAACTGTGTGCTGTAAATGCCAGCACAGCTGGGAGCTACCAGGGGCAGCATCTCTGCTCCAGAGTGGAGAAATTGTCCCCTGCAGGACCTTGAATGAAGGTTGTAGCCGGAGATCAAACACTGTCACTGCTCACTTTTGTCTCCTCCTACAGAGATAACAGGCTGCCACGGCTGCAGCAGACTTATCAGGGCCTTATCAGAGAGGGATTTGCTCCTCATGGGATAAAGCTGCGGGTTCTAAAGGACCCAGACTCCCAATTCTTATTTTATTCCTGGGATTTCTTGTGAAGGGACTTGCTCGAAATCGAGGGTGGAAATCAATTTGCAAAGAAGCAGCATTTGAATATAAGTGGAATTTCTTTGCCTTGAAATGCCCCAGTCCCACCTGGTTTTTCTCAGAGGGTGTGTTTTACCAGAGTGTATTCAGGTTATTCACACTCATTGCTGAGGGCTGACCTGCACATCAACAAAAAGTTAAAATGAGAGTGATGCCCTCTATTGCTGTCACAGAACCCCAGATTTTTTGGAGGGTTGGAAAGAACCTTAAATCCCATCCCGTTCCACCCCTGCCATGGCAGGAACTCCTTCCACTATCCCATGTCGCTCAGAGCCCTTGTTTTGAGTGACACTGGCCCAAGATAAACCCTTGTTGTTTCCATTCTGAGAGGGGAAAGCTTTCTGTGGGTTCCTGGCAGCTCTGAGCGATGCTCTGGTGTCGTTGCAGTGATGGACATCACTGACATCATCCATGGCAAGGTGGACGACGAGGAAAAGCAGCATTTTATCCCCTTCCAGCAGTGAGTACTGGGCTCCAGAGCTCTCCCCACCTCTGGCTAAAGCAGTTGTCCTTTGGGGAAGGGCAGATTTGTGTGGGAGCCTGGCAGAGCCCCAGGGGCTCTACAAACAGATCAGCTGATAGCAGGAGTCAGCCCTTTGCAGGGGGAGGTTTCTGGCACCCCTCAGGAGCTTTTGTTCTCCTCGGTCTCTGTGACAGACTCAATTGCTTGGGGACTTTGGCAGGGCAGCTGGAATCTCTGTGGGGTGAGGAAGAGGAGCACAGAGCAAAATAATGCTGTGGGGCCTGGGGGATGAGACTTTCAAAATTATTGGCGTGTTGAAGGGCAGGATTTTCAGAGAGACTGAGAGGGACCCAGCTCTTTGTCACTGCTGTGTGGGACCCCTGCGCTGCCCCTCCCCTTCCCACAGTTCCTTCTCAGGGTCAGTCAGTAGGGAAGGGATTTCTCCCTCTTCTTGGGGGAGAAATTCCAGCCCCAGTGAGTTCTGCATTTCTGCACTGAGAGTTAGACTCGTGTGTTTGTTCTGCCTGCTCTGACTGCTCACGTTCTTTGGCACGTTGGAGTAATGAAAATGGAGCTTGTTTGGGTAGACTCAGCCTTGTTGTTACAGCCCTAAATATAGCAAAGCATTGGCTGCAGCCATTTGTTATTACAAGGTATTTTCAGGGGAGATTTGGGGTTCTTCCTCTGCCCTTTCAGGGCCTGCAAGGATGGCTTTTCCCTTGAAGAATTATGTTAGTCTGCTACTTTTTTTCTGTGTGTTTGTTTGGTTATTTTTTATTTGTTTAGGGTCTTTTGGTTGGTTTAATTGTTTTGGTTTGGGTTTTTTGTTGGTTTTTTTTTTTTTTTGCTTGTTTGTTGGATTCGGTTTTTGTTTTGTTGGTTTGGGGTTTTTTCCCATTTTTCTTCTGCTCTAATGAGGCTGAGTTCAGACCCCCAGCTGGACACCAGGATGGGCAGCCTGTGGAGACCTCGTTTGTCCCCCATTATTGATGCTGTGGATGCAGTCAGGGTCAAGATCCAAACCTCAATAGTCTTATTTGTGACTAGGGATGGGTTCATCACTTAGGTGATCTCACAGCAGGCATTAATTTATATTTATTTATATTAATTTACCAATGGTTAATCTGCATAGGAACAGCTCTGAGGCAAACCTGAAGTCAGGGCTTAAACCCTCAGGTCAGTGTTACTGACCTTAGGCTTGAGGGATAAACTGTGATGCATTTCCTAGTTTGAAGGTTAAGTGGATTTTGCGCAGGTGAAGGAATGAAAATCCCCACGGAATCCTTTAAAAACCCTCACATTTGTTTGGAAAACAGCCGGCTGTTGGCCAACCCTCTCCTCGTATGTGCTTGGTGTCAGTCTGTCCCGCTTCCTGATCCCGTTTTTGTGGCCCTCCTGCCCAGGATTGCCATGGAGACCTACATCAGGCAGCGCCAGCTCATCATGTCCCCCCTGATCACCTCCCACGTCATCGGCGAGAACGAGCCCCTCACGTCTGTCTTCAACAAAGTCATCGCTGCCAAGGAGGTCAACCACAAAGGCCAAGGTGTGACCCGGGCTGGGGAGGGTTCCCTGCTCTCCAGGGGAATAAATGCGTGGTGAAAGTCCAGGGATCAAGGTTTAGTGGAGTTCAGTCCCTTCCCTGAGCCCAGTGTGTGCTCTGTGCCATGGCTGTCCCTTTGTCACCCCACCATGTGGAGCTCAAATCCAGATAAAACCAGATAAAACTTGCATGGGAACAGCTCCTCCAGCTCCTCTCTTGCTTGCTAGTAATATGTGTAAGGTCAATATATTTTAACACCTTTAAAATAAAACCGTTTTATGGGCTTGAAATATTGGTAAAATTGGATATTTGTGTATCCCAAATGGTTTTGGGGTTAAATCACATTATTCCAGATTTTTCTGGTCTTCCTTGGGTCAAAGACACACAATATTAATCTCTGAAAGTTTGGGGTTTACTTCAGAGAATCTTCTTGCCCAGTAAAGTCTTACTCAGCATTAGGGAGGTAGAGAACTGGGCAAGAGAGAACCAGCTGGGGACATGGAGTTCTCATGAAAGCACAGTTTTCTGGAAGCCCAGGCTTAAATTTCATGGGCTTGTAACATTTTTTGCAGTAAACAAGTGTTATCTCCCTTTTCTTAGGTCTCTGGGTCTCTCTGAAGCTGCTCCCTGGGGATCTGGCTCAGGTTCAGAAGGATTTTTCCCACCTCGTAGACAGATCCACTGCAGTGGCTCGAAAAATGGGGTTCCCTGAGATCATCCTTCCTGGTAGGTGCCGTGTGCCTCTGCATTCCAGGGAGTGAAAGAGCCACCTGAAATTCTAGAATTTCTGTCACAAAAAGATTTATTAAAAAAAGAAGATTAATTTTTATCTGAAAACTTCTTCTTTTTCTTCAAATTTCCAGATTTTTTTTTATTTTTTTGTAACAAGAAGTGAAAACATGAGTTTCCTTTCTTATGGTAAAGTGATGGTTTATGGAGTTTTTGGGAGAAAATTCTCTTTAGTCAAAGGGATTTTTGTTGCATATGGCTTTGACCCACCTGTTCAGAGTGGATTTAACCCTACAGGGCTCATTAAGTTAAAAAAATACATAAGGACAGAGGTTTATAAAAAGGAAAATGGTTCTTTTTAAAAGATTTTGTGTAATTTGAGATGGGGACGAAATAATTTTATGTCGGGTGTCGTTAATTAGCAAAAAGTTAAGAAGAAAATGAGGATAAACGTGGCAGCCAAGGATGTTAATGTTAACCTGTTGAACTGGGAATGAGAAACCAGCTCGTTGAACACTGGGAATTGCAGGTGATGTTCGGAATGACATCTACGTCACCCTGATCCAGGGGGAGTTTGACAAAGGCAAGAAGAAAACCCCCAAGAACGTTGAGGTCACCATGTCTGTGCACGACGAGGACGGGAACCTGCAGGAGGTAGGACAACCTCTGACACCCTCTGAAGATTTACCATCAAAATGCTCCATATTTACCTTTCTCCCCCATCCCCTTGTGGTTTTGCCCAAAGAAAGCCATCCACCCTGGTGCTGGCTACGAGGGAGTCTCTGAGTACAAGTCTGTGGTGTATTACCAAGTCAAGCAGCCCTGCTGGTACGAGACCGTCAAGGTACGGCTCTGTCATTCACTGTGCTCCTGCCTTCGTGTAGAAACCAGGACTCCTTTAGAACCAGCAGCTGCCTCAGCACCAGAACGTGCTGGGCAGTGGCTGAGGACAGGGAAAATGCTGTGTTTTCATGGTGCTCTCCCCTGCAGGTGGCCATTGCCATAGAGGAAGTCAGTCGCTGCCACCTGAGGTTCACGTTCCGTCACCGCTCGTCCCAGGAGTGTGAGTACCAGGGAGGGACACCTGCAGGGTGGCTGTGCTCTTCCCACTCCCACTGAGTGTAGAACTTGCATTGCTGTTCCCAGTGTTGTGGATTTTTTTTTTTTTTTTTGCTGAGTTTACTTATTCCTGGTTTTGTGGGAAGTAAAAAAAAAAGGCATTCAAATTGTTTGTAGCTGAGGTTTGGTGCTGGTCTTCTTCTGAAACTGAAATTTGATAAGGAGCAACATTTTAGCCCCCCAAAAGGCAGTTACCAATGTTTGTTACTGCTTTGGCTTCTCAGTGTAGGGTGTTGCTTTCAATTTATTTCACAAAATTCACTGCAAGGCCTGGTGGGCTCCTAATGATCTTCCTATAGGAGGATTTGTAATTAGATTAATGAAAGGCTAATGAGAGAGTTAGACCCAGAAATTCCATCAGATCACTTCAGAGCCCTGAAACTGGATCAATAATGTGAGACTCAGCCATTGAAAAGCTCTCAAAGGCACCTGGTTATGGAGGCAGTGATGTCCTTCCACATCCACAGCTCACAAACCCAAATCCCAACCAAAATATCCATAGAATTCTATATCAGAGCATCATTGAATTGTTAAGGTTAGAAAAGACCTGGAAGATGAAGGCGTCCAACCATTAATCTGTTCATCTATCAGCATAAAAACCTCTGAAACTGTGTGTGACGTGCTCCAGGGAGGATGTGCTTGTGTAGCTGCAGTTAGCTGTTCAATAAAGCTGCTGATGTGGTTGGAGGGCTGCATTTTGGATTGTAGGATGTGAATAAGACAATTCCTAATGAAGATTTCTCCTGTTGGCAGCCAGGGACAGGTCTGAGAGGGCTTTTGGCGTGGGCTTTGTGAAGCTGATGAACACAGATGGAACGACACTGCAGGATGGCAAACACAATTTGATTGTGTACAAGGTAACCTGGGCATTTCCAGCCTTGTCTCGTGTTTAACTCATCACAACTCTCTCCTGGCTGATTTTCCAAGCAGTAGAAAACTACAAAGGGTGTGTGGGGGGTGGTACATCCTCCTAAACTCCGCAGCTTTGGAAAGAGCTCAGTTCATCTGCGGTATGGGCACTTTATTCCCTGATATCAGAAATCCAAACACTGATAGAGATTAAAAAGTGCTTAAACCCCATTCTGCTTTTCACTGGGACGTGACCCTTCTCTCTGCTGTGTCCAACCAACAGGGTGACAACAAGAAAATGGAAGATGCCAAGAGTTATTTGACCCTTCCTTGCACCAAAACGGAGATGGAGGAGAAGGAGGCTCCTTCAGGGAAAAACCTGCACCCTCTGGCCAACTTCACCCCCACCAAGGACAGCACAAAGGACAGCTTCCAGATTGCCACGGTCATCTGCTCCACCAAACTCACCCAGAACGGTAGGCCTTGTGCTGGGAGTTGAAATGCACAGGGCATTTTCTTCAGGCAGGTTTTTGTGTGTGGGCAGAGAGCTTCAGCTTCAATTTTGCTGCTCGTGTGTCAGTGGCAGCCCTGTCCCATCAGGCTGCCAGAGCAAGCTCCCAGGATGTTTGTGCAGCCTCTGGAAACCATTTCACACAATTATTGGATCCAGACTGCCGCTGTTAAACCCAACAAGTTTGCTGGCACGTGTGGAAATGTCACCTGTCAGTGATAGTGTTTTGTCAGAATTTTAAGTATTGAAGGTTAATTCCCTTCTTTCCTCTGCCTGTTCAGAGAGCAGCAGTTGGGACTGAGCTCCCCAGGTGATGATGTGAATTAACTCTGCCTTACTGCCAAAGGGGTCAAAATAAAGAGTGATCTGTGAATGAGCCCAGCATGTGCTGGTAAATGATGGGAGATTTCCAGTAGCTCTGGAAGGCTCTTGGGGTAAGCCATACACTCTAATAAAATTCCTGGCTGGAGATACCTGCTCTTGAGTCCATAAAAAATGTGTTATCAGATGGCAGCCAGGTTTCCATTTATAGCAGAGCTTCTCTCTCTTGCCAAGACAAAAGAAGCACCTCAAGGTAACATTCTGTACCTCAGGGTGACTTTTCCTTGTGCACTGACTCTAAAAATAACCCCCAGCCTTGCTCTGGGCTGCTGTGCAGCCGTTCAGTCAGCTGGCAGCTGTGATTGCTGACTGCTGCTTTGTGTCCTTGCCAGTTGACCTGCTGGGATTGCTGAACTGGCGCTCCAACTCCCACAACATCGCCCACAACCTCAGGAAGCTCATGGAGGTGGAAGGAGGAGAAATTGTGAAGGTATTCATAGGGATTTGAGCCTCCTTGGTGCACAGACTCCCGTGTGTCAGCCTTTGTTGGACCCAAAAGGTGTCTGGGTAGGCTGGGAGGGCAGTTCTGGGTGCTGCAATGGGAGAATCATCAAAGCATGGAATGGTTTGGCTTGGAAGGGACCTTAAAATCAGCTTTTTCCACCCCCTGCCGTGGGCAGGGACACCTTCCACTATTCCAGGGTGCTCCAACCTGGCCTTGGACACTTCCAGGGATGGGGCAGCCACAGCTCCTCTGGGAACCTGTGCTCCACCTCTTTTTAGTGGAATTCACCAGAATTACAGAAGTTAAATATTCCGGGGATCAGGGAGAGGGCGGTGACTTTATTTTCCCCTTTATCCTTATGGAATGACAGATACATCCAAAGCCTAACTTAATTTTCAACTCCTTTGTAATTGAGGAGGGACTTGCTGTGAATCTGGGAACAGAGACAGCCCAAAGATCTCATAGAACACTGCGGGGAATGGACCTGAAATGGGGGGAATTCCCACAGAAAATGGTCTGGCGGAGGATTCAGGAGGAGGTCTTTACCTGCAGAGAGGGGTTCCAAGAGTCAATGTGCTGGGATTATGCAAGGTCCTGGTTTTATAGAGCAGCTGAACCACTGCAGTTAATGCAGTGTCCCTGCAGACAGGCTGTGTGCAAGGTCCTGCCTCGGGACAGGGTTGGGGCTGCCTGGGAGAGTTCAGGATTTTTATCCTGGGGGATGAAAAGGCGATAGAGCAGCAAAATGGGGCCATTCAGGGCTGATCAGAAAAGATCTGCCTTGCTATAGAGGTGATCCTGCCAATCGTGGCATGAGCACAGGGCTCAGATCCCTTTGTAGATGTTTTCTCATGGACAGGTTTTACAGTCCAGCCGGGCTGGAAGGGGAGAAATGATCCAATTCCTGCTCTTGTGCAGGATGCCAGAAGCAGCTGCCTTTCCCCCCCCCTTTTACTGCTCCTTTTCCCCTCTAGTTTTTGCCAGACACCCTCGATGCACTTTTCAACATCATGATGGAAATGTCAGAAAATGAAACCTATGATTTCCTGGTGTTCGATGCCCTGGTGAGTGAATCTTCTGTGGGTTCAGAATTTGTTTTCAGCCACATTTCCAGTCTGTTCCTGGTGATTCCTTTAGATGAGCAGTTGGTATTTTGCTCTAGAGATAAGTTATATTTAAACACTTCTTAAGGCTTTTTCAGGACTGAAATGCACTCAGGTTTTTTAGTAACCACAGTGAAAACAGCAATGAATTGCACACACAGAGCATTTAGTGACTGTTAGAACATTAATAACTCTGTAGCATTAATGCAGCTGGTAAAACAAAGAAAAACTATAACCCAGCAAAACAAATGGAATTAGAGGTTGTTCTGTTTGAGTTAGACTGTGCAGCTCTGTGCATCTGTTTCCTTCTGGACTTTTGGCAGGTATTTATTATTTCTTTGATTGGAGACATCAAGTTCCAGCATTTCAATGCTGTGCTTGAGACTTACATCTACAAACACTTCAGTGCAACCTTGGCCTATGTGTGAGTATTGGTCCCAGACCTTGGTGTCTCCCAGCAGTGTCACTGAGGGCTTTGGGGATGACATCAGCTCTTGGTGATGTACTTGATTAGGTAATTTTTGATGATGTTAATGTGATAAAGGCAGCAGAGAGCAGACTTCCATCCCTTCTCTGCTTTCAGGAGAGAAAAAGTCCTTCTTGTTGCTCTTTTTGCCCTGTAAAAAGTTCTGTTGTGAGAATTTTTCCTGTCAAAACAGACACTTCTGTCATGGTTCTTGGCTTTCCAGCCCCTTGATCAAGCACCCCTCAGCCAAAGGTCATCACCCTTGTGGTAACAGAAGTGAAAAGTTAAAACTGAGGCCAAGAGGGAGGGCAAAGCTAGAAACCAAACTGCTTTTCCTCTCTGAAAATCTCCTCTTAATTTTTACTGATCCCCATGAATTCCTGGGTGTCACCCTGAAGGAAACACAATTTGAAGTCCCCATCTCCTGGAATGTTTCTTCCCTGCCCTGCCACACGGTCTCTGCTTCCATGGATTTCCTTTCCCCCCTCTGCCCCACACATGGGAATGCTCACACGGGGAGAGGGCATCAGGCGCTCCCCCTGGGGATGGGTTTTCCAGCTTCCTGGACAGCTCCTTTTAGGGAAAAAGAAAAGCAGATCAAGAGGGTGGAATTTGTAGACTTCAGCCCAAGATTTCAGGAGGAAATGGGCTGTGAGGAGGAGCCCCTGTGGTGTTCATGGGGCTGCAGTTCCTCTCTGGGCTAAGGAAGCTGGGCTTGCACAGGAACTGAGCCCTGCCTGGATTGGTTCCCATTTTTTGTTCTATTTCCAAAGGAAACTCACCAAAGTCCTGAACTGCTACGTGGGGAATGCTGAAGACTCCAGCAAGACAGAGCTGCTCTTTGCAGCCCTGAAAGCCCTGAAATACCTGTTCAGGTTCATTGTGCAGTCGCGGGTGCTGTACCTGAGGTGGGTCCAGCCCTTCATCCCTGTGCCTCCTCTGGGAAACCCACTGGAGTTTCTTGCAGTAAACACCACTAAAGGGGATACTCTTCACCAAATCCTTTATGGCTGACTTATTAAGAGGATCTTTCTGCCCTTTGTCTGCAGCTGGAACAAATAAACTGAGCAAAAATTAAAATATCAGATTGGAAGGAGAAAAAGCTTTCAGTCCCCCTTAGCATGCAAGGAGCAGCACATGGTAGAGCTGAAAAGGAACCCAATTTTTATTTTTATGAAGTAAAATGTGGAATTTCCTCCTCATTTTCAGGAACTTTAAGAAACAAATACACAAATACTTAAATTGTTAGGTGAGGTGGGGATGGTCCATTCTCCAGCTGGGGTAAAATCAATGACGGTGGTTTAATTGCAGCTTCACATCATCTTTTCAGAGATTCACAGTGAGGGTTTGAAACCCTTTATTCATGTCCCTTCTGGATTTTTTTTCCTGTTTAATACTTGGAACCCAAGCAGGATTTGCTGCAGTGGCAGCTTAAAAAGTGCAGTTTTTCCCCTATGACAGATTCCAGCAGGAAATGACTGCAAAATCCCCAATTCCATTTTTACTCCCATGTCTTTGAGGAAGGAGATGGCATTAAGACGTTGTTCCACAGGATGAAATCCTGTTTCAGCTGCTGGATTTCTGTGTGTAACTGGCCCTGTTCTTTGCAGTGTTTATGGGAAAAGCGAGGATGGGAATGAATTCAATGATGCAATTCGCCAGCTCTTCCTCTCCTTCAACGTCCTCATGGACCGGCCCCTGGAGGAGGCTGTCAAGATCAAGGTGAGCAGAATTTCCAGGGAAAAGTAAAAATCTTCAGTTAGATCAACTGGTGCAGTTGGGAAGGGGCTGGGCCAGAAAAAGGAATGAGAGAATTGTCCATGAATCCCTTCTCCTCCACCTTTCCCACTCTGCAGTGCAGCTCTGGGGTGGCTGGAAGGCTCTGTGGATGCATAAATTTGATTTTAAACCAGTTCTCTACAGTTGTTCCCATATTTACTCTTGGCAAAAACTGGACTTCCCACGTGTATTTCATGTCCTTGGTTTTTTTCTTCTTTCAGGGGGCAGCTTTAAAGTATTTGCCAAGCATCATAAATGATGTCAAACTGGTATTTGACCCTGTTGAGCTCAGGTAACTATATTAAGTTTGTTGGTCCTCTAAACTCAGCTCATCTGGTGGGAAGGTTTTTGGAAACTTGGCTAAAAACAGCCGCTCTGGTTATGATCTGATGGTGCAGATCTTGTGCATGGACTCCTGAGAAACATCCTCAAAGCTTGCAGGGCTTTAAAGGAAGTCAGTGGAGTTCAGAGGATTCTGTGCATCCCAATTTCCCATTCTGGAAGTGTCCCAGGCCAGGTTGGACGGGGCTTGGAGCAACCTGGGATAGTGGGAGATGTCCCTGTCCAGGGCAGGGGTGGCACTGGATTATTTTAGGGTCCCTTCCCACCCAAATTATTCCAGGATTCTGTGATCCTTACAGGCACCTTGAGATTTTACTGAAAACCAAAATCTGAGGGCAGTGAAGTTGAAATCTTGTGCAAGTTTCCACCAGTTCTTGGTGAATGCTCCTGTAAAGTGTGGCAAAGGCAGAGCCTTGGCTGGGAAAACAGAAGTTGTGTTCATCCAGGAAATTCTCAGCCCTGTGGATTCCTGGTTTTGGTGCTCAGAGCTTTGCCCAGAGCTGCCCAGCCCTGTCTCCTTGTCCTGACACAAATGATTTGCTGGGAAGCAGCAGACAGGCAACAAATGTCCATGGAATTTAATTTAAGGGAATCTCGGGTTGGAGTGAGTCATCTCTCCTGATGAAAGGGGTGTCTGGAAGGAGGATGTGCTTTCACTGCTGTGGATGTTCCAGGTTTCACCAGTGGGCTGCTGAGTCTGTTCCAAATGATCTGTTCAGGCTCCTGTGTTCTCTGTGTGTGACAGCTGCTGTGACTACCCCGTGCTGGCACTGCAGGCCACAGAGCACTGCCTGGTTATGGCGTTTGTGATGTACCTGGTGTGTCCTGGGGTAAAAGCTTCATTGCAAGAGGTTTAAGCCTGCAGCTCCTGAACACTGCTCAGTTTTACTTCAAGTCCTGTGCTAAGCTTCTTGAAAATAAGTCAGGGCTCTGTAGTAATTCGCCTGTTGGATGGAAGTCCCAGAGCAGCTGTGGCTGTCCCATCCCTGGAAGTGCCCAAGGCCAGGTTGGAGCACCCTGGGACAGTGGGAGGTGTCCCTGCCCCTGGCAGGGGTGGCACTGGATGGGATTTAAGTCCCTTCCAACCCAACCCATTCTGAGATTCTGGGATTCCATGGCTGGCCCAGGCAGGGCAGTGTCGGTGTGGGATGGATGGGGTGATGCTGGGTGGGAGTGCTGACCCTCTGCTCCCTCTGCTCTGTACCCCAGTGTCCTCTTCAGCAAGTTCATCCAGAGCATTCCTGACAACCAGCTGGTCCGGCAGAAGCTGAACTGCCTGACCAAGATCGTGGAGAGTGACCTGTTCAAGCAGGCTGGTGAGTGGCACTTGGAAGGCTCTGGGTTCTGCCAGGGGCCACACACCCTTAAAAACGAGTTCGCCTGGCAGTCATCCACCATTAAACCCATCCCTAGAAACATTCCTTGCCGTGGAAGGGTTTTTGCTGTTCAGGATGTATGCAATGCCCAATATGTGGGATCCTGATCCAGGGTGGTGATTTAGAAAGAGGGAGAAGCTGAGTGTGCTGTTTGATGGAATACACAGAATTTCTAAATGAAAGGGCAGGGATGGATGGGATATTGGGATGGGATTCCTCTCTGGGAAGGTAGGGAGGGGCTGGGATGGAATTCCCAGAGCAGCTGTGGCTGCCCCTGGATCCCTGGAAGTGCCCAAGGCCAGGCTGGAGCAGCCTGGGACAGTGGAAGGCATCCCTGCCCTGGCAGGGGTGGGATGAGATGATCTTTATGGTCCCTCCATACCCAGCCCAACCCATTCTGGGATTCCAGGATTCAAAGTACAGATCATTTATGACTCTCTCCAGTCCGTTTGTTGTAACTCCAGTGGCTTTAGCCAAGTTCTGGTGTCCCAGATGAAATTCCTGTGTGGCGCCCATGCCCAGGGCGTGCTGAGGCTCTGCTCTGTCCCTGTGTCACTTTGCAGAGTGCAGAGATGCCCTCCTGCCCCTGCTCATCGATCAGCTGAGTGGGCAGCTGGATGACAACTCCAGCAAGCCCGACCACGAGGCCAGCTCCCAGCTCCTGAGCAGTGTCCTGGAAGTCCTGGACCGCAAAGATGTGGTGAGCACGAGCTCTCAGGGGTGCCAGTTCAGCTCCTTTCTTCTTTTGAGAAGTTACAGTAAAGAAACATCCTCAACTTACACTTTAATGAGTCAGAATTGTGATATTTACAGCAACTGTGGTGCATTGCTGTGCAGTTCTTTGTAGTGGCTCTGTCTGAAATGGAGCCAGGAAAGGTTGAATTTGTTGTTGTCACTACTAGAAGCATTCACTTCCCTTTCTAGGGACCAAAATGTCATCCCAGCTGCTGTGGTGGCTTGTTCAGTAATTTGGAGCAAGTCAAAGAAGTATTACAGAAGTATTAGGAAAGTATTTTATGATATAAAAAGGAGGAGGTTGCTCGTTCTCCCCTCATGAAACAGGGACGATGATCACTGTTCAGCCACCAAAACACACTTCCCCCTCTGGCCATGGGAACTGGTCTGAGTGGCTGTGAGCAGAGGGGTTTGAACTGTGCAGAGAAAACAAATCAAAGCCCCAGAACGAGCTGATGAAGCTGGGACAGATGCATTAAGGGAATCCTCCACCAAGGGAATCCCTGAGTGTTCGAGTTGATCTCTCGTGTGTTTAAATCTCCTTTTTCTGCTTCCCCTAATGACAATTAAGCGCTGCCAGGGCAGTCCTCCCACACAGGGAGCTCTCCCTGAAGGCTGTGCACGAGGAATGGTCTCCAATGTCCCTTGCTGGCTGTCCCCAGGGTGCCACTGCTCTGCACATCCAGCTGATGATGGAGCGGCTGCTGCGCCGGATCAACCGCACGGTGATCGGGATGAGCCGCCAGTCCCCGCACATCGTGAGAGCCTCCCCTGCCTGCCCTGCTCCTCCAGCACCTTTTACAGTGGGATTCCTTCCCCTGGAGCCTTCCCTGCCTGTCCTGCTCCCCCAGCACCCTCTGCCACTGGGATTCCTTCTCCTGGAGCCTCCCCTGCCTGCCCTGCTCCTCCAGCACCTTTTACAGTGGGATTCCTTCCCCTGGAGCCTTCCCTGCCTTCCCTGCTCCTCCAGCACCCTCTGCCACTGGGATTCCTTCCCATGGAGCCTCCCCTGCACCCCCAGCACCTTTTACAGTGGGATTCCTTCCCCTGGGAGCTCTCAGTGGGCAGCAGTGGGTGATGAACTCGTCTCTCCCTCCCCTGCAGAGCTGCTGTGCCCCCAGCCGTGGCTCCTGGTGGTTTTCTGAGGATTGGGATTCAGGTTTACCCTGCTCCAGTTAGAGCTGGGTCACTGGGGGTGATTTCATGTCCCTTTGGGCCCCTGTGCACAGAATTTGGTGTCACTGCAGTCCCTAACAGGATTTTTGCTGCATTTTGTCACCTGGGCTCAACAGGATGAAATACTGATGGATGGGGCACCCCCGAGGGGCATTTCTGACTCCTGTGTGGCAGTTGAGGGGTGTAAGCAGCTGGGGTGTTCTAATTTGCCCTGTATTTCCTGTACAGAAGGATGGGAAAGCCAGGAGCTGGGGATTTACCTGATTTTTGCTAACTCTGGGGTCACTTCAGTGTGCCATCCATGAGAATTGCAGCTCCCATGTTAAATCTGAAAATCAGAGTCAGCTTGGAAAAGAGCTTTAAGATCTGATTAAGTGGATCAATATTTATAAAATAAAATTCCCTGTTTGAAGGATGTGTTTCTCTTGTGATCCCCTGGGGAGAAAGAAAGCAACACCCAGATTTCATGCTTGAATTTTGGGAATTCTTACCTGGTTTAGAGGACCAAACAGTCTCAGGCTGATGTCAGGACATAGATAAACAGGATTGTGATCAGTGATACTTGATTAGGTCACACTAACGTGCCACACTTGGAACTTACAGTGCTTAACCCAGGAAAATAACCCAATGTTTTGTGTTTTTCCCATCCCAGGGTATTTTTGTGGCCTGCATGACGGCCATCCTGAGGCAGATGGAGGATTTCCATTACAGCCATTACATCAACACTTTCAAAACCAGGCAGGACATCATTGTAAGTCAGCCTGGCTGGGGAATTACCTCAGCCCACCCAGCATCACCACGCTCTGCTCTGCAGGGTCATTTCCGTGCTGAGGGTGGGGTGATCAAACCATCAGCAGTGGCTCCTGTGGCACAGTTTCTGGGAATTTATTTGTGTCACCCTTGCTGGGCATCTGGGGGAGGTTGCTGGCTCAGCAGAGCCCAGGAACAGCATTTGTGGCACTGAAGAAAAACGTTTTTAATGAGTTAAAAAAATGTTTGATTTGAGTCAGGAACCAGAAGAAGGAATGAAGATGGGAAGGAAAAGCATTTCCCCCTCTCTGGCTCTCACTTTGTGCCCCTGTTCTCTTTATCTAAGTCTCTCCCCTCCTCTGGTGTTTGATTAAATGTTTGAATCTTGCTTTAGTGGCAGCAGTGCAGAAAGTTCCCAAAATGTTAAAAATTCACGTCCCCAAAGACTTTGGGTATGAAACCAGGTGAAAATTACATTTCTGAGGGTTTTTTCTGCTTAAAATCAGCAGATTTTCCCCCAAACTCACCCAAATGGCCCAAACCAGTATTTTAGCAAGTCCCCAGTGCACAGCACGAGAACCTTTGGAGCTTTTTGTCCCTTTGTTCCTTGTTCTGCAATTGGGAAGTGGCTGTTTATTGAAATACCAGCTGGGAAGGACCTGGAGTTGTGTTCTTCCTGTACCCAATCCCAAATGGGTTTGGGATCCCGTTTGGGGAGCCAAGGTGATCTCTTTTCTCCCTGTGCAGTTGGAATTAGAGAATTTCACAGAAATCCCTTGCAAAATCAGCTGTCGCTCCAGCGTGGAGCAACACAGCCATCTACAGGTCACACCCCGTGTGGGTTCAGAGCTGGCTTTATCTTGCTCAAATGATTTGTTGTGAAGGAAGAGAAGAAGGAAAAAAAGCCCTTCAAAAAAATCAGGGAGATTCAGGAATTCTGGCAGTGTTCATCCAGTGAGAAGATTTTCAGGAGGGTTATGGAAAATAACAATTTCTAATCTAGTTTTTATTCACACTTCAATCTACAGGAGCAAGCCCCCCTTTGTAGTGGTGTGGTAGTTGTTACTACCAACAGAAAATTCTGTTTTACTGCAAGAACTGCTCTTATTTTTGTTGTTCATTATTTGGTTTGTTGGTGCTGGTACTTTCAGCCCTGGCTTGCCATCATTCCCCGGTTGGTTTTGCACTTCTAGGAGTTAATTCGTATCCTCAAGGTGCCCATGTCAAGTCCAACCCTCTCCATCAGGCTCTGATTTAATAATGCCAAAAGGGTTTTTACTGAGGCAGCACCAAGTGCTCCATTTCTCCATCGATATCTTGCCAATTCTTCAGCCCAATCTGTTCAGCTCAACAGATTTTTTTGCTGGTGATCATTTCAAGGGGATGGTTCCTCCTGTGACCTTCTTTGTGTCCCTCTGGTTTTTGAATCTTAATGTGCTGCTGCAGAGAATAGAATTGATTTAAGAGCTCAGAAGTGGCTTTTGTGTCTGCATAGACCACAAGGAGGAGATCAGTATTCCTGATATTCCCTTCTCTTGCTTATCTCTGTTCTTTCTCCTTTTTATTTTCCCCTCAGTCTGCAATTCAGCCTTGCTTTTTCCAAGTTTGAAGTCTTGTCTGGAGGGGGTTTGTGGAAAAAGTGTCTTTTCTACAATAATGTAGAGTAATTCTAAATCACATTTCTGATGTTATATTCACTCCCTCTCCTAAACTGTCCTTAAACTGGACCAGGAAAGGTTTAAGTAATTAGTGAGTGAAAATACATTACAGTTTCAGGCTGTCTAGATCACTCTGTTGCACTGTCAGCACGCAGAGATTTGGGAACAAACCCTGCAATATTGGTTTTGCTCTCTAATCCAGGACTCCCTCCAGCACAGCTTAATGCGAAACAGCAAAGACAGATTTAATTAAACAGATCAACATTCTGTGCAATTATTTCTCCTTGTGCAGCTGGATGGATGAGATGTCAGGAGTAATTTCATTATTGGGCCATGCTCACACAATGAGAGACCCCTCTGAGGAGGGGCAGGGCATTGATTGCCAATCAGCGTGGTCGTTAATCAATGCAATTGCAAACATTTGCATTTCGTGAGGTCACAGCATCATCTCCCTGTAATTCCATGGACAAAAAATCACCACGTGCAACCTGATGGGTTTTGTTCTTCCAACAGGACTTCCTGATGGAAACGTTCATTATGTTCAAGGATCTGATTGGGAAGAACGTGTATGCAGCTGACTGGATGGTCATGAACATGATGCAGAGCAGGTACAGGGTTAAGCCTGGGTTAAGCCTGGCTTTGGAGCCTCCCCGGGCCTGAAAGGAGGTTGGCTCACACAAGGAGGTTAATTTTCTTCAGCCACTTCAGGCTGATTTAAATCAGATTTCAGCCAGTTTTAGTTCCAGTCCGTTTCCACTGGTGGAACTGGAAACCTTTCTCCCGCCCAGAGGAACGTAATCCACCCATGGGGTCTTTTGGACAACTTAAACCAGAGAAGCCTTTTTGGTCTCAGTTCTGGGGGAACCACATGGAAAACCTAAAGCTAGAACTGGGCAATGCTTAACCTCTCCTCCAGAGAGGAAGTTTTCCCTGAAATCCAACCTGAGCCTCCCCGATGCAACTTGAGGCCGTTACACCAAGGAATAACTTGGAATGTTCCCTGATTTAGAGGAATTCCTGCCTTTTCTGGGAGCATCTCTTGCTGTGTCCTGACCTTGCACGTAGGAGCCATAAACCAAGAGCTGCAGTGTGGTTTATTTTGTTTCAGGAATCACCTTTATTTGATGTTTTTGTCTCTTCAGGGTTTTCCTCCGGGCAGTGAACCAATTCACCTCCGTCCTCAACCGCTTCTTCCTGGATCAAGCAAATTTTGAACTCCAGGTGATTGTCCTGTTTTTGCTGGATTTTCTTTTCTGGATTTTCCCTGGATCCAGGGATCCCAGACCTGAAATGCAGGGAGAAAAACTAAATCTCACTGTAGTTCCCCTCCCCTGGAGGGAGCTGTGCATTTGGGACTGGGCAGCTTCTTTTGTGCCTGTTCTTGCTTTTCCTTTTTCTCCTCCCATTTTAATCCCCTTTTTCTTCCCCAGCTCTGGAATAACTATTTCCACTTGGCAGTGGCTTTCCTCACTCACGAGTCCCTCCAGCTGGAGACCTTCTCCCAGGCCAAACGCAGCAAAATCATCAAGAAGTGAGTTCACATTTCAGACCTGCCAGGCCCTTTCTGCTGTCAGGAAGCTCCATTTGGGCTGTTCCAGACACCCCCACGCAGCCCCAGGATGGGAGGAGGTGCCATGGAAATGCTGATAAAGGCAGGGTGATAAGGGGGTGACCAGGACAAGATGTCAGGGCTTTAAATTGTCGCTGTTTTAAGTCTGGTCAGGCAGATCTTGAACTGTTTTAGCTCCTTGCCAGGATTCTGTCCACTGGAAGGTCTGTAATGGAAAGGTTGTCATGATTCCCAAAATTCCCCGATGCAATTCCTCAGCCTTTATGGAAGGCAGGTAAGAGGAATCCTAAAAGCCTCCAACTTTTTAGTCCCCCACCTTGTATTTTCCTGAAAGCAAGAGCACCTCAGAGGCATTGACAGCCCCAAACCAGCAGTTCTTAGTCACTGAGCAGCTTTTACCTCTTCATTTCCTTGGAATCCGGTGCCTGGATATCTCTGAGCATCTGGACACAGACTTTTGTTAGGGTTTGTCCCTTTTTTCTGCAGAAGTGGCTTGAAGAAGCCAGACAGTGAAATCTTTCTGCATTGCCTTGATGTCAGCAGTCAAAGCTTTAGGGGAAAACACCCAAATCCAACCAGACTGGGGTGGAATTGCAGGAAGCAGCAGGGCTGCAGCTCTCAGGAAATTCTGCTCTCAGGACTCTGCAGTCCCCTCAGAGTGAGCCATTTGTGGCTTTGTCATTCACTTCTCCAACAACATTCCAGGGATCATTTCAATGCTTGGCTTTTGTCATCTCTTCCTTTTACTGCTTTTTCTAGGTATGGGGACATGAGGAAAGAAATTGGCTTCAAAATCAGGGATATGTGGTATAACCTGGGTGAGTTCCAGCTAAGGAATTATCTTTATTCCAGCTCTCAAGCTGGCTTTCAAATCCTTTATTTCTTTACAAAAGCTGCACGTGTTTAATGTGGGGAAATGCACCTGAAGTTCAGCTCTTTCAGCACACAAAACCTCTTTTTTCGGTGAATAACTTGGAAAAGCTGATGTTTTCCTCACATCAGCTGCTGAGGTAATTTCTTAGATTCCCTCTAAAGGATGTTGTGCCATGTAAAGGATGAGTGGGATTTTTCAGAGAGCCTTTTCTGTGATTCACAATTCAGCTCAATTATTTCCTTGGAGTCTTCCTGAATTTTGGAGCTGTAACCTGTTAATTCTGCCTTAAGCAGTAACCACAGAAAATCCACATTCTGAGCAGTTTGTTCTGTGACTTGTGCTTAAACACTGGAAACCCAAATGCTGCCACTGGATGTATTTGACTTTAAATTTCTTGCAGGTCCCCACAAAATAAAATTCATCCCAGCAATGGTGGGGCCAATCCTGGAGGTGACCCTGGTCCCAGAGCCTGAGCTGAGGAAAGCAACAATTCCCATCTTTTTTGACATGATGCAGTGTGAGTTCAACTTCAGTGGCAACAGGAACTTCCACAAGGTAAGGGAATGCCTTATATAACCAATATATTTATTATAATACTATGTATAGATATTAAATGCAATATAATGTGAAATATATATATACAATATATAAAAAGATACAATATTTTATATAGAATATGGTCTGTATTATATGTAATCTTACATTCTATATGCATATAAAAATTATATATATATAAATACATTTATACGAATATATGCTACGTGTATTTACAATAGATACACAATAGTGGTATCTTCACTACAAATGTCCCACATTGTCCACTGGACAAAAGAAGAGACTATTTAAACAAAACATAAAAAAAACCCCACCCAAAATTGTGCCAAGCCCCTTGGGAAGTCACCGTGGTTTGTAGGGGTCAGGACTTTGCAGTTCTGTCCCTGACTGGGCCTTTCCATGACTTGGATAATCCCTGAATTCCCCTTTTTTCACCCTTCCCTGCATTTTCAGAGGTGTCAGTGCCCACCTCTAAATTGGGAAACAATTTGAAGACCCTCAGAGGGTCTAAAAAGTAATTTTAGCTATTTATTTACCTTTATAATAACAACATAAATCCCCCCAGGACAGACTTTTGGCTGTCAGTTACTCCACAGAAAACTGCTGGGCAGTCAAATATTAGGATTATGTGGTTGCTTAATTACACCTGATGCCTTGAGAGGCCACCTAAAACAGAGCCTGGACAGGAATAAGGGAATAAAGGGAGGTATTTATGTGAAAGGCCTTCAAAGGTACCCCTGGGAGCTAGAGGCCGCTGCCCAGATGGGCCCCAAGGTGGGCCCTAGGTCACGAGTTCTTCACACTTTTATAGGTTTGGTTCTTTGCATAGCAGGGTTAATTCCCCAATTAAAGCTTCAGTTAATGATGGAGTTTCCCCAAGCTCAGCCCCTTCTCAAAGGCTTTTGGTTTACACATTTTGGGCCTAGGACAGTCTGGGTGTCCTTGGAGAGCAGGCCCAGAGAGGCTTTGTTGTGTCTGCCCAGCACAGAGAGCAGAAGTGAACAGGCTGCAGGAAACTCCAGAGTTACACAGCAGGCAGTGCAGGGCTTGAAAATATAAAAGCTCAAACCTAAGGCATCACACCAGAGCGTGACTCTGTGGGGTGGGAGAGGGAGGACTTGCATTTCCTTGCTCCAGTCTTCTCATTTTGGATTTTTACCCTTTTTATTCCGCCCCAGCACTGAGAACACCCTGCCCTCAGCCTGTGAACCCAGCGTGTGCTGGTGGGGAGGGTCAGGAACACCCCCAGGGGGTTCTGGTGCCAGCCCCTGCTCCTGAGGGCTGTTCTCTGTTTGATTGGGGGTTTTTGCCTTTCCAGTTTGAAAACGAGCTGATCACCAAGCTGGACCAGGAGGTGGAGGGGGGCCGAGGGGATGAGCAGTACAAGATCCTGCTGGAGAAACTGTGAGTTTTATAAAGCACCTGGAGGCTCTTTTATCTTTTTTTTTACACTTAATTGGGCTGCTTTTTTAATGCAAAGAGGCCCCAATTCATTAATTACTCCAGTGAGCAGGGAGCTGGTGCAGCTGCAGTGATCTCAGTGCTGTGCAGGTGTTCTGGGGCTGATTGCCCAAAAATGAGGGGTTTATTCTGCACTTTTTACTGCCCTAAACTGGAGATGGAATTCAGAGTCAGCTGCCAAACTGGGGAGGGGGCTGCAGGTGGAAGAGCAGGCTCAAAGTTAAAGCAAAATCAGAGCATTTTAGCACCAAAACCTCAATTTTTTAGATCAACTAGTGCTGTCCTGCCCTGCCTGAGCTGGGTGTCTCAGGTGTGTGTGTCCAGCACTGAGTGTCCATCCAGGGAAGCACTGGAGATTTGGGGTAATTCACCCCGAAATCCCATTTACCACCACCCAGAGCCACAGCTGAGCCTTCCCCTCTGTCCCTTGGGTGTCCCTGCAGGCTCCTGGAGCACTGCAGGAAGCACAAGTACCTGGCAGCCTCGGGAGAGGTGTTTGCCCTGCTGGTCAGCAGCCTCCTGGAGAACCTGCTGGACTACAGGACCATCATGCATGACGAGAGCAAGGAGAACCGCATGAGCTGCACTGTCAACGTGCTGGTAGGGCCTTGGGACACCTCCCCTGGGCTTCTCTAGGCCCCCTTGGAATTATTTTTCAGCTGGGAGAGGATTTTAATCAGTTCCTCATGCCATTTTTGGTTAATGATGTGCCCAAATCAGGCTCTGGAGCTGTAAACACAGAAAGATGGGCAGTCCAAAATCAAGTCATTGGCTGATCCTGCTAATCTGGAACCCTGGAACACAGGCAGGAAAGATGCCTGGCTGGTGGTTGGGATCTCTGTTCCCCTGTAAAGAGCCTGTATGACTTCAGACAAGCCATTTCCCTGATCTGGCCCTTTTTTGGAGGTGCTGGTGCCCCCCTGGTATTAAGGGATGGTCTCAGGGGTGGATCCACCTGAGCAGCCAAAATGACAGCAAATATCCCTGAAATGCCTAAAACTGCTGCTCAGGGTAATTGTCTGGAGAAGATTCTGCAAATCTGTGGTGCTTTACACTGCCAGTGCTTGACTACTTCTGTTGTTGGCAGAATTTTTACAAGGAGAAGAAGCGAGAGGACATTTACATCAGGTAGGCTGTGTCCCTCCATGAGCCTGGCAAAAGCCTTTATTCCTGGGTGTTCCCTGGGATACAGGAGCCCTTCACACCAAGGAATTGCTTTTCCTTTGCTCAGGTACCTGTACAAACTCAGGGACCTGCACACAGACTGTGAGAACTTCACAGAGGCCGCCTACACCCTGCTCCTGCATGCAGAGCTGCTCCAGGTGTGCCAGGGTTTGGGATTTAAATGAACCACAAACAGCTCAGAATAAGCAAATCACTTATTTTTCTATTTTTAATGTGACTTTGAATCATGTAGGTACCAGTGGTCATTAAAGGGCTTCACAACGTTGCAGTTTCCACAGCAAAATAATTACAACTATGAGATATATATAATAATATAATGGTATATATGAAATGATATAATTATATATAATGATATTATGGTATATAAATAATGGTGTACATACAATATATAATAATGATATATTATAAAATATATTAAATAGGTGATATAATTAAATAATAATGATAAAAAAGAATTATTAAAAAATAATTATTAGCATCAATCTGTTACATCCTCCTGCTGCTGCAGTGAGCTGGGAGGAAATGTCTCAGGTTTATATCCCTGCAAAACTTCCTTTGCATCGATGAGGGATTTGTTTTGAATCACCCACTGTAAGGATTTATCTGGAAACGTTCCAGTTGTTTCACCTTTGCCTTTTTTCCCTGTCCCAGTGGTCAGAGGAGCCCTGTGTCCCTCACCTGCTGCAGAGGGACACCTACTACGTGTACTCCCAGCAGGAGCTCAAGGAGAAGCTCTACCAGGAGATCATCTCCTTCTTTGACAGGGGCAAAGTGAGTGTCTCACCCTGCTCCTACAGCAGACCTGCCTTGGGAAGTTCCCTTTGGTTTGTGTTTAGTATTTCCTTACTGGTGAACTCCTGGCTCAGTGGTTGTGGCTGGCTGAGGTTGGTTAAAAGGGTAAAAGCAGGCGTGGTTCCACACCAGGCCTGGCTTTTTGGCAGGGATCCCAGTGCTGGCCTGAGCAGGGCCTGTGTTGGTCTGGGGATATTTGATTCCTAATTCTGTGTTGGCCAAAGACTGTCTGGAAGATGAACCTGTTCAGGGGTCTGGGTAGGTGGGGAATCTGCAGGTGTTTTCCTTCCTTCCCCTGGGAGTGTCAGGTTTTGGGGATTGCAGGGAGAGTGGCTCCCCTGGCTGATGCTGACCCTGGGAGCTGCACCTTGGAGAGAGGGTTCTGCCAGGGTGAAACGGCTTTAAGCTGAAACAAGGGAAATTCAGATGGGATACGGGGAAGGGATTGTTCCCTGTGAGGGGCTGGGATGGAATTCCCAGAGCAGCTGTGGCTGCCCCTGGATCCCTGGCAGTGCCCAGGGCCAGGCTGGAGCACCCTGGGATGGTGGGAGGTGTCCCTGGGCATGGCAGGGCTGGCACTGGGCTTTAAGGTGCCTTCCCACCCGAATTCCATGATTCCATGATGAGACAAACCCAAGGAACCCCTGTCCAAGTGCTGCTGTAGGAGGAGACCACCTGGGCTTCTCTCTCTGCTGTTCAGACCTGTCCTTCCTCCTCCCAGTGCTCAGTTTGCCCTGGCAGGATCACAAGGGAGACCTGGCTTTGTAAATCACTTTCAGATCTCCAGATCACAAGATCTGTATGACTGCAATAATCCCTGCAAAAAAAATGCACAGCACAGAGTCTGAGAGAAACCTGGCAGAGCATGAAAGTAGTGCCTGAGTTAAAATCAGCTGCATTTTTGTTTACCTAGCTGTGCTAATGAAGGCTTTTAACTGAGTCTTTTATGTTGCTTGTGCTCTTCTTCCCCTCCTGCCTCTCCTCACCCTCCATGGAGATGTGGGAAAAAGCCATTCAGCTGAGCAAGGAGCTGGCTGACATGTATGAAAACAAGATCTTTGACTACGAGGGACTTGGGAATCTCCTGGTAAGGCTTTTTTTCTCCATTTCCAGCAGGCTGCTGACTGCTTAAATTAATATTGTTCAGCAGGATAAGCCTAAAATAAATGTATGTTAAAGACAAACAAACCAACTTAACCCCATGGCTTTGTAAGCTTAGTAGTAGAATAAATATTTTCATAGTTTCTTTTGACCTTCTGATTAGCATGACAAAACCACGTGCAGATGTTTAGAATTCTTGATTTTAACCAAGTGAAGTAACAACCAAGGTGCATTTTCAGGCTCCATGAATCTCATCACCTTGTTATTTCTGTGGTAAAACTGCTGGGCATGAACACAGGGCTATAGAATCCTCTTGGCTCTGAATTCTGTTTTTTAGTGGTTAAGGATGGAACCAGATGGTCTTTATGTTCTCTCATAGCAGAATCATCTGCCCAGTTTTATTTCTGCCAGTTCTCTGACATTTGTCACCATTTGTGTCTGCTCACTTTCAGAATATATTTATATTTCATTTGTTTTCCCACAGTGAAGGATTTCAAGTATCCTTCTGGAATCCTAAAAGCCGTGGCATTGTTCTCATGTCTGCAGACCAGGAAATGAAGTTGGTTCTGGCCCAGACAAAGCAAATATTTAATCAAGTAAATGGATAAGGATGAGAGACTTCATCAAAACAGCAATTGTGGAATGTGTTCTGAGGGCAGAGCTCAGAGATCAGGAACTGTCCCTGGGAATGTGAGCTGGCAGTGTCCTGGACTATTCCACAGTGAAAGTCTGGTGTGTTTTTCTTTTCCAGAAAAAAAGAGCTACTTTTTATGAGAATATCATGAAGGCCATGAGACCTCAGCCCGAGTACTTTGCTGTTGGATACTATGGACAGGGTTTTCCCTCTTTCCTGCGGGTAAGGATCCTTCCACACCCAATTTCTGCAGTGCTGGAGACCCTAAAAGTCACAACTTTTGCAGAGCTTCCAAGAAAATTCGGTGCCAAACTCCTTCTCCTTTCAGTGGCACTGACAGATCCAAATCCCAGGAGTGTTTTGGAGCATTTCAGTGTCTCCAAAGAGACAAGTCAGAGATGAAATTCTGTGTGTTACCAGCTTGAGTGGAGTCAGGGTGTTAAAGAAGGGTTTTTGGATGACTGATGAGTTCTTCTATGGATTTAAACAGAATTTACCTTTTGTATTTGTGCTCCCTCTGAAATGTGACTGTTGCTGTTAGGAAATGTTCAGCCTCTGAAGAATTTATCCCATTGCTTTCCAGCCTCAACCAACCAAATTTCCAGGCCAGGGATCATTTCAGTGATCAGGGGGAGTTTGTCCCACGCAGAAGAATTAAAGTGCAAAGGTGCTTCTTCTGTGAGCCAGCTGC
The DNA here is from genome assembly GCF_020740725.1 of Corvus hawaiiensis. Taxonomy (NCBI): domain Eukaryota; kingdom Metazoa; phylum Chordata; class Aves; order Passeriformes; family Corvidae; genus Corvus; species Corvus hawaiiensis. The sequence continues at coordinate 1,277,777 of NC_063239.1, read as the reverse complement.
TGAGCACTGCTGGACCTGTGTGGAGGACAGCAATGACTCAGCTCCAGGGTTGGCAAGGCTGAAAATATTCCTGTTATTTAAAATTCAGGGCCGTTTTACCTTCTCAGACTGGAGCTGTTTGAAGTTCTGGCCTTCAGGGGAAGCCAAGCTTAATAAAAGAGAGAAATGTTAAGTTAGAACTGTGAGGGGGGGATGGCATGGAAAGCTTTCAACTGCAGGTCATGTTTTGGAATCCATCCCTTCCAGAAACCACTGCCAGGTGGAGAAATAGTTGGCCATGGTCTGGAGTTGGGTGCATGGAGCAAAAGCGCCAGGGCTGGACACTGATGGTCAGGAACGGGACTGAGGTGAAATTCCCATCTGTGCCCAGGGAGATCCCTCAGGGAACTCACACCAGGGGCTGGCAGGGAGCAGGCAGGTCCCTGTATTTAAGAATTTCTTGGCACATTTATTCTCTTACCAAAAATCCACCCCTGGCTGAGAGTCCCTGTGCCGAACCCGTGAGTTTGTGCAGTGCAAGGAGGCGTGAGCAGCTCGGTGACACTGGCATGTGTTTGTGGGGACATCATGTCCCTGCTCATTGCAGGTGGCCTTTAAAAGCTCCTTTCCAACTCTCTTTGATGACTCTCTGTGGAGAAATGCATTTTTTAGACAAATCTGAGGTTCCCTTGCCAGACCTGGCTCCCAGGAGTTGCTGCGCCCTCATTGCTGCCCACATTCCTTCCCTCACCCCTTCTGTCTGTCCAGCTGGGATCAGCCCTTCCCATAAACCAGCTCTGGGGGTGTCTGGAAAGCTCTGTCCCACTGCTTTTGTTGAGTTTTAATTCCCTTTTTCTTCTCCTGCCCACAGAATAAGATTTTCATCTACCGTGGCAAGGAGTACGAGCGGAGGGAGGACTTTAACCTGAAGCTGCTGACCCAGTTCCCCAGTGCTGAGAAGATGACCAGCACTGCCCCTCCAGCAGAGGAGATCAAGGCTTCCCCCAAACAGTGTATCTTTTGGGTTTAGGGCCTTTTGGCACATCCCAGAGCTGCCTCTTCCCCACAGTAACACAGTTGGTGAACAGCAGTAATGATAAGCGAGGGGATTACTGCTCCAGGCACTGGGCATGGAAATGGGGCTGTCCAGAGTTGCAAGGGTGGATTTAAAGGCAGTTTGAGGCTGTCAGAGTTAAACAAGTTGCTGTCAGGGTGAGGAACAGACTTCAGGGAGGATTTCCTGAGTTCTCACTCAGGTAATACCGACTGCTCTGGCCATGGTGGGACCCAGTTGGGTGTTTCTGGGTGAAAGATGTGGAATACAGGCTGTGAAAGTGGGATAAAAAGTGAAGGACACTCCTTTCTTCCTTGCAGGCCATCAGCATTTATGAAGTGCTGGGGTTTGTGTGCTTCTTCCCCTAAAAGTCTTGTGGTAAAAAGTGCAAAGTCATTATTTCCCTGAAAGTCATTGGGTGCACAGCCCTTACTATTTTTTAATTCTTATTTTTCCCCTTGCTGCTGGGACTGCAGGCTGTGTCCCAAGCTCCCCACCAGGCTTGAGATCCTCTTAACTGTGAGTGTGACCCAATGGAGGTGCTCCAGATTGCTGCCGGTGACTTCAGTGCGTGGCTCCTGGGGGATGCACACCAGGCAAACCAAGTTCCTGGGCTCCCAGCCTGTGTTCAGCAGGCCAGGCTGGAGAAGCTGAAGGTCCATTTGGCCGCTCAGACCCTGTGCACAAAGGCCCAGCTCTAGCAGTGATAGCAGATGCTTCCCTTGCAGTCCTCCTGCCAAGCACCGAACCCACATAGGAAATTAAAATCCATTCAAGACCAAACTTGGTATCAGAAACGCCTCTTCTGTTGCTGCTTTGTTTCAGCTGCTTCCTTTGCATCTGTTTGTGTTTGTTCTGATGTTTCTGGCTCGGGATGAACCCGAGCTGCAGAATTTGGATGCAGATCTGAACCGTCCCGAAGGTTCGGGGGTGTTGGGTTCCGGGTCTCTGGCACAGCCCCGGGATGAGGGGGAGCAGCTGCAGGGCTTGGATGTGGGACAGGTCCTGCCTGGACTCCCACAAACACCTCCTGAGGAGATGAGGAGTGCCCAGATCTCTGTTGTGTTAGGCAGGCCTTGCTGCTTCTGGGGTTGGTTTTACTTTCAGGCTCTTTTTAACCTCCTTTGTCTCATGCTCTTTTTTATTACTTCAGTTGGGGTTTTTTGCTCTTTTATGACAAAATACCTCATTGTTCTTTCGGTGGTAATGTGCTGGGGGTACCAGGTGAGCTGTGCTGAGCCTCAGGGGTTCCCTGCACCCCAAAGCAGCCCAGTCCCCAGCAGCTGAGCACTGGGAGCTGTGCAGGGGCCCAGCAGGGCACCCAGCCCAAGCTAATGAGCTCTCCTGAGACAAAGAATTCATCAGCTGGGGCTCAGAGCCTGATCTAACGTGGCTCTGTGGGTTTGGGCTCAGCCTGGCTGGTGGCCACCTGGCTCCTCGCTGCAGGCAGGGGGACTTTGGCTCTCAAAACGCTCTTCAGAGCTGCCCTCAGCGAGTTCAAGGACGTATGGGGGCTGCCTTCACCCCCCACTACAACATTGCCACTTCAGAGGGCAGGGGATTCACAGAAATCATCCGCTCACGGGGGTCAGGTTGGTTAAGCTTTGCTTTGCCAGCCAGGATTTGCTTCTGTAAAGCCTCACACAGTCCTTAAAGCAGAGCTTGGGAGGAACGTGATCAGCTGTGGTGCTTGGGGATAAAAGTACCAGGATTTTGTAATGTCTGTCATTATTCACAGGTGCAAAAGCTGAGGCTGAAGCAGCTATTCCTGGATTAAAGCAATTCCTTTATTCAGTTGGCTTCATCAATCTAAAAAGTGGGAGAGAAGGGAGGGGCAGCCTCTGGTAAATAACTGTGGGGCAAGAGAGAAGAGCCAGATGCATCCACAGAACCTCCTGCAGAACCTTGTTTCCCTTTTTCCTGTCTCCCAAAGTAGAAATCAGTGGTGCCCAGGATTCCCAAGCATTTTCACCAGGGAATTTCAGCACTTGGGAGTGTCCAAGGCCAGCCTGGGATAGTGGAAGTGTCCCTGTCCATGGTGGGCAGTGGAACTGCATGAATTTTGAGGTCCTTTCCAACCCAAACCGTTCTGGGATTCTGTGATGATTATTTATAAAGTCCTTTTCTTTTTGGGTTTTTAATTCACAAGGAGCCTACAAACTGCAAGATGCAACATAATGCCTGTGATTGGTGATGAATTAGTCAGGTTTGAAGAAAAAATACTTAACGAGAGCACAGGGAATTGTGGAGAAGTCTGACAGGAAGGGTTTTTCTCTCCCTCTCCTGTTTTCCCAGAAGGGTTCCTGGTTTTTCATCCTTAACCAGAGCTGCTCAGATGTGCAGTGCTTCATTGTGAAGCCTGTGATGAACCTGCCACTGAATTACAAAGATAAACCTGTTCCTGAACAGATCTTAAAGTAATTTATTTTCCTTTTCCCTCAACATTTTCTTTGTGTTTTCCCCACTAACTTGGGCCTTTGTGTCCTGTGTAAATTGTGTGAAATCCTCCCCACAGCCTGTGAGGAAACTGTTGAACATTTGAGTGAGGGTGGGAGCTGAGGAAAATCACTTTTTACTCTGCTTCTCCCCAGCTACTACAGAGCCAACGAGGTGCAGCAATTCACCCACTCCAGGCCTGTCAGGAAAGGAGAGAAAGATCCAGACAACGAGTTTGCTGTGAGTCCTTTGCCTTTTGTTTGTTTTGGTGGTGGCATTTTGACCAAACTGTCACCTTTTCCCTCTCACTGTGGCCATGGAGGTTGGGAATTAAAATGTAGGAGACACAAAAGGCATTTGCAGTCTCCATGTGAAGCTGGGAATGATGTCAAGGGGCTCCATAGCTGGAGTTCTAACATTTAAATCCATCAGAATCCATAAATGTGGTGCTGTGTGAGCCCAGCTTCCTCCAGAGCCCAGCAAGGGGCTCCATCCCAGTCAGGGAAGGTGGAAATGGCTGTGGAATTCCTGCCAGCTTGTTCTGGAAGCCTCATCCCACACAGGAGAGCATTGAACTCCAAGACCAATATTTTCCTTGTATCTCAGGTGTCTTTTTTTTCCTTCTCTGAGCAGAACATGTGGATAGAAAGGACAACCTACACAACAGCTTATTCATTTCCAGGCATCCTCAAGTGGTTCGAGGTCAAACAGGTCACAACGGTGAGTTCTCCACGGGGGCTGGATCTCCAATCCCTCATGGAACAGAGCCTTGGAACACTTGGGAATGTTAATCCTTCTGCTGTTGGATGTGGCACGGATAAAAGCAAATTATTTCGTTTCTTACTCAGTGGAGAGGAATAAATCACAGAACCGTGGAATCCCGGGATGGTTTGGGTTGGGAGGGACCTTAAAATCATCCAGTGCCACCCCTGCCCTGGGCAGGGACACCTCCCACTGTCCCAGGCTGCTCCAACCTGGCCTTGGGCACTTCCAGGGATCCAGGGGCAGCCCCAGCTCCTCTGGGAATTCCATCCCAGCCCCTCCCCACCCTCACAGGGGAGAATTTCTCCCTAAAAATTGAACGAAGGTTTGAAAGGTTTATTCTGTGACTAATGAAGGTTCATTCTGTTTCTCCTCTCCCTCAGGAGGAGATCAGCCCCCTGGAGAATGCCATAGAGACCATGGAGCTCACCAACGAAAAGATCACCAACATTGTCCAGCAGCACATCTGGGACCGGAGCCTGCCCGTGCACCCCCTGTCCATGCTGCTCAACGGCATCGTGGACCCCGCGGTCATGGGGGGCTACACCAACTATGAGAAGGTGTCTGTCACATCCAGGGAGCCCCTCTGCAGGGCTGGGAGAGCTGGGGGTGCTCACCTGGAGAAGGGAAATTCCAGGGAGAGCTCAGAGCCCCTTGCATGGGCTAAAGGGGCTCCGGGAGAGCTGGAGAGGGACTGGGGACAAGGGATGGAGGGACAGGACCCAGGGAATGGCTTCCCACTGCCAGAGGGCAGGGCTGGATGGGTTATTGGGAAGGAATTGTTCCCTGTCAGGGCGGGGAGGGGCTGGGATGGAATTCCCAGAGGAGCTGTGGCTGCCCCTGGATCCCTGGAAGTGCCCAAGGCCAGGCTGGAGAGGTCTTGGAGCACCCTGGTCCTTAAAGTCCCTTCCAGCCCAAAGCATTCCAGGACTCTGATCTGGAGCTCGGTTTCCTGAGCTCTGCAGTGTGGAAGGCCCAGGCTGGGCCCTGGGAGGTTCCAGACACGGCACTTTCGGGGTCTGTGTGTGCAGAGCTCAGAGAGGAGGAGAAAAGAGCAAAGAACAGGGATTTGCCCTGGCTGCAAGGTGGAAGTGCTCAGGTTCTGTGCTCTGCAGGGCCAGGGGGAGGAAGGATCCAGCTCTTCTGGGCCCCTTTCCAGTGGGATAAGAACCTGCTCCTGCCCTGTGGGGCACAGAGGTGCTTGGGCAGCCCAGGGAACAAAGAAAAGCCAAAACCGGACATTTCTCCCATGTATTGATAGGGAATGATAAGGCAAAGACAACAACATCTCTGTCTTTGGAATCTTGGACAGAGCAGAGAATTCAGGGAGAAAGCAGCATTTCCTGTGCAGGTTTACTCAGCTGACTTCACTTGAGCAGTGTGGGTTGTTCTTTTCTGTGCTGTTTGACTGAAGCTGTTGATTCCCTCCACCTCATGATGAGGTTCCCAGCACAAAAGGCGCTGCTGGTTTCCCCAGACGGGGTGGGATGTGGTAAAACACATTTAATTCTCCTCAGCTGTGTCCCCATCCATGAAATGAGGTGCACAAGTTAATTGGGAGAGGGGCTGATTGATCTGGGCTCTAACTCTGCTGATTCCAGAGGAGTTTGGAAGCTTTGCCAGGGCTGAATTTGGCCCTGAATCCTCCCATTTTATGAATTAAGGTTGACATCAAGTTTAGAATTACGAAAGTGGGAAAGCAGTTAGAACTAGAAAACACAGAGTCTCTGCAGCCACATCTGGAAGTACTCATTGCTGGTTCATATTTTCCTATTTCAGCTGCAGATCAGAGCAGAACATTTGGCTTTTGTGGGCAGCTAAAATCTGAGTTTTAATTGTTTCATCGTAGCCAAAAGCCAAAGTTGGGGTTTTTAACATCTTTCCTCTTGCAATAATTAAGCACTTTCAAGGAAAATCCTCTGGGACCAACCCAGCAGCCCTTTCCCAGGCTCACCTCCATCCCTTCAGGATCAAACCCCCAGCCCTATAAACCTTGTACTCCAGTTTTACAGAAGTAAAAAAAAATAAATTCAGAGGCTGAAATAGTTCAGAGACGCAATGAAAAACTTATTAGGGGGTTTATCTAGGAAAAAAAAGAGAAGTTAAATTATTCTGACCAGGAATTGGGATCCATTTCAATGGGATACAGCATGGGAATTGGCACAGTTTTCAGTCCAGAAAAGTGGATTTGTGTTTGTTCAACTTCAAACCAAGACCAGATCCTGCTGATTTGAGGTAAACCCAGGAGAAGTGGAGACTGAAGGTGCTTTGTTGGAGGAAGCTGGGAGCCCAAATCCCAGCGTGGTCTCTATTTCTGCTGAACCTTTGTAACCAGCCCCAGGTGGAAATGGGGGATTTAAGGGCTGAAATCAGGGGAATTGTAGCAGGAGCTGCCCTGCTCTCCCTGGGGCGGTTTGGGTGGGTGGTGGGGCACTGACTGCTGCAAGACAAAGGGGCTTTTTGAAGTCAGAACTTGAGGTTTTGGGTCTGCCACTCACGTTTAAGTGAGAAGTAGAAGTGATGGAACCTCAGTTACTCAGGTCAGTACTGGTTTGTGAGAAGGGGATCGGGACTGAGCAAAACCTTTCTGATGCAGTAACTGTTTCTCCATGTGCTTCACTGGAAAAAATTGTAATTTTTTTAACATAAAAAAGTGGAGTTTGTTCCCTTTTCCCAACAAATAACTCTGGTTCTTTGTTCCTCAGCTTGGTGCCAGCAAAATTTGGCTTTAATACGAGGAATAATGGCAGCAAATCGCTTTTGAAGGATCTCCCCCTCAGAGCTGCCTGAGGGAGCAGTGTCTGTGTCACCTGTGTCACCTCCTCTCTTTGCTTCCAGGCCTTCTTCACAGAGAAATATCTCCAGGAACATCCTGAAGATCAAGACAAAATCGAGCTGCTCAAGCAACAAATCGCTATTCAGGTATGGAATTGGGGGAAAGCTGGAAGCACTGGGGAGGGCAGATGTTTCCTCAGCATTGCTGGGGTGTTAACGCAGATCAGTGTCACAAGAACAATCTGGATTTATGGACAGTTCGTTTTTATTTTAAGAAAACTTCTGTGTGCTAAAATTGTGGCCTGAGATACTCCAAGTGCTCTGAAATATTTGCCAACACGGGATGGCTTTTCCCTCATGAATATTAAAATATCTGTTACCTCTTCTTGAAACTATCAGAGCTACTGGTTTGTCAGCCCTGACCATTAGGATTGGTCTGTTTGGACCCAAATGGCGCTGAAAAACTGCGCTGTTTTCTTGGGATGCAAATTCCATCCCTGCAGAGCAGTTTGTGCTCGTTCCCACAGCCAGCAGAGCCTGGTTAAAGCCTCCTCACAGGCACACAGCTCTGGGGGCTGAGAAGGGATCTATTCCAGGATTTAACATGCATTTTCCAAAGCAGTGGAGGAGATGGAATCATGGAGTTGTGGAATGGTTTGGGTGGGAAGGGGCCTTACAGCCCATCCAGTGCCAGCCCTGCCGTGGGCAGGGGCACCTTCCCCATCCCAGGGTGCTCCAAGCCCCGTCCAGCCTGGCCCTGGAACTGTGCTGTAAATGGGGAAAATGTTGATGTTTGTTCCAGACCTGGAGCTCCAGCACTGAAGTTCCCTCACTATCCCCAGCTCCAAGTCAGCAGCTGAGCTCCCTTCCTGTGTCACTGTTTATTTTCCTCTCTGCAAACCCAAAACACGTTGATTGAAACCCTTTCATTCTATCTGAGCTGTTTAACTCGCACTCTGGGGAGCAGCAGGGCTGGTCTGTGCTCCTGCAGCTCATTCTGCTCCTCCCTCCGTCCCTCAGATGCCTCTCCTGGCAGAGGGGATCCGGATCCACGGCGAGAAGCTGACGGAGCAGCTGAAGCCCCTGCACGAGAGGCTCACAGCCTGCTTCAGGGAGCTCAGGAGGAAGGTGGAGAAGCAGTACGGGGTCATCACTTTGGTGAGGGAACCTGGTTTTTCCATGTTTTGCCCCAAAGGAAGCCAACTCCCCCTTTTCCACCCTTGGGTGGGTGTGAGGTGGTTTCACAGAATCCCAGAATCAGCAAGGTTGGGAAAGACCTTTGAGACCACTGAGTCCAAGCTGTGACCTAAAACCTCCTTGTCCCCAGCCCAGAGCTCTGAGTGCCGTGTCCAGCCCTTGCTTGGTCACCTCCAGGGATGGGCACTCCAAACCTCCCTGGGCAATTCCAAGGCCTGGCCACCCTTTCCATGAGGAAATTCCTGCTGCTGTCCACCCTGAGCCTCCCCTGGCCCAGCCTGAGGCCGTTCCCTCTCCTCCTGTCCCTGTTCCCTGCCAGCAGAGCCCGACCCCCCCGGCTGCCCCCTCCTGTCAGGGACTTGTGCAGAGCCACAAGGTCCCCCCGAGCCTCCTTTGCTCCAGGCTGAGCCCCTTTTCCACCTCCCTCAGGAGCTCTCCAGCCCCTCCCCAGCTCTGTTCCCTTCCCTGGACTCACCTCAGCCCCTCCATGTCCCTCCTAAAGGGGCCCAGAACTGGACACAGCACTCGAGGTGTGACTTCCCCAGTGCCCAGTACAGGGGACAATCCCTGCCCTGGCCACGTGGGCACACCTGGGCTCGTGTCCAGCTGCTGTCCATCAGTCCCTCCAGGTCCCTTGGTGTCCAGCCCCTCTGTCCCCAGCCTGGGGGTTGTGACCAAAGTGCAGGACCCTGGCTCCTGTTAAAGCTGCTATCCCCTGGATCCAGCCTGCCCAGGTCCCCCTGCAGAGCCGCCCTGCCCCAGCCTTGCTGTCAGCTGCGGATCTGCTGATGGTGGAGGTTTCTCACGGTGTTTTCCTGCAGCCCCCGGCGCTGACCGAGAGGAAGCCGAGCAGGTCGGGCTCGGTGGTGCTGCCCTACATCATGTCCTCCACCCTCAGGAGGCTCTCGGTCACCTCCGTGGCCTCGTCCGTGGCCTCCACCTCATCCACCTCGTCCGACAGCGCTTCCTCCAGGCCGGGCTCGGATGGGTCAGTGATTGACAGTGATTGACAGCGGGGGGGGATGGGCCTTAGCATCAGTTACTCTGAAAATCAAGATTGATTCCATGGAAATACTGTTAAAAATGTTAATGGAGGTGGGTGGTGTTAGTCCGTTTTACAGACAGGACTTTGGAGCACAAACAGTGGGAACTGAACCCCCCCATGGCTGCCCCAGTAATCCCCAGTGCATCCCAGGTGCCCACTGCCTCCATTTCCCAGGAAAACGGGGCTGTGAGGCACCACAAGGTTCATTTTGGTCAGCCAAGAGGTGAATAAGGCACACAGCACTTGCTGCACCCTGTCTGCAGCTGCATCCACGGCATGGGAAGGAGCTGCCATGCCTGGGGACATTCCCTGCTGCCGCTTGTCTGTACCCTGAATTTACAGCTGGGATAACCAGAATTTGGGTGATGTGTTCAAGGTCAGTGGGCCTCATGGCTGAGCATGAATTGCAGCTCTGGCTCCCTCTGCAAGCAGATCACACTTTACCTTGGACAAAAAACATGCAATACTTGGAATTCCAGAGGTAACAGCACAAATCCCACTGGAAAATTCATGGTCCTACCTCACTTTTTCACAATAAATAATCCCTTACATAAACTGAGAGATCACAGCTTTTTAACAAACAGCCCTTTCCAGGTCTGATGGACTTGTGTTTCATGTTTTTCTCACTCTTTCGGGCCACAGATCCACCCTGGAGCCTCTTTTGGAGCGGAGAATATCCACATCTTCCAGAGCTGAGGAGCTGCCCATGAAAGACGAGGGTGACAACAGGATTAGCAAACTCAAGAGGAAGGAGTGGAGCATTAGCAAGTCTCAGGTTATTGTGGAGAAGGAGCCAGAGACAGAACTGACATCCAAAATGGTAAAAAAGTCACCATAACAATGACAGCAATAATAAAACCCTCAGCAGGAGCGGGGAGTGTTTCCACTGCTCTCAGCCATGCTGCTCAGGGGAGCTTCATTAAACTGTGGGAGGGGTTCGAATACCAAGAAGCCTCGGTCATCTGAGTAATTCTCTTTGTTTAATTTGGAAAATCCGTGTCACAGGCCCAAGTGCAGCTAGGCTGGGAGCAGGAGGCCCTGGTGGCTCAGGGAGGTGCTGAAGGGAGCAGAGCCCTGTGGTGCTCTCAGTGCCATGGCAAAGCCTGGTTTTTGTTGGAGCCAGGAGCCCTGCTCAGCCAGGCAGGGATCCAGCTGCCCAGCCAGATGAGCAGCTGCTGTCAGGCAGCACAAACCAAGTGTCCTGTGAGGTGCAGAGCACTTGGGTGGATCAGGGAGTTGGGTAAAGATGCTCTGGTGGTTCAGTCACCAGCTCTGGGAACGTGGATCTGCCAGGCCGTGCTGTGCTCCAGAGCCCTGTGAGGGCAGGGTGGCCGTTCCTTGAGGAATAAACCAGAATCTGCACCCCCAGAGGAGGTTGGGATGAGGAATAGGCTGGAGGCTCTTGGGCTCTAAGGCTCACAGTGGGGTTCAGAGTGGTCACCCAAAGCACAGGGATGAGTTTCAGCCCACAGGCAGAGCTGCATGACCTTGGGGTACTGTCCTGATGGGTGTAAAACTGTGTCTCACCCCGGGATACTGTCCTGATGGGTGTCAGAACTGTGTCACACCCCGGGATAGTGTCCTGAGGGGTGTAAAACTGTGTCACACCCCGGGATACTGTCCTGATGGGTGTCAGAACTGTGTCACACCCCGGGATACTGTCCTGATGGGTGTCAGAACTGTGTCACACCCCGGGATAGTGTCCTGAGGGGTGTAAAACTGTGTCTCACCCCCGGGATAGTGTCCTGAGGGGTGTAAAACTGTGTCTCACCCCGGGATACTGTCCTGATGGGTGTAAAACTGTGTCACACCCCGGGATACTGTCCTGATGGGTGTCAGAACTGTGTCACACCCCGGGATACTGTCCTGATGGGTGTCAGAACTGTGTCTCACCCCGGGATACTGTCCTGAGGGGTGTAAAACTGTGTCTCACCCCGGGATACTGTCCTGAGGGGTGTAAAACTGTGTCTCACCCCGGGATACTGTCCTGATGGGTGTAAAACTGTGTCACACCCCGGGATACTGTCCTGATGGGTGTAAAACTGTGTCACACCCCGGGATACTGTCCTGATGGGTGTAAAACTGTGTCTCACCCCGGGATACTGTCCTGATGGGTGTCAGAACTGTGTCACACCCCGGGATACTGTCCTGATGGGTGTAAAACTGTGTCACACCCCGGGATACTGTCCTGATGGGTGTAAAACTGTGTCACACCCCGGGATACTGTCCTGATGGGTGTAAAACTGTGTCACACCCCCGGGATACTGTCCTGAGGGGTGTAAAACTGTGTCTCACCCCAGGATACTGTCCTGAGGGGTGTCAGAACTGTGTCTCACCCCAGGATAGTGTCCTGATGGGTGTCAGAACTGTGTCACACCCCGGGATACTGTCCTGAGGGGTGTAAAACTGTGTCACACCCCGGGATACTGTCCTGATGGGTGTAAAGCTCTGTTACACCCTCAGGTTGAGAGAATTGGGCACCTGGATATTTCAGTGCCCCTAATCTCACTTACCTTGGCTGCTAATCTGATTTAGCACAGGCTCATTTTTCTCAATAACGAGAAAACGTGAATTCCTGTATTTCCCTTTCCTCTCCCAAGTTCTCAGCTGGATCTGGCACAGATGGGTTATGCTGATCCGTTTTCAGGAATTCTCATCAGGTCTGAGGGATGCTGCCAGCTCTTGGAGGCTGCAGGGCATTTCTAAGAAGGGGATCTGTGGCTACAGGGTGCTGTCATTGGTCCTGACAGGATTTCCAGCCCAGGAAACCCGGGGTTGTGGATGCTGGTGCTGCAGGAGGCCTGGCCCTCTGCCTCTGGAATCGCTGTTGGATGAAATCCCCAGTATCTGGGAAGGGAAGGAGCAGTCCGGGGTTCCAGTCCTGCTCCAGGACACTGCAAAGCCCAGGAAAAGCTGCTTTTATGGGTGCTCTCCTCCATGGCTCCACAGTGAGCACAGGAGCTGGACAGAGGAATTTTCTGGAGCTCTGGACTGAGCTGTGTGGGAGCTGGAAAGCCAGAGGGAAGCAAAGACTTTCTGTCTGAGCTTTTAGTGTTTTATATCCAACCAGTGTGTGGTCCCCTCTGTGCAGGGAGAAATCCTGAGCTGCTCAGGGATGGAGAATTGACCTCTGAAAAAAAAGAGTTTAATTGTGTGTTTAAGTGACAGCCTGCTCTGGAAAGCAATAAACTAATACTGAAAAGGACCCCGATATTCCTGCACTGGACTTTTGGGGCCACCCTGAGGTGGCCTCGAGAGAAGAGCACAGGGCATGTGACACTGGAAGGAGCTGGATGCAAATTCCCACGTGCAAAGGATTTACTGTGTAAAGCCTAAACCAGCCTCATTCCACAGCCCTCGGGAGCTGGAGGATACCAGCAGCCCTGACCTGCACCCAGGATTTCATTTTTTTTTAGTTCTCAGAATGACTTCACCCTCACTCCCCTCCAGAATTTATTCACAGAACTGCAGCAGCTTTTCAGCCTGACACCTTCCCTTCCTAATTAACACCCTGAGGCCATTAAAAGCAGTTCAGTGGTGCCCAGGGAGTGCCAGGGGAAGCTGGGCTGTGTCCGGGGGTGCCTTTTGACACGGCCGAGCCAGGGCAGGGCTTTCGCTCCTGTTCCCCTTCCTCGCTCCCGGTTCCTGCGGTGCTGGGCCAGCTCGGCTTCACTGTGGGTGACCACTGAAGGGTTTGGCCATCTCTGCTCCCTCCAGGGCCCGGCAGGGAAGGCACAGAGGCCCAAGAGTCTGCAGCTGGGAGACAACAGGCTGACCTTGCTGCAGGGCTCCTCGCTGCAGCAACCCACCCGCAGCCCTCCGCCCATCACCCCCAAAACCCCCCGGACCCAGAGTAAGTCCTGCTGCTGGAATAGGGTGGGAATGACTCTGTTTGCTGAGGGAACCACGCTGGGGAGGGATGGAGGGAGGGAGGAGCTGCTCTGAGTTAGATCCCAGAGTGACCCGGGGCTGCTGGTGTCTGCAGACATTTTTGTCAGATAACAGAACTCTCTTTCCCTTCCCCCTTTTTTCCCTTCCCCCTTTTTTCCCTTCCCCCTTTTTTCCCTTCCCCCTTTTTTCCCTTCCCCCTTTTTTCCCTTCCCCCTTTTTTTCCCCTTCCCCCTTTTTTTCCCCTTCCCCCTTTTTTTCCCCTTCCCCCTTTTTTCCCTTCCCCCTTTTTCCCCTTCCCCCTTTTTTTCCCCTTCCCCCTTTTTTTCCCCTTCCCCCTTTTTTTCCCCCCCACCCCTTTTTTTCCCCCCACCCCTTTTTTCCCCCCACCCCTTTTTTCCCCCCACCCCTTTTTTCCCCCACCCCTTTTTTCCCCCACCCCTTTTTTCCCCCACCCCTTTTTTCCCCCACCCCTTTTTTCCCCCACCCCCTTTTTTCCCCCACCCCCTTTTTTCCCCCACCCCCTTTTTTCCCCCCACCCCCTTTTTTCCCCCTCCCCCTTTTTTCCCCCTCCCCCTTTTCCCCCCCCACCCCCTTTTTTCCCCCCCACCCCTTTTTTTCCCCCCACCCCTTATTCCTCCTCCCTTATCCCCCCTTTTTTCCCCCCCCCCCCCTTTTTCCCCCTTTGCCCCATTTCATCTTATTTTTTTTCTTCTTTTTTCCTCACTTTTCCTTATTCCCTCCTTGTTGTTGTTGCTTCCAGGCTTCCCCTCCTTGCAGGCTGACGGACTGGCCACACCGCCCCCCCCTCCACCCAAAAGCAAACCCTACGAGAGCAGCACCCCCAGGAGCTCAGCGGAGGTGAGGAGCTGGGAGCTGATGGGTTCTTGGGCAGCAGCTTCCCAGGCACCACTGGAGTTTTCCAAGCTGTTCTTGGGGTGCTGCTGCTTGAAACTTTTCTCATCCTTTTGCTGCTTCTCTCCCTGAAACCACAAAAGAAGGAAAAAAGGGGGGTTTTTTGCCTCAGGAGAAGGCAGTGGAGCGCAGTGCCTGGATTGTTGTTTTTTCCAAGTGGGAGTTGTGTTGTCCTTGGTCAGGAAAACGGTGTGTGGGGTGGGAAGAGAGGTGGAAAATAAACCAGCAGCAAAAGTTTCAAAAACACGATCAGCCTAAAGTAAAGCAATAATTTGGGCTGAACAAGAAGTGGGGGGGGGAAATTCACCATTTTCAGAGGTGATCAGCATCTCCTTCTAAGCCCCAGCTCAGAAGAATCTGATTTTTCAGCCATTGGTGACTTTGAAAAGGCTGTATTTAAATCCTAGCCTTCGTCTCAATTCCATGAAGTGATTTCCTTGTAGGAATTTCGAGTTTTCCCTTTTTCAGTGCTGCATCACTGATGTTTCTCGTACACTTCGGTGTCTCCAGGCTGTCTGGAATCCCTGACACGCAAATACTGTGCCAGAATTGTTTCACCTGCCCCTGACATGAAGGGGTTGGTGATGCCAGACTAATTCCTTAGCAGTGGGAAGCAAAGAAAGGATCCTTCTGTGGCTGGGAGGGATGGTGCCTCCCCAAAACCTGTTAGGAATCCCCTTCTGCAACTGAAAGGGGCGGGTGTCCTCTCCAGCCCAGCCTCCAGAGAGGATTTGGGGAGTACCTGAGTGAGATAAACTGGGATTTGTCCAAAAGGAATTTGAAGAGTGATCACACTTAACCACGTTAGCAGCACAGAGAGATGAGGAAACAGCTCATCCCTTAATTCTGTGATGTGATGCTGGAGTAAAGCCTTGAATTATGGGATAAGGAGGAAGTTTTTCTCCTTTGCCCTTCATTTGGCTGGGATTGACGGTGTGGCTGCTGTGGTGCTGTGCCCAGCAGAGAGATCCCAGCTCCAGGGGTGCTGTGGGAGTCACTGGATCAAGAGGATTAATGAAAGAACCTCCTTCCCCAGAGTCCTGTAAGGAAACTAATTACTGCCATGTCCTGGCCTGCAGCATCCCCTTGGCTGGCAGCCAGAGGGAAAGGGTTCACAGGGCTGTGAAGGGAGATTGGGAAGGATTTTCTGAAGGGTTTTGTTACTTGCACTTGTAAAGTTGGGTCTGTCTTCCTTTGGTTAAAACAGTCCTGAAATGTTGAGTTTTGGCTGAGAAGGGGGTCCTGAAATGTTGAGTTTTGGCTGGGGGAGTGGTGAACCACACAAGCTCCTGGCTCTCCTGGCCTTTCCCATCTCATTTATTTGCAGGATGCCCCTTAAAACAGGCAGAGACAACTTGAAAAACCCCATTAGTGCAGTTTTCTGCAAGAACAAGAAGCACCCTCCAAGCCCCTCTGCAGGCAGGCAGGACGTGCCTGGTTGAACTGGAACTGCCCTTGCTCCCATCGTAGCGTGTTGAGTTTTACCAGTCTGATTCTGAAGCATTTTACAGCCTCTTTGTGCATCATCCAGCCAGCAAGAGAAAAAAAAACTGAATTTTGAAACCTGGGAGGAAATGGGCTTGTTGCCATTTTACTGATCACCAAAAAGAGGAATAAATGCTAAAGTTGGGCTGCAGGCAGAAGCAATTAAAGTCTATCCTAAGCATATTTTAGCAACTAAAACATTTCAGCTTCTGTTATCTCCTGGGGATCTGTCCTTGTTTGCCCCATCACATGGAGCTGAGGCTGGATTTGAAGATTTGCTCCTCAAAGAACCATCAGGACCTTTTGGATTTCTCATTTGGTGAAGCAGAACGCCTTCTGCTTGCCAGCAATGGTTTATTTTTCTGTGTGTTTCCATCTCCTCAGGTTGCTCCGCCGCTGCCCAGCAGACGTGAGGCCAAACCTCCCCCTCCACCCCCAAAAACCAGGAAATCCAGCGTGGTGTCCTCGGAGCAGGGGCTGCAGTGAGGATTTGGGGTCCCAGCAATGCCCAGCGTGCAGTGGCTGCTTTATTTCCACGGACCCTGCAGCCTGGTGATCTCCCCTGCCATCCCAGCGCTTCCCATGGAGCTGTGTCTTGGGAAATGCCACAAAGGAACTTTGCTGGGGCTGGATTCCCTCCCCTCTGCCTGTGCAGTACTGACACACTAATCCAGACGTCTCCCTGCTGGAATTCTTCTCTGTCCTGCTCTTGTCTGTCCCGAGTCGCTTCCCTGCTGCAATCCCAGCAGCTCCTTCCCAGTGTAACTGGGAATCCCGGGGCGCTCTCACTGGTGGTACCCCCCCAGGGCACTGGGGTTTCCTGCCTGGGTCAGGCTCTCTGCTCAGCTCGTGCCTGGTTTGGTGCAAGATCTCATTTTGTGCTTTTTAGTGGGGTGGAGAAAATCTCTGCTGTGAATGTTGGAGATGACAGAGGCTGCACGGGTACCAGGGCTGGACTGGTACCCCCTGCACTGGTACCAGGGCTGGACTGGTGCTGCCTGCACTGGTACCAGGGCTTTACTGGTACCGCCTGCACTGGTACCAGGGCTTTACTGGTACCAGTTCCATAAACAGCCTGTGGCCTGTTTATTTATCATCAATACTGATGAAGATTTTGCTTTCTCTTCCAGGAAATAATTTTGTTAATTCTGTCATTTTGCTTCTGATTATCTTGTAGAAGTTGGGAAGAGCCACTGAAACCCTGCAGAGGGTGTTGCTCAGAGCAGGAAATACAGTTATTGTTGGGCTGGGGGGTTGCAGGCCTTTATTGTGCTCCCCTGACTGAAATGGGTCTCTGACCTTACTGAAAACCCAAAGTTTGCTAAATCTAATGAGAAGTTTCCTCAGCAAAGGCTTTTTCAGGGAAAGCCAAACCCAGCCCAACAAAAAGCACCCCCAGGAGGGTTTTGTTCAGACTGAAGTTGTCATTTTCTTTTGTCCTTCCCTATTCTTTTGACACCAGTGTGACTCCAGGAGCTGCTGTGCTTCCTGCCCAGCTCTGGAGACAGATTGCCCTCATCCCAGAGTCATCCCAGATTCCCATCACCTCCAGGTTGGAGCCGCTTTGGAGGTGGCACTGCAGTCACATCCCATCCATCCCAGCCCGATGGCTGCACACACTTCCAGCTGTCTCCAGGCTGCTGCTTCTCAGGGGAAATCTTGGGAATCTTCCTGGACACCCTGGCCAGGCTCCCCCCTCTCTGGGGCGTTGTAGGATGTGTCAGCTCCTCGTTGTGTTCCTGGACACAAACACCCGCTTGATTTGAAAACCGCTGGGGTTTTTGTCTTTGCATTTCCTGGCCGCTGCCCTCCGGCTCAGGCCCGAGCCCAGATCCCCGGAGCTGCTGGTGAACAGCAGCTTTTGTCTGGGTGAGAATTCCGCTTCAGGCAGAGCAGCAGGATGTGGTCTGAGTTGTCTGAAGGGCGTCTTAGCAGCACCTATTGCTAATTCAGTGCCTTCCATCCGCCTCTTGCCTCAGTGCTGGGCGCTTTTCAGAGGCGGGGTTGGGTTTCACTCCCCTGCGTAAATCAGCAGAACAGAGGAGGGGCATCCCAGGGAATGGTTTCCCTGGTGGAGGGCAAACAGACTGAGCTGCCAGGTTCAGGTGTTCTGGTTCCAAGTGACTTTGGAGTTCTCTTTTCCAGCCTTTTTGTTCTGCTTCAACAACCTTAACACGTGGAGGGACCTTGTGCATCCAGGTTTTTTCCTGGAGAACGGAACCACTCCATGCAAAAAGCCCTCACAGGAGGAGGCCTGGCCTTGGGAAGAATTTTTCAGCTGATCTTCATCCACCTTTTTGCTCTTTAACTCGGGGAGATTTGGCTCTGGCTGCATTTTTTGCAGTTCCCAGACCAGGATTTTGAGCAGAATCACTTGGCATGTCAGGGGTTAATTATCCCTCGCTTCCTTCCCTTCCTTGGACGGTGCCGGTGCCAGGGGTGAGAGCAGCTGCAGCTCTGCTCTGCCTGGAAACTGCTCCTCTCACCCTTAAACCATCCCCTGCGTGTGCTGCTCACCAGCTCAGGCTTTGCCTCTCCCTCCCTGTGCTGCCCAGTTTGGGCACTGGGATGGGCAACCCTCTGAACTGGGAGCTGGGGAACAGCTGACACAGAAGAGTTCAGAACAAGGTTTCATTCCCAAGATATTTTGGGCATTTTCACTGGCAGATTTGCCCCAAAGGAATCTAAATTTGGTTCATTTTTTTCCCCTTTCTCAGCATTACTTATGTCCTAAAGCTTGCAAACTTGTCCCACCCCTTCCTGTGTCCCCAGACTGGTGTCCAGCACTCTCACCTGAGCGTGGGCAGGGTCTGTTCTGGCTGACAAAAGTTGGCATCGCTGGCTCAGAGTGTGCAAGATGGAAGTTCTGTTCTGTGCCCAGATGACTCTGGGTTTTGGGCCAGTTTTAGGGGAAAAAAATCATCCAAGTGTCAGATTTGACACATTTGAGTGTGGGAGTAAGAACAGGGCGTTTGACTGATGCTAAATCAGTGGAATTAAGTGCCCACTCATCGGACAAATCCCACCACACCCCTGATTTTTTCAGTGTTTGCTTTTGCTCGGGTACCTGCCTGACTTAAGTTGTGAGATTTAATTTTCAGAGACAATTTAAAGTGTCCTCTGTTTCCTTTTTCAAACAAGAATCATCTCTTCAGGTTAATTAGGTGCTTTTGGAAATGTCTCTAATTGTTTCAGACTGGAGGGTTAAAAATGGGAATGGGACAGTCCGTAATGATGATCTCTGCACACCACAAATTGCAGCAATTTCTACCCAATTCATGGTTTTGATTAAAATCTCAGAGTTAAAACATCCACTCTGCAGAGGAGACAAAACCTAATCCCGTTTCAGAGCCAGGCTGTTCAAAGCTGCTGTGAAATTTCGAGTCTTTGAGGATTTCATTTTTTCTCCTTTGGAGAAATGTGCTCAACACTTGTTTTCTGGAGCTTTTAATTAAAATTTGTCATGCTGTGATAAATTCCTTTAAAACTGCGACAGGCTCTAATCCACATCAGAGGCAGAGGGGAGCAGGCAGCTTTGCCTTTCAGTGGATTATTGGATTAGGAAAGGACACAGATTCCAGGGAGAGCAGCTCTGTGATCTGCAGAGAGCTCCAGGATGGATGTGCA
Source organism: Corvus hawaiiensis (assembly GCF_020740725.1). Classification (NCBI taxonomy): domain Eukaryota; kingdom Metazoa; phylum Chordata; class Aves; order Passeriformes; family Corvidae; genus Corvus; species Corvus hawaiiensis. Next base: position 1,258,614 of record NC_063239.1, on the reverse strand, counting down.
GAGGGTTTTTGGGAACCTGCATCCCAGAAACTCCCCCTGCCAGCCCAGTGTTTGCTCCAGAGTCACACTCAGTTGGACCTGCAGTGACAACACCTCAGATTTTCCTCTCCTTATTTATTTTTATCCTTGTAAATGGAAATAATAAGCTTAAATCTGTAATTTAACTAATTTTTTTATATAGTGAAAACATTCCTGACTTATCTCTGCTACCTTCTTTTGATTATTTTTATTTTTAATTAAAAACTTTATCCTGTTTTTACTGTTGCAGACCAAATTCTCTGGTGGATCAGGGTGAGCTTTCCCAAGGACTACAGCAGGGAGGAAAAATAACAAATAATGTGATTTTATGGCTGTTCAAAAGCACGGGGTTCACCTGATTCTGCTCTCCAAACATTAATTAAAGCACCTTTAGGGCAGTGTGGGCACTAAAGGGGGTACTCAAAGGTGGTTCACACCTTAACCTGTTTTTCAGGTCCCTGTGCTGCTGGTTGGTGTTTTCAGGCAGGGGTGGAAGCGCCTCAGCAGCTCCAGAGTCCACCCCAATCATTTCATTCATTGCTTCTCACTGTGCTACCCCACAGGTTTCATCACTGTAAGCCCTGGGCCGTGTTCCTTGTGAATTCAGGAGGAGTTGGGTGCTGTGGAAGGACTTTCTGTGTGTTCTGGGATCGTGGGTTGGTGGTTTCATTGCAAACCCACCTTTGCAGACTGCAAATACATTTTTTATTTTATTTTATTTTCCCCCTCTTTTTTTTACTCCTCTGCAACCGAATCAGTAAAAAATACAGCTTTAAAGTGGCTCTGGAGAGAGCAGGAGCTTTGGGAAGGGCTCTGCAGCTCTCTGGGCAGATGCCACGTGCATCACTAAGTCTGTAAAGCGAGGTGTACACATTTTCGTGGGTTTTTAAAATGTATTGACCATTGTAAAGTTTGTAAATTACATTTTTAAAATAAATGTAGTTTTTATGACTGAACCAGAAAAAAGAGCAGTAAAAGTCTTTCTTCCATGGCCACTGACGGACGGGGGAAGATAATCCCAAAAGTAAGTTTATTCTTATCTTTTATCAAAGTTTTTCTTGCTGTTGTACCCAGAGGGGAGTGGGATGAGGCCCTGGCTTTGTCTGTTCATGTGGAACAAAAGTTGTAGCATCCAGATTGTCCCTGCAGGCCCCAAAGCAGGCCCTGCTCTGCTGCTTCCCACCCCAGCTTGGGATGTGGCTGCTTTTACAGAAATCCCATCATCTACACAACAATTTTCCACTATTTTAATGCAGTTTCAGGGTATTTATTCACACATTGATCCAAGCAAAGGCCATTTGAGGAGGAATTGATTTTACACAAGTTTCGAAACCTCACTCTGGGTCTGTTGCTCCATTTGGCTCTGGGGTTAAACCTTCTTTGGGTTAAACCTTCTTTCTTCTGCCTTCTGCCTCCACCAGCCTCTCCTGTAACCACACACCAAATGCTGGTTTCAAAGAGCAGAAATGGCTTTGAGGATGGAATTTTCAGGTGCTAAAACACCACAGAGCTGAAGCCCTGGGGTGTTCTGGATGGAGATGAACTGGGTGAGTATCTGGGTGAAATCTGGGTTTTATTCCCTGAAGTGCCTCAGTGAGGGGGGTTTTTGTCCTCCCTCCCACCTTCCCCAGGAAATGATGATAATTGGAGTTTTTCCATGGGATGGAACATTTCCAGCCACTCCCCCTTTCTTCCCTGCTTAATATTCCTGTAGCAACTCCAGGAATGTGCTAGGTGGGAAAAAGCTGGGTGTGGAAAACGTGGTTTTTAGTGTCATTAAGCAGCAAGAAATCAGAAGTTTCTGGGCAAACCTCAGGATCTGGTGGGGTTTGGTCCTTTCAGCTCTGCAAAGTCAGGCCAAGTTTCCCTCTGTGAGCCAGAAGGAACTCATTTCAAATATCCTGGTGATTACTCTGGTGGGTTTTCCTGCCTAACATCATCTCTTGCAGTACAAAAAATACTTAAATACAGTAAATTACTGCTGCTGCCTTTCACTGTGCAGGCAGTGCTGCTGCAAGTTGTGGGCCACGACTCCACGTTCAGTACAAGCAGGATGAAAGATGAGCTAAAATCCTATTTATTTAGGTAGTTTCTGCATGAAAATCCAGTGGAATTCAGGCTCTGCCTTACTGGTGCTGAGTTCATGAGCATGAGCCTTTTCCAGGCCTGGCTCCTCGGTGAGAGGCTGGAGAGCCTTTCAGGCACTCAAGAGCTTTGGGCTTTGGCTTCAACTTGAAGTCGAGATTGAGCTTTTGGGATGGCACAGGGACACTTCCCAGGAAGTGGGGCCATCTGGCCCCATCAAGGTGCTGCTGGGTTAATGAAAAAGCCCATTTTAGCCCGAGCAGGCTCATTCCGTGTCAGTTCACTCAGCTGTGAGGTCTCTGCTGTCACTGTGCTGCAGCAGCTCATGGAGATGCATTTCCCAGCCCGGGGGCCCTGGGAGCAGCAGCTTCCATCTGGCCCTGTCCTGCAGCGGGCAGGGACAGCCCCGGCTCGGCAGCTGCCCCTGCTCAGGGCTTGGTTTGGGTTAATTCAGAGAGGAAACACCAGGGCTACACCAGGAGCTTTGGAATGATGGATCCCTGTCCTGGCAGTGTCCCAGGGAGGGATTGGGAATGGTGCAGGTGACAGGGAGGGACCGGTGCAGGTAATGTTGTCCAGTGGGAGTGTCCCTGCCCATGGGATGAGGTGGATTTTAGGTCCCTTCCAACCCAAACCATCCTGGGATTCCTTGATAAGGGCAGAGCCAGTATTTCCTCATGTGAACTGAGCTTCAATCCCTCTTCCTCCTCCTCCACCACTGTTCTCCTCCCCCCCCCCCCCCCCCCCAAATGTATTTTCTTTAAATTTTCCAATAGTGATGACAGAAAATCCACATTACTCACCATGGCTTCCTTCAGGTCCCTGATCCTGGAGTTCTGGTACGAGCCTGGGCACTCCCTCTGCTGTACCTCCCCTAATTCTGCCATCTCATTTGCAATCTGTGTTGGAAAAGTGACACAAGGAACTGATAGACCCGTCAGGAAAGGAGATTTGTCTGCCAAAAGTGACTCCACCCCACTTTTCCCCTACACAACTGAAATTCACCTTTTCCTCACAAACCCCGGGATGCTGGAATGAGGAGGAACTAGACATGGAGTACTGATTAGGAAAGAGGGGAAAACCGCTGGTGGACAGAACCTTCCACATGTGCTTTGTCATTTAATTGCTGAGCATCCACCACGTGTGAATTGCCAAAATTTTAAGGGAGGTGGAGGAATTGTCATAAAATAACCCATCAGAATATTGGAATTTCGGGGGAGGGTGGAATCAGGCTTAACCTGGACCTCAGAGCTGCATCTCTCCCTTGGAGCTGGCTGCCCAAACCCTCTGGCTGCTGTTCTTTGTGCCAGGCTGACAAATGGCACCTCGCCCCTTATTTTCCAAATCCTACTTAAAACAATTGTTTATCCCCAGATCTGGGGGTGGCTGGTGGACAGACACGCAGACAGGTGTAGAGGGAAGCCTCTGTCACTTTTTGGCTGCATCTTTTCCAGGCCAGGGTTGTCTCCCAGCCCAGCACCCACCTCTTGGAATGGTCCCAGCAGGTCCCCGGCGCTCCTCTTCCCCCCTGGCTGGAGGCCGTAGGACCAGTGCTGAGCCAGGCACAGCCCCACACACAGCACACCCAGCAGGGCACTGGCCACGATCCTCCTGGACTTCTCCATCCTGGAGAGAGAAAACAGCCCCTTGCTGGTCATAAAGGCATCACAGCTCTGTCGGTACCGTGGAGAGGGAAGGAAACGCGGCATTTTCGGATCCCGGAACCGTGGAATCTGCTGAGCTGGAAGGGACCCACAAGGATTGTGGAATTCCAGCTCCTGGCCCTGCACAGACACCCCAAAATCCCACCCTGAGCCTGCTCCAGTTCTGATCTGCACCTCCTGGGCGGGAGCCCCAGCTGGGTTTGCAGCCTGTCAAAGTGTGGAATAGCTCACTAGAAGGAGGTTGGACCTCCAAGAAATCTGGATGAAGATCTGAATTAGGATTTTTGAGTTCCAGGCATGTGAGGACCTCAAAGGTTGCATTCCCTGGTGGTGTTTGGCAGATGTGTTCAGCTGGTTTCTGCTCTGATGTCCCTGCTCCTTAAAATCTGCCCTTTGCAGCCTCTTCTAATCCAAGGGGTTTTTTAATAGGAGCATCTGTAAGCCCTGGCTCAGTAAAAAGGCAGTGTGGGATGTTGTTCCAGCACGTTACCTGCTGCCTCAGAGAGGTTGTGCAGTAACTCCAGCTCTGCTCCTCTGGAAAATGTCCTGTAAATGTGCTCTCACCTCACTCTTTATAACCAAGAGCCCCAGTGCCTCCCCTTTCCCAGCAGGAGATTCCATCCAGTTCCCTCTCCCGGGCTGCACTTTGGGCGCTCCTGTTACAGAGACTGTCACGCAGCACCAGTAAAGCCCATAATTGGAACACCCCGGTGCAGCAATTAAATTCAGCTGTTTTCTCTAAGAGCTATAAAAGTAACAGCCTTGCTTTTAAGAGGTTGTAAATCCCACACTGGGATCCAGCTGATCCTGCTGGGAAATGCAGGAGCTTTTCTGTCAGTGACTTCTGGTTCCTTCAGAAAAAGTTCTTGGGTGTTTGAATTTGTTGAGGGTGTGAAATGGGTGAGGAATTGAGCTCAGTTTTTAAGAATCCTGGAATGGTTTGGGTGGGAAAGGACCTCAAACTCATCTATTCCCACCCCTGCCATGGGCAGGGACACCTTTCCCTATCCCAGGCTGCTCCAACCTGGCCTTGGACACTTCCAGGGATGGAGAATCCACGATCGAGGCAACATCTTTATTTCTATGAGGCGTGAAGGAAAAACCCCTTTGGTGCTCAAACAGGAGCCTGTGGTTGCACAAGTGCCCAGAGCAGTTTGAAACCCTCCCCCTCCTCATTTAAATCAAGGTGCTTTGGTGTTCTTTGCTCTGTAAAATGCCAGGTGGGATCAAACTGGACAAGTCTGTGATTGTGAATGTACTTTGCTGGCACGATGGAGTCTCTGGGGTGAATGGGATTCCCAAATCCTTTTTAGAAGGGCCTGGAGTGACAGGACAAGGGGGAATGGGTTAAACTGACAGAGAGGAGGGTTAGGTTGGGAAAGAATATGTAATATTGGGTTTATAGTAGGAATAATTCCTCCCCTGTGAGGGTGGGAGGGGGTGGGATGGAATTCCCAGAGAAGCTGTGGCTGCCCCTGGATCCCTGGAGGTGCCCAAGGCCAGGCTGGACGGGGCTTGGAGCACCCTGGGACAGTGGAAGGTGCTGGGGATGGAATTGATGGAAATGATCTTTAAGGCCTCTTCTAACCCAAACCGTTCCATGATTCCCTGTTTTTAAGTCTTGAGAGTTTGTGCACTGCAGATTTATAAAGATTTATTTGCATGCAGCAGGTCAATTCAGTAATTTTGACTGCAGAAATGGTGTTTTGGGGTTTTTTTACCAACCTGGCAGCTCCTCTGTCTTCTCTGCCCTGTTCTCCAAACATCCTCTGCTCCGGCTCCCCCGACCTCTTGGAGCTTTAACAGATTAAAGTAATTCAGTAAGTCAGTAATTCTGGGAGGATTTGGTGACTCTTAGCAGAGTCATTCCTCCTGCCCCAACGCTCCTCCCACTCACGGCGAGGGCGGCCAGCACCGAGCTCTGATCAAGCTGTGAAAACAGCTGGGTTCAGGGGAGCAGTGCTCCTGTTCCTCTGGCGTGGGCACCAGGATTCACACAGGGATCCCTGTGTTTGGGGCTCCTTCCTTCCCTGGCGAGCCTTGCAAAGATGAGCATTATTCAAAGGTGAAAGATTTGGACATTTTTTAAAGAACTTTGCCCAATAATTGCACCTCATTAACCACCACTTAACCCGGCTCTAATGATCTGCCCTGAACAGCTCTGAACTTTTTCTCCACAGGTTTCTGGTGCAGCCACAGGATCTGGACTTTTCTGATCTTTGGGTCCCTTCCAGCTCAGGACATTCCATGATTCTCTGATTATTCTGCCTCCAGCTATTTTATTAATATGAAGGGTAGAGACAAAAAAGCTGAGAAGTCTTGGAGAGAAATGACAAACCAAAAAAAATTCCATGCAAATACTCCCAGTTAATGGCTCAGAACACTGCAGGAACCCCCACAGCACATTTGTTTTTCCAGCCACTATTTTACGCTTAAAACCGAAAAAATTCTCGTTCTTCTCACACAAGCCAGGTTAAGATTTGGGGTTTTTATTAAAATGAAGACAACCAAGCCACTTTTCTCTTTCACACTTTTTATTAATGCAACTTAAATTAGGCTGGAACCTGCAAATTCTGCACAGGGCTCTTTACACAGCTCCATCCTGGCAAAAGAGGTACCTCAAATCCAGCTGTAAGTGATGGTGCCACATGCTGTGATTGCTCCATAGTGCTCCAGTGAAAGTTCAAAGAGGTTTTATACACAGTGATTATGAAAATAGAGATATATATATATATATATTTTCCATACAATAGTTTTACTTCTGCCAGCTACAAAATATGATAAAGAAAAATAATTCATTTGTTTCTCTAGCCCTAGGAATCTTCTACTGCAACAGACACAACATTCCCACTGAAAGCCATGAGGTGGGAGAAAGGACTCTGAAGTCACACTGGAACATTTCCCTGGAATCTACAGGTCATTTCTCCAAGGATCTAGTGTTGTCCTAGAGCCTGATCCAGAGGGATCTGCAGGAAATAATCCCAGTTCTGAACCTCGTAGCTCTGGGATTTTGAGCCCTGCATGGTCACATCACACGCCTGAGTCAAACCAACTTGGAAAGGAGGGAGAATGCTGCAATTCCCCCCAAACACATCATCTGCTGACCCCAGATCATCACTGATCCTCCCAGACTGGTGGCAAAGCAGCATTTTTGTAACAACTGAGACAACGAGACTTGAGGACAGAAAATTGCACTGCAAGGGAGAGACAACCCCTGAAGAACTGTGGAACTCCAGCTCCTGTGGGACTCCAGCTGGGATCCACTGGTTCTTACTCCTCCTGTGTATTTCTACAGTAACAGCTTGATTTCCTTAGAGTCAAGGTTAGTTTTAACTTTGGGGTGGTTTAAGCATCTGAGGTAAGTTCTTGATGCACCTTCTCTCTCTTTTTTTTGGTATAGTTTCTTCGTGTGCTTTTTGATTGTGTGTAAAATAAAGGTGGTGTGAGCCGAGAACTCCATGGATCCTACGGGGAAGCAGCTCCTTATCCACGGCTGGGGGTGCTGAGGCCTCTGCCCTGCACAGCTCGCCCACACCAGCAGCTCCACCCGCTTTCTGCAGGTGTGGGAGGGCACGGGGGGCACCTGGCCCCAGGCAGGATGCTCCTACAGCCACCTGAGGCAGCCCAAACGAACAGGGAGATCCAGCTGGGAGACAGACGATGCCCAAGCTTTCAGGGGGTCTTTGCATAGTAAATGGAAGGGAAAGAGGGGAAGATTCACCTGCTGAGCTCATGAGGGGAGGGTGGAGCAGGAGCTGGGGCCCCTCTGCCTCTCTCTGCTTTGGTGACAGCTCTGCCCTTTCCTCTCTACGCTGAATTCACCACAAAGGGTGAAAACTCTGCAGGAACCCCAGCTGGGAGTGGTCAGGACATGTGAAAGGAGGATTTTTCTCACCAGCTGTGACGGACAGTGCACCTCCACACTCGTTTGGAGAGGATTAATTAAAGACATCCAATTTCTGAGCAGGGATGTTCCCACCAGCTGCCACCCCAGCAGAGCCCTGAGCACCCCCTGGGGACACTGAGCCACCCCTGGCACGGACACAGACTGCAACTACACCTGTAAACCTGAACTTGGTTGCTACTGTACAGGAGTAACATTTTCTATCCATATTGCAGCTACAGATTCAATAAATAGAATTGCATATATTGTGCTTTATAAATTAAAATGCATTCCAAAGTGAGGCAATGCTAAACAATGAAACCATTGAACCTTTTCCCCCTCCAAAGCAGCCACACTCTGGTTTCAGCACCAGCCCACTTCTTCACTCTGCTCACAGAGGTGCAAACTCCCTGTTGGTACCTCTGAAAACAAGAAGTCCCGCCCCAAAAGTGATCAAAAAGAGTTTACCTAGGCACTACTGCAAATGTAAGGTGGCTAACAACCATGACTTGAACTCAGGAAGGGGAGGAGGTGAAGAAAGTCACGATGAATGTTTGGATTCCTTCCTCTCCAGCAGGTTCTGGCCCCTATCTGACACTCTGGGACATGTGCAGGGGTGTCAGCATCTCCTCAAAGATGGCTCCTTTCACGTTAGAGCCCCTCAAATTTGCTTCTTGTAGGTCACAACCTGATAGATCACAATTCTGAAGGGGGAAAGGAAAATTAATGTTAATTAAATAGACCCAGAACTCTGTTCAGAAGTTTAACTCCATTTACCTTAACTCCATTCAACTTTGCAGCTGGAGAAAAGCCAGCAATCCCCCAAATTACTAGCTTTTTGCATACATATATATATTTATATGTACAGGAAATGAATCCTAACTCACTTCCAAGTCAGTCCCTGCCAGCGTGGCTCCTCTGAGGTTGCAGTTCTTTAGTTTGGCGTTTTTCAGCGTGGCCACCCGCAGGTTGATCCCCGTCATCTGACTGCCCTCCATGTCCACCCCCTTCAGGTTGGCACCTGCAACACACCCACACAGGAGGTTTGGAGGAAAATCAGCCAGAAAGGCAGCAGCTCCACATGATGCTTCCTCAGAGCTGGGTAAACTGGGAGAGGTCAAGGCAGAACTGGGAATTTAATGATTATTTGGGCAGAACCAGCCCAGAGCTGCGGGCTTTTCCCGTGGATTGTACAAACACAGCTGAACTTTGGCCACACAAATGTACAGGCACAGGGCTGTTCCCATGAATAACTAGCAGGCAAAAACGTCTTACCTTCCAAATTAGCTTTAAGGCCTGATGGATCTTCAAAGTTGCAGCCTTTCAGGGATGCTCCCTCCGCGTTGGAACACAGCATCTTCACCCCCTGCAGGTTTGCACACTGGCAGAGACAGGATGGGAGTCACGAGGGTGTGAAGTGAAATACCAAAGATCAGCAGAACACAGAGTTGAGTTCTGCATTGCAACTGAACCCCACAAAGCACAACCCCCGTTACTGTGATGAAGTGGGCAAGCATTGGGAGTGGAACAACCACAGAAAACATGGGGAAACTGATTCTTTTGTTCCAATCCCTGTTTTTTGGGACAACTCCAGGGCAGGCCAGGCTCCCCAGGGTGCAGCATCCTTACATCCAGCACGGATCCTGAGAGGTCAGCTCTCTCCAGGTTGGCACAGCACAGGTTGGCGTGGGACAGGTTGCAGCGGCTCAGATTGGCCATCTTGAAGTTGATGTAGCGAAGATCCAGGCGGGAAAGGTCGGCTCCACTGAAATTCAGACCCTGGAAAAGCCAGTGAACCCCCCCAAAATGGTCACAGAAGGGAAAGGGGAGGTCTGGACACAAAGGAGTTACAAGAAACATGTCTGGGTAGTTGTGTATATAAATCTATACAGATAAACAGATGTACTGAAACACTTCCAGTACCTGAAAGAGGCTGATAAAAAGATGGGAGAGATTTTTTATACGGACAGAGAATGCCAGGAGAAGGGGCAATGGATTTAGAGATCAGGTTTAGATGGGATATTGGGAAGGATTTCCTCCCTGTGAGGGTGGGAGGGGCTGGGATAGAATTCCCAGAGCAGCTGTGGCTGCCCCTGGCTCCCTGTAGTGTCCAAGGCCAGGCTGGAGCAAGCTGGGACAGTGGGAGGTGTCCCTGCCCAAGGCAGAGTGCAACAAGATTATCCTTAAGGTCCCTTCCAACCCCAACCATTCCATGGTTCCATACAAATATTCACTCACAAGATCATTTATTCCATTACATAACACCAGGGAAATGTAAGTGCAAAGCTCTCACGATCTGGATTTGTCCTTAAAACAGGCTGTGGTTTTAGACTGTAAGAGGGCAGGGTTGGATTAGGTGTCAGGAAGCAATTCCTGGAGTTTTGTTGGAAAGACAAAGCCTGAGTTCCCTCACCTGACAGCGCAGCTCGGACTTGGTGGGCGTTGCCAGCAGGAATCGGACAAACTCCTTCCGGGAGATGGGAGAGTGATCCTCAGCTGGCTGGGAGTTCTGGGGAGAGGCGTTTCACAGGGACAGCACTCAGTTACACATTCTGGGAGAGCAGGACCTGCACCCCAGTGTTACAGAGAGCAAGCTACCTTAATAGCAACTTCCAGGTGTTCGATGAGCGAGTCGATCCCAAAAAACCTGGCTTCTTCCAAAACCCCTACAAACAAAGCAGTGCTGGTTATTCCAGGGAATTGCTGATCCAGAGAGCAGCACCCTTCTCTCCCCTTACTGGAGAACAACCACACACATTACACTGGATGTAACTGGGGAGAGAGGAAAGGTTTGCTTGCAGCTAAAAGGAAAAACATAACTCAGACACAACATTTCCAACACCAGCATTAGGTTAAAGAGATCAACTCCAGAATTCCAGCTATTAATCCAGTATGGATTTTTTAATGCTCCAAAGAGAAATAGCAGCCTGTCCTCATTAAAGCAAGCACATGGAGCTGCACTGCCGAGAATAAATCCACCAAAGGAAAACTCCCAACCACGGGGAGGAGCACACAAAGCTCCCTCTGGCTTCACCACGGGCACTTGAGGGCAAAGCTTTAATTCCAAGGAGGAATAATTTAGGAGATGTCAGACAGGTAATACCTACCTAGCAAATTAATGCCATCATTTACAATGAGCTGTCCGTGACGCAAATAGTTCAAAATGGGCTCAAAATACTCGGGACTGCGGTCAATGAGGAAAGCTCCTCTAGGATCTTGCTTATTCCCCCAAGCATCTGTTTCCACAACATATATATATATAAAATTACTTTTGCTGTAGTCATAGAAGAGCATTTGCTTCAGTTTTCAGAGTTTTTAATTACTGAAGGGGACTGGAATAGCAAACATTCCACTTGGAAGGGTGGTTCGGAGAGAGAAGGAAGGAAAAGAGAAGTGGGGGGGGAGGAAATCAGCTTAAAACGAACTTGTTCCTGCTCTGAATAACTCAATTTATTATCACATACAAAACAATCATGGCTAGATAAAAGCAGCACTAAGATTTTAGCCTGATTTTCTCCCCAAGGCTGCCTCGTGCAAAGTTTGCTCATTGGCTCTGCTGCCAAAACTGAGGAAGATGCAACAAGATGAAAACTTCGAATCAAATAAACAAACAAAAAAAGGACCCAAACTACTAACAGTGCATGGGAGGTGTATTTGCAGTTTGTGAGATGATCAACATGAGGTGGTGAAATGATAAACACAGAGAAATAAAGTTATTAAAAAATAATTCTCTGTCCTGATTTGGTACTTTAACATACTTTGGATATTTTAGTTTATGGACAGGAGTCTCAGCTTGACAGTGCCTTTTGCCCACTTTGCTAATTAATTACTTAAAAATAATCAAGTTTATCTCAATATACTCACCTTTGTCTTTAAACATGTGTGCCAACATACTGTCAGGTTCTTTGTTAACCAAAGTGCTCCTAGAAAACAAAAGCAGCCCAATTTTATTTTCCCTTCATCTGTAAATGTTTAAGAATTAATTTCTTGCAAAACTGTGGTGGCAAATACAGAGAAAGCTGCAGGAGTCAGAGACCTCCTCCTTCACAGTAAGTTATTTTTTAAAGTCTTTTGCTTTATTGAAATGAAGTTTTTGAAGACCATTTTTACCGGGTGGTGGTGAAGTATCTGCCTCCCACATTGAGAGTGAGCCAGTCTGTGTGGGACCCTGTCAGCTCCTCCTGAGCTCTCCCATCACTCTGAGGATCTGCAGAGAAGAAACAAAGAAATAATTGGAGAAATTGTGACTATTCCTTAATGAATTCCCTATGGAAATAGGTATCTTCTGAAAACACCACAAAATAAAGTCTTTGCTTTATATGAAAGCAAAATAAACTCTATTAAATAAAAGGTTAAAGATAAGGAATATAGGCTCACCAATGAAGGGCTCCCCTTCACAGACAAACAAAACATCATCATCCCTGAGAGAGGAGGGGGCAGAGGGAAGAGAAAAAGAAAGTTAGTAATAATTTATTGTTCATCTAACTGACAGTGGAACCTCTCCTGATTACTTTCAGGTAAATTATGACCAGTGGCCATTAGCTGGAACTTCTATATCTGGTTTTTATCTGTATTTTGCAGGTTCTTGTGCATTGGAATGGACTGACTTCACCAGAGATTTTATCCGTAGCAGCCAGGTAGAGACCACTTGTGTACTCGATTAATTCTTACAAAAGAGTTGCTTTTCTCCCCAGGCTGGGACCATTCTGTGAGGCCAAAGCAATGGGAGAATTTGTCTCCTTTATAGAACCGCCCCCATTCCAGGGCTGACTGGAATAGTGGGGATTTCATGGCACAAACATTGCCCTGGAATCAACACAGGAGGAGGTGAAAACGCCTCAAACACAGCTTGTATCAAGTTCTGAACCAATAAAAGGTTTGAAGCTCAAAAGACATGAAAGGACCTTTGGGCACCCTGGCTGGGAATGATCATATCTGATTTTAGGGAAAGCACTGGTTATTGATTAAGGAGGATTAACAGGTTAGTCTCTTAATCCACATCCCTGATTTGCCTTTTCCCGGCTGATCCTTACCTAATCAAAGCAATATCATCAATGAGCCCCCCTTTCCCATTGTAAACACTGGTGGCTTTTATCCCAAGCTTGTTGCTGGCCACAGAGAGCAAATCTGAGAGAGTCCCATACACAGCCACGACCTGGGAGAGAGAGGAGAGAGGACGCTGTGAATAAAACCAAACCCATAAAACCGTGCTCCAAAAGCTCTGCCTCTTCACACTTACCAGGGCTATTAGGGGGAGCAAAACCCATTTGGATCTTGACCAATAAACAAGGGAAAACACCAACTTTGGTGTTGGAACAGAAAAATCGGGTGACTTGCACAGCTCCCAACAAAACTCACTGCAACAGCAGTGAGAGAATAAATGCTGGTGCTGTAAGAATGTAACGCCGTTATTTATTTCTCTGAAGAAATAGTGTTACTTGTTCTGTTCCAGGGCTCTCCCAAATCTACTTCCCTCCCCAAAAACAAGGATTAAAGGGCAGGCACACGAACTGTCTGCACTCAGGATGAGGATGGGAAAATCAGGATCATGGACACGATTCAGCAGAACTGCAAGGTTGGAATGCGGTCACATGAACTCCTGCCCTCGAGATCCCGGTGGAAATAGCGGGATCATGGACAGAATTAACAGAAATACGCATTAAAGCACAGTCACATCAACTTCTGCACTCGGAATGTGGATGGAAACAACAAGATCACGGGCTCTGTGTGGAACTGCATCCCAGGGCCTTTTCCTCTACCGGACAAGCACTGGTTGGGCCTAAAAATCCCTATTTTCAGTCTTGAGACGATTTCAGCGAGGTTTTAAACAATTAATCACGATTATTCCCAGGGTACCCCCAAGCAGGGTCAGTCTTCCTCCAGAGCCCTCATCCCCCAGGCTGTGCCTGACACGAGCAGCCGGGCGTGACTCCCTAAAGCCACGAAGCGCCTCCACCCGCGACAAATCCCCGCCTGTCGCGATTCCCTCGCGATTCCCTCCACAGGCAGTGAGGGGGGGGAACCCCGCGCCCCGCTCCCCTCCGGCACCGCGCGGCGCAGGCCCGGCTGCCCCGGGAGGCTGCGGAGAGGGCAGGGCCGGGCAGGGGGCCCGTGAGGAGCGGGACCGGCCGCGGGCCGCCCCCAGCCCGGCCTCACCTTCCCGTTGCGGGCGCTGCCGTTGACGAACAGCGTCACCCGCCTCATGCTGCGCCCGCCGCCGCGCCGCCACCCGGAAGGGGCGGGCGCTGACGGGCAGGCCCCGCGGCCAATCAGCGCCGCGCGGCGCCCCTTGCCCGCCCAATGGGCAGCGAGGAGGCGGGGCAAAGCCGGGGCGGCAGCCAATCGTGGCTGGAATGAGCCTCTATATTTGCATGAGCCCTCTGTGATTGGCTGCCGCCCGTCACGTGCGCGCGGGCCGTTGAATGAATTCATTTAATTATTTTATTTTTTTTCCCCCCTACCAGAGCGGTGCTGTGACCTAGCGGCTCGCGATCCCTCCGCCGGCTCAAAGAGTCCCCCCTATCCCCGCCAAGCCCCGCGGACCCCGGGGCAGAGCAGCGGGGCGGGGTCTCCCCCCCACGATCCGCCCTTGCTGCGGTACCGCTGGAGCCGCGGTGGCTGCGGTGGGCGCGGGGGGTGGGCGAAGGGGCGGGGGCGCGGGCGCGGAGGGATCCGCGGGGGCGTGGCGCGGTTTGAAAGTGTGAGGCGGGCCGGGCGCGGCGGGTGAGGGGCCGAGGTGAGGGCGGCGTGGTGGGGGAGCCCTGGGCGGGGAACCCTGACCTGGGAACCCTCGGCGGTGTCCGGGAGGCTGCGGGGGTACGCGGGGTGCGAGCGCCCAGGGGGTGCTACAGGCCAAGGGAGCCCCGGGTTGGGTGTTTTTCCTTCGTCTGGTGGCTGTAATTGTGAGCATCGGCCTCCTCCGCTGAGGCCTGAAAGCACAAAGAAAGGAAGGGAAAAAAAGAAAGGAAAAGGTTGCTCACGCGTTGTTAGGCAGCGTAATTGTGGTGATTTTTTTTTTCTAAAAGTGCACGTATTTGCAGAAGCGAAGTTTCAGAGTCACGTTATTGAGTTGTACGTCATTCGCTTCAAATTCAAGAAACTAACAGCAAAAAAGTATCAGCCTTTTAAGGTTCCTGGTTAAAAGTTAGCGGTGTTAAAAAAAATGCATTACTAATGTTGTTTCTTGTGCTGGTTGCTTTCCAAGACTTGCCTTCTCTTTCTGCTGATACTAATTAGTGTTATTAAAAATAGTATTAAACTGCTAATATTTGTTGTAACAGAGCAAAACAGTCACTCTGTGACTGTGATTAATTATTTCCTGCATGTATTTTATACTAATGTGAAGTTTGACAGAGGGAAATCACAGCCTTGTGTCTCTTTATCCTGTCTATAATGTGGGTTTTTATTGTTCTGTGTTTTTCTTTCTGTCCCAGCCCCTTGTGTCCTTTCCCTGCAGCTTTTGGGGGATAGATTTCCGTTCCCACCCCGCTGTTAAACACCTTGTCCAGGAAAAATGTGGGTTTGGGAGAAGCTTGAATATGCTAGTGAGCTCTGCTCTTAGCAAATACTAATTATTTTTCTTTTTAATAGGAATCTGTAATTACAGGAGCAAAGGCTGAGTGAATGTTCCTTAAAAGAAGTCACAAACAATGCTCAGAGGATCTAAAACTCCCCTGAAAGTTAAAGAAAATGAGAGTGGTTGTCCTGAAGAGAAGAAAAAGGCCTCTTTCCCTCTGTCAAAAGACCAGAAGAGCTGCAAAGTGACCAAATCCAAAGTCATCAGACCATCCAAGAAGGAGAATTTCACTGATGGGAGCCAGACACGGCCACAAAAACGTGCCCTGAAGTGCCCCAAAGGCCCCGAGGAGGATTCGTGTCACCCCCGGGGGGTTGGTGTGAGCTGGCGGCCCCCTGGGAGCTGTTTTGGGGCACTCGGGGGGGAGGTGCTCAGTGAAACCCCCTTGCCTTTGGACACGAAGCAGGATTTTTCCTGTGGCCAAGCTGTTCCCTTGGGAAATTACTTCTACTCCACCCCTGAGAGGGACAAAGTGGAACCTGATTTCGGACTATGTGAACAGAGGAAAAGACCTATTGATTCTGCTGCTGTGACAACTGCTGAGTTTGGGATTGCTCAAGAAAGTTTTACCAAACGACCCACGGGTGAGGCTGGGGTGACAAATGACTTTTGTCCTTCTCAGAGGGGCTTCTCCAGGTTGTTTAGTCCAACCTCGTGCCAAAAAGCTCCAATTTAGGGCAGGTTCAGGTGATCAGAGTTTGAATATGCCCAGGAGCACACCCTGAGAGGCTGTTGCTGCAACATCCTTGTAGGATATCCCATATATAGGATCATTATAGCATTTGACTGTATAGGATATATCCTACATAGTTGGATGCTCCCTGTTTACCTCTCTTCACTGGAGGTTGTGTCTGAGTTTCACAAGGGAATTGCAAGACAAATTCTGCCAGTATTGGTAGACACTTCCTTAACAAGCAATTGAAAAACTAAAAGACGGACTTGGTTTGTGATTAATTAAATGTTAACCTGGTTTTAGGCACTTAATTTCATTGTTCAGGGAGGTTTCTTGGGCTGAGCAGGTAACTTTGTATCTTAGAATACCTAGTGTTAATCACCCTTAAAAATGATAAAAAATTACCATTAAAGCTTTAGATATTACAAGATACTTTTCTGGTGATGTGCTTTTTCTTTTTAACCTCTCTTGTTGTCTCCTTTTCAGGGACTTCCCCAGCTTCACTAAAATTTAGGAGAAGATCAACCATTGGATTGAGGGGGTCACCAGAAAACAACACCCTGATCCGGTACCTGGCCCAGCACAGGAGCAGCAGGCAGAAAGAAGCTTTCACACAGGTGAGAGTCCTTCCCAAATACCTGAGGTGGGACTTTAATTCCCTCCTGGAACCAACTTGTGCTGGGAGAAGGGGAGGCAAGTCTTGGGAAGAATCCAGCAGAAGGGGTAACCATGGCGTTAATTTGCTGGTGTCCCTTGGTCACCTGCCTTCAGGATAAGGGGGTGTTCCAGGTTCTGGTTACTCTCTGTAGAGGCTGGGATTTCTTCTCCGTGTTGAGCTTGCTGCTAATTTTAACTTTTGTTACTTTCCTGTGTTTGCTGCGCTTCATTTTTGTGTAATGAAAGTGTTGCTGGTCTCAAGTGAAGTCAATCTTAGCACAAGTGACTTGGTTATAATCAGATTTGTTCATAGCTTGAACTATCCCGGGCTGTCAGAAAGCAAATTCTGGACTAGAGGAACAGATTAAATGCAATAAAATGTAACAGATTTCTGGGTGAAGTTCCTTTTTTCCTTATTTTACCATCCAGCTACAACTGCAGCCAGATTAAATACAACATTCTTTGTATTTTATCTCAAAGTAGCAATACAAAACATTAAAGCTCAAATGGTGAGGGAAGAAATGCCTGATGGGGTTAATTTTGTTTTGGCAGATCAGTCCCTTCAAACATGCAAATGTGAGGTCGCTGAAGGACAAAATCGATGCTTTTCAGACCTCCTTTGGATCCCTGCAAGAAGCTGAGGGGGAGGCTTCCCAGGAAGGAGGTTCCTGTAAGTTGATTAAATATTCTGGTCAGTGATTGATCTTAAATATCAGCTCTTCCTTTAGGCTAAAAGGTATGAAACTGAAAACACTTCTTATAGAACAAAATATTCTTCCTTTACAAGGCTTGGCACAGGTGTTTGCGCTTGGCTTGGGGTTTGTTTTGTTTGTTTAAACTGTCTTAATGCATCCTGAATAGTGGTTTCTCAGAAAACTTGTATTTTTGGGACTCTTTCCTTAGTTTTAGTTTCTGGATTTGTACTCTTTGATGTATTTCTCACTAAGTATTAATGTTTTCACATTTCTTTCCATGAAACTGAGAATGGTTTTTATTTTACTTCTCTGCTGTTGCTGGTCTTAATAACATTTATATGAAAAGAATCACTTACTTTGTTTTGAAGGTTTGGTAATGTTATTTCCCAAGTAGATCTAAAAAATGTGTTCCTCTCCCTGCCTAGAACATTACCTGACTTTTTGCACCTCTTGATGAAGAAACACAAAAAGAGAATTCACTGAAAAACCTGAAGTTTGTCTTTGTGGTTTGTTTGGGTTCTGTTTATTTTTAATTGATGCAGCTCAGAACAAAGCACCTTTTAAAAAAGAGCCAAACCTGGAGCAGTGGAGTGAAGAGTTCATGTTGGGCAACAGAGGAGCTGCTTTGAAAGAAAATTTAAGTGAGAATGGGACCAAGAGCAGCAGGAGTGGCCCCAGGATCTGCAGCATCTTGTCCCCACAGCGAGCTGTGACTGCCACTGGCCCTGCTGCTGCAAAGGTGCTTTGGGCTGGGGAGAAACTTCTCAATTAGACATTAAAATAGGCAATTTTTTCATTTGCCATGTCTCATCCTTCTAAGCATTTAGCCTGGGTGCTTTGGGAAAATAAGTTCAACTGAAGTAGTGGATGATTGAGAAAACTCTGAAATCTTTGTGGGATTAAAACCCTCCATCGTTTGTGCTGTTGTAAAAATCCTGTAACTTTTTCTTTAGGAATGGGTTTATGAGCAGCAAAATCCTATTAAACCCTTGGAGACTGCTGTAACTGGAGATATCCTGGAAACGGGCCATGGTAAGAGGATTCAGCACTGTTACAACCTTTGTTAAACTCTCATTAGGAAATAAAAATACTGGCATATTTGTCAGGAAGTGTTTCAGCTGGTATTTGTCATCTTGTCTACAATTTAGGATGCAGTAGAAACCTGATGGAACTTTTCCTTCATGCAGTGCTCCTTTTTTTTTTGTATGTTTTATAAATTTCTGAAAATAGCAAATGTGCATGTGGCACAAAAAGCCAGAATTTACAGACTGATGGATTTTTGGGGGATGTTTCTGCACAGGTTCTGTGGAGATGTGTGCCCTTCTACAACTCATGTTTTTAGTACTCAAGTTCTCTCAATTTTCCTTCAGCCTTTCAGTGTCACTGCTCTCTCCTTGCTCTAAAGGCCACAGGTGTGGGCACAGCGCTGGTGGCACGGGCAGCGATGCTCTGGCGGATCTCAGCACAAGGAAGGTTGGGTTTGTGGAAGGTGTGAGCCTGGGAATGCTGGATGGAAGCCAAGCCCCCGTGACACCGCCCCGAACAGGGAATATTCCCAGCAGTGACTTCTCCCAGAGCGGCTCCCTGCTGAGATCCATCCTGAAGAAAACCCCCGGGAGGGAGCTCGTGGACAGCTCAGAGGTTGGCTCAGTGCTTGAGCTTAAAGATGCTTTGGTGACTGATTGATGGGGATTGGGAATGATTTGGAAATGATTTAAGGCTGCTTGGTCATCTTGGAAGCTTTGCTTGGAGCTTTCATGTTGTGAGAGGATCTGTGGTGACCTGATTGTACCTTCCAGGACCTGAAGGGCTGACAGGAAAGATGGAGAGAGACTTTACAGAGGTCTGGAGTGCCAGGACACAGGGAATGGCTTCCCACTGCCACAGGGCAGGGATGGATGGGATATTGGAAAGGAATTCCTCCATGTGAGGGTGGGGAGGGGCTGGGATGGAATTCCCAGAGCAGCTGGGGCTGCCCCTGGATCCCTGGAAGTGCCCAAGGCCAGGCTGGAGCAACCTGGCACAGTGGGAGGTGTCCCTGGGCATGGCAGGGGTGGCACTGGGTGGGCTTTAAGGTCCCTTCCCACCCAGTTCATTCCATGAAATGAATGTTTTTGAGTTTTATTCATGCAGCAAACAATTAGATATGTTTAAACAAAACAATTGATTATTAAATGCTGCTTAGAGGACAATATTTTAATTAAATTGTATTGAACTGTATCATTTAAATTTGACAGGAATACTCCAACAGTGCCATTGACAGAGGAGGAGGTGGATCTGCTGCAGTCTCTGATTGTGTAAAAGCCTTTGAAACATTGCAAGCAGGTCAGATTCCCCTTTCTAAGAAAAAAAAACCCCTTGGTTTTCTTTATTTCTTTTTTTTTAATAGGTGAAGTATTGTGTGGGATCATAAGGTTTTGTCTCTTTGCTAAATCTGGTTATTGGAATGCATTAATCACCACTGAATGCATATCCTGCTGATGACATGGAAAACAAGATTGCCAAGGAAAGGAATGTCTGTTAAAAAAAACTAATGCCACCCCAAAACTTCAGAAAGCCTCGCACACCAGAATAGAATCCCTGATTTTTAAAGGAATTTTACACTTTTCAACTGAAATGTGGGGAACAGGTGGTCACTTTTAGTCTGTTTCTTCCTTAATTTTTTTATAGTGTAATAAATCGAGGCTGAAAATCCTGGCTGGCCTCACAGGCCCTGTAAAGGTTGTGTTTTGCTGTTTGTTGGGGTGGGGATTTTTAGGGGAATATTAAAATCCCTTGCAAAGCCTCTGCTCTGTGCCAGCTTCCCCTTCACTCAGCTGTTTATTTCATTTTATTCCAACAGAGAGAACTGAGAGTCAGAGCTCCAAAACACCAAAGAAGAAAAAAGTGACTTTTGGGGAAGTTCTGAGCCCTGAAATCTTTGATCAGACCCTGCCTGCCAACACCCCCTTACGCAGAGGAGCCTCCCCAGGGTGTCCTCAGGGGCAGAGCCCCTGTGCAAGGCCAGGCCTCTCTGAAGAGCCTTTGCCCCAGCTGGATTTTGGCTGGGATGATGTGAGTTTGTTGTTCGAAGTGGCAAAACCCCCTCTACTCCCTGTGAATGGTCAATTCTTGTGTAATTCCCCCCCAGCCTGCTTGGTTTTGCAAAGAAATTGCTGAAATATTAAAGTAGCGTCTGCTTGGAGTTCTAGAGTCACACTGAGAAGTTGAGTTTTTAGGAATTCTGAGCAGCCCTTTGGCCTGGAGGTGTTCTAGAAGGTGTCTCTGAACCTTGAAGTGTTTTTCCCTTCACTTTTTCTTATATTTTGATGCTCTGTTTCTTTTTGCCACCCAGAGCAAAGGTGTTTTCTTTAAGGAAACAAAATAAAACCGCTTTGTCTGCTCCAAACACTGATGGAAAAGATGTTTTTCAGGATATATCTGGTAGAGTTTATTGCTAAAAAATGTCATTTTTTGTTTGAAGGAAGGTGTTGAGCCTCTCCAAGAATTCCTGGAAGGATCTGTTGCTGTAGAAACCCCTTCACCTGTTGAAAATGCAGAAGGTAACCCCAACTTGTGTTTTTATCTGAATCTTTGTGTACCTGAAAATTGAGAGTTGAGGGGTTTGGTTTATTTTTTTGTCTGTTTGTTTTGGTTTTTTAAATACAGAAGATATATTTCAATGATGCTAAAATTTGAATGGTAGCATCTAAATTTCAATGCTTTCTTCTGAAGATCTTTGCAGTGTTTACCTGACTTCAGGTTAATTGGATCTTATTTACACTTGCGGTATTTTTCTATGAATATTTTACTGCTTAAAGTAGGGGTTTTTTTAGAATCTTGATTCTGATACTGTAATTTTTATGATTTTTAAACAGCAAGCCAACAGCAAAAGAGTTGAAAGTGGGCTGTGCATATTTACCTATGAAAGCTGTGACTGTGCTGATTATTGTTACCAAATCCTCACAAGCTGAGTTTTCCTGTGTTTTGTAGAGCAAGGTATAATTTTTTATCTTGCCATGCTTGATGCTCCTCAGGATTAAGTTTCTACTCGAGACTAAGGTGGCTGAAGTGCATAATACCAGAAATGATATAGATAATTTCCTTAAAATGGGATTAACTTGCATTGGAAATGATTAAAAATCCTTTTTTATTTTCATTTATAGTAGCAGAGACTGACAAACCTGACATGATAACTCTTTCTTCTACTAAAAGGAGGGTGAGTTTCTTTAGTGGTAACATTTATTTGGTTTTTTTGAACTTCCTCAGGTGGAATTGTTCTCTTTTATCCCTCTTGACGCTTAAAAGTGTTTTTGCAGCCTCAGGTATGAGGATTATCTATATCCAGGATATGGAAATACCTCCTGTTAGTGCCTTCAGGAAATGAGATTTTTCAGTGGAAATGATTTTCCAGTTATTAAAAATACAGCCTGATACTTAAATTGACAATTTCTATTGAATTTTCCAGGAGCTTTTCCAAACAGTCTGACAAAATGTTTTGGTGGCTGGAATTTCAAGGCACAGAATTGATTGTACAACAAGAAATGCTTTCAGGTTTCAGTGTTGGACAGCTCTGGTGGGAGGGGAAGGCAAAAAATAGAGGAATATAAAAAAAGTATTTCTTAAAAGAAACAACTGACAATGAAAATTTACAGTGTTTTCATTATTACACAGATAGGACTGGATTGTACTGTGTGAAATGAGTCTGTAATGTTTGATTTCCAGTTCTGTCAGCCCCTAACGAGGTGATAGATATAATTAATTCCAGTTTGATTCTTGTGCCTGTTGGACCTCTGGTGGGTTTTTATGAGCAGCAGGTGCCACCCAACCACCCCAAATCCTGTTCCTCAGCAGTGCAGAGCAGTGGCAGAGGACGCTGATTGTGGCAGCTCGGGAGCCACAAACGCTGAGAATGACAAAGACACTAAAAATCCAAGAAGGAGCAAGATTCAGAGACAGAAGAATCCAACCACAGCTGCTCCCAAAAAGACCCAGGTGAGTGCCAAGCACTGCACTTGCTGAATTCTGCCTTTATTTTTATTTTTATTTCTCTCTCCTTGTGTTTTACAGGATTATTTTGATCTTCCTGTTGCTGCCAATACTTTTCTTCGTCATCCCCATCTTGTTTCCCTGCGTTTCCTGCCCCATCCCTCTTCCTTACTGACCGGAGGGCTTGAATTTTTGTAGGGCAAAAAGGATCTTTTTGGAGAGAGGTGTTTGTGGGTCCCTTTTCAGACTTGAGGGCCAAGAAATGAGTTTGTGATTCTTCTCTTACCAAGTTCTTGCAGAACCATGTTAGGAAAGTCATTCTTCTTTGCTTTGAGTTTTTAGATTATTCTGTAGATGGCAGAAGAAGTGGAACTTTCCTTTTAGGGGGAGCAGTTGTCATCCATCAAAATCCAGTAATGAGGTCACTGATTGAAAAATACTGTAATGGATGATTAAAATTTCACTGTGCTTTATTCTCTTTCTCAATCTTTTCAGAAAACAAAATACCCAAGCTACGGGAGAAGAAGAAAGAAAAAAGTCAAGAAATCTTTATATGGGGAAAGAGAAATGGCTTCCAAGAAACCCCTTCTCAGTCCTATCCTTGAAATTCCAGAGGTTTTCTCTTCTGTCTCATCTCCAAACTCACCAAAGGCAGATGCACTTTTTACAGGTAATTTGGGTTTTAGTTTTATTTTGCTTTTCTCTCTGTTTCTTCTGATGTTTTATTTCAACAGTTACATAAAAAACCTGTTTGTGGTTACCTTGAGTGCATTGGTAATGAGCCCATGAAATCTTTTCTGCCTTTAATTGCTTCTGTAATAGCAGAGGCTGGAGGATCTGATAGATTATTAATGTCCAGCTGATCAATTCAATTCTTGTTGGACTCCAGTGTAAATCTGATTAAAAAATCCCCTACTTTACTTCACGTACTGATATTTTCATAGCCTTTAAAGCTGGTGAGTTGGGCATGAGGAGTTCAGGGATGTGCAGAGCTTTCTGTTGGGTTCTTTTCCCCCGTTTATCTGGGGTGGTTGTTTGGAAGGTTATTTTTATATAAGTAAATAAGTAAAATAATATATATAATATATAAAACAAGTAAAATACTATGAAGCTTTTCTTGTAATACATAAAAGAATTTGTATATTCATTTAAGTAACCATGTGTTTGCTGTCACTCAGAGGGTGCAGGTTTGGGTGATCCCAAATCCAGGAATGCCTGCAAGGACACTCCCCAGGAGCCGGTGGCTGGAAGGGTGCGAGGGAAGGAGCTCTGTGCAGCTGCTGTGTGCCCAGGCCCTGGGCTCCTGGAGGAGGCAGCAGCCACCAGCTCTGGCACTGGAGACTCTGAGGTGCCAGGGAGCCTGGAGTGTGCTCCTGGCACTGCTGCTGAGGTAACTGATGGGCTTAGGGATCACAGAAGTGATGTTTGGGGGCAAAAAAACCAGAGAGTGAATAAACTGTGGAACAGGCAGCCTGGAGGCCGTGGAACCTCCATCCTTGGAAGGAGGTGTTGAGCATTCAGAACTCAGCTGAGCCTCTGAGCACCCTGGGCCTGTGGAAGGTGTCCCAGCCCATGGCAGGGGCTGGAATGGGATCATCTTCAAGGTCCCTTCCAACCCTGGCCATTCCAGGATTCTCTGCTTCCCAAGCAACCTCAGTTTGGCCTCACACTGAAACGGATTCCAGCCTGCAGGATTCCCTGTCAGTTGTTGGGATTTGGGAAACTGACTTGGTGAGGAGAACAGTAGCCAGTTCAGCTGTTTGAAACTGGCTTCTCATGGATTATCTTTTGCCTATATTTAAAAAAATTTAAGACTTTTTTTTTTTTTTATCCCCCCAGTTTTCAAAGACTGTGCCAGATGCAGAAGGTGATTTGGATACCTCTGAGTATTTCCAGCCAGGTGAAGAGACTCCACGTGAAAAAGAAGCAAAAGAAAGCAGTTCCTTGTTAGAAAAGGAGGAATCACAAGGAAATCTCCTACGTGGGCTGGAAATTCTGGAACAACAGGATGTACAGGAGGGTGCCCAGAGAACCGAGTGTCCTCAGAAGGATTCTGTCAGAGGTGATCCAGCAAGGAGAAGAAGAAGAAGCGGCAGTGCCTTCTACTTCCCTCCAGCTGGAAACTTGGAAGTACCTGGGACTGATGTTGCAGTTTCCTGTTACAGTGTGGAAGAAGTTCTGTCAGCTCCCCGGCCGAAGGAGGGATCCCCCCAGCCCTGCAGGAGGAAGAGCAGTGCCGGTGCTGAGGGCAGGGTGAGGCGCAGCATGAGGCTGAGCAAGGATGCAGCAAGTGAAGGACTTGCATGGGTTCAGCTTCTCAGTGAGATTCCCAAGCAGCCTCCCCTCCCAGCTGCTGCTCCCAAAGCCAGGAGAAGCATCAGCACATCCATCCTGGCAGGATCCGAGAATATTCACCACAGGGAGCAAAACCTCCTCCGCTTCCCTGCCCCAGGGAAGGAGAACGAGGGCTCTGCTCCTCCTGCTGCTGGTCCTGGCAGGAGGGGCAGGAGGAGAAGCCTCTGTTGAAGCCACAGCTCGAAAAACTCCCTGGGCTCCCACCCAGAGAAGGAGAAACACAAATTCTGGGTGTGGGAAGGACAGGAGTAACCAAAAACACTGGGAAGAAGCAGAAACTCTTGAGCTACAATTGAGAGAGGTCTCCGGCAGCTCTGATTTTCTGAAGTGAAGGTGGCTCTTAGAGCCTTGTGTGTGTTCTCAAGTGCAGTTTTCTTCTCTTTCCTGCTTATATTCCTCACTTATTTTCTTACTCATTTTCTGGATAACTTAGAACTCATTTTCCTTGTCTTGGTGCCTGAAATGCTGGAAGATCTGACCTGTGGGAGACTGGCTCAGAGCACTGGTCTGGTACAGTTATGGCAGGTAATGAAGAGAATAAAAAATTCTCCCAGATAAATGTGGGTTCGTCTTTAGCAGTTAAACCATGGTGTAAGATGTGTCCTTCCAGCTACAGTTGCTCAGAGGGTTTATTTCCCATGTGCTTGACCATTCCTTGTAAACTGCTCTTGAAATCTGCCTATATTTTCCTCTAGATTGCAAAAATACACCAGAACGAGATTGTCTGCAAATAATAAAGGAATCACTTCTTGAGAGGGAAGAGGAGGAAGTGGGGAACTTGCTTCCATCTTCTGGAATGACTTTGGGCATGAGCAGAGGTGGAGTTCCTTCAAGTAGGACTTTGTGTTAGAATTCATGAATTTTCTGATGTAAAGGGTGGCCATTAAACAAAAAAAAAAAGCTTTAAAATCTTTATTATGTATAAAATTCACCTGGAAAATGAAATTGGCCGAGGGGAGAGAACCATTCCTCACCAGGAAAGCTGTGCTTCCTTCCCAGCCTTGTGTGTGTGTCCTGACTCCAGCTGCCGTTGGCCAGGCCTTACCCTGTCATCTTCCTGTTTGCATTTTCTGCTTGGAACAATGGAATAAAGAGTGAGCACTGGAGGTGGTCTGCTCCAAGGTTTGCTGCTGCTTTCATTTGTTATCCTGAGGTGTTCCAGCCCAGAGTGATCCCAGTGCCAGCGTGCAGGAAATGGCTTTGTGTCCAGCACAGTCCCTTCTGTGACCTGGGTTTTACCATGAGTGATGTGGGATAAAATCCTTGATGTACTTGGCTGCTTTTATAGAGCTTGAAAGCAACCAGAGCAGTTGGATTTTTATGCCTCTTTCTCCCAAGACAAGAATTCCTAAAGCAGCTTGAAAGAAACTCCACTACTTAAGTGCTGTTTGAGTTACAGAATCATTGAGGTTGGAAAAGAGCTTTAAGATCAGAGTCCAGCACTGCCCTGTGGCCCATAAACCATGTCCCCAAGTGCCACATCTATGTGTCTTAAAGCCCTCCAAAAACAGTTGCCTTGATGTTTGATCTGGGGATTTGCTTTTGGGGTTAGGTTTGGAAGCAGACTGGGGAGAGTTCCTGGGTTGGATGCTGTGCTTGGCTGCCAGGAGAGGGCAGGCTGGGCTGAGCTTTCTGCTCGGAACGGAACTGGAAGATAATATCATGGACAAAATCTCTGAGAGGCTTATCAATTCAGTAAGGCTAAAATTAAAAACTTAAAAATGAGTAAGTAAATTAGTCATAGTTGCTACTTTTACTGTTCAAAGCAAAGCAACTGAACCATGCACTGGAATTAAACTGGAAAAGTGAACTGATGATGGGCTGGAACCAGGTGTGAGTTTTAGATGGCAATTGCTTTGTGTGCTTTAACAGAGTCAAGTTGTACTTGAGCTGTCTGGGTGTCTCTGTGCAGCTTTTAGGTACCAAATCCAGCACTGGGTGACTCTGGGGCTGTCACATCCCGAATGTCAGACTGGAATAGTGAGATCAAAGAGTTGTCCTGGAGGAAGAGGCAATAAATTCCTGTGTTTGATACAGGAGGGCTTAATCCCAGCTGCTGCCCAGAGCTCGTTCTGTGGGCTGCTGTCCTGAGTTCAGCCACAGCAGCATAGGGAGCTCGCCTCGGGGTTCCCCGGGTGCACTTCAGCTCAAGGTGGGAGTGACAGCAGGAAGAGAGAAGAACAAAGGTAAGGAGAGGAAAACCAAGCTTGGATTTTCCTCCTGGCGCAGCTGGGTGGAAAAGGGTTGTTAGGGCTTATTTGTGGAGGCTTGATGGCAGTTGTAGAGTAAGGGAACCTACAAGAAATGAAGAGGTTGCAGTTCTTTCCAAGAGATATTTCTACTTCTTTATGGTGCTTTTTAGTTCCTTTTGTCCTTCTCTGGATAGAATTTGTCCTCAAAATAATTCATCTCCTTTATCTGGAGAGGACTTGAGCAAGGCCTCAGCTGTGCAGAAGGTGCAGGGGCGGGGGCAATAATCTGTTCTCCATATCTGCCCTGAGAAGGACAAGAAACGTGTTTAAATCAGAGCAAAGTGTCTCTGTTAAACATTAAGGAAAAGTTCTCGCAGCTGAGCAGGGGAATACAGTGCCTGGGGAGGTGTGGAATCTCCATCACTGGAGGCCTTTAGGAGCAGATTAAACAAATACCTGTCAGGAATGACGGATGATCCTTCCTGGGGTAGGGATAGGCTGGGGTGGCCTCTGGAGGGCTCTGGCTGTGTTTTCTGCTTGTGGAGGTTGCAGGAGCTGATGTGGGGCTTGCTGAACAGTCCAGCCCTGGGATGGAATCTCTGGTGGAGCAGGGGAGCTGGGGAATGGCTCAGCTGGGGGAACTGGGAATTTGGGAGAGCTCCTCACGCAAGGCCTGTGCAGCTTCTTGGGGCTTTAAACACCCTGATCTCACCTGAGCCCCTGCTCTGCCTCAGAGCAGGACCTCAGTGAACTCCTGAAATTGTGGAACCTACACCTGGTGCCTGTGGGTCCCACAGGGAGTGGGACCAGCAGTGCTGGGCCATGTTCACATCTGCTTTTCCAAAATCAACATTTCCCTCAGAATGACCAGCAGCTTTTCTGGAGCTGTGTCTTGTCTTAGTGGTGGGTATAGGAAATAAAGTCAAGGGGTGTGAGAGCAGAGAGGTGTCAGGACTTTATCAGGTTCTGGTTTCCAGCTCTGCCTGAAGGAGATTCCAGTGGTTTTATCCCATTTTTGTGTGCTGAGCTCCAGCTCAGCCTGTGTTTTGTAGCGGCATCTAAATAAATCCATGGCATTGCCACTTCTCTTTCCTTACTCTTCCAAAGGGAGACCCTTCTCCCTTCAGAGGGCTTTTATAAAGATGAATTTGTGTTTAAAAGTACTTCTCTACTTTAATTTGTGTGGACTTTAAATGACTTCAGCAGGTACCAGCCAGCCCAGGGTGTGCACTGGTGAATAATTGCATTTAGCAGCTTGCCACATAATTACTGCTCTGACTGGCAGGGAGGACAAGTGCTGGGCCTGGAAAGGCTGATTGTTTGCTGCTCTGTAATTATGATGTTGTTAATAAGTGAGAGTAATTACACATCACTTTTGTGAAGTGCAGTGGTGATAGATTTTCAGAGCTGGGTATCTGCCAGCTATTTCACAGTTGGAAAAGTCTCTGCTTCACTTTGCTCAAGGTACAAAGAACAGCACTTACCCCAAGTTCTCCAGTAGGTTTTCAAGGGAAAGTGTTAATGTTTCCCAGGAATTATTTTATGCCAATATTTTGCCTTAATTAAAGTGCACATAAGTTATAAAAGTGGGGATGAGATGACCAAACTTCTCCCATATGAGTTAAGGGAAGTAAAAGTGTTCTCATCTTGACATGGTAAGCAAGGGGGGAAAAAATAACAAGAACTGTATTGCTTTATTTATTTCACTTTAAAATAACCAATTTTAAATAAATCTGGTTTTCAGCTTCTTTTTCTCTACTTTCTCCTGACTAATGAGCGATAGAAGACGCTGAAACACCTCAGTGCTGCCTATAAATGTCACTGTTGTGGGTTCATCTGGGCCAGATGTTGTTTAGAAATGTTTAAAAGTTTGTGCTGGAATCTTCTTCCTCCTCACTGTGAATCCTCACTCTCTTAGACCTGGAAAGACTTTAGTGATGAACAGGGAAGCAAACAGCAACAGCTTCTTAGAGCTGTGGACAAGGAGGTGGAGAAAGGTGGGAAATTCCCCTGAAGAAGGGCAAGGATGGCTTCAACATACAGGAACAGGAGTGGGCAGGGAAAGAAATTGCATTTTCAAGCTGCCAACAGGTAGGTGAGCACTGGAAATAAATATAAAATAATGGGGTATTCCTTCAACACGGTTTTAAAATGAGGAAGAAAAAACAAAATATTTTAAGTTGAAACAAGGTCCAGTTTCCCCAAGTCCCAGCGGAGGAGCTGGAGCTGGGCCTGTGACTGGGAGACAAGCAGCCTAATGTATTAGTTTTGTAATTAACTCCCGTAAATTGTGCATAACAGAGCAATTAACTACTTTAGCCAGGCTTGGGAGGGGGGAGCAGGAAAACCTGTGTGCTCTGGGAGTGAGGGCATGGAACAGATTCCCTAAGCCAGACCTGAAAAACCTGGTGTTAGTCTTGGGTTATTTCCAGTGACCCCTTGACTCCCATCTTCCTGCCCCCTGCCCGGCTTTGGGGCTGGTCAGGCAGCTCTGTTTTTGGAAGGCAGAGGAGACAGATATAATGAATGGCTTTTATTGTGCAATATTTCAACCCCTTTTTGACTGCCTTCGGATGGGATGGAAAATGTTCCACCCCACGCCGCAGCCAAGATAAATAAAACGTATTCCCCAAACCTGGCTGTGTGTTTCACTCAAACTGGCAGTAGTTAGAGCTCCACTCTTAAACAAGAATTTAGTTTGACAATTTTTAGGCCTTGTTCAGCTGAATGTAACAGCCAAAGAAAATACTTGAGGAAAAAAAATTAAATAATACATATATTTACAGCTTGCAGGTGGCATTAATTTTTTGGGGGTCAGACTTTTCAGGTTTAAGGATCCCTGTTAAGTTGGGCTGTAGTGTAGGTTTTTAAAAAACATTCTTAATTGTCTTCTTTCTTTTTAAATTAGTTTTTTTTATGAGAATAGTCACTCTGAAGGAAAATACATTTTATGTAGCTCCCTGATGGGTGATAAATAGTTGTGATTCAAGGCTTTAAGAGTTTAGGGTCTACCAAGAACCTGAAAAAGCTGCAGCCACAAGCCCCAGCAAAGGAGCAGTAAAAGCTCTTGACAGAAGCCTGCAAAGGACTGGCCTCCAACTCCACTGAGTTGGGTTTAAATTCTTTATGGAGCTTTTACTGCTGGGTTTCAGCATTGCCAAGCAGTGCAGGGAAGCCCTGGCACTCTGCAGCTGAGATATTCCATGTTGTGCAGCGTGTTTTATGGTCTGCACAATCCTAGTTATTAATAACAATAACACCTTTTAATTCAGTCACTGTGCCCAGAGGTCTCTGAGGGTTCAAACAAGGAAGGACTAAAATGGAATTATCAAACCAGCCACCCCCCACCCTGCAAACAGAGCTTTTATTCCTCACAATCCCTCTCTAGAAGCAAAACCCCCTTCGAACAGCTAAAATGCGAAGTTTAATGTTTTAAACTAGATAAATGAGCCTTCTTTTTGAAATCCTGGTGATGAAATCACTAAAGGTTACCAAGTGCTTCAAAGTCTGAGGAGAAGCTGCAGCACAAATGGTGCCCGTTCCTCAAAAGCCCTGGTGATGCACTCAGCTAAACAAGGTAGGAATTGGAACATTGGGATTTTTATCCCCTCCGTGCTCTGGGTTTGGGCTCGTGCTGTTCTGGAACTGAGCTGTTGCTCCATTTCCTTGCTCCTTGTCTTGCCAGCACTTGGAACATCAGGGTGGAAAACAGGGATCCAATATCCCCATCCCTTAAATCACTTGGGTTACACTGGAGATAGAAACCTCACCCTGCCATAAATAACCTGCCCGTGGCACCCAAATGTTTGGACAAACAAGCGCCTTCAGTCCCACGTTCAGCAGGTCAGAAATGCTGGGTTCTGGCAGTAAATAATATTCACTAATGCAAATCTATTAAGGTTCTAAGGGAATTCACATTTGAACTGGGATTTGGAGCTGTTGAGTGGCCTCGGGTGTGCCATTGAGGAAAAAGTAATTGTGTGGGTACAAATATTAATGAGGAATAAAAAGCTCATTTTACTCTTTCCTCAAGAAAAAAACCCCTAAAGTGCCCAGGGTGTGTTTTGCAAGGAGAGCTCTGTAAGGTTTATGTAAGGAGTAGGTAATGTGTACCTGGAGCTGATATCAGTGCTAAGCATGACATAATCCCAGCCATGGAATATAATCCCTAAATGTTCATTTTACATTTGTTTTTCCCAGCTCTCCCCCTGCTTGCTCTTCACAGAGCTCCTGTTGTCCTGGGTTTTCCTGCATCCCTTGCCTCGGGTTTGGAGTGTGCTGCCTCCTGCTCTGCCTCTCTTGAATCTCTGTGTCCCCAATGCTTCCTCCTCTGCTCCAACACCAATGTCCAGCTCTTCCAGTCACCAAAGTGACACATTTATTCAGAGAGATGGTCCAGAACGGGAAGCAGGCAGTTGGGAGCACAGGGATGATGTGTACACACGAGCTGAGCAATGAAAGCTTGGCTGGCAGGAACTTTCCCTGCTCCTTGGCACAGTGCCCCCTCCTAGACCACAGAAAGCCTCAGTCCCAGCCAGAGCCGTAGTGTTCAGTGCCTTGGAACTGCACCTTTGCTCAGGAGTTAAGGAAATGATCAGGCTTTAGGCAGAATTAAACTGTGGTTTCCTCCTGACACACAGAATAGCCCGAGCCTTAAATTGTTCCTCTTTTATTAGCAAAACAAATCTCTCCTTCTGAAAATGTCTTTTTTTTCCCTCATTCCGTGAAGGACTGGGGACTTGGGCTGGTCTTCTTAAGGAAAAGCCTTAAACTAAATCCTAAAACTTTCCATTTCCATCTTTTTATCCAGCCTTCCTTTCAGCCTTGAGTGCAGCACAACTGGTGTGCCTGTGCCAAAAGCTGTTTAAACAATATTAAGATGTTTTCTTCAAACTTCTCCCTAGGAAGATACTCTTTTTCGAGAGGAATGTTTTCCCTGGAGCATTACATCATGAGCTGGTTCAGTTCTTGGAGTAAGAAATTGGACCAAATGGTGGGGAAGGTCTCCAGGGGAAACATATTTCTGCTGTTAAGTATTCCCCCCAGGAAGCTTAGAAACCACTCACATATTCCCATTCTGTCCACAGTTAGCCTTTCACCTTGCTGCAGCTGAGCACAGGGAAAGGGGGGCTGGACTCTTTTTGAGGAAATTTGAACCTTCTTTGTTTTTGTCATTACATTTCCCCCTCTCTCCTCGTACCCTGTGATCCGAGCTGGGGTGATGGCTTGTCTCATTCCTCTGACAGTGACGCTGCTGAAGGTGCTCTGGGTCTGTGTGCAAGCTGCTAATGAAATCTTAATTAGGGGAACTTCCTTGGAAACTCTGGATTTAGGAGGCTTTTTGAGGATTAAAAGGAGAGGAACCTCTGAGAAGAGCAGAGGATGGAGGGATTTGGGTGGATTAATGGGACAATATGAACCATGTTGAGCTGGAGCAGGATTGTTTCCTCCTGTGTGGGGAACATTTCCCCATCAACTCTGGAGGCTCCTGATAAGGTTTCCTGTATCAAATGAAACTCTCAGAATGAGGAAAAATATACTCCTTAAATGGAGTAGCACACATCAACAGGTTTTTTATTATTATGACTTTTTTCTCATATGGCAGCTCTGCTCTGCAAAATTATTCTGAGGGCTGGTAAGCTGCAATTCACACTTTGGTTTGAAGGTAGTCAAGGACCTGAGAGCAAGCTGGGCTTGGAAAGTTTGGAATTGTTCATCTTCAGCTCACACCATTTCCTTAGAGGACAGCTGATGAAAATATAAACCAGAGGAATAAAACTTGGAAGAAAAACTCCCTGGGCAAAAATACCCCAGAGCAGGGCAGGGAGTGGTTCGGGAGTGGCTTCAGTTGGGCTGTGGGGATGAATTGGAGGAACCTGAGTTGTGTGACCCAGATTGGATATGAAAATTCTCTCTGTGCCCATCAAACCAAACCTTTTGTTTGGCACCTTCAGTCACAACTGAGGAAAAACAAAACCAGGAAAAACTTAATTAAATTTGGTTTTCTCATTCAAAGGTTCTGATACTTGAAGATCATAAGAGGTTGAAGAGAAGGTCAAGCCCTGCAGATGCTTCCTCCATTTTTATTTGATATCTAATATTTCTTAAAAGTGGGGTTTTGCTGGTTTTTTAAGGAAAAAAATCACAGACAAATTTTTAACTGTTCCTGACAAGAGGGCCCATGAAGCTGGGGCAGCTGCTGAAGGCCTGGCACTGGAATTGGTGACTGAGAATTGGCACAGGGCTGGGGAAGACTTTGGCCAAACCACGTTTCAGCTCTGTAATGATGTTAAACTCACAGTAATTACCCTGTGCTCGTTACTGCAGGATCCAGGTTATGAGGTCATTCCATAACAAAGTGGGGAGCAGATAATTTAATTTAATGGAAGTGTTCTGGGCTTGGAGCAGTGGGAGGTGTCCCTGCCCATGGCAGGGGTGGCACTGGAGGGGCTTTAATGCCCCTTCCCACCCAAACCATTCCCTGACTCCGTGAAGTTTGGATTCTCCTGCCACTTGGATTTTAATTCACAAACTCATTCTGATTGCAGCAAAGCCTTTGTTTGAACATTTCCCAGAATCTGTGGCTCAAAAACCACTTTGTAAAACTCTGAGCTCTGTGGATGTGAAGCCAAAGGGCCACTCCACCTTCCTGCTGCTGGGATCTGAATGGGGGAAGATGAATGTGCAAACATAGATTTCCTTTGGCTTCCTTTCTCAGCCATTTTTTCAGTGCAGAACAAACTTTTTCAAAGTGATTACACCAGATGATTTAACAGCACGGCCAAATAGTCCCTGTTGATTAAGATGGATGGGAGCTGTATTTGGAGCAATTGTAATTAAGACTCCCGTGGCAAGCAAGGAAAAATAACAAATGAATCTAATAAGAGCTTATGGGGGAACTCTTAAATTGAAAAGTGTTCTGAAAATCCCAAATTCTGTAACCCTGTAACACTTTTAGTTTATTAAGGCTTTCAGAATTATTAAAAACTCAAACTTGGAGTTTGTATTTCGATATTTGTCTCTTGAAAAACTTTAAAAAAAAAATATAGCATGAAAATCTGAATTTTTCAACACAGAATAGACATTTTCAGTTAAATTTCTTTGAGGTGAACTATGCTTGTGGTCTGGTTTTAATACTTTTTTTACCTGATCCATGGAAGAAAATGTCTTTATCACAAAAACTTTTGATTCCTGTATTGCATTGTCTGTCTTGGTCAGGAATACACTGAAATAAATACAAAATTTAAATTTTTTCTCTCAAAATACACTGAAATTAAAGTCTGCATGGTCTGATGGGCATCACAAGGGCTCCTGCTCCTCCCCTTTTCTTCTCACACCATTCCAGAGCCCTCTTGACAACCCTTTTGTATTTCAGTGCCTCAGATTCTACCCATGTAAAATGAGGTGTCCCCTCTTGAAGGCAGTAGAAATTATCTTTAACTTGTGCAAAAATTCTTTTATTCTCACATTTGAACTATTTCTGTGCCGTTTCTGTCTCTGGGGGCAGAGGTGAAGTCACAGCACTCCCGTCCCTGCTCTTCAGGTGCAAAAACAGAAAAAACCCCAACAATTTAAAGGCTGGGGCTACTTTTAGAAGAGAGGTGGCTTGTTCAGCTTTTGCAAGTCCTTAAGATAATGTCCTTTAGATCCGTGATTGATTTATTTGATATTTATGTAGTTGGCAGGGGGATTTGAAATATAACATAAGCACTTCCTGAGATGTCAGGGCTGCGATGTTCGTGGTCTGAACAAGGATGTAATTCATATCTGCAGGTGCTTACTCCAGTATCAAACACTCCAATAACATCATGCCTGTGGAATCTGGAGCTCCCCAGTGTCCCATTTGTATCCTGATATGCCCACGTCTTTCCTATGTGTGTTTTTCTTTCTTAAGGAGCTCTCATTTCCTTCAATAGGATATGTTTTATTTCATCCTTTTTCCTGCATTTACTCATATTAATGTCACCGCGTGCACTGGTAATAGCTGGGCTTGGAAATAACCCGTGTATCCCTGCAAACACGGGCCTGAAACCCAATGCCTGGGATACTTTATTAGCACAGAATTGATGTTTTAGTGAAGGGAGGGGATCGTTCCTTGCTGGACTCTGATCTAAGCCCTCTGAAGGAGCGTCCAGCAGGCTCAGCCCCAGCACATTCTGCTGGGCAGGGTTGGAGTCCTGGCATGGAAGATTTTGGAGGGGTTTTTTTCTGCTAAACGGCTGTGAAATTTGGAACTGGGTGCTGCCAGTTTGTCCTGTGGAATGGGTTGGTCGGAAGGAATCTTAGAGCTCATCCAGTCCCACCCCCAGGGACACCTTCCACTGTCCCAGGGTGCTCCAAGCCCCATCCAACCCGGCCTTGGGCGCTTCCAGGGATCCAGGGGCAGCCACAGCTCCTCTGGGAATTCCCTCCCAGCCCCTCCCCACCTTCACAGGGGGGAATTTCTCCACAATATCCAATCTAGAGGAATTTGCACCTTTCTAACAGGGAGAGGCTGTAGGTACCTTTGGACTTCTCTTAGGGGAATTTATTCAGAGTGGAAATGACAGAGGGCAGATGAGGGGCTCAGCTGCTGGGGCGTTTCTGGGCACTTTCAAGTCTCTCTCAGGGCTGGATTTTCAGCCCTACAGCTGACAAGGAGTTTTCCTTGCCCTTTGTGTGCCATGAGATACCTTTTTGTACCTCCTTTCCCTCAGCCCTTTCTCCCATCTTGCTCCCCTTACGAGCACTGAGTTCAGTTCACAAATTCTTTAAGCACCAGCGTCTCTGCACTCGTTTTGCAAACCCCATTTGCACGTTTGGTGAGATGCAGTGATCAGGTGCTGGGAACAGAAGTGCTGGTCAGCATTCCCCTGAACCTGCAGTGTCCCTTTTCCAGCTGCTCTGTGGGTCTGAGCCTTAATGAGTCACCTTAGACAAGGAACAAGTCCCTGCTTAGAAGGATTTGAGCCTTACACAGGTTATGGAGCTGATTCCAGGCATGACAGGACCCAGGGAAGGGCTGGAGCTGGATCAGGGAGGCTCTGGTTGGATTTTGGGAAAGGTTCTTCCCCCAGAGGGTGCTGGGCACTGCCCAGGCTCCCCAGGGAATGGGCACGGCCCCGAGGCTGCCAGAGCTCCAGGAGCGTTGGGACAGCGCTGCCAGGGATGCCCAGGGTGGGATTCTGGGGTGTCTGTGCAGGGCCAGGGGCTGGGCTGGATGATCCTTGGGGGTCCCTTCCAGCTCAGGACATTCCACGATCCCATTACAGGGATCCCATCCCTGCAGCTCCAAAGTGCCACAGTTATTTCTCACTCTGGAGGCCCCTTTGGAGCAGCATTTTTATTAAATATTCCGGAGTGTTCAGTCACGAAATCTTTTTATTTCCTGTCATTATCTTGGTACAATCATGAGCGCCTCTTTTATTATTTTTATGGATGTGCTCATCAGCTGTAGCTTTTCCCATCCCAGTGGGAATTTCCCTGCCCTGAAAAGCTGAACCTCACACTATCTGGTAGAAACTGAATTTTTTCCCAGCTGGTGAGTGCAGCACCAGCATCTCCCATTAACAGAGCTCTGCTGGAGGAAATATTACAAACTATAATCTGCTGGAACAACCCACTGGGGTGAGTTTGTGCTTCCCTGGAAACTCTCACAGGTGCCCCAGCTGGGACACGGCAATGAACAGAAATAAAGGAATAAATATTGATAAAAGGGTCTTGCTTGCAACTTGAACTTGTGCTTTACAAGGCAGAAAATCCCTTTTTACACATTTTGCTATAAAACCGGCCTAAGTTCAATGTTTGTTTGTGGCATGAAGAGATTTTTGTCATCAGTCTTTAGCTGGAGGAGGAACCCCACAGTAACAGTGGAAGCAGCCCCTTTTTTCCTTTTTATTTCCACATCAAGTAGATTTTTTTTTTCCTGAGACATTTTTGCATTAGGCTCTGTATAAATTGGATTAATTTGGGATTAATCGTTGCTGTGTTAGGCTGACTTCACCAGAGGCTGTTTGCTTTGTTCTTATCTGTTAATTTTGTACACAGGAAGGTCCAAAGTGTGAATCATTTCACAAAATACACCTGTAGAGGATGTGTAGCCCTGTCAGAGCTCTGTGACAAAGTCACTGCAGATAAACTGCCTTCTTCCAAAAAACTTGAATTAAAGAGAGGCACTTCTGGGCTGTACAGGAGCTGTGCCCCAAAATGGCCTTTATCCAACTTGGTATGGCAGAGCAGTGCCACTGAGATGTGCTCTGGGCTGGGAGGAGGGAAGTGCCCTTGTGAGGGGTGAGGAACACCAATTACTGGGGTTATAATGTACTTCCTCCCCAGATGGGGCTGGGCAGAGGCAAACCCAGAGTTTTCATGTTCTTTCCCTCTCACAGTTTATAAATAGCAAAACTGCAATTTCCTGCTGTCCCCCAGGGCAGCTGTCACAGTGGCCAGTGGCAAAGGGCCAAGCTGGACTCGGGACTAAGCCCTGGTGCCACATCATCCTCACCTGCCCCAGCCCAAGCTCTGCTTCAGCTGGGCCTAAATAGCTCTGCCTTTCTCAAATTTCCCCCGTCTTCCATCACCACCCAACTTGGCTTTTCATTTTAAACCTTTTCTCCACATCCAGCCTAGAAAATGGGCAAGTTTTGCTCTGAGCAGGTGAGGACAGGGAATCCAAGATCTCTGCTCTGAGCAGGGAATGAAACCAAGCAAAGAGGATTTAATTTAATTTCCTCTCTTCAGCAGGTGGAACAAGTGTGCCTGCCTGCCTAAAACACGTTCCAGTGCTCCCCTCCGTGGAGCCTCTTCTTCCTCTTTAGGTTTTCCCTTTATCTGGCAAGACTTCAGTTCATCCCTCCAGAGAAGTAAGCAAATGCAATTTTTTATTTTGTCTTTGTAAGTGTTTCAGATATCCTGGAGCTCCTCATTCTGGGAGAGGACAGGTTTTCCCTTCACAATTACTGAACGTGCTGGAGGGAAATGGAGGAATAAACAAGGATAAAATTTAAACTTCCAGGAATGTCCAGGGCCTGCCCTCCCTCAGGGGTGTGCAGCCCAAAACCGCCCCTCAGCTGGCAAATCTCTGCAGACAGCACCTTCTGAAAGGTTAAATATTGTGAAAAGGGACATTGGGGCATGCTGGCCTGTCCTTTTTGGGTGGATTTACCAGTCAGGGACCAAGGAATAGTTAGAAAAGTTATACACAAGCAGAGGAATCAACAACAGTGATTAAATGACTCTGATGAACCCAAAACAGATTCAGAAATTCACGTTTTTAACCACCCCTTTCACTGCAGATGTGGCTACAATCCCAGATACACTAAAATTCAAGAAGGAAAATGATGGAGGGGCCATGGTGTGGCTTTGTGCGTAAATAAAACCATAATTTTAGGTGTTAGTGAGGGGGTTTGTCTCCTGCCCTGCAGTGGTTCTGCTCAGGGGGTGCTCAGAGCTGTCTGATGGGTTTTGGCTGGCCATGAAACCTGTTCCTCGGAGTGATTCCCTGGCTGAACAAAGCCTGAAATAAGGAAGGATCCAGCTCTGGTACCAGCGTTACCCTGATCCAGCTTTGGGGGTCCATTTAGGCTGATTTCCTTCTTGGGCATTGTGGAGGATCATGGATTCTCTCCAAAGCCTTGACTCCCAAGATTTTGCCCAGCTGCAGTCCCAGTTTACCCCCTGGGTTCCCAGGCTCTCCAGAGCAGTCTCCATCCCCAGCAAGCTGCCACGCCCACGTTCAGATCCCCCCAAATTCCAATGTGAGCTCTCCTTTCAGCCCTCTGCAATTAGGACGGGGCGGATTGGGGTGTTTGGTCATCCAGGACATGAACCACACGTGACTTCAGGTTTGAATGGATTTAAAATGGGAATTTGAGCTTTGGAGGACACGGTTTTGCTTTTGCTGTGTGCCTGGATGGAGCCAAACCCACCCAAATGAGCCAGCACCATCCAGCTCCTCACACCGCCAAGCTGGAAGTGATCTTTGGGGGTGGAGGGGAAATGAAAAGTTATTAAAAGCAGGAGAGCTCTCAAGGACCCCAACTTTTCCTTTCATTCTTATGAAGAAGCTCTGAATCCAACAGGGAAAAAGCACTGGGAATAATTATCCAAAATGGGTGGCATAAACCCGAGCAGAATGTAATACATCAGTTTTAAAGCTGCTCATCTCAAACTGTGAGTTAGATTTATTTGACCTGCATTTGGGAGCAAATATTAATGAAAGGGTGAAGGCAGCTTATGGCTCTTTCAGTTCTTTCATTTCCCACTAGATGTCTCCGGCAGAAAAACTAATTAGGAATGTTCTTGATTTAATTTGGGAAAAAAATTGGATGAAGCTTTTTTTTATTATTATTATTATTATTATTATTTCTTTTAAAGTCTTGCAGCTTAACCCTTGATCTTTCTTCAGTAACTACTTCAGCCTTGAGTATGACGAGGCTGCTTAGAAATGACTCAGTTGATGAATATTGGGGGGTTTTAAGCAACAAAGAGTTGTCCAAGTATTAGGAGAAGGAAATCTTCATTCCCACCAAATCTTTGGCTGTAGCATCAGAGTGGGAGAGAAGTTCCATCTTCAGGAATTGGTGAAACCTCCCTGGTTTTTTTTATTTATCCCTAGATTGGCAACGTGTGTTTGAGCTTGGATCTCCTTTTGGAGTTTCTCTTCCAAGAGCAGCTTTATAAAAAAAAATCTGTGTGAATCTGCAGAAATGGTTTCTTTTGTCTCACTTGCTGTTTGTTAAAATTACTGGGGCTTTAAGTAGATGTAAAGATGCACCCACATGGCTCTGGCTGCAGAACTGAGGCTTCATCCTAGCAAAGAGCCCACTTTCCCTGGCATTCTCCTGTTGCCTGTGGATAGGAAGCCTTTAGGAGGGGGGTGGCACTTTGGGGAACAGTGGTTTGATCCTGAGGAGTCACTGACCTGCTCACACATCATTCCAAACAAGCTTGGTTGTGTTTCCTTCTGTTTTAAGGCTGGCTCTTGGTATTATCGGGGTGGTATCTTCACCTGCTGAGTATTTCACTGAAAGAACTCAAGAATTTATGTTTGAAACAAGCAAAAATCCATCTTCACTCCTGGCATTTTGGAGGTGAGGGATAAATTCCAAATGTCAAGCTGGACTAAGGCACAGGGAGCTCCTTCAGTGAGTTGTGAATTTGCTTTTCCTTTGTCTTTTCCCAGCCCAGGGTTTGTCAGCCTGGACCAGGTGTGGAATTTGTCCCTTGGCTTTGGCCTGGACTCATGGTTTGGGGTTTTAGGGAAGATCAAGGTGTATTTTGGAAACCCCAGTAAACCCAGGAATCCCTGGCCCAGCAGGAGTGTTAGGATGCAGGCATGGAGAAGGCTTTAAATAAAAGCCAGAAGTAATAATAATAATAATAATAATAATAATAATAATAATAATCAGCAAACAACCCCCCCCTCTGCCAGTCACCATAAGAAAAGGTGTTCCCTGGGAAATGAATAATTGCTCTCTGTGGACTGCACAGCATCTGCTGGTGTGTCCTGCTGCCACTGCCATTTCAAAATGGTGACTTAAATTCCAGCACTATAAGGAAAAGCATCAAAAATTGGGCTTAAAGGTACAAAACAACCTAAGCTGAAATGTCTTTGTAGCTGTTACCTAAATACAGACTTACGATGGACGGCAGAAAAAAGTGAGCAAAAAATTCTTCTCTGCAGAGAACCACAAATCTTTTTTTCCCAAGTAAAGACAATGAACCACAAACAAATGTTTCAAAAGAGGCGATGACATTTTTCTTTATTTTATCCCTTTATTTTGCTCTGGTGTTCTTGCTGCTGGGTGCTGGGATGCAACTTGTGGGGAATGAATGTTCTGTGGTCAATTTTGTATTAAACATCTCAAAGATCATTTCCCAAAATGGTCAGGGAAAATTCTTGATGTCTAATTTGATTGGATTTAATACTCCTAAATTTCATCTCTCTGGGTTCAAGCTGTGTAATATTCTGAGTTTAAGCTGGGTAATGTTTGTGAGCAGTTGATTTCACTGAATGTGCTGGAAAAAAATATTTCAAATTTTTAATGAATTTTTCCATTTGTCTTTGCTTGGGTTTTAAAATTTGGCTGCTTAGCTAGGAGTGGAGTTCCTAGAAAGTCTGATCTTTCCCATTTAATGGCTTCACTGCTGTTTGCTCATGCAAATATGAAATGAGGGAGGTGATTCCTTCCAATCCACCTCAGGGAATCACAGGCTCCCAATTCAGTGAAGCACCTGGGCTGGTGGCTGCACTCCCGAGGTGTTGAGAACAGCCTGATTTATTTTGCCTTTTGGCAGCATTTTTAAACTCCAACTTGGAGCTGCACTGGCAGTGCTTGGGTTGTTTGGGGCACAGGCAAAACAGGCTCTTACCTGCCTGGGAGAGGCCTCACCTGAGCTGGGGGAGGTGTGGGGGGTACAGGGAACCCCACGGAATTCACCTGGATCAGAAGGCAAATATCAGTGATTTACAGCCAGAGTGGGCACTGCACCAGCAGGACAGAGCTGGGACACGAGGAACCTCGGGAGGGACAGACCTGGGCTGGGTAAAGAGTGCAGCTCGTGGAGTCATGGAATGGTTCTGCTTGGAGGGACATTAAAACCCAT
The DNA here is from genome assembly GCF_020740725.1 of Corvus hawaiiensis. NCBI lineage: Eukaryota > Metazoa > Chordata > Aves > Passeriformes > Corvidae > Corvus > Corvus hawaiiensis. The sequence goes on along the minus strand of NC_063239.1, from coordinate 1,217,262 downwards.
CCAGTGCCCCTCCTGCCATGGGCAGGGACACCTCCCGCTGTCCCAGGGTGCTCCAAGCCCTGTCCTTGGGCACTTCCCAGCTTCTCTGTGAATTCCATGGAGCCCCTTGCCACCCTCACAGGGAGGAATTTCTCCCCACTATCCCGTCCAACCCTGCCCTCTGGCAGTTTAAAACCATTGCCCCTTGTCCTGTCACTCTGTGTCCCTATCAAAAGTCCCTCTCCCTTCTTTTTTCAGCCCCTGCTTTGTTCCCTGGGCAGTTTTGGTTTTTGATTTGCTGATCAAACAGCGCCAGCAGCCAAAACCCAAGGAACCAAAGCACCAGCACGAGCCATCCTTTTCCTTCCCTTCCTTCAACTTCCTTTCAGTTCTCTTTCCTGTACAATTTATTGCCTTTCAAACTGGCCCCTGTCCTGCAGTTTGGCCAGTCAGTCCCAGTCCCAGCACTGGTTCTGGGCTGCTGGGGAAGGGGAGGGCTCCGGGTGCATCCGCAGCCCCTGAGATCCCCAGGCTTGGCAGGAGGCTGTGGGCACCATTCTAATTAGATAATAGAATAATTTCATATGCAATTGGAAGTGCTGCAGGGGGAAGAGAGGAGAGGTGTTTGGGAAAGTGGATTGTAATTACTTGAGCTGGAATTTGGCCAGGACACGGGGGTTACTCTTGCGAAGAGCACCGGGGGAGCTCCAATGAGCACAAGGAGTCGGGATCTCAGTCAAATCCTGATTTAGGAGACGCAGCTCTCACAGCCTGGTGCTTGCCCAGAGCACCCGACCAGCACTGAGCAGAGCCACCAGAAAAACCACAAGCAATTTTCCATGATAGAGGTGAAAAGGAAATAGAGGGGAACTGGGAATGGTTTTTATTCTGCCCCAAATCGTCCTTGACATTTTCTGCCACGCTTTCCCCATGAAACAAAAAAGATTTGATGGTGTGGGAGCTGAAATTTGAAGGCTGGTGGCTAAAATGATCTGATGGTTACGTGAGGGACCTCAAAAATTGTGACTTTGGCACCAGTTTCAGTGAAAGATGAGCTGAGTGACTTGATAGAAACCCCCAGCCTAAAATCTGAGCCTTGATCTGGCTGAGCAGCTCAGAAATTTGAATTTTCAGAAGATGCTGGTGTCAGTAAGGGAGGCTCTGACTTTCACTCTCCAGAAAAGGACCTCTCTTATTTTCATCTTTACTGCTAGTCAGGAAGATATATACTCCCCAAATAATGGCAGTTTCCTTGTGCTGGAGTTATAGTGGCTTTGTGATACAATAAACAGCACCCTGTCATAAGTCTGGGATAAAAAATGGCCTGACATTTCTTTAAAAGTAAAGAGAAACACCACTGCAGCGATGACCTCTGGGCAAGGGCACAGATGTTTTGCATGGTGGGGGAAACTGTGGTTCCAGGCTTATCCATGAGGATATATTGCTCACTTTTCACAAAGAGTTTTCCTGAGAAATTACAGTACATCAAAAAAGAGAGCCCCGGCTCAGCCTTTAGTGCTCATTTTTTAAGTGACACAAAGCAGAATAAACGGGGCAGGGTGGGTTGGTGACTTTTTGTTCTCCCTTCTGTTCACTCACTTTGCACTTTTAAAAACATTCTCAAGTCCCTCATGATCCCAACTGGATGGAATTTTGAAGAATAAAATGGAGAAGGTTTGTAATTCAGCACAAGTTTGGAGAATTGCCCTGAGTGTTTGGATATTTATCAGGACATCTGCAGGAGCTGAGTGGGGGATCTTGCCATGGCAGTTTATTTATTGGATTCCTTGCATTTCCGGCACGTGGGAAATCAACTGGTGGGGTTCAGTGCCACCATCGAGCCCTGAAGTGCTGTTTGGGGTGTGCTGTCCTGGCTGAAAGGTTGGAGGTGGTGTGGATGGATTTCCACCACCTCATCTCTGCTCAGGGAGGGCGATTTAACTTCGTGCTGGTGGCTCCAGTGGTGTGTTTGACCCTGGATGCCCAGATACTGATGCATCATCACCGAGGAACTCGCTGGGGTCACCAAAACCCATTTCCCTGGGGATTTTCAGCTTCCCTGCTCCGTTCCCCTGGGGCTCTGTGCAGGTGGGCTCCTGCTCCTGTGTCAGCTGGGGCTGAGGCTCACAGAACTCCCTGAGCTCGGGGAGATTGGGAAAACTTTGCTGATTTCCCAGCTGAAAATGTTCCTGGACACTTCAAGCACGTGGAACTCAGCGTGCCAGGAATCCTCCAGTTCCCTCTGGCAGAGTGAGGATTCAGAGTGATGAATTTGAGCTGAAATAGCTGTGATAATTCCCTTTTCAAACTGCCTAATTTAGGTATGAGGGTAATCCAAAACCTGGGCTGGTTTATCTTCATATGCTGAGCTGGAAACTCTGTTGGTTCAACAGCTGCTCTGTGGATATTTGGAGATCTCCAAAACCAAGAGCTAGAGCTGAGCTCAGGAGCCCTTTTCCCAGGCTAGAGCCCACAGGTAGTGGCAGCTGGGAGAGAAATGGCTATAAATGAAGATTTTTGGTGACTTCTCCAGGTTGCCACGGCTGTTTCCCCACGTTTCTCCAAGGAACACGTTCAGCTGTAGCGCTGCAAGGCCATTTTCCACTTCCAGCCCCACTCTTGGGGTGGATCCCTGCCTTGTAGGGTCTGTGTTTGGAGAAGAAAAGTTGATTTGTACATAGACTAAGAAGCTTTTCTTCCCCAAACAGCACCTCAAGAAATGTTGTGGAGGACACACAAAGAATGTTGAATTCCTTTTTAATCCCAAAATCATAGAGCAAAGCCAGGAAAAAACACAGATCCAGGGATTTTGCTCCAGTGTTTTATGTGTCAGACCAGGCTTTTTCAGGTGTTTCCAGCCTGGTGGCAAAGGAAGGTGACCAAAGCCCAGACTCTGCTGAACAAAATGTTCCTTGGTGAGCCCTCCCTGGGAATCTGGGGGATTTTTGCAGAGTAAGGAACTCAGGAGAGCAGGGATGTCCTGCAAGAGACACTTTGATGCTGGTCCAGCACCCAGCAGGGAGTGACCACTGCTCTCTGAGCCTGTCCCACTGCTTATCAGAACCAATTTTATCAGTTCTCTCAGAACCGGTTCTGATTGGCTTTGCTGCCAAATAACAGAATTTTAGTTACCACGTGGGACCAGTAAAGCTCATAACCCCAAACTCATCTGTCACAATTTAACGTGGGATGCCCTCCCTGGCAGGGTGGAAATGATCATCCCCATTGCCTGGGGCCAGAAAATAATGGGGAAACGTCTTCCCTGCTTCTAAAGCACTGCCCATTGGACAGGGATTGACTCCCTGACACCCTGTTTAAAGGATAAACAGTGTTAAACATCAATGTGCTTGTTCTGGAGATCCGAGGGGTTCGGTGTGGGCTAACAGGGGTTGATTGAGTCACTTCAAATGATAATTCTTCTTTTTTTCTTTAAATTCTCTTTATTTAATTTTTAATTTTTTCTTTAATTTTTATCTTTAAATATTTTCCTCTTTAAACTTTTTTCTTTAAATTCTTTTCTTTAAAAATTTTTTTCTTTAAACATTTTTTCTTCGAATGATTTTTTCTCCAACTGTTTTTTCCTTAAATTTTTTCTCTTTAAATTATTTTTCATGGTTTTTTATTTTAATGATTTTACTTTACATGTAGATTTTTCTATGGCTTTGGGGCTTCCTTTGATTGACTAAATATGAATGAATCTCTGTTGGAATTTATATCAGTGCCTGACTCATGCCATCTTCCTTACATCTTCCTCAGTCCTCATTTTTCTAATGTGCTGTCATTGATTTTGTGATCTTTTTGTCCTAGTGCTGGCACCAAAATTCAGAAGATTCTTTTAAAAATAGCATGTTAATAATAGTTAACTTCTACTAGGAGTCTCCACTTGGGAAGTTCAAGGGTTTTAATAAATGAAGTTAATAAATAAACCAAGGATGAGTTGCAATTTTTTCTGTGGGGAAACTGAGGCAGGGAGACTTTTTGGGGTCATCTGGCAGGTGATGTAAATGTCTGAGCTGTTTTTATTGGCAGACACGGAGCCAATCTGTGATTTAACCCAACATCCATAAATCTCCAGGGGTAGGATTGGGAATAACAACTCCTCCAGGCCCAGCTCCTGCTTCCCTCTCTCGCTGTTGTGAACTGGGGACTCAAAAAGGGGCAAAAAACCTTCCTATTTTACAGAATTACCACAGCCCGTGGCCTGGCATTGAAAAAATTACATTACAAACTTTTCATCCCTGGGTAATCTGGGAGAGGAAGGGCCAGGAGGGAACTTGGATCACACTGTTAATGACAAAAGAAAACTTTCATCTTTCCCAATGAACGTTAATTTAGCACCCTTTAAAATGTCTCAGTTCGGGTTTTCACCCCTTGACCACGAAATTGCAGAGTAAACCCTTTGTTTGCCATTTGGCACAAGTTTCATCTGCTTTCCCCTTCTCTTTCATCTCCCAGCCAGTTCTTCAAACTAATTAAAGGAACTTAGACTTGACCCAGGCTGTCCTTTCAATGGATTTTTCAGTCAACAGGAAAAAAAAATCCCTTTATCTGAAAAGCAAACAACAAGCAGCTGATAACACAGTGGAATAGGAGTTCAGAGATAATCCAAAGGGAAAGATACTGAGTTTTGTCGAGAAGGGGATTTTGGGCCTTTCCTCGGAGCTGGGATTTTGGTGTATATTTTTCATCCACGAGATGGCAACAACCAGCCACCGACAGAGCCCTCGGAGCTTGAATTTGGGCTTCCCCCCTTTCTCTCGGGCACTTTCTGGGAAGCTTCAGCACAGAGTGACCTTTGCTGCCTTGGACTCTGCGGAGAAATGTCTGAGCCGTGTCCGACGTTGTCTTTGTTTGAAGAGACGCTGCCAGGGCGTTGTGCTCTGTCTCTGCCACCCCTGGGGGAGGTGGCCAGCAGAACAGATCCTCTGAAAGCCATTTCCTCCCCCTGCACATGTAGGGTTGTTGGGGAAGGGCTGTTGTTCCACGTGCTGAGGGAGAGGCTGCGCTGAGGATTGGCCTGGGGCGGCTCTTGGCCCAGCCTCCATTTCCCACCTGTGAAACCGGGGTGCTCAAAATCCGGTTTTGTGAAATAGCGAGGAAAGCTTGAATGTCCAGGGAAGGGAATGGAGCTGGGGAGGGGCTGGAGAGCTCCTGAGGGAGGTGGGAAAGGGGCTCAGCCTGGAGCAAAGGAGGCTCAGGGGGGACCTTGTGGCTCTGCACAAGTCCCTGACAGGAGGGGGCAGCCGGGGGGGTCGGGCTCTGCTGGCAGGGAACAGGGACAGGAGGAGAGGGAACGGCCTCAGGCTGGGCCAGGGGAGGCTCAGGGTGGGCAGCAGCAGGAATTTCCCCATGGAAAGGGTGCTCAGGCCTTGGAATTGCCCAGGGAGGTTTGGAGTGCCCATCCCTGGGAGTGTCCAAGGAAGGCCTGGGTGGGTGACAAGGTGGGGATCAGGCACAGGTTGGACTCGATGGTTTTTGAGGGCTTTTCCTCATGATTCCTTGTGATTCTGTGATTCCATAATGTTGGTGTATGAGGAAGATGACTGAGGACGTGCTTTTGTTTGCTTTGTGTTTTGGAAAGTCGTGTGAAGGGAATTTAAAGGCCTGACTGGATGAAAGATGCTGTGGAATGGCAAAATACTCAATACTTGTATATCCCTGAGAATCCAAAGCAGTGTGAGGAGCACCTTCCCTGCAACTGCCCTGGCAGGAATTTCTCTGTTGAGGCATTAACACCTTCCAGGATGTTCTGCCACATGAGCCAAGGGAGTATTTTCAGTGTTTTCTTCAGGTGGACTTGAGCATTTTCCGTGTAGACCTGGGACCATCATCTCTCATCCCTTGATCTACACAAGGCCAGGCTAGAAATGGGAAATTCTGCCCACTTCCACAACTCTTTTGCAGCTGAGGGAACCTTGTGCCTTTCCCCTGTGTGGATTGAGCTGTGTGTTATCACTTTAAAACCAACAGGCTCTGGGGTGGGGAGGGAGGTGTGGAGCCTTCAATAATTAGACGGGAGAGTGCCCAGGGACACCACAAATGAATCTTCACTGAAAGATGGGCTGAATATTTAAACTGAATGCACACAGCTGGTGAGCTTGTTCCCCACCACGAGGCCCAAAGCTGCTCACCTTGTGCAGGGAAGTCCTGGGCAGTTCCAGGTGTTGTTGGTATTTTAACCAATTTTGGAGACTCCTCAAAACTGAACACGGGGCCTGGTGGAGGGAACGTGTGTTCAAACCACTTTAAATAATTAAAAAGTGTAAAACAAGTGAGCAAAGGTATCAAACCAACCCCTTCAGTGTGGTGAACTCTGCAGTGTTTGGTGTGAGCACCATGGGCAGGGACACCTTCCACTGTCCCAGGCTGCTCCAAACCCCATCCAACCTGGCTTTGGACACTTCCAGGGATCCAAGGGCAGCCACAGCTGCTCTGAGAATTCCATCCCAGCCCCTCTCCACCCTCACAGCCAAGAATTCCTTCCCAGTGTCCCACCTAAACCTACTCTCTTTCAGTTTGAATCTATCCCCCCTTGTCCTGTCACTCCATCCCTTGTAAATTATCACTAGGAAAAGAAAAATAATAGCAAAAACTAAGAAACAGTTAAATCCTATGCTTCTTTCTTATGTTTGACATCACTTTTTTTTTCCTTTGTGCCTCAGAGTCTCTCTCGAAAACCTGCTGTGGTTTTATTTTCCCTTCCCTTCAAAATTCTCTGGGATTTGCAGGTGAAGAGTCCAAAGTTTATCTCTGATGATCTGAATGTTCCTTTTGGGAAGGAGGAAGCCATTGACATCTGGCCCGAATCTCCATTGCTCTGTAAAGATGTTTGGATCCTGAATTAAAGCTGTCAGGCCCTTGGAATTGTGCAGTAGAATCTGCACTTCGCAGCTGGACTCGGTGAGGGGATTTTTTGGAATTCTGGGAAAGGTCTGGATTGAATATTTGGTCTTGGTCTTTAACTGGTAGAGGTTGAGGGTGGTGTTTTAAGGTTCAGCAGTTCAGGGGGTGTTTTATTTGCTCAGTAACGGAGCAGAGCAATGTTCTGGCAGAGTTTTCATTTGAGAACCTGGGGGTGCTAAAACCTGGTCGTGATTTGAGGCCTGGGATGGTGTTTTGGGGTGGGGAGCAGGGGGAAAAACAGGGAAAAAGTGTCCAGAGCACCCTCAGCTATGGAAAGGAATCTCTGGCAGTTGGGTGCAGATTTATCCCCCACCCTCTGCTCGGTCTCCAGGCGCAGACGGGGGTTTGTTGGCGTCGCCCAGGTAGCGCCGGGAAGTGTGAGATCGTGGAACATATGGGCTGCAATATCACAGCACGGTAGCCTGTGTGAGGGAGGCAGCAGCTCAGAAAATATCCCTGTTTTTGTCAGTTTAAATACATGCTGTTGAAGGCAAAACATTTGGATTGGGAAAAAAATATATAAAAATGCTCTGCAGTGCATCTTGAAAAGATTCCTCCCCCCTTCCCAACTCGTGTTGTGTTTCTGTGGCTGCAATTAGGAACAAAAAAACCCCAAGAAAAAACAGCAAAGTTTGTTGGTCTAAAGAACAGCTCCAGTGCAAGAAAGTAAATGAAGGTTTTGGGGGGAGGCAAGTCAATGAGAGTCTTCATTGCCTGAATAAATTGCAAGGAATAAATGAAGGGTCTGGTTGTGAAGGATCATGAGCCCTTTCTGCACTGTCCATGGCACCAAAGGAGTGCATCTGAGGGCAAAAGCACTTTGAAAATACTGTACTATCTATAATATCTATAATATCGATGGTCTATCTGATTCAAAATCCAGTGATTTAGAGGCTAGAGATTTTATGATTTTAAACATAATATAATTTCTAATTTTGTTTAAGGGGCTGGTCCTACGTTGTTGCCATCAGTGGGAAGATGCAATTCCAGCCCTATTTGTTCTCCCTGCTTTCTGCTGAACCAAACTCCAGCTCTTGTCAGTCCTTTGGAGAATTTGGCTTCAAATGCCTCTTGCATTATTGTAACCGACAAGTCTAAGACACTGCCTAATGTTAATGCTGCTCATTGCTGCCAATTATAATCAGAGCTAGTCAAAATAAACAAATTAAACAAATAAACATGTCAAAACATCTCAGTCCTAGAGAAAATAAGCCAAGTCTGAGCCCTCTCGGCGCTGCAGCGTAACCGATGTGCTGCGTGTTGTGAAATGTTCCATCAGGTTTTCCACCTTTTTTGGGGGAAAGGGAAGAAAAGTTGGGTCAGTTTAGAATTACGGCCGAGTTCTGCCCTGCTCAGGAGGCTGCAACTGAAGCCAAATGAAACCCAAATGTTCCTTCAGCTCCTTCACCCACCCTAATGATCATCTGCTGTATGTTTTAAATGGTTTTTAGTGTTTTGGTTTGGTTTTTTTTGTTTGAGTGATTCTTTGCTGTCAGAATGCCAAGATGCTAAATCATTGTAGGGGCTGGACAAGATGCAGGTGAAAATATCTCAAATGTGGCTGTGCACATCAATATAAAACATGCTGCTGCTGGGACCATCCCAAAGGGTAAATACAGTGCAATTTAAATTAAAAGCACCCCAGGTTTAAAAGAAAAATACACAAAATACACAAAGCATATTTTTGCTGCACAGAGGGACATCACAGCCTGGATTTGCTGAGAATTGGTGGTAATGGGAGGAGGGGGCATTTTATTTTTTTAAGTGGTGTGCTAACCTTAAAAATCTGTTGTGAGGTTAAAGGAAAAAGCTGTCGCTTTAGACAGGTGGTTCTTGTAAAGAGGTGATCTTTTAAAGTGCACTCTTAGCATGTCAGAGTCTGGGCAGAGATAAAGCTATAACACAGGTGAGTGCTGGGACTCCTCTGGTGTCTGTCACAGGGCTTTAAAATCCCGTTCAGAACTTGCATTTGGAGAGGGACTTGCTTTTTTTTTAATACAAGACACATGCAGCAAATACCTGCTTCAAATAGAAATGAACCCTGGAAATGTGAAGCACAGAAACCACGGCCTTGCTTTTACACACCTTGGGCTATCCCTGTGTGTGAGGGGATCAAAGGAACGACTGGTGGGGGGACTGTGCCTGGATTTCTTGGGAAGGGGCCATTGTCTGTTGTAAATGGCTGTGATCCCACTGAGATCAGGTATTCCACGGTCTCCAAGGGGATGGAGGTGTGAGATGGAGAGAGAGCAACGTCCTCGAGGAGCCACCGCAGAGCTGCTCAGCAAAGCCTTGTTCAGTCCTGGAATAAAGCTGGGAAAACAGCAGTGTCCTGCTGAAGGAAAACCCGAGCAACTTCTTTGAGGTGCACTTTGGAGACAGTGTGAATTCCCCACAAAAACACACCGGCTTCACAACTCTTCCTCCTCTCCCTCCCTTCCTTTTCTTGCCCCCACAATGTTTTTAGAGCATGCAGGGGCTGGGGGAGCAAAGGAGCCCCGTGCCTTTGAAATGCTGTTTGCTGCAGACAGTGCAGAGAATCTCGGTTATTAACAGCCTCTCACAAGACAGTTATTTTTGGAGTGGCCTCTGAGGAGGCAACCTCTTGGAATCGAGCTCATTTATTCTGCGTTTCACTGTCCTGCCATTTCCTGCAGAGAGAGGGGAAAAGTGAAACCACATGTTTGGAGGAGCGAGCGTAGGAAACCCCACTGAAGACAAATGACTGCTCCTCTCCCCTGGCAATTAGTCAGGGCCGGGCCGGGTGCCAGCCCAGGTGTTCCCGACTGTGTATAAATTTGCCAAAGAACAATGAAAATAGCAGCTGATTGTGCTGACAGATTCTTCTGGTAATTTCCTGTTGTTTGGCATCTTCAGGTTACTTTCCCACAATTATGGGTCCTGATGAAGTCCTGGGCCTTCAAATCCACTTTTTTCACTGGAAACAGAGTAATTGTGTGTGTGTGGACCAACCCTGTCCTGCTCTCCAGCCCCTGCCTTTCCTCCTCGCTCCCAGATGTTTTAATTTAATTAGTTTTGCAAAATACATATTTTAATGAGTCTGAATTAAAGAAAAACAAAAGCAAAACCAAAAAAACCCTCTTTGCACCTGCATCATATAGAATTTCTTGGCAGTCCCACTGTGGGTTTTGCCAGGATTCCTGCTTGTTCTATCACCTAAGCCTGCCACTTGGAGGATTGTCCTCTGGTGCCTTCCATTATCTTCTAAATCGGGCTGGTCAAGGAACACCCGTGGATGGATCTGAGCCTTGGGCTGGTCGTGGGATGGCGAGGGAGATTTGGCAGCTGGGGATGCTGGAAAGGTGATGTTAAAAGTGAGGGTGTCTCCAGGATTGGCTCTGGGACTGGGGGAGAAATGGCTCACCCCGAAGAGCCACAGGTTTTATTGTCGGGAGAGAAAGGAGGGAAGGCAGACTTTACAGGGATCTTAAGGCTCTGTGCAATCCAGGCTGTCAGGAAGTTATAAATACTCGTTTGGGTTTCTTGAACAACTTGAGGGGGTTTTTTTTGAGCTGGAGCAGAGCTGGATGGGCACCAGGGGACATCAGCCCCGGGCCCGTGGTCTCGTTCCTTCCCGGAGCATCCCAAGGAGAGGGAGAGCAGGACACGGGGTGTTGGAGCAGTGTCTGACAGGGAGGGGAGAGTCTGTCCAGCCTCTCCTCTGAGCATTCCCTGCTAGTTCAGTTATTCCTACAAAATCAATTCAAAGGGTGACCTTTAGTTCTGAATTTTTTTATATATAGTTTAAATGTGCATTTTGGCAAGATCTGACTTGTGTGATTTTAAACGTCCTGCCTTGGCTAGAAAATTTTCTACCTTTTTGTTGTCCTTAAAGGGAGGAAATTTTGCTTTACTTGTGGGACAGGTGAATTGGAACTGAGGTTGATTAAAAACACCCTGCTTTTTAACTCTTTCTCAGAAAATTTCTGGTTTGACTGAGTTAAAATCTCTGCTTTCCCTTACAAAAGCCAAAACTCCCCAAAAAAACCCCAGCCAGAACTCTCAGGTAAATTCTCTGAGTCTGGTTCCTTTGGAGGAAGGGAAGGATAACCATTTCTGCAGGTTGAGGACCTTTTCTTTTTGCCTCTTCGCAACTCCCAGTGACCAGGTACAAAAGGAATTGTTGAGGAATTGTGTCCAGTATCCCAAAGAGCTCCTTTCTTTGAGGCCGCTCACGTAAACAGCTCACACAGCATCCCCTGCCTCACCCTACCATCCATCCCACTGTGAAATTCCTTGGGAGAGATCTCTGTTCCTCCCAGAAGGTCCCTGGCTGTGCTGGCAGCCTTTGCAGGGACCATCACAGCTCCCTCAGTGATAATGGCTGTTACCAAGGAATGTCCCATGTGGATTCCACCAAGCGGGTTTAGGAAAAGCAGGGAAATAATGTTGTGAAATTCCCCCCTCCCCTCACCCTCTGGTTTGCATCAAAAACTGTTTTCGGTGGAAATCTCCCAGCTGGAGTGTCGCCTCCTGTTCAGATCCCTAAAATTAGACTGAGAATCTTCTCTCACTTCAACAAATCTGTGCTGTCTGCCTGGCAGGATTTATCCTTCTGGAGCAGAGATGGGCAGCTCTGAGGAGTTCTCTGAAGATGGAAAGGCTGGTCGTGGTCCTCAGGCTCCTGGGTGAAGAGGGAGAACATGTGCAGAGTGCAGGAGGGTTGAAAATGCTTCTCCCACAGGCAGGATTTGCTGTCCATGATGTGACTTCACCTTTCAGGGCCTGTTCCAGGGTTTTGGCTGTGGGGAGCTGCTGGCTCTCAACCCACTCACCCAGCCATTCAAAGCCTGCTCAAGGCAATTAGGACCTTGGTGCTAATTATTATATAATCATGGGATGGTTTCAGTTGGAAGGGACCCTAAAGGTCACTGAGTGGGATTTAAGGTTGCTTCCAACCCAAACCGTCTCTTCATTCTGTGATTTCTGTTGCAAATCTTCTGCTGATGGATTCTCCCTTCCCCTTTCCTCCCTGTTTCTGTGGAGCCCCTGTTTCCCAGGACAAGGACACTCCCTCCCAGTGCTTGTCCAGTTCTTAATGGCCCCAGTTCCTCTGTGTATTTATTTATGGTTTCCCAAATACTTTAAGCACTGTTGGGTTCTGCCTGAGCTGGTGCAGAGAGCTGGAATGGGGATCTCTCAGCATCTGCTCCTGCTTCTTTTACAAGCTTCATACATGACTTTGGACAGCCCTGTGCCTCCATTTCATGGAATCATGGAATTGTTAAGGTTGGAAAAGACCTTTAAGATCATCAAGTCCAGCTGTGAGCCCAGCACCACCGAGGTCACCATTAAAACACATCCTCAGGTGCCACTTCCAGGATTGGTGACTCCACCACTGCCCAGGGCAGCCCATTCCAATGTTTTAGAACAATTTTCATGACAAAAAAAATTTTGGAGTGGCCTCTGAGGAGGCAAATCTAAACCTTCCCTGGCCCAACTTGTGTCCATTTCCTCTATCTCTGACACGGAGACAGGACCTCTGTCCCAAACACTGCTTCACAATGTCCAGAACAGAGAGATCAGTGCCAGAGCCGAGCATCATTTTATTCCAATTAAATGAGAACACAGATGTTTAAGACCTGATTTTGGTCTGTCTTGTGACTTAGTTCTGTGCCCGTTGGCTTTAAGCTGACAAAACGGTGCAGAATAGGTCATAAATTCACCCCTGAAGTACCAAACCTGAGAGTTTCTTGTGAAAAGCAACTCCTGGAGCAGGTGGTCGGCAGAACTGGGGACTGGAGCAGCAGCAGGGCCCTGGGTGAGCCCATGCTGGAGGTGTCGTTTCCCCTCCCAAAGACCCCCCCAGCCAAGCCCTGCAGCAGCTGAGGAGGTGACACAGCCTTTACAAGGATTTTACTTGCACCAACTGGGATTTTTATTCTGGTTTTAATTCAGTGAAAAAACGCTGCTTTCAGGACGTCCCCGCGTGGCCCAAGGAATTTGATCAGCCAGTTGCCCATAAAATGGAGGCAACTGGAGTCTAAACCCTGGTGGCTGCAGTAAAAATTAGTGTTGGGTCTTGGTCTTGTTAGATAACAACACTGCTTGGAGATGGGGTAAAGGAGGGGAGCAGGGCCCTTTGTTCAAAGAAACTCCCTGGTTCCTGAGACGTTTTTGGGGTTTAAATCAAACTAAGCATTGTAATACTGAAAAACATCCAGACCTTCCCTGACAACAGCAGGCTGGGGAGCGAAAGTGTTCTCTTCACAAAAGTGTCTTAAAAGAGCTTTTGTATTAAAAAAAATAAAAGAAACCAAACTTTTTGATTAGGCTTTCTAAAGCACAGCATCCTAGCAGAGAGTCCACCTGTGTTTCTAGAAAAAATCGGGAAAATTCATGTACTTTGTATTAGCTAAGTAGGATGATACTTATCGTAGAATCCTGGAGGGGTTTGGGTGGAAGGGACCTTAAAACCCATCCAGTGCCACCCCTGCCATGGGCAGGGACACCTCCCACTGTCCCAAGCTGCTCCGAACCCTGTCCAACCTGGCCTTGGACACTTGGAAAAAAGATTTTTCTTGCTGTTGCAAAAATTGCGTTGAATTTTGTGAGTGGAAGAGTGAGGATGGGAGAACTCGCTGGGAAGTTACATTCCTGTATTTGGGATAAGCCTACTAATGTCTTTCAGCCTTAGTGAGTCAGACTGATTAGGAAACAAATGAAACATGTTTAAAAATGGTGAAAATTATAATTTTCCCCCCTCAGACCAGTGGGAATGTCCATCCCAGAGATGCTTCTTTCAGCTGTAGAATTTGGTACATAATTTTCTCTGGTGTCTTGGAAAAAAAAACTCCAAAACCCCCAAAAATTCCTGTCTGTGAATGAGACGTTTTCAAGGGGTGGCTGCAACTTCTGAATGATTTGAAATGACTTTCCTGAAGAGATCCATGTCAAATCTATTACATAATATGTCTGTAAATTATCATAGGAATCCTTCTGGAGTTGTCCCTGTAAGAGAGATCAGGCTCTTCCCCTCCCTGTTTGTGCGTTAACTTTCTTCCAGTAACTTTCAACCTCGGGCTTGTGACCTCTGAACACAAACTCAAAAATTAATGATTTTCTCCTCTTTTTTCAAGCCAGTGCCTGCGTTTCTTCAAGTCACTTATCATGTGTCACATGACAAATGAGCTTCTGGAACACTGAAACTTCTAAGAATATTATTTTTCTTCTTTTTTACTCTGCTCTGTCTGAAAAACAACTCAGTGCCTCTTAATCCTGGACAGAAAGCTGAGGTGAGAAAATCCTTCGGGCTGCAGTGAATGCCTTTAACTGTGCACTGGCTTTTAGGTGTCATTTCACCTCTGATGCACCTTTTTAGCTGCTGATTCTAAAGTTGAATATTTTATTGATTAATTAAGGTTGGAAAAGACCTTCAACTTCATCCAATCAGTCCTTGACCAAATCCCACCATGCCCAGTAAATCACGTTGGGAAGTGCCACATCCAGGCATTCCTTGGACTCCTCCAGGGATGGGGACTCCAGACCTCCATCGGCATCCCTTCACAATGTTTAACAACCCTTTTCCATGAAGAAACTCCTCCTGATGTCCAACCTGAACCTCCCCTGGCTCAATTTGAGGTTATTTCTCCTTGTGTTATCATTAGTTGGCTGTAAACCGGAATGGAAAAAGAAAATGCTTGTTGTACTGCCAGCACTGCTCTCCTGGGATGCAGCCCTCCGTGGGCAGGGCAGCTGGTGGCAGTGGCACATCCCGTGGGATGCTCAGCAGAGGCATCAGAGGTGTCAGGCAAGGAGCAGTTGGAGGGCTTGATGTTTGTCTTGGTGTCTGTGTGGAATGGGGTGTCCCAGTTGCATTTGCTTCATGCAGTGTGTCCGTCCAGCTCTAGAAGAGTTCGTGGAATCATGGAATGGTTTGGATTGGAAGGGACCTTAAAACTCAGTCATTTCCAACCCCAGCACTTCCCACTATCCCAGGCTGCTCCAAGCCCCATCCAACCTGGCCTTGGGCACTTCCAGGGATCCAGGGGCAGCCACAGCTGCTCTGGGAATTCCATCCCAGCCCCTCCCCACCCTCACAGGGAGGAATTTCTCCCTGTAAGTCCAGCAGTGCTTCAATGTAATTCAGGAAGGCTCGAACCACGTGGGCATTGGAGAACTTCTGAACTTTTCCTGGGTGTGGACACTGGACTTGTCCTGCTGGTGAAAGGATTTGGGATTTTCCCTGCCCTTCCCCTTGGCTGGAATGCCCCAACCTGCTCCGTGTTTGTGCAGTTTTGCTGTGGCTTCACCCCAGGGCTGAACTTCAGCCGAGCGCTGAGGTTCCCTCTGAAACACTTCGTGACTCCATTAGGGATGAAAAAACAAGATTGATGTTATATTAATGGAAAATCTGGGAGCTAAGTTTTATTTCCAAAGTGAAAAATCTGACTGTAGGTGAATCTGTTCCAGGGCTGTCCAGTCTGACTTATCTGAAAGGGAATCACTTATCAGCAAGGCAGGTGTTTTTCACTGGATTTCACTCCGGGTCCCTGAAAATCATTACTCATGACTGGAAATCTTGTTCCTGTGTTTTAAATTTTCCTTTTCCCCTCTTCTTCTTTTTTTTTCTCCCCTTCCTCTCAATTTCTGAAGCTGAGCAGCCAAACGTTGGGAATTACTGGTCTCTCAGAGACACGGAAGATTTTCAAATGGTTTTCATGTTTTTTGGAACAGTTTACATTTGGCTGATCTCTTTTAGTAGGAATTCTTGGATTCCCCCCCCCCCCCCCCCCCCCCTTTTTCTCTTTGCAGTTATGAAAACCAGGTTTGCTGCCCAGGGGGAAGGGAGAGGAGCTGAGGAAAGCGAGGCCGGGAAGCAGAAGATGAATTTATTCTGACTTTATCTTTATTTCATTCTCCCGAGTTAAATTCTACACTGCTTCTCCGTGGCCAGCTGGTTTTAATCATTCCAAGAGAACACTATTTATTAAGTGTCTGTTTCAGGCAGTGTCAAATCCTTCAGCTCCTGCTCTATTCTCCATTGTAAGCAGGAACATCAGTAGCCCAGGTGGGCTTTGAATAGCTTTGGAAAGTAGGGAGGTGAGAATCTATTTATTACTTACTGTAGATCTCAGTAGACAGAGACTCCAATTAAGGCAGGAAGCTGACACACTTTGCCAACTCCTTCCAAGCAGAGGATGCAAAATGAGGGAATAAAAAATTAAATAAAATACCCCAAACTTCTCTGCGTTCTCTCCCACAGCCTGGGACTGTAATTCCTCTGTGCTTTGCTTTTTTCTTGCCTCCTTTTGTGCACAATGAATGCAGAAAGCAGTGGGGGAGTTGGTTTTGTTGGGCTGATGAGCACGGGTGATGCTCAGGGGTGGAAAAGTCCACGAGCCAGTGGATAACCTTCAAATTCTTTTATTACAGGACTTGATCCCCCTTTATCCCTGTGCCTGAAGTAAATTAATTTACACTTCTGAAACTGATAATTGACATCGTTGTAACTCCATTGTAACTTACGATCACGATCAGATTTACAGTATCTCATTTTAGAGCATCAAATAACATTTTCTGTTCCTATTTAGCCAATGTCTGCATTCAAATCCACAGACGAAGTCTAAGATATCAAAGGCCAGATTATTTATTATTTGTAGCAACAAATAATATTATTATTATATAATTATAATTATAATTATAATTATAATTAAAAATAATTATTTGTAGCAACAAATGTGTGGATTGTAAATACACTCAAGAGCAGGAGGAAAGTAAAAAAAATAAATAAAAATTTGCTGATTTTTTCTTGTGTCTGCTGACATCTAATTCAGAGATCACAGAATCTGCAGCAGCTCTGGTAATTCCTGATTTCCTTCTCATGAATCCCAGTTCAGCCGTAGGAGTATCAGCCCAAGGTAGGTCCTGTAATCTCATTTAAAACAATTTGACTGGTAGAAATAAAGTTTTTTTTAAATAAATTATTGTTTTGTGTAATGCAGGTGTAACTGGAATTTCCACATTTGACATACCTGCTTTCATGCTAAAGCTGGTTAAATCTAGAAGTTCTTTTCATGCTCATTTTTATTGCAACTTTGATTTTTCTATAGCATTTCACCCTCTGTTAAACTGCTTTGAAAACAAAGCAGAATAAAACAGGGAAGGGAAAAAAAAGAAAAGAAGAAAGAGAAAAAAACCCACCCATCATCAAAATTTCCAACTCTGGATGTTTTCCAGTAAACTATTCCTGAATGAAAACAGTGTTCTGTCTGCAGTGTAACGCTGGCTCTAATGGAGATAGAGCATTCAGTTACTCCACAGAAATCTTTGCAGGCGAGGGAAAAACCCCAAAGAAAAGAATGATCCTGATCATTAGCATTTATTTAGCAGCTCAGGAGGAATTTGTGTCTGTTGAAGCACAAAGTGCAGCTGCTGGTGCTCGAGGAGGAAAAACTCTCCTTGTACTTTTTTATTCTCTTTTTTCTGGAAAACTCGCAGGGCTGTAAATTATTTGCATTAAGCCCTAACCCTGCATTCTGGTGCAATACAAAATAGTTTTTATTTCTTCTCCCTACCTCCTTCCAGCTCGTCCAAAAAGCCTTTTCTTCTATCAAAAATAAACTCAAGATGCTGCATTAGGAGATTTTTGAAGCCTTTTCCCACACCTACACTTGGGTAGTTCCTTTCTGCACCTGTTGTTCAAACATTATTTCAAGGATAAGTCCTTGGCTCGGGATTTGAAGCTCTCCCAAGCTTTGAAATGCTTCAAATTCAGCTACAATTTTTTCTGCCATTGGCGTCAATCTGAAATAAATACATAAAAACATTGAAAGCTGTAGAAAGAGCGGCAGGAAAATAAAAGAACCGGGGAATCATGGAATGGTTTGGGTTGGAAGGGACCTTAAAATCATCCAGTTCCAACCCCAAGATCTTCCCAGGCTGCTCCAGCCTGGCCTTGGACACTTCCAGGGGCAGCCACAGCTCCTCTGGGAATTCCATCCCAGCCCCTCCCCACCCTCACACGGAGGAATTTTTTCCATCTATCTGACCACAATTTCCCCTCTTTCAAACAAATTCACAGAAAGCGTTGCAGGGGCTGAGTAAAACAGATGCTGATTTTTTTTTTTTTGAGACATTTAAATAACTTTTGATTCCATTTCAAATTGGTATTGATAATATTGGGAATTATTATCTTTTAAAGCACATTGGAGACAATTTTTAATCAGTTTATGGGGTGACTGCGCTGAAGTCATTGGGGCTGCAGCCACTGGGTGTAGACTGGGAGTAAGCTGGCTCTGCAGAGTCAGGTGTAATCTGATTTTGGGGCACTTAAAGGACTCCTGACTCCCAGAAACTTCTGTAGGAGTTGAAAATGAGCCCAGTGGTTTTACTGGGAATTCTCTCTGTGACAGATCCCCAGCTGGATCTGTTTGAGCATCATTTGAGAGGCAAACATTTTAATGCAACCCATTTTGGGGGTGTTTCGTTCAGGGAGGGCTGGCGTGGTCCAGCACCACAACGATACAGGAATTACCAAAACCCACCAGCACATGGAGAGGACTTCATTGTTCACACACATCTCCTGCCCTGGACATTTCTGCAACCTTGTGTCATTCTGCAGCATATCCTCTTCAGATTAGCAGCAATTCATCATTAATCCATTTGAATAATACTTTATTTTTTTTTCCAACGGAAAGAGACAGAAAACATCTGCATATTGAGTAATATTAGCTGCAGTTTGTGTCTCAAGTGAGCCTAACTGACAACCCTCATTTGTTATGACTGTGGAGGCTTAATTGGGTTGACGTAGGATTTGGACTTTATGAAAGGAGAAACAGTTTGAAAATGTTTTCTCCCCCCCAAAAAACCCACAACAAAACACTTTTAGAGAGGGAAAGAGTGGGGAGAGGAACAGGGGAGGAGAGAAAAAAAGACTGAATATGTAAAATAACAGCGCTGAGATGTCGTGGTAAGGCCCAAGCATTCAGGAGGTGTTTTAATAACGATGCTTAAACGAGGGATTAGTTATTAAGCCATATGGTTTGGATTACAGCTCTCATCTTTTGTTTCCTGCTTATGCTGTCAGGCATTAATGTGATTGTTTTGATTCTTTAATGCCTTAATGCATCATTCCTCCCCGTGCATTAGGATAATAACTTTGGTCCTCCAAAGGGCAGCGCTGCCATTCATTACTCTTCTGGTTTTTGGCTGACCAGGGATGTGGAAATGACTTGGAAAATATTCCATGTTCCAGCGTTTCTGGAGCCAGCACGGGGAGATCACCCAGGAAACCTGAAGGGCATTAAAAGCTCCTCTGTTGCTGTGCTGGTGACACTCATGTCATGCCCAGGCTGGCCTCCCCCAGGCAGGGCGAAGCCCTCCTGCTCCAAGGGAGTGGGATTTGGGCTCAGCTCTGCACTGGGTTCCAGGTGGTTCTTCATGGAACTTCAGAAAAAGAATGTGTTCAAATTGGAATTTCTTACTGTTCGGGCAAGGGACTGCATCTGTGTGTGTGCAGAGCGTGGTTCTGTAGCAAAACACATCTTTTATTCATTAATAGAAGTCACTTTTTGGGTGAATCACAGCAGTAACCACCCACCAGCAGAGGCTGGTTCTGATCTGCTGTTGCTCAGAAGCTCTGGAGCCAAAGTGCTCCGTGAAGCTGGATTTTACAGAGCGTTTACAAAGCTCTGGTTCCCTGCCCTTTCCCCAGGTGAGAGCTGGGATGTCCAGTAAAATGGTCATCTCTGAGGCTGGGAATTGTCCTTATTCCACCCTTCACAGCGTAAGACTTTCAGTGTATCCAAGCAGAGGCAATTGTGAAGCTGATTTCATAAGGAAGAGTTTATTTTTTTATATTCTAATAAATCAGGGCAGTAGTGAAACAGGCAGCTTTATTTTTCAGGGTCTGCTGTGAAGGCTTGACCTTGCAATGATAGAGTTTTGATAAATTCTTTGATTAAATGATTAAGTTTGAGTGCCTGTGTATGTGGACAGAGCAAACAGGCAAAACAGACACACACAAAATACTAAATCATAAACAGTCCTCAGCAACTGGCATTTGAAAAAATCAACACCTTTTCTTCAGGGCTATTTGGACATATTTTTCTAATGGGCTCATTCCCATTTTTTCCTTCTGAACCCCCCCTGCAGTTTCCCATGGTGCTAAAGCTCCACCAGCCAAGGTTCTGGGGCAGCAGTGAGGCAGCGACTCCCAGGTGAAATGTGTAAATCACCCAGAATCCAGGGGGATGGAAGGTGGTGCATCAGCGTGAGATTGTTGTCATTCTCTGGTCACCCCAATTTATCCAGCAGGAAGAGCAGAGGCAGCAAGGTGGAAGGAGGATGAAAGGTGTGACGGGCTGCTCACAACATTCAAATGCCCGCTGAGCGCCGGGAGCTGCTCTGTATTCCACATGTCACTGCAGCACTGCTGTGATGGGCTGCACTGGAGGAAGTGTCAATATGAAAGACAAGTCAATGATTTAAGTACAGGAAATACCCAGTGGTGTTGGCCACAGGCTGGAATTTAAACACACAGCAGTTCACAGGCTGGGAAGGGCCGGGATCGGCGTTTCAGGGAGGTGGAGGTGGGAGAGGAGTTTTACCAGGGTGGTCATCCAGACGTTGTTGGCTTTGGGTGTTTTGGGGCAGAGGGTGTTGAGGATTTTTTGCTTTCTTCTTCTCAGAGGATGTTTCTGGCATGTCTGTGAGAAAATTGGGTGTGTTGTGTGCAGGAATGCAACAGACTTAGAGACACTTTGAGGAACTGAAGCTGAAGAATTCAGCCTGGGGAGCAGAAGATGAGCCTGGGGCAGAAAATACAATGTCTTGTTGGGCCCAGAAATTGTATGTGCTCAGTTCAAAGGGGAAAAAAGTGGATTCCTGTATTTTGTTGTGTCGGTCCCTGTTGCTTGGCAGAACAATATCCTTTCATACAGAGCAGCAGGGGTGAAGATGCTTTTAGGATGGAGAAGTGCAGAACTTTTTGAGGACAATCTACATTGCCTCCTTCCCCTTGAGCCTGATTTAGAGCCCAGCAGTCCTTTCCCAGGGAGTGTTTGTGCTGATCCTTGGAGTGGTTGTGCAAAATCTGTGGTGTATGAGGGGAAAAAATCACCATAACTGAAAAAATACCTCATTTTTCTTCATAATGGAAATAATTCAGCAAATCCTGATGTGATACAGAAGTGTTATCTCCAAAGCAAAGGAAGGCAGGCGGGAAGCTCTCTCTCAGACAGGGTTATTTGAATTCTCTTCAGGCTCCTCAGGATTACAGGAGGGGAGGCTGGGATTTGGGAGAGGAGAGGGTTAAGGCAGCCCCAGAAGCACAAGCTGAAGGATGGTTTTCCAGTTGGGAATAAGGACTTGCTCCCTCCCCAGCCCCTTTCCTGCAGCTCCTCAGCTCTGCAGAGCGTTTCATTCCCCAAAGCTCCACATCCTTCCCACCCCCAGAATTGAACTGTGCACAGCGTGGGCAGCATGGGGGGAGATTCAAGGCTCCCTCCCCCAGAAATCCGGACCTGGCTGTCTAAAGGAACACCTCCACCCATGGCATGTGGCATGTGGCATGTGGCATGTGGCATGTGGCATGTGGCATGTGGGATGAGTCTGGGGTGGTTTGCTCCACACTGAGCATTGAGTCATCTCCCACACTGGCCATGCCTGGCCGAGCCCCTGAGAGGAGCGCTCAGGCTCTGGTGGCTGCTGAATTAAACAATGAGAAATATATGCCAGCTCTTTCCATTTGCTTATTAATAGGTTCTGTGTCTCGTGCTCCAAGGGGATTGTCCTTGCGTTGGAATTGCTGGCGGGGAAGCATTCAAGCGTTCAGTGCCCGTAAATGGAGAAAAATGGGGAAGGAGAGGAGAGGGTTTCAGGGAAGGTTGAAGTGTGGCTTCAGAAATGTGAGACTTTGCAGAAATAGGGATGCTCTGGTTTCCAGGAACTTGGTTTAAATGCTCGCGGTCTTTATAAATCAAGGACTATCTGTAAATCCTGTGATTTCCTGACACCACGAGCAATCCCTTGGGCTGGAGCATCTGTGCATTGGTGGGACACTCCGCTGTGAAATTCCTTGTTTAGATGAGCAGGTTCAGTGTGATATTGTAGGAAGGCAGGACTAAATATTTTATCCTCTTCCCAAATGTCCAGTGACTTGTGAATATGGGAAATATTTGTGAATGCAGACATGAGTTTTGAGCTCCTCATTCACTTTAAATCCTTGGTTTCCAATAAATCCTTTAGGATTTGAAAATCTCAGCTTTGTGGTGGTTTTTTCCCCAGAAATTCCTGGTGGTTTAACAAATAGTTATTTGTTCCTGTTAAGATCACTGCAGTTTCAGCGTTTAAAAGGCTGATTTCAGTCCATCCGTAACCTTTTCTAATGGAGTTGTAGGACAATTTGGGTGGAAAGGATGTGTGGAGGTCGTTGCTCCAATCCCCCACTCCAGGCTGGGCTGCTTTTGAGTTAGATCCTGTTGTTCACAGCCAATAAACAGATTTAGACCAAAGGAAAATAAATCAGGCACAAACCTCAAATGGGTGGAAATTTGGAAGTGCTTATGTGTTCCATTTTCAACAGCGATTTTGGAGATTCAATTCCATTGTCTCTCACTGTTTGGGGTTTTTTTGCCCCAGTTTTTCAAGGACGCTGTTAACTTGATCATTTTGGAACCCAAAAATTCATTTTCCTTGGAAAATGGAACACAGGCTCCCAGTCTACACAGACTTTAACTCCACATTAATGAGGGGATTTCCTTCAATTAAATTGTTGAAATTCCTCACATGAGCATGGCCACAATCTCTGGACGATGGTTCTAAATTAGCAGATAAATGGGTAAACTCGGAGCTGATGAGTTTTAGGTGCCAAAGAGTGGTTTCAGATCTTGAATGAAGAGTGGTAAGGGGTGAAGGGATGCAGGACTGGCTTTATGGTTTTCCAACATGTTCTTGCACAATTTTCTCATGGCAAAATGCGTGCAGGAAATGCTGAGCAGGTGTGTCAGTAATTTCATTTCATCCTGGTGCTGTGTAAGTGGCTCAGGGATTTTGTGTGCACGGGATTTATGTGAATATGTGAAGTTTTTATGGAGGGAGGGTTTGATTCACACTGGAAACCCAAACATTTGGGTTTGGTGATTCTGGTGGCCCCCTCCCAGCTGAGCAGATTCTGTGGTTTTGCATCCAGGTGATTGTTCACATTTCCTTTAATTTGCTGTGTTGAGCACCCATGGGCCAAATGACCACCAACTGGGCAAACCCAGCATCCCATTCCTGATATTCCATCGGAAAACCAGTGACACCTCCCAGCGCAGGCACTCCAACGAGTTAATTAAGGAAGAATTGTCTATGATTTCATCTCACCTTATATTTCCACCCCCACCCCTGTGCAGCGGAGCTGCCTCTTGCCCCCCGTGCCAGGATGATTAATGGGGGGAGCACAACGAGGTCAATTAGCTGGGTCAGTTTGGAGCTGAGAGGTGCAGAGTGTTTCTTTATTGAACGCTGCATTCACACTCCAGCCCCTGACCTGGGCTCCGGTGATTTATTACAGGGGCAGTGTTTTGATCACTTACCTTCAGTACCTTACCTTGGCTCCAGAAATCAGCTTTTCACTGTCAATTAGAGGCCGGGAAAAGAAATCCTTTCAAAATCTGAAATGTGAGTCCCGAGGAAAGGGATGGGGAGCCTGAGGATGCTTTTCAAAACTGTCTTTGTAAGTAACAAAGAAATTAGATTGGGTTCTCTCTATCTCAGAGAGAAAAATTCATCCATAGCTGAAATTTTACAGCATTTTTCCCCACTGAGCTGAAACAGAGGAACCAAATCTGTCCTAACAAATTTGGAAGAGCTGCCAGGGAAAAAGCCCTGCACTTAACATTTATATGGATTTGTGGTGGAAGTCACAGGAGAACAGCTCCTGCTATTTTTGAAGGGCTAAAAAGCTCTCACATGTGGAGGGAAGGTGTTTATTAATGAATTTGAGCAGTTATGAGGCCTCTTTCACCAGAGGATGCTGAACTGAAGCTTTTGATGGTGGAGTTGGGGAAACAAATCACTGCGGGTCCTCCTTGGAGTGGTCAGACTGGGATATACAGGGGTAGGCTTGGAGAAAAGAGGAACTGAGGCGCCAGGCAAAGTGTTTGGGGTTTTTTGGGGTTTTTTTTTGGGAGCGTTGATTTGTTTTGGAGCTTTTTTGCAGTTGTAGGGTTGGTTTTTTTGTTGGTGGGTTTTTTTGTTTGGTTTTTTTTTTGGTTTTTTTTTTTGTTTGTTTGTTTTTTTGGCAGGTTTTGTTTGTTGGTTTTGTTGGGTTTTTTTTTGTAGCCCAAATTTTTATTTTTATCTCCTTATTACCTCAATCACCTTCTCAACCCTTTGCCTCACGGTCTCACCCCTTGATTTATGAAGCATTTGCTTTTTCTTGTTGCAAGGTGCCTGTACAGTATGGGCAGAGCCTCTCCTGTGTCCCAGAACAAAATAAACCCAATATCACTAAAAACACAGATTAAAGATGCCTTTCATGTGAACTTCCTCAAAGATTTCTCAAGTACAGTAAAACCAATTCAGATTCATCTGAGGTGTAACACAGGAGTAAAATCCTCTCAGCTCTGGACAAGTAATTTTATATTTCAAGATACAATAGTGTGATTCCACCTGCATCTCCATGGCATTTAATGGTGAATTATTTCCTCTTCTAGACTTCTCTTAAGCTTTTACTGCTGTTGCAGGATTTAAAATGCGAGCATATAAGAAAAGAAAATGTATTAAACCTTCACCTGTCCTTTTAGATTGTGGAGTAATTTCCATGGCATCCCATTCTATTCCTATACCCTGCTGTTGACTCAGTGCCTATTAATTTTTAAAAGACTCTCTCCATCAGGCTTTGTAAGGGAGACACAGATATTTAGTCCCTGGTCTGGTAAATTTTAATGACAATTTTGCATGCTTGACTTAATTCCTATTTTTTGTGTCCCAGTTGTGCCTCTCCCTCACCTTGTTCCTTTAGGGCTTCATTCTTGTCTTTTGAGGCTGAGCCAAGAACACACTTAAGCATCTTCTCCCTCAAATTTATCAGAGAGGATTTTTCCAAGGTGAGTTGGTCCCCAAATCTCTCTGGATTCCAGAGGGAGCCGAATCTCAGCTGCCCTCCTTGCCTTCCACACCAGAATGGTGACACAGGGACTGAAAGAGCTGCAAAACAGGACGAGAAAACATCTCTTAGCACTGCTTGACACCTTTTGGATCTTGCATTAAATCCCACACGCTGAAACAGTGGAAAAGGAGACGATTTCCCATTACTTTCTGTACAAAGAAGAATGCAATGAAACAATGATGGTGTTTTTTCTCCTGCTCACTCTAAACAGGGGAGAATGAGGAGAGAACGAAGGTTCTTAAGCCACAACTGGTCTTCCCACATACCAACCAGTAGAAATGTGAGCCCAGATTTCTGATCCTCGATAAGCACTTCCATACCAGTTAAACACATCCCATCGCTGCCTTTTGGCCCTGGGAGTCAGCTCCTTCCCTGCACTGTGGCTGGAGAGTTGTATATCAACAACAGGATTAATACAGGCTGTGGAGAAGCAGGATCTAGTCACAAATTGGTCCAAAATTCAATGAATTTGCCTCAGCTGTTAAACTCCTTCTGCCTCAGAGGTGACCTGAAACAGTATAAAAATTATAAATATTTTCTAATCCCCAAGTGCCTGTGGCTGTACCAGCGTCCAGGCAGGTTTGTCCTTCCATTGGTAGCTGGAAAACCTGAGACAGCTCAATCCACCCAGGCCATGGACTCCTGGCTGGGAGCTGGGAATCTCGAGCTCCAGGGCTGGTTCCACACCCAATTCCCTCGTGACTCCGGGAAGCTGCTTTCCCCTCTCTGTATTTCCTTCCCCTCTCTTGCTCTTTGTTTGTTCCCAGAATCCCAGAATGATTTGGGAAGGGCCCTCAAAGTCCAGCTCATTCCAAGCCCTAGGATGTTGCCTGATCAGAGCCTCAGAATTCAGCTGCAGTGGGAGAGCTGATTCCTAGCAGGATATTAGGAATGGAGTAGGAGTAAAGCCTGAGTAGTTTCCATCCCTTTAGAGTTATTTACTGCCTGAGTCGTAAAACACAGTCCTGGGCTTCCAGATAATCTCGTGTAATTGCTCTGCAAATAAAACTACCGCTTTTCCTTTCCAAAGAGCAGCTTGCAAGCCAAAATCCCGGATTATTAATCTATTTGTCCCCATTGTGGGCAAGATTAACTTGATAGAATGCTCCCCAAGCCCCTGCGTGCCCTCAGGACCTGACCCTACCTGGTTTTCTCCTGTGAATATTTACTTGGAAATGGTGTTGCAATTATAGCTTCTCATATTGGGAATGAAAGCTGCTGGAAATCAACAGAAAAAAAAAAGCCCAAATAGTAAATAATGCCATAACGAATTTTCCGTTTCATGACATTCCTACAGAATTTCATTGAGGATTGGACCCAAACCATTGCATTCCCCAGGACACCCTGCAAACCCCATCCTTGAAATAACCCACGGAAATGATCTGATTTAAATCTTGGAGTGTTTCGAGGTGTATTTATAGAGGTCCCTTTTGGCTTTCTCCCCAGTAATCACTATAAAACTTTCCCTGAAGGGAACATGAATATATGTAAACCTTGGTGGGAGCAAGAAAATAAAAATAGAGCCATGAAGCAGATTTGCAGCAAATATCAACTCTTTTAACTCTCTTCAAGATGAATAAAGCAGCTGAGGAGCTGCTTCTCAGTTCAGGAAAAAAGGCTTCTCTCCTTTTCTAAGCTGCTTTTGCAGAGCTGCAAATGAATTTGGGGCTTATCCCTTGTTTTCTGAGTAGTCCTAATAAATTCAACTCTTTTCTTTGTGTGGGCACAGAGCAGGGTTGTGGTGGCTCCCAGTGATGCCTGAACACTGATTGTGCCTTGTTTTAAAATGGAGCCCCTGGGATGACTGGGAAGCCCTAACTGGGATGACTGGGAAGCCCTAACTGGGGGGCCAGGACGGGGGCACGGTGACATCGGAGCCCTGAGCCGGTGACAGGCACCCTGCTCTGCAGGGCTGACTCCCCTCACCCAGAGCTGCCCCCCTTGGCAGAAATCTCCTTTTAGGCCTGGGGAAGGGAGGTTTTCCATTCTGGGGACACCGTTCCAGCTCCTGGTATTGACCGGCCTTCCCAATAAAAGCAGGGCAGATTCCGTGGGATGAGTGGGATCGGATGGAATTCCACACCTGCTCCCGCTCCCTGTTAAGGCTTTTCTGTGCTTTTATTCACTCCCTTCTCCTCACATTAACCTGCTTCTATTTTTCAGCAAAAATTTTTAGATTTCAAGGCTTCCTTCGGCCTTAAAATAATTCCACAAGCAAACACAAACTGCTAATGCGAGCACAGAAGAAGGTTTTCTTTCTTTCATTATGACGTTGATAATGACCGTGATGATGATTATTTTTATTATTATTATTATTTGGTAGAAGGTGGTGAAAAAGGGAGAATTTGTCATTACTGTATAATTTAAAATTGCACAGCCTACAGCCCACAAAACAGAGCATGTAATTACACACTTACTAGAGGTAACAGCAGTGCTGATAATTATTCTTTACACAGGAGAATCTCGCTGATATCCCAGAGTCGGAAAGTGGGAACTACAATATCTTTAATACCATCCTTGGAGACCCTCATAAGCAGAGGAGAAGTATGAGGAGGCACACAGGGTCCAGAGCAATATCTTCATCGTGCTGGAATGTCAGGGGCTTTGCTACAGCACAAATCAATAGATCCAAGTACTTTTCTTTTTTTTCTTCTTTTTTTTTTCTTTTTTTTTTAAGGTACAATAATTTTTTTTATGACCCAACCTTAGGAAAGTGCAGCGAAGGAAGAGGAGCAGCTCTGGGATGAAATGGTTTGAGTGGGAGCCATGGTAGTTTAGGAGAAGAGTGAGCTGAGATTTATTCATCCATTTATTTATTTATTTTTAAGGCATGTTCTGCTGCAGGAATTTTTAACCATTTCGGGGCTGTAACCTTAATATTTCTCAGGCATCAAAACCCCAATTATATCTCAACCATTTTTTTAAACTATTATTTTATATTCCTCTCTCTCGCTGTGCTCTCTCAGCCTTTTTTTACCATTTTTGTCCCTTTGATTGAAATAATTCAGATTTCACCTTACCTTTGGCGTTTCTCTTGGTGCTTCCCAATCTGAGCTAGAAAACCACCTGGAGAATTTTCCCCATATCTAATATTTTTTTTTAGTAACTCATTGAGATCAGAGTGTGGCTTATGGGCTAAATATCCTCCCCTTTATTTCTGCTGAGTGCTGTTTTATTTTGTAAGCAATTCATTTGATTTTTAAGGAGTGAAATTCTATTTACTCCCCAAACTGTCCCATGTTTTACCAATTTGCTTTTCCCCAGCTGGTGCAAAGTGATGGGAATTTACCTGTCAGTGGTGAATATTAATGGAGGGAGGCTCTAAATCAATGTGTTCCTGTAGAGATGAGGGTTATAAAACAGACAAAAAACCTGGTGGCACCTGATTTTCCTGTGCTGTGGGGCCCAGTCAGGCTGAAGGTGTCTTAGAGGGCCCTCTGGGCTGCTCTAACTTAAGCCATCAAGTCAGGTCTGGTGTGGCTGCCCAAGGTGAGCTGATCCCGCTCCTCCTGGATGCTCCCAGCTCCAATCTGGGTCACGGTCACAGGGAGGCAACGGGAATAATGATGTGCACAGAGCACCTGGGGAGGAGTCAGGGGACAGAAAGTTAATTAAAAAAAGTATCTGCTCTTCGTGATAACAAATGTAAAATGGCATCCAGGTCTCAGCAGTCGGTTTAAAGGGGAAATGGAACCATTCGCGCTCCACCTCCACACGGGGCGACAGCTGGGAGCACCTGAGGGTGAGCTCGGGGCTTTCCCTCTGCCAGGGACTTTCCAAGAGCCTCTGTGAGGGACTGCCCAATGCCCTGGGCATCCCTAAACGTGTGGCTGTGGCTCTGCAGGACGTGGTTTAGTGGGGAGCACGGTGGCGGTGCTGGGTTGATGTTTGGACTCGATGAACTTAAGGGTCTTCTCCATCGTTAATGATCCTGTGATTCCATGGGAGGGAGAGAGAACAATGGTGAAAAGCCCTGTGTGTTCCTCTGCTTTGGGGTCCTGAGGGAGCAGCGGGAGGAGGTGGGAAGGTCTCAAGTGCTGGAATGCAGGAATTCTCCCTTCCAGTCCTGGTGCCAGCTCAGGATGCTCCTGTGCCAGTGCCAGTCACCCACCTGCAGCCTGCCTCAAGGTCAGTAATTCAGGTGATGTTCAGCACAAAGTGTTTCTTTTTTCTTTAAAACCCCCCAAATCTATCAAATTCAAAGTGTCTTGCACCAGCTCCACAACTGTAAATGATTTAAAATAGCAAAACACCAGAGGAGGCCCAGCCTTGTAGGAATCGACTCAAATGACACTAATTTTTATTTGCTCCAAATCCTTGGTGTGGATAAAAACTTAAAGTAGCTGAACATTTTGACTCTTCACACTTAATAAAGTAGGATAAATGGACCTCTGGTAAAAAACCCAACTAATTTCTTGCAAGAATTTAGGACTTTTCTTGAGGTTTATTAATAGTGATAGATCCGAAATGAATCGGGGTCCTGGAAGCTGGAGCAATATATTTTATATATAAATTTTATATATGAGCTCAAACACACTGGAGTCCCTCAGAAACCTCGTGTTTAGGGGGTAGTTCTGGTGTTCCTTCATTTTGTGGTTTGCAGGACAGGTCGGAGATGCAGGATATTGAACATGGGAGCTCTGGATGCAGCTGGTGGCTCTGCTGGAGACTCCCGGGGTGACCTTGAGTCAATCACAAAACCTCTTTGGGCCTCAATTCTCTCATTTCAGAACTCAGATTAAAAAATCAGAGCAAAAATAAGCACTAAGTTATCTAAAATATTCTCTGGGCTGTGTAAACGTGTCATTTACCCTCTGCCTGTGCAGGGCCCAGCACAGAGGGAGAGGAATGAGCAGCACACAGGTGATAATAGTGGATTACCAATAATTAATTATTTATTAATAATGGATTCTTTCTCCTATGGTTTCTCCTATAATTTTCAAAAAAACCCCAGAATTTCACGTCTCTCCTAATTGGCAGAGGCCAAATTATTACTGGAGAAATGAAGTGTCAAGGAGCGATGTGGGATTGGGATTGTGGGGTTCTGTGCAAGCTCCTTCTTTTCCATTGGCTTAAAGCACAGGTGCAACTTCCCGTGACTTTGGAATTGTCGTGGTTTGGTTTTGAATGACAAAATTCTGGAGAACCTCGTGTTTTTCTTTGGAATGATCCTCAGGAACATCCTGGGGCTTTTGAAAAAATAGTCAGGTGGTGCTTGGAGCTGGTTTGTGCTACCAAAATTAGAGCTGAGGTTCTGGCTGCTCTCAGCTTAGTGTTGAGCTGATAACGAGGTGTCTGGGGCACTTGGGGAGGTTGTGTGGGAAGGTGGGACATGGGAGGGCACCTGGTGGCACAAAAGAAGCTGTCTGGTGCACGTGGATGGGGAGCTTGGTGCCCAGGGGTCAGATGCCACCCCCAGGACCAGGTGGGGACACACAGGGGACATCACAGGCACATTGGGAGCTCCATTCCCAGTGCTCTGGTGTGGAACTTCCACCTTGCTCCTGTTTTACATCTCCTGGAGCTGGAGCAGGAGGGAAGGGCCAGAACGAGTCCCGTGCTGAGGGCAGGAGCTGGGACAGGCCTTTTGTCCTGGGCTTCTTCACGTTTCAGAGTCGGACAAGCAGCTCCACTCAGGGTCTGTCCCTTGATAATTCTCCCCTCGTCATCCTGGACCCTGTGCATCCCCCCTGCAGCTCCATGGCTGAAGCTGATCCTTTTTTCCAGGGCTTCCCCTGAAGTCTGGTGCCAAGAGTGAGGGGCCATTTCCATGTTAATGCCTGCAGACACCAGTGGTGGTGGCTGAGCTGATATCTCTCTTTGCGTTTGCAGCTGGATCATATCTGGTTTGTGATTCCCATGCCATACCCCTAATTATTATTATTTCACACTTCATAACATTTTGGTAAACAAAATGCTCTGGGGCTCCAAACTTATCTATTCCATTTTAGCCCAGAGGAAACTTCGCAGCCAGTTCCAACTTCGAACCCCCCAAATATGAATTTAGATTGGAAATTCTGACGGATCCTGCCCGGGATTGGCGCAGCCCTGATAGAATATTGTAAAACACCGACTTTGTTGCACGTTGAGAGGGGGGTGTTTTCTCCCCCCCTTCCTTTCTTTTGTGTAAATCTGTTTTCACCACAGGAGCACATGCTGTCTCTTCTGGCTACAACACTACTTACTAATTCATCGATTCATCTTTAATGAGGCCCCCTGCCAATGTTTAAATAGCATTCGGAACAAAGAAAAAGGCAACATTTCCAAAACAGCTGCTTCTCCCCAATCTTGACATCTCAGCCTTGCAGAATTTCTAAGTCAATTTTATTTTTTCTTTTTGTGCCCCCCGAAAGTTGGTAATTTATAATTTAGGTGTAGCGCTATAATTAATTGTTTGTGAGATGGAGTGAAATAGGAAGAGATGGGAATGGAATTAAAAAAAAAAGGAGTAAAGTTTCCCCCAGGCTGTTGTGAGACATGAAACCAACGCTGTGGTTTCTGTGGATCGCTTGGCATTGCAGATGGAGCAGTGGGAGATTCTCCTTGGCAGCCAAATCATTTGTTGTACGTGGCAAGTTGGTCCAAGGACATGACAGAGAAAAGTTTCCTCTCTTCCTACAGCTTCACTCTCCCTGGAAGTGTTCAAAAATTTTGGGGATGTGGCACTGGAGGATGTGATTTAGTGGTGAATGTGGTGGTGTTGGGTTGAAAGTTGGATTTGATGGTCTTAGAGGTCTTTTCCAACCCTTATAATTCCGTGATTCCGATAGTTCAACCCTTCTCAGGGCTGAGTTGGCTCCACAAACTGCTCCCACAGGGCTTTCTGTCACCTTGGTCCCTCCTGTCCTTATCCTGGATTCTCTTCTCTCGAGGAGGGGAGGATGATCAGAGGGATGCAGTGGCTCTGCAGGGAGCAAACGCTCGGGGAACTGGGATTGTTCAGCCTGGAGAAGAGAAGCTTTGGGGTGGCCTAACTGTGGCCTTCCAGGACCTGAAAGAGCCAACAGGAAAGATGGAGAGAGTTTCTACAAGGGCCTGGAGTACCAGGACAAGGGGGAATGGCTTCAAACTGCCAGAGGGTAGGGTGAGATGGGACATTCTTCCCTGTGAGGGTGGGCAGGGGCTGGGATGGAATTCCCAGAGGAGCTGTGGCTGCCCCTGGATCCCTGGAAGTGCCCAAGGCCAGGCTGGACAGGGTTTGGAGCAACCTGGGATAGTGGAAGGTGTCCCCGGGGGTGGAACAAGATGAGCTTTAAGGTCCCTTCCCAACCCAAACCATCCCAGGATTCCAGGATTCCATGAAAATTCTGCATAATGGTTTCAGATCAGGAGTCTGCTCTCCTGAGCACTTGTATCACGCTGAGTTCTGAAACTCCTCTAAATCCATGTACCTCTTTCCAGGATTAACTTGGAACTTCTGGATGCTTCCCAAAATAGGAGCACTTCTTACATTCAGGTGCTGCCTGTCCCTGGTTCCCCCTCTGGACTCTCTCCAGCAGCTCCAGTCCAACCCCCAGCATTTAACACAGCCAAGGAAAATCATCCCCATGTTGATGGGACATTCGAGGATGAACTGCACGGGTGTGCCTGGACCTGCTGTGGGGGAGATCCCTGGAATTCCCCCAGAGGGTGCTGGGCACTGACCGGGCTCCCCAGGGAATGGGCACGGCCCCGAGGCTGCCAGAGCTCCAGGAGAGTTTGGACAGCGCTGCCAGGGATGCCCAGGGTGGGATTTTGGGGTGTCTGTGCAGGGCCAGGAGCTGGATCGAGGATCCCTGTGGGTCCCTTCCCGCTCAGGACGTTCCATGATTCTGTGATTGTCTTTTCCCCTGACCATGACAGATGCAGGGAAATCAGTGAATATTTTCATGCCCACGTGCCATCCAAACTGCAAGGCCAATGTTGGCAAAGGAGCCCCAGGCAGAAGAGCGGAAGTCCTTGGACAAAAGAGGATATTTTCCACTTAAATTAATGTTGCACCCAATTTGGTTCCCCAAAAGGACATTTCTACATTAAATAACAGCAAAGTCCTACAGCCTCAGCGTGCACATGCAGCAGACCTGTCTAGAAGGAACAACAAAACAAAATGAAGGCAGTTTGGAGGCATTTCCTGGGAAAAAGATTCATGATTCTGTTTCCATGGAAGCGACAGCACATCCCAAGTGGCAGAGGGAGCTGACAGAGCGCGGCTGGGAGAGGGAAAGTGCCATCTCCTCCCTCCCAGCAGAGCAGGGGGGCAGAGCTGGGGGGAAATGGCTTCTAAAATCGAGACAGGGAAATCTGAGAGGACACATGGACATATGGTTACACGTGAGGTCTGGGGAGCTCGCTGATCTCAGCTCTGCCATAAACTTCCTGTGTCCCTTTGGGCAACTCACAGAAGACATCTTCCAGTTCCTGTGGAAATCAATAATTGATTTCACTGGGCACTAAATCAGAGCCTGAAACATCCTGGGCAGGGTTCAGGCTGGGTCCTTTGGCTCCCCATGGCTCAGGTCCAAGTCCGGCTTGGCTTTCCTGTTGATCTTCTGCTCTCCTTAGGAATGAAACACTCCCCATTTCCCATGGCTTCTGGTCTCCTCTAGACAGGGGGTTTAATATCTGCCCCTCCAGAGCTTTACACAAAAACTGTTAAATCCTGTGCTGGCAGCTCCACAGGACTAAAGACACTGTCAGGGAAGCCTTTCCTTGCCTTTGGATCAGACACTTAAATTTGTCACTGTCCATTTTTTAAATTTTAGATACGGCATGATGAGTAGAAGTGTTAAAGAATGAAGGGGGTGAGGAAGGGGAAGAAAATCACTTGAGCGTGTGCAAATATCACTGATGGCACTGAAAAGTCCCTCTCAGCACCTGTAACCAGACACATCCAGAAACAGGAGGACCCTGCTGTGCTCAGGGAGCAGGATCTGGGATTTGTTCCCTTTAGAAATGAAAGCCCAGCGTAAAAGGATGGGAGAACATCAGACTGCAGCTTATTACAAATATCTCGTATATTGTTGTTGTAATCTTCCATGTTCTGCTTTCTAATTCCTCACTTCTTTTAACCTCAAAAAGTGTAGTTGGCTCAGGGGGATTTTTTTGGGAATGCTGTAGGGGCATAGAGAGCAGAGTACAAAAAATTCCTTTTCTTAAACAGAATTATTTTGGCTGAAGTTTAATTTGTCTCATATTTAAACTTAGCCTTTGCCCCCTGGGACAAAGACCGTGATGGAATCTCAGCCTTTCCTCTTCTCCACTGTTTGACTGAGTGACTTTTTGGAAAGCAGCAGGAGCTGGTGAGCTCAGGGCGCTGGTGGAATTCTCCAGCCTGTGCTGCACAGGCGAGGGAGTTAAATGATGGCACTGCTGGCCTTAAAATCCAGCTCATCATTCCACAGGCTCCTGGGCCCACGAGAGGAATTTTGCAGATCCCAAATAACAGCAGTGGGTTTGCACAAGGCCTGGCCACAAAACACCAGGTCTGGCTACCAGGACTTCCCACACAGCCAGAATCCAACCCTGCCTTTGGCCCTACACTGGCCAGTGCATTGATTAATACAACTCCTGAATTTTGGTCCTCTTTCCAGGAGCTTGAACTGAACTGGAGTTCTTTAACTGGAGTTCCCAGAGCAGGAACTGGGGTGCAGGGCCATCCCCAGCAGGCAGGGCAGGGAGCTGCAGAGTCTGGGCTGTGGATGCTGCCGGGTTTTTATTTTTAATGGTTTCTGGCACTGCATTACACTGAGGTAAGTGCTTTGTTCTCCCTCAAGTGGCACTCAGCTCCCTGGGGTTTCCTTATGAACGCTGAAGGAGAATGTCCACTCGCTTTACTTCTGTTGTGTTTGTACTGTACAAGCTTTTGGCTGTCTTTGCCAAAGGAAAAGACAGGTTGCTGCTACTTAGAAGAAATATTTTTAATTGCATAGTATTGATTTTCTCTGTTCCTTGGTGGAGCGTGTGCTCTGTTGCTGATGGATGCAGCAGAACGTG
Organism: Corvus hawaiiensis; assembly: GCF_020740725.1. Taxonomy (NCBI): domain Eukaryota; kingdom Metazoa; phylum Chordata; class Aves; order Passeriformes; family Corvidae; genus Corvus; species Corvus hawaiiensis. The sequence continues at coordinate 1,182,290 of NC_063239.1, read as the reverse complement.
GGGCTGGTCTGTGTGGGTGGATCAGCTCTGAAATAACAAAATTGTGTTGGGGTTTAAACCCCTCCAGTTTTGGGGCAAGTTTCCCTGCATTTGAGCCACACAGAATTTGGCTTTCCATGATGGATTCAGTGAAATACACACAACTGAGCATTTCCCTCTTTCTGCACTTTCTGCACCAATATAAACCACAGCAGCCCCACACGCTGACGTTGTGCCACACTTGTGGCTGCTGTCAGTCACGTGTAGGATTCCTCCTCCTGCTCCTCTCCACAGCTCTGGGGTGGATCACAGCCGAGGGAGATGGTCCCAGGTTTTTATGTTGTTACCCCTCACCAAATGAAGCAAACTGCAGAGCCCTCAGCATCCCCAGCAACGCCTCGAGGGGAAAAGGAGTAATGCTGCAAATACTTGGATGTTAACAGGTTAACCTAGAGCTGTGGAGCAGAACCATTTCCTTTATCATTGCTCTAAAGTTAGGATAATACCCAGTTCAGAGCTGGTGAAAGGCACATGAATGTTGATGCAGGGCCAGGGAGTTCTAAAATTGTTTTCACATTTATATGTGAAGCAATTACTGATGATTTTTTTTTTTTTCTCTGCCTCATAACCTGAGAAGTGGAGCAGACATGCAGGAAGTCTTACTTTTTATTTCGCTCTGGTAGACTTGTAAAGCAGGCAGCCCTGGCGAACAGAGCAACAGGAGTCACATGAAACTGGAATTTTCTTTTTATGGCATTACTTGCAGCCCCATAATGCAGGCAGATACCTTTGGATTGGGGAAGGGGGTGAGTGAAGGCCCAGCGTGTTCTGGGAGCCCACAATCACTTTGAACAGATTCCTGGTGACCAGAGCATCACCCAGCACCCTTCTCCCTGCCCTGGCTGTTCTGATCTGCCCTGTTCAGGGCGCTGGGGAATGCAATTTAATTTTTTCACCCATTATTTCTTTGCAAACTGCTCGCTCAGACCCTCCTCCAAGCCCACACGTTCTTTCCCGAGGTCTAATTAATTCATTTGCAGAACGTGTGTTGCTCTCCCTGCTCGTTCTGCAGAGGTGCTAAGTCTTGCAATCAGAGAGAAGGAACCTGAACAGATTTGTTTTCCTTCGTTTCGAGGCTGATGGAATCAGACCCGGTGCTGGAAAAAAGAGGCATCTTGGAGAACACCAGCAGTGTTTGGGTCAGGATTACCCCGAGCTGAGCCCCGTTTTGCCAGCACCCAGCCCCTGGAGCGTGTGCTCTGCACTAACAAGCAAAGCCTGGCCCTGTTGGTGCTCAGCCTTTTGCTGCAGCCGCTGGCTGGAGCAGCGAAAATGCCTCATTTTCCACCCTGGAGTGGGAACTGAGGGAGGGCTGTGGGGTGCATCCATCTCCAGTAATCAATACCCCGTGCCAGGCTGGGCTCCTGTCCATGCTCAGGCACTGGGGGTGGTTTGGGGCCTCCTTGGAGGGAGGGGACACAGGGCAAGGGGAGCAGGGACTGCTGGCCGCAGCTCCTGTCCACCCTGGAGCTTCATCCTGGGGTCCTGCCGCCTGTCATCACAATATTCCCTAAAAAAATGGGAGGAATGGGGCTCCTTGATGGCTGCTTGGAGCCTCTGGAACATCTGCTTTCTACAGAATTATGGGATCATGGAATGGTCTGGGTTGGAATGGACCTTACAGTCCATCCAGTGCCACCCCCTGCCATGGGACACCTCCCACTGTCCCAGGTTGCTCCAAGCCCTGTCCAACTCTTTATCCACATCCTTTATCCCTCCTTCATTTGGGAACAGAAGTTATATTTGAGATTCTAGAGACATAAACCCAGATCTACGGAAGAGCCAGAGCTGCTGGTGTGGGGTTTATTGTGGGGTTTATGGTGGGGTCAGGGCCTGACACGTTTGTTTTCTGCAGAATCTGGATGTGCCGAACCCTAACGCGCTTTGTTTTTCTGTGTAAGCTGCATGGCATCCTAAATAAATGTGTTTTCATGTGCTGAAAGGCACCTAATCAAACAAATCAGGTGGCAAAACACCTCTGAGTATATCAACTTTCAGGCACCTCCTGACATATGGGCATGAGTAGTTCAAATCCGACTTCATGTGCTTATTCCACCCGTGTAATGGTGCCTGGACATGTATTAAATACACAATTTAGGGTCCTTTTCTGGAGGACAAGGGGCTGTGCAGTAGAGACTCCACATCATCAGGGCTGTATTTTTCAGAGTTCTCCCTGACCAGGCAATTCTGAAAGCTCAAGTCTTCCAAAAAAAAAAAAAAAAAAAAAAAGAAAAAAAGAAAAGAAAAAAGGGAAAAAGCTGTTACTAACAATAATTTATTGTGGAAAAATATTTACATAGATAAACATATTGCACTTGGCATGTTAGGACCAGGAATAAACCCATCTCTTGTCCTGTAGCTCTCATCTATTATTCATTCTTGCTGTTTGGCTCTTTTCATGTGGAGATCTCAAAGCATTTTGCAAATGAAGATGTAAATTGTTCTCCTTGTTTCAGAGAGGAAGGGCTGAGAGAGGGAAACAACTGCACCACAGCACCACTGGAGACCTGGAGGAAAGGGGCCTCCACCATCCCAGGCCAGAGCTGCATTCTGGAGATGCCATTTCTTGTAAGGGTAGAAACACACTGGGGTTAATTAGCTCGGAGGAAAAACGAAGGTGGAGAGGTTGGTGGCAGGGAAGGAGAAGGGAAGAGCAGAACCAAAGGTTGAGGGGATTTAGGAGAGGTGGGAAAAGCAGATGTTGGGTAGGGATAGGGTGAGGAGATTTGGTGTGGTTGGAGTGAAAGGGATGTGTGCTCTGGATCTCAGATGGTGTCCAGGGAGCTGGAAAGAACTTCCAGGAGTAGCTGTGTCCATGGCTTTTCCAGCAGCTTTAAGGAATCACAGAACAAGCTGAGCTGGAAGGGACCCACAGGGTCATCGAGTCCATTGGAGGCACTGACTTGCAGCCCTGCAGAGGCTCCTACACTTGTTTTTGTACCTTCATAATTAATAACAAAAATCTACCTGACTTTGCAAATGGGAGAATTCACGCCCCAGTGCCTCACGAGTCTGATAAAATTTGACCCCTTGTCCTTGTTCTTGATGCTGACTCTGCGTGCAAATGATGCTGATGGCTCTGCCTCTGAATATCCATAATGTGCCCATCCAGGTGATGACACATCCTAAATTTCTGAGACTGGAAATGTCACTCTGGGCCTGGATGTTTGATTTCATTCCAGGCATTGAGTAACAAATTGCCTTTAATGGCAGCATCACCAGAAATAGACCTCCCTCGCTTTTTCATGTCACTTCCAAGTGCCCTGTTGATATTTTTATGGATTTTTATTATCCAGCTTGTTATGCAGCAGCCAGAGCCATGCCAGGTTCTCGGGGATCAGTGGGCAGGAGGGGCTAAGCTAGAATAAGAACTCCTGCACTCGTGGTTTTAGTATCTTTTACTTCAAAGCAAGGAGCTGATGTGATCTTTCATCATCTCAGCTGTTGTTTACTGGCTTCCTACAGATGCTGTTTGAACTAACAAACCCCACATTTCCTGGCTGGAGTGAGGAATTCCCTGGGTGGCTGCAATCCCTTCACTCGGAGGCTGACTCGTCCTGATTGAATGATGCCACTAACGAGAAGGGGATAAACAATTTAAATGTTCAGGATCACCTTTCAGACAAAGAATAACTGCCCAAATTACTCTGGCTCAGCTCCTCAGCCCTGCTTCTTATTTTCAGCTTCCAGGGAAAACCACCAGCAGCTCCAGGTCTGGGTCTGGGGTCAATTTACTCCATGTCTCAGGGACAGAGGGATGTGTCCGTGGTGCAGGGGCTCCTCTTTGGCTCTGAGCTCTGGCCAGGGGTTGTTTCGCAGCAGTCTCTGAAGTGAGCTGAAATCCAGGAATTACAGGTGAGGAAAGAGCTGCGAGGTCACCTGTGCTGAGAGGATCAGAGCAGGGTCTTCAGTGCCTGTGATTAAAGTGTGTGAGGGGCTGGGAGGGAGAAAATAGCAGCAGTTGCAGACAGGTTCCTTTTCCTCCCCCCGCTCCTCCTTATTTTCCCTTTTTCCAAGCCCATCAGCAGTGTGCTCCTGCTACTTTTATCCCTTTTCCTCGAAGTTTGGTCCTGCTGCAGAAGCTGATGAAGCTTTCAAACATATTGAAATAAATATGTTATAATAAAAAATGGGCTGAGGCTTTTGTGTGCCAGACAGGTCTTCAAATAGGTGCTGATTTTCCTTTCAGGATAACAGGATAGCAGCCAACCAGGACTTTTTCCCTCCATTATTTATATCATAAATCATGGAATGATTTGGGTTGGAGGAGACCTTAAAGATCTCATTCCACCTCCTGCCACAGGTAGGGAAACCTTCCACTATCCCAGGTTGCTCCAGGCCCCGTCCAACCTGGCCTGGGACACTTCCAGGGCTGGGGCACATTCCAGTCTCTTTGTGTATTTGTATTTTTATGGGAACATTATTCAGCTGCAGAGCCGTCACGACATTAAAGCTGTTCACCTCTCACATCCAGTGCCCCTGTCCCTGGTAGCTGCTGGTCTGAGCAGGGAAGGGCTGGGAATAAAAAAGGATTTGGGAAGTGATTTGCTCGAGGTGATTCAGTGAGTGGGTAGCAGGGATGGGAAACAGAAGGTGATTTTATGGGCCACTCTTAGTTCTGTTGTTCTCTAATTGTTTTATTGGTGAAGAAATGCTCTTTAAAGTTGAGATTTGCGCTAGACCTGAACAGTGAAAATTGCAGGGAAAATCGGCTGCTTCTGGAAAGGATGGCGTGGCTGTAATGAGTTTCTCACTTCCAAAGAGCGGAGTGGGCAGTAACCATCATTTTAGAACACAGGCAATGATCTAGAAATGTACAAATTTGTGGATATATCCGAGTTTAGATGATCTGAATCCCATGAAGGTGCCAGTCAGGAGCTTGGTTCCTGTCCGTGGAATACACGGAGTGCTGTGGAAACTGTGCTGAACAGCCGTAATTCCCTTTCCTTCCCACCACTCTCCTGCAGGCTCCCTTCCTCCTCAGCCCAGAATTTATGTGGAAAATTGTAGCCTCAGAAACCGCTCATACCCAGCCAGCTGAAAATGCCCCTTTTTGGGTGCTGGCAGCCTCCAATCAATACCTGCTGTTGGTAGACTCTTGTCTCCAGTGCAATTTTGGTGAACAAAAGTGTTATTGACCTGAAAGAAAAACTAAACTGCTTTTCAAAGCCACCAGTGCACCTAAGCAAAATAAACAATCTGTAGGGCAACTTCCATGTTATTTCTCTGTTGACTTTCTGGGTTTTTTTCCCTGTCAAACAGCCACCTCTCAGAGCAAAAGGCAAAACCACCGTGTTGGAGTCTCCTCTGCTCTTAATATTTCCTAATAAAACAGCATTTTAAAAGGAAAAGGAATTTTTCTAAGGAGCAAGTGGGGGAAAATGATGGAGAGCCTCATTTCATACAGATCCAAGAATAATTTTTCCACTGTTCAGGATGCTTGGCTATTTAGTCTGAATCTGAGGCATGGGACTTTTATCAATCAAAGAGCCACTTTGTCATTAAATGGAATCTGGGAGTCGCACTGAGATTCAACTGCACGTAGAAATTGGGAAATAAGGGTCTGCTTCTCAGGCACACTGAGGCGCCTTTGTGCACCTCCAGTGCCAAAAAAAGGCCCCCAAGACTTCATTTTGCATCAGATCTTTCATAAAATCTATTCACCCAAAGTGCTTTAGGGTTAAAATTAATTCAGTTAATGAGTTAAATAACTGCCAAGGGAGAGAGAAATTAAGAGTCATGGGCAAGGGGGAAAAGAGATGCTTCCAGCTGAGTTTAGAAGAGAGTGTGAATGAGTTGAAGGGGAAAAGAGATGCAAAGGAGATGCACTGATGGGCAAGAGCTGCAGAGGAGAAAGCTCTGATGCCCCGGGGGTCAAATTATATGAAGGGAGGAGGAAGGGCCTCTTTCTGCAGGAGAATTGTACCAGTGGCAGCTGATTTAACACCCAGCACAGCAGCAGCAAGAGAAGCTGAAGGTTTGTACCCAGTGTAGCTCTAAATTCTGCCCAGGCTGTACAAACACTCATCTTTTACTGTTCATAATGCAATGGAAATTATCATGGGGTAGGTTCCTGTTGCATCAGGCACTTAGGAAAGGAAAGGCAGACTCTGACTTGGTCTTTTGACTCCCAGGGTCATTCAGAGAATCAAGGAAAACCTGAGGCTGGAAAAGCCCTCCAAGGTCATCGATCTGTGCCCCATCCCCGCCTTGTCCCCAGCCCAGAGCTCTGAGTGCCACATCCAGGCCTTCCTTGGACACCTCCAGGGATGGGCACTCCAAACCTCTCTGGGCAGCTCTTCCAATGTTTAACAACCCTTTTTGTGAAGAAATTCTTCCAGAATGTGGGCCAGAAAGAGCTGTAGCTGGTGGATATCAACTTGCACATCTCCATTCCCTCAGTCCTTAGCCACCCTCTCATTAATACTGGTTGGAATCCCCTGGATCTGTCACTGGTCTAGACAACAAAGAACACTTGAACAGATGTTTTCCAAGTGAGCCATTCTTTCCCAGTTTTAATAGAACCTCTCACTTCACGTGAGGCAGGGCTTAAGTGGGTCTGAACCTTAAAGAAACTGTGTACACCGAGCTTTAAACAACCCACAGCCCCCAGCATGGTCGGACTGATGACGTTCCCCACACTTTAAGAAGCCTCTGAGGCTCACAAACAGAAGTTTTACATTTAATAGTTTGGATATGACCAGCCCTGACTCATTTCCCTCCTTTTTTTCCCCTCACTGCTCCATGACGGTGCATTTATAGTGGAGGAAGGTGCCTTGGAAGCTTGAGAATAGTAAATGCAGGTCTGGATTTGCTCAGCACAACTTGTTCAGGGCTTTACAAGAAATTTTCAGACAAACTCATCTGACAAAAGTTGGTTTGAAACAAAAAAAACCCCACCAAACTCAAACCCACAAAACCCCCAAAGCCCCAAGTGCCTTATTTGAGGAATGTAAATAAAGCACGTCCTGGATACTCTCTTAACTTTGGCTGATGTAAGAGGGAACTTGCCCTTGCTTAATGTTCACTTTGTGTGGAGTTTGCTGCTCTGTCCCAGGTTATTGGGAGCTCTTTAAAGCAAGGCAGGGAGAAGGGATGGGGAGGGAGGGAACTGTGAGGTTTATGGGTTGTACCCACACAGCACAGGGGGATGAGAAGTCCCTCCCTTCACGTGTGGGTGGGTTCAGTGTAAAACACAAGGAGGATCCTCAGGAGACACATTTCTTCCGAAGTCCCACTCAGAAACTGGGGAAGGATTCCCAGGACATTGTGTGTTGCTTGAGAAGGTCCTGAAAAGCAGCTCTGGGTAAGACACACATCCACGAGGCTTTTCCTGCCAGCTCTAGAGCTTGAAAAGGCTCAGATTTCCATAAATCCTTCTGTGAACCCAGAGGCAAGATTTGGATTTCAGATGTTGAGTTAGTGCTGTTTTGCCAGGTCTAAAGCAAGAACTGGGTGCCCGTTCTGAGGGAAAGGAGCAATTAATGTAATTTCTCCAGACTATTCCCACTCAGTGCCCATGGACTCATCCCTCCCCTATGGTCTTGTTTCTTCTCCACTCAAGTCTGGTCTCTGTGGCTCGGGGATGAGCACATTGAACTCTTTAAAGCAGGATCTGCCTCCAGTCTGTTGTTTTTGGATCCTTGTGCATCCCTGTGTTTGACTTGGACATACCTTGAATCACCGAGTGTAGGTCTGAGGGAGTTTCTCTGCAAGCCTCATTTTCCTCTCCTCTGTGAAGCAGGATAGATAATTCCTGCCTTGTGGGCATGTAGATTTTAATAGTTTAGTCCCCCAGTTCAGCAAAGCACTTGAGTACATTCTGCTGGAGTAAATGGGATTTTAATTCTGTGATTACATTTTTTTGGTGAACTACTGCCACAATAAAATACTTGGAGATCGTTGGAATTAGAGGTGTTAGACAACTGCAATGGCATCATCATTATCAGGTTTGCAGTAAAACAAACCATGGTGATATTTATTCCCTACCTCCAACCAGGAATAAATCATCTCAAACACATAATTTGGATGTGACAAATAGCCTGAGATGCTCAGGAATAGTGGTTCTCCTGGTTATTTTGGGTTAGTTTTGTTATTTAAAATGCAATAACTCAGTGGTTTAATGTGCTTTTCTGGGCTTTGGAAATGCAGTTTCAGCTCCTTTCTGCAAGTGCTTGAACCCACAGTCGTGGGGTGTGTGTCTGTCAGGGAATGGGTGTTGGTTTAGGATTAGGCGTTCTGTGCTTTGCATAAATAATGTCATTATAAGTGTAAATAATGTCTGCAAAGGGCTCAGCCCCAGTCCTTTGGCTGGGGAGGCTGAAGGGTTTTATGTGCAGCTGGATGCCCACAGCTGGCCTGGGGAGCAGCAGATGCAGGGAAGGAGCAGCACAGGGCAGGGAGAACTCCAGAGATCCCAGAAAAGGAAGGAGGAGGCTGGAAAGGGAAGCCCAGTGGCTTGGCAGCTTGTTCTTATCACCTCCCAGGGCTGACTGCAGCTTATCACAGCCAGCCCGGAGCTCCCTCGTCCAGACAATCCCCTAATTGTCTGTCCCCGCTAAGTAGCGGCTCTGGTGACATTCCAGACCTTGACCTCTGCCCTGTCCAGCGCCAAAAAAGTACCATTAGGAATCATGTAACGCCGGGAATTAGGGATTGCTGGAAAAGGCCAGGGGGTCAACCTACTGTGGAGCTGGAGCACCAATGCTGGGTCCAGCTGCTTTCGCCCTTCCCAGAGCTGGGAAATCGGGAGGTGAGGCTGGGCTGCAATGTTCAGGGAAGGAGGAATGGACAAGCCCAGGATCACTGAGGAATTCCATCCATTTTGTAAAGAGTTTGGGCAATCCTTGGTCAAGAAATGTGCTTAAAATATTTTATATTTAAGTATTCTTGGACACTGGGGCTTGGAGAGTGAGTGTGCCAAGGTCCTGGCAGCCAGAGCAACAGCGTTAGGTGTGTGTTAGAGCACCATAAATACCAGCTGAGATCCAGGGATCTGGGAGATGGGAATCAGCACCAGCCACTGCTGAAACTCTCCAAGAACCTGCTAAAGGAAAAGGATACAGAAGTCTGTGATTGCAGTAGGAAATATCAGCCTTCCAGAACATTTTCTGTATTCAAATCTCTCCCCTCCAAAGGGAACTCTGTGTATAACTTATCCAAATGAGGATCCTCCTGGCTCTGGCTGTCAAAATCCCACCTTCTGCACGTCCCAGCCCACAAATCCGCCGCTGGAAATGTGGGGTTTTGGCATGTTGGAAGATGAGGCACTCAACTTACGAACTGAGGGTCCAGTTCAAGGAGATAATTGAGGATATTGATGGATTCAATAGACCTCCCATTAGGCATGTCCTGAAATACAGTCTCCACTTAGTCTGGAAATCTCTTATTTAGTAACAGCTGCTCTTATCACTTGAGTTTGATTTTCTATGCAGTATTCAAGCTGAGCCTTTTAAATAATGAGAAATGAGCTTGTCTGAGCTTGTAAATGTGCAAAAATTCTCAGTGAACCCTCCAAGTGGTGCAAACCAAGGTAACCATTAAAATCAGTGGAGCTCTGCCAGTTTACATCCGTTAAAGACCTGACTCTCTATTCCCAGGCATGTTAGAGGTGTTACTGCGTAAATGACTGCAGAAATTATTGCTGAAAGGTTTTTTATGCTCCAAAGGCAGATCAGGTATCTGGTCCAGCGAGGGCACATCCACTGCTGCAGGAGGAAATAAAGGAGAGAAAATTGTGAAGTGTTAACGGAGATTTTTTAGAAGCTTTATAATGACAGGTCACATTCCCAAGGACTATAAAGTGGCAAATCTAACACCAATTATTCAAGAGGGGCAAAAAGATGCAGCGAGCAATTACAGCTTAACACCAGTTGTGGGAAAAATATTAGAAAGCATTTGAGGGGGTTTGGGGAGCGAACAGCTTGAGAAGTGTAATTTGATTAGAGATGGCCAATGTGGGGGTTTGAGGTGGGTTTTAACTGCCTGAGGATTCTTCCCAGGTATTGCTGCCAGGGGAGGGCTGGATGGGGATGGGATGATGTGAACTTGCATTTTTGAAGTGCCAAACTGGGATGCAGCGGCAGAGTTTCACCGGGCTGGGCTGCAGAACCCACTGGAATGTGTTCAAATGAGGGGGATGATGGATTCTCTTTGCCAGGCAGGGGGGTGAAAGCCAGATTTGGTTTGAAGAAGTGAAATGAAGTCCCATGCCAGACTCTCACACCTGGGGAAGGGTCTCTAAATGAGCTTTTCTGGGTGTCTCAGTGCAATTCAAGTGCTCTCTTGAGGTCATGCACAGACCAGGGCAGTGAACTGGGCCTTTGCCCATGCACACAAATCCTCTTTTTTCTGTGAATCAGTTGGAAATGTGCTTTCTGCTGCCTTTTTTAATTGCAGACTGCAGCTCTGGGAATGTCTCTGCGGGTCCCCCCTTGCCTTGGCCTGTGGATCTGACCAGGTCTCTTTTCTCTGATATTTATCCCCCCTCAAACCTCTGTAACTGGCAAGGGATGTCTGGGACATTCTCCTGCCACCTGAGGGACAGCAGGGAGCACAGGGGTTCCTGGCCCTTAGAGCTCCTTGGTGCTTCTGGGTAAAAAAACCCCAAATATTAATAATAATTAAACCAACTTTAAACAAAGAAACAGAGAGGATTCTCCTCCTGAACTACCAAAAAGCAACTGAAATCCGTAATTCACATACACCAGGTCTCTTGGTGGGGCCAGCAAATGACCTCAGGCCCTGACTGACTGTGTTGGACTGTGGGGCACCCACTGGATTAAAAATGGGATTTTTTGTTATGCAGAGATACCCATTTTGGGAGGGAATAACTGGAATATTGCAAGCAACATCCACAGATTCCCTCTTCTCTCTCAAAATGCTTTTTCAGCTCAGATTTAAGCTCTTTGGGGCCAGCTCTTCTGGGTTTTGTGATTATAAACGCCTTACAGTCACAGTCCAGCACAGCCTTCCCTGGGTGCTGCTCCAGGACAAATAAAAACTGCACTGAACTGCAAAGAAATGGTTGGGAAATGGTGAGTGACCGTGTGCTTCTGTTATTGTAAACCCAGAAATGTTTACTCATTATATTGAAATAGGTTTGGATCATTGCGGATGAAAGTGAAACAAGATATAAGCCTGCAATGACATGCATAAATACATAATTAAGTGTATTTCCTTTCCATATGGAGAGGATTAACTCCCTTGCCTCAGCAGGGAGTTGCTTTATTTGGTGTCTGCTTTGGTGTCCCTTTCTCTCTGACAGCTTACAGGGGACGCTGAAAGGGAATTTCACTCGCTGCCTAATGAATCTTGGAATAAGGACTTGGAGGGGAAGGAATAAGTGATTACCTCAGAAAACAGAAGTTTGGGGACCTGAAGGACTGCCCTGATTTCTCTTTTTGACCTTAAGTGGGCCCTATGGGATGGCAGTGCCCACCTTTCCAGGGCTTATTGCTTAGTCATAAATCCACATGGAAGGGAGAGGGATGTGTCTGCTAAATGCTGAGGCATCAGCAAAAGCTCCCGAGCTCAGGTTTCATAACTTGAGAAATATTTTATCACCCCTGTGAGCCAAACCTCTGAAAAATCAATAGGACTTGAGAGTTGCCTGTATTGATCTGAAGGGCTGAGTTGTACTGAAATATTCATGGCCCTGTGTGTTTGTCTATGTGTGGTTTGGGGACCGAGGCGTGGGCAGATTTCAGAGGGAAATAGTCTCGTTTCTCACTTTAACTGGATTAAGGTGCCTTGCAAAGCACACCCTTAAAAGGCACTGAATTTGTTTGTCTCACAACCAGGTTCCTGCCAGCCAGAGAGAAATGCATTCTCATTATTATTTTTTTTTTTTTTTTCTTAAATGACAAACTGTTGGGAAGAAGGAGTCAAGGAGATCTGATAAAATTAGCACCACGTCCTCCTGGGGATCCCCGGGCTTGCTTTGTTTGCAAAGCCAATTTGGACACTGTGGCTTTGATCTTCACTTTCAGTATTTGAGCAGGCATGTTTAGTATCACTCATTTCACTGGAGATTTGGGATTCAAGTTTCCTCAACAAGCTCCAAAGCAGTACATTAGAAGGGGAATTGTCTGCCAGGCGTCTCAGAATCTCAATACCCTTGATACTAATTTGATGTGATGCATTTCACCAGATGTGTCTACCTGAACACTGCTTTATGCCCAGGAGGGTTGTGCTACTGTAGAGTATTAAAGTTGCCTCTTCCCCCCTCCCCTCTTTCCTTTTCTCCCTTTTTCTTCCAAAAGCAGCTGAATGAAAAGCATCCATAATTTTAATCTGCATAGAGGTGTGACAAGGTGCAAATATTTGGAAGGAAGAGAGTGTGTATGTGTGTGTGTGCGTGTGTGTGTGTGGCAGGATTTATGCAAAAATCCCCACTTATAATAAAGCTTCAAAATATTTTAAGGAACTGCAATAAAGCTTCAAAAATATTTTAAAAACTGGTGCTTAAATATAGGCTAACTGATTAATTTATCCCCTCAAACTCCAAAACCTGCCTTTTTACTTGTTCTATAATTATGGATGTAAGGGGAAAGACTGAGAAAGGAGAAATGGAGGAAAAAAGGTGAAAATTAGTCATTAAAAAAAATACTGGCTATGTAGGCTGCCAGGGGGCTGGAAATACTGCAATAGGACTAAACACCTCCCTAGTGTTTATGATGGAAGATGTGGGGTTCAGGTTATCGAGGGTTTGTGGGTGGTGGTGGAGCCCAGCTCTCAAATGCAAGGAAAAATAAGGACAATTAGAACTGATCTCTTCCTTAGCTCTCCACCCCGTGCAAATTCACCCATGGTTAAAAATAGTCCTATGAAATAAAAACAAGCACCCTGGAGAGGCATTACTCCAATCAGTGCCTCAACCTAAGCAGCACACCAGGCTTTGGGCACCTGAGATTTGCTGGTGTTGCTAAAGAGACGGGGAACAGCTCGTTCCCTCCACCCAGGGAAGTGTCTTTTCCCCAGGGAATGGGCTGTGAAAGTACCTGGTGTTGGTTTGGGATCTGGATCAACACAATTGCTTCCCCCACCCCCTTTAAAATCCAATAATCTGAATTATTGCTGCTGTGTGGAGCTTCCCAGAAAAGGGAACCTCCAAATTCTGTGTAAACACCAACAGCTGCTGGAGCCACGCTGTGACACTGAGTGTGCCCAGAGCTGGTCCTTCAGTCACTCAGTCTGGGAGGGCATTTTTTTCTTGCATGAATCCCATTTTTATCCATGTGCCTGTTACAAACCTGCCCTGTAGAAAGCAGGAGGGGAAAAAAGCATCCTTGGCATTCTTTATTTATTTCCATTCCTCAATGGCAAAGTAAATGGAATGTTTAAGCGACTGACATCAAAGATGTGATTTCTCTGAAGCTAAAAAGCCCATTAATCACAATTTTAAAGTGTTCTTTAATTACCCTGTAATAAAACGACACGTGCAGAGCGGGAGGAAAAATTGTGTACTTTTAGAGTTCCTCTTGCTTGTTTGTGTTTCAAATCTCCCCGGAAATCCTCGTTGATCCCTCTTGCTCCTGCTGCTTAATTCCACCCTGCCACAGCTCCCGTGCTGTGTTAACTGTGTCCTGTGCAGTCTGAGGCAGGGGAAAAGTGGGTGGGGAGAACATCTGGAGGATTGGGAATTCCATCCTCTGAGGGAGTGAGGTGGAGCACTGAGTTTATCCTGGATTGAAGGCTCAGCAGATGTGGTGTTGAGGGGACAGGGACCATTCCCACCCTGGACTCCAAGTCTGTGCTGTGTCCTGCGAGAGCTGGACCTGGAATCCCTCCCTAAATAGCAAGCTGAGAGATCCAGGAGCAGTGGATGGTGCTGAGGGGGACGGAGCAGAAGCTGGAGTTGGGTAGGACCAGCACAGCTCTTCCCAGGCATCACCTGCAAGGGTCCCACCCTTGAAAATGGGCTCTGGATTGAAGCATTGAGACCAGGGGAGAGGCAAGAGACACCGAAGGGGGGCCGGGTAACACTTGGAGGGATGTGAGCTCTCCAAAAAGAGCTGTGAGGAAAAGGACAAGGTGAAAACCCGGTTAAAAACCTCTTTGTAAAACTCAGATTTGTAAAGGAAGGAGTGAAAAATCAGATGGGAGTGGGCACCCCGCTCCTGTCACTTGGAGGGAGGTGCTTGGGGTCGTGGTAATAGAGAAAACCTTGGGAATTTGAAGTAAATTCAGAGGTCAACAAAATGATTGGCCTCAGCTCACCAAATTCCAAGTCCTGCAATCCAACAAACCTTTGCAGGTCCTAGAAACCCTCTGCAAATTTTAAAAAACCTGAGAATATCCATAAAACTGGGACCTCAGAGCTGTGAGCCCTGTCCCTATGGGCAGTGTTGGTGATCCCTCATCTTACTGGGGGAGGAATAACTGGGAGCTGGAGGTGGGAATGGCACAGTCCCCTTTTCCACACCCAGCTGATCCGGGCTGGGGTATTCTGGGCTGGAATTCGCTGCTCTTGCCAAACTCAGCCAAGTGGGTACGTTCTGAGTTGATCTGTTTTCAAACCCAGACAGTTGTTAATGAAACAGTTGCTGTTTTGTTGACAGAACATTAATTACTTGATCTTAGGACTTGGTAATTGCACGAGCCCCCTCTGTATACATCACTAATTACATTAGCAATTATATGGCATTTTAAAGACAAAGAAATGACTGCAGCAATTGCAGTGTCAGAGGGACCCTGCTGGTAAATTCCAATCAAGTCCCTGCAATGGCAGGGATGTGTTGGGAGAAGTCCTTCTCCATCTCAAGCCCACACAAACCCCACTCTGCTGTGGTGTGGTGCTGCTGCCACTTAAAGCAGGGAGTCTTGAGAAAAGGAGGGCTGCTTGAATTTCTCATCCAGGTTAGTCACACTCTTAAAATTGCTCCAAAGCATTCTGAAAAGGCTGCTTGCTGTTGGAAATACTTCTTTCTCTATTACTCTTAGAAATAACTGAGTCATATCTTAAAAATCACAACTTAAATTAGAAACAAGCACCATTGTAAAAACGGTGTAAAACGCCTCTCTGAAAAGCTGCTCTGCATTTCCAAGGATCTTCCTCTGCCGATGAACAGGCCAGAAAGTGACTCGAGAAGCTCCAATTCCTGTGCCTCCAGAAGGTGGAGGTTTCCATCCCCGTCCCCCTGTGGAAGAGGATGTGCCAAGGGATGGGTCTGTGTTTTCTCGTGCTGTAACTTTGCCCAGACCCGACACAGGACAGCAGATCCCATTTCCCTTCCCCACCCTCCCCGCTGTGCTTCCCCCAAAGTTCTTCTATTGCCTCCATGGGACATTTTTTGGTGCCTTCCCCCTGAGGATGGAGGAGTGTTGGGTTTCCCCTTCCCCTTATCTCCACTGGTGTTTGTTCTCCTGCTCTGTCGGCACCCTCTGCTCCATCCCCAGCTGCTGGTTAATCCAGTCCTGCACACGGAGTTAATGAGACATTCCTGCCTAAATAACCTGGTGCCACTAAAGCTTCAGATCTCTGCACCTCAGCAGCTGTGTGTTGTCACAGAGATAAATATTTTAGCTGGGCTGGCAATTCCCTGCCCGGCCCGCACAAGTGGCTGAAGGAATGGCTTTTGTTTCACCATTTATAGAAGCGAAATTCGGATTTTCTCCATCTAGAAAATACCTGGAAAGGAACAAAAAAATAGGGTGGGAGAGGATGTGCTGTTCTAGAAGGCCTTTCTGAACCAAGGCAGAGCAACGTGGCCATGCCCAGATGTGGCTGTCCCCTCCCTAGGGAAGGACAACCTGCACGGTCACTGACCACTCCCAGAATTCCCATTATCACTGCTCTTAGGAGGAATATTCCTTTGCTCTTCCTGATACTCTACAAACTCACAGCCACGCAGACACTTTGCCCTTGGAAAAGGGCCCCTTTCTGTGTCTGATGTGACCAAACTCATTCAATTCTTCCCAGAGCGTGGCAGCAACCTTGGAGGGAAGGTCGAACATCTGATCTTCCTGTAAAACCTGGTGAGCCAAGGATTTAATAAGGGGGGAGGTTTCAAGCCTTTATTGGTCTTGACATTGACCAAAACCCCTCTTCTCACACTGTTTTTTAAGTATGGAGCAAGACTGATAATGCAATAGGTTCATGACAATCATCCTAGAGATTTTTTGTTTCTAAAGACATTTCTATGCAGATAATCCTTGACAGGCTGAGCTACTTGGGTTTGGAGGGAGTTGTTTGTTTGCTTTTTTGAGTTAAGAACTTGTTTTTTTTGTCTGAAACTCTCATACATCTCCTTCCCTCCTGGAGCATTTTGTTTGGAAGTTGCTCAGGCTCCAGCTCTGAGGGTGCCACATCCCAGGCTCGTGGTTGTATCTGTCCATCATCAAGTCCTTAAGAGATGTAAGAAAAGCAGGAGTGGAGCAGCAGATCTCCAGCTTTCATCTGCCCAACAAACTTCCTCCCTGGAACACAACAGTAGGGCCCTGTTAAAGACTGAGGATCTCTTTCACAGGAACTGGGAGTTTTATCACCAAAATCGTCGCTTAAAACACTGCTGGGATTTCTCAGGGGGGAAAAAAAGAGCTGAATCAGATTTTCAGGAGAATGGGCCTCTGTTCAAGAGGAGATGAAGGATATTTCAGCAGGACAGTGGAAAACTCGGGTTTCAGGGCTGGGATGAAGCTCATCTGCTGATTGCACGTTCTCCTGAAAGGAGGAATTGGTGCAGGCTACCAAAAACCCGTGTTCTCCTCGGTTTTGGGCTGATAGTGCCTCATGTTTTCAGATGCTTGCACTGACATCTGGCAGTAGTTTAAACACTGACTCACATTCTGTCAAAAATGTCAGTAAAAGTGACCTTCATCATTAAAATTTTCATTTGTTTGAACCTTTCTAGTAATTTTCATCGAAGAAAATGGAATATTCCTGGTTCAAATGGCCAATTACCATTTTCCAAGCAGTTTTCAGCACTAGGTTTGTCCATCCCTGTGGCTGAAACGTGCACTCTGCACAAGACAGAGTAAATACATCCAGATTATTTTGGGGAGCCAATGTGATTCACCTCTGCAGCATCAACTCATTGTTTGCTCAGAGTTTTGCACAAAGACGGTGCCTAAAACAGGACCAACCCCAAATTTAGTCCAGGGAAGGCCAGGATAAGTCAGTCCCAGTTTTGAATTTTGATTTTGGGCTTTGACCAACTGTATGCTCATAACAAAAAGGGGGGTGTCCAAAAAGGACATCTCCCTGTCCTAGCCTTCGAGTCCTTTCCTCCCCCAAAAGGACTGAACTCTCACAAAGGTGATATAAATCAATAAAAGAATGGTCAAAAAGACCATTAATGATCCTCTTATTCCATGCCCAGCCTAACCTCAGCCCGGCTCTCCCCAGTTGTGGTTGGGTGTTTTACAGGTAAATCTTCAAATCTTGATGTAAAAACTCTCACATAACGTTTTATACCATTTTTAAAGTGGTGTTGTTACCGTGAGTGACCCATAAAAATGACAAAGAAGCAAATTGAACACTTGGAAATTAAGATAATTCCCCCCCTCATTTACAGTACAAAAATTTTATTTTTTTTGTTAGGATAATTTAAAGTTTAAAACTGAAGTAGACATATTCATTTTACAAACAAGATATTCTTCCATAAGTAGGACCATTAAAAACAGTAAACAAAAAAACCAAAACCCAAAAAGCTATCTTTACAAAAGCTCTGTGCATAGCAACTTCATACTGTATATAACTGACAAAGCAAAAAAAAAACCCAAAAAAACAACCAGCCAATCCCAAACAAACCCCAAAACTATACAGGAGGGAGAAATGAGACCTTAATTTACAGGAGAGAGGAAACAGTTTGGAGAAACCATGCATATTGGAAGTGTGCAAAGAAAGAGGGAGAGGAAGGTGCTCTACTGAGATAAATTGGGAGATCAAACCAACTCTTCCAAAGTTCTGATGAAATCTGTCGTTCCCTATTGCGACACTTCCATCTTCCCAGTGGCAAAGAGGAAAACTCTCAGGGAATTGTCAACAGCAACCACTCAAAGAGGGCAGGTTTGCTTGTTACACTGAAGAAATCCTCACACATCAGTTTTTACATCATTTTTTCCCTTTGTGTTGAGTGTTTTGCCACTGCAAAAGTCCTTTTCCATGGCCAAGGATTTCTGACTGTGTTTATTTACAGGTGTTTTTCTCTGTAAAGCTCAATGAATTCTACACTCATCTCCAGTACCATGATTTCCCTGCATGAGCAAAATCCAGGCTCTAAATAATTCCTGGGGGGTTTTTTGTTTTCATTTCTTTTGGCTCAAAGCAAACCAGATTTTTCATATTTGCATCAACACAGGCAGTTCCTCTCCTGGAGCAGCTTTTTAGGGAGGTTTCTCTTTTTCACTTGGATTCATGGCTCTCCCACTTGGGCAACTGGACAGAGCTGATAAAAACAACTGAAGGGTGAAAGGAATGTTCAGTGTTCCAGAAACTTTCCTTTTATTTTTTTATTTTTTATTGCCAGACTGTCATTTTTCCCCCTGAATCTTCCCAGGATTTGAGTGATGTGGTGGACCTTTCTCACGTGCCTGTGCTGACTATGAAAGAACAACACAGAAGGATGGACAAAACCCAGCTTTTCCCATGAAATACCACATTTTTTTTTTTTTTTAATTGGAAACCTTCCTGTCTGAGGTTTTGTAATGAAAATCTGATTTGTTAAAAAAAAGGGAGAGGATTTAAAGTGACAAGCTGCTACTCTCCAGCAGGTGGTCTGGAAATTCCTATTGATCTGGAATATTTGCCAGACATAGAATGTTGAGCCTATTTGATAATCAATTTTAGAAGTAGCCTGTACAGAGAAGGACAAGGGGAATATTCACCATCTTCATACTTTGGAGCTGTTTGGGGATTTTAGTAGGTGGGAATGGAGGAAGGGATTTGACAGAATGAGCCTGGTTCATCAAGACAATTTTTGGAATTAGAACTCAATGTGTTTTCACTGAAATTTACGGAAGTTTTAATCCCAGCTCTCCCAGTCCTTAATCCGTTTTTATCCCTGGATAAATGCATAATTCCAAACATGAATTTGGACCTCCCACTTAGCCCTGCTGGGATACCAGTACCTATGAATATACGAAATACTTGGGGGGTTTTGTTGTTGCTGTTTTGCTGTTTGGAATGTCCAGGTCAGACCCTGTGCCCCGTTGTGTTATTAGAGGTACAGTGACAACTCCAGACTTTTAAACATCTGTGATTCCTTGGTATTTCAGAGCTCCCTTGGTTTCAGGGGTGCTGGTTGACCTCCAGTGACTGCCACATCCTTGGTGGCACAAAGGGCACTCAGAGAACCTGTAGAGACAATCAGCCTGCAGTCGCAATTAACAGGGATTTATTTTATTTCATTTTTTCTGGAACTCAGTTTCAGTAGCCTGGCTGTGAAAGCCTAACTCTATCCATGTTTCTTAAACCCGCATTATTCTCACCAAATCTCTCTTTAAATTGTCAATTTGCTGATAGAAGTTGGGCCTTGAGTTGTAGAAGAGATTAACCCCCCTAGCCCTTTTCAAAATGGGACTCAATGGCATTGAGAAGGCACCGAATGAAGACAATGCCAAACCTCACAGCACGGTCAGCAAAGCAAAGCCCCTTCCCAACAAGTGGGACATCTTCAGGAATGGCCAGAGCAGCCCAGTTGGTGTCTCCAGTCCCTCCTTTAAAACTCCACGTGCAGTGAATGGGTTTATCCCATAAACTGACCTGTGCACTACACCAGGAAAGGGAACTTGGAGGACCTTGTCCCATCCCTGGAAGTGCCCAAGGCGGGGTTGGACGGGGCTTGGAGCAGCCTGGGACAGTGGGAGGTGTCCCTGCTCATGGCAGGGCTGGCACTGGATGGGCTTTAGGGTCCCTCCCAACCCAATCATTTCAGGGTTTTCTGATTCTGTGCCCTACTCTCCTGCACAGGCAGCCCTGTGCCCAAACCGTGTCCTTCACGTGAGGCTCCATCAGGTGATCCCCCCTCAGCCTCCCATCATCATCGAGCTGTGGATCTGCAGAGAGGATTTTTGGCTCTTCCTAATCCCAATCAGCTCCACAACAGCTCCAAATGAGCTCAGCCATGGAAGTTGTCCCAGTTTGGCCATCCCGAGCCCATCACAACTTCTACCATCCCTAAAGATCACCAAGAACACAATTTTCCTTATCCATCCATAAAACTACTGGCCAAATGGACAAGTTCAGATCCAGGGGCCTTATTTAGGGTTTATTGATTAACATCAAGGTGTTTCCATGGGAACAACTCTCCATGCAGCCGTGAGTTGTGTGAATTTTAGAGGGGTCTCCGTAGTGTAGATGATTTTTATTCTTTTCCCCACTAAAAATGGCTTTCCAACACCCAAATTCTTTTGAGTGCTCTCTGGTTTAGTTGGATAACTCGTAACTGATTTTATCAGACTTGTCCTCACCTTCCAATTTCAGGAGAGGTGATGCAAAGGAGAACTAAACTCTTTTTTTAGGCTAAAATGCAGAAAAATTCAAAGCAATTGATTACCTCTATGAACTTCATTATATAACTGGCAAATACTTACCATTTTTAATGACTCAGGATAAAAGTGCATAAATCATTCCAATACATATTCACCCTTTATAAATGCACCCTTAATATGAAGCATAACTGAATTTAAGGTGTTCTAACTACATGGAAAACCCCAGAGAACCCTTCCCCTCCTAATTCATACATTGAACCTATAAAATAAACTCAGTACCTCATGAAAAATCCGATTCACTCAAATCCCTAAGTGCCACTCACTCGTCAGCTGGGTCTTTGAGACTTAGCAGTTAATCTTAGTACCTGAATAGTTTAATTGAAGCAAAAAATGGAAAGGGGGGAAAGATGAGGAGGGTGAAAAATTCCTACATGACCTGTTTAGCACAATGTAGGTAAAAGTTTCTGAGGGTTTTGTTAATCAGAAAGAATCCTATACATCCTTGCTCATGAATTCAGTAAGAGGGGGAAAACAGTGAGGAGCAATTGCAGCAGTAATAATATATCTCAAACTTATCACTACATTTTTGCATCATCTTTCTTCATTGTACAACTGGAGGAAAAAATCCAAAAAAGGGTTTAATTTCTACCTCTACATACAATAAGTTACAAGTTTATTTATTTAAATAATTGTAAAACATCTTACATTTTTTTAAAGAGGTTAAACTATAAGCAAATACACACATACACCAAAGTTCCATCATTCATGTCTGTTTGTCCTAGAAATTCTTTCATGCTGGTACCCTGTTTTGTTGAATTGTTTTTTCTGCATAAACTAAATCGATATCTGAAAGGCTCCATAGAAAATAGAAACTTCAACTTTTTTACCCCTACAAAGTAAAACAAATTGTATCCAAAATATCAAGCTTGAATCATTTTGCCAATTTCTTTTTTTCCTTCGAATATGTTACAAATCTTAGGAAGGTTTTCGTGTCTTCCAGGAAAGACTTTGCATTTCTGATTCCATCCTGCCAACTCTTGTTCATCCTGGCTCTTGCTGATTCTTCATTCCCAGTGTTTGAGGAGTTGATGTGGTTGTGTCAGAAATATGAAACAGGTAAAAGATGCAGACTTCTATCTTGTCCAATCCATAAAAAATGTTCCTTTTTTTTTTCCCTGGGCCTGGCTTTTCCCCAAAAAAGAGCTTGTAGTGCTATTTTTTTCCTTTTAGTGGTCCATCACAATAAGTAGTTTTGTGCTGTAAAAGAAAAATGAAAAAAAAAGAGGAAAAAAGGGAAGAGGGAGAGTAGCAAAGCTGCCCCTTCCTTACATCGGGGGAACGACAAGACCAGTCATGGCTGAAAAAGAAAAGCGAAAAAGATGAAATTGTGGCAAAATGTTATGGAACAAAATATATTCGAGCCCTTCATCCTCCTGTGAGCAGTCAGGAATCACAGAAGGGCCTGATCTGAGGTTAAATTAGAGTTTTAGTGTCTTTAAATGTTTGGGTGCTGTAATGAGAACTGTGAGAACTGACCGTGACACAGGCAATGGGCAAAGGGCTATTCCAGGGGAAAAGGGCAGAAATTTCTTCCTATGAGGGTGGGAGGGGCTGGGATGGAATTCTCAGAGCAGCTGGGGCTGCCCCTGGATCCCTGGAAGTGCCCAAGGCCGGGCTGGATGGAGCCTGGAGCAGCCTGGGACAGTGGGAGGTGTCCCTGCCATGGCAGGGGTGGCACTGGAGGAGATTTAAGGTCCCTTCCCAAACCACTCCATGATTTTCTGATTCTGTGAAAAGCCAAGGCCCACCAGGGTAATTAAGAGGATGCAAGAGAGAGGATTAATTCAATGCACATGCATTTCCAGAAAAACCTTCCCATTTTTGGGTGCTTATCTCTGGAGAGAAGCCCTTGGAGATGGACATTGCTCAGAACTGTCCCCAAAATTCTGACTTCTCAAGCTGAACACTCAAAACCATCCTCAAAAACCAAAACCGAGCAGCGTCTCTGCTCCTACCCACCCTGCTCATCTGCTTGGAAGGGCTGGGAGCAAGGAAAGGTGTGGAAGCCAAGGGAATCCCTCCCTGTGCTGCTGGCAGGACCGAGCCAGGGAATTCCAAGCCCTGAAGCACGGGCCAAGGCCCAGGGCTGGGTTTTGCCAGTCTGATTCCAGTGGAAACAATGGAGCAGCCTCACTTCCTCGCTGGGTTTGCCCCACAGTCTGAGCCACTGCAGCCTTACCTGGCACACTCCCAGAACTCTGCGCTTATGTAAATTATTTATTAGTCACTCTCCTGCCTTTAATTGCAGCTCCACTCCTCGTAACCAACAGCAGCAACATTTGGAGCTGCCTGGAACCGGTGCTGCTCCCCAAGGTTTTGAGGAGTAAGTTGAGTTTAGATGTATTTATACAACAAATGAGTGAGTCACGTTTTCAAAGGGGCCTCGGTGCAGTGCGAGGTCCTAATCCTGCAAAGATTTACGTTCACTGGAATTTGTGGGATTATTGGTGTGCTTAAAGCCCCGTCCCCCTGAGAATTCTTTTCACCTTTTTGTTGAGAGGGTTTACAAAAGTGCTTTGGGCAAGTTCATGAGCTAACACGAGCCTGTCACTGGAGCTGTGTTTTTAAACAATTGTGGATACGGTCTGTGATTTAGTACAATAGGAAAATAAATATTTTCATATTTTCTTACTGACTGGGGCCGAAGTCCCGGCCAATTTTAGCAGATAGCTGAAAGAGAAAGTGAAACCCAACAGCCTGAAGTCAAACAGATACTTTTTGTAATTGCTTTGGAATTTGCTGTTGTTCCTCATGTTTTCAACCCTAAATAAAGCAGGTAAACACTTTCATGCCTGTTTCTGGGATATGTGTGAGTGCATTAGAAGAGAGGATTTCTGATGACACCAAGGATGCTGCTCCATTCCTTCTCCTCACCCCCAAACCCCAAAATAACCCAAATGGAGAGCTGGGCATTGACCCCATGCCTGCCTTTCTGTCCTTAGAAAGGAAAACCTGATTTAGTCTTGGATTTCTGCCCTGCTCCAGGCTCTGCTGGGCTGGAGGAAGAGGTGAGCACGTGCCCTGCGTGCTGGCTCCATCCCACAGGTATCCCAGGGGAGCAAATCCTCCTGCTCTGCTCCAGGCAAAATCATCCAGGCTGGCTGCAGGAGTTTAAACTGTTTGTCTGAGGTGTCCTGGCTGGGTCTTTTGCCTGAAGCCAGTAAAGGAGCTCCTGCACAGACGGTGCCTGGCTTGTCCCCATCTGGGGTGACCTTTTCTGGCTGTTGGATGTCTGGGCACAGGGGCTGCACCCCTGGAACAGCTCAGCATGGCTTAGTTTCAGCCATTCAGGGGCTGGTGCCAGTGTAGTTTGAGCTCTGTTCCCCAGGAGTCAGTCCATAATGGCATAAATGCTTTTTTGTGACACTATTTTTACAGTATTTTCACTTTTTTTAATTAGGGAAAACTTCCAGCAAAGCAAAGTGAAGTTTAAACCTGAGTTTCTGCCATGTCTCTTCAAAAATATTTTGAGAATACTTGTAGATGCATCATTTTGGGAAGTTTCTTAGCTTTAAATGAAAGTACATTTTTTACTGTAGGGTTAGAAATATTAATAATAAAATAATATATGTATTGGAATGGAACAGGTTTCCCAGAGAAGCTGTGGCTGCTCCATCCCTGGAAGTGTCCAAGGCCAGGCTGGGATGGTGGGAGGTGTCCCTGCCCCTGGCAGGGGATGGCACTGGATGGGCTTTAGTGTCCCTCCCAACCCAAACAGTCCCGGGATTCTGTGATTCCATGATATGATTAACAAGTTCTAGAACACAGAAAATCCAAGCAAAGCCCAATTTGTGTCACTGGCATTTCATTCTCAGCCTCTCCTCCTGCAACAAAGAACGAGTCAGTCGAGGAATATTGGCTGGAATTCTCACCTGGTTTTCCCCAGCTCATCTCAAGGCTTCTCTCTCTTTTCACACACCCTGCTCTGCCCATTTCCACCCCACCTCCACTCCCCGTTGGGGCTGCACTGTCAAAAGCCTATTCCCAGCCCGGATCGCTTTTTATTGAATGTTTGGGAGGTTTGGATTAAGGTCTTACACTGCTAGCAAAGCTGTAATTATTTTTGCCTGTATTACTATATATTGAATCGATGTAACTTTTCAATAAAGGTGGTTCAATGCAGGACACTCCCTGATGAGTTGGGAATATAGCAACCACCAGTCATTATCCCAGAGGGTCTTTTTTTTTCCTCTTGGAGGGAAATGGAAAAAGAATTAGAGATGAGCCTTATTGTATTAACCTTGACAGCTTGCAATTATCAACTGAAACACTTGATTAAAATTGTCACAAGGTTGGAGAATTTTTTTATAAATAAATAATCAAAGATGGGTAGTACCCAGATGATCTGGTGATAGGCACCTTTAATGGGTGTAATTAATAATCATCATAAGCCTGGAGAGTACAAGTGGCCTTTGGAAAACTGTCTTGGCGTGGAAAAGGACTCGCTGCCATTCCAGCATGAGAACTGGGAAGGGGATTCACGCTGAATTCCAGGATCATGGAATGGTTTGGGGTAGAAGGGACATTAAAGCTCATCCCATCCCACCCCCTGCCAAGGCAGGGACACCTCCCACCATCCCAGGGTGCTCCAAGCCCCGTCCAGCCTGGCCTTGGACACTTCCAGGGATGGAGCAGCCACAGCTTCTCTGGGAATTCCATCCCAGCCCGTCCCCACTCTCACAGCGAGCAAATCCTCCTAAAATACATTTTTGGAAAAAAAACCCTCCCTGTAAACTGCGTGAATAATGGGGATGCAAATCTGAGGACGTAGATTGCACAGCTGCTCCTGTTTAGGCTGGTTTAAGCCAGGCTTAAACACTGCTGTGGTTGATATCTATCGAAGCTATAATCTAGATTTTCATTGCTGCCTGCAAGGAAAGTGGCATGCTCTGAGGGGCTGGTAAATAATGATGATGATGATGATGATGATGATGATGATAATAATAATAATAATACTAATAATAATGATGATAAAGATTATCATCCTTTAAATGTAAATATATAGGTCTATAATATATATAATTATTATCATATATTGAGGAGATGTTTTGCACATATTATGGGTGGGGAAATTCAGAGTTAATGGCCTTTGGGAAGGGGCCTGCACATATTCACTGCTTGCCCTGTGCTTCTGCTATTCTCTCTCCAGCAGCATTTACTGATGCCTAAATTTGATAAATAAGTAAATAAATCCTAAATTCCACGCCCAGCACACCTATCCCTGGTTTCCAGCCCCAGGGGATGGCCTGGCAGAGGGGATTATCCATCTCCCACTGCCTCAGTCCAGGCAAGAAGCCTCTTTGGGAGCCTCCCGTTGACTTTTTGGCCACATCTGTCTGTCAGCACTGTGGGAACGTTAATTTGGATATCAGGCTGTGTGTACCTGGATCCTTTCCAGAGCATGTGCTCCCCAGCTTGCATCAATTTAAATATTTCAGCTGGAATTTGCATCCATGGCTGGAAGAGTTCAACAGTTACCAAGACCTGGCCTAACAAACCTTGTTTCTTCTTGTTGTGTCACTGACCAGTCCTGTTTTGCTGGGTACTTAAATTTAACAGCTGTAGAATATTAATATACTTATGTCTGTGTTGATGTACAGGGAGAAATCCCACAAAGAAAGGGACGTGGTTAATAAACTCTGTATCCATTTATCTCTGCTTTTGCTAATTCTGCAATTATTCACAACCTTAACTCCTAGATTAATCCTGACCAGCTCAGGAGTGGGCTTTGATCAGTGAAAATGGCTGGATGTCAGGTTTTAGCTTTGAGATTTTGTAATATTTAGTACTAAAGCTCCATTTTTAGAATCTCTCATTGATTACTGATCTATAGACTGGATAAAATATGATGTGAACACCAAATGGCAAAAGTGGCACCACCTGGTTTCTAGTACTTTATTTCTTCATGGGTTGAAAGGGAGATAAACCCTTTCTAAGCAGAGCCTTGAGTGTTACCTTAAGGAAAATGATTTATTTAAATACTCCAGTAGATTTTTGATTTGTCCTTTTTCTGTCTCCCAGGAACAGCCTGAGTGGTTTTCTCTCTGATTTGTGTTTAGCATCACCGCAGGTAACTCCTTAATATTTAGGCTCAACAGTTAGACAAGTTTAACTTTAAAACAGACTTAAATCTGCGCATTCACATGGTGAGATCAATGGATCTACCCATTCATGGGGAGAAAATGATCTTAGAAAAGTGTGGATTTTCATGTAATTGGGGCAGGGGAAGAAGCTGTTTCAGAATTCTCTGAGTTAGCTTTTAAAAACGTAACTGGTTTTGCTCAGCACACTTAGAATTTCCTTATTACATAAAATAATCACACTTTCTGCAAGTCCCTGTGGCCCAGCTAAGGGTTTATATCACACCCAGCCCAACAGGTGCTGTTTGTGGGGCTCATTTGGAATTACCACTGGCTCTTGGCACGGCTCAGTTCCCAGAGTTGTGTTTCCTAGGCTATCTCTAGTGAAGGCTGAAGGAGCCAGATGACTTCCCAGGCCCTATAAAGGCATTTTTTATGGAGACTTGGAGCATATTTATGTGCTGCACACACCCCCCCAGCCTGTTAAAAGCAAGAATTTGGTACAGGTTTCCATTCTTATCTCACTGCTCACATTTGTTTCACAGATCACCTTTAAAAGGGCTGTAAATGGGCTGTGGGGCTCAATTCCCGGGCTGAGCCTAAACCTTGCAGCAGGTTTGTGTTCTGGACAGAGCTGAGGATTAACTCTGCTCTGTTTAACAAGTCCCCCAAGCCTGAGGAGAAGTCATTCCCCACAAAAGAGCTGGTATTCCACTATATTCCAAGGAAATATGTCCTTGCCTGTGGTGGGGGTTGGAACAGGATCTTTAATGTCCTTTCCCAACCCAAACCACTGTGGGGTTGAAAAGCAACGTTGGGTCAGACCCTTCCTGGTGGAAATCAGTGCCTGGCCCCTTCTTTAAAGCCAAAGGCTTGGATTAGTCCTTTAATCCAGCTGGGCTGGGGCAGGTTTTCACTCCTGAGCCCTGCAGTATCCGTGTGGTGGCACTCGGGTGGTGGTTGGTGGCACTCGGGTGGTGGTTGGTGGCACTCGGGTGGTGGCTGCGTTTACCCAAATGAAAGTTTTCGTGTGAGTTAATAGGAACACGTTGCTCACCTCTGAACCCATTCCCGTTGCCACTGGAGCAGGCTGGAGAGGGGGACCCTTGGGGTCTGATGACAGGAGCAAAGGCACTCTTCTGTTTGACGGCGGGGAACACGGAGGAGGAGAACGGGAGGATGGAAGAAGTGCTGGAGGAGCCGACTGTTGGACTTGAAGACATCACTGCCAAAAGAAAAAAAAGGGATTTCTCATCAGAAATTGGGTAAAACTGCTTCAAGAATCCACTGCCTGCTTCCTTGTTTTGCCTCTCAAAGGAGGTCTCATTCTCTCAGTGAGTATACTTAGAGTAAGTCTGAAGTAGAGAGGGAGTTAAACTGAATAGTTCAGAAGAAACAGTGCTTAATTCTTTCCAAATTAAGGGTGAAGATGCCAGAAAATTGAAAGTCATCAAGGGAAAAACAGAGACAATAGGAACAGTAATGGCCTGTCCACTCGGTGTCCTTGGAATTTGGGAAGGTTGGCAAATCCTGTGTCTTCCACAGTTTTTTAAAAATTCAATTTCCTTGGTTTCAAGCTGCTGCTTAGATTTTACTCTAAATTGGCTACTTTTAAAAGAAGTGTCTTGCAAGAAATAAGCCCCTTTCTATGTCCAATAACTTGTTAAAGAACTGTTTGCTGAGCTTCCAGAACAATATCAGCCGTTCCTCAGCAAAAGGAGGAACAAATAACAATATTTCATGTGAATTCCCAGGTCTCTTGGAAGTATTAGTTTGAAATCACAGTAACAAGATGCTGGAGACCCAGTCCTTTCCTTATGGAAAGCTCCAGGAGAGGGGATGATGATGATAATAATAATAATTAAAAATAAAATAAAATAAAATAAAATAAAATGAAAATAAAAATAATCTGTTTAACTTTTCATCCTTTTTTAGTATATACACATATAACATATATTTAATGATTCACTTACACTATCTACGTATTTTTTTTGTTTTTCACACATTCCCTAGCCAGAGGGAAATGAAGGTGTGGAAGGAAGAGTGGCTGCTCATGGTGAAACAAGCAGAAATTGAGAGCTTAATTCCATTGTATGCTATGTTTCTGGTTATGAAGTTAATATGGTTCCACAGGAAATTAATCCCCAATTCAGCTCTCAGTTATTGATAATGCCTTCAAACTCATAAAAAACTATTTCAGAGAGGCTTTTACCCAGGATTTGCAAAAGTCTCTGTGCTAAAAGCAGTGGCCACTTGCTTCCTAGAGCTGCAAATTGCACCTCATTTCCCACTGTGGCTTTGCCACTCAGGAATCTGCATAAGGATAAGAAAATGGAGGAAAATCAAGAACAACACCCCAAAAATGGGACCACTTTCTAGTTTGTACCGCAACACACCCGAACACGAAGAGAACCTTTGACAAAACCTGCACTAAAGCCATTTTTGCTGGGTTTTTGAGGCAGGAGGAGGTGGAATGGGTGGAAATGAGGGTGAGGCCGTACATCCATAGGGGGATCCCGTGGGAGAGCCGTTGATGAAGCCAGGGGAGCCTGGCACGCCCAGGTTGGACATGGGGACGTTGCTGTAGCCGTTCATGCTGTTGCTGGAGGTGCTGTAGTTGGACTGCTGGGGGGTGGAACTGGACGAGTACCCTCGGGGGGAGATGCTGCTGGTGTTACGGATGTAGCCTGGAAATAAAGCACATTTCACAACACCTCTGTGGCTTAAATCTTCCTCCTGTGCATTGCCTGCTTAAATAAATGTCATTTAAATCCAGATTGTTTAAGATGTTTAGGTAATACTAATAAAATCAGTGTTTTTTCCTGCAATTTAAGTTCTAAACCAACTTTTTGAAGTGATCTGATGTATATTTTTCCAATAAAATTTGATTTATTAAAATTTTTAATTCACTCCAAGACCTGGACTACATTGTGTGTTTACCCGGGGTAGAATTTATAATATATGGGATTTTCTACTGTTGAATGGGGGAGGGTTTAGTCTTCAAATTATTGTTGAATTGTTTAATTACAGATAAATTACAGATAAAGCAAGTACATTACTAAGGGGAAATTATAACCCATATAAAGTTTGTAGTTTAACTTTTAATTTACTCTACCTGGGAGAAAGAATAAACTGGATAAGTAAAACCGATTTTTGTTGTATTTTGCTAACAAATATTTGAGAGCCAAAATGTAGCCTTTTTTTACTCCAAAAAGAGACCTGAACACTGTAGCTACCAGCATAAAAGGACAAAATAATTATTCCAGCTGCAAAAGGGTTTTTCCATGGAAAAGCTTTCATTGGAGAGATTGATATGAAAATTACATTAAGAGTAGTCGCTGTTTAGATATAATATTTAAGTATATCCAGTCAAGTAAGTTCTGCTCATTTATATTATGAGGTTCTAATTCAGGGCTTTTAAGACCTCAAAAAAAATGAGCCAAATTATCTTCATGATGAGTTTTAACTTGGCAGATAGAAAATTAACTTTATAGGACCTGGGTTTGCTGCCTTAGAGTGTCAAACACAGCCGATTATTGCAATCAGCCACAGTCAGCGTGGGCTGAAAATCAAAATATTCAGGAGACAGAAAAGTTGATAATTCTTCCAATGTTAATACATTGTGTTATGGGTTGCTTTCCTCACAATCAATAGTGTATCTGGAGTAAATGTAATGCATACAATACATGAATATTGGTAAGATTAACACTGAAGCAGCAGCCTTAAAAACACAGGCTTGAAAACCTCTGTGTGAGGTTTTTCCCAGCTGCTGCCATTGCTGTTTGTGAAAACAGAGATATAATCCAAGAAATTAATATTTTGAGGGGGACAGGGAGAGAATTCAGGGGCAAGTTGGTATCAGAAAGCAATCTAAAATTATTTCAGATAAGACATGGGGGAAGCACCACCCTTTGGGATGCCCAGAGTTAAAGCCATCACTGGGCACATGGACAGGCTGGAGAACTGATCCAGGGAAAAACAATTGGTGTTGAAGAATGGTTAGAGGATCAGGGGCATGGATCATTGATAGAATTATGGGATCAATAAAAGAGCTGTAGCAATAGGCCTGTAAGCAAAAGGCCTGTGTGTGAGAAAAACTCTCCATGAGAAAATTCTTGTGTGAAGAAAAAACAGGGCTGGGAACAAAGAGGGAGTTTGAAGATTTGAAGCTGTTCAGATAAGACCGGGAGAGAAGGGAGGTGAACTCTGAATTCTTTTAATCATAACGTAACTGTAGAAGCTTGCCAATGTAAGTCCAATTAGGTAGAAGTAGAAATGCGCTTTGATAAGTTTTAAGCCACTTAGGAGTTAACGAGCTGGTATACTATATAAGTGCCTCTGGATTGCTAATAAATGGAGTTTTGCTCTTATCAACCACATTGGTTTTGGACTGCAATTTTCTCCCCCCGCCAGAGACACCGGGCCCTTGTTCTCCTTTTTACAATTCCAACAGATTGGGAATGTGACTGGATTGGGTTTCCAGAGCTCCGGGAACGCTTCAGGGCTCACCCTGGTTGTTGCCCTGCGCCGACTCGGAGATGCTGACGCCCAGCTGGCTGCCGTAGGAGTTGATGCCCATCATGGAGCTGTGGGCAGGGGAGCTGGACAGCGCCGGGATCTGCGCGGGGTTCCGGGGGACGCTGTACAGCGCCTCGGCGATGTCGGCCGCACGCTTCAGGATCAGGTCCTGCGGAACGGGACAGGGCACGGCTCAGCGCCGGGAACGGGGGAACCTCCCCAGGGGCTGGGGCTGGACCGTCCCACCCCCGCCAGCCTGACCTGGTTGTTGTGGGGGGTCCCATACAGGGCCTCGACCAGGTCAGCAGCTCTCTTCAGCAGCATTTCCTGCGGGGGGGAGAGGGAAAGGGGTGTTTTAATGGCAAAAAATAGCTCTGTTAAATAAAACAAAGTAAAACAAATATACAGTAAACAAAGAAAATAAATAAATAAGAAACAATAATTAAATGAAATATATAATAAATAAAATAAGATTGAAATATATAAATAAAGTAACATAAATATATACTAAATAAAACTAAATATAAAAATTACAATGAATTAAGTAAATATGTGATAAATAAAATACAAATAAATAAAGAAGTACAAAATACAATAAAATAATAAAGTAGAACAGGAGAAAAAATAAATAAAATTAAATCATTAATATAATAAGGTAGAATAGACTAGACTAGTCTAAAATAAATAAATATAACGAGAAGAGAAGAGAAGAGAAGAGAAGAGAAGAGAAGAGAAGAGAAGAGAAAAGAATGGAATGGAATAGAATAGAATAGAATAGAATAGAATAGAATAGAATAGAATAGAATAGAATAGAATAGAGTAATTAAATAAATAAAATAAAACCATGAGCTAGTGTTCTGTCAGGTGACTCCACTGTTTGTGTGTGGTCACTCTGAAGCCTGAGTACCTTCAGCAGGTGCTATTTGCCAGGTACCTGAGGAATTGAAGCCCTCACAGTGGGTCAGAGCAGCCCCCCCAAACCACGAGTCCCTCTGGAGCCACCGGGTGTTGATCCCTGGCCCGGCCATGCCGCGTCCGGGGCTCCTCCGTGACCCGGAGCTCTCCAGAGTCCTGAACCTGCTCCACCTCAGCAGCACCAAAAACGGAGACAAATCCCAGATGTCCCCGTTCCCCAGGAGGTTTCAGTGTTTGCTTTTGCATGGACACACGCACGTGTGTAGGATTCAGTCTATTCCTTGGCATGGACACAGCATTTGGGCTCAGGGATTTGTCACCACGGATAAATGCAGAGGACAAGGACAATGAACTGGGAACATTCCCTGGACTCATTTTAACAGCAAAATTACACAGAGACTGTTTGAGCTCTAACACATAAAAATCAATGTGGGTTCTACACAATCCCATTCTTGCTGGACTTGGTGAACTCAGATGTGATTGTCATTTAAGATATAATTGTGTCTCTTTTATGAATTAGAAGTGAAAGAACACATTTGTGGGCTGAGTGAAATGCTTAAAATTATTTTACCTTAGCTAATCTTTCGGGGTCCCCAGGATGTCTTGGGATGACCTTCTGCAGTCTTTGGAAGCCATAATCTATGGTAGGTTCATTTAAAGCTGGAAGGAAAGCATCAGACCCCACATTATATGAGTGTATCTAAACATGTATTTTTATATGGCTCTGTCTCAATAGGGGAACAAAGAAATCATGACTTCTGCACTTAAAACTGCTCCAGTTTCCCTGTCTGGCTTCTCATCCTCTATCAAAGGCCGAATGAATAATTTGGAAGATGCAGCAGCACTGTCACAAAATACTCCTTTAAGGGTGAATGTTTCACTCTGGACAAAACCATGACAGTAATAAAGCAAATTATGAGACAAATACACTCCAGAGCAGGCCTTCCTGCTGGTTACACAGCCAAGAAATCAGAGAGCTGTGTTTGCTCCTCTAATAAACACATTCCACACACGCCCCCAACGTTTTGCAGTCCCAAAGTAGGGCACAGCTCTTCATTAGACACATTCCCTTCCCCAGTTGTGTGTTCTGCATACGCCGCCACTTCCCTGTAATGATCTTAATCTCTGGTGGATAAACCAGGATATTTTGACCCAGATCCTCAGTTAGCAATAGCTGGCAGAGCCCTACTGGCATCGCTGATGATTTCAGAAAACTTCAGACACTTTCAGAGTCTCTGCTAGGAAATCGCAGCAATAATGATCGAATTCCTGATTATTCAAACTCCAATTTAAATTGGTGCAGAACCCAAAAGTCAGCTTGCAGCCTTCTGTGTGCTCGGGCTCTGCCTGCCTCCAACACCTCAGCGGTGCCACTGTGCACCAACAGGGATGTTTTTCTTTGAGTTTCCTTATTCTTCAGAATGCACATTTTAACACAAACGACACATTCATGCTGAGGATCCTGCGAAGAATTTCATGACACATTTAATAAGTAACATATGTAAGTCCTTTAGCACTACCCTCGCTCAGTGCTGGCTTAGACCCTCTTGTACCGTTTGTGGGACGTTTTGGGGAAAAAAAAGATCTTTATTTTTTTAAAATAACTGGTGGCACTGGCACAGCTGAAAATCCCTCATTGCAAGAGATGCTGATGGCTCTTATTGAACCATCCAAAATATCCTGGCACCTCACAGGAGAGCCATCTCCTGCACCAGGAGAATGAACCCATCAAGTGAGACAGACTTTTACACTGATCCAGGTTCCCTGTTTATCCCTGTCTGCCTTTGGTATAACAACATGAAGGTAAAAGGTCACATTCCCCTCTGAGATACATTTTATATTTACTTTTTATTAAATAATTATGGCATGGCATGAAGTTTAAATATTGCAGGAGATAATCGAGTGGGAATTGAGCAGAGAAAACCCAGACCTGAGAATTTAGTCTTGGCTATACTTAGAATGTCTTTGCTCTCCACTGGGAACCATTCTGGTTTGCTTAAGGAGTTTAATAATACACATTTCAACTGCCACAGAATCTACACCCTGTTTGGGAAGAGGGGTTTTCTGGGGAGTGGGTTATTTTGCCAATAATCTGGAGAATTAGAGGCCAATTCTCTCAAGAGCCTAAACATCATTATTATGTGTCATTTCTCTTCTTGATCGCAAATCTATTAATTTATGTACCTTAAGCTGAAGAAATGTGAAATATATAGGAATTCAGACATATATATATATATATATATATATATATGTGTGTATATATATATAAAGTTACTAAAAATAGCCAATGGGAATATGCTAAATGCTAATTCAGGAAGAAGAAGCTGGATATTATTCAACAAACATTTTTCCAATGGATTGACATGGACATTTTCATCCTGATAGATCAACAGCAGCAAATCATTTCCCGACAACACTGAATTGTTCACGGGACTCAGCCATCCTGAATCAATGTGTACATTATGTCTTTCAGCACAAAGGTTTTCTGTGCAGCCTGCAACAAAATTGCCCACTATTGGTTTTACTCATTAATGGAACAAAAATATCTCTGTCGTGAAATCCTGCTAAAGACCAACATCAAGTATTTGGAGGAGTAAATGACACCTTCCCAACTGGAGGCCAAGGATGGAGAATCCACCAGCAAGTTCAAGCAGCTTCCCCACAATCCCACTTCCACTGAGGAAAGAGCTGCTGGGTCAGGAGTGATTTATGGGTGTGTTACACAGAAATATGGCAGAATTATATCCAAATGCTTTGGGGTTCATGGATTCAGAGACCATAAAGGGGTCTGACACACAAGCAGGCTGGTCATTACTTCCTAGAAATCAGATACCTGAAATGAAAGCCCTCAGAAAACGGACTCAGATACAAAATCTCTTCGGCAACCCTCAAATCCAGAGTTTCAGGCTCAAGGGGTCTCTTGAACTTCCCAAAACATAGTTTAAAAAATTGGGCATGGCATGATATAATGTATGCACAAAAAGAGAAGCCACCTAGGGAACAAGCTGAACTATCAGTGAGCCTGTAAACCTCTCTCTAGCATGACTGCTTTAACAGATTTGTTGTATGAAAGTAGGGAGAGATCCAAATGTGTCACCAGCTACCCGACTTCATTTATGTGAGGCTCAGAGTCTGGACAGTGCTTTCTCTTTGATGTTCTTTACCTCTCAAAACCTGTGTTTTCATCTTAAACACAGCTATTCTGACTCACTGGAGTAGGAGGGGAAGAAGAATTCTCACAGCTGAGCAAGTTTTGCCACGACACTTGGCTGCATCTGCCAGAGCTGCAGCGGCAGCTCAGCCCCTCTCTGCGGGGCCCGGCTGTGGCACCCACCCAGCACAGTGCTGACATTGAAAGTATTAATTATCACACCACACATCAAAGCACATCAGACTGCTGCAGGAGGAGGATGTTGTGAAGATCTGCACGACTTACCCCGAGTGGCAGCAGCTCGTGCTGATATCGCCCTGGGAGATGTGGGAAAGGGCCACATCCCAGGACCTCAGCACAGCTCTGCAGCTCACCTTGGATTTACCCCAGAAAGCAGAGCACAGGGAAAACAGGAGAATC
Source organism: Corvus hawaiiensis (assembly GCF_020740725.1). Lineage (NCBI taxonomy): Eukaryota > Metazoa > Chordata > Aves > Passeriformes > Corvidae > Corvus > Corvus hawaiiensis. The sequence continues at coordinate 1,146,674 of NC_063239.1, read as the reverse complement.
AAAGTCTGGACTACTCTAGAATTATCCTGAACCCATAAAACTGAGGCAGAGGGAGAACAGCGTTTGCAGTGGGACACCCAACCTCTAAGGTGTTAACAGAGAAAAGGCACCCGTGGCCTTAAAGTTTGAATCATGGACTCATGGAATGGCTTAGGTTGGAAGGGACCTTAAAAACGATCTTGTTCTACCCTGCTGCCATGGGCAGGAACACTTTCCACTAGTCCTGGATGCTCCAAGCCCTGTCCAACCTGGCCTTGGAAACTCACATGGATGGGGCAGCCACAGCTTCTCTGGGCATCCTGTGCCAGGGTCTTGCCATCCCCACTGGGAGGAATTTCTTCTCTAAATCTCACCTCAATTTCCCCTCTTGCAGTTGGAGCCCATTACTCCTTGTCCTGTCACTACAGTTCCTGATGAAGGGTCCCTCTCTGGTTTTCCTGTCAGCCTCTTCAGATCCTGGAAGTCTCTTTTTCCCTGTGTCTCTCACAGGCTAAAGCAGTGACAGCAGGAAATGCTTTGTCACCTCAGCTTTTTCTGTCCAAGGGAACTCACTCTTCCTATTTAGAGAGCTCTCTGCATCCTTGTAAGTGTTGTTTCTCACAAGCAGACAACAAGACCTCCAATCTCCTTACAAGATTTAGCAAACCAGCACCTTCCCCTCCCTGGATCCTGGCACGGAGGCAGATACAGCACAGCCCAGAGCCCAACCTTTCCCACAGATGATTTTATATTGCTTTGCTCTGACAAGGTAACCCCTGGAGGATTTCTGCTCAGCAAGGAAAATTATGTTCCAAATCTCCCTGATATACACATTTCCAGGTTAGCATCTCTGTGACAAAGTAAATGCAGAGCTGTGATCAAAGCTGAGCTAGGAAAGCCTACAAGATGTGCCCTCAGCTGGCATAAACTGGTGTGTTATTAAAGCCAAGGGAACTATAATGGAACCACTTACAGCAGCAGAGAATTTGAATTTGTGTCGTATTAAAAGCAGAATATGAGGCTGCAGCAAGATTAGCAGCAGAGAACAAATGTCTTATTCCAGGAGCAGCTGATGAAAGGAAAGCAGTTCAGAACAGGGATGTGTGTGCAACCTGTATCCTGGCCACATGAAGGCACACACGGGGACTAAATGTTTGGTTGTGGTGATTTAAAGATAGGCTTTTATCTCTCATTTTTGGTATTTTATCTCTCACTTCAACTGCTGAAGTTGGTTCAGCAGCTGCCATTCCCCTCCAATGAACCATTTCTCTGGGTTTTTTGCTGTACTCTCCAGCACGTCGTTACATGTCTACAGAACCCTGCTGGCTTCACTCTTCCAGGGAGTTTTCCATGTGGGAACCTTATGGAAAAGTCCACACATCCCATTTTGGCGATGAGAGGATGTTGATGGCCAGGTTGCAGCACCCTGAGTGAGAGCACTTTGGAGTGGAAATGCTGAGAGCCCCGGAAGTGCAGCAGTGCCAGCACAACACGCTGATATAAAAGCACGTTACAGGATGCAGGTGAGCTCCCACAACAGCCTCTTGGTGCCATTAGATTTACCCTTGAAATGTATAGCTAATTTTTATATTCATCTTTCCAACAGTTTGTCATTTTCTTCTTCAAACAATCTGTCTTAGTGTGACTCTTTCAAAAAAAAAAAAAAAAAAAGAAGGAAAGAAAAGCTCAAATATAATCAGGTTGAACATAAATATTTGGTTGTATATTCTGTAGGCAGACCCATGTTGTGACAGCAGCTGGGAAAAATATTAACGTGCAGTAAAAATGCTTTATGAAACCACCTCCTCACACACCCAAATGTCACCACTGTCAGAGTGGCCTGGGAAGAGCAACAGGGTAAATCAATCAATCAATCAATCAATCAATCAATCAAACCAAGGGTTGTCAATACCAATCACTGACACAGCTCCTGCAGCCCAAATCCCAGGCACTTACCTGTGTAAATGAACCTGCCTGGTGCTCCTTTGCAGAACTGTTTGGATTTGTAGGATAATGTCACCTCCACCACGCCAGGGATGTGCCGGGGAGGCGTCTGCACGCGGATGGCGTGAGGGGTGATCAGCTGGGAATGGCAACAGGAGAGGCACTGTCAGGTGTCTGTTCTATTCTTTCACTTCATGAGTAAATAACAGAAAAGTTTGGGTTGGAAGGACCTTAAAGATCATCCAGTCCCACCCCCAGAGGACACCTTCCTCTATCCCAGGTTGTTTCGAGTCCTATCCAATCTTGGACACTTCCAGGGATGGGGCAGCCACAGCTTCTCTGGGCAACCTGTGCCAGGCCCCACGGTAAAAAATGTCATCCTCATCTCCAACTCTACCCTTGTTCAGTTCAAAACCATTCCCCCTTGTCCTGCCATTACAGGCCGCACTAGAAGCTCTTTATTATCGCTGGAGATCAGCAGAGGGATACACCTGGGTTAGTTCCTGGCCTCCAGGAGAGGATCACATGTTTTAGGATAAATTGTCATCAAGAAACTTGTACTGTTAAGCCCACTGGTTAATTGATGGCTTTTTCCTAGGCCCAGATGGATTTTTTTCTCCTTCCCAAACTCAAACCCTTTCTTTATTTCTCTACCTTTGCTTGTGTAAATGAACCTGTGTAAATAATAAACTCTGTGGAAAAATAGGTAGAGTAACACCCATTAAGTTCATCAGTGGATAAAAAAAGATGTGGGAATATCAAATGTCTCCTTCAGCTCACATCAGGAGACAATTTCTAATCATTTCTTTGATTTTATAGATGCCTGGAATTGTTCAGTTCCATTCTGGGTGTCACACAGCAAGGAAAACACATTCCATGAATTCCCTTCCTACAGGTTTGTATGTCCCACCTCACACACCACCACAGAACAGGAACAGGAATTAACCCCACTCCTCCTCAGAAAAGGGAAGTTTCCCCAGCTCCGGGGCGAGGGGGCAGCTGTACCCACCTCACTCCACACCAGCATGGTCCCAAACACCACCTGCAGCCCGTCGAAGAAGTTGTCCCCGATGATGATCACCATGGCTCCCCCCGTGGTCCACCCCTCGCTTGGGCTGATGGCTTTGATGCAGGGCGTGGCTGCACGGAACAAAAGCAACATCGAAGCATCACTTTAAGGTGTCGTTTTTTATCCCCCCAACAGCTTTGAGGCTGTTTGCAGGCCTGGGTGTAAATCCTGGAACAATTCCTGTGAGCATCAAACATCCCAAGTGATGCAAAACTGCAGCTGAGAGCAGCTCCACCCATCCACACCTGGGAATTCCTGAATTCCCACTGCTGGCAGAGGCCTAGGACAAGTCCCCTCCAGCCATTCACCCATGAAGGCTGCTCACCACTCCACAAACCCCAGCATGCTGATAAATAAATAAATAAAGGAGTGTTTTCTGCCTTGCAAGTGTTAATTACTTGCCTATTCATTACTGGCACTTAACATCGTGTCATTAAAGCCTAATAGGCCAACTGTAGTGGGTGTAAAAATGAAACGCTTAAATGATCGTGCAGAGGCTGTTTAAAAAACCAAAATAACACCCACTCATCAGCATATGATCCCACAAACACAAACCCTGTGGCAAAAAAGTAGAGTCACATTCATTAAGTTTATCAATGGGTGAAAGAAGATATGGGAATATCAAATGTCTCCTCCAATTCATATCAGGAGACAATTTCTAATAATTTTCTTGATTTTATAGAGCCGATTTTTTTTTTATTTCTCTCTTCCATATGTTCAAGGCCTCTGGACTATGCATCCCATCAGGAACCCAATATGGTTTCCAGGCCATAACCAAAGTCAATCCATCACTCCATTCCCAATGTTGACAGGGTCAGAGGTGGAGGGGAACTTTGGCAGTGCTCCAAAAACATGAGACTCCTTTGAACAGCCAGTCAATCACATCCAATCAGTCAAGGAAAAACTGGATGGCTTCCTAGGCTAGGAATCCTGGGATTTTCCTTCTACCATTTCACTGCCCGCTGGGGGAGAATTAACACCACTCTGAATTCTTTACTGATTCAATCATTTTCTTCCAGTTCATTAATTCTTCTTTTAGGTTGATACAGGGCACAGTTAAGAAGTGGGGCAGCAAAACATTATAATGAAATAATATCCTTGCTTGTCTTTTCTACTAACATCACCAGCTCTTCTCACTTTCAGTGGCTGCAGGGGAGGGAAAAGCAGGCACTGATAGCATTTTCCAGCATTTTCCAGCATTTTCCAGTCATTTTCGAGCACTGTCTGCATGAGGGAGGTGGAATGTTTTGGGAATGAAGAGGGAGAGGAGGGGCCGAACGTTTTGAAACTTAACAGATACCAGAATTTATAATTGCTTGAATACAGTCCCCAACCCATCCTGGAGCTGGCCATGAGTCTGGCTAAGCCAAACAAACTCACATCAATTAGTGTCAGCTCCCTCTGCGCATCGTTAGGCTCCGTGCACAGTTTGTTTAAGGGAACCAGTGACACTTTTTCATACACATCTTGTGCTGGAATGGCTCTGTTTAACTAAGATGTCATCTTGCCTAATTTGCCTGAAATCAAATCTATCCCAGCTGAATGAGAGGGCTGAAATTTAGATAATACTTGGTGTTTCTGTGTTTTTCATCTTCGCAGTACATACTAATTAATAAATTGCAGGGGGAGGGGGAGCCAGTCCCTCAGATGTGAGGAGATCATATTTTGCATGCAGTAGACACTGTTTTCCTGCCTCTGCCTTCCCCAAACCCCCTGAGGCTCTGCAGCTCCCCCTTAGCTCTCCTTCCCTCCTGAAAACAAACAGAAATGGAAGAATGGGTAATTTCTGCTCTGCTCTCCAGACAAAACTCCCACCTTCCGAGGGGTCGAGTCTCCTCGCTCTCCGCCCATGCTTGGAGTTGTTGTGCACGAACATGTTGTCAGACACTGCCAGCACGTGCCCATCCACGTTCACTGTTGTTGATAGCACCACCTGAATATTTAGAAAGAGAAGGAAAAAACAGCCAGGTAAAAAATTCATTCGAAATTCCACTTGTTAGGGATTAATTATTCAGTTTGGCTAAACCCTTGTTTTGTAAAATGGCAGCACACCCTGCAGGGGTTTACGAGAAGGAGAGAAAGTATTTTCAGCCTTCATTCAGTGCATTAATTGCATTTAACACAGCATCCTCTGGGCTGTACAGAGGCCTCATGGTGTAATGACCCAGCTCCTGCAGGATGGAAACTCCGTGGAAACAGGACCTAGTATCATGTCTGGTTTTGATGTGCAAGTGCACAGCGCCTCCTGAAAATCATCTGAGCCTGAGCACCCCAAAGTAAGCAGCAGGTTTTAAACCTCAACCTCCATGACTGGGCTCCAGTTTGAATTCTTAGAGGAAGCAACTCTATATGTTAATTAATCCCACTTCAGTTTTTACAATATCCAAAGTTCTAAATCCCATCAATCCAGAAATATGTGTGACTTCAAACCACAAACTTCTGGGAAAAACAAACAGTGTTTTAACTCCTGAAAGAAGATGCCCTCTGATTGGGTGGTTCTGACAATTTGTTGGTGTAAATGAGCTTAATTCCATCCCACTGCCCCACCTACAGTAATGCACAGCCATGGAGAGTCATGCCCTGGATGTGTTCATGGATTTTCACAGCCTCAGCTGTCACAGCCGAGGTAAGAGAATGTCAAGCTCTAATTGTTGATAAAACTCTATCCAGCACAGAGCAGGAGAGACCTTGCCCTCCCCGGGCTTAGGCAAGCTTAAAGAATACTTTCTTTCTTGAGACAACTCTAATTCATTCCAAAAGGCTCTTGTCATCCTGTACTCTTATACTTCTCAAGCATTCTTGTCACAGAATGTGTTGCTTTTGTGTGCCAACTGATTTCCTCATTCCCATTAGGGTGGGGTGCGACTCCATCCAAAGGGAACATTTCCCGCATGACATAGCTGAGCCCACTCAGATGCACTTCATTATTTTCCCTTAAACAATGGAAATAAATTTTAATCTCTCACTGGCCAGCCCAGAGCACACTGTGGCAACAGGGGAATAGGCCTGAATTATTCCAGTGTCTGAAATATTTACGACAAGTGTTTAAATTGCAACCAAATGTAAATAAAAAGTGTCTTGTATATACAGTTACACTATGGAATAGAGACATCTCTGAGCTCACTTACACGAGTGGGATAAATACACACCCACGTGCTCCCAGGAAGAGAGAAGAGAGGCAGGCTTCGAGTGTTCTCACATAGAACAGAATCATGGAAGATCCTGAGTGGAAAGGGACCCACTGGGATCATCCAGTCCAGCTCCTGGCCCTACATAGAAACCTCAAAATCCCACCCTGTGCCTGGCAGCGCTGTCCAAATGCTCCTGGAGCTCTGGCAGCCTCGGGGCTGTGCCCATTCCCTGGGGAGCCCGGGCAGTGCCCAGCACCCTCTGGGGGAAGAACCTTTCCCTGGTATCCAACTTTTCCCTGATATCCAGCCTAACCCTCCCTGGCACAGCTCCAGCTGTTCCCTGGGTCCTGTCCCTGGTCCCAGAGCAGAGATCAGTGTTGGAATCACCGTTTGAGTTGTGCACAACACAAGAGCCACTCTTTGGCAGGGGATGTAGAGACCCCCACAGCAACAGCAGAGTAACGGCAGGAACCAGCCCAGAAGACACGTGCTGAGCATCCTCTTCTCCCCGAGCCAGCAGGAATGGAAGATGCACTTCTGGACCTCTCTCCACATGTGGTTCTGTTTTTATCCAACTCTCCCATCCATGGCAGGAGGGCCAGAGCCACTTGGCCTGTCACCGGCTGGGACCCAGGCTGAATAAACACAGAATTCTCGGGGACAGGATGAGATGCAAAGTTCAGATCTGGAGCAGAACCTTCTCAAAATTTGGGACCTTTTTTGCTGTAACCTGAAATTCAGCAGAGACCTTTGTCATTGCTACACCACCACCACCCAACTCCTCATCTGCGTGTGGAGAAAGGACACATGGAGATCATGGCATCAAAATGACTGAACTTCCTTCCTTTGCCTCAGCCATTCCCTCTTGCCTGATGGAGGTCACAATACAATTGTTTTATACTGGAGATTAAAAACCAATGTTTTATGGATAAAAGGAGGAGGAATGTGCATTCCACCATGGTCTCTAACTCCCAGGCCCTTCCCTTTCACAAGCCAACTGCTTTCCCCCAGTGAGTATTTCCTGGGTCACGAAGGGTGACCCTTTCCATCTGGAATCAATCAGTCAACTCCTGACAACTTCCTGAAACACCTCACTCCATTTCCTGTTCTCTCCCCCTTCCCTCTTTCCCCCTGGTTTGCTTCACTCTTCAAAACTGCAGGCCACAGCAGCTTAATGTTAGAGGGTCAGACACAGTTAGACTCCAAAACACTACACAAGAACACCTTTGACCTTCAAAAATCTTTACATCTTAGCTAAACAAATCAAGGTCAACGTTTCTTACCATTACCTTGTTAACCATTTCTATGCATTTTTGCCAATACCCTCCTGAATACGTATTTATCAACAACACTTGTTCTCCCAATGTCGTAAACCAGTCCAAGCCCTTTTTAAAATACCCCTGTATTTAGTGCTGATGAAAGGTGATGTGCAAACTTCCCTGGAGATTTAAATTCTCACATTTGCCCACAGCACTGGCAAATGGCTCTGGTGAGTTTTTCTTTTCCTGCCCTGATGGCACCACTTCTTGTGTATGATGGTTTGGCTTCTTTGCCTATTCTCAATGGATGATCTTTTACCTAAAACCGTTTGTTAATGCAAAGTTTAATCCAAAGGGAATGATCTGAGAACAAAATAGGTCATGGATGCTGGTAATTGAGGGCCAAATTTGGGCACAGACAGCATAAAACCTAAAGATTTTGTGCCACCCAACAGCTGGACCAAACTGTCACCTCTGCTGGGGTTTCAGAGGACAGCAAGAAAGAAAGAGAGAGGGCAATGTGTTATTCCTTCATCCTTCCAAACACAGATCTCATCTCCCTCAGAGCACTGAGGGAATTACAGGATTCTAAGCTGTGTTTTCGCAGTCCTTGAGGTTCTCCCTGCCAATCTGCAAAGGTCTTGTTATCAGCTGAGAGGCCACAGCCATAAACCAGTGATTCCCCAGCAGTCCTGGAGAAGTGCTGGAGCTGTATCTCCACATTATTTTTGTTTCCCAGGTGGATTTCTGTAATGCAATCCCCGCTCAGAACCCACGGGGAGGGTTCACCTCCCGTGACATCCAGACAAAGTGTCTTTAGCACATTAAACTTGGCTTCTCTGAGCTGCACTGCCCCTCCTTCACCTCCCTGCACAGCTCAGGGGGTTGTGTTTCTTTATAAACCTTCACCTGGGTACTACAAATTTCCCTCCCCCTCCTCTGTTATATCAGTATTTTTATATTCTAAAGTGTGCTGCTCTTCAAATCACAGATATGCAAATCCATTCACATCCCCAGATATAAAATCTGTATCAGTCACAGACACCTATTTAGACATACGGTACAAACATTCCAGGCATACAGGCATTTACTTACATGTAACATATCTCATCACTGTGTAAATGATCTCTCTCAAAAAATTCCTGTTACCATTCCAAGTGTGGAAAAAATTCTTTATGACATTGTACATCTGGAAACAATATTGCATTCCTGATGCACTTTCCCTTATAACTCTCTAGTCACAGCACCATGTTATTTCAACTTTTCAAAAAAAAACCAAAACAACCTACTATGAGGATTTTAAAAAATTATTATTATTATTATTATTATTAATAATAATAATAATTTTCCAGCTGAGTGGAAGGAAAGATGTCAGGCCTCATCCTGCTGCCTGAACTTGGACAGGGCTCCCATTGATGTCAACAGGAATTTTGGTTGAGGGAGTAACACAGGAGGAGAGCCTGGATATGATGGGTTTGCTTCAGAGTTGGATTAGGAATAAATTAAATAACGTGAAAAAAATGTCAGCAGCCTCACTCTGCTCAAAACTTCCATGGAATTCCTTGGGAAATCCTCCCTGAGACCCTGAGCCTGCAAACCGGGGGCTGACAGAGCAAACAGGGTACTTGGCCTTCACTCCAGGGTCTCGGAAAATTCTTGGGACACAGGGCTTGGACACCACTCCTGGGTCACTGGCACCTTGTCTCCTGCTATTATCCACAGCCAAACCATGCAGCTGCTTTCACAAAATCATTTTCAACCATTTCCACCTTCTGCCTTTGACACTCATCTTGTTTTAAAGGCTGATGGTGAGGGAATTTGTGGCTTACAGCCTAAATTCATTCCTAGTCAGTTTATACTTAACATTAGCTATAAAATTATTATTTGCCTTCCTGACCTACCTGAGGGTAATTCCAGGGAGCAGTTCCATCCCTCCTCAGGGCAAGTATTTGAGCCAAGCTCTTGTCTAGCCCCTGTCCCCTTAATGGCCCATTCCTGCACCTGTTCCAGTGTCATTTTGGTCCCTTTTGACTTTAGTTAATCCTGTGTGTTGTACCCAAACAAGAAATCAGAGGGGCACAATGCACAAATCCCCCTCCTTTCTGCTGACAGTGTGAGACAGAGTGGATCTCATCTATGGTTTGTTTTTAATGGATGAGACATCACTCTGGGAACTCTCTTTCCCCATGGATTTTTGGCCTTCAGATCTGAGCACATTAAGCTCCTTGAGCACTTTTTCTCTTGCAATTGAGTCAGTCCTTCCCTTACTCACACAGAATCTAAAATAACATCACCTTTTGTTGGGTCAGTCAGTACCTGATGAAGAAATCTGCCCCCCTACTAACAGGCCCAGGCTCTGCTGACACCAGCTGCATTTGTTTTGCAATCCATACCTGGGAAATTAGTCCCCCATAATGATTATTCCATGTAGTATTCACCTCTAACAGCAGTTCAGTGATCCCTATCCATATCCCAGCCTGACCACGGGGGTCTCTGGTCCATTCCTTCCCCATCAGCCTGAGCAGGATTTCAATTTAGAGCAGTTGTGTTTTATCCTCGCTATCCTTTTTGCTTCCTACAGCCTACATTCCTAACTCCCAATATCATCCCACCCCTCTTAATCATTTTCCATTTCCCTGAGTGACACAGACCCCTCAGAGCTCTGGATTAGAGCGAGCTGGGTGAATTCCCAGCCCCAGCCAGCTTTGCTCACGTGCCTGATGATGAACTGATCCAACCACTCCGAGGTCAGGAAGGAAACCTCCCCAGGGATGCACCTTGTTATTTTTCCTTTCTCTTCCTCCCTAGAGCATCTAGAGGAGGGGGGGTACCTGCCAGGAAACATTCCATGTCATGTTTTCTGCTGAAAACAGAGGGCAATTACTGACCTTTCTCTTTTTGCTCCTAAAAAAGGACATTGGTTCAAAGCTGACCACTGTTAGTACCAATTTCTGCTGCCTCATACCCCTCCCTGCCACTGCAGGACCTGTTTAATCACTGTGCTCCTGGAGGAAGCAGAATTCCCAATCAGCAGGAGCCTAATGTGTGAGCACCAGGTCTCAGCTGAAGCATTTCAGCTGAAGAGCCTCATCTTAATTCCACAGAATTATTGTCCCCCTTTACACACCGGTCGTTACCATTAAAGTATCATTGGGCTTCAATCAAGTTCTGCAGGAGAATTCCTCATTAAATGAAGGGCATCGGTTTTATTTTATTTTTTTATTTTAAGTTCCATTCCTGGGAGAGCCCCTCACTGAGAACACAGCCCTGCCTAACAATACCTCTGTAAACTCAATGAGCAGAGGAGCTGAACTCAAACCCTGTGTTTGAATAGGCAATTCTAGGATGCTTTTTGTCCCAGTTTTCCACCCATCAGCTTTATTTGAAAACACTTTAATTGATAAATAAACAATATTTGCTTCAGTTAAATTCACAAGGACATATTACTCCATCTCTGTGGCTTTTGGGCAGCCACCAAGTAACCATGACATTTTCCCTTAATCCTAGAAATATTCCCTTTCTTTCAGTTCTAGAAAGATTCTCTTTCCCTGCTTTAGCCACTGACAGACACTGAAGACATGATTCACAATAAAATCACGTTACTACAGGGGAAAAATCCCCACTAAAATAATGATCACACATTCCTTAACTTCTGAGGTAAAACATGGTTTTCAACAGCACAAAATCATTGCATTTGGTTAAAAAACATAGGCAAGAGATTGTCACTGTGTTTTTGAAGCTCTACTTAATATCAAAGGAAATTTCAAATAGTCAACGTGATCACAAAGCAGCTGGTGTTGCTCTCCAAACAGAAGAATTATAATAAAAAACCACAACTCTTCAGGCATCTGGAGCTGCATTAAATTTACAATGCAGTGTTAATGTAACCTTTCCTCCCTTTTCTCTCCCCACCCCCCCCTTTTTTAATGATACAAGTGAAACCTAACATTTAATTTAGCTTAATATATTACCAGTATAGTATCAAATATCTAAATCTTGTAATGGATCTGGAAGCAAGGCTGAGGCCAGGCTTGGACACTGGATCCCAGTGCCTCGGAACTTCGGGGCTGAGCCAAACCAAGCCCAAACTGTGCAGCTTCACACCCATCTCTAATCAGAAGCATTAACTTGACACTTTTCCAGCCATGAGTAACCACCCCTCCGAGCTGGAAGACCCAACAGGATGCATTGTAGGGCGCTATTTCCATGTCTCTTACTTGTATTTGTGTCCCAACAACAAAGCCTCAGGTCTGGGCCTTCATTCAGGCTCCATTAAAGAGCAAAAATTGTGTTTGAGGAGACCCTTTCAGGCCCAGGTTTCAGTAGTGATTTAAATAAGAACTTTTATAGAAGGATTCTCTCTGCTGTTTTGTTTAATAACCACAGAAGAAAAGGAGTATCTTGATGTTTCCTGGAGGTTTGACAAGCACTACTCCATTGAAAATGAAAATATTTGGTTCTGCAGAGGAACACAAGTAGGAATTCAAACACACTTGGATGAGCATTGCTGCAGAATTCTGTTTGCACAGGGAAAGTGAAGTGCTTGGAAATGTCTGGAAGAGGAGGGACTTAATAACAACAGCTGTACAAATAATTTACTGGGGAAAAAACAGCAGAGGTTTTAGATATGGCCCAAGACTGGAACATAACAAATTAAATCATGAAATGAATAAACCACCCTGCTACACTGTGGTTTTGGACCCTGTTTTTACTCTGCTCACAGGTTCCTGCACTGGCAGGATGCACAACTGTCCCTTCAAACCTAACAAACAACTCTGCACAGTCAGCACTGTGCCTGGCCAATATCTTAACAATTAAAATAGAAACTAACACTTCCACAGTGTGCAAACAGACCACTTATATTTTAAAGTAATTTTTTTCCCCACTTTTGACTTTCAGAGTTGCTGACAGACCATGTCCAACAAGCAGCAGGCAAAAAGAATTCATCAAAATTTTAAAACAGAAAACTCAACAAACACCAAAAAAAATCAACCAAAAATAAAAGAAGGGTCCAGAAGCCACTGGAATGTTCAAGAGCACTCCTGACTTTGGTTATGTTCAGGGAAGTAATGATGCTATCCTCAGAAACCAGCAGGCAGACAGAAAACAAGCTGTCTTTGCCTATTGTCCTTACTGTTCATCATGGCTAATTTGCTTTGGAACACAGAGCTTTGTTATTCCCAAAGTGTCAAATTTTAGCAATTTGAGCCACTTTTTGTATCTTTTTTTATCCACACTGACCTCTGCAGCCCAGAGCAAAGCTCAGCAATCCACGTGTCCAGCTTTGAAGGAGCCTGAATGAAGATCCTGCTCTCACTCAAAGCCTCAAGAATTCTGCAATTTGTCTCAAAAGTTTCAGTTCTGTAACTCTGAGTAAAGGTTGACATTTTTGGGGGATTGATAAAAAGTAAACTAAACTCAGTGGCTTTAAAGCCTGATCTTGCTTAATTTTGAGGCTTGAACTGAATTCTCACACCAAGACTCAAAGGGGGCGAACTCCCGTGGACTGAAAGAGCAGGAGGAGTTGAAGTTATCCCTGAGAAACAGAACCCTGGAGTTTCACTTGGCTCTGTTTTCCCAGCTTGGCATGTTCCGAGGCAGAAAACCCAGCTGAGGAGTCCATCCCAGCTCATTCTCCTCAATCAAGGGCTGGGTTTGGTACAGAGATCAAAAGCAAGGCCAGGCTGTCTCCTGTACAGGAGAGCTGCCAGGTGGATGGGCTGAGGAGTGAAGGAATTCCATCCCCATCCACGTGGTCCTGCAGGATTTGGTTCAGTTTCCCTGTTTAAGGTTTCCCTGCACATCTGAGGCTGTTGAGCTCTGTCACATCCCCATTTGGGTGAGGTGACACCAAGAATAATGCTGAGACCACTGAGAGATTTCTGGCCCCCCCTGAAAAATTAGATCCAAACTCCTCCTGCAGCTCAGCAGCTGAGGGAAATCAAGGACTTGAGGATTTTTGGGGAGTAGCCAGCATGGGTTTGAAATCAGAGCTGAATTTCTTCAGTATTCTGGTGTGTTTGGGTCCAGAATTTCTCTTTTGGCAGCTGCAACCAATATTCTGTGTATTATGGCAGTGCCTCAGGTCCCCAGGTGTTAATCAGGAGAGCCCTGGGCACGATTTTTTACAAACTCAGAACAAAACCCAAAAAAAAAAAAAAAAAAAAAAATTACTATTTATGTTTCCTGACATTCCACAATCAGCTCTTCTTGCTGGCTCCAAGAGCCAACAAGATCTGTTTACATGCTGTAAAAGAGGTTTTCTTTTGCTTTCCAGATTTTTTAGTATTCTTGGCAGATGATAACTAATTGCTGTTTTTTCTGTATGGAAATTGCCACTTGAAAAAAACCCTCAGTATAAATTTCCTAACAATGAGCACCACTTTTTTCCTCATGTCTTATCATCTCTAAAAAACACAGAATGAAGAAGTCACTGCAGTCTCTTTAAACTACTGGTGAAAAAAATTAGGTTGGTCAGGAATTTTTCTTTAAATTTCTTTGTGCTCCAAACAAAAAGCAATAAATCTTTTTTTTTATTATTTTTTGCCTGCATCTCTTTAATTTTTTCTGAGCTTTCAGATGCTTTTGTTTTGCAGGATTTCTCGTAAAAGTTGAAACCTTTTTTTTTTTTAATTATTAAATTTTTCATTGCTAGCAGAAGCAGATGAAAAATAAAAATCACTTTTTCTATGAGAACACGTTTTGATGGAAAGTCTTAAGCAACTCTGTAAACTCCTGTGGAGTTTTAACTCCATTTATAAATGAGGAAACTGATGCAAGTGAACACAAATCATGAAGCAATGAAGCAATGAAGCATCAAGTGCCAAACCTAAGGATGTCACCTTCCCATGCCAAAGATCTACAGGAAAACCACACATCCTTCAGTGAGGTAAAATCCGATTTTTGTCAGGGATGTGAGACAGTGAAGGCAAAATAATAACAAGAACAAGGGTGGTACTGGGTTCCATCAGTGAATTTTGGAGGTTCTGGCTGGCAAAGGATTCGTGGACTTGCTCCAAGGCTCTCCTGGATCAGGACCACAGAGTTTCACCAAGGTGAGCAACCCCATTTGGAAGTAGAGACGAAACGAGAGGGAAAACGGCTGATCAAAGGTCACCCAGAAACTGTGGGGTACAGCCCCACCACCTGATTTTATCCCTGGGGCTCAACCTTGTCCCAGAATCAGTTTCAGCCCCACTTTCCTCACCCTTCCCAGGTGACCTGACAGCACATCCAGGCTGTCAGAGCTGGGCCATTCCCTTGGCACTTTCACGGGGGCTGAGCTACAGGTGAAACCCTCTCATTTATTAAACAGAGCTGCCTAAAAGGTGAGGGCATGAGAGCCGTGCTGCCTCTCCTCTCCCCACTGCCACACTCCACCTCCTCCGGTGCTTCTGAGAGCTGGAATTCACAATCCATCAGCCTCGTGGCTGATGGAACCAGTGGCAGATTTCACTGCAAAGCAGCTGGGTCATGGTCCCACGGGGCTTGTTGCTTTTGCTGTGAGATCTTAAAGTGACCATCACTATTTTGGCTTCTTGGTTTGTTGGGGTTTTTTTTCAAAGAAGCTGAAGGGAGGGTGTGAGAGTGTTAGAAAGCAAAAAAAAAAAAAACAAAAAAAAAAAAAAAAAACCAGGGAAAGGGGTAGGAAATGAGGAGGTTGCTTGTGTAGCACGTACAGAGCTACTTTGAAAAATTCTGAGGCATCTAAATATCACAAGCACGATCCCTGCTGTGGGCAGCTGTATGTGCGAGTGCTTTGCCCGAGGGTGTCAAATCAAATATCCACTGCTGGTTGGTACAGTACAGCACCTCCCCCTGGGGATTCAGGGTGGAAAAAGAAGGAAGGGAAGGAAAAAAAAAAAAAGGGAAAAAAAGGTTTAAACACAACAAATGGAGAAAAAGTTTAACACTGTCTGATATAGCTTATCATAGACTGTCATCATGTTTGTTAGGAGCAATGTAGGAGAGAGGAGAGGGGAAAGGAAAGAAGAACAGAGGCAGACAGGTCAATGCTGAGCCTTATAAGACCTACCTGGAACCGTCTCATATCTCTTGGGTTTCCTGCTGTTTTCAAGCAATTCTGATTGCACTTGAGAAAAAATTTGAGGAAGAATCTGGAAAGATAAAGAGCCACGTCACTTCTATTAACCACAGCAAAAGGTGTTGTTATATTCTTGTTTAAAATCTTCATGAAGTGATTTGCGTGATGGCAGATCTTACAGGACTGCAAGAACTTATCAAAACACAAACAAACCAAACTCTGATAAAGAGAATTTACAAAAACCAACAGGTAAACTATAACCAGTGTGACTGAAATCCACCGTGGTGTAAGTGAACATAACTCCTCTGATCTGCACCCACTCCTTCTGCAGGTTTGACCACACAATTTTAGTCTCTTCCTTTATCTCTCCCTCACATTCAAGGTCTTTCTTTGGCTGTCTGGAGGGATTTTCATTGAAACAATATAGGAGGATAATGGTATTGTGGAAACCACAAAACCAACAGGGCAACTCCGAGGCAGATAAGCCTCGGAATGACTCGGAATGTATTAAAAACCCGGGAGCAAACAGAGCTCGGAGAAGAATCTGATGAGGTTTCATCCTGACGATGTTTTTCCTGATGAAGATTCCAGTCACTAAAGCAGAGGAGCAGAACTGCCAAGAGCCCAGATTATTCCTACCTAGATTTTGAGGGAGGATAAGGAAAACACGAGCTCAAGTGAAACATGACAGCTCACGCTGTCCGAGCAGATAAACCCATTAACATCCCACAAAGTTCTCGTGCCAATTATTTTTGCCCTGTCACATACACCCATCTTCATATGGTTTATTATTCTGTGGAGTTTAGCTTGTCATGCACCCAAGTGGAATCTCCAGCCTGTTGGGGTGACTCACCCAACACTGCATGGAGATTTTAGAGTTTAGAAATATTAAGCAGGAATTTTTCTCTAAGCTTTCCCACCAAATTTTGTCTCACGTCCACGGAGGAGAGGATTCACCCCTTTGTTTTCTGATTAAATCTGGGAATTTCAGAGGTAAAGAAACTGTGTGAAAAGCCACAGTTGCTGGCTTAAAAGCAAAACAAGCAAGTCTTCAAAATTAAGGCATAAGCAAGAAATTTTTTGGCATCCTCTGTTGCAAGTGAAAATATTCTCTGTGATTCTTTCCGTTTCTATTTGTCAGACAAGATGGGTTTAACCGCAACAATTATAATTAAAAAAATAAATCAAAGACTTCGAGATAGATTTAGAAGGAAAGAGAGTTGGATACAAGGAAAAATAAATAGTTGAAGAATTGATTTCGAATACAAAGAACAAGTTATTTATTTATTTCTCTTGCTGAGTGCTTGCCTCAAAAAAAAAAAAAAAAAAAATCTGCTTTTGCAGTAAGTTAAAGTCCCAGGTGAGCCAGGCCTATTTCCCTTTCTGTTACTATGACAACGATTTTTTACCGCAGTCCCTAAGTCCCTTCAGAACTCACACATTCATGCCTTGAATTAGAACTTTAAAGGAGAAAGATGGATATTTCCTGGGTTTACCAACAACACCCTCCAAACCAGCCCCAGCGCAAGACAATAACACAGAAATCCGCTCTCCCTTGTTAGTGCCACTTTCTCTGCACCACTCCCACCACGAGATTTCTCTTCCATCTGCCCCAAAATACAAAGAAAAAGCCACGGGTTGGATCCTTTCGTGTGTTGCTTGAAAAAACAAAACCCCTCCGAAACCCTCACCCACAAAAAAGACCCAGATTGTGCCATATAAAACCACTAAAATCCTCCCTGACAGGGACTCTTTTGTAATTAAAATGTCCTATTTTTTAATTAATATTTCCTTAAATCTCTCACAAATGCATTAGATATTTTTAAAATATTTATTTTCTCGGGATGAGAGTGTTATTTTCTCCCTTTTTCCTTCTCATTTCAGATCTCACTTCACCAGGACACTGAGGTTCAGCAGGAAAGAGGTGTCAGTGCTCAGCTCTCAGAGAGCAACTTCTGCCAGCAGGGCCCTGGGCACCCCATGCCTTCCAAACTAAAAATCCTACACAATTTCATGCCTTGGGAGCAGCACTGAATATATTTTATTAAATAAGTCCTGTCGAGTCCATGCTAAAATCTGTGACCACTTTTATACGAATGATTTGGTGAGATTTTATCCCTAAAAATGTTTTCAGAAGGAAACATCCCCTGCACGCCGGCGCCTTCAGACATTCACAGGAGAATTTGAGGCACAAATGCTACTCACAAACACTCCTTTTTATCTTTTCCTCTTCTTATAGTTATAAAAAAGAATATTTGCAGATATGTAAACAGCTTACAGGAGATGTGCCTGTGCAAAGGAAAACTCCAGAATGGAACCAAACTATAAAATGAACCAAGGCAAGGAACTTTTACATGAAAATCAATGAGCGGCTGCCTGATTATTCTGCAGGAAAACTGCAAAAAAAAAAAATCCACAACTTGTTACTTCTAAGGAAAAATAAAACAAATTAAGCTGGAAAATGACCAGCTTCTGTTTTAATTTTTTTAATGCTTGCATCCCTCTTGATTGAGATGAGAAAAATGATCAATATGAACTAAAGAATGAGGAAAATGAGCGGGAAAGGCAGCTGGGAGAGAACTTGCTGTGTCAGCTGGGCTGATTTTGGGAAGAGCACAGATCCTGGGGGATTGTGGGTGACACAACCCCAAAAGGCAGCTACAGAGAGGCAGAAATTCCAAATGTCCATGTAACAGCATCCACGAGCAAACTCCGCAACTCTGCGTGGCAAGGAACTAAAATCCCCTTTTTCTGCTAAATGCCTGCAGAAAATCAGGGTTCAGAGCCCCAGCAAACACAAACCAACAGCACACGTGACAATGAAGCTGGATTCCAATTAAATCCAGGCTGAATCGTGCCAAGGGGTGCAATGTCCATTAAAAAAACACAGAAAACAAAACTCCCCCTCTCCCTGAGCTGCCGCAGAGCTGAACATTCCCAGTCCTCCCCGACTGCTCTGCACCAAACACATCCAGACCCACCGAGCCTGGGATGCCCCAGCCTGGGTATTTAACCCCAGAAGTTTGGGGGATCCCACTGAGGTGTCTTAGAGGTGCCTTGACTTTCTGGAAGTGCTGGGCTGCTCAAAATGCTGAGAATTTTGCTGCTTTAAGATATCACAAAATCGCCTCGCTCACTTCTGAAAGTGCTGGGTTTGGGTTTAGTACTTCAACATTGTGGCAGAATTCCTACTTGTTTTGCTAAGATGTTTGTTGGAGATGGCTGGATATGCTGCACTAGGACAATTCCCCTCCTATCACCCCAAAATTTCAATTTAATTTCATTTAGCTGCGCACACAGGGATTTTTATCTTTTTTTCTCCAGTTGAACCACATCTCTCTTTTTCTCCTTTTCAGAGTTCCTCCAGTCAAATTTGAGCTGCAACTGGGCACCTGCAGGAAGTATTGGGTAGGTTGTTATATATATATACATACATACATACATATATATGTGTATATATAGATGTGTGTGTATATATATAGGTATATATATATATATATATTTAAGTGGTTGTATCTGGGAAAGGCATTAATATTTATTGCAGCATTAGAATAAAAATGACTTGGGGGGAGCAATGAGGAGGGAAGGTTTAGCACTAAATGAAGCTGATTTAGGGGTAACAGGAGAATTGCAGAAAGATTTTATTAATTTCTTTTAAAAAGACGCTTTATCCAGTTTTTGGCCTTAACCTATATATACATCAAAAATAATAATAATTTTAACAAAACAGAATTATATAAAATTAGCTGATTTTGGTGCTTCTTGGCCCATCTTTGGCCTTGCTAAGGGCAGAATTAGGTGGGAGTTTAGCAGGTGACTCTGGCTCCAGCCAAGCAGAGGGACCTTGGCCTATCCTCTCAATATTTCGGGGTGCTGGGGGAAAACCTAAACAAATTTCAGTAAATACCCCTGAGAACTCTGGCATTGCTGAAGAAAAACTGCTTGACTTAATGCACAGACACAAAATTGATTATGAGTATAGACTTCTGTTCCTGTTGCCTCTCTCCATCGCTGACCTCACTGGGTGCAGCTGGATGCACTTGAGAGGTCTCCAAAACACCACCTTGAATCTGTCTCCCTCTTTTTAGAGCTATTTTAGAAGTTCTCCTCCTGCTGGGAGTTCCCACCAAGCCCAGGAGTTCAGCTGATGAATCATTTAAGTGCCCCTTTTCCACTTCAGTACAAAGTCAGCTGTGTTATCTCAACTATTTTCTAGCAATACCTTGAGCAGTCCTTGGTAGGGAAGCACCAGGAGAACTCCTGACACAGCTGAGGGATGCAGAGGGCTCCCATGGACGTGGAGAAAGGGTGAGGGCAAATTAAGCCAGGTCTTGCATCAGTTTAACTGTTTCCAAAGCAGCTTCTGACCCACACTCCCATCTTGCTGGTCTACGCCCAAATTATCAGGTTCTGTACCTGGCTAGAACTGGAACCTGTGTTCCGCACCTCTGAGGATGTTTATCCACCTCAGATGAGTGAGAAGAATCAAACTGACCTTAATCAAATCCTCTTGGAGTCAGAAAAATCTTCCTGGTGACTTTGGCAGGACTAGGCAGAAGCTCTAAAGCTCAGTCCCACGTGCAGCAGGAGGTGTCGTTTAAAGAAATAAATAAACCCATGAATAATTTTTTAAACCACATCCACCTTTTGTGCTTCTTTAAAGGTACCGAATCAAGAGGTCCAACATTGGCTGTATGTTAGGAACAGCCTCTGGATACACCGAAAAATTCTGGATACACCTAAAAATTATCCCTTGTAAAGCAAATACTGAGATAATTCCAGCTTTTTTGAGTTGCTGTGGAATTTGGAGTTATGGCCTCAGACATTTTTGGCATGAGAACACGCCTACCATCTAGGATAATTGTGATTACGCTTACCAGCAAATCCTGCGATACCAAAATCTAATGAAAATATAAAGATACGGTGCAATTCTGCTTAAACAATTCAGTGCTTCCAAAAAGTCACAAAGGGAACAAAGGAAAAAACGAGAAGTTGTTATTATGAGCATCAGTTAAACAATATTAAATTTAAATATACTGTGAACTGCAAAAGTGTTATTGCAGTGAGGGCCTGACTCCAACTCCGTCAGAGCAAGGGAATTCTGGATCAGGGTGTCCCATCCTCCCCTCAGGTCACCCGTGTGTGTCTTGGCATGGCCAGCTCTGAGATAAATGTGGCAAGGAACCCTACCCAGTGCCCCACTTCAAGATTCCTTCCTTTCAAAGGGCCAGACTTGAAGGTCGCTGTTTCAAACCAATTAATTGCATTTATTTGATATCACCATCCTGATTTTAATGAATATCACAGAAGAAGGCTTCTTTATAATCGGAATATTTATCTCTGGAGTAATTTCGATCTATTATGTCAGGGTGTATTATTAGGGAGCCGATGAGAGAATTTCCCATTTTTTTGCAGCAGTTACAGCCAGTGTGGGATCAGGCAGTGCACAGAGGCACGTTAAATGAACACACACCTTCCACTGCGTGAGAAATGAGCGGGGTTATTGCAGTGAGCCTGAGTATTTATATGATACTCCACAAACAGCAGCTAATTAATCTTCGCAAAACTCCTGTGCATAAAGTGTGAACCCAGTTTAACAAACGTGAAAACCAACATATGTAGGTCAGGAGACTTTTCTGAGTCTGTCAGAGATTCGCTGGGAGAGAGGGAGCAGGAGTCAGATGCTGAGATCCCAAGCCTAGGCCAGGAGAGCAGGAGTTGGCTGCTCATTTGTCACTCGGGGTTTTTTCAATAGAAAGACTCCAGTTGCACAAAAAAACAACCAACCAACCAACTAACCAACCAACAACCAACTAAAAACACACACACAAAAAGCCCAAACCAACCAACCAAACACAAACAAACCAATCAAAAAGCAGATTAACATTATGCTTGTTATTCCTACCCCCAATCAAACCCTCATTTCCTGATGGGGCAAACACTTCTCCATCCTCCTGCCTTAATTCCAAGTAATTTCTCACTCACTCCAATTTAGATTTTAGGTTTAAAGTTTAAGTTTTGGTGTGGGAACATTATTTAGGGCCTAATCCCTGAAATGCCACCTGGGGGAAGGCAGAAGTGACTGATTTCCTCTGGCCCTGAGTTCAAAAAAGCCAATGTTGGAGATAGATGTGAAAAAGCAACAAAAACAGGGTTAGGAAATCAGCTAAGGGAGCCCAAGAGATCTGAGCAACTTAAAAATCAACCTTAAAATTACAGCCTGGCAGAGCCCATCCTAAAACTGCCTCTAATTATATTTTTTTTGCCATGCCAAGAGGTCCTGCTCACACTCAGGTAGATAACACTCCGTTACAATGGATTAAAGAAGACATGGAGTGAAAATATCCTGTATTTCAGATGGATCAAGAGAGAACATTGCACACAAGTCCACAGCAACGGTTGAACTTAATCCATGTCCAACTCCCAGCCACAGAACAATTCCTAGTCAAATATCCCCTCTCTCTGCAGCCTGGAACATCATATTTCTCTCCACCCTTTATCTAGTGGTTTTGGTTTTTTAAAAAAAAATCTTCGTTTCAAACCAATAATAACCAAATATAAACCTGCAATGTGTCCCCCAACCTCCAAACATGTCAGGAAACTTGATATTTATTTTCTGCGGATTTTCTGTACATTTTGCAGTTTTCATCCCTGAAGCAGACTGTGTCCCCCTCGTTCTGAGCAGGGACGCACCCCCACAACTGCAATTCACACTCTTTGGGGTAAATAAATGCTTCTTCTGTTGCAAAATGATCCCATTTTCAAGAAACAAGGGCTGGGGCAGAGTGCCCTGCCGGGTACCCAGGCAGTCATTTCTCAGTGCTGAATGTACTTATTTGCCATGGCCACATTTGCTAAGGGGAAAAAATCCAGAATCTCCAAGGAAAACCTCCTTGTTTGTGCACTCTGATGAAAACCTGACACCATTAATGAAAATAATAATTGAACTCTATGGGCTCGAATTGAAAATGAAACACAACACTAACAGCGTGTTTGTAATTGCAATTGTTCTCCAAAAAGTCTTTGGAGGACTCTTTGCAATTTGAGCAGTTTCCCCTTTATCCTTTGGGCTTTCCCCTTTCCTCCCACACCAAAACTTTCCAGTAACTTCCAAGACAATGGCTAAAAGCTTATTTATCCTGTAAGATCCATATTATTCATGCCATTTGGCACGGGCCCAAATGCCAGAGCATAATCAAAAGTCAATAGGCAGGGAGGTAATAGAGGAGAGGATTGGGCTGACGGGCTGTTGAAAGGGACCTTCAGATAATATTCCCTGGTTTATTACCCTGTCTGTGGGTTCCAACTGTGCTGGGCACGGCCCAGCCACGTTGTGAAATTGTTATTGGGGAAGAGAGGCACAAAGGACAGCAGGGAGGAAAGGCTTTGTGCATCTCAGGGACAGGGAAGTCGAGGCACCGAAAATTCAGTGCCTTGCCCCGTCGCCAGTTGCTTTTCCTGGCAGCAGCCACATCCCATCCACGCTCGGGGTTTTACTGGTTCTTTTGAATAGTGACACAAATTTCACAGAGCTCATTGCCTCCACTCGTAACACCCAGCAGGGTTTGGAAAACATGGCCAAGGTCTTGCTCTTTACACTCGTGTCAGCCTCAGCAGCACACGCAAGATTTGGAGCCGGGCTGTGCCACCAAACACACGCTCGAGGCTGATCTTCAGTCCTGCTTAAATCCAGTCATTTTCGGTGTCACTTCATCCTCTGAGCTCTACACAGGTGCAAATTTATCTCAGGATCTACTTTGCAAACTCTGCAGATCCCAGAAAGGCTGACAGAGGTGTTAAACGAGCACAGACCTCAATCCCCACTCATTTTTTTTCTCCCATACCGAGAGAAACCTACAATTCCTTTCTCTTGTGACTCTTCCATCCTCCCAGCCCATCTCCCTCCAAAACCTCAGTATGTTGAGCCATGCTAGGCTGAACAGTGAGCACCAATTACACCAGCGGCCTCTCTCTGCTGGCTCTGCTGGTTTTTACTGTCGCTGCCAGATGGCAGAGCCCAGCACAGAAAAACTCCCGACCCTGCAGTCAATGCAGAACTTGGAAATAACTTCCCAGCGACTCCAGGAGATCACAGAGCTGCACTGATGTGAACGTTAGGGATGGAACCAAGGTTAGGCTCCCATTTTACACCTGCCAGAGCAGATATCACTCAGCTCAGAGCTCTCAGTCAGTTGTGAAGGGATCTGTCCCCAAACTGGGTTTGTGTGGAATAAACGCGCATTCATTTGCTAAAGAGGCAGATTTACATCCCAGCAGCTCGGGGTCCAGGCACGTTCTGCCTCCGCCCTTCTCCAGGGCTATTCAGAGGGTAGATCTGCACCTATTGTACTTCTGGGTCTAGGCACAGATGACCTTGAATCCGAGCATTGGTGTAACATTATATTCCTATGACAGATTTATGGATTGGCAGATAGGGGTGCATTCAGCGCATTCCTTCCCTAAGACAGGACAGCATCCAATGTTTGTTAGCATCATTAAACTAAAACTGACTTTTCACCTGCTCCCATACCATATGCAGCTGCAAATTTTTAAATTAAACTATGAAGCCATGCATAAATTTACATATATTACAGACTAGCCTCTCCATTTAACATGCAAATGTACTCCAATGTTTCAGAACACCTTCTGTCGCTAATTAATTTGCTGAATTATAATTAGACTAATCCTGCATAATTAATAAGCACAGATTTTTTTTTAATTTCTAAGCAGTTTGATGAGATCATTCACTTCTTTCTATAAACTGCTAAGTAACTGTTAAAAAAAATCTGCAAAGAACATATGTGAAAAGGTATGTTTGATGTCGCATACAAATTCAAACTAGCGGGCAGGCTTCAAGAAAGTCAAGATTAATAGAGGTGTGTGCTTGAGGAGACCGTCAGCACATTATTTTCAGGGGCATGGACCAAGATTTTCTGTGTCTGTTTTATTCCTTTTTTTTTTTTTTTGCTTTTATGCCTCGGACCTTCCAAGATCACGGAGTGAGGCAGGGCAGGATGACAGAACCTCGTGTAGGATCAGGAGATGCTCTGATGCCACCCCAGCGCTGTCTCAACCCCTCACCCTGGACATGCTGGGTGTGGATCAGCTCCTTTGATGGGATTTGGAATTGTTTTCATGCCGGCTGCCAAAACCAACTGAGAGCATTCTAGAGAAACAATTAAGTGCTATTAGCACTGGATTCATTCTCTAATGATTAAAATGAAGGGTTCTGCTTTCATGTTGGAGAGCTGGGCTGCAGAGAAGGGCACGTGCCAGAGCAGGTTTAAATGGGCTGGGTTGGAGGCCACAGACTGATGCACAGAGAACCCGTGTGCTTAAAACAGCCCAGTCTTAAGATCTAAAATATCTCTCTCTAAAATAATCATGCAGGGAAAGAGAGGGATCCAAAACATCACAGGATATTTTGCAAACAAGGATGCCCACAATAATATGAATATTATATTTAAAGACATTGTCTGAAGCCTCAATCCCTGTATTTATTTACCTACTTTGGGATGTAGCATTTCAGCTCTACTGCTCCTGGTTTTGGCTGCCCCTCAATCCTCCTCAAATTCAGCACCACCATCACCCTGTGTTTGCCTCAACTGTGAGTAAGCAAAATCTGTGACAAGACCTCCTGCTTCTCAACAAAGGAAGCAAGAAAAAAATTAATTCCTATCGGAGGGAAGTGTGGCTTGTCTGCTCCAAACAATGCACGTAACCCTCATCTGACACTTCTGCCTGAGGTTTCAGTTATTTTTCTATTAATTTGGACAAATGCTCTTCTTTATATAAATACATCATTTAAATTGACCTGAGTTGTGCATAAACAGAAAACATAAAAGCTTAAACAGGACAAGTGCTTGGCACCGTGTGCCAACCAAGCCTCTTTCTAGTATTTCCTACTGGACAGTCCATAGGAAATCACTCGTTTTTAAAAATAAAAATCAAACCCAACAACCTTCTGGCCCAAGGAAGACAGGAGATTATTCTGCTGTGCTTGAACTTATCAGAACCTCCTCAGAGCAGAGAGGTCCTTGTGAATGGCACATGTTGAACAAAGGCCTCTCTTTGGGGGAAGAAATATTGTCTTGAAATTAAAAATACAGGAAAATGGCACTCTTGGAATCCTGTCCACTCCCAAAGCACAGCAGTATCATGAGATCACCACGGACTGAAGGACTGAACATGGAACAGCTCTAACAATTCTGTGTTACCAATTTACAGACAGCCCCAATAGATGTTGTTTTCCTAATAGCCACTGGACGCATCACCAGGTGACAGAGGAAGTTAAAGAGGAACAAAGGAAACATCTCTCTGCCTCATCCATCTCCATTTCTTACCTTCCAATATCCCAACTCAGCAGACAGAAAAGATGTAATGAGTTAAGAAAAAAACCCCATCAGGATTAGGTCTGTATTTTTCCCTCCACGTTTCTGCCTGCACTTATATTTTTTTTAAACCATGGATGAATTGGCCCAAAGATATATAGGTCACATGGCTGAGGCAGAAATAGAATCTGTATCTCCAGAGCCACGGTGCTGGTACACGAGCAAGCCCCTGAAATTCTTTAAAGCTATTCCAGTTTTGTCAGAAGAAGAGATTTTGCAGCCACAGCATGAGGCCAACCCCAAGTATCAACACCCACATCTTTCAGATTTCTGATGCCGGGGGCTTCCCACTATTTCCCAGTTCTTTGGCCATGGAATCTGCCTCAGCCGAAATGATTTTTCACTTTTTTGTTGTTTCAACTCCTGATAAAGATTGTGTGTGTGCACATCTGCCTGTGTATGGAGAGGCAATTTTGCTTTAAAGAGAAAAATTCTGAACTCTGAACCCCACGCTTTCCTATATTTTAACATATATCCTCATAAATCAACTCATTTTCCAGAGACTTAATATTTTAGACACATATGCACCATCTTGTGTTTATGAGGAACAAGAAATTCCTTACGTGCTGCAAAAAAATTAGTACCTTTCAAGTGATCCCACCTCGTACTGCAGTCATTTCATTCATTCATCCCTGGGTACTGGCCTCCAAGTTTAATTAACCTTTTCAGTACCCTCTGATGTAGCACATACAGAGACCAAAAAGGCAGCAGGATTTTGGGGTATGAACTCTGTTAATTGGCAAAGAGGTGAGATACCAGTGAAGAGAGCTGATACGGTTTTTTCATGGTTATTGTGGGGCTGTAGGAAAGGGCAGGAGGTTGTGGGAAGGACCAGAACAAGCTCCAAGAATAGGTTTCATGCGACAAGACCAACTACAAGTGCCAAGTCTTAGCTCTGAAACAGCCCAAATATTCTTGAAATACATCACTAAAACCACACTCCTTAAAAGTGCTTTAAATTGGGCACCCAGCAATCCCAGCACGGTAAAATCCAAGCACTTGGGCAGTCCCTTTGCTAGAAACTCGTGGCTGCAGGAAGTTGTTTTGCCCCTGGCCAATACTTTATGCTACAGGAGAAATTGCTTCCCTTCACTCCTTCCCTCTCCCTCACGTGTGCACACACCCTCACGCACCCCAGGTTGTGCAGTGATGTTAACAGCAGAGGAAAATTGCTTCCTGACCTTTCCAGTGATCAATTTACACCCTGAAGCATGAGATTGCTTTCATTTCGGTGTGTATGTGTAACACCTATTCCCACACCGCTGCAGACAATGCAGAGCCTGCCGCTCACCTGAGCTAACAGAGTTCATATGTTCAGAGCCAGCTTTAGCAGGAATCCTCCTGCAGGACACGGAATTCTGGAGAGGGAGCTGCTCCTTCAGCACAGGCTTTGTGGGGAAGGTCGCAGCTTTGATTTCCCCCCTGACCACCCCAGCACGTCTGTGTGTATACTCATGAAGTTTTTGTGTTCAGCTACAGAGCCTTTCCCTCCGGCCGGAGCCAAGAGCATTCCCAGGGCTGCTGGGAGAGATTCCGAGTTAACACTTGGAAATTTCAGCTCCTGACCTTCCACCCACTGAAAGTGCAGATGCACTTTTTTTGCACCAAATGCAAAAATATCCTGTTCCTGGGCCTCTTCCCATGGGGGTTACAGACCTGGCTTTGGACTCAAAATGTCAAAAGGGGGCCACGAGGATGGAGAAGGGTCTGAAGGGGGCACAGGAGGAGCAGCTGAGGGCACTTGGATTGTTCAGCTGGAGAAGGCTGAGGAGAGACTCAGCGGGGTCTGCAGCTTCTCTCTGCTCTCTGTGAGCAGGGACAAGACCCAGGGAAGAGCTGGAGCTGTGCCAGGGAGGGTCAGGTTGGATATCAGGAAAGGTTCTTCCCCCAGAGGGTGCTGGGCACTGCCCAGGCTCCCCAGGGAATGGGCACGGCCCCGAGGCTGCCAGAGCTCCAGGAGCGTTTGGACAGCGCTGCCAGGGATGCCCAGGGTGGGATTTTGGGGTGTCTGTGCAGGGCCAGGAGCTGGACTGAGGATCCCTGTGGGTCCCTTCCAGCTCAGGATATTCCATGATTCTACATCTCCTCAAGGGGAATTGCAGGAGGCTGAACACTGCGGGCAGTTTGGGACAAGTTGAGTGCCCAAACTTTCTATCCCCCCCCAGTTTCTGATCACACAACTCCATCCAGTGATGGACAAAGACCCCAAGTCCCCAGCAGCCTCCCAAAGTAACCAAGAGCCCACCCAGAGCCGGTCATTCCCACACAGCATTGTTCGGGGTTGGTTTAAATTCCATTAAGGGAAGACTTCTGCAAGGCTCTGCTTTATGACCAGACTAATGAGCTCGTGAGAGGGCTCCAGATGTTTCCAAACACATTCTTCACTCACTTCAAATCCTGATATTCCTCCCCAGTTTGTGGAGATCCCAGGGACCGAGGCTGGTGCTGAAGGAGGGGTTGCAAAAGCCAGTGATGAGGCTCTGTCAAGAGCCTGGCAGTGACAAAGCTGGACACAGACCCACATTAACTGAGCTTGAAAAACTTCTCAGGGAGAAAATCCAACCCACTTTATCTCTTGGAGACGTCCAACATATTTCTGTGCACACGTACTCCATGTTTTATGTGCAGGCACACACACATCCACGAGAGCACAGATTGCCAGCTGACAGTTGGCTTCTTGATTGGAAAATCCTCCTGTTTGGATGCCTTGAATAACAAGGTACCGTTCCAGATGCATCATCACAACGTTCTCTCCACTGAAAAAAGGTCTCTTGGCAGTTCCCAGCTTTAGGACTTCCTGCCCATGTCCCTGGTGCACCGAGAGCCTGATGTGTGCAGTGAATTTTGGATTTGCTTTTCCCTTCCCAAGTTCTATTGCAGCCATCATTCCTGGAGAAAAGTTTTCGAGTGCCTGCAACATTTGCTGGATGTTTTCTTCATTTATTTAATCCAGATGTTTACATTTTAAATAATTGAGAAGCTGCTATGGTAAATAGACATCAAGGAAGGCTAATGGGAGTCGCGCTGCCGTTAGGGAGAACTTGTAGGATGAGGCACTGGATAAGGACTCAGTCCCTGCAGTGTCAGGATGGGTTAGGGGAAGGAAGGAGTGCAGCTTGTTGGAAAACATTAAATCAGTGCAATCCCTGACACTCAGAGAGATGCTGAGCAAGCTGTGGCACAAACTGCACAGGACTTGTAAGGAAAAATAGATCCTGAGCTTTGCCATTGTAAAATTCTGTTTCTTCATATGGTTTGATTTTTTAAAACAAAAAAAAAAATTAAAAGAAATTATTTCAATTTCTCCACTTTCAGACCCTCTCACCAAGCTCATCTAACAGCAAGGGTGGTTTCTGAGGCTGCCAAATGAAATGCTGCAGTTGTTGCTTGACTAAAGCCTAAGTAGGATTGCTTTGATTTAAGGCTTCAGGACTGACAGTGAAATTTTCAGTCTGAGGGAATGTGGGCTCTACTCAAAACACTGGAAATTTGCTATCCTAATTTTTGCCTCCTAATTTAAACTCTTGCTTTGTTTTAATTTAAACCTCCTAAAAACCAGCCTTAACCTCACTGAAGTCAAGTCAGCTTAAGAGGAAGTAACACAATGTGCAGGTGCGCAGTAGCTTTGAAAAATTGATTTTTAAAAATCCCTTCTTAAATTCCACTGCTGTAACTGAGGATGGTGACAGCCTTGTGATGGCTGAACTTTCTACTATTTCCTACAGGTTTTTTCCCTGGTTTTCTCAAATACTCTCAGCTATGTAAAGCCACACAGAAACTGTTAAGTTATAATGATTTGGAGCAGGTAAAGACTTTTTCCCATGAAATCAGCTCCTGTCTATTCCCTCCCCACTCCATTGCACAACTGAGTTTTCCCCCAATAGGCAGAAAGATTTCAATGACTCCACATCATTATGTAATCCCTTGTAAAGGCTCCTTTGGAGCTGTTAGGAAGTACCTCCTGGAATATCTGTGGAACAGCAATTTTACAGGACTTATGGTCCACTGGGCCCAAAATCCATCTTAAAAGGAACCAGCAGGAGAGGAGAAAATGCTCCATAAAAGACCAGAAGATTTTCAAAGGTGTTTTTTGCTACCAAGAAAATTAACTCTGCAAAGTTTCTTCATGCCTAAGTGTACAATTCCAGCTCTGGCGAAAGCTGTGAGCTCAAACAGCCCCCAGAGCCCCAGCCTGAGCTGGGTTTGCACTGGGAGTGCTGGGAGATGCTTCCAAAGTGTCTCTGTAGGAAACTGTGCATCATTTTTAGCAGGATAATGACAGCAACGTTTGCCTTGTGAGACCTTACAGCCAAAAATTCAGTTCGATACAGAGATTTAAGGTTAAGTGACTTCACAGACATTAATTTTGGCAAAATGGGTTTTCTTGGGGACTCAGAACCAAAACCTGACATCTCTGTCTAGAAGATGAGGATTTAGTTCAGATGAACTAAAAGACTTGCACATCTCAGTGTGTCCTACGAGGACGTGCCACAGCTCTGAAGCTTTTGGGGTTTAAATATACTGATCACACTCACGAGGAAGCATCAGACCATGAAATGTAAAGGCAGAAACTCTGATCTTTGCCAGGACACTTAAAAATTTTTAGACAATTAATCCATTCTTCTAATAACAGATCCCAAATAACTCCCTTCTCCATTCCTCTTTTTCCTCTCTACCTTCCACCAAAAAAAAATTACTGAACAGTTTCAGTCTAAATTCTGGTTTCGTAATAATTCAGTGAATGCCAGCATAATTTTTTGTTGCTTAATTAGACTACCAATTTGGAGGACAGCTTAGGAAAACATTCAGTATAACTCTTGAAATGAGGCATTAGAAACCATTTAATCTGTCCTACATAATTACTTTGTACTTATCCGTTAGCAAGTAAAATATTAGGAGAGAAGTGTCTTTTACACACAACAGAGCATTTCTTTCTAATAAAATAAAAGCCTGCTCATTTTCTTTCCTTGTTGAGTGAGCTCGTATTCCTGAGCACCTGAGCAAAAATAATAGGGCAGTTATTATGCTTGGCACTGTTTGTGCTGGAGCTTAGAAAAGGACAAAACTCTGGAAAAAGGTGAAATTGTTTTTCTAAAGGGCTTTTCCTCTCCCATTCCCTGCCGGGGTTTGGTTTGGCTCCCCGTGGCTGTGGCTGCCTGGGCTGGCCATGCTTGGGGACCTGTGAACATCTTTCCCTCTCAGTGACAGGAGTTATTTTTACTAAAAGACTCCCCAAAACCCTTAAAGAGGGATCAGGGCCTTGCTGTCCCAGCAGATATAAAAAAGAGCAGGAGACAGAACAGTCCCTTTCTGGAGCCTCTAAGGATCCAACAATGAGGGGAAATCGGCTCCAAAGCCTTGCTTGGATCCAGCAGAAGTTTTGTTTTACCAATGACTGCTCCCACCTCGGAGCGTCTGAAGCTGGAATCAGAAGTGGGAGGTGAAGCTGACAGTAAGAAATGATTCAAAACCATGACTCTCCTGGTTAAAAAACCCTCCTGCTTTCTCAGAACCAATCCTCCCACCGTGAGCATTTTGTTCCTTTTCTGGGTGGGAGGGTGATTTTCGTTTTCCTGCAGCATCCTGTGGGGAACTCCCTGCTTGGGATAAACTTTGGGCTAGGTGTTTGAAACTCTGCCTGTCACAGCCTTGGTGTGAATCTACTCACTTATTTACTACCTCCAGTGGTTTTGGTTTTGTTTTCATCGTAGCTGTTTACAAGAACAAATCCTGCTCTGACAAACACCACCACTCCAGCTATGTTTCTTACTAAAAGTTAGCAGAAATTCTTTGATGATTAAGACTCAATATTCTACTGCAGCCGGAGTTGTATCTGCAAACTCCGTGCCCTGCACACATATGATCACCCCAAACTTTGCTCTGCATTACATTATCCCCATTAATGGCAGCAGAATCAGAGATCTGACCATGGAACTGCATCAGACAGAAGAAAACAGAATGGCATTTATGATTCAGACACCCTGTAACAGGAATTTTTTCACAACTTTTTGACAAAGCCCTACCCAGACTTGGATGGTCCAGCAGCCCTCAGAACTGCCCTGGGGACAGCAAAGTTTGTGCTGTTATGACCCTTCCATGTGCATTTCATGGTCAAATAGTTGCTGCCCACTGATACCCACCAACCTTGCCTTCTTTGGCCAAGTTGAACTGCTGAGCAGACACAAAATGATCCTAAAATGGGGGAAGAATGAGATAAAACTTGGGCAAAAGGAACTTGAAAAGTGACAGGTAACAACCATTGTATTCACTACAGACCAAGAATTGCCACATCAGGGGAGAAATGTGCCGGTCTGCAGAATTAAACACACCAATAAATGCATGGGAGGGCATTTTGGGGGCTCTTAGGTCCTAGGACAGACTGTACAGATGTGAGTGAGACCCTGGAGGTGGCTCATACAAGCACTGAACCATGCTCTGCTTGCCACTGCTCATCAGGAGTGCAATGAGCTCAGAGCTTCCCTTTAATTTACAGCTCAGGCTCAAGACCTGGGAAGGTTGGGCTTCCAGAGACCTCTGCATCTTTAAAATCTCCAAAAAATAAACTACTGCAGTCCTTGGCATCCCCCAACATTGCCCATGTCCCTCTGAGCTAAGCACAGTCCGGCCCAGGTCTGCACAAGTGCCCAGAGATTCTCTATCAATGCCCACTTTGAGGCATCTTCCAATGAGCCTATTTTTCACCAAGGACTGCTCACCAGCCTCTTCAGTGTCTTAAATTCAAAATCCAACATTTCCAGATGCTTTTACCCCATATTTTTGTGCCTGTCACCAGAAGAGTTTTCCTCTCTTACTCAAAGACACTGAATTTCGGTGTGTGTGCATATGCAGAGAGGCTCAGAGGGGCGAGAGGCATAAATCATTCCAAACTGCTGCTGTAATAAATGTGGACAAATGAATAAAATTTGTCACCAGCCTAATATCACCATCAATGTTTTGTCTAGCTACATTCCTTCCAATTTGAAAACAGTTCAATACCCCTTTTACCTTCAAGTAGCAGCACTTAATAAACAGTGATGGATGCTTTATATTCCCTTTCCCCCTCCTTCCTCCCATTCTGGGCTTCCCTATGTCTTTTACAAGGGGATTGTTTAGCTTGGGGGAGATGTAGATCCTCCATCCTTCTTGCATTGACATGCATCCCTCAAGGAATGACGACCATATTTAATTCATAACCCCCGTTGGCTACACAAACATACAACTTCCCATCAATTAGGCAACACAAGGATGCTGTTAAAAATCAATGAGCTTATTATTAAATATATTTTCTTTTCATGTAACAATAATAGTTATTGCTGCTCCATTGTTAGGGCTGTGATATCAGCTGGTTAAGCAGCTCTGAAAAAAAAGGGGTTGATTGCTTTTTGATCAGCTGGGGTAACATCAGAGAGTGTCAGGACATTGTGTGACACAGGCACCAGCAGATAGAGGTGATAAAAAGTGACCAAATAGATGTTTCTTGAATAAAATCATCTGGTGTGAGCGGAACACAACAGAGACTGAATATTTACCTGATTTTCACAGCTGCACACAGTTATCTGTGTCAGTGCAAGGCACTGAGCATCCATCATGCCCCATCAAAGCATGGCTAGGCTGGTATTTGTGTTCTCACTGTGGTGTGTTTATCAGGAATTATTGGGATATTTTGACACATGCCACTACTGAGGGAGCTCCCTGCCTACAACAGAGATGTAAAGTCTGTGCCAGCTCATGCAAAGGTTAAAAAAAATTACACACACACACACAAAAAAAAAAAACCCACTGTGCACAGATTTTGGCAAGTGCATCAGATGCTGTCTGGCCACAGCTGATCTGAAGCGAGTCCCCTGTAATTATGGGAGAAGGTGGAACAGGTTTCCTGCTAATTGGAAAATTCTGCAAATGGCACCACTGAAGTAAATTGACAGTCGTTAGAATATTAGCAAAATGAGGGAACTGATTAGGAAAAAGCTCAGATGTGGATTTCTGGTTTGGAGGGTTTTTGGTTTTAAATAGTGCCTGAATCTACCAACAAATTGATAAAAGCTGAACTTAATAATAACAGCTGTTATTTGACCTGGATGCAAATAGATTTGTGCAAATATGCATTTGTACACGTATAGGTAATATACACACATTTATTAAGTGTATAAACACATAAGTCTTGTCACTCTTCTCACGCTAAGACAAATACACAGAATGTTTGCTATTTTTTTTGGAAAATATCTATTTTCCCCAAATATTTACACCTAGTAGGGGAGAAAAGCTGAATTTCAGGATACCAGCAAGTGACATGTTCTAATGAAACCGTGATCACTTCATGCTCCAAACAAATCTTACAAGGGAATTGTTTACATCCTTAACTCTTTAAGAGGTTTGTTCTGAGGGGAAGCTGAATTTTCCATTGTAAATGTGGTCTTGATTGACTGCTGGGGAGAATTCCAGTAGCAACTTCTCTTTGTGTTTGAGTTTGAGCTGTACAGGAAGCTCAAAGTGGGATTTGGCCATGACTTTGGCCATCCATCAACGCCCCTGGTGTTTGTATTCCTGATTTTCCACTACCAGGAGCAAGGGGAAAGCAGAAGTGAGGGGGAAAATGAGGCATTCTAATTAGAGACACTCCTACAAATACCTTCAACCCCACCTCGCTGTAACTTCATTAGGAGCCTCCTGTTCCTTTCCCTACAATCCTGGTTTTAGTCTCAAGATAATCTCCAGGGCCTGATCCTGCTTTGACTTTTTTGGGAGCCCTGCCTGTCCTTGCTAAGGACTTGTGCTGGCCCTGGAGGATCCCTCTGGTCACTCAGACCCCGCATTTCACAGAATCCCAGACTGGTTTGGGTTGGAAGGACCTTAAAGATCATCTTTCGCAGCCCACATTTCCTATCAGCTCCACAAAAAGATGTTCAATTGGCCACTTGGTTTTGAGGGAGGGAGGATGTTTCTGGATTTTTTTCCTTTTAAACAAGCTCAGACATTTACCCCCCCCCCCCCCCCCCCCCCGTTGGAAAGAATTTCAGAAGGCACTAATATAACTTATCCAGAGATTTGTAAAAGAAATTCCTCTAAAATCCTTCCAATTTAAATTTAATTTTAATTTTAAAATGAGATGCTATCAGTAGATTTGCAATATTTTTTAAGCAATCCAGTGGAATTATGGAATAAAAACACAACAGACTGTGAAATCCTATAGACAATCCAATAAAAGTTCACGTTATCGTTTCAATAAGACCTTTCCTCGTAACAACCACCTCAGAAATTTTTATTAATCCAAACCAATGCAGACTATGCATTTCTGCTACGAGTTTGAGATTACTTTATTCATCCCAGTGATGCTATAAACCTAATAAAAACTCCAGCCTGGAAGATTATATCCCAGGAAGAACCAAAATAACTACAGAGTATTCTCTGTGCCTAACACAGTCTAACCTTGAATTGATTTTAAGTATAACATTTTCAGACTTCAGAGATTTGCCTTTAATGTAGCCCTTCTTCCTGTTCCTTAAGCATTTATAACATTTTATTTCCTCCTGTGTAATTTTTAGTGTAGGTTTGGTGTCTCTTATTGCACTTCACTGTTTGGGGGTTGTTCTTCTACCTGTGTGTCATCCAACAGCAGAAATATTTATACCTAACACACAAATTAAAACATAAAATACAGCCAGAATTGAACAAAGAATGAGGATTTATAGGCCAGATCCAGAGTTAATTTAAATAACCATGTGTTTGGGCTTGGGGAACCCCAGCTGGAATTCCAGCCTGAGACACGACGGTTTATAGAGCAAATCCAACAGAATAATATCAGTTTATATCCTGTTAAAATTCTGCAGGACTTTTGTAGCATGATTTTTTTCAGTACATTTTTGCTTGATCTGATTAGCAGAGAACCTCCTGTTTGCATTTCAAGCGTCCCCGTTTATTTTCACATATTTATTTAAACAAACCAGGCAGTGAAGAGCGCCAGCTCTGGTGTCCTCGTGGTGCTCCCTGGATGAGGAGAACACACAGCAATTCCCAGCCCCTCGTGCTGTTCTGGCCACCTCAGCATCCCATGTCCTGCCCCAGAGCCAATTCCAATCAATGGGCTGATCCTCATCAGCTGTTATGGATTTTGGATCAGGTCTTTGGGTGCCAAAATCCGGTGGAATATTTTCCACAGGAGCAGAGCTGCTGCTGCTCGCAGGGAAAACCAAGGCACATTGGAAGAACACAGGATTCCCTTTTAAAAATACCGGGAGAAAGGGCAGGAATTAAGAGGTTTTATGGCTCAGTACCTGATTTTCCTTCCTATTACTGTGGATGTTGAACGTTCTGTCCCAGTTTCCAGCCCCCTCAGAAGGATTTCTCAGTAGAGAGACACAAAGATCTCCAAGCCATTTGTTGTCAGTCCTAGGAGTAGGTGGGCTTTGACAGCTTTTAGAGGAGTAACCAGACTCCTCTCCACACAAACCAGGTTTTTCTCTCCCACCTTTGCAATGTTTTTGTTTTGTTTTCCATTTTTGGTGTTCTCCCTTTCCGAGTTTTCATTCATCCTGACAATGAAACAAAAGGAGGGAGGAGGGGGAGAAAGGAAGAGGAGAAATCCTACCCAAAATTAAGAAGTTTTTAAAAAAAATTTAAAAAAAAAAAAAAAGTCAATCCATTTTGTGCCAAATCCAGTTAAAGGTGGCTGGGGAGAGGGGAGAGAGAGAAAAAAAAAAAAAAAATCAAGTCACTCTCAATCAAGTGTCACACCTTTAAATAGTGGTTAAATCTTTGCATTATGCAGCTCATCCCTTTTACAACACGGGGTTCCCGTGGAGAATTCCCTGTTTACACTGGGAATTCCTCCAGGAGAGCATCAATAAAGCTGAACAGATGTCGGGGTGGGATGCCAGCGGCAGTGGCTGTTGTCAGGGGTGGCGGGGAGCGGCTCGGGGAACAATGAGAGGCGGCAGCTGCCGCACAAAGCCCCGCGTGTGGGTCAGGCTCTGCCAGGGCGGGGCCAGCCCACCCCCGCCTTTGTCTGGGCACTTTGCCTCCCTTGTTCCGCCGTGACAGGGGGTGACACATGTCACCCAACCCGGCAGAAAGGCGATTTGTTTGGCTCCTGCATATGCACCAGTGTTTGCGACCTCCTCTGCTTGCAAGGGATTGAGCAACCCTGGCAGGGGCAGAAGGGGGAACGTGGAGAGGAGCGGGGGGAAATAAATAAAACACAATAAAAGAAAGCCAGCCCCAGCCTCACAGGTCCTCCCCGAGACACAGTTTGGGGATGCACTTTGTGTCCGATTTGGGGATGCACTTTGTGTCCAATTTGGGGATGCACTTTGTGTCCGATTTGGGGATGCACGTTGTGTCCAATTCGGGGATGCACTTTGTGTCCGATTTGGGGATGCACTTTGTGTCCGATTTGGGGATGCACTTTGTGCTCAAGCCCGTGATGCACTCTGTGGCCAAAGTGAGCGTGGAGATGCCCTGCTTGTAATTAAAAGCGTGGTTGGTGAAATTTAACTCACAGGAAAAATACCTAGAATGGGAAATACTTCTTAAAGGTTGGTCCACACGTTTGAAAATTTGATTCAAATGCCTGAATCAGATTTTGAGTTGTAATGAATGTATTAAAAAAATGTAAGTTACCATTCTTAAAAAAAAAAAAAATCATACTAAGGTCAGGAATAAATGACAATATTTACAAGCTGAGCTCTATTTTGACTGTAAATTTCATCAGAACATTAACTAAAAGCTTGCAATAGTACTCCTATTAATAAGCTTATACAGGATTCGAACCTCAGCATGACTTTGAATCAGATCTCTCGATGGCTTAAATGATTAAAAAAATAGAGAACTAAATAATAATATAAGAGGATAAAAATAATAGAGAAATAAGGAGAAAGAAATAAGAAAGCAGGAGATTGTTGCATACTGGGGTCCCTTCCCTCAAAACTGGTTAATTGGGTATATTTGAAGATCCATAATGGCATTTTGACAAACTCTTTAGCCTCACTCTTGAGAAATAATAACAACAAAATAATTTGGATAACTTTTCCCCTTTACAAAGAACTTGTTATCGTAGTATCCTTCCCCTCAATTAATATTTAAAAGACATTTTAAGATAATCTCCACTCGAAATCTAAAGCTGCCCAAAAGAAGGCTCAGCTCTGCTTGCCTCTCAAACAGCCATTTCCCCGCAAACACTAAATACCGCCCATAACTAAACCCTGATTGATTTTAAGGAGTGCAGGAGTGAAAAGTAAGTGGTGAATTTGGGTTGAACCGGAAACCCTCAGGTCGGGAGCTGCACTCAGAGCTTCCCAGCTGGCAGAATTCCCTCCCTGAGTGCCACGAAGATGTGCCACTGATGCTCCAGACGGGAATCCTGCAGGATGAGAAACTCATTGCAAGAGGGAGCAGCACCGCAGAGAGCGTTGGACAGGCTAAAATGAAATTTTCACCGAAATAAAACGGGCTGGGCTGAGACTTCCCCGTCATCTTTTGTCTCCCACCAACATCCTTGCTGTGAAAAGGGAGGGTTTTTAGCAAAGAGCATCTCGAGTGACCGGGAAGGGGAGCCTGAGCCCTCATCCGAAGGGATTTAGGGACCTTCCAGGCTGGCCCTCTGCAGCGGGCAGAGTCAAACCTTTGAACTTTCCCTGCTCCAAATTTCTTCATTATTTTCAGAAGTTCAAAAAAGAAACCCACGCACACCGAGTTTAGAATTTTCCTGTGATTAAATGCTTGCAAAATAAAAGAGAAGTCTCACTTTTTAAAATCTTTAAATGCTTCAGAGGTTCAGTCTTTAGCGTGGGGTTTTTTTCCCCTTTTGACAATTAGAAATTATTTTTGGCTGCTATGTAGCTAGCAAAGGTTAATTGGGCTTGCTGCTGTAAAATACTGAATTCTGATCACTTGATTAATGAGGTGTCAGAAGCCACAAGTAACCAACACTTTTTTGAAGGGAAAACACTGAAAGAAAATGTAGTTTTAAAGATTTTATGTTTCTCCCACTTCTCTTCCCACCCTAGAACAGGCAGCTGTTTCAAAGGCAGTTGAGTTTTCAGTCAGAAAAATAGAATATAATGATAAAAAAACCCCAATACTCCAGTTAAGTAATCTTAATGAGTAGCCACAAATTTTGGAGGGTGTAACCCCTTTAATCATGACTATGAAATGGGATTTTTGGGCCATGTAAAGTGATGGAGCCTTACAGGAGCTGCCTAAATTCCCTACGTGCTTCCTTGCCTCCTATTCCCACCATCAATAATAGCATAGAACACGCAAATTTGGAGGAATCCTTGGCTAAAAAAAAAAAATTTCATTTGGAGAATTTCAATAGACTCCGTGCAATTTTAAGGAACATAAGTTTCATGTGTATTTGTCTTACGCCTGCAATGAAAAAAAAACCCCAAAGCCCTGTGGTAAATCGTATTCTGCTCCCATTTGACTCCACTCAGGAGCAAAGCCATCCCTCTCTGGTTGTGGTGTAGATGCACTTTGTCACAATAAACCACTGTATATTATGTTTATATATGTCCTTCAGGCATGTCACAACAGTTTGGCATTCGGGGCTGCTCTACCACTGTGTACATTAAATAGTCATGTAGTTACATTAAACAGTGGGGAGTTCACACTTCACAACCACTCAGTGCTTTAAAACAGATGTGGGCTGTCTGCTGTCAGCCTGCGAGAGGGAGGCTGAGGAGGATCTTGGTGGGAATTTAACCTCCAGATGATTGAGGGCTCCTCCATTCTCTCCCCAGCCCTCTCCCCCCAGAACCCCGCTTCCAAAGGAGGAGGATGGAAGTAAATAAATAAATAAATAATCATAAAAAAAATAACCGGGCCCTGCAACTTTGGGAGCAGCGCGAGCAGAGCTGGGAAGGGAGGGGGGCCAGGGGGGCCATTCGGAATTCGGAGGACTCTGTGGCTTGGAATATTTTTGAGTGGGGTGGGCTGGAGAGAGAGTACCCAGGGATTTACTGACAGGAGAATTTTTGACAGTTGATGGACAGATGAATTCCGTCATGGAAGCGTTAGTCGAAAGCGGCAAGGCCAGATGGAAACTCACAGCTTGTCTTTAATATTAATTTTCTCCCCCCCCCCCCCCCCTCCTTTTTTTTCTTTTGCAGGAGATCAGAATTCCCTAATTCCCTAAAATGTTTCAATGCATCTTGAGGTATTATTTTTCCAATGCCTTTACCCACCTACTCTTAATAAGAAGTGCTCCTTTGTGTTAATGTTATTTTTTTTCACCTTCCTCTCTGCTTATTCCCCTGCCCCCCCAAGAGTCAAAAGAAATCAAGGAGAAAGAAAAAAAAAAAATCAGTTTAGCTACACGCCTGCTAAAAAATCTGCCTGGCTTAAAACACACTGAGATGCCTCATACCTTAACCTTGTGCAGGATTTTAAAGATACAGATGGATCTTGGTGAGTTTTAGCTAAAAAGAACCAA
Source organism: Corvus hawaiiensis (assembly GCF_020740725.1). NCBI lineage: Eukaryota > Metazoa > Chordata > Aves > Passeriformes > Corvidae > Corvus > Corvus hawaiiensis. The sequence continues at coordinate 1,106,429 of NC_063239.1, read as the reverse complement.
ATAAATACCTGAAAGAAATGAAAATTAGGAAGGAAGCCCTAATGACATCATAGGGTTTTTATAGAGGAAAAAGCCACCGGAGTGGGAGTGCAACTGTGTCACCATCCAGAGATGATTTTTCAGCAGTTGCACAGAAAAAAGTCTCTTGATTAAAAAAATTAGATACGACAGAGAAATAAGTATCAGCCAAAAAAATAAAAAAAGTCACATTTCTAGATTTTTCTTCCGTATTTGCTCACAAGCTCGACTGTCAGAAACATCTCTCTTAAAATCAAAATGGACTCCCACCATCCCACAGTGGCCCTTCAAAAAAAACCCAGAAAATAGAATATTTTAACAGCTTCATTTCCCTAATATATACTTGTGAAACTGATGTAAATAGACAATGATGGTTGTACTGAAAAAAAATTTCTGCCACCATCCTCCATTTCAGAAGTCCTATATTCAGTTGGGAATAAACCATATGGTTCTATCATAATTTAGCATGTAGGATCCTATGGATATTTACTCAGTAGAATTCCAAGAGGGAAGAAATAAATATTTTTTCCAGCTACTACTCTGGTGAATTAAATCACATTGATGCAAAATTTAGAGATACACTCACAGAAGTGTCAAAATACTTGGAGAAAGGAGCTTTTTCTTCAAAAAACTCGTGGAACTCATATTTAACGTTCCTAACAAAAGGATGCTCATCCCAGCTCGGAGCTCTCAGCCAGTTCAGAGGGACTCTCTGTAAGTGTTGCTCCAATCTTGCTGCACATTAACAGGCTCCAAGATTAGTATTTCACATTGAAATTAGAACATATGCACATCCTGCGTATTTGTTTTCTTCTCAATCTTGGTTATGTGCAAACATTTGCCATGCAGGATGATTGACATGCAGCACGATGCCCTTTTGTAATTGCAGTAATTAAACATTTGGCCAAACTGCTGAAATCATGGGGATGAGATGGAGCTGCAGTTTGGGGGAAGAACCGAATCCCACTTTCCTGCTGCAGGCAGGCTCATTTCCAGGGATCTGTTTGGGGCAGTAATGGTTTGCACAGAACTTCAGCCTCAGAGCTTCCCTGCAGCAGGAATTGCAATTTGCACACTGCAATCCAAAATTTGGGAAATGTGCAAGGATCACGCAGAGACAAGGCACAGAGCAATTATTCCAGTTTTAATGCAAGCCCCATGCCCAGTCAAGCATTGCTGCTTTAACATCCAATCTACAAATATTTCATCAGGCACGTGAGATCTTCACGTTTCTGCTGGACCCCGAGCCCTCCTCGCAAGGACATCCACAATTCCTTCACTCCAGCACAATTCTGCCCCCCCTGACAACACACTGGGAATTCAAGGGCTGCAAACTTCCACCAGCTCAGGCTGCGAATTGGAGGAAAAAAAACAAGCTCAAAAAGAAAAACACAAGGATCTAAACTGGATGCAACCCAAGGAGTAGCTCAGACTGCAATCTCACATCCCAACGCCCATGCCTGTGAATCTGGAAATGAATCCAAACCTTGTGGCTCAGACACATCCTTATTCACAGCTGCAATTTTCACATAGTTTCGACACAAAAACAGCCCCATTAACCACCCCCGCAGGTCAGGAAGTCCTCTCAACCTTATTTACAAATCTGGTCCTATTTTTGAGTGTGGAAATGCACCATCTTCCTTCTCCAGTCATCATCTTGTCAGTCTCCCATCTTACAAAAAATATAGGATTTGAAGAATTTTACATGTACCTTAGAGCAGGGGTTGGCAGTTTTGACCTCCCTTCATTGTTAATAAAATAAAACAAAACTGCCCAGAACCTTAATTAGAGGTGAGTCCCTCCGTGTCCCATTTATCCTGTGGGCAACAATCTCACAGATAGATTTAAATCAGGAAAGTGGGATGTTCCCAGAAACTGGGTACCCACCAAACCAGTGACTGATTTGGGGTTAAATGGGAATCCCGTCACACTCAAAGACAGCTCAGACCGACAACAATAGGATCATTTTAAACACATTGCAAAGATCTGGAGTTTTAAAACTGAGATCAATTTTGTCAGTCAGAGTTGCACATGTCCTGGATAACAGAGCAAGATCTGAGCTGTGGAAACATTTCTGATTCCGGTGGATGATAAAACCTTTCAGTCACTGATGTAGATCCCATCCGGCATTCCCTGACAAATTAACAGACTGATTTTGACAAACCACTGCTTGGCAGCAAAGGGGTTTTTTATTGTAAGGTGGGTGATGAGGAAGAGGCGTCTGACTCATCTTTGGTGTGGGATACCGTCTGTGGAAAGGGAATGAGTCAGGAATTCAGTGGAGCAGGGCTTTTAGATGGGGAATGTAACCCAGCCTCATCACAGTGGGCGCAGAGAGACACAGCAGAGCCGTGGGCACTGAGGAGGGGATTCCCAGAAGAGTTGGCAGCACCAACCACGTCCAAGAGCAGCCCCATCCTGCACCAGTTCCCTGCCAGCATGAATCAGAAGGTGAATTTTTCCAAGCCTATTCTATCTTCAAAGATTATTCCTCTTCCCTTTTTATTTTTCCTTTCAGTAAATTGCTGCTTCTCTTCACTCTCCATCCCCTTCCTTTGACCTGCTCTCCTGTGCTCCGTGCAGGGTGTGGACACAGCACACAGGGGTGGAAAGGCTGGGTGGAACCATGGAATCATCAAATATCCTGAGTTGGAAGGATCATCAAAGTCCTGCACAGGACACCCCCAACAATCCCACCACATTCCGTGTGGATGGAAAGAGATGGAAAGGCAGCTTCCTGTCTGCCCAGCATTAACTTTGGTATTCATAGGGTGAATTTTTGGTGGAGCTGGGAAGGGTTTGGTGCTCTCCTGAGGAATTATTTTTGCCCGACAGCTCTTGCCTGCCTGATTGCTGCCCCCACCCTCGGGCTGGCTGCACTTCAGTGGGCCTGTGGCTCTCCTGGAAAACACTTGTGGGGTGGCATGTGCCAAATACTATAATCTATAGGTTATTATTAGTGTGGTTACATGTCCTTGGCAGCGGGAATTTGCCTTCAGATGCAGTTTTTCAAAGCATTTGACAGACAGCCACTAAACATCAACCCTCTACACCTCTCTTGTTTCTCACCTCTTTGTGTCTTGCTTTGTTGAGCTTTTTTCTTGCCTTTTTTCCCATGATGTTTCTATACTTCAAGATCATCTCATCAACCCCAGTCTCAGGGTTTGAGGGCAGTTAAGCATTAATTTTACATCTTCTGGCATCTCTGCCTTGTGTTCACACAGGGTTTTGCCATTCATAATCCTCTAGGATTTCTCCTGTATTACTTTCATCTGGTCCAAATTTTAATCCAGGACCAGGATCAAACCCTATCGCAGAATCCTGAAGTGCCCAAGGCTGGGTTGGACAGGGCTTGGAACACCCTGGGACAGTGGGAGATGTCCCTGCCCATGGCAGGGGTGGCACTGGATGGGCTTTGAGGTCCTTTCCAACCCAAACCATTCCAGGATTCCATGAGGATACATTCCCTTCCCAGTCCACCCAGCGAAAAGCTTCAGCAAAGGAGCTAAAGTTTGGAGCAGAGCCCTTTTTCACTCTGCCTTCCCAGTGAGGGGAGAAGGTGAAGGGTCCAGGCTCCCATGTGGTGACAGTTCTGCCCAGATGTGTATCCCACCCCTGCACATCTGTTCAGCATTTCCAGGGGGTTTGCACTGGTAGTTTTACAGCTGTTTAGGCATGTAAGTAGCATCTACACTTAAAAGATTCCATAAAGGGAAGGGTGGGGGGAGAGGGGATGAGATATGAAGCAGAAAGGAGAAATAGAATAAAGAAGGTGGCCAGATGCTGCTTAAAAACCTGGGATAACACTCCTTTAAATTTTGTGTCCCTTAAAAACACATTTCATTTTGCAGGTTTATTTTTTTCGACAATACCCTGAAACATAAAGGAAATGTTGTGCAAGCACTACTCATAGTTAAGAGCAAAACAACAGCTGTGAAAAAGCTACAAATTCCTTCTAGAGCTCAAAAGACAATAAAGACTTTCTAGAGTGGAGACATTTTATACTTGAGCTAAATATCAAATGATGCTTAGATGCCAAAATACCGTTTATTTTCTGTCTTAATGAAAAAAAAATCCAGGGTCAGGTGGCCAAGTCCTAAACTGCAAAAGTTAGAAGTAAAATAGCAAACAACCTACAAGGAGTTTATTAATAGATAAATTTAATTTCTTTTAAATAATATGGAAGGTTTTATTTATTATTTTTGGTTTAGGTCTTCCTTTCTTTAAAACCAGGCTCGTTAATTGGCATGATCATGGGATCCAAGCTCTCACGAAGTCTCAGATAACAATATTTATTGGAATATTTTGCAGAAATGGGTATCACAAAGCATAAAGGTCTAGGAAAGAGCTCAGAGACAATCCAGTTGTCCATATTTTGCCCTCTCTTCCCTGACCCAAGCCTTTGAGGCTGACAGCACCTGCCACAGTTTTCATTAGGACAATCCAGCCACAGATATTCAATGGTCAATCCAAAAAAATCCAGGAAGGTTGGGCTGGTTTCACTGAGCACAAGCAAGATACCAGGGGGTTTAATTAGAAAATTGTCCAGTGGCGACACAAAACCACAGATAACCAGGAAATGCAAGGATTGGCACATCACATCAAATGCTCCAGTGTCCACTGTAGTAGTAACACTGGGCCCTTTAACCTCAAACTTGGCCTCTGACCTGAGCCAGCACCAGGCACCATTTCAGAAGAAAGTCAGCCCAAAGTTCATCATAAAGCCATGAAGAAGTTCGCTTTAGCCCTGGAAAGGGAGTTTTAATGTCTCTTCACAGCTTTCCTTTTATTAATCAATACAACTTCGATGAATTGCATTGGTAGAAGGGTTAGGGGGAGAGAACAGATTTTAATCCATTAAATAGTTTTCTTATTAAATCCCTGCTAAACTCCCTTTCGCCTTTGTCAAAGCAGTTGTTTAACCTCTCCATGTCTTGTTCTTCACTCAACTTCCCTGTATCATTTTTCCCTCACCTGTGTTGTGCCACAAGAATACACGAAGTCCTCTTTGTGAACTTTACACTGAATTTAAAAGTCAAATAACCAGTCCTTTGTAGGGGCTTACCCACCTTTACACGTGGGAAGGCCTAAAACATCAGTAGCTGCTTTTTTGCAACTGCCTTGGGTAGGGGAACAATTTTCCTGGACAGGCTCTTAAAAAAGTCAACAGGGCCCGGCACAGACTGAGTTACAAGATGAGGTTCTAAGACCACGAATCCATAAACCACAGAATGATTTGGTCCAACATTGCTCAAAGGCTGTAATTCATTTTGGCTGTTGTTTGCGGGGAGCTCTGGCCCCACGCAGCCCTGCAGGTCATTTGTTAACATTAACTGTGGAGCAGACAGAAAATGCCAGCTTTGCCACTCGGCAAATGGCACACGGGACAGAGGTCAGCAGGGAATCAGCCCCTTCAGAAACACACCACGACATTTGTAACAGATTTTATATCTATACAGATTTAAACTTGTGAGTTCAAGGCACGAGGAATAAAAGTCATTATGTTTGTGGGATCTCCAGGGTGAAGCAGCTCCACTGCAAAGAGGACACTGCCTGATCCCTGGATTGGTTATTCCCTGACCTCCAGCTCTGTGAGCAGAGCACTGAAGGAATTGGTTCAATAGCTGAAGCCCAGCCTAAGTTTAGAAAGACCAGATCCTACCCTGAGCTCTGCTCCAGGCTATGGGATTATTTGGCAAGTTGCTGAGACCTTATTTCTTATTTTATGGGCTCAGATCAATAGGAGACAAATGGCTGAGTGCCTCCAAAGCTCCCAGCTTTGGGTTTACTGGGTGTTCAGCAGGAGTGACAGGACTTCCCCTCATCACCAGGGCAGTGGGAAGCCAGATCTCCACACAAGAAACCAGAAGCAACTGCAGTGGGGGCCATAAAAGGACTTTGGGAAAGAACACAACAGCATCACTCATCAGATGAAGTGCAGAAAGGGAAACAAAACTGTCATTAGCCTGCCCAACTGCAGGGGAAAATGGGCTCATATTCACAACAGTTTAAGCAAATCAGCCTGCTTTGTAATTAGCAAGAACACACCCACTGTCAATTGCTACAATGTGGGCTTATTTAAATAATACATGATAAATTTTGATTGTGCTGCCATATGCCTGGAGTTAGGCATAAATACTGCACTGTAGAGAGGTAGGAAGGAACAAAAACAATTGAGAAAATAACGCCAATAAAAACCTGCACAGAAGACTTTACATCCCAGGCTCTTCATGAGAGGTCCAGAATGCAAACCGTGTAGTCCCAGCAATGACATCAGCTCCTCTTCCTGAAGAGATTCTGTCAGATGATAAATGAGCAGATCCCCAATCCCACCTCACACCTCGATGTGGAACAGTGCACAATCCAAAGGAATGTGGGGCCAAAACACACAAGGGGCAAGAATAAGTTAAATGCAAAAATCTGCTCCCTGCAGAATGCAACGATCGAGCTGAGCCCAGACCTGTCGTTCTCTATGGACTCACAGAGAAAAATTGTTCCAAAAAAACATTAAACATGAATGCACCTACTTTCAGCATTATTTCTCCTCAGTTTTCTCTTTTTTTTCCCCTTTTCTTTATTCCTCTCTCCCCATCAGCCCCCCTCTCCCTGTTTCTACATCTGTACTTTATTCAATGAACACATCTGCATTCTTTCTTTCTGTTTTTGGCCAGAAACTCTATCCAACCTTTATCACTGACACCTCTCTGCAGTTTCAAATTCCAGCCTTGTGCCAAATCCCCATTTCCTGCTGCTTAATTTCCATTCATTTACTCTTGTTTTTGCTTCTTCTGCCATTCCCAGCATGGACCAGCTCCAACCCAGCTTCTTCTAATTTTTTAAGGAAGGCTCCCTATTGAGTGCTATTGGAACTTGATCCTCTGCTCCAAGCCAATGGCTGGCTATTGTTTATACTACCTAACAACAGTTGCCAATATTACTGCTTTTTTCCTTTTCTTTACTTCACTCTCTAAGTGTATATCCTAAGACCCAAGAGAACTCCTCTCCACATATGGTGACCCATTAGGTCTGGTTTTATTATTACTTCTGCAGAATCTGAAGTAGCCTCTTTATATATTTTTTTTTTAATGGTTGAAAATTAAAAAAAAAAAAATCAAGTAGAGAGTCTGTGGTGTCTTGTTTACACAGGTCTGTTGATCTGGCTCTGGACATGTGGAATAATTTGGCTTTACGACTGTGGTCTTTAAAGAAAAATCATCCTCTCAGTGGCTCATTTAAGGGTGTGTTTCATGCAGGTGGAGCCCAAAAGCTGAGCTGCAGCAGAACTGAAGTCCTCACTAAAACTGTCCAGAGTAAAAGAACTTTCCAGGTTCTAAATTACACAGAACTGTTCTGGGGAGGTTGCAGAAAGTCTCTCCCCTTTTCACGCATAAAGGAAGTGATGTTAATAAATGGGAAGCAGAGTCCCAGTGCTGTCACCCTGAGCAGGTGTCAGGCACCAACAGACCACAGAGGATCAGGGAAAGGACCAGAAACGAGGCAAAAGTAGCCCTAAACAAACCAGGGTTACAGGGAAAATGTTTCCCTTAAGCTGCAGATGGAAAGGGCTGGATCTCCCCTTCATGACTGCTGGGTTTGGTGCCTTTCCTCCACAATCATCAAGTCTTCTTCTAGATCAGCTTCTCCTTAACACCTCCTTCCTCCTGGTCAGCTTGTTCCAGAAATCCCAACACATTTTCTTGGACTCCCACTTCAAAGCATCCTCACAAACCTCTCCACCTCTCCCTAAGTCTTTTCCACTGTTATGGGAGCTGACCACTCTATAAGCACTTTTATTCAGGGCTTTTAAACTTAAATAAATATTCCTGGCATCACTATTTGCAGCACCCGTGCCTTATCCCCTCTCCAAAATAACTCCTGCACCTAAGGAGTAATAGCAGAATTAGGTCCTCCTGTTCTTTCCCCTCTGGTGTAATTCAGAATTTCAACCTGCAGCTTTCAAGACCTTCACCCCTTCTTAGATTTGGGCCTTTCCTTGTAACCTAACTGCTGTAGATCTGAACTTGGGACAGTGAACAACCATTATTCAAATAGTTCTTCTTTCTCAGATAGGAGAGAACCTAATTCTGAGGGCCACCTCCATGTATTTCACTTTGGTGGGAGCTGCTGGTTTTGCAGCTGGCAGAATCCCACTCTCTCCCTTAAGCTTCTCACTGACCTCTCCATGACAGAGAGAGAGTTCAAGCAACTCTTAGGTTCAAAATACACCCAGGCACAGATAAAAATTTCAGGCCCAGAGTGTGCACTGTGCTCCAGCACATTCCCAGTCCCTGGCTGGAGCAGCACTGGTGTTAAAGCTCAGCCTTTCAAAGGCAGTTTTGCCTCTTTGGAAGCTTTCATGGCGCAGATGGATTGCAAACTTTGCTACGTTGCCTTTTATTTATTTATTTATTTATTTATTTGCTCTATTCAAAGTTATCATAGAAAATTTTAAAAGCAATGCAGCTTTTCACAGTTCTGGTCCTGTTTCCACATTTTCCGGCAGTGCTGGGGGCTGACACTGCCTCTCACAGCCCTTCCACAGGCTCTGCCCAAAGGCAACAGTCGTGTGGCCAAGTCCACCTGCCAGAGACAAGTTGTAATTATGAGGAGAATGAAGTGAGGTTTCTGCTTCCAGACAGGGAGTGACACAGCCTGGCAGGCCAGGGATAAGGGTAAGCCTTGGAAAAACTGTTTTCTCCGTGTGTCTCTGAACCAGACAGTCAAACAGGGTGTGAGGTGCAGTGTGGGTTTCACGAATCACAGCAACACTCCAGGACTGGTTTGAGCTCTGCTGTTCATCTCTCCTGCAGTGCTGCCACCTCTTCCTCAAGGTCAATACTTGTTCTCCTCTCTGTTTGGGCTGGAAACTCATCAGAGCAAATATTCTATTTCTAAATCCCTAACCCAGAGTTTTTCACCCACATTGGTGTGTCAAAGACACTCTGACAGAGCTCCCAACACCACGCTCCTGACCAAGTCAGCCAAGGTCAGTGAAAGGCTTCCACCAACATCAGCCTTCTGTTCAGAAGTCACAGTTCCAGCTAAGTGCATCCTTATCCCGTGTTAATTAAGACACAGAGCGAAGATCCCAGCAAAGGCAAAGCAGTTTTGTATGAATGAGCTCCAGTGACTCTAAATAAAGCTTCATCCCCTCTCCTGGTTCCTTGACCTGCTAACAAGTGTGAGCATTAAACCCGAGCTTCCTCTCCACTGCATTTATCCTGCCCCTTGCAATCCATGCATCTGTCTCCCATTTATTTTTATGAAGATATTGTCCTCAGTTTAGAACATTCCTCTAACGTGAGGGATTTTCTCTAACCCCCGTGTTTAATATTTCTTTACACGCTTCATTTGTCACACAGCATGGCCTGAGCCCAGCCCAGCCCCACCCCAGCAGCATCTCCTGGTGTGAGGCATTGAGATATGGGCTGCAAGCACAAATATTCTTTTATTGCCTCCTTTTATTGATTACCAGCACTTAAATGGCACAGGAAGAGCCAGTCTCTGCCATCAAACTGGAGCAGCAGCCAGGCAGGGATAACACAGGTGTGTTCACACAGCCACGTGACTGAAGGTAAGGAGATTTACTGGTGATCAGCATCATGTGTAAACGCGTGCCTGCTAAAACAACCGGCTATCCAGCTACCTTTTTTTAAAAAAACCCCTAGTATTAGCTTGAAGCTAGGGTGTTATACCAGCTTTTTCCTCATTAGAAGGATATTCCTGCTGGAATTCTGGTCATTCCGGCTGACCCGAAAGTTAGGATCACAAAAGTGATACATATTTATCCTCAAAAATTTTGCACTTTGAATCTTCTAACCACATGGCTTAGAAAAAAACCTGAAAGTGTCATCATCGTGATTAACAGTATTTTTACAAATACAGAATCACACCTCAAATTTCAGTCACAGTGCAAAAAGCAAAAGGAGATTTACAATTTGTTACATTTTTCACAGGGAGCAAAGGCATTAAGAGTACAAAAATATTTTATTCTCACCTTTTAAAATAAGGGGGTTGAGTTTAAGACAGAATTCAGTTTCTAGACTCAAAATCATGAAAACTTCTAATCCTAAATCAGCTCAAAATTTCGTATTTTTAGTATTTCAAAACTTTTCATTTGGGATCTCTGAAATATTTTAGAGAATAAACTAAGAAAACAGCACAGGTCTGTTGAAAACACCAAGGTCTGCTTAATGCAAGGAGCATTCGGCAAAATGAGAAAGCTTTGCTGTCAGAGAGGAAAGAGCCTGAGGAGGACAAGACTTGCACAAGAGGATCTGCAGCAGATTTAGCAAATTACTCACATCTCCCCCACCCTTCCCTGAAACCCTCAGCCCCGGCCCGGCCAGCCCCTGTAACCTTGCAGAGATGACACACAAAGCCCAGCACAGCAGGTATCAAGATTTTGGCAATAATTTTTGCAAGTTTAATGCTGGCCAATGCTCGGCACCGTCATCGTTGGCCGCGAGCTCAGGAATTACAAATGTGAGATTATTCACTCAGAGACAGAGGGGCTGAGCCAGCCCCAAGCCAACGCTGCACCCAAGGACCAGCTGAGGGACTGGGGCTTGTCTCCAAGAGCAAAAAAAGTCCAGCTGGGCACTCCCTACCTCAGTTTGCCCACTTAGAAAATAAATAAATAAAAAATCTCCTGGTAAAATGCTGCCATAACAGCTGGGGATTTAGGGAATGTGCTCTAATCCCGGTGCTGCCACTGCCCCACTGTGAAGTCCTCAGGAAGTTGTTCCACAGGCTGCTGTGGTTTCTGGGCTCTGTGTTTGTACAATCCGGTTTAAAAACGAGTTCTCTCTCTGGCAGGGACTGTGGTGAACAGCCCCCAGCAGGGCCAGGCCAGCTCCCAGCACTGCTGGGACACAAACTGGTAAATTCCGATGCAAATAACTGTAAATATCACTGTAAATTATCAGAAGGCGGGGAAGGACAATCCAAATCAATGTAACAACATGAATAAACCCAGACAAATAGATGCCACATATTTTGCTGCTGACTTGTGTGTCAGAACAAATTCCCATTTTGTAAGAAACCTCTGAGTTATGACATCATTTTGAAAGTATTTTGGTGGTTCTTCCCTGCTCCCAGATCAAGTCTGCTTCCCTCTTGGTAGCTCTGCACCCCCAGAAGCCTGGAAATCTCGCTGAGGATAAAAACCAGGGGTATCAGCATGAGGCACGAATTCCCCCTGTGCATTTAAGCTCTTCTTAAGCCTCCAAGAGGAAGCAGCTTTCAGCTCACTCCAGCACACGACTGCAACACAGGATATTTTTCCAGCTCACTGATATTTCATAAGTACCATTTGTTGTCATGTGGTTAAATTAAAAACTCAGGATATCAAACATCAAACAGTATGTTAATGTCAAGTATGCTTGAATAAATACTAAAGAGTTCAACTGACTGAAATATGTGGACTACGAGCTAATTAAGAAAGAAGCAGGTGTGAAAAAAACCTAATTTAAGCAATTTTTTTTTTTTTACAATTAATAATGTTTACTTGTAGTTCCCCTTATAATAAAGCTCCAGTTTAACCTCCAGAGAATTCATAGCTGTAATCCAGCATTTTAAAAATAATAATTGAACACTGGGTTTTTAAAAGGAGATCAGTTTCCAAACCTGGGTAATATGCCTGGCATATACTCAGATAGGGTTTTTATTTTAAATAATGGTGCATCTTTGTATCCGCTGGATCAGTTACCAAATTATTCCAGCAAATCTACAAAACAAGCCCAGTTCAGTGTCTGCCATGCTAATTCCTGCAGGGATTAGAGCAGGAACAAGGAGGGAAAGGCTCGGTGTGATTGCTGCAAACCCCATCCACTTAGCAAAACAAACACAGGTAATTTGGAGGCTGAGTTTTCTCCAGCTTCTCAGAGGAGCAGTGTGTCTGTGACATTATGGTCTAGTTTTACATAGGCAAAAAAAAAACCACAACCAAAAAAAACCCCAAAAAACAACATTAAGGTTTTTATTTGAACTGTCCTGGCAGCACACACACACAGCCAATCAACTAATCCAAGGCTGTATTTATTGGAGAGGTTCTTTCCAAGAAGGCAAATGGAAGTACAGGAGGAGAAAATGGCTACAGATGTAAAAACAGACCTGGAATATTTCATTGACATGACATATCTACTGCATTTAATTAAAAGAAGAATGTATGGGAACAATGCATCCTACTCAATTCGGGTCGGGGGAACAAAACAGGACTGGATTAGATAGGACAACCCTAATCCCCGGGGAGATTCCCATATTTAATGGGAGCGCCACATGTTTGATATGTAGGGAAGCAAGTGGGTGTTCCTGGACTTGATCCACTATTCATCATAATACCACAGCCTTGTTCATTCCCAGTGAGGAGGCTTAAAACCATGAAACCATATGTGGAATATTAAAAATCATTTAAAGTTGAAACGAACATCATGAAGCCGAGCACTGGGGCTGAGGCTGCTGTCCAAGAGCCCTCGGAGTCTCGCTGTTCCTGGGGAAGGCAGAGAGGGAATTCACTCGTGTGCTCACACACACATCCCCTCAGAGTGGGATCTTCAGCGCAAAGAACTCCTCCCCAATACTGCAGCGAGCTCATTATCAATAATTGATGCCCCTTTAATACCTACAGCATCAATGCTTTCATTTATAATTAAAGATCAGAAACTCCACTTCTATTTTTCCCCTCCTACTATCTGGTGTTTAAACTTTTTATTTCCCCCCCCCCCCCCCCTTTTCTCCCTGACATTAAATTGTTTCTCAGACACAGTCAATAACTTTACTATATTCTCATTGCCTCTGAATTAATCATGGCTCTGCACTAACCACATGGAATTTAATTTCCCATAAGAGAAATGTTTACTTTGGTTTACTTTGTTGGAACTCGACGTACTTATACAGTCTATAAAGATTTACTGTAACATTTTGTTAAGCAACATTAAAGCCTGTGCTGACAGATCTTGTCTTGCATTACTTCACTTATATTCAGGTCTTCAATGCTTTTGGTCTTCACCAACGGGGCAGCAGGACCAGCTTAGAAATGCAGGTTTTAAAAGTACATGAAATGCAGGAATCTCGGGGCTGTGTTCTGTCCTGAGTTTATTCAGAGCAGACCACTCCTTCCTCTGCATGAATTTTATTGCACTCATTACAGCCACGGGGATGAATGAACAGAAGACAGGAACTTTGCTATTTAATTCCTTGTTATGCATTAATTGGATCTAAATTTATTGCATACAAGAAGCAAAAGGAAGTTTAAAGTAAAGATAAGATAACACCAGATAAAGCAGTCCAGGGAGAGGAATATTTGAGGATTGCAACCTTGTGGTGCAGCGTGATTAGATACTGGGAAGGAATTCCTCCCTGTGAGGGGCTGGGATGGATTTCCCAGAGAAGCTGTGGCTGCCCCATCCCTGGCAATGTCCAAAGCCAGGTTGGAGTAACCTGGGATAGTGGAAGGAAAGCAGAAATCCCTGTCCTCCCGTGCTCCACTGAAATATTCAGAGGTTCTGTACTGTAAGTGCCACCGAAATCCATGGGAATTGCCATAGATCAGTGCCAATGGAAATTGAATTTGAGGTCTCAGAAGCAGAAAATTCCCATCAATATCCAAGCACGGAAAGCAGAGCTGCACACACACATCAGGCAGTCCCACTGCATTCGAGCATCCTGCTGCTAAATGTTAAGCAACAAGAACTAAAATATTTACTGTACCACTGAGCAAATTTGGTTAGGGAATTTAGGGAATTCTACTTAGTGCCAGCAGGTTTTGGCAAAGGAATCAGCACAGTATCTGGTGGCAACTGTGACCTGGTCACCCTGATTTTCCTTTTCTCCACAGTCTGATGTTTAATTCACACTCTAACAGCGAGATGGACTTTTACCCCGGGTCCAAAATACACAGGCAGTGGGAGAAGGGGAAAAAAGGAATTTAAAAGGAACTAGTTTAAAGTTAAAAAGTCCAGATTGTCTTAAGTTCTGGTGAAATCAGAACTATCAGTGCCTGCGGATGTGAATTCGGTTCACATTCAGACGCACATTCTGGGGGTGGGAGTTGGCAGCTGGGTGGAGGAGAAAGGAAAAAGTGATTTTGAAATGTATTTATTAAATCACTGCTGAGAACAGAGGGGAAAAGAGGAGCCTGGGAATCTGCTGCAGAGGCTGGACTGATGAGAAGACAAAGAGGCCACAGCACTACAGGAAAGGAACTTCTAAAAAAAGAGAAAGAAATCACCCCAAATTTTCACACATCCCCCAAGCAAGAGAAACATTTGCCTTAAAGAGACAGGACAGGAATCTGCCAGACCATTTGATATCAGGACACTGCCTGGCAAACATTTTTCATTTGGGGTGTCCCCGCCAGCTTTACATGGAACTACTCAGGTTAATGAGCTTTTAGAGTAATTAACAGTTTATTGCAGGGCGTGGTAATGCTGCAGATAACGGGGCTCCATCAAAGCCAGGGCAGCTCGCCCTGGGTGCGCTGGTTTGGCTGGTGAGCAGCCCTGTAAATCCTCAGGGATTGTGCCAGAAGGGTTGGACCAGTTTCCAAAGGTCCCAAAGCAGCATCTCCTCACTCACACATCCTCTGGGAAATCCTTGTCCTGGCACCCTCTGGGAAATCCTTTCCTTCCTGGTGTCAACCCAGACTCTGGGGAGTGACCCCAGAACTTCCTTCCTCCTCCCCCCAGGTGGGAATGGGAAGAGCAGACCAAGGGCAGCCCTTTCCTCGAGCTCTCCAGCAGAATTCCCTGATTTCCTGGGGGTCACCGGGATGCTGAGGATCAGGATCACACCGGTGCAGTTCCTCAGCATCGCACCAGGTGGCTTCAATCACCTGTGCCAGACACTCGCTGGGTTGTTATTATTATGCCCTTTATAAGAAATAAATATTATACAATGCTTATTTATAACGCTTATCATGTCGCATCAAGACACTGAAATTCCTTCAGAAGATTGGGCTGCACAAAGGATAATTTCTTCTAAAATCAGAGCCGGTGAAATACAATGTTTTTTAAAATTAAATGAAGAAAACTTGTCATTGAGGGTGCCCTCTCTCCCAGATTTTTCCTATGGTTGGGTAAGAGTGAGAAAGACAGTGTTTTATTAAATTTTATTCCTTTTGGTGTCTTCTTCTCCAACCTCAATTTTCTAGATAAAAATTCCAGAATAGAAGAAACAGAAACAAAAAATAACTGTATAACCACTCTTTTTAAAAGCTGTGAGTAACTAAACGACAAACACAGCATTTTGAAAAATCCAAAGTATAATTGAATACATTTTTTAAAGATATACAGAACTTGCTATTATTTGAGAATTTTCTCCATGAAAGTCACCTAAATTCCACTTTCATTTCTGTATATTTAAATCCAAACAAAGCACCCCAAGACTCAGGAGCCTGGATGACTAAAAAACCAAATTGCGATCTGACTCTCTTCTCCCAGTTCCCCCCATCTGCCCCGGCCTTCTGGGAGCAGGAGCCTCTCTGAGCCCCGCAGAAGCAGGTGGAGGGGTATTTCAGTAACAGAAAATCCATTTAATTAAGCTCTCCTCAGACTTGCAAACTGGGAGAGTTGCTTTCCCTCCCCCAGTAAAAGAGCCCACAACAAACAGAGCGGCTCGTGGGTCACTTCTCCCACACTTTCACACCTCCATGGAAAGCACAGGCTGGGAACGCTTTTGGAGCACTTCCATTCTCAGGAAAGGTTGGAGGGAATTGGTTTTGCCCCATGTGAGTTTGTGGCTTGGAAAATCCCTCATCAGAGGGCAGGATCCTGCTGTGAATCCCTGAATCCTGCAAGCTCCAGAGGAAGCACAGTCCCCACCGCCACAACCCTTCCGGCCAGAGCGGAGCGTGGGGAGTGCTGCAGCGGAAAGAGCACCACTAATCCTCTAAAAAACAACCATTGTTTGTCCATTTCTCCTCAAAATCTGTAGGAGTATTTGCAGTTCTCCTCAGTAGCTGCAGGAATATTTGCATTTCTCCATTCCAAGGCGGTGGGATCCATACGTGGGGAACAGAGGTGCACAAGGCAGAGGCTTGGCTCTTCTAACCCATCTTATTTAGTTCCTTTTATAAAAAAAATCCTTCTGGACTCCACACACATCCTTAGATACCTCAGATTTTCAGAGCCACAAAAAAAACCTGCAAGATGCCCCTGAACCCAGAGCTGTCTCCAAGATTGTGTTGTCCCCGTGCCTGCTCTTCCCATCCTTTATTCCAAGAACTCCTGGCAGTTACAGTCCATGTACAATCAGGATTTTTTTCACCACAGACATTCTCTCTCACTAGCATGAGCATGCTCCAGTGTTGTAAAAACTGCTCCATGCCCACGACTGATTTAGTTTGCCATTTTTCCAGATTTACCAAGATTTATGCAAAGCTGATAGGGGAAGCCTCCTAAAATACTTCAGCTCAACTGTACCCATGGTGGTTTGGATGGAGCAACCTGGGCTAGTGGAAGGTGTCCCTGCCCATGGCAAGGGGTGGAAAAAGATGGACTTGAAGGTCTTTTCCAACTCAAATTATTCCATGATTCCATAACTTACTGGTTGCAGCCTCTTGAGGTGTTTGTAATGCAGGAAGAGCTGGGAGATGGAAACCTCACACCACCAAAAACCCCCAGGAACATCCCAGGGCAGGATGCAAACACCACTGGTGGCTCTGGGTGTTGATTTATGAACCCTCAATGATATTGTAGCAAAGTCCAGAAGGAGCAGTTTGCAAGAAAAATTATTGCAGGCAAATAGTGGTTGGCATTTTAAATCTCTCACTAAAATTGATAAGTCTGTGTGTGTGTCACACTTGCTGAAGGTTCCTGAACCAAAAAAAACCCCTCATCTTGTCTTTGTTGCTGCCTCTGAGCCCCCAGATCAACACCCTCCATGCTGCCGAAGTCTGCTGCAATATTTACAGTTTTCTGACTCACTGACTTTAATTATACATCTGGATTTTGGAATTGTGTTTGCAAAGTCAAACACAGCCAGGCTATTTTCCTTCCTCAACCTCCCCTTTTTCTCTGGGGGAGTAGAGGTAAAAAAATCAGCATTTTTCACCTTTCCTTTGTTTCAAGAAAGTGAAAAATAACTTTCCTCTTCAATATTGCTTGAGCCAAGTCCTTTTTTTTCAATTTTTCATACTACTTCTGCATCCATAAAATCTGAAAAAAGTTAAATAAACAAAAAACTTTTTGAATGAGGTTAAGTGTCTGGCTTAAGCTGACAAAGCCCAGGAAATTGAAAGTTAAGGCTGATAGTAACAAATTCTGGCAAGAAAAGGCAAAGATAAAATGATCTGAGCTATAAATAATTCCTGCCAAAACTTTTCATCTTTAGGCTCAGGCCCACTTGTGCACAGATGGGAGTGCAAGGACACCCTCATACCCCTCCCAATGTTATTTAAATGTTGGTTTGTGTGTTGAATTCTCACCAGCTTCATAAAACACATCATTTACGCCGGGGAGCCGGGTAAGGATGTTAAGTAAGCACTTCTGTAAAGGGTTCATTATTTACCTTGAAGACCAGAAAACCACCACTGGAGATGTTTGGTCTCTCAGGTAAATAAGGATTTAGTCTGCAGGAATTAAGAATTCAAATCTTTTTTTTTCAGGCTCATTTGATAAAATATTGAATGTATTTTGTTATTTTTCTAGTGGAGCAAAATAAACCTGATCTTTCTCTGTTAGGGCCTTGTTGCTTTGACAAGGCTGAAGTGGCTGGAAAACAGGGGCAATTTTGGTTTGAACTTTCACAAAGGTCTAAAGTGACCATGGTAAAGAAAGAAGCCCCTTTGCTTTCCTGTCTCCCTTAAAAAGGTCTTCCAGCATTCTTCCGTATTTTTATTTTCAAGTAGCAGACCAGACACAGTAAGAATTATTCCTGTTTCAAGAGTAAAAGATCAGAATGTTCTATATACAGTACATATATTTTTAACTATATTAGTTATGTCTGCTGATTTCGTGTGTTAATTAAGGATTTTTTTGGCATGCCTACACCTCATCAAGAACAGCATCTTAGAAAAACCAAACCCCATCATCCATGTCAAGAGCATTCAAATTAAAAAACCAGTGCACCTCCTCTGTTCAGATGCTCCAAGACCCACTAATGAAACCCCATCAAGAACCAGGGAATGCTGACAATAATTTAGCAGATCCAGAACAATGCCTGGCCTGTGCTGCTGCCTCAGCATCTGTGCTAAGGGGTTCATTTGCAACAGCAAATCATTTAAACTCCTTCAAAATCCAGTCTTGGTTCCTCCTAAACTTCTGGGGGTTTTCCTTCAAGATACAGAAACCAAAGCACAGGCAGTGAGGAGCTAATTTATTCAAGCCAGCCTAAGCTGCACTGTTACTCTCAACTCCTAAATCCATTCCCAGCATTATGCGTCACGTTGGGAAAAAGGGAGAATATACTTGCAGTGAACTAAGAGGGAGGGCAGGTGTGTTCATTAAAAAAAAATATGATTAGATTAAAAAAAAACCCAAGAAAAACACAAACCCAAGCCCCAAAGAGATGCACTACAGAAACTGTAAATCAAATACATCCTCTGTCCTCTAAAGGGGAGGGGGAGGGGAAAAAAATTAAACCTTGGCTCAGGAACTGAAATCTTAAACTGTTGACTAAACTTTCTGAAAGTTGTCTGCTCACCATGCACATCTCTGGATATCGGCAGAAAAGGTCTGGAAGTGCTTATGAACCCAGAAATTGCAACATCGGTGCCGAGCAGCCCCTCTGTGATCAGCCCTGCTCTTGTCCAGCCCCAGCCCGGGCTCCCCCATCCCAAACAATCCCTGGGAATTCAGAGCAGCAAGTGTAGGATCCATAACCTGCCCTGCGTCCAAATGAAAAAAAACTGTTGCCAAGGAAACACCCAAATATCAAAATTGAAATATAGCTCAGCCCTTAATGAGCCCGAAAGGAGCTGTAGGAAGTTTACTCAAGTTCAGCAGAGATTTTTGGCTGAATGTGGGGAAGAGATTATTAAAAGAGATCCCAGCTCTGTGGTGGAGGAAGGAGAAGCAGCACAACACAATTTTGCGATGTAACTGTGTTTAAAAATCCTCTCTCACAATTTTTCTTCTCTTGGGACAGCTGCAAACACCCGAAAATGCAATAAAAATGTAAACATTACTGAAAAGATACAAAAAATCCCCACAAACATGCATTTGGGGACAAAACCAAACAAAAAGGAGGAAAACTTGTAATGTTAGCACAACGATGCAACCTTAAAAAAAAAAAGGTACAGTTTTCCAAGAACGGCATTTTTCTGACATCTTGTGCATATTGAGGTCCGTGGAGACTTCCCATTTTCCACACTCAGCACTTTGAGGGTCAGGGAGGTCAAGGTACCAGAATTCCCTGTGGATGGCTGAGAGTTCATCCAGAACAATCGAGCTCCTGGCTGTGCCTCCCCCCTCGTTACCGGGCTGCCACTGGGGGAGAGGAATGGCCACTGCCACGAGCACTGGGAAACCCAGAGGCACAAGATTAATTGGGGATGGCCCCTTCCCTCAGTGCTTTCATTCTTTTAAGTCATAACCCGACATCTACCCCCCAAAAAAAATACAAATTAAAGTTTACATCCAGCTCAAAGTAACTCCAGCCCCAAGTGGCGCCTCTGAGAGCTGAGCAAGGGGGGAATTTCTACATTTTGTATGGGTTTATATCGTGTAAAATTAGGAACTCTTGGAAGTGCCCTAGGACAGGAAGAACCTTTTCTCTGGACCATTCTGAAAACACCTGGAACAAAGACACTTATGTTTGGGAAATCCAGTAGTAGCTAAATTAACCTCTGGTTCAGTGAAAAATCCAAACCACCAAGCCCAACATCATCATCATCGTCATTATTGTTGACATTATTACTATTATTATTTTTATTATTATTATTATTATTATTATTATCATTCATGTTGACTCCCTCATTTCTGGCTATAAACTAATGCTGTTTGCTTCATAAATGAGGCAGCAAAATAATTTGCTGGGGGAAAAAAAAAGTTAATCAAATAG
The DNA here is from genome assembly GCF_020740725.1 of Corvus hawaiiensis. Lineage (NCBI taxonomy): Eukaryota > Metazoa > Chordata > Aves > Passeriformes > Corvidae > Corvus > Corvus hawaiiensis. The sequence goes on along the minus strand of NC_063239.1, from coordinate 1,086,410 downwards.
GTACAAGAGCGAATTTTCCTCCTTTTTTTCCCAAGGAATTGTTTGCATACCTCAACTAAGAATCCAGATCAGATCCAGTGTTTCCATTCTCTAACACATGTATTTGTGTGTTCATTCAATATGTTCACTAATTAAATCATGTGGTTTAAATATTCCATCTCTGACTGCACTTTAAACTTCCAATGCAAAATAACTGAGAAGAGGCACCCAGTGCATGTTGTTATATTTATCTAAATAGTAGTTTTCAAAATATGTTGCTACTTTTGTCCAAAAATAATATACAAAACAATTAAAAAGCACCCCAAGCATCCAACTGCTTTACATCAATGTTATTTTTCAAAACAGAGAATTAGGCACCATACAAAATTAAAGTGTATTTGAAAACACCAGCAAGCCATGGAGTTGTATTTAAATAATCATGGTTTCTCAGGAATGTTTGTCAGAGTTTATGTAGCTACCAATGAAAAGTAAAAATTTAAAGCCAGAAAATGAATTGATGCTACTGGCTTAAATCTTTACAAGATTCTTAAACAATGTTTAAGCCAATATCCAATTAAAAAATAGACAACTGTGCACACATATATGAATAATACAAATTATGAGTCATTTCTGATACTGATGGAGATTTTCAGGAGATGAAACATTGCATCATGCGCTTCATAAAAAGAAATTAATTTTTTTTTAATAGGATGTGGTTAAAATGGTTAAATCATTATTGAACAGAGCTCCTCCAAACCACAGGCACTTTTTCCATGTTATTTCCCCACTTCGGACTCAAAATCAGGATAATTTGGCCAATTTGGCAATCTCCCATCACAGGCTGCTCTTAAAGTCCAGCCAAGTGCTGAACTTGCTGACTTCCATAAAGGTTTGTGGGCCCCGGTGGGTGCTGAGTGGTCACTTGACATCTTTAGGAGCTCTCATAACATTCTGGGCATGAGACTTTGGAAAATGACACAAAGTGGGAGTGAGCTGCAAAAAATACCCTTCTGAGCACGGTGATTATTTGGGTATGATTCCCCATATTTTCTTGTATTTATTAAAGTTTACGGGGGGAAAAAAAATCAGTTTCTCCTAGGAAATGTCTCTGCTAAAAATTTAAAGCTTGGGTTCCATTCCTACACTTCTGAGAGAAGAAAAAGAAAGGAAGAAAAAAACCACCCAAACTGATTGTTGCTTTCTCTGCAGTTACTGTAAATATTTTATGAATGGATACCTCAGAGCAAAGTATCCAGACAAAAATTCCCTGTAATTATTTGTCTAACGCACCGAGGAAGGATTTGGACTTTGCCATAAGTCCTTAATGCAAAGAACTTGTCAACATCAGCTTGTTGAGACATTAAGAGGATTTCTTTAGGTGCCACCTTTTAAACTCCAGTATTAAGCACAGCTTCTAGTAAATTTACTCTGTGGTAAGCAATTCCAGATGAGTTCTAGTGACAGGCTTCAGTCTCAAGGTACTTTTTCACTGCACATTAAAATCTCATGTTCCCAGGGCTGGGTTGTTTTCTGACTGATATCCAATTAGGGAATAGAGAAAAGAGGCATTTCCAAAGCTGGAGCTGAACAAAACAACCCAGAGCAGTAACTCACTGATAACCACCAGCAGCAGCCAATACTCTCTGTTTACTAACAAGAAGTTAAAATGGAAAGAGATGAGATCCTAAACAGCAACAGCTCCCCTGAAATAATTGCCCAACAGAGCAGGAGCAGCGTTCCAGCCATGGAATCATCTTCAAAGCAAACTGTGGGAAATATTTGCACTAAACTATCAACTTTCAGGCTGGTTAGGATCTTCCTGGTACACGAAACACTGTGAGGACTGAACCCCAGAACCTCAGACAAGGAGGAGCTGTAAGAAAATGCTACAATAACCATTTCCTGGACAGGAAAACCAAGGTTTTGTGGAACTGAGTAACCCCAAGTCACCGAGGAAGCTCGTGGCAAAGTTCACGGTTGAAAGCAGGTCACTTTAAAGCATTAGGTTTTAACTTCACCCCTCTTTTCCTCCTCCACACCAGATAAAATTAAGGGTCTCGCTAGAACAAGTACAGACCTCTGATAACCACTGGAATGATTAATGGTTTTCTACAATCAATTAATACAACACACAGGGACTGGTGTAACAACACAGGCAGCGCTTTCCTGTCACCCAGTAGAATTTTAGCAATAAGGAGCCCATTAACTTATGCAGATATAAAAATCTATAATTCCTGAAAGGTTAGAACAGGAGCAGAGTGTAGAAGGGACACAAACCCTTTGTGAGGGGCTGGGGAAGCAGGGCAGGTGTCTGGCTGTGCTCAGTGCCTCACTGCCACCAGACCAAACAAAGGAGCTGTACCCGCAGGATCAGAGCTGATCAAAACATGAAGAAGAATTGTCTTGCTCCTCAGCTGGGTAAGTACTTTGCTACCAGTTTTGTTAAGATCATGAAGAGCTTCCTAAGTGCTGGGATAGAAATGGGGGATTTTAGTTCTTGCTTTGGAAACTGAATGTCAAATCCATTTGGGAGTTGCCAAGGTCCCAGCACTTGAGGCACTTTGTTTCCATGAGCGATGGGTTAAGGAGGAAGCCACCAGAAAACAACCAGGAGAGAGGAAGCAGGAGTGAATCTGCCTCTCTCCTCTCATCCCCATTGACCTGCCCTTCTCCTGGTCACTTCACAAAAATGTCCCTTGTCACTTTAGAAGGAGCAGATGAAACACCACAAACCCCACCCAGCAGCAAAGTCCTTTGCCACAGGCTGGTGACATCAAGAGTGTCTGTCACAGAAGTCTCGTCACGCTGTGGAAACCAGAGTGAAGAGCTGCACTCCTTGAAAGGAACACCGACAGACAGACAGACAGACAGACGTGCCAGCAAAGCTGAGACAGATTTACCTGCAGCTCAGCAAGAGGCAGAGCTGCTGCAGGAGCACAGAAATGGAGCGTGGGGAGCAGCAAACCCTTCCCAGCAGCAGCAGGAAGCCTTTTCTTTTACGACTGCTAAATGCCTGGCTTTTTCCCCAAGCAATTTACAGTGCAGCCACATGTCAAGATGGCTGTTGGGAACCAAGATGCTCCAAGTTACTCAAAATAGATGAGGGATTCTACTGACAGATGCCTGTGGTATTTGCCTGGCAATTTGCTTTTATTATGGTGAGCAAGGCTCCTGTGAAACGCTGGCTCTGCTGCACGTTTGTGGGGATGGGCAGGTTCCTACAGGGGTTTGTAGGACTCTCTGCTTGTGTGACAGTGGGGGTTGTACCAATGTTTGCATTAGCCCACTTTCATCATGATGGGAATGAATGTTTTTAACAGCCTCCTTCACTCTGATTATATTGGAGGCTTTATTTAAGAGGTCCTAACAGCCTCCTTTTAACACATTTGTGTGAAGGCTTTTTATATTCTGCTGCTTTAACAAGGTAGGAGAGTTGTTGTCCTTGTCCCTCCCGATACTAAAAGCTTTCCACATCCATAGAGCCCTTTCCCAACAAGACTTCCACATAAAGCAACAAATATTTGCAAAGCACTGGCAGAACTTTCAGCAAGTTTGTCTTGCACAAACACTGCTGGTCCATTGGGTTTCCTCCACAAACTCCAACACACTCCAGAAGAAAGAAGGAAGGCAAAGTCAACCAAGATGGCAACGTGGATCATCACAGAAGTTAGTGTTAAAGGTTATTTTATGGAAGAGTCTGGGAGATCTTTTCTAAGTTCCCAAAGATTTTTAAAAGTTGGGAACAGGATAAAAAAAACCCTTATAAAGAGGTCTGGAATGGATAACAACAGGAAAGAGGAAAGAAATGGGTCCTGGTGCAGCAAAACGGAATGATGGAATTAAAATTCACCTTGAGCCTGTGATTCTTGAAGGTAATGGAGCACTAAAGCTTCTTGGAGAAGAATCTGACATCATTATCAGAATAAAAGTCAAATTTACCTTGCAAGTCTGCTGCAAATTGTTGGCCAGAAAGGGAAACAGGGAGCATGAGAAACACGGCAAAGGAAAAATATCTGAGGATTGGTTTAGACAAAGAAAACATTGAAACAAAGTCTAATAGTGGAGGACCAGTCTGAGAAGAGAAAACAAACTCAAAAATAAAGTTCTCCTGACTTTGCAGAAAGCAACGAGGATAAAGATTTCACAGAAGGGAACACAGCATCCACCAGGCTTGAAAACACAGCACCTAACAGGTGCCATCAAAAAGCAGCCAAGCTAATCCATTAAGTTTTACACCCTGATGGGAGGCAGAGAAAGTATCTTAATCCTTATTGAACAGATGGGGAAATCCAAGGCAAAGATCCAGACCTCTTTTATTTTCTCTCTTTTTTTTTTTTACCTTCTTTTTTTTTGACTCCTCTGAAGTCACAAACAGAGCAGACCTTCTGAATTCCCTGATGCCCTTCTCTTCATCCCAGTCCCAGACAATCCCCACCCCTCAGAGCAGGGCAGGACACCGACATCTCTGATTCCCACTTTCCTGATCTAACAGACCAAGACCCCCAAAGCCCAGGCCCTGGCTTATTCCCCAGGACTGCTCACAGAGCAAAGCTGAGCACGTGTTTTCAGTGTCTCCAGCACCGAGGCTACGTTGGGAATTGCCTCTGCTTTTGCATTGTTTTGGGAGTCAATCAATAGGAAAAGCAAAACGTGGCAGATATTGCATTTACCACCTGTCCCATCCAAAGTAAAAAGCCCATAATAATATCAAAATCTCAATAATAATCTCAAAATCTCAATGTCCTCCTGGAATTTGGAGTTTCCTGACTGATCAGAGCAGTGTTTGCACCACCTTGCACTGGGAAGGAGGCTCAGCTCACCACACCATGCAAAGCTTTTGACAGAGGGCTCTGTAACATCATTTTAGATCATCTCAGAGGCTTCACAGCTCATGGAGTGCAGGTCTGATTCTCATTAAAGGAAGAAGAAAGTGGATAAAGGTTCAGGGGACAGCTAGGGCTCTCAAGCACGCACAAAACCCTAATTCAAGGTGGGAAGAGACGGAATGTGAGTGAAACCAGAACACAAATTAAACCAGAATGAGCAGCCAGCTCCAAATGGGGAGGAGAGGGTTTCTTTTTCCTTTTTATTTGATATAACATTTGAATTCTACCATGAAGAGTTTTGTGTAATCCAAAGTGCTCAGGCCCCGGGGGAACCACACAGCCAGGAGTTCCCCAGGTGAACAGTGCTGGTAGAAACCAACTCTGCTGCCAGCCTGCTGCATCCAAAAAGCATCACACAAACTGCCTTGTCTGACCCCTTCCCCTCAGAACAGGGAGGGAGAGGGGAAAACACAACCTACAGAGCCCAAACTGCCCTCAGACTGAATGTGGAGCCAACCCAGGTGAATGAAGGGACTGCAGGAGAGACGACAGAGGCAGAGCATGTCCAGTGACCCTGCAGCCTCGCAGGGAGCAGAGGAGGTGCTGCTGGGCCTGTTCCTAAAACTTGGTCCTGGCCCTGCATCTTGCAGTGCCGTCTATCACAGGTCCTTGTTTTCACAGGAGTGAAAGGAGTGCATCAGTGTTTGGCCTGAAGTCTGTAGCCCAAAATCCCCCTGATTCCAGCTGAGCACAGACCTCTGTGGCTCTGGGAGTGCTGAGGGTGCTGCAGCAGCAGCAGGTCCCAGCCAGAGCCAGGGCACTTCAGCACACACCCCCTGAAACCCTGAGAGGGGAGACCAAGATGAAAGGGGGAAATGTGTCCTGGCCGCTCAGACAGGCAGCTGGGCACAGAGTCAGGGATACAGCCTTTATTTCATCCCCTCTCTGCCTCTACGAGGATATGGCACCTATGGAAAATCGTGTCAAACCTCCTTTCTGATGCACACATTTTCATCTAAAAATCAAAGATATTCTTCCCCCCCAAATCACCATCTGAACACCTGTGTCACCATTTCCCTTCTTTCACCACATCTAACTCTGTCTTTTCTTATCAATGAAACTTTGGACCCATTTGCCCTGTTTGACCCTTGTCTGATGGTCCCTTACAAAAATTAAGCATCACTGGTTCCTCTTTGTTACAATATGGACCTTGCATCACCCTAAGGCAAAGAAAGTTATAATTAAATACAAAACCGAAATCAGCAGAGAAAGGCACAAAATCAGATTTACTTCTGCAAAGCTTTGTTTAAATGACAAGTAAGAAAAAAGGAAACACACCAAAAAACCACCCCATGAAAAACCCCGCAAGACCCCCTCTGTGATTAAAGCTGTGGTTCAGGTCACACTGGGGGAACATTTCACCTGCAAAAAGAAGGCAGGGGTCAACATTTGTTTGTGTCGATGATGGGAAGAAGAAAAATTACAGCTGAGTAATGTGCATTCATACACTCTAATAAAAGCAAACCCTTCATTTCCTCCTCGGCACCGAAGCACAGTCAGACACTCCCAGTCCCAGGAGTGCCACCCCCATGGACCACCAAAATAAAGCTGAACAAAGGAGGCTCATTTAGAGCATATTCAAGGAAAATATCCTGTTTACTGAGCATCTTGATTTTCTGGAGGAGGACAGCAGCTGAAAATTCTGTGATTACTGAAATTGTGGAGTGGAAATGGGAGTTCCTGGCTATTTTTTCTTGTTTTGCAGGCAGGAATGGGGGAATTGAAGAGAAGAGAAATTCGGGGAAGTTTATCCTAGCAAACACAATCAGAGGGGGATGTTCACAGCACCACTAAAAAAGAAAAAAATATTAACATTTCACAAGTTCCCCCTGTGGCCTCCCTTGCTCCTCCTCCCCTATCAAAAATTCATAAAGGGAATCAGCATTCTTTCCCCAATGGGTCCCCGAGGTGCCATAGACCTTGTTGGAGAGAAGGGCTATAAATACCGAATTATCCACCTCAGGGGAGGGCAGGGCTGCAGATCCAGCTCCAAGCCCCCTGTGCTGTCCCCTCGAGAATTCCCTCCCGGCCCCAGCTCCAGCGGGGCAGGGAAATGGGTCAAGTGTGTCTATTCTGGGATCACGACCTCTGACACCCCTAATGATGCCCCGGGTCCTCCTCCTCCAGGTCCTGCTGCTCCCCCTGAGCACCACAAACTTTCCAAAGTCTCTTCAAGTGCAAAAATAAATAGGGCAGCACTGAGGAGCCTCTCCAAAAGCTGCTCCTGGCTCCTCAAAGGGACAGCAGGGCTCAGATGTTCTGGTCTCTTCACTCATCTCCAAACCACAGAAACCTCTGTGTGGGTTTTGTTCCAGGTAAAAAGCAAACTCCGTATTATTAGACAGCACAAAGCTCAAAAACAAACACCTGATTTTTTTTTTTTTTTTTATCTTCTAAAAGCATTTCCAGTTCAAGCCACAACGAGAGGTAACAGGTGTTAAACAGTTAAAAGCTGAACAAGCACCTTTACAAAGAAATAAATAAAAAATTCCATCAATGAAAGTCCTGTATGCAGGCACAACCCAGAAAATGTTTGCTACTGAGCTGCAGCAGGTCAGAGGAGCTGCCCAGAGCTCAGCAAGGAGCAACTCCAGGTCTGGCCTCTCCCCACATTTTTCTCATCTTTGGCTTAGGCTGGTGGAAGCCAAAGCCACCAAGAGCAGAAAACAGAAAGAGAAACAGATTCTCATCCCAAGCCAAGGCAGCACATACCACCATCTATCACTGCTTTTTATTTCATCGTCACAGGTTTCAAAGAAATTATGATGGAAGGAATACATCCAAGTAGTGCCAGCGGAATTATGGCCTTGTGTAGGCCACAGCATGGAGGACCAATGTTGGTGAAGAACCTCATCAGGAATCACAGGTAGAAAATGGGATGACCCAGTGCCTAAACTGGGATCTGCCCCAAGGACATCAGGGCCGCAATTCCCCTTCCAAAACAAACCATCACGGTACTGTAATGCCACAATGTATTTTCATCATAAAACAGAAATAAAATAGGGTTTAACACACTGTGGTCCTCTGGGAAGGTAAGGAAAAGATCCAATCTGCTTGAAATCTGTCCTCCACCAAGTCAGCCAACTCCACCCCATCAGGAGCTGGGGTGGGAGCTGGTGGGATTTCCCTTGGCAGTACAAATGTGGTACATGCACAGCCTGGAAATGTCCCGGGCGGGATGTTCCTGATGTCTGATCCTGGAATTGGCTGAAGAAAATTTTTGAGATTCAGTTTCTAGGGCTCTGTACAGACGCCACTCACAATGTGGCTGCAGCTCAGCAGCAAAAGGGTTCTACAGCAGGAAAAACAGGCTTAGACAGCATGAGTTCTAATTTCCAGCTGCTACCATGAGGGTGAAGTACAAGGGAGAAGATGCCACAGCGAGATGGTTGAAGGAAAATGTTACAACTCAGAAATGCCAGGTTCCATTCCCAGCTCAGCCACAGAGTCCCAGCCTGGCCAAGGGAACCAAACCCACAGCTCAGATCCTCAAAATCCTGATCCCAGTCACAGCTGGCTGTGCCAGCGCCAGTGTCACGTGAGTAATCACAGCAACAAGCAACAGCATTTTGTTGTCATAATATATAAATTATATAATCATGGAATGGTTTAGGTGGGCAGGGACCTTAAAATCATCCAATTCTACCCCCTGCTACAGGTAGGGAAACCTTCCACTACCACAGGTTGCTCCAAGCCCCATCCAACCTGGCCTTGGACACTCACAGGGGTGGAGCATAAATATACGTGAAGATATTTTGCTAAATTAATAAAAATCTGTGCTTTCTTTTCTGTCACATCTTCCCCAGCGCAGCTCTTCTCCTGTGAGTGGGTTTGTCCCTTAGGTGAGAAAATTCCTGTGTCTGAAACCAAAGTAATTCCATGATGCGGGAAGGAAATTCACCTTTCCATTGGGTTATGTTGGGTGACAGGAGGACAGACTTGACTCCCCAAGAAGGACAAATTGAAATTAGTAATAGTAATCATTTAAAAAATATTTAAAACACCAAGAAGCACACTCGGCTAGAAAGAGTTTTTCCTCACACAGCCCTCCATCCCCAGCTTGGACGGATTCTCTCACTATATCCCATTGAAAACTCTCTGCCAGGCAATCTCATATAAAAGGATAAATCCCACTTATCCACCATCTCAGGGGAAAGCAGGTTCCTGTGGATAAGCAGGGTTAGACTTGATGGGAACTGGGAGCCTCCCAGCACAGAGAAGGCCGTGCTCCAGGTCCCACCCCCGAGGCACAACAAAAAGACCAAAAGGTTTTGCTGACTGGCCAAAAATTGTAAGGGATTGTGCTCCAAGCAAGTAAAAAACATGTAGCTGGTCACAATCATGCAGACGCTTGCTCTGCAACCCCAGGATGCAGCCAAACCTCTGTTAACCCTCCTGCTCCCAGATTTAGTGAGTGGATGAAATGCTGAGAGAAATCAGATGGTGGCTGGTCCTTGTTTACTCTGAATCACTGGGTACAGGAGAGGCCACAGCCAGACGAACGCGGTGTCACACCAAGGCTCTCTGCCACTGCATTTCTGCACGTCAGTTTATGGTTTACAAGTCATTGCTGGGGTGTCTTACAGGTACTGCTTGCAGGGGAGAGGAGAAGGGGAATCTTGTGGAGTCCCCACCCCTGGAGGTGTCCAAGGAAGGCCTGGATGTGGCACTCAGTGCTCTGGGCTCTCTACACAAGAGGGAAAGCACCTTCCAAACTCATCACCACCCTTCTCCTGCCACCTCCCAGTCTGGAAGCACTGGAATTTTTAGCTCGCATTCAACTTTTCACAGAATCCCAGAATGGTTTGGGTTGGGAGGGACCTTAAAACTCATTTACTTCCACCCTTTGCCATGGGTAGGGACACCTTTCACTATGCCAGGTTCCTCCAAGCCCTGTCCAGCCTGGCCTTGGACACTTCCAGGGATGAGGCAAGCAGTTATTTAAGCGATTTTGTGGCAAATGTTCCTACAGGCCTTTAATTTTGCTGAGTCAAAGCCATTCAGGGCATTGGAACCACATTACCTGCCTGCAACTTGAAAAGCTCCCCGCTTTGATCAGCGCCACGTTTTCAGATCAGCCATTTATGCAAACCAATCTTCCCATGGACAATTCAGAATTGCCCTGTTTTCCTCCCTTTTGCTTATAACACTTCCCACGTTGCGTTTGGGAGTGTCATTAAATGCCCTTTTATTGCTCCCTCGTTGTAAGTACCTGAGAACCGAGCAGAGCTTCAAGATTTACAGCCTATTTTAAACTCAGATAATGATGTTTAATTTGTTATTGGCTGTGTAAAGGTTAACAAAGAAATAACTCAAACTATTAGCAAAGGAATAGTGCATTACGACAGGACAATTACGAGCTGTGGCTGGCACTGCATGACAAGACTGAGCTCGTTTCCAGAGGAGCTGATGATGCACGTTCACAACCTGTGGAGCACAAGGGTGGCACACAAGCTCATCCTCTACAGACTTTATGTGTTGTTTGGTTGGTTTTCATCACTAGGCTTGCACCAGGAACAGCTGAGAGATGTCCTCACACACCCACCTGGGAGGGTTGAAAGAAGTTTCTGCCCTCAGCAGTTCATAATTCTGATTTTTGAGGGTTACTTCTCTCAGAGCAGAGTAGCAGAGTGAAACAAACAGCATTTACCTGTCTGTAAAAGGAACTAAGCGTGGCTTAAACCCAGCTCAAGCCACAGTTTGAGCTATATCTTTGTCCATAATGAGAGTAAAATTCAGGCACATTTGTTGGCTGTGGCTGCACCTGGATCCCTGGAAGTGTCCAAGGCCAGGTTGGATGGGGCTTGGAGCAACCTGGGATTGTGGAAAGTGTCCCTGCCCCTGGGAGGGGTGGCACTGGATGGGATTTAAGGTCCCTCCCAACCCAAGCCATTTTGGGATTCTGCGATTCACTCCACCAGCTCTGCAGTGGAGAAGAGGCACGGTCTGAGCTAATGTACTGTAAATAAACACAAATCAAAGCCCTAAGTGAGCAGATTTCAAACTGGTTTTATGGCACTGCTCAAACTACACCCCAAAGCCTCGCTTTTAAAATTCCATGGCTGTGGACTCTGTGGATCACACATTTTCCTGGGGAGGGAGGGCTAAGTTTTACCAATTTTACTGCACTCTTACAATCAATCAATCAATCAATCAATCATTCTCATATGCAGATAACCTTTTTTTTTCTCATTCAGGCCATTGGTCAATTGCCGGAAACAATTTTTGGAAGAGCTGGGGAGAGGTTACTGGATGTAGGCCCAGCAGCTTTTGGAAAAACAGCAGAAAATATGCAGAATTCAGGGAAGAAAGACAAGCAGATGCTGCTTGAAAATATGGTTCTATTCTTATGTCAACAAATTAATGCATGGGCAGCCAAAAAGCCCACACAGAGGCAACACAACAAATGTGGCCTTAAGATATTCCAGGGAAACACAAACTCTCCCTGTAGGATCTGCAATAAGACCCGACTCGAGAGCAATTCCCACAATTTGGGATCAAGGCAGTGGGAAGGCTGGGCACGAAGCAAACCCAGGCCTGAGACTCCTGCAGCTGAGCTCTACAAATCTTTTCTTGAACAAATCTTTTCACTCAGAAATTATTCCAAACCGCCTTCCATGGGGAAGAAAAAGATACAGATGGGATTAAGGGAACATGGATTCTGCAACTTTGGCTTGAACAGCATCCATTTTATTTCCTTAAACACTCACCCAACGCTGCAGCCAAGGGCAAGTTCCATCAGTTCTTCCCAAACATTCTCTGGGAGAAGAACAGACCCCCAGCTGGTATCCAGTGGAATGGGAATTCAACAGCTTTAGGACTATTTCCACCAAGCCCAGGGTCTAACTTCGTGTTCATTTTAACACCACTTTCTTAATTTTTTTCTACCTGCAATCCCTGTGTCTTTTCTGAACACCTCCACCCAAATTTTATATTTCTTGGCTCTAAACTTGCAGAAACATTGTGTTTGTGTGTGCACTTTCCCTGCAGGATTTTAGCATATATTCTAAGGAATCTTACTAAATTCAGTGGAACCTTCCCATCCTACCCTTCCCCCACTTTTTTTTTTTTTTTTTTTTGCCTTTTTTCTGTTCTCTTAACTCTTACCACATGTTGTAGAGGCCAGACATGAGTCAGACCAAGCTCCTTGAGCAGTGGGGAGGGGGAGAGGGGAAGGTTCCTTTATCAGATAAGTGGGGTCAATTCCCAGTCTGCCCATTCCACACCCCAGCACATATACCCCCCTCAAAAATCCCACCAGGCAGCTGAAGACTGAGGACCACTAAGAAATTCACGAAATCAGCATGAAAATGATGGAGTTCATTCTTTTATTGGCCAGAAAATTTCTAGTGGATGCCCAAGTCCTCAGGGTCAGTACCTGGGGTCTCCTGTTCAGTGGAGCCTGAGGAGCAGATAAACCTTAGGTGGCACTTTTATACTGAAACAAAACGAAATCCAAGGCTCCCAGCTCTGGACTGGCTTATCCACTCCCATCTACTCTTTATCTACTCTCTCCCATTGCATTTGTTTCCAGAATCTGCTCCTAAAAGGACTTCCAGAAGCTTCCAGAAACCTTCACCAGTTCCATTTGATTTTGGTTTTGGGTTATCAGTCTTTAATTTCAATAAGTTTCTATTCCATTCCCATCAGACCCACCGAGGCTAACAGGCAGCTTGAAGGTCCATGTAGAAGTGGTAATTTTTGAGCAGATTAAAGGTCCATGAGTAAGTGCAAGTGGTGATTTTTGGATTATGAAGTGCCATTCAGCTGGCATTGGGTATTGCAGTGGCATAAAAATCACCAGGAAATGGAACCATCCAGCTGGATTTCCTGCAGTGCCAGCTCAGACATCTCTCCACATCCCATTTCCAAGCTTTTCTGGATCCATGAGGGTTTGCTAACTTGGTTGTGCTCCACACAGAAGACACAGAGCAGGCTCAAGCCCAAAGGCTGGACCCTTCCAAGCCCTTCCAAACCCAACAGAGCTGGACAATAACGAGGAGCACGAGTGGCTCTGCCTGGAATACACTCAACGCTCCCAGCTCAGCACAGCCCTTGGCCCAGCAGCATTTCTGAGCTCTGTGCCAACATAACCAAGAGCCCAGGGAATCCCACCTGGATACGAGAACGACCCACAGACAGGGATATTAAAGGACAAACTGCCAATTCCTTGATTAAAGAACAGGCTTTCGGCACCCAGCAGCAGCAGCTCTATTACTGCTGAGTTTCCCCCTAAGGCTACAGCACAGCAACAACATAGGAGATTTTTGCTGCTTCTGGGATATTGGTGTTAAAAAAAAAATATATTGATGAACTACTTTGTCATTGTTAACAGCACTGCTGACAAACTCACAGCAGGCCCACTGAGAGGAAGACAGCAGCGTGTCTACTGAATGCCTCTTGTAGCTGAGACATGTGCTCTGAATTAGGCAAGGTGTGTAAATTATGACAGCCAGAGCTCTGTGGAGAATGCCCAGGTCTGAGGGATTCTGGTGCACTTTTGTTGTTGCTGCTGCATTTCCCCGTGGTTCTCCTCTCAAAAGAAACCTTGCTCCTTGGAGAGAGCATTAACAGGCTCCAGCTCCTCAAGTGTCATTTGAAAGAAAAAAAATTGAAATGCTAAAAAGAAACCCCAGCTTCTTTTCCTCATTGCATTCGTTATTTTATTCTCTCTGACTGTCTCTAACCTCAGAGGAGAAACAACCACATGAGGATGGGGGAGGAGAGAGGACGAGACACAGCCTAAAACATGGTTTGCCTTACACAAAATCATGCATGAAACTACCACACATCTGGGAACATCTGCGAGGACCTTGCCTGGAACACAGGCTGCCAGATGGATCCCAAAAAGCTTCATTTCCAGGAATGCCCTAACCAGGGCAGGAACACTCAGAGTTGTTGTTTTTTGAAGGAAATTAGGCTACACCACCCTCAATCTTTAAAAAATAACACAGAGAGAGACCTTGAAGGGACATCAGTTTGTTCTTCTGCCTTCAGGCCTAGGCTCAGACAACAACAACATTGTCCAAACTTCCTATCACAAAAATTTTGTAACCCTTTTAAGATGGGATTACTGACCTTTCCCTAAACGTCAGCCTTATCATCGAGTCTCATATTCCACACACTCATATTCCAAACACAGAACAAAGTCCCAGTCACAGATTAATTTGGGCACTTGGAGCTGGCTATTTTACGCTTTCAAAAGCAAAATCCATTAACCCAATTTGAAAGTTGCAAAGAAGGTGGTTCTTATTAAGAAAATTGTCCTGAAATTAGCACACAATCACCAAAATGGGAAGTCGGTAATGGAAAAATTAACTGAAAAATATTTTTATTAGTACAGAAGATACCAATTTAATTCATTCAGAAATACTGCTACTCAATCCTATTCCATGTCCTGAAATTTTATCTTTGAAAAGGGCTTGGGGGTCTGGATGAAAAACCAAATTCTCTACCAAAAATAATCTTAAACAGTCATAATAAATTACCTCCATTATTAGTCATGCTCCTTTCAGGACTCAAGAAGCATTGCAGTGCAACTCTTCATCACCTTTATAGGGCATTTATTGGTTGAAAAAAAATATTTTTCCCTGCAATAATTGAAAATACACTTACAGCTTTCAAGAGCTTCTTGCTAAGAGAGGAAAACTCTGTCACTATTAGGTTTTAGAGTTACTATGCAAGCACAAAGTCCCAACCAGCTTCCAACCTGTTTTAATTATCACCCATCTGAGTGGAAGTTTCCTCCCGTCAGATGAAGCAGAGGGATGCTGAGCTGTGTGCTGAAACCAGAGAGATTCAGTGAAAGATTTGACCGTCAGAACCCACCACTTCCTCCTCGACTTCATCCCTTGGCTCTGGAATTGTTGTGCTCTTCCCATCACTGCAGCAGAGTGTGGGTGGCTTTGCATTCACAGCCATGACGGCCGTTTCAACCCCATCCTGCTGCAGTGCTCAGAAAACATTCCCATTCTGACATAATTAGTGGTTTATTGCAGGGAAAATGAACCAAATGAAACTTTATCAGCTGTTTAATTAATACTCAGTTTGCCAGTGCTTTTTGCCAGATATGGCTGTGCTGGACTTGTTCATCCCACGGCTCCTGCAGGGAATGAACCCAAATGCCAACTGGCCACTGGTGCCTCCAGTGCAGCACAGAGCAACTCACAGCTTTTCCAGAGCAAAGCACTGAATTTAGGAGCTGCTGTGACAAATGAATCATTTCTGGTGTCAGCTCCAGCTACAGGACCAGATACAAACCCACCTCCCCTCAGGAAAACAAGTGCAATTTAGGAGCCAGGGAGAGAGCAAGGGAAGCTGTATCTTCTGTCTGATAAGGAAAAGCCACCACTATCATATTTTCCTAACCAACTTGTCATTGCATTACTTTTTTTAAACTTATTTATGGTTATGCTACTCTGGTAAAAGAAATTTGGACATCAGTTGCCTGTCAGTCATATTTGGACTATTTCCCATACAGAGATATACCAGCTGCACAAATTTTAGGCTGAGATCCAAAGCTGGGAGAGTATTTTGATGGAGCAGAAATAAGACTTGTATTTGCTCAGTTCAGGGGTTTTCCTTCCTTCTTTAAAAGGCATGAAAGGCACCACTGAATTTCCAACACTGCCACCTGCTATCTAAACAGGTATTTACCTCTAGTTCCCCTTAGCTTCCAGCTTTCCTCTCTCTGTTCCAGTCCTAAACCCATCAGGTGTCTGGGAACAAGGGGCAGATTGAGTCATTTTTACTTTGGAAGAGAGAGCAGACACATCCCTGATATCCATCCTCGGCTTCCCAGTCACAGCCAAGCACTGGGTAATGACATTTTACACTGGGAGGTCACAGTGCATTCACATCCTTCCTCCTCAGATCACATCCTGCCTCCCCTGCTACAGCATTCCCACCTGCTCCAAGCACTCTGCAAGTCCCAGACAGGATCACACAGCACATTTCCAGACTTTCTTTACTCCCACTTTGAGCCGTGGTACCACAGCTCTGGTTTAACAATCCCAAATGTCATTGGTAACAAGCCAGGCTGATGTTTGTGATGACCTAGACCAGGCTGAAAAGCTGAAAGTCACAGTTTTCCCATATCAGAGCTGAAACTGAAAAACATTGACTTTTTTATTATTTTTTCTGTCACAGTTTTCTCCCTCTTATTTATGGAATCTAACTCAACCCAACCCAACCAAACCAGTCAGATCTGACTACTAAAATTGAAGCTAAGATATCAGATTACTTGGTTAAGGGAAAGTGTATCAGATATTAATCAAAACTGGAGTCCCTGGCTCCTGCTTTTCTGGTAATTCCGTATCTTTTCCTGCATTGGCCTTACCAGGGCTATCTCATCTCTACAGATCCTACAGGATGGATTTTCTTAATGGCTGGAGTGATGGTGTAAAATTTTCCCATTTTGATCCTTAGGATTATTGTTCAAAATAGAAGGCCAAGCCCCAAATCTGAGAAGAGCCAAAGAATTCAACAATCTCAAACTCCTTTTAAGACAAGAGATCAGCACAGGGAGAAGCACACAGGAATAACGGGAAAGCTGATTTCTGTGAGAAAACCATTGCAACAGGTAAAAGGAGGTGTAATATTATTATTGTTGAGCCGTAACTCTATAAATACATCCCGCCTTGACAAATTCTTGAAGAAAAAGCCAGTGAGTGTCTGCTGTTATTGGTCTAATGAGCTAACTCTGAAATCCGAGCTAAAGACAGCTCCCTAGTGGCTGCGGCTGCTCCGGGAGCCGGAGGAAACCTCTCCAAAGCCCATCACTGCAAAGCGCTGCTGACAGCTCGGGACTGCACAACACACGGATTTGTTTCACAGACAGGAATTTAGCACCCCGAGCCGGCCTCCTGCTTAGCAGGGAAGGTGTTAAAATGCAGAGCCCTCCCCGCACACGGTTTTTTTTTTTCTTTCCTCCCTGACCCCTCCTAGCACAAAACACAGAAGCAACTCATCAATTTGGTCACCTGCTCCCGGCTGCAAAACACTCACCAGGTTCCCCCGTCCCTTTCCCCCCTAAACATCCCCCAGAACAACACAGCAACACCTTGAGGAGGGAATCCAGGCAGCTGCTCCCGGTGCCAGCTGCAGAACTCCCAAATATTTTGCGTGACCTTTCATCCTACAAATTTATTTATTTCCAAACAGCAGCCAGCTCCTTCTGTACCTGACAGCTTACAAGCACTGAGCTCACCCAAGGAGATTCACGGGAGGAAAACTGAGAAGTCAAACACCCTGCTGACGGTACCTAACCTGCGGGATTCCTGTCTTATTTTAAACTTTGCTTTCAACTTTGAATATGTAAACCTTTATTATTATTATTATTATTATTTCCCCCAAATTTGCTTTGAAAGTTTAAAAAGGGGTTTGCAGAGTTTTGCATCGTTCCGGTTTAATAATGTGTTGATAAATCTGCAGTTGGAAAAACAGCTCAAAACTGATCACTGCTGGTTCTCACACACAAATATTCAGGTGTTCATACAGAGAAACTTCATTTCTATGAACACAACTGCAAAAGCCCTGGAAGATCCCCCCAAAATAGAGGAAATTCAACACAGTTGGCTGTGCAGCCAGCACTGATTACACACGCAAACCTTGCCTGCTCACACATCATGATCCTATTTTTAGATTTTGAGGAAACAAAGAGCCCTTATTAATGGTTATCTTCTTGTTTGGGGTAAAGGGAAGGGAATAATTTTGTTTATATTTCTCCATCAGCCTGCTGGCTTTCACACAAAGCTCTGAAGCAATTACTCTGGCTGGTGCACTGGATGAGAGACTTAGCAAACATCATTAATGTGATTATTCATTTACTTCATTGAGCTCTTTCTTCTCCCGTTCCTGGGGACAGCACACCAAGGGTCTGACACATCCCTGTGCCAGTGGATGGAATTCCCATCAGCCTTGGACACCTGCCTTCAGGGAAGCAACTCTCCAAGTTACAGCAGGGAATTAATTAATAAAATACAATGAGAGATTCTTGAGCAGGGCCACGCCAGGGAGAGTACAGGCTGAGATAATCCAGATGGAAAAGACCCAACTTTTATAACTCTGATTCCACTCACAAAGTAGCCCAAAACTGAAGGATTCCCAGAGAAAGACACCACAAGCACATTCTGGACACTGCAGGTTAAATTTTCTCTTTGGAGACTGATAAAAGGTCCGTCAAACTGAGTTCATTCTCTCTCCTGAAACAAGGTCACTCATGTGCATTAGATACAGTGATCTAGAACAGAATCCTTAAACTCAAAAGCAACAGGCTGGAAGTGGCTTCATTTTCAAAAGTTCTTAAGAGCCAGCAATTTCTAAAACATCAACTGCTGCCTTCAGGCTGATTTTTCCAAGCCGACCATTAGATTTGGATTATAATTACTGTTATGAACTCCTAGGCAGCAGAGCAGATCTCAGTCTAAATAGTGATGGGGGAGCTAAAGATTCAATTTTTGAAGTCCAAGACCTTGGTGAATAAGCAGGTGAGCTTCAGAGAAGGTTTCCAACTGCTGGTTAAGGAACAGTCTACCCCCAGCAATGGAAAAATTCAGCCTTTCAGTGCTCTCACCAAAACCTGTCCTGACATCACTAAGAGAAGATCTCCTGCCGTTCCATTAGAAGTTTCTAGAACTCTTCTAGAACTCTTAAATGATGGATGGCTATAAAGCCTTGCTGGCCCACAGTAACCAGGCTCTGTGTTACCCAGTTTACCCATCAGTGACAAAGTGTATTTGCATTCCAAGGGGAATCTGTCAAGGGGAAAGGATGAAGGGTGAGATTTCACTGCAGACAAGTTGATCAGATAATGACATCACCCTGCACAACACAGGGCATGGTCATGTTAAACGGAATTGTTTGGTGACTTTCTCCTCCACCCAAATACCCAGTACCAGAGGCTCCAGATTTTAACAGGAAATACAGGGGTGAACATGAGGGAAAACTTCTGCTGCTCAGGGTTTAGCTTAGATGAGC
This sequence comes from Corvus hawaiiensis, assembly GCF_020740725.1. Taxonomy (NCBI): domain Eukaryota; kingdom Metazoa; phylum Chordata; class Aves; order Passeriformes; family Corvidae; genus Corvus; species Corvus hawaiiensis. The sequence continues at coordinate 1,067,568 of NC_063239.1, read as the reverse complement.
ATCCAACTAAGCAGAAGAGCTTGAAAATTCTCTTTAAGGATCCCCTCAATATAGACTCTTCCTCCTTTGAAATCAGATTTATACAAATTGTCCCTCGCCATTTCTCAGAGCACGTTTACGGCCATTCATGTGTGGGACTTAATGTGTAAAGAGGCCATTCTCATCCAGACAGCTCAGCCCAAGAACAAGGCTCCTGGCTGAGACAAAGCCTTGGAAAAAGGACACCCCACAGTTCCTGTCAGCACAGGTGAGCAGCTGCTTTGCCTTCTCACAGCAGAGGCTCTGAAATCTGCTGGGCACAGCATCCACCAAGGGGCTTCTGTTGATTCTGCTCTCCCTAAGTGGAGTTTTGGCCCTCACAAAATCTTTCCTTTTTTTTTTTATTGCTCTCATTTTTAACTCTAGTAATTTGAGGTGATAACTTCTACCAGTACAGTCCAATCCGAAGTTCAGAGCAATAAATGGGAATACTTTGGGGTTTTAGGTCAGATTCTGCTCTCACAGACTGAGGAGGGAGATGAGCAGGGCTGGTTCTGTGCACTGGAAGAGGAGTGAATTCCATTTTCTCTGTGTCCTGCTTTGCCTCTTTACATCCAACCCCTTCAGCCCACTCCACAAAACAACCTCTCACTTCTTCCTTGCTGCCCCAATTCCCCATTTCAACCCCCTATTTTTCTAAGCCTGTTCAGATACCAGTATAAAGCAACAGGAGATTAAAAAAACCCCAACAGAATGGGGAGAGATTAAGTTCATTACAGTAAATGATATTAACTTGAGCAAGTATGAATCTATTGTGTGCTTGCAAACATTAGAACTGCTTGTTCCGACGCGGCACAGGAGAGCTCTGCTTCTCTCCAGCTTTTCCAGGCTGGGGAATTTGTGTTGATCCCTCATTTGGGGTCCCAGCAGGTCCTTACCCAGGCCTGGAGAGCATCATTAAGGTGCATTGCCAAAAAGCTCAGAATAACGTCCAGATTCAGACATGAAGTGTGGTAGTTTGGGGGGTTTTTATGTTCACTTTCTCCAGCACGATGTGAATATTCCTCCAGCTCCACCCTCCACTGCAATCTTGCCAAGGGCAATGTTGCCTCTTGATAACACCAGCCTTTGTGTGCACCTCCAGAAGGAAGAGACATGCAGGGGAATTTGGGGGTTGCAGGGGGATGATTTAAACTAAACGTTAAAAAAAATGAGAACATGGAGAGCTGGGTGGTGTGAGATGAGAAAAAATCCTCCCCCCTCTGATCCATAGTATGGATCTCCCCTCCTCATGTCCCACTTCCCCACACACACATCAGTCTCCCTTCTGTCAGCACTGGGTATCGAGGGGGGATCAGCTGGAGTTCAGCAATTTTAGGAAGGTCCACTGTGCTGCCACTTTGGCTGCAGGACCATTTTTGACTCATGGAGCCCACAACCCAAACCAATCACAGCTGAACAGCAACACCCTCCTTCTGTGAAATTTAAATTAAAAGGTGTTAGAAGTAGTCATTTCACTCCCAGAGCCTTTACCAATTAAGCTGAATGTTCAATATGGTCAGGTTGCCCTCTAATTCGGATTTTTCACCCACCCACGTGTCAACTCCAAAAAAAATTGATTTTAAAAATTAAAACCATTGTTGCAATTTGCTCAGCTTAACATAAAGCAAGAGCATAATGAAGGCTACTGGTGAATGCTGCTGCAAGGGGCTGCACAGCCTGACCCTTACTCCTAATCCCCTGTAAATTCACCCAAAAAGTCACGAACTACATAATATTAGTTCTTACAGACTGACATATTTCCCTGATCTTTCATGGGCCACATGGGGAAACAGTTTTCTCCTGATCTGAATGAAGAAGAAAAACAGTGATCCTAATCAACCGTTTACCCTTAGTGGCTTCCCTAAACAAATCTGGGAAAGAGCTTAAAGGCTTGGGAATATCCTCGACCCTGCTTGATGCACTGTAATAACCCTACCTAATTATACTGATATAAAAACTAATTGGAAAGATAGCAAATGTCAGGGTAAGATGCAAATTGTAGGGTGTTAATTGCTGAACAGGTGCTGGAATAGAATTAAATGAGCATCTTGATTAGGAGAGTGGAAAAAACAAATGTGGACCCTGAAATCAAGTTGGCCACGTGAATTATTTAGCAGCCTCCTCATACCAGCAAGGAGGTCATGTTGATGTGACCTCTGCTTTGTGAGGGGTGGGCTGGCAAAACAATGGTGAACTCCAGGAGAAAACATGGCTTAGGAGACAGAGGTGGGACTATGGAACAGGGGAAATTTTCAGTGGGATGAGGAAGGAGGATTTTTTATGGGTGAACTATTGGGTGACAAGGGGGGAAGTTTTCCATGTGGATTATTGGGATGATACGGAATTAGTGATCCCAAAGAATCCCTGAGTGCAGGAGAACACTCAGGTGTCCCACCTGGTCCCTCTGCAATGAGGCTACTGCCATTTACAGCAAATATTTGGGGATATGAGAGCTGGGCCAAGCAAAAATGGACTAAAAGACAGTTTTTGTATCTGCCCACAACAGGAATTGCCTCCACAGCCAGGAGTTCTGCAGTGACACCACCATGGCAGTAATTTTTTTTCACACGGACCCTTCAAAAGCCGTCTCATGTTTCAGTTGCCACTCAGTGCCCAGCACACAGATCAGATCAAATGACATCAATTAGAACCAGCAGTCTGGAAACAAGAGAGCCCATCGTTAGCAGGGATTATTTGGAACATAAGAGTAGAACAATTTTCATGAAGGATTTTATCCCTAATTTTAATCTGAGATTACTTTTTCTCAGTGAAACAATTAGAAGGCCGCATGAGCATGCCGGGTGTAGAACCAGATTTTATAAAGAAAAACTTCTTATTTTCAAAAAGTTTCAACAAGTAACAAAACCTACTTAAATGTTTTGCCAATTATGCAAAAAATTATGAAGAATTCTAGAAGACAATTATTAAGAAACTACTGAAAATATTTAAATGGCTATTCAGTTTCATGAATTACTTTACAGACAATGGTTCAAACAACTGTGGTATAGGGAGAAAATAAACATTTCATTGAGTCCATTTAATAAACAAACACATTTCCATGTATAGCAGCAATCACTATTGGGGCAAGTCGAAATTATTGCATTATTTTAGGAGCAGCAGACTCAGCCTAGAGCAGGACCCCAAGTCTTTAGGCACAGTACAAACCCCCTGCATTCCAGAGCTTCCCAGAGAGAAGGGATAGAGAAAGAATAGCTGAAACACAAGAAAAATGGGACAGTTGTCCTGGACAGCCCTAAAATATCAGGAGCCTAAAAGATATATTTAAATTAATATAAGCAAGAGCCCAATTTGAGGCTTTTAATGCAGTCAATGAAGGGCAGAGTACCCACAGCATAAAAGCTGGATCTTGACTTTTCTTGTCAGACACCAACAAACTGCACTTTCCTTTTGAACGTTGTATTCCAAAATACTCCTGGCAGCACAGTGCTCTGCAGTTGTCTCCAGACTAACTCTCCATTATATAAAGTTTTACATGTCAGACCCTTTTTTGCAGGAGACAGCACAAAGCAGAGTTCATACAGACAATAGAACATGATTTCCAATATTTCTCTGACACCAGGCACTGGATGGGGCTCCAGCAGAGGTGGGAATATGACCCTTTGCGCTCCTGACAATTCCTCCAGAGGAAAAACCAACCTGCACAAGGTGACAGCCCGAGTCAGTGACACAGAGACACAGGGCATGAGAGTGCAGAGCCCTTTTCCCCACCCAAACACAAAAATCTCAATAAAAAAAACATCTGCAACAGTGCCAAGCCTTCAGAAAGGGACATTTCCACTCTAGGAAATGCAAGAAAGGGACAACGTGCTGCTCCAAGGTGGGTCTGCACACAGGTAAAGGATGTGCTGCCACCACCCCTGTCAAAGGGGCAGGGACCATGGCACGGATGAAATCTCTCCCACAGACCTTTGGGGACAAAGGGTGATGGATCCTTAAGACTGAAAACTGAAGATTTATGTCACTGAGAGCTGTCTTCCCTTTCTATCCAGGGGATTTGACATACCACAGGCGACAGGAGAAAGGAGTGGGTGCCACATCCCATTCCCAGTCCCCTGGGATGGCCACACCAATCCGTTATCCACAGCCATCCCTCCCTCCTGGAGCCTGCGCTGCTCCAGCAGGGAGCTGCCAATCTCCCTCCCTGCTGCAGACTCCTGTCCAGTGCTTCAGTGGGGGCTGGAAGCAGCTGCAGGGAGAAACTGGCTCAGGGAATTTTCCAAGTTCAGCTCCGTGTCTCAGAGGGGAAGGGGCTGAAACTCAAATCCAGTCAAGTCTTGGTTTAACTTCACCGTTCAGGGGCACGACGGACATGAGATATTTGTCAGGGGGAGGAGGTGATGGTCGCCAAGAGGCTCAGTTCATGAGCTGAGGAAAAACCCTGGGAGTTTGGTACAATCCTGGAGGTTTGGTACCTGGAATGAGCCCGGCTGTGCTGCAGGATCTTATACTGGGATGTGGAACTGGGGTGTTAAAAACCACCCTGTGCTGCTCTGCCACCACTGGCACTGCCCCAAAACAGCTCTGGGACAGGTCTAGGGTTTTTTTTATAGAGAGAAAAGTAAAGTACATGAAAGATACAGGGAAGAATTATTATTATTATTATTATTGTTGTTATTAATTTATTTATTTTATTTATTATTATTTTTTTATTATTATTATTGTTTTGTTATTATTATTATTCTTATTAAAGCTTTCAGGAAGATCAAACCTCACACCCTTCTGCAGCTGCAGCAATGTTAAAGGGAAATCTTTCACACACCAAAGATCTGAAGTACAGGAATATTCCTCATAAAAACTCATCCAGGGGTTACAGAATGCTAGAATTAAGATGAAAGAAGTAACTCTAAATAAAATCCCTTTTGACATATCCAATACAATCCTTAACTCTATTATGATATTTTTATTATTATAAAGAACCATCAATTTATGAGTGCAGAAAAAGACTGAACTTCACCTATCTTCATGTATAAAAGATGTTATATTTGCCTGTAAAAAATATAATATCTAATAATATATAATAATAATAACAACACATATCATAATGTATATTATTTAAAATACACTGTATTGTATGTATATATAAAAATATCAATTTCCCTGTAAAAAAAAACCCCAAAGGGGAACACAGTCACATTCCCCATCCCAGAAATGGTTGCAGCCTCTGCTTCTGAAGGGCAGCTACATTCTAGGCAAATTACTGGGCAGGACCAGTGTCCTGCCTGCGCTGTTTGGCTGAAGAGAAAGAACTGACAGTGACATTTTTCAAAGGCACCGAGGAAAGCTGGAAAATGAGAGAACCAGACATCCCTGAAGGAATGCTGGGAAATGTTTGAGATAAAGAGGAAAGGGGGGAAAAAAACCACCTTTAACCAAAACCTCCCAGAGGATGGGTTTTTTCTGAGGTTCTATGTCAACAAGTGACACTGACACAACACTGTACAGCTTTTTCTCCCCTCTTTAGCAGGGGAATTTTGACTGAGCAGATACTTTGTCAAGGGGAAAGATTTACACTGGCAGGGATTCAGCTGGAAAAGCTGTGGTTATTTTCCTCAAGGCCCTGAGCACCCACATTCCCAAAGAGAACAAGGATTTGAAAAACCAAATTCAAGCACTCCTAATCCGAACTACAATTTATATTCAAGCTCTCCTAATCCTAATTACAATCTAGCACACGCAAGTTTGAAGACCCAGGGAACTTTCTGGCAGCCATAAATTCCAAGATCATTTCCACAATAAAAACTGAAGGTAAATGGGTGTAGAAGGAGGCAGAACTCTCAGCTTGATCAGTTACCCAAAACTGCTCTTTGTGGTTTAAAGTCATGTGAACATGAGAAGCTCAAATCTTATCTTTTCAAAAAAAGGCAACTTCAAGACCTGAATTTTCTTACAGAAACTTTGTGACTGTGAGAGGAAGCAGGAGCCCAAACATCAATCTTTGCTGTTTCACTTTTCTTTTAAACTATTTACATACACCCTTCTTGATGCTGATGCTAAACAATACAAAGTGTTAACTGCTTTGATGAACCAAAATAAATAACTTTTTATCATAAGAAAACCTAAGCACATCTCTTAAAAATTAATTAAATATGATTTGTAAGATATCAGCGCTCAGCTTTAATTTCTTTCTGCCATGAGCTGGTTTCATGTGTTTGCTGTGTCCCGGCTTTCAAGTGCTTGAAGCACCTCTGGAACTGCCCTCCCTCTTCCCAAACACCCCAGGATCTTCCTCTCAGGTTTGGTTTGGAAGAAGAACCTGTGTGTTCCTGGTTAATGCAAACCCCCCTGGTATCTCTGTGCCCTCACAACAGCTCTGGGATACAGAGCCAGCCAATTATTCTTTCCCTTTCTGATACAAACCTCTCCCACTGAGCTGCAGAGATCCAAGACAAGGACCCAGCGGGGAAATGAGGCAGTGGAAAATGTTTCCCCTGGAGCAAAGGAAGGGACCCAAGCAGAGAGCAAGGGAAACTGCAATAATCAGGCTGAAAAGCAGCCTGGTGGTACCACCAGAACACAGAATGTGCAGAACTCCTGGCACATCCCATAGAGAAAGTTGCCTGGTTCTTTGAGGGAAGCACTGGGAATGCAAGGAAAGGGCTGTCAGAGGAGCAGCTTCCTGCGGGCTACACACAAAACTATTATTTTCATTTTTTTTCTGTTTATATAGATATAAAATCCACTTCCAGAATTCTTGAATACAACCTTGCTGCTGCTTCCACTGAAATCAAATAATGGATTTGCACAAGATAAATACCCAAACCCATAACACCCCATGCAAACAGGAACTTTGGTGGTTTTCTGCTGGAGTAAATTTTTAAAGATCTCATTCAGTGTGAGAAATGCCATTTTCTGGTGAAACCAGCCTTATGCCAACTCCTGTCAGTGACAGCCACTGAGAAGGGCAAGGGATTAAAAACCACCACAGGGCAAGCAGTTGCCACCTGATTTTATTTTATTTTCTTGAAACAGCCTTTGTAGGAAGACACAAACTCACAGAGGGAAGAGCTGTTTGCCTAATGGGTTCACAGCCACTGAGACTAAATAAGCTGACTGCTTAAAAACAACTCGAGAGCCACAGTAAAAGATAGAAAATTATTGCTTCCTGTCATGACCAAATATTAAACACAGCACACACCTAATGGCTCTATCACTCCCCAGGGAAGGAGCTTTATGAACAATAAAATCCCAGCAGACTTGCACTGTTTGGACTTAGAAGCCTCATTATGGGCTCACTGATCCAATACTATTTACAAGCTCAATGGACTCCACTTGGAGGAAAAGTCACCAAATGTGGAGCTGTAAGTGGGATGCCCATGGAGAAATTAGCATTTATTTGAGAGGAAAAGTAGCAGAGGGGATGGAGAGAAAAAGGCAAAATAAAAAGGAGGAAAAAGAAGGATGGGTTGGATGACAGCAGCATATTAAAGATCCAAATGAGGGAGGAAGATGAGAATGTGAATCACAGCTGCAGAGGGGAAATGTTGTTCCAGGACATGCTTACATGACCCAGCCTGGAATACAAGACTTGGATTCCACTCCTTCATGTGAAGTGTGTCCTACAAACTGTCTCCTACATCACCCTGGGCAACTCCTATGAGCTCCTAATAGCTTTAAATTTACATCTCCAACTGATTTAAGCTTCAGATGCACATTATGTACTTGCAGTCTCAATCTTGTCATCACTTCACAAGGATTTTGGGTGATGATCCAAGCAGGACAAATTGTTTCATACCCCATCTGAAAGCAGGAACACATTAATTGGGAGGACTTTTTCAGAGGTGAAGCAATCAGTTCAGAGAGGCTGAAACCCTGGGATGTTTACAGGGTAGAAAATATGGGAGAGCCCACCAGAAACAGATGGTGAAAGGAACACACAGGGAAGGGATGAAGAGAAACAAAAGGTTCAAAAGGAAAGCAAGAGGCAGTAACTGAAAAGCTTAGGGCAGATGAAGTGACAAGTCCATAAAACCGGGTCTAGACAGAGGCCGAGCAGAGTGCAAAAGTGAGAAGGAAGAGTATTTCAGGTCATAAATACACAGAGGATGCTTTCATTAGGATGCAAATACTCTGAAATATTGGCAGTTTTATTGATGAGTGCAGATGGAGGCAGGCAAACGCAGACCCAAAGAGTGGAGCTGTGGAGATCCCGTGTCACACACTGCTGCTCTACATGCCCAGAATTTCTTCTGTGCTGTTTGCACAGTGAATTTATCCTCAGCTTCTATTCCCAGAGGTGCTTTAGTCCATGGGAAACTTGTTTTCCATTCCCCTTTCCACTACTACCAACCTCATTGATTCCAATGGCTCCTTACTCTGCTCTCTGTCCTTCTGAGGTCAGTAGCCCCTTAACCTCCTCACTCGCTGTTTATGAGCACAAACTGGACCAAATTCTCCCTATTTCCAGGAAAAAGTCTCAGTTTAAAAAGGGACAAGGATTCTCCTACACCATGTGCAAACTTTGCTCCCAACTTTGCATTGCTCAGGCAGGATTTAGCCTGAGCACCATCAGTGTCTTTATCTCAACTAATCTAACAAGATTGGAACCCATCCATGCTTGTGTCCAAGCTGCTCTAAAGCATCAGGGAAGCTTATCTGATTTATGCAGAACTGCTAAAATCCTTTGGGTCTTGTCTTCATTGGACTTATTTTCTTAAGGCTTCCAAGCAGTAGGAGCAATAGTCAAATTTTATTCCTTTAAATTATATAATGTGCCCTTGCTTAGGCTCAGCCATGTTCCCTTCGCAGTTCTCAGATCAGGACGTGAGCTAGCTATTCCCAGTTATAGATTCAATGGAACTGAAGTGATCAATATTGGTTGGCACCCCCATACCTGTGTTGCCTCTAACACATCCTAAAAGGCGTCTCTCTGTTTGGAGGGCAGAGATGCCCACAGTGACAGCACATGGCCAGAAGAAAACCTGCACAAAACACTGGTGGAAATAAGGTGCCAGCTCTGTTAAACTCCCCAGTAATCTGTGCTTGAAGCCAGCAGTGATTTAAACCCATCTCACTTCTTGCTCCATTCCAGAAGCAGCAGCACCTCCAGCCCAGGCAGCAGCAACCAGCAGTCCTGGGGAAGAGGAACTTTATAAATTGCTCCAAAAGCTTCTCCGCTGTGACAGCAACGCTCTTCCACATCACCACACTATTTCCACACATCAGTTCTCAGCAAATGTGCCTTTGTGTTATCAGGGAAAGCCAGAAAATCACATACTTGGTTTATAGTTAAACACAAATGCTGTGAATGGCTACAGAAATACACGGGCTGTGAGGGGGAGAAAGGAACAGAACCCAGGACTTCCACAGACCCAACCCGTCCATTCTTCATTTTTCCAGCACACTCAAAAAGATATTTAAGCTTCTTCTGACTCACCAGCTTGCTGGAAAACTTGTTGTCTGTCGACATTAAATGAAAAAGATTAAGCAACACAAACTACTCTCTAGTTTAGTCCATTTACAAGCTTTAAGTGCTTGCACACATCAAAGATTTCAAGATGTTTTGGACAGCAAACTAGTAAAGAATTTTCTTTTTGTCTAAAAGAGAGGGGAAAATAAAAAGAAACAAACAAATTAGGCACTAAGAGAACCACTTGTCAAATGGCTGGGATAGTGCACTTTAAGTTACTGACTCCCCACAAACATCCAGTCTACTAAAAAATTCATAAAGAGACAGATGGCACAACAGCAGCTCTTTGCAGGAGAGCAGGGTTTAGCAGTGAACAAAGGACTTTGACTCCCTAGGACAAGGGGAGAGATCATTGTAAGTTTTGGGGGCTTGGAAGGGGAGACTGGGGCACACAGGGAGCTGGGAAGAGCTCCTGGTTTCACCCCACAGCAGCAACAGATCCCAGACGTTCATTTTGCCTTGGCAGACTCACAAGGGCCACAGAGAATGGGGCAGAACAGGAACAACCAAACTCTGCCATGCAGATTAAATCCTTCTGGCAGCAGGAATGTGAAAAATAAACCCCAAAAACTCCTGTTCAGGGATCTGAAACCACTTTCCACAGCCAGGTAGTTGCTAATGCTCTGTATTAAGGGGGAAACTGAGGCACGGACTCACATCACTTAGGGCAACAGGGCAACCCAGTGTCAGTGGGAATTTAATCTGGGTCCCTCAAGTCTTGCTGTTCTGCCTCGGAGCATGAGGAAATATCCTTGTGTTACCCAGTGGGTTTTGGGATCACCCCAAAAGGGAGGTGGAAGGGATTAAGTCCTTTTCAGATGGCTGAGATTAAGAGAAAAGGAAGAAAAAGGAAAGAGGAAGAGAAAAAGGAGAAGAAACAGCCAGAAGCCTGCACTTATTTGAAGTTAGATCCTTCAAAATGAAAATTCATCTTCGTGTTCTTTTGCATTTTTTAGGGAGAGGGAAGTGGGGAGGGAGGGACACACACACAGAGAAGATGTAAAGTCCAGCCCTATTAATCCTGAAGTGAGTTTTAGTGCCTGTGGGATGTGCCAGGCACCCAGGCACAGCTCAGCCCCCAGTCCCTGCAGCAGGGAGGGCAGGGGACCAGCAGGGACGGAAACCTCCATCCCTGCACCCCAATTCCACGTGAAGGGACGGACCCCCACGGCACAGGGATGTAATCCAGGCTCTTCTGCTCCTTCCCAGAGAGGCTGACAAGTTGCCAGCTGTGCTCAGGCTTTGGGGGTGATGTGGTTTTTTGTTAAGTAATAACTACAGAAGCCTCAGTTTTGCCTTTGCAGCACGTGGCAGCTGATGGATGCTGCCCTTCTCCACCCCCCAAAGCAGTGTGCCCAGTGCTCAGCTGGTGCCACTGCCTGCTGACCCAGCTGGGCACTGGTCTCCAGCCCAACAACCCACTCCAATCCCCTCCATTCCCTCCCCAGCAACAATCACAATAAATAAATTAATGACATGTGGTAGCAATACACACCAGATTCCCAGCAACAATCAGGAAGAGTTTAGGGTAAAAGTAGAAGGAATTGGACCCAATGTCTTGGATTCTGAGAGAACCTCAGCTAAAAGGTCTCGTTCCATGAGCCCAAAGAGAGCAGAGGACCATGGAGGCAGCAGCTACAAACAGCACAGGGTTTGTGCTCCCAGGTTTTTGTGCTGTTCCGAGGAATTTCCCTTGTAGGAACAAAAAATTCTGTCCCACCCCAGTGACGCTGCATTTTTAATTGAACTAAGATGTTTTGTTTGAATGACACAGTGATTTCTTGTGACCGTTTCAGAGGTTTCATTTTAATCACATGTAAATTTCTTCTGTTTATCAGAAAAGGGGGGAAAAAAAGGTAAGAAAACAAAAAAGCAAATTTTTCAACCGAAAAAGTCACACCAATTCTCCCCTGTACCACAGAGACTTCAATTAAATCACAGCTTCAGTAAACTCAGTAAAGCATTAAGAGTAACAGTCACACAAAATAACCTCCTCTAAAGACCTTGAATCTTCAAGGAACACAAAGAAACTTAAAAAAACAGAAGATCGTTGCCATTTGATGAATTTACATCCAAAATGACACAACTCACCTAAAATGAGAGAGAAAATCTGCAGTAAAGTGATTAATTGAATTCATTTGCATCTTCCATGACCTCATAATCCTAACACCAAGTTTCTTTTTATTTGCATAAGCAGGGTGGGAAAGGCAACAAACTGAGTAATTCTAACACAGGCGTGACAAAATACAGTTTTCAGTTGGAAGTGCCATCTTCAAAGGAATGAGCTTCCACCCTTCCATCCGAAAGCCCCCCCAGCCCCTCGGCCTCATATTCCTGTCCATGATTTCCATAAAGGAAACACAAAGTTCACTCTCCAGTTTCAAGGAACTACCAGGAACATCAAGGACCACCACTTCAGCCATGAGAGAGGGGGAAGAAAATAACATTTACATTTTTGATGCCTCTTAAACCAACCAATTCTGCAGATACTGACTTCAAAAGGCAAGCAGAAATCCAGGATGAACCCACCAGAGCTGGGATCCACCACGGGAACGCACCAGAACCAATTTAGCTCTGACTAATTCTGGTTGTGCACACAAAGTTAAAGCTTGCTGTGACATTTTGAGAACTGATTATGGCTTGCATTGTCCAAAACCTTGGAGTGCAAGCGCTTCTGTATTTAAAATGTAATCCCAGGTGCTTCCAGCCCCATGCTCCAGTGGAATTCCTGATTTTGGACACCTGTAATAGCAGCACTGCAGGATCTGAGCTGTGCCATCCCTGTTAAATCAGAGGCATCACTCTGCAATCAAATTCTGACCAGAGTTACACTCAAATTCTGGCTCAGAACATCACAGGAAACGAAATATTCCGACATATCCTGCAGAGCTCCGCCATCAGGAGAGGGCACACACTAAGTTTCAGTGGAGAAGTTCCCTTTCATATGAAAACGTTCTCATTTCCAAGAGGGAGTGGAAAAATAACTGCAAGGGCCTTCGGATCTAAATCCAGTCCCCAGAGCAAAGGTCACTGCAGAAATGTTTTATTCAGCATCAGAACTTTTGGAATTCTTTCAAGGAGAAGAAAAAGCCCAACAACAACAACAACAGGGCTGACATTTTTTTCCCACTGAACTATTTCTTCCTTTTTAAACAGACATACAAGCCCCCAGGATTTGAGGAACACCAGTGAATCGTGTCTCCCTCCAGCACCCAGCAGGTAAAAAAGTGGGGAGAGAAACAAATAAAGGGGAAATCACTGCAGTGATGATGGACTTACAGTTGAACTCAATGACCTTGGGGGCCTTTCCAACCTCAAAGATTCTGGAATTTTATTCCATGGAAATTCTATTTCACTGTGCCCACACTGCTTAGACACAACTCTGCATAACACAGAGGTGTTTTTGCAATTCTTCTCTCTCCGTTTTTCTTTCTTCCCTTCTCCAGAGACACGAGAGAATGTTACAGCTGCGCTGGTACATGGCAGATTTTACATTTACCTATCATTTCACACCAGGGAAAAACACCTTCATTTCAATGTCTATTTAAAGAAAACCTGTAGTTCATTTTAAATTAACAGCAACCCACCATGAAGGCATCACTGAGCTGAAAATACCACCATATTTATTGACCCACATGGTTGCAAGGTGCACTTCAGAAATTGAATTCCACTTGCTGCCAGGTTCCTAAGCAGAGGTGTTTTCCTTTAAAGAAACCATAGAGAGACCCCCTAAATAAATCAAAGCACTGCTCCCTAGCTAGTCCAGAGCACACAGGACTTTCCTTGTTTGAAAGACAATAAAAAATGACCCCACAGGGTGTATTTTGGGAGAGTGGAGTGTCCAGCTGAACTCCTGAGCAGTTGTACCTTGGTGCTGTGGAGCTGTGTGAGGACGGCAGACAAGCCAAGGATTCCTCTGTGCACAGGCAGGCACAGCACAACTCTGTTATTTTATTTGCTTCACATGTGTTGATGGAGATGTAGCAGAGGATTATCCCTCACTGCTCAGGCCCTGTTTCACTGGGTAAAGAGGTGGAACAGAAATAACTGTGCAGAAATAACTCTGCCAGCTCTTGATGCTGCACCACAGGTTAGTGGCAGAAAAAAAAATAATGTTTAGCTTTGAGTTTTGCTTCTATTCAGCACACTGCTGACTAAGCCAAGCCTCCTCCAGACAGCAGGGCAGAGCTGGGAAAAATTCTTCTCTCTGGGGCCTAAATCTGATTTAGTGACTGCCTTTAACACCAAATGGAGTGGCTTTATCAGGCTGAACCCCTTATTTATTTCCCTCATCTACCCTCACTGAGCTCGAGAGTTCACCTGGACTGGAGACACACTCACACAGAAAAGGAAGAACCAACACACAGAAAGGAACTGCCAGCCTGAGCCTGCAGGATGTTTCCATGCCAAGGGAATGCCTATTGCTGTTAGGGCAGGCAGGAAAAAAGTTCTGGGCTTAGAACAAATTAGGAGAGGTCTAGGTGAAGTTAGGAGAGGTCTTAGAGCAAATTAGGAAAGCTTGGGACTCACTGAGCACAACAGGTGACTTGTGGTGCACAGTTAAACACAGTTGTTAGAAAGAACAAGGTTTTTCTTTCTCATAGTTTCCATTTCATTTTACATCAGCAGATCCCAAAGCCCCCCAGGAAGCATCAGAATTTTCACTTTGCACGAGGATAGGCAGCTGGCTCAGGATTACAAATTCAGCTGTGGTAGAAACTGCCCCTGTCAAAGTTTCAATCCAGGGGCAAATCCAGGGCCTTCCATCCTGAGCTGCTTCCCAGAAAATTCAGACTTCAGGCTGGAAAGTTCCCAAATGCAGATTCATACCAATCACTGACACAGCCAAAAATAAGCTCGAAATTGCATAGGAAAGGTCAAGATGGCACATCCAGGACTTCTGCTCCCCAAAGAGCCCATTTCACTGCAACTTTCAGCTCTGGCCCCAACCACAGCTTGTGAGCACAGAATTAAAAGGGAAAACCATGGGGTAAAGGGAGAGGGAGAACCCATCACATCCATCAGAGTTCCAAAATTTAGATTAACTCTGTGCTAGAAAAAAAAATAAAGGCAATTACTGCAGACCATTATTCAAACCAGCTTTACTGCTCTGGGTGCCAAAATAAGTCCACGAGTAATACTGTGACAAGTAAAGCTTCTTAGAAAGGAGATAGAACAGGCCAGACTCAGACAGACATAAAAACTGACTCTAAAATCAATCCACTCCAGCATCAGCTCTCTGTGGCAGCTGCTTCAGGGAAAAGGAACCCTTTAACAGTTACTACAGGATAATCTGGGGAAAACATTTTCTTCCTGGCTTTGCCTTATTTACTGTTGCCCTTCTGGAGCCCTTAGATGTGTGCTCCTTTCTGAAGCAGCTCTGCCTGTTCTTATTCTCCCTGTCTGAGCCTTGCTGAACTCCAGATTTCAAACCCTTCCATGTCAGTGGCTTCCGCAAGGAGGTTTTCTAAGCTCCCCCAAACACACACAATTTTTATAGTGCCACTTCATGGTTTAACAAAGTGCTGCTCTCCCCATTCGTTATTGACCTAAAAACTGGCAGAAGAACCTAAACCTGGAGCTGGAACTGAGTAATACATGAAGCTGTTGTACATAAAATTGCTCACAATCCCCAAACTGTCAGATTTAATGTCGCATTTTTGCCTTTTTACCCCTCCCTTTCTCCCTACATTTATACAAAAATATTGTTCTTTTGTTAAAGAACGTTGCTGAAGCTGCCAGGTTGCTCAAAGCTTTATCTGTCTCAGTAATCCAGTTGGATCCCATCCCTGGTGAGGAGAGAATGTTCCAGATGCACACATGGGATATTTGGTCACAATAAAAACAGAACTTCATTTAAAAAATAAACATCAGTTTTGTCAAGGTCCCCAAATGGCAGACACCAAGAAATAACCAGCAAGAAACACCCTCAGATGATTCAAAGTGAAAAACAATAATTTTGGGATGCTTTTGCAGGAAAATGAGGATTCATCTCCTACCTGTCAATGATCACAGGGTCAGACGGAGTCTCATTTCTGTTGCCACAACTTTTCTTCTCACAGCACCGACTGGAGAGGGAAAGAAAACCAAATTTAAAGAACCACTGGGACAGTTGAGAGCAAAGAACCAGCTCCAAGTCTGTCAGAAAAGCTTCAGTGCTCCACGTATGCCTGGAAGGGTAAAAATTCTGCTTTCCAGAAGGGAAAATTAAGGGAATTGGGTGCCCAAATCCTGGCTGGTTCCAGCTGGAGTTTGGCACCTGGCTCCCTGTAATCCATTCTGAATTACCCAGCCAAAAATGAACAGCAATATGGTCACACTTGAGACTGAGGTGATATTTATAAAGGTCTAATAAGTGATTAACAGATGTCATAATGTCATTACAGGCAGGACCAAATGGGTTATGCGGGGTTAAAAGTCCATCAAAAGGTGTTAGAACTGACTATAAGCAACCTAATTGTTTGGTGTATTCCAATAATACGTTTGTTTATATTACTGTATTTTTTATTATTAAATATCTAAGTTTCATATGGTGACAGAAAACTTCAGCACTTCATGAAAAGCCAGAACACACTTAGATCCTGCAAAGGATCTGAAGAGATGTTTTTCAGGTTGGCTTTTGCAATCCTTTGAAATTGTTTCAGTGATAAACCCTTAAGATTAAGTATTAATTTATACATATTCAATGATGATATTAATAATAATAAATAATAATAAAAATTTAAAAATCAAGAGACATTTCATTAATTTATTTCCACTGATACAATCGCTGACGTGGGCAATGTGCCTTGCACACACAGCACCTGAGTACCAGAAGATTAATAGACTTTAAAAGCAGTCCTAGCTCTGAAATCCTCACTTTCAATAATCTGGAGCAAGAGAGAAGATTCAAGCTGTTTTCTTGCTCAGGTTTTTTCTTCCAATCAAAGCCAACACGGGATGGGGAGGATGGAGGCACCCAAAACTTTTAAATATCTCTATCAGAAGTCCCACATCCATCAAAAGTCACCAGATCAGGTTCTGATCACACAAATGCCTTTCCAGAAGATGTTTTCCACGTTCTGCAGAGGTTTCTCTTCAAATTTACACACATGGGATGGAGAAATTTTGGTGGATTTTTGTACAGGGGTGTTGAATACATTTGCAAAATTCTCAAGCATTCTGAATCTCAGAGTTTTCCAACTGTGGAGCAATGCTAAGCAGAATTAATTAATTAATTATTAAAAGAAGAAATAAATAAAATACCTGAATTCACTGAAGGCAGTATAAAATACTGAAGTGGGGATTTTTTTCTTGATATGCCTAATATTAAATTACAAAATGCCTAAAATGAGCATTTAGACCAAAATCCCTCTTTCAGCTATGAAAAATCCCAACATTTCCTCCAGTTTCCAGGAAGTTCCTGCTCTGGGGCTGGAATTGCCCAGCCGCATGAGCTGGAAGGATCAGATCTATTTAAATAGCAGCTCCAACTGTTTCAACATTCCTACATTCCCCTTGCCTCAAACATGCACTTATTCATCGATGCTACTCCTTTTAAAATAAAAGGATACACTAAATATTTAAAAATCCCTGGGGCAGCCCCTGTAGCTGCTGTAAATTGTCATGGCTCCATCGACTTCAGTGCAGCTCTGGTAATTCACACCAGTGCAGAACATTACCCTCCCTCCTTCTCCCAACTTTATTTTAAGTGCATCTTTTATGGATTTCACTGCCTAATCAGTGTTTAGAAAGAATGGAGGGTTTTTATACCAGGAGCCAAGATGGGAGATGCTTTCTAAAGGAGAAAATTATAATAAACCCCCTAAAAAAGCAGAAAATCCTCTCAAAGGAACATAAATTTGGGACGTACTTCGTCATGTCCAATATAGCAACACACAGAAAATAACACTGGGAATAAAATCTTTGCTGCTTTCCAGGCCACTATAATAAAGCAAACAAAGGAACCCAGCTTTAAAAATATTTCTATAGTGATTCCAGGGATGGTTCCACTTGTTGGCAGAGTGTTTTAGGATGAATTCTGTGAGATTGAGCACAACGTGGCTGGGTTCAGAAACAAGTGCATCTTGTTTTCTTTCTATTTCCACAATTTTTGCAGTTCTGAACTTAATTATATTTGTAATATTCTAATATTTTGCCTCTAAAACTGTGGCTTGCAGCTGAAGTTCTCCAAATATTTTACTGGTATCTACAATCCTATCATTCTTGGGGAGCAGATCTTTGGTAGTGATAAACTTTTCCCCCTTTGACCATGGTACTTTCTGAGCCCAAGTCTATGAAAAAAAATCTTGATGAGGGAGAAGAGCTGCTTCCAGTGAAGGACTTGTTTGCACATAAATCAGAGTGGGACTGAGGATGTTTCAGCCCAACATTTAAGGAAAAATACCTCTTAAATCTTTAAATCCCCATTTCCAAGTATTTCACCCCATATCCAAGCAGGAACGTTTCCACTGGGTTGGTTTCACAAGTGCTGCCTGCAGCAGAATTGACTGGTTCCAATTTCAGTCCAAGCCAAAGCCCCCAAACTCTGGTGGTCCAGGATCAGGCCTTCAATATCCTCTTTAAGCAAACTATTGGCATGACTTCACCAATATTTACATTTCTGCTACAACACTGGGCTGGAAACACACCTTTAGAGATGCTCATTTGCCTAAGACAAGAATATCAAGGCTTTAAATTATTTTCTACATCTTTTGTTGTTATACTTTCCCCTCTAATTAGATCTACTTGGGGAAAATGATGGTTTATGTTAAGAACAGTCCAGAAAAACCTAAAACCAAACCCAGAAAGCTCCCAGAGACAACCCCAGTCCTCCAAACTGAGCACCCCAGAAGCCTCACGCCAAAGCCAAACTTTCATCCTTTCCCCTCCTCACACTTGACTAAAATGGTTTTAAAATTCATCCCTCAACTTCCCTCCCCTCAGCCCGACACCAAAATAAAAAAATTAAAGAAAAAAAAAAAAAAATCTGTCTCTAATTTCAAACTCAAATAAGCTCACAGCATGGTGGCCTTTGTTTTGTTTTCTTCTGCCCAACTCCTCCCTGCAATTGCATAACAAAAGTGTCTAAATTCACACCATCTGGCCGATAAAGACACGGGCCCCAGTGGCCGCCTGGCCCAGCTGATTAGAGCTCCCGTCTAGTCTGAGCCTTGTGGCGAAAGTCACAGCTGTGGGGCTCGCTGCACTCAATACAACTCTGTTATTAGCCAGCTGTAGACCCTGAGACTACTTCTGTTCGAATTATAATACCTTTTAACCCTCTGAGCATTGAGGGCGTAGGGGGTTGCTGGCAGCAGCATAACAACGAGTTTCCTCTCAGTCGATAATTGGAAGAAAAGGAAGAGGATTGGGGGGGAAAAAAAGTTATTCCAGGAGATGAGGGTGTTTTACCTTGATTTCCATCCGTCAGGATAGTGTTATTCCACACAAACCCACCCAATAGGAACTGCTCCTATTAGGCCATAAGAAGCCAAATGAAAAAAAAAATTCAGATTGGAAATGAATAAATCGAGCCTCACACTGGAAGCGCTGAAAGCACTAATTATCGAGAGCTGAACTTTCAATGGCTATGACAGATTGGTGCAGCCGTATCAATATTTAGACAACTTTCCTGCTAAGCAGGCATCTGTCACTGTCTGACGGAGAGACGGGCACTTTCGGAGGCGCTCGTCTCCACACAGCAAAAAATATCTCCATGTGTGGTTATGTACTGAAAAATCCCCCCCAAAAAGCCCTTCCTTCAACTAGGGAGGATTGGAAGAGGAGCAGAAAGACAGACAGACCCTTCTTGTTTTCCTTTTCAAAAGCAGTAGGCATCAATTTCGACAGCAGAGTGGGCACAGTGCATTAAAATTTTATATACTGTTCCTAATGCAAACTAAACTAGGGGCTTTAAAAATTGATGCTGCCACTTAAGCAGCACACAATGAGGAAGATTTGATTATTGTACTTAAAAGAAATAAAATAAAATGTCAAGTTTAACTAGAGTTGGAGCCATTCCCCTGGCATTATTCAAAGTGATGTGTGTAATGCCTCTTCAGAATACACAGCATCCTGCTTGGAGATACTTCAGGAAAACACGACATTTAAAATCAAATGTCTTCATTAGGTTACAGAGCGCTTTTGATTCCCTCCACTAATCTGTGTTTTACACGGGAAGGATGTCCCTGAGTTGTAATTCTTCCTTGGTTAATCTATCAAGCAGCAGAGCTGAGAATAATCAGAATAATGGCTTAGATTTGTACAACGCTACCTTAAATCAAGCACGGAGAAGGTTTGCAGGCATCACTGGAGCTCAGGAATATCAAAGCTGAGCAGAGCATTTGATACCATAGAGGCAGGGAGAGGAAGCAGGGGGAAAGCCAAATTAATTTTAAATCAAACAAGTCCATTTGGATGAGAAGGTGCTGAAATGCTTGAACTTCCAAACCAGCGCTGCGCTCTGTGCAGGGAGAGTGGAGGTGAGAAATGGGCTCACCGCTGTTACGTTATCACAAACCACGACCCAACTGCACAAGAAATCAGATTTTTCTTCTCTAATTTTCACCTGGTTATAGTGAAACCTTTCAACAACATGGATGCATATATACATACACATATATTTATATTTATTTATATAAACAAGTTCTAGACGTGCCCGAAAGTCACTTATACACCTTTGATCTTTGCCAATACGTCACCAGGTCCTTGTAAAGCCCACGCGATGCACCCTTCATATGTGATATACATTGTGTTTGGGCATAAATATGGAAATATTGGTCAAAAACTCATTTACTAAATTAATGAGAGCTAAGCACAACAGAGAAAAAATATACTTGTTTCATACTGAATACCTGATTCATATTATATTAAAAAGTAATGGAATTGTTGACATAATTAAGTACTGAAACCAAGACTTCCCCTTGATAAAAATTCTATCCAAATAAGCTTCCCTCACTGCTACATTAACTTAAAAGGCTACTTTAATAAAAAACAAAACAACAACCAAGTAGCAAACTGCACCATTAAAAGCAGAAACGTTGAGTCCAACAGCTTAACCCTCTCCCACTGATACAATAAATCACAAACTGTGTTTAATAAAGGTCACGAGTGGGTTTTGCCTCTTGTTTTATGAAGGAACATTCTATGCACATTTTAGCACATTTTAATAGAAGAACATTGACTGTTTGCATTATTATATGCATTGAAAAAAAGGTTTATTTACCCGAGAACAGCAAAAGTAATAAGTTACCACGGAAGCACGACGTACATACATAAGGTACGTGTAAGTTCAGACTTATACAAAAGTTATTAGAAACATCCTCGAGTCATTTCACCCTCTAATTTATAAATTTAAGTGCTAAAAATAGTGGGGGGCTTTTTGTTCTAATTAAAAAGTAGAAGGCCCCTAAATATTGTTCGCATGTGTAGAAAGGAAGGGTTTGAGGGGTTTCTCTTTTGGGTGAGAACTGCCCAAAATTAAAGAACATTAATGAGGCCACTTTAATTAAGAAAATTAAAATATTTCACCAAAGCAAATTACATAGAGAGCATCTTGCAGATTCCAGGTAAAAATATATAAGTTAAACTGCTAATTCTCATAAGGTGAGCAGAAATTCTATGAGCAATAAGCATATAAAAGTCTTGATTCAAACAACACATGCAAAGGCCTACGTTAAACAAAAATAGTGCAGCTGTGGTTGCTGAATCTCCTGCAGGAAAAACAAATGGCAAAAAAATAGGAACACCCCCCCCTCAAAATATCTGTTTTGAACCCAAGCAAGCATTACCCACATGAAAAAAGAAAGTCTTCCTACACAAAGACCCTCTCTGAGTCAACAACAAAATAAACAAACAACAAAATCAAACTCCTCCTACCTAGAACTTCCTCGGAAAGGCTCTTCCAGCATCTAGGGAAGCAAAGCTCACAAATGATGTGTTAATAAAGTCATCTTACCTGCACATGACTTCGTGGGTGAGCAACACTCTGCACATCTCAGGATTCTTGTTCTGGCCTTCGTAAGTTATAGGCTACAAAAATTAAGAGAAGAGGTAAGCCAAGGGCATCAGGGGTTATTTATTCCTTAGAATATTCAGATGTGAGGGGAAGGGTTTTTACCACTGCTCACCATCGCCTGCAAATAAACACCTTCCCCTTTATGTGCAGGGAAAACAGCTTTACATAAATATTGCTACAAAGTGGATAAAAGCCTACAGTCCACAGAGGGAAAAAAAGAGACTTCAGAGCACAATTTTCAATTGCCCTCCAAAGCAGGTCTGCAATACAGCCGAGCGAGAGGCCAAAGTGAACCAGAGAAGGAAAAACACGCAGGGAAATGTTGAGCAAACAGGAAGGATGAGGTGGGACAGGACAGCATGGCCCAGATCAGCCCTGCTCACCTGCTTGGTGACGGAATCGATGAGCCTCACATAGAGATCCTGTTCAGTCCTGACACCTAGAGCAAGGAAGAACAGGGAGAAATAATGTTCTACAGGCATCTTGCCCTGAAAGCATCAGAACAAACCCATTTAGTGCCTTATTAGACACCCTCAGCATCCCGGGTGTTGCCCAAGCCCAGGTAAACTCCAGGGCCCATCCCTGCACTGAAGGGGCCTCATGAAAGGGAATTTCAGTGTATTTTGGAAATCACAGCACCTCCAGCCAGACCCTGCCTCGCTGCACAGCCCCCAGAAGGTGCCTGGAAAGGGCACTCACCGTTGCTGTAGAGCAGCTGGAGTTTGTAGTGTGTGCCGTTGTTCGTCTTCTCATTGCCTTGCTCCTGAAAGGGAATTTTTAAAAAGAGGGGGGGGAAAAAAAAAATCCTTCCAGAACTTACACTTGGCACATTTAAAATGCAAGAGCTCATAATCATGATGGAAGTGACAACAAAGTTCATTAAAATTCTAAGAGGTGAATCCACTGATTGGGATATATTAACCTTCTGGGTGACCCAGGACAAACTACAAAATACTGCTGACATCTTTTCCTGTAGGAGTTCAAGAACTTCTTTCCCTCTCTTATTTGCCATTATGCTCTCAACTTTTTCAAGGCAATACATTGAGAAGAATTTGTGCATTTCAAATCAGTTAATATAAAGCAGATTGACGGGGGGGTAAACGCAGTGGCTTTTGATTTTACTGTGACCATTGCTTTGCAATAGTGTTATTTTGAGTCAATATTGATATTTGTTTCCTGAAGGTTGTGTTACAGGGATATTTCTTACACTTTTTTAAAAAAGTAATTTCCTGTAAGATAGTTATTAATGATTCACAATTTAAAAAATCTTGTTCATGGCTAAGAAAGTAATTGAAAAATGCAAAGTGGTCAAGACATGGAATTAAAATCCAAAAGCAAATGCTTTTCAAGTCCTGCCATTGACTTTGGAGCTTTAGGAAGTACACATAACCATGCTCAACAGATAATCTGACATATTACAGGTCAGATTCCACTTCTGTTCGGGTACTGATAAAATCCAGCAGATGTGGTAGGTACAAAAAAAATAAGCGCGTTTATCCCCCATGTATTTTATTTATTTTATTTTTAGTGGGTGAATGAAATTCCTGATACAGAGCAGAGGCTTCTAACCCTTTTTTACTACAGTAGTACTCACAGGGCTACAGATCTACCCCAGCACCTGAACCTCGACCAAACCCTGGTTGTATTTTATTAGGGACAACAGGTATTAGAAGTCGGCAGCTCAGTGGGGGGAGAAGATTAAAAATTGGAGAGGAAAAGAGGAAGAAGAAAGGTAACGAGCCTTACTTTATCATTTTCTACAAAGTCCACAAAAGCTGTCCTCTCTATTTCCACAGGCTGCCCCTGTCTGTCGTAGAGAGCCAGAACAAAGTGAAAGAAATTGGATTTCCTCAAGTTGGAGGGTGGCTGCTTTTCAAAGTGGGCTCTGGACAAAGCTACTCCGCTGTGGAGGAAACACACGGGATGGGGTGAGGGGGAGAGACAAAGACATTACCAGGTTGTGCAGCAGTAACGGCAAAACAACAACAGAAAAGGCACAGCACTTTGGGACTGTCCCTTGTCACCGCCGGGCTGCAGCCGGGCGGGACGGGGCGATGCGGGCTCGGGGCTGGCACTGGAACCCCAATTTCGGCGTGGCCCCGCTCCCTGCACGCCCCGAGGACAACGGTAATTTACAGAGAGGGGCTGGTGCTAAAGGCAGCGTGTATTTTCCTTCCTCCACTTATTTCCCTGCCTGTCACGCTCCTTGCTGGAATGCAGCAGGGTGGGAAGTGGCTGGAACGTGTCAGAGGGTCTGGAAGTGCTCTCTGCACATCCCGGTCCCGCTCCCTTTTCCTGTAGGAGAAAACAAGCGACCCTAAAAATCTTTCCTACGGGCAGGCTGTCAACGGGGGGACACCTCTGTTTCGGGCAGAGATGACTTTCGAGCAGAGCAGCCACTTCCCTCGGCAGCGGAGTTTGTCTTTAGTCACTGAATTACTTGAAACGATTCCTGCAAATTGAAACTCTGATTTAAACTGAAAGAATTTAGATTCGGGTTAACCAGCCCTTGCGAAAATCTTGTCCCCGACTGCAGAAAACGTTGTGATGTTTCCCACGCGTTTCCTGGCTTGGAAAGATTCAAATGCTTCTGTTTACCCAAATATCCCTGACTGCAGCTTTCTTTCTTTGTGAAATTAGTTGTTGTTCCCTCTCTCTAAGGCAAATTTCTACCTACTGCGGAGAAAATAGGTGCACATGAGCACCTCCAAATTACTTAATAGACAGATTCAGTTTATGCGCCAGACTAGTTAGAAGTTGGACAGCTTTGGGTTTTAGTCCCCAGAATAGCTCCACAGCACCGGCAGAAGTATTTCACTCTTTCGGAGAACTACAGATGTTTCCCTGTGTTTTCCTTGCCGAAGAGGTACGGTGTGATCTCACCACATCCGCCACAACTGCACCTAGCTTGGGGCTTCCTCTCATTCTGCGAGTAAAAATTGGGATTTATTGGTTTGTTAGGGATATCTGGGAGAAAAACCCGGCGATGCCAGCGGGCAGCACAACGCGGCTGCACCTCCACCCGCTCCCGTGGAGTCTTGGCAGGAGCCGTTTCCTTTTACTTTCGGTTTCCTTGAGGATAAACCTCTTCCCCCTCAACCGTATTTATAAAACGCTCTATCGACATTCATAAAACTCTGATAACTCCTCCCATGGCGCTTGGAAAACCTTGCTGCCAGATCAGGCCGGGGGTGGGGGCATGGATGTACTATTTCTAAAATGTCCCTGTTTCATCTGAAGTCCCCTCTGCTGTTTCATGCCCTTCACCTTGTCTCTAATACTAAATAAAACCCAGTTTGTTCCCGGGGTTCCCAATTTAGCCTTCCCCGACGCTACCACTTTTTTTTTTAGGTTTTTTTTAGGTTTTTTTTTAAGCTATCCAGAAGGCAAGGAGAAAAAAAAAAATACCTAAAAGAATTTTCATCGTCTTACCCCTACTGGGAAGAGACTGGGATAGTGTCCTGTGCCGACTTGGCTGGGAAGAGAAAATAAAAGGGGGGCGTAAAGGGAGATAACCCTCCCAAACAAGTGGAAAACAAACAGCCAAGCCCCAATTTCGGGCTGTTCAGTGGCATTTCAGCTCAGCAGAGACCTCTCGGACGCTCGGGCAGGTGCGGCATGCCCGCAGTGCTCCGCGGTGCCTGTGCCCTCCCCTGCTCCCTCGGACCCTGCTCTGCCTGCCCTGAACCCACGGGTAAAGATTTTGGCAATGCCCACCGTGAATTAAGCAAAACAAGATTGGCCGGGGGGCTGGGGTTTGACACCTACATTTAAGTTCATTCTAACTTGGTCCCCTTCTGTTCGGCTGTCTGGCCCAGCAAGCAGGGAGGAGTACCCTGGATCGCTGGGAACAACCAAGCCAGCGCCCCACACATGTTCCTGGGGCAGAAAATGAAAGGATGATCCCATCTCGCTGTCATCTGAGCCCCGCACTGGGTTTTAGGACTCCTGATGCTTTCCGGTTTTAGAGCGCTGCTGCCTAACTCTAGCTCCCACCGCTTTTCGCTGACTGGAGGAGACCAGGAGAGGGACAGAGAGGAAATAATTAAATTTAATATCAAATGCAAACAACAGGGAGTAAAGAAACGGTTTTCTTAAAAAGAAAAATAACAAGCAGGGGGAAACCGGGAGAGAAATAGTCACGGTTACCTTTGTGCTGCTACGTTTGCATCCACAACCCCAACGTTTCTGACCCAGGACCTGACGGAATCCATCTCAGAACCTAGAGATTTATCTTTCAGAATTGGTCCTCTTCCTAAAGTGTCTTGAATCCCAAACATTTAAAAAGTCTATTCCAACTAGCAACAGTTTCCTTCTGGAAGATAAGGGAGAAGGAAAAAAAAGAAAACCAAAACGGCGCAGCCTTTGAATCTGACACACACAAATCCCAGGAAAGTGAAGTTCAGCTTTCAAACCAACTTCTTCTGCTTTTTAACGCTACGTGTTTTTAACGCCTTCAAAAGGGGAAGAAAGTTTTTCCTCTTGCCAAGTAAAAGTTACGCTGATTCAGTCTTGCCTGGTATCATCATCTTTCACACGCAGGCGAGCGAGCCGCATCCAGAAACCGATCGCCGCTAACGAGGATCACCTGTTCCTCAAACAGACAACGGCGAGGAGGATTGATTGCTGCCTAATCCAGGAAGAAGGAAGGAAGGAGGGAAAAAAAAAAAAAACAACCCCAGACGTGGGGTAAATTGCGAAAGAAAGGAAGAAATGGAGCTAAAGAGCGGCCGGTCCCACCCCGCGCGCGGGCAGCGCCGGCCCTTCCCGCGCGGCGGCATGAATGGGTTACACGGTGGGAGCGGGCGGCGCGCGGGGGGCGGGGCCCCGCGCCATATAAGGAGATCTCATTTGCATCTCGCGCCGCGATTGGTTGAGCGGCGCGGCCGCGCTCCGCCCCCCGCGCGGCTCCGGAGCGCGGCCGGGCAGGGGAAGCGCGGGGCTGTCGCGACGGGGATGTCGCGATCGGGTTCATGGAGGTGGGTTGTGGGCATAGCCCCACGGCGAGAGGTGCTGCCTCAAACCGCACAAACTATGCCAAAGCAGCGGGACCGGGGTCCCGCCGCCCACCCTGGGACAGCCGGACCACGGGCAGGGGAACTGCGAGTTTGTCGTGATGGGTTTATCGTCACAGCCCGGCAGCCCCACACCAAGCGGTGCTGCCCCAGAACGTATAAACTGTGCTAAAGCTGCGGGACTGGGCTGGAAGGAGCGCGCCCGACGCCCGCCTCGTGGCTGCCGAAGCCCGGGCAGGGGAACAGCGGGCTTCTCCTGATGGTTTATCGTGATGGTTTATCGCGATGGCTTATCGCCAGGGCCCGGCAGCCTCACCCGGAGCGGTGCTGCTCCAGACCGCACAGAGTGCGTGGAAACCGCGGGGCCGGAGCGGGAGGAGCGCGCCCGTCCCGGGACAGCCGGAGTCGGGCACGGGACCCGCGGGCTCATCGTGATGTCCCCGCAGCCTCACCCCGACCTGTCCTGCCGCAGAACACCCAAACTGTGCTGGGAGTAGCGATCTCTGTCCGTCTGACCTCGCCGTCTTGCCAAAGCCGCCGCACGGGTAGTGGCCGCTTCGCTCTCAGGCGCGGGATTTAAAATGAAAAACTGCTCAGAGGGAGAAGAAATGGGTCTGGGGGAGGGTTTAGGCAGAGGCTGCCTGCAGGGCAAGAGCCAGCCGGAGACTTGCAGGCACCCAGCAGAGCCCGAAGTTACACCCTGAGAGCTGTCAGGTCTCACCTTAAAACTTTTTGTAACATCCCATGTAGGCAACATTTCCCATTAAAGGAAATCGGAGCTCTTCCCAGCCCGGTCCGTGGTGACCCGGACCCTACTACGTCTGCATTTATTTTAGTTTATTTTTTTAAACTGCTCTGCCTTGGTGATATTTTCCTCCCGGCCCTTTTGTATTCTGATCCGTGTATAGATCTGCCTCTGAAATCTATATAACACCAACGCGAAAACAGATTTCGAGACAATGAATGCAAATCTGTGCTCAGAGACCATCTGCCAGATGAGGGAATCAGATGTTCGGTAGTTAAAGGGACAGCGCAAGGATTTCCTTGACTCATTATGTGCAGCTCCTCTCTTTAACCTGCTTTATCTGTTGTTTTTTGGGTTGGTTTTTTTTAACGGGATAGAACTATAATTTCCATTTCAGAATAAATCCGAACTCCTTCCATCCACGTTCAGCCGCTATTCAAAAAGCCACCCATTAAATACTAGATTATTTTCGCGGAGTTTCATACAGTTATCTCCAAAAAGAATCTGAAATTAAAATCTTCCCATAAAAGTTTCATAAAAATATATCCTTAATTCAGGCACGATTGAGGGCAAAGCCGGGACTCAGATTTATTCTGTCTACATAAGTGACAGACATGGTATTGGATGAACTAATACATCTCACCCAATCTTTGTTCAAGGAAATTTGCCATGCTAACCCACCTCCCCAAATTGATAAATATGCAGGAAGTGATTTTGCCAGGTTAGCAAAAGGCGAGGCTGGCGTTATTTAAACGTTAGAGAAAAGCAACAGCAGTTTGATGGAGCTATAGGGTGGAGGCCAGTCTTTCAAGATACGATCTTAGCATCTCTGAGATGCAATTTCTCTGTATTAAAAAGCCCAAACCAACCAAACTGGGTAAGATATTAATAAATAATAATAATAATGATAATAATAAAAAGTGAGAAACCAGAGCACGTAAGATAAATATACAGGCGATGGTGAGGCGTATTATGGTGCGGGTTTTTTTTACCTTTTACAAAAGACGTGGGTACATTTTCTCGAACAAAAGCCTCCTCTTTGTACTAAGATCATTTCTGGCTATGCCACTCTGACCGTTCCTACGTTTATTCCTAAACCCGGGGCAGGGGCGGAAGGGGAGGGGGAGGAATTCCCTCTCGCTGCAACCTTGGCCGATGCGTTCACAAGGAGAGAACGCTCCCTAACAAACCCGAGCCCATGTCTCCTGGAGATAAAGCCGAGCCTATCCCCGCAAGGTCGGGTCCAACCCAGCCACTCTCTCAGCCCCAGCCCGGTGGCTCCAGCCCCGCCAGCGCCGGGAACAAAGGGGACTCGTGTGCCGTGGCCCCGGGGGACTCCCGCTTTTAGGGATTCGTGGCGGGTCAGAGGGCAGCGCCGCGGGTCAGGGGGGATGCGCTCCCTTCGCCCCAAACAGCTGCCACCAGAATTTGGCACTCGAGGCACAGATGCAGGGAGCATCGTCCCCTCCTGTCCCCGCGGGGGCTGTGGCCGTGGGGTGCCCCCTCCCCACCATCGCGGGGGGCCTGGGGAGCGGGGGGGGAGCTGCACCGCTCCGGGCAGGGGAAGCGCTTTCGGGGTAGAATTTGCTCCCCCGACCAAGTTTCTCACCTTTAAGATAGGCTGCAAAAGGACACGAGTCCTTGAATACTTCTGAAATTATAGACTCCTGCTCTAGATTCCCCATTTCAAGCCCAAATTGTATTTAAACAGAGCGAAAAGCCCATCTCCCAGACTCTTCTGATGCAAATTCACTCAGAAAAAAAGCAGCGTTTATACCAGTGCGACCGCCGATAAATCTGGATTTGCACTTAAGAGGTTTCCGCGGTTCGGCTCGGGGAGTCGGATCCAGCGGCAGGTAAACGGCACCGCAGAACTCCGGGACGGATGGGGGGTAAAGAACCCCCAGAACAACCTTTCAGAGCCCGGTAAAGCGAGGGGAGCCTCCAGCAGCGCATCCGCCGTGCCGTAAATACAATTACAGACACAAACGGGAGCCGAAGGATTGGGAAGGGGCTCCGGAGCCAAGAGGCGCCGGGAGCGGCTCTGACTCCGCGGTTCTCCGGGCGAAGGAAGGGGAAAGGCGTCGGGCCGGGCAACCCTCGCATCCCCCGGGCTCGGGGGTCCCTCTCGGCAGCCTCCGAATCCCCACAACTTTCCGCCCCGCGGGTTTCATTCTGCGAATCGCTTCGAGCGATTTTCTTCCTCGGACTAAAAAAGAAAAGGCGGGGAGGGGGGGGGGGATTGGAAAAGCAACTGGTTCGGTGAGTGCTGATCATTTCCTTCTGGAGGAAGAGCGATTCCCCTCCAGACTGCCGCACTCGTTTCCACATGCCGGGGTCAAAATGACAGGTGAGGCCGATCTGACGTGGTAAAGAGAGATGCTTGTCTTTGTTAGCAGGTTTTTAACAGCGTCGTTTCATACACCGGAGTCAACTTTCACTCCTCGGCACATCTCAGCAACTCCCAGCAGGAAGAAAGATGGATAGAAGATACTATTTAACCCATTTAAAAGCAAAACCTTAAACTACTATTGTTTCTTCTCACATTTAAGGGGAGAATGACAGGAAAAAAAAAAAAAAAAAAACAAAAAAGCTAAACTAAGCCTAAAGATGACAGTTCGAAGGAAACGTTTAACTCTTGTTCCTATTCATTTGTGAGGATTCACCAACCTTCAGGTGTCTCAAGGGAACGAATTGAAGGTTAAAATTGAAGGTTAAAATTATCAGTGTCACAATTGAGAAAGGCAACTAATATTTCCCTCTTCATCCACTTATCTCACTGGAAGGTTCATTTTTCCGGTATACCTGTACCAGAAAAATAAGTATGCCTTTTAGAAATGTTTCCTTAAGCTGCCAACAGCTTCAGGTTCTGAGTCATGACTGTTCAAGCACACATCAACTGCACTTTTGGCAATATAATAACGGCGTTCAACAAACAAAGAAGTCCCCAAAATAACTTTCAAGAGCCGAACATCAGCTTAAACAAAATATTCGCTTGCACGGGGTAGCCTGTGATAGAAATGTGGCTACAAAAAACAGGAGCAGGCTGAGCCCTGAGCTGTGGAATGAGCAGTGTGAGGAGGGCAGTCAGAGCACTGTGTACAGAACTGGACTAGAAAACTGCTCCAACTGATGCAACACTGCTCTGGATTTACAAGGCTCTTGATTTAGCTAAAATAAAAACATACGTAAGGAAAAAAGCCTCGTAATACATTTTTAACAGGGGAGGTTTAAAGCAGTTCAGGTGGGTGGAACTAAATCCTGAAAGCAACTCGAGTTCTTAACTGAGAAAATTGCAAAGCAAGGTCTGAAGTGCTGCAGTGCTTTCAGTTATATTTACTGTAAACCTGGTTTTATACAATCAACATCTCTCAGAAGAGAGCTCCCCATCTCATTGCTGGAAAAAGTTGAACACCCAAGTATAAAACAATAGATCCTCATCACAGCTCCCCATGCCATCAGTAAATAAGCAGCAACGTGGGTTTATAGCTGTAAAATTGTGAGCCCTACCTGGTCTCTGCCTCTTTCTCTCCCCCTTCCCTCTGGCACCATAAAGGCACTATTTACTGGAGGCAGCTCTCCACACTCATCAGCCCTCACAAACTGCCAGTTGCAGAGATTCCACCCATCACACTTATAAGCAGTGAACAAAGGAATGCTTTCAAACTTACAAATGCATAAGTAAACATTTAATAACTTCTTCTCCACCTCATCTTTCCCCAAAGAGAGAAAACATTGTATCCATCAGATCCACTTCTGAGTCTCCTGCTCATTCCAATAAGTAGGTGTTTCTCTTTTCACCAGAACAGAAAAACACATCTGCTAGGTTTTATATCCAACTTTTTTCCTTTAAAAAATACTTTTACTGCCTTTTGCCTAGCATAGTTTTTGGAACACGTTAGCAAATAATATTTTACCGTGGGGAGTGTGTGTTCCATTTTATTTTATAATGCAGATTTGAGGAGTCGTAGCGCTGAAGTTTGTTTTTGTAACCACATGGAGGTTTGAAGCAACAACCACACTCAGGAAAAATACTTGAGGCGGGTGTATATTTGTGCTGGGATCCTCTCCCTCATTTTGCACTTTATGGAAAGCAATCAAAGTCAACTTTTCAATATGTCTTTGTATATAAACTATTTGAAATATTCACCAGGAAAGAGTTTAGATTATCACAGTCTTTCTAGTTCCACATGTGTGCTTAGGATCCAACCCCAGCTGTCAAACAGAGTCTCCACAAGCACCTGGACAAACGCAGACACGCTGGAGATCAGAATTCAATTAATTCATTAACGTATGAACCAAATAAAAGTGGTCCCCAGAACAGCAAACATTGTTATACTGGCACTTAACCTACACTAGTCACTCAAGTGGTCTTACAAGAATTACTTGACAATACAGCCTAACTTCACGTTCAAACATGTGCACCGTCAGGGCCTAATTTTTATTTCTTGGCTCAACTGAATGCAGCTCTGCCTTAAACAGGTGTCTCACTTTAATTACAGGTGTCTCACTTTAATTACATCAATAGTCACACTCAAGTCATGCCACAGGGGCGCTTTGCCAGCTCAAAAGTCAGCAAACCTTAAGCAACTCTCTGAACAAAAACCCTTCTTTTAAAAAGTGTTTAAAAAATAGAAGAATTGCAAGTTTCTGTAGTTCTTCCATGAAGCACAACCTAACATTTAAACTGGAATACTCTCGAGTGCCAGGGATATAAAACTACTTTGGTACAAACTGGTATTGTAGCAGGAATATGCAAATTGTGTTTCATTCCAAATTCACCAGTTTTGCCTTGATGGATAGAAAAGGGGGGGGCACATTAGGATTGGAAAATCACTTGGACCATCAATAATCATAACACCTGCCTCTTGTAAAGCTTCCTGTGCCTTCTTTTAAAGCATCTGGTAATAGAAGTTAAATAAAACACACCAAAAAATCTAATCTAATCTGACTGTTCCTACATTCTTTCCATAAGGCAAGAAAGAGGCAGTAAAAAGCCCAATATTCTACAATTAGAGATTTACAACCTTGGAGAGACAGCTCAGCTCTTCTCTGAAGAACATTAAACAAAGAAACTTTGGGTTATTTGGTGAAACAGAACTATTAACACTTCAGAAAGTCAATAGGATTTCTACCTCAGTACATTGCACTTCAAAAGCTGCCAAATTACACAGCCAGATTCTGATCCTGAGAAGATTTGCACCTGTATCAGAAGCAGGGAAGCCGATTTTATGTGACACCAGCTCCTCTCATCAGATCTTTCCATGGTTACTTCCCATAACCAGTAAAAATGCCAAAAATAAAAGCTCAACATTTAAGCCATCAGGATCTAGGTTAGTCTAAACATTATCTTCTGGGAGGTAAGAAATCTTCCCTGAGTTTTAGGCTTTCTGCACTATTTAATTACAGTTTACCATTTGAACTGTTTCTTTCATCACTGATTTTAAGTATTTAGAGGCAGGCTAAACAGCAATGCTTTGAAAGTTTCTCACACCTAAATGGCTCTGATACTTAAAAGGATTTGTTCAGCCTGGTTGTAGAGCATCACATTTTCATCAGTTAGGTGAGTAAAAATAATATATTTTACTAAATAATCTGATACTATTAATGTCTTTCAAGAGAAAGCTCTGCTTGCTAGACAGAAATGGCTACAGGAATATTTTCAAGTGAAAGCTGGAGCTTGTTCTTACCAGGACTGATCTTGCTGCAGACTGTGAATGGAAGAAAGGAAATTATATGCCATATGCTTCAACATATTCCAGCCTTCATATGCTCTGAACACATGCTCTTGAAAACAGCAGAGGGTGTTTTCCTTCCCTAAAGCCAAAGAATGCATGTGGACCACAAAGCTGTGTCTGCTCAGGGTGCTCTGAAACCCTCTGAACTCGCTCATCTGTTCCGTTGCCGCTGATGTCCGGCAGACTCGGAATCAGCCAAGGTTATTTTCTGTCTTCAGCATCACCTCGAGGCATGGGACTATCAGAGAAGTGTTCAGTGACCATTGCTATGGATGGACTGAGCAATTGGCTTGGTCAAATGCGTGTCACACATCTTTAAGACATATCACACACCTTTAACATTTTCTATCTGCTCTCCGCCTCCACTGGCACCTCACTGTAGAGACCGGAACACCAAATGATGGTGCTTTCAATTGGCTTTGTGCTTTTATACCATCCTGGTACTCAAGGTCTAATCCAGATGAGATAAAGCTCCTTCACTGCACCACTCACAATCCAAACTTTAGAAGAAACAATGAGGGGAATGAAATGGAGCAGAGGCACAGACAAGGAAGCCAGGAGGAGAAAAACACAACCTCAGAACACTCTAGGACGACACAGCATCATTAGTAAACAGCTATAGGACTTGCTGTTCATTGACTTTCCCCTTCACTGCAGTCCTATTTGGTCAGAGCAGTGTCCAAATACTCACAGGACAGAGGAAAGAGGACATCAGCCTGCAGAAGTGACAGCCCTGGCTACGGGCACGGCCTCAAGTCTAGAAAGCACCTGATGCTAGAGGGGCTTGAGCCCCAAGATTTGATATTTGAGCTACAAAGTGTGAGAGGCTCACATGTTGTACTCCAAGATAAAAGCTCCCAGCACTGGATTTTGCCCTGAGCTGTGCACAGGCACCTCCAGACCCCAGATTTGCTCTGCTGACCTCGAGGTGACCGGGCAGTGGGACACACACAGGGAAGGCCAGGCTGGAGAACAGCACAGCACGTGCAGCCTCCGGAAGGGAGAGCCATCCCACAGGATGCTTTATGGCATCTGATTTTTCCTGGCGCAGAATATGAATAATGTTAATGGTGACAGAGCCTACAGGCAATAAAAGGCCTTGGCAGGTATCAAACAGCTCCAAACTTTGCTTTGGCTCCCTGCCAGGGGCCACAGCCAGCCAGCACTTCCTACTCCAGCCTAGGACCAGTGACCATTAAGGAATTACACGGCCTTACTGGTTTCCAGTGAGAAAACAGAGAGAAAATGTATTATATTTTGATTAAAAAAAAAAAAATCCCCCAAAAACCAGAAAGGAAGAAATCTGTGTTTCACACACACCTGCCCCCATTTTTAATATATATTTCTAATGGATAAGGAAATTGTTATTATTCACATATTCAGCTGCCAAGGCTCCAAACAAAAACATAGGTTGGGAAGTCAATGAAAAAATCTCTACTTTTATTGTCATCCCTTGTCCAAACAGC
This sequence comes from Corvus hawaiiensis, assembly GCF_020740725.1. Lineage (NCBI taxonomy): Eukaryota > Metazoa > Chordata > Aves > Passeriformes > Corvidae > Corvus > Corvus hawaiiensis. Next base: position 1,033,158 of record NC_063239.1, on the reverse strand, counting down.
ATGTGAAGGCTCAAACCAAGAATCCAGAGCTCCCCAGTGCTAAGCTATTCATAGGAATTTGTAAAGAGCTCCAAAGAGAACTCGAGTGTGGGAAGAAATAAGACTACAGGATGAAAAAAGTAAGAAAGCAGAATTTTTCTGGGCCTTATTAGTTCTGCATAGCACTCAGCTATGGCCAAGTGGTAAGGACCCACATTTCAAAGCACAAAAATCACATTATACCATTTCCACTGCCTTTTTTTTTTTTTTGTCAGCCAGGATAATCAGCATTAGCAATCAGGCAAAATACTTCGTATTAACTAATAAGTCATACTTAGAAACACTTCTAATTTCACGTCTCCAAACTATAAAAGAACAAAGTTTTCTTCAGTGACTAGTCCAGTTTGGGAGAGTGCTTTTGAGAGAACTGACCCAGTTAAATTCTTCCTGTTTCCCCTTAGGTTTTAATTTCTTGATTCTTATTCCCTGCTTTTGTTGACCACTGGAGTTTCAATAAAATGATATAATCCCGTAAGAGTCAAATGGGTTGTTTCTTCCTTATTCTGACCCAAGCTGACAAACCCCATTTCAGTGAACACCAAGCCCTGGTGCTCAGCATCTGCTGTATCATTCCTGTCCTGTAAAAAGTGGGAACACAGGGAAGGCAAAGTTGCAGCAGGTCAGCGGCAGAGATGGGTTTGGATCTCAGGAACTCCTGAATCCTGGGACAATGCCATCCATGGACACGTGCAAATATGCCCCCAGAGCTCAATTATTGGCATGTCTGCCACATACCCTGCCAAATAACAACATTGAAGAAGTACCACTGACAGCCAAAACACAAACATCTGTTTTAGGGAACATCCTTGCGGGCTGGGAACACAACAGCCTCTGCCTCTGGATTGGTTAAATGAGCCAAAGACAATCACTTGGATCGATGGCATCATCTAAAAACTTGATTCTTCTTGAATTTACTGCACTTACACACTCTTACATATGTTCATGGTATGCATATTTAACATATGTACATTTACAATATAAAATTGAAAAGTTGAGCTTGCCACTAGAGGTAAAACTTCAGCTCTCGATGGTTGGAAGGTTTCCACTTCCACACCGTTCATAAAACAGGAAATATGATTTACAAGCCTTATTAGTTTGCAGAAGTCCTGTTTTACACCTGGCCTAATTATTTGGTAAGATAGGAACTAAATATTTGGTCATCTGAGGTGTTTTAACACCTGCACTGACTTCCTGTCCCCAGGATCTTGGGCACATTTGTTGTTCATGAGTACAACAGGTGAGAATCAGGGAGCTGATGGGCTGGTGAAGTTTCACCCTCAGTTTCAGCAAAGCTGCACTTGGATCCCTGACTTCACAACACACCCCAGCCTTGTCCTTTGTCACAGGAAAACCCCAAGCACCAGACCAAATTTCTCTTGTGCTGTGCAGTGTGGCCCAGAAAGCCCAAATATCCAGGAGTTCAGAATCTGTGTTCAAGTGAGGAAATACAGGTTAGAGGAAATAAAGAGGATATGTCTGTAGGTTGAGTGTAAAAGAGCAGTTAGTATAAAAGCAGAAGTCCATTCAATTGACAAAAGCCAAACATAAAAGATCTAAAATCACAGTTCTATGATTTAATCCATATAATACAATTTACAGCTCTTCGGAACAAAGCAGATGAATTCTGATCTGCATTTCCCCCATATCCTACTACAAAACCCACCCTCAGATCTAGAGAATTCCTAGAAAATGAAAGGGAGAAGATCAACAATCTTGTTTGAAACTTTGCAAAGTCCGAAGAGTTTGTCAGGCAACTTTCTCCTCAGGCACTGAGAGATGCTGCAGGAGGAGGAGGAGAGCTGAAAGGTGATGGTAAACAGGCTGATAAGGCAGCAGCTCTGATAGTGCTGGGGGAAGGCCCTTGAAGAGGTCATGGAAAGATCTTGGAAAAGGATGGATAAGGGAATAGCAGAAGGAAGCAGTGTAGCTGAACCAACAACTTAAATTGATCCCCCTTCATAGTACAATAAACGTGGGGAGCACTGCCAGCACAGCCACAACGGCAGGACATCCCTATCCCAGAAGCCAAGCCTGGAAATTCAGGTAGAAAGCCAAAACTCAAATCTTTAAAATACCATTAAGGTGGGAGTATTGAGACTTATTCATGTTTCAAGTGCACAGATCCAGGAATTGGGCTCAGCATGAGCTGCCTCTGGTGCTGAGCCCCCAACACTCAACTCATTTGTGCAAATTTACCAACAACATGCAAGTAAAAGCTATTTTGTTGCTGTACCTCTTGATTCTGCAAGGATTACACTTTAAATACTCAAGAGAGGGTGTTAGTGTGAGGCAGCACCTGTACATGCCATGAAGAACAGAAGGAGGAGAGGTACATTCCCAATTTACTGATCAGAACCAGGGGTCCTTGAAATTTAAGCCACTTGCCTGAAATAATTCAGGAAGAAAGAACTCAGAACTACTCTCCCATTTTCCAGAGCTGTCTTCCAGACCACAAGTGCACTCAGTCCTTTTGTAGCACAACTAAACGTTATTCAAATTGCTTAGTGTTGCGGGAAGCAGGAGAGGAAAATGTTCTAAAAGAGAAAATAAAAGTCCCTACCATCAAGAAAAGTATTTTACACTCCTGATTAATTATGCAACAGAGTCAAATATTTAAAACAGGATTTCCTTTCCCAAAATAATGCTGGTGCAAAAGACAAACCTGCAGTTCAAACACACAGAAATATTAAAATCATGGTGTTTCATGCACCATTTACCTGGGCAATGCCACCACCTTGTGGTCTGCACAGCCACTCTCTGCTCCAATCCCAACGTCTTCAACAGGGACTGAACCTAAAGCGTTTGCTGTTCTCTTTTGAGGGAGCTTTGCTCAGACTCCACTGCTGAACAGCCCTAGCAGGAGGCACTGATGGAATTTAAAGATATATGATTATTTAGCCGTTGTTAGTACAAATTAATACCTGTTCTCAACACGAAGTTACACCCACTCAGTGAGCACACCACCTCCTATTCATGTAACCCTGAAAAAAGGCCTTTCTTGTACTGTTATTCCAGCAGAGATTTCTTTTCTCTCTTCTGAGCCATATTTTATTCCAACGGGCTTTCCCACCCAAACTTTTCTTTTTCCTTACAGCACCTTGAGGTCAAACTGATTCCCATAAGGTCTTGCCATTCCCCACTTCGAGCAGTGTAAATGCACATTTTGCTTCCCAAGTGACAACTCATAGAAATGTTTGCTCATACTTTATGTTTGGAGCAGAAACACAGTATTCTGCTGCTATATTACAGCCTGGACTTACTGATGATCAGAGCTATCTGCTTTCCAAGAGGATGGAACATTTCCTGCCACGTGGCCCAGGCACACACAGGAGAACAACTCCATAACTATGGAAGTACTTCAGCAGTGGCAGCAGAGTCAGATAAGCAGCACCACAAAAGTCAATCCTCACCAAACTGGAAATATCTTAACCTCAAGCCTGATTTCTCCCTGTCACAGAACACTGGTGCAGCCACCTGCAAGTCAGACATCACCTGGAAAGATAAGGGAACGCTTGGATAGCTGCTGGCCTTGGAAAAACTCCAAAAACCCAACAAACAACCCCAACAAAGCACACACAAATTACTGTCTGTCTTGGGAGTTAGTGGCAGCCCCTCTGATGAATTTGAAGCACATATTTTGGCTGTTTTGGACATACTGCCTGTTTCAAGCACAAGGTTATCTCCAGCAGGCAGTTTCTCTAGGACACTAACTCACCCTGCAGGTCACTGGAGCAGGAGCCCAGTTTCACAGCCCTACTCAGAGAAATTTGTTGAGACATGATGGCCTCAATCTAAACCAGGTTCCACAGAGCCTGGTACATAACAAGCTTTCCTCCACACCAGGTTTTTGTTGCCCCAAGCACAAATGGCAGCATAGGCTTGAAAAGATGCTCTGTACAGAAGGAAGAGAAAGAGCTGTCCCCGCCACCCCAGAGCAGTTCTGCATAAAGGCAAATTTCCTTCTGGATTACACCCAGCTTTCAGTGCCTACACAGATCAAATGGAGGATTAATAATCCCAGGTTTTGCCAAGGACTTGTGCCTTTGCAGCGTGACTAAAGATCCTCATGTGACAGGCAAAAAAAAAAGGGATATCAAAGTTCTCATGTTTGGCCACATGACTACTTATTGCAAAATCCAGTTCTACTCTAAGTAGAAAAAGCCTATCTGAAGCTACCATAAAGATATAAAAATACTTTGGATATCTTCTACTGATACAATCAAGACATCCTGTATGATGTAAACCCAGGCTGCTTCCCAGTGCACAAAAACACTGACAACAATTTTTCCTGCCAACACAGAACTGATTCAGGGTAACATCAGAGGCAAGAACCCCTTCCAAGAACAGGACGTTGCCTGCCTCCAGCATCTTCCTCAGAGGCAGAATTATATCTTCTGTTTGTACTGCAACTCTTGGATGAAACCACCACCTTGCCAGCTTTATACTTCTTTTACCAGTTAATTTTGCAGTTCCATTACTCCAATTTACCCTTGCCAAATAGTCATGGACCTCAGGGAGTTTTGCAGCATAGTCAAACTCATTCCAAAATCATTGAAAGCTACTACCTTTCCTCTTCCTTTACCTTGCTGCTTCTTTCACATCTCAGTGGAGCAGCTTCAGAGCTCTGTCAGTGAAACAACAGAGGCCACACTTCATGGGGAAGGGTGGCTGGAATGATTTATTACAGAATCAGCCATTTACAACCACTCTCATTTTCTCCAAAGCCGATCAAGACAAACCTGGATCTCTGGACTAGAAACATCTGCTTTGGGAGTGATTAAGAACAGTTATGGAGTCATTCCTGTCATTTTCCTTGCTCAGACAAGCTCTAGGGTCCAATTTCTATAGGCATTTGAGCACCTTATTCCCTTGGGCTCCTTTTGAAACTTTTAGCCCATAAAGTCTTCCCCCTAAATCCCACTGGCATTTGCTACATTCACATGCTATATTTAAACCTCTTAATCTAAATTGCAAACTCGATAGCCTCTTTACAGCATTCCTAGTGCACTTAGCACAACAGGATCCTCATCACCAACAGGCATTTACACAGTTATTAGCATAAAAAACATTTATGGGGAAAAAAAGTAACCTTATGGTCTAGGGCTTGAATTTCATTTACAGGCATTGTAAATAGCAGGAAGAACAAGGAGTCAGCAGGAAATGCTTTATCAAATGCAAAACAGATAAGAGCATGTCTGAATTTTGCTAAATACTTGTATTTTTAGTATTTAACTGTGTATTCAAAACGCTTGGGGGAAAAAAAATATCACATCTTGGGGAGTTGGAGGTGATAATAAACACAGGGAAGTCTCCAGTCTTATCTGGAGCAACTGAGTGTCAGATTATGACACAAAAAGCTATTCTGGTGTGCTGAACTTTGTCTTACAAGCAGCACCTGAGTATTTGAAAATTTGTCCCTTCCTGCCACAGTAATACCCTCTTTTACCCAGCATTCCTCCCCACATTTCAGCCCACAGTAAAACCATCTCCCAGTTATTATATTTATGGAGAAAAAGTAGAACGAAACCAGAGAACAAGAGCACTTGTGAATATTCATTAACTCCTCTTTCTGCAGGCCTTGGTGCTTCACCTCAAGGCACCCCCCTAACAACATTCTGGAGAAGTTTCACTAGTCATTGTTTCATTTCATTATACCAACTAAGTAAACTCCACCAAACTGCAAACCCAAGAACACCACAAAAAGGCCAAAGAGCTATTTTACAAAAAAGAAGGGGCAGCCCTGCCCTTCCCAAACCTTTCCAGAAGCTCAAAAGCAAACGGCACCATCTGGGCAGAATCACAGCAAGCTACAAACCAGGGAAAAAAACCACTTCAAGCACCACAGACAGGGCATAACCCCATCCCACCACCCTGCTGCAGCAAATTAAATCATCTCCTACCTGGAGAACATCCTCAACCAGTTGTTTTCTCACCAGAGGAAACCCCCCCACAGCAGGCAGAACTGTGGTCTGGGGGAAGAGGACTCATCACCTCAGGAGCCAAAGCTACCCCACCCAATTCTGAAAGGTTCTGCAGCCCCTCAGAACCCTCTCAGCCTGGCACAGTTCACACCTGCTGTAACTTTTCTCATCTTCCCCCCACAGACTTTAAAGCTGATTTCCCCCCTCCCTTTTTCCTAATCTTTCCCTTTTTCCGCACAAGAAGAGAAATATGGATCTTTTTATCACTTTTTAATGAAGGTTTGCTGTTCCAGGGCCATGTGCAAGGCTTGGGGGGGTGAAGGGGTGTCAAAACAGTGCTTTCCTCTGAGGAAAAGGCATTTGCAAGCAGAACTTTACTTCAAGCCTTTGGGGTTGGTTTCCACAGCACCCCCTAAGCAGAGAAACCACACTTTCAGCATTTTGTAAACATTTATTTTAACATTTCTTGAACATTTTAAGCACCTTGACTTTTGCCTTGGGAGTCCCAGGGTGGAAAACGGGCACTAATACCAAGAGACTGTTTTTGACTGTAGAACCTGCAGCAGTGGTCAAGCACATTCTTCTTTCCCCTCACTCCAAAAATGTGGCCTCTTCCCAGATCTAATGTGCAAATTTCCTGTCAGGTTTCTATTTTGACACACAAAATGACACAAATTTAAGGTAAAAGGCCCCAATATCACGGGAACTTCCCCATCATGTACATCAAAGAAAATACATACACACAGCAAGTTAAAGTATATCCCTGAAGAAGGAACTTTTCCTGAAACCTTCTGCAGCAGTGTCAGTATAAAAAAAAATAAAAAGGAGCTGGAAGTGCTGCCCGGCTCTTTGTGGTGTTTTTACAGCACTTAAAATGATATTTTACGTTGGGACTTTGAGCTGCCACTGTCAAGCAAAAATATTATCTTAAGGGCCAATTTCCGGAAGCAATTTCAATTTCAAAACTAATTTATTTGGGAGGAAGCAAATTTGAGCCTCTTCATGTCAGGATTAACAAAAACCCAGTAAAAAATAGGGAGTTTTATCAGCAGATCAGAGGAGCGCGCTCAGATCCTGTTTTCACAGCTGTAAACGCATGAATCGGGCAGATTACAAAGGCCGAGGCTGGGGAATCTTCCATAGGTGGCAGCATTACTGCAGGATTTTAGGGAGAAATCGAGACGGGCAGGATGGTGCTCCAGCATCGACAGGAGATCCCTTATGGGAAAAACCTTCTAGGAAAGAATTACTTTATTTCTGCAGTGCTGCGACCCAGACCAGGCTGCCATACAAACCTAGAGGATGAATTTAAAAATCCAGTAGGAAGGCTGGAATTCCATCCAAACAAGGCTTAATAATGAGCTGGACTGATAATTTGTAGCTATTAATAGGCCTGTAATTAACAATAAACTTAACTTTTACTTTCAGAGGCAGAATTAGGGGGGTTACCCCAAAACAGAGGCTCATTTAGAAGGTAATTTTCAAAGTCAGAGTCCCACCACCAGATACACAGGAGGAGCAGAAGCCTCCAGAAGCTGATTTTCCTCAGCTGCTTAATCAGCTTCATTATGTGCATGTGATTCAGAATTCCTGCTTCCCCTTTCTCATCTCTTTTTTAGGACACTGGTACAGAAATGTCCCAGAGGAAGCTGCCTGTTATCTCCCCGGTGCTGTGCCACAGCTGCCTCACCCACTTAGGCTTTTCCTTCCCTCTCCTGGCTGATTTCAACCCCAAAAATAAGGAGGAAAAGGCAAAAGTATAAACCAATCCTTTCAGAGGAGGCTGAAGACATTCCCTGTTTTACAAACCACGCTGAGAAGGGAAACTTGGAACAGAAACTATCCAGGATTTTTGAAATCCCACCTCAAACCTCCTGCCACAGCTGACGCAGTACCCACTCCAAATGGTAACCTTCAAGGACAAATAGCCTGAGTTGCTCTGAAGAACTTGGAAGTGTTCCTGGAGGACACTAAAATTCCACATAACCTCTGCGAACACACGAATGGGAGGGACCCAACCAAGTCTGTCCAGGGTTTCTTTTTGAAGAGATCCAAAACAAATTGGGGGGGGAGGGACGGGTTCCAATTTCAATTTTCGTTTGAAGCATTTTGAGGCTCCTATCTACCAAAAAAAAAAAAAAAAAAAAAAAAAAGCAAATCCACAACAAAAATTTAACTGAAAATCTCACATAAATTCTCGTTTTGACAATAGTTTTACTATAAAGGTCTGAAAATAAGTTGTATTTTCTCTAGGTTTCCCTCCTCTTTACAGCAATTTAACAAACAGCATCCATTCCCATTAGAAATAGGGAAAGTTTGCATTTGTTCTTTAGATATTCATAAATCTTAAGTAAAATCTGATTTTTTGTTTGTTTTCATGACTCTCCAACATCTTTCTCCAGTGAAGCTGTTCTCCATAGTCTCCTCCCCTCTTCAACTACTACACTGAAATTCCCTCTATTAAAAACTGACCCAAAGCAAGCTGCCATTCCTATTTTAGTACATTTTCCCAGTCTTTTCTGAGCAATCTCCCTAAAGCATGGGAATCTCTTCTGCCATGACCCACGATTACTAGAAAGGGCAGTTACTGTCACATCGATCAGATCAGTGTCTGGGAGGTAAGCAAAATCCAGGGGAATGATTACGATGAATTGATTTTTGTTTTCTTAAAACAAATTGGAAAATGCAACGAGCCTGCAATTAATTGTTCTGTCTACTCTGCAGACTGAACTTAATTAACTATTTAATTAAACAAGGAATTAATGCTGTTAGCAAAACGTGGTCTGGGTCATGCCTTCCTCATTTTCTCCTCCCCTCCTCCACGCATCCACTCGAGTTTTATCTGCACCACGACACAGAGGCCTCTCTTTGTCACAGCTGCGAACAGTGGCAGCATTGAGTGAAGTACTCATGTGGCCAAAAATAACCCAGCAAGTGTCCCCTCAGCCCGGGGCCATCCAGCAGCACGGCCTCGTGCTTGGCACGGCCCTGGAAACTCGACACCTTCCCAGACGGGAAAGAAAAAACGAGAGCCTTGTATATATACATTTAAAGGGACGATGACTTTGTTTTCCTCCACGTGTTTAGTATTTTTAAAGAGATTTTTATAGCTCTGTATTTTTTCTGGGAGTTATTTTCTTTGCTCTTAGCTGAATTCCACCAAGGGTCACTGCTGCCTGCCTTCAATTTCCCGGTTTTACATAGAGTCATGGAATCATGGAAGAGTTTGGGCTGGAAGGGCACTTAAAGCCCATCCAGGGACAGGGACATCTTTCACTATCCCAGGTTGCTCTAAGCCCCATCCAACCTGGCCTTGGACACTTCCAGGGCTGGGGGAACCACAGCTTCTCTGGGAATTCCATCCCAGCCCCTCCCCACCCTCGCAGGCAATAATTTCATCCTAATATTTCATCTAAACCTGACCTCCTTCATCTTATCATGTTTTCATCTTGTTTTCTTTTATCTTTTTTCTGAGATCACATAAAATCTTATGCAGAATTTGTTTTACACATAGGTCCAAAAGACTTTCAGGTCTTTCTCAGTAAATAGCAATTCCAGTCATTCACGCAGCAATTAAGAAGTCAGGCTCCTGAACGATAGGTGCAGGAAGATGTCCAAATGCATGGATCTGGCTAAAGAAGCCATTCTTGTTCTTTCTTTTAGAAAAAAAAAAGAAGGAAGAAATGAGATTATTTGCTTAGCTGGCACAACAAACGTGGAACAGAATAGAGAACAAAATCCAGATCACTTAAGTTCCTTGTCAATCTTCTAATGAAGAACTTACCCTTCATTTTTGTAAAGCAAAACTATAGGATCAGTCTCCTTTTGATCCATGCTGTGATCTTTTCCACCAGATTTCAAAACCTAGCCCAGAAGTGGCTGCATTTCAGTGCTACATGAAGCAGATCCTACAATAGATACAACTAAAATTTGTAAAGCAGAAAGGACAGTTTCAGCTTAAAACCGTGATAGAATCATTGGGATTGCAGATTTCTAGGGAATAAAGCTTGTTTCCAAGACCAGTAAACCTTTTTTTTTTACCTTCACATTCAACTCTGGAGTGATCTTTGACATGATGCAAGTGAAAACACTAGCCTGGATTATTCTGTTGATGTGGATCAGAACAAAATGGGGAACAACAATATTTAACAGCACATGTAGCTGTACCCTCTTTAGGAGTCCTGGAAACATCAGAGACTGGGAAAACAAAGGTTTGATGGTTTATGACTGCTGTCAACAGAAGTCCTAGGTGGGTTGGAATGCTCCTCAATGAGCTCTCGGTTTGAGTTGTCTCATGGCCAAAACCACATTTCCAAATGCAGGGAGTAGCACTGGATAAACATCCTCCGGGTTCATGCAGAGTTGGGGATGTCAGGTTGGGCCCCGTGGATGGTGCTTTCCAATCCCCTGTTTATTGCTTTCCCAGCCTCCCCCCCAAGGGAATGTCCCATCAGTTCTGGAGGAATGAGGCAATGAATCCACAACTTAACGCATTTCAGATTTCACAGGGCTCTCCTGGTAAATCAACCACCCATCCCCAGGACAGCAAAAGCAAAGTGCTCATTCCAGAGGAGCCCCATTTGATCTGGAGCACTCTGCAGAAGCTGTGAGGATGGCAAACATGCCACCAGCTCAGGAGGGAAGGGGTGGGCAGGCTCTGGGAGCTGCACATTTGGCAGCACTGGATGAAACTGGTGCTACACTCAGGCTGTTTGCAACGGCTCTGCTGATGCTGGCACTGCACAGGGAAACCAGGAAGAGCAGCAGGCAGAGGAAGGATCTATTTCAGGCCGCTGCAAAATGAACACTGCAGCTTCACTCTCTGTGGTGGCTGCTCTGGTGTCTCGTGGCAGAGCCAAAGTCCAGTTGCCTCCTCACTGTTCTGAGAGGACAGTAGAGATACAGTACTTCGAGCAAACAATCCCCTCCTTATGCAATGTCCCAGCTGGTGCAGGGAGCTCTGAGCAAAAACAGGGCCAAAAAATGAGAAAACAGGAAAATGAAAGTGGGTATGTATATGACTTAAGGGATAAACAGCTCTTTTTGAGCAGGAGAGCAGAGACAAGGTGTCATGGCTATGGTCCCTCACTGGTGGCTGCTTCCTGAAACAGAAGTTTTTACGTGTACTTTAAACTGAAGTTATGATTGATGTGTTCAAATAACCTGCTATGAAGAGGGGTTTAGATGCTTGGCTTTCAAAATTACCTGATTTTTATAGGATTCAAGTAAACCAAAGTTTTGACTGCAACAACTACTATGTTGTCTCACCATTCTGCTGAGGATCCCTAAAGAATCTGCCTGTCTCCATAGTGTTGGGTAAGAGCAGGCAGAGAGGATTTTGTAAGTTTTACATTTTATTTTTATGCTGGCAAGGGAAGATTTCCAAGCTTTGAAATGTACTTTTTTTCCTACAGTGTAGTGAAAACTAAGGCCTTTCAAAACCCTTTTGTTGTTGCTTGGCAAAGTACAGAGAAAGAGACTCAGCTTTTGCTGATGATGGCCAGCAACAAATTTAATTAGGGCACTGGTTTGCAGCGTGACAGACTAAGTTCAAGAACTTGGGCAGAATCAAGCAGAACAAGAACTTACATTGACCCTCTTGTGTGTGGGAAACCCTTGCTAGAAAAAATCAGATTAAAACACTGTACCTTGCCTTCTTATCTCAGACCACTTCATGGAGATCACAGCCTGTCTTTAAATAAAATGTAATGATTAGCTTTGTCTCCAGGTATGGTACAATATAACTGCCGTCAATGTATTTGATTAAACTTATTATTGTGCCCACAATATTGACAAGAGCTGCTCAAACACAATCTGAGAAACCAAACACTGTTTTGCTGAGCCCCTAATGTTCCCTTTGAAGCACTGCAGCTCCCTAAACTTTCACATTTTGCTTGTAACTGATCCGTTGTTCCTGCAGCCGTTCTTGTGTAACCACCAGGAACACAACTGATCAACTTTTTGGTTTCCCAGAGCCCCTGCAGAGTCCAGGGAACTTCCAGATTCTGGGAAATATTCCCAGTTTGGTCCAGTTTTGGAAAGATGAAGTTTCTCTCAAACCAGAAATACTTTGGCTTTTTGGCTAGAGGGTAATTTTCTGTCACTGAATATTTATGTGCACTCTTTCATGGCTCAGATTTTTCTAGAGAACGGCTCTGTATTTTCAAAGAGTAGCTCTCATTTGCCACCCCCTTTCTTATCACTTCTTGCAATTGTGATGAAATATGGAATGTGAAAACTGACTTATTCTAACCTTGTGGTTTTGTTCATCAGGGCTCTTCATCCTTGGATTCAATGTCACCAAGAGGAGAGGGCCCTACACAAAAAGCAGAAATGAGCATCTTGGGAAGCAGAAGGACTTGGCAAGTCTGGTCCCTAGGACACATATTCCTCGTAGCTGGATTCTCTGCTGTCCAGAAGGAAGACAACTTTGATTAAGGTGTTTTCCACAGATAAATAATTTTAACACCACTTTTCCCGTGTGGATTCTCTGGAGTTTAACAGGCCCAAACTCACTGTGCAGGCAAAAATTCAATTGCATTTTCTTGAAGCTGTGAGCAGCTGAATATTCTTGGAACATCCATTGTGGGGTATGCCCAGCCACTGCAATAATCCATTACTACAAAACTTAATTGGAATTGATCATTGAGTCAAAGAACCTACATGGAAATAGAGAAATAGGAATTTATCTATAGAGATAGAGAGCATGACCATGTAAGCCTCATGTTGGTTGAAGTAATGGGGATAGGAGAAGTTTACTTTTAATCTCAGTAACCATAAAATAAAAACAATGACACTGCAGAAATGTAGCTTTACCCAGTGGTGTGGCTCAAGGCTGGGAATAACATTTGGAGCTCCGTGAAAATGCTCATCTGCTGTTAAGCAAAGTGAAAGGAGTCAACCTGAACCACTTTTTAATAATTAAACCTTGCACTAGTGGCTCAGATGAACTCATTTCTCTTTGCATGCAGCATGCTAGGCAGACGTTCTGTGACTAATTATTGCAGCTCAGTGCAGTGCTCGTTAGATGTTATCAGCTGGATCTTGTGTCCTTGTGTGACCACGCCCTAAATTCCCCCTGGTTTATAGGGATGGCTCTTTTCAAAGATCCCTGGATACCTAATTCTGGCATTCTGCACACTTGTGTTCACCCAAGAACAGTTTGAATGAATTGATAGTCAAGCATCAGTAATGGAGTTTTTACTTTTCTACTCCTCCATCCCTCTTGGAGTCTTTTATGAAGTAACTTTTGGTTTAAAAAATAAATGGCTTTTTCCTTTTTCCCCTGGGTTAGAGATACCCAGGTCTCTCTGTTGATGGGTAAAACAAGAAGCAGGATCATGTCAAAGCCAGTATGTACAGGGAACCACAAAGGCAAATTTACTCTGTTCCAGGTAGTGAAGTGCAAAGACAAAGGCACAGAAAGGGAAAGGAGGGAAGGTCAATAAGGAGAGTAATTCAGGACTTACCCTTGTCTGGGATTTTTAAACAGTCTCTAGGTTTGGCCAGTTAAGTATCACATAAAACAGCTTGCCCTTTTCCTATTTCTCAGGAGTCCTCCCTGCACAGCTCCTTCGAGCAGTATCTTCTGCTGCAGATCATGGATGCACTGCAGTTCTCCCTGAAGAAAGGGACACCTTTGCCTCCTGCATGGCAGCACTGGCGGTGGCAGTAACATTGTGATGTATTGCCAGGCTTAATTACAAATACCTGTATCTTTCATTGGTGTCTTATACTAGCTTCCCATTTGCCAAGTTGAGAATGACATTGTCTGAAGCACGAGCACATAATTCAGTGATCAGAGGTCTGATCTTGGAGACCACATGGGAATTACTTGGCCCTCTGCATGTACTGACCCTTCCCTGCAGAGGAACTTGCACAGTGCAGCCAAAATGAAAATATCTGGGCTTGCTGGAACTTGTGTCCTGGTTTTGCTTCTCTGAGGATCAAAGGTTTGGATTTTGAAGGGGAAGGGGAGAAAGCGAAGTAGGGAAATGTGTGGAAAATACAAAAGAGGGAATGGAAAATCATGGGAAGAACAGATCTTGCAAACATTGGAAGATGTTGTCGTCAGGTGGATTCTCTGCTCTCATGAGACCCCCCCACCTGCAGAGCTGCCCCAGCCCTGGGATCCCAGCACAGGAAGGACGTGGAGGTGTTGGAGAGAGTCCAGAGGAGGCTCCAGGATGATCAGAGGCATGGAGCAGCTCTGCTGGGAGGAAAGGCTGGGAGAGCTGGGATTGTCCAGCCTGGAGAAGAGAAGCTTCAGGGTGATCTAATCACACCTTCCAGTACCTGAAGGAGCCAACAGAAAAGATGGAGAGAGACTATTTACAAAGGCCTGGAGTGACAGGAGAAGGGGGAATGGCTTCCCACTGCCAGAGGGCAGAGTTAGATGGGATACTGAGAAGAAACTGTTCCTGTGAAGGTGGTGAGGACCTGGCAAATGTTGCCCAGAGCAGCTGTAGCTGCCCCAGTCCTGGAAGTGTCCAAGGCCAGGTTGGACAGGGCTTGGAGCAACTTGAAATAGTGGAAGTTTTCCCTGCCCATAGCAGGGGGTGGCACTGGATGATCTTTAACATCCCTTCCAACCCAGACTATTCTATGAATCTCTGATTCTACAATTCCTATGGCTCAGCAATAAAAGAGAATAGAGTTCTACACATGTAAAACTTCATGGCTAAATTCAGGATATCATATCAGGCTCAGGACAAATGATACGCAAATCAAAACCAAGTTTCTTCAGGCTCTCAAAGTTGTCTTTCAGATTTAGCCTAGTTTACAAAGCTTTTCAGGGCAAGGATGAAGTGGGTTTTTAAATACCAGTAGCTACAAAGAAACACTGAGAAAATTGTCTAAATTTCAGCAACAGCTCAGCAGTTTTGACAATTAAAAATGTTTGCAGTCAAGTGAAAAGCCAACAAGGTTTGGTAAGTAACAGACAAGTCTTTAGTGATAGAACTCTAATTATGTGATGGAAGAAAACTGTCACTCAGTTCTAGAGACATTTCCATCATTCCTCTGGACTAGCACAAGCTGGATGTGCTCAGGAGCTCTGAAACTGCGTCTGTAAGCAGCGAGAGAGAAAAAAAAAGTGAGGAACCTGAGGTGCAGACACAATTTCCAGGAGTCTGGACTTCAGCCTTTTCATGCTGCTGTTAGCACACCCTGTCACTGCAGTTCTCTCTGATTAAAGCAGGATGACAAGCCTGTAGGTCTGATTCATCACTTGCACCATCATTTACCTTAATACACAGAATCTACACTAAAAAATTTCAGAATCTCTGCCCCGACTACCTGCAGGGCTGTCATGCCTTCAGGCTCTGTGCTCCTGCAGGATTCCCAGTACCATCCTCTGCTGGTTCCAGGACCCTTCTCATCAGACACGCTGAACTCTTGCCAGGCAGCTGCCTCTGAGGTGTGGGGTCCCAGGGGACAGGGCACTGCCACACAGCTCAACAGCCAGAGCCGAGGCTTCTAAGGAGGGTCTGACACAGAGCCGTCCTCTAAAGGTACATTCCTCAGTGGGGTCTCCTCCTAACACACCCTCACTCACAGGTGTGCAATCCAAGGGGAAAAAAGTAAGAAATGTGGTTACACCAGGCCCAGAGTGCACTAAGGATGGCAGAGCAAATCACACCAGACAACAGGAGGTCACATTTCCTTCTATCCCTGGTGAAGCATCTGCTTTGCACTGGGAACAAGTGAGTGAGAGGAACACAGCCCAGTGTGTGCTCTGGTGACTCCAGCCCCACAGGTCCCTGGTCCTCAGAGCAGGGTGAGGAGTTACCTTCAGAGCAGGAGATGAGCTGGTTTCAAGCCTGAGAGCCATGACCTGTTTAACCACGTTATGAATGTTCATGGGAAAGGCTGCTCCTCTGAGCTAGTTAAGGTCTATCATTCCCAGTTTATTTCCAATTAAAAATCCAGGGACAGAATGCATTTGCTCAAGGTCTCCAAGGGAATCAACAACACAGCAAGGATTAGAACTAAGGATTTCCTGTCCAATCGGCAAACCACACCTCTCTCCTGTTTACAATGTGAACTTATTCCCAAGCAGAAAAGCCATGTGAATGGAACAATTCATTCTGCTATTTCAGCCTCCCTTCCTTCCCTTCTCAGTCCATTCCTGGCATTACCTTCAGGTCCTTGCAAACCTGGTTCCAGAGAAACTGTGGGACAAAGCAAAGCAAGCAAAAAACGTTTCAGAACAAATGTTTTGGCCGCAAATACTTGAATTTTGATTTAAATACTTGTTTGCTTAATTAAGTTTGAAACACTTTTAAAACACCCTCAAAATATGGTGCTCTTATTAATGAAAAACTTAATGAAAAATGAAACCAAAAGGTAAATGAACTCCTAAACCAAGGAGTAAGTTAATGAATGACTAATCATGGTAGTTACCTGCACATGTCATTTTTTGCACACATGACTTGAGCAACACTAGTGATAGTGTTACTACTCAGAATAAGTTATAATCAACAGAGTTTTAAAGAGATAATAGCCTTGGGATTATTTGTTTGTTTTATGGTGTATTTTTTTTTGTTGGTTGGTTGCTTGGTTGGGTTTTTTTTGAAGTTACATTTTCATGTTTCATGGAATCAAGAGCTAAAAGCTCTTGGAAAAATATCGTCTGAAAATCTCTCATGTCTTTCTATGATTCCAGGGCTTGGGACATCAGTCATTCACACCCTTTAAATACCATGAGAATTTGGTTACACCAAGCTGATTGAACTTGTCTAGAGCCTGGGATCAAGAGCAAGAATGCCTCAGCTCCAAGCCTAAAGTGGCATTTTAGTCCAAATTATATATTTAATCATCACTCCCTACAATCCACAGTTTTTAAGGAGCTTTTCTCCTGGCAAAGTGGGATCCTTGATGTGATAAGTTCATACTCCCTGTTAGCACCACTCAGAGCTACCAATTAACTCTTTACTGCAAAATGCCCCTTAAATTACAGGCTTCTTCAAAGTGCAAAAACATGATTCTAAGGAGCTGATCCTGCTCCTTTTAGATTAGTTGGCTTTTTAGGTGTGTTTTAGCAACAACAGCTTCAGTGATACACACAAGATAACTACAGGGCCTAAGCTAAGACTTGTATTTACATCTCCCTTTTGAAATACACCTGCACAGGTATAATTCTTCCAGCTCCTACAGAAGAATAACAGTTTGTTAACTTAATTAATGCATAAAAGCACTTTGCCTTAGAACCTAAAATAGAAGATGTTAAAGCCCACAGTTAAAAATAACAGGGAAATCCCATGGACAGCAGTGTTTTTAATGTGCTTGCTTTTCAGCTTTCTGCTTTTGTTAAGCAAAAATGTTTCATTAAAGTCTCTGAGACTTTTCTTTCATTTATTTAGATCACCTAGGCAGGTTTATTAGTAAGGTAAAATTAATACTTCTTTTCCCTCAATAACCCGGCAATCCTTCACCCAATAAAAGAAACCTTTCTGTGTACAGGCCATGAGAGTTAGAAGGCTTAAAACGCAAAAAATAACCCAACCCCAAATGAAAACTCCTCAAGGCCATTTGGAGTTGTGTATCCTGGCTCCGCCCCTTCCTGCAAAGTGCCTCCTAAAGGTGGTGGGGACGACTGAGTCTCCTCTCACCTCGGAGTTACCTGTGCTCCCGAGAGATGCATCATGCATCAAGGGGTGGGGTTTCCCCCCAAGGTAACTTTTTGTTCTCATTGTTGGTGTTTCTGTTATGTTCCTTTCATTGGTCTAAACGTACTCAAAGAGTCAAGAAATGTTAATTATCCCTTTCCTAAAGACTGACTAGGAAAAGGAGAATTTAACAGCTTTAAAAGTGTTCTCTGAATATAGATTTACTGGTTTTGGTGGAACTTGATTTTGTCACTGGTACAAAGAACTAGTGTTTCCAACTGAAGAATCTGTTTCTCTGGAGGGTGGTGAAATTGGGGCTGGAAAGGACTAAAGCATCCCTTACCCTTAGGCAAGGAGCAGTTGTACTTAGCCTGTTCCCAGGAGGGGAATCTGCTCTTAAAAGTGCCTCATAGTGGATGTGCTGCAGGTATTTTCTGGCAATGTAGTTCAGTGTTTAATCAATTTTGTTAGAATAAAACCACTTTGTGAGGGCCTTGCACTGTCTTCATGGTGCATAGTTTGGGATGACTGTTCTCATTTTGTTTCATTGTTGTTGTTTTCCTGTTGTTTGTAGCTTTCCAAGTTCCAAGTTATGTCCAAATTATCCTGAGTTGGAAGACTCAAAAGTGCCAGGTCATCCCGAACCAAACATTTAATTGTAGCTACTTCTTTTCAGGGAGGGTTAAACCTCTGCCTTGTGAACTTCCTATCTTCTCCTATGGCTCCAGTCTTAGTTTCACAGGATTATTAACATCCCATTTTCTTATTTTTTGGTTGGGCTCATCCTTCCATAGAACTAACTACAGTATGTTAAAAAAAAAAAAAAACAAAACTATAGTAAAAGACATAGAAATAATAAGAATGAAATTTTTCTATAAATCTCCATTTACCCCTCTTGTCTTAATTTTTAATCCCAAAATACTGGGACACTCCTGCCCTCACAAACAAGCCCTCCAAGGTGAAAAATGCTTCTTTTCTTCCCTCCAGACAGGTGCTTTCTGACTACCTCTAACATCTTTTCCCTTCTTTTCCAGAAGCTTTGTTTTCCCTTTATCTTTCCCTGTATTTTTCAGCTAAAACCAAGGTATAAAGAAAGGTTTAAGCATTTCCAGTTCCTGCCACACTGTGTCATAAGCCTAAACTTGCTTTAAAATAAAATTCAGGTGCACGAATCCTCTATAAAATGTGCTTAAATAATCAATTAAAATAATGTCTTGCAAACTGTAGTTTCAGTAACAGTGTATTAGCCCTGCTCTAAACAGATCAAATGTGAAACTGGTTTTAAGCCTGTCTTACAAACTACTACTTTAAAGAGCATATGATTTTTTTTTTCCCAAGCCTAATTAGCTCTTCTGTTTGCTTGTATCAGGCTTAAAGTTAAGAATAAAAGTCTTAATAATTTATGGGGAAAAAAAATGCTGAGGGTTCCTCTTGTAATAGGAGGGCTTTAATCCAATGAACTTTACAGTTTTGGGATGACACTAACTGCTTGTTACCAAAATTAGTGAGTTTCCATGGCAGAAGTTTGCTCAATGAGGTGTAGTTTGGGGTACTCAATTCCAGAACCATTGAATGGTTGTTAGGTTGGGTTTTCTGGGAATTTGATCCCTAAAAAATTCCTGGCTGCTGTAAAGTGAACTGAATGATATATATTGTCCTCTTTTGCTTTTTGTCATTGATAAGACTTAAACTAAACTCCCCAGTGACTGATCAGATGATATTTTATGCCCAGGGGATGAAAGTAGATGGTCTTTAAGGTCCCTTCCATCCCAAAACATTCCATGATTTCCCCAACAGTACAGATGCTCAGCCATGTAAGAAACTTTAATTTCAACATTTCCCGGTCCAAAAAAAAACCCAGTGACTTTGGAAGTGCCTCAATAATATAGAGCATAATAAATATCTTCATAGTGGTTAGGCTTATGACACAGTGTGGCAGGAACTGGAAATGCTTAAACCTTTGTTTACACCTCGGTTTTAGCTGAAAAATTCTGGCCACTGGTAATTGAGCTTTGTAGGTAAAGCATGCTTAAGGTGAATTCGGGTCAAGTAAAGCCAGAAAAAGCAAATGAAATTCTGTGTGCCCATAGGAGACGCCCTGGGCTGGCAGCTAGCACCAGAAACAGCAGTAGGGACCCAGCTGCCTGAGCGAGGTTGGTGTAAGAGGTGAAGAGGGTGGATGGGTTGGGACTTGTCCCGCAGGTAATTTTCCCTAAGACTCGTTGCAGAACCAGGGTCTGCCTGACCTTTTGTTCAGCTTTCCTGCAGCAGCACCAATATGTGACTCAGCACTGGTTTGATAATGGCTGTATATGTGAAATAAAGAGTGGGGAAACAGGGGGTGAACATTAGCAAACATTTTCTACCAGTTAAGGCTGTTATTCTCTGAAATGCTCTGCAAAAACACAATGGAAACCTCTCAGTGAGACACTTGAACAGAATGAAGTACAGAGAGTAGGGAATTACACTGCCCTAATGTTAACCTGCGCACGGCCTCAGATGGCTCAGCTATTACTAAATTCCAGTGATAATTCTGCTGATAATTGCTCCCTTTATTTCTAAACTGAATTATTGTAATTCATTATAGCCTTGTCTAACAGGTCAAATTACTGGGAAACTAAAGGAGATACAAAATGAGTTGCTGATAGTGCTCTTCTTTGGAGCCTCAGTTGTTTGATCAGTCATTTGACATTAATGTATGTATTTTTTTTGGTTGCTGGTCATGTGTTACACTTTGATTTTTAGGTTGTTCTAACTTCCACTGCTCCTGGTCTAGGTTGCTGTGAACTGACCACTCTTTATGTAGTTCTCTGACAAATATCACAGCAAATAGATCCCGAAATGCTGTTTTGTGAGTCCTTGCTCCTGTAAATCTCACTTCCCAGAGGTGTTCTTCAGTTTCAGCTGAAGGAGTTTGTGAGTAGAGTAAGAATTAGTCATTCAAGCATGATCAGAGTAGATAAATGCTCATTAAAGCTTTGTGCTGTTGGTGGCTGTGTATAAATTTGACATAATACAGTTACAATCTCCCCAGAGCACCTCAACAAATGCTCAAGCTCCAGTGAAATCCAAGTATGTGCTCACAAACTTTGAATCAGAGCTATGGAACGCACTCTGCCTAATTTGCACCAACCATTCATAGTGTGAACACTCTGAATTACCAAACAAGTGAACACCCAGGCAAAGGTTGTGGTTACCAAGATGTCTCACATTACCCTGGCTGTGATTTAGTGTTATTTATTTATTAGGCTCCACTGTTTTCTGTAGCTCAGTTCACAAGAAAAACCTGAAATGTTGGAGTTACTATCTATCTTCCTGGCACCACGATATTAAATCTTTTCTAAGAGGGATTTTATTTTAATTATAAGGTATGTACTAAGGTTTCATTAATTTATATTACAGAGCTAATTGTAGGTCCCTTTGCCTTATGTAAATTTTTTTAGCAACAGAAGTTCTTGAACCAATGCTTATTCTACTATGAGGACAAATTCTGCAGTAATTATACAGAAGGCAATGGATTAACTGGACTAGGTTTGCAAGTTTTCCTGCTAAACAGTTGCAGGACAGTTCTGCTTAGGTTGAAAAAAGTGTGTTTAAGGAATTCTGAAAAGAGAGGAATGCCAGCTTTCATGCTGAATATGGTATCAAGTAAACATGGCCACAAATTTGTAGAACTGAGCAAATTTGCTCTTGAGCTCTGGGAAATGTGGACTGGGCTGTTTGAGATCGGGGAGTTTATTGTGATTGTCTCCAAACTTGCAGTGGTTTTTGTTTTTAGGTTTTTCGGTTGCTCTCAAAATGGCCTAAACAAAACACTTGGTTCCGGAGATTTCCAGGCTTGGGTGAGTTGCAATTCTTTAGAACATCCCATATACATGGAGTGCTCTTTCAAATGTTATTGTTCTTTCCAAGACTGATTTATTTGCCTGTGCAATTTTTTTATCAGGGATGTAGAGATAAATCTGAATTTCAAAATAACCTGTAATTTGGGCCAGTTGTGGGTTTCTGGTGGGAGCCTGGCTGTGTGTTTGTGTTCGTTAGTGGTGTTCGGTTCCCACAGCTTTGTTTTGTGCTGGACTTGACCAGCAATTCAATGGTCTTTTCGTTTCTAAAAGCACCCTCTTAGGTGTTTAGAGCTGGAAATGCAAAACTCGATGTATGGGATGCTTTTGGAGACTTGTTCCAAGTCACATTTCGAGTTTGTGGCAGTGCTGGGTTTGCAGGATGAGCTCATGAATCTCAGAGTGAAATCTGGATTAGCAAGATCTACCCAGCCGGAGAAGAAAATGTTTGCACAAACATCTGCGAAGGGAAACTGATGACTTTCACAAGATCTTAAATAGATTGTACTGAATCAATTATCGCAGTCCTGTAGTTAACTACAGCTGAGACTGTAACTGGGACCCAGCGAGCTAAAAAGGAGCCTCCATCCTCCCCGAGCCAGCGGGAGCTGAGCCAAGCTGGGCTCGGCTGGAAGCCTTTCTTTGTGGATCTTGCTGGCTGTCAGTGTGAAAGGTGGATGGAGGCTAAAAACGGCTCAGGAGCATGGCTGGTATATGCAGGGAATAGCAATGAGAACGGAGTGAAATCAGAGACGGAGCCCTGGACGTTGTGGAAAGCATCCAAGGGGGTGGAAAATGCGCAAGCAAACAGGTTATGTGTGGCTGCTGCACGGGGAAATGGCAGAAGGGAGCAAAGGGAAGCGGGGTAGAAAAAAACCCAAAACCAAAGGACAAGTGACGGGGAGATGTTCTGAGAGACATGAAGGGATTTTCACGGAAAGGTTCTTCCCCCCGAGGGTGCTGGGCACTGC
This sequence comes from Corvus hawaiiensis, assembly GCF_020740725.1. Classification (NCBI taxonomy): domain Eukaryota; kingdom Metazoa; phylum Chordata; class Aves; order Passeriformes; family Corvidae; genus Corvus; species Corvus hawaiiensis. Next base: position 1,010,776 of record NC_063239.1, on the reverse strand, counting down.
CCAGGCTCCCCAGGGAATGGGCACGGCCCCGAGGCTGCCAGAGCTCCAGGAGCGTTTGGACAGCGCTGCCAGGGATGCCCAGGGTGGGATTTTGGGGGTGTCTGTGTAGGGCCAGGAGCTGGATCGAGGATCCTGGTGGGTCCCTTCCAACTCGGGATATTCAATTCCATGGAGGGCGAGTCCTGCGGGGAGAGGGGTCAATGAAGGAAGCTCTTCTTGCAGGGGAGCACGGCGGGCAGCGGGTAACAGACAGCGGAGCGTGGAAGGGCTGAGAGCGGGCAGGAGCCCAGCTGAGGGGCGGCAGCCCCGCCATGAGGGACGGAGCCCCTCCACGAAGGCGGCCGATCGATGCCGGGCTGAGGGGCGGCACCCCCTCCATGACGGCGGGCAGGGGCCGAGCTGAGTGAGGGTCGGCAGCCCCGCCATGGGGGCGGTCGATGCCGGCCTAAGGGGCGGCAGCCCTGCCATAAGGACGGGCAAGGCTGGGCTGAGGGCGGCCGATCGATGCCGGGCTGAGGGGGCGACATCCCCGCCATAAGGGCGGGCAGGGGCCAAGCTGAGTGACGGTTGGTAGCCCCGCCATGCGGGACGGGGTCCCGCCATGGGGACGGTCGATGCCGGGCTAAGGGGCAGCAGCCCCGCCATGAGGGCGGGCAGGGCTGGGCTGAGGGCGGCCGATCGATGCCGGGCTGAGGGGCAGCAGCCCCGCCATGAGGGCGGGCAGCGGCCGAGCAGAGACATGGCGGCGCCGCCCGCCCGCCCTCCTCAGGGTGGCTCGCTCCCGCCCCGCGCTGACGTCACCCCCAGCTCTGCCGGCGCCATTTTGGACGCTCACCGCCGGGGGGGCCGGAGCGGGGCCGCCCCAGCCCCGCCGCGGCCGCGCCGCCGCCGCCGCCTCCATCCGCCGCCATCGCCGCCCGCCGCCGCCGCCCGCCCCGCGCCGCCCGCCCCGCCCGCGCCTCCCGTTCCGCCCGACCCGCCGCGGCCGCTATCGCCAGCACAACATGGCAGGTAAGGGCAGCCTGCCCCCCCTGCCCCGGCATGGCTCGGGGGGCTCTCCCCGCTGCCTCCCTGGCTCCCGGCCGCCTCTCCTATGCCGCCTCGCTTGCGCCTTGCCGGTTGTGGGCTGGTTTTTTTTATCCTCCCTTGTGGGAATTCGTGCTTTGCTCCCACCCACCCCTCCTTCCCTCCCTTCTCGGGGGGGGAAAAAAAAAAAAAAAAAAGCCATGGAAGAAGCAAGGTGGAGGGGGAAGTGGTGTGTTTTGGAGTTGAGGAGCTTGCAGGCAGGGTGGGTCTGCTGCCTTTTCGTAGAATCGTGGAATGATTTGGGTGGGAAGGGACCTTAAAACCTATCCAGCTCCACTCCCTGCCATGGGCAGGGACACCTTCTGCTATCCCAGATTGCTCCAAGCCCTGTCCGACCTGGCCTTGGACACTTCCAGGGATCCAGGGGCAGTCACAGCTGCTCTGGGCAACCTGTGCCAGGGCCTGCCCACCCTCACAGGGAAGAATTCCTTCCCAATATCCGAGCTCAACCTAGTCTTTCAGTTTGAAGCCATTCCCCCTAGTCCTGTCACTACACGCTCTGGTGAAGAGTTTCCCCGTTGAGGCCTTGGGGTCGGTGGTTGTGGTTGTTTCTCAGGAGCCCTGCCGAGAGGTTCCAGGTGCAGGCGGTGTCCAGAGTGCAGTCGCACCCTTCAGTAGGGAGCAGCCTCTGAGCATCTGCAAATGCCAGGAAAATTTGGCACAGGGTGTAATTAGACAGCACAAGTCTCGCTGTGTTTTCTTTCCCATTCCTTCCACTGCTTGCTCCCCATTTCACATCCCGAAGTGCTCTTGGTAGGCTGAGAGAGTGCGTGTGCAGAAGGGATCTCTTCCCTCTTACTTTTCCTTGCGATTTCTTCGTTTGGAAATTTATTCATCCCCCCTCCTCTGCACATGAATTGTCTTTTCAGTGCTTTGCATGTGGAGGTGCAAAGCATGGGAGGCTTTGTGAGGCTTGTGCTTTGCCTTTCCCCCCTACACCATATGCACACGCTCCACCCTCCTCTTGCCATTTTAGTCGTGGGGGAAAAAAGTGCCAACTTGTTTCAAGTAAATTGTATGAAAAAGAGGATTTTAGCTCGAAGTAGCAGGAGCAGTGATTCTTTCCAAGTTGTCTGCTTTAAGTGCTTCCATGGTGCTAGCTGCTAAAAGATAAATGAAGAGGTTGAAGAGAGTACAGAAAATGGGTTGTAGGATTTTTGGGAAATGGTGGGGGGCGAAGCATTTTGCCATCTCCTGCATAAATGGGTGCTGTTGCTTGCCTTCACCTTCTCAGGTTCTGCAGCTTGGATGTCTGTAATCCTTCAGGGAAGAATCTAAAGCAAGCAAAAAAATGCGAACTGTACTGTATTCCAGGACTTCTCATTCTGAGGTGCTTCGTCTTTTCTGGAAAGATTATTTTCAGGCTTCTGATTTCCTTCTCTTTGAGTTCCCCCCCACCTTAACCTGGGAAGAGTCTCTTCTGTATTCTTTGTTATCCCCAAAGCCCTACCAGGGCTTGGGATTAATGTGTAAATGCCATCTGTTGCTCAGCCGGTTTGAGTTGTGTGGAGGAAAAGTTCCATTTTGACAGTGGCTTTTGGAAAAAAAGAGAGGAAAGAAAAAAAAAAAACCCCAACCAACCGCGGCAAGCCCATTTCTGTCTCTTCCTGTATGTCCTCAGCGCTGCAGTGATTTGCTCAGAATGAAATGCAAAAGAAATGGGTGGTGATTTTTGGTGTGTTTTTTGGTGGCAGGGTTCAAATGAATCACTGCCTTCCGCCGAGGCAGTAATGTTCCTGAAGTTTTCTCTCCGATCCGTTTTCTATGGTAGTAGAACTTGTTCCCCTCCGATTGCTTGTTTACTTTTCTGCTCGGATTTGCTGCTTTTCTTTTCAGGCTGATAATCGCTTTCATTACTTCTGCGAAGTGACTCTAAAATTGTGGTAAAATTCTTTTTCTTTAGCCTTGACCGTGTAGGGTCTGCGCAGTGGGTTTGTGAAAGGAGGAAATGAATTGTGTGCTTGGTTTGTATTGGATAGGAAATTGAAATTTTCTAAAAATGCACAGCTCTGATAGTTTATATATAAGTTGTTTGTATGTTGGGAGGGTTCTGACTGCTCAAGTAGGAAAAAGCTTCATGTGAAACACGGCCGCTTGTGCACTTGAATTTTAAATTTGTAGTTAATGGTGCTTAGTCCAGCGAGTTTTGGGTGAGAGAAGCTTTTACACTGCTTGTGCTTCCCTGTTTTTGACAAACGCTGCATTGAAGGTCGACAAAAACAATATCCAAAGGAAAAAGGTGGGGAGGGTGGTGTGTGATTGTGCCTCAGCACTGCTGAGGAAGTGGGCGTGCACAGGCTCTGAAATGTGCAATCTGGAACCATTGTGTGCTTGCGCTGCTGCTCTGGGGGGGCTCGTTTTTACTGAATTGTTTTCATTTTTTTAGGAGCTGGTGGAGGAAATGACATTCAGTGGTGTTTTTCTCAGGTGAAAGGCGCTGTAGATGATGATGTAGCAGAAGGTAAGAGTGGTATTTTTTTACTGTTTTCTGACTTTTTAACCATTCCTTAGGCAGGGAGATGTGGATGCAATCAGTGAAATACCCCAGCGCTACTGTGTGCAAGTTGAGCAAAGCAAATGGACATCTCATGTGCATTGCCATATCTAGTTTCAGGTTTAAACTGTGATTTGAAAGTACCATTCAGCACTCTCATAAAAAAGTTCAGGCTTCTTAACTGTTTTTGCTGAAATTGTTTTCTAAGATTAAGATTTTTCTGCCACTCGGCTTTTGATTTCTACTTTTTCTTAATCTGCAAAATGGGGAATGTGATACTTGCGTTCCACAAGGAGGTGTTGTGAGAATTAATTAATACTTGTACTCTTTGAAGATCTACTTCACTACTAGATAAAGTAGTTGTCCCAATCTTTCCAGCTCCTATTAACAAGAGGAGGAAGAAATCTGAATATTTGTGCATGCCCACTTAGTATGTAAAGAGCGGGTTTGGGTTTGAAATAATCCTGGAAATTGTCTAAAACTTTTCCAAGCTGACAGTGACAAGTGTCATGTTACACTAAGATGGCTGCCTCTGACTGTCACTGCAAAAACTGTACTGTTTTTTTTTTTTTTCCTTGGATTTGGGATTGTTGGAGGAATGGTGCTTTTCTCTGTGCTGGAGAGCAGAATCTCTTCCATGATTGTTCTTGAGGAAAAGTCCCCTGACTTCTGAATTTCTTTGGCCATAAAGTCCTGTTTGCACAAAGCACCCTTTAAGATCGTGAGTTAAAAGTTTTCTTTTGCCAGCAGTTGGCCGTGTCACTTATGTAATTCCTGGAGTTTTTTCTTTTTTTGCATATCTTGAATGCTCTGACTTACAAGTGAGATTTATGTTATATTTAGAAAAGCAGTAACTACAGTTCCCATTATTTCCCTGCTTGACATGTGGTTCAGATTAGCTTCCAAAGGCCAAAAGAAAAGATCAGTACAAACATAACTGAGTTGTTTTTATTTATTAGCTGCAGCATGTGGCAGACGATGCACTGTGTAAGGCTTCTGTTGTTTGCAAGTTGAAATATGTTTTATTGAAATGAGAAAGCTGTAACAATTTTGAGTTTAATTTTAAATTCTTCAGGAAGTAGGTTTTAAAGCTTGAACTCTAAAGTGCTGTAAAATGTGGTATAACTTTTTCCCTGATAGATACAAAATTCTGTAACCTTTGTTTTATTTACTATTAAACTAAATCCTTAATTAAGTACAAGTATTGAAGAAGTTGTGGTGAAGTTGTGGTGCTTGCAAATAATTCTTAATTAAAATAGACATGTTGATATGCTTGTAGTAGCAATGAACTTATATATAGGTATAGAAAAGTAGCCTTTGCAGGGATCTGGAAATGCAGAAGTGAGGAAATAGGAAGGAAGGACAGACTGAGCTGTTTTAAGTGTTGCACTTGGTGTTACGAAAGGTGCCTTGCTGGCCTTGTGCCTCCTGCCAGGCTGGGAGCTGCATCAAGCACTGCTGGAATCCTGGGGTGGAGTTCAGGGAAGCTTTTGAGGGAATTAACTGGCTTCCGTTTTAGCTAGCCAGGCAGGTGGGTTTCCAAAACATTGTAAGAATGTCAATTTTTTGTTTTATGGACAATGTAGCCTCTGTGACCCAAAGAGTGAAGAGAAATTCTGTTTCATTGTTAGCTATACCTGACTTAGGATGAGTCTTGAGATACAAAGTGTAATATACTGCAAGATGTTGTGAAACTGAGCTGTCTAGAGAGAGGTCCCAAGTGTTACTGATGTTATATTTGGTTGTAATTAGTTTGTTGTGCTGAAATTCTCTCCTCTTCCCATGTATTTGGCTCCCACAATCCATACTGGAAGTTGGTGAAAGCAGTTGTATATATTGATTTCTTGTTATGCATCATAATGTCTCGCTGTGACTCTCTTGGAAGGGTTATGTATCAAGGTGGTTGCATTTTTCCATTTCTTAGCAGTATTTCTGGCTTGAAGGGTCACTTTAATGACATGGAGCCTTGTGTGGTTCTTGCACCAACTGGAGCAGCAGCTTCTGGTCTTTTGGAATACCCAACGACAAATTGACAGTGGGCCCAAGTGCAGTCTGAGGACTTTTTTTATTTCCTGCCTTTCCGTATGCTTTCTTGGGGCAGGCCCATGGTGAAGGCCCAAGGAAATCTTACTGTCTGAAGCTTCAATGACTCTTTAACCACTGTGGTCTGCCAGAGAACAGGTCTGGACTCCAGTCATGCCTGTGGTGAGCACAGTACCAATTTGTGTACAGGAGTACAAGGCAGTGGAGATCTGATTTTTAAATGGCTGCAGAGCTCAAATTCTAAATCCCAGTTTGTTGTGGAATGCTGAAACTTCGCTAAAAGTGAAGAAAAGAAACCTGGAAAAAATGGGAGTTTCACTTTCTGTTTTCTTCCTGTTGGTAACCCAGTGTTGCAATATTTACATTGGAAAGCTGTCTTAAACTAAGCTAAAGCAGTGATAACCGGGAAAACTACATCATTTAATTGCATTAATCAGTGGGATACAAACCCAATGGTTTCCCTGCAGTGTTGTCTATAAAACAGGCCAGTGGAGAATAACATTTTGGACACTTTTAATACAGTAACAGTTGAAGCAACTTTTAAAAGCCTGTCAAGAATGCTATTATGTAGCTTCCAGTATATTTTAGGTCAGACCTGACCTCCAGACTTCCCATCACATGGTAACCTATAGTTCTTTAGATACTTGGGCCAGGCTAGCTGGTTGTTACAAAATGGATATTTGGTGGCTTTGGTGGCTGAAACGTGAACTCTGATACACAGATTTTTCTGGCTTTCCAAGCACTGTGTGATGGATGGATGTGACATGGGAAGTTGTCACTAAAGCTTGGGGAAAGATGGCACTAAACTTGTATCTGGGGCCTGCCTGAGTCACTGCTGTGGCGAAGCTTTTCTACTAAGAATGTGAATGTGAGGAGCAGAAGTAGCCTCTCTTCCCTTGGTATGTATGGAATTTATCCTTGCTTATAAACTGTGGCCTGGCCATGTCAGATCACAGTTAAGCACAGAAATCAGGTTATGAATTGAAATCTCAGTGTCAGCTTCATTATAACTCAGGTCCTTGATTTTAACTGATGGCAGAAGTTCTTCTAGTGATTTAGCAGCCCATTGTATGAGGGCAAAGGTTGTTGTAGTTTGTGCTTCCTCTGTTTCTGAAATAGTTTTCCTCCCTTCTTAGTTTCATATTTGTCTTGCTGGAGCCCAGTCTTACAACATATCTGTGTTCAACTTGTTCTGTGTGCTCTGGAGAGGGAGGGTTAGACAGGACTTCTGGGGTGGAGAACAGGGAGTGCTTGTTTGTGATAAGTTCAGTGATCAGGTTATCAAAAGTGTCTGTAATGCACAGATTTCTTTCTTCTGTGCCATCACGGTTTCAGTGCAAGGGAGACTTAATTGTCCAGAAATACTCCAGTGTTTTCTTAGTGGAAGTTTCCTTTATGGGAATGATTATAGAAAAGGATTACAAAGATTTTTCAGCATCAGTTTTGTTGGTTTTACTTTTGCTGTTTTCCAAAATGTGGCACAGTAGCAACTGCAGTTGGGAGCAACTAAGAATTGTGAGTTTAAACTGCCTCTGAAAACTACACACTTGCTTAATGGAGTGAATTTGTACTTCAGAACAAATTAAGTCAAATTTGTTTTAATTGCTCAGCAGAAGGAGAATAGTCAAGCTGCTCTATCTCAATGTTCTTTCAGGTGTAATTGAAAGATATGTAAAAGTCTGATAGTCCAGGTCCAAGGCTGGGAGCCAGGAACTTAAGTCCTAAGCTTTAACCCTGAGTGATTACTGCTCATCTTTGACATGTTGCTTAACTGTTTCATGCCCAAATTGAAAGAAGCACCTCAAAAAAGCACCTGAATATCAGCTGTGGGTGCTAATTACTGACTTTATTTTAATGCTTAACCATTCTGTGATGCTTTGTGAATTATCTGTGATTTGCTTCATGCCTCCTCTTAGAGCCAAACGTGGCTGTGTCTGTTTTAGGTTGAAAATGATGAAGAGATAAAATTCTGTCCCCAGCGTGTGTGTGGTAAAAGATTGGAACAAAATTGGGTGTTTCCCTTGTTCAGGAATGCTATCTGTGTTTGGTTCTAGGTGTGTTATGTCTGTCAAGTGTAGTTTGATACTTATTTCTGACAGATTCCAGAATTGCAGAGCAGCAATGAGGACTGATGTTGCTTCAGCAATGGTAGTTTGTCTTGAATGCATGAAAAGTGTTATTTCTGAGTAAAGAGAAGACAAGAATAAGGACGGCTATAAAAAAGCAGTTTATTACAATCTGGGCTTTTTTTTTTTTTTTTAATGAGGATTGATGGAAAGGGAGGGGAGAAAAACTCTCAGAGAAAAAGAGTGACAGTGAGGTTGCAATAATATTGCTGAGGAAAGATTGGGGTATAGTTGTGGGAGGGAAGCTAATTTGGGCTTTTGAGGGCTGTGGTTATGTTCTCTATGCTCATGAGGTAACTTGATTTACAAGGAGCAAGGCCTAGTAATAGGTTTGTTTTGAAGAGGTAGTTTGAAATATGCTGTAGATGGGGGAAAAAAAAGACCCAGGGTTATAGTCCTGTTCTGTATTCCTGAGTCTGCTTCTGTATTTGAGCTCTTCAGCTGTTCAGAGAATGACTGACTATCTAGAGAAATAGGCTACTGTGTTCTAGGAACTGCTGCTCTGGATGGACTAGAGTGTGCATTTAAAGTGTGCAGTCCCCCCAAACAAAGAGCATTTAGCAGACTGATAAATAGGCAGTGGCTGTTCAGCTCCCCAGAAGTAATTCAGTCCTCTTTCTTGCATGGGTTTGGAAGCTGGGGCACTTCAGCTTGTCGGTCAGGGATTGTTCTGTCCCTTCTGTGAGGCTTTGCTGTTCTTGGAATCTCTGTCTTAAATTAAAAATTAGTTGTAAAACGGCTTTGGTGTTGGAAATGCAGTGCTAGAGTGATCAAGCCATCAGACTCCACAGCACACACCAATACAAGTTGGGCTGTCAGCAGCAATCCTGGTGGGTTACAACTCTGGATCAGCTTTGTGAAACTTTTTAGATTTTAATTTTAAAGGTGCTACCTAAATGCTTCTGGTTTGGCTATTCCTACTCTAGGAATGGGGTTCTGTGGTAGCTGTAGCTTCACGGAATGTATTTTGGAAGATTCAAAATGACAGTGGATGCAGAGCTGAAGGAAGAGTTAAGAGCTGGGTGTTCCAAGCTGTACTGTCTGCTTTCCCCCCTTCTTTCTGTTCTCCCTGACTTGCCTATTTAGGCCACAGCTACGTTTGGCAGCATTTCTGCTTAAAGAGGCACTCCTTCCCATTCTGCTGGCACGAGTGTTCACCTAGGTGCACAGTGAACTTGTTGGGAAAGCTGATCCAGCTGAAAAATTGGTAAAATTGTGTTTTTTCACTGGATTATTTTTCAGCTGAATTGAACCTTGATGTGGTTCTCAGAGCTCTGCATGTGCTTATGCCAGCAGAGTGTGGAGAGTGATCGAGTGGCTCAGAGGAACAACAGGAGCTCTGGAAGAGGATTGGTTTCTTTGTAGGACTTTATGTACAGGCAACACAAGACCCTGATTGATCTCTGAGTGCTGTGCTACCATGAAGGGTAAAATCAGCTGCTAAAAAGGACTTTAAACCTTTGCTATTCAAGATCCATACTTTGAACATGTGCTATCTGCAGGCCTGCAATAAAATCCCTGTTACAGTATCAGAATTATTTTGTGATGGATTTTTTTTATGGTACCCATGGGAGTGGGTTTTCTGCTGTGTCCACACAAGCAGTCTGTGGAAATGAGATTTGTTCAGTGTTGTTTCGAGGTCTGTTAGTAAAACCAGCTTGTTCATATCTGCAGTTCAGTTTCTTTGACGTTGTTGTAGGAAATAATACCACTTAAATGGGAGGTGGATTATTACTGATTGCTTTACTGTAAAGCACTTTAAAAAAGATAATCTGACAAATGGTAATCTTCTCTTATCATGTCTTATCAGTCTTAATATGATTTGAAAAATGGATCCCTTCTTCGGGGTTTTGTCTTCACCTAAACTGATGTATTGTCTCACATTTAAGTGCTGCAGAATTAGGCCACCTTTGTTTTAGCTGCTGTTAAAGTGTGCGTGCAATTAAATCTGTTCTGTGTGTGCCTCTTGCAGCAAAAACATCAATTACTGATGGTACCGAGTTAAGGCTCCAGTTTGTCCTTTCATCTGTAGGAAGCATTGTGCTCCCACAATAATTGCATTATGTAAGATGTTTTAATAACTTCCTTAAGGGTATTTTTCAGGCCTTTTTCCCTGGTTTCAATGCTCTGTAGTATGCAGCACCATTAACTGTGTCTACAGTATTTTTAGTATGGAGTGAAAAGTTTAGCCGAACAAGTTAGTGTTCAGTAATCATGTAAAACTGAGGTTTGCACTTTCAAAGAAATGATTGAAAGGAGTAAAAAGCCTTGGCTTAGGTTGATGTTTAGGTTGTTAATGTGAACAGAGGCAGCAGTTACCCTGTTCCAATGAAAATGAAAACAGATAAATACAGGAGGTATTTATTGATCCCAAACCATTTTGGAGTAATCTTTCAAGAAGCAGTGGTAGTTCTTACAGTCAAAATAAAAATGCCAGGACAGTTTTCCAGGCTTTAAACTTGAGTGGAACACATGTAATTATAGTTTTGTTATATTGCCACAGCTCAGTCATGCTCTTGCAACATACACCTGCTTTTGTATGGTCCAGATGCTGCTTTTGTAGGGTCAGTGTGTCAGTAAACTGGAAATAGATAGGCCATTGCCTTCTTCTATGCCTTTGAAAATGGGGAAAGCATAAAAAAAGAGTCTTAAGAGGTGAAGTATTGATACCTTCTGCGTGTGCACTTACTAATAATTTTATATAGCAGGATTTCCTTAATTGAAAATAGTGGTGTTCACTTTCTGGCTTCCCACTCAGGCCTGCTGTGGGACACTGCTCTGGGCAGCAGGCAGTGTTCCATGAGGGTGCTCTTGTCTGGGTCTTTAGTGACTGGAAGGTTTTGGGTTGTTAATTTGCCTTTAAAATGAAGTACCACCACCAGGTTCTGCTACTGTGAGCTGATATTACTGAAAACAATTATTTGAGGCTTCTCTGCACGACTGTAATTCAGCGAGATAAACAGAAATGGCTGGAAGCTTCTCCCTTCCCTCTTCTAACTTACCACTCTTTTGTCAGGCACTGGAGGAGAAGCTATTAATTTGGTCAGCCATTCTTTATCAAAATATATTTTCCTCTCAGCGATCCACAAGTGATAGCACCATGAAGAGAGCCAGCATATTTAGGTCACATGTGAAGCCCCTGAGGCAGTTCTGCTTGCATCTAATTTTGGAAGAAAATTTTAGGGTCAGGAAAAAGAGGGTTTAAAAGAGTTGTATTGTAAGAAAGATTGATTTTCCCAAGTATATAGAATGCATTTTGTGTGGAAGTGTTTCCCTTTGCATTTTCAGTTGCAGTTCTTAAATTAATGCTCTGGGAATAATGTGATCTCCAAACACACACAGTTGGCTCTCTGTTTTTGAGAACCTGAGAAAAGATAATTGCATATATTCAGGAACAGTTAAGGTAATTGAGATTTCATATTGTAGTTGCTTATTTAAAATACTGAGCAATTTCTAGTGTATTCTTGTTTGTTTAATGCCCTTTTTTTCCCCTTTTTTTCCCCTTTTTTTCCCTTTTTTTTCTGATGACTGTAAAAAGTATTTCAGTGACCATTCTTTGATCCTTAAAAGCAGTGATTTTAGCTGGCCTTTATGCTGTTAAATGATGATTTGAAAACTCATGAACTGTGTTTGTGTATAGTGCCTATAAATACAGTTTGAAGGTCTTGCTTTATTTTCACATAACTTAGAAGTGAATTGGTTCAGTGGACAAGAGCTACATACAGAAATAAAGCTTCAGCTTTGGCTTTCATAAAAATATAATGACTCTCAAAGACACTTATTTGAGAATTCCTGGACTATTTTCCAGTGGCATTGCATAACAAACCCCTGACTTTTCTGGTACTGCTCTTGGTGCATTTTGTAGGGAATAATATATAGGAATATTGGAGATAATAATGAAAAACTTGGATTGTTTTTTAATAATTACCCAGTTTCACTTATTTTGAAGTGTGACCTTGGTGTGGGAAGAGGAATTAGAATTCAAATTACATCCCAGCCTGCCTGTACTTATATTGTCACTTAAGTAGTTGCTGCTCCTGAGAGAAATGGTCCTTCCTGGTGCCTCTGCCAGTCACTGCTTTGAGCTGAGCCGGGTGATCCCTGAGCTCCAGGGTAGTCACTTGGGGAAACCGACCCAAATGAAAATTACATGTCCTGGGTTCATTTTGGATTAATTTTATTCCTCATCAGCTTCTCCAGATTTAATTTGTCTAACTCTTAGCAACGTTTGTGGTGGGATAGGTGGTGGTTCTACAGGAATGGGATGAGAGGTGAAAGGATGGATTGGTTTTCTTGGAGAGTTGATAATGGTTCTAAGGCAGCACGGGAAACTACAGAATTGTGAACAATTCAGTCTCTTTCTCAGCATTTTCATGTTTACAGTTGATACCTGCGTGTTCATGGTCTGCCTTTCACATGAAAACTACTTTCAGTGCACTGAGATTTGTATTTGAGGACACTTCTTCTCATAGATGAATATGAATAAACAGCAGTTGAAGTTGAAGCCTACAGTGTTCGTTATATGGCCCAGCAGTGAGAAAATGTCACTGTTTATAGAGGTAATAGTGAAACATTCATAAACTGTTGTACTGGAATGTGGAACTGGCGGGAATGGCTTTTTGCCCAAAAGTTTAAAACTTTCTGTATAATCCTTCTTCCTTTTCTCCGTCAGTTCTTCTCACAGCTTCATGTCATTGTTTTGATTTAGTTTTGTTTGTTTGATTGTTTTAAGCTAAATCTTTCTTACACTCCTTTTTTTGTGTGTGTTAAAGAAGTATCCAGGGTCTTTCATCGTATTCCAGACCCTTCTGGAAGTGGTAACCTGCTCTGGAAAGCAGCAGGAGCTGGCAGCCAGGGTTGTGTTCCTGCAGCAGGACACATGCTGTGCTTAACCCAGCTCATTTGTGTCTCACAGTATTGAGATGCCTCAGAGGAAAGGGCAGGAGGAAGACAAAGAGCATTTGAAACAAAACAAAATCACTTGGATATTCTGCACATGAGGTTGTTGGCTCCCTGGAGCTTGGGGGTGCTTTTGCTTGGTGTGATCTGAGGAAGCTCATCCCAAGCCTGGGAATACCAAACATCTGCCTGTTTCTGGAAGATGTTCATCATTCTGCTGCTTCTGAATTGGCATCAACAACTGTGCAACCAGGTCACGCCTCTGTGCTGGTGCAATGCTGGTGCAGTGCTGGTGCAAGGTGCTCCTGCGCTCTGGTTAAGAGCACGTCTGTGTTAGAAAAATGCCATGGCAGGGTTGTATGCTGCATTTCCTTCCTGCTGCTCACTGTCCTTCTGGAGTTGTCAAGAAAAGCTTCTCTTTGTGCCTATAAACTTGTTTATGTATACACTGAAATTATTTTTCCAGGGGTTTTATGTTGCATTCAACTGGAAGTTGTTTGGCACCTTCCAATTCATGTTTGTTCCAACCAGGGTCTTTGGTCTGAGGCCCATTTTCTTACAGAGCTCTTACTACTCTCTTACTTTTTTCCAACTTAAAAGTTTAAACTTAAATGTAATTATCCCAAGGTATGGTGGGGAGACTGATGGAAGACTAAGAAATGGAGATAACTGAAAGTAATCATCTGCAGTTGTTTTCTCTGGAGTCATTTTAACCCTTCCCTGCTTTATTTTCCCTGTTTGTGAGACCTAGGTGGTGTTTCCTAAAGTGAAGTTCCAAAGCCTTTGATAGTTTTTTGTAATGATCTTTGAAATCCTTGCAGGACAGTAACACTACCAAAATACTCTCTACCTTTTTATATGTAAAATGTACGTACAACGCACATAAACAAATTATATGTATCTGTTATGCAACTCCTCCAAAACCTGGAGAAAAGGTCCTGATCTATAAATAGACATATTTAAAACAAACACTTAAAAATAAAGGTTGGTATTTTGCTCAGATTAGTAGACTATATATATAATTGTAAGATGTGTTATAAATATGCCTTGGAGTTGTCAAGATTCCATGTGTTAGGAATCTCAAAGTCCAGGCCAGAAATTAGCATTGGCTTCTGTTTAATAATTTTTTTTAAAGAAGCTGAGGCATGTATGCTTGGGCCAGAATAGAAACACAGGAAAACACTTGCCAAGTGGTGGGGGGGGGGGCGAGGAGGCAACTGGGCAAAGGAAGACTGTTCTTTAAGGTTCAGAGTGCCACTAAAGATGCATTAGGTATTAAAAGGAACTGATAGCTGAGTGAGCGACCAGAGTGAGGGAAGTAATTGGAAATTTTGATTCTCCAGTCACTTCATAGAGCTGTGTATTTATCTCTGCTGGAAACTTCAGTTGTACTTGTGACCTTCACAGGCCCCGTGCTCTCCGGCAGGCTGCCTGAAATCCAGCTGGAGAGCAGCCCTCCCTGCCTGCCTTTCTGGTAGGCAGGAGGAATTTCTGATTCCATTTTGCTTGCTTAGAAGGAGGCACTTCATGCATTGTCTGAACACAACAGCCTCCTACATTCTACACATCAAGATTAAAAGCCTCCAAATGTTTGGCCTGAGCTTTGCACCTGTAATAAATCCTTTGGTCAAAGAATGTGTGAGAAGAGTCTGAAACCACAGGATAGTTTTGAGGAGTTGTTTTTTTATGTCTACAACAGGAATGCACACCAAGTCACAGAGTTCTAATTTTGAAAGGCATTGCCAAAGTATTACATTTTTCTGTAATAATACTACTACTAAATTTTAATCTGCAGTGTGTGTTTTGGATTGGCTTCAGCAAAAAGAGAAAATGAAGCTATTGCAGAGCTCTGTCTGTAGCTTTCTCAGTGACAAGAAAGGCATTGCCTGAAGGCTTCTTTTCTCTACGTGTAGAACAATGGCCCAGTATGTTATTTCCAAATATATTGTTATTTGCAAACAGAACAGCAACCCCTGGCTGCACTGTGCCGTGCAGCCTATTGAAATTCTGGCTGTGATTCCAGCAGAGATTTTTCCATAAATAGCTCTGTACTACTTGGGAACACAAACAAACCCTGAAAAGATCTGAAGTAAGGTCTGCTGAGGGACTTTTTAGCCTGTTATTAGTGTGTACTTCAGGGTAGATATTGTGGTGGATGTGAGGAGTTTTCTATAGGGTTATGTGCAGGCTGTCAGCAAGAATTAAAAAGTAAATAATTACCAATCAAGTTAGTTCCAAGGACTCTTGAATCACCTGTATTGAGCATAGGAAAAAAGGATAATAAAAATTAATAAGTATAAGCAGAAGCAAGTAGATTTTCTTTCTGCTTTTTTTTAAAGAAAAGCTAGTAGGTAAGGACTAGGTTATGGTTCAAGTAAATACAACTTGAAATTAAAATTATTTATTCTTTCCATGAATAGACATCCAGAATTTTTACTGATTGGATGTTTGTTATGTGAATTAATACCTGCACTATGAAATGGGCTGTATTTTTCAGTGCTGTGTAAGTAAACACCCTCTTGAATAAGTAACACAGTAATATTTTATAGAATATTCAGTTATAATTGGTGTAAGCTGTCTTGAGTAACTTGTTGTCTTGAGAAGAAACTTGTAAACATTCTGTGAATTAGAAAAGAGGTGACTAAATACTTCTGTGTTTTGCCTGGGTCACAGGGCTGATTCTCTGCTGGTCCTGTTGCTCATAAACTTTTTTTTTTTTTTTTTGAAAGATGAAGCCCCCTTTTAAAAGCAATCAAAGAGCACAAAAATAACTTTGGCATTTGAGAAATCCCTGCTCTTGAGTGGAGACTCTGGAGTGTCCTCAGCCGCTGGCTATCATGGCAGATGTGTTTATCAGCTGTCAGAGCAAGGATGGGATCCCTGAGAACCAGCCCCACAGGAGCTTGTTAGGACGTTCTCTCAATGCAAATCTCTCAGCTGTACCTACTACTCCTCTTGGATGTTTATTAAAAACCTTCAGCTGTGGCCACTGAGCAGTCACAGAGGGATCTCTGAGAGCTTCACTACCCAGAGCCGTGGGTATGTCTGAAGTCACCTCTGGTGAAGGAGCACCTGCACTGTGGGTGTGGGGTGGAATGGAGATCAGCTCTGATACTGCTCTGAGACTCTGTACTGATAACTGGGGATGACCTGGTGTCACAGAATCCTGGAATGGTTTGGGGTGGAAGGGACCTTAAAGCCCATCCAGTGCCACCCCCTGCTGTGGGCAGGGACACCTTCCACTGTGCCGGGTTGCTTCAAGCCCTGTCCGACCTGCGCTTGGACACTTGCAGGACTGGGACAGCCACAGCTTCTCTGGGAATTCAATCCCAGCCCTTCACCACCCTCACAGGGAGGAATTTCTTCCCAATATCCCATCTCCACCTACTCTTTCTCAGTTTGAACCCATTCCCTCTTGTCCTGTCCCTCCAAGGGCCTTGTAAATAGTCCCTCTCCATCTTTGTAGGTTGGAAGAACAGCTTAACTGCTGACCCCCTTTTCTTTTTGAAGGCCTACATGGTATTTCTGAGCTTGTTCATATTTTTTTTTTTTCATGAACATTCTTTTTCATTCCTTGTAGGCACATTGAGAGCAACTCCCTAAGAAAATGGAAGTATAAATAAAGCAGCTCTGCACTCTAGCAAAGCACTTCTGCTACCAAGGGGTAATTAGCCTGGGTTTGTAAAACAGATACATTGCCAACATGTTTATCACAGGGAGAAGAAATAAAGCTTTAAAGCTTCAATAAAACTCAGTCAAATACTTTTAATACATTTTGGGGAATCCTTATATTCTGTATAACTTGTATTTCAAAGCATGTCTTAGGAGAATTATGGAGCCCTTGTGTGAGCATTATGGCTAAACCCTGAGGAGCCTTGAGAGGATGAACTGTGACTTAGCTCTGAGGATACAGGGAGTGGTGGCTTGAGATGGAGCTGGGGTCTCCTCAATCTTTATAGATTCATAGGATGTGCTTTATCTCCAGGTCACTAGGGATGTTTTCTACAGCTCACAAATGTCAGAAATAGACATTTAATTTCTCTGTTTCAGCATGAAGTTTATTCTGGAAAATCAGTAAACATGAATTTTTGTCTTCAGCAGTACTAAAATTGAGTTGTTACCTTCTTGGAAATTAGATACGCAGTTTTGCTGTGGCTTTATTAATGATAGGTCGTAAATTAAAGCTGTGCAGGCAGAAAAGATGTTGGAACAAGTCATGTGCCAGAGTATTAAAACCAGGAGAATGCTGTGTTAGAGGAGAAATAATCAAATCTGTTATTTATAAGGTTTTTTTGTCTCAGTTCTCCTCCTATTGCTCAAGAAGTCCCAGTTTTGTGAGTGATAGTGACAGAACGTTCAGGCACCTGAGAGGGTCTGAGATGAAGCAATTAAGGGCATGAAGTTGGTTCCTGCTGGAGTTAATTTTGTTCCCTTATAATTAGGTGTGTATGATCTGTATGCAATTGTACAAAGGACAGAAATGATGAGTAACTCCCAAACTAAATTCTACATAATACAAATATAAAACCATTCTCTCATCTTTGTCTCAGAAATCAGTGTAGGTTTTGGTGGCTGAAAGTGTTTCTGAAAGAACTAGAATTGGTATGGATTGTGTGTAGCACTCAGTGCAGCTACTTTGTTTAACAGGATAATATGTGGTTGAAACAGGAAAATTCCAAGGAAAGGAAGCTCTTTCTTAGAGCTAAGTGTGTAATTTAGCCTAATATCTCTCTGTTGTAGTAATACCTAATGTTTTACCTGTATTTGAAACTGTAGAAGCAGAGGACCCTAATGCTGCCAATCCCCCTTCAAACAAACCATAGATTTTATATTCTTATCTTTTAGCAAAGATTTCACTTGGGGATAAAAGAAATTTGCTTTTAGGTAGAGTTTTATTGCTGCAACACCAAAGATTATGTGTATGCTCACTTGTTTCAGTGCATTTAAGGAAGGATTGGTTCTATGACTCTTGTGGGCTGTTAAAAACTTTGCTGGTTGCCAAAATTCTGTGGCACTTGATGGAAACCTGAGATTCTGGGCTGCCTTGTGTGGAAACAGGGACACAGTTTCTCCAGTCTAAGTGTAATTGATGTGGCCTGTGGTGGCAGCAGGGCACAAGCAAACCTAGGCCAGGTACTCAGGATGTCAGATGGATTTTTATGGCAGATGATGCATTGAAACAAAGTAGATTAAGAATTATAATGCATTTAGGTTTTTAACACAATGTTGCTTAGGTTTTATATTTTATATATTTTGTGTTTCTGTTTTTTTTTTTTTTCCTATTTCACATCAAACTCATCCTTCCTCATGGAGTGCTAAGGGTGCATAGCCTCCAATCATGGTGTTACCCAACCTCTGGATAACTACTGTTCCCGGTCTTTTTTTGGTAATCCTAAACTGTGAGTGAAGAGGAGTTTTTACTGTAATTGAAATGGGATTGATGCAACGCTGAGTGTGACACATCCTCAGTAGGAGGGCCACTCTTCTTTTCCTCTTCCCCACCTGAAAATAGATTTAAGCTTCAGGGGCTGGAAGCTCTCAGCAGCTGAATTTTGTGATGTTACAAAACTGAACCCCATGGAAGCTTTTTCCATCAAACAGGTGCCTGGCATTTAAAAATGCTGAAATGCTGGATTTACTGTTGATTACTTTTTTGTTTAAAAGCAGAAGAATTCTACTTGGAAGGAGGAAAGCTTGTGGACAGATTGAGCCCTTTTAAAAGAAAAAAATTTGTTATTATTCTGTAATACTGCGGTAGCTGCAAAGAAGAGGCTCAAGGAGAAGCTGTGACCTTTAAGTGTGCATTCCTGATTCTGGATAAATGTTGTAGTTCTACAACCTGTGAGACACTCACCCTCCTTTCTGAGGTGACTTCATCTGGGCACCAGGAGTGGGGTTGGCTTTCTGCCACTCAGGCCTCTCCTGTTTATGATATTAATAAACTGGTGTCAAATGTCCTGGGAACAGTTGATGCAGGTTGAAAGACCTTTGTTTCAGCCAACAATAGACCTGAATTAGTGTGAATAGGAAAAGCAAATAGGCACTTCCTGTCGTATTTGAAGGAATACTTGAGTTTGGGAAGCATGTCTATTAAGAGATGTGAACTGAATGCTCATCACTTGCTCTTTGTCCCCAGCAAAATGTTCCCTATGTGTGTATCTCTGTTATCTTCCTAAATATGTTTGCAGTGCTAATGATATAAGGTGGAATCCCGTTTGAATACATTATTTAGGGTATTCTTTGGGGGAAAAACTCTACATCTGTGTAATGAAGATTTAAAAGGGGGAATTGACTTAGTTGTTGCTTTCCTAATCACATTTATTCCTCAGATGAAAGCATAGAGGCCTGTTGCAAAGACTAGAAACTATCAGGATAAATTGAAATAATGGAGCGGTGCCTCAGCCCACCTCGAGGTTGAGCTGCCTTTCGCAGAGTGCTGTAACTGCTGTTTGTGGTTTCCAGGCAGAGGATGTCTTTAGAGCCTCCAGGGAATTCTTGTCAGGTATTAAATAATCCCTTATTATGGAGTTTGAAGTATTTTCAGGCTGATGTAGCTCGTGTTGAGTTGAAAAATGGCTCTGTCTTGAGCTGGTAAGGTCACCACTTTGCAGTAGTGTTCACATGGAGTTACTGAGACAGCAGCAATCTCCCAGAGTTGTGGAGCTCTGGAAGAAGCTTCAGACACACACCCCCTCAATTCCAGGATGGGATGGACTGTAGGGTAGATTGCCTTGGGTGTACATGTAAGATACACCCACAGAGATGGAGGCAGCTCCCAAAGGACTTGGGAACTGCAGCGAGACCCACAACTCCTGTTTTGCTGATTCCAGGGTATTACATTTCTCACATCAACTACTGCTGGAGCCAAGTTAACCTTTACCTATTAAATATGCGGTGCCTGGGTGTGGGCAGCCCAGTCAGCAAGAGTTTTTTGGGGTGTTTATTTGTCTGGTCTGTTGTAAATGTATTTATTTTTCTGCTTCTCTGTATGTGATCAGACTGCCTGTGCCTTCCTCTGTTCCCCCAACTAGATCATGTCCAGCTTAGGGCAAGGCAAGTACTGGGAACTCTGGTTTGCAGCATCTTTTGAACTAAATTCATTCAGTTTATACTCTTTTGCTTGGTGGATGGAGGGAGTTTGCCTGTTGGTCTCCTGTGCATGTGTTCTGAAAGGAACTGCAGTCATCTCTTAAAGTTTAAAAATAGGAAGTAATTAATCAGGGTGATGAGGGTTAATGGTTTCTATCCAGAAACCAAACAGCTTTGCATTTGTTTGTATAGAGAGAACATTCTTACGTCTGCTGTTGTTGAGCCTTTAACAGGAGAGGATTTTTCACAGTAATTTTTGAAACACTTCCTACTAAAAACTTACTTGGGGTTTAAAAACCCCAAAACTATTTAATTCTCTCATCAGATGAAATGGTTTCAAGGGGGCAGTTGAGGACTGTTTCCTGCTAACAAATCCTAATCCTTTAGGGTTTCTTTCTTCTGTAAGTTTGCAGTGAAGTTGGCATGAAAGGAGTTTCAGAGTGCAGTGCCAGACTCAGTGAGCAGAAATAAAACCTACGGCCCAATGGTTACAGTGGTCATGGTACAGTGGATCACAATTTTAAATCAATTTAAGGTGTAATCAGTTTTGGGAAGTTCCTTGCCAAAACTCAGTATTACTTTTCAGTGTGAATGGTTTCTTTTCACAGAGGTAAAATTTCAGAGCAATTTTATGTCATTTTCAGTGGTAGGAAGCAGGGACACATCATTATCTGACACATCTGTTTTCAGAGTGGTTTGACTTGCTGCTGTTTGTCATCTCTGTTTTTCCCTGCCATCACAGGTGTCTTAAAGTCCTGTGTACTGGAGACTTGAGTTTCCTACTATAAATGGAGACAGGAAGCCAGTGATCTGAACATTAAATCAGTTTCCTTTCTGGTCCAGCAAAGCCAGATTCTGGCCTTGTTGTAGGTGGAAGCTCGTGGAGACTCTGCACACAGAAATGCAGTTAAATGGCATTTTGGGTGTGGGCTCGATGGCCTGTGCAAATCCAGCTGTGCTAGCTGGAGATGTGGTTGCTCCTGAGTGTGTTCCTTGCTTTCCCCCACAGCAAATTTCCTCATCTGATGCCTTCAGCTCAGTCTCAGTGAACTCTTGTTAGCTTAGCAAAATACAAACTGTTTAACAGAAATGAAATGTGTTGCAATTGTTCACAGACGTTTGAGGTGGTGGCAGTGTCTGTTGAAGATGATTATAAGTGTTCCCTGTAGTGATTTCTGCTACTTCTGAGAGTTGCTGGTTTTGCACATTTCTTTGTCGGTCTCTTGCCTTGGTCCAAAAATGGACTGTGGGGGAAAATAATGGTGAATTTGGTGCTGGAAACGTGCCCTGAGTGGAGATGTTGAAGCAGTTGCCCAGTGAGGCACAGGAGTTGTTTGCCAAACACAGGAGTTAAAACGTTCAGTGTGCTGCTGCCTCTCCAACCTGGATTGTAATGTTGACCATAGATTATGCTTTCTATGAATTCTGTTTAAATGAGGAAGTTACTTGGATGCCACGGTTAATTTGAGATCACATAAAGATTTCTGGACGCATAAGAAGCTGCTGTTCCAGATGAGAGATTAGCAGATGGTGATTCTGTTCCCTGCTTTACTATTGTAAAGCTGTAAAACACTTAATCTAAGTCTTTGTTCCTATCCCAACTTGTAGAAGCTTTTGAGAGTCACTTCTGTGATAATCCTGTTCTCTGCAGTTCCGATGTCATACTCTCACTCCGGCTTTGCAGGGAGGAGCAGCTTCTGGTACGTGGGACAGATGGATTTGGAGTTGTTCTGCTGTGAGCACTGAGCCCAGGAAAGCTATTTAGGAGCATTACTGGCCTTACATAAAACTAATGGCAACAAGATTAGGGCTGGTGCCACTGGTCCTGCAGTGGGAGGGGGTGGAAATTTGCTGTTGTGTTTTCTAGGAAGTCACAAGGCTTAACAAAACTTATTTGCATGAATTTATGAAATCACCTAAATAACACTGTTTTGTACTTGAGTATTACGTTGCATTATCTCTAGGCTATCTAAGTGTTACAAATGCAGCTGTAAGTTCTAAGCCATCCTAATACACGTAAATCCTATGGAGTCTTGGAGTATTGGTTCCTTCCCTTGCCTCCAGTTCCTCCTTTCATCATAAAAAAGTGACAATTCCAACTCCTGCTTCTGAAGACTGGTGATTAACAGAGTGTTCTTGCTGTCATTGCTGGTATATGGATTTGACAGCACAAAGAGTGATCTCAGGAGAATGTGGCACACTCTGAGCTGTGCTTTGCCATGCAAGAGTAGAGCCCTGCTTACCCAGGAGCCCACAGTGAGCAGGGCAGGCATGGGGCATGCTAATGTGACTTAGGAAGTGACAGGAAAAGCTTAATCAAGGGGTATCAAACTTTAATTTTAGGGAGCTAAATAAAAAGTTAAAAATTAAATGTGTAGTAGTAACAATAATGACTTTCTAATCCAAAGTTGAACTCACTGTTGAACTAGAATTTACCTAGTGTATCTTTTCTCAAAGATTGGCAAAGTAGGAGAAGAAAGGGTGAATAAAAAAAAAGAAATGGGAATATAGAGGAATCTAGGAAATTAGAGTGAAGTTACAGTGGCTTAGGCCTGCTTGACGAGGCTTATATTTGATTGTTTTACTTAGGTGAGTTGTTTATGCTGTGAAGTACTATGTGTATTCCCTGCTTGGACAGTGGTGTCTTGTGTTTGTTACACATAGGTAGGGATGTAAATAGGACTGGGAGAGTCTCAGCTCTGAAGTGCATCTCCCCCCAAACAGCACTAAATGCTTTCAGCATCAGCAGGGAAATGATGACTTCATCATGGTCGTGTTCTTCATTTTCAGCCTCCCAGGGCTGTTCAAGTGAGTTCACTCACTTGGAGTGAACATGCAGGCCAGGAAACACTCTGTAAATCTTCTTCCTCTCTGTACAACTCCCAGGTTTGCACAAGCCAGCAAACCCAGCCTAGTTACTGTCTGCTGGAGCTGCATCCTGGGCTCCTGTGTTGTTTGTGTCTGCCCCGGCAGGGCCAACGGCACTGAGAAGCGAGTTGGACATCAGACAAATTCCCCTCCCTGGGAAGGAGGGCAGCTTTGTGTGCTGCAGAATTCCAGGGCTGGTACTTGGGAGAGAACAAGGAACCAGCTGGCTCTGGCAGAGATGCACAGCACAGAGGGAGGATTTTTGCCACAAGGGCAATAACCTCTTTCTGGTTTCTCTATTTCTACGTGCATTTCTTCCTGTCCTCATATTTTAAGGAATTAATATATTTTTAATGCCCTCTCTAGTAGAGAAGAGATCTATTTAAAGGACTTCTGGAAAGAGTCTCAAGCAGTAAATTGAACAGTAGGAATGCCTTCTCCCAGCTGCCTTTGGATTTGTTGCCTAGTCACTTCAGGGAGACAGAATGAATGCAGGGAATCACTCCTGCAAGTGAATGAAGAAGAGGGAAATGAAGTCAATAGCAAAACTGGTCATGGTAACTTTAGAGCATACAATCCTTGTGTTTCCTTCCCCCTCTCCACAGACGTAAATTAGGGATGAGGCTGGAATGCAGAGGGTGTTTTCTTTTATACCACCAGCACTAAACAGTGAATGGCATTTTGCTCTTTTATTCTTGTCCTGGGGTGTGGAGTTGTGGTACCCTGTGTTGGGAGCTCTCCTCTTCAGACAGACGTGTCATCACCCTGCCTTAATTTTGCTTCCTGTTCACTTTGGGATTAACACCTCACTATCTACCTTCAGAGATAAATACACAATATTTCAGGACTCTGGATAAATGCAGTAAAACCAAATCACAAACCATGGGGTGTTGGTGGGCTGACTCAGTCTCAGTGCATTGTGGAGCTGCTTAAAGTATTTGAAGCCTTGGAAGAGCTTTTGTTTTCTATCCAGTGTCTTTCATTGTTTGTTTTTTTTTCCCAGCAATGAAGTACATAACTCCAAAACAAAACCATTACTGGAAACAAGAAAGTCCAATCAAAAGCCACAATTTTCTGTCATTAGCTGTGACTTGAGGTGGAGTTTCTGGAAGTTGCATCTGTTCAGTAGTTTGAAGCAGGGAGGTTTTGCCTCACCCTGGATTGGAAACGACCAAGCAACCCACAAGTGATTTCCAGACACTTAAGGTCTGTAGGTTCTCCTGGATAGATACTCTTTCTCTCTCTAGGAAGAATGGCTCAGGTACACTCAGCAATTGTGCATCAAATTGAAATATTTCACTGTCTTTATCTCTCATGATGTTTATCCATTCCTCTGCTGCTTCCTCAGTTTGAGGCTGTTTGAGCTTCCTTGGATTTTAATACTAATCCTCAAAGTTGGTTTCTTAATGTTTCCCTTTTAAGACAGTTTCTGAAGTATCCTTGGAATGACTGATTGATGTTTAGTTTGATGAAAATAGGTTTTCCAGGCTGATAAACTGAGGAGGTGGTCTCCACATTAGGTCAGTGAATTCTGTTTTCACTCCCCAGGACAGAATTGCCAACCTGTAAATAATCTGCTCTGCTTTATGGACAAGATTTGTTTGAGTTGCTCCTTTGGAAAATTCCAGAAACTGTGTTTTGAGCCACTGGGAAAGTGTATAAACAGTGCTTTCTAAATAATTTTATAATGCTTTTTAAATGCTACAATTCTTTGTTCAGTCCTTGGAAGCATCAGGAGATTGCTCCACTTGTGTAAACACTCTGATTTACTTGCTTTCTGCTTAGGCAGCAGATCAACGTGATTCCAAAAACTTGCACAGAAACCTTTTGGGTCTGGTGAAATAAAGCCTCTCTTTGTTCCTGCCATGATTGACTTGCTGCTGCAGAGTAGGTGACATGTTTTGCCTACCAAGCATGTTTTCTAATCAGAGTTTATATAAAGTTCATGGAACATTGAAATAGATAGCCTCTTCTCTACTAATAACATCCCCTTTTTTCTATTACTGGAAACAAATTTAATACAGAATTGCTTTTCAGGTTTGCAATGGGGCTTCTGGAATGAAGTCATTGCACTACAGTTTTGTTTTGCTGGTTTGGATTGATGAAGCTGGTTTATTCCCTTTTTCCATAGACATTTGGACAGTGGTAAAACTCCACCACAATACTTTCTCTAAAGTTGCAGAAAACTTGATGTTTACAGTGCACATGTAGTTCTGCATTCACTGCAACATGTGAAAGGCCCCCAAAATGTGAAAGTGTTTTTAAGTATTTGTCACTGAATTTTTCTTGTTCCAAACACTGCTTTTAATAGGGGAAAAGGCATTTGAGATCTGTTGGGATTCCTTTCTTCCTCTTTTTTCATTTGAACGGGTTCTCTTTCCAGTGCATTGACCCAGTGGCCTCAGAGCCTTACCTGAAGCTCTGAGATGTGTTTTACCCTTTTCCTATTCCCTGCCAAAGCCAGACACTTTGTTTAGATTCCTTTGGCTCCTCAGGTTCCTGTCTCCATGTCTATAATGGAAGAATTTAGTCCTGCTTGAATCCAGTTAAGTGTCCAGACCTTGCTGGTGGATTTGATTTCTGTTGGAGCACTTGAAAAGTGAAGATGTCTCATTGAAGCTTAAAAAACTCAAAGCAGGTTGTGAAAATAAAGATGATGTGCAGAAGGAAAGGAAAGCTTGGCCAGATTGTAGATGCTGGATCTGGGAGAGCTATAGGGAGCTTTGGATGGCTCTGGGGAAAGCAGACTCTGCCGTGTCTCCATGTGCTGATGGGTCAGGGACCAAAACCTCTCTTTAGTTTGTGATTTTTGGGATCAGTGGCTTGGTTTGGCTGTAGAGTTTTATTTCTTTGAGGTGGGGAGACAACTGTGCAGCAGCTTTGTGTTTCCGTAGTGCTTTGCTCAACCTGCTGCAGAACATTTTCACTCATAAATGGATTTCAGGCTGTGTAGGTGATTCCCACCCTGCCACCCCTTTGCTTTCAGGTCACTAAAAACCATTATTTGAAAGCGTTTAGCAGTCTCAGAAGTGTTTCTACAACAATGAGTGTCTGTGAAGGGATATTTTGTGGAACTAAAGGACAAATGTATGGATCTATGCAGAGATATACTTGTAAATGATGTAATAACCTCTGAATTCTTTGTCCCAAGTTATGCAAGAAGCAGAAACCTGGTTCACTTGGTACAGGTATTGCAGGTGCCCTGCAGGAATGAAGGTGTACCTTGCTGTCCTGATTTTTGTCATAATCATGTCTTCATCTCATGTGATTGATGCTGCCCTGTAGTGTTTGAAACCCTCAGCACTGGCAATGTCACACTATATCTTGGTGTCAGAGATGTCCTGAAATGCTTGAGGGGAGGAGAACACAAATCTGATCTCCAGGGTACTGTGTGAAAGCAGATAACGCTATGGCCTAGGAGGGGTTTGGGTATCAGATAAGGGGTCAGTGGTTATTTCTCTCTGACGCTGTGCAAGAAGAAGAGGGCACTGAAATGCATCCTATTTCCAGCAGCCATCGGCGTGGTGGCAGTAGGGCACTACACACCTGCTTCTCCTCTAAATATTGCCCTGGAGTGCTCCTGGTGCTGGGAAGCGATCATTTCCCAGCGGGAGCAGCTCTGTGTTTGCAGGCTCTCACCGAGGGACAGGGGGGAAAACAGCACAGGCTGGAGATGCTCTGTTGTGCTGAAGGGCTGAAATCATCAGGGAATTACAATTACTATTGGAATAAAGCAGGATAAGATGGATACATGTTTCTGACATGTTCAGGGTGTTAACACAGATGAGAATCCACAAGCGAATCCAGGCACTGGGGAGGATGAAATGCTTCCCCTGTCAGTTCTCCAACACCTTTAAATCCACTCAGGTCAGCACCAGTGCCCTGATGTCTGCCTCTTCCTTTGACCAAGGTGTGGGAATGTGGAATTCCAAACAGGGAGTTACTGGGTTTGAATGTACAACTGCTTGTTTTCTCTCCAGTACAGATTTCTTTGTAATATCTGCATCTCGGCCCTGGTTTGGAATTACTTAAGCAAAAATGACTTTTTTCTGACACATTTTTAGCATATTTTGTTTTGCCCATGGAAAGGGAACAATCCAAGATTACACTGTGGAAGGCACATTGGATTTATTGGTGTATCTTGAGTTTTAAAACAAATTAGTATCTTTCCGTTGCAATTGCTGCTAATGAACACAACGGTTATTTGGTTTTAATTTAAAACTGATCCAAGTACTTGGAATGGTCTGCACGGTGTCAGGCGCTGGAGAGTTTTCTGTACCTTGTAACTGCTGCCTGAGCCTGCTGGACTCCTTGGAGGTGTGGGATGTGGGTGCTGAAAGTTTGTGTGTGCACCTGAGTCTGTGATAAAGCAGGATCTGTATCAGCTTGGAGATCACTGGAGGAAAGCTTGGATTCTCCTGAAAATAAAAATAAATGCAGAAAGCAAGAATGTCACAAAAAAGTGGTTGTCTTTCTGCTATCTATGAGATTTGTATTATTAGTAAATACAACATATATCATCACCAGACCTAGGAAAAGAGAGATTTTTATCCTTAATGAAAGGTTTTTCTGGCTGTCGTTGCTGCCTGTTCTAAAATTTCCAGTGACTTTCACCGAATAAGTACTTTGGTGAATTTATCCATCCGTTCTTAGATGAATGTATGAGATTTCTAAGGCAATTTTTTCTTCGCTCTTCTCTTTCCATGTATATGGACACACTGGATCTGCTGATCATTTACTGTACTGACCATCAGAGCTTGTAGTGTTAAGTCTGTGTTTTTCACAATAGTAAGTATTCTGTGTACTTCTCGCTGCTGAGAGATGTTAGTGTGTTTTTCTTCAATTAATTGATGACTTATTAAGGTGTTTTCCTATTGGAGGAGTACAACAATGTGCTTTGTATTGTGTGGAAAAGTCAAAATTTGACTGCTTGGTTTGCACTTCCCTCTTTCTGCACTTTGATGAATTGTTTGTTATCTCTATGCCCCGTTCACCTGGGAAAGGTACCTATTAAATACCATATCTGCAGCTCAGTGGTTTTCATCTTAAGCCTTACAGATGTGAGATAAATCACCTAATCTTGTTCACAAGTACAAGAATGACTGGCTGAAGTAACTGCTGCCTTGTGGGGGTTAAAAATGATGTGCACTGGAATTAAAGTTTTTCTCTGTGTGATCTGGATCCTGGTTCAGTGAGGTACAGGCTGAGGTTGTATTTCTGTCCTTAACTCTGTTTTGAGGCATTCCAGCCAGTTTGGGCAGTGCTGGGTGAGCATGGCAGGGAGGCTGGTGGGGGGATCTCTAGGGCAGTTTGTGCTGTATAATAAAAACTCAGTGGAGCTGGTGTTTAGCTCTAAATCAAGCAGGTGTATTGATCTTTTTTAACTCTAAAATGTTATGAATGCAATGGAGAATAAAGAAACCATCCCAGAGAAAATACTGTTTATCTACAGCTGACTGGCATGCGAGTGAAATGGCCTCAAGACTTGTGATGTAAAACTCTGAGGTAGTTTCTTCTGCAGAAAATTAGATTTATAGAGTTGTGTTGCAGTTTGGTGTTCCAGGAATGGTTTGGCTTCTGATATTCAACTATTTGGGAGTCCAAGGAGCATTTGTACCTTTGGAAATGTGAATGGGTGGGCTTGAGCTTAAATTGTAATTTGTCCTTTCTGCTGTATGACCAGCTCAGTTTGATACTAGGGATTACTATTCTTTTCAGTGTGTATTCACAATTTAATTTTAGCACTCCCTATAAAAACACTTGTGATAATGTAAACATTCCTCATCCAGAAGAGATACTCAGGTTTTTTGGAGGCTGTTGAGGTTTTTGCCTAATTTTCTGCAGCTGTTTATTCCTTGCATTCCTTAGACACTGATGTCTGAACTTTTCTCCCCTGATACCTTTTGCCTTTAAGTTGTCAAATGTGTCCTGAGTCCTTAGAAAAACAAGGTCATATGGATAATGATTGTGTCTAAATCATCCATTAGGAAAAATTGGGAAAATAAAGGTACACAGTTTCTCTGTGAAGGTACAATCTATACTATCTGAAGTAGAGTCAGAGTAGAAAAATCAGTTCTAAGAAGTTGCTGATATTAAACCTTTAAGAACAAAGTAATGCACAACACCGAGCTTGTAGCTCTGGCACGGTGATCTATAACTGCTTCTCAAATGTATAGCTTAAAAAATTACTGTTATTTTTTGGAAGAAACTTCTACTTGCATTTTACAGATGTCCTTTAACTAAAGTATGTTTGTTTTTTTGTTTGGTTGTTTTGGAGGGTTTTTTTCTTGTTTTGGGATTTTTTTGGGGTTTTTTTTGGGGGGGGGGGGGAGTTTATAATGGCTTTCTTGGCCACTTGGTATTTAGAAGAATGACTAATCTGTGGGGTTTATTTTTGTTGTTCTGCAGCGGATATAATTTCTACAGTAGAATTTAACCATTCTGGAGAGTTGTTAGCAACAGGAGACAAGGGAGGGAGAGTTGTCATCTTTCAGCAGGAGCAGGAGGTGAGTGCTGCGTAATTACACTATTACATGTTCTCTCTGTTCCTATTCATTCCCCTTTAAAAGACAAGGAGCATGGTTTTATAGAACCCTTTACACAAAGTGCATGCGTGTGTGATAAGTGATTACAATACTGAATTTAATGAGAGCTTTGTGACACCAGTAGAAATTATTTTAAACACTCTTTAGCTGTGGTCTAAAGAATGTTGAAAGTGAAAAATCAAAAAGGGGTAGGACACGAAAGACCCTTGAGGGAGCTGAAGTTGGTTCTTTTACAGTGACTCTTCCTGGCTGTGATGATGATTTCAGATTTCACTGTAGCTGGGGTTATTAAAAGTTGCCCTTAAGCAAGTGTGTGACTGTGACCTCAGATGTCCTTTTCCACTCTGGTATTAATCGGGTAAAACCACATAATTCTTGTAGCAGAGGTTCCTTTTATCCTTGTTTTTTAGTCTTTAGGCTCTACCCTACCCCTATGTCAGAGTGGGCAACTGAGCTGCAGTTAGGCTCACAGTGAGGCTGTGGTTAGAATGTATTTCAGGGAGATGTCACCTCACTGCCTAGAAATGTCACTTTTCGTTTTTTAGTCTTTCCTTCCATTTCCATTGTAAAACTCCCAAAGCTCGGGAATTCCTGGTTCCCAGAGCGGGGGGCTGGTCTGTGAGTGAGGCACGGTCCCTGTGCCAGCAGCTCCCCTTGGTCAGTGGGGACATCTAGTGGGGCTGTCTGGCACCAGCTCGTGAGGTATTTTGTGGCTTTTTATTGTTTTCTTTTCATTTCTTTATTATTTTTTAATTCTTGAGTTGTAACTTGATCCTTTTAAGAATCCTCTAATGTAGCTTAAAGCTGCAGCAGTTCCTTGCCTGCTCTCAGGTGAGCTGTGTTTAAATGACTCCTTGGTTTTTGGTGCATAACCCACAGCTCACATCTTTAGGAGCTGGGATCCAGGGGTAGGAAGAATCACCTGGGTTGTCAGATGAAATTCCAAAGAATTTTTTTTGGCATTTTTTGGCTTCTCTGTGTTTAGGGAGTGATTTGTGTTTAGGGAGTTAATTCCCTGATGCACTGGTAGTTAGTTGTTCCAACAAACAACTGTCTAGAGCAGGTTTTATATGTGAAAGTGTATAAAATACAAGTGTTTTATTTGGATTTCTGTGCCTCCTTCTGCCACACTGCACTGGAGTGCTTTGCAGACCACGCCTGCAGGAAGAGAAACGCTGACAAGGGCTGTGTGAAGAGCTGTGTAAACCTGTGTGGCTTCACCCACTGCCAAACTGCTGCCACCTCCGGGCTGGAATGTGGCAGCCGGTGACATCAGCTCAGTGCCAGGCAGGAAGTGAATACTGCATCTCCCAGAAACTGAGGAGGAATTTGCGTAGGCACAGTGCAGTTACCTAAATTGGAATTTAACATTAGGCACTTGGGCCAACACCTCTCCTTGTTTGGAATTTTCTTTTTCCTTTGAGCACCATGAGACTGAGAGTTTAAGTTTTGATTTTATCCCGAGGATGGATTTCACATATTACTGGGTTTATATATTATTCTGGTCCTGTAGAGTTTTACTAGAATATACACACAGAATATTTAAGCCTCCGTCATTATGATAAGTCTGGGATTGAAGGAAAGTTCCCTGAATTTCTGAAGGCATTTCCTACAGCACAATAGATTTCCCTTCCAAGCTGTTCCATGCAGTGACCCAGCTTCACTTGTTAGTTATGACTGAGGCTTAGAACAAAGTCCCTTCCGTTCTCCAGGGTGGGAAAAGCAGTGTGAGGGAGAGGTGTGGTACAGAATTCTGGTGCCAAATGTGATTTCTAAGCATTTTTCTCCCTTCCTCCCCCCCCCCCCCCGCCAAGCTTGTTTTAAAGTGTAAGAATTCCTGCCAGCTCTCAGGGTATGAAGCACGAGAAAATGATGCAAGGAATGTGACAAATGTGGGCCATCAAGGGTTGTATCAGGTGTGTTTTGGTGAGGTACTGAGGGATGAAATGAGCCCATGGACATGAGACACCAGAGAAGGAAGGAGCAAAGTCCCCAGCCAGGAGCCTATCACAGCAAAGGCATCTGATGGTGCAATCTCTGGAGTGGGTGGGACAGGAATAAATCACAAAATTCACCTTGAAACCACTTCAGGTAAATGTGGGGAGCACTACATCAGAAATGGATCCATTTTTCTGCACCCAGTGGATGAAATTCAAGGTTCAGTCCATGCAGTGCAATATTTTGGTGCCTAAGACACAGCTTTTGGAAGGAGGAAATGTGCAAGTTTTTCAGTTTTGCAAACATTTCCACCTGGACAGGTAACCACAGGGGTGACTCTAATGCCAGAGCTGTATTCAGCAGAGGTGATGAGCTTTTTTCCCTTCTAGAATGAGGAAGAAAAAGCTGCTTAAGCAGTTCAGAAGCTCTTAGGGAGCTTGGAGTTTATAAACCAGAATAGTGGAGCTGCTGGTATAAATTTAGAGGTGCCATGTGGGATTTCCATAGTGTGCCTGGAAAGCTGAACGTACTCACAGAATAGATTTGCCATATGTGTGTCTGTGTAGTAGGGGAAGGAATATTCCCTTTAAACAGCAAAGGTAGAAAAATTAAAGGTGAAAGAAGATTTTTTTTAATTTTTTTTAAATATTTAGGCAAAATACTAGTTTGTTCAGCTGCTCAGCATTAATGTGAAAACTTGCTAGAGATGTTATTCACGTTCTGAGGGGAGTTTCTGCAAACTTAAGCTGCTGCATAAACTGTTTCTTCTCTGATGTTTTCTTAGCCAAAATAGTAGAAACTTCAATAAATTTCTTGCAAAAGAGATGATGCTCATCTCATTTGTTTGCCAGGCTCATGAAAATCAAGCAGGTTGTACCCCAGTGTACATTGTATACATGTCTTGATCATTTAATTCTCTTTTTAGAACAAAACCCAGTCTCACAGCAGGGGAGAATACAATGTTTACAGTACCTTTCAAAGCCATGAACCAGAGTTTGACTACTTGAAAAGTTTAGAAATTGAAGAGAAGATCAACAAAATTAGGTGGTTACCCCAGAAAAATGCTGCTCAGTTTTTATTGTCTACAAATGGTAAGTTATGACTTTATTTTGCACCATAACATGTTATTATGTAGGTTTGCTATTAGGATTTGGTCTAATCCTCTCCAAAAAGCTGGAATCAAGCATGGTTTAACTGCAGGGATCTGGGGATGTGCCTCTGGTGGCTTCCCTGGGCACAGGTGTCCCCAGCACAGGGTAGTGTACTTGGGATTTCGTTGCTTTATAGCCCAGAGACCTTCACATGTGTGAGTTCCTGTGTCAGAGCTTACATCAATCATTCATAGCAATTCCTGTCCTAACTGAAACTTGCTGTAACTCTTATAAAAAGAACAAACTGTGGAGGAGGTTTTTTTAATGCTTTTTATCTTGTCTTGTTTTCCCTAAGCAACATTTTTGTCTTTTTTGGTGCACGTGGGTGGCCTTGTCTTGTTTGAAGGCATCAGCAGTGATGACTGGTGTCTCTCCACAGCTCTTATTTTAAACTGGGGCTGTTTCGTTGCAGATAAAACAATAAAGTTATGGAAAATCAGTGAAAGGGACAAAAGACCTGAGGGTTATAATTTAAAGGAGGAGGATGGACGGTATAGGGATCCTACTACAGTTACAACACTACGGGTGAGTAGCTCACAATCAGCTCATTTCTCCTCTCCCAGCCCGTGGCTCAGGGAGGAACTGCCCCATCACATCATCATCTTTTCTGTGATGCCACTTGGCAGAAGTACTGACTTGTAAGATACTTCACCCAGCTCAGCATGTTGAAGTGCTGATGTCTGAGTTAGCTTTGGATCTCACTCTCACCCTGCTGTGTGTGTTGTGTAGGTGCCAGTGTTCAGGCCCATGGACCTCATGGTGGAAGCCAGCCCACGAAGGATATTTGCCAATGCCCACACGTATCACATCAATTCCATCTCCATCAATAGTGACTACGAAACGTACCTGTCTGCAGACGACCTGCGGATCAACCTGTGGCACCTAGAAATCACAGACAGAAGTTTTAGTATCCTTTTGCCAGTGTTCTGTGGGACTGGAAAAGGAAAACGGTTGGATTTTATTTCCTTTCATGGGAAGTGTTTAGTATATATACAGAGAATTAATCTCTGTCAATCCTGATTATTCCTCCCTAGTAATTGTAAGAGCTTTTACTTCTGGAGAAGGAATGGTTTGGGTTGGAAGGGACATAAAAGCTCATCCAGGTGGGCAGGACATCTTCCACTATCCCAGGTTGCTCCAACCTGGCCTTGGACACTTTCAGGGATGGAGCAGCCACAGCTGTGTCAAGTTTTTAATATAAAATAACATTTTATAATGTAGCAGTATAATTAGAATTTAAGCAAAATAAAGTTCTATGTGAAAAACTTGGGAGATAATTCGTAGGATAGAATTAATTACTGCTGGAGTGGGCAAAACTGAAGCAGGTTTTTGCAGCTGTAAGAATTATCTTGAAATCGATATGGAATGGGATGTTACCACCTTGCCTTGTAGACAAATTGTGTGGCTTGATTTTAACTCTTACCTGCGTTGTGCCTGGTCCCACAAGCCAGAAGCAGCATTTCTGAAAGCATCTAGAACTGAAAAATACCTTGGGTTTCACTGGAGGCAATTCCTTAACGAGCTGCTGCAGATATTGTAGATATCAAGCCTGCCAACATGGAGGAGCTGACAGAGGTGATCACAGCTGCAGAGTTCCACCCCAACAGCTGCAGCACATTTGTCTACAGCAGCAGTAAAGGCACCATTCGCTTGTGTGACATGAGGGCATCAGCCCTCTGTGACAGACATTCAAAGTGTGAGTGCTGCAGTTCAGTGCTTCCCTGTGCCAGAGGACATTTGCTGTTAGATTATATCAAACACTGAATTGTGTGTGTGGATTTGTATAGGATTCCTGTAGTGCATTGAACAGAGCTAAAGCCTAAAATCTAAATAAATCTTAAAATTATATTTATGGTTTCTTGGAGTAAAAATAGTGAAGGAAATGAGTAGCAGCTTCTGTTTAGACACCAGAAATGGCTTTTTGCAAATTTCAGGTGGTTAAAGGCCATTAGGTCTGTACTTGATGCTGGAAATCTTGCATGTGTGAATCAAGACTTCACATATTAGCAAATAATACATTTATTAAGAAGCTGACCTTGGGTTGCTACAACAATAAGAGTATGGCAACTATATTACAAGTGTTTCTCCTTGAAAGTTATTTTATATAACACAGAGTAGCCCAAGGTGGAAAGTTTATTGAAAAAATGTTAAAGTAATTCAGTTGTATCTTGTATCAAAGAGACACAAACTTACCTCTTGAAATGCCTGTCTTATTTTCCTGCAGTGTTTGAAGAACCAGAAGATCCTAGCAACAGATCATTTTTCTCTGAAATCATCTCTTCCATATCTGATGTCAAATTTAGCCATAGTGGTCGGTATATGATGACTAGAGATTATCTGTCAGTGAAGATCTGGGATTTAAATATGGAAAATAGACCTGTGGAAACATACCAGGTATTGGGTGAAAATGAATCATGGAAGTTGCAAAACCTGGACAGAGGCCGAGTCTTACTGATGGTCTTGACGTGGCAGTTACAGTTTTGTGTGTAGATTCAGGCAGAGTATCCCTGAGGTTTGGGGATTCCATACTCCTGCTGAAGGATTTTGGTATTTGCAGGGTGGTGGCAGAATCCAAATCTGTGTTTGGGGCTGAAAAAGCCTCCCTCTTACCCAGTGGGAATGTGGGAGGTGGAGAGGTGATCTCCAGCTGTGAGAGTCATGGCAAGTCTTCAGCTGTCTTTATGTTCTCTGTTATTTCCTGAAGAAAATGGAAGGTGAAACACATCCTTTTCATAAAATGTTTTTAGCTGCCACTGAAAATTGCTGTTTTCTTTATAAGAAAGAGCTCTTTTGAGCAGTCTCAGGTACTTCCTTGCTTTTGGAACAGTCTGGGAAGGCTGTTACACAGGTGTGTGAGTCCAGTGCTCACTCAGTTTCTCTGGTCCCTCTTTTCCAGGTGCATGAATACCTCAGAAGTAAACTCTGCTCGCTGTATGAGAACGATTGCATTTTTGACAAGTTCGAATGCTGTTGGAATGGATCTGACAGGCAAGTGGAATTCTCCCCATGCACTTCAGATCTTTCCAAATTATTCTTAAAATGGGCAGTGGACCTCATATATCTGGTTTGGGACAACACTGCAGTGCTTCAGTAGACTTTACCATGTACGTTGTTAGCTCTGTAGGAATCTGCACCAGACCTGTTGGGGAACCCGTGGGAAAACCTTCCAGGAATGTTCCTTTTTACAGTGATTTGCCATGGTAGTGACCTGCCAATAACACCACTTAGGACAGCTCTTGCTTCTGTGCTAATCATGTCATTAACTGCTTATTTGCTGCATCTAAAGCAGCTCATTGGTTCCCTGTCAGTACTGTCAGACATGGTGCTTTTTTATTTTTTTTTTTAATTTGGCACCTGTCTGCTCAAATATTTTTTGAGGCAATGGAAGGACAGAGAAACTTGTAAATGTATTTTTCTTGCTGCTGATGCAGATTCTGAACAGCTGATGCAGAACCAGGAGCTATAAAGGATTTTCACAAACTAGATGTGCTGCTCAGTACCTAAGTTCACACAATTTGTGTGTCACTAAAAATCACATGGCTAAAAATCCAATGTGTTTGGGGTTTGTTGGATCTCTTCTGTGTGTGTGTGTGTGTGTGTGTGTGTGTGTGTGTGTGTGAAAAGCAAATTAAATAATGACATTCAAGGTTCTTGGATAACAAAATACCTCAAAAGGACCCTGGGAAGGAAAAAGGGTATTTTTGGAGGGTTTTAAAACTATAAAACACTGCAGTCCCTGCTTCCCTTTAGCTGCAGCAGGTGTGGGTGAGGCCACCTCCTTTCCATTTGTGTGATCCGAGTCGGGACCACCCTCTGGCTTGTGAAAAGGAGAAGGAATTCCCAACTGACCTCTTTCTTCCTTCCCCCTCTGTGCAGCATTGTCATGACAGGATCTTACAACAACTTCTTCAGGATGTTTGACAGAAACACGAAGCGAGACATCACCTTGGAGGCATCCCGGGAGAACAACAAACCCCGCACGGTGCTGAAGCCACGCAAGGTGTGTGCCAGTGGCAAGAGGAAGAAGGACGAGATCAGTGTTGACAGCTTAGACTTCAACAAGAAGATCCTGCACACAGCCTGGCACCCCAAGGAGAACATCATCGCCGTAGCTACCACAAACAACTTGTATATATTTCAAGACAAGATGAATTAGGGTTGGCATTCCTAACTGAAGAGTCACTTCCTGCATAGTTGAAATAGTTGAATCTAGCATTTGTACCTGTAACGAAAGCGAGTGAGAGGTCCATTATGGCACCCCTTTCCAGTGTTTAAAAATGTGCCATATGACAACACACTTTTATAGCTCCATGGAGAAGGCTCTGTGGCTCTGTTGTCTCCATGCCTGCTAGCCATTTAGGTGAGGATAGGGCACTTTTTAATTTAAATGACTACTTGCACCATCTTGCCTAATGGACTAGACTGGACTGTCTCAACATCGGTTTACTCCACTTTTTATGCCTTCCATTGTGATGACGTCAGACACAGGGAAAGCCTTCAATCATGCTATGGGATTTAATTGTGTAACCTCATTACTGTATCATTCGTGGCCCCCTTTTTTTATTAAATACAGCTCATTCTTGCTGTGGCTTGTAGCATTCCTCCTCCTTCTGGCCTCCTGGACTCCCCCTTCCCCCTTCGTCCCCCTCCACCTTGCCTTGGTGGTGGTGTATGGAAAAAAAAAAAAAAGAAAATAAAGCACATAAAATGGGTCCGTTTGGGGTCAGTGGTAAAGGGGGTCTGTGTTGCAACAAATGTTTTAATAAACAGTTGACTGTAATCACTCCTTGCCATGTCTGGCACCAAAAAAAAAGAGAAAATAAGGAAAAAAACAAACTACTGAATAAAAGTGACAAAGAATGGAGAATCTGTTTTCTTTTTTTTTAATCTACCTCTTTATACAAATACTCTGTGTTTTACCTTAGATGCATGAAAATAAAATGATGTTTTTTGTAATGATTTTAACCAGTATTAATTATTTTTCATGGGAATGAAGAGAGGGAGGGATTTCACAGGTACCTGCATTCACTCCTGAGTAACCTGAGCACCAGCCAGTGTGTGACCACTTCCATCTCGGCACCACAACTGCTGTCAGGTTTTGATCTGAGCAGTCACTTCCCATTTCCATGTCCTTGAATGCTCCTCTTTTTAACCTGTTGCTTTAATCAGAACAGGAATAGAATCTTCAGGTTTTAAATTCCATTTTATGGGACTGATGTCTTAATGTTTAGTTTTGTTCTGGTTTCTTCAATGCCTTGTTTTAGGATAAAATACCTTTAATGCCTTGTTTAGAGCACCAAGTCCCCTGTGGCTTTGTGAGAAGTTGTCTGAGCTCTTGTGTGGTGTTCTGTAGTAGCAGCACCATGGTTCCATAGCTAATGACTGCACTGCATTCTGCTGCTCTATCTTCTGTATTTATTGCTAACAACTGGAAATGTGGTTTTAACCATGCGAGTGTTTTCTTCTGGCTTTTGGCTTTGCGAAGTTCCTGCACTTACAGAAACGTTCACAGGTGCAAGGAGCCAAACACGTAGAGTACAGAAGCTGCATGAAATAAGTGTTCATAGTGATGTGAGAGATTTCAACTCTTCAGCACATAAGGCTTATCCAAAGATGAACTAGATATTGATGCTTTATAAGGCTCATGAGTTTTTACTTCCAGATACTTCTGCTAAATGTGCTTTTAGGTTTTGCTCTTCCTTCACGGAAATGTTCAGTGAAGTTTGAAGTCATAGTGAACTTACCTTGACTGGGAGAATTTTCACTTTTGAGTTACCTAGATGTAATTATTTCTGTGGCTTAGAGGTAGTTATTAAAATGACGTTATGATTCGATCAACTGAGATACTGTTTCTGCTGTAAAATTTTGGCTGGGTTAGAGGTTGTTAACAAGACTACTATTGCAATCACTCTTTAATTTCTTTTAAGTCCTTGTGCAGTGGTTTGAAAATGTAAAAATTCTAGTATTTATTAATCTGGTTCTCTTCAATACAGTATTTGTCTTGTACCATGCATGCCTGACCATGAGCCTTTGTAAGGATTTTACCTTTTTTTTTTTTCACCTGTTAGCCTTGTAAAACAAATGAACTGCCCTAGGGACAGCAGCTGTTTTCCAGTGGGTGAATAAACGAGTGGGCCCTACTCCTACTTAGTAGCATGTGACTAATTTTACTCCAGCAACCAGACTTGCCCACAGTTCAGGAAACAACTCGTTGAGTAACATTAATCACGTGTACAGCTGTTTCCAGGGCCAAGGTTTATTCTTTACCTTATCGTGAGGGCACAGAGGTGATGGGATGCTTTTGCTGTGGAGCTGGTAAAATCATGTTTTGTGAAGGTGTAGGTTTAACGATCCTGGATTAGGAAGATGAGGGCCATGGCATTGAGGCTGCTGTTCCTGTGCCACCCTGAGCCCCAGGGATGCACTAAAGGTGCTTAGCACAGCCCCACCCGGAGCTGAGCACGTGAAGGCGGCACAGAGTGACGGGTGCAGTCACCTAGAGCAATACTCCAGTACAGCTTCCTCTGGGACCACAGCTGGGCCTGCTGGGATGGGTTAAAGCTTGCCTTGGGAAAGGGTTTGGGTTTGTTGGTAATGGTGATCCTTGAGCTGTCATCTGAGGTTTAACTTGTCCTCACCAAACCCAGCTCCCGCCTGTGCTGTCACGCTATCCATTACAGAATTCTCTAAGCACACTGTCCACTGATACATGCTGTAAATCGTATATTTTATTAATAAAAGTATGCAGAGAATACACTTTGTCAGGATGCTTTTTATGCTCTTTCCTGCCCCTCCCCTTTTCTGCATTTGCAGGTATTTTTGAATGAGTGGTCTCTTCCCTGTGCCTGGGGCACGGGGTCCCCGATCCTGTCCCAGGCAGGACAGTGCTGCTCACTGCCTTCAGCTGCTCAGTCACGCAGCCTCCTCAGTGCCCAGTAAAACCAGTGCAAATCCGCAATTTCCAGTCCCTGAATGCCAGACTAAACACAGGAAAGGTGTTCTCTTCCCTGCACTCTTGTCCTGAAGCCACTGCTGGTACTGAAATGCCACCAACCACCACTTAGGTGGTTTGTATCTGCAATGTGACAACTGCAGTGTCACTCCTGTCACCAGTTACTGTTCAGGGTGAGGTGTTTGTCCAGCTGACACAATGCCAAGGTCCACAAGAGCCCTGTGCCTCAAGTCCTTTGTCCCTTCCCTGCTAGGATGTGGCTGCTGCCCAGAAAGCACGCTGGATGTGCAGCAGCACCTGCTCCCTTACTGCTCTGTTCAGGCAGGACAGGAGCATTTATTGCTTAACTACAGATCCTTTTATCATCAGCCTGATTGGAAAAAGTTCAGGTAGTGCTGACAAGCAGAAACCTGTGGTTTTTCCCCTCCTGGAGAGGGGCTGTGGATGATGGAATACCAGTATTTTAATAGAGATTTTTATTGTCATCTTGTTAGGCACAGCAGAGCTGGGAAACAATTTCCTGTGTGCTGCTCTTCTGTTCTTCCCCTCGGGCTGTAGAGGTGTAAAACATCCTGGCTCACGTCAAACACTCCTTTTATTGAATAAAAGGTGTCTCCTTTTGCCCTTTCCCATGGAATTGGCTGT
The DNA here is from genome assembly GCF_020740725.1 of Corvus hawaiiensis. NCBI lineage: Eukaryota > Metazoa > Chordata > Aves > Passeriformes > Corvidae > Corvus > Corvus hawaiiensis. The sequence goes on along the minus strand of NC_063239.1, from coordinate 970,940 downwards.
TGTAAAGGGAAGGACTGGTGTCTTGGATCGAGGTGTGCTGGGAGTGAGGCTGCTGTGTAATGACTGTGGGTGTCTGGAGCTGTTTGTTTGCCCTCAGCAAACATCTTATTTAACCTGGCCTGGAATGGTTTGGGCTTCTAAAGATGAGCGGTGGAATAAAACCAGTGTTTGTTTCACAGCTGAGAGAATAAAATCTGTGAATTCAATTTCTCTACACAGTGAATTTTACCCTCCAATTTTAACAGCCTCAACCTTTGCAAACAGGAAAACAGCCCTGGCTGGTTTTAATAATGCTTTTCTGAGCCGGGGCTCTCCACTAGGAGGCAAAACATTACTGGAAAGAGGTGGAGGCTTCGGAACAGCGAGGGGTCACGGCGAGGTGTGGTCACTGTCCCTCGAAGTCACCTCCGGAATCAACAGTGATCAGTTGTTGCTAAATATGAAACTCTATAAAAGCGTTTCCAGGGTGGATTATTGCAGCACAAAGAGTTCAGCCGAGGTGTGCAGGGCAAAGAGCCCTCGTGCTGGGGGGATGCTGGGTGTGTCCAGCTCAGGAAAGGGCTCTTTTTCAGCTTTGGGGAACAGAAACACTAAACAAAGAAAACAAAAGTAATCATGGCATGTTTTAGACTTTAGAATCGCAGAGTGTTTTGGGTTAGAAGGGACCATAAATCCCATCCAGTGCCACCCCCTGCCATGGGCAGGGACACCTCCCACTATCCCGGGGTGCTCCAAGCCGCATCCAGCCTGGTCTTGGACACTTCCAGGAATCCAGGGGCACCCACAGCTTTCCTTCTTTACTTGTTTCAAACATTTAGAACACCTTGGAATCATGAGATAAACCAGTGGGATTGTCTTGGCACAGGTCTTGTTACTTGTTTGATTTCAATTGACTTAAAGGTTTTTGGTTTGTTTTTTTTGGTTTTTTTTTTCCTAGAAGAAAAACCTTTGTATTGCACTCCAGTACAAAAAACAATTCCCAGAAATTTATGACCATTTTTTCTCTTTTATTAACATGTGGTTTTGTGTCCCTCCAACCCTGCCATTGTCACAGCATTTTCCATCCCAGGATTCAAATTACAAACATTAACTACATCATTCAAATGCTTCAAGGAACCTGAAGTAGTGGTTCAAGCACAGGGCTGAAAGTCAGGCCTTGTGAATGCTATTTCTGGCTCTGCATTGACTCACTCTATAATCTTGATCAATTTATTTCTGACTCAGAAATTTTAATAGTCCCACTTGACTGATAAATATTCATGCCACAAGTGTTGTGGCAAATGCTTCCTGAATGAGGGTGGTGACAAATGCTCATGTCAGCCTGTGATTCGAGGGTTGCAAAGTGGGATTGGGTTACCCGAGCAGGTTTTCTATTCAAAATCCTAAGTAGCTCATTGTTCTGACTCCAATCTCGAATGTTTCTGTGGCCCCTCCACATGTAAACAGATGTTTTATCAAATTAATTAAAATACCGCTTTCTTTTTACTACTAATGTAGCTAATTCTCTCCCAGTACTATCCCAGAGACATCCAGATTTTCCACAGGATGATATATTTGGAGCAGTCATGCAGGGTCTGCAGTCAAATTGGGAAGTGTTGGTGTTACAAAACGTGGGTTTCAAACATCCAACACTAGTGTAGATTAATCGAAGACAAAAAATATTTAAAACAGGCATTCTAGTATGGGATGATTGCGACACTTGTGCATACAAGCTTTTTCTCTAGCTTAAAACAGTTCTGACACAGAAATAAAGTGATTTCTTTGCATTTGTAATGGGGAGAGAACAAAGAACACTACTGGAGTTGTGTCTGCGTGGCTTCACTCTGATGGTGTTGCTGTTACTGAACTCCTACAGTGAGTACAGTAATGAAAAAGCTACAATTTATACTCTCCTGGCTGTTGATGGGAGGACTTTATGGTGTAAAAGACTCCTTTACAGCTTTTGTGAAGCAAAATGCTTATGAATAGATATATGTTTGAGAGAGATGGGACTGAAGTTACAAAATTCCACCAAGAAGAGTCTAGGCCTCCAAATAAACCGTAAAGTTGAAGTGATGTCAAAACAGAATGAAGTTAACAAGATGAAAAGGGGGATCAGGGGGGACCTGACAGGAGGGGGCAGCCGGGGGGGTCGGGCTCTGCTCGCAGGGAACAGGGACAGGAGGAGAGGGAACGGCCTCAGGCTGGGCCAGGGGAGGCTCAGGGTGGGCACCAGCGGGAATTTCCCCATGGAAAGGGTGCTCAGGCCTTGGAATTGCCCAGGGAGGCTTGGAGTGCCCATCCCTGGGGGTGACCAAGGAAGGCCTGGACGTGGCATTCAGAGCTCTGGGCTGGGCACAAGGTGGGGATCGGTCACGGGTCGGACTCGGTGGTCTCGCAGGGCTTTCCCAGCCGGGCTGACCCCCTCATTCCCCGTCCCCACGTCCCCGTCCCCCCCGCGCCGCCACGGCTCCCTCAGCGTCCCCCCTGCGCACGCGCGGGACGTGCGCGGGCGGGGGTCGCGCCATGGAGGCGGAGGGCGGGAGCGGCGCGCGCCGCGCCTGCGCAGCGCGGGGGGACGGGGCGGGGCGGCCGGGCCCGGACCGGAGACCGGGTTTGTTGTTGTTGCCCCAGCGGCTCCTCAGTCGCCTCAGCCGCGGTGCCGCCGCCGCCGCCATGTCCAGCCCTCAGGAGCCGCCGCAGCACCACAACAACAACAACAACCCGCCGGCGGACGGCACGCACGGCGAGCCCGGCCTCAACAGTGAGTGTGGCCGCTGGGGCGCGGGCGGGGAATGGCGCGGGGGGCCCTGAGGGGCCGTGAGGGCCGCGACCCCCCCGGGCCGCCATTGGCGGAGGACGCGCCGCGCGAGCCGCCGGGGGCCAATGGGCGGCGGCCGAGCGGGTATAAATGGCCCGGCGGCCGCCGCAGGGGGCACGGGGGCAGCGCGGGGCCTGGGCGCGGCTGCCCCGCACCGGGGGGATCCCGCAGCCCCCGGGCAGATCCCGCAGCCCCCGGGCAGCGGGAGCCACTGGGAGCGCGGCCGGCAGAGCCGAGGGGCCGCGCGGTACTGCCCCGGTAGATAAAACGGGCCCCGAGTGCGGCGGGAGTGCTGCGCCCGGCGGGACCCGAGCCGCCGTCCCTCGCAGTGGGCTGGGGGCGATCGAGTCCCCCGAGGAACGGGCCAAGCTCGTTGCGTGGTTACACGGAGTTTACCCGAACAGCGACGATGGGGATACAGCGGGGTAGGGGGAGGAGCGTGGCTGTGGGAATGAGTTTATTCAGTGGCTGAGTCAATAGCACTGACGTGAGCTATTTCCCTCTATATCCGGCATCTCTGTCAGCTGCTTTGCTGCATCCTTTTGTTCCTGGGATAACACTAGTAAGGCACATCATGTAGGCTCTGGTACTTACTTGGCAAATGCTTTCCCTTCGTTATAAATAGTTCCTTCAGCGTATCTTTTCATCTCTAAATTTTAAGGATAGAAGAGGTGAATAAATTGCATTAATGACTAACTGTAACCTCTGTGGTTTACGATGAAGTTTAGATGACCACGCAATAAACTCGCTGGTTGGTTTTCCATAACTCAATGGGAATTGTATGAAAGGAAGAATAAACTGTGCCCATTTCATAACGCTGCTATTGTGTTGTGGTAACACTACACTGTGTGATAACCGTGGTGCCTTAAACAATGTTACCTGAGTCAATAATTTTGGCGAATTATTCAGGCTTGTTGCACTTAAATAACAATTAGGCTGTCAGAGTTGCGACATGCCCTGTGCCTGACTCGATGCTTACTTTAGAAATGGCCATATTTGATGCCTGTATATTTTATTTTTAGTTTCTGGTGGTGTGGTAACTGTGGGACTCATTAATCTGCTGGGAGATAGGAGCGACAAGAGCTGAGAGCTCTGTAAACCGGGGCTGGATCTGCCCACGGAGATCTTGCTGCTGGGTCAGCACGTAGAGGCTCACCCAGCTCAGTGCTGGAGGAGCTGAGCACAAGGTAGGAGAGGAAATGTTTGACACTCTCTGCTCTGGGAACAAAACAAATGCACCCAATCAGCTCCACGCAGGCTTAGTGCTGCTTTCAGATGTTCAGTCCCTGCACAATGCTTTGGTGGGAGAGGTGCATTTTCTGCCATTCTCTCAGCTTTTCAGTGAACTTTTCAGGCTAATGAGCTCAGACACATATTCACGGTGTTGTGTGTGTCATTTGTGCATGTTTAGGGCCTTTTATTCAAAGATCCTTTAGCACTTGGAGGGCAGAAGAGCTGGGAATGAAACTGGTAACCTGTGCTCTGTTGGGTTCATAGAGATAAAAAACCCAACTTGCTTGCTTTGGGAATTCTACATTCTTCCTGTGTTTTAATTATTATAAAGCTCTGTTACATATTGACAAAAAGAAGTCCCACCTTAGGCAAGAAGCTATCTAGCTCTGTCATGGAAAATCTGCTTAATAATTACCATTGTGGGAATCTGGTTGGCTTTATTTTCCTTTCCCTTTCCCTCTTCTTTTTTTTTTTTTGTTAATGTTGTACTTCGTTGTAAAAGTGATATTTATTAGTTTATTCAGGTTGATCGTGCCTCAGACTACTTGTGAGCTACTACTTTGGAGTATTTTTATATCTATGAAATGTATACAGGTATTTGATTTATATACTGCCTTTGATATCTCCACTTCATGCACCCAGCTGAACTCAGAGGGAATAAACAAAATGAGACCTGTCTTCCCCAACATGTTTAGCTCCTGTTGTTTAAACAGTCCACCAAGTTATGGAAAAACATGGAATTAAAGTCAGTGTATATAAATTCGTAGTGAAATAATTAGCCATAGAGCAAAGCCAAAATTCAAACAATTTTGGAGAAAAATACAGTTTATGTGGACAGTTGTTTGGTTTGTTTTTTTCTCCAAAGAGTGTGTGTTACATGATTTGTGAAGGGAGGAGATGCTGCCACATTTCTTAATTCTATTACTCTTAATTCTACTACCACTCTTCATTCTGCCACATTTTCTGTTTTACTGCCAAGTAGAAATAAGGCAAAAATTAGAAGTTCTCAGGCAGGTGATTCATGTAACTTCCTTAGTTCTCAAAAAAGCTTGGGGCAAACCCCACTCTCTGTTATTTGGGCGCTTTATTCTTCAATACATTCCTGTCCATCCCTTTAAAGAAACAGAGATTTATGTCCCTCTAATCAGTCTTTGAACGCAGTCATGTTCTCTGTCCAAAACCGGTTGTGAGTGCCAGTGGGAGTAGGGAGCGTGTTGGAGCTTGATGGCAGATTGAGCTTCCTTGGGTGCATTTTGAGTCATTCTCGGTGAGGTCAAGTGGGAACGTGCTGCTCCTCATGTCAACTCCTGCTCAGCTCCCAGGGACTCTTTACTCACACTCGAATTTGGGGTTTCTTCCTACTACAGCCACGGTGTGTTTAAGATAAACACAGAGTTTGTCAGCCCAAGGTAAATTTTATTTGTGGCAGTGGATTTAGAGCTGTGTGTCAGAGTAAGGAGATCTGATCACCATGCTCTGGGTGTTCTGGTGTCAGAAGAACACATCCCCCCTCACCTTTGCCCTCTGCTGATTTTTTTAATCGTAAATGGCTTTGCAGATCCTGATTTTCCAACGGCCAAAAGCGGTTGTTGGCGAATATAAAGTTTTTTTACCTAACTAACTTTTGACCACCTGCTAACTGCATTTGCCACCTGCTTTTCTGCAGGTGTGGCCTCTTGCTGCTACAAGGCAGAACAACCTTCCTGACAAAGCTCATAGAGTCTGGCTGTTTTGTTTAGGAATTCAGACACCAGCAGTCATCACCAATCTGGAATAACACAGCCTCTGTCTGATGCTGACTGAGCAAAGCTGCCTCTTCCCTGTTAACACTTGGTTATCTAAAAAGCCTAGTGTGCAGTGCTGAGCTGGTGCCTGTGCATACCCAAAATTCCTTGTTTGTGAATCCAGCCTGGGGAAACCAGACTGGGAACCACCAGGGCATTATGCTTCTGTGGACATCGCTGGCATCGTGAATAATCGACACTAAAGGTGAATTCTTCACCAAATCAAGTTGGAAAGAGGCTCTTTATTAAACATCCCTTCCTGTGTCACTGATGGAGCGACACAGAGACAAAACCATGCTACAAAAAATAAGTGCAGGCACTCCCAGGTGCATTTCAGAAATCAAAAATCAGTGTTAAAGTGTGGAACTTGTACAAATAATGCTCAAAAAGTAGTTTCAGATGTTGTATTTGTAGCTTCAGGCTTGCTTTTCTTGGATATTTTTACCTCGCTGGGGAAGATGTCCAGACTTTAGTCAACCAAATCCAAAAAAACCCCTGAAAGCTCCTGCCTTCAGGTGAAATACATTAAATTACACAGGAGTAGTGGTGACATGTATTTCTAAAACCTGTTTCCCATTGAATCATATCACTAAAGAATGTATCAGTACTGTCACATTTAGTTAATATGCACATGAAATATAAGTGAAATACGTTTAAAAATAAAAATCCTCACCTTAACTACAGAGTGTGTGAACTTTTTTCAGCAGCTGCTCTTGTCATCCATGGTACACTCTTGCTCTCTGTTGAATCTTAGTGTACACATGAATGTCCCATAGGTAAAACTACCAAAAAATGGGGGAAAAACCAGTAAATCTGGGCTTTTTGGGAGATGTTTGTGCCAGGGCAAAGCAAGCTGAATGGGGCCTGAGAATGGCAGCCTTCCTGATGTATAGAAAAATCAGGGATTGATCCAAGGCCTTTGGAAGTAGAGGAAGGGGGAATATAAAGCTGCACAGGGGGGAGTTTTTTAGTAGGGGGCACAGGGATGAAAGTTCTGTTTGAGAAAGGAATGTAGAACAGGGTGACGTGTAATGGAGTGATCCATAGTTAATTGAAGCTCCAAACTGCAGAGAGAGACGTGGCTGATTAGAGTATTAATAGTTGGGGAGAAAAGGGACATTTTATTGACCAAATCCAGAGTTAGGGAGCAACAACGCAGCTTTTAGGGGTGTTTGTGTTGATGAAAGAAGAAGAACCGTGTCACTGTTGTCTCTGTGCCGTGTTTATGAGCTCTCTCAGGTCAGTGTGTGTTATCTGAAGCCAGCATGCTGGCGTTTCCCTCTGGGTGCAGTTGATAAATTGAAGGTGTGTTCAGTGCTGGGGTGTCCATGGGGTGACGTGTGGCTGCCCCACAGGTTCCTGGGTGGAGCTGCAGATGAACGGCAACGGCAACAGCAACGACAACGGCAATGGCAAGAACGGGGGCCTGGAGCACGTCCCATCCTCCTCCTCCATCCACAATGGAGACATGGAAAAAATCCTCCTGGATGCCCAGCACGAGTCAGGACAGAGCAGTTCAAGAGGTAGTTCCCACTGTGACAGGTAAAGGCGTGTTGGCTGCTCTGCCTGCAGTTTATTGCCCTTTTTGTCCTGTGGGTGGGTAAAGTTTTTTCTCTTGTGCTCCAGTGTTTGGAATAGTCGCTGGCTTGTGGTAACTGTCTGATGTTTCCACTTGTAATGATACAAAAACACATGTAATTCACAATACTGGCAGGGTTCCCTACAAGAACAAAGGGATTTGCATCTTTTCTGTAGCAGCTGAACTTTTGGGCAGTGCTTTCTTTGCTTTAGGGAGCAACTGTCAACCCTGTCGAGAGGGGTAGGATTATAAATGAAAAAAAGTTGAAAAGATGGGGGGATTGGGAAGACTTTCTAATGCTGGTATTTGGGATCTGAAGGGTGGTGCAGTCTGTAACTCAGCTGAATAATGTCCAGAAATGCATGAGGAAATGATTCAGCTGAGATTTATCTACACTGATGATTCTTTACTTGACAAAATGACATAACAAAATCAATTTTTCTTCAGCCCGTCACCTCAAGATGATGGTCAGATAACTTTTGATGTGGAAATGCACACAAGTAAAGACAGTAGTTCTCAGGTACTTTCTTCCTTAACTTTTAAAATATACACTTGTAAGTTGTGGATATTTGATCTAGGCTTGAGGGGTAGAACAAGCTCTTTGTGATGTCAAAAGACTTAAATTCTGTATTAATTGAAATTTAACACAGAGATTAATAGTTTTGGAGTGAGGGAAAAAGGAGCCTCCATCTGTACGTCTGAGAAATGCCTCTTTCCTAGCAGTCGTGTTACTGTGTAACCCTGCTGGCACCGGGTGTCAAAGCTGGGTTTGAAGTGTTGATATCTCTGCACAAGATTTCAGGGTGTTCAGTGATTGCTGTGCAGACACTCATTCACATGACAGTGAGTAATCTCCATAGCACAAACTGAGAGGGGACTAATGCTGAACTCTTAGTTTGATGATTTCATAGAATTTGCTGTCTTCAGCAGTATAAATGAAACATTCCTGCAAGAATGAAACCTTGCATTTAATTTTGTCAAAGACCTGGGACTGTTGCAATTCTGCCCTGAGAGCCAGAAGGGTCTGAATGAAGGTGTTGGTGAGCTCTGCATCTCACTTGTGACTGTGCTGTTTGATTTGCTGTGGTTCCCACTTAATGTTGTAAGTGGTTTATCTTATTTTAACGAGAGTCACTCAGGAGATTGTTTTAATACTAAGTAGGAGTTAAAGGCAGTGGTGTTCTCTATTCTTCCTAATTTATTTCATTTCCTATATGGTAACATTTGCATCTATTGATGTAAAGTTAAATTTTTATATACAGTTAGAGTGAGTGCTTGCCTTTGCCTCCTGCATCTGGGATTCACCCAGTAGAAGCTACTAGTTGCAAGTAATACAAATTTTAAATGACTAATAACACCTTTAAAAAGTCAAAATACTGGTTTTGAAACCTTTTTATTTGACTTCCCATGCTTTTAGTCACGTTCTGTGGGCTTTAAATGGAATGCCATCAACCTAATGTTTTTTTCCATTTGTAAATATTTTTTTTGCACAATTCTGGTTTATTACATTTAGGATTAAAATATTCCTTTGTTTTTGTTAGTTAAAAAAAACAAACAGCTTGCAATGATGTGGAAATAGTAATAGAATTAGTGGTTTCCTGACTTCTGCTGGCAAAAATCAAATCTCTTTGAAATAATCAGCAGTCCAAGAACACTTGCTTGTTTATCAGGTGCCACCGTTTGGTGCTTATCATGTCACCACTGTGGTTGTCACTCTCAATTTAACACCCTGAGGAGGAGCTAATTGAGTGTTACAAGGCTTGTCCCCTGTGTGTTTCAGTCCGAAGAAGAAGCAGTAGAAGGAGAGAAAGAATTGGAAGTTTTGAAGAAAAGTGCAGACTGGGTGTCAGACTGGTCAAGTAGGCCTGAAAACATTCCTCCCAAGTGAGTTCAACTCTGGGTTTTTAATGAATGTTAATATATTTTAATGAATAGATGAAGGAAAGGATGGTCGCAATCTCACAATCAAAATAAGTTCATCTTAGGAAGAGATTGATTTCTCTGTGGGGAGGATAAAAAAGGTCAAAACAATGAAGTATGAAAATCAAAATAGCAGCAGGATGACTTGGAGGTAATACAAAGTCACAGCAAGCTGATTGCAAGGTTTCTTGACAAAATTATTGTTATTGGGAGAGCTGGGTACTTGGAGCTGGGATCCATGGGATTTAGTCTTGGCTTATTGAGTGGAAGAGTGTTGAGCAAGTCTCCTAAATTCTCTGTCCCTTTTTTTCTTTCTATGTAAAATATGTAATGTTCATCCACAGAAGGGGAAACCTTGAGATCCTTGAATGCAAAGCATTTTTATTAAAATAGAGGATGCTGTCTAAATCTGGCAGACTTCTGTATCTGTGTTTGGAACAAAAAATGAGGCCTCTTGCTAACAAATCACATCCTGAAATTCCCTCTCTCGGACCTACCTCTCTCTGCAGCTCCTGCTCCCTTTGTGTCTATACTGTCTGTGTAAGTGGTCTCTCCACAATCCCTCCTCTTACTCTCTTTGATTCCTTACTCTGTGTAAGGAATCTCGGGCTTTGATCTCTAGCTCTTTGTACTTAAAAAAAAAAAAATGTTCTACAGAGATCTGTGCATTTGTGTGCAAAGAAAAAAAGAAAAAAAGGGAAAGAAACAAAAAAGTCTTGTTGAATTTTTTCCCCCCCTCCCCCTCTTCTTCCAGGGAATTCCATTTCAGACATCCTAAGCGTTCAGTGTCTCTAAGTATGAGAAAAAGTGGAGCAATGAAAAAAGGTGGCATTTTCTCTGCAGAATTTCTTAAGGTTTTCATTCCATCTCTGTTCATATCTCATGTTTTGGCTCTGGGACTAGGGTAAGTATTAACCTAATTCTCCCTTCAACTTTTGCTTTTCCACTTTGCTTGAATGTCAGCAACTGCTGAAAAGGGCTTTTTCTAGAATAACAATTTTTGCCCCTCACTCAAACTTGGTGCACTTTTACAAAAGCAGGAAAACTTTGCCACAATGAAAACTTTGTGGCCTTTAATGTGCTTTATTTCTGGAATAAATCAAGTTATATTGAAAATGCATGGATGAGTTTGCAAATAACCTTTGCAATTGTAACGTGCAGTTTGATTATGTGCCTTCTATTTAAATGCTTCAGGTTATAAAGGGGAAAATTAGAATAGGTAAAAAATGACTTTTACTGACCATTATGAAACCACACTGTACGAATAATGATGCCGAGGTTGTGTGTGTGGCACAAACTCTGTAATTCCCAGTTTAGTGCTCCATTGTGATGTTACTGAAAATCAAGGTTTGAGTACTTAGAGAAATGAAATACTGGATGTGTCCTGCAAGATCAGCTGTTTCTCTGCTCAGCAGTGTTTTCATTGCCTGCATAATCCCACATAATCTCTCACTTTGCCTAAATCCTTACATTCTGTTTATCCATCTTATGTTCTTCTGGGATGGGGCAAAGGCATGGACTCAAAACATGTTTTTATTTAACTTTGTCTTTGTTTCTGGGGATGTAGTTCAAGTGTCTCTTTAAATTCCTGTACACTGTCAAATAAATTAGGATAGAATATGTGAGGATGTAGTGTGAGATATTTGTACTGCAGCAAAATTGTGCATTTCTGCAGTGATTTAAATCTTGCTTGTGGTCAGTGTTTGCATAGATCCTCAATGCTCAGAGTTTTAAAAGCTCACCCCCCTCTCTATAGGCAGCACTTGATTTGTTTTACCCCAGTTATCTGGGAGTGTTGCTGTGTCAGGTACTCAAAAAACAAAAGCTTTTGGATTCAGATGAGCCTGGGACTGGAGAAAAAAACCAGTCTGGGGGAGCACTGAGAGCACTGATCCTTCCAGGCTCATTCAAAACCTCCCTGTAAGTAATTTTATAGAAGGGAAGGGAACTCTGTGGATGGATCTCAGGCTTGAGAGAGGGATTAGAGCAGTTTGGTGTGTGGGAACTCTTGCAAAGCAGGGAGTATTCTTGTGCAATACAATATCCTTACACTTTTTATTTCAGCATCTACATTGGGAAACGCCTGACCACACCTTCAGCCAGCACTTATTGAACCATGGAGTGCAAAACCTGGACCCCACGTGACCTGTGAAGGTGTTACTGTCTCATTTAGTACATTTGACTTGAGACCATTTTAAGCATGACCCTGACTTCACCCTTTCCTTCCATATCCAGGTTTTTGCTAACTCTGGAATTCAGTATTGTGTTGGAACTCTGTTGAGGTGTTTGGCTATCCACATTCTTTCCCTCTCTCCCATTCCCCTGCCTCTTGGCCTGCAAGACACGTCAGAGTTGCTGGATGGAGTTTACAACTGTCTCTATGTTGCAAGGGCTTCTCTCAATGCAAAATGCCACCAGCAAGTTTAATTTTATCAGTGATGCTGTTGCCTCCTTAGTGCAACCTGACTTCAATTGCAGTTGTGCATGGTCTAAGTGTTGACTGCGTGGTGGTGACAAAACAGTCTCTTTGGAAGGAAATCAGTGATTGGAGTGGAAAAGAGTTTTTTCTTTTGTAAAAAAGAAGCTGGTTGTGGAATAAACTAAGAAATTACTGGCAATAAAGACCCAGTTTAAATCAGCTTTTGGGGGGAATTTACTCAGTCCCTTGTATTGGCTAACAAACACCATTTGATTTGCAGGAGGCAAAGACTGCATAAATTTTAAAGTAGGATAACTTAATCCATCAGCATATTTTAATATTAGGTAATTGTTGTAATCTTGTCTTTTCTATGAAGTCAGCTCCTTATTCCTTGTAGGAAAACCTGTCTGATACCTAGGAAATATTAGAAAAATTGCATTGTTTGCATGTGAAGAAGCTTTTTCTTTTCCTTACCTGTTTTCTTAAGGGAAAATTTTCAGTGTGAAATTTTCCTTTTCAAAGTAGTTCTAAGTTAAGGAAAAACCCAACAGCTGTAGGTGTAGGTAGGCTCTGTGTAAAAGGAAATTATTCTGTTTGTTGTGGAACCATTTAAAGCCCCGAGGATCCGGCAGTTTCAGCAGGAAAAGCGTTTGACTCATCCTTAAGGGGGACAATCTTGCAGGTGCAGAAAGGTTCAGAAGTTGTAAAAGCTCTGAAATGTCTTCTGCAAATGAATTTTCAATATTCCTCTCTCTCATTGTTTACTGTACAATCTCCTTTTCGGGGATACTTGGAACCTGAAAGTCACTCGTGATGTCTCATGTTAGGGTAGATTCCTCACTGATGTTGAACTTTTATCTTAGGGAACATTAAACCTTGTCCTCCTTCAGTGACACTTCTTTTCAAAATGTGAAGCTTTAGTACCAAATTGTTACAAAGCATCAGGACAGTTGTGTCCTTAAATAGATTTTATTGGATTTCAGAACATGTAGCATGAACTCTGAAGGATAGAATACTCTTTTTTTATATATATATGAATATATTAAAAAAAATATGATATAGACTTTAATACTAAGTATTTAGGGAACCAATGCTAATTTTAAGACTAGCAAAAATCTCATTTAAATAAAAACTTTAGTAGGCTGACTTGTAGAAAATAAGCAAATCTAGTCAGCCATCTGGAGAGAACAGCTACCTATAATTGTTTGCTTGCATCAGACTTTATAAAGTTGATTATTTGATAGAGCAGTGATTGCTTGAACCAGTTGATGCATAGAAGCTAAATCCCAGCTGAGATTTGGGTTTAAAAAACTTCAGTTAGCTCCCAGGAAGTGAAAAAGTTAAGTATGAACCCACTGCGAAACTGTATTTATTTTCATTCTCTACTTCCGAATGCTGTCAGAGAATGCTTTCAGGGTGAACAACAAATCCTCTGGAGTAATCTGCTTTTTATTCTTTTAGCTGTGAACACTTAGTGGCACTTGAGCTGCCCACAAGTGCGGGTTTGTTTTGGGTGTGGATACTGGGTTTCACCCAGAGGTGGGGGCGGGCAGAGGAACGTGGTGGAGGGGGTTTTAGAGAGCATCAAATACTTCATTTTCCAGCCCTAAAATCCGAGGGAGCGGGACAAAGGCTGGACCACTTTCACTTCTAACACAGCACCTTGTTTTGTATGAAATGGGAGCAATGGAAAAAGAGATTTTTACTAAGTAGAGAGTACTTTTTAACAACAAAAACCCAATAAATTACCCCTTTCTAAATTAAAAGGTAATTCTTCAGAGTATCTGATAAATAACAGTGCAAGCTTGTGGCTGGAGTATCAACACCACTAATGATACTTGGAGTAAAACCTGTGAAACCCAGAGCTGAGGAATGCCCCGTGGTCACTGTAACACTGGCTGGGATACAATGCAGTATTTATTGAGACCCTACTCTAAGCTTTGGAGGAAAGTCTGCAACTTCCAGTTTTACAATGAACAGGAACACAGTGTTGCATCATTCCAAAAGGGGTTTCAACTATTGAGAGTTGGAGTTTTGTTAAGATAAATGTTGTTTAAAAAGCTTTATACCTGTTTACAGTTTTGGAAAAAAAAAAAAAGAAAAAAAAGTAGGCTTCATTTTTCTTACATTCAGTGAAAACTGGCCTAGACTATTTGTAAATAGGATCAAGAAAAAATGCATAAACTCGCACATTAAAGATGCAGCAGGCTGACCTAACTGCAGCAAATGCATATTTACTTACTGTTTTCAAAAGTGAAAGCTGACGATTGTTAGAAATTCAAATTTTTTAATTGACATTTGTTGAAATCTTGGAGTTAACTGAGCCAAAGTGATTATGCATTCTTCATAAATTAGTTAGCACTTTGTAACATTATATACAGTTTACATGTATAAGTTGTAGCTTATAAACATTTTGTGCCATTAAAGCTCTCACAAAACTGGTTGTCTGAAATGACTTCATGCTGCGCCTTTCTTTTGTCTTTCTTCTTTTTTACAGGACTGCTTTTTAAGATGTTTTATGCAACTATTTTGTTCTGGGTGACATGAACATTGAAGCTGCTGTTTATAGACTGGAGTAATTTTTTTGAACGATTGCTTGGGTTTGTTTTTGTTTTGGTTTTTTTTTAGTGACCTGGGATCATCCGCTTCATTTCCTGAAGTACTTAATAAAAATATTTCCCCTAGCTGGCCTTGTGTACCCTCTCCAGCACCTTGTCCAGGAAAAGTCTGAAAGCAAAATAATGTGGTGGTATATGAAATGTAAAGTAGAATTGCTGAGATTTTGTATAATTGGTCAACTCTATTGTATTCCTTGTATTTCTCTTCTGTTTCCTAATTCTGTTTAATTTGCAGATTAAAGAGTAAGGGGCATAAACCCTAATTGTTAATCTGCCTCCATGTTCTTGGTTCAAGAGCACGGATTATTTCTATTTATCATGAGGAGACTTGTTCATTCTAGGTGGGAATGGCACCATTCTGATTACTGGTACCACCCATTTTAGTTATTGTTTTCTATATTTTTAATCTGTAAATCCAGAACTTTGTGTAAATGGAATATTTTTTTTTCCCAGAGGAATAAGAGAAAATTATAAATCCTACTTTCAAAAAGTTTCTCCCTCTGAGACTCACAGTGAAACTTGGGCCTGAACTTTTGAATTGCTTCAAAACTTTTTTAGTTGTAATGCAAGAATAAATGCAAGATCGTCTTGCATAAGGCAGCACTTTCTTTGCACTGGGATTATTCACATTTTGATGGAGTTGAGGACTGTCTTCCAAGTTTCTTTTCATTCTTGTCCAAGAATTTCAGATTCTGGGAAAGTTTCATTCTACCTTGACTTGAGGGAGTCTCCAGGTGCTCTGTGGTTGAGTTCACTGGTGGGATGTTGAGTCCTCCTGACACTGGTTTCAGGCTTCACTGTACACGTATGAAAAGCGTAGGATTTGAATCGTTTAATGGAACAGTTTGCTATAAAAACATTATTTACACATTTGTGTCTGTACATACCTGTAAAAATTCCATCTGAAAGTGAAGCCCTGATTCCCTGCGAGTGTTTGTAGGATCTTTGCCTTGTGCTTGGCAATTTATGAAGTCTCGTTTGTGTTTCGGGCCTTGAAAACCAAAATAAACCACCAGGATTCCTGAACTATGCCCTGTAGTTCAACCAGTACTTTCAAAACAAAACAAAAATCGTGAGATACTCCTGAAAGCCCTCGTGCTGGATACAGCATCCCCATGAAAAAGAGAAAGCTGAATTAATTTTCACTTCATTAGGACCCTCTTTGTGCCCTGCCTTGTGTGAGCTGGGCTGACTCAGCCAGGCCGTGCTCCCAGCACGGGCAGTGCTGACATTAGGGGGAGAGCGAGGGGTGATTTTCCAGGAAGGAAAGTAAACATGACTTAATGTTCTGAGCTGCTGCCAGAGAATTGAGAGTATGGAAACAGACATTTTTCTATTTTAAACTGTTTCCTAACACTTTCTGCTAAGACTGGGAAGTTTGTTTAGAGATATATGTTTTAGTGGTGCAGTTTGTGTAACTTGCTGTTTGTTGTCTGAAGACAAATCAGTGAATTTTAAGGTCAGAAAATGCCTTATTCTGGTATTTATAAAAAAAGAGAATAGTCCTACAGCTGTTGAAGTTGTTGCAGTGTATTGAGGTATATAATTTAGGTCACAAAAGGACGCGCCCTTGCAAAGCTGTCAGTGTGTGGAGTTGTGCTGGACCTACACCTTGAACTGTTCCAGCCTTTAACTTCCACCTTATTTTAGAGTTTCAATTTCAGCCCCTGGATCCTGGAATGCCTTTCTATGGTAGATCAAGGAGCCTCTGACTCTCAGGTGCATTTTCCCATGTCTTCTAATTAAGTGTTTTAATGAATATCTCAGTTGCAAGATCAATCTTCTCACAACCTTTTACTTCTGCCATGTAACCTGCATCTAGATACAGGCTGGGAGACTGTCATTTATCAACAGAAAAAGCTTTATGTGCAAAATCTTGAGTGAAACATACTCATTGCTCCTCTTTTCCTTATAAAAAATAATAATTCCTCATTTACTTCAGCAGTGCTACATGAGCTTATGACCAAACAAGATGTGAGCAGTGCGTGGTGGAATTTCAGACACAAATTGCACCCCTGGTTCTTCCAGCTCATTCTGTAGGCAGGAGCAGGCAGGGTCCTTGTCCCTCAGATGCTGGGAGGAGCTTTGTGGGAGCATCCTCTGTGGGAGCCTCCTCTGCACCTCACTGCTGGTTGAAATCCTCTTCTGCTTTTGCATTATTCCCATTACTCACCGTGAAGTTCATTGCTGGGATGCCTGAGTTCTCATCCTGCTCTGCTGCATTCCTGTGCTCTCCCAGGCTCTGGGAAGTGCTCCTTCATTTCCTCGTGTTTTCAC
The DNA here is from genome assembly GCF_020740725.1 of Corvus hawaiiensis. Lineage (NCBI taxonomy): Eukaryota > Metazoa > Chordata > Aves > Passeriformes > Corvidae > Corvus > Corvus hawaiiensis. The sequence goes on along the minus strand of NC_063239.1, from coordinate 954,310 downwards.
ACTGCTTCTCCATTCTGCTCGAACACCTTGAGCCTCTTTGAGTCCCCAGCTCTGTCATGGGAAGTTCTGGTGACTGAGACAAAATATTGCCCTGTTTAGTGTGTATTTCCTGGTTCCATGAGCCCTGCAGTTCCTTCAGGTAGGAGTGTGGGTGCTGGGAGAGCTCTAGGTCTTGCACACTGTTACTTAGTGTTTGGCGTGTGTAATTGGAGCTGGCGTGGCCCAGGACAGGGGTGTTCAGGGGCCACTGCTTTGCTTTCACTTCCAAGGAAGGAGCACACAAAGGAAGTTTACAGTTTCATCAGGAACTGCAGTGCCAGGACAAGGACCAGTGGGCCCAAACTGAAAGAGAGGAAATTTATGTGAGATGTACAGAGGAAATTGTTCCCTGTGAGGGTGGGGAGGCCCTGGCACAGGGTGCCCAAAGAAGCTGTGCCTGCCCCATCCCTGTGAGTGTCCAAGGCCAGGCTGGATGGGGCTTGGAGCAGCCTGGGACAGTGGAAGGTGTCCATGGCAGGGGGTGGAATGGGCTGGTCTTTAAGGTCCCTTCCAACCTAAACCATTCCAGGATTCTATTAAGTGGTCTGTCATGTTTATAGGTAAGAGGCTGGTGCATACTAAATCAGGATTCAGCTCCAAATTTGGAACCATTCTGGACTTTTCTGTCTGAGAATTCCTCCTGAAGGCCTGGAGGATGCTTTGTGACCAGTGTTTACTCCCAGCGGTGCTGGATAAGATAGAATTGCTCTCAGCTCCATTTCCTACAGATGGGAGGTCAGAAGGAGCTGCAGTCTCTGCCCTGCTGGGCTGAGCAGGGTCTGTCCGTGCTGCCCAGGCCTGGCAAGCACAGAGCGTTCCTGCTCCTGGCCTTATCGAGCCAGCTCCAGTTACAGGATTCTTTGTAAAAATACAGATACTTTTATAAATACTGATAAGATGGGAACAAAGTTCATGTCAGAGTCGGTAAGAGATGGATACACAGAGGTGGATTTTTCAGCTTCGTCTTTGCAAAGTCAGAATTAAAGCCTTGTAGTGTGTGAGGGCTGGCCAGAGCTGGAGCAGTGTTCAGATATTTTTTGCTAAGAATGGGACATAAAAATCTCTTTGTACTCACAAGAATTTCAGGTGCTGTGAGTTAGTTGGGTTTAAAAGCTGTGTGCCTAGAGTACAGCAATCTCCTGTAGGATTCTCCCAGAGAGCCTGGCTGCTCTCCTCTCACATGAAAAGGGTGTACCACTACCAGGAGACACCCCAGACTTGCTCCCATAATGTGCCAATTGTCATTTCATTTCAGAGTGAGAAGCAGCAATTACAGCTGCTGCTTTAAGAGCACTGTCTGACAGGTAGAAGAAATCTCTGGGGTTCCTACAAATTACTTTAATAGCTTCAGCTCGCCAACAGCTTTATGTGTCCATTTCCTCCTAGACAGCAGCTGCAGCGAGGATCTCTGGTGTAAACTGGGTGCACTTGCAAGCTCTGCAGTTTGCCCCAGTCTGATGCTGGGCTTTGCTTCTGTGTGCTAAAAATTAGGTCTTGTCTAGTTAAATTCACAGGTGTCCAGGGAAAGGCAGAACACAGAATCCCAGAATCACTGAGGTTGGAAAAGCCCTCCAAGAGCATCAAGTCCAAGCCGTGCCCTTCTCACCAGCCCCGAGCACTGAGTGCCACGTCCAAGCCTTCCTTGGACACCTCCAGGGATGGGCACTCCAAACCTCCCTGGGCAGCCCCTTCCAAGGCCTGACCACCCTTTCCATGGGGAAATTCCCGCTGATGTCCACCCTGAGCCTCCCCATGTGCAGCTCGAGGCTATTGAGCCCCAGCTTTAAATTCTCTGCTGTCTTTTCACAGCGTTGCAGGCCTGGTTGGGATCTCTGGCTGGAGTTGATTTGCTTTTACTGCATTTGGGATAGAAACCCAAAGCCGGTTGGCTGCACTGTCATAACAACTAGTTAAAATCATCAGTGACTAGGAGGAGGAAGCTTCTTCCTCCCACTGAAATCCCTGAACAAAAATACGACTCTCCAGCAGCAGCAGGAAGCTCTGATGTGAATCACTGCCAGAAGTCTGATACTCAGACACCGGCTTTTTGCTGTGCAGGGTTGTTTTGCCTCGGCTGTGCTCTGTGTGTGTACGTGCACTCCCGCTGCAGTGGGAAGGGGAGAGAGAGGAGGAGTGGCAAGATAAGCATCGACAATAGAGGAGCGAGTGTTCCCCGCGTGGAGCACTCTCCTATAGGCTCCTGTGCTAGGTGAGAGGGACGGCAGCGGGAGAGCTCTCCCCAATTGGCTGCTCCTGCGGTGGCACCATCCGTGATGTCACCCTGGCAGCCTCCGCACCAGACTCTCTTTGGGGGCTTTTCTTTGCCGGCAGAACCGTCTGAGAGAGGAAAAGAGAGAAAAGAATGATGCTGAAGGTGCTGCCTTCCATCCCCTGCTGCGAGAGCCGCTGATAAATCCCCGGTGCTCCTCGCAGCAGTGCAGTCGGAGCGAAGTTAATGTGAAATTAGTGGGGGAGAATTACATTCCAGCGCTTGTGCGCGAGAGTTATGGGGTTGTGAGGAGCAGGCGGAGAGCTGCCGGAAATCCTCACGCTGCTGAATGCATGAGGGAGGGAGATGCAGCTGCACGGGAAGGATTGAGTCCGTCGGGAGCATTTAGGAATAGATAACGGGATAAATGTAAGAAAAGAAGGAGAAAAGGCACAACAGAAAATATCTCCTCCCAGCCCATGTCTTTCAGAACTCTCTGACTTGGATTTGCAATACTGAATGCTCCAAATATGGGAACATGTGTTTTTTGCCCCAAAGCACCTGTGTGTTGTTGCTGCTGTACACACCTAGCTGAGCATCACATTTGCATAATTTGTATAACTGGCACAGCCACTGCCAGCCAGAATCACACAGGCTGCGCAACTTCACCCTTTGCACCTTTTTCTTACCAGTTTATTTCGCTCTTCACCCCTTCTGCGGAATTTGAGCTTCTCCAAGTGTTTGGGATTTTATTTTTTAATTGGGCTAGAAATAGGAATTGTGGATTTGTTTTCCAGGATTAGTACTTGAAGCAGCAGATGCCTTTATGCCACTGACTTAATACTGGCTGTAGGAAAGTCTTTGTGACTCAGTCCTCTTCTGTAAAAGGGAAATATTAATGTGCTGTAGAAAGGTGTTAATGACGTCAGTTAAAAGCAAAGGATTTCTATAATCCTTTCATGTAATGATCCCAAATACCAAGAATATTTTTTCCAAATTCTCAGCCAGTATAGATAATTTTAGTGTCAGCCAATTGCATGCTAATGTGTGCTCCCTGACCTGTTCTCGTGTGATTAGTTTTGGATTATATGCTATGTCTGTCTTAGTTTATAAAACCAGATTTAATAACCCATGAAGCAATTACTGAATTTATATTCCTATAGAAGAATATTCCTATGAGACTCAAATTTGTGTGGAGCTCCGTGATTTTTGATGGGCTGGTTTTCTGGGCCATATCTTAGGGAGATAATGAGGTGATGGTCTTTAGTCTTAAATTGCTGAACTGGACGTGTCACCATGCTGAGTCAGTGGGCATATTTTTAATCTCTGGTTTTGATGAAATGTAGCTTGAATAGTTCACATTTATCTCTAGTACAACGCTGTGTTTTTTCAGTGGGATCAGGCAGGAGGAATCCTGCATGAGCTGTGCCATGAGGGTCAGGATCTGAAAATCCACTGCCTTGTTTCTGCAGTGAGTTGATATTGTGGAGCCTCACTGGAGAGCAGTGGGTCCGTGATATCAACTTATTGGTGTGAACCAAACTGGGATTGTGCCAAATTCTGCTGCTCAGGAGAGCTGGAGCCTTGGACATCCCTGTGCACAGGGTGTGAATGATTGCAGGCGGGATGAGTGATGCTGCCGTGTTCTGATCCTTTCAGTGCACACACAGAGCCTGTTATAAAATCTGTCCCCCGACATTCTTATCAGCAAGGAAATGCACATTGTTCTCCAGGCACAATCCCATGGCCTTCCCAGGCCTCCCATGGAGAGCGATGAAAACCTCGCTGGTAAGCCCCAAATGCTTTTATCACATGCAGCAGGGCAGTGAGCCAGAAACCCAGTGATGATCTCTGGAGGTCAGGCAGAGCCACTAGAAGATGGGTTGGACAGGATAATTTAAACCCCCTGAAGGCTTTTCTCCAACACACCAGTAAATACCTTCGTGTTTTGACTTGAAGAGAAACAGGGCTTGATTAACGTTCACATGTACTGGGCTGCTTTCTTCCTCAGAGCTTCCATTATATTCAACCAGCAGCTGCTTTTCCCTTTTCCTGAAGAGAGTTTCTATGGGTTTTCAGTCAAGCTGTTAAAATCTGCCTAAATATATTTGCTTTTCCCATCTCTGTCTGGATTTGCTGACAGCCTGGCACACCAGCTTTTGGAGGAATGAGTTGCCTCGTGCAGGAGGGCTGAACTTCCACATGTGTTGGCTGCTCTCTGGAGGCTGTGACATCACTGCTGTCAGAGGGCTCCCTGTGACAATGTCCTCGAGCTGGGTCACACACCAGGCTCCTCCAAGGGTCCTGGAGGAGCAGTGGATGCTTTCCAGCATCAGCATCTGTCAGAAGAGGACTGGTTTAAAGCATGAGGAATAGAGGCTGAGGCTTCTGGACAGGATGGATTAGAGTCCCAGTAAGCCCAGTTTGTGCTACTCCTCACCTTTCACTGGGAGTTGCAATTTCAGCAGCACCAAGCAAAGGCTTCTTTCTGCAGGAGGTGTGTGTGAAATACCAGCAGCTGGACTGATAAGGGACATGGCTCAGGTTCCCTGTGCACAGGCTGTCCTTTGTGGGACCTGAGGCTGCCCAGGCCAGCTCTCTGGACCTCAGTCAGAGCCTGCTGAAGCACGCACTGAGCTCTCCTCCATCCCCAGTGACCTCTGGGGTTGCCATGGCCATGCACAGAGTTCGTGGCACGAAGCCTGGTGCAGGGCCAGGGTGAACTCCCAACGGTGCAGGCACTGGGGTGAGGGACCGAGCCATGGAGGCTGAACTGGGAGCTGTTGTTCCTCCTGTGTCTTGTTTGTGCTCCGCACTCCCAGCCCCGAGCGGCATTTGGTGGGTCTGGCACAGGGAGCTCTCAGTCCAGCTCTGCCTGCAGATAATCACAGAACCATGGAATATCCTGAGCTGGAAGGACCCACAGGGACCATCGAGTCCAGTCGTGGCTCTGCACATGCTCAGGATTGTGGCCTTGCAGGTGCCCAGCCCTGCCGTGCATCCCCAGCCAGCCCTAATCCAGGGATGGAGATTCCCTACCCCAAGCACCCATTTGCCTTTTGTTCCTGGAACCTCTACTCCCTAGCAACTGCTCACAGGGATTTTCCCCCACCCTATGTGTGTTCTGACAGATAATTAACCTTTCAGCAGCTTGATTAACCAGTAGCTGCTGCAGCCCTTCCTGATAAAGCAGAAACTTCCCTGGAAAAACCACACTTTTGTCTCATCCTGGCTTGATTTAAAAAAAAATTTAATCAATGGACACTGATTTTTTCATCATATGTGTGTGTTGATTCTGGGTAACATGAAGAAAAGACAACATTTGTCTTGTGACTAGTGGCAATTTATCATTTTTAAAAGCTTTTTTTTAAAAAAAATGACCCGTAACTGGGGTAAAACTGACACTATTTTTTCACAGCTGTGGAGATATTTTACTGTTCATATTTGGAATGTTTCAAGGGAAGTCTGCAATTGTGGTGGTGTCTTTTTACTTTTCCTGAGATGGGGGATACTTTGAGATAAAAGAAAATTTCCCTCAAAGCATAGACTATATTGTGCTTCACTTTGAGGATAAGAACAAGGAGATTTGGCTCAAGATGAAGGAGCATAAAATGAGTAAAACCTGTATCTCTTTGAATGGTCATTGGAGCAAAGAAGAAGGTGTGATACATATTTGTGGCATTAGGCTCAGACAGGGAAATAAGGAATAGGATTTGGCCTAAAGATGCTTCTGCAAAGCATTTAATCACAGCAGCTGGACAGCCTTGTGTGTTACTCATTAGGGCTTGTTTTTTCTAGCTGTATTTTTCCTCTATAAACACTGCATGGTGGGATAACACAGACTTTTATAAGGCAGTTTATACATAAATTGAATATCAAGTTTGTCCCAGCTGTCTGTGCTGACCTTTAGTCTCTTGCAGGGTGCTGGTAGATTCTTAAATATTCTGACCTGTGTTGCCTCTGCCTCCCTTTGATTTTGCCTGGCCAGGGAGCAATCACCCAAAGTGTTTGTCTTGCCAAAGGAATCGCTGTTGCCTTCTCTAGGTTGCGGCTGTATTTATCCTCCCACCTCTTCCACGCCAAGCTTTGTTCCAAGAGGGATGTGGAGTCCCCTGGATTTAACCAATGAGCAGTTTTTTGTGCCTGTGCTTTCCTGGGTGCTTTCAAACAGCTCCAGCCTCAGCAACATCTCATAGCTCCTCAGAGTCAATTAATGCCCTGAGCTTGCCGTGGGCTGTTCTTTCACTGGCTGACTGCTAAAATAGCTCTGCTTCAGAAAGCTAATTTTCCAGGAATTTGTAGGGAAAATTGCAGATATATTCTGATAGATTAGAATCTGTTATGCCCCTGGGTTTGCAGAGGAAGGTGAACTCTTTGAGTGTAGCAGAGCAGTGCTAGCACTTGTGCTTCTCTGCTTTCTGTCTCAGCAGAGCAATCCAGGCTCTCCCCCCCACCTGAGGGTCTCTCAGGGCTTTAAAGCTCCTGCAGCTGAACTCTTTTAGTGGCTTCTTCCTCCCTCTTTCAGGGTCTCTGTCTGAAAAATCATATAATGGTTTGGGTTGGAAGGGACCTTAAAGCCCATCCAGTGCCACCCCCTGCCCTGGGCAGGGACACCTCCCGCTGACCCAGGGTGCTCCAGCCTGGCCTTGGGCACTGCCAGGGATCCAGGGACAGCCACAGCTGCTCTGGGGAACCAGTGCCAGGGCCTCCCTACCCTCACGGGGAAGAATTCCTTCCCAATGTCCCATCTAACCCTGCCCTCTGTCAGTTTGAAGCCATTCCCCCTTGTCCTGGCACTCCATCCCTTGTAAATTGTCTCTCTCCATCTTTCCTGTCAGCCCCTTCAGGTACTGGAAGGCCACAATGAGGTCACCCTGAAGCTTCTCTTCTACAGGCTGGACAATCCCAACTCTCTCAACCTTTCCTCACAGCAGAGCTGCTCCATGCCTCCAATAGGAGGATGAGGAAATAAAGAAAAATACAAAAGCAAAACCTTCTTCCTTCCCTGGATCACACCTCTATTTCCTTGCCATGGAACATCTCTCTGTTCCCCTGTGTCAGGAAGTTGGATGCACAGCCTGCTGGAGGCAGGCACACCAGGAGTCTGGGCCTCTGTAAGACGTCTCAAGTTGGGATTCTTAATTTCTAAAAGCACTTTTGAAACCCTTGCTGTAAACACTTCAGGGTTTTTCCTGTCAGGATGGGCATCTGGCCAGTGGGTTTCTATTGTGCCCCCCTCCCTTTAACATCAGGATCTTCAGAAGAGCCCTTCCTGACAGTGGTGGTGAGTGTTGGGCTGCTCCCGGCTGTTATTTCTAGGATCAGCTGCCTGGGTTTGCTGCCAGAAATCCCAAGGAAAACAAGCAGGCTGGTAGGAAGGTGCAGCCCTCCAGCGCTGCAGCCGGGCTGTCAGACCCGGTATTTCCAAACGTCAGGGGGATCCACCCAGTCTGGAATGTGGAGCTGTTGGCACCGGCTTGCTGCTCCCTGACCAGACTTGTGTCTGGGGCTGGGCTCCTCTTGGGTTTATCTGTGCTTAGGTGTTAATTCAGGGGTGATGGATTATTTTGTTCAGAATCCAACGGAATTATCAAGACCTGAAGGTTTCAGAGCCTCCCCATCTCCTGATGGGACTGAGTTGACAGGGCTGGTCCAGCTCAGAGCCTCTGCTCTGTGTCTGTGAGCGAGGGGAAGGAGGGCACTGCAGAATGACTCAGAGTCTGGATGAATTGTTCTGGCAGGGCCTGACCCTGATGTATTCAGGTTTATCCAGGCATAGCTGAATGAAATGGAATGGTCTGGAGTTCTGTGAGGATCTTTGCCTAAATTACAGTGAGGTTTCTTTCAGTGGAAGTCTGATATTGAAGTCCCTTCTATTCCTTTGCTTTATCCAAGGCTTACTCCCTTCCTTCCTCCCAAGGTTCAAGGTTGCAGGGCCACAGTTCAGTAGAGAACATCAACCCCCAAAGCGTTTTGGAAATATGTTGTGAGGAGTATAGAAGCCTTGGCAAGATGATTTCAGAGGTTTCTTAGGATTTCTCCTTTTTTTTCCTCACTAGAACTGAAACAACATTTGTCACTAAGGTGGAAGAAATCCTTTTTGCCTCACAGATAGGCTCCTGCAGGAGCATTAGTTCTTTTTTTAGTTCTAAGATAAGGGAACACACTTTTTTCCCTCAGCTGTGAGGAGTAAATAGCAAAGTGTGGCAGTTTGCAGTAGTTCCTCTTTCGGGATGACTTCCAAGGGTTTTGCTGCTGTGCTGCCATCACAGAGGGGCAGCCTAAGTTAAAGAGGGAACATAAAAGAAGGTTGGAAGCTTCCGTGGACTGAAATAGGAGGAGAGACTTAGCATCTGTCAAGGCCAGCACAGCAGCAGTCTGAGGAAAGAGCCAAGTAGGAGCAGCAGACACTCCTGGAGCTCTGTCAGCAATGGCAATTCCATGAATTGGAGCAAATGATGTTTTAGGGGATGCGTTTGGAGCAGGCTCAGCCTGACCTTGGGGACTGTCACCCCCATTGCAGTGGGTTTGCACTTCCCATGGAGAACACAAACAGTTGCAATGACAGTGGGAATATCAAACTGGTGGTAGCACAGAGAGCTCAGCAGGGCTCAGCTTGGTGAAGACCTGTCCTCAGTCAGTGTAGATGAATAATGGTGCGGGGGGGTGTGCCTGGCACAGGGTGCCCAGAGCAGCTGTGGCTGCCCCTGGATCCCTGGCAGTGCCCAAGGCCAGGCTGGGCGGGGCTTGGAACAACCTGGGACAGTGGAAGGTGTCCCTGCCCCTGGCACGGGTGGCACTGGATGGGCTTTAAGGTCCCTTCCGACCCAAACAAGTCTGTGATTCTGCAGTAACTGCATCCTCCAGCATGGTCCTGGCTGGAGACTTGAGAGCAGCTTGGCAAGGGACAAGTGTTTGTCCCCCCAGCAGGGGCAAAGCGTGGCCAGCAGCCACATTACCCCACCAGAGAGGCCCCTCATTGTGTCCAGGACATCATCAAAAAGGGGAGGTTTGTGACGCTGAGGAGGGTGGGGGAAGGACCCTGGCTGCTGTGATAAGTGTGTAAGAACGATCAAAAGCTGGGCCCTTTTGGGTAATTGATTAATTACTCTCATTTTATTAGGCAATGTATTAAGTAGGGTTCAGTGCACTAAAAACTCATTAACTGGGGCATTCAGGGACAAGCACAAGGAGCACATGCAATTTGATTTTCACAAGGGTTGCAGAACACCCTCACGTCCACACAAAACCCCTTTGAAGTCCCAAGGCATCCCATCCTGCAACCTGGAGAGGCAGCACGGCTAAACTGCTCCGCCTAGGCCTGGCTGCCCTGCAGAAGGGCTGTCAGGACCCTGCTTGGGAATTATTGGGACTTTGACATCGTGGTGGTTACAAATAAAAGATGCTTGTACAGTTTGCTTTAAAGCTGCTGGAAGAGTTGGGAGGCCTCCCTACAGCCCCGTGAAGGAGCAGGTGTTGGAGAGAGTCCAGAGGAGGCACCAGGATGATCCGAGGGATGGAGCAGCTCTGCTGGGAGGAAAGGCTGGGAGAGCTGGGATTGTCCAGCCTGGAGAAGAGAAGCTTTGAGATGAACTAATTGGGGCCCTCCAGTACTTGAAAGAACTTAAAAGAAAGATGGAGAGAGACTTTCCAAGGGCCTGGAGGGACAGGACAAGGGGGAATGGCTTCCCACTGCCAGATATTGGGAAGGAATTCTTCCCTGGGAGGGTGGTGGAGGGCTGGGATGGAATTCCCAGAGAAGCTGTGGCTGCTCTTGGATCCCTGGAAGTGCCCAAGGCCAGGGGCTTGGAGCAACTTGGGATAGTGGAAGGTGTCTCTGTAGGGGCACTGGATGATTTTCAATGTCCTTTCCAACCCAAACAATTCTGTAATTCCATGATGCAAATGGACACAAGTCCATAGCCCGGGCCAGGAATAAAGTGCTGCCAAACTGAATTTGGGCTGGAGGTGGGTGTGGGCAGTGGGTAATGCCAGAGGCCAGTAACTCCCTAAGAAAGCCACCCCAATCCCCATCCTCCCAACTCAGTGCCCAGCAGAGCCCTGCCTGGTGCAGCACAGACCAAATGGGAGCTGGATCTCAAATCCTCTTGGCAAAGCTTTGTCTGGATTGTCAGGAATTGGGGTTGGCAGCCTGTTGTCAACCTTTTGTAGAGATTGGGACCACTCCTGATGGAACTGATGGACTGCAGGTTATTTTAGTGTGCAGGGTGGCTCAGTGGGCTCTTCCCCCATCGACATCCATGCTCTGCAGTAGAGAACCATTGACTTAATGCAGTGCTGAAAGGTAATTTTGCTATTCAGGGTGATGGATACAGCCCAGAAACAAGGGTAGAAAATGGTGTCTATTTACAGGCCTCTCATCAAGATGTATGAACTATAGAATGAAACATTTTCCCAGCGACAAAGCTGAGTGTGAGAACTGCTGACAGCTTGGAGCAGGGCCTGTGGTGGGGCATGGAGAGGCAGGAAAGATGGATACAGCAATTATGATGAAGGCAAAATCCGCTGACAAATTGGCTGGTTCCCTTTTTTTCCTTCAGTTAGGAGTGACAAATGGTTTAATTTATATTACTTCCTGCATTAAACAACAGCATGGCCAACTGCCTGGAGATCCATCTATGGATGGATTTTAATGTGTTTTCTTTTTAGAGGTTCCCAGTGAATTTTGCTTTTGGTTCTAGTCTGTTAGGTCCCTGCAATGTGGTGTTTGCAAGAAGGAAGGATTACAGTGCAATTAAAATTCCTTGTCCTTTTTCTTTCTCCTTTCTGGCATTCCCATGTGAGGAGTGGATTGTTTCTGTCTGGAAGATCCAATTAAGATTCAACACTGAAAGACTTAGAGGTGGCCTGTGCAACTCAACACAGGTGGAGCAGGAGCGCTGCAGGATATCTTATTTATTTCACATTCTTAAATAATTTTCACTTGATGTGACAATTAGAAATATCATAAACATAGATAGGAATAACTCTTTGGTTTACAGTGCTGAAAATGCTGCCTGTACTTTCCAAAAATGGGATTAACCAAATCTAACTTGCTCTCTATGCAGAAGAATGCAGTGACCTTTCTCAGTAAGTATTAGCATTTTAGTGGGCTCTGATTCAGTTCTCCCAGACAGTGCTGAAAATATTAATCAGGTATTATTTTTAACTGTGGCTACAGAAAATAGCTAATTTCTAGGAACAGGAGTATAGTGAACAGAAACTGTGAGCGCTGCTTTTGTTGGGTTTGGCTTTGTTTTCTTCTTTGGATTTACCCACTGACACATCCAAGTTTTTCTCAATGTGCCTGTTTATCAAAAGCAGCCCCCGATGAATCTCCGTGTACAATTTTGGTCTGGGCTGTGTTGATGAGTGTTCAGCACCCTGAACCCACCCTGGCGTGAGTCCCTGTGCCAAACCCCCCAACCCTTGCCAGGGACCTGCTTGTAACCCTCAAATCTGACAACCCTGAAAATCCTGCTGTTCCCCCTCTGTAAAATGGGCACAAAGGGATTTATTTCCTCCCTTGCCTTCTTTGGACTGTGGAGATTTGGGCTTTGGGGCAGGGGCAGCTGAGAGCTTTGGGCACAGGCGGCACCAGTGATGCCCCAGTTTCAGTTCTGTCTCACCACCAATGGACAGCAGAGTTGTGTCAGCTCCAGCTCCTTGGGATACAGGCTGAGCCTAGAGTGCTCTGAAGCCTACTTTGTGGCCAAACCAATACAGCAGTGCATCCTCTGCCACTGGTTTTGTTGTTTCTCACTGGGATTTGTACAAGAATTCACAAATTATGCACATCCAAGGGCGTTTCCCTCAGGTTTTTTATTTATTTAATTGATTCATTTAAGTCCAGCTATCTGAGAGAGGGAATCCCTCAGTAACACAGAAAACAGGACAAATCCAAGGCAAAGGCAGATTTCAGGAGAGGCTTGGCAATGGGTAACCAAGGCAACGAGGTCCCTTTTGAAATCAGTGCTTGCTGCAGCCCCCCCTTTCGTGTGCAGAATGGTCAGCATTAAAAATTAGGGAAGACAAGGTGAGATATGTGAGGCAGACAAAAGCATCAGGCAGGGGGTCAGTGGTGCTGTGTGGAAGCAGGACCAGGTGGGGATGGATGATCACTGCTGGTGGAGTCATTGCCTCTCAAGTGGTGAAAGAGGCTGGTTCTGCTAATCCAGAAACAAAAATAGAGATTGCAAGATTTTTGGCAAAAGTCTGCTCTGTTTTTACACTGTGAATCTGTGGTAGAGCTCAGACAGCAACTGTTTATTCATAGATGGGGGGAAATGTAGCCCAAAGCCTTCACTGAATGGGGAAATTCCTCTGGGTCTGATTTTAATCGCTCAATTTGACATGCGGATAAATGGGAGGGAGACACAGGGAGTGTTTTAGGCCACTTTTGTGCTCCCATCATCTGTTAAAAGCCCCAGGGGGTGAACAGGTATTGTGGCTGCTTTAATTTACATTCACACTGTGATGTTCTTTGGCTGATCATGTCTTTCTTTTCACTGGATATCCCTTCAGCATCTCTCCTGGTCAATATCGAAGTTGTGATTTTAGGCTTTTAGGGAATGATCTGTGGGATCGGGAGAGGATCTTGTATGGATGTATCTGAACCAGACCTTAGCTTTGAGGTTCCTTACAGTTGCAGGGGGCTGCTCTCTGTCCCAGTCAGTCCTTCTGGACCAGCATTCCCCAGGGCTTTCCCGTATTTCTGTGGGGACAATCGGACCTGCTGGGAGATGGGCTCAGTTTTGCCCCAGCACATATGGAAACTGTGACCCCTGGAGCCGAACCAACCACACCGAATTGATTTCACACGAGCCCCGTCCAGGTGCTGCTGAAGTTGTGTCAAACCCAGGCACAGGAGCTGAGTCAGAGACTGAGTCCAGCTCTGCAGGAACCTCATGGCCAGGCTTGGAGCTGGTCCTGGACACCTGAGAACCCCTTGTCACCCCCTTGTCACACTGCTGGCCAGTGGGATCACAGCCCACCACCAGCACAGCTTTAACCTGCTGGAAGTGGACAAATCCACAGCTGAAAAACTGCCTGGAAAAAGGCATTAGGGGAGGGGTATGTACCCACAGATGGTTTTATTGCCCAGTGCTTTTTGTCATATAAAGTCAGCCCAATCTTTTTATTGTGCAGCCAGGGGTGACTTTTTGGCTGCTTCAGCACCTGGAGAGTGAGGGGGTGGATGGTTGTGCTTTGTCTTCAGCTGGGCCTCGTTTCTGGGTGGTTTAAGCTAAAATTCAGTGATCTCCAGCGAGAATTCCATGGCGAGGAGGGGATGTTGGTGCAGTGGAGCTGATGGGAGCTCGCAGCCCTGCAGGGCGAGGCCGCAGAGCCCCGATGTCTGCAGGAGCTCTCTGCCCTCTGGAGAGCTGCATTCTGCTGCCATTGCTATAGTAACTTTCTGCCTCCTGATTTTGTTATGAATGGCAGTGGGAAAGCCTCCGTGCAGGCTCCAGCTGATGCCCTGCTGTTCCAAACATCCTCACGGCTCGCTTTCCTTTTTAACCCCTGAGTGCACGGCGCTTTTTAGCCGGTGGTTCCTTTGTGAGCTTGTGCTTTCTTCCTTTGTCTCTGCGCACTCCACAAAGAGCCGTATGTCCATGGCACACAAAGACGGGGATTTTGGAAGCTTTGTACAGTTGGGTCTTCGCAGGAGGGAATGCTGGTGGGCATTCTGGGGAGGTAGCAGCTTACAGTGGTGTTTTTGCAGGATGAACTAGAGCCGGTGGGTTCAGCAGCTGCTCTGAAGGCTGACTTTGTGCTCCTTTATCACGGTCCAGGCGTCCCCTCTCCAGACACAATGCAGCTCTTTTCCTTCTGCCAGCACTGCTCTCCCTCTGGGAGTTGCTGCTGCCATGGAAAGCATCCGAGAGCAGGGGTGGCTGTGTCCGGTGGGAGCAGAGGGCCGATGTGATCAGTGCCATTTAACAGAGCTGTCCCACCGAACGGACGAGGCTTGTTCAGGTTAAAGGAGGAGAGACTCCCCCAGAAGTGGGGAAGGAGCTCAGGAATTTGCCGTTGCTGTCACATTAATGGTCTTTGTTTAGGACAGGACTCAAATAAGCTTGAAAATGGCCCAGTGCTAAAGGCTGCACACACACAGGGACTCCCAGAAGAACTCCCAAAGTCACAGGTGAGAGAGACTGAATCATCTCCAAGGAGGGGACAGGTTTCCAGTGACCACAGTGACCACATTCCAGTGTTCTCATAAGGAATCAAACCCAGCTTCCCAACTTAATTATTCCTAGAGATAGTGGTGACTGTTTCCTCCCAGCACCCTGCACTTTATCCTCAGTCAGAGCATCTTTTCTATCAGACCTGATCATTTATTCCCCCCAGGTGCTGGTGAAGCATTCTTCAATATTTGCCTTTAGCTGGCTTCTGCTGCTGTTTATTAAAGCTAGAGAGTAGAAATATATTTTAGGCTCAGGGAATGTGTCCTGCCTTGAGTTGAAAGAGAGAGATACACTGAAAATGATGTGCTTTAAAATCCTACTCCTCCAAAGTGACTGGACTTTGATGAATTTTCTGATGTTGATGATGTTTCAGGTAATTCTGTTGGTGCTGAGTTGTGTACGTGTTCTTATTAGCAAGTAACTCCTTGCCTTAACACTAATATTTCTCAAACATTATTTTTGAGATGCTGATTAATTAGTACCTAATGCAGTAGACATCATAAGTAATTTCATTTTGTTATTATGTCTTTTTGTCTTTAATCCCCACATCTCATTTTCTAACCACTAAAGAATTAATGAATTTTAAAAATCGAAGTATCCATTTATTCAAGTTATCCAAATATTTATAAAAAATTTATTCAAGTTATCTTTACAGGTAATTAAGTGATTCTTAAACTGCAGCTCCTCATTTTGAAGTCAGAACTTTCTCTGCAAACATTTCCTTTGATCCTACAAAAGTACAACTCAACCTGCTTGGCCTCCAGAGGAGATGCTCCCTATCGGATGGAAACCTGAAATTTTACATTTTGATTCACTCAATTTTATTTAAAAAATTGTTTCATGTTGATCTCAGATCTTTAAAACAAAATCCCAGCACACCAGGGCAGGAAAGCTTGTTTTGCACAGAATGTAACAGAAATGCTGCACCTCCTGGTACTGCTCCCCTCCAAGAGTTAGTGATACCCTGTGTTTTCATTCCAACGGGGGTTTTTGGGTGATTTTAAACAAATACTTCCATGTATAAAGCAAATATTGAAGGGAATGCAACTTGTACTCTTTTTGAAACACTGGTACCAAGTTTATGGGATGCTAAAGCAGCATCCTGGGTGCTCCCATCCTCCCTGTGGCCCATTCCAAGTGCTCCAAGCTTGGGAGCAATGGGATCATGGGGAGGTCTGGTTTGTCAGGAGTGCCTTCTGCAAGGCTATGGAGTGGAAAAGCAGAGTCCAGGCAGGAGTTAACTCTCTGGGTGATCTGTAAGGCACACAGATTTATGAAATAAAAGCTTGTAATGCAGTTTAATAAGATTAGATTTATTTAATAAGTGCAACATGAGGACATTGGTTCATGGCAGCAGCAACTGCAATGCCCCAGACTTACTGGGTGCTGCAGAGCAGCACAAAGAGATCTGGGGCTTCGGGCCTGTTACTCTGTTCAGTCCCTTTTCTTACTACTGATGCTATTCCTGCCTGGAATGGGGGCTGGAAACTGTGAGGGCAGAGCAGTGGCAGAGGAGGATCCCCAAACAGGGCTGGCTGCACACAACAAGAGCCTGGCCAAGGGTCTCGCCTGTCTCAGGCTGTTGCTGTGGTTGGAGTTGAATTTGAATTTCTATGCCTCATTTCCCATGTGTACAGTGAGGCCAATAATGCTGCCTTTGTCTGTGGGACTGTTTAAAATGTAATGAGATGAAATTTTCAGAAATGACAAATGGTTTTCAGGGCCATGTGCGAGTGCTGGGCTGAAGGCTCTTCAGAGGGGCCTGGGGTCTCCTGCTGGGCAGCGTGGCCTGCTTGGGTTTTCAAGCTGTGTCAGCAAAATGAAGAACCTGAGCAGTGCAGAGACAGCCCAGGGCACATCGCTGCTTGAGACTGAAGCTTGAAGCTTCTTCTTAGCTTTATATTAAAATTCAGTGACACTACATGTCTTTCCAGTTAGCACTGGCTCTCCCAGACATCACACGAGGAGAGGAGAGGAGAGGAGAGGAGAGGAGAGGAGAGGAGAGGAGAGGAGAGGAGAGGAGAGGAGAGGAGAGGAGAGGAGAGGAGAGGAGAGGAGAGGAGAGGAGAGGAGAGGAGAGGAGAGGAGAGGAGAGGAGAGGAGAGGAGAGGAGAGGAGAGGAGAGGAGAGGAGAGGAGAGGAGAGGAACCTTCATGAAAACAAAAGAGAAAAGGGAAGTTTTCCTTTCATGGAGTTTAATGACTTGGTTTGATTTTTGCTTTGAAATTTTCCGCATGAAGTTTTTGTTTAATTGTTTGTCCTCCCTGTTCTTCTTTCTGATATTGAACCAAATCCCAGTTCCCTGGGAACACTGATCATCAAGAAAATCTTGCTTGAGACCTTTGGAAAAGGCTGCTGCTTCTGTGTATGTTTATAATATTATACAGCTCATGGCCTGCTGCAATAATAATGTGAAGCATATATGAACCTTTAGTTCTTTCTGTTTCACTTGAAAGTTTTGCACTGCTTGGAAATCTTTTTTGTGCGGTTATTTCCCGTTTCCCCATTTTTTCCAGTTGGAAATGATACCAACCTGACACTATGGCCCAGCTTAGCCATAGTGTCCACTGGATTTCCAGGGTAGCAGTTATGTCTTCTCTATTACTGTCTCTGGTTGGCATTTTTATTGCAGAATAAAGCAGGATAGTCTGTTTATTTCTATCAGTGGACTCAAGACATTTTCCCTCTCCTTGGGTTCACGAGGTCAGTGATTGTGTGCATGTAAACACGACCAGCAGTGCATTCAGAGCTGTTTTTCAGAGCCTACCTGTGCAGACAGGTGCCCTGTGTTTAAAATAGGCTCTAAAGCCATCCCCAAACATGAGGTGAAGCTGCTTAATGCAGATTAAGGGTAAGATGCTTTTGTGCTATGAACTGGCAGAGATTCCAGCCAGTGAAGCTGATAAACAGAACCATCAGCACAAGCAACACCTTCTGAACTCACCTGGGCGTTTTCATCCAGCATCCCTTCCTCCCTGGGGCCTGGATGGGCCCTCTCCCTCTTTTCTTTCAACTTGCAGAGCTCAGATATCCACAGTGAATCTCTTGACAAGGGAGAGGGGAAGGATTTCTGTGCTGGTGGGATGTGCCTGTGTGAATGTGTGATGAATATTCTCAGCTCTGATCCAAGTGTGGATTCTGTCGCTGCCTCTGGGTGCTCAAAAGTGGCTCCAGTGCCCAAGGAAGCCTTCCCTGAGCCCAGCATCCTGTACTGTTAGTGTCACCTGGCAGGTGATGTCCCAGGATGTCATTATATGATATTTAAGTATTTCCATTCCAGTAAAAGGGGAGGCAGTTTCACTGAACGGGAAGTGCTGTAAGAATTGCCAGGGAAGAGCAGGGACAGGAGAGAGCAATTCTAGAGCAGCTGAAAGGGAAGGTGAGGCTGGGCTTCACCCTTGATGCAGTTGCTGTATGTTCATCCAAGTAGAAATTGTTTTTGGTGAGCCTGGGCTCCTTCTCATGTTGAATTTACAGCTGACTTTTATTTTTAGTGCTGTTGTGCCCTGACTCAGAGGAACCCAGGGAGCTGCAGCACTCAAAGTCAAGTGGGTGAATCACTCACAGACCGAGCTCTGCTTTATGACCCTTGCTATTATTTTTGTCATCATTATTTATTAACGTAGCGCTTGGAAGGTGTGTGAAGCCACGTGGATCATAGCTCTGGCATGTCTGCAACGGGAAGATCTTATCTGGGGAGGTGGGGAGCAGCCAGGAGATCCCAGTGACAGGACATAAACTGATATTCACTCATTTTGCTTTTTGGCCAGCACTCCCAGCCTTGGAAGGTCAGATTTTAAGCCGTGTTCCAATAGTAAAGGTTGCCATTATTCATTTTGGGTCCTTTTGGGACAATGCTGGCAAAATTTTAGATAACTTCTTGTCCCCAAATCAATGGCTATTTCCTGCCCAGTCTCAGCTCCACACGGATGTCAGTGGTGGTGAGCCAGGAGCTGTCATATTCTGAGAGAGGTGTTCAGCGGAAATGTTAATATTTAATGCTGCCTTTTTGTGGTTAGATGATGAGTTCTCTTAATGACACTGTCTGGAAGAAGCATAACTCAGTCATCAGCTGTAATTCAGCTGTGGTGGGGCTTCCAAATGTCACAGGACACTTACGGATCTCAAGGAAATCAACAATTTTGGAAATTCTGTCTTAAATACTCAACACTTCGGAGAGATTCCTGTTGCTTCTGTCCATTATCACCCTGGGAATAGCTGAGAAAAATCTGATTTCAGGGCAGGCTGGTGCCTTTCACACGCTGAATTAGTGAGGAGAGGTTTTGATTGCAGTGAGGGTGTCCACTCCCTCTGGAAGTCACTGGGAATTGTGGGCCTCATTTCCATTTGGGCCTTTGGAAAATCCTCTGGTAATCGACTCAATATTTGTACTATTGGCTGTGGGCAGGGTGTTTGCATGGACTAAAACCCACTGGCAACAAAATTTGAGTGGCAGAAGTTTGCCAGGGCTACTTTATGTTAGCTGAGGTCGCTGAGGACAAAACCGAAAGAAAAGTGAGGCATAGGATAAACAGAAATAAAAAGGACATAGAAGAAAAATTATCTTTGTCTCAGCATTTTAATTGACTTTATTCATTTATCAAAATACTTTCTGCTGGTCTTTAATGTTCCTGAAATTATGTGTCTCGTCTTTGAGTGCTCACTGCCAAGAAAAGCTGTCAGCCACTCCAGCAATTATCATATTCCAAAGGGAAGTTGGTTAATGATTTCTCTGTGACAACTTGGTCTTTCAGTTTTTGTGCTCTGCCAGAACAATTTCCAACCCAATGAAGCATTTTAGGATTTGGTTGGATTCTTAATACTCAAGGAATATTCTGGAAATAGCAGTTATTCAGTGCCACCTCTTGATCCTGAGCCTGTGCCTTAGAAAATTCAAATGCCAGGGAGGGATGCAGGGAGCAGCAATGGGTAAGGCAACACCCAGAAAGAGGGAAGGCAGCTTTCCCAGCTTCTGGCCAGGCAGGGAAATTAAGATTGTTCCAGTGGCACATGCAGCAAGTTCATGTTTTTAAGGGCTGCACGCTTTTGTAAGCAATGCTGGTTGCAGAGTTCAGCACAGCCTAAAACAGATCCTTGCTCTCAGCATCCCTAAAATGTTGTTGATTTATATTCAAGCTTTGTTCAGCCTCTCTTTGAGAATCAGAGTGGTTTGGGTTGGAAGGGACCTTAAAGATCCAGGCTGGAGGTCTCTAAGCCATCCCTTAAATTGGCACAGTGGCTTGTGCCAGGCCTTCTTTGTTCATTTTCACTGGAGAATTGACTCAGTGGAGTTCTGCTTCTGCAAATACCCAAATTTCACTGGGATCCTGCCTTGCATGGTAAATCTTGCACCCACTGGAAGTATTAATAATCAATTATTTGCAATAGGAAGAGCCCCAGATTTGGAAGTAGTTGCTGCCATTTAGTTTAATAATGGCAATTTAATGGTGGAACATACTGCTGTACTTTCTGTCTGGGTTTTAATTGTTAAATAATGAAGAAAATTCTGGATTTGCAGCAATTATCTCACCTAAGGATGGAAGGCAAATAAAGCAACATCGAGCTTATATTGCCTTGTTTTTAATTCAAATCAAGTTTGATTGTTCAGCCTTGGAAGTAACTGTGAGAATGAAATGGAATAAAGCAGCATTAGACATTTCATTCATGAGAAGTGGAATCAGAGAATCCCAGAATGGACTGGGTGGGAAGAGACCTTAAATCCCATCGAATCCCACTTCCTGCCATGGGCAGGGACACCTTCCACTATTCTAGGTTGCTCCAAGACCTGTCCAACCTGGCCTTGGACTTCCAGGGATCTAGAAGCAGCCACAGTGTCTCTGGAATTCCATCTTAGCTGCTCACCACCCTCACAGAGAGGATTTTTTTTCCTAATATCCAATCTAAAACTGCTCTCTGTCAGTTTAAAGCCATTCCCCCTTGTCCTGTCACTCCAGACTCTTGTAAAAGCTGGGATTTCTTGGCCAGATGGAACAGGAAATCAGAAATCACTGGTCACCATTGGTGCGACAGGGGGATCAATCCTGTGCTCCTGAGTTTTTCCAGTCAGATTCCAGGGCTCTGTACATGAAGGGAGTCTCGGTATGAGAGTAAAGAGACCAAATTTTCCCCTTGTTTGACAAGGAGCTAGCCCACTGCCCATCTTTGTGCTCACATTTCCTTTCTATCAGTGTAAAGTTCTTTTTGCAAAAGAAATTTGTGCAATCCAGGCTCTTCCTGCCATCCTTCTCCTTGTCTCTGCCAAGGCCAATCCCCAGGCAGGAATTGTCTCCTCTCATGGGGTGCTGAGTGCTGAAGGCAGGGAGTACTTACAGCACTCAGCACTTTTGTGCAAGAGCATAAAAGGATCTTAAATTAGGCCAATTCTGCCACTCTCCTCTGCAGTTTCAGGTAAGCTCTCTATTCATCACTTCACTTTTCCGGGGTGTTATTCCTGCTGCAAGTCACTTGCTCAGAGGTGTCCAGAGTTTTAAGATGTTAAAATCTGAAGATGTGTTTCTACTGAGTTTCTCTCTTTTGTTCTTTTTATCAATTAATATTATCCACACACCATATTACAAATTTAACCCATTTTCATGTGTTATTAAATAGTTTATCTGCAAATAAGTGTTCAGCTTATTCTGCTCTGCACACCCCTATAACTGATAGAGCAAGATCTAATTAATGCTCATTACAGGAGCAGAATATAAAGCTGCTGCATGGAGACTGAAGCTGCCAGTGTGATTCCAACTGCCCTGATTCACTTCTAAGGTTGTGTTTAGGTTTCTCCAGTGTTTTCCCACTTTCGTAGGGCCAAGTATGAGCTGTTTTCTGAGGAATTTTCATATCGATGCAGGGTTTATGAAATTCAGATGAGGGTCAGTGTCATTCTCAAAGTAATTTATGTGGTTCTCAGTGAAAATAGACACCCTGTGGGATTATTAAACACATGGATTATCAGATCCCAGTGATTTTTCAGGAAAATTTTGTTATTTCCATGCTTAGAGCATGGGCATATCCAGTTGCTGGCTTAATATGTTACCACTCAGGAATTGTTCTGTTATTTAGCTGTGAACTCAAATTGAAATATAAATTCCATCATCCCATATTCTCTTTATGATAACAAATTTGATGGGAATCTGATATACCTGACTGGGAATTCTGGAATCTTGAACAAGGCTTGTGTGTCAGGCATTATAGAGGTTCAGTGGGACTCATGCAGGCAATAAATTTCTATGTCTGGTCCCAAATTCAGAGTGATTTTGGGGGTCTGAGTTCTCACAGAACTGGCTGGTGCACCTTTACTCATGCTATGACTCTTCCTGGAGGAAGAAATATTTGAGGAATAAAGCTGTGGAATCATATAGGCACATTTAAGTGTTTCGGTTCAAGTGTAACAGAATGAATAGAATTTGCTACAGCTGGGAGTTTTGCAAGATCTGATATTTGGGTTTCAGAGGTGGAAATAAAAACTTTTTAAAATTGCCTCCTTTTTATTCACTGTCCATTAAAGGACCATAAAACCAGAATTAATATACAGACACTGTGAAATACCCAAAAAGGAGAATACGGACAAAGGAGGATATCTTTTAGCAGTTCAGTCATTTTTTGGAGTGCCTGAATTTCCTCTGGGTGACTGAAATCATCTTTGGTTTGATACGAGAGACCAGCCACAGTCTCAGCAGATCAGCAGACACAGGTGAGGTCTTTGACAGACTTCCCATGAGCCCAGCTGGAAATACAAACCCAAAATAACTGAAATGCTGCTGAGTGTGTCCTCGAGTGCCTGTGGAAAGGGGAACCATTTGGAGATGGATGTTCAGTGTGTGGTTGTCTGTGTTTTGTGGGGTTATTGTAGAAGAGTCAGATCCGTACAGCAGGAAAACAGCCTTTGGGAGTGACCTTTATCAGCTCTGAGACATTTGGAGGTTTAGTCCTGTCTGCAGGATTTCATTCCCGTCTGGATCCCTACACAGCCTCCAGCTTTCCTGGCAGATCCGCCCCACCCCTCCACAGAGCCTGTGCCTGTGACCATCTGAGCATCCTGCAGGGCTGTGCCAAGGGATGAATGAGCTGGATTCCAGGCTGGCCCTGAAAGCCACTGCCTTCGTCTCAGCAAACTGCAGAACGTGTCAGCACAATCACTCCAAGGCTTTCCTCTTGCTGGAGCCTCCGCCAGCACTCGCTGCAGCTCCGGCACTGCCTGATCAGCAGTGCTGTGGCAATTAATATTTATAAACCCTAAATAAAACAGCACTTGTGTGTACCTGAGAGACCATCTGTTGGGCTCCAGTCCCCAACCACGCACCTGAGATCAGCGTGGCTGCAACCCTGCTGGATCCTTGGGGATGGCCCCAGGAGGGGAAGAAGGTGGGGCTGTTTCCCTGGAGAGTCCCTGTCTTTGGATTCCTCCCTCCTTCATTAGTTACCAGAGCACATCATCCTCATCCTTCAGGGCCAAGCTGCAGGCTTATTTTTTTCCTTTTAGTCTGGAGTCCTTTATCACTGTGCTGCGCATTTATTACATGGCTTTGCTCAGTTGTGACCTTGGCTTTGGTGGTTTTCCACCCTTTGGTACAAATGCCTTGATTTGGGTGTGGTTTGCAGGGAGAGATGGCTCTGTGATGATTTTTAAATACCTCGATTTATTTCTTTTAGTGTTTTTTGGGGTTTTTTTTTTGAATCTTGCGAAGGTGCTTCATAGCGATTTGGACACAGATGCCTCTCAATTAACAATTAATGTATGCACGTGCAAAGATGCCTATCAATGAATAATGCATGGCAATAACCAGCCTGGCCATTGGGTTTGGCCCGCACGAATATTGCATCTGGATTATCCTGAGGGCCCCAAATCACACGTGAAAAACATATTATCAGGTGGAGACAGACACGCTCGACCGATTGTGTGCCGCACTTCCTACCTTTGTGACCAGGCTGGCTCTGCTCCCACGTCCCCAGGGTCTCCCAGGCTCGCAGGGTCTGGTGGACTCTGCCCGAACCAACCCTTTGGGAATGACCCCAGCCCTCCCTCCACCCCGCCGGCCCTGGAGCGGCTCGTTTAGGTACAAACCCCGGGGAATAAGTCCCAGAGGATGCCAGACAGGCGGAGCAGGCGCTGGGTCGGAGCCCAGCAGCGAAGGGGCTGCACTGGGCAGCGAGAGCCCGGCGGGCTCTGACCCGCCCCGGGCCGGGCGCGGCTGGTGCTGAAGGGACAGCGCCGGTGGCCGGCCCGGGCCCAGCCGGGGCCCCGTCTCCCCCTTGACCTCGTCCCCTCTCTGCGCCCCATCTTCCCTCTTCCCCATCTCCTCTGCGCCCCATCTCTCCTCGCACTCTATCTCCGCTCTGCTCCCCACCCTCGCTCTGCCCCCATCTGCTCTCCGTCCCCCACTTCTTCTTTGCCCCCCTATCTCCTCTCTGCCCCCACCTCTCCTTGCCCCCATCTCCCCTTTGCCTTCCATCTCCCCCATCTCCCCTTTGCCCATCTCCCCCCTGCCCCCATCTTCTCTCTACCCCCATCTTTCCTCTCCTCCCCATCCTCCCTCTGCCCCCACCTCCCTTCCGCCACCATCTCCCCTTTGCCCCCATCTCCCCCACCTCCCCTCGCCCCCGTCGCAGGGTCGCTGTCACCACGGGCAGGAGCGCACGGGGCTGCTCTGTCTCCTCCTCTAGAAACCTGCTCTCAGCCGGAGCCGCCTTTGGCTGCCTCCCCTCATCCCCCGCAGGGAGAAACCGGGGTCTCCTGGCGCTGCAGAGGCTTAATTGACTCGCAAGGTCACTAATTTCAGCTCCTGGAGGTAAGTCCTTGTTGCCAGCTCGTTTTCATCTCTCCCCCGTTTCTCACACCCCTCACCCATCTGTCTCTCTTTCTCATCCTCTCTCCAGTGCCATCAATCAGCCCTTTTCCCCCCTGAAGAGGGTCTGCACCAACGATGCCCCAAACCCCAGGAAGCTGAGTCAGCGTTCTGCTCCTGCAGCCCCACTGACCCAGCCGCGATCCCAGCTGCTCCCGCCCTCCGGCTCCGCGGTGTTGGGAAAAGTGAGGAACAATGGGATTCCGGGAGCACTCCACCATTGCTAGGCTGGGGGAGGCAGGGGACAGGCTGGTGGGAGGAAGGGAGGCACGGAGGCAGAGCCCCTTTCTGCCCTGCCCGGGGAAGGGGAGCAGCCGGAGGGGAGGAGGTGCCCGGACCCCATCAGCCTCCCTGGAACAGCGAGAGCCGCACGCCGGGGAAGGGGAGGGGGAGAGGGTGGGTGTGATGGGGGCTGTTGCTCCAACCTGATCGAGTCCATTTGCCAATTCACCACTCGCATCACTTCCGGAGCAGTCCTCAGTTTCTGCTGCAGAGTGAGCTTTCTTTTTTTTTTTTTTTTTTAATTATTTTTTAATTTTTTTTTCCTCTCCTTCCCTCTTCTTTTCCCTCCCTCCCCATCTGGATGCTGGGAACTTGAAGCCTCCTCCCTTAATTGCAGCAGGATCTGCCCCATCCTTGCCTCAACTTTGCGCTGCATCAAAGAGACAGAGCGAGCCACAGGCTGGCTGGTGCCGATGGGGGCAGGGGACCTGCCGGGCACAGCCCTTTGCAGTTGATGTTGCCGTATCTCTAGGACCCAGATCCATCTCCTTCCTATCGCTTTCCTTTTTTTTCCCCCACCTCTCCTCTCCCCGCGTGTGTGTGTGTCTGTGTGTGTGTGTGCAGGATCCTCCTGGTTACCGCTGTTGTTATTCCCCCTTAGCAGGGAGACCACCCCAGCCATGGCTGAGAGGAAGCAGAACGGGCGGCAGGGAGAGGAGGAAGAAGTGCCAGCCTTCTTCAAAAACCTGGGCTCGGGCAGTCCCAAGCCCCGGCAGAAATTCTGTGGCATGTTCTGCCCGGTGGAAGGCTCCCTGGAGAACAAGACCATCGACTTCGACTCGCTCTCGGTGGGCCGCGGATGTAACAAAGTCGTGGCAAAGCAGAAGGATGTTGCCCACCTGGGTCCGGATGCTCCGTCCGTCTATTCCAGGCAGAGCGGGAAGGGAGGGGAACCATCTGTTGAATTCGGGAGGAAGGTGGAGATCAGGAGTGCCACGGGGAAGGAGGCGCTGCAGAACCTGAATGACAAGGTGGGTGCATATATAGAGATATATATAGATATATATTGTGTGAGGTGAACTCGAGCAGGCGATAGGCTGCAGAGAGGACGGATCCTCTCCACCTGCAGCCGCTGGCTTTTATGTCCCCTGCATCCGTGTGGCAGCCCGTGCCTTCCCCTCGGCAGCAGCATCTCTGGCAGAACCTCCCCTCCAGAGCTCGAATGCTGTCCGTGTGCTCTCTGCAGGTGTGCGAGAGGGGGGCACAAGAAAAAAGGCGGCCCCCCCTCGGCACCCACAAACACCCCGCCCTGCCCTCCTGTTTTGGGAGAAACAGCGACTTTTTTGTTTCTTAGGCGATTCCCCAAGCACGAGGGCAGGGAAATGCCCCACCCAGGCAGGGAATGCAGCTCACGGAACAGAAACGCGATTGTGAGCAGAAGAGCATCGATGAGCTTGCACCTACCGGGATCAAACCCCTGCAGGCTTCTTCCAGGGGGGTGCTCCTACCCCTGCTGCCAGGGGAGGACAGGCGCCGGAGTGACCCCTGAGAGCTGCATTTCAATGCCAATTTTCAGCAGGGCCGCTGGCTTTAGTGGGAATTTTTGACTCGGGAAGATCTGGGACTTTCACAGGAATGTGGCATCCTCATAGCAACCCAGGTTTTTAAGACTCTTGCAGATATTTCTCATTCTCTGGGTTTGTCGGGGTGTAATAAAGCCCATCCTCTTCCAGAGGCAAAACCCACTAAACCCATGGGTCTGGCTGACCATGCCCATCTGCTTTCCTCTATAAATCAATTTGAACCAGCTTTATTCAGCTGTGAGCCAGGAAATACTCAGTGAACGCCTCTGACAATGCTGGCTCCTGTGCAGAGGCTGGAAGAGCAGAAATTAATGAATGAAGTACCCACCAGCAGCCTGCTAAACTCCTGGCATAGGGCAGGAGTTTCTCTGAGTAGTCTCCCAGTGGGTTTAGAGCAGCCCTTTCTTCTGTAAGCTGTTTCTAGGATGTGCCTTCTGATTTTTAATACTGATATGGATTGTGTACGCTGGGCAGAAGTCTGCCTGGAATTCAGAATATGGGCTTGTTCACCACTTTCTCCTGCTTTCAGAAACATGAAGTGTTACTGGAGGTAATATAGAAATAGGAATTAATAAAATTTATTGGTTATAAAATAGGGGCTCATCCACCCCAAATCAGCCCCTGCTGCAGTGACCAGCCATATTTCCACATGTGAACCACTGCTGTCAGAAAGAGCTCACAAAGGCAGGCCCAGATTTTCAGAATTCCCACACACCAGCCCCAATGAGGAGGAGGAGGAGGATGTGCTCCATGCTGCTCCAAACCTAGCTTCCCAAACCCAAACAAAAGTTTGCCACTACAGATGCCTGAGGTTTGCTCTGACCATGCTGGAGTGGCTACTAATGGAGTAACTTTCCATGATTTATTTGTCTTGTTGGACAAATCAAGGTGCATTTCAAGAATAAAGGGCTTTTTCACCCTGGGGAGTCAAAGGTTCTGCAATTCAGGACACTTTAAGAGCTAATTTTGGACAATTTGATGTCCTGTGGGACATAAGTATAAGCAGGATATACATTAAAGAGATCGATTATTTTCTGATTAAGAAAAAAAGTATAATAAAAACTTTAAGTACACCATTGTGAAAAATCAGAATCCACCAACAATATTAATAACATTTTTTTAAAGTGTGGTTTTTGGTTCTATTTTTTAATATTATTGTCTAAATGTTAACTGAGGGGATGAAATAATGGGATGGTACAAAACATTTAAGTTGTTTCTCATTAGCTTTACTTAACACTGATGCCAATGGATCGTGTTGTGAGGGGTGGTAAGCATTGGGGTAAGTGCAATCTCTTGGGATAAATGTTATACTGTGGATTGGGAATTTATTGCAGGAATGTTTTAGCTTTGGCTTTCCAGCTGACTGCACCCATAGCTTGAATCAATGGTTAAATCCTCAGCAGTTAAAATCGGTTTTATGGATTTAAAACACAGTCATCCTTTCTGTCACTTATAGAAAGATCTTGTCTTAATCCCCTTTGAAATAGTTAACAAAGCAACATGGACAAGCTATTTTTTATATTTTTCTTTGAGGTCTCAACTGTCAAGAGGATAAAAAAGGGGATGTAATTATTCTACATTAAATAGCAATATATTGTTCTGTGGGACAAGATAAGGGCAATCAAATCTCTCAGTGTCTGTCCTGCCTGGGACATTCTGTAGCCATCTATCATGTGTTGCCCCTGGGCTGTGCTGCCTCATAATTCAGTGTTAAGATCATCTCTGGAGGCACCAGGAAGGTTCGGCCTCAGTTCCAGCAGCGTTTGCAGCTCTATCTCCGGCGGCCAATTCAACAGGTCTGCAGCTCAGCTTGGAGCCAAGCTCTGCTGCTTCCAGCTGCCAGGCCTTGGAGAACTGACTGTGCTTCTATTTCCCATCTGAACTTTCTCATCTTCCCTGTTTGGGCTGTTCCTGGCTGGTTCTGGAGCTGCTGGTTCAGTGCTCTGAGGCCCTGACCCCAGCACTGGGGTGTGCCAAGAACGGCGTCTTCAGATACGGGATTCCTTAAATGAGGCACGAGATCCTTGGCCTAGCTCTCAGGAGCTGCTGTGCACCTGCAAGATCATTTCCTGCAGTGGGATTTACCCACAGGATGATCCAGGTTGTAAAATCCCTCTCAGACCATCGAGTCCGACCGGTGCCCGATGCCCACCTTGTCCCCAGCCAAGAGCCCTGAGTGCCACCTCCAGCCCTTCCTTGGTCACCTCCAGGGATGGGCACTCCAAACCTCCCTGGGCAATTCCAAGGCCTGGCCACCCTTTCCATGAGGAAATTCCCGCTGCTGTCCACCCTGAGCCTCCCCTGGCCCAGCCTGAGGCCGTTCCCTCTCCTCCTGTCCCTGTTCCCTGCGAGCAGAGCCCGACCCCCCCGGCTGCCCCCTCCTGTCAGGGACTTGTGCAGAGCCACAAGGTCCCCCCTGATCCCCCTTTGCTCCAGGCTGAGCCCCTTTCCCAGCTCCCTCAGCCGCTCCTGGGGCTCCAGCCCCTTCCCCAGCTCTGTTGCCCATCAGCTCTGCTTTGTAGTCAGGGCAGAAGCTGGAAAGTTCCTGGTCCCAGAGCTGGAATGGCATCCCAGGGCAATATTTCCCTTTTCCTTACATGACCAGTCTTGAGAGAGAGGCATTTATCTAGGGTTTGAAAAACTTTGGCCATTGATTGCTTGAGCTGGGTCATTCCTGCTAGTGTATTTCCCAGACTTTCTCATATCTGTAATTGCTATTCTTTCTGTCTTTCTCACCTGTTGACATTTTTGGGACAGAGACAGTATTTTAGGGAACATCTATAGAGAAAAGCAAGGTTTAATTGCGAGAGAGATCACAAGGGCTTTAATCCAGTTTGTAGAGAGAGCCTGAGTAGCTGCTCAGACTCTTCAACACCAGTACAAGCCCTGGGATCCCAGATCTCTCCTTCATTTGCCATCTTGTTCTTACTCCAGTAGTTCAGGTCTTTCCCTGTGTGCCTTTACATCCCTTTTTTACCTCTCTTAAAACAGTTCCTGGCCCTCTGGGAAGCACAGAGCACTGTGTGTAAACTGCTGGTCTGAACCAACAAAGCCTATTGTAACAAATAACAAAAATGAAAAAACAGAGAGTAGGAAAATGTTTTTATTTTAGAATTGACAGGAGAGGACTCACTTGCAAAACACTGTCATGAAGCTTGGGACATGACTGGACTTTCTCCTAAAACCTCAAAGCTCTCAGGATCATGGTTGTTCATTCCTGGAGAGAAATAATGAAAACAGGATATTGTTGAGAGCTCAAATAATCACAGACTCTGGAACATTAATGGAACTGTTGTCTAAAACAAAGGAGCTGTTCCAGACAGCTGGAAATGCAGTCCTGAGTTTAATTTGTTACAATGCCTGCAATTTTTCTAGCCTTGTTTCGATAATCATTGCTCACAAAATAATCAGGGAGGATGGCTTGCATGCTCTTCCAGTGGGTCAGGATGGTTTGTGGAAAAAAAACTAACAGTGAGGAGCAGAAATGCCAAAGTCCTCTCAACTTCTTCTCAAAGCCATCATTCTGCACAGCTGATGTTCCATACATCCAGTGGGTGTCTTGTGGAGTGGTTTTATGTGCAGAATTTACCAATACCACATTTTCATGCAGGAATGAGCAAGGGGCCTTGATACAGGGCCAATGTATTATCTGGGTCAAAGATTTGAGGGGAAAATTTAAACACTTGGAGCCAGGACTCCCTGCTCAGCTTAGAGCTGATACAGGTTTTACCCTAAGGCATAAATGCAATTCCTGGCACATGGGAGTGGCAGTTTGGTGTGCCGCCCTTACATCACCGCCCTGGCCATCATTTAACAGGCCCCATCTGGTTAGTAGGTGCTGGGCAGTCATTTAGGGTCTGCCTGAAGTCTTTTACCTGCAGGGCTTTGACTCCCTGTAGCACCCATCTGTCTTGTGGCACATCAAGTCTGGGTGTATCTGCTGGGATGTTGTTGTAAAGTTGGGAAATGACGTTGTCAGCAAAGCTCAGATGGGGTTGGGGGTGGGTGTTCTCATGAACTCTCTTAGCTTAAAAGCATTTGGGAGCAGGAAACCACCCAAACCCAAACCTCTTTGCATTTGTGTGTGATTATCAATGTCCTGTTCTGTGATCCCCTACCAGAGTGCAGGAATGAATCTCAGGGTGGGAGAAGAGAGGTCAAAATTCCATTTTTTCCCTGAGTCATGATCATCCTCCATCTCAGAGGAAGGCAAAGCTGGCTGGCACAAGCAGGGATAGCAGTGGCTGAGAGCCTGATGCTTTGCCCTATAGGTTTTTGGGGAAGGAAAAGGGATTATAATGGTAAAAAACTGTGCAAATCACTGAAAATAGGCATTTCTTAGCCCTTACCCATGATTCCCACAGGCCTGGAGGTGCCAGAGGATGAAAGGGAGAGGCAGTGACAGCGAGGCCTGAATGTCCCATGCCTTTGTTCCAGAAGTTCTGCATTTAGCTGTAGTGCAGGTCAGGGCAGGATGTGGCTGTGAGCAGTTTGGAGAGAACAGCACATTTTTTCTGTGAATTGTACAACCCCTGACAGAGCAATCCCTGTCTAGAACCCTGAAGAGAGCCTGGCTCATTCCCGGGTACATGATGGGGAATTATCTCTGCTGGGCTTGTTTAAGGACAATTCATATCATGGTGCTCAGGACATTTCCTCTAAGAAACACACTCCAACACTAACAGCTTTCTTAAAATGATGTTTTTGAACCTCCTAAAGGGTTCTCGGGCTATTAAAAGAAGCAAAATCAATTGGAAGGTTAATTTTAATTTGCAGATCGAATGTACATTTTGATCGACCTGTTTGTGTGGCTAGAAAGTGAATCTTCCCCTCACAAAATAGTCTGTGTAGTCTGTATGCAAAAAAAATCAGGCTGTTTCTCTGAGAAGCTCTATGATTTTTACCTCCTCATAGTAACATGTTTGACCCTCATGGTCATTTCTTAATTTTAATTTTCTCCTGTAAGATAATAAAACAAGAGATGCCCGTGGTCAAGTATAACAGTAATTTAATTTATAGTGATTAATAATGGACAGTTCTTTCACCATCTTTTGGGGAGGACAGATATATAACTCATCCTGCCATGTATCAGCCTGGATTTAATCCTTCCAACACTTCCTAGGATGCAGGAGGTTGCTGGATCCATGGAAAACTCCTTCAAAATCGTTGAGAGTCGGAGCTGATGCAACAATTAGCATTGGCAGGATCATGACTGAAAATTAGGGCCTGATGGGTGAACTCCTAAAAGCTCTTTTGGCCCAGTTTATTTAAATCCATCTCTGATCTCTCTTTTCATTAAGTTTTAAAATGGATGCTTCCATTTGCAGGGTTTTTAATTTCATGGCAAAATGCCCTTGTGGACACACCTTTAAGTATTGGAGTGAAAGCAACTGGGTGTTGCAGAAATTCTGTGGGCTTTGTTGCCATTACACTAAAATTCCACAGAGGAAGAAAATCTTTTTAATACTTCTTTTCCCAACCATTCAGTAACTCCACAGTGGGAATAAAATTCTTTGCCAAGTGCTTTATGGTAGTTCACAGAATCTGTGAGTTAAGATTCAGAGCTGGTATAAGTTGATTTCCACTGATGCTTGTGCTGATTTATTTCAGCATAGATTTATTTTGATGATTTTAGCATAGATTATCACTGCACAGAGATTCTCATATTCCGGTGCCATTTTCCCTCCAGACCTTTCCAGGATATAAATTTAGACATGTATTTGCTCCTTTAACATGAAATAAGTTTTTGCTGCCAAGAGCCTCACAAGAAATGCTGCAGCAGCTGGGCAGGAATGGCTGAGGATGATCCTGGCCAATATTTCCCCCAAATATCTGAAGCCTGAGGATGGGTCAGGGATACTCTTGTCCTTCCCTTTATTAGCATTGATTAGGCAGTGCTCATTAATGTGGCACCTTTAACTGTAGCCTGCTCAGCCCCCTGTGTGCATTAGTAGACCTGTGGAAGACAAAGTGCATCAGCATTATCCAGAATCCCGTCACTTCCCACAATATCCTGGCACTGCTGTAGGGCAGCTGGGCTGGATCCAGCTCTGCCAGGATTTAAGGAG
Organism: Corvus hawaiiensis; assembly: GCF_020740725.1. Lineage (NCBI taxonomy): Eukaryota > Metazoa > Chordata > Aves > Passeriformes > Corvidae > Corvus > Corvus hawaiiensis. Next base: position 922,150 of record NC_063239.1, on the reverse strand, counting down.
GAAGTTCAATTCTCTTCTTTTAACAAAGGACCCAACTCCTGCCCCTGACATTTCATACATAGTTACTTTTCTTCATTCAACTTGTGGGGGAATTTATGCAGAAACTAGAGATTTTCCCAGGGAATTACTTAGAGAATCATGGAATGGTTTGGGTTGGAAAGAACCTTAAAGCTCATCCAGTTCCAACCTCTGCCATGGGCAGGGACACCTTCCACTGGACCAGATTGCTCCAAGCTCTATCAGAACCGTCCAAAAAGAGCAGGATGCACCTCAGTAATTCCAGACTGTTTCCCGCTTGTTCTCATCCCAACATTGTCCTTAGCTCTTCTCCTCCCCTCCTGATCACCTGCCCTCGTGTGTGTTTATACAACAGGCAATTTCCATTCCTCACCTGTCTTTAGGCAGGCTAAATAAGCCAGTTTGCAACTACATTAATTTTTAAATTACGTATTTTGACAACCTTTTAGCTCATTGCTAAAAGCAAAGAAAATCGGGGCATATTGGTGTGGTGTAATGCTGCTAAAGGACACATTTGGGAGCTCAGTTCGGGTCCTAAACCATGGAAGCTTTAAAGTTTTGGTGCTCTGTAGATGTTGCCTCTTCAACAACTGTGGCTTTCCAGCCCTTGAATCTTTGTATTTATTTCATTCTGTACTACTTAGGTTCTTGCAACAAGGTGATGAGAAAGACAAGCTAAGTGTCACCTGGAGATTGGTTATTGCTTTCTGACCCTAGTCACTGCTGGATCCAAGTTATGGAATATATGATTATTGAATAATTAACATTCAAGAACTGCTGCTCTGAATTAAGCCCACATGCAGTAAGGAGCCTCATAAAAAAAAAAAAAAATTGCAATACTTGTGTTTGGGCAGATGAGATGGGCTCTAGGTGTGTTAGTGATCCACTGCCCAAGGCCTGGGTGCCAGCTCCCAACCCTTGGCCAGTGTGTGATTCCTCTCTGGTACTCTGCTACGTGCAAAAAAAGACATGGAACCATTCAGATACGAAACCGAGGAGGAAAACGAGCATCAAAGAGAAAGAAAAGGAACAGTTGCACTGTCTAAATTTAGAGACCTGATGTAGATTCTTGCTGCCATGTTCTGAACAAAAATATGCTGAGGTTTCAAAACTTCTTCCAGCACACATCAGAGGGTCAGGATAACTCATTTAGGGTTGTCTATTCTAATCATTAAATCAAAATAAAGCCCTACAGTCTGAGAAATTAACCATTTTGCCACTGTCATAATGAGCCACTTTTTCATTTGTGGCTAATTGGATATTAACTGATTCACATATCAGCTCTTTAAGTGTTGTGTGATGTCCTACCTATACCCAGGAAAAACTCCTTCGCTATTTTCCTTAGAGCTTCCTGTGAAGAAATGAACATAAAAGGTCCTGATAGGGGTCTGTTTGAACAGATGTTGTCTTTTTAATGATTTATTGCTCTCCCAGAGCAAAGGTTTCATTTCTTTACTGGCTCTGCACAGTGTGTTTGGGTATGTAGAGATCACAATTTCGTGGCAGGCAAAGCTGCAGTTTGTGCGATGTGGAATTCCTCATGAGTGAGGGAAGAAGGTAAGTCTTTGGTTGTTAATTATCAGTTATAACCTTGAAGCAGAAGTTATTTTGTGGCATTGAGTTAATTGATTTGCGAAGGTAATTCATGGCTTCGAGTTCTCCAAGAAATGTGTTGTACACACACAGCACAGCTGATGTCAGAGGAACCTGCCTGGCCAGGGATCCCACCTCCCTTCCCTGCACTGGGACAAGTGCACTGTAAACAATGAGGAGATATTTATGCCATTTAATGCATTTCTTTCCTTGAAGTACCAGCTTATGGAGTTCAGGGACTGAGAAATTAAGACTGCAAGTGTGACTGAAACATGGAACACAGAGTTGGCAGCACTGGAGTAGTAAGGAATGGCCCGAGGGACCAGAGAGGATCCCCACGCCCGCGTGCGTAGTTCTGAGCCCACATTTCCCTGGCACTAAAGCTCCAGGTTAGTGACCAGAGGTGTCTCTGGGGCTTGCATCCGGGCTGGATTTTCTGGACGAGGTGTGAGAGAAGGCAGACTAGGAAACCAAAGCGTCGGGAGCGGCTTCAAATCTTCATTTCCACACCCCCGCCTCCTCCCAGTTAGCTAACTGGGAGCGCCAGAAAGGGTGGGGTGGGACAAAGAAGATCGAAAGCAGCGACTTCCCCATCGGGCATCCTCCGTTCTGCCGGTGGGGGGCTCGGATGGTGGGGTGTCCGCAGCCCCGGAAATGGGGGGGGTCGTTCCCGGGGGCTGCAGACCCGGCGGGGGATGGATGGGGGTGTCCGCAACCCCGGCAATAGGGAGGTCCTTTTCGCTCCTCCGGGGGGCTCGCAGCTCCAGCAGGGCATGGATGGGGGTGTCCGCATCCCCAGGGATGGAGGGGGCGTTCCCGCTCCTCCCGGGATGGGGTGCAGCCTCAGCGGAGGATGCATGGGAGTGCCCGCACCCCCGGCAATAGTGGGGTCGTCCCCTCTCCCCCCGGGGGTGCAGCCCCGGCGGTGGATACAGGGGAGTGTCCGCACCCCCAGGGATGGAGGGATCATTCCCGCTCCTCCCAGGGAATCTCGCAGCCCCGGCGGGGAATAAAACGGGGTGTGCTCATTTCGCAGAGCCCCGCGGCTGCCCCGCCCAACGCTGCAGCTTCGGGGCCTCCAGGAAGCGGTTGGGTGGGAGCGGGGGGCCGGGTGGGCGGTGCCTGGCGTGTCCCGATGTATTCCGGTCCGTCTGTCCCGATGTATCTCTCCCTGTCTATCCCGGTGCCTCGCGGTGCTCCCGATCCGCGCTCCCGCGCCTGGCCGCCGGGAGCGCGCGCGCCCCTCCCACCCCTTATTTGCATTCCGGCGCGTCCCCTGCTCTCCCATTGGGCGGAGGCCGCCGCTGATTTGCATCCCCGCGGGCGCTCAGCCAATGGCGCCGCGCGCCGGGCGGGCGGGGCCGGGGGGCGGCGGGGCCGCATGCGCAGCTCCCGCCCCGCCGCCGCTCGGGGCTGGGCCGGGCTTGGCTGGGCTGGGCTGGGCCGGGCTTTGCCGGGGCTGGGCCGGGCTGGGCTTCAGGCGTAGGGAAGAAAGGGAAACGCGCAGGGCTGGCTGCTTCTCCCGTTCCTGCCATTGCGGAGAGCACGGTTCGCCTCCCGCGCCGCGCCGCGCCGCGCCCCCCCCCCCTCCCCCCCGCTACCCTGCCCCGGGATCGCAGTGATTTGGCCTCGGGGGATTTATTTTTATTCTGTTTTATTATAATTTTTTTTTTTTTTTTTTTTTTTTTTTTTTTGATCTACGCACCGGTGGAGGGGAGGTCGTGGAGCAGTTGCTGCGCGGGAGACAATAGCGGTGCAGCAGCCGCCGCGCTTCTCTTTAAAAAATATATAACATTATTGAATAAATACATCGGGGGTTGATTTCCCAAGATGTCTTATCAGGGGAAGAAAAATATTCCGCGGATCACGGTGAGTGGAGCGCAGGGAAACAGCGGCGGGGAAGGGGGAGGGGTGCGCGGGGATGGAGCCCTTTGTGTGCCGGAGCGATGCGGGGCTGGGGCAGGATAATGGGATCAGGGATAATGCGGCGCTTCCTGTGCTGCAGCGTCGGGGGGGCTCGGGGGGGCCGGGGTCGGCAGAGCCGGGAGATGCTGAGCCCCGGCCGGAGGCGGATTCAGCGGCATCGCCCCGCGGCAGCGCAGCCCCGGCCCCGGAGAGCATCGGGGACCCCCGCGCGGGGGGCTCGGCGCCCTCGGGCTGTGCCCGGGGAGGGGTCCCTGCCCTCGAGCTGTGCCCTGGGAGGGGTCCCTGCCCTCGGGCTGTGCCCGGGGGGCTCTCCCAGCCCTCGTTGTGTGCCTGGGAGGGGCTCGGTGCCTGCCCGGGGGCTCCATCCCCGCCCGCCCCAGCCCGGCGAAGGGCGGCTCCGGGCGGGGGGGATAAGCCCGAGACCCCAGTCTCCGCCGGGCTGGCGCTGGGGATTTTCCAGGATCGCCTTTTCTTCGCCAGGAAGCTTCTGGCAAGGCGCAGGTTTCGGTGCGATCCTGGGGGAGCAGGGAAGGAGCCGTTATATAAACCCCTCCGTCGCTCTCCTTGTTGTGGGAGCCGATTTAGGGCAGGTATTGCAGGTCCAAGGGTACCAACTTTTGGTTACGTAAGTTATCCCCGTCTAACGGGCTGCTGGAGCTGCTTATTTTTTTTGACACGAGTTTTTCATCCTTGGCAGCCGCTCCTCACCATCCCCACGGACACACCCATCCCTTCATCCTCGGGGGCAGGAAAAGGAGCTCTGAAACGGGGCTTTGACGTGTCGGGTTTGGGCAGGAGTCGCTGGGTTGTACAATTGCGGTGCTTAAGGAATTCAGGGGATGTGCAAAATGGTTATTGATAAATGGAGCATCCTTTTTTTTTTAAATTATTTTTCTTTGCGAAGGAGGGTCAGTTTTGCTCCGAGAGTCCAGTGGTAAGGAGTTCAAAAAGCTGCCTCTGTTTAAAGGGCGATGGAGGTTCCTACTGTATCCCTGTCACGGCCCAGGAGTAGCATGACGCATTTTTCTTCTGGCTGAACGCTCTGATTTATGTTGTGTGCACCCAATCCTCCTGCAAAGGGGGTAGGAAAAATCAGATTTTGCTCCTATTTGCTGTTGTGCAAATCTGGAATTATCAACCGAGGCTAATGCTGGAAGAAGGAGGATAATGGATGTGTGGCTGCCCTGATTTTGCTGCTGAATAGACACAGATTTGGTGGCAGGCCCTCGAAGGGATGCGAGCTGTGTGTGCTTTTGTCTCCAAGGTGGTTGAGATGAGCAGAAGGATTCGCCCTGATCTCAGAGCCCTCTCAAGAGCCCAGCAGCAGCCCTGGTTACTGCCAGAAGCATCATTAAAATGCTCCAGGCTGCGTTTTTGTGGCCACTTTATGTATGTTTTTTCCCTTCTTCTTCCCTAATTGATGCCCAGTGTGTTAGGACTCAGGCTGTCGGTCACATCCATGACCAGGCTTTCCCTTTTTAATGGCACAAGGAGCCTGCACTGGAGGTGGGTATCAACACTGCAGTGTTTCTGGAAACGGTAAACATGTAGGACAGTTTGCTGGAGAGGCTGGCATTGAAAGACAAGTGGGTTTTTCACACCCCACGTTAATTCACTCAGGCTTATTGGCATTTGCAGCAGCTCCTAAATTTAAATTTTGGGGGTTTCTTTGTATTTGAAATCGGTGGCATTGTCCGGGGGAGTTCTCCATTGCAGCAGGAAGAGGAAGGAGAAGGAGGAGGGAGATGGACTTCACATCTCCTAGATGCTAAGCAGTGATATAAAAGATGGGTATTATGGTATAAATCAGTATCTGATGCAATTCGTGGAATTTGGTGTTAAAAGAGCCGTGTCAGTTGAGAATTGGGTACTCCAACTCTTCAGCTTTATTATGAGGAATTTGGGAAAACATCTGATTGTTCCTTCTGTTTGTTGACCAGTGGAGTTGGCACCTCAAAACCAGGGCCCTGAGCATCCCTGTCACTGTTTTACATGTATTTTTCTATAAGTTCATATATATTTTTTTCTGTAAGTCCATGGCACCTCTGAGTTAAAAGTCCAGCTTTTGGTTTCCCCAGCCTTTGGCTGTGCTGGTATGGCTTTGTTCTCTTCCAAAGGCGTTTTTAGGAGGAGGGAAAAAAGAATCAGAGTAAGTACAAGTGCATGTCTGAGGGCCAAAGGTGTGGTTTAAACCAAACACTCACAGCATGTATGTGCTTTGCTTTAAATATTCATCTGCTGTAAAAATGCATCTGTGATGTGTGGATGAGGGAACCAGGGGGATGTAGCAGCCACTTTTAACTGTCCTCCCAGTCAGGAGCTCTGCAGTGGGTTTCACTCTTGTTTATGAGTACTGCAAAAAAAAGAAAACCAACATTTGTTTTTGACCTAAGATCTTGAAGAAGCAAGCTGTAACCTGGGCTGGGATGAAATCATGCTGCCTGATAGCTGCCTTTTTGTAATTACTTTCCTGTTCCTGCCAAACTGTCTTCTAATTTCAGGAAATCTTAATAACCATTTTGTAAATCCTTCCCTTAACCCTAATTTGCTAAATACATGCTTATTTCCATCTGGTTCTGCAGTGGTGCTCTGAAAAGGCAAGGAAAGGATCCTCTGCATCGAAACATCACTAAATTGGACCAAAGGAGCTTGTTTGTGTTGCGTAACCCCTGGCAACAGACTTTTGGGCCGTTTTCCTGACAGCAGTTGACTCACGTTGAGCCAAGTAGTGACTCCACTGTGTGGGTGCATATAGGAAATTTTGCATACAACCAAGGCAGAAAAAAATAAGAGGTGTGGATCTAACACGTCCCTCCAAGTGTTATTTAGTGCTGCTGCTGCTGCAGATGATGGTGGCAGGCTGCAGGTAGGAGTGAAGCTGCCAGAGCAGACGAGACCACTGGAACCCACCTCCTTCCCCGTTCTGATTTTTTTTTTTTGAATTTTTTTTTTGATCGTCAGTGTGATGAAAGGCCTTCCAGATGAAATAAAACATTTTATCTTTCCAGTTGAAAGTGCAGCAGTTGACTTGTGTTTTGACGTGGGCTGGTGAATAATGCAGAGGTTGTTGCCTTCCATCCTCTTTCATCTCTGGAGTGACACTGCAGACTGTCAGCTCTCCCACTGAATAATTGTGTCTTGTGTTGTGCTTCTTTTGTTGCAGAGTGATCGTCTTTTGATCAAAGGTGGTAAAATAGTTAATGATGACCAGTCCTTCTATGCAGACATTTACATGGAGGACGGGTTGATAAAGTAAGTGAAGCCTCATGGTGGGATTGGGGATGCATGGAAATGCACTGCAGATTGGCTGGAGTAGTTTAATCTCAGAGAGCTCTATTAAATTGCAATGAAAAATTAATATTTCCACCTCTGTCGTGGTGTTTAATGAAGGAGCTTTAAAAGCAGGGTGTTGAATTAAATAAACAACTGGGCCGAAACCTCACTGGCTCCAAGGAGGTACTTACATGCACTTAATTTTAGCCATGTGAGCAGCCCCATGCTGAGATGACACATGTGTTTGAAGTTATCTGTGCTGTAACATTTCACTGAGTTATGACTTCAGATATTTTGAATCCAGAGTTCAGCATCCTAACACAGTTAATTCTCTTTTAGGCTTGGAGGCTGGACTTAGGTGACCTCTGGAAGTCTCTTGCAGTGCTGACTTCTCTCGGTCTGTGATGCAAGGATCACTCCAGCCCTCCTTCTTCAAGTTAAAAATGACCCTGTAGTGGAAGAGGTTCAGACCTCTTTCTGTGTTTTCAGGCCTGAAACATGCGTTCCTGGCACATTAAATGTGTTACAGATTTCTTTGGAAAATTACTCTTAGGAAAAAATGGACAAGACGGAGGTTACAAACAAGGAATTTTCCTGTTCTGGCTAAACAGCCAGCACATGTGCTTTTTTAATCAAGGTTAGAAGTTAAAGGAGCCAGCCAGAGACAGCTAATTAATTGCAGTGTGTCATCCACTACTGCACTGCTAAAAATAGGTCTGTGAAGAGCTGGACTGGAGAGACCTCTGAGGGTCTCACCAGGAATTTGGTAACCAATATCTGCTTGAATTTATGTTTGTGCAGGGATTCTGTAATACTTACACATGAGAGGAAGGTAGAAAATATAGAAGCAAAAACTCTTCAGTGCTCCCAAACCAATGGTAACATCGAAATTGCTGTTAGAGAGCTTGAATCAAAGTGTTGAGCTGCCAGTTAAAAAAAGCCCCAGTAAAGCTGTGTTTGGTGCAGTGATCGTCCATGACCTGCACAGCCCCTTCTGGAGGGGCTCTGTCTTTTCCTTCCTTTAATATTGCCCCAAAATCCTGAAGGAATTGCATGCTTCACTCGCTGTTATGCAACTGCTTCCAGGGGAAGAATGAAACACCCTCAGCCCTGTGTGTGCTGATCCTGTGCCCTGCTTTATATGGAAAAAGACAACTGCAGCCAGGCTAAGTAGCACTGGGGTGTTTGTTTACATGCTGCTCACCTGGGTGTGCCTGACCTGCTCCTTGAAACCTCTTTCCCCAGGCAAATAGGGGAGAACCTGATTGTGCCAGGGGGAGTGAAAACCATCGAGGCCCATGGCAGGATGGTGATTCCTGGCGGGATCGACGTCCACACCCGGTTCCAGATGCCAGAGCAGGGGATGACATCTGCTGATGATTTCTTCCAGGGGACCAAGGCTGCACTGGCTGGCGGCACCACCATGATCAGTAAGTGCCTGCTTTCCTCTTCCAGCAAAGCTGGGCTTTTCTATTTCCCCGATAAGAACAGGAGCTGTGGGAGTCACCTTGTTCTGGACCAGTGGGTGATGTCTGGCCAGGTTGCTGGGGAAAGCTTGTGGGAATAAGGGTGGAAAAGCAGGACCCCAGGATTTCCCCATCTTGCAGTTGTCACTCGTTTCACTTGTCTTCCCTTGCTGGTGATGTGACTTCAGCAGGTTTTTGGGTCTGCTTGTGCTGGAACCAGTGTTACTGTGACCTCTGGCTCCAGAGCGAGGAGCAGATCCCCCACATTCCTGTGCTTTGGTCCCTTGTCTGTGGAAAGATGTCCATTGTATTTCTCACACCCAGAAGCCTGATGCCAGTGTTCTGTGTGTCTTTGAAAACTGAGCCACTTATTTCAGGATCTGCACATGCCCACTTCAGCTTTAGCACCAGGATTTTTGTTAACGTAGCTCTGTTTGTACTCATCTCCTCCTCTGGAGAAAGAGAGGAATTGGAAAGTGAAAATACCTCAAAATAAAACAGACAGACTGACTGACTGTTGTGCTGACAGCAGGATCAGACATGCCTGGTGTTCCCTTCTGCCTCTAAAACACCTCAGGAATGGCTTCCAGGCTATCTGTCCCTGCTTGTGTTAGCCACTGGATCTTAAAACTCCACAAGCAAGTCATTGTTGGTAACCTTGTTTGAGCCAGAGGAAAAAAACCAAACCCTTCTGTTGCAGAGCAGCTGATCAGGTGTAAAACTCTACCACGGTGTCCCAGGCTCTGTTGCTGCATGTGGGAATGAGGGATAAAGGTGTGAAGTGATCCAAAATCTGAGCATCTCGCAGTCTTTCATGTACTCTGAGGTGCTGCCATTCCACAGGAGGGGAGTTCAGGCACAGAGGAATAAAAGAATCTGGTTCAGAACAGGTATTAGTGTCTATTGTCCAGTTCATGGATATAAAGAGATCTTAGGCACAGCCAGGAACCAGCTTAACTCTCCTCAGTTCAAACCAAGCTCCGCACGGACTGGAACATCCTCATCTCCCAGAGCTTGGTTGTGAGCAGTCCTTGATCCCTGGCCTGGTGGGTGGACTTGGATTGATTGACAGGAGGCTGGAGGTTATGTCTTGGTCTGATGCTTCAAAGAAACAATCTTAAAATTACCTGGGAAATTACTTTTCATAACATTATCACTTCAGGCTGTGAGGTTTGTGGCTGAAGATAAGCTCACACACACCGGGGATGTGGCTGTGGATGGTGCCTTTGTGCACACTAATACCCACTTCTCCTTCAAATCTTTGCTGTCACTTTGAATCAATAGCACTGAAATGGTTTTTTATTTTCAGCCTCAGTTCATTGACTTCGTTTTGTTGGTTGTTCCTTCATTAGGAGTACACCTGGTTCACACAAATTATTGTTTTGTTCTTCCTTGTTAAGTCGAATTAGATCAAAATAACATTCTCTGTCATCTGCATGTGACCTTCCAGCAGCACTATTCCCCTCAGTGGCACTTCTTGAAAGCAGAAATTGCTTTGGCAAAATTTTTTCTGGAGTAGCCCTTTACTTTGGTTGCCTAATTTTACCTCTGCAGAGCCTCCTGTTTCAGAAATGCTTTATGTGTGTAAATATTTATTGCCTTCATGGCTGTAGTACCTGAATATCTCACTAATGGTGAGATACCACTTTTCTGAGTTAGGGAGGTGGGAGGAGAATCCCCCATTTTACAGTTTCTCCTTTTACAGCTGTGAAAATGAGCATAATTTGGATTATGACCATGGGCAAACCATTCAGAGGAGGCTGGTGATTAAACTTGACCATCCTAAGTATCTCAGATTAAGACACCAAAATACAAAATCATCTCTGAACAACAAAAAAAATCTTCCTGTGACTGCAGCAAGGACTAATTGGGTGATGGAGAAGCATTTCTGATTGGGCGGGAATCTGCAACTGGAGCAGTGGAAAGCAGGATGAATGATCCAGAGTAGACTTCAAAGCTTTGGAGCCTCTGCCCTGTGTCAGCTCAGCTGTTCCTCTGAGCAAAATTACAGCATTTGCAAAAGTTTTTCCACAGTGAAGCCCTGGTGAACACTCTCTTGGTGGGTGGCCCTTGGGCTTCCCCACAGCAGGTGGGAGTTGTGGTGGATAGCAGCATTGTTTTTTCTTACGATAAATGGGGCAATATTTAGTGAACTGGATTAATGGTATCACAAATTGCAGCCTGAAAATGACACTCTTATCTCACTGTATATTTTAAATGCTGGGATTTTTCAATCTGATCCTCCTGTGGACTTGTATGTCTTTGTTCTTCAGTCTTTTTTAGGAAAAAGCACTTCTTTTTGGATGTGAGATTTGTGGAAAAAACCACCCAATTTCCTCATTAGTGCTTTAAGCAAACTTTGTGTGGTTGATTTACAAATACCTTTACTCCATCTGTTTCTCTGCTTTGTGCATAACCCTCACTTTGGGCACACAAAACAGCTTCCTCAGCTTCATGCTTCAATTTGTTTCACATTTTTGTGCAGGAGGGCATTTTAAGGCTGTTTACTTTACAATTGTTGTAGGGAAATACTTGTTTTACACACAGTTTTCAGTGAAATCGAAACAAGAACCTTGGATACGTTTCCCCTGATGGTTGGTTTATAAAAATTGTGGGTGAAATTCTGGCTTTGGTGAGTTTTGGCATCGACCTGCAGTGCCAGGAATTCACCTGGGGGATCTGCTTTGGTGAACCTCATTTTCAGCTCAGATCAAATTCAATGTTGCTCCTTTAATTCTCATGGCAGACACATCCAAGGGAAGCACAGGCATGTAACCTACTGTTTCCAAGCCCTGTCCTCATTTGCTTGCTCCCCTCTGAATTCATCCCTGCAGCATCACGGGGGGAATCAGATGGGTCCTGCTGTCAAATGGAGCAATTGTGGGGTTTTTGTGGCACCAGGGGAGATTTATCCTGGTGGGAAACAGATGTAGTTCCATTCCAGGGCTTCCCAGCCCATCAGGAAAAAGGGGCTGGGGGTGATGGTCCAAACCTGCTCTTTTGTCTCTCTGTCGCTTGCTTTCCTGAGCCCTCCTTAGGTTGCTCCACTCAGGAGTTAGGGCTGATTTATTTTTCTGCTGGCTCCCCTGAGGCCATCTGAGCAGGAATTCCAGCTATGATCCTTCTGTCTCTCCCTTCTGCAGTGCCAAAGGCTCCAGCTGACTTTGCTAGCAGAGGAACAAACAGAGTTGGTTTTGCCTGAAATTACGTACTGTGATATCTTTGTTTTTCTGCAGTGACAATTTGCATGGTCCTTTTCTCTGTCCCCACCGTAAAGCAGTGTTGGTGTGGGTATGTCAGCTGAACAGCCCTCCCTGTGGGTTTTAGGATAACGTTGCTCCAGGAAAAAAACTTGGATTCTCGCCCTTTTGAAATGTCAGAATGCAGTGTTTGGGCATTAAGTTGAAAGGAGAATTCCAGAACACTCCACAGAGAATTTTGAAGGAGAGAGGAGTATTAGATGTGCTCCAACCTCTTCTGGTCGCTTCCCTAAACTCCCCTGTATTCCGTGCACAGAGAACAGTCCTCCCAGAGTTTTGGAAAAGGGCACTGTCTGAAGTTGCCCTTTACAAGAGGCTAAAATTTTGGTGAGCTAAAAATGGCGTTTTTCATAGAATCACAGAATATCCTGAGTTGGAAGGGACCCCCAAGGATCATCAAAGTCCAATGCCTGCACAAGACACCCTATTTTTCCCAACTTGAGCTAGGTTAATACCCCAGGGTATAACCCAGTCCCTGGAGCTGTTAGAGGGGGAAGAATCCCTGCTAGGAACGGAGTGGCCTCTCGGAGCCCGGTGATGGTTTGGTTGCTGATTAACTGTGATGAGTGAAATCCCCATCAAACTCAGTGGAAAAACTCCCCCTGATGTGAGCAGGGGCAGGATTGCCTCTCTCTGCTGCCAGCCCTGCAGGAGGGTTGAAGAAGTTAAGCTCTGTGTATTTACTGGCTCTCTGATCCCCAAGCCTGTTTAATGTCCCAGTGAGAACTTCATCCATCCAGGCCTGCTTCCGCACACATTTGAGCCCCTCCTCCCAGACTCTGCTTCTTCCCTGGTATCTGCTGTCCTTGGGTGAAATCTCTGGCTGACATTGCCTCTGTTGACTCAGTCAACCACTGTTGTAATCAAAGAGAGAAATTACAGTGAGAGAAATTATAGCTTTTTCTGGCCTGGTGGCTTGGAAGCCAGCAGCCTTTTGAACTCGAGCAGCAGTTATCCTAATGACATGGGGAGGGAAGGCTGGGGAGGGAAGCCTGTGTATCTTGGGAGGTTCAGGAGATGAAGGGGAGCTTCACATGGGCTGCTGTTGGCTCCCTAATTCCTGACCCTGCTATTAAAGAGCTCCCGTGGGCAGCATTGCAGGGATTTGAGCTGCCCAGCCCCAATCAAACTCACAGTGAGGTGACACCAGGTCTCCCAGGTCATCCTGAATATCACCTCCTTGCTGGAAGGAGATGTTTCCAGTCAGAAATGATTCCTTTCCTCTTGGTTTTTGATCTGAGTGTGACAGAGAATGGAGCTGCCCCAAAGGAGATCAGAGTCTCTGATAGTCTCAGCTTAAAGTGGGCTTTAGACAAGGTGAGGGTGTGGGGTGGTATTAAAACCCACCAGTGGAGATCAGATCATATTCTACCTGACTGGGTGCATTTATTTTATATTATCAGGGTTAGTCCTGTGCTGGTCTAGAGTGTAAATGATGAAAGGAGGAGGAGGGAAGCAGAGACAGAAGGAGGTGACAGCAGTGATCAGGCAGGGACTTGTGGCTGAGCTGGAATTATAAAACCAAGTGTTTTGCATCCAAGAGCAGCGACCACAGAGCTGCAGTGTCTCCCCAAGTCCCTGGCTGTGTGTACACAGCACTGCATTGTTCCACAGGAACCAGCCCGTTTTGTTTCTCTTTGCACCCAGAGATGAAAGAGGAACTGTGTGCTGGGACCAGCCCTGCAGACAGGCTGCCCTGGCTCTGGAGCTTGTTTCTCTTCCTGGCAGTGGTTCTTCTGCCCCAAAGAAGTGTTTAATTCTCTAGAAACGCAGTGAGAATGTCCACAGATTATTGGGGATTTCTCTGGGTGGGAATCCTGGCTCTCTGTGACTGGAATAGTGGCATCACCACGCAGGAGTGCAGAGTCCCTCCTGCCCTGTCCCTCCTCTCCCCAGCTTCCTTTGGTCCTTTTTACACCCCCAAAACCAGCCTTGGCCCTGATTCACTCTAAATCTCTTTGCTTCACCAGCTCCCAGCTTCCTGCTGCTGTGTTTGTGCCTTACATTCAGGGCAGGCTTAAAATCCTTAATGAGAAAGTGGGGCTGTAAGCAGAGCTGGGCAGTTCCCTGGTGTGAGCTCCTCTTCCCGAGCTTTTAAACCCCTCTAAGTCCATTAGGCTCTGCCTGCAGCGGGTTGTGCAGCCTGTGTCCTGGGGCTTGCTCTGCTCCCAGCATCCCAGCAGTGCTGGATGGGATCCCCCATTGTTCTGCTGGGGATTCCAGCAGGGGCTCACAGGGATCTGCCAAGCCCTTGATGTCCCTTGCCAGAGAGCACAGGAGGAAACAGCTGTGCAGACCTCAGATGTGTTGTGTGTTTCTGTGTGTTCTGAGGGGGGTTTTTTTGACCCTTTGGGCTGCAGCTATTGTTTGCCACCTCTCTGTGCTGGGAGAACAGGCTCCTGTGAGGAGCAGGGCCCTGTGAGGAGCACACAAGGACTCGGGAGCTGGGTGGCTGTGCCTGGGGTGATGCAGGAGGTCTGTGGGGTGGTGAGGTGTTTAACCCTGGCTGTCACATACTCAGCTGGGCCATCGTCCTGCCTCAGTGCTGAAAGGTGAAATCACTGGCCCTGGTGTTGGGCTGGAGCCCTGTGAAACCTCTGCAGTCCAGCCTGGCTTGTTTTTGAGTCAATCAGGAGATTTTTCTTGATTTTCCCACCTTTTCCTTCCCCAGAGCTGCTGGGGATCCTGCCCCTTGTTCCTCTGCCATCCTTCTGCCTCCTCTGCCATCCTTCTGCCTCTTGGCAGCACGGATTTTTTAAAGAGCAGGCGAGGGGTCCCTTTCTCTGTTTTGCCCCATTCTGCTCCAGCCCCTCCCTGTGCAGGAAGGAGGGGATGGAGGCAATTCCACACGTGCTGGAGCCTGGTTTAGTTCTGAACACACGAGTGCTGGAGTGGCAGCAGCTCTGACAGTGCAGATGTGGCTGACCTATATTTTTCCGTGCGTCCAAAAAGCGGGATTTATTTCAGGAGAAATTAACCCATGTTGTCTGTTGATGCAATAGCACTTAATGCCTCTTACTCTGTTTAATGCTGGGGCTCAGAGGTGCTGCTTTCCCACTGTGTGGGGAAGAGTTCTTTTGTTTGAAGAGCTGCTTTTAAGTGCTTTTCTTAGAGAATCAGAATGGTTTGGGTTGGAAGGGACCTTAAAGATCATCTTGTTCCAACCTCTGCCGTGGGCAGGGCACCTTCCACTATCCCAGGTTGTTCCAAGCCCTGTCCAGCCTGTCCTTAAACACTTCCAGGGATGGGGAACCTGAGCCAGGGCCTCACCACCCTTATAATAAAGAATTTCTTCCTAATATCTCATTTAAACCTGCCTTCCTTCAGCTTAAGGCTACCTCCCTTGTCCTATGACTACATGCCCTTGTTAAAAGTCCCCAAAATCCCCAAATTCTTGCTTTCTGTGTCCAGTGCTCCCATCCCCAAGTTCCAGGCCTTAGAGATGACACAAAAGAGAAGTAAAGAGCCAGTGGATCTCTCTGATGTGCTGTGTCTCACCCAGCCACTTACATCAGTGGAAAATGTACATGATGTTTTCAAGGGTGCAGTTGTAAAAACTGGCTCCTCCAGGTCTGCTGTGGATGGAAAAAAAAATCTTTAAAACTAAATTATTCACCTCCCTTCATATAACATCATTAGCTGCCTGTGATAGGTTTTCAGGGCATGTGTGTTAAACCTTGCTAGATAAAGTATATTAATCACCTTCAAGCCTTGACAAGGTCTTCAAAGAAGCAGCAGAAAATAGTGCCTCCAGCTCTTTTCTCTGCCTGTTTTTCTGAGCAGGGAATTTTTGTCTCCCTACCAGTGTTCAACCCCTTGGCTGCTTTTGCCTTCCTGTGAGCTTGACTCAGCAGAAAATGCCCTGGTCAGGCAGGACCTTTCAGCTCTCCACGTTGGGAATTAGCTCCATGTGCCATGGGAGGAATGCAAGTGGAGCCTGAAAGAAGCAAAGGCTAAAACCAACTGCAGGATTCCCCAGTCGGGATGGATTTGGAGTGCTGTCTGTGGAATGGGATTTGATGTCTTCGATCAGCAGAGCCTCTTTTCCCTCTTTCCTTCAGCCCCTGTGCCTTCAGAGCTCATAGATCCCATCTGTTTCTTAGAAACCAGATTTTTTTTTTTTTTTTAATCTTTCTGGTGAGAGGGAGAAATGTTTGAGGAATACAAATGAGCTCCTCCTGTCTGGCACACTTCTGTCACACTCAGGAGCTGCCAGTTGTTACCAGCTTGGGGCTGTGCTTGCATCTTTTCACAGCCCTCACTCCCATGGAAGCCCTGTGCATTTGCAGGGAACGCAGGGGTGGACATTTAGGAGTTAAGGCTTCTGGGAGAACTCTTTTTCCCCCCTTGGTTCACTGCAGTTGGTGTTGGTACCGCCTTTGCAACAATGGGAATGTCATTCCATTTCTCCGTGCTGGTTGCTGGCTGTCCATAATGGGAGGTGGCTTTGTTGCTGAGGGGTTATGGCTTTAATTCAAATTAATTAAGCTCACCTAGAGCCTCATATCATAAGTAAAAAGTGATTATTTTTATGAAGAGCTGTCTGAGAAGCTGATGTGGGCAACACGAAGCAAGGAGATAATCCCTGTCCCTCCCACTTGTCATCTGCAGATCCTGAGGAAAGTGGTTTTGGCTTCCTATTCTAAGTATCAGAAGGAACTTTTTGACTTCACATACGAATATTAACTGGGAAATGCTTTGGTTGGTTTTCAGAGCCCACCAGAAAGGGCTCAGCTTCTGGAAGCTTCCCTTTCGGCCACTTCTCTGGGTGTGTTTGCACCAGATTGCTTTTGTCCCTAGAAGCAGCTACATATGTGCAGCGTGGATATTTTTGGAATCTAGGGGACTCACTGGTGGTGTTTTACATATGAATGAAGTTCCCTGGTGCAGCCTCCAGGCAGCAGGAGCTGGGAAGGAGTTCCTGGAGAACCCTCCCAAATTATGGCACGGCACTGAGTTGGTGCAGAGAAGGGGGGAAGCTCCCAAGCTACAACACACTGAGGGGTTTGTGCTCCCAAACTGGGGTTCTTCATGGGACTGGCAAGATTCCAGACTCCTTGAAAAGCCAGGCAGGGCCAGTTCAGCAGCCAGGGGCTGTGTTACAGGATCTCTGTTCCAATATCCCGATATTGCTTAAAAAAATCTCTCTTTCTGGAGTGGGTGTCAGTTAATGATACTTCCCAGCAGGCTTTTCTTTACTTCAGATTAGATTTCTCGGGATTAGTATCAGTGTCCCAAGAGAAGAGTTCAGCTACTGATGGGCTTTACAAAGGACTTTTCAGCCTGATGGGCAGAGGCTGTTTTCCCACCGTGAATGGAAAAAGTTTTGGAAAGTCTTCATAGCACAGCTGAGAAAAATGTAGATGTGCAGGGTGTTCTTAGAAGTAGAATAAGGCCATGGAACCAGGACCAGAGTTCAGGTCTCTGAACCAGTCAGTCCTTCTGCCATACAAGCACTCTATAATAAAGGGAAGGGTGGCAACTGTATGGAACAACTCCCACTGAGCCATCCTGCTCAGATCCAGGGGCAATTCCAGCTGTTCCTGGAATCCCAGAATGGTTTGGGTTGGAAGGGACCTTAAACCCCATCCAGTCCCACCCCCTGCCATGGGCGGGGACAGCTCCCACTATCCCAGGTTGCTCCAAGCCCTGTCCAGCCTGTCCTTGTGCCAGGGTCTCCCCACCCTTACAGTAAAGAGTTTCCTTCTAATACCATGTTTGAGACAGGAAATTAAGCTGAGGTGTAGAAAGCAACGGTTGCCCCTAAAAACTGGGTGCATGGAAAAAACAAAAGTCAGATCTTGTGTGTAGGAGTTTCCCAAACCAGTTTGCCACAGGCTGGGTGTCTCTCTTTGGGTGGGCCCAGGAGTGGTGCTTTGTGCCCCAAACCTTGGATTGTTCACAGATATAGGAAGACACCAGACAGCTTGTGAGGCCAGGCTGGGCTGGCTCAAAGCTGGAGGAGGAAGTTCAGCAGCTGGGGAACATGCCATAGGAGTCTCTGTTTAAACTGGGGATAATCTAGTTAGGACCTCCTACAGGTTAATGGTTTCAGCAAGCACAAGAGCTAATTTGCAGGCAGTATCAGTGCCACAAAGTGGAGAGGACACCTGCAGATGGGCAGGTGCGGTCAGGAAATTGCTGTTTGAATTATCTTATCTTATTCTTATGTTTGAAGAGCTGCTTTTAAGTGCTTTTCTTAGAGAATCAGAATGGTTTGGGTTGGAAGGGACCTAAAAGATCATCTTATTCCACCCCCTGCCATGGGCAGGGCACCTTCCACTATTCCAGGTTGTTCCAAGCCCTGTCCTTTGGTAGAAAACAGGTTCTTATCTTTGTCCTTTGGTAGAAAACAGGTTCTGCTGCCCCTCCACGCCACAGCCCAGCACATTTTCTCTATAAACACGAGAATGTTTAGGTCTGATTCAGCCCTCACTTCCATGCCTGCAGCTGTGTGTGACAGTTGTCAGTGGTTTGAGTGGGAACAGGATGGGGACTCCCGGTGTCGTAGCAGAAGTGGCAGTGGTTTGGTGGTGATGGGTGACAACTTCTTCCTCAGAACATGATGTCACCTTGTCACAGACATGAGGAGAGGAAGTGTCTGCTCCTCATCCAGCCATGGGAGATGTTTATTTGACAAATACAGGGTTTTTCTTTTCCCCATTTCTCTCACAAGCTGTAGTAATAAAAAGTGCTTGTATAGAATCAGAGGTCTTCATATTTAGTTTATTTTTGCAGGGGGAGAAAACCCAACTTTTCTAATCCCAAGCACACAAAGCCCTCTCAAAACCATCACGAATTTCCATTGTAAAAACTGGCATTCTGCAGTCACATTCCTCTTTATGTGCAACACTCCTGAGACAAGTCCAGGCCATGAAATTGAAGCGAGGAGCCGAAACTTGGTGATAACAATGCAAATCCAGAACTGTTCCAGCTTCCCAGTGAGTGGAAAAAGCCTGAGGGGCAGGACACATCTCCAGTGACCTGAGAGGGACAGAGCTGGCTCACGGCAAGTGATCTTTTGTCCTCCTGTGTCTGATCCAGCTCTTGCCCCTTGGATGTGTTGTTAATTCCTGTGTTTTGTCTTGACTTGAAATCCATGGCTACAAACCGAGTTTTTTCTCCATCCCAGTCCCTCAAGGTTTACAGACCAATTCATATGGAAGCCTTTGAAGTCCTGTGTGCTCTTGTCATGGCCTTCAAGTGTGGAGTAATGCCTAAAAGAAAGAATAAATCTTGGAACCACTTAAATGTCTCTTTTGAACTTGGTCCCCCCCCCCCCCCGCCATGGTGACCTCCTGAGATACAAAAAATGCACAATAAACCTGTACTGGGAAGAGATGGAGCCTTTTTTTTGATCTGACCTTAATATGCTGCCATTCCAGCTGCAGGGGAAGGTTATTAATTATTGTTGAATTCTTTATGTTTGGGTCCAGCTGGCCTCAAATTGTTAATTGTATTTTGGATGTAATCAGCCAAAAGGACAAGAGAAATATCTGTATAACATCAGTGAGGGAATAAGAGAATGTTGCAGTCTGAAAATGTAATCAGTGGAGCACGGATGTGTCTGATTCTTCTGAGCCTGGTCCAGCTTCTGATTTCTCTGCATCAGGTCTCATAAACTGGATCTGAACTGACAGAAAACAACATGTGATGTCATTTAGACTGCCTTTTCTACGAGTTTGGCAGGCATGTACAGGAGAACAGTCCTTGGGTAGCTGTATTAGCACCATAAATGCTGTTCTGTGCAGGGCTGTAACTCTTCAGAATAATCTCTTTATTCCGGTGTCTTTTCTTGGGGGGGAAACAAGAGTAAAATACTGTGGGAATAAATCTAACAAATACACAGAGCTAAAATCTGGTTGCCAGAGCCAGGATGTGAAGAAAATCCTTCATTTGATATCTCATCAGCTGAGGTGCATCAGATCCATGGAGCAGTTCCCTTCAAAGCAATTTTGTCACTGTCTTTCCTTTTCCCAGATCAAACCCATGCGGAGTGTGGTTTAGAGGAAGAATTGGGATGGAATCAGAAGATAGGAGGTGTAAGGCTGTTCTGGATGACTTGATTTGGGATTTTGAGCTCAGAGAAGGGCTGAGGTCTCTCTAGCCTGGATGGGTGCAGGGCTGCTGAGCTGGAAATTGGGGTTTAATACTTAAATCAGAATTTTTGCTGCTGAAAGGTTTGACTTTGGAATAGCTTTGTTACTGGATGAGGCAGCTTTTGGTAGCTCAATTCCTTGACACATAAAAGGGTCATGATACATAAAGATAGAAGGGATTGTGATATTTCACCAGCTGAGAATTTGAAGCCACTGGATCAAATAAGGTCTGTGATTATGGGATAATCTTCTGTGGGTCAGTTGAGGGCCTGACTTTCAGTTCACGGAGATTGATTTTATTCCTCTTGCTTTCACAGAATTACTCCCAGTTCACACCAGTGCTAGGAGAATATTCCTGCAGCACAGCCTGACAACTCCAGACTTCTAAGCAGGGAGCTGTGCAGTTACCAGGGCTGAATTTAATTACAACCTCTCAATAAATGGCTTGTGACAGAATGTACAACTCAATAAATTCACCAGATTTCATCACATGCAGTTGCTGTGGGGATTAAGTAGTATTAAACAGGCAGATGTGTTTATAGTGATCAAGCTGCTATTTAAAGTTTTGGGTAGGGGAGATCTGCCTGCTAACAGTTAAGCTTAAATGTTAAGGCTTTTCACCTTATAAACTCCTCTTAAACAATAGGCACATTTAATGCTGGTAGGAGCAGGAAATAATGTGTAAAACTGCAGTTTATAATAGCAACTGGAACCCTGAATACATGGTTTTTATTACATACACAATTTTTGTATCATCTGACCCTAATTCATGTTTATATTGTCCATTTCAAACAGTTTTTCTCCTTCCTGGTAGTGGCATTCATTAGCTGAAGCCCCAAAAAAAATTTTCATGCACACTTTGGATGACACTTAATTAAAGCAGTTGAAAAAAATCCTTTCCAGGGGAAAGCTGGAAGCAAGGGCTATTAATAGAAGCTCCACGAAGGGGTTGTTTGCAAGCCAAGGCCTGCTCAGCTGAGGCAGGATGCAAAAAAGAAAAAAAAAAGTGCATGCCACAATGCCAGGAAGCTATAAAACCCGTTAACCCCCACCTATGAGCACATCCATCCCAAAAGCAGAGCTTTGTTTTCAAGGAGAGGCAAAGAGCTGGATCCAGCGTTCCCTCTGAAGCAATAATTTCTCTGGATCTTAGCAAGGGGTCAAAAATATAAAGGCGTTGCTCTTCATCTGCTTTTTTTTTTTTTTTTTTTTTTTTTTAATTTGAGAGAGATTCCAAGTGTTAGAAAGAGATTATATGGGTTTTTTTCTGGCTCTGGTCTCGGAGCATCTTGCAGGCTGTTGGGTAATTCCCCAGCCTTCTGATGAAGACAAGGAGATGTTTTAGGCCAGCCTTAACTGTGGTTCAGCTTTTAGGCTGCCCTTTGTGGTTGGACTTGATCTGTGTGGGTCGCTTCCAGCTCAGGGTATTCCATGATTCTGTGAATTGTGTAAAAAAGCAGTAGGAATGATCTGAGCTTCAAAATTACTTGTGTGTGTATGGGATTGTGCTGGGATCTGATTTTAGTACAGGTTTTACGTTAATATATGATAAGAACGTGTTAATAATTGGTGATGCTAGCAGTCTAAAGTGCTGCCAGCACTTCTACCCTGTGTAGATTTTTCCATACTTACGTTAAAACAGCACTGCTTTATTTTCCCTGTCCTTGGAACATTTCATCCATTCCCCTAAGTCTTTGCCTTCCGCTTCCATTTCACACTCAAATCTCTCCCCACCACCATCCAACCAGTTTGGCTCATGAGATACAGAATATTCCAGCGTGGCTGGATGCCAGCTCTGGTGCAGGAGAGCCACATGGATCACCCAGTGTTGCTGTCTCACTTCAGCTCGTTGTGTGCCTTTAATCCTGAGCCGATTAATCTCGCCGAGGAGGAGCGAGGAATCCTGAGCTGAGCCAGGCAAGCAGGAAAACAGCCCTGGCTGGTGGTGGGTGGCAGCTGGAACAGCAGGAAGCAGGAGCAGATGCACCTTGTAAGCCGTGTGTAATGACAGGAGAGCCAAACCAGGCATGGGAAGGGTAATTAAGAGTCTGGGTGATTAGGGCTGGAGCATGTGGGTCCGCAGGTGCTCAAATCCCACTGCCCTCAGAGGGAGGTGAGTGCTTGGGTTGTCTGGGAGAAAGATAGACTGTCTAGGCTTTTTGGAATCCTGCCAGCATTTTAACAAGGGGAAAAAACTAGATTCTTTGTAATGTATAGAATAGTTTTTCTTACAGTTGTTTTTAAGAAGTTCCTTTGCTGGTGTAACAGCCTTGTTTGCTCTCAGCCCTGGGCTGCTGCATTTTGGGTTCTGCAGCTCAGAAGGTTAAAAGATAAATCTACAGAATGTTTTCTGCTCATAGCTGAGAAACCACTGTAACCCTGAGCTTGGCTTTGCCCTGTGCCTTGCTGAGAGTGTGTTAAATAAAGAGAAACATTAGGATTTGGCCTGAATTTCACTCAGATTCAGGGAGCCACTACAAGGCCCACTAACCCTTTAATTCCTCCTTTGAAGATTTCGTCACTAATGAAGTGATTCTTAAATTATCTTTTCCTTTTCTGTTTTTTGTTTCCTCTCCGTTTTTTTTTCTGTTTCTGGAACAAGCTTTGAGTTTAAAAATGAGCTGGCAACTTCCTTCTCAGACCTCAAGCAGTTGAATTCATTTGCACAGCAAAAAAAAAAATTAACAACAGGAAGAAAACATCTGGGCTGGGGAGCATGACCAGATCAAGGCTGTGGTGGTGGAGGGAATAAAGGGGTGACAGCAGCCTGTGTCGCAACAGTTTGTCCGGAGTGTGCCCTGCAGGCGTGGGGCCACCCCAGGGATTGAACATTCCTGGTTCCTGCTGTGTTGGAAGGAAAGATGGGGCAGTGGGATGGGATCCCCAGGGAGAAGGAGCTCTGTGGGGTCAGCACAGCACTGCTTTTCCCATGGGAAGCCTCCTGGGAATTCTCCATGGAGGGATTTGCTGTGAGCTGGGGTGGGTCAGCCCTTGTGTCTGTGGTCCTGGGGCAGATCATCCCCAGGGATAATCCTGGGAGCCTGGGGCTGTGGGAATGAGGTGGGATGGAGCCTCCATCAGCTGCATGTGCTGCTGAAAGGGACCTGAAAGAAAAAGATTTCTGTTTTACTCTGAGCTCTTGAGCTGTGCCTGAGGGCTGGAAGAAGCTTCTGTGAGCTGCATGTGGGTGATTCCTGCCCATGCCAACAGGCAGGAGCAGTTCCAGAGCTCAGTCCTTTTAAGAGCAGATGAAGAGTCAGCCTTGACTCCTCTCCTTTCCTGGATCTGGGCTCATTTTTACTTATTTAGTCCCCCCAAAACCCCACCCTTGCATGAAGGGATGTAGGCCATGATCTTGCAATGTGTTTGGCCCCTCCCATTGTACAGAGGATGGAAGAATCAAGGAGACTCTGCCATTTGTGTCTGAATTGCCTCCAGACCAGGATTTGGGATTACATCTACCTTCTCCACGCCTTTTGTGCAGCATGCACTGCTCCTGCTGCCTGCACAGCTTCCATCCTGCCCCAGGGTCAGGTACAGGACCCCAGCTCTTGGGCCCCTCTCCAGGGATGTCCCTGTCACTGTGACTATCCCTTGGTGTGCTCTGCTGGGTCCTCTCTCTTTGGACCAGTTCAGTTGCAGGATGTGAAGGCTGTTGCTTACCTCGCACACTCAGGCTGCCTTCCTGCTGAGTTCTTCATGTGGATGTGGGGAAGAGGTGCTTCGCTGGTGTTTGCCTGGCAGAGCTGCTTTGGAGAGAAAGTGTGCTGTGTTTTGAGGGGGCTGGAGGGTGATTTGGCTCTCAGGGAGCTCAGGGGAGCTGCCACAGGAGATACTCCCAACCCCTGGAGTTGGCTTCCCTGCACATTTTGCACCACCGCCTCCATCCCTGACCCTTCTTGCAGCCAGCTGTGGTTTGGCTTTGTCAGAGAGCTGATAGAGCTCCCTTACCCTCATCCCACTGCCCCCACAAACTCCCCTTAGTCATCCTTGGGCAGTGCATGAAGTGAGCTGGTGATAAAGCCATTCCTGGGGGCTCCAGAGCCATTCCCAGGGGCTCAGTGCTGGGCTCTGAGGACTCTGTGTTAACCCCTTGGAGCCCTCAGGGGGATTTCCCAGTGCCCACAAGCCATCCATCATCTTGGGGCTGACAGAGCTCTGAGGGCACCTTTAGTCTTGAGCGGAGATGGATTTATTCCTGTGATGTGTTAGAGATTAAATGGGCTTTTTTTTGGCTTTTTAATTAGCCATTTGTGTAAATGTGGGCTTTCTCCATGTCCCATTGGAAAAGCAAAGGGAATGCTATTTTTCTCCTTGTTGCTCATTCTACTTAAGCTAAAGATTAACTTTGGCAGAGCGACAGGGGCTCTGTACTGGCCAAGAAGCAATTCAGGCTGGAAGTTAGCGGAAGGTTTCTGACCACTAGGGAGAAGCAGATCATGGAACAGAAATGGGATGATTTTTTAACAAAACAGGTCAGTTTATTGTCTGGTTATATTTGGTCTGCTTTTCCCAATGGTGGTGAAAAGCACATCCTTGATGTGGTGCCAGACAGGAGGCAAATTTCCAAGTTTTTACTCCTAGCATGGATTTCTGTGATGGGCAGGGAGGGAGCAGAGACAGAGACTACCAGCCACTCCTGGGGCTCCGAGCTGATCAAAGCTGCAGCTGCACTGCCGAGGCAGTAAGGATGTGCATATCCTTCCCTTGGTGTGATGCTTCCAGGGGAAAAGCCTTTTGGAAAAGCACAAATATCCTAAGCTGTCTCCCTTTGCAAAGGGGAGAGGGTGGGCAGAGTTTTGCAGCAGGGATGGTTGTTTTGGGTGAGCTCTTGGCTTTCTGCAGTGTGTGCACAGCTCAGGCAGCTGAGATGTCTCTGCTGACTCGGGTGGCTGAGGCTCATGTCTGTTCAGGAGAGCTGGGCTGGCTTTCCCAGTGTGAATCTGGTTCTTTAGGCAGTGCAAAACCATTTATAAATCTTGGCTGCTGTGTCTGCATGGGGGTGAAGCAAAGCTTAGTTCTGCCCTGAGGGTGAGGAGGACCCATGGGCTCTGTCTCTCATCCCAGCTGTGATTTAGAGCAGACCTGATCCTCACCATAAAGTTAAAAATAAACTGCTGGGATTTCACTGCTGATAATTGAAGCAATTTTTTCTTTTTCTGTGTGTTTTAATGTAGAATCAAGCTAGGTCCTCTCCTCCTCCCCAGCAGTGCCTGCCCAGTTTGTGACCCCTGAAATCCCACAGGCTTTTCCTACTCTCACAATTCAGCACTGGAGATGCTGACTTGCTTCTTTTGTTTCACTGTGTCTTTTGAAGATCTCAGAGACTCCATGTGCTCAAATAAAAACCAGGAGCACTGTACCTTCAGATCCAGGTCCCTTGTGTCACCCTCTGAGGCTGTCCTGCAGTTGCAGTTGCCTGTGAATCCAGTTGCTGCTGGATTCGGTGTGAGGATCAAACTGAGCAGGTGCCAGAGGCAGTAGGACCTTCTCAGTGTCAGAGAGATCTCTCCAACCACAAATTGTTGGTCCTGCTTCCTCCAGTCCTCTGGTAGGTGCTCCTGGTTGGGATGTGTAGCACCAACAGTTGTAATAAACAGGTTATAGTAACCACTCATTTTCCTTCAGCTGCTGCTCCATAATCGACTTCCCTGGCTGCTTCCCTGGCTGTTTCTGTGGAAACCACTGAGAAATTTCAAATTAGAAATATTTTAAGGGGAAAGAGGGTGCCTTGATTTTGCAGCAGCCTCTGCACAGCTGTGCTTGCTGTCCTGGGTACCCAGGAAAGCTCCTGCATCAGCCATTTACCAGTGTTTTGGTTGTCATTCCCAGTTGACCATGTGGTTCCCGAGCCTGGGACCAGTTTGCTGACGGCGTTCGACCAGTGGCGAGAGTGGGCAGACAGCAAATCCTGCTGTGACTACTCCCTGCATGTGGACATCACTGAGTGGCATAAAGGTGTCCAGGAGGAGATGGAAGCTCTGGTTAAAGATCATGGTAAGATCAGGGAAGCCTTCCCCCTCCTTGTTTTTCAGGATCCCCTGTTTTTTGGGGCTGTCTCTCATGCAGTATTTTACTTTTGTATCCCAATGAAGCTGTTTTGGGCCCATTCTGGCTCCTTGGGAAGATTTGGGCAGTTGGGATTGCAGAGAGCTTAGGGGTTGGGGCACACTGGTGTTGCAGCACTGATTTTCCAGAGGTGAATCTCCTGCTTTTCCTGTGCAGAGCAGCTCCTGTGTCCAGTGGAGGCCCTTTGGGTTCATCAGTGCCCTTGGTGATACCTGCAGCCACTAAAGTGCTGTAAACAAGGGAAGTATCAGCCCCAGGAGAAACAGCCCAGCTCTGGCTGCTAAAAGTGAAGAGCTGAGTAAAATAACCTCATAAGTTTTCCCCCTCTTTAATTTCCTTGGCGTTTCATCCTCAGGCTGGAGTAATTTTCCATCCTGTTTGCAGTTTCAAAATCCATCATTTTATGTGCCCTAATGGGAGCTTCCCACATGTGCTGGGTGAGAGTTTTTACTGATTCCAAAAGCTGGAGAGGGAAAGCCAGCTTAGGATCAGTGGGTCAGTTTGGACACATCACAGACACAGATTTCCCATTGTTCTCCCTGGAGGGTGAGGGGGATCAGCCAGCCAGGCCCAGTCTCTGCTTTTGTGTGAGATGCATTTTTGCTTTTATTTTGTTACTCAACCTCTTACAGTGCTGAATCCATGGAATTATTGCTGGGGGGCTGATTTAGGGGCTGCATTCCATGGCTTTACCTGCAACGTGCTCTCTTTCCACCAGGTGTGAACTCCTTCTTGGTGTACATGGCTTTCAAAGATCGCTTTCAGCTCAGTGATTCTCAGGTAGGAAGGAAGGCTTCATGTTCAGTTTGTCACAAAAAAGTGTTTAAATTCAATATCCTGGGATCTGACACACTCTCCCATCTTTATGTGTGTAACAGTACCTAAGATTGGCAACAGCAGCCACAGCTCTGGTTTGAAGATTATATTTTTAATTAAAAATAAAACCCAACCAACAGCAAACCCCGAAAGGCTTGGCTGAGGGAAGCAATGGTAAAACCCTCAGTTTGAGAGCTCTGAGGTTTTATTCCAGCTCCTGTGGGGTAGAAGCAGTGGCAGTTCTACGAATTGCTGCTTTATGCCTCTGCACAGGGCAGGACAGGGAGATCTCTGGGGTAATTACTCTGTTTAGAAGCTAAAACTGATCCTGCTCCAGAGGTGGTTTTCAGTGGTAGAATCGCTGGGACCTTAAAAAAGAATTAGTTACCCTCCCGTTTGCTGTTCTGGTGGGCATGTTTGGGCACATTTAGCTGTTGAGAGGGGCAGTTTATGTTTCTGAAGGTGTGGGAGGAGAGGAATGCCTGGGAGTGTTGGTGTGTGGGTTATCTCTGAGGGCTCTGGAAGCATTTTGATGAGGGACCATTGACGGCGCCAGTTGGGGGTTACTGGACCTGAGACCTCTCAGACTGGTTGCTGGAGTGGGAAATCACACTGCTCCTACCTCCAAATACTAGATTTCCATGGAGAACCTGCCCCTAGCACTCAGATATGAGGGATGTTTTTCATGCCAGGCACCAGTAAATGAGACATGAAACAGGTACAACTCTTCAAGTCCTTTAAAATCATCCAGCTACGGAGCTTGTGTTGTCGTTTCTTCCTCCTGTGTGGTAAATACTCCAGACCTGCTGCTGGGTAATCCTCCTTTGCCACATCAGCAGCATCCAACTGTAGAACTGGGAAGTTCAGTGACAGGCATGAAAACGCCTTGCATCTCTCCAGCAAACCACATCTTACATTGCTTAATGCTTCCCTTCCTCTTTTCCCTCCTGCAAAATTCTGGTTTCTGAGGGGATCTGGAGTGTGGCCTTCCCAACAGGTGTGTTCCTGTTGTGATGTGTGTTGTCTGTCCCCCAGATTTACGAGGTCCTGAGTGTGATCCGGGACATCGGTGCCACAGCCCAAGTGCATGCTGAGAACGGTGACATCATTGCCGAGGTATGGCCTGTTTGTTCTCTGAGTTACTGGCTGCAAAATG
The DNA here is from genome assembly GCF_020740725.1 of Corvus hawaiiensis. Classification (NCBI taxonomy): domain Eukaryota; kingdom Metazoa; phylum Chordata; class Aves; order Passeriformes; family Corvidae; genus Corvus; species Corvus hawaiiensis. The sequence goes on along the minus strand of NC_063239.1, from coordinate 894,474 downwards.
CTGGGAGGGGTTTAAATTCTGACTCCTTCTTTGCAAATAGAAAGCCACACAGGCTGTTGAGAGCATGGCATGGCTGTGTGGCACACACAGGGAGGGTGTGAGCAGGGCTGTACAGCAGAATTTATCCCCTTTGACACTGATAAAGCAGGTTTTTGTGGCAGCTTTCAGTTTGGGGTGGATATTGGGCTTCTCTGCCTCTCTCCCCAAAAGTGAAAAGCTGGGTGTGACTGTCACTGTGTGCAACAAAATGTTCTTCAGGAAATAAGAAGAGGGGGAGTGGAAAGGGATGCAGATCCGTACAGTGCGTGAGGTGCTGATGTTTGGGGTCTGTTTATCTTTCAAACAGCAGCAAGGGAGAAATGTTAATAATGTATTCAATTTAATCTTATCTCCAGCTCATTTTGTACACTGTGTCTCAAGCACTCAGAAGATTTCTGTGTTCTCTGGCCGGGCAAGAGCCCACCCCAGTCCTTGAGCCCAGCTGCAGGATGATTTTTTTCTATGAGATCTCATTTTGCCACATCTTAGAGATGATTTTATAGACACAAATGAGTGCTGAAAGTCGAGGGGCAATGAACCCCGTGTGAAGCAACTCCAAATAAAAGGTTTGCTTGAGCTCCTGTGAACAAATCAGCAAGGTTTTATGAGCTCTGATTATTCTCAGCAAGGGGAGTTGGACAGGATTCTCTTGCAGGACCCTTATGCAAAGCCCCCCTGTGATTTTTAGCCAGCACAGATGCTCAGGATCTCACTCGTGCCCCTTTTCAACAGCTGTGTGTGCTGCAAGAAAAATGCCCTGTTGCTTTAAATTTCATCCCTGCTCTTTTTTCCTCCCTGCCTTAGGAGCAGCAAAGGATCCTGGAGCTGGGGATCACAGGCCCTGAAGGGCATGTGTTGAGCAGACCTGAAGAGGTGAGAAACCCCCTGCCTTTGCATTTACTCCACTCTCCAATTTATAGCATCTCTGCATTGCCATCAAGTACTTCATGTAAGGATGAATGTGTCTGGAAGGAGGATTTTTCTGCATTTGGGGTTATGTTGGTGGAATTCTGCCACTGTCTTTTCTAGTCTTTCCAGTCTCTTGGGCTTCTCTCTTGGTCATTGTTTTATCAGACTTCAGTGAATCAGCAGAATTTTTTAATATATGCCCAAATCCTGACGTGGTCTTAGGTACTTCCATAGCTTCCATTACTGTGATATTTGATATTTTGATGAAATTTTACCAGTGGGGTGGGGCTTTTTATACCAATGGATTAAGTGGTTTGCTGAAGGCACAGAAAATACGTACCAGAGAGGGGAGCTCATGCTCAGGCCTTAGTCCAGCACTTCAGTATAGTTACCCTTCATATTTCCCCATGGATTTCTCCAGGGATGAGCACCCCAATCTCTCTAAGCCTTTGAAATAAATCCCAAAATAGGAAAGAGCCTTAAAACTTTGCCTTTGAGGTTGGTTCCCATTGCATTCTTCACTGCCAGTCCTTCAGTGTCTCTAAGCTGGACACCTCACCGTGGCATTCTGGGTTTGTGGAGTCCATCTGTTCTGTACAAGCAGCTCTTTTTGTTCCTCCAAGATCCCAGGGCTTTGCTGCCTGCCAGATGTGGCAGCTGGGAGCTGGGGCTGTGAGATCATCCACACGTGCCCCTCATGCTCCCTCTCTATTTCCTCCCCTTGGTTCAGACAAGCAGCATCCAGAGGCATTTCAGTGGGAACATAAATCATTCTGTTGCTTAGGGAAAAAAAAAAATGCTCCACTTGGACAGTAAGTGAATCCTCACAGAATTTGTGTGTGGCTCCAGGAGCTGGGATCTCTTGCTTCCTGAAATTGTGAGCAAACACTTTGCACTGAGCTTTCCAGTAAGCCATCCAATTTGTGTTTTTTTAACATATATTTTGGCCTGCATCAGGAGAGTGGGAACAGATGCTGGTGTGACACTTCAGGGAGTTCAGTTTGGGTTGTTTTCAAAGGAAGGCTGCTCTTACCTTAAAGGATCTGGACATCAAACCAGCCAAGCTGTGTCTGGCTGTTCCAGAGTTCATCCTTCATGGAGCAGGAGCTTTAAAGTGTGAGTTGTGTGGTTCCCAGGTGTGGATGGGTTGTTAATCTGTGCAGGACTGTGCTCTGCCTCAGTGCAGGGAGGAAAAAGGCAGCCTGAGGACACGTGGCTGCCGCAGATGAGGCTCAGTGAAGCCTCTCCCTGATGTCACACAGGGCAGCCTCTGTGCAGCTGAGCTCAGCTGTGCTCTGCCCAAGCTTGGGAAGCATTTGGTCCAACATTCTCCTCCTTGAAAGTCATAGGAAACAGAGCAGGAAACGATGTCATCTGGTTCCCTCCCCTCCCTTTCTGCAGCATGGGGGTGACTCTGTGCTTTTAAAAACATCCAGCTCCCCTTAGGATGGCTGGTGATAGAAGCCAGATTCCAAGGGTGGCAGCAAATCCCTAATTCCTGTTGACTTCGGCAGAAGTGGATGTTTGTTGTATCCCTCTGGGGTGCTGTTTACACTAGAATTGGTTTTTCCTGCTGTCCCTTAGGGAGTGCAAAGCCCATCCTAAGGATGGTTGGCATCTGACTGGAGAGCTCCTTAATTCAGACCTCCATCTACAGCAAACCAGCAGGAGTTGCTGAGCAAGTCTAAAACATTTATTAACTTAAAACTCCCACTCATTTCAGGGCGAATTACATCAGAGTGAAGCATTCAGGGGCTGGCCACGTGTATTTGTGTCTTGGAGTGCACACATCTGAATTCCCAGGCTGACAGGAGGCTCAAATTGAGGCTTAAGTTTCACTGCTGACTCAGGGGTTTAGCTTTGCTCACGTCTGTCACCTGGGCTGAGCCAAGGTGACAGTGTCCAGTACATTATTCCAGCCAGAAAACAGGGCCTGGATTAAGAAAGCACCATCCCAACTCAGCCTCACCCATCACTTTCTGGAAAACTCTCCCCCTCACAGCTCATTCTGTGATGACTTTTCGGAGTGATCCATCATTTTTTTGTTTTTATTTCAGCCACAAAAACGCTGGAAGCACAAGCAGTCCAAGTGCTCCAGGAAATGTCTGTCTTTTTTTTGGTTTGTTTTGTTTTTTTTCCAAGAGAACTGCTGTGCTAGGGCTTCTAATGCATCCTGGTAATTGCAAACATTCCCCTTTGGACTACTCATTGGGTTATTGTTACGTGCCTGTCACCATAGCATCTGGGCACGAGGCAGGAATTCAGCAGCCTTGTTCAGAAAATATTATCCTGCTGCTTCACAGTTGCTCAAACGCCTTCTGCCCAAAAGTCTGGGGGTGTGTGTTGTTTTATCCCTGCTTTGCCTGCAGGGAAACTGAGGCATGGAGTGGAAACGTGGTTCCCACATGCTGCAGAGGCAGAGCCGTGTACAGACCTGCTCTAGTGGGGAGTTTGCAAAGGGAGGCCACAGCCTGGAAGCTTTGGCCTGTCTGAGTCCTCCCCTTGTCTCTCAGAAGGGAGAGCTGGGCTTTTCTTGGCTCTTCCTTTCAGCCCCTGTGAGTGCTGCTGGCTGTGACACTTCAGGTCCAACACCCTGGAACAAACCCCTCCCTCACAGCCTTTCCCATTTGTCTGGGGCAGCTGGGCCAGAAAATACCCCTTTGTGAGCATCCCCTGCGTGGGACTGTAACCCTTTGGGCCCCAGAGACCACCCTGCTGGCTCTTGGGGGGCTGGTTTGCTGTAAAAATTCCTGGCTGTTGTTTTCCTGGAGCATTCCAGCTGCAAACAGGGCATGGGTGCAAGCAGTGGCTTCGTTGGCACGAGCAGAGCTCTTCAGGACACTTGGACATCAGCCTGGCCACAGTTTCCTAAGCTGGTGGTTCTTTTCTAGGTGGTTCTTTTCCTCCAAGCACATTGCTGGGAGCCAGCAGTCACAGAATCCCAGAGTGGTTTGGGTTTGAAGGGACCTCAAAGCCCACTCAGTCCCACCCCTCCCATGGGCAGGGACACCTTCCACTATCCCAGGCTGCTCCAAGCCCTGTCCAGCCTGGCCCTGGGCACTTGCAGGGATGAGGGAGCCCGCAACCTGTCTGGGCAATGTGTTTGGGACAGGTGATGATGATTTGTGGTACTTGGGCTGTGAGCAGTTACTGCAGAGCAGGTTTTCCCAAGTGCTGAGTGTGTGCTAACCCCACCAGGAGTCCGTGGGAGAGGTTCTAGGTGCCTCTCACATTGGGGAATCAGCTGGGAGATTGCTCTGGGTTTGTTTCTGCTGTTGTTTGCTTGGAAAATATCCATGGCATTGCAGGCAGCAGCCACTGTGTGCATCACCCAGCTGTTCAATCTGGATCCTTTGATTAAGACATGTGATCCATAAAATCAGAGTGATGCCTGTCATCCCGAGGCTGCAGTTACAGCGTGACCCTCAGCTTGGCTGAGGTTAATTCTCTGTACACATGCAAGGAAAAGCAGTTGATTTATGGGGTGGTTCACACTCTGTCAGATCCCAAGCCAGAGACTGTAGTGGAGGGTACAATTTAGGAGGCTTGTTTGCAAACGTGGCCTACCAGAGTCTGTGGTGCAGCATCTCCTTTCTGCGTGGGCTGGAGCAGGAGCAGTTTTGTTGAGTCAACATTTAGTTGCTTATTTTTGTCTAGGTTAAAAAAGGGGCTTAATCATTCTGACCCTGAGCACCTGCCTGTTTTAGTTCAGGCAGAGAGACTCTGAAGCAGCCTGGGAGAAGAGGTGGTAATGAGAGAGGACTGCAGCTTGCAGTCATTTAATTGCTGTGATTACACTGTGCCTTTTCTGGCTCAGAGGTGGGAAATGCCTCGTCACTCTCGGTTTTCTGGGAGAACAGGGTCTGGGACCTCGGAGGGTAATTGGGGTGCTGTGGGGTGTCCCTGACCTGCTGCCGCCTCTGTTCCTCAGGTGGAGGCAGAGGCTGTGAACCGGGCAATAACCATTGCCAACCAGACCAACTGCCCCCTGTACATCACCAAGGTGATGAGCAAAAGTGCTGCTGATGTCATTGCTCAAGCCAGGAAAAAGGGTAAGTTATTTCCTCCTTAGCTCATGCACTTCAGCTCCTGCCAACATCAGCTTCATCCCTACAAGAAGGGTTTCTTTTTCCAGTGTTATTGTCCAGGCTCCTTTTATAAAGGTCCCCAGCAGCTCCTTCTGCCTCATCTCCCACAGACAAGGATTCAGTGGTTGTGTCAGAGCCAGGAGCTGCTTATTTCTGCTCAGCCCTGAACTTGTCTCCTTCACATTCATCCTCCCACACCGAGCCATGTGCCTCCATGATATCACAGAGTCGTTCCATGCTCCTTCCACATAGTGAATCCCCTTGGAGACTGCAGCTGGGTCCTCCTTCCAGCTGCTGTGGTTCTCCCTTGGTGCTTTCTGCTGAGCTTCCTGGGGGTCAGCAGTGTTCCTGACAGAGTTCTTGACTCACAGGCCCTGTTGGATTTAATTGGAGTAGCCAAAGAGGCCACCAGTTCCAGCTGCCTGCTGTGCTTCTTGCTTGTGGAATAGATGCTCTCCATGTGCTGTAACTCACAGCCTGACATCCGTGCAGGGATTGGGATCAGCAGGCTGGGTTAGGTTTGGGAATTGCGACTGCTTCTGATAACTCTGCTTGGGGATGCTGCAAGAAGCAAGACTCAGACCTGCTGTGGATGCTGCTGCCTATGTCTGTCCTCTCTGACTGAGGCTTGTGAGGGAACTGAGCTGCTGTGAGGGATGCAGAAACTTCCCCCAAGCCCTGCCCCTGCTGCCTGGCCCTCCAAGGATCCAGGGTTGCCTGCAGAGTGAGTGCTGTCTGCTGCTTTATCCTGTGACTAAACCCTTCACTTCTATTTAAAGCTGCTCAGGATGGGTGAGTAACTGGGAGGGATGATTTACCCTCTTCTTTCCTCACAAGGCTTGGATTTAATTTTCTGCAGCCTAAATAAGCCTGGATGGGTATACAAATGACATCACTTTCCATCTGGGTGTTTGGTGCGAGAGGAGCTGATTTCCAGCAAACAGATTGGTGTTTGTGCATTGGCTCAGGAGTATTTTGGTCCCGTGATTCCTGTTAAAGGAGTTGGTGAGGAGGACTGATTTCCACGGTTGTTTGTGGAAGCAGCTGGAGCCGTTTGGGATAAACCTTCCTTTCCCAGCTCTGTCAGAGGGGATTATCCTGGAGGAAGATGCATTGACCCAGCAAAGTGGCTGCATGTTGCATCCCTGCAGAAATGAACTTGGTGTTGTGGTGCAGCTGTATCCTGAGAGCCAGGGAAGCCTCCCTTCCCTTTTCCAGATAAAATACTGAAGGCATGTGCACCACAAAGGTGGAGCATCAACAGAAACACCTTCTTGCTACACTCAGTGTCCTGAGACCACCAGCTGCAAGTGGAGTGGGGCGTTGGGATGAGGGACCACACACTTGGATCACAGAAAGCCATAAAACACAACTTGGCTTGGGTGGATGTTACCCTGCCTGCAAAAGGTGCTGGGATTGTCCCAGAGGAATGATCCACAGGGCTCACTTCACTCAGCCTCCTGAGTGAGCCAGAACACGTGGTTTTCATTCAAAGTGCGTTTTCTCCTTATTAGGAGAATTTGGGGTATAAATGGTGCCCCATCACTTGGTTCCTTTATTCAAATAACTCAATTTAAATGCTGTGCAGTAACCCAGGAGGGCCACACACACTGGTCTTGCCCTCCCAAACAACAGAGGAAGCATAACCGAAGACTATCCAAGGCGAAAACAAACGAGGATTGATTTGCTAAATGGAAAAGAGCAGACGTTATTTAAAGCCAGATGTTCCCAGTGGCTTTTGTATGGAGGAGACTCTGCAGACTCTGTTGCTGGCAGATCTGGGGCCCGAAAGCATCACTCCCTGCAGAACAATCCCCCCAATGTGCTGGCCCACAAGAGGCCTCCCGTTAATAGGCAGCGTGTGTTTGGCCTTGTTGTGATTTCAGAACCCTATTTGTGGTCAGTGATGTCAGGGAGCCTCTTCCTCTGCTGCTGGAAACCCTCTGGCAAAGGCTGTTCCTGCACCTCCTGTGTCAGCAGGGTCCTGGGAGCAGCATGGAGCCAGTTAATCATCATCCTGCCTCAGCTAGCGGGCTCTTTCCCAGCTGTCTTGAGACCCCAGAGACACAACAGTAGCTCTGAATACAGTGAAAGAAATGTTCTGTCTTTTCACTCTGCATGGTGAGGTGTGAGACCCTGCCGACCAGCTCTGGTTGTCCCTCTCCCCATCATTCCTGACTGAAGTATTTAGGGTTGGCATCTCAGCCACCCACATCTTTGGCAGGCAGATCCAAACCCGTGAAGTGCCTGGGCTGGGGAGGCAGGTGGGTGGGCACAAAGCAGATTTTGGGGAAGTTGCATTTGGTGAGCAGATCCCTGGGACTGCCAGCTTGTGCTGCTTTTGAAGTTGCAGCATCTGCTTGGTGTGCAGATGGTGCTGGTGCGTTCCAGCTTGCAGAGTATCCTGGCCTTAAGGATCTGCTGTCCCTTCATGTGGTTCCAAAAATGTTAATGAGGGGGAAGGATGCACTGGTGGTGAGCGCACTGGACAGCCAGGAGATGCGGTTCCATTTCCCAGTTCTGCCACAGATTTGCTGTGTGCTTCGGGGGGATCACAGGGTTCCCCTGAGCTGCATTTGTGAACCAGGAACTCTGGTATTTCCCCTGTGATGGGCTTTCTTTGTATGCAGAAAATCTTTCTGGTAGGAGTTTTCTCCTACCTGGTCTATGCACAGACCCTGCTCCGAAGCTCTTTAATTCATACTAATTTATAAAAACATGGCAGGCCTGGTTTTTTGGGTTTTTTTTTTTCTTGCACATCTCTTCTAGATCAGACTGGATCTCCTCACGCCCTTGCACTTGCCCTCGTCCTCTTCCACAAAGTTCTTGGCCCGGGGTAAATAAATAATAAAATGACTATAAAATGAATCTTTACAGTAACCATTTCAAGGACAATCAGTGCCAACTTCTGCAGTTGTGTGAAGGATTGTGCACATTCTGCTGCTCCCAGCTCTGGTCAGTAGCAGTATCTTTATTTAATACTTCAGAGGAAGTACCAGGCAGCCCTGCAGTGTGTGTCCTTTCCCAGGAGGATGCTTTCTGCCAGGAAGCCAGGCTGGAAGTGCACATTCCTTGGTGCTTACAGAGGGTTTGTGTGTGTGTCCCTGTCCCACAGGCACTGTGGTGTATGGAGAGCCCATCACAGCCAGCCTGGGCACCGATGGATCCCATTACTGGAGCAAGAACTGGGCAAAGGCCGCAGCTTTTGTTACATCCCCACCACTGAGTCCTGACCCGACCACTCCTGATTTTCTCAACTCACTACTGTCCTGGTGAGTAGAGCTCTCTGTGTTCAAACAACGTGGGATTCATCATGAGAACATGGGTGATAAAATAAGGGATGTTGCTGCCAGCAAGCAAAAAGCTGTTTTACTTTCAGGAACAAACCTGTGACAACAAAACACTTCAAATACCTTTTGTTTCTTTTCCAGTGGAGACCTCCAAGTGACTGGCAGTGCCCACTGCACCTTCAACACTGCTCAGAAAGCTGTTGGGAAGGACAACTTCACCCTGATCCCTGAAGGAACCAATGGCACTGAGGAGAGGATGTCCATCATCTGGGATAAGGCTGTGGTAGGTGACACGTGTCACGGGTTTAGGTTTCAGCTGGACATTCAGAGGGGAAGGAGCTGCAGGAATGTGTTATTTTCTTGCCACAGTCCTTCCAGTTGGGGTTTTTACCCCTGTGAGATCCTTGGGAATCTGCTGGGCTGCCAGCTCTTTGCTGGCTCACGCAGTGACTCCTGTGGTGTCCCCCCAGGTGACTGGCAAGATGGACGAGAACCAGTTTGTGGCTGTGACCAGCACAAATGCAGCCAAAATCTTCAACCTGTACCCGCGGAAGGGCCGCATTGCCGTGGGCTCGGACGCCGACCTGGTGATCTGGGATCCCGACAGCGTCAAGACAATCTCTGCCAAGACTCACAACATAGTAAGGATGTTCCCTACCATTTCCTACTTCCTTTCCTGCTCTCTTCCTCAGTGCCAGGCTGTGCTGCCAGCAACGGGAGCTTGTGACAACTCAGGGCTTGTTTTCCCTGTGCCTGAAGCCCTCTCTGGTCTCACACTCTGGAGCTCAGCTGTGTGAGCAGGATGAGTCCATCTGAAGTCATGTGGGTTCCCCTCGGAGCAGGGAGTGCGTCTGCTGTTCCTGAGTGTTGGGTGCTTGGATCTGAGCACACAGAAAGCTCTTTAAATCCTCTAAAATACCAAAAGGCCTCTTAGGGGACAGTGTGTTGTTGATGACATCCAGGCTTGCCAGTGGTGGGAATGGGAACTGCCCCTTTTCACTGAAGCTTTATCAGTGGACACTTTTGCTGGAAATCTGGCCCAGATCCAGGGTCTGAGTGGATTTACACCACCTACTGATCTGGCACATGTGTGTGGAGTCAGGATTTTCCTGGTGATCATCCCCACATTAGTGGGCACAGGGCAGCACCCAAACCAACCAGAGCTTCCCCTTAGCTCTTCTGCAGCTTTGTGGTGGCACTCTTAGGGACACCTTTGCGGTGTCCCATGCCTTACACCTGGCCCTGCAGTGACAAAGCCTGTGGGAATCTGCAGAATGGTCCCAGTGCAGAGGGCTGGTTGGAGTCTCCCCGTGACATTCGAGCCCTGTCTCAGAGAAAGCAGCCACTGTTTGCATTTGTTGACAACTTGTTTCGCTACTGGCCATGAACCTATGGAATCTTTCCCTGGAAAAAAACTCCTTGTTCCTTTTTCCCATGAATGCTTTCATTCACTCTGGAGCTGAAGGAGCAAAATTTTCTTCCACAGTTGGATCCCTGGGCACATTCACAAAGAAACTATTTTTTTTTTTAAAGGTTTGGTTCACTTCCCTGTGACTTAACTGTTTGTCAGAATTGGTCACAGACGGCCTGGCTTCATCCTGCCTCTGCGTAGGCTTCTGGCAGAGGAATTCCAGGAGTCTGGTCACTTCAATCACCTTAGAGGTGCTTCCCAACTCCTTCTAGTCTGGAGAGGAATGACTTGAGAAGAGGGAACCCAGGGACTCACTGCTTTTAGGTGTCAGATTTCATGGTCTGAACCTGGGCTTGTGCTTATGAATGGCTCAGAGAGCTGGAAGTAGTTTGGGTGGAGTGCTTGAATGTCCTTGCTATTTAATGGCTGTTGTCTTTAGGAAATGAACTGGGCTCTTTATATTTCGTGACACAGAGCTGACAGACTTTCTCTTTTGTGGATGTGCCCCAGTGCAGTCACGATTGGCTCAGCAATTTTGCTGTGGATCTGGGCAAGGCAAAGGAGAGCCAGCTCCATTCAGAAATATTTTTGTCTGCTGAGAGCTGCAGATCCCCCGAAACCCTGACACTGTGTAAAAGGCATCAGCACTCAGCTGTGGCCAAAGGCTGCATCCTTAAGCTGTGCCAAGAGCATGGAGGATGAAGGGCTCTCATTCCCAAGAGTTTGAAAGGCTGAGCAATCACAGCTTGTTTGCTTACAAATACATCTCTGATCTCCTCCCCTGTCATCACTTCACCTGTTGTACCTGGCATCACACCTGAAGGCTCTGGAGAGGTTTAGGTTGGACATCAGGAGGAATTTCTCCATGGAAAGGGTGATTAGACATTGGAAGGGGCTGCCCAGGGAGGTTTGGAGTGCCCATCCCTGGAGGTGTCCAGGGAAGGCAGTTTGGACATGGCACTCAGTGCTCTGGGCTGGGGACAAGGTGGAAATCGGGCACGGCTTGGACTTGGTGACCTTGGAGCTCTTTTCCAACCTTAATGATTCTGAAATTCTGTATTTTTTCGGGTCTCAAACTGCACGGTGCTTTGTGTTAGAGGAGAAACTGATACAAGTGATGCCCTTGGAGCCCAGGCATCCTGGTTTGGCCAAGCAGAAAACAAAAGGCCTTTGACAGTCAGGCACAGGGACACCCTCTGATTATGTGGCCTTGGATGATTGTTACTTTTTGAAATGTTCGAGCAACTTACGGATATTTTCCAAGAATTCACACTGCTCTTGCCACTCTCTGGTAAGGAAACATCAGGAGCTGGAGAGGGAGGTGGTGTTGTTCTTGGAAGCAGCCTAATCCATTAGCTCCTGACCCAGCCTCCTCCTTTGTCACCACAGTTCTTTTCAGGTTGGACCCGGTTCAGGCTCCGTTTAGCCACTGGCCTGGCTAATTGCAAAGCTGCACTCAGGCCTGCCCATACTTACAACACACTTCAAGGGCAAACTCCATCATTAACTCAGTAAAAAAGACCTGCATTTGACTCAGAGATGGTCATTAGAGTAACAGTCCCCAAATAACATGGTTGCAGTGCAGTTCATTCCAGGATGCTTCACATTTGCAGTGATTCCTTTCAAACTTGCCTTTTTTCCACGGTGTGATGTTTCCAATCCTGTTAATTGAGGATGAGCAATCCCATTAGAGTAAAACAAGATTGTCCTGGTCCCTGACCCATCATCCAAAATACTGGTTTGAAATAGAGATTCTTCAGAATTATTATTTTTAGTAGGAAACTCACATAAAGCTTTCTTTGGCTCCTAAATCCGCCCCTAGCTCAGCAGAGATAGGTGCCTAAAGGTATTTAAACAGGGAGGCTCTGAGATGTTCTCATTTGAAACTGTTTTTTCTCTTGCTCAGAGAAGCTGGAGGCTTCATCCCTGGAAGTGCCCAAGGCCAGGTTGGACAGGGCTTGGAGCAATTGAGTCTAGTGGAAGGTGTTCCTGCCCATGGCAGGGGGTGGAATGGGATGAACTCTAAGGTCCCTCACAGCCCAAACCATTCTGGGATTCTTTATGAACCTTATTTCAATGGAAATTTTGCATTAATAAACTCTTAAACTTAGACTGATAATTAAGAGCAGCCTGTATTAAATCACAGCAAATCCAGCTCAGGTAAACACTTGTTGAGTTTGCTTCCATCTGCCCTTAAAATTTTGGCAATTAGCATGGCCTGTGATTGCTGATTAAAGCCCAGCAGGCTCTGCTGGGTGAATATGTTTACCTTATGTGCTGTTTTTGCTCACTGCAGTCTCTGGAGTACAATATCTTCGAGGGCATGGAGTGCCGTGGGTCTCCCCTGGTGGTGATCAGCCAGGGCAAGATTGTGCTGGAGGATGGGAATCTCCACGTCACCGAGGGCTCTGGGAGGTACATCCCCAGGAAACCCTTCCCTGACTTCGTTTACAAGCGCATCAAAGCCAGGAGCAGGGTGAGTGTTGATGGTTTGGCTGCACATTTGTTCTCTCCCTCTGATAACCCTGAGTTAAAGTGGCTGGGAAACATTGCTGTCCCCTGGCTCAGGCCACACTGCTGTTCCCTGGATGGGAGCCACATTTGTCTCATTCCTCTTTCATTTTTGCTGTTCACTCAAGTCTTTGCAGGAATATGCTTTGGGTTGAGCTCGGGTTTTCTGCAGGTTTTATTTTTCGGGTCTTTAATTTTTCTCTGTCTGAGGACACCCGAACAGAAAATCTGTCCAGGAGCCCTCCAGTCTGGCCATGAGTCAAACTGCAGAGGACTCACCAGGTTTCTCCTGTCACAGAGGTCCCAGGAGTAGTTATCATTAGCATTTATATATCAAATCTCTCAGCAGCAGTTTAGAATTGTAATTTATTGTTACAGGTATGTTATGCTGCTTTCGCTTCTGCCAGATACGATCAGATGCTCTTGTCTGGTGACTGGTGAGTCACAGGCACAGCCTACAGACTGCTTAAAAGGGAGAATGTTCTATTTTTAAGAGGTTAAAATAGTTGGAAAGTGATTCTGTAAAATGCACCCATTCAAAACTGAACCTGTCTTTTGATACGCCTGAATTTGCCTGACAAGGGAGATGACACTGAACTCAGTTGCTGAGAATTTAAGAAGTTTATTTATAGATGAAATCATTTCTGAGAAATTATTTTGCTGTTTGAAGTGTTGCCCTCTCCTGGACAACTCCTGGGCTGCGTTGGTTCTGCTGGCCGCGAGTGATCCTCCCACTCCTTGCAAATCATCTTTCCTTGATTGTTCTTTTGAAGAAATTGCAAGTTATCAAAATTACAACCTGGCGTAATTTAGCCCCATGGAGAACAGATCCCTCGTTTTTGCTGTGTCCTCCCACAGAAATACACGTCTGACCTATAAATCCAATTGGGCAGCATCTCAGCTGGAATAATTGCATTTATCCCAATCTACAGCTCCAGGGCTGGCAGTTGAAGCCAGCCTGGCTCCTCTAGGCAGCCCTGCCTGTCTCAGCACTGCATGGCTTTTTGGGAATGAGTAATAAGGTGCATTTGAGACCTGTCAGGAGCCTTTAATCCTGTGGCAGGTAGGTTAAGATCATTAAAGGACAGCACCTGCGGGGCACGGGGCAGACTGGCTGGAGCCACAGCACATTCCGTGTCACATACTAATTAGTAGGAATTTATCCTGTACAAAAATCTAGAGCCAAAATAGAAACATACCCTGTTCCCAACCCACAGTACCCCACACCATGGATGATCCAACAGTGGGGTTTTTGGGAGTGCAGAGCAGCCAAGTCCATATTGCCAAGGAGCCTTGGGGCACTCATGGACTCAGAGCCCCTCAGGTCTCCATGGTGGAAGGTGATGAACTGCACAAACACTGGTTTTCACTTGTAGGAAAATAGTGCAAATTTACCTTTTTTGCTGCAAAACTGGTTGTGTTGGACAGAGACGCAGACATGTTTTATATAGATATGGATATAAAATAGAAATAGGTATAGATATAGATAAGATATAGATACATATATATATAGACATAAAATAGAAATATTAATGATATAGATACAGGACTAGATATAAAATAGAAATAGTTGTAGATGTGATACAGATACAGATATAGATACAGATATAGATAGATATAGATATAATAGAGATAGAAAATAGATATAGATATAATACAGATACAGATACAGAACTAGATACTGAGTAGAAATAGAAATAGGTATAGACAGGATATAGATATAGGTATAATACAGATATAAATATGTTACAGATATAAAGATGTAGATATATAGATAAAGATATGGATATAATGTAGATGTAAAATTGATACAGATAAAGATGTAGATACAGATATAAAATAAATACAGATAGAGAGCAACTCCCCAGGGATGTGCACAGCGGAGATGCTGCGCACTTCCAAATCCTCTTACCAACAGCCAGTCCCAAAATGTGTGTCACTGGCTGAGCCACATCTGGGCAGCTGTTGGGCTGTGCTGTGGCTGTGCTTTAAGGCTGTGTTGCCCTCTCTCTCTGCAGCTGGCTGAGCTGCGGGGGGTGCCCCGAGGCCTCTACGACGGCCCCGTCTGCGAGGTGTCGGTGACGCCCAAGACGGTCACACCAGCGTCCTCAGCAAAGACCTCTCCTGCCAAACAGCAGGCACCCCCCGTGAGGAACCTGCACCAGTCTGGGTTCAGCTTGTCTGGTACGTGATTCTGGGAATGATTTATTGCTGAGTGGTTTATTGCACTGAGATCACAACTGGTTTGTGCTCCCATGCTCTTGAGTTAATTCTGCTGGGATAGGGGTGCAATGGGAGAGGCTGTGGGGGGTTTTTAGCTGGGAGGTTTTCCCTTTAGGGATGATGAAGAGCAGCAGTACAGGAGCTGTCCTAAATTCCTGCTTCTTCTCATGATGTCTCATGCATGCTGAGCACTCCAGTGTGTTCTGGGCTCAGTCCTCAGCTGGGTGTTGGAGAGGGCAGATCATGGAATCGTTTGAGGTGTGAGGGACCTTAAAGCCCATCCAGTCCCACCCTCTGCCATGGGCAGGGACACCTTCCACTAGACCCAGCTGCTCCAAGCCCTGTCCAGCCTGGCCTTGGATACTTCCAGGGATCCAGGGGCAGCCACAGCTCCTCTGGGAATTCCATCCCAGCCCTTCCCTACCCTCACAGGGAGGAATTGCCTCCCAATATCTCATCCAACCCTGCCCTCCTCCAGCTTAAGACCATTCCAATTGTGTTTAGAAGTGGGAATTTTCTGGTTTTAAGAGGCTATAGCAGAAAAGCCTTTTTTTTTTAAGATGGCACAAACTTCAGGAGAACTTTGCCAGCTGAGACTAGCTGTGGATCTGGGATGGGGCAGATTTGATTTTTCAGCTGGTGTTCCAGCGCAAGAAGGGCTGACTGTAAAAAGGGATAGGAAGGCTGGCTAAGGGATAATCATTCAGCCAACTCTTACCTGTGCTTGGCTGGGTGCTTCAGGTGCTCAGGGCAGAGATTATTAATGCAGAACAGCTTTCAGGAGAATTAAGGCAGTGGGTACCACTGAAGGCTTTTCCTTCAAATACAGAATCACAGAATGGTTTAGGCTGGAAAAGCCCTCTAAAATCAAATCCAGCCATCAAGGCAGCACCGAAGGGCCACACCCACACAGATTTTAAAGCCTGGCAGAGTTGGTGATGACTCCTCTCTCTCCCACAGGGGCACAGATCGATGACAACATCCCACGCCGCACGACCCAGCGCATCGTGGCCCCGCCGGGTGGCCGTGCCAACATCACCAGCTTGGGCTAAGGACCGAGCTGTGCCCACCGGGCACATCCAGAGGGGCTGGGGCACCTGGAGACCCTTCTTGATTCTTTTAGAGCCTGTGACAGTTACTGCGGGCACCCAGTGCGGGGGGGCTGAAGTAAAAGCACCTCTTTCAGCCCCCTCAGGTTCCCTCCTCATCTTCACCAACCCCTCTCACTCCCTCTCCCCTCAGCCCCTTACACATTTAAAGAAATAAACCCTGTTTTGACACCTCTGACATGCAAGAGTAAATGTAAAGAGGGTATTTGAGATATGTGGCCTCTGTCCCATTCAGCATCTTTCTTTTAATAAAGGAAGGATAAAGTGAATTTCCCGGGAGCTGCCTTTAAGACACACACACACACACACACAAAAAAAAAAAGAAAGAAATAAAAATAAATGTATAAAAAAAGCTTTTTTTTTTTAATGTCAAGCAGAAGAGTAGTTCAAGGGTTTTAAACTGGATATTCTGTAGGGTTCTGTGTTCCAGCAGAATTAGCTAGGCAAGCACAGAGGGACAGGAATCCCAGCCTGTCTGTGGCCATTCCCCACCACCCGCTCTGAGGTCACTGGATGCTGCCAGGAGAGAGGAACAGGACCCAGCACTAGGAATGACAGAGAGCATCACCCCAGCCACCGGGTGAGCCAGAATCCTTGGGGACTTCCATTCTGTTGGGTTGGTTTTTCCTTGGTTTCTTTTTTCTTCTGGATTTTTGCTGCAAATTAGGTCCTTGAGGAAACTTTTTTCTTAAATGTTTATGTGTGTGTTTTTAATATGTTTGTATCATTGTGTTTATGAAGCCTTATCTGAGAACTGGGAATATGATTCCCTGTTCTTCCTGAACCTCATCCAAGTCACAGACTCCCACCAGTGTCACTGCCACTGCCACCCTGGTACTTCAGGTGTCCCTTGGTTGCATTTTCCAGCCATTTCTTGCCACATAGCTGCAGTAAGGGCATGGAGCAGGTCCATAGGGTGGGATCTTCAGTCCATCAGGTCTTGAGCTGGTGCAAATAGAGGAGCTGGACACCATCTGAGCTGCTGGGATGGAGTATCTGGAAGTTCGTAGCAGTTTGTCTTCTGTCCCTGGAGATGGGTATGGACAGGCAGGGGGCTGTGGGCAAAGAGCAACATGTTGCTTAGAAGGTTTCTGTAGCAGAAACTCCTTCCCTGGCCATCAAGGAGAGGTTATTTAAAGCTTTGAGGGCTTATCTTTAGCTCTCAAAGGGCAGTCAGGGAGTGTGTGCTGAGCACCTGTGGCAATTCCAGTCCAGGTCCAGCTGCTGTAGCTGGGAGATGGGTGGGTCCCCAGCAGCTGAGAATCTCTTGTACAAATGTCACAGCTGCCCAGCTCTGCAGGAATCCTGCACGTACCCATGGCAGGGCCTGGCTGTTCCCCACCCAGCCTCACACGCCTCAGCTTTGAGACACAGTCCGTGGTCCTTAAAGGAATGGAGGAGTCCCAGCTTTGGGTCAGCCAACAGGATCTGGGTGTTTAACCATCCTCTGGGACTGAAGGTCTGGTAGCCCTGGGACTGGAGGCTTGTTCTTGGGACGTGGAGTATAAATTTGCACCATCAGATCCCCACTAAGGCATAGCTGGAGGGCTCAGCAGTCCCAAGGACTTGTCTTAGCACAGAGAGCTTTTCTTACCGCGGCGTTGCCTCCACTGTCTGCCTGCCCTGGCACTTGGCTGCATCTTCTGCTTCCTCTTCCCTTTGTGCTTTGCCATCTCCATCAAACTTGTTTTTCCACAGTTGTATTTTCTTAAATGCTGTTTACAGGTTCTTTTAGGAAAAAACCTATACATATGAAGGCTTTCAAGAAACGAGTACCAAATTTCGTTGTTATGAAGTATCAATGCTGGGATTTGCAAAGGATCTGGAAGCTACTTAGGTACCCAAACCCTCCCAGCTGCAGCACCTAAACCCTTTAGGCCCCTTTGAACACAAAAGTTAAGAAAAACTTTGCCATATTCCTCCATGCATTTTACATTCAGGTTCAACTCCTGGGTCTTTTAGTTTTTCATAAAGAGTTTGCACTTTGTTTGTTAAGTAATTCGTGAACTTAATATATATTGCAGCTATTTTCTTTTTCTTTTTTTTTTTTTCTTTGTCACCTGTATGTTAAAATCAATTTGAACGAGTTGGGGAGAAAAAAAAAAGAATTGTGGATCCGTTTCAATTCTACGAAACACTTGCGGCTCTTCAGTATTCACTTAAGTCTTCCTTTTTTTTTTCCTTCACTGACTCATGATAACTCTTTAAGTTTTAATTTGTTCTTAAAAAGGAAAGAAAAAAAAAATCACAAAAAAAAAGAGATTTTTGCAGGCTATGTAAGCATGTTTTTTCCTGTGAGAGCTCGTCCGCTTTGTGTCTGTTTAATGAATGTCATATGTAAATGCTTAAAGAAAAAAAAGATGATGACTTAATTAATTAATTAACCGCAGTGACTTGAAGCTCTAAAAATAATAAAAGAAAAAGTAGGATTTAATACTAGCTGGATTTAACCCTTGGATTTGTGATTGTGAACCATGAGTGGAGGAGCTGTAAGTGCTAAAGCTGATCATGTGTGTAGACAAAGAGGAGTACTGGTATTTGACCATTGTCTGAATGGCAAAAACACCCCCTGCCCCCCAACCCCAAGTCTCGTGTTTTATTCCTTAAGAACTCTGTGTTACATTACCATGGGAACTCCTAATAAAGACAAAATGTTGTTGTTTCAGTAGGTGCATCTGTGTCTCAAGGTGCTGCGTGTTGTGTGTCGCTGCGTTCTGGGCTGGTGCCTTCAGCAGGGACAAACAGCCCTGGAAACCAGCCTGGGGTGGGCTGATGTGGAGATGTGTAGGGGCAGAGCTGGAGAGGAACTCCTGTGGTGGTGGTGATAAAGAGGAATTGATGGGCCACAGAGTCACTTCCTCTGGAGAAAAGTGAGCTGCAACTCAGGGCACTTTGTTTAAAACGGCATTTGGCAAAGCAGAGACATTTGCCTGAAAAATCCTGGCTCTGCATTGCACGGATCACTGATGGAATGTGAGCAAAAGCCCCTAAAAGTATCGGCATAGCCCTCAGCCCGCCAGGGTGGTTCTGCTTGGACCCTCTGCCAGCCAAGGAATGGGGAAAAAAAGCACAGTCATAAATAGGAGCCACAGGCAGCAACTGGGTGGGGAGAGTTGGAGCTGGCTGGAAAAACTCCAGTGGAATTCCGGGTGGTGGTGCTTGGGATTTACAGGAGAAACACCAGTGGAACTTGGGGTGGTGGTGGTTGGATTTCACTGTCACAGGGACAGCCAAGCATCCCTGTCAGCTGCTCAGAGTGTTGGATGCTGCATCCCTACACCCACCAGCTCAGCTCTCTGAGGGATCTTCCCCCAAATCCGAGCATAGCTGGAGTTTGTGACTGACTTTGTGAGGAGGTTTAGTTCTTGTTCCTCATGTGAACAAATCCAAATGTTGGAGCACTCTGAAATGCATTGAGCTTCCTCTACACAGCTTTAAACCCGGCACCCCATAGAGTGGGAAGTTTTAAGAGGGTTTTTCCTTTTTACCTGCTGAGAAGGGTCAGTGGTCATTCCCTGGTAAAGAGACCTCCAGTTAACATGGGAATCCTGGCTCTGGCACCAGTGACATGCAGTTATTTGGCTACTGGCAGCTTAAATTAGATATTAGCATCTGTGCAATCAACTCCTGTGGAGCAGGGTTGGTGGGTAGCTGTACATAAGATTTATCAGCTAATCCCAACAATAATATCCCAGTGAAAAGATGCATTCAGCCTGAAGCACTGGTACTCAGTTAACACACACCTGCAGAGCCTCCATTTGGTTTTATTTTATCATTAATTTCTTCCTCCAGCACCTGAATTGGAATGAAAGAAACCTCTTCCTGAGGAAATAAATGTCCAGGACTCAGTGAAGCTGTTGGAACTGGCAGAGTAGAGAAGGTTTCGAGGTCAGGAAGAACTGCCAACAGCTAGATCTGAGGCCAACATGTGCTGAGGGACCAAGGCAGGGACAGAGCTCAGGAGGATATTGGGGTCACTGGGGCAGCCCTGGTTTGGTGCTGCACAGGAGCACAGGAATAGTTGTATTTGGTCAGCCCCTTAATCCAGGTAATTCCTGATCTGGCAGCCTACAACTCGTTAATAGGCACTAATTTGGTTCTCTGCCGGCCCATTGTGTAAGGCCCAAATTAGATCTAATCTGATCTTAACATCGGTGGAGAATTCTGTGGCTGAAAGGAGAAGAAATCAAGTAGGTGATGAATATGACTGTGACCTGGAACAGGAACTGTCAGCTCCTGAGGAGAGGGGTGGTTATCAGAGATGAGGACAATGCAGCCTTATTTATCCCTCAGATAAATGTCACTGTGCCTAGAAGCTTTAGAACCCGTTTTCCTCCTTTTTTTTAGCCCCAAAATCGCCGGTTTTGCTCAGTGCTATCAGGTGGCAGCAGGACATGGGGAAATGTAAAGGCCCATCTCCCTTGAGGCCCATGGATCATCTCGGGAATGATTTAGGATGTAATAAATGTGAAACATGCACAGGGCTTATGATGACTGTGACAGAGAGGTGACACGCACATACGTCCTCTCAGTTATATTAATATATTGGAGGGTATTTCAATGTTAAATATGAATCACCTGAGTGTGTTCTCTTCTTGTTAAAGCCTGGCAAGACACTTGTCTCAAATCAGATACAGAGCAAGTTATAAACTTTACCTGTCAATTTATTACATCAAAGAACCCCCAGACTTTCGAGAGAGCTGGAGAAGGACCTTTGACAAGGGCCTGGAGTTCCAGGACAAGGGGGAATGGTTTCCCATTGCCAGAGGGTAGGGTTAGATGGGATATTGGGAAGAAATTCCTCCCTGTGAGGGTGGTGAGGGGCCCTATGGAATTCCCAGAGAATCTGTTGTTGCCCCATCCCTGGAAGTGTCCAAGGCCAGGCTGGACAGGGCTTGGAGCAACCTGGCATAGGGGGAGGTGACCCTGCCATGGCAGGGGTGGGACAAAGTTCCCTTCATTAAAGAAGTAAAGTAAGCAATTAGAGGAAATGATTTTTTCTCTCCTATGACCCAGGCCAGAGAAGCTGCCCTCTGCTAATCCTGTAAGATGTAACTGACTTCCAGCCCTGGCACTCCAGCTGTGGATTTACCACTCTGTGCTTGAATGTGTTCTTGTCCTGGGTTGCAGGGTATTCTATCACCATCCTCAGGAGCCGTTGAAATCAGCTGGGGCAGGGTTTCCTTGCCCCCTCCCCCCAGACTCTCTTTCTGTTAATGGCCCCTCATTGTCCTGCCGCCTGACTCAGAGATAACTCCCTCCGGACTATCTTCTGTTAACGAGCCTAATCAACACTTTGCCTCATGACTCATTACCCCATTGTGAGATGCTCCACCCAGAGGGAGGAACCAAGCATCCCATCGTGGATATAATCTGGGACTCTGACCACCAGAGACAATCCTTCCCACTGGATTTCCAGAGGACAGGAGCTACACAGCCACCATTGGACTTTCTGAGGAAGAGCAGACCTTTTTACTACAGGATCACCGCTTCAGAGGACTGCAGCCACCATTCTACCAGACTGCTACCACCACCCTGCCTAACAGGGACTCAGGTTGTATCCTGACTCTGTCAGTTTGAACCAGTGGTTTTTTTGTTTTTTTTTTTTTTCCTTTTCTTTAATTTCCCCATTAAATTGTTATTCTGACTTGGTGCCTCCCACTGGTTTGTTTTCAAACTAGTACAGTTCTTTCTTTCCACAAGCATTTTTTTCAACCATTAACCACTAAAACTTGGTGGATGTCTTCTGGTGCTGACTTGTGAAGCCTCAAATGGTAGAAAATCCCTTGGTAATTTATTCCACAGGTTAATCATCTTCATGGTTCATTTTTCTCCCTGCTTCTGATCTGCACTGGGCTGCCTTGCATCTCTCACCATCACTGCTTGTTCTGCATTCCCACAATAAAAGGAAGATCACTCTGGGATGTGTGGGGATGTTCTCTGGGATCTGTTGGAACCCGGGGGCTCATCTCTGGAGCCATCCTTCCCCCACCCCCAGGGGCTGTGTCCCATGGAATGAGAAGAGCAACACATCTGCAACCAGTACCAGGGAATCACACACTGGTTTGGGTTGGAAGGGACCTCAAAACCCATCCAATCCCACCCCCTGCCATGGGCAAGGACACCACCACTGTCCCAGGCTGCTCCAGCCTGGCCTTGGACACTTCCAGGGATCATGGGGCAGCCACAGCTTTTCTGGGAATTCCATCCCAGCCCATCCCCACCCTCACAGGGAAGAATTCCTTCCCAATATCCCATCTCACTCTGGCACTGGGAAGCCGTTCCCTGTGTCTTGTCCTCCACCCCTTGTCCCCAGTCCCTCTCCAGCTCTCCTGGAGCCCCTTTAGGCCCTGGAGGGGGGTCTGAGCTCTCCTTGGACCCTTCTCTCCACGTAAGCACCCCCAGCTCTCCCAGCCTGGCTCCAGAGCAGAGGAGGATCTGCTCATTAAATCCACTCGGTATTTGCTACTCTCATTTCCACAGGAGGGCACCAGATACCTGTGTTTTTATTAAATCGAGTTTTTATTCCTTTCCTGAGGCTCCCGTTCTCCCTCCTGTTTGCATCACTTCCTCCCCAAAGCATACAGGCCTTTTATATTGATGCTTTTCAGCACCAAAACCTGCCACATTTCACATTATCCTGGATTAGATAGATGCTGGTTCATGCACATCTGAAATAACCTCTTTTTTTTCCCCCTCGAATCAAATTCGGCTGTAAGTATAATAGGGAGTCATCTGTTTTTCACAGCATTTTAAAATTTACACACAGAATTCTGCAGCAAGTTTTACAAGTGATTGTCTAAAATACCCATCAGAGCCACCCCCACGGGATTTTCTACAGATTCTTGCAGAATTTTTGTTACAAAACTGTCCAAGCAAGGTGAAAACAGCTGCACCCTTCTCCCTAATGACATCAAGCAAGCAGCAAAATGTCCTGGTTTATTTATAAATATTCCTGTGGCTTTTTTTTCCCTGCAGGACAAAGACAAATGGACCATAGGAGAGGTAGAGAGAGGAGGTAGATGTCACCTCTTTCTGGGACAGGGAGGACAGGCCAGGTGCCAACTCAAACAGCAACTGGAAGCTGGGCTGGGGCTCAATGACCTTCAATTGTCACAGCTCTGAAGTGCACTCAGCCTCCTGGCTCTGAATTCCTGGCAATTCCCAGGAATGGCTTGTTTTGGGTGATACCTGAAAGAGCAGGCACATCATGGGGTGTGAAGTGCTCTCCCTTTCCAGGCCATTTCACGCTGCCCCTTGGTTAGAGGGAAATGGTCCCAGAGGATCAGCCCAGCTGGGCACGGTAAGGCTGAGACCCAAATTATCCATGGATTGACCAAAGCTCTCCAGAAACCCCTGTGGTTTGCTCCCCTCTGACTCCCTGCCCTCTCTAAGGCCTGGCTGGTGGTAGAATCGAGCTTTTCCAGGCTCTGGGCCAGTGATGTAGTGAAATAATATCCCACATTTGTGCTTTAATCCAGTTTTATTTTGTCCTTTCCTCCAACAACTCGGAGCAGCCTCACTGCTGGGTGCAGGGGGAGACCCCACGGGGGATGTGACCAGGGCTTAGCAGTCAACTTAAAATCTCCTGAGATTTTATAGCTTAAGAAAGAGAGCGAAAAAACTCCCACAGATCAGGCAGAGAGATGAGCCCTTCAAGCATGGAGGCTTGGAGGGATCAGCACTAATTTTTCAACCTCCCACCTTCCACTATTCCAGGCTACTCCAAACCCCATCCAGCCTGGCCTTGGACACTTCCAGTGATCCAGGGGGAGACAAAGCTTCCCTGGGAATTCCATCCCAACTGCTCCTCAGCCTCCCAGTGTCCCCGAGGTTGTGTCCCTGCAGGTGACATCCTTCCAGTGTGCCAGGATGTGTGCCAGTGTGCCATCTGTTTGCAGCAGACTATTCTTACAGCACCTGAATTCATCAGTCTTTCCCAAAATAATGCTGGAGGCACGTGCATAAAGATGTTCCAGCTTGCTGTGGACAGGACTCAGCACCCCAGTGAGAGCTTTATTCACTTGTGCTTTTCTGACAAAAATCCTCAATCAATGCCAGCAGCAAAGTTTTTCTGGAAGGGGAAGGGAAGGGACCTCTTTTCCCTGAGCTGCCATTGATTTACTGTGATGAGAGTTTTAATCAAGCCCTTATACCTTTCAGCCATAAGTTTTTGGAGGAGAGCAGGAACACTCTTTCTGAGGACTTGCTGACATTCTGAGCTTTCGGAATTATTACTCAAAAATGGGGTCCTGGAGAAGGTTTTGTGGGGGTTGGGCTTTTGGGGGTTTTTTTTGTTTGTTTTGTTTTTTTGGTTTTTGGTTTATTTTAGACACCACTAAACTGCCAAATAATGTCAGGAGGACAATGTGAATCCCCCACTGAGATCTATAAATAACAGCTAAGACGTGCCTCATAAATTACTCCAAGGGCTATGTTCTCCCTCCCTCGTGTTCAAATTCAATTTTATTCATCCAGTTCCTCAGCCTGTGCTGCTGTGTGAGAACCTTGGGTAGAAATCAAGGAAGGGACAAGGCTGGAGCTCTGCAGGGAAGTTTTTCACCACAACAGGCCCAAACCAGTGCTGCAGAGAGACTCCCAAACTACTGCCAGAGCTTCTCCCCTTGGAGTATCTCCCCCAAGATACCTCTCAATTCAATCACTGGCTGCGTTTTGTACCTGAAATAATACACAAACCATGATGGGCCTGAGCCATGCTCTGTGGAGAAAATCCATGGCCAGGTTCTTTCTCTCCCCTGAATGATGGATTGGCTTTTTTGAAGATGCTGGAGGGAGGGGATGTTTCTGGCTCAGACTTTTAAGAAGGACAGAAGGTTGAAGACAAGGAAAATGTGACAGTGGAGGGGAAAGTTCCTTCCCAGCATCCCAAAATAACTGTGAGACAGCCCGAAGTAGAGAGGGACTGTCTCTGTGACAGAGTGTTCCTTCAAGAGGCATAAACCAGCCCAAAGAGGGGAGCAGGACACAGATGGTGGGTGCTGTGTGGGTCTCTGTGCATGTGTGAACACACAGCTCCTTGGAAAGGGCAATTTTGGCCACTCCTGCTTCAGCTGAGGCCACCACTGGCAGAGCCAGTGGTCTCTGCTTGTGTATGAACGTGGCCATGGCTAAAAATGATGAATTGGCAGAGTAGAAATGTGGCCCCAACAGGTATTTATTGTTCTGTGTGATGAAAGATGAGCCTGGGTGAGGCTTTGCAGCCCCAGCCTGGGGCTAATTCAAAGCCAAAAAGCAATATTGAATCAATACCAAATGTACTTGGAGGTATCCCAGCTGAGGTTGGTGGTTTTTTCCCTAATCCAGCTCTAAGGCAGTTTTTCCTGATATTTTATTTTGCAGCAGCCACCAGAGGGCAAGAGTCCTGCATCCCAGGCTGGAGACATCTCCTTGTACATCCATCCTGGACTGAAAACATGCTCACCCAAACTACTTAAATCAGTGAGAGGATTTCCATCCATTTCAGTGCTCTTTGGATTGGCTCCTAGAGTTCTTTAAAAACCACAAAACAAAGCCAGCAAGATGTTTCATATAGACTTAGAAACAAGGTTTTATAAACTGCAAAAAGCCCCTGGCCTTTATATGCTTTGGATTTTGCTCTAACCTGTCACTTGGATATTAAATGGGCCTTTTTATTTATAATAAATTTATTTTCTAAATACTCCTGTTATGAACCAACCACGGCAACAGAGGGGATGTAATCCAAACCCCTGCAACTCTTGTTTTAAATCTTCTTTGAAGAGCTGCGTCAGCCTGGTGCTGTAATGGGGCTGGCAGAGCTCATTAATGCTCCCATCTAAAGGCAAGTGCCTACAAGACAGTTTTAGGGCATAATTTAGTGGAATGCGTTGGCCTGTGCTGGGCTTTAGGCATGGAAGCAGCTCCCTGCCTGCAGTGGCAAAGGATGGAGCCTGAGGATTGAAATCCCAGAGGAAAAGCCACACTCCTGATCACAGAATCATGGAACGGTTTGGGCTGGAAGGGACATTAAAGCTCATCCCTCCACGGACAGGGACATCCTCTGCTAGAGCAGGGTCTAAGTCCCTCCAACCTGGCCTTGGACACTTCCAGGGGTGGGACAGCCACAGCTCCTCTGGAAAAATCCCACCCCCAGCCCAGTTTGCCTGCACAGCTCCCATCACCAGCCCCAAAGACCTGCAAAAGGAATGATGGACGTGACTCTGGACACACCATTCCCACTGAGCACACCTGAACCTTTATTTTTGATAACTGGAAAACCCACAGGTTACCCTGAGCACCCTCAGTTCTGTGTAGAGATTATTTCAGTCTTTAGAACTGCCAGAACTTGCACTAAACCCACTTTGCTTGGGCACCAAAACAGCTTGGGAGAAAGCTGAGGAACATCTGAGCAGATAATATTAGGACATATCCTGGCTTGGAAGGGCTGTTTGCTCCCCACCATCATGGGAGAGGGGAAACTCCTATTTTGAGAAAAACCTCCTGGCCTCAGGCCTGTCCCGTGAGTTGGATTTAGAAATCAGGAGAAGTGCAGATGCCACAGGTCTGTGTGTGCTCTGGGAGGGAAATCAATCACCCCTGGCTTTGTGTGGGGTGAAAGTATTCCCAGAGATAAGTGCTCATGGAAGGATGTGGCAATGACCAGCCTGGCATCCAAAGGGAGGAGAAAATAATCCAAAGTCCTGGGAGAGGAAGGCAAGCACTTCCTTTCTGGCTTGGAGATGAGAATGAATGAAATAATCTGGCACAGACAGGATTTTCACTGGAGAGCCTTCAGTGGAGGCAGCACGGATGGAAGTGTCAGGCTGAAGGCACAGGGAGATCTCCAAGGAAAGCTCCCTTCTTGTGATGCCTTCCTTCTCCAAAGAGATTTAATCCATCAGGCACCAGTAATGAGCTGTCAGACCACATCCAGTCCTGTTGCTGGTGGTTGCTGCACTTCTCTCTGACATAAGCTGTGGTTTAAGGATAAAAAGAAAAACAAAATGCTGCTTCTCATTAGAAGAAAAAGCCTCAAATAATGAGACATCTGCTGGAAAAATGATCTGTGCTTTGTGCACTTTGAAAGGGGAAAAATATTTCCAGTTTTGTAGCTGTCGAAGATGTTTGGATTCCTAAATGTTAAGCCTTTTTTTATAATTTATGATTCTTTTGTTAATTCCCTGATTTGTTCCAAGACCAGGCCCAAGAGTTTGAGCCTGAGCTATCACATTCTTTAGACACTCATTTAGTTTTATTAAAAGTCTTTTAGAGATGGAGACTTTGCCGTGGCGCTGTTGTGTCTGTTTTGCTCTCCCCAATCAACAAGACACCTCTCATTTCTAAGTTTCCTTTGAAACACTGACTTTTTTTTAAAATGAAACAAAAAGTTAAAAATATTCTGTTTTTTCAAAGAAATCTGAGTGGTCCCAAAGAGAATGGAAATCCCACTGCTGTGTCTTGCTGCTTGTCCTGAGCTGGTCTCAAGCTGCAGGAAGGTGCTGGGTCATATCACCAACACAGATCCCAAAGAGGAAGATTCCTTTTTCTTTGTTAATCTTAAAAAGTTATTTCTGGGGGTTCTTTTAATGTTTTGGCTTGATTCCTTTGTCTTTGCATAATTCCAGCCTTGCCATTTACCCAGGAGTTCTCACTTCTAAATTTAGAGCAGGCCATTATTCCCTTTCATAAGAGTGCTAATATCCCTTAGGTTAACAATAATTAGATGCTAATTTTCAAAACCTGAAAGAAAATTATACCTCTAATTCATAATTTAGAGCTAAACAGCTGGTTTAAATGGCATGTGTAGCACATTAAACAAAGGTTTAGCCAGTTTTGTCCCAAACAAAAATTAAACCCAACACAAATTAAGATGATATGATTCCACTTAGATTAACACCACCAGTTAAGTGAACACATTGCAAAAAGTCCTGGGGTTCATGGGAGAAGGAAGAGCGGGAAAACAACCCCAGCTTCATTTTGCTTTCCTGGTTTCTGTAGGAATGGTTCAGTGTCAGATTCCACATCTCCACATTAACCCCTTTACAGCAACTGAGCCTGGACCCCACTGAAAAGTCTCTCCCAAGCCAATCTTCCCCCCCCCAGGAAGATTTCCTCTGTTGGAATAAACAAAATTAATACTGAAAGAACTGCGGAACCTTGGGTGTATAAAATAGGGAGAAGAAGACACACCATTAACTCACTGCAGTAATCAGAGTTTCATAGGAAGTGTTCATCTTCTGTGTCAGTCTGAACATTTCCTTGCTCTCCTCAGTTAATTTCAAGCATTTTCTGCTGATATTTCTGAGGCTGAAGTTCTCCAAACCTGCCTCCCTCCCTGGCTCTGCTCTGGCATCTCCCAAGCTGCTGTGACCCCTTTGCAGAGCCACCACTCCATGCTCCTGTTTGGGATGAGCCCGTGGTTGCCTGGATCAGCCTGTACATCCATCGAGCAGCAGGAAGGGAGATTTTCCTCCCTGGATGTTGCCATTGCTGCTGGTGGGATCAGAAATAAAATCCTCAAAGTTCACCTGCAGGCATAAATTGGTTGTGCAGTGCAGTGGGGCGACGTCCTGGTGTAAAATGGAATTGGTGTAAAATGGGAGGGCAAACTGGTGAGGGAAATACCCGGCCTTCCCTGACTTTTTCCCCATTTTCCTGAGTTCCTGTAGGACCACTTTGTCCTCACAGATCCTTTTCCCCCCCGCTTTGCTTCCAGACCACCACGAGACGGCAAAACTGCCCAGGACATCCCAGGGGATACGGCAGGTGTGGATTGGCCCACTTGCTGTTTGCCACCTGTCTCCACAGACCCCAAATTGTATTTTTATATGTGGCTTTCAGCAAAACAAATGTCCTCAGGGAGGTGAACAGGGATTCTGGAGTGTTTAGGCACCATCCCTTGGCAGCACCAGGGGCATATGGCTCTCAGGAGTCCTCAGAAGCCTTGCATTATGCCCAGATCCATACAGAAATATAGCTTGGGATGAGATTTGTATTCAGATATTTCCTGAGGAGACACTGCAGGTATGTTGCAAATGAAACAACAACCCAACCAAACCTTGTAATTTAATTTAACTGGCTCTCTTCGGGGTATGTGTCATGCATTCAGAATCAGGCAGCTGAATTCCCAATCAAATGTTTCTTGGATATAACAACGGGGTGTAAAGCATAAAAGTGCCTGAAAATAGTTTGCTAACAACCCCATGGAACCTGTGTTTTTGGCAAAAGGGGGAGGCAATTTATGGGTCTGGGCTCAGTGCTCGTAAATAAGTACATGTTCCTTTTCCTCTGCATTGGCAGGGGTTCGGCTGTTCACATTCTCTATAACTTCTCATACACTCTATAAATTCTCATACAACTCCTCAGGCACTCGATGGGAACGCACAGACTTTTTGGGGACAGGAATTTATCCCGTTTGAACTGGCACAAGTTCTCTGTGTGTACCTTGTGAGGAAATTTCTTCTGTACCAGATATTCCAAATCCACTTCTGCTTCAGCACCTTGAGCCCAGACAAGCTGCTTGTTTTACCGAACCTGCTTGAAATAGGAAAGAGCAGCAAACAAAAATTGTAGCTTCTCACCTTCATATTTTGGGATATCTGGTAGCAGCAAAAGGCCTTTTTGAAGTAGATAAACAGTAATGGAGTACTTGAAGTAGATAAATAGTCTGGAGTAGATTTAAAAAAAAAAAAAGGAAAATCAGCAGAAATACTTTGAGTTTGATGGTTAAATTCAACTGCCTCAGTGCAGGCCACCAGGCAGCAGTGCCTGAACTAAGTACTAAAAACCACAGGCTGAAAAGATCTTTTTCTCTGTGATTATTCTGTGATGGGCCTCCGACAGAGTAACACTGACAGAGGAAAAGAGTCAGTTTTCTAGGAGTGTAGAGAAATGTAAGGCCAAGGGAACAGGAAGAAGAATAATAACAACAATAAAGATAATAATCACAGAATCACAGAATCACAGAATGGTTAATGTTGGGAGGGGTCACAGGTGGTGTCATAATAATAATAATAGTAACAGTAATAGTAATAATAATAATAACAATCCCCAAATAGACCCCATCCATCTCTGAAATGGATCTCTTTCAGGATTTTTGAAAAAACCCTATTTCTTTCAGGTCAGCTGACACACTGGATAATAAAATATGTAAGGAAAAGACAGGATTTTATAAAAGAATCCACCACATGTTAAAAAGTCCACAATGGGTGTGAGAACTTCAAAGCTTGAATGCAAACAAAATCTTGGGGGGTTGTGAGTGTTTTAGGGACAGGCTGCTCATTGCATTCTCCCTGGACACCAGGACATCTCTTTCAGAAAAACTTGTTTTCTAAAGGGGAGTGGGTCCCCCTGAGATCCTTTTTACATGACCCCACTGCAGTTCAAGGGAGGGATACTGCTGGACTGAGAATCTTCAAACTATAAAAAGCCTGTACAAGAGGTTCTCTTTTCCAAAATAGCTGATTTTCTCTAATTTTTAGAATTAAAACTAAATTTAAAAATTAGGAGGGGTTTTGTGTCTTTTGCTTTTGAAGGGTTAATTAGTGATCCCTGGCTTTAACAATAATTAAGTTTGTCCTCCTTTTTCCAAGTGCTCAAGGAAAGAAACACTTTAAAACCCTGGCAGTGCTCCTCCCTCATGCCCCCTCCTGCACCACAGCTCCGGATACAGCACCATTAGTTTGAGATTTTTATGGCTCTCAGGGGAAACTCAGAACATTCTTGAAACTGAAGTAGCATTTTGGAGTCCCTGAGCTGGAGCTCAGCCTCTCTCAAGGATAAATCACAGAGCTGCCAACAGAGGGGATATTTGGCTTAAGAAGCAGGGGGCCAATAAACACCAATACTGTTCCTTGTGTCACTAGTAAATAGTAAATGTTTCATCTCCAAGTAGCTCAGAGTGATTTCCAGCAGCGAGTTGATGATAACGAAGCATCGCAACTGGAGGGAGGGAGTGTTAGCAAAGAACTCACTTGTCAGGAAGGCTTTGCTTGCTGCCAGCTGCCTCCATCTCTAGAGCTGGAATGGGGAAAAAAAGGTGAGGGAAGGAGCAGGCAGCAGCTCTTCAGCTTTGTGTCCACACCAAACATCATAGTGCAATTGTGGATGATGATAAAAAAAGGCTTTTTAGTGGTAAAAACTCTCAACCAGCAAAACAGAACCTTTTAATCTAACACAGCTCTAACTGGGCTGAAATACTGCTGTGGGTCTCGTTGAGTGCAAGTGGAATTGCCCCGGTTTTCACTCCTGAGGAGCTGGTGAAAAACCCAGGAGTATTTCAGGGGTATTTGATGGGAGGGAAATACTGCACTAGCCAAAGAATCTGCAGTTGTGCCCAAATATACTTCACTCCTCTAAATTATTGCTCCTGGGATGGTTTAACAGGAAAACTGGACAAGAGGTGGGCTCAGCAGTGGGTTCTTTCTCCCTACAGCTCAGGACTAATATTAGCTGTCTTATGTAGAATTAAGCCCAGGATGCTCTCCTGGCAAACCAAGTTTTCTGTGAGCTTAAGCCTGAGGATGAACACTGAGATGTGAAAGTGCTGCCTCCTGGGTGCCACCAATGGAGAACTTGTACCTCAGACAAGACGAAGCTGCAGAGAAACCCCACTTTCTGCAGGGAGGGAAGGGAAGGGAAGGGAAGGGAAGGGAAGGGAAGGGAAGGGAAGGGAAGGGAAGGGAAGGGAAGGGAAGGGAAGGGAAGGGAAGGGAAGGGAAAGGAGAAGGGGAAGGGGAAGGGGAAGGGAAAGGGGAAGGGAAGGGAAAGTGAAAGGGAAAGGGAAGGGAAAGTGAAAGGGAAACGGAAAAGGAAAGGGAAGGGGGAAGGGGAAGGGAAGGGGAAGGGAAGGGAAGGGGAAGGGGAAGGGGAAGGGAAGGGAAGGGGAAGGGGAAGGGGAAGGGAAGGGAAGGGAGAGGGAAGGGAAAGGGAAAGGGAAGGAAAGGGAAGGGAAAGTGAGGGAAGGAAAGGGAAGGGGAGGGGAGTGGAAGGGTTAGGGTTCTCATACAGAACTCAATTTTCTAAAATAACCCTTTGGATCAACTGGGATTCCTGCTTCTTGCAGGCTATATTTTTGCATTCAGTTTTTCTAGGCTCAGCCATGCAAATGCCTTCAGACACTGAACAAGGGCTCTGGGCTAAGCTCAGATGGGCTCTGGGTGTGCACACAAAGGATAACGTGATGCTGAGTTGGTTTCACTCTGTCTATTTTACCACTGAAATGGTTTCCTAATTGCTGGTAATTGTTTTTCTGAGATTGTGTTAGCATTAACCAGGAATTCTCCAGCTTCATGTTGAGGACCCAGAGGTAATTCCACGGCAAACTGCGTCGGGGCTCCTTGTGACTCACTGCTCAATATGGATAAGGAACGCTGGATCTGCTTCAATTTGTATTTTTAATTGGGTTGAGGGGAAACAGAATCAGCCCTTCATTCTTTTGGTTATGGGAGGCATTAATTCTTTTCCTGGTTTTATTTTTTTTCTTTCCTTTTTTGCCAAAATACATCAGGAAGAAAATGCAAAAGAAAAAGAAAACATACCCAGAAAGCTTCTATCCATCATGCACTGTGTTCTCCTGAAAACATAACAGAGCACTTCAGTTATAACAAACAGTAAAAGCTAAAAGATGTGGTGTGGAAGTGTACTTGGGAACAATCCTCAGCTGAAATCCAATCCCACTCCTTATTTTTTACCTCTCTTTTCACGATTTCAATTAAACTCTTAGAAATGTTTACGCAGAATTTCTCACCCATCTCCCTGATGCAAATCGCAGAGATTCTCCTTGCTTTGGGAGATGGATTATTAGATTAAACGAGTGTTTCTAATTATATCTGGGAATCTGTCCCTGATGGAGCTGATCATTACAGTGAGAAACTAAACCAGCAGTGCCACATAACTGGTGGCCTGTCCATGAAGCTGCTCCAAATCCATTTGTTTCATATAAAAGATGACATCAGCTGCCAAATTCCCAGGCCAAAACTGGGGAATTTTGGTGTTAATATGGTGTTAATGTTGATATCAGGGAGAAAAAAAAGCCATTTTTCCAAAGTTACTCTGTCAATTCTACAGCTCCTGGTAAAAATCAGGGTCTGGTAATTGACTGGTAATTCATTATATGAACTGGTGGGTTTAAACAAATCCAGTTGGAACAGAAATTTACTGCAAAAACCTCAATAGCATTAGGCCAATAAGCAGCTGAATGAAAAACTGGATGTTTTCTTCTCCTGTAATTGCCAGCACGGTGTCACTTGTGTTGTTAGCAGTGTTTGAACCTCAATAAAGCTCCTGACTGCTTTGACCTTTGCCTGCAGCTCGATTAGCAAAACAAAAGATTTTTATCCTGCAGGGGCTGTGATTAAAACTGTCATAGAATTTCTCTCGGGGTCTGAGTCTTGATGAAAAAACCCTCAACAGTCTTGAGAGCAGAATCTGTCTGGGAAATGAAGCAGTGCCATTATCACCAGATGCCCATGGGTGGACAAACTATCAAAGAAACCTGAGGAGCCAGAAAGGGGTAAATGAATCCGAAAAAAGCACAAGCAGAATTTTATGAATTCATGTCCTTGTAGTGAAATTAAACAAATGCACCATGGTTTATTTTTCCCCTGTCATATGTCAGTTTTTCAAAATCATTGATGGTGTTTCATGAGCATTTTATCAGCATTCCTGGGACAGTTGGGGTGAATCACATCCATTGCACAGAGGGGAGTTTGGACACAGTGAAAAAGTGGTGACTTGCTTAAGGCCAAAAATTCATTACCCTGTTAGGAAAACAGAATCCTTATCCAAAATGCCAGAAAATGTGACTCCTTCCTCTCCTCACTTGGCGGGATCCAGCAAGGGATCCTGTAATACAGGAAGGACCTACAGCCACATTACCAAGGCAGATGATGATGATGATGATGATGATGATGATGATGTGTAATCTTAGCTGAACTGGATTTAAATTATAAAGCCAAGCAAAAATGCACATTTTTATTTAAAAATGCTTTTTTATCTGACAGCAAATGTGGTGGTCACAAGGGCATTCTGACACTCCAAATTATTCCTTAGAGTTGCAACAGGTTTTGTGGCCATCTGTAAGTTCAGGAGGGAATTTTTAGAGCAAGGTCTGTGTCCATTAAGGACCAAATCCTGGTCCTTCACTGAAGCTCCCAGACGACTGCAGCAGAAAATTATTAAGGATAAATGCACATTATAATCCAGAGGGAGAACAGACCTGTGGAATAAGCAGGAGGGCAACTGGGGTTTGATTTTGTTGGGGTTTTTTTTCATTTAAAGTTTTCTTCAGAGTTTCCCTGGATGAAATTTCCCAGAGTTTCACTAAAGGCAGCCACAGCCAGGGCTTTCCAGGTTCCTGGTACATCAGCTGTTTTTGAAATCTGTCTTTTCCTTCCCCATGTCTCAGTTGTCCTTTATAAATAGGAAATAATAACTCAGCACTTGTCTTTCCCATTTACATTCTTGGGTGGACAGGGATTGTTCTCCTGGTGTTTGTTTATAAGGAATACAGCAAAATGGGCTGGATTTCATCTGGGACCTGATGTTTTACTGTAAGCAGACTGAAGGAGCAGAGTAAGGACCTGGGGCCCAAATGAACTTGTTTAAAGTTTTTTCAAGGACTTTGACTTTTTACAGTAGAAATGTAAGTTTATTCCTTTATTCACTTTGCACCCTGCCCTACTAAACCTCACTAGGATCAGAAGTATCAGGAGGAGTCTCTACCTGACCCTCTGCCTGAAATGTTTGTTGAAAGGGAGAAGACAAATCTGTATGAATAATTAGGGGAAAAAAACCAACCAACCAATGAGACTTGCAGCTCACATATCCCAAAGTGCACATTCCCCCCAATAATTTATTTGTTCACCTTAGCAAGATTTCATATACATTTTGTTCAAGGAAATGACCAGCATGGACTGTTCAAACATGATAAACCTGGAACACAGCACATAGAAAATTCAGTAACACCAGAATACCACATTCAGAAAATGCAGTGCCTGTTTCAGAAGAAATCTTTTAAAACCACTGGCAGCCAAACTTGTACAACATGCAGGCAAAATGCTGCTGCAGGCAGAAGAAAAAAAAAAACAAAAACAAAACCTTTTTTTTTTGCAACCAAAGACTAGCAAAGAGAAAAAAAAAAGCCCAAACCAGCTTGTATACAATTCCCATAGTTGTACTGTCAGGAAGAATTGAGCATTACATGAAATTCAGGGAGGTTTTCTATCATTGGCTGAGTGGACTTGCTTTGAAAGTGGAAATCTGCTGAAATGCTGGGCAGGTTGGTGTTTTCCTACTTCAGAAAATGGTTTACAAGGGCTAAGTTTTGACAGTTGATAAAAGAAATTTGGATTAATGCAAAAAAGTCTCGTTGAGCACTGGAAAATCATGTTTATTTTCACTATTAACACATGGAGGTTTTTGACTCTGAAAAAGATCTGGATGTTACCGTGATGATAAAGGAGAGGCTGTTGCTCATCCTGGGTTTGAGCTCAGTGTTGCACTGAGACAGAAATGTGCATTAAGTAGAGCTTTGAGCCCACTGTGGGACTGACAGATGTGTTATTTCTCATGTGATGGTTGCCATCCAGAGCTTTCCTCCTCAGCAATTCATTTTCCCTTAGCTCACGTTTGCTATTTTCTCCTTCTCTGCCATCATGAGAAATATGCAGTGTGCTCTGTGTAGAAGGAATGACATTTCACTCCAATCCCTGAGACAAATGCTCCATCTTTTCCAGGGAAATCAGAGATTCAATTACACCTATCAAGCTGGAGGGAAGATCTGTATTTTAAAGCACCAAAAGCTACCTCTGTAGTGTCTTATGGTTTTTATAACACTGTCACATACAAAATACCTTCACAAATATTTGAGTGTGTGAGGGGTGCAGGCAGAGAGCAGATGCTGCTGTGAGAGCAGCTCTCTCATGACATGTTGGATTTTTTTCCTTCTAGCAAAGGATAACACTCGTGCAGGTCCCAAATTTGCCTGGAGCTAAGTGCAACTCTTTGAAGACCAACTGGCTTTCCTGTTCAGCTCTGCTGTCAGAAGGGATCATCCAGAAAAAATTGGTGTCAACAGTCTGTCCCCTAGAGTTAGTTTTCAACCTTGTCTTGCTTATCCGAACCATATTAAGACAGGAAAGAGGATCTAGGTGTCTCTGGGTAAGATGTGGAGTTAATTACCCAGCATGGATTCAGCCTGGGACAGCTGAAACCTTTCTGGATGAATCACTGAGTTGCTCTGTGTCTCAGTAGCTTTATTTTAAAATGAAGTTCCTAATAAAACCCCACTCAGACATGAGCAATAGTAGCTCAAGGCCAACAGGCACACCTGAAACTGGGCATTTCCACTTCAGCAAAGCAGTAAGACCTTTTTTAACTGACTTCAATCAGTACAAGATGCTGCAGCCTGTCAGTGTTGCCTTTCAGAAAACTGAAAAAGTCAGGCAGGGAAATTTTGTATAGAAGCTTTGTGAAATCCATTTGCTTACTCCAAGTAGAGAAGCAAGAAATATTCCTGGCTTAATCTTTCTTCTTTTCAGTGCTATAGATTTTCAGGACATTAAGGCCTGGCAAAGGAGAATATTCTTTTACACAATGCACAATTTATCCTTGGAGCTGGCAGAGTGAAATAAAGAATATAAAAATGAGAAGACATTTATTTGAATAGTGGGCAGAACTTAAGTATTTGGGATTTGAATAATCTTGCAAAGTACACAAAGCCTCAAAAACATCAGATAGTAAATCTGAATTGACTGTGGAAACTGGACTACTGAACTTTCCCTGCCCTGGGAGGAAGAGGGATTGGTGATCTGCTTTGCCTCAGACTGTGCAAATTAAGAGTCATCTCTGTGATGCTCCAGCTCTCAACTCTTTGCAGCTGAGACTGTGCTCCACCCCACATGGAAATCTTGGCTGTCACTCCCAACAGAAAACCCTGACCCAAAAGGATGGTGGGATGTCAGAGCCATCCCTCGGAGGTTTCAGTCAGGACACATCCACTGCCCGGTCAGTGCAGGTCACTGGATGTGGCTTTGAGGGGAACTCCTGGCACTCCACTGATCTCCCTTCCCATCTGGCCACTCTCTGA
The DNA here is from genome assembly GCF_020740725.1 of Corvus hawaiiensis. NCBI lineage: Eukaryota > Metazoa > Chordata > Aves > Passeriformes > Corvidae > Corvus > Corvus hawaiiensis. The sequence continues at coordinate 857,827 of NC_063239.1, read as the reverse complement.
TCTCTGCTCTGTGCTCCTGCTGGGTTTCACACAACAAAATCCTGATGCTGGGAAGATTTTAGAAGTGATGATTGATGTCCAGCCACTGGGAAAACCTTTTGTCCTGTTTGTGCTTTTAGACAGACAGCTACATTCAGCCTCTGTGGCTGCAGCTCTTTCACCAGTGCCAAGTTCACTTTAAATAACAGAAAAAAATGGGCTGCTTAAATCTGCACTCCTTTTTTTTTCTGCTCCCTAGAGTTCCTTCTATGGTTTTTGAGACTTTTCAGTCCAAATCTCCACCGAGATGACAAGTGCCAGTGACCCTGCTTGCAACAAGGGAACAGGGCAGTTTTCCTGCAGAAATTCTCTGAGACAGCCAAACAAATGATGTGTTTGTTTTTGCTGGCAGATGTGGCAGCAGCAGAGGTGTGTCTGGGACCGGGCTCGCCTGCTGCTGAGGGTTGGGAGCTTTTCAGAGTCACTGGACACAGAGAGGTCCTTTAGCATCTTAGGTGACAGAAAAAAAGGATGAAGATTGAGACCAAGACTTCCATTATTCCAGCCTCTGTATCTGCCACACAGGAGAACTGTGCATCCATGTCCATCCTGACACTATTTATCTTCATCTTACAGGGTCAGATTATATTGCTGCATCAGGATTGCTCTGGAGTTAAATTAATCCAGTTGTGGCAGCCACCATGTGTATCTCCACAACACCTCTTTGCCTGACACCATGAAACCTCAATAAATCTGAAATTACTGCAGCAACCCTGTGTAAATCTCCCAGCTCCAAAGGAGAGATGGCAAAAAGGACCTTACTGGCTATAAAACAAGTACTGGTTGTAGAATAAGACAGGGTTGGGCACCAAGGGTGTGCAGTGAAGACTTTAAATCTTGCCAGTCTTGCTCAATTTAAGGGGTGTTTTTTCAAAATGTTTCAAAGTTCAGGTTTTGTCCAAATAAACGTCCCACGTATCTGAACCCTGTGAGACTGGAAACCTCGGCCATGACTCTCACGTGACTTTCTTATGAGATTTCCAGCTTTTCTCCTTCTGCTCTTGGCTTGAAGCACCATGAGAATATTTTCAGACATGGTATTTCCACACTTTTAGATTAAAATTCTAGGCCTGACAAACCTTAAGAGTGAGGCGGATTTCTTATTTAAGCTAAAAATGGGATCATGCTACAGCTCCGTGTTCTGTGAGTGCATGAATAAAAGACACAGGAGACAAATCCTCTTGACATTGGGGACTTAGTACTGAATGAGAGAGAAATAAACAATGATTTCTCATCAACACCACCAAGGTGTTGTTTCAAGGTCCATCCTGTGAGAATGACCCTTACCTCAGCCCCTTCCCTTTTCAAGGCAGTGGATCTTCAGCACAGAAGCTGACAGACACAAGAGTAGAGGCTCATGTGTTGTTTCAAGGAGCTAAATTCTTACTTGGCAAGCTCAGGAGGAGTCATGTCAAGAGCTGCTTATTTCTAATATTGTACAGAGAATTCCTCCCACTATTTCTTCCAGATGCTGGCCATCTCATTTATTTATTTATTTGGATTAGCTGTATTAAAATATAACATGCTTCCAAATGCTTTGCTCCCAAATTCCCAAGAGATGGCCCTTTCTCATGGGGATGGATGTCCTTAAGCCTTTTAACATGCTTAACTCCCCCTGCTCAGAGCAAGGGGAAAGTTCCTGACTCCAGAGTACCCAGGATCTCACAGAAAGCTTAGAGCACTTGGTATTGAAGGAGTCGGGAAAAGGAATGTAGCAAAACACTGGGCAGGGAGACAGGAAAAATCTGCAGCTTTTCCAGTGACTGTGGCACTGATCTGGCTATCAAGCACCTGAGCAAGGAATTACTGAGCCTTTCAGCAGGTTCCTGCTGGACTCAGAGGAAGAAAAACAAAAGGATGAGTGCAAGTGAGCTCTTTGAGCTTTGCTTGATGAGGACTTACCCAGTTTTGAGTTTTATTAGACCCACGTCAAAGCGCAGAGATTGTCCGAACAAACCTGGGGCACATGCAAATTTTCATTTGGTTTGGTGTGGAGATTAGGGAGGCGGATTGCACAAAACGGAAAAGTTCTCCTTGGTCTCTGAAGCTCGGTGGAGTGCAGTCACTTGGATCAAGTTTCCCTTGGCAACGGAGTTGACTGAAATCCACAGCTTAGGCTTGGCTTTATGGGGAGGGGTGGAATCACAAAATGGCTCTGGAGGTGGAGCTATTAGAGAGTGTCGAGGCTGAAATGAGCATGGAGTCTGTGGTTCCCTCTTTCTTCTCCACTGCCCCTAAATCAGAGCAGGGAACTTTGAAAGAGGAGAATAGAGGGATAAAGCCTTTAAATGCCAAGGAAATGCCTGGCAGATGCTGGACCCTCAGAATACCATCCACTGAAGCCATGCACTGTCTTTGAGGGCCTCCATTTATGCTCCCAGCACTCACAGACATCCCTCCTCGAAAGATTTGGCCCTGTTTTACCTGTTCATACCTGGATCCTTTCAACTATCACCACACCTACTCCTACTTCCCCATAAAAAGACAGCCCACGAGGCCCCCGAGCTGCCAGCCTGGTGCACCCAGCTGGTTACACGTCCTCCCCACTCTCACTCAGGGAGATCGAGTGGATTTTAATGGTTGGCACTTTGCAGTTCTCATGGACGAGGCTCCCTGAAGCGCCTGCACAGCAGCATTCCTGCAGGAACCCTTTGCTCTTGGCTTTGGCAGCCGTGCAGTCTTTGGAAACAGCAGTTTTGGCAGGCACGCCCTGCACAGCAGAGAAGATCTTCCACTCGCAGACCCCATCCGACTTGGAAATCTTGTAGAAGGTTTCTCCTGATCCCACAGGGATCCTGACCACCCCTTTGCCGCTCTCCATGCTCTGGCCAGAGGGATGGTTGAGGTTGAAGCTTGGGGTTTGCTTCTTTGCTGGCTGCTTCCTCAGGAGGCACTGAGCTTTCAGGACGTTCTGGAACGCTTTCTTGAACTCTTGACTTGAGCATGGATAGATGATGGGGTTGATGCAGCTGTTTAAATATCCCAGCCAAAATGTTATTTTAAAGAGTGTGTCCGGGGGTTTGATTGCAGGAAAGAAAGAACCTAAAATGGAAAATACGCAGAGTGTTAGGGCAGAGGCAGTGAGGAATTGCAGGTAACCAAAGAAACTAAAACACTGGAAAAAATAAATAAGATTCTGTTCTGTCCTGAAAAAATTATGACTGGAAACACAATTCCTGCAGGAACAAGTGTTTCAGGATCTATGGTGTCATACAATTACATGGATGTTCCATCAGAAATCAATTCAAGAGAGTTATTTCATAATTACAAGCATTATATTCCCATTTACAGCCAGAGAGGCAGTGAGAGGGCTGATTCCAGGCTTAGAGGAGAATTCCTTCCTCAGGGACTCCTAATTCAAGATTAATTACCCAAATGACAGCCATATCTTGGAGGTCATCACAAGGGGCTTCAGATGGCAAGAAAATCACACCATTTCAGAAGGGTTAGAGAAAAGAGGGATTAGAGCTGACTGTGTTACAGCTAAAAGTCTTTGAAATTATGAAGTATTGAGTACTGATATTCCCTGAAACCTTCAGAAAACCTAACTATCCACATTCTGCCTCATGGAATGTAGCTAAAATTCAGAGAAGTTTAAGGAAAGGTTCCTTCTTTTATCAATGAACACTGGGTAGCGTGTCATAGGCAGCCATTTTATTTACTTATTTTATATTTACACAAAATCTGATATATACTTGCAATGTTACCTTCCAAAGATGATTCAAAGAGCAAGAACTTCCATGGCTCCTTAGTAAGAAAAGTACTTTGGCACTTCTTTTTCTATAGAATTATGAGTTATCTGCTGATTATAAATCTTGAGAATGTTTTTCCCATTGCCAAACTTTTGGTTTTATAAAATAAAAAAAAAAAATTCCCAGAAATAAAATTGACTTGTTTTGGAATTTATACTCAAATATATAATAAACAGGACTTTTAGCACTGACAAATGCTTGTCTCCCTGCTTCCCCTGGAAAAACTGTAAGCATGTGAAAGAAAAACTGTGGAAGGTTTAGGCACTGATGCATCTGTCATCCTCTGCACTTTAACCGTGTCTGGGAGCAGCTCCGAAGCTTTACAGGGATTGATCTGTTCTCTGGACCCCCCCGGCCGAGGAAAAGCTGATAATGCCCTGCAAGGCTGTTCTGATTGAAATCTGAGAGCTACTGAACTGCTCGAACCTTTCTCCTCCCGTCTTTGTCAAACAAAGCTGCAGCACTTGCAGCAAATGCATTCGAGCAATTCTCAGGGTGGTTTTGCCTGTGTGGTAATGCATCAAAATCCTGCCTGGCCCAGAGACACTCCCAGTGCAGGGTGATTAATGACCTGCTCATCCTGCTGAACACGGGATCTGCTGGGAAATGTGGAGCGATCTTGTGGTGGCAGCAGCTTCTGCAGCCAGAGCAGAGCCCATGGCCCAGGGACGCAGCTGCCGGGGAGGGGACAGGACATGGGGCAGGGTGGGAAGCCTTGGAGGGGTCTCTGACCTGGGCCCAGGTGGTCTGTGTGCGTTCCAGCAGCAGAGAAGTGACACCAAGTCAGGATCATCACAGGATGGTTTGGGTGGGAGGCAACTTACAGCCCATCCACTTCACCATCTGCCATGGGCAGGGACACTTTCCACTGTCCCAGGGTGCTCCAAGCCCTGTCCAACCTGGCCTTGGGCACTTCCAGGGATCCAGGGGCAGCCACAGCTCCTCTGGGAATTCCATCCCAGCCCCTCTCCATCCTCACAGGGTAGAATTTCTCCCCAATATCCCCTCTAACCCTGCCTTCTGTCAGTTTGAAGCCATTGCCCCTTGCCCTGGCCCTCCAGGCCTTGTCCCAAGTGCCTCTCCAGCTCTCTTGGAGCCTCTTTAGGGACACTAAACCTTTCCCAAAGCCTTCTCTTCCCCAGGCAGTGCATAACATGACACAGGATCTCTGTTTCTGTACTGGAGCAGCTGAACCTCTGATTCCACCCCCACATATGACCTGGGCACCAAACATGGGTCTTGCTGCCTCAGCGGTAGCTTCTGGTTGCCCCAAGCTGGCCCAGGTAGAGCCAGTTTCATTATTACTTTCAATATCAACCAGATTTTAAGACCAAAAATATTTTGCAAATGCTGTTTTGCAGTGAAGCAGAAGCGGGCAGGCGTATCCACAACCCAGAATTTTTCTCAGCAAATTAATGCTTCTCTCCTTTAGTGAAAAACAACTAAATAACATTCTCAAAGAACTTTCTGGCTGAAGTCACTGGCAGATGAAAAATAATGAAAGGCTTCTAAATGCCCAAATCACGCTCAATTTTTTGGTTTGTTTCCTCATTTAAATGCAGTGTATCTGCTGCTTTCCCATTTTGTGGTGAGACAAAAGGCGAACCAAATCCCAGATTAGGGAATCAGCTGTGTAAGGCTGAGTGTAAAAATGGGTAAACAATAACAATTCCTGTTTGCTGCAACTCCTGGCTCTCTCCAAATGGAATGCAAGGGCTGTGCCAAAGTCTGATAAAAATAGAAAAGAGCCAGTGTCAGAGTCTGTCCCTTGCTCTTTTTTTGGGGTGGGATCTGCATGTTAATTTATTAATGTAGCCTTTTTTGGTTCATCAGTGGAGAGACTCGTGGTTGCCTTGGAATAACACACAGTGAAAGAAAATGAAGGAGCTTTAACAGCACAGAGACTTTGCTATCTAAAGACCCCACTACACACTGGCTTTTGGAGAATCATGGAATGATTTGGGTTGGAAGGGACATGAAAGATCATCTAATTCCAACCCTGTGCCATGCCCAGGGACACCTTCCACTATCCCAGGTTGCTCCAGCCTGGCCTTGGACACTTCCAGGGCTGGAGCAGCCACAGCTTCTCAGGGAATTCCATCCCAGCCCCTCACCACCTTTACGGGGAGGAATTCCTTCCCAATATCTAATCCAAGTCTACCCTCCTTCACCTCAAAGCCATTCCCCTCTGTGTTATCAGTGCATGCCCTGGGAAAAAACTCCCTCTCCAGCCTCCGTGTGGGGTGTGTTTGACACTTAGGGGCCACAGAAATCTCTGTCCTTCTGTTGCAGCCACCCAGTTACCTCTGTAGCTCAAAAATATTCCCTAATCTTTCCTGTTGGCTACCTGAGTATCTAGGAAAAGGGAAAAAAAATTTTATTTTCCAAATCCTTGAAGAATGGTGTTCATCCCCACAGAATCCTAAGAACATGTCCCTTTCTTCCAACCTTTAATATTCAGTGATGATGTTGTGATCAATTTCAGTGGCTGATGCATCTGGTAATGAGCAGAAGGCATTTTCAAACCTGGTGACGAAGTGGTTTGTTCAATGCTGAGCCCTCAGGATGGATAGCTCAGGTCAGACAAACTCAAAGGAGAAATACCACAAAGATTTTGTGGGGTTTTTTTTAAACAATGACCATAATTAATCAGAAGATTTAACAAGAGTGGTGAATTATCTCTTTCTTAGGGCGTATGGTAGAAGTTCCTTACGAGCAGTGAGTGCAGGGAGAGCAGGTGGAGCTGGGATGAGCATTTCCATGCAATCCTTGACCATTTGGTGACCGCCAGTTTGTGTCACCTCAAGTTTGGACACTTGGACACCATCATCCAGGGCTGAGAAAACAGAACGATTGCACCTAATTCTCAGAGCAAACCTTTCCAATCCTCTCACTTCAGGCCAGGTGGAATCACAGGTGCCATCCAGGTGTCCTCCAGCAGAGCTGGAGGGTGAACAGCTGCTGAGATACTAAGTTTTCCTTGAAATGAATTCTCTGTGCTATTCACTGGCCTTAATGTCTTCCATTGCACACTGTCAGGAATTAAATGGTGAATAGTGGCAAACCTGATTAAAGTTTAAAGGCTTGCCTTACATTGTCTCCCTGCGCTCTGTGCTGGAGGAACAGTAAAGAAAGCTTCAATAGGTCTTTTAATGCATTTTGAATCATGGGTTGAGTAAATGATGCTGGAATTCCTGCTTTGTTTTCAAAAGGTTGAGGACACTCAGTGTCAGTAGCACAATTCAATTGCTTCTTGTAAAATTAAATAAAATAAAATGCACTATGAGACTCTCAAGATCCTTTGCCATTAAATATTTCATCACTCACCCCTGGAAATGTCAGGATTACATTTTCTTCCCTCATCATTTATTTTCCTGTTTGTCAGCTGGAAGTTTCTTCAGCTCTGAGAGATAAGTTTGCCACGTCCCTCCTGGTGAGTAAGTGCCAATTCACTCTCAAAGATGTAATTTGACTTCGTCATTTGTCACAAGAGCTGCCTGATTATGGGTTGTTTAAAAAGCAGCCCTGATGTCGTGCGTTGTTTCACTGATGGAACAGCAGAGAGGGTTTTGGAACCTCCCAGATTGTAAAAACTTGTGTTGTTTATTCTGCATCATCACTGCCAGCACCATGGGAATCAGATCCTGTATATTTGTGTGAGCCATGAACCCTTTGTGGTGTTAAAATCCATCTCAGCTACAAATCCATCTCTGCTATAAATCCATCTCTGCTACTGAATCTTGTAGCTCTGTTTATGTTTGCTGCTTTTTTTCCGTCTTTCTATTTTGTGTAGCTCAAATGTGGTGACTGAGGCAGAGCACAGAGGTCACGTGGGGGTAATGCTGCTTCAGTGTATGGGGGAGATCAGGGATGTGTCCACAGAGAATCCCAGATTGGTTTGGGTTGGAAGGGACCTTAAATCCCATTCAGTGCCACCCCTGCCATCAGCTGGGGCACTTTCCAGCATCCCAGGTTGCTCCAAGCCCCATCCAACCTGGCCTTGGATCCAGGGACACTTCCAGCTGCTCTGGGAATTCCATCCCAGATCCTCACCATCCTCACAGGGAGGAATTCCTTCCCAATATCCCATCCATCCCTGCCCTCTGGCAGTGGGAAGCCATTCCCCCTTGTTCTGTAATTCTCTTGTCCCAAGTCCCTCTCCAGCTCTTGGAGCCCCTTCAGGCTGGGAACAGGGAGAATGCTCTGGTTACAGGGAAGCAAAGCTCAAAACTCAGGTCCTGGGATCTGCCCTGAAGGGGTCAAGCCAGAGGGCAGCAGCTCTTCCAGAGCCATAAAGACCCAGAGGATGAAGCACAGAGGAGCACTGATACCCCAAAGGGAATTAACTGTGTACTAGGGCCTCCCTCCATCTCTCATGGCTCACAAACATTGATAAATATGTTACATTTTGTGTTTCCAAGACCAGTGTTAGCTCTAAACCTCATTCCCTAAGACAAGTGTTCTGTACTGCATCTCAGGTCAAGACACAATCCACCCTCTGGAAAGTGTATTTATAAATACAAGTATTTATATATTGTATATATATATATACATATGTATTGCTGCAGACATTTGACAGCTGTCCCCTGTACACACATGAACTCTCCCAGCATGTCTCATATGCTCTCACTGCTCCCTTATGGGAAGTATTTTTTATGGAACAAGACATGGGATTAAGGAACCCTTGGACAGTAGGAAATTATCCTGGACTCTGCACAATCAATTAACACAACCAGTGCAGAAAAAGCAGTGATGTGAGGAAGTCTTGCGCTTTCCAGCTGTGCCTCCCCAGGGCCTGGAATATTGTGGCTGTTCCAGACGGAAAATGAGAGGGACTTTGCTCTTGGCTATCCCTGATCCATAATAAACAGACATAGAAGGAGGAGTGAGTTTGTTTTCCCTTCCAAACCCCTGAATTCAGATCTCTGTGGCACCAGGAGGGTGTTTGGGCACAGGTGAGCAGTGGAAAGGTCAGGCAGCAGGAATGGGTCAGTCTGGGAACACTGCTTTGATAATTTGGATTATTTCAGACCTAATTTATGCTCTGTTTCATATTGTACCCACTTAGGATGGATGACATTTCTGGCAAATGTCTCAGCAAGCAACTATTTCCAGATTCACTGCAGGCAGCTGCAGATTTAGAAAGCTGATAAAAAACCATGGGAAGGTAAACTGAGGTTTTGTTACCCGTGTAAACCCAAATAATCACATTGTTCCACAAATTAATGAAATTGCCACTCCAATTCCAGCTCCCAAGCTGTTACTGCAGTGGAATGGGTCTGGATCCCATTGCTGACATTTTTGAGATATTTGATACTTGCCCCAAGGCCCTCGCTCTTGAAGTCATTCACTTACAATAAAATAATAATTTTCCTTTAAAAATTAAAAAACCAACCAGAGAATAGTTTGAGAAGCTGGGTCTGTCTCAGGCTGTCTCATGAGTTTGTTGTCTGTCATGATTTTGTAATCCCTGGAGTTAGAAATAAGGAATTATCTCCTTCAGCAAGAGCCGAGTGTCTCTCCCGTTATCCGAATTGCAGACAAATCCTGGCATTTGCTCAGTGGGGTGGGAAAATCATTCACCACGGCCTTTCCATCACTCCCCAGCCCTGAATTGTGCTGTGACATTTGAGAGCGAGTGAAAAATGACACTCCTGCTTTGTTTACTCTGGGGACTCGAAAGTGGTGGCTGCACAACAAGGGACATTGTGAGACAAGGATGAGGCTCCTGTGACAGGTGACACACACAGGAGAAGCAGAGCACAGCTAATCCACCTTCCCTCCCTTGTTTTTAGTATAAATGGTTTTTAACATTGAATCCTCCCCTCCTTTGCTGTGTTCTGAGTCACTGGGACGTATTTCAGGATTTGGGAAATGGTGGAGAAATGTTGGCCCAGGGATGTCCATGGGATCTTTGCCATTAGCTGAGTTATCAACCCAGACCAACAGCACCTTTGCAGTCTATGATTATGAAAAATGCCCCTTGTGATCAGCAAAAAACCTAAAAAAACCCTTGCCATGGAAATGTCTTGGCTGTTTATCTTCATGGCTGAAGTTCTCCCCATTCAGTGGTTTAACTCACACGCACACTTGTGCTCTGTGACTCAAGGAGTGCAAACATTCTTCTTCTCCCTGAGCTGAGAAAGAGGTGGGGCTTTATTCTGGGGTTTCTTTTCACTTTTATTTCTTTTTTTCTCTCTTTATCACTGAGAGAACCCTGAAATATTCATGTGGGGAGTCTGTGTTGGTGTATGTTGCTACTCTAAGCCTTGTGACCCTCTGAGAGGTCTTGTTGTGTCAATGGCAGAGATGGAAAAATGTACTTTATTTTTCTGGTTTATGTCTAATGAAAGTAGAGTGGTTCTCTTTGACTCCAGTTAAAAAAACTGCCACAAAATAGTAACTAGAAACCAACTGCAGACAGGATTAGAGGATTCCCTTGACAGTGTTTGTGTCAGTTCACAAGACTAATTTACTCCTTTACCACAAACACCCTCCAGAGGATCCTCTTTTTTGCTCTCTTAATCACGAGAATGATTGACAAATGCTAAAAGCCTTCCTCTCCCTTGCCCCGTTTAGGATTTTTTTCCCCTGTGGCCTCCTGGCTCAGACTTTCCATTTTATTTCCTCCTGTTTCTGAAAGCGATGCCTACACCCAGAGCTGAGCCACAGAAAATGGACCACAAGCAAAGCTCTGGGATCTTGTTCTCTTCTGAGGGTTCATGAAGATAAATCATCAATCCCAGCCCAGGACCATTTTTGCAACACCCCCAGCCCTTTTTTCCATCAGTTCTGTGCATGTTTCACCTCAAAAAAACCTCCAAGTACTGTCTTTTATGTTGCTGAAAAGAAACTTTTTAAAGAATTCCCAGAACAACACATAAATGTCTTCCAGTTACAGGACAACGTCTGTTCTGTCACTTGTAACATGAAAACTTTTCATCACTGGGGGCTTTCACCGATTTCTGGGCTCTTACAGCTCTGAGCCTTTCTGTATCTGTCCTCCTATCTATATATATCCTATATTCCTTTCCAGGAATTGCAAGAGGAGAACAAAAAGCCAGAAATGCAGGTTGTAGTTGGGAATGCCAGAGCCCAACAAGCTCTGATTGCCCAAACGAGCTGCATCTGAGCCTCTCCCCACAAACCCCCTGCCCCTTGGCCCAGGAGCTGCAGATAAGCTCAGGCTCTTCTCTTTAACCCTCTCTGAGAGGCTCAAAATTGCTCTTTCCTAGCTCTGTTTTGTTTTGGTTTTTGTTTGCCTGGTGGTTACTGGACTGTCAGTTGAAGCTGTCATCGATGCCAGCCCTGCTTGGTTCTGCTCACAGGAATGAAAACCTGACTTCTTCCAGGGGAAATCAAAGTTCTGACAACCTTGTGTTACAGAAGTTTTGTGAGCAGTGAGTTCACACTCCAGCATGCAGAGAAAAAGCAAGTATTAGCTTCAATTATCTTCCTGCAACAGGATTATAATTTCCTGGTTTTTTCCCACAAACATCAAGCCAAGTGAGAAGAAGGTGTGTTGGATTATTGGGCTGAAGGACTTTGCACAGACCCTTTGGAACGAAACTCAATCCAAGATAGTAAGAAAAAACCCATTCCTTACAGACTGCAACCGGTACCTTTACATCTCAATTTCAATTCAGATAATTTCTTATGGCAGGGATACTCCAGTTGTTGCTCCAGTTATTTTCAGCAGCATCAGCCAACATGGATATTGTGCCTTTCTCGATATCCTTCTATCTCTCCTGCCCTTGCCATATCTACACCTCAAAGGTTTCTACCCTGCTTTATTATACACTTCAGTAAAGCTGGTGTTTCTTGTTTGGATGCAGTTCTTGGCTGGTAGAGTGGATGGTAATGGATGTGGATATCTTGAAGGTGCTGTAAATCGAAGTGAAATTAATGTAGGTTTGGGGAAGTTGTTCTGCATGGAATGATGAGCACAGTTTGTCTGAAGAGGTTTTTGTAGCAGTTTAAGAGTGTCTGTCTCGTGGGCAATCTGCATTGGGAGTGGTCTGGCTGATGGAATCATGGAATTATAGGCATTTAGGTTGGAAAAGACCTCTTGGATCATTGAGTCCAGCCGTCCAAGTCCACCATTAAACCATGTCCCTGCATGGCACCTTCACATCTGTTGAATCCCTCCAGAACTGGTTGATGGGGCCATGTTTTGGTCTGTTCCATAGCCACAAAGCTGCAGAGCTGGTGAAAGCTCTGGTTGCCCAGCCAGGCAAGCAGTGAGCTCCACCAGGGTTTCAACAAGGAGGATTTTATACATCTGGAAAGTCAGATCCCTGCCACAAGATCCTGCCAGGATCACTTCCCTTCCCTATCCCAACTGGACCTGGCTGCAGGACAGACCTGAAAGTGCTCTGCATCAAGATGTGTGTCCTTGGCTTTTCTGAGGACTTTTTTTAGTGCCACTTCTCTGTTTAATCAGTTTTTTTGTCTTTAAACAAAAGCAGCAAATAGGTTTTGAGAGCCCTATTATATATGCTTTAAAAATAACCCAGTAACCCCCCAAAATTAGGGAAACAAACCTCCAGAGTTTCCTTACAAGGGATCAAAGGAAGATGCAAAGCCATTCTGGAGCCCAGAAGATTTCTTAAATCCAAAGCAAATTAATTAACAACAGCTCTGTGTGGGCAACCACATTTGCAGATGAAAAGTGTGTTTAATGCATTCTCCCAAACCCTTCTTGGGTATGTTTCAGTCATCTTGGCAAGCAGCATTCCAACGTGCTGACATCCTGGCCAGCACGAGCCAGGCCCTTCAGGGCTCCTCCTTAGGAAACAGTTCCAATCCAGCACTTCCCAGTATTGACCAAGAGGAAAAAACTGTGAATTTTTGGGGTTTTCTCATTAGCAACAGGTTTTTGTGTGTCTTGATAAATCTTGGTAAAACCAATACAGGTTAATTGAAAAAAAAGTTATTTATAAGGTTGAAAAAACAGGAAAAAAAAAAAGAAAACCCCCCAAATATTTATTTTCATGTTTAGGTAAGGCTGTTTTTTCCTTGATTGTCCATATTGTCTTACTTACTTACTTACTAAAGCTTCCATAAAATCTTACTTTATTTTTCCTGTACAGCATAAGCCCTTTCCATAAGAAAAGCCCTGAAATTGACCAAATCATAAATTTTAGTTTCCGTGTTTGAAAAACCAATATTTAATGGCAGAGTGCAGCTCAGTGAGATGAGCCACATCCCTCACCCTCAGCTATAGGTGTGAAATTAGTATTCTGCTTTTACATCCTGCAACTGCATCAAAGGTAACTGAGCAAGGTTTAATTAAAATTCTAATTACTTCTTTATATTCCGTCAAAGCAGAACAAATCCCCAGCTTTGCTCCCCTTTGGAATGACAACTGGAGAATAAATATGCATCTCCAGCATGGTGGCTGAGCCAGTGTTTGGCCAGTGGGCTCAATGGGTTCCCAGAAAAGATGCAAACCAGAGAAGTATAAAATTAGTTGGAAGGATCCTCACTGCTGTCTCCTGACTAGTCATATGAAAAATGGGATAAAAAGATTAATTTTGTTTGGTGTTATGGTATCTCACAGGGTGAATTGCCTGATAGGAAGCTGATATTTTTTTCCTTAGAGTGGGAATCATCAGTGCTGAGCACTCCAGGAGATCTGTGAACAGCTACTCCAACCCTGAATGTATTTATATCCTGACATTTATACGTTTAAGTCACCTGGCTTCAAACATAAACATACAGACCCCTAAAGATCCTGTTCCTGCAGCAGAGATGGTCACAATATCTGCTCTAGTTCACAAAGAGGATTTTCTACATGGAAAAACTACAAGATTGTTTCCCTGGTTTTCAGAATTTTGTTTCTCACCACCAGACACATTTGGTCTGATTTGAGACTCACGTTTTTTTCACGCTCCCTGCTTTGTGGTGGTGAGTGTTTTGGGTTTTGACAGCTTTTCAGGAGAAAATTGTTCCCTTGGAGCTTTTCTGATCAGCGTTACCACACCCAGCCACAAGTATAGCTCTCCCTGCCGGGAAGGCATTGGGAGACACACAGGGGTTGGCTCTACTTACCAAGAGGCATTACTACAAAAAATGGGAGCCAGCAGAGGACGAAGCATCCCACAACTATTCCCAGGGTCTTGGCAGCTTTCTTTTCCCTGGAGAACTTGAGCAGGCGCACGGAGAAGTGGTGCTTGCTCTTGGGGTTGGGCGCAGAGCCGCTCACGCTGGGTACGTTCTTGCGGTGGATGCGGAGGGTCACCTCCTCGGAATGAGATTTCTCTGTCTTCAGCCCAGAGGTCAGCCCTTTGTTTTCCCTTTTGGCCACCACATAGACCCGGCAGTACATCACCAGGATGATGGTCAGGGGGAGGTAGAAGGAGCCCAGTGCTGAGAACAAGACATAGCCGGGCTCCTCGGTGATCTGGCAGATAGTCTCATCCTTCGGGGCTGGCTCCTTCCAGCCGAAAAGGGGCCCAATGGAAATGACCAGGGACAGTGCCCAGACACACAGCAGGGCCAGGAGGCCCCTCCTCTCTGTCACTATGCTGGGGTACCTCAGTGGGTAGCTCACCCCAATGTATCGGTCGATGGAGATGATGCAGAGGCTCATGATGGAAGCAGTGCAGCAAAGCACGTCAACGGCTGCCCAGATGTTGCAGAAGATTCTCCCAAAGACCCAGTAGCCCAAAATCTCCATGGTAGCTGAGAAGGGCAGGACAGTGGAAGTCAGGAGGAGGTCAGCTACAGCCAGATTGATGATGTAATAGTGGGTGACACTCTGGAGGTGTCTGTGGCAGGCTACAGACAGGATAACCAGGATATTACCCAAAACCCCAAAAACAATCAGCCCCCCTAGAATAACACCCAGCAAGATGGCCTTGGAAATGTTCACGGGCTCCATGGAGTGGGTGCAGTTGGAGCACTCGGAGGAGTTTCCAGGGAGGAAAGCCATGGCTGGTAATGTCCATATGAGTCCGCTGAACTTCACCTTTCCAGGCAGGACCAGTGACAAGATCAGTTCTTGGAAGGTCCTACAGGCAACATTTGCCTGACCTTGCTGGGGAAAAGAGTTTTGAAGAACGTCTTAAAATTGCAGCACCAGCAGCAATGAGAAAGATGCAGAAACATATTAGAAAACCTACCTTTGCTCCTAAGCTTTCACCAGTATAGCACAGTTTATTCCCTCCAGTTCCAAGTCAAATTTAACTCCTTCTGCATTTTCCTTGGGGTGCACAAGTGAGGCTACGCAAACCTCAGGCTGTTTATCTCACTTTCCAGGGTTATGTGATGAGAAATATTGGAGCTGCAGGTTAAAATCATTTCCATCTTTTGGGAAAGGTTGTGTATTTAAGGAAAGTAAATATTCCAAGGGGTCTCCAATTTAAGTTTCTCCTGAGAGGAAATCACTGATGCTTTGAATTGCCTAGTATTAGTCCTGATTCTGCCTTAAAACTGGCTTAGAAACCTGACTGGGTGGAGGTTGCTGCTGCGTCTGCTCAGCAATTTTGTTTGAGATACCCATCACTCCCCATCCTCAGCATCTGGGCTGTCAGTCAGAGCTTTCCATGTGTGGAGCATTCATCAGTCGAGGTCCTGGGCTGCAAATTAAAGCTCATTTACATCAGCTCCTGGCTTGCTCTGAGGGGAAGGGTGCAGTTTGCCGTGTGCACAGGGCTGTGCTCTTGTGCTCTCTGCAGATCCTCACCCCCCTGGAGAAGACAAAAACATGAACAATGTGATTCCCAGAAGCAACACTCGCTGCTAAGGTTCCCATATAAGAATAGAGCAGGAGGCTATTTTAGGGAGCTTTCCTCAGGCTGGCTCCAGCCAGTGGAACCAACCTTTTCCAGCCCAGCATTATTTAACAGCAACTGAGAGATCCATGTGGGTTTTCCTTCCTGAATTCTCCCTCCTTTATGGGGATAGGCATCAATTCTAATTATCAGCTCACCTGAAGAGACCAGTTCTAGGTGAGAAAGAAGCTTGCAGGACACAATTCAGGACTACACAAACTGTGCAGCGGATTTAGAAGCCCGGAATTTAATCTCAGGTTTCTTTATTAAGCAAGACCTTTCCCCACTGAATTTTTAGTCCAGCTGAGCTGCCCATTTTGAAAATCTATAGGGAAAAGCAACTCCAAAGCCAAGCAGAAGATGTTGCAAGGAGCAAGTCTCCTAGTAAGTGACACAACATTTCAGAGTATCTGGAAGCCAAGCTCAGCCTTTGCTGACTAAATATGGAGAAAAGGTACCTCAGATGGAAAAGTGAGGATTAGCCTGGGAACCGAGACCTGGAGGGCATGGAGAGGAGAGCTGCAAGTGGGGGCTGCAAAACGTTTCCCAACACCTCCATATGGATGTAGAATTCCCATCCCAAATATTAATCAGAGATGAAAAACCACCACTAAGACTGTGGCTGTAAAACCCCAGATGAGGAAGGACACTCTAAGTGTCCTTTGGGATGAGTCTCTCAGATCACACTTTAAGCAGCAACAACCATCCCATTTACAAACTTCCATGCTAAACTTTCCTGCAGGCAAAAGCATTTCAAACTCTGAAGCCCCAAAATTCCCAGTTCACAGGCAGGGAGGAGGGGGGAGGGGGAGATGGATAGGTATCACACTGCGGGAATTTTACTTCAGCACACTAAAATGAAATTGGATCTTTTATTTTCTTTCCTACCAGACGGAATAAGTTGAGGAATAATCCCAAGGAAGAAAAGGACAGATTATACTAAGCACATCCATGAAA
This sequence comes from Corvus hawaiiensis, assembly GCF_020740725.1. Taxonomy (NCBI): domain Eukaryota; kingdom Metazoa; phylum Chordata; class Aves; order Passeriformes; family Corvidae; genus Corvus; species Corvus hawaiiensis. Next base: position 841,302 of record NC_063239.1, on the reverse strand, counting down.
AGTGAGTATAATTGTGGTCATTACAGGGTGCAAACTAACGTCATTATATAGGGCTGAAAGAAAATGTAGAAATTATTAATTTGAATTTTAAGCACATGAAGAAAAACCTCCCAGCGAGACAAGATGCAGCAGAAAAGATTGAGAGAGGTTTCCATGCTAAAAACCAAATAATGCCCAGCCTGTGGAGATAGCTGATGCTGGGAAGAGCAGACCCCAGGCTCCCGTGCCTGCCCCACACTCACCTCTTTAGTCTCTAGAAGGCAGCACAGCTCCTCTGAGCATCTGGGAAGGAGATTCTCAGCACAGCAGGCTCGTTTCTTCACGCAGGGATGGGATTCTGCGCCTAGAAATCCTCTGCTTTCCTCCCTTTATTTCCCCACTGGTATTTCAGCAGCTGGCAGGGGGGCTGATTCCCTGTGTCCCGCGGCTGTGAGGGGCTGGCTCCAGGTTCTCTGGAGGGATCCGTGCCCCGTTCAGAGCTCAGCTCCACACCGGGAAGGAGCAGCAGGAACTTTGCTGCCCTGCTGATGTAGCAGAGCAGCAGCAGCCTTGCCATTACCGTAATTCCCTGCCACTCCCGTATTGCCCAGAAAGAAAGAGCACTCTCAAGTGTGGCTTTAAATCTTCTTTTCTTTTTTATTTTTTTTTTTTTTTTTCCACTCAAACTCTCAGTTCCTGCAGAGACCAGAGAGTGGAAGGCAGAAAACAAGCTCCTGTTTATAAGGTAACACGTAATTTTTTGGATATTAAAAAGAGAATTCCCTGCAGGACAAACGGAACAAGGAGATGAAGGCAGGACACACTGCTCGTGGATTCTGCATGGTGGGACAAAGCACAACTGACTGGAGATGGAGGTTTAAGGAAGAAATTCCTCCAGGAGAATGTGATGTTGAAGGGAGGTTGATTTTTCACGTGGCTCTTAATTTCATTTAAAAAAAAATTGGTGGAAGTCCCTGGTGAAGAACAGATACAAAAGTGATGTCCTGAAGTGAAGCAGACACAGAGTGGGATTTCACAGCCAAAGGCCAGCAAACGCTGTAGCCACAAGGAAGCATTGCCTGTTCTTGCATGACAGACTCTCCACCTCCTCCTCTTGGGCAGTACTTTGAGAGGGAAAGTTCGGGATTTTGGGTTCAAGAGTTTCATGGACAGAGGCAAATTTGAGTGATGCTCAGATTCCCCCAGGAGAGTACTGAAAGCAGATCTGGGCTTGTCAGCAGCCCTGATCACTCTTCCAACAAATTCAGAGTGCCTGCTTGCTCCTGGGATAGTCATTGCTACTGGAGGGAAAATTTAAAAAGCAGCTCCCAGGAATGTGCAGTTTGTGCAGGCTGGGCAAAGAGTTTGGGACAGTGTAGTGACCCTTGAGGCAGCTCCAGCTACACCATCATTTGCTGTCTGTTTGGGAGTAAAAAACCCCATGAGAGGAAACTGCAAAGTGAGGGGGCAAAAAAAAAAAAAAGAATTCAAACTAATTTTGCAAACTGCAAAAATGAGGTGACTTTTAAATGCTCAGCTGCTGTTTCTCCACAGTTTTCTTGGCACGTGTGGTCCCTGTTCTGTTGTACATCTAGAGAAGGTGTTACACTAGTTTTTGGAGACTGCTTGGAGGTCTCCTCCTTCCCTGAGTAACAAAGGGTGCTAGGAGAGAGCAAACTCTAAATGGATGAAGGGAATCTTTCATTACTAAAGACCCTTAAAGGCTGTGATTCAGCAGGTTTATTTTAGATGCCTATCTTCAGATGAGGCAACTCTGTTTCCATCGATCCATTGGGAGATGAGTCTAAATGACTGGGGGGAGGGAAGGCAGCTGAATCCCACTCTGGGTTTTGTTTCTACTGGTACATAGACCTTGCCATGCTGGTAGCTTGTTCCAGGCTCTTAAATGCACCATGGAAATAAATAAATTTATATTCATGGCTTTAGTCATTAATATAGTCAAAATAGCAGCTCATCTGTGAGTAATACCCTTGTTAGGGGGCACCTCTCTGGAGTGGATGGAAGCAGAAGAAAGTGACAGCTGATTTTTTCCTAAAATCCTCAGAGAAAAATGAATTTATTGCAGTGAAGAGCTCATACACCTGGAGAGCACCAAGAGCCCAAGGTCCAGAGGGTCAATAAACACGGTGCAGTGTCCGCAGGAAAGAATGGGCAGGGCAGGATTAGTGTCACATCAACCTTGGTGAAGCAATCTTTGTGCTTGGCTCTGGCAAGACATTGTCTGGAGTTGTCTGTGTCCAGTTTAAAAGTTTTGGATTAATCAAAGTTTGGGGGAAAGCAGTGAGAGGGATGCAAGTCTAGAAAACAAAAGGAGGAGCTGTTTCATCCCAAACTTTGCACCTCCAAGGACAGATGAAAGCCTGTCCCTGGGGGTTCTGAGCATCCGCCACTGGCATTTTCTAAGAACATATTAGGCAAGAATCTGTCACAGGGTTTTACTCAGCTTTCATCCTCTACTGAGAAAGGATGAACTGTCCCCTGGTGTTCACAGTGTCACTGAATGGTTTGAGTTGGAAGGGACGCTTAAAGTCATCTATTCCAACCCAAAAATGTTGTCCCACCCAACATGATTTTCTAGACAGAGGCAGGTCTCTGAGTTACATAAGCAAGGAACAAAGTCCTGGATGAGCTCCTTGTTCCATCTTTGATCTTTGGCAGGTCCATTTTTGGTGTATCTTTATCTGTGACATAGAGGAAATAATGCTTTTGTCTCCTTTCTCTTATTCATTTGGATTTTAATCCTTCTGAGTAAGGTTTGTACCTGACTCTGCCCAGGTAGCACCCAGAAAGCAGATCCTGTGCTTTCTGCGCTATTAATTATACTCATTAGCAAGGGAGGGTCCCTAGAGAGCTCCAGGAAATCCACAGTTGCTCAGCTCTTTCTGAGCTAAAAAATGTTAAAATCAGAGCCTTGAATCCTGACTTTGGGCAGCAACTGTGTTTTCATTACAAATATCTCATCAAAAGGCCCAAATCCAATTGTTTGTGTGTCTGATGGCATTGGATGAAGTGCGGGTGGTAATTGCTCAGCTCAGTGCCAGACCATGCAGGCAGCTGGACCAGGAGTGGAGGAACTTCTCTGAGGTGCTCCAGGCCTTGAAATTATTATTTACTTGCCCAGAAAGAAGTGAAAAGGGTTGTTTTGATGAATCATCCCTTAGATTTTAGCAAGGGTTCAACTTCTGCTTGGATAAGAAAGAAGACCCATGCAAAGGCAGGAGATGTTAAATGTTGTCTATTAAACTCGAAGCTGGACTCATTCCACTGTCTTTTAAGACTGGGACAGCCTGAAGCTTTTAGCACAGCTGAGTTGAAGATAAACTGGAAAATTCTGAGTGTTTGGAAAGGAAAAACCCAACCCCAACCCAGCATAGGGACTCAGAGTGAGCATTCAAAATGTGGATTAAAAAAAGTGTTGGGCATAAAAAAAGGCTGAAATTTTCAAACAAGGTAGATCTGTCTGTGATCTCATACTTAATTATACGATGTCCAAGTATTAGAAGTTTCTCCGTCTTGGGATTCATAGGGACCTTTTCACCATGTTCCTAAATCACTTAAGCCCAGGCTAGCTAAACAAGATCCATGCTTTTGCATAAACCAAAGCTGCCTCATTAAAACACAGGGTACATTCTTAATTCTCAACAGATGAAGATTTGGGCCACTGGATTTTGTGTACAGTTGCAGGTCTGAAAGCTGCCTAATTACTGAGAGGAGCTGTTAAATGTTTATTTCTATGTAAATCACAAGGAATTTCCTGTTTTGATTTATTACCTGGATGATCTGATAAAATCTGACTACATATGGAGGACAGGGCTATTTTGTAGCCTCAAAAAGATTGATTTTACCTAGTGCTGAAATAAATCTACCCAGAGATGAGTGCTTGTCTCAGTTTCCATCCCTCCTATGTCTTGCTGCATCCTTTCCCATCCTGGCACTGCTGCTTCCCTCGGGTGAGAGTTTACGCCGCTTTTCTGACATTAATCTTTAATATGGAAAATAGTTGGGGAAAATTGCAGATGTGTCTAAATCATGCCTTTCTTGGACTCATTCGAATCCTTCCTTCAGGCTTTTATCTGCTGCCTGCCCACCTGTGAGATGCCACAAGATCCAATGCCCTGGAACACCTCCTTCATCCCACTGACTTGATTCCATCACCAAAGCATCCCCCTTCATCTCCCTTTCCCATTCCAGCTTCCATCAAGGCAGAGACCCCTTAGGGCCAGAGCTCTGACCGTGTGGCTCTTTGTGCAACGGAGTTCACAATCCATATAACAGAAATAAACCCAGAGTTCTGCTTTATCTTTCCTGGATTTGAGCTAGATTTAGGTCTGGTCCTGTGCCTCAGCACTCACCACAGGCCTGTAAGATTTCCTTGCCATCCAGGGCGCACACTGCAGTAAATCCCTTAGGGAAACATGGCTCTGAAAAATCCCAGGCAAGAAATTCTGTCTTTATTCTTATTCCAGAGGGGCTGGAAGCCACTGTGAACGTGTTGTCCCATGTTGGCTGATTGTCCAGGCTCAGTCCTCTCTTGCCATATGACTTTGTGTATAATTCTGTCATCTCTGATGAGCCTCCACCTCCCTCCTGTGCTCCAACAGCAGGTTGTGTTTAAATAATCCTCCAAGCAGCTCAGTCCATAACGATGCTACATTTGATAGATGGGGCCTCTCAGCTCCAAGCAGTCAGTGGTACTTAGGGATTGTAAATGCAAAGCTCGTGTCACCCACTGCCATCCCTGGGCAGCCACTGTTAGAAAAAAACTTTTTTAGGGAAAGAATGTGCCTTTAGCGATGTATCAGTCTTTCCATAGGCACATATTTACCCATTATTTGCTTATCACCACATCTTGTCTCAGATCCCCTTGGAAGGAAAGGGGCCTGAGCTGATGACAGCAGAAGTCAGCAGCTTGGAAAGGAATGTGGCAGCAGAGCCCTCTTGGCTGTGTGTCCCAGGGAGCAGCACTGGCACGGGCAGTGAGGCGATCCAAAGCCCCCCAAAGTCAGAGTCAGCAGCTGGAGCTCCAGAAATGTGTCTGCTGAGCTCACTGGGCCCTTTCTCAGTGGATAGACACTGCCATGCCAGGACAAATCAAGCTGATACAGGAGCCTGTCACCCAGCGGGCAGCACAGGATGTTCCAGAGGAAGAGACGTTTGTAGAACAAGCCCAGAAATCTACAGAAGACCAGACAACCATATCTGTGCAAGACCTCTGGTGCTGCTGCTTTAACCTTTCCCAGGCCAAGCTGTTGCCCTGGCAGCCTCCTCCTCAGCTGATGGGTTTGGCCAGACAGAGGATGAACCACGTCATTCCTGTCTCCTGCTGCACCCTTTGCTTCTTCACCTATCTGCTCTGTCGTGTCTGAAGCACAACCCCTTTTAGCCCAGCCCTGAATGGAACAGAGCACTCTTGGTTCCTAATTAAGATATTTAGGTATTGCCATAACACCAACAAAGAGCTGGGCTTTATTCTTTCTGTCCCGATGGGTCTTTCCCTCAAGAACCTCAAATCATGAAAGGAGTTAACAGCTTCCCTGCACCTTGTACTGCAACCAAAACCACTGTCCATTTCTTCTTTAATTTGCACTAATTGCTCTAAATTAAGGCTGTCTGTAGAAATGTACTCAGTTTATGGCTACAGTTTGTGTATTTGATGGGATGCCAGCAGACACAGGTGCTTGAGAGACACCAGACAAATTTTTATTCCCTTAAAGGAACAAGCTGGAGCTTTCTTCCAAAGGACGTGAGTGTTTTAATAATATATTTTGTTCTGTCTCTTTTCTTTCTCTTTTTTTCTCTCCTGGCTCTCTGATGGTTATTATTGAAATACACACACCAATAATTCCCTTTCTCTGAGCCAGGCTCTCATAGCTGCAGAACGCAATTACCACAAATTAGCGTCTCATGAAAAACACAGAGACAACAAAAAGCCCAAAAAACCTAAACAAACCCTCCCAACTGCTTGGCATTTAAAACTCTACTTAAAACACCGAACAGGCGAGGGTGGTAATGAGATTTGCAATGCAAAGTGGGTTTACATGTTAAGGACTTTAACTGAACATCACCAGGGAAGGGATTCTCCTGCTCTGCTCCACTCAGCTGAGACTTCACTTGCAGAACTGCCTCCACATCTGTGGTCCAACATAAGGAGGATGTGGAGCTGCTGGAGAGAGTCCAGAGGAGGCCATGGAAATGCTTCAAGGGCTGGAGCCAGGCTGGGAGAGCTGGGGGCATTCACTTGGAGAAGAGAAGGATCCAGGGAAACCTCTGAGCGCCTTGCAGGGCCTAAAGGGGCTCCAGGAGAGCTGGAGAGGGACTGGGGACAAGGCATGGAGGGACAGGACACAGGGAATGGCTTCCCAGTGCCAGAGGGCAGGGATGGATGGGATATTGGGAAGGAATTCTTCTCTGTGAGGATGGTTATAAATACTAATTAAAAATGGGAAAGGCATCACAGACTATTCCACAGATATGGACGGGTCTGGAGGAACAGAGGGTTTTGTGGCTGGGCCAGTAGTGTTCAGGTTCTGATTTCCTGGCAATGGAGAGTCAGCCTCAGGAGTTGTCTTGTGGGTTCTGTTCCCAGTTCTGGGAACAGATATTTATGTCACCTGTGTTTTAAGATAGTCAGAATTTATTGTTAATGAAAACACTCTTAACATTGCATGGTTGTTATTGTTCAATAAATGCCTCCTTATTTCAGAGCTGTAAGATGTCAGCAATTCCCTTGATACCTGTTACCCTCTCCCCCCATGGCATGTGGTATTTTTCACAGCCCTTACATACATATATATGTTTGGTTTTTTTTTTTTTTTTTTAATTAAAGTGGTCTCTGAGTTTTAGTGCAGCGTGAGGAACCGGTTTGGGCATGTGGCAAAGTGATCTGTAGAGATATTCCATGGCCCTTTGTGATCTGACGCGTGGTTGTTGATGTTCACACAGGACTGGGCTTTGATTTAGGTGCTCTTGCTCACTCTTGGAAAGATGACCAAAATACCAAGAGTCTTTATAGCTGTTGGGTTGGAGCCTTTTCCCTGGCTTATGTTGGTCACTAGAGAGGGCCACTTCAAAGGCAGATGTGTCCTAATCATATCCTTTTGTGTCAGAAAATCCTCTTTCCCTGGAGCTTCAAAACCCACACATGGAAGTATGGATTTCTCAGTCTGCTCTCTACCTCGAAACTGGTCCCCACCAATGCTCCCAGTCTGGCTGGAGTCAGTGCCAGTGTTCTGGTCTTTATATACCAAAGAATGGACCCAAACCAAAGATTTTCCCTATAAAATTTTTCAGACAAACAATACACAGCATTCCTGTGACTCAACATGAGAGAAACCCATCTCAGGAGCTGGGTTTTGCAATTAGACCTTGTCCTAAAGTCAATGTGACACAAGGAGGGGAAGGAAGTGGTCACATCTCTTATTTTTAGTGCCTGGTTCTAGGCACAGTCCTAAGTACCTGGAGGAGAGGACTAACTGCTGACTAATTTAAGTTCTTGCCTCATAAACTAAAAAATCCCTTGCCAAGGACAGTGATCCAGCAGAGGTTTGAGTTTACAAAGTGTCTGTGTGGATTTTCTGAGCCTGTCTAGGAAGTGTTGCTCCTCTTGCTGCTTATTTGACTGTTGGTTTCTCAGGCTGAGGAGATGAAAAATGTCCCTCTTGCCTGATATTTGAGCCTGGTTTGCTTAGGATTAATACTACTACTACTACTACTACTACTACTACTACTACTACTACTACTACTACTACTACTACTACTACAATAGAGTTCCCAGTATCTAGGGACACACATTTTCTAAACCTTATCTCCAAAAAGCTGGGGCTCAAACATTGACTTATTTTAGCAAAGAGATACAGGGGAGAAAGGAGAAGCAGTTAAAAAACCAAATGAATGAATGAATGAATTAATAAGCCTGTTCATTAATTCACTTAATCAGGTAAAGAACCAGTTATAAAGAACCATGTGCTTTTCTGCATCTGAATGTCCTTATAAAACCAATACTCAGGATAATAAAAAAGGCCATGCTGATTTCCCAGTGTGAGCACTGACCAAGTAGTATTGCCCTGGGAAACATAAAAACTCACGTTAAATAATTTGATTTCAAATGAAAAGAGCTGCATAAATGGATTTTCTTCCTTTTGTTTAGCATGATGAGGGAGACTGTCTCAGAGAAGTCTTAAATGTTTTGGTGATGGAGGAACCAGAAATGAATTATTGTTCAGTGCATCTTTCCTTCCCACTGAGCATGCCAGGACAGAAAAGTCTCGAGTCATCAGAGCTGGCCAGAACTGCAGCAATCCTCTCAGAAATTGGGTGTTTGCAGTGATGCATGAAAAACTTAAAAATAATATATATATAGAATACCAGGCAGCAAATACAAGTTTTTTGCAATTCCAAGCCTGCTTGAAGGATAATTTAAGACACTTCAGAGACAAGCAAGAGAAATAGGAAGCTCTTAAGACAGGAATCAATCATTGAACTGGAAAGATGGGCAGCATCCTTATGTTCCATCCGGGGAAATTCAGCTAGGAAAGCTCTCGCTGGAGCGAGTTCACACCTCAGTGAGGCAGTGCCAGAGAAACCTCCCTGTTTCCATTAGTGCAGTGCCATCTCTCGCAGGAGGGAACTTAACCACCACCTGTGCTGCCTTTCAGAAGCTTCTTTTGTCCTAAAGAAATGTTCTGGATTATTGAAAGCTTTGTGTTGGCACCTGGCCATTGCTAAGGGGTAGCAGGAGAAGCAGGAATTCTCTCTTTAGAGACCTCAAATTGACCTGTGTGACCTTCCTACCTCTGGTAAAAATATTCTTATCAAAATCACAGAATCATTAAGGGTTGAAAAGACTTCTGGGACCATCGAGTCCAGCCTGTTAACATGTCCCCAGCCCAGAGCACTGAGTACCACATCCAGGCCTTCCTTAGACACCTGCACGGATGGGGATTCCAAACCTCCCTGGGCAGCCCCTTCCAAGAGCCCTTTCCTAGTGAGGGAGGATGAATCCCCTTTGTTATAACCACTGAACTTCCAGATTTCATCTTCACCCCACATTAGAGCAGAAGGAAAACCTTTCTCCAAAACAGAATCATATCAATCCTCCAACTTTGGGATTGCACCAATGTTCCCATGCAGCCCAGCCTTGTTCCCCTCCTTTACTCCAGGTCCAGAAATACAAACCCAAAAAGCTCTGGACAAAAGCTTCTGCTTGACAAAAACTGTTCAAACAAGCACATCACTGCACAGGAATTCACCTTCCAAATTTCATTGAGCTGAAAACGTTCTGAGAGCTATAATTCGCTCCCTACTTCCATTCCCCTTTGGAGCATCACTGTGCACTGCATGAACTGCCACACAGTGCACTGCATGAACTCAGGACTAATTCTAAGCAGTTGGACCTGATTTTAGTTGCTTGCTTTTTTTTTTTTTTTTTTTTTGCCAGCTCCTCCATTTCAGTGCCAGCAAGCAACCCAGCCACACTGGGAAACATCCTTCTTTCACTTCTATACAAGGCAAACCAAAGCATTTATGCTGGGGCATTTCTTTTTTGGCCCCTGTGAGCTAAATGGATGCTTTCAAACAGAAGCACAGCCTTCACTTTAGGTCAGTGTTTAACTGGTTCCCAAGCTTTTCTGCTGTCTCCCATTGAGCAAACAGTGGATTCCTATTTTCATGCTACAAAAGGGTTTCCTGGCACTCAATACTTTCTGTAGGATTGAGCCCTTAAGGGCAGACAAGTCTGAAAAGTTCCTACTACACTGAGCTGTGAGGTCAAACCACAGACAGCAGCATGGATCCAAAAATTTGTGTTGGAAAGGAGGTTTTCCAGGGAAATTGCCAGGTTGGACACATTAAAATAACAATAATGCCAGCAAAATCAATAGGATACAGTTTCAAAGTGAAGAAGAACACAGTTATTTCAAACAGCTTGCACTGCAGAGAAGTTAACATGGCTGAAATAAAAAAGAAACATTTTAGTACAATGAAAGATTTCAGCTTATAGTGCTTATTTTCTTCTAGGATTGATTCCACAAAACTCTTCAAATTTGGGGTTTTTTTGGCCACCTGGCTCTGGGGTTTGTGATGTGCAAGTTCCACAAACTGAGGCAGAACAAACACCTCCTACTGCTCCCTGCATTCAGGCCAGAAGGGAGTACAGCTGCCACCAATGCATCCATGACACCACCCTTTTTCTTTTCACTCCTTGAGATGCCTGTATTGAGGGCACCTCTGCTGTGTCATGGTTTGAATTATTTTAATTTTCTAAGTGTGGTATAAGCACAGGAATCAGCTCCTTTAGCCCAGAAAATGTGTGCTGCTCTTTGGGCTAGGATTTTCCATTTGTGCCCCCGTACCAGGAGAGGAGTGAACATTATCCCAAACCCGCTAGACTTTCACTGCTCACTTGTTTATACTCAGATACTCTTGATTCATTGTTCTTTCCAGAAGTTGCAGAGTTTCTGGAATAAAATCTTGGAAGCCACTGATTTATAAGCAGAGGTCCAGTTCCAGGGGTTAAAGATCCAGGGAACTGATGCTGAAATGCACAGTTGCCTTAATTTTAGCTTATCTTTTGAAAGTAAAAATCACACCCATCATTCAGCTCTCTGATGCCTTGCAGGAAAACAACAAATGTCATAAAACACTGGAGGCAGCTCCAGCTTTGGAATATCAGAGATTCCTCAATATTAAGCAAAACAGCCCCTATGAAATAAAGTTTGCCTGGGGAGTGGGGAGAACCTGAGACACAGAGATTAAATAATGTCTTCTATGAGCACAGAATCGATCCCAGACATCCCAAATAACCTCCTGCTCTGCCCTCTTGGCTTTTCCTTTCTTGTTGGTGCCACATGTCTGAGCCAGCTGTAATACTTCTGCTCCTTTGGGTTCTGTTGGAGTCCCTCCTCTGCCGTGTAGCCCTGGGAGAGGGGCCCTGAGGGCACAGACACGGGGCTTCCCTGCCCCTGCTCAGCCTCGTTCCCATTGGTTGGTTTGTGTTCCCTGCGCGGGCAGAAGGACCCTTGGTCCAGTGACTGGAACAGTTCCTGGGCAGAGCTCCGGCCATGCGGCTGGAGAAATAAACATCTCTCTGAAACAGCTATCAAGAATCTGTCTGTCCATATATATTTCCTTTCCACGGGACTCCTGGTGTGATATATGCGTGTTGCAGGATCCCCACTGCAACAAATGGTGGAGAATTGAGAGCAGAACGATCCCCGATCCCTAAGCGACTGATTTGTGTGAGTAAACCCTGGAAACTTTGGATTCCTCTTCTTGGTTTTGCTTTGCTATTCCATATCTAAACTATGGAGGAACCGTGGGAAGACTCTTGGCTCTCAGAGCCGCATATGGACATTTATCTTAAACTTAAAATGATTCTTGAACAACGATTTGTAAATTTTAGCTTGATTCAAGCTCAAAAAGAACTGAAACACTTCCTGGCATGGTTGTTTAAGAACTTTTTCTATGTTTCTTGGGATTTAATTCTTACGAAGGGCTTTTGGAAGACCGTTTGGACACAGTTAATACTGGAGTCAAAATATATGCCGATGGAAGAATATTTTCGTGAATATTATTTAGTTACCGAGACTGTTGAGCAATGTCAGCTGTGTCCTGGCGAAGGGAAGCCTGGCGCAGGGACCGTGCGGCCCAGGCCACGTGCACCGAGCGCTCTGCGAGCAGCAGCGAGGCAGTTCCCGCGCGCGGGCGGAGCCACGCGAGCCGCAGTGTCAGCGGCGGAGCGAGGCGCGGCGGGACCCGGCGGTGCCCACATGGCCCAGCACAGCGCGTGGTGGAGCGAGCCCCGTGAACGCCCGGCCGAGAGAGGCGGCGTGTGGGCAGCAGCAGGCGGCGATGGCGGTGGAGCGGAGCCGTGCCCAGCCGAGACGCGCGCTGGAGCAGGGCGCGGGGGAGTCATCGCTCGGGGGCCCGGCCGAGACGTGGGTGCAGCGCCTGGCAGCGGCAGCGAAGCTGCGACCAGAGGAGGCGACGCACGGAGAACTGAGCGGCGCGGCCCGGCCCGGCCCGCACAGCCCCGAACGCGACCCCGGGAAGAGCGCGCAGGCACCAGCAGCCCCGACAATTCCAACACGGGAGCGACCGAAAGAGACAGCAAAGACGCAGCGAGACAGAAAACAGCAGCCACTCGGAAAAAGGAAAAGATCATAGCAACTAAGACCTTAGGGATAGTAAAATGGTATAATGTTAAGCAAAATTATGGTTTTATAACAAGGTGTGACAACCAGCAAGACGTATTCGTGCATAGAACTGCTATTAAAAAGAATAACCCTGAAAAATGGATCCCAAGCTTGGGAGATGGAGAGGTGGTGGAATTTAATATTGTACTAGGGAGAAAAGGGTTACAAGCATCGCAGGTCACTGGGCCTGATGGTGTTCCTGTAAAAGGCAGTATATATGCAAAAAATCGTAGTCATGTTAGACAGTATCTCCATTGTAAGCCCCCCCTACAGTTTCCCTTTCCTAATCCCACCTTTCCCTTTTACCCTGTGTCCTATTACCCCCAGTGTATTCCCAATCCGTTTTTTCATCCATGGTTTCCCTCACAAAACCATGCTTTTGCCAATTGTTTCCCCAAAAATCCCTTTCCAATGCCGAGTGGGGGATGAAAAGGGGGAGGGAAGAAGTTAAACCCTCTCCTGCCTCAGTTTCCCCACAAAGCATGCTCAGAGAGTTCTGTCCCCCTTCTGTCAGCCCTAAGATGTTCCACAGAATCTGTTTGGACATTTAAAGACTCAGGAGGGTGGCTTGTTTTGTTTTGAAACTGTTCTTGTTATGTTTATCCAGTTGTTTTCATTCTCCTTTTATTAAAATAAAACGGGTGAGGTGTTGGGGTCCCTCCCCCGCCGTGTAGCCCTGGGAGAGGGGCCCTGAGGGCACAGACACGGGGCTTCCCTGCCCCTGCTCAGCCTCGTTCCCATTGGTTGGTTTGTGTTCCCTGCGCGGGCAGAAGGACCCTTGGTCCCGTGACTGGAACAGTTCCTCGGCAGAGCTCCGGCCATGCGGCTGGAGAAATAAACATCTCTCTGAAACAGCTATCAAGAATCTGTCTGTCCATATATATTTCCTTTCCACGGGACTCCTGGTTTGATATATGTGTGTTGCAGTATCCCCACTGCAACAGGGTTCTCAGCAAGACTCAGAGCTGGTCTGTGCAGAATAATGACCCTGTCACAGTCCAACATGGTGCCTTTAAATTCAGTGCTGGTGACCCCTGGCAAGGTACAAGGGACACTTGCTGCTGGAATTACTCCTTGGATATGTTCCTGTACTTATTTCTCCCCATATACTACAGCATATTTCACAAATATGACATTTATTTGAGATTGAGGTAACAGTGCAGGAGTATGGGAAGACAAGTGTGGAGGGCTGGGAGCCCTTGGCACAAGAGCCCTCTGCACTCCCTTGGAGGAGGGAGACCTAGTGCCAAGACAGCTTTCCCCAGAGATAAGCAACCTTCCTCGGGGTCATGGTGACAAAGTGAACCACCCCCATCATGCCTCGTTTCTATATGGCAATATCCTGTACTCAGTTGGCTAGTTGGTTTCTACCCCACCCCCTGCCTTTCCCATAAAAAGCCCCTGTTTCTACCCTTCAGCAGGGAGTATTGTCCTTGGCTTCCCCTTCACAGGGGCTGCTGGACAAGAAAAGTTACCTCTGTGGAAGTGCCGTACGAGGCTCCTGTCTCTCTCTCCCTGAGTTCTGCCTGGGTGATTTCACAAAGAGCTGAATCACAAGAGCTGGAATCTCTTGTAGCTGAGAAATCGCTACCCTTGATGGAATCACTTGCTGCCCAGGCAGGCTTGCCATCGCCCCTGGAAGAGCTGTTCCTTGCAGGATGCTCTATCTAGGAATGGATAGAGGACACCGGCTTGTCCACCCCCGGCTCACTGGAAGCAATAGACAAGGATGAATCATAAAATGAATCATGGAGGGATTTGGGTAGGAAAAAACCTTCAGGATTATCTATTCTCCTCCCCCTGCCATGGGCAGGGACACCTCCCTCTATCCCAGGTTGCTCCAAGCCCCATCCAACCTGGCCTTGGACACTTCCAGCTGCTCTGGGAATTCCATCCCAGACCCTCACCATCCTCACAGGGAGGAATTCCTTCCCAATATCCCATCCATCCCTGCCCTCTGGCAGTGGGAAGCCATTCCCCCTTGTTCTGTAATTCTCTTGTCCCAGTCCCTCTCCAGCTCTCCTGAAGCCCCTTTGGAAGGGGCAGTTCCTTTGAGTGTTCACTCTCTCAGGCTGAGGATTTGCTGACTTATTCCATGTAATGTGGTATATTGGGAATATCTCTGTTTTCAACAAAGTTGCTGCCTTGCATTTAGCTCCATTCCAAGTCTTTAAAACCAGCTGCTCATTTGTGGTCAGCTTAAATTTCACTGTAACTCCATTAGGAAAAGGAAAAAAGCATAGAATGAGAAATAATTAAATGTGTTAAACGAGGGGGTGGGGGGAGGGAGTGGAATATCAGTGCAAGGTCTTCCAAGTTTCAGATTAACTTTATTATTTGGTGCAAATGAGAAGCCTGTCTTTAACAAATTCATCTGAGGTCCTGGTGGTCCCTGAATTCCCTTGTGCTGGTGTGACTGCAGTGCCTGGCTGTGGGAAACAAGGAGCTCTGACTCCTCAGGTGTTCCCCACTGCCTGCAAACCATCCAAAACCCATGGAAAGCAGCAGCAGCAGCATTAAGAAAATCAGGTTTTTCTGTCCAAAGAACAATTCCGATGGCTGCATCATCAAAAACAGGACAGCTGCTGTTTTGTTCATAAAAAGCCCAGATGGAGAGCATCTCCCAGCTCTGCTTGAAGCACTATTCCCTTTGCTTTAATCTCAGTTTTGCTGATGTTTGTAAAGCATTGCAAGAGGCAAGAGTTCGATGACTCCCATCTGAAATAGGACTTTTCTCTTTATTCCCAGCTAGGAAAATTCCCAACATCTTGGGAATGCAACCTGCACACCAAGGTAGCGCATCTGATAACAAATCTCCTTCTCAGGAAGGCTGCCTCCTTTCCTGGTGCTCCAGAAGATTGCATTTCATCTGCAGGAGTGCTGGAAACAGCATTAGGATATTACAGTAAATATCTCTGTGGGTGGAAAACAACCCAAGCAAAATTCTTCCCTCTCTGCAGTCAAGCAGAGATTGGATCCATTAATTTACCTCAAATTCCTCTGATTTTGTAATGCAGGTTTCACTGCAGGAAACAGATAAAATGATATCCACAAGGCACATAGGAGAGAAAAGTAATGTATTCATTTTCTATTTCCATGGATTTATTGCTATTTAAAGACACAGGGCACTGGTGTGGTGGGGAACTATGGTTTTGCTGGTTAGGAGCCAGGCACAGCAGGGAACTCGGATGAGACTGGCTTACCAGGGAGGCAGACTTTTATGATTATCCCAGTTTTTCGTTCTGCATTCACAGATATTTCCTGACACTGACTCATCAGACTGGGAAGATGTCCAGGACTCCAAACATCAAGGTCAGGAAAACACGTGATGAAGATGCTTGTCAAGACCTCCTGCCTGAGCTGGATTTGGCCAGGACCCCCCTAAATAAAGCAGTGAGATCTCATGAAACCAGGATAATATCTACCAGCTCAGACCTGGCTCACATCTTGTGGAGTCAAAGTGGGTCCTGCTGATGGGCAAAGGGAGAGGGGATGGGCAAAGCAAAATGTGGTCACTGCTGTTACGGATCTTTAGACCTGAGGGAAAAAAGCTGGTTCCAACGTTAACTGAGAGATCCATCCCTGACCTGACTTTCTCTCACCCCGAGAACCCTTCACTTGCATGGAGCAGTGAGTGGCTCAGTTTTTATTAAAGTGAGACAGTAGGAAGGTCTCAGGGGGCAGCAGAGACTGTTGAGTTGGCAACTCAAGGAGTTTAGAAAAGCTTGTGATTTAACCCCGGATGAATTCACATTTTCTGAGTAATCTTCAAAAGCAGAGCTCATTGCCATGCAGCAGCAGCAATGCTCCCAAATACCAGTCTTCCACAAGTACTGGTGACTGCTGCCCAGCTCTGCCTCCAGCCAGACCTTCCAGGCTGCACCAAGGCAAGGAGCAGAGCCTTGTTTTGGGAGCAAACCTGGAAATCCAGACAGCCTTGAAAATCCTGGGGGGAAAGGATCAGGCTCCATTGCAAAGAAAGGAGCAATTTGCAGAAAATAACTGTGGATTTCTACAGCAACACTGCTGATTTCTCTTGTTCAAATCCATGGGTTTAGAAGCTGCTGTGAAAACCTAAAGCTTTTTGCCTGAAGCAAATTTATCCAGAGGGTACATGATATCCAGGATTTCTTCCTTCAGATAGGTGCTGGCAAAGCAAATGCAGCTTCAGCAACGTTGGACTTTTGTTCTCAGTAAAATAACTTGGCTGGTGGATCAGCATTTGACTGTAAGTACTCCTGTCATCCCACAAAACATTTGAAACGAAGGGATGCTGGACTGTGCTTTTAGAGCTGGGTCCAACAGCCAGCTCCAAACCTGAGCAGTGTCTGAGCTCTCAAGGGAAGGCCTGGCTGGGTCACAGCTCAGATCTTTAAATCTTTCTGGGGCTGACTTGGTTTTTCTCTGGTTCTTCCATGTGCTGGTGCCAGCCAGGGAATTGTATTTCTGTGAATGGTGATGTGCTTTTAGTCGTAGACCCCAGTCCAGGGGAATTTTTACTGCAACAAAACCTTTTCCCACAGTTAGTTTTCCCAGGGAAAGGAAAACCTTCTTGAGCTCCAGATTAGGGAAATGACCAGTCAGTAACATGGACAAAGCCTGAAAAAGGTGAAAGCATGTTATATTAACATGAATTGACAGTATTTTTAAGAGGAGGATGGGAAAGAATTATCTATTTTGATGAAGAAATGATAAAAATACCTGAAAAAGAGAGAAAGTGTTTAATTGTATGTGTAACATATGCAAATGTGCATATCACACCAGAAATCAGGTGAAGGAGAAATTGTATGTTCTTGAAACTTGTAGAAATCCTGGTCTTGGAACTTCCCTGATCCACCTGAAAATAGACTGGGCTTGGAGGGGCACAGGAGAGAACAACACCCACTAAAGTCCTGTGTCACTGATTTCTGACAGGCTCTGAAACGCATCAACTGATCCACCACACCCTGATTCGGAAAAGGACTTGAACTGATAACAATTGAAAACCAAAACCAGTCGTTTTGTATTTTGCTTAATAAAAGGATTTCTGGAATAGACAGCCTTGAGAAGGGCAGGATTAGGAACCTTCCCCCATGTAATAAAGCTGTAAAAAAATCATTTTTGTCAGGACTGAGGGGAAGTTCCTTCCAAATCAACCTGCACTAAGATCTTCTACAGCCCATACCTCCCTGTCCCATCCTGTTGGGATCTGATCCCAGATCCCCATTTGCAGCTGAGGCAAACTTTGAATCCTAATTGTTATGCTGCCAAACAGTTATATTAATTAATGCTCCTCATCCTTCTACCCCATGTGCCTGGCAGATTTCCATCAATACTTTCAGCCCATTGTGTAGTGAAGTAAAAAATGCAGCTCTGAGACAGAGAACAAGTCCTGTTGTGCACAGATTACATTTCGTTCCCAAACTGTGAGGCATCCACAAACTGTTCATATTCAGGTTTTAATTAATAGTACAGCTCAGCTCTTAAAATGGCTGTGTGGTGATTTTGACCAACCTATTTAAGGTGGGATCCCGCTTCAAAATTGGCCCAAGTTTCTAATAATTTCTAAGAGCAACTTCCTTTCTGTAAGCAAAGAGAACTACTTTTCTTCCAAACTCTTTCCATCAGTAGATATTGATCACTTAACCAAGCCAGCCTTTCAGACGTGAAAAGCCTTTGATTAAAATTTCCCTTGGCAGTGCCTTGGATTAGATATTTTATCATCATCATGAATACTAAACCCCCATAATGAAAGAAAGGAAATTAAACAAGAAGCAGTAACCTGATGGAAGAAGTGGAAAATTGTGCACTAAATGCCAGACGCACTCTTAGATACTCCTGGCCCACGTTACATATTGTACCGTCAGTTAAAAGAAAATCTCAGGGCTAAAAAAGTTCTATTTAATTTAAGCATTCTGAGTAGCACCTGTAAATCTTACTGGGTTTGTTAAGAGGCTGCAGATTTTCTGCTGTGCTCTTGTGATTGGAATTCTCTCTCTGGCTCAAAAAACTGAGATGGTTTTGAATAGCAAACAACCTGTCCACCACAAAATCTGCTCTGATACTGCTGAAGTGTCAGCTTTCTCTGTCTTTTTACCAGAAAACTCCCCACCACATGGGGAGAGAGCTGATATTTGGGATAAATGCCACTGCAGATGAGTCAGCTGCAGAGGAGGGGAGCATTGCTCAGGTAACTTTCTGTAGAAAGAAAAAAAAAATCTCTTTCAAGATTCAACAAAAAGGCAGAAGGCAGCACTTTATTTAGCAGGGAGGCAGCAGTGATGATCAGACATGACAAAGGAAGATGGGGGTTTTTGTGTTATAACCAGGAAAAAATTGAATCTATTGCAAGTGATCCATTCTGGCCCTGATAAAGTCTATCAGTGGCTGGTTTAACTTATTCTTATGAGGTTCTTTAATCTGTTTCAGCACGGAACTCTTTGGGGGACAATCCCACTAATGCCACAGTCGGTTTGGTTGTGTGTTTCTCCAAAACAACACCCATTTTTAAGTTAATGATGCAGAGTTGCAGCCACAGTGATTCAGAGAAAATGAAAGAGGAAGAGCAACAGTGCTAAGACCAGGTGGTTTCAAACCCACAAGATTTAATGCTGATTTATATGTCCCCCTGGGCAGCAATAAGAAGCCGACAGCTGACTCAGAGTTTCTTGTTAAGCAGGATTTGAGTGTCTAATTCTCACATCTGTGGATAAAACTTTGTTGTAAAGGAAGAGGTCAAGGGATGCACAAGCCATAATTTCCTATTTAATTCCATTGTAATGATATGTGGAAAGGACTCCACTACTGGAATAAGTAGTAAAGTAGGTGTGTTTATTCCAGCGCTGGGACGAATGGGGATAATTCTTCCAAAGTCACGCGTGCCAACAGCTGCTTTCAGCTTGGTATTTATCGGGTTACAAGTTCCATATTCATTGAGTTTCCCAATACACCTATACATATTCATCACCTGGCCCCGCCCAGCCTCACCTCGTATTACAATGAGCCCAAAAGTCATTGACATCCGCGGTTGTGCTTGCGCAGTGTTGTCTGGTGGTCGTGGGCAGAGGTCTTCGGGATGAAGTAAGGGTCTTCCTCAGATGAAGGAAAGGGTCTGCCTCCTTCTGAACTTTTCACCTTGATTCCCTGCACATGCTCTTTATGTCCTTGGCCCAAGTCCAAACTTCAAGGCTGGTTTAAGTTAGTTTTAGGTTCGAAAACAGGATCTTTGGTCAAGATTCTTTCCCTTTATCAGTAGTCTAATATCTTCTCATCCTGCTTTGGTAGGCACAGTAAGTGTTGAGCAAGCTGTATGCATTGCTTTTAACAAACAACTTCTTAGCAAATCATTTAACCTCTGCTTCCCCCTCCTCCCCCTGATTCAGTAAGGTGAGCTTTAATTAGAATTGTGTCTGCAGAACGGCTGTGGCTAGGGTCACGATATTTTTGAATCCCACTCTCAGCAGAATTCTCTCAGTGGGTTTTCAAGATAGATGGATAGAGAGCTGTGCTGGCAGAATTACATCCCTGAAAGGTTAAACCTGTCAGAATGCAACCTGAAACACAGAGCATTAACTCTGCCCTTTATTGAGGTAAATATTTATTGGCCCTGCAACAGCAACCTGCCCAGGGTGCTCCCAAATCCCTGCAGAAGATGTGGAAGCAGCAACACCTCCAGGAGCCGAAGCTGCC
Organism: Corvus hawaiiensis; assembly: GCF_020740725.1. Lineage (NCBI taxonomy): Eukaryota > Metazoa > Chordata > Aves > Passeriformes > Corvidae > Corvus > Corvus hawaiiensis. The sequence continues at coordinate 821,443 of NC_063239.1, read as the reverse complement.
CAGACTTCCATTTGCTCCTCTCCCCATTTCAGCTCCCAGCTTACAACGTCTTAATGATAACCCAGCCACAAACAAGCTGGCTGTTCATCCAGCGTGAAATGATTTTTTGAATTTGTATCCATTATCTGAGGCAGAAAAGGCCCTGCTCTCCTGTGCCCTGCTCTCCTGTGCCAGCAAAGAGCTTCCAGTAACACCAGGATGACTGGAAAAGAAAGCTGGATCTGGCTTTGTTTTGCTAACTCTGTGGAGCTGCTTTGCAGCTTCTTCAGGATGTTATTTTCTTTCAGCTAATTACTTGGGTATCATGGTCTCCCTAAAGCATCAGGTAAGAGAGTTTAGTCATTTAGAACTCGTTAACGACTGACATTCAACGGGACTGTGATTCCTTAGCAGGAAAACCAGAGGTGCTGTAGGAAACACTGCTTTGCAGACCTTAATATTCTTTGAGGCAGCAGAAGATGCAATTCCTGCAGCCACATTCCAGCTGAAGACACAACTGGCAGGTACGTCCATGTTTTCCCAAGCTTATCCCTGAATGGATGAGGTTGGAAGGGACCACTGGTGGTTTGTAGTCCAACTCCTCTGCTCAAGATCGCATTTCTCAGGATTGTGGCACAGGACTGTGGCACAGGACAAAGCCTGGATAATAATGTCACACTGGTAGTGTCCACCTCAGATAAAAGAATTCTTTAGCAGAGAAATTGACCTTTTAAAGAAGTTCTTCAATTATATTCTCTTCTGTTTAATTGCTGCTTGCACAGAGATGAACTTTTGGTTAATTCTTAGTCCTGATGGTGGCAGTTGAATAATTGTCCCCTCTTCATGTGTGTGTGGAGACTTGTCCTTTGAGCTTAAAGCATATCAGTGAGGCAACTATAACTAATTCTATTTTAGTGGTTATTTTCAATTATGTCAGGAAAATTAATCCACTAACACCAGGGGTTTATGCCCAAAGAGCAGACAGAGGAGCCCTGTTGCTTTATTCGAATAAAGGGAGAGGCCATGGGACATTCCCCTGGGATCTCTCAAAGTTTTGGAGGGCCCAGCCTCCTTTTTATCCCAATTTCCCGGCCCCATTTCCCTCTCTCTTTCCCCATTGGCTGAGGTACTCGAGAGGTACAGACTCCCCACAATGCCTAACACCTAAGATTCCCTTCTAATGTATAACCCCCCCTTTATTTTTAGTTCTTATTGAATTTTATGGTTTTCCCATTGTTTCTTTCATCTCTTAATATCCAATTTCATTTATCAGCAAACCTACAGTTTGTTTGTAGAGACAAATCTCTTTCTATTCATCAATCAGTGGAACCCTTCTCATTGTTTCTTTTATCTCTCAGTGCTAATTTTATCAACCAGCAGGCCCAGAGCTTGTTTGTAAAGTCTCTCATTCCTTTCAATTGTAAGTATAAAAACCCCTCTTCTTTTATTAATAATTCACTTAATGGCAAGTCATAGGCAAACCCATTAATATGTAATGTAAATTAAAATAACTCTTTGATTTCCTTTGTTGAAAAGGATTGATCTAAACATGGCATTTTAATCTTATTTGGAACTATGGATGCCTTGATCCTGCAATGAAATCCTCTTACAACCTCGTAATCCATCAGTATTAACTTGCTATGGACTGGGAAACACTGCACAGTGCCAGATGTTTGTGAAGCTGCCAAAATCAGAAGGGATTATCAGCCTTTAACAACAGAAGTCAGGGAATCCCAGAATGGTTGGGGTGAGAGATCTTAAAGCTCATCCTGATATGTGGAAAGGACTCCACTACTGGAATAAGTAGTAAAGTAGGTATGTTTATTCCAGCGCTGGGACTCATGGGGGATAATTCTTCCAAAGTCACGTGTGCTGACAGCTGCTTTCAGCTTGGTATTTATCGGGTTACAAGTTCCATATTCATTGAGTTTCCCAATACACCTATACATATGCATCACCTGGCCCCGCCCAGCCTCACCTCGTATTACAATGAGCCCAAAAGTCATTGACATCTGCGGTTGTGCTTGCGCAGTGTTGTCTGGTGGTCGTGGGCAGAGGTCTTCGGGATGAAGTAAGGGTCTTCCTCAGATGAAGGAAAGGGTCTGCCTCCTTCTGAACTTTTCACCTTGATTCCCTGTGCATGCTCTTTATGTCCTTGGCCCAAGTCCAAACTTCAAGGAATACCAAGCACAAGTTAAACCAACATGTCCATCTCCCTAGGCAGAATTTTTTTCCCTGTAATAGATTTCCCTGTTCAACTCCAGGTAATTTGAGCAATAAGGTACTTGACTCCCTTGGGAATTGTGAATACAGGGGACCTGACAACCAATTTATTTACTTATGCTGGAAGAGTTCTGGTATTCCTTTAATGGGTGTACAAATTTCCTATTCTCCATGCAGCAGATTTTTGTAGCAGAGATTTAATGTTGGACCTCTTAATATGAAGAACAAGGTTTTATGTCTACAATAAAGACATTTTACAGCATCTCAAAGATTTCAGTCACTAGAGAGTAACAGAACCATGTAAGGGGAGCACAGGCTACCTGACCTACTCCTAGTCCTAACTTGACTTAGCATCAGTGAAAAATTTTCACATCTTTATATTAATAGAGCAACTCCAGTGACAATGACTGAGCCAATCTGTTCAGCCCTGACAGTGAGAAATCTCTCCTCCGCCTGCAAGGGCAATTAGGGTAATTATACACATGTCAATTAAACAAGGGAAAGAATAGATCAGTGTCAGTACCCTAAACCACAGCCCATCTCTTCCATCAGCAGGAAGTAACTTTTTGTATCAACATCCTTTGCATTTACTGATATCTTTTAGTCCTCAAATCTCCTGCTTTGTCCACAGAGGGTTCAAATTCTTGTTTTTGAAAAAAAACACCCCAATTGTCCATCCAGAGCTGTGAGAGCTTGTGCATGGCCTGCCCAAGTGCCACTTCATGCCAGAAAATAGCCCAGAAACACAAAACACATCATCTAGTATCCTCCTAAAAATTGTATCCTAAGCTGGGGGTTAGGATAAATAAATCCACAATTTTCTCATACATCTCTCTTTCTGTTTGTACTGTTCTAGTAGGTGTGAGGAACTGCTGGCAGTTTGGAGGCTGCAAAGGCTCTGAGTGCCTGCAAATGAAGCACAGTGTGGAATTCACAGGTTTTAAATAAAACCCTCAGCTGATGACACTGAGAGCATTTCACCAAACAAGTCCGTCACAGCTCAGAGACCTCCAAGGATCCAAACATTGGAATTTACACTTCCAAATCTATGCAAATCACGAAAGGATTCTTTTTGCTTTATTCTTAATTCTTTTACTGTGTGACATATTCCACTCTTTAATGTCTGCATTTCTGAAGTTCAAAATGAGTGAAAAAAACTCTTTTCTGGCTGGTCCAATATGGCAGCCCCTTGGATGGGACACACAAACCTGATTCTTACTGGGCTGAGCCTCAGATGGAGGGGATCTCATGAAATTTGCTAAAATAAATCAGGAATCTTCAGAATTGCTGGAAAAGCAACCTTGCTTAAGGAAACAAAAGAAATACAGAGTTTAGCAGGAAAAAAAGAGGCCAAATTCTAATGAACTTGGATTTATTGAAATGTATGCAATTGATTTCAGTGGGAGCAGTAGTTGGCTAGGAATAGATCTGATTAATTAACAATAATGATATTTTGGCAGACTCCTCCAAAGTCCCAGAGGAGCAGTCCATGCAATTACTGCTGCAAAATCATCATAAATATTTGGCTGCCTTTTTTTCTATGAAATAAAAAGGCTGTAGAGAGCTAATGGTTTGGGGGAGCCCTTTATGCAGAAGAGGGACCATGATTAAGCACCAGAGTGCCATGGACAAAGAATGTGACATCACAGAAGTCCATGGCAACATTCCACCCATTTCTGTAGGATGAGGTTTCACTTTTGATGGTTTGTGAAGGTGGGAAGTTTTGCCCAGTAGCAGCTTTATGCCAGCACCTGATCAGCAAACACATCTGTTCCAGCTTGTCCAGACCTTTCGCTGGAAGCACCGGCTGCCTTGTGAATTGAATTCGCAAATCCCTCCTGCCCTGGGTTCTGATTGAAATTCTGTGAGTGCTTTAACTTGCAACCTGGAGAAACAACAAAACAAAAGGGAAAACAAACCTGATTAATGGAATTGAAGTGATGGAAGAGGGGAAAACTTCTGGCTATTTTAAGGAAGTTTTTGGTTTGTTTTTTTATCAACAGCCTGCTAAGGGTTAGTTGCAGGCTCTACTGACTACAGGTGGAAAAAATAAATTATTACCAGACTTCTTAATAACATAAACCATTTCTAGGCTTGGAAGTCTGTTCAGAAGTACCTGATTAAGCATGTATCTTGTGATCTGTGCTCCCTAAAATGAACGTACTGCTGTTGTTTCACTGACCCTTTTTATCTTGGATAAATCAGAGTATCTCACCTCTGTGCCTCACCTCAACCCAACTCCTCCTGAGACAGTAAGATCCAAACCATCCTGGACATATGTAGCAGTGACAGAGGAATGGCCAGGAATTCCTCTGTCTGCTGTTTCCCCAAATCCAGGTTTCCTTCCCTGCCCGGCTCCTGTGACCATTCAGCATCTGGCCCATTTTTGCAGCAGTAATTTGGGATGGATCTGCATTGCTCAGATAAAGCCCCATTTATTTCCCATATCATTGGCTCTGAGGGATAATTGGAACACAGTCCTACAGTTTGGCTCTTTATAAATACCAGTGAGACTGGAGAATATTGCCTTTTGAATTATATTTATGCTCATGTCTGAATTATATTATATTGAACACATTTTGGTGCCCACCCAGTGTGTTGTAACTGCACCAGTGGGGAGCTGCCAACTCTGTTGTCTGATGATTGACCTACTGTGGGATTAGATCAGGGAAAAATCAGAGAGCCCAAGATATCCAAGACTAACACCTTCAAAATGCTCCTGGAATTCCTTTTAGGTAACCACAAGTATCCTTACTGATATTTTAACAGACTTTCAGGAACAATGCAATATTAATTAATATTTTGCCTAAAGAGTTTGGTACATTTGGTACCATGACTTGTTCACCTCTAGATCATGGCAAAAGTAAGGAAGAGGACCCTGTGACAGAACAAAATTTCTCATCTTCTCAGGGGGGAAAGCAAAAAACAGGGGGGTAAGAAATCAAAGAAATTTAGAGGCTGCTAATGAAGAAAATCATGGAGCCTCTTTGGAGGCTGTAAAGAGCTTTAAACCAAGGCAGGATGTTGGTGTGGAGATCATTGATGTAATTTTCTGTCTGCATTTTGAGACAGTGATGCCTTGCTTGTGACTGTTGCTGTGCCATGTAATAAAACCTTTCCATCTCATGCTTCAGCACAGTTCACTGTCCAGCACACATTATACCCAAACATGCTAAGACAGGCAGCAGAGGAGAAGAGAAAGGAAAGCAGAGCAATACTATAAAAAAAGCTATTTGTTAAAAGTGGTATTGATCCTCTCCCTCTGATTTCCTACACATAACTTGCTCAGGTTCCCTCTGCAAATGCTTATCCCATTAATACATCTGCCTGGAACATTTACTGCCAGTTTGTGACAGTTTAAGGCAGTGAAAGCCATGAGCAATGTGGTGTGGCCCCAGACTTTACAACAAACTAATCACTTGTGACTGCAAGGCAAGCGAGAGTGTTAATTACCTCCAGCATTAACTTTTGACCTCTGTTATGGGGAAAATTGCAATAAACCCCACTCTGACCTCGCTGTCTTTGAAGAAGAAAGGCTTTTAGAGGCTGATTCTTCAGCTGCAAAACTTTCAGAGTGCTTCATGCATCGGCACATCCTCACTGGTATCCACCGGGATGAAGGATGTTGATTAATTGATTAAATCTTGCTGATAGTGCTCTGAGACTTCACAAAAAAGGCATATTGAAGAGGAGAACTTAATCCAAATAAGCTTGGATACTGCATTTAATCTCTTCTATCTGCCCAAGAATGATGAAGACTTTGCAACAAATCCTGCTGGGATGGTGGGGATTTGGTATTTGGCATTTTTACAGCTCAGCCATCTCTCAGCATTTACCCTGGTGTGTATGTGCTCGTCATGGTGACATGTCCTACTCCTGGAGTCTAAAATGAGCAAGATCCTATTAGCAGTGGGAACTGAGTGTGACTGGGGAGAGAATTGGAGGTGTTCCAGTCATGCTAGTAATACTTTTTGCTTGGAGACAATAACAATACAGTTATGTTAATTTTTTGCTTGGCACATCCAGTGTGCCATAATGATGGCCTTAAGTGTTTTTAGGAGGGCTTAATGCACACACTGGGGTTCTGCAAAGCAGCTGTCAGAGTTAAAAGCAGGACAAATTAGATGGTTAATCAGCATGTGAATGCATGAGGAGCCTGTCTGCAGACCAGGCACTGCTATTTTTAAACCCCTGGGGAGCTCTGCCACCAGATGGGGGTTTTTTTTGAGCTATGAGTACTCCTCAGAACAGTTTGGTTTGGGCCTTACACAATCTGTAGTGACTTTGTGAATACCCTCTACAACTGCTTGGCCTGGCTCCTCATTTTTCAGGTAGGGACCAATCAAGACTAAGAAAGTAAAGGCAAATCCTATAAGTTTGTCATGTTGGATGGAGCTTGGGCCTTATGAGGATATTTGGCCTCGTTTTACCTGTCCTGACCCTTGAGATACACCAAGAATAGTTCAGAATGAGATGCCCTGGAAGTGTCCAAGGCCAGGTTGGACCAGGCTTGGAGCAACCTGGGATAGTGGAAGGTGTCCCTACCCATGGAATGATACGATCCTCAAGCTCCCTTCTAACCCAAACCATTCCATGATTCTAAGTATTTAAAGATGCAAACTCACTGATTTTGGAAGTTAAACACCTGAATATGAATCCAGTTTCTGCATCCCTTTGTGAGCCTGGATTTTTAACCTCCAGTTAATTCTGGAAGTAAATAAACCACTTCACAGCTTGAGGTTATCTGAAAACTGCTAAGTGGGGTTTTGTCATATTTACTTTAAACTTGACCAAAATATATACAGACTCCAAAGATAGGATGTTAGAAGGAAGTTGAAGGTGGAAACATCTGTCATTCAGTAATTTTTCTTCCTGTTTCTCCAATGTGTTAATTTTTCTCCCTGCTCCTAAATAAATAGGGGAAACAATTTCCATTAAAAGTGGAAGAGCTGGAAGGACGAGTGGAAGGTTTTCTACTCTGAAATCTAAATTCCTTAGTCTTCAAAATCACTTCCCAAGTGCTCAATTGTCTCGTGTTCCACCTCCATGACTGCCTTGGTTTGAAAGACAGATGTCTGCTAAGGAAGCCAGGAGCCTCCCTTGGAATGGAAAACGCAACCCCCTTCCCTCTGAATTATCATAATTTTGAAATTAAGGGCTTTCAGGCAAAGATATGAGGAACAGGAATAACAGTTCTGTACTTATATATATAACAAGTCAAACACACAACAATAACTATGGCAGTAACAGCAAACAATCACAAACCCAGTGCCAGCCTTCTCGGCTGTCAGGCCCTTTCCCCTCGGGTGCAGCCCCGCTCGCAGCCGGCAGGGGCGCTGGCGGCTCCCGGGGAGCAGGGCAGGTGCGATGGTTCCCCCGCGGCTGCAGGGGGCGCTCCGGAGCGAGCTCGGGGAGCACGCGGCACCGGTGCCCTGGGATCCCGGGAAGGGATGGAACAAAGGCTTCACAAACCCCTGGGCAGCCGATCCCGGTGTCCGGCTGGACCTTTGGGAACAGCAGGCTGGAACAGCAAGGACGAGCACAAATCCTGGGTGGCAGACGAGATGTATCAAACTCCAGAGCTGCAGCAGGAACCCTGGGATGTCTCGGCAGGCAAGGGGTGCAAAGCTACAGTGTAGCGAAGGCTCAGAGCAATGGCAAAGAAGCGGCAGGGGCAGGGTGGCCACGGCCCGGCTCCCAGCAGGGCAGGGAAAGGCGGGCTTGGGACGCCAGGTTCCCCTGAAGTATCCGAGCAGATGGTGAAAAGGTCCCTCTTTCAGTGAGGTAGGGTGTTAAATAGGGGCCCAGTGCAACAGCCGCTCCAGCGAGCAAGCTCTACTCATGGTAGAAGGAAGGTAGCAGAAAGCAGAAGCCTGCAGCGGCGATGAATTCTCTGCACAATGACAGCACCCTCCCTCCCCACTGAACTGGGAGAACAAGAGAGCTAGGGGCTCCACCCAACCTCCTTTTCCCAGTCCAGATCTCACAGCATCTCTGCCCCACACAAGAAAACCCCAGGTAAAAGAGGGTAGCCAGCTGGACCCCTCCGCCTGTGGCCAGGTCTTTTGTCTCTCTTAAATACCCAATCTTTAGTGTCTCTTGGCAACATATGGGGAAAGTTCTTTAAGAGAAAGAGAAAAACAAAAGGAGAACTCCAAAAACCCCAACAATGACCGTATTATCTTCTAAGACATCTGCAATGACTTTATTATTAATGGGCAATGTAATGATTTTCCTCTAGCAAACTTTCCCAGGACTTTACTCTGGGCAAGACAATAATATTTACTCTCACCAAAACAAAATCTCATCAAGAATTTTGACATTTCTTTTGACCATTAATTAAGCTTGAAAAGCACTTACCAGCACTACTATTAGCACTTCATGCCTGGCTAAACCTACAGAGAAGGAAGTGAAGAGAGCAATTTGATATATTGTGAAATAGATGTGCAGCGAGGAGAAGATGATACAGAAATGTGAATACAACCAACAGAAAACTTATTTTTCTGCTTTGATCAAGAACTAAAGGCTTCTGGTAAATACTCAGAATATATTTTGCATTTGTTCTATACTCAAAATGCACCACAGCATCCTTCTGGTTATTCCTTTTTCCATTGAAAGAATTACTGGAGCAGGACTTCAGCATCTCATGTAAACGTCATTAGCACTCATGCTTCCTTTTGGGATACTGAGGGACTTTTCCCCTCTTTTCTTTGTTTTCTCTGTTTCCCCTTTCTCCCAGGAATACCATTTCTGTTTGATATGCTAAGTTCATTCCCACAGTTTGGGTTCTGAGAATCTGACATTCTCCAACAGAAACCCGTTTCATGAGAAAATCTCCAAGCCAGTCCTTTCTCTAACTACATTCAGTTTGCCTTCTGTGGGCCCAGATCCAGCAGCAATCACACAAATATCAACAAAGCTTCACAAGCTCTTCCAGCCCAGGCCACTCCTGTAGCCAAGGTTTATATAAAATTTAATATAGAGAGACATTTCTACCCTTTTCAGGGGTGCTACAGTGCTGTCCCTCTGTGGCGATCAATGGCAGTCTGATGGATTTAAACCTACAATTTGATTTGAAATTAAATTTTAAAAGATTTCAAATTTAATCTAAAAATACATTTATTTTTATTGTAAAGCTGTCTCCTAATGGATACAGGTACAAAGAAACCACTCTGCAAACACAACATGCAAAAGATGTTATTTATTTTACTAACAGTTCCTGCCAACTTTCTACCCTTGGTCCCAGGTTTAAGCTCATTTGATGGCTTTGAGGAAAGATAAGGAATTGAGGACTGTAGGACTGTAGATGTCTTTGGCTCATTACTAGTGACTGAAAGGACAGAAGGAAAAGAATGCCTGGCAGCAAAAATGCTTTATGAAGGAAATATTTAAAAGAAGTGGGATGAATTTCAAATGGATACTTGTGGCACAACTACTGACTTTATTGGAAGCAGTTTGTTTTATAGCTTGCATTGATTCTTGAGTGTCCTGGAACATTCTTTGTTTTCTCATTGTGAGTGTGCACTCTAGCAAAACCACACTGCAGTTTACTCTTCCCCAGCAGACATCTCTACTGCAGGGAGAAAATGGAAAAAAAAGGCAGAAATTCCCATCAGTTCAGAGAAAATTCTTTCCTCTGTATTTGCAAAACAAAAGCATTGTCTCGAAATTTGCAGCACAAGGTTCTGAGAATGAAAAATTATGTATTATGCATACAAAAGTCTCCCAAATTGACAGCAGCTCTTGTTAAATTTCTTTTGTCAGGGAGAAAAAAATTGTCTAAATTGCCTCACTATTTTATTAGGAAATGAAAAACAAATATCAAAGTGGTATTTCTTTTTGAGTTGTATTGTAAATGGAGTTAAATACATTGAAAAGGCAAACATGGTTTGATTGATGTGTATTATATCTCTCTATTTCTCTATATTTCCCTATTCACATCACATTTCGTTCTTCTGATTCTGACCTGGGTTCTTTTCTTAATGCTCAATATTTTTGTAGGGAAAAGACACCCCCCTTCCCAAGCTGTCATCTGCAAATCCAAAAGGAGAACTGTCTTCTTCTGATGAACCTGATGATCACCACAGACCTCTCCATCTGGGCTGCAGTTCTGGCAAATATTCAGGTAGGTGAAGTAGACTTGAAGCATTTGAAATTCTCAGACAAAAACAAGTGTAAGTACTTTGCTGGACAAAGCCAGCTTAGGTACAGGAAGAATTTTAGCAAAGACTACACACTCGTGTACTAAAAATAGAAATACTTCTCCTTGAAACCTTTAGTTAGTTTTCCTAGTGCAGAAGTGGGGCAGGAAGGGAGCCATGTTATCAATCAGTCCTAGGGCCCTCACCCAGTTGGAACAGCACATCTTGTCCACTATATATTTATATTTACCCATTTCAAAAGGCTGTAGATTCATTTTTTTTTCCCTGACATGAGAAATGTTGGTGGAAGCACTGAGGGATTAGAGAGTGCCTGTGATTTGCCTGCTAAAGTAAACACGAGCCAATGCTGTAACCAGATCACATTCTTGTGGTGGGGTAAAGAGACTCTTTAATTGTCAGCCACCCTGAGAAGAAGCAAAAAGTGCACAGGGAAATAGGCTGAGCTTTCTTTAGTGTGGGAATGAAAATGTGGGACAAATGGGCCTCATTTTACCTGCCTTGATACTTGGGATACATCAAGAGTAGTTCAGGATGAGATGCCCCATCCCTGGAAGTGTCCAGGTTGGATGGGGCTTGGAGAAACCTGGGATGGTGGAAGGTGAGGCAGGGGTGGGACTGGATAGGCTTTAAGGTCCTTTCTGCCGAAACCATTCTGGGATTATAAGGATTCTGCAGACAAGAAATAAAATGGATTTCTCCATTTTAGAGAGAGCAGCACTGTCCTGCCCAAGCAATCTCTGCACTTAGCATGTGTGGTGGCACTTCCAGGCAGGACTAGAACCCCACCAGTGAGAAAACACATGGCAAAAGACCCTCCCACTCCAAAAAAACTTCACCAGGGCAAGTTCAAGGAGGGAGGAGAACAGCCCTATCAGTTCCCCTGTGCTGACTGAAGTTGGAGGAGGAGAAATGTCACAGATCTGGGCTGAGGTCACCCAGGCAGCTTTCAGCAGACACGTCCCTGGAGTCCAACCATTCCTACAGGTCATGGGAGGTCAAGTTATAACCAGGCTCTTTTCCTCTCCAGTATCCTTTCCTGCATTTGAGGACATTTCTGTGCATGCACCAGAGAGGATTTATCTGTAAATGGCAGAAAAGTTTGATAACCATGAGAAATGACAGCTGAAAATTACTTACTCTGTCTAAAGACAAACACAACTCCGTAAATGGGGTTAAAAATATTTTTTAAGAGCACAGAGATGGCAGATGGAAGATAAAATTTTCTTCTTTTTAAAATCTCAAACACCAGGCAATATTCTGCAAAATAAAATCATTGTTTTGCCATGTTATTGTGAAGAAAGTACCTGGTGCAATGATGACTCTCCAAGTAATTTTTGGACACCATTCTGTTTTCACAAAGCAAAATTCCACATACATTGGGTGGGAGCTGGATGAGTCACCCAATATTTGCTGTAATTTTAATGCCATGTTATTTTAATGTCTAAGGGAAAGCATAAATCAGAAGTTTTCAAATCACAGGCACATTTCTGGAGCAATGTTGCAAACTCACATAGGTGAACAAGCTGAGAGTTACTGCTGAGTTCTTTTCTTTGAGTGCCTGTGCAAAGCCAGCACTGCTTTGGATCCAGCCAAGGGAAAAGGAGAAGGAATAAAATTAATATAGCTCATAGGAATCCCTAGAATTTTGATGAGAATTTCTCTCTTAATGTATTACAGTGACTTCTTGGGGAAATTTTCTGCTTTCCAACTAAACATGTTATAATATAAATAATAACGATAATAAAATCAAGCAGTTTGCATTGAGGTCTTATTTTCCCACAAGGAGTTTTGAGAAGCTGAACAGAGAATGTTCTCCAGAAGGAAAACAACTTCTGCCCAGCCAAGCAGATCTGTTGTGCTGCAAAAAGGTGCAACTCCGGCGACTTCAGCACAGCTCTGTGACCTACAAAAATGGCCAGAATTGATGCAAGAGGGAAAAATGTTGCTCTGGCTCATATAAAGAAACAGCACATTCTGTCCCAGAGTGGTTATGTAGTCCCTGCTGAGCTGAAATTCCCCTGGATAGTTTCTTTATGTCTTGGAATTCAACTTCCAGCCAGCCCAAGGCTTTATGTAACGCAGCTTTTGGTGCTCGAGGCACGAGCTCTGGCGTGCCCCAGGTCAGAGAGAGTCCACCTGCATTACTTCTGCAGGTCACTGAAGTGACTTCGGCATCAGGAAAAGAGCTGCTGGCTGGGTTAGCTAGCTGGCTTCTCGGCAGAGGAAACACGGCAGGAGCCGATGGGATCAGCTCACGTTAGCTTGGAGACAAAGGAAGAGAGAGGCTGTTCAGGTCTGGCTTCTAACAGGTTGATTGTTAGAAGTTTCAGAACCTGAACGAGCTTGCAAGGGATGGGATGGGATGGGATGGGATGGGATGGGATGGGATGGGATGGGATGGGATGGGATGGGATGGGATGGGATGGGATGCGATGGGATGCGATGGGATGCGATGGGATGCGATGGGATACTGAGGCTTTTCCCTCAGTTTTATAGGGAATTTGAAAACCCCAGTGAAAGGGGAAAACAACCAGTGAGTTACAAGCCAGGGGGAGGATACAATTTAGCAAGAACCACTGGGGTAAACCGAGAGGCGGGAGTTATAACAGAACCAATGGACGACCGAGTAACCGGGATTTTTCCCAAACTGGAGGAGGTGGCTTGGACCGGGGCCCAGCCTGGGGGGTGCGGCTTAGGCTTCTGAGCCGCCCCCTGACTCTTCGGGGAACTCGATCCAGGGGAGGGGCTGGGATTGATTGGCATCACGCAGCCCCAGCACCGCAGTGGGCTGGGTCACACCAACGTTTATGTGCTACTTAAATTCGATGGAAAAATCACTTTGGGAGTCTTGGTGATGTCCTGTGCTCTGTGCTTGTCTACATGCACAGCAAATTTACTCCGCAAGCTTGATGCTTTGATGTTATTTTTGAAAGCTCTTGAAGGCTGACAAGACTCATTGAGTTTGGGGTCAAGTTGGAGAGACTGAAGTGAGGACTCAGATATTTTCTGATTTATTTTAGCATCCTGTGCATGATGTAGCCCTGGGCTGTGTCCACCTCTTCCCACCTCCCTTCATACCAGTTCACTCTGGCCAAAATACGGGAATTCATAGTTTCTCCCCCTATTTTTGTTTCCTATGCAGAGAAGACATTTTTATACCATCTTTTGAACAGCTTTTGTCACTACTTTTCTTTTCTTTTGCTATTAACAATTTCTTAGACATATTTGGCTCTGGTTTCTCACCTGTATTTTGCTCTAATACAACTTTATTTCTGGTGTAAGGGAGTTCTTGATTTTCAACACATCTCACATCTCACGGTCTTTTGTCACACTATTAGAGAAAAATTGTTTCACTGAGTTACCTCAATAATTCAACTCTTGACAGCTGATAATTTACATTTTTGCTTAGGAAACTGAAACTTCTATGACAGTTGGAAGTAAAATCAGACTGTCTGAGAGCTGGAACAATCCAGGGCTGAACTGAGATTTCTGGATAAATCAAAGTTCAGGCTTGTCCACGAGTCCCCGACTTGGACGTGCCAATGTGTGGGAGGGTTTGTGACCAAATAATTGGGGAAAATAGGTTTCTATTGAAACCATATTTCAATGCAGGAGAGACACTCTCTGTGGTTACTTACTGGCTGTAGTCCCCATCACTTTTAATTAAGTTTTAAGTGACCTTTGCTCTCAGATGCATATGGGCACCTAATTCCTGTTGGTTTGGAGCATCCGAGCATTGACCATTTTTGGAACCACCATAACAGGGCTTGGAGCATCCTGGTCTAGTGGGAAGTGTCCCTGCCCATGGCACTGAATGGGCTTTAAGGTCCCTTCCCCCCCAACCACTTTATACTTCAGTCATTCAATGAGAAATTCTGACTATGTTCTGCATTAATACCCCAAAAAAGGCCTTTATTTTACGGTATTTCAATGTCAAGTGGCAGAGTAGAAGCCAGACAAGAAACTGGAGAGTGTGGTGGAAGCACTTGGGGAAAAATTCCTTCCATGAGTGTATCCTGGACTGTGCATGGGATTATCCTTACAGTGGATAGATCCATCCCAAATCCCTGTTCTCACAGCAGGAGGCTCCCCGGGCTCCTTTAATAACTTCCTAAGGGTGGAATCAGCCATTGCATTCTGATCTTCCAATGCATAGAGGCTTCCCCTGAAAGAATGATGTGGTTTAATTGGCTTTAAATTAACAGAAGAAAAGCTCATTTATTGCAGTCACATCAGCTGAAGAGTTACAAGAAATGTATGTATGTTACAAGCTACGTAACTGGGACAGAAAACAAATGAAAAACTAATCTTATTTCTGTGAAAGACTTCACATCATAGTGAGCTGCTTTATTTTATTTTATTTATATAAAAATCTGTGGATTTTTGTCAGCGAGATACTGCAGGTAGTGTTTGAGTGTGAATTGGGCTGGTTCTAATTTTGTGTTCATGAATATGTGCAGCTGAGGATGGGAAACCTTTCCTGTCTGCCCAGTTCAGAGCTTGGGTTTCTCTTCAGCCATCGCTGATCCAAATTCCCTCTCTTTGTTCTCCCCTCCCTCTCTCACATCCTGCTCACAAGATGGTCAAGAGGGTTTCTAGACAGATCTAATTGTGAACTTTAGAGATTCCTAGGGTTGAAAATTGAATTTCTCCTGCTCAGGCTGCAGAGATGCCCACTCTGAAGCATTAGTGGAGAACAAATCTGCTCAGTCATCGGTTCAGGACTTTCTATTCCTCCTCTTAACTGCATAAACTCTGTTTGTTACAAGTCTGAAGTAATGCTGAGGAGCTTCTCATGTGATTTGACTTGAAAATGCCATTAATTATTCTGAAAGTGCCACCAATTACTCTCCTGAGAGCTGGATGGGGATAAATCAAAGCCTGGGGTTGCTGTTGCTGCAACAGTGACAGCAACAAAACAGACACGTGGTGTTTTTCACTGTAATAACTTCAAAATTCAGGAGAACTTTGAAGTGCTTCAAGAATTCCTTACCCACATTACCTCACAAATAGTAAGAATTAGATTTTTAGAAAGAACTTTTTACGATAAAGTACATAAAGTACAAGTTGCAGAGAATTAGATTAAATGAAAATGATTAAGATTAAGGATCAGTTGGATCCTTATTTGAACTGCAAATCTCTGGGTCAGGAATAACACCACTGAAATTACTGATATTTTGGAAGTAAGAGTTGTTTTCTGTTGAAACCTTTAAAAAAAAAATTTAAATCCCCAAACCCAAGCTTAAAAGGAAATCCTGGTGACGCAAACATTCAGCTGGTCCCAGGATAACTGAGAATCTAAAAGTGAGCAAAGGAAATCTGGTGCCAAACTGAAACCTAAAGCACCTTCTGTCTTTTGACCCCCACATACACCCAAACCCAAAGTAGAGCACTGAGAAACCAGAACTATTTTATTAATTCCCACAGACAAAGGGAAGGGAAATCTCTCCCAAGGAGTTCTGTGGGTGTAATACAAACTCATTATTGCACTTAGACTTGGCCTTTCTGGCTGTTGTTCCCTTTTTTGGTGGAAAATTAGGCACCTTTAAGAGAGGAAATGTGCAATTTAAAAGGATGGCTGCTGTCGGTGGTACCTGGGCTCCCTCTCCTGGCTCTCCCTGCTTTGCGGCTTTTCCTGCTGATTTCCAGACCTCACCCTTGTTGCAGTGGGGATACTTGCAACACGCATATCAGATAACGAGGCCCGCGGAAAAGAATATATGGACCGATTCTTGGTAGATATTTTCAGAGATGTTTATTTTCCTTGCTGCATGGCTGAGGATGCCGAGTAAATGTGTCAATCATGGGATCCAAGGGTCCTCACCCGTGCAGGGGAACACAAAACAACCAAAGGGGAACAGGATTGACCAGGGAGCAGGAAAACCCCATGTCTCCCCCCCAGGGCCCCTCTCCCAGGACCCCGCGGCAGGGGGGAGGAGCCCCAACAATTCACCCGTTTATTTTTAACTAAAAGAGATTTAAAACTTAACATTGAAAACAACTGGATAAACATGAGATAACAAGGACAGTTTCAAAACAAAAACAAGCCACCCTCCTGAGTCTTTAAATGTCCAAATGGATTTTTTCTCTGGCACATCTTAAGGCTGACAGAAGAGAGACAGGACTCTCTGAGCATGCTTTGTGGGGAAACTGAGGCAGGAGAGGGTTTCTTCTATTTGTACCTGTTGGAACTCTAAACAACATTAATTAATTTCTTCCCTCCCCCTCTTCACCTCCCACTCAGCATTGGAAAGGGATTTTTGGGGAAACAATTGGTAAAGGCATGGTTTTGTGAGGGAAACCATGGGTGAATAAACAGATTGGGAATACACTGGGGGTAATAGGATATAGGATAAAGGGGAAAGGTGGGATTAGGAAAGGGAGACTGTAGGGGGGGGCTTATAATGGGGATATTGGTTGACATGACTACGATTTGCAGCATATATACTGCCTTTTACAGAAACCATCAGGCCCAATGACCTCTGCTGCTTGTAAACCTTTCCTTCCTTAGATTATTTTAAACTCTACTATTTCTTTATTTCCTAAGCTTGGGATATATTTTTGGGGGTTATTTTTCATAATGGCAGTACGATGAACGAATATGTCTTCCTGGTTGTCACATCTCGTTATAAAACCATGATTTTGTTTAACATTATACCATTTTACTCTTCCTAAAACCTTAGCTACGGTGATTTTTTCCTTTTTCCGAGTGGCTGCTGTTTTCTGTCTCGCTGTGTTTTTGCTTTCACTCTCGCTTGCTCCTGTGTTGGAACTGCTGGAGCTGCCAGGGCTGCTGTTGCTGCTCGTGCCTGCGTGCTCTCGCCGCAGGGTTTCAGCTTCCCGGGGTCGCATTCGGGGCTGCCCGAGCCACGCCGGGCTGTGCCACTCAGCTCCTTGCACACCGCCGCTGCCGATGCCTCTGGTCACAGCTGCACTGCTGCTGCCTGGTGCCATGCCCACGTCTCAGCCAGGCCTCCAAGTGACAGCCCCCCGCAC
Source organism: Corvus hawaiiensis (assembly GCF_020740725.1). Taxonomy (NCBI): domain Eukaryota; kingdom Metazoa; phylum Chordata; class Aves; order Passeriformes; family Corvidae; genus Corvus; species Corvus hawaiiensis. Next base: position 804,083 of record NC_063239.1, on the reverse strand, counting down.
CTTGTAAACGGCTCCGTCCCAGTGCGTGCCTGGGCTTTGCGCAGCTCCGCTCTGCTGCCATCACGGCTGGCCGCCGCTCGCACACCGCCCCTCTCGGCCGGGCGTTCACGGGGCTCGCTCCACCACGCGCTGCGCGGGGCCAGGTGAGCGCTGCTGGGTCCCGCCACTCCCGCCGCGCCTCGCTCCGCCGCCAACACTGCGGCTCGCTTGGCTCTGCCCGCACGCGGGAACTGCTGCTCGCAGAGCGCTCGGCACACATGGCCTGGGTCGCACGGTCCCTGAGGCATGCTTCCCTTCGCAAGGACACAGCTGACATTGCTCAACAGTCTCAGTAATTAAATAATATTCATGAAAATATTCTTCCATCGGCGTATATTTTGACTCAGAAATTAACTGTGTCCAAACGGTCTTCCAAAAGTCTTTGGTAAGAATCAAGTCCCAAGAAACGTAGAAGAAGTTTTTAAACAACCATGCCAGGAAGTGTTTCAGTTCCTTTTGAGCCTGAATTAAGCTAAAATTTACAAATTGTTGTTCAAGAATCTTTTCAAGTTTAAGATAAATGTCCATATGCGTCTCGGAGAGCCACGCGTTTTTCCACGTTTCCTCCATAGTTTAGAGATGGAACAGCAAAACAAAAACAAGAAGAGAGTTTACTCACAAATCACAGTTGCTGTCCTCCAAGGGAATCGTTCTGCTCGCATGCACTACCAAATGTTGCAATGCTCTCTGAGCAGTTTAATTCCCCACCACTGTAGAACTGGGATTAAATATTACAAATTGGGCAGATTTGGGGGGAGCAGCAACAGAGGTCTGCCACAGAAACCCCACAGAATTTCCCTCCTTCCAGCACCCACCCACATATTTTTTACCTAATCATTGTTTTTTAAAGTTTGTTTTTAAGTTCTCTCTGCTATATAAAGAGTCAATAAACAACATCCAGAAGATTTTTTTCTAAAATATCCCTTTGCTTTGTAGGATGGAAGAAATCTTCTAGAAGGAAATGTTTGCCATCACATTGCTGTCCTGCTGTAACAGCCTTACTAACTCTCTACATACTCTATTAATTTGCACAGCATTTACTCCCAAAGATCCGTAACTGGGATATCTCCCCCCTTTCCAGAGTACAAACCCCTGCCTCATGTTTTTTGTCATTTTTACAAAGACACCCTGATTGCACACAAAAATCCAGGTGTTAAATGCTCAGTGTATTTTGTTTTATTTTAGACAAGAAAACCTTCCCCTAAAGCTATGAATTTGCTGAATCGCTCCATGTTTCTCCGCTTTACATTCCAATTTAAAAAGTCCCCAAAAATATAAGGCATTCTGCTCTAAAAATAAGGCACATTCCTATTCCACTTGGTCCCCTCTACCCCCTGAGCTAATTGGTGGATGTTTTACTGTCTCAAGGTTTTATTAATGAACAATATTTCTTTCAAAGCTAATTAGGATCTCCAGGCACTTAGCAATGGAGGTGTCAGGTGCAAAGGCAGGGAGCAGGTGAGCAGGCAGCCTAAAAGCTGTCATTATTTTGTTGGGAAGGAGGAATAAGAGGCAATAAAGCCCAACATTAAGAGACTCAGAAATACAAAACATTCAAGGAATTTGCCAGCTATGTTGAGCCACCATAAATAATTCACTGATGCTGCTTTAAAAACCTTATTTTAAAGATATTATTGCGCAAAAGACACTTAGGTGCTGTTCTCAGGGTCTTGCTGCTCTGCTAGGGCAGAAGGATCAGAAGACTTGGATTCTTCCAGTTCTATTTAAAGAACAAAGAATTATTGACATTCGTGCCCATACATCACAAAATTGATGGTGCTTTTTATGAATGGTTTGTGAGGGTTTGTCCAAATGCAAACGAATTGTACTGAAAGGAAACACAACACTTTTAGTAATTAACTCTGTGTTAATTGAGTCACAATTAACCTGCCAGAAATATCATAAATGTCAGTGTCATGTGGAAAAATATACACCTTGTAGCTTTAATCAATTGTGTAATCACAGGTTTTTATGGCAATTTTAGTTTTGTGCTAATCACAATGAGACCTGGGTCATCACCCAGAATTATTAAATCTAAAAAATCCCCCCTGTAACAGTATTTAACATTCAGCCAATCCATTTTAAATATGTAGACTTTCCAAAGGTGACCTTGGAAATGGAGCCTCTGGGATGTGCTTCTGAAGCTTCCATCATTCTTCAAGGAAGGTGTAAAAAAAAGCAACATTCCAGCTGTTCCTGTGTGTCTGCAGATTACAGATATTATTCTATTAAGCTTATTTGAACACTGAGTTAATTTTAATTAGGCTCCTCTGCCTAATTGCTCAGGAAAACACCTCCTAGTAACAAATGTTGCTCCTTGCTACTTAAAAGAAGCTGAATCACAACCCATGTTGCATTCTATAAATGCCTGTGTTATAGCTCATTAGGCTGATATTTTTAAGTTGTTTTAAATGATGTGGTTCTCCCTTTAAAGCTGAGCAGAATGAAGTATTTGCTTTAAAAGGGAAAATTAAATCATGGAAAATAATAATTTATTACTCTCACTCTGACAGGCAAGACATCAATTTGATTTTGTTCAGCTTCTACTGCCATGCTGCTCAAAGCTGCCTTCTCCTCCCAAAACAACAAATGAGTTTTTATTTCTTTTCATTAAATGCATCATTAATTCCTCCTCCTGGTTTCTGTTTGTTTTCCTTTCCTGCTCTCTGGTGCCCGAGTTGGAGGATGCGATGGTTTCCCCCTGTGGCTTTGCAGCTTCAGGGAATTTCTCTTCCAAATTCAGTATTATACCCCAAAATTCAATATTTTTCCCCAACTCATGCTGACAAGTCCATGCCCAGCAAATACTGGAGTTGCAAATATTCAACTGTGGAAATAACCACAGGTTGAGTGCTGGTTGTATTGTGCCCCCTACCTATAAGGACATTACAGTTGAAGACTTTTGACTAATTTTTTTTTGTTGTAAAAACCCAAATCAAACCAGCACACTTGGTTTTCCCTGGCATTTCTTTAATTCCCCTGGCCTGATGTGTAGTTGGAGGGAATCACAGTTTCTTTTGGAGTCGAGGAGTGTTGTGATTGAACCAGACAGTATTGAAAGGCATCAAATTTGTACATCATATTTGGGGAACTAAAGGTGGCCCAACTGAGGAGGAGGTGAGAATGTTAATGAGGGGCAAATAGGACAGAGCACAGACAAAACTTAATGGCTTTAAATGGCAGCTTTCACTGTTTGAGAGGCACATCTGGGAAGTTTTATGCAATAAGTTTTGATACATGATATTTTACACACAGGACTGAGGTTCCATCCAGCTGAATCATGCAAGGACAAACTGTGTGTCTGGAGGAGGTTCAGGAGAGTCCTCAGCTGTCACCTCAGCCATGGGGGTTTTTCTTTATCTATCCTGGAGTCCTCTGTGTGCTCTGACCCTGGAACAAGCATTCGCTTTTACTTCCCTCTCAGATTGCTTTAAGGTTGCCCTCATTCTCTCTAATGACTTTAAATCACTGGGTTTAATGTCTAGTTTATCTTTCCAAAATGTAACACCCCTGACTGCATCAAATTCCATCCTTAATCCCCTTGGCATGTCTGATCACTGAAGACTGGAGTTAGATAAACTCTCCCAGGTAGCCTTTGACGTGGGATACAGAGGCAGATGGATGCCATAAAAGATCTATCATGCTTTCCTTGGACTCAGAAAGGTTTTGCTATTAAAGATTAGGGAGGCTGGAGGTCACTCCAAATCACAATATTGCTCACTTTATAAGCCCATTTTATCCTGTCATCTGGTATTTTGTGTTCCAGTTGTTTCAGAGGAGTCCACAGCATTCATCAATTCCTTGTCCTTCAGCTCCTTTGCACACTGGGGTTTAAGCACTGATTGATTCATTAAATGTCTCCAAAGTAAAGCCATTTATCTTTTCCACTGTATTTCATTGTCTCCATTTTCCCTGACTTACAAACCTCCATCACAACACTGAGTTCTGCTCCCTTTAAGAGCTGGTGCCTCACAATGGATCTTGAATAAAGAAATCCCTAGGCAGTGAAACCCCTCGATTGAAAACTTTAAAAAAAAGACAAAACAAAACAAAACAAAACGAAAAAAGAAAAACATAGAGCCCAAACCACAATTTTAAGGCCCAAAAGATTATTGCTGATTATTTCTCAGACTCAACACTGAGCTTTCCAAGCCCAAAACCTCATTTATATAGTGCAAGCCTCAAAAGTGGGGAGAAGAGCATCACTTTTAAATCCCCAAAGCCCACATTTGGGAGACCATAGAGTTGATTTGAGGTCCAAACCTGCTCTCTGGGACTACAAAACCACGCTTGTAAGCTCCAAGGCTTATGATTTTAAAGCTCAAAGTCTCATTTAAGGAAGTCTGAGCATCATTTTTCAAAAGCCTGACCTGGAGTATCAGTGGGACTGTGACGTCACAGAGACCCTGTGACACAGTGGGACAAAAGGGGCTGCAGCGAGGTGGGTTCTACACTCTGGAGAGAGCCCAGAGGGTGAGCCTCCTCACCACTGAGGACATGGCTGTTGACAGTGGCATGAGCCGGACCCAGATGGATTTCTGGGATGGGATGGAGCCCATGTTCATGATGCCCAGCCTCACCCTGACAGGTACAGGCAGGAGCATTGCCGGAGCTGCCCTCTCAGGGATGCGGGGACAAGACTCAGCACTGTGAGGCTGGGGACAGCAGTGACACACACCTCAGGGGTGCTGGAAGGCTGAGAGCCAGCAGAAGCACAGCATAACCCGGTTTGTCCTTGTTTTCCAGAGCGAAAGGCTGTCTGGGATGCAGTAGCTGGCTACATCCAACAACAGCTGTTGCTGCACAAGGTGGGACAACACCCTGGGACAGCACTCTGGGACAACAGCCGTGTCCTTCCTTGCCCACCCAGAGCAGTGAGGAGCTCCCGTGGCCCTGGAGCATGGCCTGCAGTTCCTCTTGCCCTCCTCAGAATGCAGGAAATGCACCCCAAAATGCCTGTGGGGGACAAATGGAGCTTGTGCAAGGGTGGTGTTACCTCTGGGAGGAGGCATTGTACCACAGGGCTGATCCCGGTCACTGGAGACCCGGGGGTGCCCTCGAGTTGCCTCTGCCCTGACTCCAGCATGGATTTTTTGGTCGAAGAAGGGAAAGGAGAGGCCCCAGCATCTCCTCCCCAGGGCTCTCCCCACTGTCCTGACTTCTAAACAGTGGGAGTTGGCAGAGTTCTGTCAAAGGCACCATCCCTTGATGGAACCCTCCTCAGCTCTTCCCTCTGTCCAGTTCTCACCCTTTGGGCCTTTCCCTTCTGCTCCAGGGGATCCGAATTCCCACCCTTGGGTCCTTTGATGTGGTCCACACAGAGACCTTGGTGGGGAGCAAGACTGTGATCCTGCAGAGGCCAGTGTTCCACCTGGCCAGGAATCTTAGAGGAGTCCAGAGTCTGGAAAATGAGGATGACCTGGCTGGTAAGACAGAGGATTTAACCCTGCAGGCCCAGGGTGGAGTGGAGTATAACTCCACATTTCTAAAAGCATCTCCTGGGAAACACCTTTGGCCAAGCCCTGGGGAAGTGCCTCTGTCCCTCTCCTGTGGTTTTCCAGGGGGTAAGAAGCTGGAGTCTCTGCAATATGCCAAGGTGGCCGTGGAGGCCTCCGTGTCCCGGAGGATAGTGGAGTGCTGCATCCTCGGCACCACGTCCCTGCTGTACCACTGCCTAGAGAAGGGCGTGAGTGTGGCCTTTCTCATGAGGGACGTGGGTGTGCTCCTCATCGAAGGCAGCACAGCGCAAATGAGATTCTACCTGGACTTCCTGGAGAAAGTGACTGGGGAGAGGATCCAGGACAGGGCTACACTCAAGGTGAGCCTTTTGTTTCCCCCCTGCTTGGGCAGAGCCACAGCAATTCCCCAGCACTGCTGGCACATGGGCACCGGGATGTGACCAGGGGCTCTGGCCAGGCAGGAGCATGATCCCACCAGCTCTACCTGCCCTGAACTCCTCTCCTCCTGAGTGGCCTTGGCCACGTTGAGGATGTGCTGGCACCTTCCCATTTCTCTGCCGCAGGCTCTCCAGCAGCTGGACACGGTGCTGTCCCGGGTGGTGCCCATTGCTTCCCTGAGCTCCACTGGCCGTGTCATCGTCTTTCCCAAGTGAGTCAAACACCCCGGCAGCTTTGGCCTCTGGAGAGACCTGGGAGCAGTTTCTCCTCACAGCCACAACAGTCCTGCAGAGCAGTGACTCTCGTTTGTGTCTGCCTGCTCGTCGTCCCTGTGAGCAGACCTGAGGGGACAGAGGAAGGATTTTAGGCAGCCCTCACTTCCCCATCATGGCCAGGCATCCTTTCCTGGGTGTCCCTATTTCCCAGCACAGTCCTTGGGGTTGGGGCACAGTTGACTTGGGAGAACAATGGCCTTTACCCCAGTGCCAAACTCACCTGTGAGCAGGTGATGGTGGCAAGGGACCAGGGCTGGTGGGGACGTGGGTCAGGATTGTCCTGTCTCTTTTTCTCCAGCTTTGAACAGAGATTTCTACCCAGGGCTCATCGCAAGGACTTTGGATTTGTTCCTGGGGAGGACAAGAGGAACGAAGTAGGTTTGCCACCCATCAGGAGAGGCATAGAAGGTAAAGCAGCTCCCCGCTCATTTCCATGGCACAGGCAACTGGTGGCTGTGATCCAGTAGGAGAATCCCTGGCCATGACTGCCACAAGGATGTGATTGTGCCAAAGCTTGATGCCAGCTCATCATGGCCGTTTCTCCTCAGGCTGGCTCCACAAGAGCTGAGCCCTGGGCTGGGAGGTGCCCAAGGTACACCTGGTTCAGCAGGAGAGTGGGGATCAAAGGGTCCATACTTGCTCCCAGAAATTACCTCTGCTTTCAGAAGAGACGCTGTCCCAAACCTGGCACTATGAATGGGAGGATGCCAGGCCTCTGGAGACAGTGGTGTGAGGGGAGTGGGAATTCCCTCTTGGATGTGTTGGGAAAAGGCCTGAGCATCGGCACATGTCACTGTGGCCAGCAGCACCACAGCTGTGCTGTTCTGACAAGCTCTGTCCCTCCTGATTCCAGGGAGACTTCCCAGCCTGCCCATGCCTGCTTGCCAGGGTTCCACTGCCAAGGCAGGAGAGCAGCCCTGGGATGAGGAGGCGATGGAGATGAGGGACAGCTCTTGGGTCAGGTGAGCCTGGCGGCTCAGGGCATGGGGCCTTTTCCTCATCCAGCCAGAGTCTGTTGCCCAGCACGTCCACCAGAGAGATGGGCTGCTGGGAGCCCCCCATGTCATAGGGCTGGCTGCTCTCCATCTCTCCAGAAGAGCCCCCCATGACAGCTGGAGCCGTGCATGGGGACAGCCGAGTGTCAAGCCAAGGGTCCCAGCTCAGGGGGTTCCTCTCCTGAGCTGAGCATAGTCATTGGCTGAGGGGCACGTGGCTCCTGTGGGCAGAATGTGGCCCCAAACCCATCCCAGCCTCACTCCCGCTGTGTCCTTCCAGGAACCTGCCAGCCATCCCAGGGGCTGCTGCTGGAAAAAAGCAGCCTGTGACTGACCAAGCCAAGGGCAAACCTGTGCCCAAGGGCCAGGCATCGAAGCAGAGCGACAAAGAGGCAGCAGCAACTCAGAGGGGCAGGGGAGGAAGAGGAGAAAGAAAAGATTCTCTCAGGAGAGGAGGAGAAAAGAAAGTTCAACTCAGAAAAGGAGGAGAAAGAAGAGGATCTCTTGGAAGAGAAGGAGAAGAAAAAACTCATCTCAGAAGAGAAGGAGAAAGAAGGGATTTTGTTGGAAGTGAGGGAGAAAAGAAAGTTCAGTTTGGAAGAGAAAGAGAAAGAAGGGATTTTCTCAGAAAAGGAGAAAGAAGAGATTCTCTCAGAAGAGAAGGAGAAAAGGAAGTTGGACAAGGAAGAGAAAAAGCAGCAAAAGATGCTGTTGGAAATGAGGGAGAAAAGAAATTCTGTCCCAAAAGAGGGGAAAAGAAAGTTTCTCCCAGAAGAAAAGGAGGAAAGAAAGTTCCTCTCGGAAGAGAAGGAGAAAAGCTTCATCTCAAAGCAGAAGAAGTGAAATATCTCCTTGGGACAGCAAGAGAAACAAAACTTCTTCCTGGCAGAGAAGGAGAAAGGGAAGTCCCTGTTGGGAGCACATCACTGCCATGGAGTGCCCAGGCCAGGAAGCCTCAGGCCTCTAAGGTGTTCATCCTGCAGCAACCGGGGCCTGCGGCAGAACAGGGCCCGAGAACCAGGCCCGAGGCCTTCTGGTCAGTGCTCAAAGAGCCCCAGAAGAGCACTTTGGCAGGCTACAGGTTTGAGTCCTCCCATCTGCTGCCTGCCCTGCCCCCTCAGGGCGCTGGGGCTTCACAGTTGCCCATGCTGAAGAAGAGAGAAAGAGTCTCCAGGGGCCCATGGCCCTGGGTGGAGTGAGCAGGGAGGAGGGTGAGCAGCACCTGCGGTGGCAAAACAGGGACGTGATTGAAACTGGAACTGCCATTCTAGGGGGCTGTTTCCTCCTAGGAATGTAGAGTTAGAGAGGGGGTCTTCAAAGATCCTTCGGTTCTGGCGGACATCATGGCCAAGCTGCCACCGTGGGCTCATCCATCTCCAGGGCTGAGGGACTCCTTTTCCAACAAAAAGTAGCCTCAGGACACACCCTGGCCAGGCTCTCTGGGGTTAGAGAAAGCCTAACTCAGCACAAGGCTTCCTTTAGATCCCCACTGGTGTGAGAAACGAGGTCACAATCTTGATAAATTAAAGAATTTATTAAACACTGACCCAATTAACCAAAATATAGACAATTGGAAATCACTGCAGCAGTCTGCCTAGCACAAAACAAAGCACAGCACTGGGTGCATAGCAGTGAACACATGTGGCCAGAGACACACCCACAGCCTAAAGGCACTATGTTTTATATCCCAAACCCTGCCCTTAGACCGCCCATTCTTCCACCCACCAAAGTCTCTTGGGATTGGCTCGTTGATGTCTTGGGTATCTTGATTGGCTTCTTTCTGTTGGATCATTGTCTAGGGTCTTCCTGTTGGTCCATTGTCCATCCAATGCTGCTCCTTGTTTTATCTTTTTATGTTAATTCCTCATTGAACGCCCGCCCCTTACAGTACTTCATCGGGTTCTGGAAAGTTCTACATTCAATCCTATGGGGTTAACTTAGCAACTTTTTTAATAATTGAACATTTTAAACGTTGAACCCTTAACTTATTACCACCAAGCAATTAACTATAACAACCAAGTTCACAAGCCATTCTAATTATAATCTGTGGGGAATCACAAAAGGTGGAAAGGATTTTAGGTGTGAGAAATAGAAGCAGGCCTCAGGAAGTAAAGCAAGGGATTTAGAATTCAGCTTTGCCTGAGCAAATTAGAAGAAGTTACGGTTATAAGCAGCAAGGACATTAAAAGACAATGGTTAGTTCTTAGGCTTGGCCTAGATGGATGTTGAAGTTGCAATAAGTATATTTTGTTAGAGAGATAAGTTTAAGCTTAATAATGGGATGTTGTGTGTTATTATATAAGGCATAACAAGTGGCTGTTGTGTACAATGGAGGTACATGCGCTATTATACATTGGTTAAGACAGATGTCTGTAACTTTTAGAAGTATACTATTGGCCAAAAAGCTTTTAAGAATGCTTTGCAACCAGGAAATCTGGGGATGTCTCTGTGACAGTGTGAGCTCTGTACCAACTTTGTCTCAACTCTGTATGTGAGACTGATAAACTAATAAAAGCTCCTGGAGTGCTTGTCCGGCCCCCCCGTCCCATTTGTCGGAGATCGCCGGCAATAATCAACCCCTTCCCTCCCGCCGATTAATTCTTTATTGAATGCGGAAGCCACATCCCCAAAATTCATTTATAGCATTGGGAAGCCAAAGCTTCTCTGGGAAGGTGTGGCAGAGCTTGGGAACAAAGTGCTGCTGCTGGAGAGGCTGCAGAGAAGGGAAAGTGGAGGGAGAGAAAGAGTTGCCCTCCCATCAGTGTCCTGACCTGAAGCCATCCAGGAGAGGCTGAAGGGCACTCCCAGGTCTGTCCCATGGAGCAGGGAGCCTCACACGGTGTGAGATTCCTGACTGAGACCAAACCCCATCCCAAGTGCTGCTCCTGGCCGCTGCTGGGATGAGACCATGCACCCTTCTCCCAGCAGGCAGTAGGTGCCCACCACCACCACCCTGGGAGGTTCTTTTTAGAAGAAAAATCCCTGAGTAGAAAATTAAACAGAATTCACTGTTCTATTGCACAACCCGTCCCTTGCCCACCTGCAATATCCATTTCTTGTCCTTCAGTCCCTTAGGTTTAGGCACTGATAGTTTCAATAAATGTCTCCAAAGTAAACCATTTCTCTTTCCACTGTATTTTATTGTCTTTATGTTCCCTAAAAAACCTTCAGCACAACACTGAGTTCTGCTCATTTGACGAATCTCTGTAAATATGGGGTATTTTTACAGAAAGAGGCACCTGCACGTTTTTATGCAGTATTCAATATTGCACTTTGTTTTATGTGAATTCTAGTGAGTTTCCATTTGGCTTTTATAGTATCGTGTTTTTCCAGTTAAGATGTTCACTCTGTTCTATTATTCAGGCCTTGTTTTGTTGCATTTCACATTTTTAACCCTGTTAAAATATGGGATATGGCCACATATATTTAAGAAGTTAATGTGCCGGAAAGGAGAATATACAAATACACTTATTAAATGCTAGTAAGAACCAACAAATGCTCAATGCTTTAAGAATTTGCTTTAGTGCAAAGCTCCTGCATTGCCTACCTGACATCGCTTAGGGTTGGGTTGGAAGGGATTTTAAAGCCCATCCAGTGCCACCTCCTGCCATGGGCAGGGACATCTTCCACTATCCCAGGTTGCTCCAAGCCCCAGCCAACTCGGCCTTGGACACTTCCAGGGCTGGGGTGCCCAGCTTCTCTGGGTATTCCATTCCAGCATCCCATCACCCTCACAGGGAACAATCCCTTCCCAATATCCCATCTAATCTTGTCCCCTGGCAGTGTGAAACCCTCATTCCTGGGCCTGGCACTGCAGACCATGGTAAAAAAATATCTCTGTGCCTTTCCCATGAGCCCCTTTATCCACTGAAAGGTCACAACAAGGACTCCTGGAGCCTTTTTTCCTCCAGGCTGGACACCCCTAAATCTTGCAGGGAGCTGTTGCAGCCCTGGGATCATGTCCGAGGCCTCCTCTGGACGTGCTTTAGCAGGGCTGGGTCTTGCTCATGATAGGGAGAATCGGACGTGGGGTGTCCAGGGAGTGGAGCAGAGAGCAAGAATTCCTTCCATTCCAAATTTTTCACACAGACCATTGTGCCGCTTATCTTTATTTAGACTTCTACCACTAATTCCTTGTCTCCTGTCTCACTGTTCAGGAGCTCAGAATTGGTTCTCAAAGCTGTGAGGCGCCTGTGGAGAGAGAGGAAGCTGCTGAAGCCCTTCCATGGCTGTGCATGGGGTGGGTATGAGGGTGTGGAGCAGTGCTGGACATCCCATGGGATGTGGACACCCAGGAGCTGTGGGCATAGAGAGCTCTGGGCGGAGACTGGGGCACCAGCTACCAGCACAAATCTCTGCTGAGTTTGGCCAGTGACCAACTGGGCACCCAGAGCTCCATATCTCGAAACGCCTCATGGCAGGTTCAGCCACCCAGCACCAAAATTTGGCAACCCCCCACACCCCATGTCACTCACTCTTTTATGTCCTTTGCCCACACAGGGGCCACCTTGAGAAGCAGCAGAGCAATCAGGCTGCAGAACACAGACACGAGGAAGGCTCTTATAAATCTCCAGGTGATTTTAGCATTGACTGTGCCTGCGTTTGCCATGCCCTCCACAGTGTTTGGGTCTGTCTTGGTGTCCTCAGTGCTGCTGAATCTCTTGTCCACACCTGGAGGAAATCCCCAAAGCTCTGAAATCCCTGGGAATGGGGTGTGAGAGGTTGTGGGCATCTCAGTGCACACACAGAGGGTCCGAGTGTGTGTCTTTGGCACAGGAATAGCCACAACCTCCATCCCGAGGGATGGCCAAGGTACAGGGATTCCCTGATTCACCTGTTGGCTGAAGTGCCTCGCTGTTTCCCCCAGGGACTGCCACTGCCTGATGGCCTTCCTGAGGTGCCTCCTTATCCAGAGGCTCGGGCTCCAGCACTTTAGAGAGAAAGTGTGCCATTTTAATTCCAAGTCACCCTTGCTCATGGGAATCTGAAAGCCCAGCTCCCCAACTCCTGTAGTTGAGTCACTTGTACCTGGAAGTGTTTCCTTCAGTAAAGTCACTAATTCAGACTGTTCCATTAACAGCCAGGAAATGTTTCCCAATCCAGTTTCATTCTTCAGACCTTAATTAAGGGAAAGAATGAAATATTTCCACCGCAGAAATCCCTGGAATCACCTCTAGGGCTGTGCAGTCAGTCAGGACTGACCAGTGACCCTCATAATGCTGGGTCTGGCTGAGGAGCTGGAAAACCCAGGGACACCAGGACCCCACAAGGAGCTCCCATCACACTCTGTGGCATTGCCTGCCTGGACTGACCAGCTTCCCAGGGAGGGGATCATGGAATGACCCGGCACAGCCAGGCAAGCCTGGATTCTCATACCTGCAGGAGATGTCTCGCTCACATTTGGGCCTTGAGCTGGCAGTTCCCAAAACAAGTCAAAAGCCATGTAAGGTCTGGGAGAGTCAGATCCAGCACCTGGATCTCCATTGTGTCCATCCATGGCTGTGAAGAGGACAGAGAAGCTCAAATGAACTATTTCCATGTACTTTCCATGGCAGGAACTGTGGCTGGAACATAGAATGGCTCCGTGGACCTGTTTGTCCCTTCCTCTCTGGAGCACCATGCAGGCAGGTACCAGGTGTCTGACCCATGATGATCCAAAACAAACCGTGCAGGAGCTGTCAGGAGCTAAACCCAACCCCAACAATTGCTCTTGGAAGCAGCTCAGGGCCCTGGAATCTGGGAGGGAACAGTCTGCATAGCTGAGTGTTCTGGGCTTGACCCATTGCCTCTCTGCTCTGCTGCACAGCTGAGCATTAGCCAAAAAAAGCATTAAATTTCCTATCAACAGGATATTGAAACCTAAGTGCTCCTTGAAGGGACCTGGGGGAGCTGCCCCACTGCCCCTCCCTGCCCACCTACCTGCCGGTGGTCCTGACTCCCCGATGGGGAGCTGGGCCCCGGGGCCTAGCAGGGCTATCAGGGATAACAGGATCACCAGGGACACCAGGACTGCCAGGGCTCTCTGGACAGCCAGGAGGGTGATGCTGGCCATGGCCCATCTTGTCCACAACATGATGAGGCCGCAGGTGCTGCTGAAGCCTCCGATGCCAGCAGCACCTGCCTGCACTGACCACCACAGCCTGGCTGTGTGACCCCTCGGGGGCTGTGTGACTTCACAGGGGGCTTCTACCACCAACATTCCACTGTCTCCAGGGGAGCCCCAAACATCCCGCGGGTGCCTGGGACAGTTTGGGCATGGCTCTCTCCCAGCCCACCCAAAGCTCTCTGCTCTAGGAAACTCTGCATAGGTTACCTGGGATCTCACCTGTCTCCAGAGCAAACCCCAGAGCAAAGAGAGGCACTCCAAAGTAATGATTTTTAGCTGTTTGATGGAAAAACAGAGATCAGACTGATTTTTTGGGGCAGCATTTCCCTGTCCAGGTTTAGAATCATAGAATCCCAGAACAGTTTGGGTTGGAAAGGACCATAAAAACCATCTAGTTCCAACCCTCTGCCATGGGCAGGGACATCTTCCACTAGGGAAGGAGATGGGAGATGCTTAACACAGCTGATCCTCAGGATACAGGAAAGCAGACAAAGTTACATTTTAGGAGCCCAAATTTGGCTTGTGGATGTCCAAACCCAAGCACTTCCCAACACCAGATCCTCCTTCAGCACCACTTTATAACCTACAACCCCTCTGGGGTCACCAAACTCCTCTAGACCCACCGCAAAAGAACTTTTATCCCTTTCCCCTCCCCCAAAACACACACCACAAACACAGATTTAACATGCATGGTCTCACAACAGGAGAAGAGCAATCGCCCAATTTTCAGGAGGGAAAAAACAGGAGAGAGGAACCTGCCTGGGGGTGTTGGGCAGATGCCGGCAGAGACCTGGGAACTCTTGGCACCTGGGAGCTCCTCTGTCTCTAGAGGAGGCCAGGAAGTGGCTGCAGATGCCTGGGAGGAGTCCTTGGCAAGTGCCAGGAACAGAGTTTCCCTAACACACACACGTAGCTCCCTCAGAACAGTCTGGGGATGTTCCCAGGGAATTCCTTGCTCCCCAGGAGACACCAAAATGCTCCTGGAGATGCCCAAAGGAGTCACAGTGAGCAATGAGGCACAAACCTGACTCTAACATGAATAAAGCTCTTCAGGAAACTGCCTAAGAATCCAATGTGTTTCTATGCAAGACCTCAGCTGTTCCCAAGGAAGGCCAAATAAGATGAGACATGGAAGTGATGCAAAACCTGCAGCTGGTGAAGGGCTTGTCTGACATCCTGCAAAACAAATTGTCTTAGATGAAGGTTTTCCCTGCTGTTCTTGACACTGAGTTCAACAACTGCTTAAAATTGCATTTCCATTACCCTTAGGAAGTTTGCTTACCTGATGTCCTTTTTCCTGACATACTCTGGCACTCACACACACTTCTTTCCTGCTAACAACTCTTACCATTTATAAGCTTTGCTGTGGAAGTGCTGGTTCTCCCTATTCAAAAGGATCTGGGAAAACTTCACTGTCAGATTTAACATATTAGCTCACTGGAACAGAGGCCAGAGAAGTTGATTTTGAATTAAATGTTATTAAATATCAACATGTTTGCACAGCGACGTCAGCTTGCAGTTATACACAACCCTGGAGTATTCCTTAGCTGCTGTCTGCTTTTCCTAAGCAGGATTCCGGGCTGTCAGTGGCCTTTCTTATGGCTTCCCCTAACACAGATGCAGTTGGTGGCTGAAATGCCTTCGGTCAATCTTAGGGCTCTGTCAAACAAGCTCCTTCAAGTAGCAATGCAGATGTTTTGAGCAATTTTGTGCTGAAACAAAGGCCTCTGATGAGCACCAGTGCTGTTCAACTGGGCAGGGAGGATACAGGAGAGATGCTGCCAACCCCGGCACAGTTCAGCTGCCAAAATATGCCTGGCTTTTAGAAAAAAAAAATCTGTGTAGGTACCTAATCCCATCTAGATTCTGCTGTGGAGAAGGTTCTGGCAAACAAAAAAATGTAGAATTGGCTGGTTTCATATTAATCCTCAAATCTGTGTGTGTGCAGTGCTGAACCTTGAGTCCTGTTTTGGAGCAAACCAGATCTGGGCATGAGGCTTGATCACACCCCTGAAAATGTGACAAGTATAAGCTGGGAAGGAGAAAAAACTGGAGCTTCAGCTTGTGCAGTAACCATATCTTTCCTGCAGGGCAGTTCCCAAAGGGAAGGCCAGGGCTGATTTTCTGTGAGCAGAGTTAAAAATATCAGCTGTTTCTCTGAACTACTGGAGAATTTTCTCCATGGTGGAGAGCAGGATTCAGCTGTTGGCAACTGGGCCTGGTGAGAGTCAAAGGTTATGCTGTGACTGCAGTAGAAAGGTAGGGGTTTAATCATGAGAAAATACTCATTAGGCAATTTAGATTTGGTCCAATCTGACTTTCCAGCAGTATTGCCCTCAATCCCCCTCTCTAAACCTTTCCCTCTGAGCTCAGGGTTGTGTTAAGGACAATGTGGGCAGCACACTACCAAAGATCTGGCCTTCCTTCCCCCATTTATCTGCCTTTGGTCAGTTTGGAAGGATATATTCACTCAGTTAGAAAAAGATTTAATTAATTTGATAAAATTGGAGTTGGTTTGCACGTTCTTGCTTCCTGGGCTGTTGCTGTCCTTTCTCTTGTGTTAAATAAGGCAATGCAGAATATTGCATCTCTACCATGTTCCTGAATGTTTGTTGAGTTGTCTGTTCCTAGGGGATGCTCCTTGCACTGGGCAAATATTTAAGAATCATGATAAAAATCCATTTTGTTTAATTAATGCTGGGAACCACCCAGGGCACAGTCCATTTGTTTCCACAGTGAGCAGTGGCGAGTCAGTGTGGATATAGGAAGTCTGCGATAATAACAGAGTAACTCATAGCCCAGAGGCTGCAAGACTTCAAGTAGAGTTTATTTATAGTGGAAATGCCAGGTAAGGACTCCCCCAACTCTCCCAAATGAAAAGCCCAAATTCATGTGCTGGGAATGCAAACCACAGAAGGCTTCTTCTTAAATTCCCTGTGTTGCTGCAGTGGATATTAGCTCTGGGAAACTTGACAAAGCTGTGCAGCCTCAGAGGTTGATAACGGATGATCTAATCTCGTGTTCATGGCAGCAAAATAAAAATCAGGACTCTAGTAACATCGACAGGCAGCCTTTCTGCTCTTGTGCTTGTCACTGCTCTGTAATGTTTTAGTAAATGGTAGAAAATAAATGTAGGTTTTGATTGCAGTTTAATACAATTTCAGTGTAATGTATCCACCCCCTTCATCTTTGTTTGCGTCTAGGGCAAAGTGATGGGAAGAAAAACAGAAGCTCTGACTTGTAAAATATATTGGTTTTCAAATTTTCCATTCCTAAATCATGTTTCTACCAAAAGACACTTATCCTGGGGGAAAGAAAAGGTTTTCCTGTCTCAATTAGCACTAGAGCATGGAAAAATGCAGTATTTCCAAGCAATTTGTGTCTAGGGGTGTAAGAACATTTTAAATGTCATAAATTTTGGAGAAGGCAGAATGTAGAACAACTTTGTGCAGGGTTGCCAGACAGTGTTTACTAAACCAGATGATGCTGGGTTTTGCCTAATGCTTTTCTCTTCTCACAGGCTGCAAAACCCTTCTGTCCAGGGCATCACTTTCACAAAATTCCCCCTGCAGAGACCCAGGAGTTGCAGGAATCCCTACAGAGCAAAGGAATTGTGCTCTGGTTTGGACTCTGAAGACCAGTTTGGGGCTGATGAAAGAATCCCAGACTGGTTTGGATTGGAAGCGATCTTGAAACCCATCCAATGCCACCCCCTGCCATGGGCAGGGACACCTCCCACTCTCCCAGGGTGCTCCAAGCCCCGTCCAACCCGACCTTGGACACTTCCAGGGAAGCAGGAAAAGGCTTTTTATTCAGCTTATTTAAAGAACAAAGATTTTTATTTGGCTTCAGCACTAGATGGGGCTAAAGGACTAAGAAGAATTAAAAAAAAAGACGACTGGCTGAGCTGCAGGATGGGAAAAGCCCCGGGAAAAGAGGAGGGAAAGGCCAGCAGGGGCGATGCTGTTGGAGCCCCTTCACTTGCTCAGTTTTGTGACAGGAGCCAGACCCTGACTCTGCAGCCGTTGGGTTGTCAGCACTTGTGAGGGGTCAGTGAGATGCTGTGGGGTGGGGTAAGGTGTAAACCATGAGCAGGATACGTTGGACAGCAGCACTCAGCAGGTGGATCCCGGTTTCTGACAAATCTTTTAGTGGAACCTTTCCCTGCATGTTATAAACGACCTTCAAAAAGCAGCATCTCCTCAGCTTTCAACCTGCAGCGTCCAGGAATAGCCCCACGAGACATCACTGCAGGGAAAAGACCCAATTTTTGTGTGTATGAGCTCATTTTTACATGACTGGGTTTAGTGGTTGTGCCAGTTTGGCCAAATTTAGAAATATATCCTCTGAGAGAAGGCAAGTTATAAACCACCTCTCCCCCCACCAGGTTCAAGGGAAAAAAACCTTTTTCCTGGAAGGAATGTGAAAGAGATAAATATTTAACAAATACACAGGAAAAAGATACTAATGCTAAGTAATGAAACCTCTCGCTGTAGAGAGAAAACCTGGGGAAATTTCAGAGTCCTTCCGTAGTCTCTCTCTCTCTCCCTTCCTTGGAGCTGGGATGGGGTGGTGGCCCCACCTCCAGGGCCAACGCCTTGGTGGAAATTCCTCCTGATGTATTCTGATGTTGAAACAGTCCAGCAGAGGAAAAAAAAAAAAAAGGGAAAAAACGAAGTCCCAGGAAAACAAAAGCTCAACTCTCCATCTCTCTCTCTGGAGAAAAAGAAAGCCGAAAGCTGGCTGGAAAGCAAGCAGGCTGGGTGCTTCCCTCTGCTCCTGAACACAGAGAGCCATCTCTATCTCTGTGTGACCTTGAACAAGCTGCAAACTGCTTTGAAGAAGTTTTGCTCAGTTTGTCTTCCCTCCTCTCAGGCTCAGTTTAAAGGCATAGAAAGGCACGAAGTGAATTTCTGGGCACGGGGCAGCGATAGGGGATACACATCATAAAGTCACCCCAAGACAGTGGTTTACTGGGTGACTTTTTATTTACCATTTCTGCTTTCAAAATACACCGGAAACCTCCTGTTTAAATTGTTACTCACTGGAATTTCCCCCCTGTCCCATCCAGGTAAAAAACCTGTTGGTTATCAGATACAACAGGGAAATAACACTTTATTTTCAAGCACAATATCCCTGGACTGTTACAGTTAAGAATTTTAACTCTCCTTATCCCTCCTTTTGTAAATTGTACTTATCAATCCTATTGCAAACTACTGTTATCAATCCTACTGTAAACTATCCTTACCAATCCCATGGCAAAGATCTGCTGTTGCACCAGATTTTGCCTGTATTAACCTGAGTATTTGTGTGTGCAAACAAAGATTTCGGTAAAACTCAACAACCAGCTGTTTTCACATTTGCTCCATGAGTGTAGAAACATTTAATGAAATTGCCTACAGTTTAGTGATTTGTATGACATAGGCAGTGTTTCCCTTCTGTCAGACCTGGGCCAGTTCTCAATTGCTTGAGGATGTAAACATAAGAAAACAAACCCAAACAATTTAAATTAAATTCCCGATGTACCTGGGGAGAGATTATCTGCTCTGCTGCCATCTTTCCTTTAAATCTTCTCACAGTGGGGGTTCCTTTTGTTGCTCAGTGTTTTATTGCGCAAATAGTTCAGCACCAACAAATAACACAGGGGTGAGGGGATGGGCATTTTTGGAGGGAAGCACCAAAGAAATTCAGAATCGTTTTAAACCTGCAGTTCCATGGTAGAAGAAGAAAATATCCTGAGTTGGAAGGGACCCATAAGGATCATTTGAAATGCTGGAACGGGCTCTGAGGGAAAAGACAGAGCACTGGGACACGGGCAACAAACAGAACTGTGGACAGCAAGGAAGGACTCATTCCTTGGGGCAAGGAGTTTTTTAGTGCACAATTCCCATTTTCCTCAGGGTGGTGCTGAGCCAGCTCGGGCTTGGATGCTCTGGACTTTGCAGCTGATCCAGGGATCATTTTTGATACGTGAATTTACCTTCCTTCCTTTGTCCGTCTTGAATATTAATGGCATGGAGATGTTTGTGTGGAGCAGGGACTGCCTTTGTCTTGTGCCTGTGCAAAGAACTCTGGTCTTTAACATCCCAGAGCAGCTGTGGCTGCCCCATCCCTGGAAGTGTCCAAGGCCAGGTTGGAGCAATCTGGGATAGTGGAAGGTGTCCCTGCCCATGACAGGGGGTGGGGCTGGATGGGCTTTAAGGTCCCTTCCCACCCAAACCACTCTGTAATTCTATGATTCATCCTTTTATTTGCCAATATCAAGCTCTTAAAACCTTTACAAATGGGTAGCAAGGAGAGTCTTTGCATTCAGCAAAAATAGAGGAAACTCGGGATGTAGCTGCAAAAGGTGATGACCTTATGGAATCCTAAACTCCGCTTCCATGCAAGTGAAGCATGTGGCACTAAGACCTCAAACCATCCCCTCAGGTTGTACCAAACAGACCTGTGAGATTTCCAGCACCAGCAGCATCCCTGTGATCACTAGAGTCGCAATCAGCTCACTTCTTGGTGTGTCCAGTGCTGAGGAAGGTGGTTAATCACCAGTTAGGGGACATTCCTTTTAAAAAGGAGGGTCGGGAAGGAAAGGAACTGCTGTTGGAATATCACACTGGCTTTGGCATTAGACAGGCAGGAGCAATACATTAAAGAGAGCAGCAGAAAGTCTGATGCCACCTACGTTACTCCCATGCAAGTTTTAATTATAGCTCTGGACTTGGCTGAGATGTGTCATTGAGCCCCGTGTTCAGACAGCTTTTCCATGACTAAAATTGGCTCCCAAGGACAAGGTGTGGAGCAGGATCTTGAAACTCAAATGCATTTCAGAGAAGTCATTCTGGGTAGAGCCTCAGAATTAAGCTGAATCTCTGAGCAGGGCACAGAAATTAAGCCAAATTGCAATCTCATTTGATGTATTCCTCGGGTTTTTCCTGGTTTCTGGGTAAAGCAGCTGGGAGGCAGCTCACTTCAAGCAATGAACTTATGACTGTGAGAGATTTCTGTTTTTTGCCAAGAGACAGCTCTAATTGGTTTCCTTGCACTGGGAAAAGTTGTGTTTGGGAGACAGTGTATTTATACCACTGATCTAAAGGGAATTTTCAGCTGGGGCCTTTGGCATAGGTGGAAAGTTATAATTTGAATGAGTAAAGGGTGAGACTTTGTAATGCTTCACCTGGATATTGCTGTACAGAGGCTTGCTTGGTCTTGAGGCATTGACATGGAAGAAATGTGTAAGAATAAATTTTCTGTCTTTTTTTGATGTGAAATTTGCCTTCACCCTTTGATTCTCTCCTGTCAAATCACTTTAAGAGCCCACAGGGTGTCAAGAGATGATGTGGGGAGTGACATCAGCTTGGAAATCTGGAAAGTTGGAGTCTGGAAAGTTGAAAATAGTCTGGCAGTCCCTATTAACTTATTCCTCTTTTTTTTCTGAAGCCTTATAAAACATTTCACAGTTAAAGCCGAACTCTCTGGTAGGATTGAAATACCATCAGCTGGTTGACTCTGCCAGCATCACCCTCAACCCAAGAATGGTTGAATGCAGTATTTTGAGCGTGTCCTTTGATAAACTCCCATTAAGAGTTTGTTGTATTGTGTTTTAAATTTGAACTTATGTCTTAAATTTGTAATTTTTTTTTGTTTGTTCGTTTGTTTTAAAATTGAACTCTGGGCTTAGAGATGAGGTGAACTGCTCAAGGTGACACAAATTCTGAGCCAAAGAGGGAACTAAATTCTGCCAGAGAAAGATTTCCAAGATATGAAAATATTTTTCATAGAATCATGGAGTGGTTTGGGTTGAGAGGAACCCTCAAGACAATGTAGTTCTAACCCCTTGCCACTAGACCTGGTTGTTTTCCTCTGAAAACAAAAAGAAACCCCAAACATTTCTGGATAATTTAGTGGTCCAGCCACCTGTATGCCATTAGGATTGTTTGTTCCAGGTGTCGTCTCTTGTTGTATGGAAGCAGATGGAAGTGTGGCTGTCAAAGCAGGGTATATAGATATTTGTGTATCTTTAATGCAAGAGCAGTTTTAAAAGATGGAGACTTCCTAAAAGAAATGAGTCTTGAAATCTAAGCCTTGCTGGGTAACTAACCCAAATAACACCTTCCATTATTTAGGTTGTAAGCAATAAAAAGTATTCTTGCTCCCAATAGAGATTTCTCCATATATACTAGTTTCTGCTGCAAAGTTGATGAATCTGTAATGCACTGCATAATTAAACATTGCAGGGATATTGCTTTGGTGAGGAAACAAGTAATGAAGGGGATACAGTAAATTTTGGTGATTACAGATACAATTGTTTAGCCCAAGCATTTCATGGTCTGCTTTACAGGTTAAAAAAAACCCCAAAGAACACAATTTCGATTAAGCTCTGCATTGCTTTGCTAGCAATGGATTAGGCTATTAAACTATATTTTTCCATTAATAAAACAAATGTTAATGCATTGTTTGATGCTAATAATGAAACCATTGTAGGAAGCACAGCTCCTTCCATTAACATTTATCACATCTTGTCAAGGCTGGGCATGCATTCAGGGCTTTTTCATCAAGGTGAGTTGGTAAGGCACAGCAGGAACTTGCTGCCCTCTTAGTCTGCTTTGTGTTTGCTGTGTTCTCATGGACAAGGCTGATCCAAGGGCTACAGAGAGCTGAACTTTAAATACATCAAACCATCTGCTACAGCACATCACTGGCTTCACTAAATTGTATTAATTCTTAGCAGAGCGAGGCGAGAAAGAAACCTCTGCTAAGCTCTGCCTGTTTCTAGAATCTATTAGGAGGCTGGAAATGCTCCACCAGCTCTCATGGTGATGCACAGATAAAGACCTGCCTGTCCTAAGATTTTTGCACTGCAGCTTGCCTTAGGCACAGCCATAAAAACCTGGTGTTGGAATTCCTCCCTCTTCAGCAAATCCAGCACGGCTGGATCTGGCTGCCCTCTTGGGGTAGGTGTGTGTGCAGTTATCAGGGCATGGGGATGGTTTAATACTTGTCCAGCTGCTAATGCCTTGATTTTTACCTTCTCCAGGTACTTGGGAGAAAGTTCAGGAGGAAAAATCTGGTGTCTTCAGGGGGCTCAAACTGGGTGCCTTACTGGGGTGGGGTTGTGCGCATTGATCAGGGCATGGGGCTGGTTTAAGACCTCATCCAGCTGTTAATATCTTGATTTTTATCTTGTCCAGGGACATGGCAGAAACCATCTGAGCTCAGGAGGAAAAATCTCATGCCTTCAGTGAGCTCAAACTGGATGTTGCTCACTGCAAGGAGAGGGTCTGGGGGGGTCTTTTCCCCCCATCTCTTTGTCAGAGCTGGTTGTGCATTAATCCTTTTATCCCTGGCAATTCTGTCAGCTGGCTGGAGAGAGAGCGAGAGAGAAAGCATCTGTACAATGTTTATTCTCCCTGTTGTAAAGCTTTGTGCAGACACTTAAATTGTGGATATTTTACTGCAAACAATGATAGCTGCAGATAAAAGCCAGTGTAAGGGGATGGCTGGAACCTCCCCATCAGCGATTTGGGTGATGCTGCACACAACATTTCCTCTACAAGGGAGAGCAGAGGGCACAGGCAGCTCACTGAAGCCTCAGCAAAAGCTGTTTCCAAGGTCTGCTGGGGCTCTGGGAGCAGGGCCATGCTGCTCACAGGTGTCTGTCACCAACGGGATGGCAGCCCCTTCAATCACAAATAAATGAAGTCTAAGGCAAAACAAGCTACTCGTACGTTGGGGGTGTAGCCACAGCTGTGCCCTCTTCATCCAGAGCAGCAATTTGTGTTAAAAGACTGTGAGGGAGGCACAGTTGGTGAGTCAAAGGCATAAATATCCATAACCAAGCAGGTTCAAAGAAATGCTGCTGTGCTATTAAGGAGAACATTTCTGAGTCTTCCCGCAGCGTCACAGTATCAATTCTAAAATGTACCAATTTACAAATGTGCCTCAAAAAGCAAACCCAGCCATTTACTGGGATGCTTCTGAAGTCTGTACGGACCTTAATTTGCCTTATCAAAGGATAATCTCTTGTGTCAAGACTTGGAAGAAGGCTTGATTAAAAAAGCAGTTGAAGTGTGAATGCTGGCACCTGAGTGGTGCAGAAGTAGTATTTATTTAAATGCATTTAATGAGTGATTTTGGTAATGTGACCCTGTATTTAGAGTTCCATCAGTGGCTCTTCCTTCAGCAGGGCTTAGTCACACACCGCTTCTCTCTTGTTGCCAAGATTATTTCTCTGCTCCATGGCAGTCCCCAGGCTCAGGATGTTAAACACTGGACAAACCCAGCAAGCTCGGCACCCTGAAGCTTTTATTGAGAGCAGGGAAGGGCAGCAGCCTGGGATTTTGGGGTTCAAAGCGCTGCTGTGCCCTTCTCTGCTCTGCTGGCAGTTGTTCATCAGCAGGGTTTAGGTAAAACCTTGCCTTGTGTGAGCTCCAGGGCACAGTTTGGGAGAGTTCAGCTTCAGTTCTCCCCGTTTTAACAGTTTTTATAAGTATTTAAATTAAAAGGAATTATCTTAAGCTTTGCTTAAACAACAAATTAAACCTCCTGTGACTATTTTGGCATGAATAAAACTTTCCATTAGGCTGCAAATGATTATTCTTAGTAGGACAAATAAAAATAGATCTTTTTTCTAGATCTTTGATGCCTTCTGCACTCAGCCCTGCCCTTCTGGGTGCAGATGGAGTGGCTGCCCATTCCTACCTGGAAATCTCCTTCAGGAGCTGTCATCCATGTAGAATTATGGCAAAACCCTGCTGGGGTTTTTTTGGAATAAAGTCGTAGCAGGGGACTCCTAATCCCTTTTGTCCCCATAGCACTGTTTTGTGTTGGGCCACATTAATGTTATATAGTATTAAGTGAAGCAAATACACTGTATTTGAATCCCTGCCCTGTAATTACACGACACAGTTCAGTAGATGGAAATAAGCTAAGTTTTGAATAAAATATGGTTGTTTCCGCTAACACTGTAATGCTTGGGCTTATAATTTTCCTCTTGAGCAGTCTTTATTTTTTTCTGAAACTCTTAAGTGGTCGTGTTTAGGTTTTATTAGTCTTTTTTTGTTTTCCTACTTTCTCCAATGTATTCAAAGTGTCCCCTATTCAACTCATGTAATTTTAATTAAATTCAATAGAACATTTCTCCTTTCTGTATTAATGTACCTGTGTTGGCTCTTATAATACAGTCTCAAACACTGTGAAATATAAAATTCAGCTCTTTCATGAAAGAGAGGAATATAAAGAGAACGCAGTTGGTGAAACCAACTATTGGAGCAGCTGATGAATATAACCTCCTGCTCAGGTACAGAGCATAAAACCCTGTAGTACAGACAATTTCCTCCAGACTGAATGAAAACTGAAATGTAATTCATTGTTGAAGAGGGTTTGTGTTTTTAAAAATACTCTCTGGGGGAGTGTTACACCTTTCTGCATGGCACAGAGGTGAGCTCAGTGTTACCTGTGTGACACAGCTGATGGACAAGTTGGTGAGGTTGGCCAAAAATCACATTAAAGACCTTGAGATTTTTGGGATTCACCCCGGCTCAGGCCTGCAAGAGGAGGTGGTGGCAGGGACAGTGGCTTTCTCACCCCCACCGACACCGGGTGTTGTAAACCAGTTTTACCTTTTCTGACAAGGGTGTAAGGATTTCAGAGCACACGTGAAATGCAGGTTTTCCTTCAGGATCTGGGCTGAATGCTTCGTTCCTGGTGTCACTGTGGGGATGAGGCCTGGGACCACGTGCTCACCCTTCATGTGGGCGGTGGGGGCTGTCTGAACATCCTGGCTGGTACATCCCTCCCAGGATCTGGAGGGTCACAGGCACCTTGTCCTTGAATGTTCCCAGCAGAGAAGAGCTGCCTCTGACTGCTGTGGGCTGGACAGGCAGCTCTGCCACTTCCCAGCGCTGGTGAAGTGGTTTGAGTTGCCAGGGGAGGGAATGGACGGACAAGTTTGGATGGACCCCCAGCGGATGATTTTTGTCAATTATTAGAGTAGCTTTATGGCCAGATCAGGGTTGGCCTTTCTCACACACCTTCTAAAATAAGATGCTCTTGCTCTGCAAGCTTCTTTTTGTGGTTTGTTTGTTGGTCCTGAGCTCTCTGGAACTCTGCTCCAGCCATTGCTTCCCATATGCTCTCCTGGCTTTGGGAAGGGCTCTCTGGGCAGCCATCCAAGAGGTGCCAGATCTTCCTCTGCAGATAATGTTGTCTCTTTTAACAGCAGAAAATAATCAAATATTAAGAAAGGTTGGATAAAGGCCTTGAAAAGAGCAATTAATTTGATGCACTGAAGATTTGCAGATCAATTTTCAGCTGTGGGCAGCCTTACTTGACAGGCCTAAATTATATGGTCACACAAAAAGGCACAGATTAGGATGTCTGTGTGATCTGCAGATTGTTCCATTTTTCCTTGCTTGTTACATGTGCCCTGGTAGAGGAGACTTTTCCATCACTGTGCATCCAGGTGATCTTTAGAAGAACATTGATGGAAACCTAACTGACACCTTCCCTTCTGCACTCACTTCCCCACTTTTAAACATGGAATGGACCTATGAATTTAGCAAAAAAGGCATTTGTGGCCCATCCTGTCATCAGGTTTTTTTTTTCCAGGCTCAGAAGCTGCACTAAACCCTCATGCACCTCAAAATATTTGCCTTCATTTTCTTTCTGCTCTTTCACTACCAGCTGCTCTGCCCTATCCAGCAGGACAAAGTCCTGATTTTACATTGGTTTTATAACTGCTAGAGAAAAAGTCTCTCATATGCAGTGTGAGCTCTACTTTTCTGTAAGAAACTCAGTTTGAGCATGTGCCGGTTTGGCCAAATTCAGAAATATATCCTCTGAGAGAAGGCAGGTCACCCCCCCTCCCCCACCAGGTTCGGGAAAAAATAAATTTTCCTCGAAGGAAAGTGAAGGAGATAAAAACTATTTATTTAACAAACACACAGGAAAAGGAAAATAATGCTAAATAATAAAATCTTTCGCTGTGGAGGAAAAACCTGGGAAAGTGTTAGAGTCCTCCCTTTGGTCTCCTTGGAGCTGGGGCCTGGCCCAGGGCCAGGCCCTCTGTACCTGGTGGAAAGTCCTCCCAATGTGCTCTGATGTTGAAGCAGTCCAGTGGAAAAGGGAGAAAATCCGAGTGCTTCCTCGCTCCCCTGCTGCAGCTGGAAAAAAAAAAATCACTATCTCTATGTGACCTTGAACAAACTGCAAACTGCTTTGGAAAAGTTTTGCTCAGTTTTTCCTTCCCCCTCTCAGGCTCAGTTTAAAGGCATAGAAAGGCACAAGAATTAATTTCTGGGCATAGGGCAGCGATACAGGATACACATCATAAAGTCACCCCAAGACAGAGCAGTTTCCACCCAACTGTGTGGTCACTCTCTTACAGGTTCTAGCTTTTCAGGCAGAAACCTTCAGAGTGTGACTAGAACACAGTGGGTTTTTCTGTTTTAAGATTGTCCATTTACTATATTGGCTGATGAAGTTATTTACAGCTCAGCTGTTTCCATGTCATTGCCTTCAGTTTGTTCCTTAATAGAGAAGGAATCTGCAATGGTTTTCCTCTCCCTTAAATCTGTATTCCACTGCTGTCTCATCTGTTTAATACATTTCCTTTACAAATCTAGACTTATGTTTGAGCCTAATGCCAGCAAGAGCTCTGGAAAGATTTATTCTTTTGGGCCCTAATGTGAAATGAGTAATGCTACAACTGGCTCCCTTGGTAGCAGCAACACGTTTTACTACTGATTGTCAGAAACAATAAAAAAGAGAATACGTTGGTAGTTTCTGTGCTATTTGCTTCCTGGGATTTTTGTCCTGAATTAACCTCCACAAATAGATTGCATGAGTAACTTTGGAGAAGTTCTCAGTATGTGTGGAGGAGAGAAACAAGGAAAAAAAACTGAGTTGTTGCTATAGCTTTTAATAATAAACATCAAGAGAATGAGGGGTTCATGGCAAGGCTGTGGTGACCCACTGGGCAGCTACCCTCCAGGTGTCCCACTGTGTTTTGCAGAGCACAGAAATCATCTCTCAGCATGGAATTTGCATGTCCATAGCTGGAATAAGTTGTGTTTCAACTTTGCCAACACACAACCCGAGTGTGTGCTGAAGGAGACTCAATTCAAAGTTTTTTTAATTCCAATTCTCTTTAAAAAGTCAAGATTTGTAAATTCTGGGTTCTAGCACTTGCCAAGGGATAAGGGTGTTTTTTTAAAGCAATGGTTGATCACTTGGCTCAGCATCAGAGGCTGGATTTATTAGTTTTGCCTGGAAATGCAAGTGCTTTCTGCTCTACTTATTAAATAGATGGGCATGGCCTTCTTTTCTAGGTAAAAATACTGCAAAAATTAATCTGTTAACAGCCTGTTGGGGTTCCTCTCCCCTGCCATGGGGTCCTAGGAGAGGGGCCCTGGGGGGGAGGCACGGGGTTTCCCTAGCCCCTGGTCAGCCTCGTTCCCCATTGGTTGTTTTGTGTTCCCCTGAGTGGGCAAAGGACCCTCGGGTCCTGTAACTGCGGCAGTTCCTTGGCATCCTCAGCCATGAGGCAAGGAAAATAAACATCTCTGAAAATATCTACCAAGAATCGGTCCATATATTTTTTTCCATGGGCCTCGTTGTCTGATACATGTGTTGCAAGTATCCCCACTGCAACATTTGGTTGGAGAATGCGAGCAGAACGATTCCCTTGGAGGACAGCAACTGTGATTTGTGAGTAAACTCGGGATTTCTCTCCTTGTTTTTGTTTTGCTGTTCCATCTCTAAACTATGGAGGAACCGTGGAAAAACGCGTGGCTCTCCGAGCCGCATATGGATATTTATCTTAAACTTGAAAAGATTCTTGAACAACAATTTGTAAATTTTAGTTTAATTCAAGCTCAAAAGGAACTGAAACATTTCCTTTCATGGTTGTTTAAGAACTTTTTCTACGTTTCTTGGGACTTGATTCTTACCAAAGACTTTTGGAAGACCGTTTGGGCACAGTTAATTTCTGAGTCAAAATATATGCCGATGGAAGATTTTCATGAATATTATTTAATTACCGAGACTGTTGAGCAATATCAGCTGTATCCTGGCGAAGGGAAGCCTGCCTCAGGGACTCTACGGCCCAGGCCACGTGTGCCGAGTGCTCTGCGAGCAGTAGTGAGGCAATCCCCGCGCGCAGGCGGAGCCACACGAGCTGCAGTGTGGGCAGCAGAGCGAGGTGTGGCAGGAGCGGTGCAACCCGGCGGTGCCCGCCCAGCCCCACGCAGCGCACGGTGGAGCAAGCCCTGTGAACACCCGGCCGAGAGGGGCGGCACGCGAGCGGCGGCGATGGCGCCGATGGTGGTGGAGCGGAGCCGCGCCCAGCCAAAACGGGCGCTGGAGCAGGGCGCGGGAGGGCCGCCACTTGGGGCCCGGCCAAGACGTGGGTGCGGTGCCTGGCAGCGGCAGCACAGCTGCCACCAGAGGCAGCAGAGGCGGCGGCGCATGAGGAGCTGAGCAGCATGGCCTGGCTCGGCCCACGCGGCCTCAAATGCAACCCCCGGAAGAGCGTGCAGGCATGAGCAGCCCTGATGGCCCCGGCAGCCCTGGCAGCCCCAGCAATTCCAACACAGGAGTGAGCGAAAGCAAAAACAACAGCGAGACAGAAAACAGCAGCCATTCGGAAAAAGGAAAAAATCACCATAGCTAAGGTCTTAGGAATAGTAAAATGGTATAATGTTAGACAAAATTATGGTTTTATAACGAGATGTGACAACCAGGAAGACATATTCGTTCATCGTACTGCCATTATGAAAAATAACCCCCAAAAATATATCCCAAGCTTAAGAAATGGAGAAGTGGTAGAGTTCAGGATTGTCCAGGGAAGGAAAGGTTTACAAGCAGCAGAGGTCATTGGGCCTGATGGTTTCTGTAAAAGGCAGTATATATGCTGCAAATCGTAGTCATGTCAACCAATATCCCCATTATAAGCCCCCCCCTACAGTCTCCCTTTCCTAATCCCACCTTTCCCCTTTATCCTATATCCTATTACCCCCAGTGTATTCCCAATCTGTTTATTCACCCATGGTTTCCCTCACAAAACCATGCCTTTACCAATTGTTTCCCCAAAAATCCCTTTCCAATGCTGAGTGGGAGGTGAAGAGGGGGAGGGAAGAAATTAATTAATGTTGTTTAGAGTTCCAACAGGTACAAATAGAAGAAACCCTCTCCTGCCTCAGTTTCCCCACAAAGCATGCTCAGAGAGTCCTGTCTCTCTTCTGTCAGCCTTAAGATGTGCCAGAGAAAAAATCCATTTGGACATTTAAAGACTCAGGAGGGTGGCTTGTTTTTGTTTTGAAACTGTCCTTGTTATCTCATGTTTATCCAGTTGTTTTCAATGTTAAGTTTTAAATCTCTTTTAGTTAAAAATAAACGGGTGAAGTGTTGGGGCTCCTCCCTGCTGCTGTGGGGTCCAGGGGAAGGGGACCCTGGAGTAGAGGCACGGCCTTCGGGGTTTCCCTACTCCCTGGTCAATCCTGTTCCCCTTTGGTTGTTTTGTGTTCCCCTGCACGGGCGAGGACCCTCGGATCCCATGATTGACACAGTTACATCATCATCATCATGCGGCAAGGAAAATAAACATCTCTGAAAATATCTACCAAGAATTGGTCCATATATTTTTTTCCATGGGCCTCGTTGTCTGATATATGTGTTGCAAGTATCCCCACTGCAACAACAGCCATCCAAGGTCTGAGCAAGTGGACAGAGAAATCTTCTGTGCTGCGTGCTGTTTGGCTTTTGCAAGAAGGAGTTACAGAAAGTTATAAAAGGAAAGCTAACGTTTGGTTTTCAAATGGAAAGGAAACCAAGCCTGATCTTTGAAAGTTGGTATAACCCCGTCTAGAGCAGGTCAGGAGTGTTTCAAACTGTCCCACTTTCAGCCTGGTAAAGTTCAGGAGTTCTTCTTGTTATAGAAAATACATCAATGACCCGTGAGTGTCATGAAAGGAGTGAACTGGAGTCTCTGTGAGAAGTGTCTCGGGGGAAAAGGCTCTTTCTTTTCTCTGTGGAGTTTGGGTTCGGGAAACATCGCTTTTCTCCTTGGCCAAAAGATTTTCCAGGGCTTTAAGGCCAGGACCTGTCACCACGTGATTGTGGCAGAGTGGTGTTGATTTAATGCTGTTCCACATTGTCCTTAATGATTTAATAAGGTTTCTAATGCAGTTTGTGCCTTCCTTCCATCTCCAAGTCCCTGCTTCCCTTTAGGTCTTGGCAGGGAATATTGTTCTCCCACAGCAATATTCACTGGTTTATCCTTCCCCATGTCCTCTCCCATGCTGTGGCATTTTCTGATTTTTGTGTTGAGCTCCACAAGTAAGTTTTTCAGAGCAGTTTATTTGGCTGTGTTACATCAGTGATAGTGGTTGAGTTTTGGGAAGCACAACAGACCCAACTGTGATATAATTTCAGTAGAGTTTGGACAGAATTGTCCCATCCCAAGTTTTCTTCTTGGTGAAGCACCTCTTTGACACCTTCACTGCGCTGCAAAGGACATAGGGAGGATTTTACATTTGTTTCACATGTGTTGGACTAAACTTCCAGAGGCTTAAAATCTAATATCTCACCTGTGCTTTCTATCATTCACTTGAGAAGGACGAAAGGCAATTAAAATCACCAGCAGTGTCAGGAACATGACAGGAGCTGACGTTTTTGGGTTGTAGAGTGTTGCCTGTGATGGATGGCTCTGCAGGAATTGTCACATCTCATCTTTGTCTCCTGCCAGAGCTCCCTTTCCCAAAATGCTGTTGGGCTTTTCCAAATTGCAATGATTTAGAAACAACTACCTTGTCTAAATTTTTTTTTTTCATCCAGGCAAAGGAGTGGGGAAGTGATGTTACAAAGAATTTGTGGCTGCCCCATCCCTGGAAGTGTCCAAGGCCGGGTTGGACAGGGCTTGGAGCAACCTGGGATAGTGGAAGGTGTCCTTGCCCTTGGCAGGGGGTGGCACTGGATGGGATTTAAGGTCCCTTCCAAAACAAACAATTCAATGGTTCTGTGATTCTATGACCAAACAGAGCCAGCAGTGCAATGCAGAGAGGAGGGGGGAGTGCTTGAGCTCGGAGCTGCTGCTGTCAGCAGTGATTTAACAGTTTTTCCAGTTACAGCCCAAAAAGAAAATCACATTTTCAGTTTGCTGGGATTGGGAAGCAAAATTCACTTTGCAGTTGTGCTGAGAAGTTGGCTGTGACAAGACACCCAGGATGAAATGTAAAATATATTTCCTACTATTAAACGATTTTACTCTGGTAGAAACCATGTGTTGGCCACATCTGGGCATAGCTGGATGACTGATTATAAAATGTGGGATGGCTTTTGCCTTGGAGTTTATGGACTAAATAAATAGTTCACAGCACGAGGGTTGATGTGAATATCTGAACACTGGCCAAGGAGTGGTGATACAGAGACACCTGGGCAAGCTGGGTCCCAAAATTACCCCATTTGTAGGTGGGAGTTCATGGCATGGAGAAAATGCTGTGATTTGAATGAAATTCCTTGAGATTCTCCCTGGCTCATGTTCAATCTCAGTTTACCACTTAAAACGTAATTTTTGGAGGACTTTAATGAGGTCTTTAAAAAGTTTGCAGCTGTGTGAGCTCTAAAAATAAAGAAAAACATCAAAATTGGCATTGAACACCTGTGAGTTTAGGATTTGGCTGGGAGCTCTGTGCTGCTTCCTCACCTCTTGTTGGCATATACATAACCATGATAATGATCTGAAAGAGTTTTGTTTTAATATACCATTTAGGTGAAGTGTGACTCCTCGCTTGGTAAATAAGAGAAAGAAATATGGAGGAGGGAAAGGAAGTCAGATTTTACAGAGACACCAATGGATGCTGGGGCTAGATCTCCAGGCCAAATTTATTTCAAGGTTTTGTAGAGTTATTTAAAAAATGGACCTGCAAACTTTTAAAGAAATTATTTCCTAAATAGGAATAATTCTGTGCTCAAAATCAGATGAAGAATGGAGCTTGTGAAAATAAATTATGCCCCTGGGAATCCTGGTATTGCTCTTAGCAAAAGAGATTTATAGAGAGAGCAATGAGTGGAGATAGATGCAGTGAACTCAGTCTTTGCGAACTAAGACTGATTTATAAGTTTTGTTTTTGCAGTTTGTGCTACCATCAGATGGATTTATTGTTTCCTAAGTAAATTCATCACCATGTAGACAGGAAGTTCTTTTTCTCTTTTGCAGAGGGGGAGATCTCACTGAAAAATCAAGCTCATGTTTTGACTTGGATTTTTTTTCCCTTTAAATAATCAGAACAGATAAAGAAACCCCATTTCCATGAGTTTGCAGGCCAGCAACATCAACCTGTAGTGGATCACACCCCGTTCTAGAGGAGTGTTTCTTCCTGAGTGGCTGTGCTGGAGGTCCCAGATGATCCCCTCTGGAATGGGAGGGTCTCCAGGCACAGGGAGCTCCATGTCCCAGCTCAACACCCTCAGCACTGCCCCACTTACCTGCCATTCCAAGCCAGGATGGACGTTCAGCCTCTGTGGTGGGAGAAAAAAGCTAATTTTCTCAGGAATCTGATATTTCACACTGCTCCTGAGCAGTTTGGATAATCATCTTTAGCACTTATTTGGGTCCTTGCGAATCAGCTTCCAAATTTAGTTATGGGTTTAGACCACAAGATGCTGAATGACTGACTTGGATCAGCAAGGAGGAGAATTTCCAAGAGCTTTTCTTTATGCATCCCTGTAACAAGAGCGGTGGAAAATTTGTTGTAGAGTGGAAAGTTAAAGGCCTGGTAAAGAATTCACCTCTGATCAAACTGGGAATCTAAATCCAAGCTAATCATGGTCCAGTCAGAGATTATATATTTGACTTTGGGGTTAAGCTCTAGCATAAGGACATTGAAACCTGGGACAGATGCAAAGGGATGTAATGCTATAAATGAGCCTTGAAAATCATGGAGGGATTTGGTTTGTTTAATTTAGTGAGGAAAATTACACAAAAACCCCCCCAATTTTGTACAGTTTCATTGGTGAATATAATTAGAAGTATCACAGGGAGTTGCTGCTAACACAATATTGTGCTGCAAAGGATGTGGGCTGATGGTTAAAACTCTCACTGAGTGCTTTGCTGCTCTCCAGGCAGTGACAGGGAAATCCATTCTTGTAACTGGAGCTTGTCAGTGGCACAGAAATCTGAACTCTCTTTTCCCCTCTGTCCCAGCTCAGATGGATCAGACACTGCTAGGGTTGAGTTTGTTCTGCCAAACAAAACCAAGCACCTGTCTGAAAGACCATCAGGATGCTCAGTGAATTCCTGCTGTAGGGCACGGTCATTATCCTCCTCCTGGCATTGTTTTGACGTCTCAAGAATTCCAGACGATGCTCCCATAAAGCAATCACCTTTCTGGGCAGTGTCTGCCACCAGAGCTGGAAACCTCAGCAGAAGCTGTGGATGGTGCTGTGGAGTAAGAAACAACTTTTCCAGTTAAGCTGGAAGTGAGGGGTGACCCAACAGCCACAGATTCTCTTGTCCTCTGAATCCCCTTGTCAGTCACATGCAGGACTTTTTTCCTTGTTTTATCCCCCACTTTCCAGCTCCCTTTGGTTAAAGTGACACCAGCATGGTAAACTCCACCCTGTGCCACTTGCTGTGTGCTCTTGACATGCTCACTGTGAAATAATTGATAGGGCTTGATGCTAAGCGCCTTCATTTTGATTTTGTTAGCTCGTTAATGGGCTTCCTGTATCTTCTGCCTTCACTTTGCAAAGCAGCCTTATATTTAATTAGCATTAGCTGAACTTTTTTATTTAGCTGGTAAAAAGGTTATTTAAGCCCTTAAGAAGAATTACTACAACTACAGTCGACCTAGTAATTCGTGTATTGTCACAGGGGCTAATTGGGCTCATATTTGGGGTGTGGAAGTCTGTGCACTTGTGGTACACGTATGTGAGCATAAATTAATGTTATTCTTCAGCAAAGGTCAAGGCACAGAGTATGGAAATAATAAAAGCATTGGCAAACCACTTAATGGCTGGTCGGTGTTCAGGAGAGAGATGAGCTCCTCCTTTGAAGCTTTCCCAGCAAATATTCATGGTTTTTTTCTAAACACAACTAAGATGTAGTCTAGTGACTATTTGGGGTTCCTCCTGATGATGCCTGGCCAGGTAATCGCAGTGATTAATGAAAAACACCAGCAAGCCTGACTCTTCAAAGATGGCTGTCGCATTGGGGACCATTGTAGAGATAAAACCAACAGCCCTTGCAGAAGTGAGCAGAGAGAGTGGCAGGCAGCGGTGTCTCTGTAACTGTGTAAGTTTAACTGGTTGTATTCATCCTTACATGCCAACTTTTTTCTTTTTAAGAGGTGCAAACTGCAGATAATAAAGCAAATCCTGTTGAGTGCTGCACTTGGAATTGCCATCAATCCCCCAAGACTGGAAGAGCCTGTTCTGAAAAATGAGAATAACAGGCATTCATTAAAACTTGATTCAGAGAAGTTCATAAGCTGAGCTGGGTTATTTGCAAGTTTCCTTGGAGAAAGCCATGGGAAGGTGTTTAGAAGGACTCTTTAGTCAAGGTCTGAACCACAAATCTCTTCTATTTCTTATATGGTCTCCTTTACATTGGGCTACAAACAGTGGGAGTGTTTCATCGCTTTGTCCTGTTCAGAAAAACTCTGAATTCTCTGAGGGTACCATGGTCTATAGTGTTCTTTCCAACACAAATTCTATAATTAGTCCATGTTCTATAGAAATTCTGTAGGTTGCCTATCCATTACCTTGCTGGATCCACACACATCTGCCGAACATACCAGAAACCTGAATCATGATTAGGTAAAACCTCCAATTATCATTCCCATACCTTTGGAATTACTGTAATAAAGCCTGAGTGGTGTCCCCCTGCCCTTTAGGGTTAAGTGTGCTCAGCCCACCAATCTGTTTTAGTGATCTCAGGCTGGTGTTTGCAGCACCATATATCTGCCACCGGTTATGGCCACGTCCCCAACTACACGGGGACTTAATGACCTTTTATGTCACACATCCTCAAGGATACCGCGCTAATGGGGTTCCAGAGAGCCCTTGGGAAGCGTGGAGCACGATGGATGTGAACTGGCTGCTGTTATGGTGATAAATTCCTTTCCATTCCCTTGCTGCCTGTTGATGGATCGGCGTAGGGAAGGTACAGAACCACTTCAGCCTGTCTGGGATTAAATCAGCTTCCCCAGCCTGGCTCCTGCACCTGAATATTTGTAGGGAACTCCTTCCATGAGGTTTGTCACAGTTGGGAAAAATAAGGCAAGGGTTTAAATCCCTCAGTTTTGTTTACCCCTTCTCCCCCCACATCTTCCTTGTTCCAATTATTTCCTTTCCATACCAAAGGTATTCTGTTAACAAAAATACAAGCATCACCAGACATTTATAAATCCTTTCTTTAGCAATTTGAAGGAGAATTTCTGGAAATGCTAGAAGAAAAAGGAGTTTAGATAACTAATCTGTTAAATGTAACAAAAAAACCATAATGCTGAGTTTTTTAAAGTAGAAAACCAAAACCTGAACAGAAGAATTAATGAGTTTGGTTGATGGCACTCAGCTAATTGTGTTTCATGATGTTTTTAACACTCATAGACTACACTGGGGTGGTTTGTGACATTTTAGGAAGTTTTGGGTTTGGTATTGGCCAGGTTGGATGGGGTTTGGAGCAACCTGGGATAGTGGGAGTTGTCCCTGCCCATGGCAGGGGGTGGAAAACGATCTTTGGGGTCCTTTACAACCCAAAATTCTCAGTGATTCTCTCATGGGGATCTTTCCCAGACAGAGTTTCCCAGTAAAGTTGTTATTGGTGCAGGCACCCCAAGCCTGTCTCATGCCAGGTTTGTGTTTATTTGAATTGCAGAGGCAGGGAGAGCAACAGATACTGTATTTGTGTTACAGCCTGAGATGGAATCTTTAACAGGGCTACTCAGGAGAGAGCAAGTTGCTTTTTAACATTTTACATCAAAAAATCAAAATACCAGGCTGGCGGGAGCAGAGGCAAGCCAGGAAAATTGCCATCCCTCTTAACAGAGGCTTGATTCAGGCATCCGTAAATGCTAAGTGTGCTGCTCATTTGGGGCACTGGCTTTTATTTTTATTTTACCTGTTTAAAGAGAAACAAAATCTATTCTCCATAGCCAGCAAGGTAAAAAAATCAGAGGCAGAGCTCCTGTTGTTTGCCAAGGCACGGGTATGTTTGACATCGTTTTTGTCTGCATGTTTATTCTTGAGAAAGAAACTTGCTCCAATCAATTCCTAAAATCTCTATGAGGCAAAAAAATATTACAATGCAAAATACATTCTCCTGTCTACAGTCTTTGGTTCAGTATAATTAACATGAATAATGCAAGACAATTTTCTGATAGTTATTTTATTAGAGAGCTTAGCTGACTCATAACTGCCCCTCTGACAGAGCCAGAATGCAAATTACTTGGATAGAAATAGCACCGAACTGTTTTGATTAAAATGTGATACATATTTTGAATGAAAAATATTCAAGGCCTTACAAAATGACCTTAATGTCACTTCTCTTCCTCCCCCAAGGCCACCGAGGAAATTTTCATGATCGTCTGGAGACAGCTTTTCCCTTCTCTCTCTGTGGATCCACAGTCTCTGCCATTCATGGAAAAACAGGGTGGCTGATTCTGTTCCTTTTCTGAGCTCAGCTACAGCAGAATAACAATGGAGAATTTTGGCCTTTTTTTGGGAACTTGGCTGCTTTATCAGAGGTAGGAAGATAATTGAGCTAACAATAAACCATCAGACTTTAATCCTCGTTAGCAACTGGAGTCATCTCCATGTCCCTCTCTCCTCAGCCCCTAAAATCTGACTGTGTCTAGTCACCTCCCAGCTCCTGAAATGCCTGAGAACAAAATGTTGTTGAGATTGTTTTGAAGATTTTTTGTGCTCCAAATTTTGGCTTAAGAGGCTGTAAACTTTGGGCACTTGGGACTAAGAGAGGGTCAGAAAATCCTTTTCAGACTCTGTGAGAGGTCTGAAAAGCCTCTCTTAATTTTCCAATTCATATTCCAACAAATTTTCCAATTTTTAAACTTCCAAATTTTCTCAATTTCCTAATTTTCTCTTTTAAATTCCACCTTGTAAAGAGAGGGTCTGGAAATGGTCTCTCAAGGGTTTTTTTGCTTCTCTTTCTACATTCCAGGCAGCCTGGGAAGGAGCAGTGCTCTGGACGGAAAAGACCAGTTGAAAATTAGAAAGGAGCAGTTATTACAGAGAATTGTCC
The DNA here is from genome assembly GCF_020740725.1 of Corvus hawaiiensis. Lineage (NCBI taxonomy): Eukaryota > Metazoa > Chordata > Aves > Passeriformes > Corvidae > Corvus > Corvus hawaiiensis. The sequence continues at coordinate 766,518 of NC_063239.1, read as the reverse complement.
CAAAACATGGGATTTCCAAGTCAGCTTTCTTCAGAACTCCAATTAGGTGGTGCAATGAAATTTTGTGTCACCCACTCCTTCACATTTGGTCTGGAATTCAGACAGACACATTTTCAGGTACAATGATTGTTTTGCCCATTCTCCTCCTGGCCCTGAGCAAAGCAGCTGCTTTTGTGTGGATCCTGAGGAGCAGAGTTCACTCAGGGTCCAACCTGCACAGGGGTGGCACCGGAGGCTCTTCAGTGTTTCTGTGGCATAAACAATTTGCATGGATTTGGGGCATAAACAATATCTCCGTGCCCTTTTTCTGTTTCCAGGCTGGCTCCAGGCTCGCTCAGACTTCAAAACCAGCTTGAAGAACTCGAGGTCCAACCCCGCTGGACTTCCTTCCTGGCAGAGCCCTTCAGGGGTTTTTATTTGGAAAGCTATCAGACCAGAAAATTTTTCTTTAAATCTGATTTTTGCAGCCAGAGCCCATCCCAAATTTTTAGTGTGGTTTGACTCCCACTCCCACACTCTCTTCTGCTTATGAGCTTGTTTTGATCACTGTGGGGAACAGATCTGTGATAAAAGCTCTTTTACCAAGGCTTTTTTCATTTTATGGCCCAGAGACTTGGGTTTTGTGTTCTTATTCCCCACCATTCATTTCACATGATTTACTTCTGACCCGCTTTTTTGCTTCTCCATTTTTTGATACCTGGAGATATGTTTGATAAGGACTAATCAGTTATCACTAATCCACCTCTATCTGCAGGGATACTGCCTCACTTATTAATGTGTGCAGCAGAGCATGCCTGTTACTCTTCCTCCTGCCACTGCTGAGTATCACTCTGTTCTTTCATGGCTTTCGGAGAAATTTAGCTGAAAAACAGTGCCAATATTTCATAGAACATTCCTGAAGATAAGGATTAGAATGTGGAAAGCACAACTCCAGTCTGAAGTTAAAAATTAAAGGAGGAAGGGAAGGCCTGGATTTGAAATAGGTGACGCAAGGTGACCAGTGCTGAATAAAGAGTCTCCTGCCCCTGCCCAGGTCATTCAAGGAGCTGTGCTGGGAATGAGGTGGCCCTTGGGCCTTGAAAATGCTTCCCACTTGGATTGTGACACAGGATGAGCCCCCACCTTGGGTGCAGCCACTGCTGGTGGAAGGTGGAGTCCCTTGTGTTGTCACTGCCACTGTGCTGCTCTCAGTGAGCTCCCTGTTTCGCCTTCTCCTGGTTATAACATCCAATTTCATCTGGATCCCATTATGCACTGGAATTAATGCCGTCATTTATGTGCCGCTACTGCTTTTCCTTTTGCCTCTGGCACATGGATTTGCTTTGAGTACCACAGATGCAGTAATTGAGCTGTTCCCTCACTTTACTACCACTGTTTGGGCAGGTCTTGAGTCTCTGCTGGGGAACAGACAGGTCCTAAAGACCCTGCTTTTTCCTCCTCTAACCAAATACAGTTCAGTCACTAAAATATTCAGGACTGGAATTTACAGTGGGTAGTGCTGAGTAGATCCCCAGTTTGCCTGAAGGTGACAGAGAACCATGGAATCGTATAGAGGTTAGAAATAGGTCTGGAAAAGGCCTTTAACATCACCAAATCCATTCAGGGATGGGGACTCCACCACTGCTCTGGACAGCTCTGGCAAGGGCCTGAAGTATCCAAGGCCAGGTCAGAGGAGCTTTGGAGAAACTTGGGATAGTGGAAGGTGTCCCTGTCCATGACAGAGGGTGGAATGAGATGGGATTTAAGGTTCCTTCAAACCCAAACCATCCTGTGATTCCATGAAGGAAAACTTCCATGAAAAAACACAGAAGGGACTTTTCAACTGTTTCAAATCACCACACATGTAAATATTTGTTGTACTCATGTTCTTCCCCTGTTTTCTTGTGTGTCACTTGACTCCCAGTCTTAATTATTCGCATTATTAGGAATAAAATCTGTTTGGAAGGTCTCACCTTCCCAAAAGCAGCAACATGCAGTTATCTCCATTCCAACCCACACTTTTCTGTCAGTAACCTGCCAATTTTTTATAACATGGTTTGGTTTTGACCTAAAAGTGTTCCAGTGCTTAATACAGGTTGTGGCTTTCCCTGTGACCACCAGTAACACCAGGTAAATTTGCTATGGCTGGGTAATATTCCCGCTGACCTGGGCAGCTCATGTCTGGTGGGTGTTGGATTCTGGCCCCTCACTGTGGCACATCTGAGGATTCATCCTTGCCAAAACAGCTCCTGGCTGGAGGATGTGCCAAACATCAAGCTCAAACAAAATATTTCAGGTTGTATAATGAAACCAGAATGTCAGTGATGTTTGGTTTCCCAGTCACCAGTGGATGTGACAGAGCCTAAACCCTGCCTGTTTATGCATTCCAGAGTTGCATCCTGAGATAAATTCACTAAACAAATTGCACTAAAGAGACAGTGTAAGCCAGAAGTTCATGTGTCATAAAACTGCATTTTTTGCTCAGTGCTTTTGTTCGAGGAGATCTTTTCTTTGCCGCAATGAACGTTCATTAAAAAAATTTTGAGCTGCAGGATTCACAGGAGGTGATTTATTGTAACTGTAAGGATTTCTCATGTAATATTAACAAAAACAAGTGTGTAATTGGGTACAGGAGGCAGCATTAGGTGAGCAGGGTCTGGCAGCAGCCATGCACTCCTGGAATTGAGAATACTCCTTAGGCAGCCTGACTTGTTCTGGAGCAATTCTGCTGAGAGTTTTGCTTTGACTGAATTCTTAGTGCTGCTGAAAGGTGGCTGATTGATGGCTCTGAATAATAATAACATACTTAACACCTTTCATTTGCAGAACTCAGGGTACTTTCAGCCTTGTCTGGTTTATGTGGGGGTGAATTATGACTGGTTTTCTGCAAAGTCATGAAAAGGTGGTTCCAGTTCCTCTGTCACTGGTGTTAATCTGGCTCACGTGCTTCTTCCCACAGTATTGTTGCTCCAGGATGATGAATGGAATGCAGCTGATGCTCATGGAATTTTTTCCCTCTGCTTTAGGTGCAGCCCAGAAAATGGGAAGATATTCCCTCTGTGCCCAGCAGCAGCTCCATCGACCACTCTCTTCTGCAAAAATCTTTGGAGCTGGATCCTGAGACAGCACAGTTTGAGAAATTAAATGCCTGGATATTTTAGACCTTGATTCATAGTCACAGGGAAAATGTTGAAACTGGTCCTCTCGCAATAATGACCTGTGTCTTTGCTCATGCTACATCTTCAAAGGTGTTGGATTTCTTTCTTAATTTTATCGGATTTTTTTTTTTTATTCCAAGATGGTAGAATTGCTTTAGGAGTTGTCCCTCACAGAAGGGCAGGTAAACTCAAATTAAAATAACTCTACAGGAAGCAGTGTTAGAGCTTGGAATATGAGGGGTTTCCTTTAGCACAATTCAACACCTGGAAAATAACTATAAGTTTTGTGTGCTGCTCAGGGCATTAAGAATGTCTCTAGGAACCTTTGGGATTCTGCAGATGAACACCAGAGGAGTTAAACAATACATTATTATTAAACTCGACATTATTTTCATCTGTAGAAATACCAAATTATCAGCCCAGAACTGCCAAAGCCGTGCAGCAGCAGCATTTTTATGCTTCTGGAAAAAAAATGGAAAATGTGTTGTTTCAGTGCATGTGCCAAGTGCCAGACTTTTTATAATCCTATAGGAAGACTTTTCCTACTTTATTTTATTCCTTAAACATTGCAAAGATGAATATTTATGGAGAGGTCAGCTGCTTTCACGAGGAGGATCCCCACGGAAATTTCTGCTCAAGGCTCCCTTGGGACTGGTATATTCTTTCCCAAATGATCCAAAGGGAATTCTTCACATGAAGTTGTAATAAAATTGAGTGAGTGAAAATAGGAGGGAGGCATTTATTGAAGCAGAATGGAAAATAAGAGGTCTGGAAAACTGAGCTGCCTCTGAAAGCCACGCAGTCAAACACCTGCAGATGCAGGCACAAGAGATTATGGAAATTATTTGGGAAAATTGGCCTGGATGGCCTTGGCAGCACCTGAGTGTCGCTGGGGCTCATTGAATATGCTCAAAACATAAAACTGGTTTTTTCTCTGCCACATTGCATTTTTCCACAAGATGAGGAACTCACTTGAAAATGATACCTGAATTAATTGCAGCATTCCATAGCCCTAGATTCCTTTGGAAACGGGATTGGGGAAGCAGAGCACATCATGCTGCTGCTCTGCTCTGCCCAGTTCCTCAGCCTTGAGGCTTCTCTGCAATCTGTGTTTTACTGATTATTTGTGGTAAAAAGACCTAACAAACCCCAAATGGCAGAAATCTGTCATTTGTAGAGCCACTATCAAGGGTTGGATGTCCAAAATTTGATTACGGAAATGAAAGCCTGGCATGGATTAAATTCTGCACTCTTTTGACCTTCATCGTGTTTGCCATCACTTTGTCCTAAATTTGTGTTCATATTTCAGGGTTATGAATTCCCTGGTTAGGAATGTTTGATAATATTTTCAACTGTTTGCTTTGGTGGAAGACTTTGACTTAGCACTGAGAGAAAAAAGGACTTTTCAGACTGAAAACAAAGACTTGAAACTTTGTCTTCTGGTTCCTACCTGTGGTTGCAATTCTGCTGCTTTTTGGGTATTTTTAGCTTTCTCTGGCTGAGCTCTGCAAATCCTGGTAGATCCCCCCGTCCTTTGTGCTGGGCTGCTGTGGTGGGATGCTGTTATATTTTGCCAGAGTGAATCGAGAGAGAAAATAATTTAGAAATTTAATTTAGCCCTGCCTTAAGGAATAGAAGTCTGGAGATACTGTGGTGATATTTGTGTGTTTGTGTGCCTGTGTCTCTTTCAGCTTCTCAGACTGATTGCCCCTCAGTGAAAATTTGAGTTCCTCTGCCAAAAGCAAAATCTTTTTGGGGGATTAGAAACCCAGTATTGTGTTGGAAATCAGTGTTTCAGCAATAATCCAAATGCACAGTGCAGAGCAGAAGAAGAGTCATCCTATCTTCCTTCCACAGGAGCTCTCTTCCTCACTGGAATTTCTTGGGTGGAAGGGATTTCATGCTTGGAAGACCATGACTAGGGTATTTCTTTAGGTGCTGTGTTACTGTTGTCCCCAGGGACGGCGAGAATCATGACACAAATTCAGGTCCAGGATGAACGGAATTATTTAATTAATTATCACCTCGTTTATATAACTTGGTTCGCAATAGAGAAATGACATTATTGGCTGCTTGACCCGACACCTCCCAGAGTGATTGGCTGAATGCTACGACGCCTATTTCAAAGGATTTTCTTCAGTGAACCAAAACAAGACCGTGCAGGTGCGAGATCGAGAGTCATTTACAGAACCGTCTTTCTCTGTTCCTCAGCTAAAGCATGAGAAAGGAAAACTTCACAAAATGCTTCAGCAGCTGGAAAATTCCTCTGCTCCTGCTTTTCAGCATCTACAGTGCTGTTCAAGCCAATCCATTTTAGCTGCTGAAAAATGTATTGTCTTGAATTATTTAAGTTTGCATTCTTTGGGGGAAGAAAAATACTCTTTATATATACCTTCAGGTTCAGTGGCAACAATCAGCACAGATACAAATGTACAATGTGGTTAAATGGCTGAAAAGTGAAAGGTGGATAAATTCATAATGAAAATAGAATCCAAGTCTGAATAGCCAGTGTTTAACCCTTATTCAGAGTGAGCTGCTTAAACCAAATACAATTCCCTCCCAACTGGCATGTGCCAGTTGGATGATAATAATCACTCAGTGATTTGGGGTGCACCACATGTGGGCTTTGTCTGCCTGCTTTCAGAGTCCTGTATTCACATGAGTGTGAAAACATGTTACATCTGAGGACTGCATCCAAAATTTAAATTCCTTTACTCCATTTATTCCAATTTCTGCATAATTTAGGTGCTGGATGGAGGGGATGGCTCTGGAGTGGCATCAGTGGCACTGCTAACCCTCTCTGCTCTGCATTCAGATTTGGTTTATTTGGAACATTTAAAATCACTGCTAGAACTTAAAGATCAATGGATCAGTTTTAATATTTGAAATGTTGCTTTAGAAGAAAAGTGCTTTCTGTTTTAAGGACTTGGAGCCTTTACTTTTGTAAAGCCAGGAGTCCAGAAAACAACTCAGAGAGGATACATTGCTTTTAGGGGTTGGAACTCCCTTGCTGTGTCCACAGTGTGAAATTAATCTCTACATCTACAGGCTCCTTTTTTTGGAGTGGTTTTTTTTATTTTATTTGGCCTTTTTAACCAGTCGATTTCCTCGGTTAACAGTAAAATAACTGTTCCAGTGGGAAGAACAAGGTAGCTCCGTAGTTTCTTTGGAAGGAAAAAGCAGGGGAGTGGTAAACCTGCTTAATGAGCAAAAGTTAACGATGAACACCCTGTGGATAACTTCAATTAATGTCCTGCAATTGATGTCTGGCTGTGGGTCACAGGGCAGGGACAGAAATCTTCCTTTTAAAAAGCAGAAACTTCAGCTGCAACTGCTTGAAATTATTCTTAATTTCCTGCTGGGGGAACACCAATAAATCTTCTAGTGTTGAAGTCTCCTTTCCATCACACACCAAGTAATTTGGGGTTTGGAAGAGTTCCTAAACTGTTTCCCAGGCAATTGGAAAATATGTACTGATGGCAATGTCAGAAATGTTTAACCAGCTTTAAAAAGCTGTTTTCCTCCTGCAACACCATGTTGGAGATTTTACAAGAGGTAATTGGAAGAGAAATCTTCAGGATCTGAGGCTCCAACCTCCCCTACAAGGCACTAATGTTGATCAAAAAAAAGATGGAGTAATGGATGGGTGCATTTTCCTGTTGGTTTGAGTAAAATGACGAAGTTCTCATGATTAGCAGAGGGTTCCAGAAAACCCTGCAGAGAGAATTGGGAATTGATTTGAAAACACCTTCCCAATTTTCTAAATTTTGCGCCCCAATTAGTAATCTCAACTCTGAAGTTCTCAGCCTGTTTCTGACCTCTGTGAAGCTGTAATCACTTAATAAAAACCAACATTGTTTGACCTGGGTTTTTGCAGGAGCTCAGGACTTCTGAACCACGAATCAATATGATTTCGCAGAAGACATTTTATTGTTTACATAACACTCTACGTACACATTTTACAACTGCTGTGCACACGATCATGCATTGCTTGATTGGTCCCTCTATCTTGTCCACACACTCTGCACGCACTTTTCAGAAAATATGATTGGTTCTAGTCCAGTGCGGCACAGTCCTTCTTTATCTATTTCTTGCTGTCTTGGTATTCTGTTTTTCAGCTTCTTCTTTCCCAATTTAGCACAGTTTGCATTTCAGTAACCTTGATGAATTCCTGAGGGCTCTGATAAGAATAACTGGAGGTGGTTTGGCTGGGGCACACTATCAGGGTTCAAATACATTACAACAATTCCCCCTTTTTCTTCTTGCACCACCCAAACCCTTTTTACTATGTTTTCCAACAAACGGGTCGCCAATTTCATTATATATGGAATAACACAAAGCAATACAGTAATGGCTAATAGTAATTACAAAGCTTCCTTCACAATTCTTACACCTGTGCCCATGTGCCAATAACGAAAATCTATAGCAGTTCTATTCTGCAACGTCCTGTGTCTAGTACTATCTACATCAGTGAATATCTGATTTAACTGTTTGACTGTCCAACCTCTCACCTTATTAAGCATCACCAGAGCTTGAGCAGCAGCAACACCTAAAGTAAAAAAACCCCAATGTTTATTTATCGGTAATATTAGGAATCAGAGTGTCCTTCTCAAGCCAGGGGTGAGCCCATTTCACTGGTATCCATCGGGGTCCTTCATCTATAATGACACAAGCATAACCCCTTCCCCTCATTAATAATTCCACAGGTCCTTCCCATGACCCTGACATAGGATTTTTAAAACGAACTTTTGGTCGGTGCTGTATCAATTCAGAATCTTGCTGCAAACCTGAGTAATGTGTTAATGCTGGTGGGTCACTGTGAGTACCTACTAACCATAAATGATTTGTAACATAAACTGCTTTCAGTACTCTGTCCTATGGGCTCAGCCCATCCTCTCCTGTTTTCTGTTTATCAAGCAGCCCTTTGAGTACCTGATGTGTTCTTCCAATTGTGGCTTGTCCAGTAGAGTTACCTGGAATGCCTGTGCTATGCCTCACTCCTCAAAGAGCCAAGAAATCTTGGGTTCATTGGGCTATATAACCTGGCTCATTATCTGTCTTGATTTCCTGAGGCAAGGCCTTTATGGCAAAACAGCCTTGCCAGTGTCAAATGACAAAACGAGACCCTTCTCTTGTCATAGGAGTGGCCCAGACCATGGCAGAAAAGGTATCTATGGCTCCATGAAGGCGTTTGAAGCGACCAAAAGGGGCATAGATAGTCACATCAGTTTGCCATAATTGCAGAGGCCCTAGGCTGCGAGGATTAACCCCAGGACCCAATCCACCAATCATACCCTGCCATTGTGGACAGGTTGAGACGATTCCTTGAGCATTCTGCAGCGATATTCCAAATTGTTTGTGTAAAACCTTTGTGCTTTGGTGAAAAAAATTCGTGAGGCCTTCTGGCTTGGCCAAACTTATCAGTATTGGGAGAAGCAGAGGCCCGAAGTGGTGCCACCAATTGGTTAGCTTTCTCTTTTCCCAAGGCCAGACCTTCTGTTAAACCAGAGTGACTCCGTATATGGGTGATAAAATAATCCTGCTTGCGGGAATTAAGTAACTGCCAGAGCTGCACAAAGAGTTGCCACAACCGCCAGCTTCGAGTTTCTTTCAGTAATGATCGCTCCATGCGCTCAACAACACCTACTGCATAAAGAGAATCAGAAACAATGTTAACAAGACCATTTGGCCATTTTTCAAATACCTGGATAACAGCATGCAACTCAGGAACCTGCAAAGAGTTTCCTGGTCCCTCAAGGATTTCACTGAGCCATTTGCCTTTGTCCTGCCAAGTCAGACCTGCTTTAGAACTCTTTTGGCTGGCATCAGTGAAAACCGTGAGGCCTTCTACAAGTTGCTTTGATAACCAAGGTAGTCCTTCGACCTGTTGATGTAAAGAAAAGAATTTATGAGGGGGAAAATGAGTACTAATGAGACCTGGAAAATTCAACAATGCCCATTGTAAGGTGTCTGAATTCTGTAATGACCATTGCAAGTAATCCTTAATTAATGGAAGAAGAATATTTTGGGGTTCCCTTCCTGCAATTTCCAATGTTCATTTCCATGCCTTCACTGCAATTTTTGCTATAGCCTCCATTCACGTAGTCACAGATTTACCCAAACTGAATGGTAAAAACACCCACTCTAAGATCTTTAGTGGCTGTTTAGCCGGGCCATCCCACTGCATCAGTATACCCATCACATGTTTTTCCTTATTCAGCACAGCCACAGACAATGGCAAAATAGGAGACCAACGATCTGCAAAGGAATCTATGAAACTCATGAAAGTCTCCTTTGCCTCTTGCTTAACGGTTGTATGGGATGGTGACGGAAGTCCCATGTCTGGGACAGCACGGAATGCCTCCCGTGCTAGCTGCTGAGACTGCTGCAGAATTGCTGTATGTAAACGTGCCTGAGCTTGCGGATCAGCAAAAGGCCCTTTCCCCGACATCATGTCTGGGGTGGTAAACTGCCGAGGGTGCCCTTGAGCGAGCCCAAGATTTTCAACCACGGCAGCATCCATACGCCTTTCCCAGTCCGCTTGCCATAGCAGTCTCTGTGTGGGTTTTAAAAAGATTTCTGCCAGCTTTCTACAATCAAACGGAGCCATTAAACCACTAGTAAAAATGTGGTCCAGCAAGGTTTGCACATACAAATTAGTTAATCCATACTGCATTTACAGCCTTTTGCCCTTCTCGGATGAGCTTCCAATCCAGCCCCACCCACTGGTGTTGGTTTGGATTACCGGGGGCAGCGATTACCAGGAACGTTTGTGGAATAAACTCACCCTCTACCAAAGCCTCCCGTATGATTCCCTGCCACCGCCGAGCAGGATTGTCGGAAGCAGGGCGGCTTGGGGGAGCCGCAGGCAGGACTTTCCTTTTTCCGCTCCGGCCTTTGAGCCGGGGGATCAGCCGTTCTTCGCATTCCCCGGCTCCGCTCTAACTTTTGCCCCGGCTGGAATTTCCCCTCTTCCCCTTCTCGCTCCCGCGGTTTTCCCCCCTTCTCTGTTTCCTCGGCAGGAGTCACAGGGCGGACGGACCCCACCGGGGCCACCCCACCCCGGCGAGCCGGGCCAGCGCGGTCCGAAAGCTCGGCACCGCCGTACACAGATTTGGCAGTCGATTCAGGATTCTTTCTCCCTTCCGCCATCAGTAGCGGTTTCTTTTTTTCTCTTTCTTTCTTTCTCCTGCCGCCTGTGCTCTTCCTCTTCAAAGCTGCGCAAATGCTCTGCCTTTGAATGCCCGTCATTTGCATCTGAACAGGCGGTGAGGGGGGTCGCGGGGGATATCCGTGCCCTCCTAATGCAATTGTTAACTCTTCAGGGGATGCCACGGGACACCCCGTAGGTAATCCTGGAGGCTGTGGAGACGGTAGCTCATTCACTTCTATTTTCTCTGGTTCTGTTGCGGGCTGCGGAGCCTGTAACTCCGTCTCCGCGGGTGCAGGAGGCAGGGACGGTGTAACTGGGTCTACTCCCCCAAAAAATTCTTGTGCGAATGTCGGAAAGGCAGTCGCGGGACCACCTGGCTCTAGACGGGCTGCTGCCCCTGCTGCAGCTGTTTTTTCTGCTTCTATTTGCCTTAGCACCGTTATTATTAATTTCCATACTGTGCTAAGTCCCTTAGTTTCTTTTAATCCATCCCAGAGAGCGATTCCCAGCCTTTCCCACTCAAGGGTGTTGACAACACTCCAGAGGGTGGCAAAAAATCCTCTCTCCTGACCACGTCTTAACAGTCCTTTCAAGACCTCTGGGTCATATTTAATTTCTCTCTCGGAGACAATACGCTGGAGAACCCTGAACGTGGCCTGTTCTTCTTTTGACAGTCCCTTTCCCATCCTCCAGCCCCCGGTCACTCACCTCTTCGGGTGTACCCACTGCAGCGTACGTTTTCCGGAGCTCTTTTCCCAGGAGCTTTCTTCTGCTCCCAGACTCCAGTGGATCCATCCTCCAACTCTGCCCCCCTCCACGGTCCAGCCGCAGCAGGTTCCGATGGGGTCCCCCGGCCTTTTCACTCCACAGACCCCCTTCAGAATCCAAAGGGTCCTGTCTGCTTCACTATCGCAGCGTTTATCACGCCAGGGCCACCAGCATGCGGGAGCTCAGGACTTCTGAACCACGAATCAATATGATTTCGCAGAAGCCATTTTATTGTTTACATTGCACTCTACGTACACATTTTACAACTGCTGTGCACACGATCACGCATTACTTGATTGGTCCCTCTATCTTGTCCACACACTCTGCACGCACTTTTCAGAAAATATGATTGGTTCTAGTCCAGTGCGGCACAGTCCTTCTTTATCTATTTCTTGCTGTCTTGGTATTCTGTTTTTCAGCTTCTTCTTTCCCAATTTAGCACAGTTTGCATTTCAGTAACCTTGATGAATTCCTGAGGGCTCTGATAAGAATAACTGGAGGTGGTTTGGCTGGGGCACACTATCAGGGTTCAAATACATTACAACGGGTTTTAATACACAGAGCCTGACTTTGCTGTGGTAATTTGTCTTCAAGTTTGATAATTGGAAGAACAAAGCAAAATGTTTTGATTTGACACTGAGTCAGGTGATGAGCATGTCAAGTGAGATTTGACTGATGTTTCCTTTGCTCCCCCAGTGGAATTTAAATGACTTATTGTTCAGTTAAAATGCAGGCAAAAACCAAAACCTCCACAAGAATTATTAATTTTTTTCCTCATTGATGTGGTGGATGGGGTTTGATGGAGAGCTCTGTGGCTGCAGCACGTTCTGTCATGTATCAAACAATTCTGAAGCTTGTTCTGTGTGAAAACAAATATTTTCAATAGGGACAGGATTAATTTTTGCTTTTTAGGCATTGAACCCATTTTTCTGGTGTTGGCAAAGGAGTCTAAATGATGTTACAACAACTCAAGATAAACAGCCTTGCTGAAAAGAGATTTTCTTAATGCAAAGGTGGAAGTTGTGGCCCCCTCCTGTGTGGGCACAGAGCCAGGGCAGTGACACGAGTGCTTGCTGAGGGAAGCCATATGTGTTAAAGGTGCCTGTTATGATGGAAAAAAAAAAAAATTCAGGATATCTTTGCTTAGGGTGGGGTTGAGCTTTACTGCAGACACACCTGTAGGTGTTGCTGACACAGTAGGATTACATATCTTGCTGTATCTGGTGAAAAATCCAGGAATCCAGCAATACTGGCTTTTATTATTTCATATTATTTCCCCTCTACCCACCAGAAGCAGCTAAGAAACCAAGCGTAGTCACAGACCACGCTTTTAATTCCTTTTTGGGCAATGAAGCTTTTGACTTCTTAAAGAAAACTTTTTTTTTCCCTGAAATGAATCAATTTTCTTTCCAGTTTCATGCTTTGTGGTATTGGGCTAAACTCATATTTTACACATGTCAGATGTACATCAGAATGAAACTTTTACCTCGGAGACGACATGTAACCCAAAAAGAAACCAAAAATCTGATGAACTGGGGCGTTTCTCTTGCCAGCCTTCTCTGGCACCTGCGTTTCCTCCATGGCAAGGAATGTACAGAGAAGAAACATCCCATGTCCAACTTTTTCCCAATTAGACTAAACTGCCACATTTCCAGCCTTTTTTTGCCAGGTTTTTTCACTTTTGATGAGAGCTGAAGCAGTTAAGAGTATATCTACTGGTGTGCCTCTGTCTGCTCTAGGAGCAGGATTTTTTCCTTCTTGTCTTCATCCTGTTGTAAAACACCAGATATTTGCTTTTTAGAACCACTGCCTGTTTTTCTGGATGTATCATTAGTCAGCAGGCTTGTGCTCCTTCCCCAGAACCTGCAGAGAGATGTTGCTGTCAGGGAAGGACATTTCTCTGCCAGTAATTTTTTTTTCCCAAGGCCATATTTCAATTCCAGTAGCTGATCCTGAGACCTGTTACTAGTTGGGGTCAGGGCTGATTTAACAACCATGTTTGGAGGCAAAATGAGGGAATATTTATTGCTTCCAGTGAAGATCAGCTCCCTTTGCATCTCACCTGTGCTCTATTATCACCTTTGCAAGCCTGGCTTTTATTCCATCATGAGCCACGCTAAGTTCTGAAAAAAACTGCTGTAAATACATCCCTAATCTGTGTTCCAATGACAGAGGTTTAACAACTGGTTTTGATCCTTTCATTTTCCAGCAGGGAGGTTGCTGTGTGAACAAGGCTTTCCAGAAGTTTTACATATGTCATTCCTCATCATGATACTTGAAGGGTACAGTAATTGGTTGCAACAGCTTAACTATTTTGCAAACAAGGCAGCACAGCTCTTTGGTGCCTTCACATCTCAGTCAGAACCTGTGTGAGGCTGAGGAAGTCTCAGGCCTCAGGCCTGGCCAGGAGTTAAAGCTGGGCTTGTTTTTGTCCCTTTTAAACGCGCTGTGGGTCCTGATACGACAGGAGATGTTAAAATCAAACTTGTACCCAAATGACTGACTCTGTGTACTTGTCGCTCAGAGCCCCTGGAAGGAGCTTCATGGGGAGAGTTATGGGCTTGAATCTCAGAGTTTTTCAGCTTAGGGATGATAGAGACAAATAATCTTCTTCTGCAGGTTTAAAATCCACCTTAGAAGCAAATTGCAATTTTTTGGAGGCTACAGAAAAGCAGGATTGAGCTGCTGCTCTGGATCCAGGTCTGCCTAGGTAGAGCTGTGGAATATTCCAGGAGTAAAACACACCTTTTCCTCCATTCCCTGAAATAGGAGAGTATTCCAAAAGAACAGGTATTTTTAAATTTGCATTCTAAAAAGATACATCTATCATTGTGCACTTCTGAAAGAGGGTTTTGTTCAGTTTTTGGGCTCGCCTGGAGATGGCAATGTGGCAGTGTCATTGTTACACTGTGGGCTTCTCTCAGGAATACACACAAATTACATAAAACCAATAATATGAAATAAAGCTCCGTTCGAGATGGCTTTGATAATATAGGGAATAAATACGTTAGAAACATACAGATAATGGAGCTGAAGCACAGCTGATTTCACTAAATGAAAAGACTGGTGAATGGTAAATTAATTTTTTTATTGCACCCGAACACCCACCACACTTTTAATGCCGTGTAACTTCCATTGTAGTGAGTGACTTACACGAAACACAAGCCCTGTCCTGTTGCTCCTGGGCTGGGTGGCAACAAAGGGGCTGAGTTACCTGAGCTCTCAAGGTCCTCATCACCTTCATGCTCCTGTGTCTCAATCAGGCAACTTAAATTTCTTGTTTATCAACTTAAGCCTGGAAGCTTAAAGAAGTTTTTCATGACATTTTGCTTTCTTGTAGCTGGAGAATTTTTTTCAAAGGGGAAATTAAAAGGTCTTGTGCTTAATTACAGCACTGTGAAAGTAGGGCCAGCTCCAGTAGAACATCCCGGAATTGCTTGGGTTGGAAGGGAGCTTAAAGATCATCCGGTGCCATCCCTGCCATGAGCAGGGACACCTTCCACTATCCCAGGTTGCTCCAAACCCCATCCAACCTGGCCTTGGATCCTTCCAGGGATCCAGGGCAGCCACAGCTCCTCTGGGAATTCCATCCCATTCCTCATATATGTTTCATTTTCACTTGTTTCCAAGAGTTCTGCTGTGGGTTATCAGCATCATCTTCAATTCCGTAGTGGAGGGGCTGATGTGGAGGAACATGGACCTGCTCTCTTCCAGGACAGCTTACAGACAAAGCTGGACAGCTATCCCAGGTTTATTTTCACCCAGTTTATTAATCTGCATTCACAACAAAAGGATCTCAGGATCTCCTGCATTTGTAGCTGAGCAGACTTAAATGCATACAATCCTTTTGGGTCCTTCAGATCATTAGGAATACAAGGGACGTGGTAGATGACAGAATTTGGGAACCCACTTCTATAGGAAGCTCTGGGGACTTAAGAAACGTGATTGCAAAATTTTTTCACGGGAGACAGTGCCTGCAAACTGAACACAAAGGGTTTGCTCACTAGAGTGTTCTGGCTCCGAGCACTGCTTTAAAACCCCTTTGGGATCAAGATATCTGAGTGTGGTAAACTGTTTTCTTTTCTGCTTCAGCTTGGATCTCTCTTCCAGTGCCTGATTTCTGTTCCTACAGCACACCCCGTTCTGTTCTAATACCTTTGCTGATGGGGAGGTAAATGCAGTACAAATTGTCACTTTAACATGTTGCACTTTGTAGTGTGTTGAATAATGCATTTAACATGCTGTCATGATGTACCTCACCGTGCCAAACCTCTGCAGCCCTGACTGCTGGGTTGGTGCTGTTTGTTTACCAAGCACTTTGTGCTTCAAGAATTTTGTTCTGCACATATAATCATGGAAAGGACAGAGGAGATATTCCACAAATAGTTTGAGTGACCCCACCAAATGAGAGAGGATGGTTTTTCCCTTTCACTTGTTGTTTTCTTACCTTGGGAGATGTTTGGAGGAGAAGGGAAGATCAGCTCAGATGCTCACAGGTTCTGTGTTGTATTTTTAGTTCTGTCACAGCTGTTTATGTCACCCTGATGTGCCACCCCATCACACTTGGTTCCCCAGCTCCTCAAATCGTCTCTTTAATACCTCAATACACTGTCCAAGTGTGATTAACTGCACCTTTCGAGGTCTACCTGTGTTGTTTGAAAAGCTGACTGCTCATGTGGAAAACACACACCCCTGGCATCATCTCCTTGCTGTGATTTCAGACACCATTCCAAAAAAGAGGGGTTTACTGCATGGAATTGCTTTTAAAAGCCTTGATGTCCCATAAAATGTTGCCCCATACAGTCAGGATCAGAGGCATCCTCTACCTTTCCTTTCCCAAACGTAAATGGAGAGTTTGTGTCTCACATGTATCTACGGGCAGCCAAAATCCCAGATTCCCCCAGAGTGTGGCTGTGTGGGGCTGCATGGGAGAGGGAGAGCTGATACTCTGTTATCAAGTGTCTCATTTGGACACATTTAATTAATTTGAAAGACAAATGAAGGAAGGACTTCAACCATCTGCCTAACGCTGTGCTTTTCTCCTGACTTTTTTTCTGACTATAACATCCTGGCAGTTCTGTGGCATTCAAGCTCCACTGCAGATGGAGCAAAGAATGGAGAAGGTGCTGGAGAAATTCAGCTGCTGTGGGGCCTGGACTCTCTGTGGCTGGAGGTGTGAGGGGAATTCACTGTAGTCATCCACAAAAGTTTGATAAACTGTAATCTTTTTACATTTGGGTTAATTGCTGCAATTTTAATCTCCCAGTTGACTTCCAAAGGTTTAGTCCAGGATGTGGCTTGGACAAGTGTTGTTAACTCCATGCCAAGTGCCTGGGGAAGTGCAAATGTGGGTTCCTGGAGCTGTGGTCCAACCACTTGTGCCATGCTCTGGTTGGTATTACTGAGCCCAGATGACCAAGGAAAGCAAGTGCAGGATAAGAAGGGTGATTGAAGGCAGAGCTTTCAGTTTAGATTAAATGATAGACACTAAAAATCTAAATGGATAAGGAGAAGACAACAAGGGAATGATTACCCTGGGACGCTGTTTTTCACACTACAAGGAGAACCAGGAGTCAGAAAGCAAGTGAGCTTCAAAATAGAATGGAAACCATGTTTAAGAAAACCAGAGATTAAAGTGGGGGGCCTTTGCAGTTGATGCTGCAGCAATTTAAGATACAGATTAATTCCAGACAAGGTTAAGGGATTTCCTGGAGGACGCATGCCAGTGTTCCACTTGCCATTTGCAGCTCTGACAAAATGTAACCCTCTGGTTGTTTGGAGGCTGTGCACTTGTCCTTGATTACATTGTTCTTTGAGCATCCAACACCAGATAGACAGGCTGAGGTGACCTTCATCTGGATTTGCATTTCCGTGAGAAGCGCTTGATAACTGTATTGTTCTTGTTGTCTGGAGGAGCTGATGGCTCAATCTGCCGTCATGGAATGGAGAGTTTTTCACATGGTCTGCGAAGTTTGAAAACCTTTTAAATCCTTGCACAGCATTTGGTACAAGAGGGCTTTTAAAATGCAGGTCATTATTGTCTGTGTTGAGCTCTGGGTAGTGAATAGGGATGCATTTCCTCTTCAGAAAATTCTGTTTATACTGCAATGATGCTTCAGGCCAATTTCTGTATGATTTCTGTGCATTTATCTTTGTTGATGATGGTTTTTTTTAAGAAGTCTGTCTTTATATTGTCAGTGACTTAATGTTGAGAATCAGAGCTTTAGGATTTGCAGGAGAAGGGAAGTGCTTGAGAGGCATTGCTGAAATTGTTTAGCCAATCTTTCATTTTAACAATAGGGAAATAAAATTACCCAAGTGCAGAAATAGGTATTTCTGAAGCAGAACATAATGCTCATCAGCATAGATAAACACAAAAGGATTGATGTGTCTTAAAACTGTGTCAAAGGCTCCTGTTCAAAAGCCACAGTAGAAACAATTGGAGCAGGCTCCTCCTGCATCTCTTCTCTTCCAGGGTGGATTAAAAGGGGTTTATTGGAAAAGGAGTTTTTCCTGGAGATGGGAGTCTCGAGTGGCTTTTCCCTGCCTGTTCCCTGCTCTGCCAACTGCGTGCCCTTTGGTTCAGGCTTCTGTGAATGAAGGCTGGTTGTGATGAATTTTGCTTCTAAACCCTGAAATATGGGAGCGTCAGGAGACAGGAGCATCACCAGATCAGAGATCCCAGATGCTGGGATAAAGGATAATGGCACTGGACAGAGCCTCATTCCTCTGGGGTGAGACACAGCTTCAGGGGAGAGGATCCCAAAGGGGAGAAGCCCATCCTTGCCTAGGTGTTCTCTCTGATTGCCACAAATATTTTGCCTTTTTCAGGTATTTCACTGCAGGGACTGATGCGATGATCAGGCCTCCTGAGCTCTTCTAGGAGCTCCAGCAAAGACATAAGAAGGTATTTAATACTAACCTATTCATGTGTACTAACAAACCAGAGTGTGCGAACAGGGTTCGAATGACACAATTCCTTTTTCCACCCTCACATTTGGTAATATTTGCTTGTGAAAAGAGTGTCAGTGCCCAACATTGCAGTCACTGCCTGCACCACTGAGTGTTGCCTCTTCCCTGTGAAGAAGTCTGAGTCTGGTGCTCCCCAGCATGAGAAAGTGTTGATTTCTAAGGATTTTCCAGGGCCCACACAGTCCTTCCCTGCACTGATGAGAACTGAGCTGCTGCAGCATCACCCGAGGCTTTCCACAGCTTCACTAATGGTGTGCAGTTCTATCTGTTGAATCATCAAGGAGCGTCTTGCCCTAAATTGGGCTGTCCTTCTTTACAACCAAGCCTTTCTGGGACTGCTCTGCCAGCTTAAAATGGCAAAGTCATGACTTGGCCATCCCTGACTGCAGGGCTCTGGGGTTCAGTCTGGACCGGGCGTAGACGAGCGGAGACGAGAGATCTCTATAGTCAGATCTTGGAACATGCGGTTTATTGCAAAGGGCGTGGGTATAGGGGCACTGCTTAGAGCTGCCAGCTGCAGCTCAGAGCAGGCCCAGGAGAGCAAGAGAGTAAGCGGGTAAGTAAAGAGGGAGAGAGAGCGGGAGAGGAATGAGAATGAAGAAGAAGAAGTGATGAGAGTGTAGTAAGAGAGTGTAAGAGTGTGCGAAGAGTGGAATGGAATGGTGAAGTCCTGGTTACAATACAATAAATCATCTTCTGTACTGAATATTCTAATTGTCACTAACCAATCTAATACAAGATACAAATCCTATAGCATTTACATACAGCCTATAAGAGTTCTTATATTACCATAGAGTGTTACATCTTAACTTCTAAAAACTACTCTTTGGACCCCTTCTGCTGAGCTAGTAGGGTCTGCTCTGACCCTTGGACCTGCCTGCAAGCAGAGGGTATTGTTCCATCAAGAGGGGATTACCTTCAGTCGGCCATACCATTGTTTTCCAGTTGTTCAGTAACTAAGACTTGGTAATTCAAAGGTGGCTTTCATTTCGATGTCGCTTATAGTTTTCATATTCCCAAAATCTTTTGTCAGGCAATCATATTTATAAGGCTTTCCTGTTTCATCTTCCCCAACACCTGACCTTCCTACTTTCCAGGATCTCTGCAAACTTGGACATTTCTCTGGTTGTGTCTCACAGCAGCTTTCCTGAAGTTAATTATTTGGTTGTATTACTGCAGAATCATTCCATCTGGATTCTGGAGTGTTTCCTTTTCCTCCCTCTGCGGTTAATTAAATGCACAGAATAATGGTTTGAAAAATGCTTGCTGGGGGTCGGAGGACCTTTGGAGGCTGGTGAATGTTGTTTATCTAATTGAGAGACTTGTCCCTGATAAATATGCTCCAATCTCATCTGAGGTCCACAGGAATTAAGCAATTTTCTGATGTACTGAGAGGTGATATCACTGCAAATAATGTTTGCACAGGAGGCAATGAACAAATCTGTTCTTTGTGAACCTTAGTCGGAAAATCTAGGAAATAAGGACGCTTTGGAAATGAGATAATGGATGGCATTAGCAGTGACCTGCTCAAGCACCAGCCTCTCTGGCTGTAAACAATTCAAGAATATTTGTCATTAATACATAATTTTGCTAATGGGAAATGGCTGTAGCTGAGTATTTCCTATGACAGGAATTTTACCCTGGAAAATACAAACCTAATGAAAACCTCCCTGTGGTGATTTCCCAGTTTAAATGAGATGTTTTGATAAGGCGAGAAAATGTAATTGTGACTTCTGTAATCTAAATTAAAGCGGAAGACACCAGGTTGATTTGATGTGTCTGAAGTACTTTAGGGCTGTTTGTTTTGCTTGTTTTGCAGAGGGTTTGTTTGCTTTGTACTTGCTAAGACGGGATGTTTTGAAGTCTGGCTGTTTTGGGTTTCCAGCAGAAAGGCAACTTCTGCTTTTAAAACAAACAAAAAAATCCTCTTGCTTGGAGACAGGGAAGTTTGTTTGGTTTTGCCTCTGTGCTCCACCCTGGAAGAGAAGAAGAAGTAAATGCTGGTGCGCTTCATGTTCTTGTCAACGAGAAAACTCTCTGTTTTTAAAGGCAGAACACGGGAAAACTTGACTGAATTTGCCCAACTCTCAAAAGCTGCTGGAGATGATGTTTTATGACGTGGTAAACAGAAAGATGAGTCCATAATAATATTAGTTAAAATTAAAGTTTTGAGGACTTGACTATTTCCCTATATAAAATAGTGTTGAGTGATAAAGTCCAGACACTTGCTAAATCTCCCAGTAGAGGTGGTAGGAGAAATCAGCCAAAACCTGAAATGTGATGACAATGAGCAGGAAAACATTCTGCAGCAAGAAAATTGGCATTTACTTGTCTGACTTAAAGGGAACTCAGAAGGACCTAAAGGACAGCTGTGCTCCTGCAGATGTCCAGGATGAAACTCCTGATCTTCCACAACTTATCTTAAGTTTGGCAACTTTAGTATTGTCTGCTTGAATCCTTATTGCGTGTATTTCAGATGCCATCCCAGTGCATTAGTTTGGCACAGAGAGTTTTGCCTGGCACAGAGAGTTTTGCCTGGCAGAGCAAGTCAGGTCATCTGTCAGTGGCTAGTGTTTTTCCTAACCCAGCTACACACGCAGCAGAAATGCACCCCTGGATTGTGGAAATGCCAACACCAAAAAGAATTGTAATAAATATTTCCAAGACCTTTTGGTGAGTTGTGGAGTCCTGACCAATGAATCCTGTGAAGGTATTGGCAGCTGGGTCCCCCAAAGTCCCAGTCACACAATTCTGTCACTTCCTAGAGCAATCCATCGTTACATGATGCACATATTGATGATCTTCACCAAGAAAGGCAGCCTACAAAAAGCTTTTCTTGGTGTTTTAAACAAAAATAACAGCTCTGCTAAGTTGCTGAAGGTCAGTGTTCAATGGCATGACATTGGATATGACACCACTGCTAATCTAATCAGAGAAAAACAGATGTGGGAAGCTCCCATGGTTTCCTGCTTGTTAAGATTAGATTTGTCCTGTGATTATGAGTCTCTTTTGTCTTCTGGAGATGTGGATGCTTAAGCAGTACTCTTAAAGATGCATTTGAGAATTATTAAGAGATGGTTTGGCAGAGCATCTTCTCTATCTGCTGTTCACATTACTTTATTAATGAAATAAATGTTATCCTCTTCAGAAGTAATAAAGACAACTCTTTTATGTGTGTGTGCATCCCAGACAAGCATGAAAGCGCTACAGATTTCATAATCTTTGCCATTTTTTCTGAAGACAATTAACTGGGTTAAGGAAGATCTCCCTTGTTCGGTGGCCAGACCTTCCAACAGTGCCTGGTTTTATTTATTATTTACTACTTAACATCAGTCACCTGTTTCTATTTCCAGTGTCCTCTTTTTCACACTTGATTAGATTTTTTTGGAATATTTTCCAGGCCCAAACTCCTCCTTAAGCCTCTCCACTTAGGATATTTCTTGTGGTGCAAGCCTGCAGAGCCCAGTTTAATGAATACCTGTGCGGTGGTTCCAAACCGTAAACCTCAGTTGCACTTTGAGTGGGAGAATGGACCGAAAATTTTATTTTTCCTGTGAATTTTTGTTGTGCAATCACATAATCCTTCCCTAAACCTGTCCCAGGGAAGGTATTTATCCTTTCTTTTTGTCTAACAGATTTGCCATTATCATCAACCTGTAAACAAGACGTCCCAAAGGTTCGTTAATTTTAAAACCCAACGGCAGACGTGTTCTGGCGTGTAAAGGCTGCCAGAAAGGGTGGCCAGGTGAGCATGGAAGCACATCAGGGGTTGTTATCAGAATCCCCAGGACTCCCATCTGCCCAGAAAAGCTCTCCAGGAGCAGATGTTTTACTGCCTTGTCTTAGCGCGGCGCAGCTGCCGTTCCAGCCTCGGCAGCACAGGCTCCTTGGGTTAACAGGGAAACTGAAGGTTGAAGGCAACGATGTCTGAAAATAAACTCCAAACGGCAGCATGGTGGAAATTAGGCAGGTCTGAGTGAAAAGAATGTAACGATCTCTGGCAGTGCTTAAAGGCACCTGCTGCTGTGACACTATTCCAACCCTTTGTTCCTTTGATCCAACTTGCACGTGTCCCATGTCCTTCCCTGGGAGTTGAGATGGTGCGAGTGGGGTGGAGCTAGGACGGAAGAAGGATTTTAAAGTTACTTCTTTAGCCTAAATCCCTGTGGTTTTTGCTGATCCCTTGTCCTGCCTCTCCAATATCAGTCAAGCGGATGAAAGGACTGTTCTTCCCTGAGGGAAGGCTGGAACAAAAAGATGGACCTGTTTAAGCTTGGAACCCAGAATGATGGAGATGCTCAAGGTCTGTCAGGGTTGGAGCCCAAAAGGATGGAGATGTTCAATATCTGCCAAGGTTGAGCCCAGCAGGACAAAGCTGCTCGAGGTCTGCCTGAGTGATCACAGGTCACGAATTGAGCGCTACTGTTTGCAGACCCCGCTATTGCCTCTGGCTGTAGCAGGGCCATGTTCAATGAAGTGGCAACACAAAGCACTTCCTCAGGCTCTGACTCCTTTCATCAGATAGGGATGGGGCACAGATGGCAAATTCTGCAGTCCCTTCTTGTTCCAGTTGTGGTTCTTATGGAAAAGGGCTGCAGGGTCAGACCTGTGCACTTTGTTAAGATTGAATCCTCAGCAGGAATTGCATCTACTGCACTCCGTTGGTTTTAGTTTTGTTTAACAGACCATAAACAATTTGTTTATATAGACAGCTTTTCATCTTCCACAATGAATCACCAGTGAGTTCTCCAGGGATCAATCCCTACTCTGGTTGTTGCTTTTCATTTATATACCAGGCTAGGATGATTTAGATCATCAGTGTTTCCATCTCAATTCTGAGGCAGCTGCTTTATGGCTTTTTCCTTGCAGAAAGGATCTTACTAAAAATCTCCATTGTGGATTTGGCAGATTAAATTTCACTTTGGAATACTTTGCTATAAAGTAGAAAAGAGATGTTGTGACCTATTTGCCACAGAGAGGAGAACCCCAGTCCAGTAGTGCTCAAAGCACAGGTCCCTCTCTCCGAGTGGTGCTGCTTTAATGGGGATAATAATGAGCTCTCACCCTGTGTGTGCTGAAAGGAAAGGAAATGTGTGGTACAGAGCACTATGTCCTACAGCGAGAGCTCAAAGACATGGGAGATGACCAAATGGGCTGAGGTGATGCCCTGAAGCTGACCGAGTGGGCATGAAAGCATAGCCAAGGGTTTTTAGCTAACAACTGGACTTCTTGTGAGTGAGTCTGGGCATCTGGGATGAGGTACAGCCCAAATTCTTGAGAAGAGCAGCCTGGGCTTTAGGAATGGCTGGAACCGGAGAGAACTGAAGAAAAACCTTCTTTGACTTGCAGTTTCATTTTAAGTCCATCTGGATATTATCCTGCAGGACAAATCTGGCACACGAGCCTCAGGTCAGAATTTCAGGTTGTGTTTCAAAAAGTTTGTCTTCTAGTTTTAATTCTTAGATATTTTTAATTAACATTTTACAGTTTCACATCTTGAGTTCGATGCACTAAGTGTAGTTACACCTCCAGTGGCTGAAGGTAACCACCACTCTTCATATTTCCATCAGTTCCTTAGGGAGGACCCTCTCCTCCTGGAGCCCAAATAATGTATAAACTTTGATGAAAAGCATTTCCCCTGAAGGGTCACTGAACTCTTGGCGTGACTTCCCTTGCTGAGCTGCAGAGGTAACTCAGATTAACAGCCCCTGCTGTTGCTTTTAACCTTAGAGAGAAGGAGATGCTGCGGCTGTTTTATTGTGAAAAATCCTGGATAAAATAGTGAGACTATTCCTTGAAACTGCACCAAATGTACTTAATTAAAATTAGGTCTTGGAAGGGACTGCTTTTTCCTGTCAAGGTCTTTATTTTAAGAAGTAATTATAGCAAATAATTAGTTATCCTCTCACCTTGCATTTGGTGATTGCTTATAATAAGAGTCCACTTGGAGAAGCAGTTGGCTTTTTTCCTTCATTACATATACATAGACCCAAAGAATTTTTTATAATCCAGCAAATATAATTCGTATTTCACGACGTGTTATGAGTTTCTCGTTGTATGTATGTCTTAAAATGAATTAATAAATTATTTTTACGGTTCAGTGAGAAAAGCCATTAAGGTGTTTTAAATGTTTGGAAGTGCAGGAGTTGAAAGAGTGGGTTGATATATGGGGTGCAGTGGGAGTTGGGAACTGTGCAGGAATGCTGTAGAGGAAATCTGGAGGGCTTCAACTACAAATTATTAAAATAACCACAGGTGAAAGAGAAGAGAAGAGAATTTAAAGGTGAAAGAACATGAGAAACTCTCAAGTAATAATAGCACGGCATTCGCTCACTTATTGTGGTCTATTTAGATAAAGGTAAATGTTAGATTCATTTTAAATGTTTAAACAAATCAGTGAAGGTCTGCAAATAATCTGTCTGCTAAGGCATTGTTCTTGCCCCACACGTTGGAACTCTTTAGGCTAAGAAATGCCACTTGTGAGCCTGCAAAAAACTGGTGGTGGGGCTCCAGGTTTGTCCTGGAATTCTTAATTATTCTGGACAAGAGAATGCATAAGAAAACAACTGCATTGTGTGACTCCTGGAATCCTGGAGGTGAATTGCTATCCATTAATTTCCTTTTTCTGCTCTAGCATGAAAAGCATGGTGCTAAATCCATGGGAATGAGTGTAAATTGAGTGTGGCACGATCTCTGCTGAACTACAGAAACTTTCTGCAATTAATTGCTCAATCGCTTCATTTGGGAGAAGAGCAACTGCTATCAACTCTAAGTGCCACCCATGTCCCAGGGTAAGGTCTCTTAACTATTTTTCTGTGTTATTTTTAATTAAATTGGAACAAGCATTTATGCATAGAAATCTCAGTGTAAACATGTACAAGCATTTTTATGCCTCCCTCCAGCTGCCATGCTCTACAGGCAGGAATTTTGTTCCATTGTGGCTGTTCTTGCCAAATTTCCTGGGGAATGTGCCGGGAACAGCCAAGTGGGCAGGTGAGGGACCAGGGCTGCAGCACAGGGACAAGCACCAGATTGGGAACGTCCCTGAATCCCACTGAATTCCATGAGAGTATATATTTACAAGGGCATGGAGTCACAGGACAGAGGGAATTGCTTCAAACTGCCAGAGGGCGAGGTTAGATGGGATATTGGGAAGGAATTCTTCCCTGGGAGGGTGGGAAGGGCTGGGATGGAATTCCCAGAGGAGCTGTGGCTGCTTCTGGATCCCTGGAAGTGCCCAAGGCCAGGTTGGACGGGTCTTGGGGAAGCCTGGGACAGTGGAAGGTGTCTCTGCCCATGGCAGGGGTGACACTGGGTTATCTTTAATCCCAACCCAAACTATTCCAGGATTTTATAATTTCTAAGTACTATTTATTTAACTGTCTAAAGCACTCAGTCTCTTCACATTATTGCAGCCACTAGCTAAATGACTCCATAAAGCATAAAAACTGGTTATTGGTTATTTCAAATATTGGTTGTGAAGGAAATCTGTGACTCAGAGAACAAAATGGTCATTTCCAGGCTACTGCTGATAAACTGAGAGAGGAACTTTAACCCTCATGAGGATTAAAATGTGGTAATTGATAAGAAATTTTATGACACTGCATAAGTCATTAATTTAAACAAAAAACTAAAACCAAACCCACATACCAATCCAACAAACATAAACAAATAAGTGTTTCTTGCAAAACAATTCCCTGATGGAAAGTGATGCCACAATTCAGTCCATTTTGGCAGAGAATCCAAAAGCAGCTCCTGGTCCTGGTCTATCCCCTGAACTCCCTCTTTTCAGATCTCTGAGTTTGAGATGCCTCAGGTGTGCAGACATTTGGAAGGACAGGTTGGCTCACGGGGTCTCATTGAAGCTGTCAATGAGTGTCTGGGTTGACTTTTCTCTACAGGAGACTCTTCCCTAAATAGTACATCTTCCATGTCGGGATTGCCATGGCAACAGTTCATTCCGAATTACAAAAATTAGGTATCAAACCCCCATGTGCTGCATCTCCATGTAAATGAGTGCCAAGAGCCAGGTAGAGACTTCTACATCTTCATTTCAGGGGATTAAAACCGCTGCTGCTGCCTGCCATGACTTGATGGAGAATTGCACTAAAAAGCTCCCAAAAGTCTATTTAGGTAGAAATGCTCAATTCCCCCTTGAATGGGTGTCCTGCAAGAAAGTGGTTTTGTTTTAATTAAAACAAAAAAGAAAATTAACACCTGCCCTGTCCCAAAGAAATTTCTACTCACTAAGCAGTAGTAGGAAATTATCACTTTGCCTTTCAAACCCTATTGTTGCATAGCTTCTTAAATATTTAATTTTCATTAATGAACACACTCCAGTGTTATCATGGAGGAAGTAGGCTTTGCAAATCCCTTGTAGGGTTTGAAAAACTTCTACCCCAATTTTGGGGATGTTTGCCTGTGAGCAAGGCTTGAAAATGAGAAGTTTTCTCAATTTCTGGAGTTCCACTGTAAATGTCAGTATGAATAGAATTAAATTTTTTATATATCACCACCCCTCTGTTCTGCTGCAGGTAGGCAGGAAAATGCATATGCTGCCTGATGGCAAAATGTCATTGCTCTGTCATGAGCACTTGTGGGTATAATCCAGGTGTGGGGGTGATATTTTCTCTGCGAGAGGTCACTTTGGAAAAGGGCATGGAGAAAGGAGAGAAGGAAAAGGATGTTCTGTGAGCTGGAAATGACAGAAGAAGTTCTGCCTGCACTCGAAAATTGCTGTTTGGGAGGTGTTGGTGAAACTGAACAGCAAGTTTCTGCTTAATAATTAAATAAATTGGAGTAGAGATGCTTTTTACACAGGTGGAGTGGCCTTGTGGGATCAGGGGCTGCTGCCTTGGTCGGAGACATCTTCATGACTTGCAGGGCAAGTTTGTCAGAGCTCTTTTTGTACAGCTAAAGGTTAATAAAGGTTCATGTGGCTGTTCAGAACCACTGAAAGGACAATAATTGCACAAACTGAGTAATGGTGAACCAGTTCTGGGTTTCAAATGAGCCGCTTTCTACCTGAGAGGATGGGGCAGCCAGGCGGACTCTGTTCCCAAGGAACAAGGACAAGATGAGAGGGAATGGCCTCAACTATGCCAGGGAAGGGTCAGGTTGGACATCAGGAGGAATATCTTCATGGAAAGGTTTTTTAGCATTGGCAGGGGCTGCCCAGGGAGGAGCTGGGGTCCCCATCCCTGGAGGTGTCCAAGGAAGGCCTTGACATGGCACTCAGTGCTCGGGGCTGGGAAACAGGATCTGGCACAGCTCGGCCTCGATGATCCCAGAGGGCTTCTCCAACCTAAGAAGTTCCAAAGAACTTCCTAAGTTCCTGTTTTATTTTGATTTGTGATCCTGTGTTTCACTGGGGTTTAAGAGAGCAGAAATATGGAAATGTGAAACTTATCAATTAATTTACTATTAGCATGTAGGAGCTTCAACATTTAATGAGAAAATTTTATTATTTTCTAAAGAATTATTACAGAATATCCAATCAACAGATTGACTATTAAGAGTGACTCAACTCCTCCTTGCAAGCACTGATCACTGATAAAGGTTCCTGTGGCTCTTTTCCCCCTCTCCTCCACCCAGGATCTTGCTTGCCAAAGTAGGTGTCCATCTAAATAATCCCTGCCTTTTCTCCAGGATGTTGGAATCCAAGTCAGGGATTGAATGTGCAATTTAATATGCAGATGATTTTTATTGCATAAAAATATTAGCTGAGCACATGAATCTGGGCTATTATTTGTTGTGAACTGTTCAGTTTTGGGTGATTGCATCAAAATGCAGCTAAGTTTTACTAAGTGAATAAAGTTTAAATTGAATTTCCCATGAACATCTGAAGGATGTCAGCAGCAAGCTGAGGGTCTCTTGGTTTTAATTGGGATAGTCTGATAAGGAAAATTTTATTCCAAGTGGTGATTTAAAAAGAAATTATGGCAGGAGGTAATCTGAAAGACTACAACACTCTTTTTTACCCTCAACTCAGCCTTTTCTTTTCCAAAGTACAGATAAAAATCTATAAATAATTATATGCAATTACATTTTTAACGAATATACTTTTTTTTTTTTTTGGTGTAGTTCCTGCACAAATGATACTTAGGACCATATTCTATATTCCTAAGGAATTTTTTAAGAACAATGACATAACCAGTTTCCAGAAATTCTAGCAGGCAAGAGAGATTTGATACAATATCAATAGTCATATCTGTTGATTGGCTATTCCATTTTAATTTTTTAGAAAAGAAAAGTATTCCTGTTAAATGTTGATGTTCCTCCATGTTAAGTTAATAAATTAATTAAGCTGTTAGGTTTCACGAGTCTAACATGTTTGGATTGTCATGAAGGAAAATGTTCTGATTTCGTTTTGAAAAATAAAATAACACAATGAACAATAGAATGATTGAAAGAAGGCTCGGAATTTACCTTGTGCCGGCCTTACTTTTGGATAACTGGGAATATAGGAGCTACAACCATTAATTAATAGCTGTAGAAATAATCTAACTAGAGAATCACTTGCTTGAAATAGTGAAGCAACAAAGTACACGTGGCAGAACAGATATAGAAGTTTTATAGGATACTTCAAAGCAGGGAGAACCCGAAGCCGTCGGGAAAATTTCAATTGCCTCTTGTACAAAGGATGTGCGATTAAATAAGCAATTAGTTATGGATTATTCACTCAGCTAGACTGCTGGATATTTGAGTAGCACGTTAACCTTGAAATGACTGGGTTTATAGCCCTTACTGTTTACGAATACATTAAATCTGCAGTAAAAAACTCACCCTACCTGGGCTTGATCTTGCAGAGAAATTTTGCTGTTGACTTTTGATCAGAGCAGGGCCAATGAGGCACGCTGGTGGGGGAAGCTGGAGGTACATATTGAAGATGATCCTCCCTGCCTAAAATGCTTTTAAATAACTGGGGGGTGTGAGGGAGGTAGAAGAGATGCGTAAATTTCCTTTAAAAACGGAAAAGCTTTGCAAAGAATCACCGAATCATGGAATGGTTTGAGTGGGAAGGGACCTTCAAGCCCACCCAGTGCCACCCCTGCCACGGGCAGGGACATATTCCAATATCCCAGGGTGCTCCAAGCCCCGTCCAACCTGTCTTTGGACACTTCCAGGTAAATTGTTTTGGTGGTTTTTTAAAGAGCCAGTCTGTAAAATCCTTTGTCCATGTATCACCGGGTGCAGCACCCATATGGAAGTTTCCTTTCCGTGTCTCAAACTCTTATGGAGCTTTGTGCAGCAGAGGATGGAAAGAGCAGCAAACATGTCCTTCTTGTTTGAACTCCCTGGTTGTAGCTGTGATCCCAAACTGGCACCATAAGCCTGTGTCATTTGGCAATATCCAGAAGGTGTTTTATAAAATGAGAGGACCTAGATCAGAACTGAGCTGACTTTTTTCTCAGAGCAGTATTTACATGTGCTCCATCCACTTTGGGTTGTCCAGCCACAAAAGCAGTGTTCACCATCTGTGTGTTGGCACCTAATTTTTCTTCTTGTCGAACCAGGTAATCCATTTTCGCATAAGAAAAGTTTTTTGTGGGAAAAGGAAAAGCGGGAGGTAGTTCAGATGTGCTGGTTGCTGTCACAAACACGTATCTGTGCTCTGCTCTCCAAACCCATGATTGCTTTGCTCTGGCACAGAGAAGTGGTTTCTGTCTTCTGCACAAGGTGAAGAAAACAAGGGGTGGGGATAAAATGCTTCCTTATATTTCCCCAAGCCATCCATCACTAAACACACTCCAGGTGTGGTCTGACAAACCTTAAAGTGAGCACATGGGAGGGCAATGAGCTGTGTGGAACAACTGAAACAACACAGACCAAAAACGCCAAAGCTATGAGGGAGGGTGGCTCAGAATGTCCTGGTGGGGACAGCAGCCTTTGGCACTGCTGACACCATGTACCCACAGCAGCTCATCCCATTTTAGATTGATTTCATCCCTCCCTCTCTCTGGGACCTGCTCTGGTCCCAACGACAGCAGTCCTGGTCCTGCTCCTCTGTTACTCATTCATGCAAAGGGAGAACAAGTCGGATGAGAACACGCCCTCTTGTTTGTGTGACTCAGAACTTTTTTAAGTGCTGGGGGAGTGATACTCATGACTGTATTTGTTACCTCATCAAAGAGAGCAGAGCACACAAAAAACTTGGGAAGAAAGAGGGTTTTTTTCTGGTTTGTCGGCTTCAGGTTCTTTGTCAGTCCAGTGAGGCAGAGCAGAGCACTGTACCAAGCACTGTAATTTATAATATAGAGAGACTGAAATTTAAAATATAAAATATCTCTATATATTCTATCTAATATAAGGGTGGGGAGGACCTGGCACAGGTTGCCCAGGGAAGCTGTGCCTGCCCCATCCTTGGAAGTGTCCAAGGACAGACTGGACAAGGCTTGGAACGACCTGGTTTAATTAAAGATGTCTTTGCTTATGGAAGAGGAATTGGACTGGATGATCTTGAAATGCCCTTTCCAGCCCAAACCATTCTGTGATAAAATCACAGTGACTGAGCGGAAAGAAAAGCTGAAAATGAGTTGTTTTCATGTTTCCATTTTAATGCTTAGAAACCTAAGAAATTTCTCATTGGACACAGCATCCTCTTGAGGGATCCAATACCTTTCTTGGCACTATTTCAAACCCAGGACCAGCTCCTTGGCTCTTGGAAATTGTGACGGTGTTTCCTCTCCCAGGGACTGATGAGTTTCCTCATTCAGAGGGACTACATGGGTCTGCAGTATAAACAATATTATTTATGTCCAAGAACATTTAGGGGTTTAAGAAACATTAGGATTTCTGCTATATTTTTAGACATTTTCTATTCAAGGCAGAATAAAGAAAAAGCAGATCTGTGATTGAATTTAGCAGTTTCTGTGCTTCAGTATAGTGAACAACGCCAGGCAGATCAATTACCCCCCCACCCCATCAACTGATCACATTAAAAATGAAGAGTAAAGTTTTCATGGCATAAAGGGAGAAAACTCTGACTTGAATTCAAAATAAATGAGAAATATTAATATTATGTTGGAGAAATTAGTTTAATGATGTATTTAAAAACGATTAAATTAATGTTTCTCATTAGTGGCACAGCTTAATCATTCTTTGCAAGCAGAGGGAAGAAAGTAAAGCAGTATCGTAAAAGATCAAATAGTGATTCAAAATTAATTAATCCAGCATTGTATAAATCAGGTAGCTTCAATAAAAACACTAGTTCCGTATTCAGTCCTTACGGACAAAAGTAAAAATAGAAAATGCCTTAATTAGTGCCTTTTCATTCAATCCACCTGACCTATTTATTTTTAATTGAACTATAGGGTGCTAAGCACACTGTGGAAGTGCTAATTGCAGTACTAAATTTTTTAACATTTCCCCCTGAACTCAGTACCTCGTTTTGTGGGAGAATATCGCAGAATAAAGGAGAAAACTGGTGCCTTGCTGTGCTGGGAGCTGCTGTTGTGTTTCCTCTCCTGCTCCTGACCTGTTTCATGCTGTGCAAACACCTCGTGGCTCTTGCTACCATGAATTTGCTTTGACTGTGTCAAGATTTATCTTGCAATTATTGCTCTGTGAACTGGTTAGAATAACTGTTTGAGTGACAGCAGTGAAAGAGCTTTTGTTATTAACTATAATAATTTGTGAAGTACAAACTGCTTGACAGGCCTTTTAATGACTAATTGCTTTTACATTATATTTGTGCCAATGAACCTCTTTGAACTGAAGTTTTCTAGTGGTCCTACAAGCAGATGTGTTGTCCTGAAATCAGGTTTATTCCTACTGGGTAAAGGAAAGGAAAAGCAGGGCAGAGACAGACCTTTCTTTAAATGTCACCATATGCACTGGGCGATGTTGTCATGGCTGGTGCTGTGAACAGGAGGTGAACCACTGCTACTGCTATCAAACTGATATTTCCCATTGCTGCCTCACCAATCCTTTTCTTCTGGAGCTCCAAATTTTACTGAATTTCTCAAGCACTAATCGCCAGAAATTAAGTCCAGCGTTGCAGCCTGAAGAACAACTCCCTTTAAAAGAGGCTCTTCTCGAGCTCCAAGTGAGGAATTAAAGCTCATCTGATTCCCCAGCACTGATGCCTTGAAAATTAGCACCTCTTTGGTGTAAGCAGCTCTGTTACAGATTGGCTCAGGGAATTTTACAAGGGCAGATAATATTTTTTGCAGCTCCCACGGGGCTTTTTAATGGAGATGAGTCAGGTGCCTGAGCCTCATGTTCTTTGTGATTCTGGGGAAGATGAGAACACCCTTAGCCTGCCTCACTCCTCCTGTTCAAGTCTCTTTTCAGACAGAAAAAAGCCCCAGGCAAGTAATTCATATTTATTTTTGTTTTTCTCTCCATCTCTGGCCAGCTGATGCAGTGCGAAGAGGTTTATAAAAGGCTGAGGTCTGGAAATCATCAGCTTCTGTTCAAAGTCCTAAATTTGTATCTTGAGCACTTGAATATTCATTGCCAGCCCCAAATATTCGAAAATCATGATTCAGGATTTCCCAAAATAATGAGAAATATGAAATACATAAGTGATTGTCTTCACCAGTGGTAAGGGCATAATGTCATCATATACTCATGTTTTGGTCACTGTCCTAAAATATCTTTTAATTGAACAAAATATTCTCATCTTTCCTCTGAATACAGAGAGGAACCCTGTCATCCCTGTCACATACCAAGATAGGTACTTGAACACACATTTTGTAACCCAAGTGTCCAAAATACCACCTGAGCTTCCATACTTCCTAGTTTTTTGTAAAAGGAGTTGGAACATATAGAAAATATAAATCCCCTGGGGAATTAGGATGGTTCTGCTGCTGTCCTGGAACTGCTGAGCAAAATGCTGAGACACTGATGGCACTCTCTGCTCTCTGAAAAAGAACTTTGTCTCATCCAGCAGGCAAAAATTGTTGAATTTTCAAATGTGGGTGGTTAAGATCAGCACTTCTTTGTTTCAGGTGTTTGTGGCATTCCAGGAATTGTCCATGAGTGTCTAACAGGGATATCTGGGAAATTCCAAATGGAAATGGACTGCTTCAGCCTGACCTCAAAGCTGTGTGTTCAATTCTCTTGTCATGCCAAGTGAATTTGCAATAAAGAACTTCATTGTGTATTGATTTTAGAGATGGATGTGGACATAAATACTGCTCTAATTGTTTTACATTTCTAGAATTGCATCTGAGCTTCAAAAGCAACCCCAGGCCTCTGAAAGCCTCGTGCTCAACACTTTGAAGCTGATATGACAACAAACTTTACAGAGAGGGCTTGACTGGGTTTGAATGGTCTTAAAACCACACTGATGCTTTCTAAGTGGAAGATTGAGTGATTGGGATGAACCAGAGACAGTTCCCGCTGTGTGATCCCACAGACATTCTCTGGGCCGAGCACCTTTGAAGTGCACAGAGTTAATCCAAACATTCATCCCTGGAACACCAACCAACAGGAGAGCATTTCGTCAAGGCATATGGAAAAATCAGAGGTTCTTCTGGCACCTACTGCTTCTAAACCAGAGTTGTAATAATTCGCTTTACAGAGGTGATACAGATGATTTTACATATGAATTCAATTTTCAAATGCCCCTGAGCTTTGAGCATCCACTTCAGTAATCCCTTATTTGAATTTGGGTGGACTTTTTACAGTCTGAATTAAAAGCCTCTTCAAACCTAATTTAACTTCTTCCATGATTTAATGTGGAAATGGCAAAGAGCAGATAATAGTGTGTTAGTTAAAGAAATCTATATAATGAGTTAAATCTCCATGATTTCTGGGAAGGCCTGAAATTAACTCACTAAAGCTTTCTCCTGGCATTGAAACAACCTGCTTTTGCTTTACAAAAGCATCCTTAAGTCCCTGGGAAATTGATGCTGGATCAAAGTGCTTTCACAAAATTCTCCTCACGTGGTTTCCTCAGTGACACTTCAGGACTTTTTTGGGAGACTTGGGTAGAGGGGTCCTGATTCCTTAGGGAAGGATGGGGCCAAGATCCAGACCTGTGAGTCCTTGCCATAGGATTATTCCTCCTGCAAGACTGTATGGGAACACTTTTCCTTGCTGCAAACAGGTCTCTAATTTAAATAAAAGGAATGAATCACCCAGGAAAAAAGTGCTGTTAGTTGCTTGTGAAAGCTTTGGAATATGACCGGGCTCTGTTATTTCTCTTGTGTAATTCCTGCATTTTTGGAGTTTCTGTGCATTTTTTTCAGCCCTCTCTGCTGAGGCATTTCTTCCAAGCTCCTCTCTTAGCAGTGTGTTATTTGTGATGCTCAGAAGGTGTTTTGCTGTGGACAACTCGTTCTTAAATGTTAATGAAAATAAATTGAAATCTCTGATTGCAAAGGCTCTGCACTGGAGGGTTGTTATAACCCATCATAAAAATCTTCTTTCCAAAGCTCTCCTGAACACGTAAATAAAACAGGAGGCAGTTCGGTCAACACTTCTGAGGAGTCTGCCCACTTTCAGGGAGCAATTATTAACTAGAGAAACATGATTTGGCCCTGGAACTCTGAGTGTTGTCTCAGGCTGACCCTTGTCCCTCCTCAGCCTGGCTCTGCAAAGCAAAGCTCCACTCTGCCCTTTGTTTAATTAGGGGCTGCTTCTACTCTCATTATCCAGGATGTTCTGAGAACAGGGTCTTGAATGGTTCAGCTCTGGTTTCAGTGTGTTAATAAAGAGCTAATCACCTGTTTAGAATGAGTGATTAAAGAAAGTGTATTAAACTAAATAAAACCTTTTTATTCTGCAATTGCACGCTGTGTGGTTATTAAAGAATATCTATTTCTCCTCAAATTCAACCTTGATTGTAACCTTGAATTAACTTTCAAGAGCAGATGAGCTCCTAGATAAAGCTGTTTTCTCTCTGGAGGGGGAGGAGGGAGGAGAATGAGATCCAGAGATAGCAGTGAGACATCGGGTCAGGCAAAACTAAGGATTAATGAGTGTGTGTGCAATCTATCATATTTGTGAGGACCAAAAAACATCAACACCACTGGGGTGCTCAGCAAAGGCTGGCAGAGAGTGGCTGGTGACCCTAGAACCTAGCCGTGGTCTTTCCCACCCTGCTCCAAAATAATGGATTGCATTATATCTCTTGAAATCCTACACCATTCCCATCCAAAAACACACCAGATTTCAAACCATAATTGCACATTATGCAAAATATCAATCATTGTCTAATTTGAATTGGTTGCACACCCTCTGCCTGAAGTGACAGGCCTCAGCCATGGAGTCTACCTGGAGGCAATGAGGTTAAGTCATATTTTAGTGTTCAAAATCACAGTAGATCACTGCAGATTTTGGGATTTAGCCTTCTCAGCATTCGAATTCAACATAAAGCAGAGGCCAGAGAGGAATTCAACTGGCTTTTATCTGTGGGTGTGAGTGCAGGCACAGCAGGGAGAGGAAGGATAAAGCATTACGAACAGCTGCAGATGCCAATCTGACACAGTGACCCCATGAAATCACTCAGTTCCCACTGGTTTTATGCAAGAGCCGCTGTGTGGGGCTGATTTTCTGTTTGGGGGGAGCCAGGAGATGGTGGCTGTGCAGCTCAGTGGCACAGCAAGGTTTTAGGATGTAGCTCTGTGGTAACAAACGTTCTTCCTGCTTATCCTTTATTCCAATCAGCCTTTCCTCTGATTTGCTGCATTACAACAGCACTGAGCAGTGTGGTGTTGGCAGCAGAGAGGCTGAAACCGTTTCTGAGCACAGGCAAATATTTCTGGGCATCAGCAGCTTCAGCAACAAAGGTTGGGATGGGACTACACAGGTGAGGAGCACCACACTGGGGATGGATGAGAAGGTTGGGCTTGGGATCTTCACTAGCAAGGCAGGGAAGTGAAAATTATATTGAACTTGCCAGCCAAATCCTTAGTCCTGGAGCACAGAGAGGTTTTCTACATCCACTTTCGGTGTGTGGAATCCTTATGTGAAGAATCCCATGCAGAAAAGGCAAAAAGTCCATGGTAAATAAGTGTCCTTCAATGTCATGATGAAATTGAAGCTCTCAGAGCAAAAGCACTGCTGGAGTCCTTGTAAATATTTTGGTTCAGTCCTAGGGAGTCATCAAGTAGACAAGAACGTCAAAGTCAGAAGGGAAAAAACAGCAGCTCTGAGTGGGCCATGATAAGCTAGAGGTAACTCAGTGCTGAAATCTCTAGGCAAGATAAACATGGCCCATTACTCTTGGCTTTCTTTACTTTATTACTCACAGACCTGCAAGTGCCACTTAAGACAGGGCTCTGTGCTCCTCTTGCCTTTCCTGCCTGTTAAAACCCCATTCAGCCCAGCAACTGCTGTGTGAGCACACAGAGGAGCAGAGGGGCTTGTGAGGTTATAAATTGAGTGGTTGTCTTGATTTCCATTTTCGCATGGAACTGCTTCAAGTGAAGCTCATGTCAAACAATAATCGAGCTCCTGAAGTGGCTCTTGGGTTCATTCAGCCGGGCTGGGGCTGCTCCTAGCTCTGCCTCTTGTGTTCTGTGCTCACCTGTAGTCAAACATGCTACAGCAATATTTGTTAAGTGCCTGGTTTAATTTCGTCTCCAATTTAAATTTTATGAGGCAGTTACGTGTTAGTTAAAGGGCCCTTTGAAATGACTGAAAGGATCAGGTGAATTTTAAAAGAGTGGATATTTAAAACCTCATTGCTATTTCAATTGAAGTGAATTTTAATATCTGAACGACATCTTTGTTAATACATTGAAGATGCTTAGTGCTATTAATTGATATGGGACAGAGTAGCAGTGACTTCATTATGTGGTTTAAAATACCAACTGGTCTTAAAGCTATTTCTGCTATGCATTTCTATTAAATGCCAACTCTAATGTCTATAGAGGCTTCTGGAGACCTGACTATTGATTAAATTACCTTCCAATGAGGGCTCAGTATCAGGCAGGGAACATTCTTCTTAAAATGTGTAGGAAATCTCTGGTTTGGAAACATCAGGGAAGGTTGGAATTCTGCTTTATCTGGGGCTTAAATATGGAATAATAATGTTACTGATGAAGAATAAAAATAATATTGTGATAAGAAAAGGTTGTTATTAACCTAGCGTTGGGTTTTTAAAGAATTTTTTATTTATTCTGCCTACCATAGAGCATCCCAACTGTTGTGTCTCCCTGGCTAAAAAGGCTGGTACAGGAGATAAAGGGGTAAGTGGAAGAGCTCAGGGTTAGATGAGGATCTCAGCTGTGGCCCCCTTTGTAAAATTAAGGAATTTGCCTTCTGTTCTTCTGCCTCTCTGCTTTTGCCTTCTTGCTCATTTAAATAAAAGCTTTTCAGGGAAAGTTATATAAAAATCTTGACAGCTCCTTATGGCAGCTCCGTGTGATGAGAAGATCAATCATTCTTCACCTTTTCCACATTTCCTATGCTGGCTTCAGAGCAAAATTTTCCTTTTTTCCCCTTGCAAATGATTTACTGCTCAAGTCCCTGCTGTGGAAATTCACTTTGGGTAGTCTGATCATGTTACAAAAATCTGGTCAGAGTGTGGAAAAATGGACAAATGTTCTCAGAAATTATTTGGTTGACTGTTTATGATGGGATTCAGGTGCAAAGGCAGGGACAAAGGATGTCTCCACTCCTCTGGATCCAGAGGCAGATGAAAAAGAAGATTTCCCTCAAAATACTCAAGGCAAGGGATGCTAAAAAGGAAATTTTATTTACTCTTTTTTTTCCCCACCTCCAGGTCAGGGACAGACATAAACTTGTTTCTTAGAACCATTTAGGAAGTCTGGGAGAGATTCAGGGAGAAAATTTTTCTTTTTATTTATATAAAACCAGCAAAATTTTCTCCTTTCCCTCTTTGAAATCTGGTTTAATATCCTCTTATTCAGCTTTGTCCTGGCTTTGGAGGTGAGGATACCTCTTGAGTGAAGATCGCCTTGGTGCCCCAAACACCCTCTTAGCATATCCCACCCTCCCTTTGCAGCTATGGGAATATGTTGGGATTTAGGACTTCCCACAACTAAAATGTGTAGAAATGAGCCACAGAGTGGACATTGCTCAACGAGCTTTTCTGGATCCCCAGGCTTGGAAGGGTTTGCTTTGGATGAAAGTTGTCCCAGAGTTCTGTTGGAGCTGTGTCATCTTAGGGTTTAGCTGACTTTTTGGGGAGCATTTTGGGTAGATTCCCAACTCTGCACTGCAGAAATACTGCGTCTCTTTGCCTCTGTGCATGTTTAGACTTCCTGTCAGTTGTGAACGATTTTCTAATTCCCATTTCACAGCACCACAGCCACCAGAAAAGTACAGGAAGGATTTTTAAGGATACTTTAAGTCATTGTACCATTACCCCAACATGATTCCATAATTCATGGAAGAACCAGAGACCAAAGGCAAGGAATCTTAATAAATCCGTGAACTTCAAAGGGCATAACACTACTACAGAACTTTTCTCTAAATTGTTTAAGAACAGTGTTTGCTCTGCACTTCTACCATTCCTCAGGTGAGGATTTATCACCTTTTAATTCACTCAACTATCCCAAATATGTTTAATTTGGGAGGAGAAAGCAGAGAGATAGGGAAGAAAAACGGCATTGCTCCCTTTACAGAAAGTTTAATCGATGCTACTGGAGTTCCCTTTCAGCAGAGGACTCGAGTGAGATGTGTGAGATCATTTATTGTGGCTGCTACATTCTGGTATAACAAAGATTTTAATGTAAAAAACATTCCATGGTGCAATAGGAATTGGAATAAAATCTGTGCAATTTGCCTCGCAGTAAAAACATCTAAAGTTTAAAAGGTATTAATGCAGCCCTATGAGACACATCAATAAAACCAATACTAAGGATGTTACAGGCATGAAAGTGTTTTCTAAATAAACAAAATAAAGGTAGGTGTAGCCTGAAACAAAGATTTCACTTGTGTAGCTTTATGGAAGGAAATAAATCTCTTGCTTTCTCAACTCGAAACTTAAAAACATAAATTATTTTTGATTCATAACGTCACATCTATGTGAAAACATCAGTTTCGAGGAGC
The DNA here is from genome assembly GCF_020740725.1 of Corvus hawaiiensis. Taxonomy (NCBI): domain Eukaryota; kingdom Metazoa; phylum Chordata; class Aves; order Passeriformes; family Corvidae; genus Corvus; species Corvus hawaiiensis. The sequence continues at coordinate 727,515 of NC_063239.1, read as the reverse complement.
AGCGTGAGATTGTGGCTAAAATTTGAGGGCCCATTTTTGCACCAAATTGTGAGCTACCTCCCAGGAAATGGGTTGCCCCATGATAATGAAGAAAGAATTTAGTCTTAAAGTTGGTGTTCTCAAACATGGCAGCGATTTAAGAGCAGCTCCCTTGAGCCTCATGTCTGTCATATTGCAGACAAATTTCCCTAGACCTTACAAAAATGTGGAAAAGCAGAAGTCTTTACTTTGGAGTGGATAAATTAAAGCACATTTTTAATTCTCATCCAGATTCAGAGTAGCCTTAGGTCAACTTCTCGCTTTTCATTTTTGAAGGATATTAAAGTGCAGTGAAAAAACAGTCTTTCGGGGGATTTAATACAGTTTAATACATTCATTTTAGGCTCCGATGCAGATGAGTTTTATTTTGTTCATTTGTAAAGATAAAGGCTCCTGAGTGTGGGGGGAGGAATTTTCAGAAAACTTTGCTTCAAGCAATAAAAAAAGATTCTTTTTGTGTGTGTGCTCCAAGGATGTTTGACAAACTGGGGAAAAAACCCAATGTTCAAACTTTAGCCAGTTAATCTGCCCATTATTTTCAAATAGCATGGCCAGGATGAAATCTGTTCATTCAGCACGACTTAGTCCTCCCCCATCTAGCACCAGGTGACTTTAGACTTGCATATATTTTGCCATTATTTGACTAGCTTTTCCGGGACTGGGCGTGTAATGCTTGGCCTGCTAAGCTTCTTTTCTCCCATGCTGCTGGAAACTGGCATTGCTGCTTAGATAGTTTATGCCAAGGGAGGTTTTTCCCAACTGTTTATTCCCAAGTACCACCAACCTGCCTCTGCCTCATTGGTTCTTTGTGGTTTTTTCTCGGGGTTCGGTGTGTTTTTTGTAGGTGTTAGAATAACTTTGCAGAGGGCTGGGTTAGGAGCAGGAATTATGTGAGATTTCGAAATGAAGTTCATAAGAATGCAGATTAATCCCTGGTTAATGAAGTACAATAGCAGTGTGCTTGGAGTTGAACTGGGGAGACAGAAGTGATGTCACCCTGCCATTGTTCCCAATCCCATCAGTTGGCAGCTCTTTGCCAGCCCTGGACCAATTTGCATCTTTTCTCCAACCTGGAAATCCTCTGTATGGAATTAATAGCGGCTTTCTGAGCTGAAAGTGACCAAGGAGAGGAGGTAGATCTTTATCATTTTTCTGCTGGTCTGTGACTCTGTTCAGGGCCTGTAATGCATTTCACTGAAAGAAGAAAAAGACACTTAAAAATGTACAGGTATATTCCTGCTTTTTTTCCCTCCACTTCATCCTTTCATTAACTCAGGTAATAGCTCAGGTGAGAGCTGGCTCCTTCCCCAGAGAATTCAGGAATAAAGATAATACCTCTACCTGTACAGGCCCACTACGAAATATTTAGGCTGTTGAGAAATTTCCAGCTGCTGGAAAGGCAGCTCTTTGCTCTTTGAAAGAGGAGCAAGCCAGAAATCCCCAGTAGAAGACAAGTTGCTACCACTCATTAATTTATCCCATTCTGACAATGCTCTGTGAGAGCAGGCAGGCCTTGGATACAGAAAGCTCCTCATCCACTTGGGAATTACTCATCTCATTTTAATGGAGTCACATCAGGCTGAAAGGGGAATTGGGCCCACTCACTTCAGCCCTGAATCGTTTCAGTTCAAGCTTTCCTATTGACTTGCACGTAATGATGGGACTCTGGATGAAGGCAAGGGCTGCCTGTACATGATGGTATGGAAGCCAAAGCTCCATCTCCCCCCTCCCATTTCCCGGGTGCATCTCCCAGTCATGTTCTGTGCAGGATCAAAAGCAGCAGAAGTTTAAAAATTACATTAGGATTTAAAATAAAAGCTTGATAGTGCAAGGCTGAGCATGTTTGTCCTGCACTCCTCCACTGGTGGTGCCGTCAGATAGGACAAAAGTGATGGGAGGCTTAGTGGGGGCTGAAATAAGCCTTCAAGTTTACTGACATCTTGGAGGGAATTCAGCATAGGTTCTGCCTGCGTTGTGTTTAAATTAAAGGGCTTTTAATTTAGGATTCGACAAGCAAGGCTAAAAAAGGCATTTAACAGAAAGCAGTGATAATTTCAAAGCTCTGGATCAGGATACTAGTTAATGGATGAATTTAAACCACCAAATCCTTCCTCCAAGAGAGCATTACAGACACGGCCTTTTGTTTCCACAAAGCACAGAGCCTCACAGATTTATTTTTATTTCCCCCACCTCCCTCCAGAAAGGGGATGTTTGACTAAATTGCGATGATTCAGGATGCTGAATGAGTACTCTGGATTTTAGAGGGGCACACAATATCCTTTGCCCTGGTGGCAAGAGCCTCCATGAATTATACACCTTCTGCTTCTATATTTGAAATTACTGGGATTAAAGGCTGAGAGTGATTCCTTTGGTGCCTTATCTGCATGTTTTCTATTTGAGTTTACTTCAGTACTGGGTGTCTATTCCAACCAAACCTTGTTTGAAGCACATGGCTGATTTTCTAATGGTCCTTCTGACATTAATGAGAGGTATGTTGTCAAGGAAGCATCCATGGAAAAGCCAAGGAAAAAGGCAAATGAGTAAAGGAAATATTAGTACATGTGATGGTAGAGAAGAGCATTTGGTGTTGACTTGATAAATGCCATCACTACAAGGCCACGATAAAACACCTAAAAAATGAGATGTGTGAGACTCTGCCTAATCTCCAGTTTTATATAACTGTACCATGACAAATCGAAGTATTAGACCTGATAAGGTTTTAATAAAAATGCAAATAGAAATATCCTGCACTAGAAATGCTGGAAGTTAGTTCTTACCACTAAAATAATCTAGTTGTTCTGGCCATGATGATGAATATGCGTATACTATTCTGGGGGCTTTTTTATTTCAAATACTGTGGAAATATTGTTGTGGGAGAATTGCAGCTGGGCTTTGAAGGTTGTTCAGTCCAGACAGGAACCAAGTGAAATGAAGACTCCCTTCTAGAGGCTGCTGTGAACACATATTTCTGACCTTGAAAAATTTACAGTCCAGATATTTAATGTGGAATAAAGCATGGGAGAGACATTAGTGGGTACAGGGGCATGAGAGGACTCTCCAAAGGGAGAGCAGGCCAGTGGGTGAGCTGAGGTTTCTTGGCTTATAGCCTGGTGTCTTTTCCCAGAGTTAACTACATTTAATGGCTTGTAAATCCCAGCATTTCAGCAGTGAATCCAGAAGTAACACATGCACCCGGATCCTGACCGCGGGACAGACATCGACTTACTGCTCACTGGAGAAATAAAAATTCCCCTTTCCTCAGCTGAGACACAAAGCCTCATAAAATAAAATCGTGGCCATGAGCACAGGGCTGACCTCCTGATTCCTAGAGTTCCTCAGAGGTACCAAGCACAAAAAGTGCTGTGCAATAGTGCCAGAAGCTGAGAGTGCATATGGGTTGTCCTCACCCAGGGAAGAAAATGTGTTACAAGCTGGGCAAGGATGATGGGTTTGTCTCCTAGCTCTGGAAGGAAGGGATGAAGAATTCAACAGCGTTTCAAACTCCCTGTGCCATGAACCCTATTGGAAATGCAGCCTGTGAAAATGAAGTTTTACTCGTTTGAAATTGGGTGGGCTGAGATCTATCAGTGTGGGGCACCTGGGAAGGAGACATTCCCTTTGTTCTGGAAGAGGACAAATGCCAGCTGGGCTGTCGGAATTATCCAGTTCATCAAGGTTCTAATTACCACCTTCTTTGATTAATAAAGTGCCCAATGCTCTACTATCCCTGCCCTTCCTCACTGCCCCGCAAAGCATGACAGGGTTCTGTGCTGCCACGGGAATTGTCCCCACGGTGCCCCTGCAATTATTTGGTTTTAGAAATTAAACTGTGCGTAGATTATATATTAGATGAACTTATAGAAATATATACACACGCACCTTTCTCCTTCCGGATTTCTCCTTTTCCTTGATGCTGGATTTTAACAGTGAGGGCTCACCCCTGTCCCTTGACAGTGTCCCTGGATCTTGGATTTTTCCTTTTTTATATGTTGTCAGTGTGACTGACACACTTGACTGCCCTCAGCAACGCTCTGGATTCCTGGCCAGGCCAGCTCTGGTGTTCCTGGAGCTGTTTGATCAGAACAGATTCCCCTTTAGCAAGTTGCAGAGTAGGAGAAAATCTACATACAGAAGAATTTAATGAGAGACAGTAGAAATCATCCTGCAAAGCTGCCAAGTTCTTATGTGACTCAGAGGAGAACTTGGCAGGCAGAAAAACCATTTATTTTGATCAGATGAAGACCACATTTCTGCAGAGATAGGAATTTCTGCACTGGTAGTTAATAGATGATCCCTGTCCTGAATAACTTAGTCCTGTTATGGATGAGGGTATTGAGTCCCATTCCAAAGGGTCAGAATGCAAGGGCCAGGCCCTCTACTAATAGAAAAAATAAATTCCTTCTGCTGTTAATATTCCTTTGCCAAGTGTGGGAAAACAGAGCTGGGGAAGAGGCTGCTAAGATAAGGTTGTAAATGATCAAGGCGAGTAGTAATCAAGGCTCTGGGAGAGAGTTTGCATATTAAAAAAAATGAAACATCTCGGAAAGCCAAGGCAACTGGGTCAATAAATCATTAAACACTCAAGACTATTTTGTAGGTACAAAAAGCCCATTGTGGAATTCCCCCTGAGGATCATTTTGTTGCTCTGTGGTTAAAATGAATCCTTATGCTTCAGAATACATCCCCAACCAGTGCAGTTCAAAGGGCTGCTAATTAGCAGTGCCCAGATGTAGGAAGGAAATAGAAGAGGCCAAGCCAATTTCAGAATAGCAGGGACTTCATCTGAAGTGGAGAAAGGCTAAAGGAATTTGAAAAATGTGACAATCAAGTCCTCCCTTAACTGGGAGGGATCTCTGTGACATCTTGGTTCTCCAGATGAATTCCTAATTGAGTCTGCACAACTCAAAAGCATTTCCACAGGACACAGTCTTTATCTCTTTGTTTGCTCTTGCAGCAGGAGGGACAGGCTGGGACAGAAAGGGACTTGCTTTGCAATGGCCCCAGGATTCTGGATTTGCATGTTCTGTTTATATACTGAAAAATAAATGATTTGCTTGATTTTTATCCACTTGTGTTTATTACCCATCTTTCCTTTCCTCTCTCACTTTCCCCTGCTTAAGACCATTCTGATGTTATCTACTTTGGGAATTACAGAACCAAGCGGTGGGTTTAGGTGACATGATTCTCTAGCCAAGCAATATTTTCAAAAATTCTTCTGCCTTTTTTATGTTTAAGACTTCAAGGTCCACGCTGGCACATCTTCCCTTACACACAAGAGAAGCAAATACCCCATTTTAAAGTAAACTTCAGATTTTCATTGTCTTTCAAAATTACTTTGTGAGCTGAGGGTTGAAAAGTAAAACCAAAAACACATAAGAGAGTCAGAAAAATACATTAATTAGCTGTTTTGCATCCATGATACAGCTTTTGATGTATGTAAGACCAAACTATTCTGTCCAAACTAAACACATTATGGAACTCCCGCAAGCACTCCTGCACACCCTTCATGTTGTACTTTGGGCACAAGAGGCTTACACCAAACGTCAGAGAAAAAGCGGGAAAGTAACTTTTAAAAGGTGCTTGATTTTGTGTGCTCAGCCTGAGATTATTAAAAAAAACCCCATTCAAAGCAGCATGGGGCTTATACTCCAGGGAAACTTTGCAGCATCTCAAGGTGATCATACAACGATGCTGAAGTTCCTTTAAAAACCTGCCTCTCTTTTACTACATGACAACAGCCAATCTTTATTGATATAACACTTGAAATGAACAATTCTGTTAATATTCACAGCCCGTTAGTGACAGTGACCAGATTTTTGAAGATGAATTTATATTATGGAGAGGAACAAGGGGGAAGGAAAGGCCTCCTTCTACAATGGATCTGCAGAAAGCACCAGCCAGAGAGGAAATAACCATGACTGAGTGGAACAGGTAGATCCATCAATTACATTTTCAAGTTCCAGGAAGCCACAACTGATTTTGTTTATCTTTCTACTGCTGTGATGTTTCTGTCAGCAAGAGAAATCAGATTCCTGTGTCTTCATCTTCCATGCAATTCTGTAATTTGCCTACAGAGCCTTTGAATTTTCTTAAGAAATACAAAAATCACTATCCAGCATTTCTGGGATCTTAGAAAATATATAATTTAGTATTCAGCATCCCCGGGAACCAGATGCTCGATTCATTTTTGGGTGGTGGAAACGTCAGCCTTCACGCTGGAAGTTTCCAGGATCACATTCCAATCCCACCAGGAAATATGAATACTTTATTTAATTTTCTCACTGTTATCATTTACTTATGTTAAGCTAACAGATATGTTGTGATTGTCTTTTTTAGTCCTGAAAATATAGATGCTTGACTGTGGGGTTTGCTTTTGTTTTTCATAGTCCAAACACCAAGACTTTCCTCTTGATGTTGACAGGAGAGATTGAGTTATTTTCCTTCTGAATGGATTCTGTGGACAGGATGGATTAAGGCTATTGACAAAACACACAGTGTGAGCGTGGTGGCCCAAGGCTTTGATGGAATGTGTTTTATTGACAGGACAGATTGAGATGGTTGTGACAAAATGCAAACAGCCCAATCCATTCCGCTGATAAAACACATTTATCTAACGATCAAATCCATCCAGTTGACAAACCCATTTTTGTTTGAAATTGAAAACTATCTTTCTGAGGGGAAGGAATAGATTCCTGCAAGTAAGCAGCTCAGCTTAATGAGAAGCTGTGCTAGAGCATTTCTAGCTATGGAAGATAGAGATGTGGACCACTGCAGAAACAGCATTAGAAATGACAGGAAAAACAATTTTAAATTAAATTAGCCACATTTCAAGAGCCCAGCACTAAAGTTTACACAATTCAGGCTTTGCAAGTCCTTTATATCTCAAAGCACCCTAATGGAACTTGAAGGGAGACCTAAAAGCTGTGTTCACTGTTGACCCTGCAAATGAAAATTAGTCCTTTAATAATAAAAAAAAGCATTTTGTCAACAGCTGTGGTCAGGTTTGGTACATAAAAACCACTTGGAGCAGCCGTTGCTGCCTGTTCTTTGTCTATCCCTGTGTCCAAAGGCAATAAAGGTTAGGATGGCTTTCCTTTCTGACAACCCTGTCTCTTTTCAAGCACTAAGTCTTCCTTTCTCTTAGCCTGTCCCATTGGTTAGCATCATTTTACTCCAACTTTGTCCACTCTCTGCCTCAATCTCAATTTCTTTCTCCCTACTCCAACTTCAGCCAGCCTCTTCCAGGCTGAGAGAGAGCAAAATTTAGAGCTGTGTCTTCAGTTTTTCACAATCCTGAGGTATTTCTTCCTAATTATATGGCCTCAAAAGCAGGTATTCCTCTCCCCTGGTAGGGAGAGTTTCTGAGGCACAGGAAGGGAATTTCTTGGCTCTCCTTGACATCAGAGCAGATGCAGCATTTTGACCATATTGACATTTAAAGGAATCAGAAATGCCATTTTCCACTTCTTCAGTGGTACTATGTCCTGTGTCAGAGGATGTGAGAATCAATATAGTGACACCACAAAGCAAACATGTTGACATTTGAAGCTTTTTCCTTTACTGTTTCTATTTTAAAAATACCAGATTTGCACAGGGGACATGAGAGAGGCAGAAATTAGCATTGCTTACCCAAACGTCATCTTACTTTAAGAAAGCTTTAAAACCTGAAATTCTTATTAGTGGCCTCTATTTCTTACACACTGAGGTAAATTTTCTTTCTCTCTGCAGGGAGATGAATGGAAAGTAAAATAACGTCCATGTTGAGGTGGTTTTGCCACTCAGATCATGAAAAAAGCCGCACACACACTGCAACAACATTTGGGTAAAATCTTGGTGCTCAGAACCCTCCATTCAAAATAGGGAAGTTTTTTGATATTATATAGTTTATATGTGGTTTGGGCTAATAAACATATATGTGTGTATAATTTCACTAAATTAATGTATATTACTCAGCTTTTTGATTTCTCCAGCTCTCCTACACTCTTGATTCCCATTCCCTTTGCTTTCTGTGCCTTTCTTGACAACTGCTTTCCCCAGAATTTCTCTTTACAATCCATGTGACCAAACCCTTCATTTTCCATTTATAATATCTCTGCTTTCTCACACTTTTTCTCTTGGAAGCACTCACACGTCTTCACTGCCCTGAAATGTGGCCACAAGTGGTTGGAATATGCTCTTTTTCTTGTCTTTTATTTTGGGTTAATTAGTTAATTGTTCCCTAGCTCATCACTGGAGTGAGCTACAGATCAGAAAGCTTTAGAGAAGTCCTGCTAAGAGACTTTGTAAGAACTGCACCTTGAGTCCCCTCCAGGGGCCGAGGGAAGGTTTGAGGCAAACAGCTGCTGTGAAGAATTTGGAATGCTCTGGTCTTTCTTTTCATGAAATTAAAAAGGGCAACTGACCTTCTGTCTCCAGGCAGCTGTGGATCAAATTATGGTCTTAACTGCCTTCCAATAATATCAATTTCTCTTCCTCTGCAATCACTCCTTGCCTGCTGTTCCAAAGGGTTGTATCCAAATTGATTCATCCCTTCATGGAATGATGAAAACCTGTTCTGGTGAGAATTGAGCAGGAGAAGAGGCTGCACTCTGACAAAAGTCCTGTGACAGGGACACCACTGACACAGGCTCCCCTGGGCTGGCAAAGATGACTCAAAAGCAGCAATATTGGCTATGAAATGGATCAGTCTGTAACGATTGCAGTCCATATTATCATGTTTATTATTCTTACAGTCCAGAGAAGAGAGATTTTGTTCCATCGCCCGCCTGGGAGCGGAGATCAGCAAAAATGACTTTTTCAAAATTAAGGGGAAATTGGGAAGAGCACCTTAAACCAGGTAGAAGAGGTATCTCTGTAGGAAAGTTTTGAGTTCAATTTTCTGTCTGTTGCAGAAACCCTGTATGAGTTTGGAAAAGCCACTTCTTTTAGCTCATCTCTTGCTCTAAAACAAAATAGATTCTATTTTTCCAGAGAGGATAAGCTGCAAATCTAATTTAAGTATCTTGTATTTTCCCCGTGTTTTCAAATGACTCTCATTATAGTGATTGCATTTGATTAACAAACATTCTCCCCCGTCCTTGGCAGCAGCCTGCATACAAAACTTGAGTTTTGCCTTGAACAGAACATGCAGCCCTGGAAATCCTGGCAGCAGGGAAGGTCTTCAGCAAAGTGCCTTCAGTGTGGGACTCTGCCTAGAATCTTAATTAAATCAAATCATCTTTCAGTTTGTCTTCTCTTTATGCAGCCTGTATTTAAGATTGATACATGTTTGGGTAGCATGAACATAATTACAGCATTTTAAAAACAACAACAACGCTGACTTTGTCTTGTGGGATTTTTTCCCCCCTCACCACAGTCGAAGTTCAGCTGAATAGCCCTACCACAGACCGAAGCTGTGCTTTTATCTGTATTTCTTGGTGACAGGCACGGGTTACAGAGCTATCAGTCGAGGCAGAGCTGTCACCCTGCACTCCACAAGGTTGTGCTCTGCTTTAAATTAACATTCTTTTCTGCTGGTGCCCAGCACTCTGAAAATCCCTATTATCAAAGTGATGGCTGTAGAGGGCTTTTTCCTCATCCATCAGCCCCGTCACTGCTCCACTGCCCCTCCTGCCATAGTTTCCTTCTACTGTATGCTGACTTTTTAAAAGAAGCTGCTTTTGTCAAGGCTGATTTTCTGTGGTGGTTTGATCGCCTCTGCAGATCTGGATTCATAGGTATCCACAGCTGCTAAGTTTAATTTCTGTAAATTAAGGAGGAATAGTTCAGTGAAATGTGTCTCTTCTTTGGTTCTGTGAAGCACCAGCACGTGCCTTCACCACTGTTCTAATCTCAAACCCTTCATGTGAACAATGGCAATTTGAATAAAAAAAGCCAGGTTCTTGTGCAAAAGCAAGTTTCACATAAATCTGACTAAACCACGGGGCTGCATTTGAGCCATCGCTTGGTGTACGTGGTTCTATAACAAAAACGGCAATAAATCCTTGTTAGTAATAAATAGTTAATAAAAGAAGCAGCAGTCAGTTTTCCCTCTGCTGATGCACCCCATGCTCAGTGCCAACAGAGATAAAATATGTCATATCAATCAGGATAAGCTGGGTGTGGACAATGAATACAGGTTTTTTCAGGGATTTGTTATGGAAGAATGAGAATAAGGAGCAGGGAAAAGCAGCAGTGGTTAAACCAGTGGGGAGATACTGCTTTTGAGAACTGGATCATCTTTCAACTGAGCACTCAGTGCATGGGGGGAAATGGAGCAGGGAAAACCAGGTTACAGGAAGGATACTGTGAAGGAAATTTTGTAGAGCTGAATGATCAGGAGTGATTTGTAACTCTTACAGATCAGCCAAACTTACAGTGGGAACAGCAAGGTGCTGCCTGCATCTCCTTGAAGGTGCTGGCTTTGGGGATAGATGCTCTTTCCTTGGAGAGGATCGGGATCCAGAGGGATGGAGCTGGTTTGCATCCACAAGTCTAGGTTAACTGGAAGGTGAAGCAGAAAATCCTGTCAGCACCTGTGAAATACCAGCCACAAGATCCCCCTGTCCACAACAAAAGGACAATGGTTCTTCCTGAACACAAATTGCCCCTGGGACTCTGTCACAGTGCTGGCAAATATTTCCTCCCTTCATCAAACTTTGCTCAGTTCTGTCCACACTCGTGTGTCTTTGTCCAGGAGCTGGCAGGAATTAAAGGAATTACAGAATGGAATTACAGCACAACACACAGAGGTGCCTCAGGAAGCAGAAACCTGCAGGCTGGTAGTGATACTTATTCCCATCTACTTCACCCTAACATGTGGTATATAATCAAAGTAATTAAGAAAACGATAGGGATAATAACATGCAAGGGTAGTTTTTCTCTTTTTAAGCATTCTTTAACAAAATGAATTTAGTGGCTTCTGTGATAATCTTTCTTTACGAGGTTTCAGCAGTAGCTGTGTTGATTAACCTAACCAGAAATACATTTCAGATTCAATTTCACTGCTTGTTTTAGAAAGGAAAAGCTTTTCTCTACCCAAAGCCTGGCCTTCTTTGTCAAACAATCCACAGGCTGTTAACATTTCATGGAATTATGGAATGATTTTGGTTGGTAGGACCTTAAAGTTCATCCAGTCATATGGGCAGGGACACCCTCACTTCCAGTTGTAGTCACAGACCCAAAAGATGATGGATTTATTGAGCTGTTTGGGCACAATTTGTGTGGGTATGGATTGATACACTTCCTTTATTTCACTTATTTCCCTGAATTCCCCCCCTCTCTCTGCTGCTGTGGGTGGTAAAGTGACAAGGAAAATATTCCCTATTGCCCAGGAAATACAAAACTGTTTAATTCCCCCTGGGTTTCAGATGCAGCACTTCTATTACCTGCTGTCCCTGGCAGAGCTGACCCTCCTCCAGGACTGCACCAGAACATGGAGCTGCTGGGTGTTTTGTGTGAAAAACCAGGAGGGAAGACCCAAAATAGAGCTGTCCCTGCTACACAGGAAGTTCTTGGAGATGCAAGGATAAAAAGTTCACTTAGAGCATTATTATCGCTCTTGATCACACTGATAAGTTGGCACGAGGTTGTACACTGCTAAAACACCAAAAAAAAGAGCAGCTGCCATGATGTCAAGTGCTCTGTCTCGTCCAGTGTGACAGCTCTGGCACTGCCATGGGCCAATATCCAGGGGAAATACAGTGCCTGTGAGTTATTGGGAAAAAACACAGTAGCCAATGTGTTAATTTATAATTTTTTATGGTGGCTCAATAATTACAAGGAGCAGTTCCCAAAATGTACAGATCAAGGGAGCAAAGTGTCACAGCCAGAGAGGTTCCATTTTTCCCATCTCTTGCAGACATCTGCAAACACTTGTGTTTGTAGGGACTGATTCGGGAAAAGCCAGTGATGATGAAAGGATATCCATTATCTTTAGGAGCTGCTGGAATAACACCAGGGTTATTAAAACTTCCAGCCAGGGCCCTGTTAGCTGTTGGAAGTTGAAAGCATCTTGTTTCCACCAGTGTTTTATCTGTAAATTATCTGGGCTGCCTGTCATATGCTCAGAATCTCTACAGGTTCTGTCAGTCCTTTAGCAGCTGAAAAGGTGCCCAGTATTAAAAGGGACTCTCTGGCAGGGCTGTGTAATGCTGTGCTTTGCCACTGAGGAAAATACTTGATGAATTTTAGTATTTTTATTCTCTTCAAAAGCATCATCTTGGGCATTTCAGCCTAAGTGTGTAGAGCAGGAATCGTTCCCACAAAATGAGGGGAGATTTGGTGATCCAAGCTCTGATCCTGACTCTGGATGCACTTGGCTAGGTCATAAAATCTAAACTGTACCTTTGCCTGCCAACTATGTATATTAATAATTCCCTATACAGGAGGAAGATGATAAAACCCTTTATGATTTTACGATCCTTCACTGGTAAATGTGATATTGAAAGGCTGGATGGAAAATGGAAATATATCAGACATTCCCTGGCTTTTTCAAAAACCCTTTTGCAGAATATAACCTGTAGCCTAACTCACCATGAAATGTATTATTCACTTAAATACTGCATTGCAAGATTGTATTCCAGCTGAACAATATTTCCTACTGCTCCCTATCAGATGGAACAGGCTGCTGCAACTACTCCATAATTGTTCTACTAATGTACACTTTATTAAACTCCTGCTGTTTTCTTGACTGGTTTATCTGCTAAAAATAGTCTGATTAATAAAATGGATGTCAGCTGTATCCATCTTTATGTAATTCCCCAACTGTACAGTCCTAAACAGTAATTTGAATTTTTTTTTTTTTTTTTTGTTAGTGTTAAGCAAAGTCAATTTTTCTCTGCAGTAGTGCTGGTGGACTGGTGGGAGGACTTGATAAAATTGAATTCAATTCAGTTTGGCAGCCAGAAGAATCCTGGTGTTCACTGGGTCTGTTGTGCCATGACAGCCATGGAGCAAGTGAGGATGCCACCAGCCCAGAGAGCCTGGATGAAGGCCTTTCCTTAGATTTTAACCTCACAAAATCTGAAAATAAATATGAATGGGGAGCCATCATAAAAATCCCATCTGCATAATGAGATGCTATGGGTTTTGAATTCCCTCTGGAGTTTCAGGTGGGTTGGCCAGGTTGTCCTCTGCCTGCTCCTCTCCAAATCCCAGAATTCTGACAGCATTTTGCTGGCCGTCCCCAGGAACATTTGAACACTGCCCTGGTAGGTGCAGATGGAAAGCAGCATTTCCTTCTTCAACTGAGTTTGGTATTTTCCTTTAAAGCATGATAAAAATGCTTTATATATATTTTACATATATACCCAGAGGCTTTACTTAAAGATACATGCAGTGTCTTTTGAGCACCCCAAACTTGCCATAAATAAAGCAGGGTCATTTTCACATAGCATCCTCGTTATGTACAATTCCAGAACTGATAAATTCTATCAGGATACAGATAAACTTCATTGTAGTAAGTGATTGTTCCCCAAAATTTTGAAGTTGAGGCATTTTGGACGCTCCCATGAAAACAACAGGATGTTCTTTCTGTCTGTCTCCTAAATTAGGTTGGGTTAAATGAAAGGACTTGAATCCTGAGGTGCAAAACCAACTTGGGAGGATAAAAAGCTTTCTTCAGCATCTGTTTTTCCAACAATCAAGGAAATTTTGGCTAAAATTGGGTGCCAGCTTTCCTTCTTTTTGCCTTTGGAGAATGTGAGGGGGGGAATGAGAGGGAAGGTGGTTAATCGGGAATTAATGAACGCATGGAATGGTTGTTTTGGGACTCAATTAGTAAAGACAAAATGTCATTTTTTGGGTCAATGGCAAGAGCTACAAGGATCTCAGGATCCCAGTGGGGGAGTGAACAGGGAGGTGCCTGAACTGGAGGAAATCAGATCTAAAAAATGCCCAGATAACTAAAATAAATCAGAGATCTACAATGCTAGAAGTTGTACAGAGCTGCACAGTGCCTTTTTTTCTGAGACTGCAGATTTGGCCTGTATCTGGAAGAAATAAAGCACTTCCTTCACCATTTGAGCTGAGAATGTAAAAAATGGATTTAGGGCTCAGGTGTTCAATACTCAGCAGCTCTCATTAATATTTTCACATGATGTTTTAATCAAATTTTGAGACCTAATATAAAATTACCAGTAAATTTCTATTTAGTGTCTGAATGGATCAAAATTTATACCTATGAGTAGTTACACCATTTTCCTTTGGAGAAATAATTCCCCAAAAGGAGAATACATTTACAAGGGAGAAAATGGAATAATAGCTTGTGATGGAAATTCAAATAGGTGTGGGGAGGGAAGAGAAAAACTACATTGAAAATTGAAAGTGTTTTGTATAAAAATGGGTATTAAAATCATTAGAATAGACCAAATCACTTTAGCATTGTGCCTTTATATTGTGCTTGTAAAGTGATTTGACATTACTTGAGGGATGGAACTGGGAGTGAAACCTATCGCTGAATAATGGAATTAAATCCCATTTTCATTTTCAAAATCTGAAACCAACATACAGTGCTGGGGTACTTTTCTTCTGAGCTGCTTAAAAGTCAAGAATTTTTTTTTTAATCTCAGCAACTTATTTATCAGGAAAATCCAGGAGTTCAAAGGGAGATGACTGAGGGCAGAGGAAGAGTTGAACCAAGCTCACATAGAGGTTTTGCCCTGCTTTTATTCCCTCAGAGGAAACAATGCTACTCTTTGCTGTGCAAAAATAAAAAGTCAGGCATGCCCTGAAAGAAGCAGGAGAGGACTAGTTTAACACCACTGTTAATGATCTCATGACGAAATGTGGTACAGATCAATGGAATTCCACTTCCACACCCTGCTCCTGTTCTGTGTCACTGCGCTCCTCAAAGGAGCTGGAGACACAAACTCCTTCATTTCCATTTGAATTTATTTTCTTCTGTATTCCACCCCCCCCTCACCCCAAAAGTGTGATCAGAAGTCAGAAAGTCTTTTTTCTTCCATCCATCATTTTTGCTCTCTAACAGTTGTGCTGTGGACATTCTGTTTCCTCTTCCCCTTGCTCACAGACTGAGCTGAGACCATCCTACCTGTGGTCTCTTTCACCCCCAGAACACTCCTGGCAGGACATCCAGGTGACCTGTGCTCTTTGTGCTTTCCAAAAGCTGGCAGCAGAGCCTGGAAAATTGCAATTTTCAAGGGCAGTGAGGTATTAGAGGCTGCCATGAAGAAAAGCCTCCATAAAACCAGGATGCTCAGGAGCAGAATTGCTGCTGCCACAATCAGGAAATGGGAGTGCAGAACCCTGGTGACACCAAGAGGATTTCCTGCGACAATGTCTGTTGTTTGAGGTAGAGCAAAAAGATGGAGCAGGAAAGCCTTGGGATCTCTGGTGTGCAGGTCCCTGGAAACCCCACCAATTTCCTTTAATGTTTTTGGGTGTCTGGATTGATTTGTACGATGCACCTATTCCTAATTCTGAGGTCCTGGGATGAGAACGTGTTACTGTGGCAGCAGCTGGGTGTAGGTGGAAGACGGGTTGGAAGAAATCAGGGATTATTCACCACTGCAGTGGCATAAACCCTATAAATGACAGCACTAATTGCAGCCTTACAGTGGTGTAACTCTGGGAAAACAGCCTAAGGCATTAGACAAATGTAGCAGCTATTAAATGAGCGAGATAAGAATCAGGCTATCATTTTATCTCTGTGTATCCATATAATCTTGGAGCCTTCTGTAGCTATACACCAGCAGCTCTGGCTATTAGTTTATTGCAGATGTATTTTAAAAATCAGCCTGTGAAATGCAAGCCAATAAATTGTCAGCAGTGAGTGAGTTATTTTATCTCCCAGCAGGCAGGCACGGAGCAGGTGATGGATTTTCCAAGGAAGCCCAGGCATTGTAATTCCATTACCGTGCCAAACCCTGTAATTGTTCAGGGCACTACAACCAGGTCCCTTTTCCCCTCTGTGCTTGTTCCCACATCCCCAAATTAATCCTGGTTGTGGCCAAAGTGCAGCTTTGGTGGCACCCTTGCAATTTTCCTGTCAGTGTGCCTCCAGTGGTGCTGTCAGCTGGATAATCCATGGCTGGGGTCCATCATTTATGTGCTGTTGTTTGGGTGATGTATGGAAGCCATGCATCACTACAGGATTGCCAGGAGGAATATCCCAGAGCCTGCCGAGCTTCGTGAGAGGGAGGAAAAAATTAAAATCCTTTATAAATGGGAGAAAGAGTTTAGGTATTTATGAGAGCTGGAAAGGAAGGAGGGAAGGAAGGGAGTGAGGTGAGGAGAGGAAATATGATATAGGGGTGTTTTGATTTCCAGAGGTACCTAAATCAACAGGAGCTGCAGGTGATTATTAAACCCGAAAATTAGGGACAGGAATTCCTGTATTTCCAGCATTGTGCCCTTCCCTCCTCTGGGACTGGTGGAAGCGTGATTAAGGCATTATTTGGAGCAAGGAGACTCAAAAGCTCTGCTTTCAACTGTCCCATGTCAGCTCCCACAGACAGAACAGACGTTCTGTGCTCTGACATGCTCATGCTATTTTGCCCACCGCTAATGGCAGAATTAGATGGTTATTACTGAAATTGCACTGTTTAGAGTATTAATATTTTCCTACACTTATAGAGCATTAATTGATTATTAGTTATTTGTTAATTTATTAATAAATATTATTTATTAAATAATATTTATTAAATAAAATATTTATTGATTTATTTTTCGTTATTTAATGCGGTACATTCACACACGGGAAGGCTACAGTGAATAAATACAAGTCTGAAGCCCTGATGGAGTTTGACAAATCACACAAAGTTCTGGCATCTGGAGTCGCTGTCAGGCTTTCTGTGATTCAGGTCCTTTTTGAACTTCATCTGAGGAGATTCCCCTGGGATGATCTGAATAACTTGGCAAAACAGGGGCTTTTTTTTTCCTCTCACAGAAATTGTGTGAGCAGAGATGGGGCTGTCTCGGGGTATCTCAGTATTTCCACCTTTTTTTTTTTTCGAAGAAACCTCTATAGGGAGACCTTTGATTTCATCTTTTAGATTTCTGGATGCTTTTTAACTCAGTGCCAGCAGTCTGCCTGCTCTGGTGACATCCATCCATTACTGTGCCAAAGCATTCAGGTTTAGGAGGATTTCTGCACATCTATTCACAGATAAGGCAAATTCAGGGATGGAGGAAGTGTAAACTTGTGATTATTAGAGATTAATAAGCAGCAAAGAAATAAAAATACATTGAGAGGACTCTCGTGGCTCATGAGCTGGCAGGGACGGCACCCTAAAGTCACAGGGGGTTCCTGTCCTTCTGCTTGCTAAAACTGCACCTCATTTCTCCTCTCCTCATTCTGAACAAGCTGTAAAAGTCTCTTTTTGTGCTTTTCATGAGCCAGAAAGTGGAAAAGCCTTTCAGCCTCACTCCCTCTCTATTTCAGGTGATTACCGTGTCGATTGTGCTCGGGTTTCTTTTCAGGCTGCCTCCAATAGTCCTGGTTTCTATTTCCATCTTTTGATCACTAATTCTGTCCTGGGGAAGTGTCTGTCTGTGCTGCAGCCCCTTGCATTTATGTGGTTTGCAGTAATCAGGACCCAGGTAATGGAAAACAGACCTTGTTAGGTGATGAGCAATCCCTTCAGTGCAGACTCAGACACCTGGGATTTGTTTCAGAGAAAAACTGGCAAGAAAACTGTTTGGAAAATTAGTAGGGCACCTTGAAATTCCATCTGGAAGCCCTGTAAGGTTTAATCCTACTTTTAGGGTCAAGAAACATCTTTTTATGGCGAAAGAGCCTTTAAGGCTGAGAAGTTCTTGTTCTCTATTAGTGCAACTGATGTGCTGGTCTTACGTGGTTTTGTTCTGACTGAGAGGAGAAATGGGGAAAATATGGAAAATGAAGAATGAATCAAAGTTTGAATGAATCAAAGTTTTCATCAAGCTCAGCTTTGCTTCAGAATTGGAATAAAAGGCCCGGATACTTGAAAATTAGCTGTGAAAAATGTCCTATGAACTGTGAATGTGATGCACCTACAAATTTGGACCTCAATGTTGTTTATTTTGGTTAAGGATTTTGTTTAAAAAATCTTGAGTGCATAAATTTGGCTTTTTCCCTGCAATTCTTCAATTCTTTCATCATCCCATTGACATCAGGGGAGTTCTGAGAGCAGGGTTGGATGGGAGAGACTTGTTAGTATGAAGGAAAAGCATTTCTTACAGAAACTTATTTCCAGTGCTGAGGTTGCGTTTGCTGCTGCCTCATCCCATCTTTATCACTGTGAACTAAAACAACGCCCCTTGGAGAGGGAGGGTGGCACTCACAACTTTCACCCAGAGAGATTACGCCTGCTTTTCATCTCCACAAACTGGGGAGTTTTTAATGTAATTTAAATTTCATTTTAATTTCGGTCTCAGGAACAGCACAGAGAAGCTGGAGGTGCCTGATAGGTTGCATTGGGAGCATCTTTGGAACAGGGTATGTGTCCTTGAGCTTCTGTGGACTGGATTATTGCCCTGGCACAAGAATATTCACTCAAAATTCCTGGTATTTCCATTGCAGTCCAGGAATGAACTCTGCTAATTATTAGGATGAAGGAAGCTTTTTAATATTCTGTTTATTACCCTTGTGCCAGGCCTGCCTTGTCCCATCAGAGCCCTGGGGGTGCTGCTGCAATGCCAAAAGTATTCCCTGTGCTTGATTTCCCTCCATCCTCAGCCTTTTTCCTCTGCCTGTGGATCTCCCCCCACTTGCTGCTCTCCTTTGTGTCCCTCCTTTCCCCTTTTTCTTTTCCAGCGGGACAAACGTGAAAGGAGTGTGAGCAAATCCTCACCTTGCATTACACCAATAAAACAAATCCCATTTGGGGCAAGCCCTTCCTGAATGTTATCTCAGGGTTTCAGTCCTTTGGTTTGGCTCCTGAACATGATCCCAGCTCAGGTTTTGGCAGCACAACTGAGAGGGGTTCCTGCTTGTGATGATCCCTGGAAAGCAGCAGGAATATTTTGTCCAGCATCCACCTCTTCCCAATGTTTTTGGTGACACAGTAATTCCCTAGGGCTCCTGGAGAATGTCACTATGAGAAAGAGCAGGTTTAGAAGCCTAAGCAGACATTTCGGAGGCTGTTCTTTGCAGCTGAATTGTCCTGTGGTTATGAACGCACAAAATAAAACTGAGGCATGTTTGATTAAGGGATGGCTCAGTTGAATCCTTAATTCTCTGAGTGCAGGAACTTGAGCGACTGAGGAGGAAGTCTTTGAATCCACAGCACTTCTGTGACTCTGCATTACCTACAGCAGGAAATTAAGGCTGATTTTGGCTGGGTTTTTTTTTAAAAAAAGGTAAAATACAAGCTTCCCGTTTCTTCCTGTTGGTTTTTATTGCAGAGATAATTTCCCTTAAAAAGTTAGAGTTTCTGTCACTGTTGGGACGGTCATGACACACACAGACACTGCCTCGGATAATGTGCAAAAAGCCATTTATTAAACAAAGCGGCCTCTTTTATACACCTTTTGTATGTTGACATTTGTGTTACAGATTCATTGGCTGCTAAACTACTACAATAGACTCCTTGGCTACTACTAACTCGAACATACAGTCATTGGCTGCCTATGGCATAAGCATTCAAGCATTCAGAAAAATAACAGGTGTACATATGTTGCTGTTTTTCTCCTTCTATTCTTTAACTTTCATGCTTCTCTTGATACTAAATTCTCATGGGTAAAAGCAAATTGCTTTTCTTCTCACGGACTTTTCCCACAGCCCTTCTCTCGCAGAGGAATTCCTTGTGGAGCGGGGGCGTAGGATACCCCAGGAGAGCTTGGGCATCCCAGGGCTGTTGCAGAAGAACCCCTGACGGGGCCTCAGGCTGAAGATAGGCTTGCAAGGCACCTGCTAGGCAGCAGCCTTGAGCAGCCTTGGGAAAAGGTAGACACTGGTCAGCTCCCCCGCTGCTTAGAGGCTTTCTCGTGGGAATGGGGCGTGAACTTTGCAAAAGTATAACTTGGTGAAGGTGAACAATAAAACTGGAGCACGATGCTCAAATCGTATCGGTGTCCATATCATGTCTCTGGTTGGATTCCCCTGCACCCAGGACCCCCCCTGCTAAATTCTCTAGCCAAAGTAACAGGCCTGAGCCATAATTTAACAAAGGCAACAAGGCCTTCATTTTATAAGGTTTTACTTAAATGCCACAGGTTTCCAGGGTATTTAGCGCATCCTTAAACTGGGAAGACTGGTCACATGTTTTCAGCCTAGGCAGCTGTTTTGTGAAAATTGTCTTGACACACTCCCAATGTTGCAGGATTTTTTTCTATAAATCATTCAATGAAGGTTTTTAAAAGGATGAAACTCCTCATATTTTGTGGATGTGGGGTGAGCCTGGCTCAGGATGTGCTGGATATAACCAGGTTCATGTGTAGCTCTAGATGAAAAATCCCTCCTGTGAACTTTCCTTGTGAAAAATCCCTCTTCAACCTTCCTGTAAACCCCATTTAGGTGCCAAGACCAGCTTGGTCATGATCTCAACCACCCAAATACCCACAGGACTCTCGCACTGTCCCCATGTACTGATGAGTGAAATGTTCCTCCCATCTCTCCACGGAAGCTCAATGAACCCAAAATGAGATTGGGGAATCCAAGAGACAGAGAAAATAAATGTCTTTTAGGCATGAAACAGAAGGAGGTTTTATTGCAGGGAAATCTGAGCCAGCTTCTAAAAAATCAGCGCAAATTGGCATTGAACCCAAGCAGGATGTTTCAGTGAAATGTGAATTTTAATCTCAATGAGAGAAGAGAGTTAAAGTCTTGAGATTCAAAAAGAAAAAAGGCAAACAAACTGTTGCATAATGGAAATCATTCTGCCATCAAGAAAACATTGGGTTTTTTAATGTCTGTGTTTGACTTCTGGAGAGAACTTGTGCATAATGAACTCTTTTGAAGGCACAGGACGAGCGGTTCTGGTTTCGTGCGAGTTTCCGATGGTAATTAAGCACCTTTAAAGAACTGCTCACAATTAAATTGTGAGTGCTTTCTCGAATAGTCTTAATTTCAACAAGCTTTTCATTCTGGATTCAGGGGAATATTAAAAGGCACTTCATCCTCCCCGGAAATGCATGTATGGGATAGAAGGCCAGAATCATAAGGGAAGATGAGGAACTGCAGTCTGAGGAGCCAGAAAAAGAGATTGAACAATTTCTCAAGAGTTACCTCAAAAGCATCAAAATATGCACATGTTAATAGAAGTTCAGATGATTATCTGCCATTAGCTAATTTGAGGCTCAGTAATTACATGGCTGAAAGTGCAAAAACTCTGCACATATTTTATGGGGGCCAAACTTAGAGATAAATTATTTTTAAATGGCTTTTCTTTGTGCCAAGTGTTCTCATTTGTCTTGGGGGTACCTCGGTGTCTGCTCTGTGGGTTTTTTTTCTAGTGTGGGATTTGTTTTTTGTTTGGTGCTTTCCCTTTTTATTTTTAGTTCACTTCCTCCCCAAATGTTAAACAGATGCTGATGTGAATGGTAGCCTAGTATATTAATTACTGCATGTAATGAATCTCAGAAAATGTAATAAAGGCCTAATTGGTGTCAATAAAAGTAACACTGACAAATGCCTGCACGTGTAGTGCAGGCAATGTTCAGCATCACACAAGCAGAACAAACAACCCCCTCCCTTGGGGAATACCCTGCCTTTGGATTTCCTCAGGAAGCAGGGCTGTATGCTAAATCAGAAGGGGAAAAGCAGAAACACAGGTGCTCATCAGCCCTGGTGGCTGCTCCCGTTTGATTTTATTGATTTCTGCCCAGCAGAGGTTGTTTGAAGTTCAGAAGAGTTTGAGCTGTGGCAGTGGGATATGGAAATGAAGGGTGGTGGCACTTTGGCTGCTGCATTTCTGTCCTGCTCTAAAAAAGATCTGCCAGGGGTGGTGTCCTGGGGTTTATATTATTTATATTTATATTTATATTTATATTGTTTATATTCTTATTATTTATCACATTTATATTTACACAATGCTCAGGGAATTGCCATGCTCTTCTGCTGGCTTTTCTAGGTGTGATTTCCTAGGAAATTGTGTGGAAAGGGATAAACTTGGATGGCTGGTGAAACCCTGAGCTCAGCTCCTGATGAAGTCATGATACTCAGTGGAAACAATTCAACAGAAAACTGTTAAAACTTCACATCATCCTGTTTCCTTTCTCCAAACTCAGGGCTTCTGTCCAGTGTAGAAAAGGCAGAAACAGCTGAGAAGGAGGATCCAAGACTGAGGAAAGATGGAAACACAGCTTTGCATTATTTTATTGATTTCCTCTCTCCTGCTCTCCAGATCCTCATGTGCTGACAGGTCCTATTACCATTGCTTTGCCAAAAAGCCTTTTTTTCAGATGTATTTATCAGCACCCAGCTGCCTGGATGTTCTCACACTCGTGCTCATGAGTCCTGGGGTTTGCCAATAACTTAAGCATGAGTTATCAAGGTTAATATAAAAATAAAGTTGCCCCCATCCCAACATAAATATCAACAGTAGGTAAATTTTCACTAAAATTAGTCCAAATCTTACTTGAAGATTGGGGCTTTATTTATTTTTTCCTTTTTTCTACCTTTTTTTTTCTACATAATCATTCAATTTCTCCCATTTCCCTGCCAGTCGAATTCTGCAGGGCTCAAGCAGATTTCTTTTGGGTTCACCACTTCCCTCCTGTCTCTTAGACAGAAATTCACAGCCCTTTCCTTCCCTGCTTCTGCCTTGACCTGCTCTAGAACCTGTCCTTTACTTATTCTGCTTAATTACACCTGTGACTGATTGAGGGTCCCTTGGGATATATCTAAACCGTACCAAAAATCCAGAGCTATGGTTGAAATTTTTATTGCTTTCAGTAATTCATGTCCAGGTAGGAATTGGCTGAGGAATGGAGACTGGGAACAGGTTAGAAATATAGTAAAATAAGTAAAATATCATAGGATTAGTCCTCTTTTTTTTTTTTTTTTTTTTTTTGGTTCTCAAGCAGTTTTCCAAAAGAAATATGTACTTAAATAAGGACTTGTGTGTGGAGAGTTCTTCTTTTAAATGTTCATATTTTCCCTTTGCTCGATGATGTAGATAACTAATTTCCTTACAAATGCACAAATTGTTCATCATTTGGGTCTCTAATTTTGTCTATAGCCTTTGGCTACAGAAATATTATTAATAAGCTCCATGTTTTGCATCTGCAGATGGACAGATTCCGAGGCACTCGGATTGCCACTATCAAATGTCATCTTTGATATAAAAATGTAAATTTCACAAGTATCTGTCGACTTTTTGTTATAATTTAATTATCAGAACGAGCACTTCTTCCAGGAGCAGGAGCTGCCCTCAGCACATTGGGAGTGAGGCAATTCAAAACTGCCTCTTCCCAGCTCCGGGGGACTGCTGCAGCCTCTCGCTGTTTTAACAAGTGCTTGGAGTGTTATTCCCACATGGAATTGGCCTCAAAACCTGCCTGGAACTGGAGTTCTTCCTCCTCAGGCTTAGCCTGGCTTGGTGACCTGTCTAGAACCGTAAATTATGGGCAGTGATGGAACGTGAGAGGCAGGAACAGCTTCAGGGGGGATTTGGAATACCTCTGAAAGGATTTCATGGATTTAGGGCTCACTTCACCTCTGTTGGTAACCCTGAGCTGGCTGGAGTTATCCTTAACCTTGACAGAGGTTCTTTGTCTCCTCCACATCAAATCTGGAGGTTGTACACAGCAAATATTTCAGAAAGCTGCTTTGATTTCTTTCCAGGGCCAAAAACTTCATTAGGTTGCTAATCCATGTCTTTATTCTACCTCTTAAATCTTGGGCACTACGAACCAGTCACACATTTCTTCATTTGAATTGCCCAGGTAGGGAAATAATGAAGAATTGATTTTGAAATCAGGAGACATGTAAGCACTTAATAAATAAATAAAAAGGTATCGAACCATCTCATGCAGGTGAGACTTGTCAGGGATTAGCAACATAACGGATTTGTAACCTGGATTCTGTCACTGCCTTTCCAGATCCAACCACTTGATGAACAAAGTAATTGAGTCCTGGATACCAATTATGCCTTGTACTAGTTAGGGGGTTTTGTAGGTTTTTTAATCATGTATATACAGTATTTAATCTAATTTTTGCAGGTTTAATAGGTTTTTAATAGACATTATTTCATCAAATATGGGGCTTGCATTTTAGAACAGAAATACTAAAATGGTGACTATTTGATATATTAAATTACAGCTGCACTTTTCCCACCTTTCCTCTTCTATTTCCCTGCAAGAGGCACAAAGTTGTTTACAGGGTCAAAGTCACCTGTACTTTTCCTTGCTAATACATTTTTAAGATGGAGTGATTTAAAGTGTGGAGAGGTTTCTGGAGCTCAAATATTTGTCAGGTAGGGAGAAAAAAATCCTTTATAATTTGTATTTGCTCTGCCGTATGCAGTAGATTATGCCCCTGAATGGTTTATGAAAAGAAGCCAAACAAGTGGCAATAAAAGTGTGACACACAGAAGGGCCTAAGTGGCACCTGGCAGGAACTGAGTGACAAAGTAGAAAAAATGTGTGACATGTCCTGTAAATTTGTGACACTCGGTCAGAATCCATGTGAGTCACAAAGCACCTGGGGCACAATAAAATTTAACAGCACCATTTCAATTCCACCCATTTGTTTTAGGATGTTTTATTAGGGGGATATTTCAGCAATAGGTTTTTGAGCTCTGAATTCACGATTTAAAGCACAGGGCTTCAGGAAGTATCAAAGGACTGACTCCCTTAGATGTGAAAGATAGATTTAATCTCCCGGTATTTATAATTTTCTACTTTTTTTGGCACGGCTGCAACTGGTGCTGAAAGCTTTCCGATGAATAAGTGTCCCCTGGAAGCGAAGGAGAAGCTGTAAACTCCGTGGCCTAGTTTGAGCCTTCTGTGAAATACTGAGCTGGGTGAAATGGCGAGAAACAAAACAGGGCACCAAGAAACAAAACAGAAATAGAGAAAAAACCCAAAGAGAGGGAGGTGTTTTGTTGCATTGTAGGAGATGAAAGTTGGGTGAAACAAGTGATTTGTGCAATCTGAGGGTGACTGGTGATCAAGGAAAGCAGCAATTGATCTGGTGATTACCCACCTGAGGAAAAGACTCCTCAGCCCTGGTGGATGCAGGTCCTGAGGTTGTTTAGAGGAGGGGATGAAGAACTGGCTGTGATTAATCAGCTCCTTCCCCCCTGGAGAAGCTGCAATCAGCTCCTGGAGCCCAGGGATGCACGGGAGGGTCTGGGAGGAACAGCAGGGGGAAAAGTGGCTGAGAAAATAGAAATCAAAAGGAAGGAGCTGGTTTAACTTTGGTGAGTGGGAAGCTGATTGATGTTGAGACAATAAATGCACCCCTGCAGCCAGGGACTGACATACAGATACTGATGTGCTGCTCTGGAGATGAAACAGCTGATGAAGGAGGGAGAAAGTAGAGGCTGCAGCAGATTTTATTGCTGTAGAAAGGTTGCTCTGCGACAAAACTCCTGCTGATTTTTGGAGGTCCCCCAAACAGTAAGAAAGTGCACCCTGTGAGTGTCCCCACCACAACTGTCCTGAGAGGTTCCACAGAGAAACGAGAGCCGTGTATTAAATCTGCTAACTGATTTCTTCTGAATGCTTCTCCCATTGTTTTCTCAGCTCAGGAGGTGCTCTCACCTGTGGCTGCTGTGGAACATTGACCACACGCCCTGTGCTGGGCTGCTTATTCTGGGGGCTTTAGATAATATTGACAAGGACTGTTTCAAACATGGGTATGGCTTTTATCCCATTTCAAATGTCTGGAGTGGTTTCATCCAAAAATGTGTGTGAAGGCAGGCAGGAATCCCACAGAGAGACTTCACCTGGAAGAATCACAAATCTGACCCAACACTTGTTAGTGCTCTAGAGGGAGGTTCTGCTTTGCTCTCTGTCAGCAGCACAGTCATTCTTCTCTTCTTCCAGGTCGATTATTCACACAGTGATAATAAAAATTTCCTTTAGATTAGATGTGAAAATAAGTAGGATGATGTATGAACTGGTTGCATCACCAGGGTGGTGGAATATTATAGAGACAGAATCTGGCTCAGTGCTGTTTGTTCTGAACTCATGGAAGCTGGCTGAGTATTCAGGCATGCAAATGCCTGTGCACAATTAAATACGTGTTTGCCGTCGTTCTGCTGGTGGAACAGCCAAGTGAGGTTTAAATTCATCCTGTCACAGCCCCTTCTTGCCAGTGCAACTAAGCTGAGCTCAAGGAATTTGCTGTAATTAACTTCATGGACCTGTCTTTTTAGGTGACGGCGCAGAGCTCTGTCCCAGTTCTCTCTCAGTGGATGCTGGTACAAGTTACGAATGCTGCCATTAGAGCTGGTATTAATTGGGCCCCTTGTTGCAGCCAGGACATGATTTCCAATCAATCAGTGACCTGGGTGTTTGGACCCCTCTCCAGGCAAACCCTCTTCAGCCTCTGTTGGAGTTTGCTTCGAGGGCAGGGACCACTTTGGCCAAGAACCTGGGATGAAGAGTATTGAGGTAAAGTCTTTGTGTAATCTTCCTCCTTGGGAAGGGTCAGAGGGAGATTAAATGACAATGTCACTGCCTTTGACATTCCTACAAACACTGAGCTGCGGTGTCAACACGGAGGGACATTTTCCTGGCAGGGTCTCTGCTGTTTGGGCACTCTGAGTTAGGAAGCAGCCGGGAATCTGTGGGACCAGGGTAACTGTTGGTGTTCTGGGATGATCACTCCTCTGCCATCATCCAACCTCACCCTCCAGCCCTTTCCCAGGCCTGGGAGAACCAGGTCCCACCCTCAATGCTCAGCCCAGTGGTGCATTTCTGCTGCATTTTAGGAGAAAGACTTGCAAATATTCCCCTCCAAGCTTTAATCTTTCACTTTCTTTCTCACTTTTATAACTTCTGTTAATCCCTTCGCCTCCTACTTGCTTTATCTGACCAGATTTTGCATATGTAGTGGGAAAAAAAGCAATTTTCTCCTGCGTGGCTTTCAGCTGGGAGTCAATGGCAGATTTATTGGTGTTTTCCAGCACTCTGTTACCTCTCTTTTATTTGTAGTGGTGATCAAATACTGGACAGGTACCTGGTAACTAAAAGGATATTTAAGCAAATAAATGTCAGCCTTGCTTAGGAAGAGAAATAGCACTGGAAAGAGATTTGTTCAAATTCATGGACAATATCTAGGGGAGCCTCGTGTGCTTTTTTTCCTTTTATGGAGTCTGTAAACCTGGAATGCACAAAAGATAAGCAATATACTCTTTGTATAAATAATTGGTCCATATTTCTAGGCCCTAGTAATTAATAAGTTCTGAATCACGTCACAGGTGGGGTTATGCTGCACGTTAAGCACTCACCAGTCATTGATTTCAAACAAGTGTTGGTAATGTATACCTAGGGATGGCAAATATCTGCTAATCTGTTTCCAAGCAAATAACCGGTTCTGAAAATTCCGTCCCCAAAGAAATTTAATTGTTAGAGCTGATGTAATTTTCATTAGGGGGAGAGGCAGATCTGCAAGCTGTCAGCAGAGCCGAGCTGGTGCTTCTGAATGAGCTTCCCCAGGGACAGCATGTACAGGGGAGAGAAAAGGACAGCAGGAGCAGTTCCTCTCCTCACAGCTGATCTGGGGGAACAGGAACAAACCATCTGCAGGAATTTCCAAAAGAGGTGGAAATGAGGCATTAGCAGAAGAAACAAGTGTGGTCAGATTTTTTAGAATTTTTTTTTATTATTAATGTTTATTTATTGAGAGAATCAAATACACCTGGACTACGGGGCGGGGGGGGGGGGGGAGAGGAGGACAGGGACAAGGGGTGGGAAGGAGATCAGGAGAGCCAGTGGGATCCCTGTGGATGTAAAGGAGAAAAGGGGAGGAGCATAAAAGCTTCAGGATGGGAGGAAAATCCAAGTAGAAAAAAGAAACACAATCCACTGGTTTTTTGGGGGGAAAACCCCTAAACCAGATTTCTTGTTGTAAGCGAGATGAAGAGCAGGGAAAGGTTTGCAGAACAAGAGCTGGCAAGGATCAGCTGCTCCCTCACTCACTGAGGAATTATTTATTGTGAGCCCCACAGGGAAACAGAGAAGGTTAATGAAGAGCTGAGCTGATCCACTGTTGAAGCTGGAACTAAACTTCCAACCAGCTCACAAATCCAAGTCTTGCTTTGCAAGAGGTCTCAAACCCCAAGAGCTTCTCTGCTTCTCCCTACAGCTCTTTCCCTGTTCTGTTTTCCAATTTCTTGGTTTTTGGGCTGCTCCTTCATCTTGTCCTACCTTTAAGACTGAACCCAGCTAATAGCTGGATGTGTTTACAACCCCCAAAACCATCCTGCTCTCCAGGAATCCCACAGAGAATGTGTGGTGGGCTGTGTCCATGGTGCCTGTGTGGTGCATTGCCTGGAGATTGGGATTGCCATGGTAACTTGTGCCTTTCCAAAGGCAGCGCCAGAGCCTGAGCAAAAGGAGGTTTGCAGAAGTGAAATGGAAAAAGATTTCAAGAGTCTGACATTTAAACTTCAAAAAGAAGTCCAAAATTTTCCTGGCCTGGCTTTCTCCTCCTTTGCTTTGAGAATAACCCAAGTATTAAACAATTAAATAAGTGGAATTCATAGTTTAAAGACTAGTAAATAAAGAATTTTTAAAGCAGGCTTGTAATTCATACGGGGCTTATCAAAAAAAGGATTTATTTGGCAATGGCCGCTGCAAAATAAGAATTGCTGACTCTTCCTGTTGCCTATTCAAAGGCAATCAGGTCAACAAATATTCATTGTTTCCCCAGCCATAAAATGGGCACGTGAAGCAGAGGAAAGGATGGAGATGATGTCTGAAACTTTAGGAATGCGCTGGGGAAGAAAGAGCAGCTGCAGGTTGGAATTTTAGCCCTTTCTTGTAGGAGGGAGCTGAGAAATACCTGTTGGGCCACCCTCAGCTCGCTGAGGATGAAGACCCATAGGCAGAGAAAGCCTTTGGATGGAAAATTCCTGAGCCCTGCCTCCGAAAATGCTCCCAAAACACTGAGATAAATCAGAGATTTAATGTGCTGCCAAGGAAACCCTGAATTTAAAAAAAATCTATGTGCCAGGCAGTTTTAAAAAACTCTTTTATGCATGAGAAGATAACTGAGCAGATGATCAAAACCTTCTGTTCTATTTGGGTTCACTTTCTCCAGAACAGAAAAAACATTTCCATGTGTTTTCCATACATGTTTTGAGAGCTTCAAATGGCATTTTAAAATATCAATAAGATACAGGCTCTAGGCAAAATTACTTTTCAACCACCACTCGCTGTCGGAGAAATTTTTTTTGTTAATCTGTGCTTTAATTTTTAAATAAAAATCCCCACGGAGAATGCAGCCAACAGTATTGCAAGCAATAAAAACATGAAATTTTTTAGTTATTGTTCTTACCTTTAGTTAAAATAAGTAAAGATAAATTCCTGTAGATATGTCTATGAATGGTTCCAGGACCAACCTGTCTTTTTGAAGATTTTCTGTGGAGGAAGAGTTCTTTGGTGCAGTGGTAGATGAATTTTTAAACTTTTTTAAAGGGAAAAGGAAAGGGGAAGGAAAGGAAAGCTTTTCTGCCTGCCTGTTTTCAGCAAGTAGAGGGTTTTCTCTGAAAGCATTTGAACTGCAAGCCTGGTGAGCTGGAATAAATCACAAACGTAGAATCATCGCTACTGTGTGTTCAACACCTGTAGTGGAAATAGGTGAGTCTACTGAGGCTAAGGAATTGAATCTTGAGGGAGAGATAATATATTTCCATGAAAAATAATTTCAGTAATGGAGGAGTCCAGGTGTCTTGGCCTCTTGATTAAAGAGTCACTTTGGACTCTTTGGCAGCAGATCATGACTGGGCAGAGGAGCTGCCTTGGCTTCGCATCTCCTTGCACTGGTCCTGGCTGGATTTCATCTTTGGCCTCTTCAATATTCCTTTTCTTTCTCTCTCCCTCCCTTATCTTTGGCTCACATGGTAAAATCTCATATTCACGGCCTCTTCTATAACTTCTGGTCCTTCACTGGGTTGTACGAAGTGATAAAATTGGCTTGAAGACCAAGGCCACCAAGAAGAAAGATGGAGAGGGACTTCGGACAAAGGATGGAGGGACAGGATACAGGGAATGGCTTCAGCCTTCCAGAAGGCAGGAGTAGGGGGGATGTTGGGAAGGAATTCCTCCCTGTGAGGGTGGGGAGGGGCTGGGATGGAATTCCCAGAGCAGCTGTGGCTGCCTCTGGATCCCTGGGACTGTCCAAGGCCAGGTTGGTGTAGTGGTTTGGTCCAAAATACCCATTACTGTTTACCTTCTGTGAGATAAGAATTAGGAGAAACACAAAGCAGGCACCAAACTTGAAAGAATATAAAGAAGTTTATTAACAGACCTAAAAGAAGAAAAAAAATCATACCGCACCTTCAGAACACTTCTCCTCCCCGCACCTTTCTCCCTTCTCCCACTGACAATGTAAAAAGACAACCCTTGAGATGTTCAGTCTGTTACCACTTCCATAATAACCTTGTTCAGTCCATTTAGGAAGAGGAGTCTCTCTTGCCCATGCTATGAAAACATTATCATAACGAGACAGCCGCCCGGGTTGGTTCTCTGCTCGCATGTGAGTCCTTTCCCCCGGCTTGCAGCTTTTCCCACAACTGCTTTCGAGGGTCCACCCTTGAAGTTTTTTGGGGTACAATTTTAAGGTTGAGCCATTCAGAAATAAAAGTTCTCTTCACCCATCTCTGGGAACATTTCATCTCTAAGAACAGAGGCCCTTCTCCTTCCCTGGGAGCAAAGGGTCTTCCTCATCTTCATCGTTAGGACTATCTCTGGGAGCATCTCTAGGAGCTGAGGGTTTCTCCTTTCCCATTTGGAGCCGAAGTCCTGATCGCTTCCATCTCTCCCTGTCCAAACTTCTCATGAAATTACAGCTGCGTCAGCATCTGCCGATCTCAGCGCAGGTGCTTTTGCTTACGAGTTGAACACTCCACCCCCCAGATCTTCATGAAATTACAACGGGTACTCTGATATATCATAGCTTCACAACAGAATTTCAGCTTTAAGCATCTCCTCTTTCTCTTCCCTCAGGTTTTCAAGCTACTGGTGAATGAGAACAGCTTGCCCAATTTAGAAACCTTTAGCACTTAATTCCTGGTAATTGTGGTTTCCCAGCAAGGGTCACAGTGTGCCCTTTATTCAGTGGTCATGAGACAGCAACAAATTGCTAAAAACAAGCTCAACTGAGAAAAAGGCAAAAAAAGGCAAAGAAAGGAGGATTCCCCCTCCCCCCCCCCCCCCCCCCCCCCCATGCAGAAATTACTGCACAGAAACCCCCATATTTCACTGTAAAGATGTATTTAAAACTGTCTTGGGGTGACTTGATGTTGTGTCCCCTATCGCTGCTCTATGCCCAGAAATTAGTTTTATGCCTTTCTATGCCTTTAAACTAAGCCTGAGAGGGGGGAGAGAAAAAACCCAACAAAACTTTCAAAACAGTTTTGTGTAGAGGGATTCTTTGTGGAACAGGGGCATATGATACCCCAGAAAAGTCTGGCCAACCCAGGGTGACTGTGGAAAAACCCCTGAATTGGCCCCTGGCTGCAGGCAAGCCTGGAAGACACCTGGCAGCAGGCAGCCTTGAAAATCCTTGGCAAAGTTATACACTGGTCAGCTCCCCCGCTGCTTAGAGGCTGTCCTGTGAGAATAGGGTGTGAATCTTTGCAAAGTAGATATGAGTGAGTGAAAGTAAACAATAAAGCGGAGAACGATGCTCAAATCGTATCGGTGTTCGTGTCGTTACTCTGGCCGGCTCCCCTGCACTCGGGACCCCTCCCCGCTAAAGTTTTGCAGTTTGTTTTCATATTTTTCGAGGACACAGAGATAGAGACGGTTATTGCAAAATGATTAGAGGATCAGGGGCATGGGTCATTGATAGAATTATGGATCAATAAAAGAACTGCACAAGCAAAAGGCCTGCAAGCAAAGGTTTGTGTGAGAAACTGCCTGCATGAGAAAGAACCTGTGTGAGAAACAGGCCTGAGAACAAAAAGGGAGTTTGAGAATGTGCAGCTGTGCAGATAAGATGTACTGACCATGAGAAGGGAGGGTGAACTCTGAATTCTTTAATCATAACATAACTGTAGAAGCTTGCCAATGTAGTATTATGTAGAAGCAGAAATGCGCTTTGATAGGTTTAAGCCAATTAAGAGTTAACAAGCTGGTATACTATATAAGTGCCTCTGGATTGCTAATAAAGGGAGCTTGCTTTATCAATCACATTGGCTGTCTGCAATGTCTTCCCCCGCCGAAGTCGTCAAAGTTTTTCAACAGACGGCTCTCGGCGTTCAGCTGCGGCAGCAGAGCGAGAGTGGAGGGAAGCACCTGGGTTGCTTGCTTTCCAGCCAGCTTTCGGGCAGTTTTTCAGCTCCTTTTTCTCCAGAGTTGAACTTTGTTTTCCTGGGATTTTTTTTCCCTTCTTCTCTGCTGGACTGCTTCAATATCAGAACACATTGGGAGGACTGTCCACTGAGCCTGGCCCTGGGCCAAGTCCCAGCTCTGAGGAGGAGGTTTCATTATTTAGCATTATTTAGCATTATTTAGCATTATTATCCTTTTCCTGTGTATTTGTTAAATAAATAGTTTTTATTCTTTCACTTTCTTCCGAAGAAAAAGTTTTTTTCCTGAACCTGGTGGGGGAGGGATGGTTGTAACCTGCCTTCTCTCAGAGGATATATTTCTAAATTTGGCCAAACCAGCACAAAAAACAATTCAGGAAGATTAAAGTTGGCAACTTTGCAATAAGCTGATTTTTCTCTCTTTTAAGTTTCTCTCTTTTAAGGCATGCTTGTTCCAACTCGGAGCACTTGAGCCCTTTTCTGTCTCCCTTTTAAGTGGTGTTTTTTTGAAAGGTACAATCAGCTGCTTTTGTCGCAGCATCCCAACATGTGCTTCCTCGTGTGAGTTAAAATCGGTGGTTGATATAATATCTGCTGGAAGTTGGAAATGAAGCTGCTGCTTGCAGCTACTGAGGGGGATTTTGTTAGGGTTCTCTCTGGCAGCTTTTCTTTTCAGATGTCTGGAGTTTTGTCCCCACAACAGCCATGGAAAATGAGTTTTAGGGGCCTTGAGCTGCTGGCAGGAAGTTTGCACTTCAGTGCCTTGTTTTGATGTCACCTCTGAATTTAGAAGTGTGATGAGTCCTGAGACTTCTGCAGAGGAGTTGTTGGGGGTTTTCCACATGGGAAGCTGCTCCTTTGGAAATCCAAGATGCAGGAGATGATGGTTGTGTTCACTTTAAATAAACAGGAATCTGGAAAGAAGATTCTTTCTAGTGGCACTGATAGAGTTTAGGACTAATTTAAGAGGCTTCTCAGCAGACTCCCAAGCTAATTGTTAAAAAAGAAGAAATAATTCCTTGACATTGCTCATGGAATATTCATGGTTTTCATGGCTGGGTTCTTCAGCTCTTGCTCTGCTGGACACTACTCAAGATGTGAATTTCCATCTCTCCTGGATAAAAGAGATTTGGGTTAAGCCCTCCAGGAGAGTTTGGCAGACTCAGGGCTATCCATACCACCAGGTGTCCAACCTACAGCAAAATATCCCTTCTAATGTCCCACAGTCTGTTCCGGGGGGAATTGATGGGTGGAAAAACGATCACTGGGGCTGCCTGGGAGAAAAATGGAGACGGATTTTTTCAAGGCAATGAGGGACCCTCTGGGAAGGGACATCGCCAAAGTGTCAGCACACAAATCATGCTGAGCATTGAACACAGCTCTGCTTTATTGGCTGCCTTTAATAAAAATATTTTTAAAAAATTTAAAAATCAAAACACCTGTCAGGTATTTTAAGGACACTTGGAGAGAAAAATTGCAGCTGGTCAGATCCTGAATTTTTGCCTCCAGTCTAGCTATGTAAACTGCAATGATAAAATCAGCTGGGCCACAAAGACAAACAAAACAAATGGATATTTTACAGTATGCAAACTATTATGAAATTACTTTAAATTTCTCTGCCTACTCTGGCAAGTTGCCATCTCTGAGCAAACATATTGATTAATTACTTTCAGTGATATAAGAAAAAGGGCTGAAGGGCCAGGTTTCAGATAATGACATCAGCAATAGCACGGAGTGATGGCAACTTCCTTGGCAGGCGAAGTAAAATTAATCTCCTCTGCCAAGCTGGACTCCATAAAGAAAGAACAAAATTTAAAAAATATTTTGATTCCCTGTTGATTTCTTGCCAAAAAGATACTCACATCAGCTTATCTGAATTAAAACTGGGCATCCGAGGAGGAAACCCACATCAATACTTCAGTTTGCATTCCGCAACCTGCATTATGTCATGATTCAGATTCATGGTTGTGTATTTTCCACCCAGGAAGTCCCTTGCACCCAATGGATATTTCCTCTGGAGTATTTGAAAATCAGGTATTTGAGGACCATCTGCTTCTGGCAGCTCTCTTCCAGCTGTTGGTGCCACGTTCAGTGGATAATATTTGGTTGTGGGTCCTGGTTTAGGGTTGCATAAGTGAAAGGGAATCCAGTGAAATCCCATCATCCTTTCACTGGTGTGGGAACTGACCTACAACATTGTACCTGTTGATGGAGTATAGGAAGATGAGATGTACCACTAGGGGTTGAAACACTGGCATCAGTTTTTAACTGCATGATCCTGGGGGAAAAACCCTTCAGAAACTTCTTCTCTGTATTTTTGGTCTATTTGTGTTTGTACAGCTCCTGGTGCAATGCAGCCACCAACTGAAAAGGCTCATGTGTCCAGGTAACAATTGAAAGGCAACACTATTAAATATTAAAATACTAACTCAAATATTCCAGGGAAGCAAACATCTTAATTTAAAGAGAGTGAATATTCCCATTTTCCTCCAGGAGGACTAAGTCAAAGCCTGAAATTAAGAAAAAACATTTTTTTCCCCCTGGAAGTCTAGACAGTAACAGAATTAACTCCTAAAGATAAAGATCTGAAGATCAAGATAAATGTTTTATTTCATTTCAGCCCACTGCTGATCAGGAACACGAAGCACTACCCCCATCAGCAGAGCTTTGTGTTTAAATGAAAAGCCATCAGGAGGAACAGATTTACAGGATGTTCCTTAGTGATGCTGCAAGAGTCATTCAGATGCTGCCTTTGACTTCTTGCCTCATTTCCTTTCCAGCATGTGATTTTTAAAGAAAAGCAAAGCAATTTGCCCTTTCTGGATCATCAGCAATGAAGCAATGAATTCTTTACCAGGAGATAAGCCAAGCTGCAGGAGTGCAGCTTGGAGTTGTAGCTGCTCACTGATGCCTGGTAAATTGGATAATGGTTTTCAGCTTCCTTTCATTGTTACAGCTGTTGGCTTCAATCTGGTTTGGTGGTTTGATTAAAATAACATTATTTCCCTAACTTGGCAATTGCCTGGTGTTGGGTGACACAAACGAACTCATCTTTTTTTTCTGAGGAGAGTCAAGGATCTGCTCAAGAGGAAACCACCAACAGGCCCAGAAAACTGATACAGCAGGGCAGCAAAATCAAATACAGGACTTGAAAA
This sequence comes from Corvus hawaiiensis, assembly GCF_020740725.1. Taxonomy (NCBI): domain Eukaryota; kingdom Metazoa; phylum Chordata; class Aves; order Passeriformes; family Corvidae; genus Corvus; species Corvus hawaiiensis. Next base: position 691,970 of record NC_063239.1, on the reverse strand, counting down.
AGTATGCACAGAAAATCAGTGGAGAAGGAAAGCTGCAGTGGTTTGTGCTGTTTTTAACCCCTTCACCCAACCTGACCCCTTTTCTATGCTTAAGTCTCATTCCACAGGAAGAGAGGACAATTTACCATGGTGCCACTGTCACCAGGCACCAGTTTAGAAATGCCACATCCCTAAATCTCCTGGAATTATTTGAGAATTTTAAAAAATGCTCTAAAGAGACTGTCAGAAAACTGAGATAAATTCTTATGTGTTAATCTCTAGAAGAAACTAAAAAGCAATTCATAGAAGTGCAAACAAAGATGAAAAACTCTTCTCCAAAGACCAGGGGCCATTATTTTGTCTTTGTGGGAGACATTGGTCGCCTTTGTGCTGATGGAAATGGGCCAGAGAAGGGAAAGCTGGGCAAGGAAAGAAATATTCTTCCCATTTTATGGCTGGGGAGTTTTAGCACAGGCACTTGACAGAACTTCCACAGCCTCATCTCGGAGCAGTCAGGATGAGAATTCAGATTTAGTTCCAATAAGCAGTTTTTATCACAAGATTGTTTTTCTTCCTTTTATAACTTGTACTTGTGGCATCTACATAAATAACCAATGAGCCTTTAAAAATGGGATCTCTCTTCTTTTTCTGTTCCATTTCCAATTCTCAGCCTGGTTACATTGGCCAGTTTATTATCCCAAATGTTTACTTTCCACTATAAATGGAAATGACTTTTTTCCCTTCTTCTTCATGTTTCATGGTCATAATATCCTCCAGTGTTCCATTATCTCTCGGTACCTATGATAGACCAAAATCTTACGGACTCACTATTTTGTAATAAATTAAATTAGCTGTAATAGAAAACTTAAGTAGCTGTAATGGTTTTTTATAAGTAATGGGTAAACTGGATTTTCTGTAGTTGAAATGGATTTCTAAATAATTTATCATCCTATGTAAATTCATGTAAGAATGCAGGGAGTGAGAGTGAGAAAATCACAATCCCGTGCCGTTCTGGAGAGGTTGTGTATTTATAGGGACATTGTCCATTAATTTTTGAGAACAGAGCTATTATTTATCAGGCACACTCTTGCTTCCATGCTGGTTACGCTGCAGTCACATAAGGCCTCTAAAATCCTGCTGGAAAAGGGGAAAATGTCAGGGAAATTTGGATCAAATGATGCCTTAAGCATCGATGGAGATAAAAATCTCTTTTAAATTTATGCCAATTGTCAGGGAGAAAATAGGTTTACCTATAGCGGGAATTTGAGGAGCCTTCTAAAATATTCCAAGCGGAAAGGTTTTGTTGGAGTTTTCATGCTTCAATTACAGTTTCAACATCAGTCTTTGTTGCTCTCATATTTCACCAGAGCAGAAGTATTGATCAGAGCACAAAAAGTATTTGTGATTCATCTCCAGCTGCACTTTTGTGCCTCTGGTTTGTGTTTAAGTTTGATGACAAACATTTTGACACTGAGCTGATGAGCTGGCTTATAAATACCTGCTCCTCTGCATGCGAAATGTCATAAACTCAGTGCACAGAAGAATTCCCTGCTTACCTGTTCCTTTGCTGCAAAAAGAGGGGAGAGAAAAGGCTTCTCTGCTGCTCTTGGATTTGCAGGAACAGGGCCTCTGATGGACAGCAAAGTAATGGGATGGAAAGTGGGATTTGGAGTGAGAGACACAAGTTGCTCCTTGCTTTGGATGCCCTGAGCCCCCTGAGTTCTGCTTCAGGCTTGGAATTAAGGTGAAAATCTGCTGTGGAAGTTCCCACCTTAACTGCAGAATAGAAAACACATAGAATGTGTTGTTCCTTTAACTTGGGTTCTGAAGAGCATTTATCAAAGCACACCTGGTACACCCAGGTGTGGCATCCCCAATGGGATCAGCCTCCAGAGGACCCTTTCTCCCTAGAACTTTCATGGAGTTGCTTTACTCTGCCCCATTTTGGGGCTTGAACAGGACACATGGGGTGGGAACAGGAGCTCTGGTGGGTGATGAGTGGCTAAACTGAGCCCTCCTGCAGTTGCTGGTGGCTCTCAGAGGACAACTGGGTCACAAGGGCAGCCTTCCATTCCTTTGGCAAGCTTGAGCAAGGGGGAGAAGAGAATCCAGCTTTGCAATTCAAATTTCGTATTTTTACTGTTTCCTATTCTGGTTTTCCTGTTCTTTTTCCTATTCTGATTCCTCTAATCTTTCTTCTCTCACAAATAGTGCATTGGCAGAATATTTTGGCTTAGTGTGGTGAGACTCGTCCCTCTTTGCCTTACTCCTTGTCCATTCCATGCCTCTGCCCTGCTCCCTGACTTCAGCAGAGATGAAATTCCTCCTTATGCCAGAAAATCTCCATGTGCCTGAGGAGGGAACCTATCAGACACGTCCTGGCACCAGAGCTTTAGATGATCTTTTAGTTATTCCGATGGTCAGCACTGCCCATGGCAAGTGCCAGCCTCGATATCTGTGACAGCAGCAGCTCAGATCTATCACTGCCCTCAGCTCAGCTGTCACACAACCCAACAGGGCCCTGCTGCTGTGGGAAATCCTTCAACCCACAGCATTTCTGGGATGGGTTTGTGCTCATCCCACACTTTTTTTGGGGGGTTTTAGTTTAGTCCTAGGTTTTTTTCTGTTAAAGGAATTTTCCCCCTATACATGTTGGGGGAACAAATGGCCGAGTATTTAAAAACAAAGGACCTGGCTGCTCTTTTTGTTTCACCTGGGTGTGTGGGCAGTCGGTCTTGGCGTTTGGAGAGAGAGAAGCTGCTTGTTCTTTCGGCCGTTTTCTTTCTGCGGAGAAAGACCCCAGGATCTCTGGCCCACCTTCCCTGCCCCGCTGGAGGCCGGGCTGTGGCCACCCTGCCCCCGCTGCTGCTTCGAGCCTTCGCTGCGTTGTAGCCCTGCTCGCCCAGACCTCCAGGGGGTTCCCCGTTTGGATACACCTCATCTGCCATCCAGGATTTGTGCTCGTCCCTGCCGTTCCAGCCTGCTGTTCCCGAGGGTCCAGCCGGACACTGGGATCGGCTGCCCAGGGGTTTGTGAAGCCTTTGTCCCATCCCTCCCCGGGATCCCGGGGCACCGGTGCCGCGTGCTCCCCGAGCTCGCTCCGGAGCGCCCCCTGCAGCCGCGGGGGAACCATCGCACCTGCCCTGCTCACCGGGAGCCGCCAGCGCCCCTGCCGGCTGCGAGCGGAACTGCACCCGAGGGGAAATAGCCTGACAGCCGAGAAGGCTGGGGCTGGGTTTGTGATTGTTTGCTGTTACTGCCAGAGTTATTGCTGTTTGTTCGACTGGTTATACACATAGAGATATATAATAGTAAAGAATTGTTATTCCTATTTTCCACATCTTTGCCTAAAAGCTCCCTTGATTTCAAAATTATAATAACTCGGAGGGAAGGTGGTTGCATCTGCCATTCCAAGGGAGGCTTCTGCCTTCCTTAGCAGACACCTGTCTTTCAAACCAAGACACTTTTACAGCAGGCACAGGAAAAATCTGGGGATCAGGAATACCCAAGGGCAACACACTAAGCCAGGAAACCTCTAGGTTTTATTTGTATGTCTTTGAATCAAGGGTGCCTTTTAGTGGCTTAACACAGATACCTTTCAACACCAAAACTAAGTAGTACCAAGTAAAAGAAGTAATTAATGCACTGAAAATAATCAAAATTGAAAACCTCACTGCATGTAAAAAGTAACACAGAATATGGAGGAGAGTGAATGAGCAGTAAGTTTAAATGTGATTTTTTTTAAACCCATTTCATTTACTTGATGCTGTGTTGTTTGATTCTGGGCTCATTAACCTACACACAAATCAGCTTTTTGCCTCGTGTGGACTGTGTGCTTAATGAATAACCTAAACTTGTGTTTTATTAATGCACCACCTTAATTAGCGGGTAGAAAAGACTTCAAACACCTTTAAATTGTGTGATTTCCAGGGCAGCATGAGAGAAGCAGAAGGTAACAGTGAATTTCTAATTCCCTTCAGAAAATAAAAATCCAAAGTAATGGCTGCAGCTATTTGTGTTGGCCATAAAAATTGATATAACATGTGGTAAACCTCCTATTGGGTATTATTACAAATGATTGATTCCTCTCTCCTCCTCCAGTTTAGATGGCGCAGTTCTTACTGTACAAACAACCCATGAAAAGTCAACATGTTTTACAAGTAAATAATTTACAGCCACTCTGCAGAACACGGAATAATATTTTACGTTAAGTGACATTAATTAGGGTGGAAATATTCACATGGCGAAGGGCTGGGAGATGGCTGCTGCAAAGGAAATTCTTTTCCTTGCAGTCTAAATGCAAATCAGAAGCTTGGAGAGTCACGACCACATTGCTCTGGTGGGAGAAATAATTCCCATTAAGTACCAGCTCTGAAATACCTCCAAGATTTGGGAAATATGAGCCAAATTCAAGGCAGAGACACTCTCAGGCATTGCTGTCTTTGAAGGTTTTAGATGTATTTTAGATCTGTTTTAATTAGAAGTGAGATTTATCTCATAATTTTGGGTTTTCATCCCATAAACTCATGGTTATCATCAGCCACAGCAGCAAACCAAGTGTCTGGGCAGAATTGGTTCACAGACCTGGGATTTTAAGGTCAGAGCAGATACTGTGGTTTGAAAATGTGCGCTAGAACCACTCATTAATTCCTGAACTTATGCTGCTCAAAACTTCTGTCTAAAGGGCGTTTCTTCAGAAGGAATTGGTGATTGATCATCCACCACCTTTCAACCACCATCCAAAAGTGCAGTGTTAGGAAAGAAATCATAAAATCATGGGACAGTTTGGGTGGGAAGGATCTTAAAGCTCATCCAGTGCCACCTCTGCCGTGAGCAGGAACAGCTTCCACTGTCCCAGGTTGCTCCAAGCCCTGTCCAACCTGGCCTTGGACACTTCCAGGGATCCAGCAGCAGCCCCAGCTTCCCCGGGCAATCAATCTCTGGGCAGCCCAAAAAGGGACTGGAATTTAAAAATCTCACCTGTAAACTGAGATATGCGAGGTGGACTTTGTTGATATCTTGCAAATTGGCAGAGATTTGGGTTTTTTTCAGTTTTATCCTTGCTGCAGAATTAAGAATTCTCAAATTCCATCCCATGTATTGAAAACCAAGCCCAAACCTGTGGGTCAAGTCCTCCTCATCTTAAATCAGTGCAATTCTGTCACCTCCAGAGGTTGCCCAGGCTTATGCAGGAGAGGCTGGGACCACATGTATCCCATTTCTCTGTTCTGACACACAGCCCAAAATGAACAGGCCATTCATCTGCTATGCTGGGCTCAAAAGAGATATTTAATAAATATTTTCTCCTTTGAATTGCTTGATAGAATTGTTCCACTTTTGCAGTGTGAATCTGCCAAGAGCTCTGTGCTGCAATGGGCTCTGTGCGTGTGGAATAAATAAACACCTGGAATAAAAGGGCGTGTGGAAGGGAAATAAAACCTGTTCACCAGACTTCCTCCACCTCTATAAATGCTGTGCACCTCCATAAATTTCAGTGTCCTGAGCAGCAGTGCCTCAGTGCAGCATTTCTGCCCCAGAAAACTTTGGATTAAGGCACATCCTGACCTGGATGAAAGTGAGTGGCAGATGGTTTTATACCTGCTGAGGTATCATAGAACCTGTATAAAAATGTATATATAAATGTAAAAGAATAAATCATTAAAATTAATAGAAACTTAGAGGAAAAAATTAATGAGGGAGAAAGAGATCTGGGTCCTGGTTTGGGAAGGAATAACCCATATGGGGCAGGAAGCCTTGCTGAGCTCCTTAATTTCACAGCAGGTTCCCTAAAAACCCACCCACCTGGAGTTTGAGCTGCTGATAGAAAGGCCTGGACTCCAAATTCGATGGGCAAATTGATTTTGGTTTTTTGTACCCCGATAAATGCTTTTGAAGTGGTTGATAGCAGGCGTACATAAGATGTGCTCCAAAATTTGGAGAATTTAATTTTTACAAACTTCACATTTCAGTAGTTGAAGTACAAAAAATCTGAGTATAATTTTTACTTTTTATGTGGTAATTTGTTTTATTTTGGAGTTAATTTTCTATCTAATCAAGCAATATTATCCTCTGAATCATGGCTTAGAAAATTGGGAAAAAGGGCTTTTTCTTGACTTTTTTTTCACCCTCACTTCCACCAAGTTCTAAGTATTTAGAACAAATAAACACAATTACCTCTAATAAAACTGAGATGTCATTGCTGGAGAACAGAGGAATTCCTTCCCTGGAAATAGGGAAGAATATTGCTGCCATGTAATTTTCTTCTAGACATTGTGAGTGATCTGCATGATTTACTTTGGGATTTCATTGCTCTTTGAACCTCCCTCAAAACCAGATTTCACATATTAGACATAAATTGAGCTCTAATATCTTGAAAATAAACAGAAATTAGGGACAAAAATGGAATATGTCTGCTGCTAATTGCAGTTAAATATCCTCCTATGTTGGCACTTCATGACTGGGATCTGCTGTGTTTGTACATTGGGATGTTTGAAATGAAATGTTCACACTCCCTGTAGGAGTAATTTAAATTATAAATAATTGTATCAAATATCTGCTGATATTAGGATAATTTTAAGGAACGGTTTTATTGCCTGACATTCGACAGGAGCTTCTCTGCTCAGGCAAATGTGAGGGGGTGTTTTGGAAAGCACCCCCTTTTTGGGATGCTGGAAATGGTGGAAATTTAATTGACCGTTGTGCCAATTCTTCAGATTCTTCTTTGCTGCATGATTTGAGGTCAGTGGCAAGGTGTTGAAAAAACCACAAATGTTTAAATTTAAATCTTTCACTTGTAAACATTAAACATGAATATATTGTTTTTTATATACTTGGAATATTTGCCATGTACAAGGCAATTAGACTTAAGTGCTTTAAGGTTTAAATTGTCTTTAATGAGTTGTTCCATCATTATGTTCATAAAAATATTTATAGAATACATAGATTATTTGTTATCTAGTATTGCTCTGAGCAACCTGGGCTGGTGGGGGTGTCCCTGTGCATGGAATGGGATGAGCTTTAAGGTCCCTTCCATCCCAAACCATCCCATGATTCTGGAATACCCCCTTTTTGCAAAGCAGCCCTAAACACAAACCATCACAACTGATGCCATTTCAGTCCTGCTAAGAATTCCCTACTGCCTTCCTGCTGAAGAAAATGGTATAAAAGCAGTAAGTTAATGTTAAAAAAAAACCCAACCAAACAACAGAAAATGCAGTTAAAATAATTGATGGAAAGAAAAGTTGAGGGGTCCTAAGGTTTGCACAGTTTCACAGATTAGTGAAAAGCCATTGCAGTGCAATAGATCAGCGTAAAAACCATGTATACCCTTTCCATGGCTATAAATAACTTCACAAGGTTTGAGGTGGTGAAGAATGTTATGAAAAAAACCTTCTGTAATCTCCTGAAGTGTGAAAATTAATCACTCATAAGCATTTGACAATGTGGGCTCCTTATGCAGAGCTAGGAACTTCACCTGGCAGTGAAACTTTTATTAATTTTCAATGTGCAATTTGTATTTTGGTGATGCTCATTCAGCTTTTGCAGCAAGTTCACCAGATATTTTCATGGACGAAAAAAACCTCAGACTGATGATGCTGAACCTCTCAGTTTAGGGCCCTTCTGTGCTGCTGGGTTTGGGGTACTTGGGAATACATTTGGGGGTTTATTCCTTCCCATTCCCACCCTCCTTTACTGTTGTGGTTCAGGGGCTCTGAAGTGTCCTGGAAAATCAGCACTTCAGCCTGGCACTGTGCAAAGGAAAAGCAGGATGCCAATCAACTGGGACAAAAGCACTCTGGCTAATTATCTTCCAGCTCTCCATTGCCATTTATTACCCTAGACAGCAAAAAGATGAACTGCACAGAATCCCTTTTGTACCACAGGATCACTGAACAGCAGATTAAGCTCTGTGGTTCTCACTGTGTCTGTAGTGGTTTGGACAGTGTCTGTGCATCTGAGTTGTTTAAACATTTCCCTGCAGTCCTCCACTCTAAAATCAATAATAATACCTTTTTTTGGTGATTTTTAATATTTTTTTTTAATATCATTTCTTTCAAGGTAAAAATTACACTTCAAACACCTCTAATTTTGTTTAGATAGGTTGGATCATTTCCCTTTTTTGATCTCTCCTATTTGATAGTTTTATCTGCATCCATTCCTGTTTCTGTGCTGGTTTTTGATCCTCAGGTTTCATGAACTGCATGGAATCCAGAGGAAAGTGTCTGTGTGTTTTCCATCCTCTGCAGCTTGTATTTAATAAAGATGAAAACACCCTAATTCTAATTATACTCAGTGTTAAAAGAGGGGTTGGGTTTATGATCTAGGCATTAAATTGGCAATGGATTTAAGAGAGGAAGCTTTCCTACAGGGTTTCTGTGTAATATCAACAAACCAACCAGACCCAGATTTTTAAAAAATTTAAAACTCTCAGCTGTGAATATTGCACTGAAATTCTCTCTCTCTGGGTTTCTTTTCTTTCTTAAAAGACAAAATGATGCAGCCTTCATTTCTCCCTGTCTTTGACATTTTTCTGCCCACTATTCCTATATGTGCAGAAATGTCCTCATGACATCACAGACCAATGAGTGATCAGAAATTGTAAGTATTTTTAAGTCTTTAAGAGCTGTTGGGGAAGCTCTGCCGCGCATAAGGTGAGATGATATTCATTTCAAAAATCCAACATCAGAGTTTTCTGGCAGCAGAAACTTTTTATTTATTCCAAAAGGATGAAGATAAATTAATGAGGGTGGAAATGAATTAATGGATACTTTGCTACATCAGTGTGTGGACAGCCTGGTTTCTGTGCAGGGGGAATGAGATATTTGGGTCCCTCAGGCTTCAGGTCTCTGTGCCATCCCTGACTGTGGCACTTGGGTGAAACCACCCAGGCTTGGTTTGCCTGGCAAAGTCTTTGCCTGAACATTTGGTAAAGTCTGAGTAAACCCCAGAACACACCTGGATGTTCTTGCCTCTTTCCAGCATCCTTCCCACTTTGCAAACAGAGCATCTCCCATTAGGACACTCCTTTTTCTCCTTGTGAACACAGACATAATGCTTTCTTGTTGTAAAATCATCACTTTTGGGGCCAAAAGCACCTTTAGATCTTCCCTTGGCGTTTTGACAAAACCAATCAAAGCAGCATTTTATAGCATGGAAAAAAACCAAGAGAGAGGATGTCTCATTTTTCTCATTTTCCTCCTCTTTCTGCCAGCATGAAAATCTGTTCCTCAGCTTTGTGTCTCCTTGCCCCCATTAATGACCTTCCTTTCACTGCCGGCTCCAGAATCTTGACAGCTCGTTAGAACCACGAGAGGCTTTGTATGATCAGAGTGATAATTCCCGAACCACTCTGCAGCTGAAAGTAACTTCAGGAGCATTATTTATTCAAATTACAGGCATGAAGGACCACATGGGAAATATGGAAGAGTGCCTTCTGTAAATGACAGCTTAGGGAGAATTTCCAATTGCACGAGACACCTGTATCCCGAAACTTAATCTAATTACTGGAGTGTGGTGAGAAATGTCACCCTGAATCAAAGTGATCCTATCCTCTGTGTTCATGGTGAGTTCTGACTTACATATGGCCGCATTTGGGATAACCTTTAAATCCAAATTCCAACTTGGGGCTGATGTCATGCCTTTGGAATTGGGGGAATTCGAGCATGAGGCGTTTCACCCTTGCTCGGAGCAGCTCAGCTGCACAAAGTTCAGAGCAGCCCTTGCCTGGGCCTTATGGGACATGTGCTCCCTTCCCAGCACACAGAACCAGAGAGGCCCTTGGTGTGTTTCCCTTTTTCAAACCTCATCTCTCAAAATGTTTTCCAGTTGTGCTTCAGGACTGAGAAGAGAGGGAAAGGACTCGCTGAGCTCTGCTCTGCCACCCCCATATGCTTCTTTCTGTTTAGCTGCACATGAACAGCCCTCTGATGACTTGAAATGTTGAGTTTCTGGAAGGCCCCTCATTTTCAGCTGCTGGTGTGTGCCAACAAATCTGAATATTCAATCAGATGGAAAGCAGCAGCTCGAAAACATGCAATCTGCTCCGGGCTGGGATGCACAGCTGCCCGGGCTGGGATGCACTTCCCTGGCTGCCACCGAGGCTGTCTGGGAGAACAAAAGAGCACATTTTGAAAGCTCAGAACGTTTTCTGTTTGGGCTTTTTTCTTCCCTCACTTGTGAAGTGCTGAATTGGCTGTGCTGAAGCCAACAGGTTCTTGGTTTTCCATGAAAACAGATTTAACAGGATGTAGAAATGCTGGATTCACTCACCCTGTTGAGCCAACATGTTCCCAGCCCTTGGTATTGACAGCACCTTTCCTCCTGAGGAACACAAATAGAATTGACTTCCTGTAGCTGCTGCCTTCCCAGCGAATTCAGGGAGTCAGGGACGTGCTCAACAGCTCAAGGGCTGATCTCAGAGACACCAATCAAGCAGGGATTGTGTCAGTGCAGAACACAGGGACCCATTTCTGTCAACAACAGGTAAAACTGAGAGGGCCTGCTGCTTGCCTGGGACAAGCCCCAGCCAGCTCTTTGGTGAGAAACAGGTTTAAGAATAACATTTGTGTGCAGCAAGGAGCAGCGGACCTGCATTTCAAGATGCTGAGGAAGCCTGTGGGCCAGCCTTGTGTTTTTTAATCAAAGCATCCTTGAAAAATGGAATAGGTGCTCAGGCTGTACCCAGGGCTGATGATTTCTGGACCTTGGCGCTGCTCAGCAAAGCTCCAGTGGCTGCTGCAGGTGCCTGTTGCATAACTAAATTGTTCACATGGAAAAAGGACTCTCTAGAAATATCTTATGTTCTGATTTTTTAGAATAATACCTGGATTTCTGCAAAATTTTGAACAGCCAGTCCAAAGACCCCTCTTCCCTGGACAGATCTGGGTCACAAAAGGGGGTGAGGTGACCCTGCAGAATCAAGGCTTCCCCTGTACATCATTCCTGCTATAACGACTTGTCCATTTATTGCAAATTGTGGGATGTGCTTTTGTTGATGGGAATTGATACCAATGACAAAGCTGAGTCCTAGGAAGTGCCAGAAACCAGATTCTGTTTTTTTGACCTCAACTTGATGAGAGACAGACCTTGCAGATATACAGAGAAGAGGCAACATGAAAATCTCTCCTCATTTCCAGCCCAACCCATACAATCTGAGGGGAGTGTTTTGCTGTGGGTTTGATCTTCCCAGTATTGAGCAGAGCAGGAAAAGAATTGCAGGAGCTCAGGATTTCCAAGACCCTTCAGGTTTGTTTCTCCCTCTCCTGCCGGCAGCGGAACCTGCCTTGTTTGGGAACAGCCCAAAGTGACCATGCAGTGTCACACTCAGCACACCTTGAACATCCAGAGCTGCTGCAAAAGGACGCTGGAGGGGCAGGAAAAAGATGGGAATGGACCTGATGGCCCCAAAAGCAGGGCTAAACATCCCTTTGGATAGATGGACAGGTTATCTGCTGCCCTGACGCCACAGGTGGCATTTCAGTGCCAGGGAACAGCTCTGCTCCTGAAACAGGACTGGATTCCAAAGCCTGTTCCCATCCTTGCTTCATTGTGGTTTCATTTGTGGCTGGAAAATCACTGGCACCAGGATTTTATCTGTACTACAGTTTGGCCAAAGATTGAAAGGGAAATTTCTGAAGTTTTTCCTTCTTTTTTCGTAGTTTCTGTTTGGTTGGTTTTTTGGGTTTCTTTCGGTTGGTTGGGTTTTTTTGTGCGTGTGGACCTCTTTTTTGTTTGTTTGGCTTTTTTTATTATTTTGTGGTTTGTTTTGTTTTTGTTTTGTTTTTTGTGATTTTTTTGTTCGGTTTTTGTTTGTTTTGATTTTTGGTTTTTGTGGTTTGTGGTTTGTTTTGTTTTCCTAAACATACAGTATAAAAATGTTGCTCTTCTTGGTGAAGAGCTGTTACACACAGTGTGGGTGATGCATTCCTGTAGAACCAGCTCTCACCTCAGGGTAAAATCCTGTCTCCATCCTGGTCTCAGTGCACCACTGGAGCTCAGAAATTCTGACAGAAGCAGGGAGATGCTGCCTGTGTGGAGCTCTGTATGGAATAGATCTGAACCCAGGTGGTTTAAAAATATATATTTGTGTGTAGGGGTGTCCAAAGGCACATTTTGTAGTTGCGTGTGCACACACTTCTTTCACTTTTAAATCATGCTAAGAAAGCAAATAAAAAATGCTCTTGGTGACTCAGTGGGTGACACTGCTGTGTTGTCACAGGTTTTTATGAATGGATGGAAGGAAAATAAAAAGTACATTTATTATGTGCAAAATCCCAAAGGCTCAGCCATAAATCCTCTTGTTCCAGTAAACCAGGAATCCTGTGTTACACAGCTGGCACTGCTCTCTGGGATGCTCCTGTGGGGCTGTTTGGGAAGAATGGTTTTATTTACCACTGCTGATGGGATATTTACAGATCCAGGCATTTAATTTCCATTTTATTAGCCCCAGCTTCCCTGCATACTAAGATGTCCTTTATTTATATATTATGTCTATGGATTTATATATAAATTGCATATACATGCACACATACATGTCTTTGTATATTTATTTCTGCATAGCTACAGTATTTACACCTATTTATTTATGATTCCATTGATAACATGACCTTGGTGTCGCGGAACTGCCACATCCATTCCAGTTGCTCTATAATCAAATGTCCCAAGACACAGCCAGAAAACACTTTTAGGCTTGGAGAAGGGAAAATCTCAGATGCATCCACGTGGAACTGGGGCTAAGACTCAGATTTCAGCCCAAACATTCAGGGCTGTTGGGATTTTCAGGATCCATTGGATTCCTAACCCGCACAAGTCTGTCCTGGGTTAAAACAAGTTTTTGAACAGCAAAGATATTTAAGTTCCTAATTCTTACTAGGCCTAAAAGTGTCTTTCTAGTCAGGATCCCCTGGAAAGTTATGCATGGGATATTTGGGAATCTGGGTCTGTTCCTGTATTTTTTCAAAATCCCCTTCTGCACCTTTCAGAGTTCAAGTAATTTTTGAAACCCAAGAACATCCAGTAAAACCCCTCTCTAAGAAGAACCCCTCGTATGGCACTTTTTAATAAAAGTTTGGGCATAAAATGTGCTCAATACATGGAGCAGTTTTGTTGTTTGTTTTTACATTATTATTATTGTTATTATTATTATTACTACTATTATTATTATAACTGAGTACTACTTTCAAACAGTATCATTCCGTCCTTAGAGAACTTCCCAGGACACAGCCAAGAGTTATAATTTTTTTTGTAAGGGTTTGGGGAGTTAATTCCTTCATTTAAAGATGTGCAACTCTGGGCACTGCTGCTGTTTGAAGTGTCCAATATGCAAAAGATCAGACCCTAATTATTAATCTCTAAGCACCACTGACTCCTGAGTTATCTGCTCCAGGCATCCCTCACTCAGAACATCCCTGACCTTGACTCCTTCCACTGATAACAAACTTAGGGAATAGGAAGCAAAAAGAAAGCCCAGGGAATGCAATTATGCTTATGAACCAAGTTATTTACGGGAGGGCTGACTCAAGTTCAGCTGGAGGCTGGAATGATTTTTCCAAGGGAAAACCGTGCCTGATTATGGAAGTGCAGCTGATTCAGGGCTGAAGTTCCAGCCTGGCTGCAGAGTTGGGGCTGGAGGGCTCTGGCCGTGGAGTTGGGCTGATCCCTGATCCATGTCCTGGAAGCTCCCAGGCTGATTTCTCCCAGGGCCTGTGTGGACTCTGAGGATAAATTAATTACCCTTGTCCTTGCTACTGGCCTCTATGGGTCGGGATAAGCTCATTTTGCCCCCTTCTCTTCCTGGATCAAAAACGAGCTGGTTCCCCATCAGACTTGAAATCCATAGGGGAAACAAAAACAAACAAGCAAAAAAACCCACCAAACAACAAGCCCCCAAACAAACAAAAAAATCAAACTTTTCTAAAGCTTGTACAGCAGTTTAACCAAATGTCTTCCTTGTAACTTTGCAGTTCAAGGCAAGTTTTTATTTTCCCTGTAACACTGAGAATCCTTTGTTATTTTCCAGAGAAATCCTGGATTATTTTCCAGCTCCTTGCTTATTTTGTGTGTTTTCAGACCAAAAGAAAGTTTTATTGTGTCTACCTTAGTTTTTGTCTCTCATGAAGATACATTTATGTGAGTGAGAAAATAGGACAAATTAGGCCAACCTGAACATCTTGCTGGGTTAACTGTTGCATGTGATGACCTTAGAGGTCTTTTACACCCTGAGTAATTGTTTATCCTGGTACAAGTCTTTCATTTCCATACAAGAACAACCAAACCAGCAGGACAACCTTTGTACCAACAGTATTTTAATTTTATTAAGGCATTTTTGTTAAAAAAGTACAAACTTTGTGGGATAAGTGGGGGGGGAGGGGGGCTGGTAGGAGAAAAGATGGACTTGTACTGGAGCTGTACTGGTTTTCCTGGCCCTTTTATGGAGAGCTGGGTTGTAGGTTTTAAAACACAAGAAAACTTTCCAAGATTAGGTCCCATTCTCTGAAAGCTGATTTTTCCCAGATCCTCCCAGTTGATTTTTGGGGGGAAGGAGCACAGAAAACCCTGAGACCTTGAAGTTACTGATTCAATCCCAGATGTGAAATTCCAGGAGGGTTAGCACAGCTTCTCAGCCCAGAAACTCTTCACCTCACTCCCATCTCCTCATTCAGCTGGAATGACCCATCCAAGCCATGTCTGATATCAGTTGTAAAGGTATCAATTTGTTCAGGCTTGGGGAAACAGTCCCTGGCGCAGCTCTTGGGGGCTGGGGATTGGTGCCTTTTGCTCAGCTGGATGGAAAACAACCCAAACCCTTGGATTCTTCCATCCAGGAGGGTGGAGAATAGCCCTGCAGGACACAGGAGTGGGGCAGCCTTGTAAACAGGATTTCTAAAGGTGTTACAAAGGATTAGGATGAGTTGCTGAGATTTGGGCATCTTTACCAGGTCTCTTGCTGGCAGAGGGTTCATTGGTGTGGAAAAGTCTTCTATGGAACCAACAGATTTTTCCAGAGACAGCAAGGAAATTCCTTTTACAAGCCCCAAACCAGGCTGCTTTGTTATTATCTCATTGTAAAAGTCTGCTGGTGGCTCTTTAATAATCCCCAGCTCCCTTCCCAAGGGGTGACACTGCTGAAGGAAGTTTTACAGCTCTCAGGGACTCCTTCCCAGAGACTTTGCAGAGATAATTACCTCAGCAGGAATCTAATCCAAACAAATGCGCTTTCCCCCTTGTTTTAGCAGCTTCAGAGCCTGCACTCACCTCCCTCTCTTCTGACAAGTACATTTTTTCCTGGATTTTTAGAGTCATTAAAACAATTAGGGTTTGATTCATAAGGTCTCTCCACCCACTTCATGATAATTGCAAGAGCCCCACTGAGTTAAACTGGAACTGCAGCTTCACCTAGGGAACAATTGCTGGATGGGCTGAATTATCCCCACTTTCTCAAATCACTAAAATTGGGGGTCCCAGACAAGCACCCTGAGATTAAATCTACCTCATCTGGCATTAGGCATTAATTCAGTCAGCCTTGCTTAAGGCACCAGCTCTGGCTGTGTAGGAATTGCCTCCCTCCTCATCTGCTGCAACTGAATTCGATTCCCAAGTGCAGTGAGGCCAGGATTAAGTGGGAATGTAACAGGAAAAGTTGCTTGCTGCTCTTCACTGAGGTCCTCAAAAACCCAGGGATACCCAAGACCTGACTCGTGTGTGTCTAAAGCTGCAAAGATTTATTTTCTAGAAGATTTATTTTGGATTATTGGGTTCATCTTCTTGCCAGAGTTCTTGGACCTTTTAGTTCTGGTTGTTTTCAGCAACTCTTCATTTCTTTCCATTGCAAAAAGAAATATAGAAATCAAGCCCTCATTAAACTGTATTGTTTTTTATTTGCTCCAACAGATGAGTAGAGTTTTTTCAGACAAAAAGAACCTCACCAAGGTTTTAAATCTTTAGATTCAGTTTTCTATTCAAAGAATTATCCACGTGTTAGGATACTCAAGGAATAAAAATCTGGCAAGTGGGATGTAGCCTCAATGTAAATGAGATTGGTTTCTATTTCTTCTCCCTCTTCTCTCCACTATGATTTAAGCAAATGTTGCAGTTATTTTCCATTACATGATTGTTTTCAGTTTGACCAATGTGAGGGGGGAAAAAGCCCACAGACCCAACCTGGAATAGGAATTCTATTTGAGATAAATAACACCATAAAGATGGTGCAAAAAAATAAATGTTACTATTCCATTTAATAGTATAGTATTAAGTATATTCCCTTTACTGTGCTACGTAAGTCTTTTGTATGTTCTTTATTTACTGACCTCTTCTACCAACTTTTTATTTGTTTGGCTTATGCTTTCAGGTGCCAGTTGTTTATGATCACCCCCTAATTAGAAATTTAAACTTCTCTGCAGCTGCAGTTATGTGTTCAGGAGGGTTCTGCTGGTGGAAACTGTCACTGTTACAGTGAAGGCCAGTCTTTGGTCTGGGGCTATGGTGAGTGTCAGGAAAATTAATACACCAACACCAGAGGTTTATGTCCAAAAAGGAGACAGAGGAGTCCTGTTACTTTATTTGAATAAAGGGAGAGGCCACAGGGTCTCTCAAATTGTTAGAGGACTCAGCCTCTTATTACTGGGTTCCTGCCGGCTCCATGGCTCACGTGCATGAGCACAGACACAGGATGGCTCCAGTAATATTAAGCCAATGGCAAGGAGTTGAGCAGGGTCCTTGCTTAGAGTTCCACAGAAAGCAGTTCATTGCTACAACTTGTGAAGGGTTCTAGAGGCAAAGGACCCCGAACAGCGGCAGCTCGAGCTCAAGTACAGGGCTGTGGCTAACACCAGGAGCCAGCCGGGGAAGCAGAACTGGGGTCCATTGCCATAACCAAACATCCTGGGAGAGGCTCCTTTCCCTCACCATAACCGCTGGGTCTTTGGCACCAGAGACTGTCTTACCAAGAGCTCTCTCTGTCTCTTGTACCACGGGGAAATCAGCCACCAGCGCTTCCTTTTATCGCAATTTCCCAGACGCATTTCCCCCTCACTTTCCCCATTTGAGAGATACGACTCCCCAAACCCCCTAATACAGACCCCCCCTGTTTCTTTTCCCATGGAATTTATGGTTCTTCCCATTGCTTCTTTTGTCTCTCAGTATCCATCTTTACCTATCAGCAAACCCACAGTTTGTAAAGACAAATCCCTCTCACTCCTTTCAACAGTCAGTGGAATTCCTCCCATTGTTTCTCTCACCTCTCAGTATCCAGCTTTTATCTATCAGCAGAGCCACAGTTTGTTTCTAAAGACAAATCTATCTCTTTCCTTTCATGAGGATCTGGCAAGTTTGTGCTTGTACCTTTCTACAGGGTGAAATTAGAATGGATTCAGGTTTTTTCTCTACTTCCTTAGGCAGATCCCACAGATACTCCCGAAGTGCACAGGCAGCAGGGGAAGTTCTACAGGAATATATTTAAAATAAAACCTCAAGGAGTAGCTCTGAGTTGAGTCCTGAGCTGTTCAGCACAGCTGTGGAATTGCAGAACAGAGTTTGAATAATTTCTCTGTGACCAACCAGGAACTCAAATCCCACCTTCTGAATGCCATTCATGGAATGGTTTTAAAAGGGACCTTCATGATCATCCAGTTCCAAATCCCCACCATGGGCAGTGACATTTTCCACTGGACCAGGTTGCTCAGAGCCATATCCAGCCTGTGCTTCCCAGTGTCCCATCCCACAGGAGCTGTCCCCATCTCTATTTCCCATTGTTTTTTGTCTTTTTAGTGGATTGAGCCGAATTTTGGATCCACATTTTGTGCTCTAAGCTTCCGTTGTCACCTGGGCTTTGTGGCCAGCCGGATCTCACTCCAGCTGAGCTGGGGATAAGCAGCTTAGCCTGGAGCAGTAATTGAATCAAAGCCAAATTCCCAGGCCCAGAAAGTTCATCCCTATTTAAACAAAGAGATGCAGCAACACCTCTGGATCTGAGCTGAGGAGGAGAAAGAGTCTTTTGAATCCAGCAGGGAGATTGTGTGTCCTTACAACTCGGGAGTTTTCCAGTAATTGTGTTTTTGTCATGATGGCTCGTAAAAGTGCTTTAAGGCTCAGTCTGGAAGACTCGAGGAGAATAAATCTCTCATCACCACCTCAGCAGGGCAAGTTTTTGTCTTCAGTGGCCACTTCTAGTCATCCTAATTTTCCAGCAGAATTGAATTTATCTCCTAAGGAGATAACAATCTGCATTCAGCCCAGCACCTCTCCCCATGGAAAATCCTGACCTCGATGCCTTTGCATTGGGGGTGAAAACTGCAGAGAGAATGAGCAAGGAAAGAGGAATAACTCTGGGATTTTGTCTCCTAGCAAGGAAATTGGAGTAACTCAGCGATTTTGTCTCCCAGCAAACTCAAACCATCCAGTCCCTGCATTCTTTGCTACATATCTGTGGGGTGTGTTAGAGAAATGTGAAGAAATTCGAAGGGAGATGTAGACAGCTAAAAATAAAAGAGCTTCACTATTTTCTTACAGATTTTGCTACAAGTTAAAAACAAAACACACACACCCCAGAAAAACCTCCAAACAAACAAAAAACAGCACTAAGAGTTCTTGAAATCATAGAATTCCAGAATGGTTTGGGTTGGAAAGGACCTTAAAGATCAGCTCATTTCACCCCCTGCCATGGGCAAGGACACCTTCCACTATCCCAGGTTGCTTCAAACCCTGTCCAACCTGGCCTTGGACACTTCCAGGGATCCAGGGGCAGCCACAGCTGCTCTGGGAATTCTATCCCAGCCCCTCCCCACCCTGACAGGGAGGAATTCCTTTCAAAATTTCTTATTTGTAGGTGTACCCTCTGAAACTTCTTCTATTCCTTTATTTCCAATTGCTGCTTGCTTCAATTTATGAGCTATTGATGAGAATGGAGTTTGTTTGCCTGGATTCCAGCAGGGAACTGATTCCGTTTTGCAGCCTCTGGAGCAGAGCTGGCACCAGTCTATGAAGGGAGTTTGCAGTTCAAGTGCCCCTGTGATTGGGATTTTAAACTGAAGCTCTATTTTATTAATTCAAGGTGGAGCACTTTGCCATTGCTCTGCATGCAGCAGCTTTACCTGCCTGTTTGCCCAAACTATCTGTTTTTAATCATCTGTAATTATTAAAATGTTATGCTTTTTGATTGTGTATCTGCTCAGGAAAGCAAAGATGAAAGTCAACTGTGGCAAGGTTTTCCTTTCAGTTTATTCAGAAGGCCTCAGGAAACTAATGAGATTTATTCTGTGAATTAGTTTATAATTGTGCTTTAACTGCACTGTGACATTTAATAATGTCAGAAGGATTTTGCTTTAGGCAAAGTGATTTCAGCCTCTGTAGAAAATTAATTACCACTTTCTGAATAAACTACTTGTGTGTGTGTGTGTGTGAGAGAGAGAGAGAGCTAAGTGGTATTTTCTAGGTTAAGCTGCTTTCTCATATTTTGAGGAGGAAAAAAAATGCACTGAAGACATGGATGGAGCTTCCTGCTTCCCTGACCAGGTGTTAGCTGTATTAAGTCATCACAAACCAGATCCTGTTGTTGTTATGGGATTTATTTTTCCAAATGCAGCCTTAATTCTTGTGCTCTTCAGTGCCCAGCCCTCCAGTGCCTGGTTTGGGGAGCTCCAGAGGAGCTGTGAGAGCTGAGGGAGCTCCCCCAGCTGCAGTCCCACCAGCTGGCTTGCAGGAATTTCAGTGATTTCTCCCCAAAACCTCTCCACAAAAGCACCTGGGTCAGAGCCCATCATCCTATTCATTAGGAATATGTACAGTAAGTCAGGTCAAAATAATCTGCTCATCTGCATGGCCTTATGGGGCTGATCTCCAGAGGTTCATTCCAATCCCAGCCATCCTGGGATTCTGTGTTGGATGGGTCAAATAAGGGATTTCTTGTCCCTCCATTTGAAAGTCACCTCTCAATATCTGATGGGCTTGGTGGTGTTCAAGGGAGGAAGAAAGGAGAGTTGGCTCATGAATGTTTTTGTCTGCTCAGAAAAAAAAAAAAAAAAATTGAGAGTCCCTCTATGTCAAATACGACCAAATATTGGTCTTGGAATGAGTCACATTCTCCCACTTTCCTTTGGTGCTGGAACCGCTCAAGTGGTGCTGCCCAAACCCCTCAGTTCCTCAAAACCCACTCCCCACTTTAAAACAGATTATTTCTCCCCAGTCTTTAATCACTGGAAGTTTCATTATAATAACAACTTCAGGGTGCTTCCAATTAACTCAACAATAACTGTAGCTTGGGCTAATAAATGTTCAGCTGTGGGCCTGGGATTTATTAGCCCAGGAAAATGGTTATTGCCTCATAAACAGGAAGCACCTCCAGGTGATTTAATGACTCCTGTTCCTCTCACCCTTCATAAATTGGATCCAATAAACAGCTGAGATGAGAGAGATATTAAAAGTATAAACCCCCACAACAGCAAACTTTCCGCTGGCAATTACTTAATGATGAACGTGGGTTAATAACTCTTGGAGAAGTCAGTTAATGACATCACAGGACGACCTGAAGTTGTCACTCAAGGAATTCACACAATGTTGGATAATTTTTTTTTTTTTTTTTTTTTTGTGAAGTGTTGAAAAAATAATTTGATGTTGTGCCTTTGCCATGAACAGGGTGTCCTGCATCCCTGTCCAAGGACTTCACCTGCAGACATGCAAAGGAGTTGGGGGTTGTTAATGAAGACAAAAACCTGCTCTTTTCATCAGGCAAAACTTGATGTGGAGGTTGTGGGCTCCTCATTTTCTATGTCATTTTCCAAATGCTGGGTGAGAGGTTACAAAAAAGAAAGGAATAAACCGAGTTTAGTGTGGTTTTTTCCAAATGTGTTCTGATAAACTTCTCCTCTTTGATCGTGCTTGAGAAGCAGCAGTTGGAGTGGGGAAATTTTGGCACAATCTCAGATTTGTGATTATTTCAGTGGGGTCCTGTTGTCACATACCTGCATTCCTTGTGTTCTCCTTGTCTGGGGCTTCCTGTTGCAAATTAGGACTTTGTAGCCTTGTAAATTTTATGCCAAGGAGCACCATGGTACTGAAATCCAACTTTTTGCATGGTTTAACCTTTCTTTGTGAGGAAGTTTAGGACTGTGAATCCCACAAATAACTCTATGCATAGTTCTGCACTGGGTTTCAACATTAACCTGCTCTTATTTCAGAATAATGAACATTTTTTACAATCTCATTTCAGAGTCTGAGTTTCCCTTCTCTGTTTTCCTGGCATTTTAAGACCGTGTTGTGCTGTATTGCAAACTCAGGACTGAAGGCCACTTTTGGAAGGCGTTTGGCCACCCACACTGTGGAAAAGTGTCCGAGATTTTCAGAAAATTCTGTTTTAAAATGGAATTTTGGATTCCGAGACATTTAGAAGCCTCTGTGAATTCCTCCCTAATAATTTCCGTGCCTTGGCAAACCCAGACTTATTTCTGTCCATGAAGAATAAATGATACATTTCAGAAAGTGCCATTAATATTGATGAGCTTTACATATGGCTAGTTAGTATTCAAAATATTTCAATTTGTTAAACAGAGTTTCAACCATTAATTATGTTCTGGCCATTCCATTTTCATCAAATTGAATAAATCAATGTGTTGGAACAGAATGACGTGTTTGGACCAAAAATATCTTTGCTGTTTCTAAGTGGAATCAGGACAAAAATGTCTTGCTCAGCATTTTTTCCTACATTTGCATGGCCTCTATTTCATTAATTTATTTTGTTTTCCTGAGGTTATATACAATTATCTGTCCAAGAGGGATATGCATGGGCTTTTTGTGTCGGGAGTATTATTCCTGCTTGCTTAAAGATGTGGAACCGAGGCAGAGAGGGGCTCGGGTTTACAGAAATATTTAACTTCGAGTCACCTGATGCCACCTCTGAGTAAATTAATACAACTTTCTATTTTAGCAATTAAAACATCTATAAATTAAGATTTTAATCAAAATCAATCAGTTTAGCTGTTTTTTAGCTGTTAATGAACTACTGGTGGAAGATCAGGTTAATACGGGCTGAAGTGAGGGGTGTTTAAGACATTGGAAGACAGAGATGTTCAGGCTCCTGGATCAGTTAAGCCCTTCTAGAATGGTCACCCTAAATTAGCATTTTATGATGACTATTGCAGCTGTGGAGAAAATGATCCTTTCATTTTTTCCTTTCCCTGAGCAGATGTCACTTTGGAGACTCAGGAAATTCCTGCAATGAGTCTCCTGTAGTTATAGCCAAAGTCCTTCTGAAGCGACAGCCCTGCTCTGCCACCGGCCTGGAGTTAAAATCCAGCTCCTTTCCATCCCACATCTCAGGGTTTGCCTTGTGGGCCCCAGGAATTGCTTCCTGGCTGGGGCAGAGGGAACGAGTCTCAGATTTTAGGCAGGTTTTTCTCCTCCCAGCTGAAAGGCACCATTGGAATCATTGGTGCTGGGAGTGCCAAGTCACTCTGACATTAAAAAAGCAGTGTACAATTGAGTGCTGATTGCTGGAGAGCACAAATGGCCCAATAGAATGGGGTTTCCCTGCTCAGTTATCCCAATACTCTTCCATTGGCAGCTACAGAATATTTTTTATTTCCCACTCCCCTCAATTTCTGAGCTCTCTGTGCGAGTCTTTAGCCTGACACTGTAGTTGACAGCAGCTCAACAGAAGAAAAGGGGCTAGAAAAGGACTTTCATTGCTGTTCGGAAGGCAAAGACCTGGAAATAGCTGGAAATCCTTGCTTGGAGCAGGGGGGTGGATCTGATGGCTCTATGAAGTCCCTGCCAGCCTTAGATATTCTGTGACTCCATAAAATGGAAAATGTGATGGTGGAAGCTCACAAAATTGTTTGAATTGGAAGAAGTAATTTTTTTATGTGTTTACAGTTAGTGAATTGTTCTACTGAAGGAGAGAAACTGGTAAGGTTTGTTGTCGACATCAGTAAAGCCATTTCCCCAGGATTTATGTAGGTTGCTTCTCTCAGACCAAAGCTAAGACAAGTACCAGGAGCCAGGTCCTTTAACCCAGCAAACAATTCAGATGGTTTTGTTTCACAAGTGGTGTCACCAGACTATGGGGTATGAGAATACACCCCAGTTTTTCCTGCTTTTATGTTTTTGGAATGGCTTGGAATGGGTTGCATTCCACAGACTTTGAGGAGTCCTTTTTATTCTCCTTTCCTGCAGTCAGGTGCTCACACAACACCTGTGGTCAGGTAGCCAGGTCTGACTTGTTTTCCTCAGAGGAGCAGCTTATGGATTTGGAAAGCACAGATCTGAGATGGTTTTCTGCACCGTGTAGGTATCTCGGAGGCAAGAA
This sequence comes from Corvus hawaiiensis, assembly GCF_020740725.1. NCBI lineage: Eukaryota > Metazoa > Chordata > Aves > Passeriformes > Corvidae > Corvus > Corvus hawaiiensis. The sequence goes on along the minus strand of NC_063239.1, from coordinate 668,698 downwards.
GAAGATTTAAATCCCATAGAAAGGCTGTGGTTGTGTTTTGGCCCCTTAAATCTTACAGGTGAGGCTGTCAGTGGGTGCCAAGATGTGCCAGTTTTGGAGGCTTCTTTCTCTCCAAGATGCCATTTTCCATCCCAGCTCCTTTGTCTGTGAGGTTCAGGTTTTGGGGCTAAAATTACCATTCTTTGGGATGGCTTAAAACTTGATTTTTGTGCTGAGAAGGAGCTGCCCGCAGGCAGCAGGAGCAGGTGACATTGTTGGGCTGCAGTGACCCAGGGCTCAGTCCAGTGTCTAGTTGGTTTTGATGCCTAAAGAGTTCAGCTTTTATACATTTTTCATGTACTTGCAGCTTTGTAGACTATCAATATGTGGTTCTAGAGCTCCTGGCATTTTTCCTACCCTTTCCCTTAGATTTTAGACTAGTAAGTTAGCCTTCTAATACATTCCTGAAATACTATTTAGTCTTACTTTCAAGAAGAGAACCTACAAGAAGAAAATTTTGTTTTCTAACCAGAATCTAAGACACAACAAGAAATGAGGCAAAGAAGCCCTGGACCAACTCCAGTGGGGCAGTACCTGGGGGAAAATTACCTAATCAACTGCTCTTCTGATTGGACAATGTTTGTTGGATATGGGCATTTGTTAAACTTATAAAAATGTTAGAAATCCGATGCTGAGTGTGCCCATGACCACTGGGACACCTGGAAACTTCCAATTAAGGCCTGCATGTTATTTTACGATTTTAACACTTGTTGCAAGAGTTTTTCTCTTTAGATATTAGACAAGAGTTTAAACAGCACCAGATCTGGGCCATGTCACAACTGATTCTGTGAAAACTGAGAGTTTCCTATTCATTTCCACATGGATCTTACTTCCAGCTGAGGGGTTTGTTCCCAGTCAGGAGCTGAGTGGGCTCTGGAGACTTTTATCCAACCAGTCCTTCACATCCCAGCTCGTGCCTCCCCAAGCAGCTGCAATTCAGCTCAATTTCTCCTGACAATTAATGTGTTATTGCTACAGATGCCACGGAAAAAAACCAACATTTCAGGGGCTGGGAAGGAGCTGATGTGATGTTCTGCAGGGGGAAGTGGTGAAACCCAGGCCCCTCCTGGGCTCGTGCTCACAGGAACATTTATCTTCTTTAAGAGCCCTCATGAAGTCATGGGGGCTGAGAAGGACTGCATTTTATCACTATTAAATTTAAGCACTGTTGAGACAGTCTCAGCTAAATCTGAGCCTTCAGACAAAGCAGGATGCCTGTCCTGATCCATTTGGGGATGTACAGGAAATGTTTTTGAAGCAGAAGAAAAGGCTGTACAATCATGGGTATCTATAAAGCACGATAATCCCTGGGCTTTATTACCCAGTAACTTTGATGTAGCATTAAAACAAATTTGCATTTTAATACCTAATTCTCTGTCTTTCCTCTTCGGGGTAATCCTCTCCTTTTGAAGCATACTTTGGTTGCTTTAATAACACTCTTCTAATGAGAGATGGAATCAGTGTGTGACAGGAAAGTTTGTGCACCACAGAGATTTTGGGACGGGGGTGCTTTGAGAGAGGCGAGGTTTAACCATTGCATCCTGATTTTCAGTGCTCTGCTTCACCCAGGCACTCCCAAACAGAGGATTTTTCCTGAAGAATGTTAAACAGTTGTTGTGTGATCCCAGGGAAGTCCCTGGGCTGCTCAGCTGGGCTGTTGATGATGGAATATTTCCAGAAGAAAGGCACAGGGATTGTGATGCTCCAAGACATCACGGCTGAGCTGGGACCTCCCCTGCAGAGGCTTGACTTTCTCTGAGTGTGGCAATGTCAGGAGAGGAGGCAGATCCTTGGGTTGTCATCCTGTTTCTCCAGGAGTGGCCAGTTTGGGGCACAGCACAGTCACTGCTGCTCCCTGAGCCCCACAAAAACTTCAGCACATGGGAGGCAGAGCCTGGGGGAAGGAAATCAGGGCCATCCACCCTGTGCTGGCATGGGAAAGGCTGGGAAAGCTGGGAATGTTCAGCCTGGAGAAGAGAAGCTTTGGGGCGACCTAATTGCACCTTCGAGGACCTGAAGGAACTGACAGGAAAGATGGAGAGAGACCTGGGACAAGGGATGGAGGGACAGGACACAGGGAATGGCTTCCCACTGCCAAAGGGAAGGGACAGATGGGATACTGGGAAGGAATTCCTCCCTGGGAGGGTGGGGAGGCCCTGGCACAGGGTGCCCAGAGCAGCTGTAGCTGCCCCTGGATCCCTGGCAGTGCCCAAGGCCAGGCTGGATGGAGCTTGGAGCACCCTGGGACAGTGGGAGGTGTCCCTGCCCATGGCAGGGGTGGAACTGGATGAGATTTAAAATCCCTTCCAACCCAAACCATTCCATGATTCTGTGATTTGATGAACTTCTGATCTTAAGATGATGGCCCTGCTGAGCTGGGGAGCTCCTGACCACCTTCAGTGCTGGATTTGTGAGCACTTTTCCCTCCCTGCTGTCATTGGGAAAGGGATCCTGAGGGGCTCCATTGCGTGTTCCAGTCCAGGGCTGAATTCATGGTGTGATTTGCACCAAAAACACTCTCAAGCAACTTTAGATGTTTGTGCTTTGAATCCAGCCATGAACTTGCAAAGGTCCTTCAGATCTCAACTTCTACTTTCACAGAGGAAAACACAAAATTATTTTGAATCATGTGAACACCCTGAGGTTGCCAAGCTCCTGCAGAAGCTTCCCAAGCAGAATCCTGCCCAGACAGCTGTCGGATCTTCACAACAGAAGACTTCCCACATCCTGGCACTTTTATTTTAACTTAGGAGCTGGAGCTGGGAGAAACTCAGCTTTCATCCTGGTGCAATAGTAAGGAGAAAGGGAAATTATTAACCTCTCCATTTCCTAGCAGAGAAGCCCTAGGGACACTTGGGATCATCCAGGACTCATAGGCTTCCTTCACCCCCACGGCTTAGGCAGGCAGGGAACAGAAAGGCCATGAGGAATTTTTCAGTGAAATGTTATTATTTGTGTGCTGCTTCAGTATCTCAGTATCATTTAGTCCAGGAATGGCTTTCATTCTTTATATTCCACAGAAATTTGATGTTTTCTTTAATATCTCGGCTGAGAAAACCTCTGGTAGCTGAAGATTTTTTTTAGGGGCTTGTTTTAATTAAGATTAAATGCATTAAAATAATCCAGAAAGAAATAAAGCAATTTCTGGGTACTTTACCATTATTATCAAGTACTTTTTTCTTCCTCCCTTCTTCATGTACACCATTAATTAGCCATCAAATGGTTAATTAAGGGTTAACATCATCCCCTTCCTAAAGCCCTAGGAGGGTACTCACTGCTCCTGGAAAGAGGATAAACCATTACTGGGAATTTGTCAAGGTCTTTCATACAAGCACAAGCAATTAACATTAATTGTTTAAGATCATTCTCGCTCCAGCTCACTCTGGTATTATTTTTCACTAATGAAAGTAGATAGTTAATTAGTTCTTTCTGAGTAAATGTTTTTGACAGATATCCTTTGTCTCAAATGAGGGTGGGCATGTGGGGACAGGACACGCATCAAACCTCAAAAAAGTTACGTTACACAGTATTTATGAACTTGGGGTTTGGTTTGGGGTTTTTTTTTTGGTCTAAAAAGCCTTTATTTTAAATTTCTGTAAATTTTTCCTTTAACTTAGCTTATTTTGATCATTTGGGGGTAACTGATTGGTGTTTTGTGGCTCAGGTTTTATAAGGATAGAAACCTTTGAGCAGAAATAATTTCAAATTATCCAACAGAGAAGCAGAAGCTGTTGATATTTGTGACATCCAAGGACAGCAGGGCTGTGCCTTTGCCCTGGCTTTGGCTGCCAATTCGTGCCCCCCATCCCACAGCTCTGACCTCTGGTAGTGACCCACACTTTGTTTCCACCTTGTCTGAAAATGAAAATAATCTTTTTGTGAGGCAGAAGTTCTGTTTCGGGACTCAGAGGTGTGCCATCACTTTGGGTGAGCCTGATCTGCTGTGATTAGCTTTATCATTTTTAGATGCTCCCTCGCTCCTCATGTGTGTGCTGACATGGAATTGGATATTCATCATCCATAAATAAAACTAAATGGAACTGAGTGGAAGCTGCTTCTCCAAGGTGTTGAGTCTTCAGGCTGAGGCACAACGAGCAGCTTTTTTATAATGCAGGTCACAATAGAAGCTCTTAATTTTCCATCTGAGACGCTCAGCTGTGTCCTGCTGTCTTACTCATTAATGTAATAAATTAACTCCAGCTATAAATAAATCCCAAAGTTTAGCTCCTAATGAGGTCGTGGAGATGGAAACAAAGAGATGGATGAGTCAGTGGGGCTGGGGGCACTGTGCAGTCACAGAAACATCAGGAGTAAGAAACATCTTCTGCCTCTGATCATCAAGGACTGTAACCGTCTGCTCCAATCTACTCACAGGGGGACAGCTGTTAGGTACCTGATTGGTGTTAAAATTCCAGAGATTGCCCAAAAAGGGAGAGAAAAAACGGGTGTGAGAGTCCCCCATGGTTGTGCTTGAGAGATGCCTGCAGAAGAAACAATTTTTGGATGTTACTGTCTTGCTTTAACAATGAACCCACCCACCCCGAACAGAGGTTCCTCCTAAAAATCACACCCTGGAGAGTATTTGAAACCACTCTGGGAAGACAAGGCAGCCCATGGAAGATAAAGTTTGTGCTGAGTCAGTTCTCCGTGGTGGGAAACTCCCCCTATTATTCCCTTTATGTTCCTGAAGGCAGGAAGGTTTTATTTTTAAGGACAACTCCAGCCCCCATCCCTCCACCCCCAAATGAAACAAACCCTCTTCCCATTAAATTGTCTCCAACACGACTCTACCAGAACCAGAAGAGGCTTTAGCAGGGCCTGGTCTCTTCCCTGCAGCCAAACATCTGCACATCCAACATCTGTACTGGGTAGAATTAGGGTGGGACAGGGCAGTGGCTTCTTCCCAGCAGCTGCCAGTGAGGCCTCACCTGGCTCAGCCCATCCTGGCACAGGGAAAAGGGTCGGTATTGTACAAATCCTATTAAAAACCAGATGGAGAAAGGGAAGCTCTGCTCCCTGCTCACTCCCAAGGACATGTCATGGATCTCAGCTGGTTGGAACTGGACACGGATCACCTGTTCTGTGCTCAGTGCCAGGGACCAGAGCTGAGAGCCGAGCCAGGGATGCAGGGGGAAGTGCACAGGGAACAGCTGGGCACATTAAGGGCAATGGGGTCAGCTTGACCAGGCCACTGAGGTGGCCCAGGGGTGCAGAGGGCAGGGGCAGAGAGTGGAAAAAGCCATGAAAACATTCCCAGTGATACCAGCTTCATGTTTGTCTTCGAGTGGCTGAAAATGGAGATTTCAGGCTGAACCTCCAGTCAAGTTGAGGGCACAAGGGTTTGGCGCAGCCTTGTCAGTGACTTTTTGGGGGATTTAGGTTAAGAAGAATTCAGGAGAAGTTAATTAATCCATGAGTAGGAATGTGGTGGTCTGAGGCTTTCATTTTGCTGGAGGCTGCCGTGAATTTCCTGCTGGATGAGGGGACCAGGGACAAGAACAGGATGCTGCAAAGTCCAGTGAAAAAAACCCCTCCCTCACCACTGGGATCATGGCAGTGCCTTGATCCCTTTCTCTCTTTGTGTTCGTGATCCAGCTCTGCCCGGTGGAACACAGGGATCAATTCCGCTATTCCTTTGCACTCCAATTATTCTTCCTCATTTTCCTATGTGAGCACAGGAATGTTTGCAAAACAGAAATTACTTCCCTCCTCATGGAGTGCTTTTAAACCCAGAGAGAGGAGTTACAGAGCACAGAATCTACCCCCTTTTTTAGCACATGAAATTTAACAATCTAATCAAGCGCTGACCTGGTTTGTTTCCAGGAAGTTTTAAGGAACCATTTCTGCAGTTTAGAGATCACGTGCATGCTAAAGGTTATTGAACTGAAGTTTGGACTTGTGATATAAATTCTGCACTAAAATTAATGTGTGGCTGAGATTCAGGCTCAGATTGGGTATTTGAAAATGTATTTTGTGGCGCTCAGGTTTTGGGAAATGTGAGAGGGTTTTTTTTCTATTTCTCCAGCCAGTCCCCTGCGTGAGTTGTTTTGATGAAACTTGGGCAGAGCTATAAAACTTGCAGAGATCCCATCCTTGATTATTTTTTTTTTTATCGTGGGGCCTTGTCAGAATAGAGCAGAACTTGTAGACGAATCAAATATGAAAAAGAGATTTTTATTTTTTAACTGTAAAGCTGAAAACATCAAAGAGTTGTTCTGGTAGGCAGAAAGTAAGCAAAATGTTGTAAGTTTTGCTTTTATTTTGAGACCTGAAGGTAAAAATGCCTTGGGTTTTTTCAGCCTGGAGGAGAGAAGCTTCAGGGTGACCAAACTGTGGCCTTCAAGTGCCTGAAGGGGACAAGAGAGATGGAGAGAGGCTACAAGGGATGGAGGGACAGGACGGGGGGAATGGTGTCAAACTGACAGAAGGCAGGGATAGGTGGGGTATTGGGAAGGAATTCCTCCCTGGGAGGGTGGGGAGGGGCTGGGATGGAATTCCCAGAGCAGCTGTGGCTGCCCCTGGGTCCCTGGAAGTGCCCAAACCAGGTTGTACGGGGCTTGGAGCAGCCTGGGATAGTGGGAAGTGTCCACACCCAGAGCAGGGGGTGGAATTAAATGACCTTGATGGTTCCTTCCAAACCAAACCATTCCATGATTTTATGATTCCCTGTGGGTCTTGACAAGAATTTGAGAAATGGCCCATTTCCAATGGCTGTGGTTTCCTTGCACATCCAATTTTTGAGAACTTTGGTTTCTAAAATTAAATTACTTAAGCACTGTGGCTTCAACGTAATGATCAAATGTGGCTTTCATCCCTTAATTCTCCTTTGTTCACTAGGGGACACAAGTCTGAGGGCTCTGGCCAATGTCCCCTGACCCCTGTTCCCATTCCCCTCCTCAGGACCAGGACAGAGATCACACACCAAAGGAATTGTGTTGGGGAGTGAATGGAGCACCACAAGCAAAGCCCTGTGGCCTCTCAGCTGCCGAGTGCTGTGGGTGCACACGGATCTAGATGTCACATTAATTATCTGCAATTTAATTAGCTGTAATTGAAATGACCTAAAATTTCTTATTGCTTGTCTGGAGTGTACCAACAGATGCCTTTGCTTGTCCAATCCTGACTTCCTCCCCTTTGGAAGGTGCTGGGGCTAAAATGAGGTCTATGGGAATGGCAGGGAATTAGGAGGCATTTCCACATCCCTTTCAATTTATGGAGAACATGAGACCCTTTGGCTTGGAGGACATCAGAGCAGAGCTGGTTCTGCTCCTCCTCTTCAGTGATGCATTTAATGAGTGCTGATAAATGGGGTGACCTGTGGGGAATCACTACTAATGAAAAATAGGAACTACTTGGTACAATAATAATATATTAAAAAAGAACTGCATTGTAACTAAAAATAATTATATTAGTGAAAAAGAGCCTTCAGCTGTGCCCTACAGTTGCAAACCAGATGAGTTTTCCACCTGCTTCCTCCTCCTGGTGACAAAATGGTTCATTTATTCTCCATGAAGAATAATAAACTTTCCTAGCAGGAATATTATTTATTTATTTATTCCTAATAATACAACCTTCCTATGGCTTCTGTGTAGTTACATAGCTGGAATAATACACAAAATTCAGGTGTGTATGTGCGGGGGGGATTGGCCTTTGGAATTGTCCATCCAACCAAGGCAAAACATCTTTTCCCTCCCCAGATTTAGGAAGTGTTCAAACACAGTTAAGGAGCTGATTTTCTCCACTGCTTTGCCCCATCATTCTTCCTGCCTGGTGGTCATAAATTATGCAAGAGCCACTCACAGCATCTGAGCCTCTCTCCTGCTTAATTTGCTCCGAGGAAACTGTGGCAGTAACACCTTGAGCACCGCTGGGAGCAGGGCTGCAATGTGAGAGATTTGTTAATAGAGTTCCACTGACAACATCTTCCATGATAGAATTGATTGGAAAAGGAGCAATGTTCCCAGTGTGGTCCAGCAGGTAAACATGCAATAAATTAAAGAGTAAAACGAGGGGAATGGTTGCCTGAAGGATAATAAACGCAGGTGATGTACAAAGCACTCGAACCCAAGGGCTGCTGCAGCTGGAACTGTTCAAAAGGCACTTACCAAATTACAGAACCTCAACAGGATTTGGCTGCGTGAGGCAGGAGAGCTCTGGGGAAAACCCAGGTGCGGCAGCTGCTTTGTTTCAGCAGGTACTGCTCACTTTCTAAACAGGTCTTTAATCAGGGCCCCAGGAGGGGCTGGAAAGGAAGGGAAGCTGAGGCCTGCTCCTGCCTGGTGGTTTTGTAGGAGTAGCTGGAGAGTTTCTGCTGCCCATCAGGCTGAAGGGAATGTGTATTCACATTTCTTAAATAATAATATTTATTTAATAATTCAGTAAGTGAGTTCTCCATCCTGTGCCCTTGGAGATGTTGATGCCTGGGGGTCTTTGGTTTCCTCCTTGAGAGCAGCCTGGCAAGTGCTGTAGGTCTGAAAATTCTGTTTGGGATGGGAGAAGGCTCTTGGAAGTCTGGAAGAGCCTGGGTGATGTTAGAAAATGAACATTCTGGGCCTTCTTTGATGCATCCATGATGGGACCCATTGCTTGTTGAGGAACTGCTGCAATGAAAGTGCCTGGCACTGGTGACCTGCAATGTGAGGCTGCCCCTGGATTTTGGTGCTGTAAACAACAATATCTCAAGATCCTTTTTATCCTCCCTTGTTGTGCATAAAGATTACAGGAAACGCCTTTTAAAAGAGCAGGAATGTTCCAGGACTGCTCCTGATTTATCTCCGCCCTATTTTACATCACTTTTTGCAATACTAAAAAGATGAGAGGACTTTTAATGTATCCATAACAGTATCAGAACAGATGAGAATAAAATCAGATTCTTCAGATCAGAAGGTTTATATCCTGATTCAGCCTTTTGGCTGCCAGGCAGACACCCAGGATTGCTCCCTGTGTTCCTATGGATGTTTTAGGATCACAGATAATGTCCTACTGGCCAGGAGCTCAGTTAGCCGGGACATCTGCCATCCTGCTTTTCTGTCAATATCTCCTTTTAAACTGTTGGGAAATGTGGATCCTCACTGAGAATATTCCCATCAGTCAATGGATGAGGAATGTAACCCTTCCCTCCCTCCTCAGCAGAATTTCAGGAGCATTTCTGGAACTGTTTTGCAATATTTTGCTGTGCAGAAGTGCTGCTGGCTTTCTATTTCTGAGTGTAACCCAACCCTTCTCCACTTCCACCCAGCAAATCCCTGTCACTTGGTAAAATCTGCTTATGATAAATGGTGCTAATAAATTTTTTTGCCACCCAGACTGATTTGTGGTGGTGCTGGGCTTGGAGGTCAGACAGGGCTGCTATTTCAAGAACCTGTGGTGTGCTGAGTTAAAACTCCAATTCCTTCCCTCCATGAGATGGAAACTGTTTTTTAACCAACATTTCTGCCAGCCCCATAGGGGGACCTCGTGCTCTGTTTTCCCTTGGTTTGCATCTGAGAAGTGAAGGATGCTGCACTCAAACAGACACTGATTATACACACTCCCTCCTTCCATCTCATATGCTTTATGTAAACTTCATCTTGTGCACTATTCAGTCCTTTTTCCAAATGGGTGAATTCCTGTGGAGATGCGGAGTTACAGGATGGACTCAGGCCTGATTCTGCAGCCCCCTCCATGGGGGAAGTGTTTGCAGGGGAGGAGAGAAGCCATGAGATCTCCTGGGAATCGATTGCAGCAGTGGCATCAATCCAATAATGCTGCAGGAGGCAGAGCCCTCCAGCAGACTGCAGCTCAGTACAGAGGGAATAGAGCCCCCGGATTTCTCCTTGGGAATTACAATGTTTTGTGTCACGACAGGGAAATCATTGTCTCTTTAAAATCCATCCCTTTTTTTGTCTGTACGTCATATTTTAGTTCTGCCCCTTTCTTGTGCATACAGAAGTGTCACATTTAGAGGACTGTTTAGAGACCCCCTTTGGGCCACCTGGTTTTATGGAGACAGGACACAGAGTGTTCCTGCAGTGCCCATTGCTGTGGAGCAGGAATGGCGCTGCAGGGAGATGGATGTGACTCCATGTTCAACAGCAGCTGCATAAATTACAGCCTGGGAAGGATAAGGAATGGCCAAAGCTCAGCTCCAGCCTGGCTGTGCCTCTATTGCCTCAGTTCTAATCTAAAAGGATGTAAATAAGGATGCCAGGGAATTAAACCTGTGTCTGAGGTCAGGGTGAGAGTGGGGAGGGAACAAGGTTGGAGTAGAAACAAAAAAAATTGCAATAAAATCTGTCGAATTCCCTGTATCCGAGCCATGCTGGATCTCAAAGAGCTCGGTGCTTGTAATGTGGCAGGATGCTTTATGATGGTCCATTCCCACAAGGTGAATTAAAACAGGGATTAAAAAGCTCTTATAAATCAGATTTTATAGCTGCCTAAACCACCTGCAAACTGTTGGTCCTTGTTTTCAAAATCTGCCATCATTCTGCTGTCAGATTGATCCTGGTTTCATTAGCAGGGCTGGCATTGCCTGTGCTGGCAGAAGCCACCAGCTGCATAAATTACCCTGAGTGTAATTGTGAGCAATGTCTTCATTTTGTCAACAGCATTCCAGAGTGCCAAGGATGCCCCTTATGCACTGTTTCCAATTGTCTCTGCTGGATGTGTTTTCAGCAGATTTCACCTCAATGAGAAATGACAGAAAGACTGACGTGGGCTTGTGGTAGTGATGTGAAACCCAAGAAGAACATTTACCAAGGGGCTCGCTGGTATTTGTGAACAGTTTATAATTCAGAGGGGAGCTTGAAATACTAGGATGTGTGAAGGAGTGTTTTGCTGGCCCAGTGTAGCACAGAGAAATCCTATAAATGAAAATCTGAGCGCTGCTCATTGTGGGGGAGTTAAACTCTGGTTCACAAAGTTGTGCAAGTGCTGCGGGTGACAGGAACTCTCTGAATTTTGGAGGAAAATCTTGATTTCCCTCAGTGCAGCCATTTCTCCATCAGAGGTTCTTAGCTTTCAGCAGTGTTTTGGAACATGGCACAAAGTCTATAAAATCTGTGTGAGCCCCTGCACATCCTGTGTGACCAAAATCAACATCTGGGGTGACCAAAATCAACAACCAGGGCGTTGTGCTTCACACTTCTTCAAGGTTCCCCCAGTGCTGGATGCATTAAACACCTGGGAAAAGACAATGAGCTACAAGATCTGTGTCACCAGCTTGGTGAATTGTCTCAAAATCCTTCTGGATGAAAAAGGTGTCCATGAATGTGTAATTAATGACCATGAAAGGAGCCAGCAGCCCGCAACCACATCTGCACCCTTAATCCTGGCCATGTACTCAGAGAGTTACTCTGTGCCACGAGTAACAGCTCAAGACTTCACATCAAAGGTGACTTTTTCTCTTTGGTTGTGAATAAAAAATTTTAAGAAACAAATAAAAAATGCCGAGGGAGAGCCAGGGAATTGTTAAAGCTCTCCAAGGCTCTGTGCTGTGCTCAGACCTCTCCATCCTCTTTTCCTTTAAAACCCTGGACTGAGGTGACCACGGCAGGAAGAGCTTTTCCCATCAATCAGGGCTGGATTCTGGCTGCCAATGCACCCAGAGCCAATTTAGCATCTGCTCCAGTCTGGGATCTAAGTCCCACTGAGGTTTAAACCTGCTCCAAATCCTATTATAGCCAGTGCTAAAGGCCCCATAGACTGAGCTGGGTTTAGTGTAGATCTACTTTACAGATTTCATCTCAGCACATTTGGAGTTTTTTGGTCAGTGAGTACCTTTGGATGAGCTGTGGTTAAACTTGGCTGGGACAAGTGTTGAGCTTCTGACGGGGTACGCTTCCTTCTCAGACCAGGGTAAGAGAGCAGAGGAGGCTGCTGTCCTGCTGAGTTCTTTATTTCATAGTCTCACAGCTTTCCTGAAGGCAGAGTTCAAGGGGGTTACATGATAAAGGCAAGCAGCAACAGCAACAACAGGCAAAACAGCTTCTTCTTCTTCTATATGCTCTATATGCTCTATATATTCTATGTGCTCTATATTCTATACGCTCTATACTCTATGTGCTCTATACTCCATATATTTTTTCTTACAGAAGTGTGGATTATATTTGTTAATTGACCAAGATTAACACACGATTCTAGTTTTTCTTTTCTTAACCTATCCTGGTCTAATTCTAACAGTTGTAAGCCTTGCACCAGTGTTACACAGGTATTACACAGATTTGTGTATACAGTTTCTATCAGCTCTTATTGTTTATGTGAACACTCTATCTAAAAAATGTGAACAGTATAATTCTGTCTGTATCTTGTCTAAAGTAAAGAATTCTGTGAAAAGGTAACACTGCTGCAGTAAGAACTGTGTTTAAGGTCTCTGCTGCAGCTTTCTAATGTTTAAGGCACTCAACATATATTTCTACTAAAAGTTAAAAATCTGTATTTCTATTTCACTTTGGTGTGGCCTCATGTATCTCAGCTTGTCCAAAGGTTTTAATTCAATCCCTGTGCTTTGGCTTCCCTCTGGGCCTGAGTCCAGAGGAGCTTTCACTCCAACACAACAGGACGTGGGTCCTTATTCTTTGAAATTAGAGTGGAATGTGGAATGTGCAATCCTGCTCCTATTTACAGGTTTTGAATGTATCAAAGAATAAACCCATGAAAACTCATGCATTTTTGGTATTTTTATATGAACTGCCTGAGCTGTTGCATTACAGAGTTTTGGCAAAAGCAAAGCTGAAATTCAACGTGCAGAAAGGGCATTAACCTTGTTCATAGGGGTCAAATTTTCTATGATGCAGCCTCATAAGTTTAAGCCATTTTTTTCCATGACATTCCTGTATTTCCATTGACTTCAGTAGAATTAATTTCCCTCCCCCCAAAATTTGCTGGGATAAAGGTTTTATTTTCCTCTTTTTTTTTTTTTTTTCATTTAAGTAGGTTTATTGATCTAAAGGTACAAAGAGCATTTGTACCTTGAGTAGAGAGCATCATCTACACTCTAGGTGATGTCTGGTGTGAAATGTTCAGTTGTGACAGCAGGCCAAGCTCTGCCACCCTCTTCTGGCACTAAGGGAATAATTTAATACACTCATTAACCAAATTTGATACAAATAATCTTAAACAAAGTGCCCCCCACGACAGGAATTCTGGCACTTGCCATCCTGATCATTGATGTGTCACTGGAGAAGGAACCAACTGATGACTTCATCCTTGAAAAGCTCACAAAACTACTGAGTTAAAAACTCATTACTGGCTGACCTGGGATTTTGGGACTGGGGTCGTGGTTCAGAGGGATTTCTGAAGTATCAACACAGTGAGATAAATACTCCCTGGAAGTAAATATTGGATCTCCACCTCTGGTGTGATGTGTTGGACTCAGCAGGACGTTTTCTGTTGACTTCCCAGTGCCCAGCCTCCTATGAACATGTTTTATTCATTAATCCCAAAACCTTGTGAAAGAATAAGTGACAGCAATTATTAGACATTTGCTGCCTTCAGTTTATCCCCCTTAAATTCTGCTGGGGCTTTAATAGCTCAGGAAAAAGTTTGCAAGGTGATGGAGCAGGACTCCATCTGTTCAGGCAGATTAAAGGGAGCAGAGGACAACTTTGAAAGGATGAACACTGAAGGCATTGTTATTGCTCTTGCTGAGCTTAATTACAGAGAGTGGGGACCGATAAACCTGTCTGCAGGACATATTGATTGCTCTGGGAACGCACACCTCTATTCCAAGGCAAAGTCAAAGACGTTCCAGATGGATGTGACCTATCAAGCCACGCAGAAAGCTGGAAAGGGAATATTGGCAAAGGGAACGGGTGGGTTTGTTTCACATCGTGCTCTGAGGGGCTTGGAAAAGGCCCTCGAGGCTTTAGGGGAGGTGTTCTCCACCTCAAGGGCTGGGATGAAAAGGGCCTCTGGAATGGTCCAGTCCACCCCCCTCCTCAAAGCAGGGTCTAGACTAATTAGAACAGCAATTAGAACAGCAATTAGAACCTCTAGAACAGCCCAGGACCACATCCATTTGGACCTTGAAGTCCTCCAAGGATGGAAACTCCACAGGGAAACCCATTCCTGTGTTTGAGCACCTCACAGTAAGGAAGTGTTTCCCAAGTTTTAAATGGAATTTCCTGTGTTTCAGCTTGCTCCCTTTGGTTCTTGTGCTGTCTCAGGGCAGCAGATGAGGATCTTCACCCCCCCATCAGGTCCTTGGACACAGGGATGGGATCCCCTGAGCCATCTCGAGGCTTAGAGGGTCCTGCCACCCCCACCCTCCCCTTATCTGACAGATGCTCCAATCCCATAATCATCTTTGCGGCCTTGGAACTTGTTTGGTGTCAGGTAAATGAAACCTTGAACTTGGAATATTTTAGGTTGCACTCAGAGAAGTAATTTCATTTCCCAGTTTATGGTTCTTTTCTCTTTTTAAAGAAAAAAAAAAGTATGAAAACTTTGTGTTAAAAAAAATTTGGATTTCTAGACCCAGCGGAGGGGAGGGTGGAAGGCCTGAGCAGTGTTCATGTGGGAAGGTGAGATCTGAATGGATCAGTGGAAGGATTTGAAGCTTTGGTCGTGGAGGAAAATATTTGCCACCAACCACTTAACTCAGATCCTAAGGAATTCAGCCTTTGAGGATCCACCTCAAATTCATACTCAGGACAACTGACACTTAAAGATTTACTAAAAAACCCCTCAAAAAACGGCTGAAAAAACTTCCTTTAGACAATTAGATACTTGGAAAATTTCTGCCAAACTTGCAATAAACTCTTGGTTAACCTGTCATTGTTATAAAGAGTGAATTTAGCCAAAATACCAAATTCCCCCTGTGAAACCAATAATTAGAGCTGGTGATGTGTTTTATAATCACTTTGAACAATAAGTAGATATATTTTACTGGAGTAATTTCACCCTTTCCATTAAAAAAAAAAAAAAAAAAAAGCTTGCAAAGCTGGGTTTTAAGCTGGGTTTTATTTTCCTCAAAGGTTATCTGGGTTTATCTTCCCTGGAGGAACCAAATGCCCTGAAGACAGCCTGGATTGCTTCTCCAATTAAGGCTGCTTTCCTAACTAATAGTTTTTAGATATTCCCTTTTAATTCTTTTTATGCCTCTTGAAAATGCCAGCAATATTGTTCATAAATCACTGTCCTTTCTTTTAGCTCTCCTGGATTAATATAAATTCACTTTAATTACCATTCTGGTTGGAGCAAGTGCCTTTAATCCTGCCTGGATTTGGGGTGGGGGTTTAGTTCAGGGCAGCTTGTTAAAGAGCTGGGGTTCAGGTTGGGGTTATCAAATGGGGAAGGAGATACTGGGAAGGGGATTTATCTGCTGGAGGAGATTCCATCTTGCCTTGAGGAGCTTTATTCTTTATCTGCACGCATTTCTGAACAGTTTTCTTTGGATATTTTCTCCTTAATGCCTTCTCACTGCTGTCGCCTTTGTCCACAAAGCTTTGAAACAACTGGGTGTAAACTAATGGTGGTGGTAACTCCCCCAGGCACTCCTGAGAGGTGACAGTGCTAAACACATTCTTTTCATGTGGGAATCAGTATTTGGTGGTGGGAAAATGTGGAGGCCGGTGGGCCTGCTGGACAAGGAACGAAAGGAGTCCTACGGTGGGATAAGTCCCAGGTCCCTTTCCAGCTTACGGTGACTGAAAGGCTTCCCCCAGAATGCTCCGTTCTGTTCTGTTCATGTACCCCAGTTCTGCTCCCCTGGTCGTGCCCCAGTTCTGCTCCCCTGCTGGTTCCATTGGCCACCACAGCCCTGGTTACCTGATACCCCCTCAGAGTTTCAATTAGTTCTATTATAAATAAAGTATGTAATTCGTGCTATTATATATAAAACTGGAATGTAATAAGCCCATGTAGAGACAGAGTTTCAAAATCCCTCCACCAGCCTGGCTGAGAGAAAAATTTCACGACACTAAAAGAAGTTTTCTCACAATAAGTGAGGATTCCACCTAGGTGGGGTTGGATCTTATCACCGGGACATTTGCACCATGACGACTTGATCACCCCACTCTGATATCCACATCTCATCTGATAAGGAATCGGACATTCCAGGAACTAAAAATAACTGTTCCAGGAACCCGAGATGGCCCATCCATCACCAGAGATGGCCCTTCCATCATCAGAAACGGCCCACTCATCACCCGGGATGGACAATTCATCAGACCCAGGAAAGGCTTTGTGCAGCCCAACTCCTGGACAAGAAAACTTCATGAATATGCTAAAATTACAAGAAGAATAGAATTAATTCGGACTCTGCCCAAAACCTGTATAAGAAGGGACCAGCCGAAGCAGCAGTTGTGAACTTGGGAGGTCTGATGCGATAGAGATCAGATCTGTGCGTGTTCACCCAGCTCCGACCCCGGGCTCGGAGCTGCTTTTCTCCATCGTGGCTTTTGAGATCGATATTTCGGTCGCATAATAAATGTTACTTCTTTATAAATTTTGATTGGGCAGTTCTGTTTATCTCAGTTCCCTTACCCTGGACCCCCCGTTGTTCTCCCCAGGGACTTCTCTGGAACCTTGTGTGGGTGCGGAGGCATTAAATCTCTCCTCTAGAACCGCATGTGAAGACCCTTCCTGCTCGTTCATCGTCGTTCTGCTTTGCCAGCTACCCGGGGTGTGTGTGTAGGTGTGTGTGCAATGTGCTGGCTGCACTGAGAGGCTTCCTTGGAGGCGCTTTTGGGAAGGCCGTGGCATTTTACCATCCAATATCACCGTGACAGGAAGAACCAAGGCTGCTGCTTGCAGGAGTCAACAATGTTTGGTGTTACTGATCCTGTGGTTTTTTGGCCAGTTGTGATTTGTGGAAGGATTCCCAAGCTCCATCCCTGCCATAAAGGGCTCTTCAACCACCCTGGATATTCACTGGAGTATAAATGCCATCATTTTATATCCATGCTGTGCCAGAACAAACACAATCAGCTGTGCTGAATGTAACAAAAATCCTGATTTATATCCCTGGGGAGTGGAGTCCAAACTGAGCCCAGAGGTGAGAACAGAGGTGTAGCCCCTTGTGCACCCCACTCCACTGCTTCTTTAAGGAAACATCCACTTCTTCTGCTGAATACCAAGGGAAAAAGGCCTCTGTGTGCTCCATTTTTCTCTGCTGACGTTTTGATGTGATTAAATTCATGGTGCTGCAGAGAAATATTGCCCAGCCAACCTCCCAGCCCAGGAAAGAGTGGGATGTTCTCCCAAAGCCGGCGAGTGCATCATGGCTCCACTTCAGCAGAATTAGTGAAACATGTTCCCCTCTCACCTGTAAATCACTTTTTCCTCTGCATGGGGCACTTCTGTTAAATGTTGAGTATCTTCTTTTTATTATTTGGCACAGCAACAGGCAAAAATATCAACCCTGACACTTAGGACAGCCCTGGGAGTCAGGTGTGTCATCAGCTTACAAACAGTCATTTGATTTCTGTAGCCAATTGTTCCTGGGCTATTGATGATAATTTACGAGGCTGGTGTGATATCTACAGTGATTTTTTTTTTTTTAAAGGAAAAATATTGTGGTGACCTGTGTCCCTTTGCATGACTCAGTTTCCCTAGCAAGTGTTGCTTCTGGCATTTGAGCAGGCACTAAACCACTTTCTTCTCAATTCTATCACCGTGGAAAAACACCTCAGTGAAAGACCAGTGCTGCTGGTCTGAGAACATGGGCAGTGCCATGGCTGAAGCCTCTGGCTTTATTTTTTTAAACTCTTTTAAAATTTTTCTGACATTCAGAATCATCAGAGGGAAGTTGTGATCTGAAGGGCAAAGAACTGACTCACTCATTTTGTACTTGAACCCATCTCAAGAAGAAAACCACCTTTCAACCAACCTTATTAATTTATCTTGGGCTGCCTGGTGATCTGGTTCTGCTCTGTTGTTCTCCTTTTTTTTCCCTTTCTTTGAAGGTGATGTGAATGATTCTGTGTTGGCACAGCTGTGTGTGGCCCCAGAGCTGCAAGGTTTGATTTTTAAAGCATTCCTTATCTGCCAGAAACATTTAAAATAGTAGTTAGGATTGGTTATAGGATCTTGGAGTGGTGTGGGTTGGAAGGAACCTTAAACCCATCTTGTTCCAGTCCCCTGCCATGGGCAGGGACACCTTCCACCAGCCCACGGTGTTATTTGTTATTGTATTAAAAGTCATTTTCAGGGTCACAAAGTGAGAAAATGAATGAGCTGGAAATAAGATCCAAGAGTTTTTGTGCTCATAAACACCCTGCCCTCCATGGTCACCTTGTGAAGGGATTCAGTGAATTTAGTGGAAATGCACAGGGAGGTTAAATATGACTTATGAAAGACAAGAACAAAACAATTTCTGTGTGTTGAGCTGGTCACTCCGAGGAACTCCTCAGTCCCCTTGCCCAGTTCTGGGCAAAAATCTCCTCTGGGAGGATGTGTGGCTTAGGAGAGCTGGGATGCTCCGTGTTTTGAGCTCTCTCCTTTGGTGACATTGGCAGAAGTCACTAAGCCACTTAGTTTTTCAGTGCATCCCATAAAATGCAAAGTGTGTTTGATGAGGAGCTACTTACCCCGTTCTTTACAGTGTGCAGACAGAGTTATGGGCTTGCCCAGCAGCTTCCTTGATGAAAGAATAAAGTAGATTTTTTTTTCCCTTTCACCCTTCGAAATGGGCAGAATAAAAATTTTAATTACTTGTTTGTCTATAAATAATTCAGAGGCGCTATAGGTCGTGCTCATACACATGCACACATGAGAGAGATGCAGATCTTGTGCCAGAAAACGGCTTCAGCCTCTCACAGGTAGTAAATTTTCCGTGGATTTATGGCCAGTAGGAGCAGTGCCCAGGCACAGAGAAATTGTGTGTCAAGGTGATCAGCAAAGGGCAGCAGGAAGAGGCTTTTCCCTCCTGGAAAGGCACCAGGGTCTCTCTCTCTAGGGAGTTTTCCCCACAAAGATGAAAAAGTTATGGACAGAAATAAAAATTATAATCTCCACAGCCTAAAGAGCTGCTCACATGTCAGAGTCCTCCTTAGTCCTGCAGCCATTCCTCATCCTCATCCTTCTCATCATGGTGTGCTCCTTAATCTCTCAGAAGTTCCTTCTTTCCTGAGGGTTTCTTGCATTTTTTAGGGCTATCCTGTACTCTGCATTTCTGTTTCTATCCCTGTCACCTCTCTGGAGTTGATATGACAGCGAATTCTTGCCACGAGCCTTTGTGGGGTGCAGGTGATGCTGGGCTTTGCCTTTAGTACTAATTCCTTAGGAATGTCTGCCCAGTCCTTCCCTTCTCTCAGAAGACCTGTGGCTACCCCAGCCCTGGAAATGTCCCAGGCCAGGCTGGAGCAACCTGGGATAGTGGAAGGTGTCTCTGCCCATGGTGGGGTTGGACTGGATGTTCTTTGAGGTCCCTTCCCACCCAAACCATTCCATGATTATTTACAAGATGAAGTGTGAAGGAACTTGTGGGTGAAATCAGCTGATTCTTGAATACACAAATATTAACAGTGGGACATTTGAGGGAGGAGGAATGGGAATGAGGACAGGTGATTGTCCCTAGAAACCCCTGACAAGGAGCTGCCCAACAATATAGAACATGTGGAACTTTATTTCCTCGGGAATAAATGAGATAGCAACATGTGTCAATTAACCTTAAGCCAGATAAATGCCTGAGGATTAATTTACTAGATAATGCTGGAATCTGAGAGGATGCGGAGGATTAGGTGGAAACTATTTAAAGTATAATTAATGCTACTTTTAAATATAGATAGATTAAAAAAACGGGTTGAAAAATCCTTGTATTAGAAAAATGAAATGTTTTCAAAGGAAAATAAGTGTTTAAGCATCACTTCCGGATGCTGGGTGGGGATTTGGTTTCATGGAAGACAAAGGAAGTTTCCGAAAGTGAAGGATCATGTTAAAAGGATAGGATTTCAGTGCTGATGGGTGGGTTTGCTGCCCATTAGGATGCTGATAATGTTAGTTGGAGCTCTGCACTTGCCCTTGGAGCAGGATTTACCCCGTGCCTGTTGCTGTGATGCTCTGGACGGCTTTTCCCACGGTCCTGAGCTGATTCCCATGGCTTTTCCATCCCCAGGGATGAGGTGCTGGAAGAAATCACCAGCAATTCTCTCTGTTTACCCTTTGTTTACCCTTTGGGGCAAAGTGCATCCTCAGAAAATATAAATATTTCCTTTGCTCATCCTTGGCATTCGGGGGACTTTTCCAAGGGACTGACAGGTGTGTGTGATTAGCTGCTCGTAGCCTCCTAATTAGCTGAAATGTCATTTGCCTCCTGTTGCCTCCTTGCATGTTTTGGCTTGTGTTTAATCCCTGGGAGGGAAAACATTGGGAAGAATTCGGGTGCTGTGGCTGAGCTGGGACAGAGCTTCTCTTTCAGCTTGGCAACCTGCTAAAAATACAAAAAATAATAATAGTAACATTTATGTGCCACTTTTGTTCACTTCTAATACCATAAAAACTGAACCTGGGTCTAATTTGTAGCCCTGGGAGAGTCTCCAAGGGCCTGACTCAAGAATTACTCCCATGGATAGCCTTTCCCTTGTGCAAACACTGATTGTTTTGGTTGGTTTGGTTTTTTTCCCCTTTGATGCATTTTTCATTTGAACATCTCAAGACCCTTCAAAAGCTTCCACCCAGTTGTTCACCTGCAACTCCAAAGAGTTCTGAGGTGGTTTTTTTCTGTGTCTGCTCTGCTTAAAGTGCTTCAAAACCCCAGTGCTTTGTGCTGAGGATCTGAAACCGTGTTAATATACACCTTTCTGTGAGGTTGTAATCTGGTGCCTCTTTGTCTGGCACCTTTAGCACCCAGGTTCTGTCCACTGATGCATTTCCAGTGCTTTGTTGAGGACAGATTGTAGGGAAAGTTCAGATTTTAAAAGGAATTAAGACCCTGACCTCCTTTCAACCAGAACCCGGGTGTTACAGGAGGAAACGTTATGGGATCTGTTGTCACTCCATGGTCTAGGACACTTTTATTTCATCAGTGTTGTTTTGCCTCATCTTCTTGTGAAAAACGAGGTTCAGTCTCCTGTGAGAATTTAAAAGTTTAATAAAGATACAATAAGAGACACATAAAATAAAGCAAAGAGGTAACGGCCGGGTGCCTTGGTGCTCTGCCAAGAGCACACCTGATGCTCGAGGTTGGTCCTTTTTATACCATTTTTACTGTCTGTTCTTTATGCATATTCAAACTTTTCCAGGAGCTGTTCTGCATGGCCACTCCTTGGTTCCCCCTTTATAGAGCGTGCGTATTCTTCTGCCTTGCGGTTTTATTTCTTTTGATTCTTGGGCTTGGGCTCGATAGATGAGAGTTGATAGTCCAGTGGGCCTCTTAATTTCCCCAGACAGTCCAGGCTGATAGCAACTTTGGGCCTCTTTGCCCCCCCCCCCCCCGGGCTGAGTGTTGATTGCAGCTTTTTGGGCTCCTTTGTTCTCCGGGCAGTGTTGATTAGCCGCTTTTGGGCCTCATCCTCTGTTATCTTACTCACACTTGCTAAATTCTTGCTAAAAAGAAAGAAAACTACATCCACACAGCAAAAGCATTTCTAACATTATATAACATTCACCTTAATACTTGTGAGAAGCCAATATTATGATATGCGTTTATAACATTCTGTTCTGTCAGTACCAGATTTGATGCATCCCTGGGTCCAGAAATAAAGCAGAAGGGTCCAGAAATAAACTTTGAGCCAGGCACTGCCACCAGCTCTGTGCCACCATCCTCTGCCACCCATTTAACCTTTTAACACCATGGGAGGGGCCGTTTTGTTTAGCTGGAGAAGCCAAACAATGAGAGACTTTTATCACCACTGTTACATCGGGAAAAGCACAATAGGATTTTTTCCCCACCAGGAGGATGCAGAACTCTTTCAGATTCCCCCCTAAATGGATTTCGCACAGCTCAATAGGCTGCACTTCAGTGGTTGGAAATGCCAGAGTGATTAGGGAAATCTGGGAAATTGCAGGCACTGGGAACGTGGCTGGGGCAGCACAACCGGGCAAGGAGTTTCAAATTTATCCTAAACTGCTAAAATACTGTTGTGAACCCACAAATGTGATATTTATTTCTCCTGGAGTGCAGATTTTGGGGGGGGGATTACCCCACTCACCTTGCCTTGCTTTTATTGTGCATTTACAGCAGTTTCTGAGGAACCCAGCCTATGAAATTTATTTTGGGTATGAAAAACCTACAGCCTTGATGTAGCTGTAGTTCAGTATTTGCTTGTGTTTAGGCAATGTGCTGAGGTCATGATATTGATGGGGGGCTTCATTTTACCTGGAAAATGTTGTTTTCTGACCCAATGAGCAGCTCCCAGCCCAAACAACTGTTACTGAGGGCTGTGCAGGATTTGTTCCATTAGGAACAGGCTGAGCACAGCCTGTTTCAGTGAGGAAATGAGAGCACAGGTCAGCTTTGGGGTGACCAGAGGCCAAATGAAACACCTGAGCCATGTGCCTGGAGCTTCCAGCTACTTTAGAAAGTGCTGGACATCAAATTCCTGTTACAGCCAATAAAAATGTGACCCTAGCACCACGACAAGAGGATTCACACTTGTATGCAATCACTTTAAAAACAAAAGGGAATAAAACCTTTACTGAACCTCATATGAATATCAAGTGAAACCAGCAGCTTTACAGAAAATTAAGATATTAAAAGTGTTTCTTCCACCCAGCTGGTTGTTTTATGATGCTATCTCCTGGCAGATGCATCAGTTTAAAAATAATTCTGAAATAGCAAGTTCTTGGCCCTGCTGATGCTCTTGTTTTGGGGTTTTTCATATTTTTCTTTTCAAATAAGGTTCACTAGGAAGAAAGGTCCCTCTTATTCTGATTTATGATGCCTTGCCCTTTCTCACAGTGCTTGTTTCAGGTTGGAGTCTTTGTAGCAGCACAGCTGATGGAGGAGCTGAGGCATGAAGGAGTTATCAATATTAAAATGCTCTTCAGTGATGTCAGTGCCTTTTTTTTCAAGAAAGAACCTTCATTATTTGCTAAAACTGGCCGGGCCCTGCACTCCTCCTTCCACTTGTCTGCTCTGTTGCCAGACTGCCTTGATTGAGGATTATTTTTCTTTTCTCATGCATTATCTTCTGTGATGAGCTGAATGAGAAGGGATCTGCCGTAAGGAAAAAGATACCTGAAGTCAGGTCCAGAAAGAGATGTGGGCTCTGGGGTGTGGAAGACCCCATTTATGTTGGATTAAATGTTCAATTAAAGTCACTTAATGCTGTAAAATATCTCCATTTCCACCGCAGCTCTGCCTTTGGAGCTGTCGTGCCCCAACAAGGACTGAAACCTGCCTGAGGGGCAGAGCCAGGGATGTGAGAGAGCTCAGAATGGATCATTACTGCCTAAGTAAGCATAAAATATCCATGTATTTTCCCACAGCTCTGCTTTGGGAAAATAAAAACTGCAAGTTTTCCCCCTGTTTACTGCCGTGTGCTCGTGGTAATCACTGATTACAAAGTCACTCATAAAAAAGTTAAAGCCTGAGTGGAGCTGTGGGGTTAAAGCACATACGGAAATTATTCTATGAGGGACCACTTCTGCATGGTCCCTTAGAGACTTTATATATGGGTTTGCATCCCATGACTGACCAAACATTGCTGCTTTATTGTCGCTGTTGAGGTGCTCACGACACACATCCACTCTCTGCCCCAGCAGTGGCAAAGAGCACGTTTATTATTTACACAACTTCTTTTATACACTTTTCTTAGCTACAGGTTCGTTGGCTATTATTTTGCTACACGTCCTAGGCTACCATGTAAGATGTGCCCACAAGCATGCATTCTATCACCATCTTCATGAGCTGTTAAAAGCAGGTGGGACAGTGCTCCCTGCCTCCTCCCTCAAGACTATGTCCTGTTAATGGCCCATCAGTGCCTTGTCTCGTGACTCATCATCCCATTGTGAGATGCTCCACCCAGAGGGAGAAACCAAGCATGCCATCCTGGATATAAACTGGGATTTTTGAAGACCACAGGCAGCCTTTCCCCACTGGATTTCCAGAGGACAAGAGCTACATACCTACCACTGGACCTTCTGGGAAAGACCAGATCTTCCTACACAGGATCACCACTTCAAGAGAACCACATCTGTTCACTTCAGGAGCACTGCAGCCACCACCTTATCAGACTGCTGCTGCTACCCTGACTAGCAGGGTCAGGTCGTATCTGACTCTCTCAGTTTAAATCAGTTTTTTTCCCTACCTTGTTTATATATGTATGTAGAGATATGTAAAGAACTGTAATTCCTGTTTCCCATATCTTTGCCTGAAAGCCCCTTGATTTCAAAATTATAATAATTTGGAAGGAAGAGGGGTTGCATCCTCCATTCCAAGGGAGGCTCCTGCCTTCCTTAGCAGACAGCTCTCTTTCAAACCAAGACCCTACAACACAATACTATTGGTTGTCCATAGTGTACACACATTCTTTGCTAAACATCAGCCAGTATCCTCCCTTTTGCAGCTGTAACAACTTGTTTCTGGTGTTTATCTTCTTGCTTCTGTAGTTCTCAGGGTAAAAACTGATTGTATTAAGGGAAATGTCTGCGAGGCCTTCAGACCAGCAGTCGGTTCCCACACTTTATTGCCCACCAAAATGGGAATTTGAAGATGTTCCTTGCATTTTGCTTTCCAAAAAATACCTTTTGTGTGGTAGCTGAGGGGTGGCCCTTCCCAGTGGCCTTTCCTGAGGGATGGAAGTGATGCTCTCACCATCCCAGACCAGGAACAGGTTTCATTTGTGTGTGTTTCCAGCAGAAGGAGGGAGCTGGGAAGTGCTAAATGTTGAGAGCTGGAAAGGTGAGCAACTGGAGAAGAGCTAATTCCCATTTTTCTTTTTAACAGCCTCCTAGGCCCAAATTCGTTGGCAGTGTTGTGCCAAGAACTCACCTTAGAAATCATGGTGACACTTTATCTGCACCTTGGGAATGCAGGGAACCAGGTCATGTAGCCCAGAGCTCTCTTGAACAAATGCTGCACCAGATGAATTAAAAAATCATAAAAGAGCTCCTCACCTGGTTTATGTGCTGGTAATTGTGCAAATGTCAGCAGATGGGATTGATTTTGTAGAACAACCCTCTCCAAACATCCGTGGGGTCAGTTTTTTGTGTCGTGGTGACATTGGATGTGTTGAAACTTCTGTTTTAGGAAGGTTTGGGACAGATTTTGAAGTATTTCAGTGGTAACATCATCAAGCAGACACAAACATTCCCCTTTTCCCTTTAACCTCTCTTGTGGGCTGTATTTTCAAAGAGCTGTGGCTGTGTTCCTGTTCTGGGTGTGAGGGAGCACTGCAGAATTCAGCACTTGAGGCTGGAGAGCTGCAACTCCTGTACTGCCCTGAGCACTCAACAGCTGCTCTGAGCTCTTCCCAGGCTCTCCCTAAGAAAATTCCAGCCTCAAGGAGCATGCAAATGAGCCCACTCATCATTAAGCCGTGGCTTGCAGGCAGGTTATACCTGTGTTTGACCCGGAGACTTCGAGCTTTCTGTTCTAAAAATCTTATTCACAACTTAGATCTGAAGCAGCTTCCCTGATGGCCTTCAGAATACTTGGGAAAAGCCATTAATTTGGAGCAAGGATGGCAATTATGCTCATATGAGAGCAAAAGGGACAGTTTTGTTGCTTTGCTTTATTGGATGACTGAGCAATTCATTATTTGTGTAGGAATCTTATTTTCCATTGCTGGCTGATCAGCTAGTCAGGACTGTAAATCTAACTAATTTGAATACATGAGATTGCAAGAAACAGTTTCTCTTTGGGCTAAGAAGTAAGAAATAATTAGCCCACAAGAACTTCTGTGCTTTGGAACTCACTCCTTGGCAGCCCTGCAGCTCGAGCTCTAGGCAGGGAGGGAAGTCCAAGAAGAGAATGTGATGATTAAAAATTAATTTCTTGCTTCTTGGACGGTATCAAGAGCTAAACTCAGTGTTCCTTAGGAGAGGGCATCTGTCTCCCTGCCTTATTAGATGAGGAAAAGGCAAATATAAACAGGAGAAGGAGCCAATCCAGCTCCCTACAAGGCTCCCACTTTGCCAAAAGCTGCTGTTCCTCCTGTTCTGTGGTGGCTGCAGCTGGGAGTGCATCTGGTGTCTCTGCTCCTGGGGGGATCCCTCTGGAACTGCAGCCTATCAACACAAATATGGACCAGGGACATCTTCCTGCTTGGGTCTGAACACAGACCACAGGAGGTGAGGCTCCTCTAACAGAGGGACAGATGGGCAGAGGTGCTGAACTTCTGTGGGGGGAAAAATAAGTGGCAGAGAAAGTGGAAAAGGAGCAAACATCCTTCCAGCTTTTAATCTTATCTGCAGATGAATGGATGTGATCAGTTCACAAAATCAGGATATGCTGAGTTAGGAGGGATCCATCAGGATCAAATGCCTCACAGGACACCGCCACAATCCCACCCTGTGCCCGAGAGCGTCACCTTGGTTTCAGTCTTAAATCATTAAAAAATTCCTTGGTTTTCCATCATTTTAGGTAGGATTCTTGTTCTGAGATGTGCTGGAAGTCGTGACATTCCTCCAAAAGGGCTCACGTGTGGAGGAATGTTGGGAATGCCAAGACTCAGATCCTGGCAGTGCTGCCAAGACACAGCAGGGGGACGAGGTCGATTTTCAGCATGGTTCCAAGGGAAGGAGGAAAACAATATGGGAAGGGCACTTCTGAGGCAGAAAACCTGGGCAGAGAGGACAAAAATCTGTGTTTGGTTCCCTCTGTCAGATGGAGCTGCCTGCGGATTGGAGTTCTTGGAATGAATTCCTGTGTTCCTGATGTTGGAGGGGCTGTGTTCTAAGGCAAGGAAATTAGGCAGTGATGAGGAAAGTGGGCCCCAAATTCCTCTCTGCTGTAGGAATCCTAAAAAATGCTGAGAACAGCTCAGGAAGGCCATCCTTGGAGTGCTAAAACCACTTAAATCTCTCCAGCAGACATGGATTCCTGGGAAGATGGGAGCATGGACAGTGGGACTGATGTGGCCGTGGCTGCTCCCAGGCTGATATGAATAATAACTGTGTTTATCTCACCTTGAGTAAAAAATTTAATCACTTCGAGTACAAATTTACTTCCTGTAATACATTTCAAGGCATGGAATGGCCCCATTGGCATTTCCTATAAACCCTAATGAAATTTGGGCTGGAACGCTGAGCTTTTTTCAGGATTTTTATGGTAGAAATCCCTCACAGGGACTTTTTTGGGGATCCCTGGGACTTTGAAATTAATGGTATTAGAGTTCTCAAAGAGAACAAGTGTGGGACAGCTACAGCTACAGTTTCTGCTGCTCAGCTTTGATTAAAGCCTCTTCATGTTTATTTTGGAGAGAATCACGAGGAATTTGGGTGTTGCTAAATATAAATGGCATGACTCAAAGGGAACGCTGAGGTCCAGATTTGGAGCAATCAATCAGGGAGATGCTTTGAGCACTATCAAACCCCACTTCAGATTCTCCAAGTTGCCGGCAAATACAACAACAAAACTGAAGAAAACATCTTGTTTGTGGCTGTATTTTTAGGCAGATGAGGCTTGGAGAGAACCTCACAAACATGGCAGGGTTTTAATGCTGCCCTCCTCGGTAATTCCTGTGTGACTTTTTTCCCCCAAAATTTGGACTTTTGCTTGGCTTCTAAAGGAGAGGACTGATATTCACATGTTAAATTGAACAGTGACCTTTGCCTGACCTTCCCTGCACAACTTTGGGTCTTTTAAAGGTATTTAAGCATCTAAAGAAGCACATGGACATAAGTTCATAGAATTCTAGGATGGTTTGTGTTGGAAGGGACCTTAAATCTCCTCCCCATGGGCAGAGACACCTTCCCCTAGACCAGGTTGCTCCAAGCCCCATCCAACCTGGCCTAAAGTTGTTTGGTTTTGGTGGGTCCTTTGTGCTGAAGGTATTTGTACTCAATTTTACAATCTGAGGTGGTTTGGAAAATCCTGAAGAATGTTAATTCCCACATTTAGGCAGGTGGGGACCTTCAGAAAACTCATCCAGAGAGAATCTGCTACTTTGTACAGCAGGAAGAAAAAAATTAAACCCCAAACCAACCCCACATCATTGTAATTTCTGGTGTAAATGTGTGTGATAATCTCATAGATAATTTCCAAGAGTGTTTATTCTAAATATGAATTTTAAGCCACATTTTTTCCAAGGATTCCATTCTTTTGGCTAAAATTACAACCTTGTGGCTTTTAGTTCCTCTCCATTTCAGGAGTTCCTTTCACATGCCAGAACTTTTCCAAGCCCAGATGAAATGAGGGAGCATCAGTGCAGGCATCCAGCTCTACTACAAATCTCCCTCTCCTCTGGACCTGACAAAGAGCTGCTTTACTGAGCCTGAAATGCAGCTGCTTAAGCTTTAAAATACTATCATTTTTGTCTGGCATTGTGTGGGCACAGAAATATTGATGCAGTTGACCACAAGTGCTAAAAGAGAAAAATCAGCTTTGTGGCCAGAGCTGAGTGGGTGAATCAACAAGCTGCAGATGCCTCACTCAGGTGGATCCTTTTAAAAAGGAACAAATTTGTAAATGTTGATGTATCTATAACTTTCAAGGAGAGAAATTACATGTTGATTTTGTTAAAAGTGTTTCTATTCATGGTGCTACTTAATTAAGGTGAATTTTTTCATTACAAGGAAAAAAAATGACCTTACAAAGAGGCTGTAGAATATTAGATGAAGTTTATCCTGTCCAGAGGGAAGGACTCAGGATATTGAAGTAAGAAGAATCACAGTTCTAGAGGCCTGAATTTCCCCTTTATTGCCTCCGTCCAGAGTGGGATTCTCATTTTCTTGTAGCCCTGATAGGCAGGAGATGCCTTTCTGCTCAAAAAGCATTTCTTTAATTTCTCAAAAAGGGATTTCTTTAATTTTTGAAGTGCTGTGTTTCTGCTTTTCCAGTGCTGGGCCTAAGACAATTCCTGTCAAATTTCCAAAGGGAACAGAGCAAATCCAAGTGCTTTCCATCACATATGAAACCTGTATTGACTCTGAAGCTGGAAATCCTAATCAAGTAGAGTGCATTATCAAGTCTGATAAATCTTAACAGACCTTCTAATCAATAGAGCCTGCAGCGTGTGCCAGACCCCACAGCCAGTTCAGGAAATACGATTTTCCGGAAAGGCACAGAATTCCTGCACATTTATTTAGGATGAGTATCTGAGTTATGGCATTACTGCTTTATGGAAGGGGTTTAAGCTGACTCTGAGCTGAAATTACTGAGGTTTTCATCCCAATTTAGGGTTGTTTCAGCTGTCACAATCCAGGGGGCCCACAGAAAGGAGAAGCAGGTTTTTGGAGGGGCTGTGCTGGTTGGATCAGATGTGTGTGCATGGGGAGGTATCTCTGTGCCCCATTCCTCACTTTCCCAGGTGTTTATCCCTTTGCCAAAGTCCCAGGAAGAGCTGAACCTCCCAGACTCACGGAGTGAAAAGTCACTGATGTCACTTTGCAGCTCAGGGAGCTTTGGGCTGAGCTGAGCAGGGTTTTCCATGCTCTCAGCCCTGATGTTTTTGGCAGTCTCTTTATTCCCAGTGCTGCTTACACATCCCAACAGATTGGCCACCTCCAGGAGCCTTGGAACTGGCTCTGTTTTGGGGATTTGGGAATGGGAATGAGAGCATGGGGATGGGTTCCTGCTGCGGGGGACAACAGCCATTCCATGGAATGCTAATAATTCCAAAGTTGTGGGTTTGATCCCCAGATGGCGATCACTTAAGAGCTGGGCTTGATCCTTGTGGGTCCCTCCTAACTCAGAATATTCCATGGAAGTTGTTTTTTTGGGAACAGACCCCTCAGGCTGCCTTAGGCACACATAGCCCTTGTTCCAAGGGGCTGTAGATGGTATTTAGTGTTCTTCCTAGCTCCATAACGGAATATTCCTGAGGAGGCAAAGGTTCCTGTGGGTGCAGTAGATGGTCTGTAGCCTTTGGTGGGTGTTGGGTGCAGCTCTCATCCCACATCCCTGGGGCAGCTGCAGGAAGAGTCATTCCCTGAACTCAGGTTGTGGCAAGAAAAACTATTTTTACTTCTCTCAACTGCACATCTATTAAATTTCCAACCTGAAAAGCTCTTCCCCTGCCAGGATTTCTCTAAAGAAGAAAGATAACCTTGGCAGGCTGCTGGAATCCTGTTTCCCTTGGCAGGGGAGGGCCAAGTGCTGCCTGTGCCCCGGAGGCAGACGCTGCTAAATCTTCTCCCTGGGGCTGCTTTATTACCACGAGGGCTCAGGACTGAGCAGACATTGCAGACGAAGATATTTCAACCCCCTCTTCTCCCTTCACTCGGGGAAATTACATTTTGCTGTGTAGTTTTTAATCTGTCGGTTGGGCCCATACAAAATGACAAGTGAGTGTGATTTAATTTTATGATAGCACTGCATTAGATGACCACTTTATGTAGCTGTAAAAGAGGGATTTGGAGTGGTGGTGTGCTCTGCTCTTCCACATTTGATATCCTTGTTTCCTGCAGTCTGACAATAAAATCTCAGGAATGTTAAGAGCAGCTTTGCTGTTGAGGCCTGGTTGCCTGTGTGGATGTATTTGGGAAATTGGGTGTCACAGGAGCATTGAGGCTTTGGTATCATTTTATTGGGACTTGTCAAAATGTTCTTCTCTCTGGTGACCATGACAGGACCCAGGGAAGGGCTGGAGCTGTGCCAGGGAGGGTCAGGTTGGATATCAGGGAAAGGTTCTTCCCCCCAGAGGGTGCTGGGCACTGCCCAGGCTCCCCAGGGAATGGGCACGGCCCCGAGGCTGCCAGAGCTCCAGGAGCATTGGGACAGCGCTGCCAGGGATGCCCAGGGTGGGATTCTGGGGTGTCTGTGTAGGGCCAGGAGCTGGATCAGTGATCCCTGTGCGTCCCTTCTCACATGGGATATTCTCTGGTTCCATGAATGGACATGAAGCCCAACTGGTTTTTTCCATCTGAGGCTCCACATCTCACATGTGCCATGACCAGCCAAGGTCTGTTGATTTCTGTTATTTTTTACTAATCCAGCTACAAATTCATTTTAAGTAGGGAGTGGCAGCATCTTCTCTCAGCACTGCAGCTGGGCAGGAGATTAAACACTGGGAATTGTATTAGGCACACACATATCAGGAAGAAACAGCAAACTGGGGTTTGTTTCTGACTCTTGAGTAGAAGAACACCTGTTCTATAAATCAAGAGTAACGCAGTTGGTATCACTGATTTTTTATCTTGGTATAACTGAGATAAGGAAGAACTGGTACTGCTGTGTATGACTCTGGGAAAACCTTGTCTGGAAAACTGTTTACAATTCCAGGCACTTGTATTCAAAGGAGATAACGGAAACAGATGCAGAGCAGAGGTTTTAGGGTGGATGAGGAAATGATTAACAAGAGGTTGGAATACTCCTGCTTCCTTTGCTTATCACAGCAGACTGGGATGTGCAGCATGTGGGTGTGCACAGGGAAAAGGAGGAATAGGCAAAATTAAAGCTGAGGTTGACATGAGCTTAACTGGACAAATCTGGATGTGAGAACTTCCCTTCTCCTTAGAACAAGTTCAATATTAATTTCAAACAGGCTTCTGACAGGAAGGATACAGGTGAAAATTCACTGGTTTGAGGATTGTGGTTTATTAAACTTAATTTTAAAAAAATGGAAATAAACCCTAACCACCCAAACAACAAGAGGAGTAACATTAGGATTATAATCTCACCATTATGTTCTCTATTTTAATTAATGAGCAAATTTAGT
The DNA here is from genome assembly GCF_020740725.1 of Corvus hawaiiensis. Taxonomy (NCBI): domain Eukaryota; kingdom Metazoa; phylum Chordata; class Aves; order Passeriformes; family Corvidae; genus Corvus; species Corvus hawaiiensis. The sequence goes on along the minus strand of NC_063239.1, from coordinate 636,974 downwards.
CTTCCCAGTTTTAATTAATGAGCAAATTGCTTTGGTCTTTTCCAGGACATGGTCTGTCCAGGTTGGAAGTTGTGTCCTTCTCACAGAGAGTTGATTTAAATAGCTCCATATCCAAGAAGGAAGTAAATTGAGCAACCAAACCTTCCCAGCATTACAGGAGTTCTCAGTTACAGCCTTATCAGCGAAGGTAGAGCAACAGGGATTGGCCTTGCTCTGATTCCAGGAGCAACCAAGTGCAAGTGAAGGAAGGCAATGCCATCAAATGTCCATGCTGTCCTCTCTCCCATCCCACACCTCAGATTTCTGGAAAGCTGCTGTCACAGCTCTTCATTGAGGTTTAGGAATTCAATCCAACACCTTCACATTGAGACTTGTGTAGCTTTTTGGCAGTTTTACTGCCAGGTTTTTAATGGACTCCCAGTAAAGTCACTCACCTGTGCTTTGCTCCTCTGAAAAGTCGCTCACGGTGCTCCTTCACAGCCCTGCTAAAGTATGTTTGAATTCCTGCCTGGCTTTGAATGGGAATGTGCACTCCATCAGCCAGCAAGGACACTTGTGTTCATACAGAATTCATGAGTGCATGTTAAACACTGCTATAAAAGGACATTTCTTGTCTTCAGCTAAATTGACAGCCCCTCTTTCAATATCAACTCCTTGTGCTTGGGAAATCAAGACATATGATTGTCTCTTTTTTTCAGCTAAGTAAAAAAGATTTCTTTTTAATGTCTGGGTGAGTGAAAATCTCTGCTATTTGCTGTGATGTTTCCTTTCTAGAGGCACTGCTTTGTTTTGGTGGATAACTATTGCTTTTCCCTTTTCTTGTCTGCCTTAAAAATTTCTGTGGGTACACACAGCTGTGATGAAGCTCCTTTCCTTCCACTGTCACTCAGAGCCTTTTCAGTAAGAGCTTTGTTTAGAGCTGAAAAATCCTCATGTTGAGAAGTTGCCTGAAGAAAAAAATTGGAAGGTAACGTTGTAGTGAGCAGGAGTCTTTTTTTTTTTTTTCTTTTGTTTTTATCATTATTAATTAGGTTGGGCTTTGTGTACCCAATTGTAACAGGCAGCAAAACAAGAGGGTGAGTGAGCTGGAAAAACTGAGGTTAAAGGAAAAAGAGGGAGGTGGGAGGTGATACTTTTCATTCTATTCATCCACTTTAGTTGTCCAGTCAGTGACTGAGGAGTTCTTTAATGCCTTTCACCAGCAGTTTTCTGTCTCTTCACTGACAGGGTATTTGTTCCATGGTGTCTCAGCAGAGGCACATGCACTGGGAATGATCAGTATTTTCAGCTGGACAACATGGCCTTGGACACTTCCAGGGATGGGGCAGCCACAGCTTCTCTGGGCAACCTGTGCCAGAGCTTTCCCCTCCCAGTGGAGAATCTTGTTCTAAAATCTCATCTAAACCTTCTCTCTCAATTCGAAACCACTCCCCCTTGTTCTGTCATTGCATATCCTGCCTGTAGATCTTTGGAGAAGGGGATATCCAGCCCAAGTGACACTCTGCAAGGCAGGGATTTGGTACCAAGTCTGGCCATTTACAGGACAGGGGGCTCTGTGTTGCCAGCGGAGCAGAAGTTGAGATCAGTGGCAATACCTATTTAGAAAGAATTTATTATATTTTAGCGTATTTTTTTTTCAGTGCAGGCATGAACAAGAGCACATCTGGACCCTCCCAGCAATAAAGTTGTGTCTGGAGGTGAGAATCAGGCTCTTGTCTCTCAGTCCCACTCCTCTGGTTCCTGCTGCCGTTTTCTGCAGCCGTTTAAAATGACACATCCTCACATTCCAGGTACTGAGGCTTCAAGGCAAATATTGCTTAGAAGTATGCCAAGGCTGGTGACAGGAGGAGCAACAGCCAAGCCCCTGGTGGGATTTGAAAGGCTTTGAAGGGTTTCAGGCTCAGGTCTGTGCCCCCATCCCGAGCAGACGCAGCAAAGTGGGAGCAGGACAGGTCCCTGTGTGTGCTCCCTCACCTCCCAGCACTGCCCAGCTGCTTGGCTCAAACCACTGGGAAGAGGTGGAAGGGTAAAACAATAATAAATGCCAGGCAAATAAAACATCGTGTCCTAACTTGCAGTGTATTCTATGCCCATGCCCATGAGCTGTTTAAATCAAGTGGGTCAGTGTTTCCTTGCCTCCTCCCCCCAGACTATCTTTCTGTTAATGGCCCCTCATTGTCCTGCTGCATGACTCAGAGATAACTCCCTCTGGACTATCTTCTGTTAATGAGCCTAATCAACACTTGGCCTCATCACTCATCATCCCACTGTGAGATGCTCCACCCAGAGGGAGGAACCAAGCAGTCCATCCTGGATATCATCTGAGATTCCCAACACCACAGACACCCTTTCCACGGGATTCCCAGAGGACAGGAGCTACACAGCCACCACTGGACCTTCTGAGGAAGAGCAGCCCCTTCTACAGGATCACTGCTCTGACAGAACCACATCCAGCACTTCAGGAGGACTGCAGCCACCATCTTATGGGACTGCTACTGCCCCCCTGACTAATAGGGTGTCAGGTTGTATCCTGACTCCGTTACTTTGAACCAGTGTTTTCTGCCTTTTATTCTTTTTTAAAATTTCCCTATTAAATTGTTATTCTGACTTGGTGCCTCCCACTGGTTTGTTTTCAAAGTAGTACATATTTAAATGGCAACCTGAGATCAGGACAAATTTCTAAGCTCCTCCAGCCTCTCAGGACAATGCATGCTGAGATTGGGTGTCCTGATCCAGGTTTCTTTTCCACCTGGCTAGGTGGAACACACAGCCCTGGCAGGGTTTGCATTTTCAAATGGCATCTCCTTAAAGGCAGATTTGAATTTTTTCCAGTGGTGCGGTGAAGCTGGTGGAGATAATTCCCTCCGTTAAGCTGCTCCATGTGTATATTTAAATCAGGAACCTGAGATGATTCAGTCAGACTGGAGACCTGCTTTAAGAACCTCTGTCTACCTGAACCTTATGGTGTTTTACAAGCTCAGGCCAAACCTCTTCTTCAATATTCCAAAGAAGTCACAGAAGAGTGACCTGAACAATTTGGCAAGGCTCACCATATGTATTTCTCCTGAATGAGGAAAGATATTCCAAAGGAAACTTTGAAAGGCTCTCTAATTCCCTGGAAAATCAGAGAATATAACAGAAATATTTGTGTCCCTGATTTTAAAAAAATGTGCTGTAATACCTATGTACCACAGGATGGAGTTATAGACTTAACTTTAGATTTGCCTGCATTTTAGCCCAACTGTTAATGTTTGCTTTATTACATTTTATGTTTTCTTTTTCTTTTAAACACACTTGCAACAATGTGTCCAAGTGTATTGGAGAGGATTCTTCCACCTTGCAAAGGGCAGAACAAGGTTATACCAGGCACAAGTCCATCCTATGCTGTGCTGAGGGAACAGGATGGACATGGAGCTTGTGCCGTTGCTCAGAGTGCTTTAATCTGCTGTGAGTCAGTGTTCAACAGAGATCCCCCTTTTCCAGAAGTCACAAAATCATTCAGGTTAGAAAGGACCTCCAGGGTCATCCAGTCCAGCCTCTAGCCAAGCCCTGGATGCCCACAAATCATTTCAAAAGGTGCTGCATCTGCCTGAGTGTTGGGGTCCCTCCCCTGCCATGGAGCCCTGGGAGAGGGGCCCTGAGGGCACAGACACGGGGCTTCCCTGCCCCTGCTCAGCCTCGTTCCCATGGGTTGGTTTGTGTTCCCTGCGCGGGCAGAAGGACCCTTGGTCCCGTGACTGGAACAGTTCCTCGGCAGAGCTCCGGCCATGTGGCTGGAGAAATAAACATCTCTGAAACAGCTATCAAGAATCTGTCTGTCCATATATATTTCCTTTCCACGGGACTCCTGGTGTGATATATGCGTGTTGCAGGATCCCCACTGCAACAAATGGTGGAGAATTGAGAGCAGAACGATCTCCGATCCCTAAGCGACTGATTTGTGTGAGTAAACCCTGGAAACTTTGGATTCCTCTTCTTGGTTTTGCTTTGCTATTCCATATCTAAACTATGGAGGAACCGTGGGAAGACTCTTGGCTTTCAGAGCCGCATATGGACATTTATCTTAAACTTAAAATGATTCTTGAACAACGATTTGTGAATTTTAGCTTGATTCAAGCTCAAAAAGAACTGAAGCACTTCCTGGCATGGTTGTTTAAGAACTTTTTCTATGTTTCTTGGGATTTAATTCTTACGAAGGGCTTTTGGAAAACCGTTTAGACACAGTTAATACTGGAGTCAAAATATATGCCGATGGAAGAATATTTTCGTGAATATTATTTAGTTACCGAGACTGTTGAGCAATGTCAGCTGTGTCCTGGCGAAGGGAAGCGTGGCGCAGGGACCGTGCGGCCCAGGCCACGTGCACCGAGCGCTCTGCGAGCAGCAGCGAGGCAGTTCCCGCGCGCGGGCGGAGCCACGCGAGCCGCAGTGTCGGTGGCGGAGCGAGGTGCGGCGGGACCCGGCGGTGCCCGAATGGCCCCGTGCAGCGCGTGGTGGAGCGAGCCCCGTGAACGCCCGGCCGAGAGAGGCGGCGCGCGGGCAGCGGCTGGCGGCGATGGCGGTGGAGCGGAGCCGTGCCCAGCCAAGACGCGCGCTGGAGCAGGGCGCGGGGGAGTCGTCGCTCGGGGGCCCGGCCGAGACGTGGGTGCAGCGCCCGGCATCGGCAGCGAAGCTGCGACCAGAGGAGGCGACGCACGGAGAACTGAGCGGCGTGGCCCGGCCCGGCCCGCACAGCCCCGAACGCGACCCCGGGAAGAGCGCGCAGGCACCAGCAGCCCCGACAATTCCAACATGGGAGCGACCGAAGGAGAGAGCAAAGACGCAGCGAGACAGAAAACAGCAGCCACTCGGAAAAAGGAAAAGATCATAGTAACTAAGACCTTAGGGATAGTAAAATGGTATAATGTTAAGCAAAATTATGGTTTTATAACAAGGTGTGACAACCAGCAAGACGTATTCGTGCATAGAACTGCTATTAAAAAGAATAACCCTGAAAAATGCATCCCAAGCTTGGGAGATGGAGAGGTGGTGGAATTCAAAATTTTGCTAGGGGGAAAAGGGTTACAAGCATCACAGGTCACTGGGCCTGATGGTGTTCCTGTAAAAGGCAGTATATATGCCAAAAATCGTAGTCATGTTAGACAATATCTCCATTGTAAGCCCCCCCCTACAGTTTCCCTTTCCTAATCCCACCTTTCCCTTTTACCCTATGTCCTATTACCCCCAGTGTATTCCCAATCCGTTTTTTCACCCATGGTTTCCCTCACAAAACCATGCTTTTGCCAATTGTTTCCCCAAAAATCCCTTTCCAATGCCGAGTGGGGGATGAAAAGGGGGAGGGAAGAAGTTAAACCCTCTCCTGCCTCAGTTTCCCCACAAAGCATGCTCAGAGAGTTCTGTCTCCCTTCTGTCAGCCCTAAGATGTTCCACAGAATCTGTTTGGACATTTAAAGACTCAGGAGGGTGGCTTGTTTTGTCTTGAAACTGTTCTTGTTATGTTTATCCAGTTGTTTTCATTCTCCTTTTATTAAAATAAAACGGGTGAGGTGTTGGGGTCCCTCCCCTGCCATGGAGCCCTGGGAGAGGGGCCCTGAGGGCACAGACATGGGGCTTCCCTGTCCCTGCTCAGCCTCGTTCCCATTGGTTGGTTTGTGTTCCCTGCGCGGGCAGAAGGACCCTTGGTCCCATGACTGGAACAGTTCCTCGGCAGAGCTCCGGCCATGCGGCTGGAGAAATAAACATCTCTCTGAAACAGCTATCAAGAATCTGTCTGTCCATATATATTTCCTTTCCACGGGACTCCTGGTTTGATACATGGTGTTGCAGGATCCCCACTGCAGCACCTGAGTTCTGAACCTCCACCAGTGGATGGGGACTCCACACTTCCCTGGGACTCTCTTCCAATGTTTAACAACGCTTCCAGTGAAGATGTTCTTCCTGATATCCAACCTGAACCTCCCACAGGTTGGATATCAGGAAGATATCCCTGATACCCTCCCACAACCTGAGCCTTGTTTCTCTGTAGCCCTGGCGGAGGCTGTGCTCTAGACCGAAATACTCCTAAAATCCTCCCTCTGGCCTGATGCACTGGAGCTGAACATGCAGTGGGTGCTGGCACTGCGAAACATCCAGGGATTGCAGCTGGGATGGGGAGAGGCTTCCCCAGGGATTCATCTCCAGGCAGCCAAGCTCCCCCCTCAGCAGGATTAGTATTCCTCATCTTCCCTGGCTGTGGAAAGGTGAGAGGATTTAATTACAGACTAAAAACAATTATGAAACTGAATCTACTTGTGTTTGCAAAACACTTGGAAACCTCCAGACTGCGGAACTGGCAGAACTATTAATTACCATCTCCACCAGCCTGGCACTTCCCTGCCATCAATCCACACACAGGAGCACTTTTCCTTGGGGAATTTTTGGAGCAGAGCTGCTCCAGGAAAGGTGGGGCCCCCTTTGGGACAGCCTGTGAAGCTGCTGTGGTGTGGCAGGATGTGTAACCCCCTTCACTTCTCATCCCCCAGTTCCTTCACAAACGTAATTGAAGTGTTACATTTCCCAGTAAAAGCTCATCTTCAGTTTTAAGTACTTAAAATCTAAAATTATAATTCAGGCTTTAGTAAATGCACTTAATTAAAAGCTAATAAAAACCTTGTTTAGAGTTCTATAATTTTAAATTTTTTTTTTTAATCCCCAAAGATTAATTTCAAAAAAATATGGCTGTGTGTAATCATGAGAGAGGGTTATTCTGAGGGAATTTGAGCTCTGCTTTTTCCTCTTGAGATATATATATATATATATTTTTTTTTTTTTTTCCATGCAGTGTATAAATAAAATATTAAACCAAGCCTTGGATGCTACACCCTGTGCTAGAGAATTAACATGCCAACCTTGACTTTGTAAGCTTCCAGACGTGCATATCCTCATAAAAACACTGAATAGAGGGAAGGTTTATTACTTGCAGCTGTTTTTCCTTGGTCTCCCTCCTTGTCATTTCTCCTAGAGCGAGGCAGAGGCAGATTGGGTCAATACCTGGCCGAGGAACTGGGAGGGAATTGGTGAGTCCTGGGTCAGTGCTCGGCTCTGGCAGCAGGGAAGGGACTGGATCATCAGCCTCAGGATGTCACACAGGGCTGAGGCCTTTGGGCAGGGATTCAGAATGTGAGGAGCTTGTAAAGAAGAGAAACACAGAGCTTGAAACACTGGAATACCAGGCACTGCACGCCCTCTCTCTCATCCTGATATTCCAAATGTTCTTCCCAAATGATTCTTCCTGTCTGCCCTCACCAGGTGTGGGCAGGACGTCCCTTCTACCACAGAAGAGCTCATCTGTTCTGTCCAGCAGCTGCTTCGATGGTTGCAGCCATTCTCCCGCTCACAGGAACGGATGAGTTAACCCAGGCCGAGTATTTGTCTGGTAAAGGAGTTTCTCTGGCTCCACATGGGTGAAATCCCTGCTGCCAAGGGACAACTTGCCTTGACAAGATGTGGGGGGATAAGCTGGAATTTCTGACTGACAGACATTTCACTTTACGAACTATAACAGCTACACAAACTTCCACGGAGGCAGAAGTCTCCTGCACACACCCTGTAAATGCGTAGGGCTTTCCCCTGAAGTTTGGACACAAATTTCATGGTTACTTTTCCAGAAATTGAGGGAGAGGACTCTCTGTGCACTCCATCATCAATTCGGTGGTAAGTTCCATTGACCCCTAATCTATACTATTTCTTTGCTAGCTGTAATATAGGTACCTTTTATCGTGCACTGTATTATTTTATCTACTAGTAGTTCTTTTTGTTTTATCCTGTGTAGTTAGTAGTCTGTTTAAAGTCTTATGTCTGTTAATCTTGTGTCTATTCAATAAATACTTCATTTTGTAACAGACCTGATTGGCCATTCTTAAGAACTTGTGGGCGAGAGCCACTTGGGGTGCAGGCCACCTCAGAGTTACTGCCCGAAATCTGAGTCAGAGGCAGGACTTGCCTAAGCTCTCACTCCATTCCTAACAGCAGGAGAGATCTCCATTCAATACCAGTAACGGAATGTCTGAAGCAATTTTCTTTGACTGATTTTATTTCTCACATCATCTTGTATTAACCACATGTCACTTCGATAGTTATTTTACCTGGGGGTGGACTCCAGAGCCAATACTTTCAGGTATTGTTAGGGTAGGAGCCTAAAACCCCTTAAATACTTCACTGTGCTTAATAACATGCTTGTTCTTATCCTGAATTTAGGGATAGGGCTATAGGTTATGGTAACCCTTAAGATTATGGTAATGAACATTTCAATTTATAACCACCCAGGTGGGCCCTGAGTGGAGATAAGGTCTTGTTCACGTGCTCTGTTAACTGGGCTGTGCTCTGTTAACTGTGGATTGTGTTCAGTCTTGTGCTTCATCCCTGTCCTCACCCAGCTCCAGCAGCTGCACTTGTGTCCCATAAAATTAGTTTCTGCCTTCTGCTATTTTGTGAGTGCTCGCAAGATAAAAAAAACCTGACCACTCCTGATTTTCAGGGGCTCAGTCTGCCTTTGGGACACTTTCCAAGATGCGTTGTCACTGAGTGTTGTCAGCCTGTCTGGTCCCACCTGCTGTCCTGTCCACTGTGCTGCTGGGAAGGCTGCAGGAACACAACTGGAATTTCAGCTCACTTGGAAAATGCCTCATGGCTGAAGAACATTTTTAGTTTTGGTTTTATGGGACTACTAGATTAAGAGAACCTGCATGGAAAAATGAGTGTGTCCAGTTGCTTAAATATAGTGATGCGACTGTTCCTCTGGGGGTGAGGAGCATGTGTCACTCAGTTCCCTGGTTTTTCAGAGGTTTTAAATAATGAAACTGTTCTGGCACCCAGAAACTTGCAGCTGATGGTGCTCCTGCAGTGAAAGGGGTGTCATGGAGAGAATGATGGAATTATTCTGGTGTGTAGTTGGTACAAATGAGAGAAAAACCGCTCCATAAATAACATAATTACATGGATATTCCTAGAATATTATATTTTTTGCTAAGCCACACATACTCAAAGATATCCCAGACTTTGACAGTGATGTGTTGGATATTTCCAACACCAGGGAGGGGTCCATTTTCCCATGGAAAAATATATCTGACTCTGGTCAGGATTTGTCTAACTCCATGTAAAGAGCCTTTTCCCCTGCCTTTAGCAGGATGTCTATAAGAAAAATCTCTTTATTCCACAGGTACTTCTAGATCATCATCTGCTAATAATGGGCTTTATCCCCTTCCTGCAGCAGGTGACTGTAAAGCTGTCACCAATCATCTGGGTTTACAGCAATAGCAATTATATTGGGAGGTTTTATTATATTTTGAATGCTGTGTTAGTAGTGTAGAATAAATTAACCTTAGCCAGAATTATGCTGGCTGTATATTCCATTAATATTTTGGATCAGGCTGCATTTACAACAGAATTGCATCTGCAGAGGTTGTTCTGGGTATGACAGAAGAGGTGTCTGTCCTGGTCTTGGACACTTCCAGGGATGGAGCAACCAGAGCTTTGTGCCAGAGCCTTCATCCCCAGTAAAGAATTCCCAGTTTTACACTGATTTCTCTCTGGCACATAATTAAGAAATATCTAAGGGCAATTCTTTATGCGAAGTGTTTAAAACACACGCTGGGTTTTGGGAAATACTGAGAATTTGCTTTATTTAATGGTAGTTTTTGGCACCTGGTGTGTTGCTGTCGGCCGGAGAAGAATTCCAAAGGCGAAAAAATGAGAAATTGCAACATCTAGTTTTTGTTGATCAGTGTTAAATCAGAATCAAGATAATCAAAGGATATAATTGGAAGTAGAATGTGCCTAGGTTTAAGCAGGTTTCACAGAAACTTGAACCCAGACTTGCCTTGAGTTTTGTACTGAAAGCTGTTGGTGAAAGGAACATTTCCCAAGTAGGAATTGAAAAGCTTCTTGAAGCATGGAGAAGTAGCAACACCAAATAAAATGAATTAATGTAGTGATATTTCCAGGAACCCTTTTATACTTTTAAAATACAGAATGAGTATGGAGGGTACCTGTATAACTGGGGTATGACACAGTAATGTGGTTGTGGACTGCTTGGCCTGGAGCAGAAGTGAAGTACAAAATCCAAAGAAATAGGAGGATTTGGTGTTAAAGTGATGATATTTTCATTTCTCCAGAGAAGCTGTGCCACAGCTCTCAGTGTGTGTTAACCACTGGAATAACCCAGAGGACGTGGCACATTTGTACTGCTGGATTTACTTAAAATCAGACTGGACAGCAACTTTTGGTTCAGTCTCCTGAGTCACATTTCTGTGATTGGTCGTGGCAAGGGGAGCTGAATGTGTGTCTAAATTCTGTCCAGATGATTGAAGGGAGGAAATTTCCACATGGGGGGTTTATAGGAAAACTCTCCAGGCCATGTTCTCAAGGAAGGAGTATCTGGAGAGGTTTATGCAGAGCTGGGTGGCATACAGGGTGACACAAGTCCTGAGCTTGTTTCCCGGCCAGTCCTGCCACAAGGAAAGCTGGAGATTTTCCTTTCTTCCAGCAGAATCCTCAGCTTTGATCTATTTTGCTGTCTCAGTGATTGGTGTTGTCCTGCCGTGGACCAGAAGCATGGGAGCAGCATGGAATCAAAGAGATGTTTATGAACCATGCAGCAAACATTAAACCCCACTCCATTTCTCACCCTTGCCAACTCCAATCTCATGCAGGGCTGTGTGCAGGAGCACTGAGGCAGTAAAACAGAGCGGGATGTCATCCCTAAGGAATGTCTGAGCCTCCTCAGCCGAGCAGGTGGTGAACTTGTGCTTGGCTGGATTTGACAGCAGCTGTGCTCCATCCCTTGGTGAAAATTAAATAAAAACCTATGCTTGGAGTCAAACTCTCCACTAGGGCAGTTTGGAAGAGCTGCATCCCAAGCCTCTGGAACTGCCCTGGCTGCGTTTGGGTGTGGCAGGGGTCAGAGGAGGTGCCAGGCCCTGCTCAGTTGTGCCCAGAGACAGGACAAGGGGCAAGGCCAGGAATTAAACCAGGAAATTCTACCTCAATATAAGGAAGAATTTATTTATGTTGAGGGTGCAGAGCCCTGAAAGAGCTGCCCAGGGAGGGCGTGGAGTCTCCCTCTCCGTTTGAGAGACATCCCAACGCCACCTGGGTGTGTCCCTGTGTCACCTGCTTCAGGTGACCCTGCCTGGGCAGGGGGTCGGACAGGGAGATCCCTTCCACCCAGTTCTGGGATTCTGTAAGGATCTGGCTCTCCACAGCAGCTGGGGAGTCAAACCCCAACCTCTTCTCCTGTGTATCTATCTCTGACAATCCATCTTAGTACTGAAAACGAGGGAATGTGGATGGATGGGACCCCCCAAGCAAGCTGGGTTTATTAACAACGGGCAGTTCCTCGATATCATTTCAATTATGATCCCCTGTAGCGAGTTCAATACACTCCGTAATGTTCCTATAAAGCTGCCTATGGGATGGCAGCAATATATGGTGTGATGTTACAGGCCTTTCATAACATTCCAGAGTAATTAGGACATAAAATTGAACTGAAACTTTAAACCACTTTTCAGCTTTGTTCTCTCTCTATATATATTACTCTTCAGCAGGCAAGGGCAGTAATTTAATATTGACTTCTGGCTGTAAGATTACCATATAATCTAAATGCTAATAACAATTAAAGCACAGCGTGGTGATTAAAGTGTGTCTTGGAATATTGAAAATACAGGTAATAAATGGGGCAAGGATGTGAGGCAGAGTTGCAGTTTAAGGATCTGTTCTGAAGGGCTGTGCTGAGAAAAACGGGTTGGGCTGGAGAAGTTCTGTGCACAGTCTGTACTTCTTCCATGCTTAGCCCTCAAACACAGTCTCGTTTGATATATTTTTATTCCAGGCTCTATCATGTGGAAAGCAGACCTTTGAAGCCCATATCTGAACTCCTTTTATTGCCTTCTCCCATTTCTATAAGCAATCGTTTGTCTCAGGAGAGGTTAAAGGGATGGTTTCCCTCACAAACTGAGAGGAGTATTTCCTTTTGGAAGTTAGTTCTTGTTAACGAAATACATACTTCAGAGTTTTCTAGGAGGCACATGAGCCATGAAAGGCAGCTAAAACAAGAAAGAAAGGAAATGAAATGCAGAAATCCCTTAAAAAACCTACAGCCATGTGTGAAAACATGTGAGAGCCATTAAACTCAGGGAACACCGGGATAAATGTGCAGCACAACAGGTCTCTGGGCTCAGCTGTTGGTTCTTCCAAAGCTGTTTGTGTTTCTCTTTGTTTGTAGCTCAAAGTGGGAGCTCAGATCCTGAATTTCATGGATTTTCAATGGATTTATTCACAGTAGTTTAATGGAGATGAAATGTAAGCATTGGAGCAGCCAGGATTGTGCTGATGGATCCTGGGATACAGGAATTGGAGGGTGACATGGATGATTCAGTGGATCCAGGATCTGTCCCGAATCCTCAGTTAATCCATTTGTCTTTGCAATAATATATTGAGGGGGAAAACCCCCTCTGTGGGTTCTGATTTCCTGCAGCTGGGTCCAGCCTGGAGCCAAACTTTGGAAAACCCTTTGAAGGTGTTCAATGATGACCCTTGGCAGGTTCAAAAGCCTCTGGACTTCTTTCCCTCAGCCAGCTCATTTCCACTGCTGAATTAATGCTGAGAACTGAATTTTTATTATTTTTCAATGATTAAAGAAAAAAAAAAAAAAGGCTTTGCAAGATTGTTCATTTCTTCCTGGTCTCTAAATTTCTCCATCTGCTCCCACAGATGCAGAGTGAGGCAGCAGTGCACGGAACAGTTGTCATAAAGCACACAGTGACTGTCCAGGGACCCTTCCCCAGCCACTGGCTCCTTGTGGGGCTTTTTTCAGCCTGGTTTAATTTTCTGCATGTGGAACTCACCAGGCAAACTGACTTATTTTGCCCTTTCCCCAATTTTTTTCTCCTATGTGTTTTAGAGGAAGGAAAGGGACAAAACAAGGCCATAAAAATAAATCAATTGCCAGCTCTTCCAAGAAGCTGTTGCAGCTTGACTCATCTCTGTTCCCTTTTATGCTCAGAGAAAGGCAAAACGAAATAGTTGACATTATTTTGGTTTGTATTTTTTGCTTCCTCTGCTGTTCAGATACCTTGGAATTGCCAGGATTTATATAGGTAGGGATGATGCTTTGGCTTTCAGCTCTTTCCCCCTTGCATTTCTCTTTTTTTTTCAATCCCATACTTCAGGATTTCTAGGTTTAGCACGAGAAACCAAACCATCTGTATCTCAAGAGGATTTCCCTATGGATTCCTTTTGCAGGGGTCAGTTAAAGGGCCATGTCCCTGCCTGGGCAGCAGCATCCATCAAGCACAAGCTGAAGGGACCCAGCTGGTTGGGAAAAGCAGCTGCTCCTCTCTGGGTTCTGTTCCTTTGGTCTGTGTCACCGCTGCTCACCCAGGCAAGCCACAGGTGGCAGATCCTCCGTGGATATGGGAGGAGATACTGGAATTGTTCCTCAAATCAGCACTCTGGGGCTGAGGGTGTCGCTGTGATGGGGATTGCAGGGCAAAAAAACTGTTTGAAAAATATGAATCCCTCATTTAGGCTTCTGTAAAGTTCTTTGGTGACAGAGCCTGAGAGGCCTCTGCTCAATTCTAACTCAAGTGTCTGAATCATCACAGAATCCTGGAGTGGTTTGGGTTGGAAGGGACCTTAGAGCTCATCCAGTGCCACCCCTGCCATGCCCAGGGACACCTCCCACTGTCCCAGGCTGCTCCAGCCTGGCCTTGGGCACTGCCAAGGATCCAGGGGCAGCCACAGCTCCTCGGGGAATTCCATCCCAGCCCCTCACCATCCTAACAGGGAGGAATTCCTTCCCAATATCCCGCCTAACCCTACTCTCTGTCAGTTTGAAGCCATTCCCCCTTGTCCGGTCACTCCATCCCTTGGAAATAGTCTCTCTCCATCTTTCTTGTCAAGTCCTTCAGGCCACAATTAGGTCAACCTAAAGCTTCTCTTCTCCAGGCTGGACAATCCCAGCTCTCCCAGCCTTTCCTCCCAGCAGAGCTGCTCCATCCCTCGGATCATCCTGGAGCCTCCTCTGGCCTCTCTCCAACACCTCCACGTCCCTCCTGTGCTGGGATCCCAGGGCTGGGGCAACTCTGCAGGTGGCGCCTCACCTGAGTGAGGCAGAATCCCTTTTTTCTTCTTTTTCCTTCCTTCGTGGGGCCATGCCTGAGGCTTTTGGCAGAGCAGCACCAGGAGCAGCAGAAAGGCTCCTGCGCTGGCACAGAGGAACTGGGGGCAGTCCATGGATCATTCTGATCCTTGGCTCTGGCTAAGCTGATGGAACAGGGACAAAGATCCCTGTGTGGCTGAGGCTCTGGAATCAAAGGCCCTGAGCTGTCTGTGTGAGATGGTGTTCAAAGGGAAGAAAGGGGGGAAATTAACTCAACATTCTTGTAACAACTTGAACAAGATGCAAATAAAATGGAGAAAGGCTTTTGTGTGTGTGTTGGGGTGTTTGTGAGCTGGGATTTGCAGAGCACATCCATTATCCTTGATGAAAACGTTTTGACTGCTTTTTGTCAGAGCCCTTCTGTGCTCTAAGTGCTTCTCTTCGTCATAATGGGCTTCCCTGATAGATATCCCTGCCATTGCCACCAAACCGGCTCCAAGCTTTATTCCTTTAGAATGTAAGAATGTGGGTTTTATGATAATGCTTGTCCTGTGGCTGGTGAGCAGTGCCCAGGGGTTTGAAGCATTTATTATTGTTAATAATCCATGTTTAATAGATCCTCTTTCTTCTGGAGATGGCAAAGAACTTGATCAATTCTGCAAAGGGGAATTATTTTACCTGGTAATGAAATACCGTCATCTCCTGGGCCAGAAGAGGAGTACAATGGGACAGAGCAGCTCAGCAGAAGAAATGCTGGGTGGTTTATGCAGCTGTAGTATGAATATCCTTTGCTATTTTGGGCACCTCTCTTCATTTCAAGCAAGCAACAAGCAAAAAAAAAAAAAAAAAACAAGTGTGATGTGGATGGAGATGAAAGACCTGGGGAGATGAGGAAAGGTCGTTTTCCTGACACAACTGGACATGTGCAGGGAGGAGGAACTCTGCTTTGAAGCTGTCTGTCAGGAATAAACTGGACAGAGCATCTTGGCCCCACGGGAGAGAATCAGTCAGGACTTGCTGTGAAGGCATTGCTCGTCTGAGCTGGGTTTGATTTCTCCCTGAGCTGCTGGAGGGGGGAGCTCCTGACATTGCCCAGCCCGGGGGTAGGACAGGGAGTTCATGGAGAGCCTCAGGACACCGATGTTTGATAGGACACTCAGTGCCTGTCTCTGTGCTCATCTGGGAACGTGGCTGGCACAAGGCAGCCATGGAGAATTACAATATTTGAGTCTCCTGGCAAGGGGGGTTTGTGAGGCACGCTGGCAAACTTCGCTGGATTGTACTTCTGTGAATTACAGATTGTTCAGCAAAGGAAAAGGGACTTCCAGGGGAAAACAGTCCACTGAAATCCTCTGCCATAAAACTGCCTTGTAACTGCAAGATCCGATTTGGGTGTTCCTGTAAAACAGGGAGCAGTGGCCTGGGCTCAGCTGCCATGGGCAGTGGAGAAGTTCAGAGTCCTTGGAAAATGCCAAAGCAGTGGGATATCATCTGGTTCCAGTTTTTAACCTGTACATTTCTTGTGTAGGAAGAACAGGCTCATGGATGACCTGGATCATTTCTGAGGTCTGAGGCAAAGTAACAGTGATTGTCTTCCCTCAGCACTGCTTGGGAGGTGTTTGTGGTCCCTAAAGAAGGGCTGGGAGCTGTGCAAATCTACAGTCACCCTTCTCCTTGCTCATGTAAAGACTTTGAATCCTTAATTTTTCTTTAAAAGACATTTCCAGTCCAGTAGGTTTTGAGCTTTGCCTCTGCAGCTCCGTTTACTCCCCTTGTGGGGTTTGTATCCATCTGACCATGTGAGTGCTGAATTCTTCCAGAAAAGGGTCATGAACTTGGGAAATTTTCTTTTGGTGGTTGTTAGAGATGCTGAAGTAAAGGGACTGATGGCCTGTGTCAATCCTCACCTTATCAGCAAAATTATCTCAGAATAAAGAAATGTTAAGGATGAGAAATATTCACCTGGTGTCTCAAATGCCATAGCTGTTTAACTGTTGCACAAGGTAATTAAAATAGAATTTTTCCTCCATTTAAGGTTAACAGCCCTGAATTTCTTTAAGTCAGCTGGGAACTAATTTGGGCTCACCTGACGATTGGATCAATTTATCTCATTATGCCTATTAATTTGCTTTGCATTATGTGTCTTTTCAAGGACTGAACCTGACTGGCTTGACATTACTTTCCATTTTAAAACATGTTTTTAGTATTTTATTTTCTAATTACCATTTCATTTGTCATCTTCCCCAACCCTGTGCCACAATGATATCCTTAGGAGGAGCAGCAGGACGGATTTTTCAGGTATTTAAGTTTTAAAAACTCCCAAGTTTAGAGCACCAGCAGCTGTAGCTGTTCTTCAATGATTGGTTTTAATTGATTTTAAGAGCATCCCCACCTCCTCCTCTACCTTTAGGACTCTCATCTCAGAAAAGGCTGCTTGGGAGTGGATTTATTTGTGCCCAGGCTCAGAGGTGGCTGTGAGACACCACGGGGGGATAGCAGAACCAGGAAAGGTGGCCCTGACCCCTGCTAAGAGCACTTTATTCCAGGCTCCAACAATTCAATATTCAAAGCAAAGCAATATTTAAAAACCCTCTGAAAAGCAGCAGAGACTTTGTACTAAAAATACCAAAGGCTTTCCATTGAGCTGCTCCAGCTGAGGAGCGTTGTTTGCTCAGAGATAATTAGCAGAGTCCTCAGAGCATTCTCAATGGCTTTGTGCACGTCCTGACAGCCAAAAAACACAGAAGGAATTCAGCAAGGCTACTCAGAACATCACTCTAAATATCGGATTAATGACTCATCTCCCAGGCTGAGGGAAGAGGGAGAAAAGGCTGGAATAAAAAAGCAAAAACCACTCATTCGATGATAGCCATCATCTGTGTTCTCCCCAGGAGCTTCCTTGACATTGCCAGGCAGAGGTCAAATCTTTCTGGTTGGAGCCAAGCACTTCCCAGTTGGGACCTGCTGGTTTGGGAGCAGCAGAGAGATTTGCCTGAATTTAGTGTCCTAAGACCTCCAGCCAAGGATTAAACACCATTCTTAAAACTTGCAAGAAGGAAAACTTTAAAAAAAAAGCTTTTTCGTGTTTTGTTTTGTTGTTCAGAATTCTGTTGGGTGGAAGGAGACGAGTTTTAAGGTCCCTGCCAACCCAAAACATTCCAGGATTTTATGATTTTCTGTCCCATTTCCACCATGAGATTGGAGCTGGAGATTGGGCTCTAGACAAGAGCGTGGCTTTGTCAGATCAGAATTGCTGTGAACCCTGAGCAAGGCTTTGATCATCAAAGGGATGCACAAATTAAGTACCTGCAGCTTTGATTTCTCTCATTCACTGCTCCTTTTTTGTTTGTTTGTTTGTTTTTTAATAAGAGCAGTCAAGGCCATCTTTGGAAGGTTCCTGCAAACACCCGTGGATGTGCAGGAGTAGTGGGATTGTTTCCTCGCCGAGGTTTGGCCCATCAGCTGCTTGTAAAGGGTTTTTTTTCCCTGTTAGATGTGCTTTTATGACACTCCCTCCCGTATTTAATGGGATTCCAGTCTCTGGTATTGGCATCTGCATATGAAATGCAGAATCTCTCAGCAGCACAGGCTGATGTGACCTCGGGATGTGCTGTGTGATTGCAAATGATGGGAAATTTGTCTTCTGAATAAAATTTTATGACATTCTGTAAGGTTGATTTAAAAGCAGCCGTGTTGTACATGGGGTTATTTAGAACTCCCTGGAACATTCCTGGGAGGGAAAGGCAAATGTCCCACAAGGGACACACTAAGTTCATTTTTTTTTCTGTTTAATTTGTAACAACCAAAATAATTTCTAGCACTGTCAAGGCAGTATTAATTCTAATCTTACTTTGATTGTGTTTCTAGTTAGTATTTTAATATTGCAGAGATCAAAGGCTCCTCCATGCAGGTTTACCTGAGAATATGGTAGGATTTTTATGCACAAAAAAAGCCTTGAAGAATGCAGATATTGCAGACTTAGTTCTTAAAATTATTAACAACCAAACAGTTACATTATATAAAAATAAAACTGAATGCTCCTTAACTGAAATCATCTTAATTATTGTCATTTTAAAACATAATACAGAAGAAAATCACCTTGTAGGCTTTGCTGGCTGACACTTGGAGTCCTCTCTTGGTGGAAGGTCTGGGGAGGAGTTTGTGCTAAATCACACTTGGGACTTGCTCTGTGTTTTTGTGTTGTTCTCCTGCACAAGGTTAAAGATTCCCAGCAATAATTATATTTCTATTCATGTGAGTTTTCAGAAGTCTCAGAGAAAACGTATTTTAATGCCTTTGCTTTGTGACAGAATTTCAACATTCTTTTAAATACAGAAAACCTCAATATTTCCTGTATTTTTAACAATATAATTTTGATTTTCCAGAGTCTAATCTGAACTTCTGCCTATTCTCAGCATCATCCAAGGCCAGTAAAGGTGGTACAAACCTCAGCCCTTTGCGCAGCTCGATGACTCCTCTGTTACTTACATTGGTCCTTTTGGGGCCAATTCACACTATCAGACACAATCCAAATCAGAACTTCTATCCCAAAGAAAATTCCTGTACTTGCAAGTAGAACCTTCAGTTTATCCAAGTTTTCCTGAATTCCAGAGCTCCTGTACTGGGAATTCGGAGGGGACTGTGTTTGCTCTTGCTGCCTGACCGTGAAATACAGTTAATTTTTCATTTTTTTCCTGGCAGAAGGTGCCACAGGAAGTTTCCATTTTCCCAAAGCCCACTTTCAGACACAGATCACTTCCATTTGTGCTGTGGTACCATCCTTTAAATAACCCAATAATGACAAGGAAATCACTCAGCAATCCCCAGCACAAGCCTCCATGGCTCCTCCTTGGGTACCCAAAAAATGTCTACTCTTATTTTAATTACCTTTTCCTATTTCTGCCTCAAAAATCTTGGGACATGGAGTAGTATAAGTAGATTTTTTCCATCTAATTCTCTAATCTGTGTGTGGAGTAATACAGATTTCTAGTGACTCTAGTGTTCTTCTGTGTGGATCCCTGGTAGTGGCTTCAGTGTAGTGAGCAGAGAAGAGCTCCCAAACCAGCCCAATTGGTGTCAAAATGGATTTTATTTCATCATTAATGATCTTACTACACTAAAACTTGCTGCCCTTTGTCTTGTTGCTTAAATAAAATGATAATCTTCATTTGCATAAGACCTCAGTGGCTTGGAAACCGAAGTCGTGATGCTTGGAATTCAATAGCAGGATCAAACTGGCTGTTCAAGTGCAGAAAAACGATTTTTTTCCTTCCCAGAGACAGAGGAATGACTGCAGAGGGTAGATTTCATTTAAAAGGGAGGCTGGGGAGAAGCCTTTCTCACCAGAGTCTGCATTTCTGGCAAACATGCCATTCCTCTGCTTATTTATCATCTCCCCTTCATAAATGTCAAGTGTAATAACAAAAGGCTTTAATAAACTTGTCAGAATTGTTTCATGCCAGATTGTGTGAAAAGGTTATGGATAATAATAAAAACAAGACCTGAAACAAGCCTGAATTCAGCTCCAGGAGGAGCCTTGGTCTCCGTGTCCCTCCTGAGAACTTTGTGCTTCACTGCTGCAGTCAGAAAAAGAAATTCTTTTGTACCATGCATTAAACCCTGCATCAGAACCACATACGTGCACATGCTACTGAGTAGAAGACGGAGTATTTTAAGCCAGGCATTTCAGGCCTGATGACTCAATTTGAGGAGCTGGTGACAAGCTCCCTTTCTGAGATATGTCAGATAACAAGAAATAACCTGGCATCTTCCTGCTCACTGAAATAATTATTTTTTTTTGAAGCCAAAAAGGATCAGAATAGGTTTTTTGGACCCAGTTCAGCAAAGCACTTGCCTCGGCGCTTGACTTTAACTGGCTATGTGCAATTTGTTGCTATTTATTAAAAGCACAGAGTACATCTTATCACTGAGTGAGCTGCTGTCCTCCCACGCTGCCTCCACTGCATTTAATTCTCCCCTCTCCATCCGCTTGCATAATCATTCCATTAGAATGGCTTGGGAAAGGAGTAATTGGTTTCAAATGTTCCTGGGTGACCAATTTCTATCTGAATACTCAGCTGGGGACCCCGTGTTCTCCACAGAGTGTTTGGTGTTGCTTGGATTGCTGATGGTTCCCTGAGTGCTCATCTCAAAGATTTCCTCCTCGCCACACTCTTATTTTTGCTTGACCTTGCACGGGCATGTTCCAAAGGAAATGTTGTTAAGATGTTCTGGAGTGAATCACTGTAATAATGTACACACAGTGCCCAGCTTGGAGCAGCCATTAACTCGTGTAATTACTGCTCCTGTCCATTTTACTGCTCATTAATGATTTGTGTTATACACAAAGCCCCGATGCTGCTCTGGCTTTGTGTCTCTGAGGGGTCTGGGAGGCTCCTGTTCTCTAAACAGAGAAAGAACCAGGAGGTCAAAGGGGTGAATGTCAGCAGTGATGTGTCTGGGATTCCCCAGCTGGGCAGTGGCAGAGTTGGGAACAGCCAGTTTATGATTTAGGAAGTAAAATGTCACAGAATCTCAGAGTCAGTGAGGTCAGAAAAGCCCTCCCAGACCATCAAGTCCAACCTCTGACCAATCCCCACCTTGTCCCCAGCCCAGAGCCCTGAGTGCCACTTCCAGGCATTCCTTGGACACCTCCAGGGATGGGGACTC
This sequence comes from Corvus hawaiiensis, assembly GCF_020740725.1. Taxonomy (NCBI): domain Eukaryota; kingdom Metazoa; phylum Chordata; class Aves; order Passeriformes; family Corvidae; genus Corvus; species Corvus hawaiiensis. Next base: position 616,168 of record NC_063239.1, on the reverse strand, counting down.
CAAACCTCCCTGGGCAGTTCCAAAGCCTGAGCACCCCTTCCATGGAGAAATGCCTTTAGCCCTGAGCCATCCATCACCTGGCTTAGGAGCCTGTGTGTGATGCTCACACCTGTGCCGTGCCCAGAACTGGGGTATTTCTAAAAAGCCTTTCAGAAACACGAAGCTTCTGAGCCTCCTTCACTGAGCTCTCCGTTCATATTCTCTCACACCCTGCCCATGAACAAGAGATGTGTGGTTATTTAGGGCCTGTCCCATGTGGCACTGGCCCTTGCAGTGGAACATCTTGAAGCATCCCAAAGTGGGCCGTGACCCTGCTCCCCATCAGCACCTTTGGCTATCCAAGAACTAAATGTGTGTTTGATTCCTCTGCTTGCCAGGGAATGATGTAAAGGTGGGGGTTTGTTCAACAACAGAAAGAGAGAAAGAAAGAGAGAAAGAAAGAAAGAGAGAAAGAAAGAAAGAGAGAAAGAAAGAAAGAGAAAGAAAGAAAGAGAGAAAGAGAGAAAGAGAGAAAGAAAGAAAGAAAGAAAGAAAGAAAGAAAGAAAGAAAGAAAGAAAGAAAGAAAGAAAGAAAGAATACTGATTTCTATTAGTATGTAATATTCTAATTACGAACAAATAAGCTTTTCTTTCCCCCAGGGCCTTAGTGAAAATGAAGCCCAGCAGTGGAACCAGCAGAGGCTGAGGTGGTGTCACCTCTTTTTTCCTGTCCTTCCCTTATAGCTGTTGAACACTGGCTCCTCATGTTTGATCAAAGATTCCTGTTCAGCTCAGGTTATTCCACTCAGTGATCAGCAGCTGCCTTCTGGGACAGCCCCACTCAGACACAGCATGCATACAAGTGGTGCTGAAAACTTCACAGTGATGGCATTCATGAAATATTTAAAGGGAAAAAGGGATTCCCTGACAGGAATGAGCTGCCAAACCCTGAACTGGGGGAGTGATTATGGCACCAGGGAATGTTTTTGTGTGAATTCCTTCCTGCCCCAGGTCTCTGTATCTCAGTTCAATGTCTCTGTATCTCAGTTCAATGTCTCTGTATCTAATTTCAGGTGTTAATTCTTGACTCCAGCCCTCACTGCCATGGCCCTCCTTGAGTTAAACATTCGCCATTGCTCATCCAGGAGCTGTGCTGGGCTTTTCCTTCCACTTATGTATCTTGGATAGCAAAAAGAGGGATTTGAGCTGTGTGACAGCTTTAATTAGTACCAGTTCCCCTCATTTGTGAACTCTGGTGGAGGTCAGAGTAGTTGATCCTCTGCAGTCTGACCTTCACCATGAGCCTCTGAAATTAAATGTCATTACTCAGGAGTTCCTTGCCTGAGTTGGGACACCAGGGTGCAGGTGAGCATCGGGGGGGGGGGGAGGGGGGGAATCAATTTTATTATATCCAAAATATGTCCACCAGGTTAAACTGTGAGGTGTAAAACTGGAGTAGAAGGCTGGAATCTGGCTCTGGAACAGATGCAGCCCAACAGCAACATAAGAGGCTTTAATAATGACATGAGTTTGAAATGAAAAGGATTAGTTGGTTTGCAATAAAAGCTAAGGGAAAGAAGGAGCATAAACAAAACAAAATAATTTTGGGAATGGGGAAAAAATACCCTAAAGCTGTTTGGAGAAGGGAAGTTCTGAAGTTCAGCAAGGGCTGTGAAAATCACAGTGAAATCTCAAATACTGTGAACAATAATGAGGGAGAGAGAAGCGATTCTGTACTGTTGGCTTGTATTGCCTTCCATTTCTAAATGTGCTGGATGAAAGACAGGCATGAAAAAGGGCAAGTGTGAAAATCAGAACTAGTAAGGGAAATTAGGGGGAATTAATGACGAACATTTCAGAAATTCTTTTGCTGCCCTTGTTTACTGATGAGTATTTAGGGGTTCCCACGGCAGCTCAAGGATTTAGATCCTGACAAACTGTAAATGTTTTACTTCCTGAAGTGACAACGTTGGAGGAGTTTTCCTGGTGGCTTTGTCCTCCTGCTGAGGCTGTTCACATTCCTTAGGGAATCTTGGAATGGTTTGGGTGGGAAGGGACCTTAAAGCCCACACAGTGCCACCCCTGCCATGGCCAGGGACACCTCCCACTGTCCCAGGCTGTTCAAACCTGGCCTTGGACACTTCCATGGATCCAGTGGCAGCCACAGCTTCTCTGGGAATTCCATCCCATCCCCTCACCACCCTCAAAAGGAGGAATTTCTTCCTAAATGGCAGAGATCTATATTATTATTATTATTATTATTATTATCATCATCATCATTATTATTATCATTATTATTATTATTATTATTATTATTATTATTATTATTAACTGTGCTGGGGCTGTTATCACTATCACATGTGACTTGATGAGGGACTCATCCAGGTTAAAATCCTGGCTCTATGCCGTCCCTTGGCTCAGTTATGGTCCCTGTTTTTCTGTCAGAGCCACAGTGGAAGCAGAACTCGGATTCGGAACTTCCTTCTTGTGTGAGGAGAAATGGTTGCAGAGTTTCTTAGTGATTTATGCTCAGGCATTTTTCATCAGGAAACTCTGGAGAATTGTTTTAGCACTATCACACCCCTCTGATTCATTTTTCTCTGGGAAGTCATTACTGGGAGGCCAAATTGCAGAGATACCAGGAGGAGGGGGTGTTTGTGATGGGAGGAACGGGAACATTCCCTGATACAGATAATGTTTCAGCTGTAATTCTTGGTGATAGACCAGTTCCAAATTCTGGTATCTCCTCATTCCACGGGGGATGAGGGTTCCATTTCTGTAAAACATAACAAATCTCTGATATCTCGATTGGGTATGATTTAAGGGTTTTTCCCTCTTCTAGGGCTTGAGAGAACTGAGGTTTTCAGTTTTCCAGGCAGGTTTGCATCTGCTCTGTGCTACACTAGAACATGGCAGAGAAGATGCACCCGTGTGCCAAAGGATTAGTTGGTGGTTTAGACACAAGACAGGAATTTTATTGCTGAAATTTATTTTCTGGGCTGCAGGTTCAGGAAAGGATTTGCTGGAGAGAGAAGGTGCCAAAGTTCCTGCATTTGGAGCCCAACTGACAATCAGAAAATAGGCAGGGCCCTGTTGTGGACTGAATTCCTCCTGGTGGGGAGAGAACTCAGAAAAGAAATGGACTTTGCTAAGGTAACTACTTGTGTTTGACCCCAGAGTTATGGAGCTCTCTGACTCCATCCTTGTTTAATTCAGTTGTGGCAAAAGGAGATCACACGGACCTGAGGCCCATTTTTATCCAGGCCATTATTCTGATGGACAATCTTAGACTTTCTGTGATGCTGAAATGGAATAAAGGACCTCAGCAGAAATGAATGGGAAAGCTTTGGTGTCTGCCAGCCTCATGAAAGGATAAATTTTGTAGAGTTCCTTTTATTAGTAATAAAAATTATACACAAGCAATGATTGAGTTGGAAATTGGAAGCAGAGATTTTAAACACAATTATCTTACTACTCACTGTAAACACTTGGGGTGCAACAACCCTGTGTGGGCCCTTTTATGAGTTGAAATGAATCCTTTAAGTGTTATAAGTATTATAAATCATTTGAAGTATTGGTACCTTGTATGCAGTAAAAGCTAATGATTCTCAAATATTAAAATGTGGGTTATAAAGAGATTTTCCTGCTGTAGTTTACATTCTAGGACATGTCCTGGCCATTATTGACCTGGAGAGTGACACTGTCATTAGTGACTTAATAGGCCCAGCTTGGGCAGTTTGTTCCAGTGCCAGTTCTTTTGAAAATGTGGGTGCTCAGTCTTCTCCTTCAATAGAAAACCACTGAACATCCAGCAAAATCTGGTTTTGTCATTAACAGAAATGGCAAAGTTAAAACACGCTGTTAAATCTCCAATGAATCTTTAGTCTCTTTCTTTTGACCTGATCAAAGGTCTCTGCAGTGATACAACTGCAGCTGATAATTTAAGAAAATGTCTTTTATTTCCTGCTGACAGGCCTGGGGACAATGGTCCTGTGCTTCCGATCAATAGATATTTTCTTCCAGGGCTGATTTAGCTTTGACTGGAAAGGAAAGCAATTAAGTCAGGCGTGGAGGGTTTGGAAGTGTGCAGATGCATTCATGGAATTGGCAGCTAAATGACCTACTTTTGGTGATAGTATTGAAATTATAACGTGTTTCAAGTAAGTATCAAATGCCAGCCAAACAGTTACCATAGTAATGATAAAGGAAATGTAATTGCAGTCAATCAAATGAATATTCAGTTGATGCAGTTAATTTGCACAAAGGTGCACTCATTTCAAACCTATGTTTTATGATGTCCAAGCAGGGATTTTTCTGCAGTTGGCCAATAATTTCTCATTCTTCAAAACTTTTGTTGTGAAAATTCCATTGTGGAACACTAGGCAACTGCGCTGGTGCTTTAAGACAGTGTTCAGTATTTATTTATTTTCCAAATCTTTATGAAGATGGATATCCCAGCAAGTGGGAAAAGAAGTCTCCAAGAATCTTGAGTAGGGAGGAGTTGTAGCTCGACCTCATTTCTTTGGAGGAAAGAAACAGTAGAGTGTTTTTTGTTTCCTGATGTTCCTGTCACGTGCAGATAAATGGTTTTATTTATTCCAATTGATTTGTTAAAGATTTCCCTGGAAATTTCCTGTATAATCCTGCTAGGATCCTATTCTTAAGCTTGCATATTCAATTTTTTCTGGGAAAATGTGTATCTGGGCTTAAATATCCTCTGTTTAGGATAAAGACAGTGCAGGACCACTCTGAGGGGTCCTTGAAGACACAAGAAGGGACAAAGAGATGCTGGTAAAAATATCACTGTGTATTACCATGGTCCTTAAAAACAGTGGATTTTTCTCAACCGTTCCTACTAATGGTAAATATTTATTTCCATTCCAAAAGGAATGCCATTGCTGCTGTCTTCAGAATGTCCTTGAGTACGTTTTTAGTGTGACTTTAATCAAATGTCATTTTAACTCCAGTCCTATGCTGCAAATCTCTGGCGAAATTCTATTAATTTTCAATTAAACTTCAAGTAAACCAATTAGCATTTTCATTTGTATAGAGCAACAAAGGCAGAATCTGTAATGAGTCTTTCCAGTTGCTCACAGAGGAATAAGTGGTCTGGATGGATTTCTCCAGTGTGTATCTCTGGGAAACTTTGTCAAGTATATTACCTTTATCATCTCCTCCTCTGCTTTAGGCTCTAAATTGGCTTTCTTGTGGTGTACAATACCTTTTTCAGCCCCTTCTCTCCCTAAGCTGCATTCCAGAATTCTTTGTCTTCACTGGAAATCTTTAACCTTGCACTAAAGCGTGTTCTCACCTCGGTCAGAGCTGAGGCAGGCAGTATGGAACCCTCCCTGTCCTGAACAACCTCAGGACCTCAATTTGATGGAGGGCAGGAGAAGGAATTTCCCCTTTTCATTCTAAATACATGAATGGAAGTGTCTGAATTATCCCAGCTGGGAAGAGGCTCCAACCCAGCTTGTTTGTGCCTCTCACCAGCATTTCATCCTCTCTGTCACCTTCTCTTCATGCTGCCTGCTCCTTGCAGACAGAGGTGATCCCTGCCCTGAGGAGCTTCATTATCAAAATGTATTCCCTGAGTGGGAATCCTGGAGTTCTTCCAGGGTGGGGACCAGAACTTCCATCATTCCTCCAAGACTGTGGCTGTCTGTAGTGCTCAGCCTCTGCTTTCTTGTGGGGTTTAATCCCATTGCTGGCTGCCCTGGACTCTTCTGGCTGGTGCCACCTCTAGAGCCTCTGTGACCCCGTGTGGAGCTCACTGAGTGGAGCAGGGAGCTCATTGTGGTGTTTGGTTGGGTTGGTTCTGTGCCAGGTTCTCTGTGTGCAGTGGAGCCAGTGCAGCTGCCGGGGAACTGCTGCTCAACCTGGCGCTGGAGCCAGGCTGGAGCCACACGCGTCTCTTCCAATATCCTTTAAACTTGAAAGCCTGGCAGAGACACAGCCTGGCTGAGTTTCATTCTGAAATCAGAAAGTACTCGAGTCAGGAAGCTCAGTCAGGTCTGTGAGGTGTCCTTGGTACCCGGGAGGGGACAGTGCTCTCTGAGGAACACCCAGAACACCTCAGGTGGTTCCTGCTCCAAAATCCTAATGACAGAGCCATGGGGAAATCTACAGAGCCACTTCCCACCTCCAAAAGTAGAATTATTTCTGCTTAGGGCAGAGGATATTTAGCTCAGAATCACTGAGGGTGGAAAAGAGCTGCAGGATCATCAGGTCCAAGCTGTGCCCAATGCCTGCCTTGTCCCCAGCCCAGAGCCCTGAGTGCCACCTCCAGCCCTTCCTTGGACACCTCCAGGGATGGGCACTCCAAACCTCCTGGGCAGCCCCTGCCAAGGCCTGACCACCCCTTCCATGGAGAAATTCCTCCTGATGTCCAACTTGAACCTCCTCTGGCACAACCGGAGGCTGTTCCCTTTTGTTTTCCACTTTTCACTTGAGAGCAGAGCCCAATCCTCACCTTCCTACAACCTCCTTCAGGGTGCTGTAGAGGGCAACAAATTGTCCCCTGAGCCCCCCCAACGAGATAAACCAGACAGCCCTGAGAGGGCAAATCTCTGCTCTGCGAGGGCATTTCTGCCTCTATTTCTCAATACCACAGCCCATCATTACAGGTTGATACCAATTGGCACTAAATTAAGCAAAACTCCCTGACTTGAGACTTAGATCCAAAGATTAAGGAGAAAAAAAAAAAAAAGAAAATGAGATTTCACTGTTTTCAGGTGCAAAGAAGTTTATAAAGCTCCTAAACAAGTCTCAGTGACTTGTTTAGTCACTCAAGGATGTGCAGGTTCCTATGACACTTGACTCTTTAAAGTTTTATTTCTCTGTTCTCTCAGGAACCTAAAAACTCCTAAACAGGGAGCTGCTGGTGCAGCAGGTAGAGTCCTGGCTGTGTTTTACTGAGCTGGAAACAGAGGGTTTTACTGCCATGGCACTTGTCCCCTTCCTTTTCCAACCCTCACAAACAGCACAGGAGTTAAGTGGCCGGAACTTGTAGGAACAGGAGAAATCGTGTTAAATTAAATAGAGCAAAAAATGGGGGTGTTTGGGCAACAGGAGCCTTTTACGATACTGTTTGGCTGTTTCAGGAGAGGGCAGCAGGGAGGAGGGAATTCAGAGCTCCTGCTGCTATTCTGACAAAACAGGGAAAGGTAAGCACAGGGAGGATGTGATCCAGCAGGAGCTCGGGGGGAACACAGCCCTTGGCTGCCCAGGAAGCTGGAAAAGCAAACAAAGAGCAATGAAAATGCCTGATTGAGTCTTTCTGATACCCAAGCCAAAAGGATGCATCAAAACCTCAATCTAACATGCTCTGCTCATGGAGATGGGGCTGATGAGGAGCCAACAGGAACTGCCTTATCCCCCTGCTCCGAGGGAAAATCCTCCTGTGCCCTGGGCCAGGCACGCCATGGCTTTCAGGGACAATGAGGGAGCTGTTCTGGGCAGTGGATCCATGCTGAACATCCCAAAATCCCATCCCGCTCCTGGAGGCTATATGGTGACTCCACTCATGCGGGAGTATTTCAGTTTTAAGGTATCCATGAAATAATTAAAAAATTTCTTTTACTGTTACCAGAGCTGTTCAGTCGGTGAGACAGAAGCAGAACAGGTTGAGCAAAAGGTTGAGGGTTTAAATGCACATTTCTCCTGCATTTCATGTTATTTTTGCCCACATAACTTTGAGTTCAGTCCACTGAAGCGAAACACTCCGAAGCTACATCCCTGGACTGAGAATAGCCTCCTTCTTTAAGGAAGAAATTCCATGCAAATCCTTTTTCATTTTCCTTTCACACTTTGTTTTTTGCAGCAGAAAAACCAGTGCAGGGTTGTTAATGCTGCAGGTTGCAGGATTGACCTTGGCTTTGACAAAAAGCCATTTTCAATTTTCACCCTAAAGAACTTTGGAAGATCTCAGCATAAGTAAGTTTATTATTTTAATAATATGTGCTACTGTGCTGTGTGATATGAAAACAGGGGTATCCTGTGCATTTTCGCAGGTGAGCCAACACACCTTTTGTTTGAAATTCCCTTTATGGTGAATATATTTTAAAATGCTGGCCTTGAGCAGACTGAAAGCATTGCTGTGACCTCTGGTGTTTGGGACTATTGGTAATAATTTGGGAATCTTTTTGCAGTCCCCTGAAAGGGAATGCATAATTACAGATTTTAATTAATTATCTCCCCCTGGAGTTAAGTGAGATGCCAAAAGGCTAAATGAGTCCCCCAAGGGTGGTGACAGCTGAAAATAAACCACAAATATTTTCACCTCTGTGCCTTCCCCTGTCCTCAGGGTTGTTGTGTCTGGATCCCACAGTCTGAGGGAAGAGGCTTTTCCATGGAAAATGTGTGGCCAAAGAGCTGAAGAGCCCTTGGAGAGCTCCAGAGTCCTCAGTGAAGTTTGGTAAACGCACTCATGTAAATCCATTTTATTTATATACTTGAGGTGACCAATCAGAGAAAACAGCCCAGTGACGAACTACTGTAATTAGAGAAAAGCAGCCAGTCCACTAATTTGAATCACAATCCATCTGGAGAATTTGTATCTTAAAACACCAAGTACTTACAGGATTTACAAGGGGGAAGCCAAGGAATAGTTTTCTTCCCCTTTACAAGGGGAGAAAATGTGTGGAAGCCTGGACTTCCTAAGGGTCTGGAAGTGGTGTAAAGGTGAATTTTTGTCATGCTTTTCTTGCTGCTTAAAGCTCACAGCTCTTGGGATGACGCCTCAGAACCAGTGAACTCCTTGGAAAGGAATTTTTGTTTCGTTTGTGATCCAGTGGAATTCCCAGTGTGAGCTTGAACAGGTTGTGACAAATATCACGCATTGATGTTCACTGCTTTTCCCCAGATATACTTGAAATATTATTTTCCCAGCAGCAATAGTTAATTATTATTTAACCAGGTTCTGTGTTAGTTATTACTGTAATTGATCATTTGGAATAAATAAGCTCTTCATTTACACTCCTGCAAAATTTTTGTGCCTATCCTTAACAGCAGCAAAAAAATGAGGGGAAGCAGAGGTGGTTGTGCTTAGCTGCAGTTATTTTTGACACAGTGTGTAATTATGTCTCTAATTCCAATTAGCACATGTGAATGCAGTAAATGAGGTAAATACAGGAGTGGCTTCCCTTGTGCAAGTATCCCAACCTCCTGACTGGGATGGAAAAGATGGAATCTTCACTCTTCCAGATTTGTGCTCTACTCTACAAGAGCCTATTTACATAATAAATGGAGCTACTGGTTTAAATCAAAGTGGAAAATGAAGGATTTAGGGCATTTAGGGAACGAAGAGCTGCAACGTGAACAGAAATGGTGCTGCCAAAGATACTCCACTTCGCAAAAAGCTGATGGTATAAACAGAAAAGAAGTGGAAAAAAACCTTGTGGGGGTTTGTTCAGGCTCCCAGCAGCCTGAATTTTTATTCCCTTTCCAACACACACCAAGCCAGTATCCAAGACAAAGCCAAGGCACCACCACAAAGGATTTACACACTTTTTTTTTTTCCCCCCCCTGAAAAGCAACACAAAAGAGAGATTGGGAATTTCAGAGAGCTGCCTTGCAGCCTGGGCTATTCATCCACAGAAGCACAGCTAAACTGAGGAGGTTCATTCCCTACCTGCTCCTCATTCTTCTTCAGGAAATTGTCATTAAATCAAGGAAAGGCCAAATTAAAGGATTATGAATGATTGTTCCTTCTCCAAAGGAGAAGTCAGGAGGAACCCAGCAGGTACCTGAGTCTGGATCAGATCCAGGTGTAAGGACAGCTCCAGACTGTGGTCATATTGGGGCCTTTGGAATCCTTAAAAATAAAACAAAACAAAAAAACCCAAACCAAATAAACTTTAGAAACAAAACCCCAACAAAACAAAAAAAATTCCCAACCGACAATCAAACAAAAAACCCCTCCAAAACACAAAAACCCCCAAAACTAAAACCAACCCAAACGAAAAAAACCCCACAAAACAAAGCAAGAAGTAAAGAAAGAAGTGTATCCGTTCTTGTCGGGGTTTGACACTGGCTAAAAGCACCAGGCACTCATGAAAAACCATTCACTCATTTTCCTCTGCTGTAGCAGAGTAGGAGAGGGGGGAAAAATCGAACACTTCATGAGTTGAGATAAGGATGAGGGGAAAAACACTCTAAGGCAAAACAGGTCCAAAATTTAAACAGTATAAAGAAAATTTATTATGAACAGAATTAAAAGTAAAAAGGGTAATGAGAACTAAAATAAACCTTTAGAACACCGATTTTCTTCCTAGCCCTTCCCTCTTTCTCACCGACCGCCCAAGTAGACAAAACACGAGGTTTTGGTCAGTCTTTCACTTCTAAAAAATCTTTCTTCAGCACGCTTAGAGAAAGGTGTTTCCTTCTTCTGCTGTGCCGTGGGATCCTTCCCATGGGAAACAGCTCTCTGTGAATTTTCTAGCATCTTAATTCTGACAAACAGCAGCCCGCTGAATCTGCTGTAACGTGAGTGCCTCGCACGAATGGTGCAGCCTTCCCAAAACTGCACATCATGGGTCATTTTAGTTCAGGGGGTACAGTTTTTAAGGATAAGCTGCTCTAGTTTGGAAGCAAGGGTTCCCTGTCTCTGGAAGCAAAGGTCTTCTCTCTCTGTTCGAGTTTCCCACTAGGTTACAACAGCTTTTCAGCATCCACTCGCTTCAGCGTGGGCCCTTTCTCCTCACGGGCTGCGAGTGGTTCTCTGCACCCCCCATGCGTTTCATCGATTACAGAGCAACAACTTCTTGCATTATAGTCCCCACCACAGCTTGTACAGAGATCTCAACGCTTGGGGCACGTCCTCCCTCTCTTCACCGACCTCAGTGTCACCATGCTGTTCTCCTCATGTGTCTTCACCTTTTCTTTGATTTGGGAGAAAATTGTTGTCTGTAGTTCACTGGTTCCCGAGTTCTATCAATTTGTGAGTTCTTATAAGGTTTTGCAGCGCTGAAAAGTTGATTTCGTCTGGGCTCCGTCTCGGGGAATTGTTCATCATGCCCCTTGCTGTTGGCCACATGGTCCCTGCCGGCACCTCATGGGTGCTGCTGGCTCCATTCAGCGCCTCTCTTCATGCAAGGCGCCAAAAAAGAGAAGCTGCTGTCACTGCTTCTGCCTTCTTGCTCGCAGCACGGTTGCCTAAAAGCGACTAAACAGGCAAAGTTTATGGCGAGCCGTGCCAAGACGGCGGCAACCGCGTGGCCCTGGTGGCCGCGTGCGCTGAGGGCAGCTGGGCCCCGCAGCCGGAGAGCAAAGACACTGCCCGCCCGCCTTGGTCTCCCTGCTTAAATAGGTCACCCCAGAGGCGTTAACCTGTGGGAGTGTGTCTTGTTTGGTTCAGTCCGGGTCTCCCCTCTGGGTTTCGTGTTACTGTACCATCCCAGTTTATACCCTCCTGGTTTCGTGTTCATAACCCTGCTTTCTCTATTTGTCTCCTCCCAGACCCCTGCCAATCGCTCCGGCACCCCTCCCAAGCTTCTAGAAAGTTCTGGCAGGGGCGTCGAGTGATTGGTCTTGGGGGGAGGATCCCTCCCTTCCTTTCCCGAGATAGGTTCCCTTGTGTGTCCCTCATCCCGCAGACCCGTCCTTCTCCTTCCCTGATTCGATGCCGTTGTCATCCCTCCCCTGTCGCCACCCCCCCATAAAACCCCTGGCAGGCGCGCTCAGGGTTGCTCATTGCTGGATACCCCCGGGGGGCGAGGTCCCATGTTCGGAGACACAATAAACCTTCCGGACTTCATCCACAATTGAGCCTGCCTCCTTCTTCCACCACCTGCCTTTATTGCCGCGGTCCTGTGGAAGGACCCACGAGCCAGACCTCTGGTCTCCCGGATTCCGGAGGCTGGCCCCCGCAGCCTGCTGCGTCCAGAGCTGACCAGGCAAAGTGGGAACTGCTCCAAAAAGGACGCAGAGGCAGTTACCTACTTCTCTAATTGGGCTAGTGACCTGCCCATCGTCAGAGCCTTCAGCAGTTGGCTCTGCTGCATGCAGCGAAAACATCCGGGAGCTTCTCACAAAGCCACCTCTGTGGCTTCTCCAAACCATCCCAGTTCTTTAGTGGGTTCTTGTTTGTTTCTGGGGGTTTTTTTTGGTTTTTTTTTTTTTTTTAGTTTTACATTCAGAATGAAAAACTGTCCATTCTGGGTGTTTTATCTCTCCAAGTGGTTTGACAAAAAGCAGGTTAAATACATGAAAAATTCTGTCTCCTCAGCAGCTTTGTCATGGCTCCAAAGATCTCTGGTTGGGAGTTTTTTTGGAGAGGAGGACACAAGGCTGGCAAGGGCTGGACATGAATTGGTTTTAGTCATTGAATGTCTGATGGAACGTGCTGGAAAGTGGCAGTTTGGAGCAGGTTTTTTCTGTAATTCTTCAAACATTTGTGCAAAGCAAAACCTCTCAAAGTGGAAAACCCCAAAGAACTGAAGCCCCAAGTAAAACAGGGCATTCTTGGATTGACTTTTCCAGTGGAAGCAGAATTAGGAAACTGCCCAGCACTGGCACAGGATTTTATTTAAGGCTTGTGAGCTAATTTGACTGACCTTCTTCAGTGTCTCATTTCACACCCGGCTCCATTTAAATCAGGAGCAGAGTAGGGGCATTTAAAGCTTTTTGCTGATATATTTATTTGCGGTGAAACACTTACGTCATAATTCTCCTTGTCCTTGCATTCAGCACATGCAAAGTTCATATGAAAATACACAAAGGTCTGGAGTGATTCTTGCTGTTCCATATTTCTCCCATTCCATGGGCAATATTTTGCGTTTATTTTGCCCTCCTTATTTTTGATGTGTATCTGCAGAGAGCAGTGAGCAGCCATCCGGTGCAGGCTGGATCTTATTTTAGGAAGAGTTATGCAAACACATTTCTCCTGTTTATCCACTAAGGTTTGAGTTGCACTGACTTCCCCTACAAAGCAAAGTAGAAACCAGAACAGGGATAAAAGTGGGGGATAAGAGGAGGAGGGATGATAAAAGTGCCATTTTTCCTCTTAAGAACAAAGCTGTTTTACTTTTTGCCACAAACTCCTGCCTGGTAATATATATTTAGGATGATTTAGGAGTGCTTTAGCTTTTTAGGGGTGGATTGCAGGATTTCTGGAGCTGTGCAGTTTCTGTAGGGCTTTGAATAAATGAAACACTATCTTAGGTATTGTCCTCCATTACTGAACTATTGGAGCCACTCTTAATCTTTAATGTTCTTACTCTGACAACAGCCCTGGGACTAGGCAAGTTCTATTATGCCTTTCACATGCGAAGAACTGAGGAACAAAAAGGCTCAGACTGAGATTTTCTTCTCAGGCTGCTTGCCTTGCTTTGAGTGAGAACTCTTATCTCAGTCTCCTCTCTGCATGGAAGTTTGTTAGTAGTGCAGTATTAATTGGGGCAACATCTAAATTTCTTTTAAAAAATAATTAGGAAGGTCAGGATGTAAGGCTGAAGTCAGTGGAAGTGAAATGATTTCATTCTGTAAGGAATGTTTTAGTTAAAGTCATTGAAATTAAAATGATTTTTTAAAATATATTGTATGAATTCTCTTTGCAGAAGGTAAATAGAGTCTGAACTGCTTTTTAGAGGAACTAATTTGGATTTAGGGGGATTATGTGATGTGATGCCTGGGATAACAAATTGATGCCTTTTCCTTTGAAATAGGAGATAATTTGAAGTGATTTTTCTAAATATAAAAAGGGGGAATTGAGAAAGTTTAAAAGTAGAGGTGATTACCCCTTTGGGTCATTGTATCACCAGGATTGTAGGGGAAAAACCTGCACACTCCTCCAATTCCCAGATGTACCAAACCCTTCTGTGCTGGACTCGGACTGCCTGAACTTCCCTGAGATTTGCTGGGCTGGTGAATAAAACCAAATTCCCATTTCTGTGGTGATTCCCAGGAAGCAGAACCTGCCAGGTCTGGGTTCCTGTCCTACAGAAAGGACTTGCAGAGCTGCCCCCACCCCACAGCCTTCCCTCAAACACCTACACAAGTACAGGAATTTTCTCTCTCTGCCACAAAATCTGGTTGTACATTCCCGGTGGAGCCCTGATTCCAAGTGGGATTTCTCCTAACTAATAAATATATATAATATATATAATATAATAATAATTATATAATATATAATACAGTAATAATTTCTCCTAACTCCGTACCCAGCTCATGGCTTTCATTATATGGCTTGAACTTTGTGCCTTTTTTTGACCCAGAAACAAGAAAGCTCTGGCAGTGCCTAAAGCTTCGTGCAGGGCAGCATTTCACAGGCCCAGGGAGGGATTTTTTTTTTACCCAGCTCAGCAAATGCTTGCAGGTTTTTACAGATATTCCCAATTACGTCTCCGGAAATAAATTATGAGTGGGGGAAGGAGCAGAATAAACACACTCCGAGGTCTCTGAGGGGTTCAGCTGGGCAGTCCAGGGCTGGGTCTGAAAGGGGAAGGTTAAGACCCTTCATGCAGCAGCAGTGCTGGAGGCTGGGCAGAAGCTGGGTGTATTTTGGGCGTATTTGGGGTGTGTTTTAGGTGTATTCATGGTGACTGACATTGGTTTATCAGCAGCCTCGCTTCCCTTAAAAGCAGTTTTCCATCTGAATGGGGCTTCTCAAGGGAAATGACTCCTTGTAAACAAGCTTTGATTCTCTTCAATATGGAATAAAAACTCCCTTTTCACACCAGACACTCTACCTGCAGCACCTTTTTGTGTCACCTTGCCCCTGGCCAGGGAGGGTGACTCCAAACTTGGATTTCTGCTCCAACCCATGCTGGGGCTCTGCTGATCTAGTCAGTAATTTGCCTTCATTTTCCTGTTTACCCAGTGTGGGGGGGGAAAAAGCGAATTGCTTTCTTTATTTGCTTTGAGGTCCACTGATAAATGTTGTATCCATTTCGTATTTATGTATTACCTATAATACACTGAATAATCACACGTGCAGCTGTTAAATAATGAATTTCACAATAATTATTTGCTATGGCTGAGGGGTTTTTTAAGGGATTCTGAGAAGACCAAGTGGCAGATTGCCTTAAATTTTCTGTTCATTGGGATGCTTTGTCTTCACAAACCTGTGCATTTCCAGACACAAAGCTTCATTTTCTTTGCAGGAATGAGATGTCAGGGAAATGTCTCCTGCAGGTCACTCAGGCTGGATGGGATGACTTCATTCCTTCTGCCGCTGTGACTCTTTTGCAGATGAGGCCCTGGATGTGAAGTAGGTGATGAAATGTCCTGATGAGAAAGATTTTGTTATTTCATGGGGCTTTCCTTGAATTTTAGATCAATCTGATGGTGGGGGGGGGGGGGGGGGGGGAGGGAAAACCAAGCTGCTTTTGCCCAGGAAAAGTTCAAATGCTGATAATATTGGCTGGTTTTTATCAGCGGAGATAAGAGGATTGTGTTCATTAACGTTTGTTCATTTTCACTTTCATTTGCAGCCCCTTTCATGATGCTGAAACCCAACTTTCTCCTTACAGCCTATGGAAATAACCCACAAATGGATCTTTTTCCATCCAGGTTATATTTCTTGCTCTTTCCTCTGCACTTTCCAGTAGCTGTGCATCATTTATTGCTCTTGTAAACGCAGGTGTGCACTCAAATTCCTACTGGTGATGGATAAAGCGTATCCTCAGCTTTTCTGGTCAGGATCTTCAGAATGGAAGAATTTTTGTTTCAAGTCCTTGATCTGTGAAACTTGGGACACTTTAGGTGAATCAGAGCCTCCAAGAGCTTTTATTCTCTTCAATATTTTGGCTTTACGTGTCTATGAATTTCACTTTTATTTCTTCTCCTATTTTTAAGGCAGCAGGAGGGAAAAGAATAAAACAAAACATGTCGTTCTAAATAAAATGAGAGAAATTGAAGTCGCATTTTTTGTGCAAGCAACAGCCTGAAGTCCTGTGTTGGATTTAAAGCAGGCAGTGCCTTATGCAAAGATTCAGGTACTTAAATGGAAGTAGAGCAGCACAGTTAAGGAACACAGTTTTAACAGCAAAAGGTGGTTTTTATGAGGATTTATTTTACATTACCCACACTTATTACACTGCTCAGCAGTGCAGATCACTTGGGCACTTCGCAGTTCCATTAAAGGCATGGAATTTCAGCACCAGGAGTGGGAGTGTCAAAGCCTGGGATATCGAGCAGGGGATGAGAAGAGCTGGTTTGGGACATCAGAGGGGAGACTGCACTGAGTGAACACCTATTAAAGCTCTGCAGAGATTTTTGCTCCATTCCCTGGGGAAGTCCAAGGGAGCTGATCCCAGCAAAATCCTGACTGAGCCTCTTTGGGACTTCAGCTGGAGGTTTTTTGATGGAGTTATTCATGGTCTGTGAAACAGTTCCCTCCTGAGGAGAAAATAAAACACCCCAAGTGTTTCAGATGGCAGCTTTGGTGGTGCTGTAGCCAAGAAGTCTCATAATTCAATGTTTTACCTAAACAAGAGGAGAAGCAAACACCCACAGGCAAATCCACCAGCACAGGATTGCTCGGTGAGGAAAACCACCACGTTAGGGTTCAAACTGAAAGAGGGAAAATTAGGTGAGATAGATGGAAATTCCTCCCTGTGAGGGTGGGGAGGGGCTGGGATGGAATTCCCAGAGCAGCCCCTGGATCCCTGGAGGTGCCCAAGGCGGGGTTGGACGGGGCTTGGAGCAGCCTGGGACAGTGGGAGGTGTCCCTGCCCATGGCAGGGGTGGCACTGGAGGGGCTTCAAGGTCCCTTCCACCCAATGCATTCCAGGATTCCATGATATTCTGGATTGGCTGCACCTGTACTTGTGTCCAGAGTCACTCTCAGGCTTAACAGGAGCCACAAATGCTCAGTGTGGAGAAGAGAGTTTGGAAATCTGTTGCAAAATGATGGGAGTAAAAGTGTCAAACCCATTAATGTAGAACATTCACTGCCCTGTAACACGTTTTCAATTGAATGGAGCTTTCCAAAAATTCCATGCGTGGAATAATGAGCAGAACTAATAAAGACCCGTTTAGCCCAAGTTTTTGTTTGCAGCACCTGAATCTGAAGTTGTAGATTGAAGGTGCTGCAAGGTGGATTTTGGGAAGTTTTACTGACTGTGGAAACACAGAACAGCTTTTCAGTTTCCCCCTTGTCCCTTTCTCCTCAAAGCCATTTACAAATGTCTTTTTTAGCCACAGGAAATCCCTTCCCTGGAGCTGGAGAAGTGTGAAATGTATTCCCTCTAAAGCAACATCTGTGTCTCTCCTGGGATCCTCAGCTAGAAGGGAAGCTGGATATGCTGAGCAGAATTATAATTATTTTCAGGTTGGAGTAGGTGCTGTTTGAGACTCAGGGTGCGAAGATCGAGGCCATAAATTATTCCAGATATTTGCAGTTCCCCTGCTCCAAGTTGTCTTTTTCTTTCTGTTCAGCTGCTTGTCTGAGTGTGTTTAGATTTAAAAAAGAACAAGGGGGGAAACCACCCACGTAGTAAAGTCTTCAGTTAATCAGAATCTGATTACAATAAGAGCTCAACAATCATCGTACAGTGTTGTTAATTATTAGAAGGATCCTGTTGTACGTTGAAATAATTGCAGTAAACAGCCCAGCTGGAAAAAAATTGTTCAGATTTTCCACCATGAAAATGTAAATTTGGAGCTTGTTTCTGTCTCTGTGTGTTAATTGCTAAATTGTTAATTTATTTCTCACTTTGGGTTATGTAAATACCTGACATTTGCCACCTAGAGGAGCACATCACTGTCCTAGGAATGGTCTTAACCAGGAGAAAACAGTGTTTGGAATCCTGAATCCCTGTGCCTCGTACCCTGGGCGTGTCCTGGCTATTTCGTGTTCTGGTTTTCCCACCTGACTCCGGTGAAATCAGGTGGCTCTGGGCCCTCTGGGTTAGTGGCAGAGTCAGCAAGTGACTCCCTGCTCCTGTGAGGGTCTGGAGGTTCTGCAAATACTCTTTTATTTCAGAAACTTTTGGGCCAAAGCATTTTTGCCTCTCCCTAAAGTCATTCTCCCCTGCATTTCCCTCCAGTTCAGTATTGTTGGGTGATTAAAAATAATATTTATGTGTTAATTGTCTCCTTAGAAACAAGGTTCTCCAGTGAATTGTGCATTTCTGCCTCCTTTTGTCACCCCTCAGTGCAAAAGCCTCTGACACTGAGGTGATGTCTGCACTGAAGCTTTACACCCCTCCTAAATTTGGACATAAACATGGTCTGCCAGGAGTGAGAAATTGCTGCAATTGTTTATTCTATAACTTTCTGGTTGGAGCAGAAGTGGTTCAAGGTACAGCACTGGAGAGATTCCTGTATATTCCTGAGAAACAGGAATTTGCAGTGCTACCACAATGGTCTGGGAATGGCTTTCCCACCTTCTACTCTGAGCTCTTTAAGTAATTTGTAAACCTCTTGTTTGTAAACCTCCCAGCTGTTTGTGTTGTAAATTTAAAAAAAAAAAAAATCTGTGTGGCATCCTAGCACATCCTAGCAAATTCCAAAGAAATTCCAAAGGAAAAGGTTGAAATCCTCATGATTTTATCAGACTTTAAGCAAAATGCTCAATGCTGAAATAAACTTTCCTGCCATGTGGGATCTGGACATTTCAGCTTTGACCTGGATGCCATAAAGTTGTAAGATTTCCTGATGGAAAATGTCATGGAAATGTGAATATTCAACAGCTTGGACAACCCCAGTTATGTCTGTGTGGCCCTGTGGCAAATCCATACCCCCAAAATTAGGTGCAGGGCTCCTTCTCAAGTAGAAATACTGAGCTTTTCTACCACTGTGATTCGAAATCCATCTTCAGCAAGAGATGGCAAAGTAAAATATTGAACCTGCTCGTCTTTTATGACCTTGGCAGTGATAAAAGATCTCTTCTCTGTCATGTTAGAATGTTGAAATATATATTTAATATCCTTCATAAATTAGTGGGGGTTTGCAGGTGTTGAATTTCAGGCTGAAAAAGGGGAAGAAAAAACTACTTGGGCTTTTTTTTGAAACTCCGAATGCGATGGTGTGTTACAGTGTGGATACTGCAACACGCTGTATCAGCCAACGAGGCCCGTGGAAAGAAATAGGTATGGACAGATTCTTGGTAGATGTTTCAGAGATGTTTATTTTCCTTGCTGCATGGCCGGGATCTGCCGAGGAACTCTCACAGTCTGGGTTGAGGGTCCCTGCCCACACAGGGGAACACAAAACAACCAACGGGGAGCGAGGCTGACCAGGACCAGGGGAACCCTGTGCCTCCCCCCAGGGCCCCTCTGCCAGGACCCCAGGGCAGGGGGAGGGCCCCAACAATGGCGCAAGTAAATGTTCGACCCACATGTGTGGATGTAACTGGGATCAGTGATTTAGTCAGTCCATTTTTAATATCAAAAGGACATTGACAGTAGTTTTTAAGAAATTGATTTGCGTTCAGCAGAATTTAAAAAATCTGAAAAATAATTCAAATTTGTGGGGCCTGGTTGAGCTGCTCTGAATGTGGAGCCTCCTGGGCTACAGGGGATGAAAGTGGAACTGATTCCTGATGTGATTGCCAGCAACCACGGGTGCTGCCAAAAATCAGCTTCAGCTTTGTGATTTGAAAAGAAATTGGTTTAAATGGTTTCTACTGGGTTTTAGTGCTATTTAGTGGTTTTTAAAATGGTTTTAAGAGTTGTAATACACCACACCAGCAAATTATTAATTGCATTTAGAGATGGATGAGTTTAATGGGCTTAATGTCAAATATTGGTAGTGGGCAGGTGTTAAATGTGAGACTGAGGTTTGGATTTGGTTTCCAGCTCTCCCACACACCCTTCTCCATATCTGTTCCAAAGGAATTAAATGCTGCAAGAAGAAATTAATTCTTTTTAAGAAGGGATTTTGTGAAATTTTTAAGATTTTTCCCAAGTCATCCCCAAAGAAGACCAAAATTCTTTAAAGCTCAAGGAAGATTTTGAAGCCCTGCAACCTTCTCAGACAGGTGTTTCTCAATTTATAATAATAAATTATTATATATATAATAATTTATAATAATATAATGACCCCTGTAGTCTCCCCACCCTTATTTCTTAAGTTACAATCAAATTGTTTCATTGCAAGAGGTAAGAGTTCTATCTCGGTTTAGAACTGACCAACAAAGAGCTCAATTTGATCTCAATTTAGAATTTTCCTTGAGGTATCCCTGCAGAGGTGAATTGTCCTTCCCGAACGTTAAAGGCAGTGAAATGACCTGGAATAGGCAGCCTGTGATAGGACTTTGATCATAAAATAGATGTTTTCTCATTAAGTTTAGGCATAAAAACAGAATCCTTCAGCTTTGGGAATAGGCTGGATTGTGAAAGGCCCAATTGTGTCTTTTACGGGGGAAAATGAAAGTTTTTCCACTACAGATCTGTGATTTTAGGACGAAAAAAATCAAGATTTGGAGGCTTCTGCCTGTATCCCTTTATTATGCTGCTAATCCATGCAATTCCTCACATCCACCCATCCATCTCCCAGCCCTCACCTCAAGGGTACTCACGTTTTTGCTGTGCTCCATCTGGCTCTCCAGAAACTCCTAAATTATCATTTTGCAGCAAAAGAAGAAAAATTATCCCTCAGCCTGCCAGGTCCTGAGCTCCAGGCCTGGACCTGAGGTTTGTTTTCTGACTAAAACAACTTTATTAATGATGTTCTGCTGCTGCTCACTCTGCATGGTAAGGTATGTTTTGGGCAAATAAGTTTTATTTAAGTTACAGACACTTAAAAGTTGCACAAAATGAAATCTGAGCGGGGGGGGTTGTTTTTGGTTGGTTGGTTGGTTGGGCTGGTTTGGTTTTTTGTTTGGTTGGTTTTGGTTTTGTTTCAGTTTTGGTTTTTGGTGACATCAATGCTTTAATATGAAAAATGTTCCCAGGCTATAAAGTAGTAATTCCAGTTCAGATATTGTCTGTGAAGGGCCTATTAGGAGTTTTTTTTGATTTCCAGGCCTAAAGAAAAGCAGAGAGATTGTATTTGTCAAAAAATGACAGTTTTTCCAAGAAATCCATACTGCAGGGGCTGTAAAAGAATCGACTGAGTTTTCCATTAAAAGCAGATTTATGAAGCATTTGGAGGGGTACTTACATTACAAGATAAGGCTGGGAAGAACAGAGCAGTGGGGCAAAGTGAAAGGCAGCTGAAAATGCGTTTCTTGGGAAAGGGCAACAAAATTTAGGAAGAACCCAAATGGTGTGGGAGAGAATATCAGCAGCTGGGAGGGGAGGCCAAGACCAAGGTGCTTGTAGCAGGTCAAATCTGCCTAAATCTTTGTAACTCCAAACCAGTGGATTCTGAGTCAGAAAAATCCAGTTGGGTTGAATGATCTCAATAAAAACCAGAGAGAAAATGGCGTAAATTCCAATGCAAATTCAAAGGGAAAATGGTATAAATTTCAATGCACGTTGTGTGATTTGTGTGCCTGTGTTTGCCTAAACCCCCTCCCATCATCTCTTCTGCATCTCCACCAGGATAACAGGGAGGACAATAAATCCTTACAGAAAATTCTGTATTTGGACTTTTTTCCCTCTCCTGAGAAAACAATAATTACTTGGTGAGGAACATAGGCTTCATTACAGGAGTCACAAGTGACAGCTGCACAACAGCATTTAAATTAGAATTTCAGCCATTTTTAGGAACTTCTACATGAAACAGAAAATGTAAAGGCAATATTTGGGAACTCAGACATGTGGAAGAAGCAAACATTGGTCCTAAATAGCCCCTTTGAGTTTAATGGGTGAATCCCAACCTTTGTACAGAGCCAGGCAAGTGTTTTTAATCACTTTATTCAGCTTTAAGCTGAGGGTGTGCAGACCCCAGCCAGGATGCCAGGATCAGTTCTGTCCTGCAGGGTGACCTTCGTATTTTTTCACTGGATTAAACTACAGAAAATTTAAATTACACCACAGAAACGACAGAAATTTTATTGTTTATTTTTTAGAAAACTAAGTCTCCTTAAGTTATATGTTACACTTCATCCCCTTAGTTTGGAGCTAAATGATATTTAAGGTCCTTTCCAACACAAACCACTCTGTGATTTATGATTCTGTTGGTAAATGAAACAAAATTTTGCTTGAATGCTTTTGTTAGCACAGTCAGAACACAGCAAAGGGTTGATGTGCAGCCTGCACACTGTGTCAGATTTGTTTCCATGGGTGGCAAGGTCATTAAACGTCATCTGTTGGCTCCAGGTAAAGTGGAAGATGCTGTGAAGGTAAATGGAACACCCTCCCTGCTCCCCACAAAAACACCCAAACCCTCCTGCCTGACAAACTGCAGCAACGCAATCAGGCTCACTCAGCCCTTGGAGAAAAATGGGGTTATTAAATCCCAGATTAAAGATAGGGAATTGGTGATTTTATCTCTCTCACAGACAAGATCCAATTTAGCTGATAGGGAGCTGAACCTGAAGAGAATTCTCTAAGTTGTTTCTTTCCCCCAGAAATGCATCACTAATGTTTAATTTGCAAAACACGTCCTTGTTATGTTCCTTTTCAACTCTTTTACCTGTCAGGAAGATTATGGAAAAAATGGGGAGAGAACCCGTTGTGTTTTATTCATCTCCTGGGAGCAACCTGGGCTTGGTGAGGGTCAGCTCCAGCCACAGGTGTCCAATTCCAGAAACTTCCAGTGTGCTCTGAGTGCTCAAGCCCTCCTGGATTTGCTGGAGGTTCTGCACCAAGTGGATGATTTTCCTGTTTTTTAAAAATCTCCTGTAAACTGGAGCTTCCAAAGGACATCTGTAATCTGCAAACTCATCAGGCTTCCCTGGAGCTCCCTCTGGCCCTTGTAGTTGCAGCAGAGCTGGGCAGGAAGAGGAAAATAGGATGGTTGTTACAGAGCACAAGAGCCTGGGAAATGCAGTAGAAATTGTACAAATAGAAGGATTAATTTGAATTTTCTTTTTGTCTCAGCAGTGAGAAATGGAATTTGCCAGGGCAGTTTTCCTGCTTGTCAAGATCTGAGTGATATTTTACTGTATTTGAGATTTCTTTGAAGGGTGAAGCCTCACAGGAGCCACTCCTGCAGGGAGTTCAAAGGACAGTGGGGTAACCATGGGAATTCTGCAAGCTGATTTCCTTCAGCGTTTCTGCTCCCTCATCATTGCAGTGGCCATGGAAGAGCCCTGGGAGGTGGGAAATCATTATTCCCATAGGAAGAATTAGAGGATAGAGGAGGGAGTCCAGGGGAATGAGCTCACACTGCAATTTCATTGTTAACTCTGATAATACCCTTTGAATTTCCCTGTCTACAGTGAGGGATCTGGAACGGGAACACTCCCTGTAGCTCACTAATGTGAGCAGGGTGGAAGCTCCTTCTGCTTTAGCACAGAATCCATGGAGATATTTTCTCAGACTGCTTAAAAAAATCTGGATTCCCATAAATGAGGAATGCTCTGGAACCCAAGGCAACCCGAAGCCTAATGGCAAGTCCATTAGAAATGGCAAAAACTGAAATTAAATTCAGAGAGAAACAGCATTTATTTGAAACAAAGAAGACCTGAACATCCTCATGAGGATCTGTCTGGTGAAATGTTTCAGTTTAGCTGTAGTTCAGCTGCAATCCCGCCGGGGGAAGGGGCTGGGGTTAATTTTCCATCCCTTGCTCGGTTGGCTGAGGCTGTTGTTTGGGCACTAGTTCAGGTTCCAGGTTTGCTGCTCTGCTGAGAGCAGGGGGAGACTGGGGACGTGTTGGGGGATGTTTGATGTTTGTTTGTCTTGCCTGTGTTTCCCAAAGCCAAGACTGGGTGGATTTTCCTTTCCTGACCATAATTTTTGCTTGTATGTGAAGCAAACAACACAAGACACAAAACACTTCCCCTTTCTTATAATACTGGGTGGTTTTGCTTGGATTTTTAAAGTTTGTTTGTTTTCCCTTCCCCTTGGAAAATGGGCCTGTTTGCTACTCCTTGTTTGGTTGTTGTTTGCTGTCCCTGTAGCAGCTGCTGGGAGGAGATGGGAAAACTGATTGTTGATGAAATGTTAATTTTAAATGGTAAAAAATCATGCTGTGTTGGGAACTTGTGAGTGTCCATCTGTCTGTCACAGAAGGGCATGGAGTGACAGGACAAGGGGGATGGCTTCAAACTGCCAGAGGGCAGGGTTAGATGGGATATTGGGAATAAATTCCTCCCTAGGAGGGTGGTGAAGCCCTGGAATGGGTTTCCCAGAGGCTGCCCCATCCGTGGAAATGTCCAAGGCCAGGCTGGATCAATGTGGTCTAGTTGGAGGGGTGGAACAAGATGAGTTTTAAGATCGCTTGCAACCCCAACCACCCCATGATCCTGTAGTTCTATGGCAATGGTCCCATGCATCCCAGAACATCATTCTACTGGAATGTTTGGGATAGCAAAGTTGTTGGAGAGGTGGATGGTAGGAATCAAATCCTGCATGGTAAAAAATCCCAGGTTTGGGTCTTTATGGTACTGAGATTTGATTTGCAAAGCCTTCACAGCCCAGGCCAGCTCTAATTCCATGCACATCCAAATCCATGTCCAGATCCTGGCTGGATTTGTACCTCCTTCATAAAATAAACAATCCCATCCTTCTCACCACGCTTTTTAGGTGCATTTATGCAGCACTTCACACCTTTTTTCCAGACTCTTAAAAGAGGAATTTTCCGAGCCTTGAAAATGAAATCTCTTGCCTGGCTTTGACGGATGGTCCTTTTCCTTCTATCCAGTGCTGTGCTGGTACTCGTGCACACAACATCCAAAGTATCACACACATTTTCCAATCGAATGGCTCTCCTCAGTGAAGAAAATCCATATTCTCTGCTCAACAATGTGGACCAAAAGTCGAATATACAGTAAAAAAATAAATGGAGTAACCAGGGATTAGCAGACAGTGCATTATGTTGATTACCCACATTGTCTTCAGCTTAATAAATTCTATTTTGCTGTAAGTCAGCTCAATTGTGTGTGAAAACAGAGAAGGTGGAAAATGAGACTGAACAAGAGGGTTAAATGACAGTGTGCCATTCGAGAGGCAATTAAAAACCAAAAACTCCAGCCCTTGAGGAACAGAAAAAGAGGAGGTTTTGAAGTGTAAAATAAAAGACACAATTCTGTGTTAATGTGGGAAATTAAATTGTCCATCTGAGGCTCATCATTAAACCCACACAAAGGTGATCTTTTTACTGCATCCTGTGGCACTTGCAATCCTAAAAATGGGCAAAGAGGAAGGAACAGGACTTTCAAGCCATGATTTTGGCATCCCATTCACTGGATCCAGATTAAAATCCCTTGGATTTGCCATGACTCGGTGCTCTGTCCTCATTGAATCCCTCCTGACCTGGGGTGTACTAAGAACAACCTTGCATCCAGAAGTTTTTAAGGAGCTCTTTGGAAGTCTCAGTTGATGTTAACTCTCATTTATTTATTTATCTGCTTTGGTGTGCCTTGGGAATGATGGTATTTCCAGCAGATGGCAAGAAAACTGAAAATGTACAAACCACTCAGATTTGGCTGGGGAGGGAGGAATCAAGAACAAAGGGAAGGAAAAATTACGGAAGAAAAACTCTGCAGTGTAGCTGAGCTGTTTATCCTGTAGCCTGTTAATAATTTTTTTTTCTGCCTTGAAGCCAGGAATTGACACCCAGAGCTCCAGATGGAGCCAAGGAAAGGTGGAAGGCCAGGAAACCTTGGAAAAGGGAGCTGGTGTTTAAGGAAGTGGTGTCATCTAGTGGTTACAGCAGAAGACCGAGAAAGGATTCTTGGGTTGTGTTTTATCATTTCCTACCTCTCTGCTGGTTGATGGATTTACCTGGAAAACTCTTTTCTCGGGGGGGAAGAAGGAGGTGGTGGGGGAGGATGACAAAACTTTGGGCCCAAGTGAGTTCTTGGGTTTGGAAAGGCAAAAATCTGAATGTGGAAGATGTTTGAGGCACCAGCAGGACCCTTTTGTGCAGAAAACACAGTCCTGCTTCAGGAAGCACAGGGAGGATGCTCTGATGCTCTTGTATTTAAATAAATATTAAATTCCACCAAGGCAGTGTGGCATTTGGCAGTTTTATATCTCAGGGAGTGCCAAATCCAGGCGCAGGGTAAGGAATGTGCTCTCAGTGGGTAATGGAGGGGAGTTTGTGTTCATTTATTCACTCCAAAGCAGTTTGTGGAGGTTCAGGAGCAGTTTTGTTCCTGGCTAATGATCATTCCCACTCTCAGCACTCCGTGGAGGACTCCCAGCTGTACCTTTTGTTTCCATCAGCTGGAATCAGGATTATCTCCTGCTCTTCCTGGCAGCAAACAGTCTGGGATGGAGGAAAGAGTGGGAGAGAGAATCCCAGAGAGTGTGGTGCAGTTGTGGGAAGAGGGATTCTGTCATGGACTTCATCCCACAATGGATTTCTCCTTCTTTGGAGGGGGGGTCTCAGCCCTCACACAGCAAATCAGATTGCCAGAATATTCCCAGCTGGAAGGGATTCACAAGGATCAGAAAATCCAACTGTTCCCTGAATGGCCCATGCAGGGATTGAACCACAACCGTGGTGGTTTTAGCACCAGGCTCTGAGCCCATCTCGGGGTTCCTTGAGTCCTGGTGGATCCTGAGGGCATTTAGATATCTGATGTTGTTCTGTGCCCAGGGGGAGGATGGCAGGAGGAGCACCAGAGCCTCAGGTAGAGTTTAGAGTTCTTGACAGCTTTCCTCCCTGCGAAGGTTTCCAGGGAACAGTTCTGGCATTCCTGAGCTGCCTGCTGGGAACAGTTGGCACCACAGAATGGATTTGCCTGAGGTGCCCTCCAGTGCAGCAGCCCTAAACCAGACCCAGGGCTGCTGCTCTCTGGGGTTTTGCTCATCACTGCTCTGGTCTCTGGAGCGTCTCAAACTGCTCTGCCAGAGCTGGCGCTGCATGGTTTGGAAAAGACACTGATTTCCTACCTGTAAATTAAAAATAGATACAGAGGGACCAAAGCTGGGCTGGGTTTAAGCATCTGTACATGAAATTCTCATTAAAATCAGTGGAAGTTTTGCAACAGGAGTAGCTTTGGAAGAGGTTTTTCCAAGCTCCCTGATGGCACAAGTAGCTGAGTCCTCCCCTCTTGTGGTAGTGCTGTTTGCTTCCATAACATTCCTTAGAGATCTTCATCCCTTCATCCCGATCTCTTCTGGAACTGGATTGGCTCTACCTATGGCAGATATTCCATTTTTACCAGCTTCTTTGTGCCAGGAATATTTCATTGGCTCAGGGATCCCATCAACAAAGAGTCCCTGTGACAGAGGGACCTGCGGATAGATGGGATGAGCTGGGCACACCTTGGTATCCAGTCCTCAGGTGCCGCATGTGGGATTTTTCATGTGGATAAGAGTGTCTACAGCTCCAAATCTGGGAATGTTTCAGTACTCTCATGCTCTAAAAATCATGGAATATTTAGGGCTGGAAAAACCCTCTAAGATCATCGAGTCCAGCTGCAAATGCAGCGAGTGCATCACTAAACCACATCCTCAAGTCCAAATCCTCACGTTCTTGGCACACTTCCAGGGATGGTGACTCCACATTCCCTGTTCCAATGCTTTACAACCCTTTTCATGGAATTTTTTGTCCCTAATATCTCATCTAAACCTCCCTTGGCACAACCTGAGGCTGCTTCCTCTCATCCCAACCATGTCCAAGAGCACGTTGGAATGCTCAGGGCTCCAAGAATTCCAGGGTGTGTTCCTGCACCTCCTGCCCTGCTGGGGCTTCTCCTGCCTGCGTGGTTCTCCTTTCACAGGACACTTCAGGCACCTCCCTGGCTGCTGAGCCATCCTGAGGAGCAAGGCAGCAGCACGGGGATGTGGAGCCCCGGGAGCAGCACAAAGGCCAGGCTGCTGTTCTTGTTCTGCTCAGCTCAGCGTTCCAGCCTCCATTATAACTCTCTGTTAATTACATGGCGTTGATTATGGAGCTACTTAGCAGTGCCTCCCTCCTCTTTTTAATGAGCACAGCTGTTTTCTGTCCAGCTTCAGCAGGGAAAATTCCCTAATTTAAGAGTGAGGCACTCCAAGGAAACTCCAGAGGGCTTCTGGGCTCGTTTGATGTGTTTGAATATTCATGCTGCCCACAGCCTGGAGAGCATTTGTGGCCTTCCCCCTTTCCCTCTTTAATGACTCTTTATCACTGATGGACTTTATTAATTGCATTAAAGACCCAACAAAACCTTCACCTGGTTGCAAGGAAAGCATTTTATAAATAAATGTGCTGAACTGGATCCATGCACCGGAGTTGCTGTTCACTGACCCAGTGTTTTCGACAAAAAATGGCCAAAAGGGGTTTTTTTTCTGCCAAAAGCTCTCCAAAAGTGAGCACTAGAAACATGGGTTTGCTTCTGCTTCTGTGAGTTACAGCTTCCCAGGAGACAAAAGTGTTCCCATCTGGAGATCCTGAAGTGCTGGAGCACTAAAGGCGTGGGCAAAGAGCAGCAAATGCTGGATGAAGACCCCCAGGGCAGCCCTCGTCCCCAGGGTCACCCCAGCCCAGCCTCAGCAGTGCCACTGACACCTCGCGGGCCTTGCTGAGACCTCAGCCAGGTTTAATGCACTGCAAACATTTTGGGCACAGAGAGTTTTCTTTTGGAAAACATGTTTGTGTCAGGATCAAAACATTTCCTGGGAAGATGTAGGCTTAGATGAGGTTCTAGGTGGAAGAATTGTCACAACAAATCACTTCATGTCACTGCTTTGTTTGTCACAAAGTCAAAATAATTTCACTGAAATTTTTATAACTTTTAATTTGTTCAGGGCTGTGATGACATCCTGGCATGTTTGGATGCTGGCAGAACGCAGTCACTGTGGAACAGAATGCACAAGAATTAAAATTTTTATTTCTTTATTTTAACTTTTGGTCAATAAGCAGATTTAAAGGTGTGACACAGAAGATGGAAATGGCTGAGGCAGGAAATCAGTAGCAGGAGTTGGGCTTTATTTCTTAACTGGAGGCCCTTTATTTCTGATTTTTGTTCTCTGTCCTAATCTCCAGGTTTGGGACTTTCTCAGTCTGTTAATTGGAGCCTACTCACAATAATTAAAAAGTTCAATAACTGATAAATAGTTGAGAAAACGACAGGATATTCTGAGTTGGGCAGGAGCCACAAGGATCATTGAGTCCAAGTCTCAAATCTCACCCAGGGATCAAACCTGGGAGTTGAATTTTACCTCCTAAAACATATTTTGTTAAAGTGTTTTTGCAGCTCTACTGTGGTCTGTAACATCTGTTAATTATTTATTAATAATAATTGATGTCCCCTTTGGATGAGCCATTCTGAACATAAACTGAGACTGGATCTGTTCTGGAGAGCAAAGGCTTTTCCTAGAAAGACCCTGATTTATTTGGAAGTCTGTCTCTACCTTCTCCCTTTTAAATCCTCCCGGATCAATGTCTCTTTAGCTGGAGTGTCCTTTTGTTTCCCCACTACTCCTGATTGTAAACACAGCGAGTTCTTCCCTCAGGGGGCTCTGTTCAATGAATCTGGAGTGATATTGTGCTAATAATGTTCTTTTGTTGCATTAATTAATGACACCTCCTGCTCAGCAAAGCTTTGTATTTTTATTTTTTTTGCTGGTTTTTCCCTTGCTCTCATGAACTGCTGTGCTGTGAGTTTGTGGTTGTTCATTCTCCCTCTTATTTTTTTTTCCTCCACCACTTTTGCCTCTGAATAGGAACTTTTATTGGATTATAGGAGTTAGGGTCAGTTAATCCATTCAGTGCCTAAATCTGACAGGGAAAGACAAACTGAGCGCTGGGATTGACTTCTCTGCTGTTCCACTGGACTTCTCTTACAAAAAAAAAAAAGGAGGAATTTCTACCTCAGTTCCTTCAGGCAATGAGTTATAAAGAGTCTAAAAAGGCTGGGGAAAGTGCCGAGTTGATAAGATTAGAAGTCCCCTGTTTAAGCCCAAACCCAGGTTCTTGCAGCAGTTGTGTGAGGGTGATTTGGTGGTTGCTGTTTGTTTTCATTTAATAACCATTTTGAGAATTCACTGACTTTACTGACAATGTCCTGAGACTGATTTTGGCTCGCAGCGACAAAATAAATTTGTAATATCATTCCGGATCTGCATTCCCAGACAAACAGGATTCCTGCATTTCTGCTCTAACATCTTCCTGTGGCTGAGTTTTGGGCCTGAACGAGCAAGGATTTCTTGGTCCTGTGAGTTGTTCCCATTTTGAGAGCAAACAGAGAAGAGTCAGGTATTTTTTATGCAATCTTTTTGGTTTACAAAGGATGCTCAAGCATCCCTAAAAGACAGCTGCAGTCACACATGAAACCATTTATTTTTATCGCTTCACAACCTCTTTTTTTAAAGTTAGCACTGACCAAAAAGTTTTTTGGTTTTTTTTAGTTTAAGTTTGCAGTCCGCTTGTGGTTTGTCACTTTTTTGGTTCTGTTACCCAGTGAGATGGAGGAATTTCTGTTTCTTTTTTGTGCTGTGCTGGAAACCACTGAAAAAACAGCAGGAGTTAAGGTTGGTTGAAATCTCAATATACAAAACTCTGCCATGCCCTGAACCTCTACAACCTTCCAGGAGCTGGGAGGGAAGAGATTATCCAGGAAGGAAGAAATAAACTCAGCTGTTGACTTGCCCCAAACCAAACAGAGAGAAAAAATTAGAATTCTTATTCTTCCAGTAGTTCTATGAAATTAAGACACTTTTGGGTTTCTAATTAAATTCCTTTACCCAAAGTTATTTTTCTTTGCTTTGAGGTGATTTTTCTGCGTGGATTTTGCATTCTGGGCAGCTTGAATTCCTCCAGAGCTCTCCTGGTGCTTTACAGATGTGTGTGTGGGGTATATCCGTATTAAAAATGAGGAAAGTGAACCACAATAATTTCCCAAGAGTTTTTAACATTTTCTTTTATTCATTACTGGTCCATACATTCACTAAAAAACTTCTTGGAGATTTTTTGTTTTGCATTGACAGGATAAATCAGTTCAGGTTGGTTCATTTCTTTGATGTGTTGCTGACGAGCTCCCAGGCTGGGTGTTGAAAATGAGTGACTGTTGAACTGTATTTGACAGAGGGGAAGGAAAAGATTAAAAAAATTCCCACTGAAGATACTTGAGCATCCTCCTGCCAGGAGGAGCCAACCCAAAGCCCTGCAGAGTCAGGAGAGGGGTGGGAGCATTTACAGAACCTCCTTGAGAGATTCCCTGGGCTGAAAATATGTCTGTGACTGAAAATCATCTTTAACCTGGTTATCTTGGATACAGAGATGGAAATCAGAGCATTGGGAATGTTGTTTAGCCCATAAATGTTACAACTTCCATTTGTTGGCCAATTGAGGTGGAAAATTGTTGACCAAAGCCAGTATGGGAAGGGAAATTAAGGACAGAGTGGGGTTTTCCCTGGAGCTGCAGGATTGCTGAGGCGAATTCTCTGCCCTGGGCAGTGGAAGGGGTGGGTGAGGCCAGGGGGTGCCACAGGTGACAGCCCTGGCTGGCTCAGGGAGCCAGAGCTTTGTGAGAAGCTGTTGAACTCGAGCTCTGAAGGCAAACAGAGACAGAAAAGGCCTTTCAGATCTTTTTGTGCCTTCTGCAAGCCTTTGTCTCTCCCTTTTCCCTTCAAAGCAGCAATTTAACTTTGTGCTGTGGTTTTTTTCCCCTTTTTTTCCCCTTCCCAGTCCTGCTCAGCAAAGGCTCTCCTGGGAGCCGGGGTTGAACTTGGCACACTCAGCAAAGCTGGAGCTCCGTGTCTGCACAACTGTCCCGGATAAACTGCTGGATTAATATTTCAAATGACTTCCTAATACAGCCAGCAGCATGGCAGGGATCCAGGGAGCAGGGATTTCCTGCTGAAATTCGCCTGCTCCTCTTAATACACAGCTATAAACTGTTTATTTTTAAAACAGCTCCGTGGAAAGAGCAATGTTTTTGCTAATGGCAAATTCTGACACCCTTCTTTTGGCCTTACTCCAATTTTACTTTTACTTCTGTGGATTGTGCTGACTTTTTTGGGGGTGGAATGCTGGAGAATTGAGCCCTGTTAGTTTGCAAGTCTATTGCTGTAAATCTCTCTGGAGTTAGGATATCTTTATTTGAACTTTATTATCATGAACTCTCCTATCAGACAGCTTTAATTTAGATACACAAAGCTTTGGTTGTGTTACCATAACTTTTATCACCTTTTCAGTCAGTTTAACAAAGGAGAGTGTTTTTTTCACTGCTGCAGGAATTGCCCATTTCAAATGATTCTGAACTTTGATAATCAGTTTTTTCTTAGGTTTGGGTTTTATCTCATGGCATCGGTGACTCCAGAGGAGCTGATTCTGCATCATCCACTGTAAGATCCTTCAGGCCCAAATCCCGAAATGCCCCATTTACACCCCTAATCCCAGAATTCATGAAGCCAGGATGGTTGTGACAGCTCTGAACTTTTTTCATTTAGAGTATTTCTCCTTGCATACATTCACAAGCAGATAATTGGAATGATGTTGTTAGTTGAATTTTCTTAACCCTTTAAAGTCTCTAGGGATAAAACCCAGGGGGGTAACCTCTATTTATTCCAATTCGAGTCCAGACAATATATTTGGGGGCCCTGAAATAAACTGCTAAGAGCATCTGCATGGAGGAATTCAAGCGGAAATCCATGACTTCTCAGGATGACATTTTCAAAAAACATCTGTCAGCTGCACCATGGAAAACCAAATCCCACCCAGGGTATGGCAGGGGTGGGACTGGATGGGCTTTAAGGTCCTTCCAACCCAAACCAATCTGGAATTCTCTTTGCTCCGTGTTGCAGACTGGACATTTTCCAGCTACCAGAACCTTCTCTGTACCTTTTTAAAACTACAATCAAGAGCGATCCAGGCAGGGGATGTTTGTTTGCTGGTCACTCTGCTGAGCCCTGGGGCTCCTGGGTTCCAAATTCCCAGGGAGGAGAGCAAATTCCAACCCATGGAACTGCCCAGAGGAGCAAAACCAAGAAAGGCTGGGTGCAAGCAGCGCAGAGCATTTCCCCTGGTCCTCAAGGTTAGCTTAGCTCCCCATAATCTGATTTACTGGGGCAATCACTCTGATTATCTCTGTCAGATCACAGAGCACAGAAAGCAGAGGGAGGGAAGATCACGGAGTTTGCTGGTGCCTGTGCTGCCTCTCAATCTGTCAGGATCCAGCATTTCCAGGCTGATCCCACCAGCAGATCCCCGGCATATGGCAAAGGGCTGTTGTTTATTATTTGCACAACGAATGGCAAGGAAGCGCTGAGTGTCTTTGATTAGAATTAATGCCTCATTAGCTGGGCTGGCATCACCTCCCACCAGTGCTGATCCAGACAGGGAAGGGGAGGAATTGTTCTGGTTGGGAGAATTGTGGGGGTTCACAGAGGGCTGGAGTGAGAGCAGGCCAGCAGAGCTGGGGAAGAGCCCAAAATTCTGACTCTGCCCTCTCTTAGGGTGGAGATAAATGTGCTCCTCACATGCAGCTGTGCCCCTGCCAGATGTTGCTGCTGTTACCGACTGGCTCCAACATTAAATACTTGTCACAGCTGCTCCAGCAGAGCTCTCAGAGCCCCAGATCTGCTGCAGGGCTCTTTCAGGATTACTTATTCCCATCAAAAGGGGAGCAAAGTTAACAGAAACTCTTTTTCTTCCCCCTCAGGGATGTGAGTGGTGCTTGGCCACTGTTGTGGAAGTGTTTTAGGAGATGAAAACCCTTGTTCCAGCACAAGTGGATCTGAAAGACTCCCCCTCTTGAAAACAGGGGACAGAGATGCATTTTATCAATGTTTTCCCACCTCCTAAATTGAAATTCTCATTCAGAACCTCAGTGTTTGAACACTGAACGTGTGGGCTCTGACTAAGGGGCACCATTCCCATTTGCAAAGGGATTTTTGCCTATCCCGTACTTCTCCCATTGCTCTCACATGGCAATTTACCACAATTCAGAGGGATTTGGAGGATATATTTTATCCAGCCGTCCTGAGTCTTTTCCTCTTTCGAAGCAGGAATTGTGATTCCTCCCACAGAACAGGGAGAGGGAGTACAGGGGGAGGTGTAATCTGAAATAAAAAGCCCCACAATTCAGGCTGTTCTGTTGACAGGCTCAGGTTTGGTTGTTGCTCCTCCCTGGGGAAGTGGCAGGAGTGGAAAACTTGAAGTTCTGCAGGGTGGAGAACTTGGAATTCTCTTAGAGCAGGGGTGGGGAGAGGGCAGAGTTAATGTGACCTCCAGCCTGGCCCCAGCATGTGGAAACGTCCTCATTAACGCTCTCATTTTCCCTCTAACATAATAAATATTCTGAGTGTAGATAGCAAAAAACCCCAACAAACACAAAGAAATCCATCACTTTTGGGGAAATTGCCTGGATAGACAGAAAAAACCCCACTGCTCCTGGTGCTGCTTTTCTTAGTCCTGTTTTATTGTTTCTACTTAATGAACTGGCAAATAAATTACAAAAAATGTGGTTTATAAGCCCATTCCTTATTAATTCCATATTTGCTGCAACAGGTTCTTACATTAATGAATCAAGGAGATGGAAAAGCCTGGTAATTTAATTGCACAATTACCGTTGCTGTAACATTTGTTTTAAGGATGTGACAAAGCTAATGGATGTTTTATTTATTTATTTCAAGTGATCTTCAAGTTAATATTTGCAATTAAAAAAAAAACATTGTTTATTTTATTTCCTCTCTCTGCCTTCTTTTTTTTTTTTTAAATTA
Organism: Corvus hawaiiensis; assembly: GCF_020740725.1. Taxonomy (NCBI): domain Eukaryota; kingdom Metazoa; phylum Chordata; class Aves; order Passeriformes; family Corvidae; genus Corvus; species Corvus hawaiiensis. The sequence goes on along the minus strand of NC_063239.1, from coordinate 581,594 downwards.
TTATTCATCTGTTGAACCAAAAAGGAGATAGATTATTTCTATATATCTCTATATTCTAATTATTTCTATATATTTCTACATCCATCATTTTCTGTATAAACTTTTAACACTTCATCCATTTCCATGTTTGAAGCTTTCCTAATGAAACAAATTCTCAAAATGGGGCTTTAAAAAAACTTCCCTGCTGAAAAAAAAGAGGATTCGCCAAGGAAGGAAACATCTCCCATTAATCCTGGGAGTGGAGGAGATATTATTGTTATTAATTCCAGTAATTAGGAGGAAAACATAACAAATTACTCCTAATAAGCCTTTCAGACAGGATTTTCTTTTAATCTCCAGGCTCATTTATATTTATTTTTTGTATTTTCACCAGCTGAACTTGGCATTCTGTGCACACTCTGCAATGACCTTTATTTGTTTGCTGATAGACACAACCCAGAGGTTGAAATCAAAGTGATTTGGGGTTAATTTATTTTATTTTAACCGCCAGGACAAAATATGAGGTAAAGGCACTTTTATTTTTTCAGTTTGTGGAAGGATTTCCACTCTCTCCATATATTTCTTCCTTAGTTCTTCTAAACATGGGAGTCTTTGTGATAAAAGACAAAGAACCTTCTTTTTTCACGGAAAAGTAACTCCACACCAGCCCTTTTTAGTAACTTTGGCTCCTCAAAATGATCTCTAAATGTGACATTTTTGGGGCTTTCTTCCTCTTGATGGTTCCAGGGGCATTTTGGATGATGGAGAGTCCTTCAGAATTCTGAACCACACTCCAGGCGTGTTTTTAACTCACCTGGGCGTTTTCTTTACTTCATGTTTGTGGGAGCTGCAGCTCTCCCAACCTGTGCAATCTTCCTCCCGAAGAAGATTTTCACATCTAAATCTTTGCTTGTCAAAACTTTGCTGGAATTTAATTATTTTTTCTTTTGAGAGGGAGAGAAGGGCAAACTTGAGACAGTTGCAGAAGACCTTGGAAAGAAAATTTTGAAAGTATCCTGAATTTCCAGAGTGGGGAATTTTCATAAGCACTGTGGCTTTTTCTCTTGTGGGCTTTGGGTTCAAAATCCTACTTTTGGAAATGGGGTGTGATTTCTTCTCTTGCTCTTTTGGCACTTTCCATTCAGTTTAAGGCTTCTGAGTGTGAACAGAACAAGGAATTGTTTCCTTTTTTTGATTTAAATCCTTTTTGGAATAAATAGTTGGCTGAAAAATCTTTTTTTGGAAGTTAAAACCAGTGCGGGGAAAGGAACGTTGAGTTCCTGCTTTCCAGCTCTTGCTGTAATCAGCAATTATTTATTTTAAATATCTTTTCTCACATGTAATGACAGTATTTTTAAGTATCTTTAATTTTTTTCTGGGTTGAATGCAGAGCTACAAAAATTCCTTGCAGGGCTGCCCATGTGTGTCTTCATAACCCGATAGTAACCAGTTGCTGCTGCTAATTCAGATTTTCCCTGCATTCGGTTCTTCTCCTTTGGGTAGCTTTTTTTCTGTAGTTTTGGGTCAGTTTTAGGTCAAGAACTGACCATAAATTTTTGCTGTGCATTAGAGAAGAAAACAGAACATTTCCCTCCTGTTTCTACTGAACAGGAGGTTCAAGAGTTGACCTGGAATATTTAAAAAATCACCTTCACCTTGAACTCCACAGTGTGAGCTGCTCCTGCTGTTCCTTACAATGTGAATTTTGTCTCTCAGTCTCTCTTACATTTTTTTCCTGCTATTTATTTATTTATTTATAAGGCAGAATTCAATATTTTCTCTTGTTCCACTTGCTTAATCTCTCCCTTTTCTTCTCTGTGTTCCACCAAAACTCTTCTAAACTCAGAGCTTTGTTCCCAAATCTGCAGCTGCCTCTTTCTTCTATTCCAGGCATCACGTTTTATTTTTTTTTTGGCATGGAGACAGCCAGTTCTGCAAAGGATGGTGTGGTTAGAAAACCTCTGAGGTGTTTGGAACAATTTGGAAAGAGTTAATGTGTGTTCACAGCTGCCAAAGCTGAGCCATCTGCTGGGTTCAAAGTTGATTAAGTATCACTGCTTTTAAATTAATAAGGGCTCTGTTAGAAGAGTAATTGGAAGTTGCATAAAATATGGATTTGGGACTTTGGGTATAAATAATAGAGCATATATTTGATAAGAGCTTTAGACTATTTCTATAAAAAGTTCCACTTTCGTGATTACTGCAGCATTAAAATCAGTAATGTTTGTTGTCTAATCCCATCTAAAGATTAGGATTAGTAGCACAGCATTATTCCCTAAACCCCCGGGCCCAAGTTTCCCCATTATTAAACACCTGCGGGGGGAGATTTGCCCTTCAGGAGCGGAGTTCCAAGCCCTGGGAAATGCAGGTTCCCTGCCGTTTCTTTTCCGGCTTTGGAAGGAATTGCCCCGATTCCATCAGGACCATGGACAGTGGGAGGAAATGAGGAGCGCGATGGACAAAAAGGAGCAGCCAGGATCTAAGCAAGGCCAGAGGCACAACTGTGTTCTACCTTCGTTGGGAGAAATTCGACTTACCAGGAATATTTAAATTAATTTTTAATTCATTGCTATTTACCCCTGTCAGTACTCTCAAACAGGACTATTTTACAGGATGCAGCCAAAGGTTTAAAAAAAAAAATGGTTTGAGTTCAAGCTGCAGCAAAGCTGCTGGAAGGGGCCTACGGATGCCGGGAAAGCTCAGGGGTTGAGATTATCCCTTGGGGCATGGGAAAAATTAGATTAAATATTCCTGTTTTGCCTGAGTCAGATCAGCCTCAAACCTTTGTTTCAGCAGCTCTGGTTCCTTGTTTTAATTTCTTCCCAGCACTTCTCTTCTTCACAAACCCCATCTGCTGCCTCTTTTCTGTCTAAAGTGGAAGGAGAGGGTGACAGTGCTGTGAATGACTGGGGAAAGCCTCTCTGCACGTTTCCAAATGCAGGAAGAGGGTCACTCCCAAGCTCCTTTTGGTCCCTCCTGACCAAGGGAATTCTCTCCAGGAGGATGTGAGGAGCTGCTGTCCCACTGAATTAACTTGAGAAAATAATTGTTTGCTCTTCTGAAAAGGCACCAGCCCCCACCTATACGTGAGCGCTATATGGAACTGCTCCAGCTCACGTTCCCCCTCTGGATTCATCCTGGATCCCTCTTAAATCTACTGTGATTTAAGCATTCCTGGTTTGCCAGTAAAACCTGGGATAAACCAAAAAAAAAGGAGAGAGTGGAACAAGGCAAGCTCAGTTTGGAATGGAGTTGATCCAACCTCCCACCAGCTGCCTTCACTGTGGAGCCACAGAAACTCCAAAAGGAATTAACACAGCATTACTGCTCCTTTCATACCTTTTTTTTCCCCCGTTAAACTCTATGAGGGACTTGAAGAAACAGCATTTTGTTGCATATGAATGAGCAAAAAAGCCAAATTCCCTACAAATTCCTGCTTGCTCCGAGTTTCTGAAACGTGGGTTCTCCCATTGGGCTCCTGTAACAGCAATGGCCAGAGGCTCCTGCAAGCCCCCAGGTGTTGGAGATGCACTGGGAGCTGATAAAAGGTGCCTTGTGGCAAGGGAAAAGGGCCTCCTTTAGACCCGGCTTTAGTTTAGGGGATTCTAAATCACCCTGCAGCACCCCGGGCTGGGTTTGATATCAGCAGAGAGCTCTGCACGAGGCTGAGGTGGCTTCAAGAGATGGGCCCGAGCTGGTTTTGCAAATATTTGTGTTCTTATAAAAAGGATCTGTACAGGAAAAGCTGGAAGAAAACAGTAGCAAAGGATAGAGAAGAATCCAGTCAGTCAACCACCATAAATTAGATTTATTTAAGTCTTTTCCATTTTTCTGGCTGCGTTTCAGAATGTGTACAAATAGCTGATATTTAGTCACTGGAATATATTTTTTCTTTTAAACAAACCATTTAGGGGCATTTTGAAGGCTGCCTCTACCTGTGCTGGCACTGAGAGGTTTCAAACCAACATTAAGTGTTTTATTGGTCACATTCCTTCATGAGCTGAGGGAAAACAAAGCCTCATCCCAAACCTTCCCAGTTTTATACCCAGGGATGGACTGGGCGGTGTCTGCACGGAGGTGCAGATCTGGAGCCAGTTGGGACTTTTTAGCCTCTCTGCTTAACGTAACTCACTTGAATTTCTGTCTTTGCAGTTTAAATTCTCCCAAGGTGAAGTTCAGGAGATTTAAAAATAAATTCTGCTGTTCCATTGCCCAGAAGAAAGAAGTGATCAGATTTAGGACTGGCTGCTCTCCTTTTGCTCTGATTGTTTCTTAATTAAATGGAGCCACACTTGGGCTTTTTCCCTCTGTCCACTGCAGAAGTTTTAATTGTACCACAGTTATTTAGGGGGTGAAGAGATGGATTTTTGTTTTATTGGTGGCTTTTTAGGAGTGGAGGAGGAAATTATGTTGTTATCTCCTTTCTATGCATTTAACTTAACACACAAAGAAATCAGCAGCCATTGTTAATTGATATTGAAACTTGATCTAAGTCAATTTGTTTGGAATTTAGGATTAAATTAATTTAAATAACTTTTGACAACACAGTCTTCTGACAGGCTCTCCCTTGCAAGTTCCCCACCAAAGTAAATCACTTCCAGTGAATTATTGACGAGACAATTTCATAGGGAGACCTTCCAAAACCCCTCCAGGCAGGAATAAAATAATCTTCAGTGTTCCAGTCACAATTTATTTGGGTAATTGGCTGCCTTTCCTGCTCAGGGAACACCGGGGGTTTATGAGCTCCTGCCAGAGGACAGGAGGTGCCAATTTCCTGCACTGGGCCAAACTGGGGAGTTTTTCCCCCAAATTTGCCATGGAGATTTGCAGGGCATTGCACAAACCAGCTTCCCTGCTTTGTTTACTTGTTTATTTTTAATTATTTCACCTCCCCAGTGTGTGATTTGGTGATAAAGGAATGGCTTTTCCAGCCTGTTTTGTTCTCTCATGTGGGTGTTTGAGTGTAGACTCTGCAAAACTTCATGGAAAATCAGTTTATTTCTGTGGAGGGGGAAAAACCCCGAAGTTAAATGTGGATTTTATAATTCCAAGTATTTCAGGGGTGCTGAGTGAGTTCCTGCTCAGCCTGTCCTGCTCCTGCCATCCCTCATCCCTTGCGAGAGACTGAGGAATCACAGACCTGAGTCAAGGGGAGCTCTGCTCCTCCCACTCCTCTGCTCCAGCACATTCAACTTTTTAATGGGATTTCCTAGAAAATTATGGCACAGGGCTGTGCCCTAATTTTGTTCACTTGCACCTTAGAGAAGGGAAGAAAAGTAAAAAAGCAGCAAAATGGCAATGCAGAGTCAAAATCCCCGGGTTTTTCACCCAAGGGTTCTGCCTTCCTACGTAAGAGTTAGAATTTTCTACAGCAGCCAGGCTTGTGCTGTTGGAAATTCAAACATAAAAATGGCATTAAATAATTCCTTTTGATTAATGAGAAAAAACCCAAACACCACCATCACCCAAAACCTCTCAGTTTGTAAAATTTGGGCTGCTCAGTTTTGGGAAGAGGAAAGGGCTGGGAAATGGCCATGCTGTACTTTTTCATTACTTTTATAAGCATTGACAAGTGTGGTAATTCTCTTGTCTTACGTTTCTTCCTCAAAACCCTTTAATTCTCTGCAGAACCCCTGATGACGCCTGCAGGGATGTGAACTCAGCTTGTCCTTCTGACACTCACAACGTTTCATAGCTGATAATAGCAGAGAAAAATGAACAAAATCCCTGTTCTCTGATAGCTCCTGAAAAGGTCTTTGGCAGATGGTTTATTCAGCCTGGGATTTTCCAAATGATCCTGGGGACTGGGTGCCTAATTCTCCTAAACCATTGAGTGGATCCTGCTTTTCTTTCAATAATCCAACCTAAAACCAGTTCAAAACTGCCCAAACTCGACCTGTGTCACCCACACGTAAATATTAGATTTAATATTTCAAATCATATCTTACATTAATTTGATTAAACTCCTTGCCAATGCTTATAACTGGTGTGAGAATCCATCTTCTCCACAGATTTTCCACGGTAATTTATCATTATCTAATGAAAACTTAAAATAAAGAGGCCAAACTTATGTCACATTCCCTTGAATGCTTGGAATATTTCATCTTCCCTGCACAGGAATTGGAGCAGACCCTTTAGACAGATATCAGGGCACCCGGATAATTTCTTTTCTGCTGCATTCTGGCTCTGAGTGCTGCTGCTAAAATTATGAAAGGGATTAGAGGGTTTCATTCCCTTAAATGTCAGGGTGGGGAATATAAAAGATGGGTGTTTATAAGCAGCTCATCAAGGACAACCTTGATTATCGAGGCTTGTTTGAGCAGCAATTGCCAGTTTTCAGCCCCCATCACTGGATGTGTTTCTTTTCCTCCCTGTGTTCAGTTGATTATTGTTCTTTTCTGGGCAGTGAGGGAGTGAAGATGACCCAGATCCTGCTTAAGCCGAAACTGGGGACACAGAGTCTCTCCTGTTGCTTAAATATGAGCAGTTCTGAAGGGGTTTTGGTGTTGTTGGATATTAATTTGAAGTTTGGTGTTAGTTTTAAAGGTAACAGGGGCATTTCCCAGGATGAGAACATTGATCAGACAGAGTACAAGAACCCTGAGTGTCTGAGTTCTTGTGAGAGCCAGAAATCTCGGAATCCTGGATGGGTTGGGTGGGAAGGGACCTTAAAGCCCACCCAGTGCCACCCCTGCCATGGCAGGGACACCTCCCACTGTGCCAGGCTGCCCCAAGCCCTGTCCAGCCTGGCCTTGGGCACTCCCAGGGATCCAGGGGCAGCCACAGCTGCTCTGGGAATTCCATCCCAGCCCCTCCCCACCCTCCCTCTTCAGAGAAAGGAATTTTTTCTGTATACTTAACATAAATTCCCCCTTTCCCAGTCTGAACTCATTACTCCTCGTCCTGGATGAACAATCCCTCTCCAGCTTCCTTGGAATCCCTTCAGATCCTGGGAGGCTGCTCTGGGACATTATTTTAATCTCATTTCTGTGACTTCATGCATTGGCAGAGGGAAAACGCTGAGTTTAATTCAGGATTTGCTGTGTCTTTTTTGTGTGGCCTTTCTGCAGAGGTTTGCCCAGTCCCTGGCAGTGTCCAAGGCCAGGCTGGACAGGGCTTGGAGCAGCCTGGGACAGTGGGAGGTGTCCCTGCCCATGGCAGGGGTGGCACTGGGTGATTTTTGTGGTCTCTGCCCACCCAGATCATTCCATGATTCCTGGAAATACACTGGGAGCTGATTTTCTGCCTGCTGTTTAGCTGGGGTCTGAATCTCCAGGCTCTGTAAGAAATACCTGCAATAGTTTGTAGATACTTTGGTATTTTACCATCTAAGTTACCTCAGAAGATGCATTTTCTGTTCCTCACGACCTGGTTCTCAGGAGGCATCTGCAAATTCCTAAATGTCTGTGTTCATTTCCCTGCGCCCCCGGGGATTCAGAACCTGCCCACAGAAGTGTGGAAACCTTGTTTTGTTTTGTGCACCTTGATGCCTTTAGGAAAATACTCTTTGTTTCTTTGTTTTGGTTTGTTTGGTAGGTTTGTTTTTTGGGGTTTTTTGGTTGTTTTTTGTTTGTTTGTTTGTTCGTTTTTGTATTTGTTTTTGTTTAGAAGAGAGGAGAATACTTGAGAACAGCAAGAAAGTCTGAACAAGGAAATTCAGCTTGTTCTGGAATTGTGTTATTCTGAGTGAGTGGAGAACCAGGCCAGAAGTGTCGTGGGAGAGGACTCAGCTTGGCTTTAGGAAGCTCTTTTAACTCTGAAAGTGCTCCTGAAACAAAGCTCCACGGCAGAAGAGAAAATTTCACCTCAAACCCCGCAAAAAAATATTCCATGTGAGAACGGGGAGGTTGGAAAGAAAGATTTCTATTGCTGTTTACAGAGTTCTTTGCAGTTAAAGGGAAAGAAAAATTATTCCTGAGAGCTTTCCCGAGTGGCAGCTGGGAGCTTTGGCCAGCGACAGACTTTTTAACCTGGAATATATTTATAGACAGAAAAGAGATTGAAAAAATTCTTTACTTGGGGCAGGGGCACACAAAACTGCCTAGAAAGGAGGCAAAGGTGCTGAGGAAGAATCCCAGGGAAGTCACGGAGCCTTTGAAGGTGAAATTCAGTTGTCCCTGAGAAATTTGTCACCTTTGGGGGATTTTATTGCTGACTTTTAATAGAGGGAATGGGGAAAGAGGAAACCCCTGTGAGTTTGACTGAGAATTTCCCCATCTGGGAGGATGTGCAGGGAAGTTGATGGCATTTAACTTCCCTCTGTTGTGCAGGTTTGAAAGAGCTTTTCAAATGTAGCTGATGGAAAACAGTTTGATTTGCAGGTCAGGCCCATTTTTTGGCCTGCAAAGGCCAAAATAAAGAGTTTTTCCTCTTCCCTATCCCTTCTAAGCAGAAGACTGCCAACTTTTCAGTTATTCCCACTTCAAAGCATTGCCCAAGTGCTGCCAAGGTGTCTCAGCTTTAATACTTTGGCTTTTCTGGGAGTCAACAAGAGTTCCAGGCCTGAGGGAGCTCATGGAGCCTCATTTCCAGGGGCTCCTTGTCTTATCCATCATAATTTACTAAGTTTTATTTGAAGGTTCTGTTGTGAGTTTCCTCATTCCTAAGCATGGGAGAGTCTGTTCAGGAAGTAACTGGTATATAAAATATATAATATGTAATGTTTGTTCCTTATTAAACAAAAGAAATAATATCATTTAAAGGTGATGTGTTTGTTTTTAAAGTCCTAATCTTCCCTTTGGACAGAACTGACAATGCCTGTTGTGTCTGCATTCTTGTGGGTGTCACAGATTTAGGGGCATTCTGAATTTCTGGGTGGGATGGGGAACGGGAATGAGCAGAAAATCCCTGGTTTTCTGTGCTGTCTTTCTGTGCACCTTGGGTACTGAGTGCACCCCATGGCCAGACACAACAAACAGCATTTTTTGCCATTTTTCAGCCACTTAAACCAACTGCTTTTTACAGTGTTGGACATCTCAGTGTGCTGTTAATATTCTCATAGCCAAGCTTAGTTCCACACTTGGAGCACATTTTTCTCATGGAAGGAGAATTGTTCTCATCTCCTGTCCTGGGGCGCCTGTATGAGCCTGTATTCCCTGTGGTCTGCCCTGTGCCACACGTGAATCCTGTGTCTCCCTGGCTCTTTAAGCTGTGTGAGAGGGGTGGCTGAAACCTGCCCTCTTTGGAGGAGACGTTCCTTCCAGAGCGTTTCCCTTCATTTGTCTCAAACCGGGACATCTCCCTTCCTCCCGTGTTGGGGAGGATGAAAGTTTGGTAAGAAAGTTTCACAGATATGTAGGCTTGGCAGAAAGATCTGTGAATGTAGAAACTGGGGATGAGGTAGAAATGGAAGCAAGTTTTGGTATAGAGTGAAAGATGTTTTGCTGAAACACTGATCGATGAATAACTGAGAAGGCAAAGGTTGGAGATGAGTTGGGAGGAGATTTTTAGGAGTAGGACAAAGATATGTGACTACAAACAAAGGCATGTTTTTCACCAAGTAAATGAGTCTCAAGAAGAGCATAAGTAAATAGAAAACAGCTCTTTACCAAAAAGAGAGATATCACAGGCAAACAAGAAATGTTGATGTAGCAAGAAGAAGAGAGGTCTGAGAATTTTCCATTGTAAGCTTAAATTGTAACTTACTTACTCTTGTGATTGAATAATAATGACTATAACATGGTGATGGTAGTAGCTATGATAGGCTATAGGCAAATGTAAAGGTATTGTGTGTGGTGCTTATTGGTTGTTATGTGTTAAGATACTCTGCAAAGAAAAGTATCCAATGCTTTGTAACATGAACAGAAAGCGGCTTCAGGTATGCCCAGAGCTGGAGCTGGCAGCTGTAGGGCTGGCTCTGGATACCCGCTCCCTGAAATGCTGTAACTTCGCCTATGCAATAAACAGCTTTCAAGAGAGCCGCCTGAAGTCCAGACATCCTTCGTGAACCTTTCTCCTATACTCCCGTTTTCGGTTTAAGACATAAATGGTCAGTTTTTCATTCCCCTGTTGTGACAAGGATGTGCTCAAAATGGTGTAGAGAAATGGCTGAGTGAACAGGGACATGTGTATGTGCACAATCCAAGCTGTATTAGTGAACTGTCCTTGATTAGGGAAAAAAGAGAGGAGCAATGCTGATGTGGCAAGCAACAGGATGCTGGGGAGGGGGATGTTGACCATAGAAAGAGAAAGACTTACGTTAGTTAGTCGTGTGCATATTAATCTGTAACCAATCTATTGGTTAATTATTGCTATTAAAGGCCATGTGAACAGGAGCTGTAACCCAATAGTATGGAGCTTGCTTATGTGTGCTTGGGGAATTAGGGTATAACTATGGGTCTGACAGTAGAATAAACGGAGTTCCATCACATCTCTGTGAGAAGCGTGGTTCATCCATCTCTGGCTACTAAATGGGCTCATCACGGCACCAACACGCCTGGAATAATTCTCTGCCAGAACTGAATCTGAGATTTTGGGATGTGAATGTCTGAGCCCTGGCCTCTGTGGTTTTAAAATATCCAATTGCAGCAGAATAAAGGCATTAATAAATAAATTCCCACCCCTGGAGGGGAAAATGGTGCTACCTGAGACTGTTCCATCCTGTTGCACAGCCATAACCCTGCAGAATCCAGTGCTCAGGGAAGTGGGACGGGCTCTGCCTGGTGTGGGAATCAAACCCACCTGAGGATTGATTCTCCTCTGGGTTCTCAGATCTCGTGGGGGGCCAGTAATTTCCTGTGCTCTAAAGGCATCCTCTGTTTGAAAAGAGGAAAAATTATCTTTCTCAGTCATTTTCTTTTGTTGAACTTTCTTAGGCTCTGCTATATGGAAAAAAAACCCTAAAATCACACTTTTGTTCCCAGTTTGCTGCTCGTGTGTGCTCTAATTAAACTACAGTTCTTAATCTTTATGGTTAGAGCTGGTTCCAGTCGAATGTGGATGGGTTAAACACCTTTGTCTGAGAGGCTTTGGACACCATTCCTACAGAAATAAATAATACTTAAGAAATGAATGCTTCCAGGAATTCCCCTTGCCCTCAGTGGGAAATGCTGAAGAAACAAGACTGGGTGTTTTCCTCAAGACTGCAAGGAGTTTATATGGAAATACTTTTGGGGATTTAATTAGAGAGGGAGAGAAAGAACTTCCCAATTCTGAATTACCAACAGAAGGAGGCCAGGAGGCAAAGACTGGGGACCTTGGTTCACTCTCCAGGCAGGTCCTGTTGCGGTTTTTTGCTTCAGCCCAGAGCAAACACAGCCATGAGAGCTCTCTCAGGACAAGGAATTCTCATCCTGCAATGCTCTGACAGGCAGGAGAAAGTCACCTCTCATTTTGTTGTTATATAGCAGCACTGGTCAAACATTTTATAACTTATTTTAGGTAATTTAATCCAATTAACATGCAGCTAATTTAGCATGACATGAGCTGTAGCTGTGCAGCTCCAGCTTTGTTCGTTAAATCCAACATTAAGTCATTGTCCTGACACCCCAAAGAGGTATAATCAGTCACTGATTAATTAGCACCAGGATGTCAGGCTCTAATAACTGACTAAAGTTTATCTTGTCAAAAATGGCTTTTTAGTGAATTTTATGCACTCAGTGAAATGGAAAACACAGCCCTAAAAGCCAGGGGCAGATCCCAGGGGGCACCTGCAGGGTTTGTTTGCCAGGTTAATTCAGGGACATCCTCCAGTGCATCCTGCAGCTGACACAGCTCCAGCAGCACCTTCCCACTGCTCCTTGAAGAAAACAGAGTTCGTGTTTTTGTGAGTAAAAACCACTTACTGTGAGTGGCACAAAACATCAAATGGGTTCTGAGAGTGCTGGGAGAGGAGGCTGCAGGAGCATCCTTGGGTTGTCTCTGACAAGAACTGCTTTGAGACAGCGATCTGGAGGGAGAGATGATCCTCCAGTGCCTCCTGAGTTCCTCCTCCTCTGTGCTTCCCGATCCCCCCCTCCTTCCCTACGAGGTGGATTTTGCTGTGTCTGTGCTGTGGGAATGTGGAGCTGGCCTTGGGACACTCAACATGTGTACAAGGGAGGGTGTAAGGGAAAAAACAGCCCAGGGCTGTGCCAAGAGCTGTGACAGAGGGGGCACCTGAGTCTGAACCTGTTTACAGAGCAGATAGTGCAGGGATATTTATTTAAACTGGTTCTTTATGTGAAGAACCCTTTAAGAGATTTCTTGGAGTGTAGGGCCAGGGAAGGGATGAGAGCCCTGTGTGGGTCTGATCCATCCCAGGTCTGGTTCCCTGAGGAGTTCTGGTGCTGCTTTTGGCTGCAAGGAGTGGGTGACTCCATCAGATTTTGAATCCCCGGTAGAGGATTCAGTGTTTGCTTTGCTGGTTTAACTCATTAGAGAAGCTGCTGGAGCTTTCAGGTCAAGCCGCACCCACCACTGGAGAGGATTTTCTTCACCCCTGTGGGACACAAGAGGATTGTTTGTATTTATTTTTATAACCACAAAAAATGATGTGTGTTTTCAAGGTGAGTGCCAGTCATGCAAATGTCGACGTTTTATTTTTCCCGAATTCCCCTTAAAAAAGGAGAGAATTGTCTGACAGGAGCAGATGAACAACTCATCTGAGAATACCAACAGCACCTGCTTTTCATTCCCAGACCTCAAAAAACTTCTTAAAGGAAGCCAATAATGTTTTTTAAAATAACATGTATACAGTAAATACATCAAACAGTGAGAAAAGGAAGGGAAAGTGACCTTCCCTGAGGCCACCTAATAAATAACTTGGCAGACTGGGAGAAGAATTCCTTTCACTTGAGCTCCTTGCCGGAGATAAATATTGGAAATGGCACAATTTGGAGTAGGAGCCGCAGTCCTGCACTTGATTCAGGAACCAACATGGGGGTTCAATGTCCAAGAGTGGCATTAAAAACATGCTTGGGATATAATCTAACTATTAATGATCAGTTTTCCTAAACTCTGAATTAATGGATTTGACAAGAAGCTGTCTGAAGGCTTTTGAGGTGATGGACTCCCAGTGTGTGTTTGAGGCATCCATTCCTTTGGGAAAAAGGGTAAATAAATTCCTAATTTCCCGGGAAATGAACCTGAAGAAGGAGTCGTGGCAGGCACTGCAGGGAGAGTGCTGAGGTGACCCTTCTTCCCCTGAGTCCCTCTGAAGTCCCTTCCCCCGAGTCCCTAATGAAGGCAAGGGCTCTTGGAGGGGCAGCAACCCTGAGCTTCCGTGGATGCCTTTGCCAGGCTGGCAATTGCTCTGCACCTCCTGCTCCAGGATTCTCGCTGGGATTTGTCACCTTTAAATCTTAAACACACCTCGGGTCAGGGGAGCCCAGTTTATGAGGTGGTGGGAGCAGAGAGAGCAGTAAATACCCGCCTTTTACGAGAGTCATTTCAATCCAAATTCCAGGTTTGTTGCTCGTGCCAGAGACCATAAAACCCCTCTAACAATCCAAACTTTGACTCAAGGCTCATAAAGCAAACTCCAATGGTAATGAAGTTTCTTTCAAGGTTTGTAGCCACAAACAAATCAGGATTTCACAGCCTGGGGACAGACCCGGAGCTGCTGCCCCTCTGAGCTCTGCAAGGTGAGGCACTGGAGCTCTGGCAGCCTTTTCAGGAGGGACAGGATTCCTTGGAATTCCTTCCCTGGGCATTTTCTGCATTTGGGAATATTGCAGTGTGCATAAATATGGGAACTTTCTACAGATGAAGCAATGCTTTAGTACGGAAAACCATTGCTCTTTCAGGGATGATGGTTCTCGGGTATTATCCTGTCCTGGACAGACCTTATATTTTTATTTTTTAATAAAAAATAAGTAATTTTTTTGTTGCAGCCCTGCCAGGCTGGTGTTTGGTCAATGACAGCCAATTTAGCTCAGTCCTGGCCCCTGTTTTTGTCAGTGGTGGCAGATGAAGCCCATAATGAAAAGGCCACTTCAGCTGTGATTTAACAAATGCTTCTTTATGTTTGTCTGCTTAATAACAACTATTAATGGATCTCTCAGAAAAAATAGGTCTGGCTTACTGAAAGTCTCTTATGTGACACTGATTTTTCACAGTTTAATGTTTATGGGAAAATTCAGGCTCAAATAATTCCAAATGAAGGAGCCCAAAGATAACTGTGGGGTTTAACATCTCTCCTTCACCACAGTGTGAGTTCCGTCTGCTCACACTGAATTCTCAGAATTCTCACCAGTCTGGCTGATGGAAATATTGAGGTTTTGGGGTGGTGTTTAATCAAAGAAACGTGGAATGGTTTGGGTTGAAGGGACCTTAAAGCTCATCCAGTCCCATCATCATCATCACCCCCTGCCGTGAGACACCTTCCAGCAGCCCACGTTGCTCCCAGCCCTGTCCAGCTTGGCCTTGTCATTGCAGTCACATCACAAAATCTTCATTTTGCATGTGTTCTTTTAATTCAGAGCCTGCAGTGACATGGCACATGTAAAACTTGATCCTTATTTGCTGTCACTCCTGTGTGCACACACCCGAAGGGGGAGGAGATGATTCACTGTGGCTTTAACCCCTCTCTTTGGGGGGATGGTGAGAAATAAACTCAATATAAACATCCCTGAGTGTGGGATGTGCCCCAGAGTGATGGGTGTGGGGTACAGAGCTCAAAAATAGGGTTTGGAAACCCAAACTCCTCTGCTTCATCACTTCTGTGGTTTAAGGTTGGCTTCTGTAAGGTGGTGATGGGGTCATGTTTCAGGAATTGTGACCTGCTTGGAAATGTCACAATTCCAGGGACAGAGCTCGTCGAGCCACGCTCTGCAGGCTGAACAGGGATTAGAGCCACTGTGAATCTTGGGCCCTTCAGGTTTTATGACCAGATCCTTTTATTCTTTTTAATCTTCCCAGAATAAAAGGGTGGGGGGAAGAGGAGAGGAGAGGAAATGATCTTATTACGACTTCTAAAAGTGGCTTTGTAGCTGAGAGTAAGAACCTCGGTGAAATGGGAATGGGACAATAAATTGTCTGTGCTTGTTCCTCACTGGCCTTTATTTTCATTAAACATTCACAGGCACCATTGCAGTTACTTAAATCAACATGATGACCCACTTTAAAAAGATCGGCTGGAAGAAAATATACCTTTAATTATATTCAGTGATGGCTTTATAAAGTTTATGGAGTGAGTAAATGTCTTCATGTGCATGTGAGGCTCCCATATGAGCAGAGAGGATGGTGAGGGATGTCTGTGCATCCTCTGTGTAGTTGGCTTAAAACAACTTTGCACCCAAGTTACACCTCAGGGAAAACGAGAACAAGTCCCTATACGGAGTTTAATTAGGCACACTCTGCATTATAAACAATGAACTTTGGAGAAATCATGTCCCTACTGAAGCTGGTGATGCAATTCTCCTATGGGGCAAAGTTTTCATAGAAATCATAAAATTTTCATAGCAATTTTGGTGTCTGAAATTGTTCTGGCTCTGAGGAAATTCCAGATAAAAGTTCAGTGACTGCAGTGTCTTCACTGGGAAGATGTGTAGCATTTTTCCTTGGAAAAGCCTGAGCAGTGCATTCCTAACCCAGAAAAGGATTTGGGTCAGGTAATTAACTTCAATTGTATGAGCGCTGCAATTTAATTCATCCAGAGAACCCACATATCCTCTCATGGCTGGCATCCTTTCCCTGAGCATGCAGAATGAGAATTATCCAATCATTTCTCATTCCTGGCAATTCTGAACCAGCCCCTTCACAGGAACCAAACAAAGGAGCAAACAACCAGGTACCCACTAATCCACTTTGTGATGAGAATGTGAACAAGCTCAGGTCTGTCTTAATATTTCCTGCCTCCACTGGACTCCCACAATTGTCTAAAGCACCATCTCCCTTTTGGTTTTGTTTTATTTTGGCTCCCAGGCAGCCTGATTTCATTATGACAAGTGCTATTTTATCCAAGTATTAAGGATCTGTGTTTGCTGCGTGACAACACAAATTTTATCAGCCAGTAACAAGCATCATAAAATCAGTTTGCAGTAGTTCTTTCTTGGCAGCTTGATAATCCACGCTGCAGAAATGAGATGTTCTCTGGGGCTCCTTTTCAGTGCTAATGTAGTGCATGAATGCAGAGCTTTTATTTTTAGTGCATTTTAGAATCAGGCAAAGATATTATTTGGCATCAGACAGCACAAGTTCTCCTAGTTCTGGTCTGCTCCTGCTCCTGTAGAGCACTAAATCTCCCTTCCTAAGGCATCATCATTCCCTGCTGTAATAAATGCTAAAAACAAATGAAAAAGAAAAATTCAAGTATAGCAGAGCTGAACTTTTGGAGATGGATTGCAGCAGCACTTTAACTTGCACTTCAATTCTGCACAAATTGCTTTCGATTTTACCTGCTTTGCATTTAGGAAAAAACCACCCCAAAATTCCATTTCTCTTGCAGATGCAAGGGCTGCCCCCACAGAGCCAGATTAGTTCCTGTCATCCGTGTTTGATCCTGCAAATTCTGTTAGCAACCCCTGGCAGCTCCAAACGAAGTTGCACGGAGGGAGAGCTCTCAATAGAAATCAATTTGCAGCACAAAATGCCTGATTTGCAGTTTTATGGCTTAAAACTCCTTAACCACCGTGATTTATTGTTTGCAGTTAGGAGGGAAGGCTGGTGGGGTTGATTCTCCTGATTTGGGCTTTTTAAATTTTATTGGTGGAGTTTGCTTTCAAATATTAAATGTAAAACAATGCTGTTAAATATCAAAGGAGTCTCAATCATTTCTGGATCCTAATCTCACGTGGGAATTTGCATCATATGCAGGATTTTTCCTGGTAAATGTCATGATTCTCCTCACATTACCTGAAGTGTAATTCAAGCTACCCAAGGTGTATTTCAAGCTGCCCAAGAGGGGAAAAGTGAACCCCAGGGGCTGCTCAAGGTCATCAAACTGAATCTTAATTACTGAATGTATTTAAAAATAGTGGTGGCCATGGAATATAGCAGGGGTGGCTGGATTGCTGTGTAGGACAGCTGCTCCACAGCCATGAAGTTGTTTTAGTGGAGGGGAATCATTTGGTAAATTTAAGGTAAATTGTCCCCTTTCCTGAGGCTCAGTTCCAATAGAACCAAGCGTGTGCAGCCTGGAGTGACTGAGCAGAGACTGGAACAGAACTGACAGGGAAGGCTTCAGATTAACTTCTCGTTCCTGTTGTTAGTGGGGATTTCATCCAAGTTTCATTGGCAGCAGGAGAAGTTTTCTCTCTTTTGACTCAGGCACGGAGTAACAGCCACACAGGGCTGTGCAGAGCAGGAATGCAGGTGTGGTTTGGGAATCCAGGTGTGGTTTTGGAATGCAGGGGTATTTTTAGAATGCAGGGGTATTTTTTTTTTTTTGAATGCAGGGGTATTTTTTTTTTTTTGAATGCAGGTGAGGTTTCGGAATCCAGGTGTATTTTAGAATCCAGATGTATTTTTGGAATCCAGGTATATTTTTGGAGTGCAGGTGTATTTTTACAATCCTGTTGTATTTTTGAAATGCAGGTGTATTTTTAGAATCCATGTGTATTTTTGGAGTGCAGGTGTATTTTGCAGTGCTGAGGAAGGAATGATGAAAAGTCATCAACAGCTTCTGATATTTGACCTCACATTGCTGACACCAGAGTTTTTCTGGTGAGGTTTGGGTTATACTCACTTAAAGGTGATGGTTTCCTTCTCATAAACCACAAAACTCTTCCACTCTCATGTGGTGCAAACAATACAACAAAAAAGATTTTTCTGATTTCTCCTGCTTTTAATTTTGAGGTTATTCATTACTACCTTTCAGTGCTGCCCAATATCCGTCTATTCATCCTCATTCAAGTGGCTTTTCTCCTTAAAACACAGGCATGAGAGACACCTCCATATCTTGATTAAAATCTCTACATTTTTACATTTTAACTACTGCTCTGTATTTAATAATCCTTGCTCTGAGGCAGTGATTCCTTAATATTGGGAAAACACACTTTCAAATTTACTGCTTCATCTTTCTTCTTGATCTGGTGTCCAAAATCCCACCACCCCGGAAACACAAAAATCATGGAATGGTTTGGGTTGGAAGGGACCTTAAAGCCCATCCAGCACCACCCCTGCCATGGGCAGGGACACCTCCCACTGTCCCAGGGTGCCCCAAGCCCCGTCCAACCTCGCCTTGGGGACTTCCACCTTTGGAGAAAACACACCTTGTCCTCTGCTTGGTCCCAGCCAGAGGGTTCTGCCTTCACACAAATCCTGATTATCTCAGGACAAATTTCCAAGTGTGGGAGCAGCAGCTGTGGAAATGAGCCACGTCACGCAGGGAAGATGTGAGGCATCACACAAAGCCCTCCGTCAGGTGGGTTGTTGTCAAGCTCCTGGATCTGCAGCTGGGATCTGTGTGGGAGGGAAGGAAGCTGGGGGAGGGAATGGGAGAGGAAGATCTGAGAGCAGTTTAGGACAAGTGCAGCTCTGGCAGTGTGAGCTCTCTGTGCCTCTCCCGGGCTGGGTGTGGGAGTTCCTGCCCTGGCAGAGCATGGAGCCCACGGCACAACACAGGCACTCAACTCCTTCCACTCCAGTGAAGTTTGGCAGCCTGGGAGATTTGCTTTGTGTTGTTTACAGGCTCTGTTTTCCCCTCTTTCATTACCCTTGTTTCACTTTCTGCAAAGATAATGTGCCTCAAAGTCAAGCACAAAAGGAGGCTGCTGATAGACAAGCTGCTTTCTGTCATCTGCAGGGAATTACTGTCATTTGCTAAATGTGTGACCCGCTCTTTTCTGCTCTCTTTTGCATCTTGGAGAAGAATTGGTGGTGCAGCTGGGAATCAGGAAAGTTGTCTTGGCGAAAACAAGCTGGTGCAGGGGCTGTGAGCTCTGGGGTGGCCCAGCTCCATCTCTCCTTCCAAACAGCCTCACTTTGTGCCTGGGTGTTATTGGGAATGTCTGACAACCACAGCTTGGGATCTGCTGGGTCTTCACCAGTTTAAAACCATCTTGGAATATGCTGCATTCTGCTTTTTATTTTATCAGTCAGGAATTTGGCTTTTTTGGTTTCTTTAATTTTCACTGTGGGGAATTTTTGGTTTCTTTTATTTCTCAACTTTTACCACAGGGAACTTTTTCGTTGCTACTGCACAGATGTGACTTTCTGGCCATGAAATTCAGCTTAGTGCTACCAGAATCCTTCCTGGTGTTGGATTCCCACTTCCCAGCTTTCATTTTCCTAAGCAGCAAATGCATCAGGAGCTGCTTTCCAGTCACCTGGCTAAAGAGAGTTGAATTTATTGTCCCAATGCCTTCTGAGGATTCTGTCCCCTTTCTCAGGCCATGAGCTGAAATGCCTCTGCTCCAGCCCTCACCCCCTGAGGATTACTGAGCTTCATTCTCTTGCCAAAACAGCAACGGAATGTCATTTTTCTCAGCCTTATTTACAGTAAGCTCCCTTTATTCAACACCCAGGCAGGAAGGGATTCTTAAAGTGGGCATAGATCACATTTATGTTCACTTAATTCCCCTTTACAGTGCCAGGATGATGTAAATCACCCTCGGAACAGACCACAATCAGACACTCTCCATCAATGGTCCTGCAGTGGGAACTGCAGCGAAGCTCATTCATTTAGCAGTCCTTAATGGGAGGTCACTCATTATTTACACAGCTTACAAGTCGTTTGGAATTATGGTTTATTAGCACCAGAGGCAGGAAGATGATGCCAGGAGGAACATTTCCCTCTAGTCAGATGTGCCCTGCCTTACGCAAGGTAATATTTAGAGGGTTCATTTTCACTCCCTGTGCAGGCCCTGCCTGAGCTGAATTCCTGGGCTGGCAGAGACCTTATGGAGTTATCAAAAAGTTCTAGTTGATCTAAAAGAAACATCTTTGAGGCATTTGTGTGAACAACATTCCTCCTGCATTCACTGAGCTCTCAACTGCTGCTCCTTGAGCAGAGAACCTGCCCAGGTCCCATCATGAATGCAGGACCCATTTAATCCTTCTCAGAGTTCATCTCTGTCTTGTTTGTTCATTTGTTTTGGGTTTTTTTTTTTTCCTTTTTACACTCCTGTGAAATTTTTGAGGGCGAAAATCTATCAAAAGCTGCTGCTCCAGAAGGAATATGTAAGACACAGGTGCCCAGTGGGAAAGGATCTCTTCAACCAGACCAGCAAACTGAGAGAGCTGAGCAGAAATGCCACTGGGAAATGTCCCTCAGGTGTGACCATGGCAAGAGTTTTAATATTTGCTACAACTCCAGGGTGGCACAGCACTGTTGCACTGAAGTGGAGTGAGAACACAGAGAAGGAACAGTTAAAGGCTGCTGAATTCACCTCTGCATTTGTGTAAAATTTGTGTCCCTGTGTCCTGGCTTCCAGCACCCTGTGAAGCAAAGGGGATTATTTACTTTAATATTAGTTCATAACGTTTCCAGGTCCTGAACAGCTCATTCCAATTGCAAATGAGGATCTTACTGTGCAATTACAGATGAGAGAGGAGAGGAGAGGAGAGGAGAGGAGAGGAGAGGAGAGGAGAGGAGAGGAGAGGAGAGGAGAGGAGAGGAGAGGAGAGGAGAGGAGAGGAGAGGAGAGGAGAGGAGAGGAGAGGAGAGGAGAGGAGAGGAGAGGAGAGGAGAGGAGAGGAGAGGAGAGGAGAGGAGAGGAGAGGAGAGGAGAGGAGAGGAGAGGAGAGGAGAGAGGAGAGGAGAGGAGAGGAGAGGAGAGGAGAGGAGAGGAGAGGGAAAAGGTTGGGAAAAGAGTGGAGAAGAGACAAGCACACAGCAGGATGTGCACAGTACCTTTGGCTGTACCTCAGCTCTGAGAAGGGATCATTAACCAGACTGTCTTCCCAAACCTTGTGCTGTTACCAATCCTATTAATAACCAGCACTTTCCTATTAAGCAATCTCCCCAGTTACTAATCCATTAGCAATCCCCTTGCAGAAAAATTCATTGTAATGTCTGTTCAGAATGTCTATTCTTGACAGGCCATTTTGGGGGGGAGTATTGTTTAATTATGATTTAAAAGCTTGGCTTCCTGAACTTCACAAAGAATTAATGACTTGAGTTGCTCCATCTGACTCTGGCAAAAGCTGCTCCCAGATTAACTGTACCCCCTGTTCTCTGCCTTGAGAACTTCTTAGGGCATGTTCAATCTTCCTTCCTCTCCTTTTCTGTGAGGAGGAGCAGGATTATGTAAGAAAGTGGCAACAATTATGATATTAACATAATGGGAACAATTAGTGCAGCAAAATCCACGAGTTAATTGAAGTGCACTCACGTCTTTTGAAGGAGGGCTTTGTCATATCTTGATTTACCTTCTGGTTGTTACAATGCTCTGCTTTCTCTGAGTGGGGGTGAAAGCCAAGTGAAAGCGTTCAGGCATGCAGGAATTGGAGAGGAAAATACGGAAAAATATGGGAAAAGCTGCCTTGTAGCTCTGACACCTGACAGGGCTCAGTTCTAGTGCTCAGTGATGATTTTCCCTTTAATCCTTTCAGGAAGAAGGATGAGGTGTCCAAAATAAGAGATCACAAAATGTGAATTTTGTCCTTGGAAGAAACCCTTAGAAAAGCAAAAATTTACCTGTTGACACTCGGGGGGTGGAATTTCCAGGATCAAATATAAACCCAAAACACAACAGCTCAGCTGAGAGAAAAACAGATCGGGCTCCCTACTCTCTGTTTGCTCTTTGTATCTTCAAACCAGGCAATTTATGTCTTGCTGATGCTGTTTTCCACCCAGGAGGGGCTGTAAATATTTCCTCACAACCCAGGGTGTTGTTCAGTGCAACCTGAGGTTGGCACAGGAGGCTGGGAGTGGGAAATGAGCTCCTGTCCAACTTCATTAAATCTTGTCTTTAATTTCATTTGAGCAAATAACTGCATTGGATCTGAAACCTTCCCTTGGGTGTAAAAAACCTTAGAGAACGTTTCTCTTTTTTTTTTTTTCTATTTCTTTTTTTGTTTTAAATCTGCTTTTGCCCTTTCTCAGGTCTTTCCCAGAAAGAAAGATCCATTTATTGTAACTGATTGTAGCATTCTCTTTTTCAGTTTCTTGGCTTTTTGCTCTGTGTTTCTCACTCTGTGCCATGAATGCCTAATTCCAAATGGGGATTTCAGGAGCCCCATCTACCCTGCTAAGAATTAGAGGCACCTCTGTGTCTGCCAATCCTTAGAAATCGTCTCCACTTCTCTCAGGCACCTGAGGGAGGGCAGGAGTCGCTCCCTGCTCCGTTTTCCTACCATTTATATCCCGGGATATATCAGAGCTCTGGCACAGAGCTGATTTATGATGCACACTTTGAAATTCCCTATGAGAGTCAGGGGCTGAAGGGAAAACAGAGCCTGAAGAAGATGTTAAACTAAGTCCAAGAGTCCATGTTTTGGAATTTCTGCAGTTAAAGGATGTTGAAAGTTGCTGAGTCCCAACACATTCTGTTCTTTCTGACTCACCCTCTATGGCACAGGGGTAGAGATTTCCTTACTGGCTGGGCTAAGAGGGCAGCTTCAAGAGGAGTCCAATTCCCATTTTAATACCTGGAGTAAGAACTCACACCCTCTGTGCAAGGTGGGACCATTTCTGGAGAGCAAACCTGGCTTGGGTGGTTACCAACTATATTTACTTCTTTTGGAAAACAAGAATTTCCATCAGTGAATCAGAGCCTCACTGAGCACCACAGTGTTTGAAAACCTGTGGAAAGCTGGTGTATGTCTTTTTCCTTCCATTTCCCCCCATCCCACAGGGAAGTTGTTCCTTCTTGGTTCTGGTTTCACTGCTGGGTCATTCTGGGGGGCTTGGGGATATTGTGCATCAAAAGCAGAATGTGGCTGTGAGGTTGAGATCGGATATCAGGAGAAAGTTTTCCATGGAAAGGCTTGTCAAGCACTGCAACAGGTTGTGCAGGGCAGTGGTGGAGTCCCCATCCCTGGAAGTGTTCAAAAAAAGTGTGGATGTGGCACCTGAGGACGTGGTTTAGTGCTGACCATGGTGCTGGTTGATGGCTGGACTTGGTGACCGTTGGTTCCAACCTGAAAGATTCTATGATTCCATGGCTCTGTGACATCAATAATGTTTAAGAAAACACTGTTTTGATGATAATTGGGTGCATGCTGGGCAATCACAACTTCCCTACTGAATTCCAAAAGAATCTCTGGGAGAACATGAGAATTAGATTTTTATTAACCAAGCAGAGAAAACTGCGGGGATTTTAATTTTTCCAAGAGTTAAAAGGAATAAATTGCTCTGCATGCAAACCACAGTCTCATTCCAGAGGTGAGGTGCACTGGGCTGTCCTTTGTCTCACTGCCTGAGGCACTTTGGGTTTTTTCCTGAAGAGACATAATTAC
This sequence comes from Corvus hawaiiensis, assembly GCF_020740725.1. NCBI lineage: Eukaryota > Metazoa > Chordata > Aves > Passeriformes > Corvidae > Corvus > Corvus hawaiiensis. Next base: position 558,353 of record NC_063239.1, on the reverse strand, counting down.
TTCCCAGGGATTTAATTTCCAGCGTTATGAGTCACAGGTAAGTGGAATTCACACCCATCTCATCCTTTGTAATGTGCAAAACTGCACTGAGGGACTCCCAGCAGCTCCAAGTTTGCTGCTCTCACTGGGTGACCTTTTTCACAGGACACATGAGCTTCATTTTGCAGCTGTGGTTTGTGAAAAGTAAGTGATTAACAAATATTTATGGCATGAATGCCCCCAGTCCAACCCAAATCTACCCCTGATCACCCAGTATTTACCAAATGTGCTTTTCCAGCAGGAGACTCCCTCAAAAAAATTCTCTGCCAAAGGGATGGGAGAGGAGATTGTCCTGTGGAAATGAGCCGAGCCTCTCTCTCCATGTGCAGCAAAGCAAAGAGAGCACAAGGACAAGTTTGGATGTTTGTCACACTTTTGCCTAACTTGGCGTGTAGGGCAACTTGATGAGTTTAATTAGCAAATTATAGTTAGTCCATTATCCAACTTGTAAAGGTAGAATTGTTTTCCCCTTTAAGCAGCGCACAAACAGTGTACAGAAACTCAGCCATGTGGCAATAACAAACTTCTATTTGCTCTCCCTGCTGAAAATTGGCTTTTATAGTTTTCTTTTAATATTTGGAAGTGACTCTTGCTGCCTTCCCTCCCTCCACTGCAGCAGCCTGGGAATGGCATATGGTTTTCTAAAGGGTTGGAAGAAGAAAGGCCATTTGTGAGTGTGATTCCAGGCACAGTTTCTTCGCCTGAAACCCCGGGGATGTGTAAAACTTCTAAAAAAGAAAACTGCTGCAACTTCCTTTGATTAATGGATGGCTGAAGGAAAGTGTTTTGCAGAAAATTTACAAATTGAGAAGTGTTTGTTTCAGAATATCATCAACAAATCAGAAGTGCAGCACAGCAGCATCATGAGTTGATGTGTTCCAGTGGTCGGGCCCTTCTGGACAGAAAATGAAATAAAAAGCCATTTCTGCGATCACAAATGGGCATAATAATGAATTTGCTTTATTTTCAGGATGTTTGGTTCCTGCCTTTGAAAGGTACAATGTCAGAAATTGTAGCTGATGTGGGAGCTCTGATTTGACACCTGCTGACTCCAAATATTTAATTAAAACTCAGGGCATGAAAGTAATCATTTACCAGCATTATAAAAGGCTTTGGCTTGCAGTGAGAGGCATTTGGGGATCAAAGACCACAACCTTGCTGAAAAAAAAGGGGCTTGGTTTAATGATCACTGATTCAACATCATTTAAATGTGCAGCTGAAAAAAAACCCTGTAATGGAATGTAACGGAACATAAATTCCCCAAGGAGAAAATAAAGCCTCTGTGTGTGTCCGTATTTTATACCCCACAGGTTTGACAAGGACATGGATGGAGTTCCCTGGTGCTGGGGGCAGGGGGACATTGGTAATGAGCCCAGGAGCAATTAGGATTTGGCTCATGCCAACAAATTGTTGGAGTCCAGTGGCCCCACATGGATGTGCTGCTCCATCTGGGACTGTCTGGGAGCTCCAGGGAGGGGATTTGTGCTCCTCAGCCTCCCCTTGCCTCTCCTGCAGTGATTCCCTGCCAAAGCAGAGCCTGAGTAGGGGCTTTTTATTCTATTTTGGTGTTACAGATGGACAGGCTGACAATATTTTCCTGTTCAGCTCTCCTGGCTCTCAGTTTAATGAAGCAGTTGTTTGGAAGGGTTGGAATTAGGGAGGGATGGCAGGACGAGGGGTCTTGGCACGGTTTTGGCAATAATTTCATCATGACTTTGCAAAGCTGTTTATCACCAGTGGAAACACTCCAAAGTTTCTACCTCTGCTGTCAGAAATGAACTCAGTTAGGCCTTTATTTCATGTATCTGCACTCAAAACCTGCGGTAGAGATGGTCCCAGCATGTCACACAAGGGAAATAACTCCTGGTGCATTAAGTAGAGCATCCCCAAAAGTGGATCTTCTTCCAGCAAAAAGAATCACTTCCTGGAAGCCTCTGTTATCCAAGAAACTGAAATGGGGGAAGGATGAAGAGGAGGAAGCAGCATTTTTCGGGACTTTGTGATGAATAAATTCAGTCCTGCTCTGTCATGACCAAATCCCTGCCTTCTAAGACCGAATCCTGAGCCAAGTTCCAAGTTTCAAGAGACCAGAATTCTGCTTGATGAATTAATACTGAGTGTTAGCATGAGGTGAACCTGCCCCAAGGAGTTCATGGTACAGAACATTTTTATTTTCTATTATTAATTCCAGACTTGCTGTTGTTCCCAGTTTCGGCTGCAGGATCACGACTCAGGCAACACATTGCGCGTTGTCACTGCTGCAATTAGTGGTGACAACAAATAATTATGAGCAATTGGTAATCAGAGATCTATGTGATAAATCACGCTGAGCCATTCTGGATCAGAGAAAATGCTTAAATAGGGAATATTTACATGGACAATTTATTAATAGATGGCGGGATTAGAAATTTTAGGCTGGAATTTGTGAGGCTAAGTTGGTGTTGAGTTCCCACTAAATATGAGTTCAACACTTTTCCCCTCACCACCTTTTTACTTTCAGATCCCATTGCCCAAGTTTGTGCCATTTAAACTTGGTCTGTCTCTGCTGAAATGCCTGATTGATGGGTTCTGAGAATTTCAGCATTTGGAAATGTAATTTCTTGTAGCCAAAGGTTTATGTGTGGGATCGGCACTAAAAGCAGACACAGGGAGACTTTGGTGCGCTCACACCAGAATCTGCCACACGAATTATGAACCTCAATATCTCCAGCAAAAGTCCACACATGCAAAACCAGAGCGTTATTTTTAATATCGCACTTCTGCCATGTTTAGGAGCTGCGGAACTGCTCTAACGCCAATTAAAGATGTGTTTTTCCTGTAGTTCCTGTAGTCCTTTGATCTGCTGCCATGGGCAGGAGTTTTCTATTGATTCCTCCTCCTCGGGATGAAGGATTTGCAGGCTGAACTGTAAACGACTGTGAGAGTGTTGTGACAACTTCCTTCACTCTAAATCACCTCCCGCTCCTTCCTGCTCACTGGGGCAGCACAAAGAGCTTTTCCTTGCTGAAATTTTTCCTCTCCCTCTAAAATGGTGCAGGATCAGGCCTGGGAAGATGGAGCTCTTAAAGTTAAGCACGTGCTTAATTGCTTTGCTGGATCAGCGCCCTGCTCCACTGATGTTCTCAGTGCCATTTGCGGGAGCTGTAATTGCCTGCTCACGTCTGCAGAGGCTGCTCAGCACTAAATCTCCATGTCCTGTCCTCCTTCTCCTCCAGAGCTGCTCCCCGAGGCTGTGAAGGTCACTGGAGAGCAACAGGCCTGGTTGGATGAAGAATCCAAGCCTTGGAAGTGTTGCTGTGGCTGCTGGTGGCAAAGCTGAAAAGTTTGTGGATCAGTGGCGTCGTCGTCTTTGGGGTGAATTGTCAGGATCTTGAGGAGGCAGAGAGCACAGGAATGCTGCCGAGTGTCTGTAGCTTGACTTCTTAGAATCCTAGAATTTTTTAGACTGGAAAAAACCCCTTGAGATCATTGAGTCCAACCATCAAACTGCCAAATCCACCCCTAAACCTGTCCCTCAGTGCCACATCCACACATTTTGACGAGTTGCAATTTTTTCAGCTCCTTATGTTTTACCGTGAGCCCATTTCAGTCTGCTTATCAATAAGCAGAACATTTCATCTCATTTCAGCCCAGTTATCAAAAGCAGAACATTTCAGCTCATTTCCAGTCTGGTTATCAATAAGCAGAATATTTCAGCTCATTTTGGTCTGGTTATCATCAAGCAGAACCTTCAGCCTCTTGCCTGGGGCTGGAGCAGGTGCTGCTTCAATCCCTGATGAATTTGGGATGGTGATCAAAGAACAGGAGCTGTGAGGACACACCAGGGCTGGTCAGGGACCAGCAAAGCAGGGCGTGGAGCATCCCTGAATTAGTCACACCCCCAGCACAGGGGTCTCCTGGAGCAGCAGGAAGCAGCTCCTGAGCTCTTGGTGTTTCCTGGAATGGAAAGAAAATGCAGCAGAAACAGGAAGAAGCAATTTTCAGTTTGGGTTTGAGCTGAAGGAGCCCCTGTGGGTAACCCATAACACCCAACTGCTGCTGCTGTGCCAGCCAAGTTTCTGCTTGCTGTGCCTGAGTCCAGGTTTCTCATTCAAAGGAACCTATTCCCAACTTTCCTTGCAATTCCGTGGAATTAATAGCCAAGCTGATGCAGGGTGTGCAGATGTGCTCCAGGTAATCCATTCCCATCCTGTCGTTTTTGTCACTTTTTTTGTTTGCTTTCCATGGAAAGGAGGAAGCGCTTCATGTTAAAAAGGGGAGTTAGTACTTGTGGGAGGCAGCTTCCTTGGGAATGAATATTTATCACAGGCTTTATACATAAAGCTTGAAAGTTGGGGCATCTTTTATTTATGAAGCATTCATGATGCCACTTAGTGTAGGAAAAAGGAGGAGGGAAGGAGCTCGTGAAATCATGGAATGGGTTGGGTTAGAAGAACCTAAAAGATGATTCTGTTTCAACCCTTGCCATGGGCAGGGACACCTTCCAGTATCCCAGGCTGCTCCAGCCTGGCTTTGGCCACTTCCAGGGATCCAGGGGCAGCCACAGCTTCTCTGGGAATTCCATCCCAGCCCCTCACCACTCTCACCCTCAGAATTCCTCCAAAATATCCCATCTAACCCTGCCCTCTGGCAGTGGGAAGGCATTACCCCTTGTCCTGTCCCTCCCTCCCTTGTAAAAATTCTCTATTTTAAACTGTTCTGACTTTCTTTTGATGTTTGAGCCTGGACTGGGACATGTGGAAATCAGTGCCATGGTTCTGGCCCTGAGCCCACAGCATTTACTGGATGTTTGGCTGAGTGGCCGGGTTCCCAAAGCAGGCAGGTGCAGGAGGGCTGGGACTTGGACATGTCCCTCCTTCCATCAGGTGCTCTGGATGTGTCCTTGGCACGTGAATTCCTCTCCATTTCTCCCAAGGCTGTTGAAGTCTCACTGCATGGATTAGATCAGGGACAGCTGTTCATGTGTGTTTACAATGTTTGACTGAACTGCAGCTTGGATTTTCCAGGGAACCTCCAGCCCCCAGTTAGGAAACACTTCCAGCAATGAATTCTACCCTCCGAGCTCCTGCTGGAACAGACAAAATTTGTCCTAAGATGGGATACGATGAATTCTCAAGTGATTCAAAGGATCGCTCTTCCTTAGGTGAGGGTTTCCTCTGGACAGCTCAGTTTTCCAAAGGCTCAACAAGGTAGAAGCTGATTCCTTGCCCAGTGTGGATTTCATACTTTGGCCCAAAACTTGTTCTTCTGAGACAAAGAACCTGAAAAAAATCACAGGTCTGGACAGGCTTCTTTTGTATCTTTACATTCCAGCCTTTTGCTTCTGTCTCTTTCCACTCCCAGTAATTTAGTTCATGGTTCTCCAGGCTGAGAATATTTAATTCCTTTTGTTTCTGTGAGATAAGGAGGCAGGAAAATGAGGAGGTTTGATAATGTCATGTCTCCCCACTGTCTCTGGGGAGGGAGAAGAGGTGAATTCCTGTAAAACTGAAGGCAAGTACTTGGGTTTTGTTCTGCTCTGGAAGCTGATTTCTGTGCAGCCAGCTGGTAACATTTGTGTAGAAATGGCATGAAATTTTCAAAGGTTTGAGGAGGAAAGTGCTAAAAGGCAAAAATTTATCCAGTGCTAGGGTTATGCTGCAGATTTGAGGAGTACAACAACATTTATGTGCGGTTTAGAGCTTTGCCAATCTTTTGAACATTTAGAATGACACCAGGTATAAATAATATTGTTCCACAATTGCCCTGCATCAAATTTTTAGTTGGGCAGTTAAAAAACAATTTTAAAAACCCAGTTATTGCTCCCATCTGATGAGCAGAGGCAATGCCAGGAAATGTTTCCCTCCATCCCTGCTGGCAGAGGATCTGTGTGCTGTGTGTGTCCCTGTCCCGGCCCTGCAGCCCCTCCTGTGCTCCCAGAAATGTCCCTTGGCAAGGCCCTGCTGGTGCCAGAGCTGGGGATCTCATCTCTGGGATGTGATCTCCTGCCCACGAGGCAGAAGTCCACATTTCACAGCTCATAAAGCAGGGGGATTGCGTGGCTCCGAGGACTGGTGGTAGGAGGCAGCCCCATCCATTCTCCCATGGCTGGCTGGAATTTAGCCAGGCATGGACGAGGGACAACACCTTGGCAGGCACAGCGTGGGCAAACTGGGACCAGTGCAGCTCATTCTGTGCCTCCTCTGCAAATAAACAACACATTTATTCCCGCTCTGCAACCCCAACACCTTCAGCAGCTGCACACAGGAAATATTCTGGAATTGTCTGTGTTTTACAGGCATTGTCCTACAGGGAGACAGAGGAGTTTGGGATGTGTTTTCCACAAAGAAGCGCTTGCAGGGAGTTTGGGGAGAGGATCCTGCCCTGGTGCAGGACCTTGATGTGTATCAGGGGTGAGCTGACCCGGTCACAAGGTCCCCTTTATCCATTAGGAGTTGGAATTGGATGATCCTTGCGGGTCCCTTCCAGCTCAGGGTACTCTGCGATACAAAAGGGCCCGGTTAAACTGATGTTTGTGAGAGGATTCTGTGCTGAGGCACTGATGGAATTTCCACCAGCAGAGGAGGAAAGCAGGACTGAGAGGGAATACCTGGCAGGTTTATTCCCCCTGGGCTTCCTGGAGCTGCAGGTGTGTTGGCTGATGAGATTAAAGCCCTTTATTCACCTCCAGGATCTCTTCCCTGAGACGTCAGGTCAAGTGCCTGTTGTTTAACTGCCCTTCCTTTAAACTCTCTGCAGCCCAAATGGGCTGAAAGTGATTTAAACACCAGCTTTGTTCACCCACTTGACCGAGAACGACCCGGCGGTGCCACACAGATGCAGCAAACCAAGGTTAGATTTGATAAGGGGGAAGTGATGATGCCTTTTCCTGGTCTTAAAATCAAGAGTCATACACGGTTAGAAGGGGAAAAGGGATTTTACCTTGGTATTTATTTTAAGGATCCTTAGGTGTACACGTCCAGGTCATGTGCATCGAGATGCACCCCGCCGAGTCTATCTCTCTGTCCCCCCCGCCCCCCCCAACATTGGGTAGAACATTATAGGTTTTTACTAATTAGCAGATCTATCAAAGATTCCCCGGTGAGAGGCTCAAGTGAGCCCCCCTCCCCAAGGAACCTTCCCCTGGATGGTTCTATCTCGGTTTACAGAATGTGTTCTGGAGAGCACCTTGGGCTCTGGGGCACACTGATCCCTGGCTACGAAGCTTCTAAAATGTTGAGTCTCTCAGCTTGACAAACAAGTCCAAGAATGTAGGCAAAAAGCACTGGGAATACAGAAGCTGTAAAAAGGTCTAACAGGGGTATAAAAGAAAAGGCAAAAAATCTTCATGGCATCAGTGATGGCTGGCTGGAGGATCGATAACCACCGGGGAATTCTCCTGGCCGAGAGCAAAGCCTCGGCCCTGCGAGCAGCTGTGCTGCAGCATCCCAGATGTTCCTAACAGGGTGAAGGGAAATGGCACCTCCTGATGTCCCCGGGTGTGTTAACCCTGGGGTTGGTGTCTCTCCCTGGTACGAGGGCACCCCGAAAATGCCCGGGGCTCCTGTTCGTGTTCCCTCTCCCAGCCAGGCAAAGGCACAGCTGCTGTGGCCACTTGGTCACCAAAACTGGGGGAAAAAACAAAAACTCTCCAACAACGTTTTTTTAGAGTGTTAGAGAATCAAGGCATTACTTTATTCAGGCCAGGATGTTGTTCTGGTCAGGATGTGCAACAGAAATCATTTCATCCACACATTGCCCGGGCTGTGCAGAGAAAATCCTTCCATCACACATGATTTTTCCCAGCTCTTTCCCATACTTATACAGTCAAACCCCATGGAGATTCATTGGTTCGGTATTCATTAGTCCCAAGTTACACAGTTCTTAGTATTTGGTTTCCTATTGGTTATTGATCCCAATTTAATTGATGTTAATTAGGCTCTCATTCTTTGTTCTCTTATCTCTCTTTTCCCAGACCAGGCGTCTCCGAGCATGCCAGGGGTGACGTTTGGAGTTGATGTTCGTTAATGGTCGTTGATAGTCGTTATCTTTTGTGTATCTTCTGTGCTACCCCCAGTCTGTTGAGATCATCAGGCCTCGAGTGGTGAAACAGGCCCCTGAAAAGAAACTTCAATTCTTTTTCCCCTGGGCAAAGGGCGAACAAACCCCATTTTGGGGTAAAGTTACATTAAAAATTTTAAACCTTGCATCGTTTCCAACAACTTGACCAGCACGTTTTGTGTGTCCAGCTGAGAAGCAAGGTGGCAGCAGCAGCTTAAAATGTTCCTCCCTCGGCGCATAAAGGCTGGAATTTTTCCTCTCTCCTGAGCCTGCAGAACCTCGCAACCAACGCCAAAAAGTTCAGGGGTGTCAGAGAGAAGATCTATGCTCTGGTCTGGAGGGATGGCTCCTCAGAGCTCTATTAGCTGCCAAGAAACTACTTTTGCAAAAGTGGAGATCTCAAACAGCTCCTGAAAGAATTGGCTGGAGGGACATGGAATGACCTGGCTGTGCTCGGAGAGGTTTCCTGGAACAGGGGCTGAGATGCCACAGCGAGAAGTGTGCTGGAAATATGTGGACACTGCCAGCAAAACGGGGAGTTTAATTGGATTTACATCCTTCTTGTGCAGGAGCAGCACAGATTCCTGGCTGACTGAACAGCCATTGAACCTCCGGCTCTTCCGCCCTGGCTCTGGGCTCTGAAATCAGCAATTAGTTCTCACTTTCCATGAGGGGACCTTCCCTGCATCCATCTGCTCTGTGTGGGCTATAAATTTCTCAGTGCCTGTCTTGGATGAGGCGTTTCCAAGGGAGGATGGGCCTGTCTGGCCTCACACAAATCACGCTGATGGGTGGCAGAACTGATCCTGGCAATTTCAAAAGCTTCTGTTTCCCCTTTGGTTCCTTTCCTAAATGCAGGTGGTTTCCTGCTCTCCCTGGGGTGCTCAGCTGCTTGTGGGAGTTGGGGGGACTGGAGACACTTCGTTGTCACCTGAAAAAACAATGTATGGGAGCTCCCCCATGCAGCAGTTCTCAGCTCGGGGGATGGGAACAGAAAGTAGAGTTAATAAGGTGGTATTGGGGTGTTTTTGTATGAATTTGGGTATTATGACAGACCAGCTCACTGCACTCCTTTCAACCTCATTTGAAACTCCATGGAGTTACACCACCTGTGAAAGGAATGAGAGAGATTTGTTTTAACACAGTGTGGGTTTGCCGATAGGTAAAGGCCAGACACTGAGAGATGGCAGAAGCAGAGGGGGGAACCATAAATTCCATAGGAAAAGAAAAAAGAGGGCACCCGTTAGAAGGGGTCTGTATTAGGGGATTCGGGGAGTCTGCACCTCTTGAGTTCCTCAGCCAGTGGGGAAAGAGAGAGGGAAATGTGGCCGGGAAATTGGGATAAAAAGGAGGCTGCGTCCTCCAACAGTTTGAGAGATCCCAGGGGAATGCCCATGGCATCTCCCTTTATTTGAATAAAGCAACAGGGCTCCTCTGTCTGCTCTTTGGGCATAAACCCCTGGTGTTGGTGGATTAATTTTCCTGACACCTGAGAGTCCCATCTCATATGAGGGTCTTGTTAGCAGTCTTGGAATTTGAAATAGAAAACTATTTTGGAGAAAATTCTCCACGTAAGTTTTTATCTTGGTGTTGGATAAACTAATTCCACCTTTCCACGTGGTTGGCCCTTATTTTGAAGAAGGATTTGTTTATCTCTGAGGGTGTAGAGGGTCTGCAATCCCATATTGGCTTCAAGAAGCCAAAGCTGGGAGCACAAACATGCCAAGGGCTGAGATTTCTTCTCTTTTCAAGGGGTAACTTCTTTACTCTCCATGTACAGAAGCTTAAAATACATCAGGTATCTATCAAAACAGAGAAATGGATCATTTAAAATCCTGAAATGTTTTGGGTTGGAAGGGACCTTGAAGCTCACCCAGTGCCACCCCTGCCATGGGCAAGGACGCCTTCCACTACCCCAAGTTGCTCCAACCTGTCCTTGGACACTTCCAGGGATCCAGGGACAGCTGCAGCCTCCCTGGGCATCCTGTGCCAGAGCCAAACAATCCTTGAGTCCTCTGATTTCTGGGAAAGTGGAGCTTGGAGAGTTAATAGTTTTTCCCTCGAGTCATCCCTCAGCTGCTGCTGCTGCTGCCATGCTGATCCCTTGCCCTCAACTTCGTGGTGGATGAGGCCCCATTTTTTAAAAAGCAAAAGCAATTCTACTGTAGTAGCCGTGATTTAAAGCTTCGTTCCATGCTAAAACACAAAAACTTGGGTAAATTTAGGTGCTGCACCAGCTTTTACAACAAGGAGGATTTAGGCTCGTACTTCCCATCAACTCTTGGTGGTGTTGTTGTTGTTGACTGGAGTTTTCTTCAGAGAAGTTCTGGGCTTGGCTGGGAATGACCAGAACTCTCCCAGGGCAAAGGGTGAAACCACAGAGGGTCAGGAGCACCACACAACATAAAATTCCCAGAGCAGCTGTGGCTGCCCCTGGATCCCTGGAAGTGCCCAAGGCCAGGCTGGAGCAGCCTGGGACAGTGGGAGGTGTCCCTGCCCAGGGCAGGGGGTGACACTGGATCACCTTTAAGGTCCCTTCCAACACAAAATATTCCAGTATTCCGTGATAAATCCTCCCTCCAAGGTCTCCAGTGTCTGGACAAGCCAAATCTACTTCTCTACTGTGTTCCAGTATCTCAGAGAGAGCATCCAGAAATGACCAGAAACTCCATCAGTCCAGAGGTGAGCACCAAATCCTACCCCTCCACCCCTGAAAGTTTTTGCCTGGCAATAAAAATTAGCTCAGGAGAATTGCTAAGTAATTTCAAGTACCATAAAGTAGCTGCTGGGAATAAAAAGTGTCGTAACCACGAAAGCATCAGCCCAGTTTCTACAGGAATGAGTTATTATCATTAATTATCACTCTATTTTATAGTTATTGCCTATAATTTCAGACTTTAAATACTCCAAAGCATAAACAATGCTAATTTAATTACAGTGGGAGAGTTGTAAAAATTTGCATGCGGAGGAAGCAGTCGTTAATAAAGTTTATTCCAAGAGAAACTTAAAATAATAATTAGCATTTGTTGGCATTTTTAGTGTGATGGGATTAAGCATCATTTCTTAGCTTGGGCACCAGCTATTATTTATATTTGTTTATCATCACCTTGAGATGGAGGATTGTGGAGAGAGCTGCATGACCTGTGAGTGCTGAGCAGCAAAAATCATCCCTCCGGTGTAAATCCCTTCCATCAGATTCACTCCCCTCTTTGAGTCCAAGCACAGCATTGGAAAAACCATTTTTGGGAATGGGAAAATCCAGATCTTGATCCTGCTGCTGAAAATATTTCCACAGAAAGGTGAAATGTGCCTCCAGGCACGAGCAGGAAAGGGAAATTGCATTTCCTCTGATTCATGCCATTGTTTTCCCTAATTTCATAATGATGTCCTCTCCTCTGTCAGGAAGCACTCCTGTAAGTCATGTTTCATCTTTGTCAGTGGGGTGGTCACTTACATGTATTCTAGGAATTAATAAAGGGGTTAATTAGTGCAGGGCAGTGAGCAGAGCACCACAGCATCCTGCTGGAAACACAGAGAGTTGACAAGGAGTTGTTTTGTTCCCATTTGTGTTACAGTCAGAGGCCTGTTTACGTACAAAAATATCTGTTTAATGTGGATCTTTGTAATTTAACATTAATTTATGGGCTGCTGTATCCCCCCCCTCCCCTCCCCTCCCTTTTTATTTTTCTTTAGCTAATTCTCAAAGCACTTCAGGTCACAGAACACTGTCACAGCCCACAGATGAGTAAAATTCTTGGGACTGGAGTTCCCAGCTCTGAAATCTGCCCCTCTACTCCAAATCATCTGTATTTGTGTGGAGGAACATAAATCCAGCTCTAGGAAGTGACTCCTGGATCCCCGGGGATGCCACACCATCACTCTGCCTCCACCCTGGTGGCCCCAGACCCAGGGAATGCCTGGTCCAGTCCTGCCTTCCATGTGCCTCCCATTCTTTACAGCACAGGATTTCTGTCCCTGCTCGCTTTGGGAGTGATTTTTTGGTGGTTAAAAATAAATCACCAGGGGGCAAAGAGGTTTTTCTGTGCACAGAGCAGAGCCTGAGTGGCAGAGCAGGCAGAGCTGCTGAGGCTGCACTTCTGGAGTCTGAGAGATGCCGGCGCGTCCTCATCAGCTCTGGACAAACTCCAGCTCCTCAAAGGTTTTTTTGGGGTGAGGGGCCCAAAACTGATCCAGAGTTTGAGGAGTGGCCTCAGCAGTGCCCAGGACAAGGGGTGGTCACTGCCCTGCTCCTGTGGCCGCTCTGGGGCTGGCACAGCCCAGCTGCCCTTGGCCTTTTTGCCCATCTGGGTTCATTTGCAGCACCCCCAGGTCCTTTTCCAGCCTTCCAGCTGTCACAAGAAGAATAAACTTCAGAAAAGTTTGTTAAAGAAGCCCTTCTGCCGTGTGTGAGGGGCAGAAAATCCTCATTTGTGTATTTAAACTCTTTCACAGAAAGGAGTTTAAATAGAGCTACATCCTTCCTTAACCTCAGATTTTGGCAAAAGTTTATATTTAAGGAATCACTTTGTCCCTCAAGTTCCAGTGATGGCAAATCAGGTCTGTTTGTAAAAATAAATTCTTTATAAAGCAGACAAGAGATAACAGGCAAAAGATCTTCATTAGAATTCCTCACTACACAGTATAAAACTAAAGAACTACCAGTAGATTACAGCAGAACATAAACCAGTGCATGATATAATACCAGTGTATTAAAGCTGGCAAAATAAAGAGTATTGATTAGGAACTGAATGTAACTTACCACAAAAACAAGGAAAATGTGCACAGATTCCTTCACTTAATCCCTTGGAAAAAACTGAAATACGTGTCCCCACTCATGGCAGAAACTCCACACATTTCCAGGAATTAGTTTTAATTTCTTTTCATCTCCAGAGCATCAAAAGACTCTCGTTCCATGGCACACCCTCCGCAGAGATGATAAACTTGAATTACCCACTTAGGAACAATATAGTGCCAGTCTGATTTTTGTCGGTATTTCTAAGGTAATTTTCACCTCTGCCACTAATTCCGTGTCACAGCTTGTCCCTGTCTGAGGTGCCTAATGGCTTTGGAATGGAAATGAGCTTTAAGTGGCTGTTAACAGAAATTGGCTTTGAACCCATCAGCTGGAGATCAAAGACCCCGGAGCTCTCTGGGTCTTACAAGCAGGATTTTTTTCCTGAATATAGATATAGATATAGATAATTACAAACTGTAAAATGTAATTATTAGCTTTGTTTGTCTTTTATTCTTGTTTAAACCCGGTGTTTCCAAGTTGGGAAACCATGGAGTGGGCTCTTTCTGGCTTTTCCTGCTGCCTCTTCCCAACCTGGTTGAGGATTTATGTTTTGGGGGACATTGGCCACTGCTCAGGTGGGGTCTCGGGGTGTGTTCCTGCTCTTCCAGGTTCACATGGAGTCAGGCACAGCTCAGGCTCAGGGCTGCAAAGAACATTCTAGTTCCACTTGGCAAAGCAGTGCAAAGGCTCAGCTTGAGGATGGATCCTTAAATCCACACCAGGGTCTTGTTCTTTATATTGCAGGACGTAAGTCTGGATTCAGAACACGGAAATTCCCTGTGAAAGCTGTGGAAACTGCCCAGAGCAGCTGTGGCTACCCAGCCCTGGAAGTGTCCAAGGCCAGGTTGGAGCAACCTGGGATAGTGGAAGGTGTCCCTGGGCATGGTAAGGGGAACTGGGTGATGTTTAAAATCCCTCCCAACCCAAACCATTCCAGAATTCTCTGATTCTGTGAAATCACCCCTTGCAGAGCTGTTCCAGCCCAATCTCAAAGATGAATCCTTGCAGAGATTTCCATGTCCTGACCCTCTGCCCACATCAGCATCTTGCCCTGTCCCAGAACATACTGCCACAAATGGATTTGGATCATCTCTTTATAAATCTGGACTGGGACACCACAGGACATCCTGTAAGAATTCCACTGGCACGGAAGTGGCAGTGGGGACACAATCCCTGCCTGACCCAGCCTCCAGCTCCAGGACCCAGTGTCCAGCCTGCACAGGGAGCAGGAGCTCAAGTGCTCTCTGTTCTCCCTCCTCGGGGAAAATGCACATTCCTGAATTCCCCTTGGCCGGAGGGGACCTGCAGGTGGCCTTTTTTATAAAGCAATATTGATCTTTGCTAATCACTTGTGGCTCAGTCACCTCTGTGGTTGCTGACGTGCAGCTCTCACAGCCCCAGGAGGTGACAAATGAGGGAAGGTGGCTGTGTCACACCCCTGACAAGATCCGCTGTCATTTCATTGCCAAATAGGTTTTTTTTTCAGTTCTACTTTGGGTTTTTTTTGAGGAGGCAGGAGATTGCAAAGGCAGATGAAGCAGCCTGTGTTTATTATTTACATGCTTCGTGGTAAAAGCTGAGCTGCCAAATTCAAATGAGGGACAGGATTGCCTTGGAAATTAGTACAGAAATTGGGGTTTTTTGGCTGTCAGGTCTGTCAGGTTTCCTGTCATTTTTTGCATTATTCAGAGCTTCAGCTTGGGCTTGGGCACTGGTGGGAGGGAGCAGGGCTGGAGCTGTGTGTGGTCTGTGGTCACAGCAGCCGCCCGTGTAATGAGGGACCAGCACTGGCATTTCAGTGTTCAATGGATTTTAAAAGTAAATGATTGCTTAGGTTTTTTCACTGCTGTGATATTACAGCTGGGATTCCTCGGCCGTGTTTGCTCCCTCTGTTAATCTGCCTTCATTTCCCTTCTTTTTGACATGAGTAGTGCCTTGTTCTGATGAGTGCAATGTCTGTCCCTGCTGCTTTGCTGACACGACAGAAATGAGATTTATCCACTCTGAGACTTCCAGAAGCATCCAGGTCAAACAGAATGAAAATTGTCAGGAGGAAAAGAAACAACCAGAGTTCATTAATACTTTAATTTGGAGGTGAGAGGTGTAGGTATGATAATGCTTAATTTTCATCACTCCTTACGAGCTCAAGTAAAATAGAGGAAAAATTGCTTAGGAGTGGGAACAAGTGCTCTGGGACGTGAATTCATTAATAAGTGTTTCATTATAATTTGTTTATTCTTCCTGCTTTCTTTTGGTAAATTATTAAAGTGATTTGAACTTGGTTTTTAGCACATTCGCTTCTTACAATTGTTAATAGAGGATGTAAGCCCTTGGATTTATTTAACAACAAACAAAAGGTAGTAAATGGAATAGAAATGTTTTGATGCCAAATGATGCCAAATCCAAGATAGATTTTGTTATCTTCATTACTTTTTAAGAAAAATCAGTATTTCAGGAAGAAAAAGCTGCCTGCAGCCACAGGAAAAATGAATTTGAATCTGCTTTTCAAACACCATGAGCAGGAGTTGGGCTGTAAGAGGGGTCTGTGTGTGAGGGCGATTTAGGATCAGGTGGGTGCAACCCAGAGCCTGATGGGATGGGGAGGAAAAGGGAGAAAATGGGAATATTGAGATGTCTGAGGAACAAAATCCTGTGGTCACTGCACAAGATGGGGCCAAAATAGGCTGAGGGAACCAAATTCCATCTGAATTTCAAATCACCAGGTGGGCTTGAAGCATAAATGTAGATTTTTAGTTTAGAATACTATGAAAAATCACCTGAGGGCTTTAATCCCTGGGATAAATACCCAGGGAATTCGGTCACCTGCCAGGTCCTTCACAGCCCACCACTGCCATGGAATGTGGCTGTGCAAATTCCCAGCACCCTGATTATCCAATTCCCTGGAGCTGTCCAGTCACTGGATAAACGCTGCTCTTTGATTTTCAAATACTCTGAAGTAGTCACCCACTTTTCCTCCTTAGGAATATTGTGCAAATCCAGCCTTGTCCCCACAGCACGGCCTGGGTTTATGGTATTTCTAATGCAATATTTCATGCTGGTTTCCCAAAATTGATGTTTTTCATCCTCACCAAAACCAGAAAAATCAATGCAAGAGCCCACAATGGACAAACCACTGGCAATAAAGCAGAATATCCACGCTGGGGAGAGAAACCATCAATAAGAAAATAGATTTTTCTTTCAGGTTGGCAACAACCACAACAAATTGCAAAGTTATGAGCAGCCATTGGTTGTTTTTTTTCTCTTTCTTTTCTCATGGACTCCCAAATTAACAATGGGAAGAGGTGTCACAGGAGCACTGAAACTGGAGGGTATCAGGTGGGGAAAAATGTTGATATAAACATGATCATGCTTATTTGTGAGCTTGAAAAATTTTTAAAAGGAGACTTTTTTGTTCAAAATCTCCAAATAGCTGCAATTTTTTGGTTGACTTCAGTTAAAGCTGTTGAAATACCCAGTTATTTTGGAAATAAAAAGTGGTTGCATTTTTTTCCCAACCTATCAGCCAAGTGTGACACCTTGGCAGTGAATATGAAATGAATTCGTGTTATCCATAGATTTTATTATTTTCTCAATTTCCTTTCAGTCCTGTAGTATTTCCCCCCCTGGGGCAGAGCACACCATGGACCTGCACCCAGAGCACTCCAGAGAGCTCTGCCAGGAGAGTTCCTTTCCTAATTCCCTGGTTAATCAGAACAATAAAAATAAAAATCAGAGTTAATATCCCTCATTTCCTTTTATTTTTTCCCCAGTTACCACAAGGATCCTTGGGACATAAATCCTGGCTCTTGGTTTTAGGACCCTGTTTAAGGCTGGGTGGGAATTCACTGGTTTTGTCCCAAAATTGTGACAGGAGATGCTGGGTTTAGAGCAGAGATGGAGGATATTGGCATTTTTAAAGCCATAAAATTGGTCCCCCTGGGTGAGAAGCCCAAATTTTTTTTTTTTTTTCAGGAAAAATCATCCTTTCTCCAGAGCTGTTTTTTCCCAAAAATTAAAGATTTTGACTCACAGGGATTTTTCTTCAGGTCTTTAGCCGCTGTTCCCATTTTTCCCTGTGTGCTGCTACCATACCCTAACCTGTCTTGGTGCAACAACATCCATCCTGGGAAGAGTGGAAAGGAAATTCCTGGAATTCCAGTTTTCAAGCTGGAAGAGGGCACAAGATTCTAGTGAAGGACTCCATGGAGTGGAGCCCAGCATGAGGAATGGACTAAAATATTGGTTTCCCTGCCTGTTTACAGTCCCACCATAAAATCAAAAATTATCCTTCATAAAAAGATCTCCTGGAGCAACATTTGGAATTGAGGAGGGAGGAAAAGATTGTTTATTAACCAGATGCTGTGAATTTAATACGGTAACATCATTGCCACCCAGGAATTTATTAAGGATATCTTCCTATCTAGAAATTTCTTGTGTCTGTATCCACTCTTATTTAACCCTGATTTCCAAAAAGAAACAATTAATGAGCCATTATCTGGGAAGTGAGAGGGGAAGTGATTTAAATCAAAGCATCAAAGGCAAACACAGATCAGGAGAATGTTGCTTTTTGTCTTTTATTTTTAATACTGTAACAAAGAAAAAATTAGAGAGGGACCAGCTTTAGGGACTAAACTCTGCTGGGGTTCTTATCACAAATGGTTTCAGTTTTCAGCCTGACAGAGGAAGTTTAGGTGAGATTTTAGGAAGAAATTCCTCCCTGTGAGGGCTGGGAGGGAATTCCCGGAGCAGCTGTGGCTGCCCCATGGTCCCTGGCAGTGCCCAAGGCCAGGCTGGAGCACCCTGGGACAGTGGGAGGTGTCCCTGCCCGTGGCAGGGCTGGCACTGGGTGGGCTTTGAGGTCCTTTCCACCCCAAACCATCCCAGGCCTCTGTGGGAAGAGAAACTCTCCCAGTTTAAAGAAGTCTCCCACATCCCGGGTACCTCTGGTGAGCCACCTCAGGCTGGC
This sequence comes from Corvus hawaiiensis, assembly GCF_020740725.1. Lineage (NCBI taxonomy): Eukaryota > Metazoa > Chordata > Aves > Passeriformes > Corvidae > Corvus > Corvus hawaiiensis. The sequence goes on along the minus strand of NC_063239.1, from coordinate 540,513 downwards.
ACTTGCCAAGGATCTCAGGGATGTCTGTGTGCAAACTGTGACCCCTCTGAGACCTGGAGATGAACCCCAAACTCACCCAACCACCACCAAGCTGGGTCTGTAACTCAGGAATGTCTCCTGTGCTGCTGTTTGAGAGCAGCCCCCGAGGGACAGGAATTCCTACTGCAGGCGTCACCCCCCTGAACGGGGCTGTGGAACCCTGCAAACCTGACCTGGGGCCTCCAGGCTGGGTTTTCCTGCTTGGGTTTGTCTGAGAGAGAAGCTCAAACCTGCCTTGGGATGGCCAAGGGGAACTGGGAGGGTCAGATCCCAGCACGGGGCACTCCTGGTTGTGTCCCCTTAAATCCCATTTTCAGGAATGGCTCCATCAGCCTTTGCTGATAAGTTTGGAAAGTACAGATAAAATCCAGGTGGAATATTAAGGAGCCAAACTTCAGAGCAGCTTGTTCTTTGCTCATCCTGTCACGCTGTGACCTCTCTTCTCCCAGAAATAGCCCCAGCCTCGGGTCAAGGATGGATTTTTGGGTGAGGAAACAGCGACCTGCAGCTTGCAAAGCTCCTCCAGACCCTCAGTCCTAAGCAGAAGTTTATTCCTCTGTCATTCCTGTGCCTGGCATTAAACCCACCCTGAGATATACACGATGCTATTATGAAAAATTAAATTAATTGATGAATGAAGCCCTGGTTTGCTACTGCTGCCTTTCCAGCTTCCCTGGCTGAGCTTTCAGGGTGTTACAGATGTGTGGCCCAGGGGCTGAATCCATCCTTCCAGCATTCCCTTCATCCTCAGAGCTCTCCCTTGCCTTGCCACCCCCCCCAAAAATGTGTTAAATCTGGGTTTATAGCATTTTCTGACCTTGCAAACCCTGCAAAGGAGGGGCAGGGCTGTAAGCAGGAGCACGTACGTAACATATATGTCATAACACCCCCATTGCAGCAGGGCAGAAAAACCAGCAGCTCTTCTGGTGAATGAATCATTAATTTTTTATTTCACTTAGAACTTGTGGCTGTCCAAAAAGCTGTGGATAAATTCTCTTCTGTAAACATCTTAAAAATTGACTTTTTTCGTGGGTTTTAACAGCAAAAATAATAGTTTCTGTTCTCTGGAAGAAAAATACGAGGCAACAAAAGCTGGAATCCCAACACTGAGATGCTTTGAGATTTTCCTGTTTGATGTTTACACACCTCAGCTCTTTTGTAACAGTTTGAAGTGGCAAAAAATTTTCTTTTTTACTTTGAGAGTGTGGTAACTTTTATTCCCTTGAAAAAAAAATTAGAAAAGGAAATTTGCCTACACTTTTCAGGGAGAACTTCAGCTCTGCCCTAAGACATGGTGCAACATTACCAGCACCGGGCAAGATCGCAGTGCTGCCTCATGGCTGGCAATGCTGATGTATTTATTTATTCAGCCATTATTTAATGCAAATGCAGCCCCTATATCTGTGTTGTTGGAGCTCTCTGGAGGAATTTCAGCAAATTCACAGCCCTTGTTTCCCAAGCATGAATAACAAAACCTCTTCCATCACTGACTGCTCTGTCTGTTGGAAACCTCTGTGGGAAAAGTCGTCTCATTTTAGGGTGAAGCACCAGCAGCGTCTTAAGGGTGTAAACACTGGAGTAAATATTGCAGGTTTCTGTAGCAGAATCTTCCAACTCATTCAAATCCAGGCCAGAATTCCTTCCCTAGTGAAGGTTTTTTGTAAGGCTGCTTCATTCTGAATATTTACCTTGGAATAGATAAGGGGAAATCCCTTTTTTAGGAAAATAAATCAGATCAAATCAATGGTTCAGAATGTTTCTTTCTCCTTTTCATTGCTGTCTTTGACACCTCAGGGGATTAATGCTCCAGCCTTTGCTCTTTTTCTCCCCTGCTCTTTCTCACAAGTGCACGATACAATAATTTTAATACCCAATACATTGGAGTAGCTCTGGTTCTGTTCAGTATTATTTGACCTTTTCAGTATTCAGTATTTTGATTATCTGGTGATCCTTTCCCTGCTGGAAGGCTGGGGAGGGCTTTAAGCACAAGAGTGCAGGGGACAGGCAGAGTAAACAGCAGAACAGCTCTCAACAAAGCTGCTGCTACGATTTGCAAACTGCAGGACACGTCCAAATATTTGCTATTGCCTTTTATCAACTTGCCACAGAGAACAGAAACTCAGGAACACACTGCTGTGGAGGGACAGGGAAAATGATGAAGATTGAGGGTTTGATTTATAAGGAGAGATTAAAGTGACAAAGGATGAACGGCTTGACTAAAGAATTTTTGAATTGGGCTGTAAAAGTTGTCTGAGGGCACGCAATAGGTACCTGCACCCCCAGGGAGAGGGTGGGCTGGGGCGTCCAGAAGGGCCAGAACTTTCAGTGGGGGATTAAACAGCAGAAAGAAAAATTGCAGGTGAATAATTCAGGCAGAATGTCGGGATTTCACTGCACTATTGACTGACTGTCCCTTGTGTGGAGTGAGAGGGGTTTGAGCATCTTCTTGTGCGGCTCTTGATGAGCTGCTGCACCACAAGTCCTGGCTTAAAAGATGTTTCTGGGGTGTCTCACACTCTGAGCCTCCCAGTTTAGAGCTGTAAATGAAAGCCATAAATCCAATTTTCCTCCCTGTTTAATACCCTTCCTGTTTTCAGCTCTGCTGATGTTCTCAGCCTCTGCATGTAAGAATATTTCCCAGTGCTCATTAATCCACGGGCTGGTGTCATTCATGTGCCACTCTTTAAAGCTGTTGTAAGAGGTGAGAAGGAGATAAAAGGGATCTGGGGATGGGATTCAAAATTTGCAATCAGGTTTCGTTTGTTCACTGCTGATGGGGAACAGCCCAGCTCCAAAAAAAAGGTGGAGCAACCTCTGCTGTACTCAGGCTGTTGTGTGGAAGGTGCTCACAACAACTGAGTGCTGATGAAACGACTCCTGAACATTGCAATCTTTCTTTAAACATCCTTAAAAAGTGATTTGTTTTCCCTGGTTGAGAAGCTTGTCCTGAGAAAGGGGCAGGGAAGGGGCTGATTCACTGGTGTGAGTTTATAACCACAGTGTCTGTGTGGGGGGAACCCCCTGCAATGAAGGGGTTTGCCCTGTGTAGGATTGAGGACGAGCCTGGCAGTGTTTTGTCATGGGAGCAGGACATGGAGACGCACCTGCAGCTGAGAGATGTCTGAAAACATTGATTTTATTTGCCTCTCCCCTTGAAAATCCCTTCCTAACCAGAGGCACGATTTATAGGGCTGCTTTGGGGATTCTGGCTGGCAGAAGCTTGGCTGTATTTATGGCTGGGGCTCTGGGGCAGGACACCGTGTTCAGTTTGAACAAATCAGGTGCTGCAGCAGCTGATCTCAGCCCCACAGGTGACACCCACAGGTGACACCCCACCCCTGGGGTCCTTCCTCGGTATTTCACCTGCTGACCCCACACCCCGTGCTCAGCCCCCCTCACTTCACCCCTCCCTTTTCCTCTCCAGCTCAACGATTTGTGTCCCCATACTTTGGGCTCTTTGAGGCCTTCAGAGATGCCATAATTTACTTTTTTAAAGCCAAAACAAGCTGGGGTTGCTCACCTGGGGTTGGAGTGAGGGACTGGGAGCTGACCTCCCCTGGTTCCTCAAAAGCATCTCTGGAGGACACAATTTGTCTACGGTTTTTAGGTGATACTGAATTGATATTTAATCTGAAATATTCTGTAACAACCACACTGATCTGGGCAATGTCCACACTCGTTTTCCCCAGGAATTTCTCTCTGTGTTTAAGGAGAGGTGTCCAGCTCAGAGTTATTTCAGATTACTGCGGTAGGAAATGACTGTGGAGTGATTCCTGCTACAAACACCGGCTCCAGTCCTCCAGCAGGGCATGGAAAAGGCCGTGCTAATCTTGCAGGACTTTTATGTCTGTCTATTTTTAAGTCATTGTGTCACTTCCAATTAAAATGCCAGCTTTTACAAGTGTCACGTCTGTGTGTTCTCCAGTTCCTTCCGTGCCCTGTTTTTGTGGTGAGTTTTTAGGATTTACCTGGGCAAAAAGCCCCATTTTTAATGCCTGGCTGGGACCTGCAAAGCTTGGTGCCATCAGGATTTTTTTTTCGTTTTTTAAATTGTGTTTGTTTAATCATTAGATTTTTACTACAATTCACCCTTCCAGCCCCTCTGGATATGGATGACTCTGTTCTGTGGGACAGCCAGCAGGAAATCCAGGGTCACTCAGCACCTCTGAGCTGGTCCTGGGATTTGTTTTAATGCTCCAAATGATTCATTAGGACAAAAGTCCTCTGCCAACCAAAGCAGAACAGCAGGGACAACACAAATGATATTTTTTGAGGTGTTTGTTGGTTTTGTGGCTGTGTCTTTGTTTTTTTCCCAAAGCCTGAGGCACGCTGTGCTTTTGGGATGCTGCCTCCAACAGGATCTGCCTTTAATTGGAAATTTGCTTTATATTATGGAAGAAACCTTCCTGAAAAGAAAACAAATCTGCAATTTATGCTCCACCATTAAAGCTGGTTGGGAATTGTTCCATGGGAATACTGATATCTCCAAGTGAAATTAAGGACTTGGAAAAAAAAATTAATTGAGAATCAAAGGTTCATTCAAAATTAAGGTTTGTATGGATTTTCAGTTAGAATGAAATTCATCTCTGTCAATGGGCAGGCAGGTTTAAAGTCCTGCTCTGTGAGTGTTCTTATGGCTCCTTTTATTTGAAGGAATAAAAGCAATTTATCTGCCCTGTGTTGGAGTGGGATGAATCAGCCTGGAAAGGGCCCATTTCTTTTTCTTTCTTCCCTTTTTTTAACCAATTCCAAAGCCCAATGAAGAAGTAACTTGGGTGAAATTCCTCCTTCCTTTATTCAGCTGAAGTTAGCAGAAAATTGAGATTTTATAGGTTTATCCTGACCTAGCAGAGGAATTATTTCATTTGCTGAGTGTTTTGTAGGATAATAAAGCACCTCCTGGGTTGTTTTATCCATTGCTCACTCCAATCATATTTGGATTGAGCAATGGCCAGTGTTGGGCCATCATCCCCTCACCGGTGGGGAACTGAGGCAGAGAATTGATGTGTCCAAGACTGGAAAGTGAATCCATGCTCAAAACTGGGATTAGATCTTCCCTAAACACTGTTTAGAGGAATATTGAAACCTGGATATTAAACACTGACCCTTGAGCAGGGTAAGGGATTTATCCTAAGTACAGGAGTCCTGTGTGGGCCCAGGTAAAGTCAGGAAAAAGAAATTCTTAAATGCCAAGAAGTCAGGATTAAACTTCTTCTGGAGAGAGGGGCTGTGGTTTCCTAGGTGGTCCTTGCTGAGCTGGGATGTGCTGTGGAAACCCTGGCAGGGGAGGGGGTTGGCAGCTCCCAAATTCTGTGTCAGCTCAAGTTCCTGCTCCCTGCTCATCAGGATTTAATTCCAAGGCTTGGTCTGGCCTGGTTTTTTTGGGTATTCATCCATTCCTCTGCTAATGAGAGCCCTAATTCCCTGTAAAATCAGCAGCAGTGAAGCTGCTCAGAAAATCCAGCTGCTTTTCCCGCGTCTCCTTGGTGAGAGATGCTGGAGCTGGGATGGAGTGTCAGGATATTTCCCTGAGCTCAGGCACAGCCAAGTGCAGCTCTGCGGGGTCTGGCCGATGGCGTGACCTTGTGAGGTCCCAACAGGATGGAAAATCTCCTCCCTTGTGGTTTATCATTCCCACAGGATTCCTATTTCCTTCTGTATTAACATATTTAGTGGGTCTATGAGTTCTGTCAAATAATTCCTAAGTCTCTCTATAGAATGGGATGTACAGAGAAGGAGGCAGAGAGGAGGGATTGAAGGAAATCCTTATGAACTGAAAGCAGTTCTTATGAGATTGAAGGAGTTCTTATGGATTGAATGCAGTTCCTATGGATTGAAGGCAGTTTTTACGGGATTGAAGGAAATTCTTATGGATCGAAGGAAATTCTTATGGATTTAAGGCAATTCTTATGAACTGCGAACAATTTTAAGGGATTTAAGGCTGTTTTTATGGGATTGAAGGTAGTTCTTATGGATTGAAGGCAGTTCTTATGGATTGGAGTCAGTTCTTGTGGATTGAAGGCCTCCAGTGCTCTGGCAGTTGTCCGATTTTCAGAGCTGGTGCAATTCTGCCCTGGCCCTTGTGACGCACATCTGAGCTCTCAGCACGGATCCTGCGGAGAGCAATCCATGGGAAATGGGTTGAGGCTGAAGCAGAGAGAGCTCAGACCCAATGCCACAAAAAGATTTATCCTGGCATGTGTATATTAGGAAAATACAGCAGGGAACCTACTCCTGAAATGCCTCTTCCCACAATCCACGTGCCAAGGGATGGATTTGGGAAATGGTACCCCCCGCTCTTTGGTCAATTGGCATCAAATCAGCAAATTTATGTGAGATTATTGGCATGGAATAGGATGGCCTGCAGGCTTCCTGCACACCTTTTAGGAAGAGGAGATTCTTTGGGGAAATAATAACCACACACTCCTTTATTTCACTTTAATCCCCACCAGCTTTGTGCCTCCTCTTAAAATTTCCGAGCCGGTATTATTTTATCTGTTAACAGCACGTCCTGCTCTGTGTGTATATATTTTAAAAGTCAGATGATAAACCAGGTTTCATCATCTCCAAGTGACAATAGATCTTGTTGGAGACAAATTTATGGCTATTCCATTTTTGTGCTGGTGTCAGCTAACCTTGGCAAACAGAGCCCCTCTTGCTGTTGGGATGAATTGAATAAATCTTGGCTTTTCCACTTTCTCTTCCTCCTGCTTTTGAAACCTTGTCTCAGACCTTGTCACCTCCTTTATTCATGGCAGCCAGAGCATCCTGTGGGCTGAAATTCCTTCAAGGACCTGGGGGTAATATTTCACCCCTTTTTTAGCCTTTTAAAAAATTTATTTCTCTCTCTCGCCTTGATGCATAAAAACCCCATGAACAGTTCTGTGATGGCTTCAGAGGCACTGTTTGGATATTTGTTTATTGTCAGTAATTTCCAGAAGCTGAAAGTAATCTCCAAATGCTTCCATTCCAATGAGGGGTTTGATCAGTAAGAGTCCTTGGTTCATTTTTTCTACCCCAATCCTGTGCTTCAGCGTCTCTGGGGAGCTGTTTTCCTCTGTGCCACTCTTGCAGTAACTCCTTTAGCACAGGCTGAGGGTTCTTCTGCCTCTGGACCCCTTTCTGCTGCCTTTGTAAACCAATAACAAAATTTACAGGACATCTTTTAAGGCATTTGAGCTGTTGTTTCATTTAATGAAAGATCTGCAATAAGAGAAGAAGCTGAGTGAAAAAAGCCTGTCAAAATTTGGTGTGGTTTTAGTTCTTGGCAAATCGAAGAAAAATCAGAAATTTGGAATGCATTCTGTGAAAATATTTCTCTCTTTTTAATGCTGTCTTTAAAAATAAAAAGTAAATGATGTGTTTAAATGGTAGTTTACATTTCAGGATCACAGAATCCTGGAATGGGTTGGGTTGGAAGGTTGGAACCTTAAAGCTCATCCAGTTCCGCTGTCCCAGGGGACACCTTCCCCTACCCCAGGTTGCTCCAAGCCTTTTTGCAGGACAAAATGTCAGAAATTCATTTTCCATGCATCTACCCTTTAAAACCCCCCAAAGTTGTGTTTTCAAGCATTTGGCTTTAATTTCAGGAGCTCTGGCTTTGCTCTGACTCAACCTTTAAGGTTTTACTGGAAATGACCTGGGAATAAAGAGTGGAATCCTCCAGCCCCTGCTCCCCCAGAATCTCTTCTCTGGCGGCTCTCATTAATCCCAAATTTCCACTCAAACCTGCCCAAGAATGTGGAATTACACGTAAATAAACTCCTTCACTGCAAAAGCAACTTTCGAGCTATGGAATTATATAATAAACAGAAAAATAAAAGAAAATGCCGAGATCTGGAGGTGTTTCTATGGATGTGGTGCCACTTCATACAGGTTCACCTGGATGTTAAATAGTATTGATTTTTATTAAACTAACCCCCCCAGGTGAGAATTTGGTTGATTTCCTTCCTCTGACAAAGCTTTTCAAAAGACCTGGAAGTACCAGCTCAGTTCAGATGTTTGGTCTTTCCAGTACAAAAAAAAAAAAAAAGAAAGAAACAGAATCAAGGGTTTCAAGTGGTACAAAAGCAAAGAGGAGAGGAAAGCACGTGGGGTTCCCACCTCGAAAATGAAGTGTAACATTTCAAATTTGCACCCAGCCACAGCAGGGGATGATTTCCTGTACTTTTTCCCCTTGATGCATTACCAGAATCACAATAATTGTAATTTTCGACACAATTAAGGTTGGAATGTGGCTTGCTACCTGTTACAAATTCACCCAGAAAAGACTTTCGGATTCTTACGTAGAATTTCCTAACTGGGACAGGAGGTGGCTTTATGGAAATGGATTTGTTTGCCATGATTCTTCACCCTTTTTCAGAGCTGCAGAGGGGTGTTCAGAGGAGAATAAAATGATATTTTGGGGGATTTGATGGCTGCAAGTGCCAGGGAAATGTGCTGTAGGGCAGTGACACCCCTCATTATTAAACTTTTGCACAGACACAGGAGCTGTAGCTGAGGTTTCCCTTTGCTGATATTCTTAATTTGGATAAGAAATATCCACAGAAATAACACCGAGATCATCTTGAAGGAGCTCCCTGTGTTATTTCCTGAGCTCTTTCCTTGTTTCAGTTTGTTTTGGAGAGTTTTTGGTCTCAGCTTTTGCTGACAACAGGCATTTGAAGTTAACACAGAGCTTCACACGCAGGAAATCCTTGCCAGAGGCCCAGATTTGTGTGACATGCAGGAGCCACCGACCTGCTGGGATGAAAAAGCTCCTGGAGAAGGGATAAGAAACTTCGGGCAGGTTCCTGGTTTATATTTTCCTCCCTTGGCACAGACTGGGGGCTCCTACCAAGGTCAGCGGCACTACCTGGGGTCACTTGAGTGCCCCAATTCCCCTGCCTGCTTTGTGCTCTCCCTATTGCCCTAGAAATGAATAATTTAGTAAATAATAACAATTTTTAACAATAACAGTCTTCCCTCCCCGTGCTCCAGCAAGGGGTGGAAGTGCTGCTTTTCACTGCTGAGAAATGAGGATTTCCCCTCTCCCAGCATGCAGCAGAAGGTTTGTACTGGAGTAAAAGGTTTGTACTGGTGCAGAAGGTTTGTACTGGGACAAACTGGGGCACACCAGCTCTGGAACCACCAAAATTTTCCCCTTTCAGAGTCCACAAACCTCTTTCCCATCCCTGGATAAACTCATCTCTAAAAGCTCTGGATGTGGAAGAGAATAACAGGCAGCTCCTTCCACTGGCAGTGATTTTTTTGCCACCCCTCCAGCGATTCCCATGTCCTAAACAAAAGCCAAGGTGCTGATTTGGGCAGAAAATAAACACAATAAAAGTTTCTTGTCATTGCTGGGAAAATTGTTTTCTCTTCTGGGAATTAAATACCATGAAGCCAGGCTATCAAATAATCTCCATATATCCTGACAAAATCTCTGGGGATTTTGTGTCTAAATAAGCACAGAAATAATAATTGGAGAGTGGGATAAAAATAAAAAGTAATTACTAATTTTTTTGCTAGATAAAATTTTTTTTCGACTTCCTTATGCAAATATTCTGAAGTTAATGATGCCTTCAGTGACAGCAATAATAATATTTATAAATCTGACCATTAAGCCCTGGTTTTGTTCCATTCACTTTGGCCTGGATAATAAATTTCTTCTAACAACCAAGCGTGGGCTCTCTCCTGACCCTCTGCCCATTATTTGTGTTTCAATTCTGGTTTAAAATGCCAGGTTTGCTTTATCACAGAGATGTAGCAGTTCCTTGGGAAGCACCATCACCTCCCAGGGAATTCTCCAGGGAACTCAGATGCTGGGGAGGCAGGAGGGTTTTTTTGAAACTCATTTATGAATAGGAGTTAGTTAATTTTGATAACAAATGTAGGCTGGGCAAAATTCTAACCTCAATTCTCCATCCTTTCTGACCAGATGCAGGCTGCCCATTCCGATGGTTGCAGGCGGAAGGGAGCAAATTCCTGGATGAAAGAGAGATTTTGGGTTGTTATTGTCAACCCCAATTCCAGCTGTTCTGCTGCGAATAATCCATAAAGGACATGGATCACATTGTGGGGTTGATCCTGGAGATCTCTGCTGGTCTGAGGATGGCACTATCAGGATCCTACCTGGAATGTAAAATACTCCAAGTACTTCAGGTTGAGGTGGCAAGGCAGGATGGAATATCCAAGTGCTTGATGCTTGATTTCAGGGGTGGATTCCAGAGCTGGATTTGCCCAACTACTGGGCAAAAGCACCTGTCTGAGGGGCTGGAATGAAGATGATGATGATGATGATGATTGTTGTTGTTATTATTGCTACACAGACACAAGGATCTGTTTCTACAAATCCATATCCGTGTCTGCAACGTGGCAACTCCTGAAGGACCTAAGGAATTCCTGAGCCCTCTGTCCAGGCTGAGGCTTAAGAGGAAGCTGCTCTTTCCTTGAAACTTCCTGAGTTTCAGGCCTTTAGGGCCTTCATTTATGGCCTTTAGGGGATGCCTGACACGTGGTTCTACTCCCACCTGAGAGCAGGACACCGGGAACCGGATCAGGTGGCTTTGAGAGAGGAAAAAAGGGGAGAGGAGAAGAGATTTTTATAGACCCATCCAGGTTTCAGTCAGGCCAGGCAGTGGCTTTGCAGGATCCCAGGGAATTACCACTAGTGGCCTTAACATCGTGATTTTGAAGAAAAGGAAAATACATTTATTTTAGAGAAGAGGACTGTTCATCTTCCACAAGTACAAGAGGATGAAATCTTATTGTAGATTATTGTGATGGACTAAACATCACCTTCTCTGTGCCCTGAGGAGGTGTTTTCCCAGCTAACCCTTCCCAGTTCCTCCTTTATCCTGTTTTTTCCTTCTCCTGACCTGCAATTATTTAATATCCACCCCTCAATTTCCAAGAACAATGGAGCTCCTTTCTAGGAAACATCAATGGTATTCGAAGAATTAAGTGAAATTGTCTCTGAATATCTCAGAGAGGAGGCATTGCTATTTTTCTTGTCATCGCAACCCCTCTCTCTGAATTCGGGCACCGAATTCAAGCTCAGAGCCCAGGTAACATTTCCTTCCCTTATCAGAACTGAGCTCCCCCTGGAATGTGAATTGCTCGGGGCGGGGGGGGGGGGGGAATATCAACAATGATCTCGGCAGATCTGCTGCTGAATAAACCAAGGAAAGACAAAGAACTCAGCATCTTCTGCCTCATCCAAACAAATGAGCTCCAGCTGAAGATTTAAGCAATCAGATTTGCATAATGAACGTGTTTATGCCACATTACAGTCACCTGCTTTACAAATTCAGAGACCATTTCCCCACCATTATCTGCTGTCAGGGCAGAAAAATGGAACATTTGGGTGAAAATAGTTTGCAAGGCAACGTGAATGCATTTTGTTTTGTGCTTTTTAACATCTGATCCTCAAGGAGTTTTCCTTAATTGGGGTGGAAAGTGTCGGATTAGTGCCTCAAGCTTTTGGGGATTTGGGCGGGGGATTTTTGGGCTGAATCCTCTTCCAGATTACTTAAACTGAGCATCTGCCTGTCTTCTGTATCTTCTAAAAGTTCTGTTATTTTTCTGGCTTTTATAAGCTTTACCACACAGTTCATTATTTTATTAGTATTATTTCCCAGCATTATCTGTGCAAAAGTCTTAGAGTCCAGCACGGGTGCTTTGGCCCCATTTTAAGCAGATTTTCAAGAGCACAAAGAGGAGTTTACACATTTGTATCCAAAAATCCTGCAAATTCCATGACGCTGGTTGGGCAGCCTGTCCAAAAGCAGGGCTTGCAGGAGTTCCTGTGGGATATTTTTCCTTGTAGGCCTAATTAATTTCTCTCTGACCTCTGGAAAGTGAGGGCACAAAACGTGAACTGCACCTCACATCTTCTTCCCATACTTTGCTCACTTCCTGAAGGGGAGGTTGTCATGCTAAAAGTTTTCAATTATAAGTCCCCCCATACACATTTTCATCTATTGGATGATGCATCTGTAATTCACTGGAAATTAATGAGCAGCTAAGTGTAAACTGGGGCTTCTGTGGCCGAAATGAAAAGTGAAATTACTTCATTTCTTGTCCAGGTGTTGGATCCCCTCCTCTTTCCAATATTTAAATTTTTAGTCCTTTTTTTTTTTTTTTTTTTTTCCTAAAACCCCAGGGAGACAGAAAAAGAAAGAAACTCCCTCAAACAAAAATGGCCATAATTTATGCAAATGATTGCATTTCCCCCTGGATATTTGCCCTTCCCTTCAGGCACGTCTGAAGGCTGGTTTGGTGTTCTCTCTTCCCCCTCCCTCCTGCTTTCTGCACTTTTCAGGATTTGCTAAAAATAATTTTCCAATTCAACTGAGGGTCAAGGACTGGATTTGTTTCCCTTACTTTTTGGTGCTCTGGCTGGAAGTAGAAATCCAAGGGACAAAGCCAGTCCTGCTGCCTTTTCCAAGCTCCTTGTGCAAAATAACGAAGAGCACGCAAAAAAACTACTCCTGGAGGAATAAATCTTAATATCAGTGTTAGAATGTAATGTGGGATCTATAGAACAGGAGTTCTGTGGTGTGAGGGACCAGAGTGTCTGGTTCATTCCAAATGTGGGAAGTTAAAATGTCCAGGCTCTAAATGAAGGACAAATTCCGCTCCCAAATCCTCAGTATCTAATGGACAATCCCTAACACAGACCCAGGGACTGAAGTTGACTGATTTATTCTGATTTTATGATGTCAGAATTTTCAAACTCGATGTAAAGGGCAAATTTAGCATCCAGGGGTTTTTTATCTCCTTTTTGCAGACTGGAGGTGCCAGTGTCAGATTTTATGAAGTGCAGCCTCTTCCACCCTGGGCTTGTAGTGATTTATGCACTGGGTTTATTTTCTTTTACAGACCTTTGCTTGTGTCTCCCCCCTTTATTTATTTTTTTTTCTCTTGCAGCACAAAGCCAGTTCCTACACTTGTGATGTATTTTCTTGCGCAGTGCCTTATAATAAAACGCAGTGTTGTTAAAAAGGAAGAAAATAAATACAACTGGGCAGTGTGGACAGAGGGGTTGACACCATTTGGTTCTTATCTAGGTGAAAGTGTCAAACCCCACAACTCAAATTTTAATTTGTCAGAGATGAGCTTTGCCATCGCCCCTGCTGCATCTGGGATGGGCTGGTTTTTTTGGGCAACCTCTGATGCTGCAGCCTGACCTCTGTTTGGTTGTTCCATTGTCTCAGAAATAATAAATAAGATGGAATTGATATTTCTTGTATTCTTTTCCAAATTAATGTTGATCTTACCAGGCGAGAAAAGACTTGAGACAACTTTTTACACCAGAATCCCAAACTATTTATGGATTCAAGTACTCCATCCTTTAAACTCTCTGGGTTTTAAGTTGGTTGTTCATTTTCATAAAACTTTTGAGGTGAAATCACCCCGCTGAACTCCAGGCAGCTGAGGCTTGGCATCCAGCCAAAGAGTGAAGCATCCCAGAAAGAAAATGTTTTTCAGCCTTACAGATCTCTGGTGGTTCACTGCAGCTCTAATTACAGGCTCCCATTAGGACAACTTCCCACAGTGAGGAGTGAGAAAAAACCCCACAAAAATTGTAATATATACAAAGATAAGGCAAGTGATTGCAGCCTATAAAGCCACCAATTATACAAGATTTGCTTGTTGGGTGTTTGAACTGTTACCACGGAATAAAGTCCAGGTTTCCAGGCACTCTGGCATCATCTGGTGTGAGGGAACAAATGGGAAGCTCTAAGACACAGCGAGGCACTGCAGCTCCACAGCCCCGACTGGAAGCGTTTAATTGCCACTGACAGTTCTGGCCAATTAAACCCCTGCAATAATGATCACATCAGCAAAAATTACTGGATCTTTTATCCAGTAATAGAGAGCTGCAGCTCCTAACTGGACTATGGTTCCAATGAAATCTCTTCTCTCTCCATGCCTTGAACCAGCACTGGGGATCAGAGGGATCCGTGGGTTGTGGACTTTGCTGGGGACCATTGAGGAAGGCACTGGGGCTATTGCAGGGCAGGAGAATGGTGGTGGAATTTGTGTTAGAGTGTGTTTAAAGTGAAGAAAACATTGCTGCTCCTCTCCTGCTGCCCCTCCACACGTGTGTCTGTATTTTCACGGCCTTTTGCAGCACTGAGTGTGGGTTAATGAGACAGCCTGGGCTCCTTCAAAGGGAGTTACTGGCCTGGTGTCACCCTGGTGATTTCTGGGCAGGAAGATGTTCCCTCCTTGCCATACAAACTCTGTTTATTCCTAGTTTCCAGTGCTATACTGTGTAGACGAACCTTTTTTAATCCCTTAAACCCGTATGTGCTTCAGTGCATTTACATATAAATTCACATTTATGTCAACAGGTTCAGGGTGGGATTGTCGGGGCGTCTGTGCAGGGCCAGGAGTGGAACTGGATGATCCTGGTGGGTCCCTTCCCACTCAGGATATTCCATAATTCTATATGAAAATCAGATTAAAATTTCTGCTTCGTGTACTCTAATCCCTGTAGAGAAATCACAGCAGTGTGGTACTCAAAACTTATTTTATACATCTTTTACGTGAAAGCACCGAAAAAAACTCTTGATCAGCCTCAGGTTCTGCCTTTCTTGCCTTGTGGTGCCTCTCAGGTGTTTCTCAGCTGTTGGATGCAGAAAAGCCTTGGCTAGGGGATGAGCTCAGCCCCCTCAGTCCCTCTGCCTTCCCTCAGCAGTTCTGCCCAGTTCCCCTCCCTGTATCTCACCAGTGGTGTGCCTGGAGTGACTGAGCTTCAGAATCACCTGGGCCAAGTAACAAGGGAGCCCAGGGGGAGAAAAGAAACTGGAAATGGAATTGTAGAATCATCCAGGGCCATCAAGTCCAACCATTAACCCAGTCACTCTGCAAGTTCTCAGGACACTGGGATCCCTGCTGGAAAAGAGTCCCAGCACCACGTGCTGAGCACAATCTCAGTGGGTCGGGGACTTGTGCCCCTTGCCTGACGCTCCCTCTGGTTTTGTGGGATTTCATGGTGTTGCCTGGTACGGGAAATGCTGTGTGTTTTCACTTTTATGTGTCCCTATGAGGTTTTTATTCTTTGGATTTCAATTTTAAGCTCTCTTCCTTTGCAATTCATCCCTCATCCCTTTTAAAGTGATACAGGCTAATTTAATCAAGCAGTCTCTAGAATAATTGGTAAGTTATGCTAATTTTTGGAGATTAAATTTTCTCTCTTTTTTGGCTCGTGAAATAATGTGCTCTTAACTCAGGAGAAATTTGCTCCTTTTTTTTATGGGGAGTTGGAATTGTTTCTTTAATACATTACAAGCCCATCAGGAAAGGATCACAGGGAATGTGAGCAGAGGGAATGGACACTGCACCAGCTGGAGCTCCAGCTTTTTGTGCCCGTCAGGAAAATCCTGAGTGGGAATGGGGTTTAACAGGAGGAGTTCAGGCCAGCCTAAAATCTGGATGCAGAGGAAGGCACCACTGTTACCATGGAATCATGAGCCATGGAATGAGTTGGGTTGGAAGGGACGTCAAAGTTCATGAAATTCCAACCCCCTGCCATGCCCAGGGACACCTCCCACTGTCCCAGGGTGCTCCAGCCTGGCCTTGGACACTGCCAGGGATCCAGGGGCAGCCACAGCTGCTCGGGGCAATCTGTGCCAAGGCCTGTTAGGACAACTTACGGCTCCTCGTTGTTCAAATACCTCACAGTTGTCACCAGATGTGTTCATTTGTAGGCTCTGGGCTACAGCACCAGGCTGGAACTTGCATATCCCACATTTTCTGGGGCCTTTGGAATTGTTTTTGCCTCTCACTCAGCTGCTTTTATCAGGGATATGAACTGGGGTGATGACACCGGTTTGAGTTTGAGGGATTTCAAATCAGCCACTAGAAAGAAACAACACAAAAAAGGAAACAACACAAAAAAAGAAACAACACAAAAAAGAAACATCTCTAAACCTCGTGGCGTGGTCTGTCGGGCTTTCCCACATTGCTCAGAGACACATGGAGGGTTTTTTTCCTTTATGTGGCATTTCTGCCAGCACCAGGAACTTCTCAAAGCAAGATTTCGAGCCACAGCAAGAGCCACATCAAACCTCTGCTTCAGAGCATCAGCTGCACTGCTGGTGCAGGTGAAAACGCCTGTGCAAGGCAAGGCACCTGCTAACAGGGCCTTAAAATAACTCCGTGCTCCCAAGCCCTGCAGGCAGAGGGGGTTTAGCTTTATTCTGCTCTCCAGCATCAGGCTGCATCCCTAATTGCTCAGCACAGGAGCCACGAGGTGCTGTCAGCCAGGGCAGAACCTGAGCTTCTCCTCCACTCTCGAGTTATTTATTCTGGAGCTGTGTGAAGAGAGAGCTTGTCAGGGCCGTGCTTGTAGGGCTGCAGGAACACTTGTACCTTTTAATAAACAAGCTTCCCTAGGAGTGCTCAGAGAGACATCAGCTCAGATTCCCGTGATAAACAATATGAAGAAGCCCTTAATACCACTTGACTTACAGCAGAATTCCTTGTAAAGCCAAATGAATTTCTTTGCCTGGGGTGCAACAGTGAGAGAAAATTATGAGAACAAGGACATGAGCAGTTTTTACACTTTCCAGTGTGCTGCTTTTTTTTTTCCCTGTGAAATGCTTGTTAGGTTGGTGGCAACAATTAAAGTGGAGACACAAGCCTGCAAGCCCAGGCTGGCTGAATAAACAGAGTTTGGAGCCTGAGCACGTGCTGGGAGTCAGCTTTCAGAGCTGAATGTGAGAGCAGCCCCCGGGGAGCTCTGAACAGGGACAGGACTGTCCCAGTGACACCTCTGGGGTCGGGCTGGGGGTGTTGCTCAGACACATCTCTCTCAGTACCCTCTTTTTTATTTTTCCCCCTTTTCCCCTATTTTGTTTGCCTGCAGACTACAAAAATCCATGGGAATACCAAATCCTTCACTGGCCATCCATCCTTATTCTGTCTATGATCCCTAAGGAATAAAATGGAAAAAACCAGACATTAATTCAACACCTAATTTCATTTCTGGTGGAAACTTGAATCTGTTTGGTTGTTTGGCTGTTGGGAGGAGGCTCAGTGATGTCCATACATCCCTTTGGGGGTCACTGCCCCTTCCTGCTCTTTTCCAGCGTGGCATTGACTCCTTTCCCTGTCCTGGCACCCTGCTGGCCCAGGGACAGCTCAGTGTCCTCTCCCTCACCGCCACCCCTGTGTCTTTCCAGGGAAAAAGCACTTTCCCTTCCTGTGGGAGGGAAGAAGGGCTGATGCTCAGCCAGGGCTGGAGCTGCTGTTTTCCTTGACCTCTTTTCCCCTTGGCACAAATGGAATCGAGATGATCCTTTGCACTCCACAGCCTCAATTCCTGCTCAGCAGGGCAGGGGACAGGAGATGGAATCTGGGGCTCTACCTGTGGGTCACGAGAGCAGATTGGGCTCCCAGGGAGGGGCATCAAAACTTGAATGGTTCCTTCAGTATCCTCAGAGAAAGGGGATGGCTCAGCCCGCTTCAAGCCTGGTTCTCTTGCAGGGGCTGCAGCGCATTCCAGGTGTCTTTCGTACTTCACTCACCTGAATTGGCTTCAGGGCTCATCGCTTCTGTACCTCCCATGGAAATTGAACTGAAAGAACTGAAAATTGTATTGGAAGAAATGAAAACACTGTAAATTCACAATTCTGCTTTTGATACCTAAAAAATCCAGCGCAGTGTTATCACTGCACGTTAGGGCTGTCATTTTGTATGTGGGGTAATTTTCATCCATTCTACTGAGTTTATAATGGGATTATTTTAAATTCATGGATATTTCTGTGTGCTTTAAATCAGTTTGGCATTGCTGGAGGGGTAAAAAGGAGCATTGACATAAATTATAACCTTCCCGTTTGGTTTTTTCTTTTTAAATTTTCACCTATTTATGTCCCTATTTGTTAAATAATTATGGATTAGCAGGGATTGATTACAGATTATTCAGTTTGCTTAATAAAACCAGGGATAACTTCCACTATCCCAGGTTGCTCCAAGCCCCATCCAACCTGGCCTTGGACACTTCCAGGGGTGGGACAACCTGTCCTGGTCTGGTTTAGTCCTGAATTACTTGACTTGACCTCCTCCAGTCAGATCATCTTTGAAATTCCTGCAGATTTGTATTGCTCTAGGGATAATTGGAAAACACCCAGCGGGAACAGGAGCCCCCACACCAGAGATGCACCTGGGGCTGCTTTACCTGGCACAGGTTGAGAAACAGTGAGGAAAAATGAGGCTGTTTGTGGCCATCTGATCAGATTTGAGATTAAAAAATGGGACAGCTGCAAAATTCAAGGTCTTCTGATGTTTGGGATCACTGGAATTCAAAGAGATCCCTTTAAAGCCTTTTCCAAAGATCAACAAACTCAAGGAGTTCACACAAGATGGAACTAGATGATTCTGGCTCCCATGGCTGTTTTAATCTCCTGGCACTGTCACAGCTCTGTGGAAATTCTGAAATTCCAGGATATTTGCAATTTTGGGCAGAGCAAAGGCACTCCTGTATTAAGTTTTGGAACCAAGTGAAATAATTTATGTCCAAGGATGTCCAGAGGTTTTTGGGCCACTGATTTCTCTGGTTTTAAAATGAAGTTTCGTGCCATTATTGTTGGCATTTCATTGCTGCCTGTGACTGCCCAGTTCCCCCTGTGGGTGCCAGGTTGGTCTGTAAAGCTTTGCCAGCACAAGCCCAAGCCCAGCTTCCTGCACAGCCCTTCTAAGCCTGACTTAAAGACCCAGTTTATCAGTGCTGAGCTCCCTTTATTTTGCACACAGCCTCACCCCTGGATATATCCCACTGCTTACAGTGCAAGGCCCGTTTATTTTTCCATCCAGTTGCTCGTGAATAAATAACCTGACACGCTGCCTCCTCAGCAGCTGCTTTTCTTCCCTTCCTCCTGCCAGCGATGCAGAAAGTCACCACGATTTGCATATGAAACACCAGCTCCGAGTCCCACTGAGTCCCATTTGTGCATCCCGAGCCAGTGCACGGGGATAATGAACTTCCAAGTGCTGCTCCTGGACCTCCGTGGGGCTGGGAGCCCGTCTGGATGTGGCTCAGGTGGTGATCTATGGAAATTGTTGTTTTCCTACCCACATTTAGTGGAAATTCAAGCACCCAGCGCGTCCCTGCCCTCTGGAACTCTCCAGCTGAGCACTTCACAGCCCGGCTGTCATCGTGGAAACTGCTGGAATACCATCCCACTCCAAACTGGGCACTTCTTGGGATGGGAGGCGATGCACGGAATGAAGAGGGGTGAGGCGTACGTTTGGGGGTGGGAATTGTCTGTCTGTTAGAGGAAGGATGCCTTGCAAATGTCAGGAAAATGAATCCACCAACACCAGAGGTTTGTGTTCAAAGAGGAGACAGAGGAGCCCTGTTGCTTTATTCAAATAAAGGGAGAGGCCATGGACATTCCCCTGGGATCTCTCAAATTTTTGGAGGGCCCAGCCTCCTTTTTATCCCAATTTCCCGGCCCCATTTCCCTCTCTCTTTCCCCATTGGCTGAGGTACTCGAGAGGTACAGACTCCCCACAATGCCTAATACCTAGGATTCCCTTCTAATGTATAACCCCCCTTTATTTTTAGTTCTTATTGAATTTTTATGGTTTTCCCATTGTTTCTTTCATCTCTTAATATCCAATTTCATTTATCAGCAGACCTACAGTTTGTTTGTAGAGACAAATCTCTTTCTATTCATCAATCAGTGGAACCCTTCTCATTGTTTATCTCTCAGTGCTAATTTCACCAACCAGCAGGCCCAGAGCTTGTTTGTAAAGACAAGTCTCTCATTCCTTTCACAAATGTGTCTTCTCCCCATCCCTCTGACTGTTTTTTCTGCGGGGCATGGAGGTCTCTGGTGAAAGAAAGAGGAAAAAATAAAAGCAAAAATGTGGCTTTGGCGTGGTGGAAAACAGAGGAGGCTGAGAAATAGGGAAAAAACCCAAACAACAATGAAAAGCAATCCAAAAATCCCCCCAAAAAATCCCCATGAATGTAACAACAATAATGATAATGATAATATAATAATAATAATAATAATAATAATAATAATGGTAACGATGATACTACTACTTCTACTACTACTACTGCTAAATAAAAACAAAAATAAAAAAGGACTCAAATGATGGATGAGGACTGCATCCCTTCACCTGCAGGGTCTTGTTTCATCCACCTGTGAAATCCAGGTCTGTGCCCAGTGCTGGAATTCAGGACAGAAGAGTCTCGGTTAAGGCATCCCACACTCATGTGCTGTAGAAATGCTTTATTTGGCTGTTTTCATTTCCGATTTATTTTCGATGTGGATTTCAGAGCCATTTACTGTCGTTCTTTTGCCTGGTTGTCATCCCGTGCCCCGAGCCCTGCGCGCAGGGCAGGGTGTTAAATGGCTTGATAGAATCACAGCGTTCTTTTGATGGCTGTAATTTGTAAATCAATTAGCTAAATCAGGAGATAAAAAGCTGAATTGGCAGCAGGGGCGAGTTGGGGGTTTTGTTACTCCTTTTCCTAGACAGAGACACGGATTTGCCAACACCAGTGACAAATCCTGGAAGATGCTCCCAGGGTGGGAAGCGCAAGGGGTTGAGGATGAGACAGCAACACCTGGAAACTCAGTTTGGTTAAATCGCCTGTTTTGAGGAGTCCTACACAAATTCCAGGCCAGGCTGGACCTGACTTGGAGCATCCTGGATTAGTGGAAGGTTCCCTGCCCATGGCACTGGATGGGATTTAAGGTCCCTCCCAACCCAGTCCAGTCTGGGACTCTGATTCTAAACGAGGCAGCTCGTTTGAAAAATCCCACTAAAATCCTCAGTCAGGTATCCACAAGAAAATGAAGAGGAGCACAGCAAAAGTTTTCTGAAGGAAGTCTGAAAGGCAGAAATCAGAACTCTGCTGTTTACTCCTTCTGCTCTGTCCTTCCCCCTAGAGTTCCTTTTTTGCTTTTCCTTATGGTTCAGTGCTTCCTGCAACTAATTCTGGCTCCTTCATAAGCGAATTCTTGTCGAATGAAGCATTTCCACAAGAGCAGTTTAAACCCAGACAATGGGCTAAAACGTGCATCTTTCCCTTCAGTTGCTAATTCATCTGTTGCTAATTAGAGGAAGGACCAGATCAAACATTTGTTTTGCTTTCCAACTCCGAGACACCTGTTGGTAAAAGCAATTAGTTTTAGTTCAATAAAACAGCCTCTGGTTTGTTTATGCAGAGATTTGATGTGGGTACATTACTGGAAGTCCATCCACATGAATGAAGCCCAAATGGTGTGGGGCAGGGGAATCCAATTTCTTTTGTCTCAGCCAAAAAACCCATGCTGCTCTAATTAAAAATCTGCATGGAATATTTATAACCGAGGAGAAGAAGCAAAACTCCCCACAGTGAGTCTGCCAGAAATAATGAGAGCAGAGTGGAAATCCTCTGAGTGAGGGAATCACAAACTTTTCTGTAATGTTTGTCTTTGTTTTCCCAGCTCTGAGGGTCTGAATGACAGTTTGGATAAAATATATATGGTGTTATTAAAAAATAAACCCAGTTCAGTGCTGCAACTACCAGAAGAAATCATGTCACTTACATTATGTAGGAGGTCAGGAGATGTTGTAATGTTGCTTTACTGGTGTAAAATGGGAACAAAAGTCTGTGATAGGCAGAGTCAGAGAATCCCGGAATGGTTGGGGTTGGACAGGACCTTGAATCCCATCCAGTCCCACTCCTGCCATGGGCAGGGACAGCTTCCACTACCCTAGGTTGCTCCAAGCCGTGTCCAACCTGGCCTTGACCCTCGTGACTGACTGGAATAAAGTTTCCTGTTCCTCACAAAGCTCAAAATGCCTCTCAGGGTCTTTTCCATGAGTGGATTTTGAAGGACTTGGCATCATTGCTCCCTTCCTGCAGATTTGTGGGGACATGGAAAAGTGAATTGTCCTACGGGGTCACCAACAGACAGTGCTGGAGCCAGAAGGACACAGAAATCCCTGGAACACTGCTCTGAGGGTGGTTCCTGTCCTTGGGTTGCTCTGGGGTTTCATGCACCCTGCTGGAATTCACCAATATTCTCAGAATGGGCCAGAGATCTTCAGAATGACCCAAATATCCCTAGAATGGCCCTTTTTTGGAGGTTCTGAGTTCAACATCCTCTGAGGGAGCAGGTCCTCAGCACATGGATTAACAACTCCCCTCAGCTGGTGTCAGGAAAAGCTGTGGGTGATGAGCAGCTTTCAAGAAGAATTGTTATGTCCCTAGATGGGAAAATGAAAAATTGTCTGGTTCCAAAAAAAGCAAAATGAAAGTTTTATCCATGGTGAGTGACATTTATTTTGGTATCTTGCTTTTTCCATGAGCGATCTTCCTGCTGAGGCATGTTACAAATCCAATTCTTGCAGTGGTTGCTTTGGGGTTTGGTCTGCCCTCCCTTCTTCCTGGAATTCTGACAGGAACTGTGGACAGCCTCTTAAGGGGAGGAAAAACCAGCCCAGCACCATAAATGAAATGGGAAATGGGAGCAGTTGGGAGCAGAAAGGAATACTGCATTACATTTATATCACTTTGTGGAACGATGTTCACTTCAGAATCCCTGGGAGGTCTCTGCACTTGGCTTTTCTGGAATTTCGGTGCTTGTAACTCTGAAAATGGGGATTTGTAGCACAGTGTGGGTTGGAAGGGAAGGGGAAAGGGAGAAGGAAAGGGAGAAAAAAGGAGGAGGAGGAGGAAGGGGAGGAGAAGGAGAAGGAGAGGGAATAGGTGTGTTGGGCACACAAAAACTGGCGTTAAAAGGAAAGTTTGGGATCTGCAGCTGCCCAGAGCCTTGTGCAGCCCTGGTCCTCTGATTGCAAAGGGAAAACCGTGGGGCTTACAGTGGGAGCTCCTTATCAGTCCCTGCTCTGGGATGATCTGCTGTCTCACCCAGCAATAAGAGCTCTACTTTATCTAGGCAAGGCTTTTCTTTTCCTAATCCACGGGGAGCTATTTAAAACCTCCTTCCTATGGAATGGGTTTTATACAGAACCCTGTCGATCGTTATCTCTGCAGAAAGTTCCTGTCACTCCAGTAGGGCTTTTGTTGGGCTTTTTGGCAGTCTTTAGGTTTTGAGAGCCATTTTAATTGTGGAAGGCAAATTCAAATCTCCTGACCTCAGGGACATTTCCTTATCATTAAATACACGTTTGCATGGTTTGTGCTATTTTAAATATATGCATTGAAAGCAGGGTTTACAGCCTGCACTGCACACTGAGGGTATCCTGGTATTTTTAGTGCAATAATTTCAGTTAATACATCCAGAATTACAGAAATCAGCAACTGGTTCCAAAAATTTTAAAAAATAAGGGAAATAACCAAACTTTCCTTGCTTGAAGGGAGCTTGGAACAGCTCAAGAGCTCAAGGGCTGCACTGAGTCTGATTGAGGAGGAGGGAGTGGAGTGTCCTGGGCCAGAGGTCCAGGAGTGGCTCAGGGCTCGTGCAGAGTCTTGTGCAGGGACTCTTAAAGATTCTGCATTGTTACTCTTTCTGACTCAAAATAGGGCAAGGTTTAAGTTTAATTCCCCAAAACTGCAATAGCATTAGTAGGAATATAATTTCTTTCTGTTGCTTCAGATTTCCAGAATTTTCTTTCAATCTTGTGTATATTCTTTAATTTGTTGCTCTGAGGAGAAAAAACCACCCAGAATTGAATATTACTTGAAATATCCAAACACCTTTTTCTTTAGTGATTGCAAACAATCGGATTTATGCACTTTTTAAAATTATTCTGAGAGCTGATCTAGTGGAGGTGTTCCTGTCCAGGGCAGGGGATTGGAACAAGATGATCCTTAAGGTCCATTCCAACTCAAACCATTCTGTGATTTGATATTGTGCTGTAATTTCGTGCTGTAATTTCCAGGGTGGTTGTGCCTGTGGTGTTTTCCAGGGTAACCCTGATGCTGCTAGAAATGCTCTGATTTTCTGATTTTTTTAGCATCCCTCCTTGAGGTTTCTTTCTCTCCTGTCAGAGACACATTGCAAGAAAATGCAGAAATGCTTGCAATTTCAGGACTTGAAAACCCAAAAAAGGCAAAGGGGAACAATTTTTTTCCTCAGTGTAAAATTATGGCTCCTACTGAGGAGGGTGGCTCTGCAGAAGAAATTTCACTTTGGAAAAAAACTAAAAGAAAAGCTTTGAACCACTTTTTTTCCACTGTCATTCCAAGGAGTGAAGTCTCCTGAACTGGCTACAAGCAGGAATGAAGCTGGAATTTGGATGTGCATCGGGAAGAGCACACAAGTCTCTGTGACAGGACCTTTTTCTCTGCTGCTGATGAAAGCTCATTACAGATCTTTGCATATTCTCCTCTTTGCATATTCTCCTCCACGAGGCCACCTCGAGCTGCCCCAGCAGAGCGATTAACTCGTCCTTGCCATCTGTTCCAGCACCATCAGTTCTGTCAACTCTGCAGCTCCTGGTGCCTCCCAAGCCCAGCAGGAGCTGCAGGGAAGGAGGGTGCTGGGCTGGGTGGGGAGTTAAGGGGCTGGAAGACCTTGAAAAGAGCAGGAAGAGGACTCAGGGATGCCAGACTGGGATTTGATCTTCAGCCTGTTCTTTCCATGAAATACAGGTTGGGTTTGGTGCCTGGCGTGGTTTCCAGGCCCATCGAAGCAAATCGTAGCCACGGCAGAACTGATTCTAATTTAAAAAGCGATGTTGCCTCTCCCTGACCTTCTGTGGGATTCGGATCAGCCCATGGGAGACCGAGGGCCATGGGCCTGCTGAGTTATGGAAGGACTTTGAACAATGCTCAGAAGCTCCTGCTTGGAATGTCAGGGCTTTGTCAGGAAAAGTTGTGGGCTGGGAGACCAAGGACACGGAGAGCTCAAATCTGTCTGAAATCCGTCTGAAATCCGAACGCTGAGAGCTCTGCCCCAACATCCCCCCTGTACTTCTGCAGCTGGGCAGGTGTTTCTCATCTCCCATGGAATGGAACACAGAGATGGAGCTACAAAGGGTTTACTACAGCTCGTACAGATGTTGTTGAAAGCCACCTGCAAATCCTTGGGTAGGAAAAGGGATGGATTTGGGCACGGTGCCTCTGCAGAGCATCACCTCTTTGGGGCTGTGCACAGCTCAACATTTCCTCCTCTGTTTGAAGAGTAGCAGAGCTGCTTTTGACTCCTGAGTTTTGGCCTGAGTTCCAAAATCGGATTGCTCAGCCCTCACTACTCCCAGTCGGCCGCGGGAACAAAGGGGGTGAGCACAAAGAGGAGAGCACAAAGAAACTTTGGGAAAGGAATCTGTCGACTCTTTGAGAGGATTTTGCCACAGAGAAAAGAAAAAAGGAGAGTTTTATTTTAAAATCATGAAGGAGCTGTCAGGCGTCTCCTAAAACACGGGATCATCCCCATTCCATTGTGTGCCGGGCCAAGTAATTGAGCTGTAGCTTCAAGCGCTTTGCAGATACTTCAAATTCAGTTACTGAATCACACAATCTTGAAAAGGATTTTAAGTCCCATCCAGTGCCACCCCTGGGACACCTCCTGATGTCCTCAGGGTGCTCCAAGCCCCGTCCAGCCTGGCCTTGGACACTCCCAGGGATCCAGGAGCAGCCACAGCTGCTCTGGGAATTCCATCCCAGCCCTTCTTACACCCTCCCAGCCAGGAATTCCTTCCCAATATCCCATCCAACCCTGCCCTCTGGCACTGGGAAGCCATTCCCTGTGTCCTGTCCCTCCAGCCCTTGTCCCCAATCCCTCTCCAGCTCTCCTGGAGCCCCTTTAGCCCCTGCAAGGGGCTCTGAGGTCCCTCCGGAATATTTTCTTCTGCAGGTGAACATCCCCAGCTCTCCCAGCCTGGCTCCAGAGCAGAGGAGATTCTGTGAAGAAGGGATTTGTGCCCAGGGAAAGTTCTATTTCTGTCTGAAGTCTCCGAATGCCAGCCGGGAAGAGGAGCTGATGTCCCTGGCACGGCCACAGGGCTCCCACTTGGTGGTACTGCAGCCGCGGTAACTGGGAGTGCTCAGGTAACCTCTGAATATACATCTGTGAATATAAGCATAGAAATATCAACATAGAAATGCAAAATACGTGAATAATGCTGGCACGCCTGTTCACGTGACAGGCAGGCAACTTGTGGAACTGATCCAACTGAAAAAAATACCCTGTTTATTAAATTTTGGAGGTGATTTTAAGCCCCATTCCTCATCCAAAGCACCTCTGCAGGCAAACAAACAGCCTGTGGCAGGGGAAGGGATGTTGTGACAGCCGGCGTGAGTGGTGGGGACACAGTGGGACAAGCTTTGAACACGCTCTTGCCTAATCAGATTGCGGTGACATGGAGTGACCTTCTCCTCGCCACACAATCCATGAATTTATGGAAGATTTGCTCTAATGAGGAAACCCTGTGTCCACAGAAAAGGGAGGAAAAAAAGCAGAAGAAAAAGATCGTTTCCTATTTTCCTGCTCCGTGATGAGAGTGACAGCAGCCCAGAGGAGGCACTAAATGGTCGGGAAAATTATAATGAGGGGAAATCGACATTTTGTTGGGAAAACACGGCGCTGCAAAGCAGATTGAAGGGAGGAGGTGAAGCACTCGTGGCTGCCGGTGAAACATCAAGGATTGCTTCCTGCACAAGTGTTTGGGTTTTCAGGCCAGCTGAATTCCAGGAAGAAATTTAATGTAATTCACTCCTCAAGCCTTCTATCATTGTGTTCTTTTCTTTTAAAAAATGTTGGTTTAATGTGTGGCTTTGCATCCCAATCACTCGGGGAAGGGGTGGTGGGGGGGGTGGGGGTGGTGGCTGTTCCAGTCTCTTTCTGGAGTTTGAGGGCTTGGGTTTGTTTTACAAACTCAGGAGGTTTTCACCCAAAATGACATTTCTTTAGGCAGCTGATAGATTTTTTTCTTTAGTGACATGAAATTTCTTTTATTATTTTGCCTCAGGATTTTTTATTCTTGAGCTGGACATAAAGTTCTTTACAGAAAGGGGTACTCTGACAGCATAGTGAGGCACCAACCAGGACAAAACCACTCCTTATACTCCAAAATATCCCATAGTTCCTGGAGTTAATACGCTATACATGCCCTTGGTTTTGAACAGATAAGAAATTAGAGATTCTCAGTCTCATTTGCTGCTCCCACTCTGTCCCTCTCCTTCTCTCTACTAATAAAGAATTAATAACATCAGGAATCAAAAGAGCTTAGAGGGAGTTTTTTCCTTGCAGAACAGCTTGGACAAATAAAGAAGAAAAATTCCATCTATTTTTGGGGTATTAACATTACCCAAGGTGCTCAGTAGCATCACAGACCTCTGGCTTTCAGAGGTTTTCTCTCAGCTCTGCAGAAATGAATCCGTAATTACAACATAATTGTTTAAAACAGCAATAATCCTGCCCCAAGTTTCTGTTTCCTTTAAGATATATTTACTTCTCCACACAAAAGGGACCTTCCCCAACTCCATTTCACTCCCTGCACCGGGGTACCCACAGAAGCCCATCCTGGATTGTCAATATTGTGCACAGCTGGTTGGGCCCCTGAGGTTTAAGGTCCTGTTGATGCTTCCTTCAGAATTTCTCTCTTGCTCAGACTTCGAAATTTGCCCCAAAAGGAGAAAACAAAACCCTCCAGCTGCAAATTCTGGCTGGCATCAGGACTGAAAGGGCTTTAAAAATCCCTTAAGAAGCAGAATAAACTCTCAGGGTAAGGGACAGGAGCCCTTTTTAGAGAAATCAGAAATGCAGCTCAGAAAAGACCTGGGCTCCTCCTGCCCTGGGAATGTGCCATTGGCACAGGGACTGCCTTGGGTTTTGCTGATGTGATAACAGGAACGGGCAGTGGGAAAAGAAGAAATGGCACCAAACACCAAATTAACCACATTTACTGGGAGTGTGAATCAAAGGTTTGCTGTGTAGAGGTGATGCCGAATCTCCAATGAAAACTGACTTGGGTGACCCAGTGTCACCTCTGCTTTCCAGGATGCAGCATCTGGAGAGAACCACGGAATTTCAGGATGGTTTGGGTTGAAAGGACCTTAAAGCCCACCCAGTGCCACCCCTGCCATGGCCAGGGACACCTCCCACTATCCCAGGGTACTCCAGCCTGGCCTTGGGCACTTCCAGGGATCCAGGGGCAGCCACAGCTGCTCTGGGAATTCCATCCCAGCCCCTCCCTGCCCTCACAGGGAGGAATTTCCTCCCAATATCCGAACTAAATCTATGTGAGAATGCTGAATCCTGGCAGATAAACAGCAGGAGGGGGCTGTGGGAGAGGGGGCTGTACCCAAATCACTTCCCTTGAGTGCTCCTGGACCCTTCCCGGGCATCCAGCCATGAGGGGAATGAGCTGTTGGAGCTCCTTCCCCCAATAATTGGAGATGTGAAGATGAAAGGAACGAAATCCAGGCTTTTGGTGTCCTGATAAACGTTTAATAGCAGGGTGTAAATGCCAATCTGATAAGGTGTTTAGCAAATTTAAATTCCATTGTTGACATTAATCCTTGGAGGAGGATTAGACTGCAGAGAACAGGAGCCACTTGGCTGCTGAATGGCTTTTGTGTTCATTAACGCCACCATTTTAATTAATGCATCTCAGATCTCCCGAACGTCCAGCTGAGTGGGTGCTCAGACCCGTGCGGTGGAAGGTGTCTGGTACTTTGCAAATTGGGCTTTTGTTTTTCAGAGCTTTCCTACATGAATGCAAAGACAATG
Organism: Corvus hawaiiensis; assembly: GCF_020740725.1. Lineage (NCBI taxonomy): Eukaryota > Metazoa > Chordata > Aves > Passeriformes > Corvidae > Corvus > Corvus hawaiiensis. The sequence continues at coordinate 511,837 of NC_063239.1, read as the reverse complement.
CACAACAGACTCTTGTAAAACCAAAATTAACGTTAAAAAAAAAAAAAGATACTTTTGATTCCGGTTCCCTCCGCTTGATCAGGGGAATGAATAGATTATAAGGCTCAATATCCTTATATCATCTCCTGCCATCAGGACAGGCAGGAAATAAGTACCCAAATCACTAAATTGCTTCAAAGCTGCTTGGCAACTGCAAATTGCAAAATTGATCATCTGACTCCTTTATTACTTTTTTCAAAGGAGAGAAGAGAGCAGGGAAGCAGCTCAGGATTGTCACCAGGGGAAAATCGTGGTGCAGCCATCAGGACTTGGTCAGAAGAACAACAGAATGCAAAACACGCAGCAATTCCATCAATAATCATGAACCCAGCTGGGCTTCCCTTTGTCCTTTTCAGTCCCGTTCAGCCCCAAACCCAGCCTAAACACGAATATAACTTAAACTCGGCTGGTTTTGTCCATGAGTTCTTTCATATCCAGATATATTATTTTGGATGCACTGGTTTTCTCTGTTCCCTTCATTCTTCCACCTGGATTTTGTAACCTGGCACTGGAATAGAGGGAGACAAGTCCCATGCAGCACTTGGGACAGGTTTGTGGCTCATGCACATAAACCCTGGTCTCTGAAGGACTGCAGAGAACCTGCTGGGGATAATAACAGAAATTATGGAGAGATCGGCTTTTCCAAGGCAGCAAAAACTGGGAGCTGAACTTTTGCTTCTCCCATCACCTTTCTCTAACAGAGGCTCCTCTGTCCTTCCCAGAATGTTCCAGATGTTTTACTCATTGTGCAGGTGTCTCAAATCTCTTTCTGTTCCTAAGAGCTCTTGAAATCACTCCTTAGCTGTAGGAAATTACTCAGGGTGTCTTTTGTGCCTCATGGACATTTTCAGTGCGTCCCAAAGGAGCTCCGCAGCCCGGCCCAGCTCCATCCCTTCCTGCTGCTTGTCCCAAAGCCCCGTTCCTCCAGTAAAGTTAAATATTCCACGTTTGTAGAAACATCTGGTGCAGCAGGTAAGCACCATCTCCAGCCTGGTGATCGTTTTCCCAAATAAACTTTTTGAGATGGGTTTAAATAGTCAGCTCCTGTTTATGTTTTCTGTACAGAAACACTACCAGGGAAATAGATTTTGCTCTGGGCTTGTATTTCCTTCACTGTGACTTACAGAAAACCTGCCAGGTAAATGTTTGTGGCCTCACACAGGTCTGCAGATTGCTGCTATCATCTTGATGACAAAAATATGGGACTTTCATTCCTGCCTCCTGGGAGTCGGAGGTTAAGAAAATTACTTAAATTTTTCCTTCATTTCCCAGAGTGTCTTTTGAAATGAGAAATACCCACATCAGTCCCAGAACCACTGAGCAGAGCCCTGCTCTTTCTCACCCCTCCAAATCGAATGACCAGAAAATTGACTGCCAAGCTAAAAGGGAAGGAAGAGAAACTCGAGGGGTGAGCAAAGGACAATTTTAGCTCCTCAAAAATCAACCTGTGCTGCAGGAAGGGTTGGGCACTCACTTAACCTGTGGCTTAGACTCAGTTCTGCTCCTAGTCTGACAGATCCTAAACGTCTTTGTGGGGTTTTTCCCCATGACTTCCATTATTTTGGGTTTTGGATGATGCAGAAAATCTGTGTCTAAATCCAGTGTGGAGATTTAGGACCCATCCATTTGTAGGAGCTCTGAGTTAGTTATAAGGAGTCGTCGTCGTCATCATCGTCATCTTCTTCTTCTTCTTCTTCTTCTTCTTCTTCTTCTCCCTCTCCTTCTCCTTCTCCTTCTCCTCCTTCTCTTTCTCCATCGTCTTCTTCGTCTTTGTCCTCTTCATCTTTGTCGCCTTCTTCTTCTTCTACTTCTTCATCTTCTTCTTCATCTTCGTCTTCTTCTTCGTCTTCTTCTTCATCTTCTTCATCTTCTTTGTCTTCTTCTTCCTCATCATCAATTATATTATTATTATTATTATTGTTGTTGTTGTTGTTGTTGTTGTTATTGTTCTTATTGTTGTTATTATTATTTCTGGTGATTAACAATTCGGGACTGCTGAAGAGGATTCTTGGTTGGTTTCCATCTGGGAAAACACGGGTTGTGTAGGAGAGTGTCAGTCCTGGCAACAATCACCATCCCTGTTGGTAGAAGTGTCATCCCCCTTCCGAAATATTGGCTAAATTTTGCCATTTTCTTGCCCGTGAGTCTCAGATTGGTTCTTGGCACTTTAAAGGTCGTATAAGAAAGGCTCTATAGAAGAGTGGCAGCCCACCTGGATGTCAGAGCATATTTTGTTTGCATTGGCTGGGCTTTTCCTGTTTTAATTTTGCCCAGGATTACCAAAGTGAGCCAGAAGGATTCTCCATGTGCAGCTCTTCGCTGTCACTAGCTGGCAGTGACAATGCTGGGCTCCCAGGGAACGGGGAAAGGGCGCTGCTCTGACACAACAGATAATCAACTGGGGGAAAAACAACAACAAAAGGCAAGTCTGGCTTTCCTTTGCCTCTGTGTTTAAAGCTGAATGAAGCACCACGAGGGATTAGAAGCAGATGATCTTTAAGACCCCTTCCAGCCCAAACCATTCCATGGTTCTTTGATTTATATATCCAAAAAGAAGGAATGCAATCCACTGGCAGTGGAGGGCTCAGACTTGAGCCGATATTGCGGGAGATATTCTTCTCCTCCTCAGCACACAGTGAGAAGAAGGATGGCCTGGCCCTCATGGATCATGGCACAGGTCATGCATGTCCAGGAAGCTTTTTCCCTTTTGGAGCTTCTTCCTGTGCTCAGATCTTCAGCATAAAATACCGACTTCATTTACTTATTTCTGTATTTCCATCTCCCAAAACACCAAAGAGCAACAGGCCCAGAGCTGAGAATGGACCCAGAGCTCCAGAGCCCTCAGAGGAGGAATTGCAGAGAATTTGCAGATATTTCTGGTGCTGCAGGGGGAGCATTGACAAAGAATTCTGCTGAGAGAGATGGAGCCCCCAGTTTGTGTCCTGCACCCCATGGCTGGGGGGGTCTGGGCTCTTTAAATGGTGCCAGCAGGACGGACATGGGGACGTGTCCTCTTTTTACAGAACTTTTCAAAAGGTATTTTCTATAACTTATTCTCTAAATTGCTACTGCAGAGTCTGATCATTTCTAAAACTTTTTAATTGATGCAGCATTGAAAATTCTTACAACAGCAGCTTGCTCTTGTCTACCAAATTTAGTGTTACGTGGTTTGGATGCAAAAAAAAAAAGACCTCGAAGTGGTCATTTTAATGAAATCACAGACAGTGTTTTCAGGAGTTTTGTTGTCCTCATCATGTTGCAGTTTATGCTGGAGCAGGAGGCGGGGGAGTTGTTCAGCGAGAGAATAAAACCCTCCCGGGAGCAGGGTAGTTACAGGGATTAAGCAGCTGATGGGCCCTGCCCTTGTGCTGGGCAGTTTCTGTCTCTGCAGTGGTTACCCGGCTCCTGGTCATGAGTTGTTGAAGGGCTGGGACCAGGTCTCCATTTGAAATCCATGGAAATACTCCGTGTTTCTCACTGTAAACATCTGATCCTGCAGGAACCTTTGGTTTGTGGAGCTGCTGCTCTTTCAGAGAGTGTTCTGTCAGTGGAGCTGCCAGGCCCAGCCCCACACTGGGGCAGAGAACTTTTGTGTTCATTCAGAGGCAGTGGTTGGTTTGGGATTTTTTTATGGAGAGTTGGGGTGTTGCTGTGCTTATATCCAAGTCCTGGAGCTCAAAAGCATAAACCAGCCACTAAAGAGAGACCAAACCATTCCTGCATGACCACTTCTGCAATATATTTAAAGAAATATGATTTTCAAAAGAATAAAAGCACAGGGAAGACCAGATTCCCATCCTGGGTGCTCACAGACTGCTTCAGGTTTTCTGGTTCCTCTCCTCACAATGAGAATGAGGTTGGTGTCCTTCAGATGAATGAGAAATTTTCCATCTTAAATGTTAAGAAAAACATTTCGCAAGCTCATAAAATTCTTGGAGTCCTTAATAGTAGAATCACAGAATCATGGAATCACCCTGGAATGGATGGGACCCACAGGGATCATCCAGTCCAACCCCTGGCCCTGCACAGATATTCCATAATCCTAAATGCTGCTGGAGCTCTGGCAGCCTCAGGGCTGTGCCCATTCCCTGGGGAGCCTGGGCAGTGCCCAGCACCCTCTGGGGGAAGAACCTTTCCCTGAAATCCAACCTAAATTTAGCAGCACATGCCGAGCCCTCAGCCTGTTCAGAAAACATCCCATGAATATAAAAATTACAGGTGGTAAAATGCAGGATCCTCAGATAAACAGGGATTTCACTGTAGGCAGTGGACCCTGACTTTCAAGGCGGATTCTGCTGGATCATTGAAAAATAATCTCATCTAGGGGTTTTATTCTTATGGCTAATGTTGGTTTCAGAAATCTATAGTTCACTGCTGCATCTTTCCCAGATTTGTCTCTTAATTCACCAGCCCATGTGATGTCTCACATTTTAGACATCAGAGAGTTTTTCCTGGAATAAGGAAATATTAAAAAGTTATTTGCAGTCATTCAGTGTTCGCTCCCCTAATGGATTCTGTGGCACTCAGTGTGCACTTACCTCACTTTTATCTCTGCCCATCACCCTGGCATCGGAGTTTTTCCCATCACAGCAAAATCTCCTTCCCTGAAATGCTGCTGGGGAGGATGGAGGGGCTGTTTGCTTTAGGAAAGAAATCCAGGAGGGCAAAGCTTAATGAGGAGCAGCAGCTGCATTTCAGAGACTCTGAGCTTGCAGGCCACATCAGGGGTCTGCACGTGGGTCTGGATGTGATAAGGGATCTTCATGGACTCACCCTCCTGTTTTCCCAGGGGTGATGTCACGCAGCCAGTGGGTTTCCTGGAAAATTGGTTGTGGTGGCCTCTTCGGGAGCTGCTGTTGGGGCAGTGCAGATCCCACAGGAGTTCCTCCCTCTCCTCGTCTGGGCTGCTGGAGGAGCTTCCAACATCCAGTGGCCATTCCCTGGGATACCGGGTGTGAGAGTCACACTTGGAAGTGGGGACACTTTGGTTGAGGCTGTAAAGACCTGTTTTCACTGCCTCTGGACCACGGAAACACAGAATTTGTATTTGTTATTGTATCAGGGATTCCTGGAATGGGTTGGGTGGGAAGGGACCTTAAAGCCCATCCAGTGGCACCCCTGCCAGGGGCAGGGACACCTCCCACTGTCCTCAGGGTGCTCCAAGCCCTGTCCAGCGTGGCCTTGGACACTTTCAGGGATCCAGGGGCAGCCACGGCTGCTCTGGGAATTCCATCCCAGCTCCTCCCAGCCTCACAGGGAAGGATTTTTTCTTGGCACCTACTCATGTCCAGTTGGAAACCATTCCATGTTCTCTGAAACCTGAGGAACTGCAGGCTCCTGTGGAATTTATGGAGCACTTGGAGCCCGTGGTTTAAACGAGCAGTGCCAGGCACCTGTCAGTCTCTGCTCGTGTCTCCAGTGTCTGTATTTCTCCTGGTAATTTGTGAGCCTGTCCTCCCAGCAGGTGCTGAAAGCCAAGCTTATCCTATAATCCATCTCTTTCACTCAGAATACAGCACAGCCACTCTGTGTCACTCCTCTGGGAAGAGCATCTGTGATGACAATGCCACTTGAGCTCCTGTTCCTCAGTCTTTTGAATCCCCCCAAAGCTGCCTCTTTAAACCAAACCCTCTGTGACCTTTCCAAGAGATCTCCAAAGTTTCCTCCCCCCCGGGGGTGTTGTGAAGAATAATTAATGTTTGCAAAGTGCCACGAGCTCTTTGGATGAAAGTGCTGGGGCTTATTAATATTAATAATAACAGATGAGCTCCTGCAAGGCTTTGGTACAGTAGAATGAATTAACATGAATCAAGCAATCAACAACAACAAATCAAGCCTGGAGCCCCGGGCAGGGTGTGCAGCTGGTGGGATGTGACAGCTGAGCCCGCTTGGCTTCTCCTCAGTCATTTCCATTGGAATTCAAACTGTCTCCCGTGGCCCCACGGCAGCCAAGAGTCACCTGCAGCACAGATTTGCTTTTTCCAGTCCAGGCTTTTCGTTGTCATTGTCTGCGAGTTGTCTTCAGGATGACCTAAGTCAACAGAGGACTTTTTTGAGAGGTTTTGCAGGGACTTGGGGCAAATTTGGTGCCATTCCCATGGGGACATTGGCCCAAGAGAGACTTTTTCCTTCTGCAAGGCTTTCGCCACGGTTCTCACTGCATTTATCCATGTTGGGGTTGTTCCTTCTACAAAGGAGTTGACTGGAAAAATAGAGACAAAAAAAGAAATGAAGGCACAGAGACTGGATAATCTGCCAGTGCCTCCCAGTGTATCCAAGGAAAAGTGGGATACACTTCCAGTACCTCAAGGGGGTTTACAGGGGGCTGGAGAAGGACTTCTCACAAGGACAGGGAGTGGGAATAGTCTTGAGCTGAAGGAGGGAAGATTTAGGTGAGATATTGGGGAGAAATTTGTTCCTGGGAGGGTGGGGAAGGGCTGGGATGGAATTCCCCGAGCAGCTGTGGCTGCCCCGGAATCCCTGGAAGTGCCCAAGGCCAGGCTGGAGCAGCCTGGGACAGTGGGAGGTGTCCCTGGCCAGGGCAGGGGTGGCACTGGGTGGGATTTAAGGTCCTTCCAACCCAACCCATTCCATGATCCCATAGTTCTAGATGGGCTATGTCAAGTATTTTAGGCCTAGACTACATCATTCCAGCTGCTGTGCCTTCCTTCCCTGGCACAGGAGGGTGGAAGAGCCCAAACGGAGCAGAAATGGGCTCCAAGGATTTCACTCTCATTCACTGATGTCACACCAGTCCAAAACAGCTGCTCCAGACCTGCACAGTCTGATTTTCTCATCATTTTCTCTCAGCAAAATGCAGCGAGACAAGAGAAATTCGCGTGTATAAATTACGGAGTGAAAAGCTGCCATAACCTCTGTAGATCACAATAAAAACCTGCTACACAGAAAAAGAAATGAGGAAGCCTCAGGGCAATTTCCCTTGGAAAAATGGATGGAAAGGAACATCTATATTTTCTTGGATTATTGAGCAAAAAGTTGGGCTATTTAGGAAACATGTTAATGATCTATGGAAGGGGCTTGGAAGATTTTCGTGATTCCTGCCTCGAAGAGCAGTTGGAATCATGTAATCGCTGTGGCTCAGGATGGAGAGATTCACTCCATGGAAAATGCTGAAATTTCAGGAGAAACTTGATGTGCTGTTGGAGCAAGTTTGAATTCTTTGACTGAATGTGACACAAGATGCTCTCTCATTGGATTTGTACGGCTGTGTGAGAGGAAAAGGGATCTGGGAGGGAGGGGCTGTGTGGATTCAGCTTTTCCAAGTGTTCTCCCTGAATTTCTGAGCCCTGCTCACTGAATTTCTATGTCCAGCCTGGGATCTGGCAGCCTCATTGGAGAACTGTTGGATTTATTTTATCCCAGCCACTTTCGCTTTACTCTGTAGCACTCTTGGCATTTGGCAGAAGCTGACCCCGAGTTTCCTGTTTAATTAAGATAACTTGGATATGGAGTAAAGCTCTAACAATGGGCAAACAATTCCTCTCAACCTTCCTGCCTCTTCTCTTCCCAAAGTGTTTCTACCAGCCCTGGATTTGTAGTTATGAACATCCCAGACTGCCTTTGAAAGGGCTGATTTTTTATGCCATTGGCCCATTTTCCATGGTTTTTTCCACTGTGATCATGCAAAACCAAACATCCACCCGAGCACATTCCTATGTGTCACCTACATATGGAATGTGTCACCTACATGTATGTCACCATTCCTATGTGTCACCTACATATATGGAAGGAATTCCTGGCTGTGAGGGTGGGGAGGGGCTGGGATGGAATTCCCAGAGCAGCTGTGGCTGCCCCTGGATCCCTGGAAGTGCCCAAGGCCAGGTTGGCCGGGCTTGGAGCAACCTGGGACAGTGGGAGGTGTCCCTGCCCATGGCAGGGGGTTGGAATTACAGGACTTTTAAGGTCCTTTCCAGCCCAAACCATTCCAAGTTTCTCTCCATGGAAATGCAGTCGTTGTTCTCCTTTCTGGGCCATCCTTTAAGCTGCCAGATGCTCAGGAAGTTGAAGTGCCCAACAAATTCGCCCCCACTCCTGTGCTTTGGTAGCTCCTTGTTCCAGCTCTTCCTCTCAAGGACAGGATTTCATACCACAGAGCATCAGCCCTTCCCTGCAGTGTTTTCCCTTGGGGAATAATTTGCTTGTTGTCCTGTTGGGTCATTTATTTACTGAGGCAGAGCAAGCCCTGAGCTGATGCTTTTTACCACAAACTGATTGGAAACAGAGTCCCTGAAGTGGTGTGCGGAGACATTAAAAGACATTAAACCTGTAATTATGGTTGTGGCCAGCTTTTCACACCACAGACCACTGGCAAAATGCACATTTTTTAATTCAATATAATTGCCAGGATTTTTTGGAGTCCACCTTTGCTATAATAACCCACTGTGGTGAGTTATTTCCACAGCCTGATTTCATCTCCTCTTTCTATGCCCCAATATCTGTGGAGTTTGTTGTCATCTGACTCAGTCCTTTTTTGCTGTATTAAACCGTTTTGTATTAAACTTTGCTGTATAAAAGTCCTTTTTTTTCCCCTGTAGCAACAGCCCAGTCACTTGGTTAGGTTCTTGTTTGTATTTCTTTTAATTCCCACTGAGAACATTAAATCCTGAAATCTCAGATTCCACCCCCCCCTCCATCCCCAAGTAGCCCAGGGAACTCCAATGTTTACGAGTTTAAGAAATTATTGTGGCTCGCAAAGACATTGCTGTTACTTTAAACAATTCTGCCCGACAGAGATTAGCTTTTAGCAACATCATATTGAGGATAATCAGGATGATTACATGAATATCCAGTGTTTTCTACATGAATATTAAACAGCCTCAACTTCAGGAAAGCCTCTTCCACTGCGTTTTTTTGGCAAACTGCTTTTTTTTTTCAATTTCTGACGCTGTGAAATGAGGGAGAAAAAATGAAGTGGGCTGGGAAGTGTCTGAAGTCGGAAACGTATCCCTGTCCTTCAGTTTTGTGGCAAATAATTGGGCCCTGCAGGAATTGGCTGTGGAGCTGCTCTCTTGGCTGGGCACTCAGTGCTGGCTGGGTTTTCCAGCTGCCTCCCAGCAGTGGATTTTGGCAGGAGCCCTGAGGAGTGACACCCAGAGGAGGAGGAGAGGGGGGCTCAGAGCATCCAGAGTTCGGTGCAGATATCTCCATGGGGAAAAAAATCCAAATATTTCAGTAAATTCCCTTTAGGAGGAGGAATTCCCTGCCAGGATTTTGTTGTCCAGCGCTGGGCACCCGTCACTTATTTGCTTTTCAACCTCTACAGTTAATTTTGCTCTATTTCCATGTGTATAATTATGTGGCCTGGTGAGCACGTGGGGGGACCTCGGGCTTGGGGTTTACTGAGCTCAGATTCCGCCAGAAATTTTGCAGGGAAATCTCTCCCCAGTCCTCAGCAGTTTAGGACTAGAGATCCCCTTCTTTGTGGGGTGCTGATGCACGGGGTTGGGTGCTCCGTATGGAGGTCAAAGGGCTCAACCAAAGAGACAACTCACGGATTTTAGAGACAGAGGACAACACTTGACTATTTCGGGTTAAATTTGGTTGTGTTTTAGCATTTGCATTCCCTTCCTTGAACTTAAAATCTGCTGAATCTTTAGGGTTGGAAAAGACCTCCAAGATCAAGTGCAAGCTTTGGCTGAATGCCACTTTTTCCTGGTTTGTGCAAGGGTAGGAACATTTCCTACTGGGAGATCACAGTCTCTCCTCTGCACAGCTGATCCTGGTGGAAGGACTTTCAATGGACACAAACCTCAGGAGAATTCAGGCTTTTTAATGCTCAAATTACAATTTAAAGATTGAAATGAGGCTCTAGATGAGCATCTTTATGTTGTTAAAAGCAGAAAATCCTCTGTACTCACCCATTTTCCTCAGTGAGCCTTAACCAGCTTGAGGCTCCACTGGTTAAACCCAAAATGCAGCATTCTGGTTTAATGCTGAGCATTATAATAAATGGGGGATGTTGTTCCACATTCCAGCACTTTTACAAACCTCTTGCCATGCAATTCTTCCATATTTTCAAATAACAACACCCAATTAAGCACTTGAATCAGTGCTGCCCTCAGCAGAGATGTAATTAAGCAGGTGTTTAAATCCCTTGTTAAATTAGTCTCTTATATTTTTCTTTCCTAATCTCCCATTGCTATTCCTGTGCAGGAAAATAATGGGAAAACAAATGAATCCTGAAGTTCTGGCTCCAGGCTTGTAGGGGTCAAACTGTACCAGCCGTGCAAAGAAGATCTATGGGATCTAATGAAATTTGGGGGGGAAAAAAGCAGCTTTAAAGAGGAGCTGGTGGGTAACAGCAGTGAAAGACAAAACATCACTTCTCTGGGACGGAAAAAAAGTTAAGTGAAATAAAAATCCACTTCCAGAAGGGCATTATGTGGCACTTTTCCCAAGTAATGGCTCGACTGCTGTAATTTTGAATGCTCACAAATGCATCCGTGGCCCGGCCATAAAGAGAATAGGGAAACAAAGAGGTTGCTAATTCAATTACAGATGTTAGAGATCAAGCTCTCTGCTATTCATCCAAATGAAAATTTACACTAAATAACATTCTCATGAATTGGCTCAGCAGCTTAATGGACTAAAACTCTCCCCACTAACAGATTGCCCAGGCTCGGAGAGGTCCTGAAAATTGTCTCTCTGGTGGATACCTTTAACCAAACCTCCTGGTATGGAGTAAATGGAATAAAGTCACATCATCCCTTTCACTGTTCCCTTAGCTGAGAGATGCATCCAAGAGTTTCTGTGGAAAGTTTGTTCCTGTCATGGTTATGGCCAGGGCGGGGGATTCGGGGTCTTACAGAGGTTCCAAATCTTGGACAACTTTCCAGAGATGTCTTCAACCAAATCTGCAGATTGGACCCCAATCTATATTTTTTATATTTTTATATAATATAAAAATAAAATAAATGAACAAATAAGTAAAAATAATATAAATAATTTTTTTAAAGATACAAAACATCTCATGAAAGCATCTTGTGACCCTTGAAAATGTTGTTTGAGATGATGCTGGAGCAGCTCTGCTGCTGCTGGGAAAGAGGAACCAAGAGTTGAGCCAAGGGGCATTTTCAGGTGCTTTAAAGGTTCCATTTCTCTTGTGCTGGTTAAACTTTGTTCAGATGAATTTGGGGGAGAAAAGTGAACGGTTTGGTAGCAAAGGGGCTCAGATTTCTATCTGGTATAAAAAGTATCCCCTGCATGAGTCTGGCTTGCTCAAAAAATGAGACTTGTCCATTGTTAGAGCATTTACTCTGATTTTTGCCCCGTTTCCAGGGTAATTTGGATGTGATCAGTTTCTCCATGGGCTTCTCTGTCCCTGTGACATCCATCCAGGGCTTGTGGTCACCTGAACATCTTTCAAAAATCTGCTTTTGGACTTTTGTGTCTCCAGGAAGTGACCAGGGGAGCTCTTCGGAGGCAGCTGGGCCTCTTCAGCCATGAGAAGAGAAAGATAAAGATGCTTTTATCATCCTGATCCCTGATGGGAGGGAGGTGGAATGAGGGATCCAGGCTCTTCTGAGTCATTCCCAGCCACAGGGCAAGAGGGTAAAGATTGAAATTCAGGAAATTCCATTTAAATTTAATTTAAATAATTAAAATTCTCTACTCTGAGAGAGGCTGAACCCTGGATACATTTCCCAGAGAGGCTGTGGGCTCTCCATCCATGCGGATACTCAAAACTTCCGTGGATGTGGGCATGGGCAGCCTGTCCCAGCTGGGCTTTGGATGGAGGATTTCCAGAGGAGGATTTGGATTCCACTTCCAACCCACAGCTGGTCTGTGGCTCTGAGATTTAAGAACCAAATCCATTGGGAAAGGCAGTAAATGTCCCAGACTTTGAAATGGCTTTGAAAAGTGAGAGCCAAGCTCCCAAATCCATTACAATTCTGAGAGTGGGAGCGATGTAAAACCCAGGAAAAAAATTGTGATTTTGTTCCATTCACCCTTCAAAAAGTTTACACATCAATGTGGTGCTTAATGTGGTTCTGGTGCTTAATATGAAACACCTCAAAAGTTTTTTAATATTCAAATTCTTCCATTTGTACAGCTATGACTTAACACTCAAAATAGCCTCAATTCTTTTGGGTAAATTCTGAATCCTAAATGAAGCAGCAAATAACACGTTTCTGCTTAATCCCATGATTATTAAATACAGAGTGTGAAAACGCCATTGATGAAGAGTTCCTTGCTTAAAAGGTTACTTTCCTAAAAATAAAAAGGAGCCCAGGCACGTTTGCTGTGCCGGGGCTCATTTCCTCTGCCTACCAGGGACAAAAAGCTGCGTTTAAAGGTCATCGGTTCTTTTGTATGTTGATAAACAATTAGTGTGGCTGGGGGGGAGAGAGCGGCACCAGCTCCTTGAGAACGGATTCCTGAGCAAATGAACCATTCCTGACAAGTCCGGGATGCCGGGATGAACATCTCCTGGACGACTTCTCAGCCTGCGAAAATATTGCTGTTTAATCAGCTCTGGCTAACAATTATTCTTCTCCTTGACAAGCACCTTCTGGGACTCCAGTCCACCCCCCCTCCCCGAGATTATTATTTTTATTATTGTAACGTTTTATAGCCGATAAGGAAGAAGCATTTAGAAAAAGGAAATAACTGCTTTTCCCTCGCAGGCAGTTCTGCTGTTGTATGCAGATGAAATTTATGTGCCGGGAATCCAAATTGGATGTTCCTCCAGACATTTGATTGCGGCGCTGGCGGTGGCTTTTCACGCATCGTTGTGGTGGCAGTGCCCTCCCTCACCCCGCTCTGCTGCCACACAAAACCTCAGCATCCGCTCCACATTAGGAAGCGAAATTGCTGCGATTGTGGCCCGGAGCCCCTCGCTTGCCAAAAAGCCAGATAGCGCAGGTTCAAGAGTCCCTCAAAAGCCTCGCTCTCGCTGTCCCCGACCTGCCCAGGAACATCTGCAGCCCGGCAATCCGTTTATTTATTTCTTCCTAATCACTGGAAAACACCGTTCAGACTTCTCGGAATGACTTTCACCTGCCCTGTTTATTTACTCGACTTTCCTATTAGTTCTGCCTGGCATTTTTTTGGATACCGAGGGATATTCTCTTGCTAAGTTTCCAGAAATATTGAGTCAGGGTTATTATTATTTTTATTTTTTTTAACGGCAGAAGAGCTGCTGCTGCTGCTGCAGGTGAGGGGGGTGGCAGAGAAAGGAGCCTGTGGAAAGCAGGGAGGCTCCAAGGATGTTCCCTGCCTACAGTCAGGTTCCTGGTCAGGGTAATGTTGGGACAGGGGAGGGGTTGGACACACAGGTAAATCAGTAATCAGGAAATCAGTAATCAATAAATCAATAATCAGGAAATCAGCTTTGTCCCCGTGTCCTCCTTGCCCTGTCCCCAGCTTTGCTCCATCCTGCTGCAGATTTTCAGCCTGGAAATCTCAGGAGTTTCACCCAGCCCAGCGTTTCTCCCAGTTTTAGGAATCCTTCAGGGCTGAACCAGGCACAGGAAGGTTTTGTCCCGGACGGGAGGTGAGCCTTGCTTGCTGTAATTCCCAGCTGGGCGTGCTGGAGCTGGAGAGAGCGGAGTGACTCCTGCTGTCCATGGGACACCTCAGGCGCGGCAGGAAAAGGCACCAAACCCACCTGGGCAGGGATGGGGCAGAAAACTTGCACCAGCTCAGGTGAATGGGAACGCTGGCATTTTCCAGGGATGGGAATTCCCCTTGGAGTCAAGGAGAAGATCCTGCCAGTCCAGCACTTGCTGCACTACAAAAACAGCTCAAGGCAAACTCTGGCAGTAATTATCATTATCTCTTGCATAGTTTCCTATCTCCTCCTTGATGCAGCCCCTTCAGACAACAAAAATATTTGGGTGTTTCAGAGCAGCACCTCGTGTTCGGGGGAGTTGCTGGCGCAGCTCCAAAGCAGCATCTCAAAGGGCTTTTGCTACTTCTGCTACACTGAATATTCAGCTTACATTTGTGTGTGGATGGTGCAGGGGTCTGACTCCACTTGCTTTTGTTTGTTTGTTTTTAATTAACTTCTTTGTTGCTTCCAGCACCCAGAGCAATCAAGTGATGGCACTTTGAGACCCTTGGTGAGCAGAGCTACAACCTCACACGAACAGGAGACAAGGGAACGATATTCATTCCTTGCGCAAGGTTTGCAAACTCCCTGCCGTAGATGAGGGCCCCACTTTGCACACAGGGTGGGATAAAAACCGCCCAAAGGGAGAAATGACTGGGGAAAGGGAGGAAGAGTCCCCCAAGAAACAGCTTTTTCTGCATGAGTGAACTTGGTAAATGAGATACGGAAGGAACACAGAGGAACTGTTCTCAATGCCAAAAGAACTTTCCAAAAATCCTCATAATAAAGTTTGGATTTAGATTTCGTTTATAAGTGGGTGTTAAAGGATTGATCCCAAGGGAACAGGGTACTGGGTTTGGTTCTTGGGATTGACAGAAGTCGGCACATGAAGATTTCGTTTGGATATTGGGGAGGAATTCCTGGCTGGGAGGGTGTAAGAAGGGCTGGGATGGAATTCCCAGAGCAGCTGGGGCTGCCCCTGGATCCCTGGCAGTGCCCAAGGCCAGGTTGGAGCAGCCTGGGACAGTGGGAGGTGTCCCTGCCCAGGGCAGGGGTGGCACTGGGTGGGATTTAAGGTCCTTTCAACCCAAACCATCCCAGGATTCTTTAAAACCACCCCAAAAAAGTGTCGGGTCCAGGACATGTGAGAGCTCAGCTCTGGCAGGCCCAGATTTGAACTGAAACTCTTCCTAACACTGACCAACCTCCACATTTCCCAGGAATTCTAACGGAGAGGCAGCTACTTCAGGTGCTCCCTCCCAAAACCTCTTGGAATGGAGTTTGTCTGGGTACAATTCAGCTGAAAAACAAATGCTGTGGAAAATTTACATTACACCCCAGAGTTTCATTGAGCACAGAGCATTTTTCAATTCCAGAGTGAGCTGCAAAGCTTAAACCGGGCAAAGAATTCATTATTTTAATGATAATAATTTACACTTGCATGGGAGCTTTCATCCAAGAAAATACCACCTTAGAATTTTCCATTCACAGCCTCTCCAAGATGGGATAATTTCACCTTGATAAGTGTGTGCATTATATTTGCCTTTGCTGCTTCTGAAGGAAAAAAATGAAGATTATTATAGTTTGTACAGTCGAGTGTTTATTATAGAAATATTTCGCATTTATATTGTAGTTTTCTTAAAATCTGAATGTGGTTTTGAAACCCTGCTTTAAAGCTATCAATCCCCTCCTAGGGACGATTATCCCAGTGCTGTGTCCTTGGGGAAACTGAGGGAAAAACCTCCTGAGGCTGCTCTGGGTCTGTTCGTTTTCTTTTTGAAGGAAGCAGCGGCTGCTTTGCATCTCTGGGAATGGGGGCTCTTCACTGAGATCAAATCTGCTGGTCCGGCTCAGCTGGGACCTTAAAAATAAAACATTTTCTCTTAAAGGGGGTTTCTCCATCTGCAAACCTCAGAGTGGGGATATTTTCCATGGTTTCAGTCCAGCTTTTAATATCTTTGTCCATGGAAAACACAGCAGATCTTCATTTTCTTTCTATAGTGGCAAATTGAGCCAGTTTGGCCTCTTTTGATGAGTAATAAATTCCCCAAACCAAAGCTGTTTTCTTCCAGCCTTTGTCTTTTTGGAGGCTCTGCACAAATATACTTAGAAATAAACAAATATACTTAATAAAATAAACAATATACTTAGAAATAAACAAAAGTTTATTTTACTTTTTTTTTCTCCTGCAATTTTCTTTGCACTATTTACTCATTTTTTAAAAATTAAATTGCCTTTTTGTGTGTGTCCCTTCCCCTCAAAACTGTTGGGAATTCTTGATTTAAACATGTGGGAGCAGCAGAAGGCAGCCCAAAACCAGGGAGACAAAACTATTTAATGGCACAGGGTTTATAAATCCTAAATGAGCCAAACTGGGCTTAAAAAGCATTTTCCAGAGGAAATATCCCAAATACAGGAAAGATTGCAGGATGTATTCCCTTGGTGATGGATTCAGGGTTGGAGTGTTGTTGAATTTATAAATGTGTTTTAGCTCTGAGATTTGATTGTGTCATAAAGATTTCATGGATTATTTGGGGATTTTCTTCTTTATTAACTGGTGGGAGTCACAAAATTTGAGCAGACTTGAACTTTAATACAATAGTAAGATAATACAGTAATGAAAACAGTAATAAAATAGTAATTAAAATACAATAGTAATATAATAGTAATTAATAATATTAATAGTAGTATAAGAATATAAGTATGATAGTAGAGCATATATAAAGTATTGTTACTAATAATAATAAAAACCCAATAAAACTCATGCAATTTAGTTAACAGACAGATATGACCTTTTTCTGTGTTTTTCCATCACCGTCACAGCTGTTCCAGTGCTTTAAAAGAACCCAACACTTTGGCTTCACACTTAGCAAAGCCTCTGATAAACTTAGAAAACCCTTTAATGTCAGCACTGGGGACAAAGCCAACAAGGCAATTCATTATTTCAGTCACATTCTGCATGGCAAAGAAAGAATGAATATGTTTTCATTCTTTGTTTTCATGAGTAAATTGAAAAAAAAAAAAAAAGGAAATTTTGGGCTACCCACAGGAACTGCTGCAGGATTTCATGGCCCAGGTTAATGGGTGCGGTGTTGCTCCAGCTGGAAAAACAGGGAGTGCTTTTTGTTCGTGTTTCCCTCAGAGTGTCTGAGGCACAGGAATGATTAAAAGCAGTAATTATTAATTAAATGAGCGGGATGCAGCCCCCAATCCAGGGAATCAGCCTCCAGAAAAACCCTTTGGATTTCCCAACAGATCTGTGGACATTGCATTAACTAAAGCTCCTCATTCCTTGCCAGGCAAGTTTATGCCTCCCTATCCCCACTTCTTCCCTGGCTTTTTTTCCCCACCAGTGCCTTATTAATGAACTGTGAAAGCTGACATTTCCAATAAGGAACAATTAAATCTGGAACTAAATGAAATGAAGTCATTCATTTACAAAATAATAGCTAACGAGCACGAGGAGGGGGAAAAATGTTTGCAAGTCAGGGGAAAAAAAAAGAAAAAGAGTAAATTAAGTCTGACTCCATTAATGTTCTTTAAATACTTCTGCTGCTCCGAAAATGAAATGGGAAGCATCTTATTAACTTCCTTCCAGAAGGGAGGAGCGGGATATTCAGCATGACAAGCATTAAAGGTGGAAATCCTTCAGAGCTGTTGTGTAGGGAAGGGATTTAAATTCTTAATTTTTAGCCCCGCTTCCTTGCAGAGGTGCTGCAGCAGGTCTGGAGCAAAGAATCTTGGAATTATGGAATGGTTTGAGTTGGAAGGAACCTCAATCCCATTCAGATGGGCAGGGACACCTCCCACTATCCCAGGTTGCTCCAGCCTGGCCTTGGACACTTCCAGGGATGGGGAATTCCTGGGGCAGGAACAGAGACCTGATAAATGCTTGTCACCTAAAAATGCCGCTGAGGTCAGCACAGAGGGTCCTTCCAGCCCTGAAAACCTTTCCAGGGGGCCCCAAGGCTCTTGGATCCAGGGAACAGGAACAGGCCTGTGGATGTGAGATGTGGGATGTGAATGGAATTATTCAAATTACAGCAAATTCCCAGCCCCAGGGAGGAATCTCCTGGGTCCTGCTCTGGTTCAGTGTGGGCAGATGAGAGACAGAAGCAGGAATTCATCCGGGGGGAATGGATTCAGGGCATGCTGTGGAGAACCCTCCAGACAATCCATATTCTCTCTTTGTTCTGGCACACTCCAAGGACAGAATTCCAGTGGCTCAAGGCTGAAGTCCCTCTGCCTCATTTTCTCTGCTCTGTGGCTTTCCATGGGTGCAGAACTTCCTCCCCTCCCTGAGAACCCTCAGCCCCAGCACTGCATTTCTGAGAGCTGCTGAATCCACAGCCACTTCCAGGTTATTCCCTGGCAAATCCAGCCACTCACCCTCTGCTGGGTTTTCCAGGCTGATCCATCTAAACCCAAACCCAAACAAGGAGTGCAAACACTGCAGGAACAAATGGGAAAGAACACAGACACTGCTGGAATTTCAGGGAATTCTGATTTGCTGTGGCCAGTGCAGCTCCAGGTTTGCCTTGCTACTTTAATGCACTTTGATTTAAAACCTCTGAAGGCTCAAGTTAATATTTTGCAATCGATTATTCTTAGGGGGATTTGTAGATTTCACCACTCTTCCCTAAGAATTTGAGTTTTACTTGAATTATCTAAAAATCTCCATCCTTTTCTCAAACATTCCCCACAACCCTGGGTGTTTTCTTCCCTTCAGACTGAGGAATATTTGAAAAGGAGAATTAGAAAGAGATTCAGATCCAGGCTGAAAAAAAATAAAGCATTGATTTCCTCAGTTATACTTAAGGCCCTTTCCTTTTGTAAAATAAATAACCTGAATAAACACGTCAGGGAAGATTAAAACCTCATTAAAAAGTGTAAACAGAGTACAAAGAAGATAAAAAAAAGAAGCTAGGCTGAATTGAATAATGGCAATAATAAAATCACTACCCAATATTGCCAGTTAAAAGTCCTGCTAAGGGGGAGGATGGGAAGCAGAGCTGCTGTTATCTCACACTCAGGATGGAGATTTCTTCTCAATAATTAGATAACATTTTAATGAATAAATTAATTCCATTATCCAGGAAATGGGGATCATTGATAAAGCCGATTCCAAGCCAGTTCCCAAATCTAATCAGGGATTTTCTGCTCGGGATGGTCAGGGAGGATGGATGGGAGCTGCAATATTTCTCCCTGCCCACCTGAAGGAGACACAAATGCTGAGGCCGCCACTCCATCCCTGCCTGCACAAGAGCTTTAAAATCACAATATTAATGCAAATTATGGCTTTCAGGATCGCAATTATGCATTTTTATTTTACTGAGGTGAGCAGGATTGTTGCATATCTCAAATGCTAAAGAAAACAACTTTATCTTCTTTTTAGGTGACGTCCTTTTAAAGACAAATTCACAGAAAAGGTGAAATATTGCCTGGTGCAGAGGAAGAACTTGAGCAGCCTTTGAGAGCAGGATGAAGTTGTGTTAATGCAGTGCCCGTGCTCAAAATTTTTAATTTAAAGGGTAAGGAAAGGCAAAAGAAGTAGAGGGAAGAATTTAGTGAAGGAAAGGGCAAAAATGAGTGTGCAGAAGGAATGTTTCCATAGGAAATGACAGGCGCAAGAGGAGGAATTCTATTTTTCAATTGAAGGTAAAATTTAATGCAGGAGGAGGACTGGAATGTGACTGGGCACAAGCACCTTGTGATTACCACCTCTGCTGCTCTGGCGGAGGGCAGCAACCAACGGGAGGTGCTGCAATTGTCTGCCTGGCCTTTCAGGCAGCATCAAGCAGCGCAATTTCAATAATGATCCTTCATCCCAGGCTCTGCAGACACCCGAGGCGGTGATGGCTGTGCTGGAGAGCTCCCGGCAGGGCTCTGGGGTGGGTGCTGCCTCGAGTGCCACCGAACTGGGTGTTGGGCTTTAGCCCTGGTGGCTCCCCAGCTCCAGGGGGTGTTGTGTGATGTGCACAACCTCTGAGTGCCACAGTGGATTTCTGACGATAAATAACAGCATTTCTACACCCCCTGACATCTGGAGAAACCTCTCCATGTCCTTTTTTAACGCCAGGGTGTCACCCTCATCCTCTCCAGAGTGCTGGTCTGAGAGCTGCTGTCTCTCCAGAGTCACCCTGGGCTATGTCCAGGGTTTCCCTTCACCAGTTCCCAATAAAACCCTACAAACCAATCCCAGGGCTGGCAGTGGAATAATAAACTGGTTGTAGATGAGCCTGAGTGAGTGCAGCTGTTCCCCTGACAGCTCCTGGGTGCTTTACTCATCATCAGTGTTCTTCCTCATGGAATTCCCTCGATTCCTTCATTCCCGGGGTGATCCAGAAGCTGTAATGCTGAATACAGCCCACTGCTGCAGCCAGTGTTGGCATTTATTTGATTTTTCTGGCTAAAGGAGGGTGGTTTTCACTGATTTTCAGTCCTTGAGGAAGCACCTGGAGCCCGGCTGTGTAAAACACTTCACACAGGTGCGTGCTGCGCTTCATCCAGAGCCAGGGAGGTTTTCTACCCGGGATCAAGGAGAAAAAATGCATGAGGAGAAATCAAACCCCTACTCAACCATCTTTCCCAAACCTTCTACATTCAGTGCCCAGGATCCTCCTGAGAAAGAGTCCACTCCAAAGTGCAATTATTGTCCAGAACATGATACAGAGCTCTTCACTTGAGTGTTTTATTCTCATTCCGGAACTCACAGTTTGCTTTGTGCTCCTTCAGACGTGTTTGGTGTGAGAGAGGACATCCGAGCCTTCCTTCCCAACCTGGGAGAGATGCGCTTCCCTAATCACACTGTCGAGCACAGCGAGTTCCCTGCCTTGGGGGGAAGGTTCCCTGGACAAATAAACCCCATTGATTTCTTTCCAGACCTGGTTCAGCACGAGTGGAAATGCTGCTGTTACACCACCGTGCCCTGCAGCCATGAGTAACTCTCCAGGGAGGGCAGGGAGACAAAGGCACGTGTAATCATTTGTTTTTCATAATGACAGCAATAACTTCACCTTCATCTGCTTAAGAGCATTCATTTCCTGCCAGGAAATCACTGTGTTTAAGTTTATTCCAGGAGCTTAAGGAGATTGTGGTGACTCAAATACGATTAGGGAGGTGTGTCACATGTGATCCTGGGGATGGCTCAGTGTGTGCTGGAGTGGTTTGTGATCCTGGGGATGGGTCAGCGTGTGCTGGAATGGTTTGTGATCCTGGGGATGGGTCAGCCTGTGCTGGAATGGTTTGTGATCCTGGGGATGGGTCAGCGTGTGCTGGAATGGTTTGTGATCCTGGGGATGGGTCAGCCCGTGCTGGAATGGTTTGTGATCCTGGGGATGGGTCAGCGTGTGCTGGAATGGTTTGTGATCCTGGGGATGGCTCAGTGTGTGCTGGAATGGTTTGTGATGAGATCAGCCTGTGCTGGAGTGGTTTGTGATCCTGGGGATGGATCAGCCTGTGCTGGAATGGTTTGTGATGAGATCAGCCCGTGCTGGAGTGGTTTGTGATCCTGGGGATGGATCAGCCTGTGCTGGAATGGTTTGTGATGAGATCAGCCTGTGCTGGAATGGTTTGTGATCCTGGGGATGGATCAGCCTGTGCTGGAATGGTTTGTGATCCTGGGGATGGATCAGTGTGTGCTGGAATGGTTTGTGATCCTGAGGATGGATCAGCCCGTGCTGGAATGGTTTGTGATCCTGGGGATGGATCAGCCCGTGCTGGAATGGTTTGTGATCCTGGGGACGGATCAGTTTGTGCTGGAATGGTTTGTGATCCTGGGGATGGATCAGCCCGTGCTGGAGTGGTTTGTGATCCTGGGGATGGATCAGCCTGTGCTGGAATGGTTTGTGATCCTGGGGATGGATCAGCCCGTGCTGGAATGGTTTGTGATCCTGGGGATGGATCAGCCTGTGCTGGAATGGTTTGTGATCCTGGGGATGGATCAGCCCGTGCTGGAGTGGTTTGTGATCCTGGGGACGGATCAGTTTGTGCTGGAATGGTTTGTGATCCTGGGGTTGGAACATTTTGTGGTAAGTACATTTAATCAAAAGCTCTCAGTCTTACCTGCTTTTGTAGAACAGAGGGTTAATCTGCCTGTTCCTGACTGGGCCTGGAGGGTCCCTGGCCATTTCCAGACCAGCACAGCCCTCCTTGAGTCACCTCACCTGCACAGGGACTTTAAGGTGGCCAGAGCCCTCCATCCATCTATCTATCTATCTATCTATCTATCTATCTATCTATCTATCCATCCATCCATCTATCCATCTATCTATCTATCTATTATGTCCTATTTATTCCCCACTTTGGGTTTCTCCTCTCCTGTGTTTGTGGAACTGTGAAAATCCTGGTCAGCAGCTGATTTCTAATGACTCTTGCCCTAAACCTCCCTGCTTTTATCTGAAGGGTTTTAGGGTTGTGTGATTGTGAGGAAGTCTATTTTAGATTTAAAATATGTCCTCGGTCCTGGTGGCTGCTAAGGAAGGCTCACATCCTCAGTACAAGTGGTTTCCTGGAACAGAAGGCAGAGCAGTAACAACAACAACAGCAACAATAATAATTTCTAGCAGTTCATGTTACAGTGGAGTAGAAATGAGCATAAAGCTCATGGAAAAGTTGGGGATGTGATGCTGGTGGATGGGATGGAGAAGTACAGCCAGCAGAAGTCTGGAGGAAGTCATTCCATGTCTTACTGTCACTAAATGTGCAGTGTCAGAGACACATGGGCTGCAGAGAATCAAAAACCTGTGAAATACCTAGAGCAGTAACAAAAAACCTGTCCTGAGATTTATAAGGAGATACCAGGGCTAATTAGCAAAGAAAGGGAATGGACAAATCCACACAAACTGTGTAATCTAAGCTATTTAAGTTATGGTAATACTCAAGTTTGTACTGGAATATAGATTATAGGAGTAAAAAATTACAAATAAAAGACAAAATTAGCAGTTCACTGCTCTGAGTATTTTTTTCCCAGCTCCTTTTTGCAGTGTGGAGAGGAAAGGTGGGTCTCGAGCCAGAGAGGATGTGGGTTGATGCTTCTTGATAAGGTGAGACTCTTCTTGCAGAGGAAAACAGATGAGTTTGCTCCTTCCAGAGTCTAGAAATTACATTGCTTTTTTCAAAATAAATGTGGCCTGCACTACCCAGGGAGAAACACCTCGTTTGGCTTTCATTAAGAGAGCTCGCTGTATTTTATGAAGGTATCAGGGGCTGTAGCTATAGGATTTATTTGTTCACACTTCAAAGCATTTTGGTGTGCTGGTGGTATTTGGAGATTTTGGTGAACAAACAGCCAGAGAAGGGACCTGCTCTCAATTCCTCTGAGGTGTGACTGGAGTGCTTCAGACCTGAGTTCCTGCTGGGAAGGCTCTGAATTTCCAGGGGTGTTGGCCAGATTTGCCTTCCAGACTTTGTCTGCATTGGTAACAGCAAGAATTCAGTGCTAACATTTACCTCTCTTTTACTTCAACTCAAAAGTTTCATTTTATCACTGCCAGGCTGGAAATGGGGGCTCCAGCTGAGATGGTGCTGAGTGGATCCTGCCACGAGTGCCCTGGATTTCTGCTTGGCTTTGCTTCAGAATTACCGGCAACGCCAAGTGCAGTCCCTAATTTTACCCCATTGTGTGCTACACAAGAGAGGAAGAAGAAAAAAGCTTAATCTTCAAAAAAAAAAAACCCCTTCGTATTTTTCTCTTAATATTGGCAGTTGTTTGCTTTTAAATTGCTCCTTTTTCATCAAAAGCTGAGAGCTCTGTTAAAAGGAGCAGCCCTGCAATAATCTGAGTACTAACAGAACTCTGGTGGTGAAGCTTCAGCCTGTGCTGGAGAATCCTTCTGGAAATTGAAACTGGTGTGGTGAGAATGGATTTTTTTGGAGTTTCCAGCCCTGTAACCTGGCTGGGGTGAGTCATTTGTGGCCATTGAAAGCCCAATTACTGCCTCAGAAAGCAGGCTGATAACGATGCGAAAGTGGCAGTGATGGAACACTCAAATGGAAATAATTAGAGTGTTTGCCTTGGTACTTAAGTCATTTATTCCCTAATTAACTGTCCCGGAACCGCCTTTTCCCAGTGATGTATAAATTTACCCAAGGAGTTCAGGTATCAGAATTAATGTTGTTGATTAAGCTCGATGTGTGCAGGAGAGACTGGAAGCATGGCCCAGAAAGCTGGGAAAACACTGGAAAAAATGGAATACGAGGGAATGTTCTGGCTCTTCGGATTGTAAAATATGTGCACATCATCTTTTTGCCGCTTTGCATTGTCCTGATTAAAAAATGCAATGCTGCAATAATTATTTAAAAGCCTGGTTACTTTTAAAAATGCCCATAAACCCAAGGTCAATTTAAACCACAGAATGGGGAGCCTGGAGTTAATTTTTGCCTCTTTCTGGTCATTAGGAGTGGAGAAATGGTGGTCAGGATGAGCTGTAAATTCAGTCTGGGGACAGGTTTTAGTGAGCAGCTACCCCTCAGAGCAGGGCCAGCTCGGGGTACACAGGCTGACACGAGTGTAGGTACACAGCTTTTAGTTTTGGTCCTGTTGGTGTTAATTTTGACAGACCTTGACCCTTTCCTGAGCTGCCTCTCTGAAAGCTCAGGTTTGATGTTTGTATTAATTTCTGTATATTAACATCAGACTCTGGCAAGTACAAATATTTCTTCCATAAAAAATTCAGCATTGCCTGTTAAATATTTCACAGCAACCCTAAACTTTTATCACTCACTTTAATTGACAGGCTCCTTTATGTGTGTTTTGTTTTGAATAATTAAATCCTTCTGTCTTCATCAAACCCCCCCAAACTTGTGAATATTCTGTGTTCTGTCCCTTGGCAGCTGTGGGTTCTGAGTTTCTTGTTTGTCTCATGGCCTCAAGAAAAAACACCACTGAGAGCTCTTCTGGAGTTTTGGGGCTGGCAAGAACTCGGCTCCCCCTGAGGTTCTGTTCCTGCAGGCATTTCCCACTTCAAACAAGGGGTTCAGGAGTGCTCCTGCTGCAGTTTTAGTGGAGTTCCCCTGGTCCCAAGAAAGCCCAAGGTTCCCAAATTAGATTTTAGTGCTGATTTTCCAATCCATGCTTGTTTTGGAGTAATAATAATAATAATAATAATAATAATAATAATAATAATACTTCTATTAGCAAGAATAATTTGGGGGCAAAAGGCTTCTGCTGCTATAATAAAAAGAGTAACCTTGGCTTTGGATAAATAGAAAACAGCAGCACAGACAGACACTGTGTAATGACAGATTTCTGGGGCAACAATAATTAAATTACTTTGGTTATTCTTGTTTCACTACACAAACAAACAATATTATGCAGCTTATTTTTAGATCAATTTGTTAGCTCAGGCCCTCTCACTGTATGGTTGTTTCCTGTGGAGTCAGATTCACTTAAGCAGTATTTCTATAAGGCTTGGATTTCCTTCTTCCCTTTCTTTCCTTCCTTCCTGCTCCAGCTCTTGTGTTCATTCTGTTCCTGTGCCGAGTGGAGCTTGGAGTAAAACCCTGACTCGAGGAGAGTTTTGTCATTGAGCAAAGGGAAAAAAAGACAGAATTTAACATGCAATGATCATTACAGCACCAGACTGGATTCCTGGGGACAAGAGCTCCTTCTCCCAGCTGGTTCTGATGTCAGCAACCTTCCTTCCCCTCCTCAAAACCCCATCCTCCCCCAAAACAAGGACATAAATACAGGAATTGGGGGAAGTTGGGCAATAAACCATCCTCCAGTGGATCTCGAGGTGTTTGTCATCCCTTATCAGCCCCATAATGACAGTGCAGAGATGGCAGATGATGACAGCAGCCCCAGTGACACCGCTCAGCGCCAAAGAGGTGAAGATTGCACATTTTATTTTGGAAAATAATTATGCAGCTAATTACAGCTCTTGACTCTCGTCCTTCCCCTGCCTGTGCTCTTGGGCAGGCTGCTCTGCTTGGCTTGCACGAGACGGTGTCAGTTATTCTAAAGGTCAAAAGACTCTCTTGTTATGATTTGTAATTGCTGGTGATGGGGAATAAAATAAATACAGCATCGTGTGGGGTCATTTAACTCATTGTTGTCTTCTGCTGCTGACTATTCTGTTCTGTGACCACCATTACACACTGATCCCACTATCAGGGTGAGCTTATCTGACAATTAGGATGTACTTTATGTGGGTGAAGGAGGAGAAAGAACCCAAAAGTCGAGCTCTGGACTCCTGTGAGAAATTTCAGACCTGAATTCCAGATGTAGCGATGTGACCTAACAGTGCAGGACTGCCTGGTTCAGGACCATTTTAACAAAAGTGAGCAACTCTCCGGTGAAGCCACAAGTGAATTTCACAGAATCACAGAATCAATTGGGTTGGAAAAGACCTTTGAGCTCATTGAGCCCAACCTCTAATTTCCGGGCAAAGCAGCTGCAGTGGCATCTCAAAAGTCCTGTGGCTGAAGGATATGACTCTGTTTAGCCTTGAGATCTCACCTGGCTCGCTAAGAATTCAGTCATTGAAGTAAATAAATCAGAATTAATATTTTGTGCAGCCTTTGTCTTCTTTTCCTGCCCCTCCTCCCCAAAACCTGCATGGCAGCTGTGAGGATGGACCCTCCTCCTGCTTTCCTCGGACCACTGCTTTTGGAGAACTCTGGAGCCAAACACAATTCCCATCCCTTATGGGCCAACTCTCCCACCCCAGGCCATGCAATCCCCGTGGCCTCAGATCTCAGGGTCAGCTCTGAGTCTTGACTCTGCCTGATTCATTTCCATTTGCATACTCTCCTCTAGATCTCATTTAGACACCCAGATTTAGTTTAGTTCCAGCCTCATGTCTCTGATCATTTCCTTGTCCTCTCTCCGAGTTTGATTCAATCCTTTTGGTTCCCTTTAAAAGGCTGATTTCTCAGCCGCTCCGCTCCCTGCTTTGTTCCTCGGGGACCTTCAGGCCTTTGTGTTTTCTATCTGCATCTTCCTCGTTGTGATGTTTATTTTATACCTGGAGATAAACCTCCTTCAGTTGGGACTGCAAGAAATGAACAAATTTTACAAGCAGTGGCCAGGCCAGGAGCCTGGACAGGAACGTTTGAGTGCTGCTGATGTTTTTTCCAGCAGTTTTTCTGGATATTTGCCATCCGAATGGCTCCATGCAGTGTGAATTTAATGTTGGGAATCCAGGAGTTGTGCCTGACCCCATCACTGCATGACCACAGGAATGTCAGGTCACTTCTATCTCCTATCTCTGTCTAATTTTGGGGCTTTAAGACATTTTCTTTTTGCCTGTAGCACACTGCAGTTGTACATGGAATTTACAACACACAGCAAAGTTATTTCCAACTCTCTGACATCCCAAAATGTTGGAACAAGTGGTGGCTTGAAGCATTTTTGCATGAGATATTTTTCTCTGGGTGCCATTTCTGCATCTGATTTTCTTTACTGATTTATTGCCAAATACAACAAACTGTCTTACCAATAATTTTCCTTTTAATGACCGTGTGGTGCTGATCTGTAGATATTTTGTCCTAATGATATGAACCTGAAGTGTTTCAACTTAACTGAGCAAGGTTTTCTTTGTACTTTTTCACCTTTTAAAAAAATATTCCAGGACAAGAAGAGCAATATTGGAAAAAGGAGTGGTCCAAGTTCATTCCTCCGTGAGAAATGGATTTTTCTGTGCAATTTTTTGATCTGAAAAAAGAATTATTAAAATAGTATGTATAATATTATGACTATATGATATATAATTTATAAATAAACTGTCCTGTACCTTGCACCTACAGATTGAAGGATACGACTGATGAGTTCACAAATAAAGGTCCATCTTTGTCCCACTCCTGACTGTCAAATCCTTGAAGCTAAGGAAAAACAACCTGAGATTTTGCAAATACAGAGCAACAAGCAATCCCTCTCCTGAAACTTCTCTTTAAAGAGCATTCAGACCCTTCCAGAGGTGAAGGAGCCATGGAGACAATCGTGGTTTTATTGCTGATGCTGTGAGTGAATCTGTCCTCCAGGAATTTGCCCAATCTCTTTTTAAAACCTTCTATTTATTTTAAAATTGCTGTTTAGTGATTTCTCTGCACGGCTCAAATCTTTCCAAGGTTGCATTAAGAGTCCTGGAAATGATCTCTTTCATGGTCTTTGGAGGTTTGCGATTCAAGTCCGGGTTTTTTTGCAGTTGTGAGGACTGAGTGTGGCCTCTTTTCCACCTCCTATTCAAAGAACTCTGGAGCTTGGGCTTTATTAATAAATTAACTCATGTGGCGATGGAGTCACAGGAGATTCAGGGACACTAACGAAGAATAAGGGGGGAAATGTTGTTATAAAAGCACTCCTGTATAATTCTCCTGTAAATCACAGCACCAAGAACGCCCTCCATGTTCTTAAAACTGTCCTCCCTGTGACAGCTCCACCTCGTGCCACCTCTTGTGTGTCTGTGGTAAATATTTGTATTTTAGACCAGGATTTAATTGGAGGAAAAGAAGCCGGGGTGGCTTTTCAGGGGGATTGGGGGTGGCTTGTTTAAATCTCTAAAAAGTGGAAGGTTTGGAGGTAAGGGAGGGAACAGCCTCATTTCCTCTGCTCCATCCCTCTAGGATCAGAAGTGTTGGGCTTGAACTCCTCGAGGCAGCTGCACACACAGCGATTGAACCCCATGGCCCATAAAGGGAAGGAGGGGAAGGCCTTGTCCCCTTGAGTAGCCAACCAGGCCCATCAAGAACTCCTCGTTATTGATAATTCAGCATTCCCAGGGCACTCCGGGGCTGGTGCTGCCCATGCTCAACTCACAAAGAGCTCATTTCCTCAGGGCTGTGAGCATTTGTAGGTGTGGATATTCCAGAACAGGCTCCTGCTTTGGCACATCCAAGTGCTCTGTAAGAGTCTGGAATTCCAACTTCTCCAGGATAATTGGGATAACATTCCTTAACCTGTCACATCCCAGCCTGCTTTATCCTTGGCAGTGCTTTTCAGCTTCTGCTCTCAACAAATCACTTGAGTTCCTTGAGATGGATGCTTTGAGCAATTTTCTGAGGATTCTGTTGTCTTCAGTGCCTTTTTATATTTTTTTCAGGCTGCTTCACCTCACTGGGTGGGAAACGGGTGGAAAGCTCTTGGTGGCAGCTCATTCCATAGCTCCAGTGTGGATCTGGATCATCCCACTGGTGTGGGCATCCCCAGCTGGGTTAGAACGCTGGTCCCTGCATTTGAGGTTTGAGGGACCTGCCCTGAGGTCTTGGTTTGTATTCTTGACTTCTCACTGTGAGTTACTCGTGCATTAGGTGAGTTACTAGGAGTAGTAGTGAAGGTGGTGATGTGTAGTAGAGCCACAGCAGGATTCCCATCCCAAGGGAGATGCTGTGAGTGTTGCTGTGTTTACTCTGGGGACTCAGTTCCTACAAGTGACAGCTCCTCATGATCCTGACCAGGGAAACCAGCAAATCCTCCTGAAACGAGAGGAAACTCAAATCCTCAAGAGTGCAAAGCCTGGCTGCTTCCAGAAACTCTTTGTTTTATGAAAATCCAGTTCCTTTATTCCCAGAGCAGTGTAAGTGCTGTGCTGGTCCTCAGCTGAGGGGGAATTTCAGAGGGAGCAACTGCAAAGCCACAATCTGAAATTCAGCCCTTTGCCATGATTACTTTGGGCAGCCACAGTTTTTCTTGTTCCAGGAGGAGGAGGATGAATACTGGGGAGTGTTGAAAAGATCAGTTCATTCTTCCCAGTGAATTTATGTTGAACTATGGAATCCTGGAATGGGTTGGGTGGGAAGGGACCTTAAACCCCACCCAGTGCCACCCCTGCCATGGGCAGGGACACCTCCCACTGTCCCAGGGTGCTCCAAGCCCTGTCCAACCTGGCCTTCGGCACTTCCAGGGATCCAGGGGCAGCCACAGCTGCTCTGGGAATTCCATCCCAGCCCCTCCCCACCCAGTGACTTTCTCCAGAGAATAAACCAGGAGCCACAATCTGAACCCCTCTGGAACGTGGCCAGGATGTCGATGATCCCGGGATGCCAACCCAGTGAATGTTGATTTTCCACTTGTGTTGAATGAACACAAAATCCTCATCAACTCTCAGCTCCCATGATGGTAAAAATGAAATCAAACAGGTCCTTCCAGACACTCCTGAAAATAAAATAAACAAAATTTCCAGTGCTGCTCAGCTACCCCCTCTTAACGGGGTAAAGCTGCTCTTAACAGCTCCATCCCAGTTTTGTCCAGCTGGGGCTTTATTTTTTTATTTAATTTACAATCATCTGGTGCAAGTCTGCACGAACATCCCAGCTAGACTCTACTTAATATGCACCAGAATTATTGTATTTGATATATATCAATTTTAAATCTGTTTCCACACAACCTTGAATGCCTTTCTGGCTGTATATCACTTCATCAGGCCAGCTTAACTAGAGCTTCTTTTTCATTTTTTATTGCCCCCATAAAATCTAGGAATGGAACACTTTGATTTTTCTAGCAGTAATTTTTATTACTTTTTGCCTTTTTTTTAAGTACTTGTCAGTGAGATGCAGTACTTTGCACAGAGTATATTTTCCAGCTCTGCATTATATTTTTATTTCAATTTATTTTAGCCCAAACGTCCAGCATACATCTAAATAATACCTATGGTGGTTCAAATGAGTGGATTATGAATGTAATTGTGGGGATATAAAGTGGGTTCATGGCCAGGATTGGTGGATTTTAGTTCCCTGCTCCAGTCCCAGATACTTTCAAGTAAGTCCTGCAAGGATAACTCATGTTGCAGTTTTAATGTTGCCCATAAAACCCTATTGCAACGCAGGAGGGGAAAATGAATTTATTGCCATTTTTATGGTTTTACTTTACTTTTTAGGTTTTTCTAGATTTTTCCCCTGAGTGTGTTATTGCACTGCATTTTATTTTTTCCCCCTAAGAACACAGAAATTGCCATATTAGCCCCGACCACTGATCTGCCCAGCCAGAGAACCTTTCCAAGCAGGAATGGAAAGGCCTGTGATAGGATACAGACTTATTTCTCTATAAAAGTGTTTTTGACCTGTACATAAAAGTGCTCTGCAAGTCCTATTCCATATAAAACACGGCTGCATTCTCAGCACAATTCAGGTATTTCCTGCATTTTTGTGTTTCTGTGGCGTTCCTTGACTTGCTCTGATGATGTCAGGCCATGTTTCCAACAGGAATTTTTTTTCATTGGTGGAAATTCTGATTTTCCAGAAGTGTGGGAGGGAGGAACACAAAGGAGAAAAAAATTTGCTCTTCAGTTGGTTGAAATTTTATGCGTTACAATTAATGTTCATCTTAGAACATTTTTGTGCTCTTTCCATTATTAACACTGAGCACCAACCTTTGTAACATGAGTTTAGTGTTTCTCCAAGAAAATGAAGTGGGACCAAGCATGTCTGAGCACAGTTCCTCATCCTCTATAACTTGTTATCCTCATTCTGCCTAATTAATATGAATAATACATTTTAAAATAATACCTCTACTAATGGAACGTGAAGGGAGCAGAGGAGCATTTCTCTAATTAGGGCTTGTGAATGACATTGGAAAAGGTTCTGGGTTCAATCACCTCCCCTTGCTGAGGGCTGAATTAGCGTAGATTTAATGCCAGTGATAATTTCGTGCCGTGGGGAGATCAGGAGTTTAATGCATCTGGCAGCCAGACTGGGATTTTCTCCCTGTGACAGCCCAGAACAAACCCCTGTAATCCTTTCCCTTCAGCTCCCCCACCCACCCAGGCTCCGGCTCAAGGAAAGGCCAAGGAAAGCAGGAGTGTGCTGAGTCCCTCTGGCTCAGAGGGAAGCACTCCCCTGGCACATTTGTGCTTCAATTCATTCAAAAGATGAATAAAAGCTGCACCGGAGGGCCGAGTTTGCATTTGCATCACCTGGGTGCTGCAGGAGGCTCCAGCACAGTGCAGGGTCTTTCTCCATTTATTTCTCCAGCCACCTTCTACAGCAAAAATAAAGGTGAAACAAGAGGAACTGGGCCACTTGTGATTTTGGCGTTTTACTTTGATGGTACTGGGATCACCACATCAGAGCTGGACCGCAGCCTGGGACCTCCGACACAAATTATTGAATGTCAAGGAGAACGGGCCAGGATGTGTTAGCGCAACCTTTGAAGGGAAGGCATTTCCAGGGTCAGTCCCAGGTTTTAGTGACTGCAGGAAGCCCAGGGACAGGGCAGCGTCATTGGGAGCACAGTTTTGCTGGCAGGCTCTTTGTGAGCTCCTCATGTGCCCATAAAGCCGCGGCAGAGCCTGGCAGGGTCACGATGTCCCTGTCACTCAGGTGTGTGAAACACCAGGCGCTGCTGGGCCAGGTCAGCAGCCAGTTCAATGACATTTAATGACATGAGAATCTCTGCTCAAGTCTCAATTTAGCTTTGATCCTAACGAGTGTTGGACCAGATTTAAACCAAGGCATGAACAAGGACTCCCAAGCCTGTGGTGTTCAGTGCTCTGGGTGTGGCTTTGTCCTAAACCAGTGTTCCCAGTTCTGCCAGCATTCCCAAAAATCCAGCACTGCCTCACCTTGCAAAGCTGCGCAGGGACACCTGGCCATGTTTCCATTTGGATTTTCCTGAAATGAGGATAAATTTGTTGGTTGGACCCAATTGCTGCTTGTGCTCAGGGTTCCTCAGGAGCCTTACGTTGTCTTGTCTGTAGAAAACCACTGTGCCATCAAAATATTAATTTCAGGAAAGAAAACATTCTCAGGTGAAGCAATGTCAGAGTTTTTGATTTCTGTGATTTAGAAGAATGTGATAAGGAAAGAAGTTGGTGTAATTCTTTTCATGAAAGTTTGCAATTTCATTAAAACAGTTAAGTCATTCATTTGTGAGTAATTCAGAGCTGCAAACCAGATTTACCTATGTTTGACCACATGTACCTGAGCTCTCAAAGGTGATGGTGTGTTGGGGTTTTAGGAGCTCTCCTGGGGGTTTTTTTTTCTG
Source organism: Corvus hawaiiensis (assembly GCF_020740725.1). NCBI lineage: Eukaryota > Metazoa > Chordata > Aves > Passeriformes > Corvidae > Corvus > Corvus hawaiiensis. The sequence goes on along the minus strand of NC_063239.1, from coordinate 479,306 downwards.
TTAAAGGAATTTTCCCCATACGTGTTGCTAGGGGGAAAAATTGCTGGGTATTTAAGAAAAACAAAAGGGGTGCCTACTGCGGTGGGGTGCATCTGGCTACTCTTCTGTTTCACCTGGGTGTGCGGACAGTCGGTCCCGGCGTTTGGACAGAGAGGGAGGCTGCTTTCTTCGGCTGCTTTCTTGGGCTGCTTTTCCTTCTGCTGGAGAAGCCCCGGGATCCCAAGCCCGCCTTCCCTGCCCTGCTTGGAGCCGGGCTGTGGCCACCCTGCCCCCGCTGCTGCTTCGAGCCTTCGCTGCGTTGTAGCCCTGCTCGCCCAGACCTCCGGGGGGTTCCCCGTTTGGATGCATCTTGTCTGCCACCCAGGATTTGTGCTCGTCCCTGCCGTTCCAGCCTGCTGTTCCCGAGGGTCCGGCCGGACACTGGGATCGGCTGCCCAGGGGTTTGTGAAGCCTTTGTCCCATCCCTCCCCGGGATCCCGGGGCACCGGTGCCGCGTGCTCCCCGAGCTCGCTCCGGAGCGCCCCCTGCAGCCGCGGGGGAACCATCGCACCTGCCCTGCTCACCGGGAGCCGCCAGCGCCCCTGCCGGCTGCGAGCGGAACTGCACCCGAGGGGAAAGGGCCCGACAGCCGAGAGGGCTGGGGCTGGGTTTGTGATTGTTTGCTGTTACTGCCGTAGTTATTGTTGTTTGCTTGACTGGTTATACACATAGAGATATATAATAGTAAAGAACTGATATTCCTATTTCCCACATCTTTGCCTAAAAGCCCCTTGATTTCAAAATTATAATAACTCGGAGGGAAGGGGGCTGCATCTGCCATTCCAAGGGAGGCTCCTGCCTTCCTTAGCAGACACCTGTCTTTCAAACCAAGACATGGTGCTGTGGGGTTTTTGTCTTGGAAAGACATTTTTTTTCATCATAATTTTTACTAGGTACACATGTTTTTACAGGAATTTTTGTCTGTTTCTGCTATTCTCATGGAAAACTCCCACCAGCACTCCCCAGCCAGGCAGGATCTGTGTTTGACTCAGATTTTAGACCCCCCTGAGGAAGATTTGCTCTGCAGGTCGTCTCAGCTGAGTTATTAAACTAGCAAAAAACCACCCCTAAGTGCCATTTTTACACAATTGTCCAATATTTCCCCTCAATTATTGTCACTGCTAATTCGATCCATTTTTTTCTGACCCTAAATTCTCATCCTCAGAAGAGTCTCCTGACAGCAAATTTTCTGTTTTATGGAAATTGATTACTTTTTATCTGAAAAGTTTAATAGAGATTTAACCTCACCCCTGTCATCTCCCAGACTGAACAGGGATTTTTTCCTCCAAATTTAGCACTCAAATAAAACCAAAACTCCACATATTTTATGAGCTTTGGGGCAGCTGGTCCTTTAAGAGTAGTATGTGGGGGTTTTAGCCTCTTAAGAACTGTGCTTGTGTTTCTACAGAGTGTCTTAGACCTTTAACATCTGAGATTTTATGTTGGGACTTCCCATATTTTACTTAACCTTGTTCAAAGCTACTGTCTTGACCTCAAATGTTAATTAATGTAATTTCTCTGTGTTCCTCATAAGTTCTAACCTCATGATAACGCTGCCCAAGCAGAGAAGGAGGTGTGTAAGAAAGGTTTGGGTTTATTGAAGTTAATTCTAGAACTGGTTCTTGTTAATGAATAATAAATTTGCATCACCCAAATACTGAGTGCAGCAGGATTAAGACTTGCAAAGCACAATAAGCACCCAAGTCCATGAGATCAGAGCACCAAAGTCCCAATTTTTGGATATGGGAGGCTCAGTTTGTTGGTGATAATCTGTGAAATAACAGTTAAACCTCAGCAGGTTTAACTGATTCCAGCTCTTTTAATCACTGTACAAAGCAGGTGGAGGAAGGGGGGCTCTCCAAAACTCGCAGGCAAATTGTGAATGAATTCCTTCATAGAGAGGGGTGCATAGAGAGTTCTGCAGGCACAATAAAGCCTGATCCCCCCAAGTTTTAATAAAATACTGTCTTTTAATAAAGCATTGAAGAATAAAGGCCTGTGGGGAGGTGCCTGGGAGCTGCTGTGAGCTCCCAGCTCAGGAGCAGCACGGAAACCAGGCTTTGATTAAAACATCAGACTTCAGATGTTCCTCAGTGCTTGTTTAGCCTCATTCCTAAGTATCAAAAGAGCCTGTTCACACAAGGATTTGTTTGTTTACAAGGATAATTCTTGTTAACTGACAGTTTAAAAAGAATTACAGAGGCCTCCAACATTGATAGGCTGGTATTGAGGAGAGTATTAAATGCTGGCCTTGGACTCAGTTAAAGGGCTCTTTTCCCCCTCCCTCCTATCCAGCAGTCTGGAGGAGGGATGGAAATTTAATAATCCAGAGCTGATAATCATTATACAATCAGATGGGTGATGGAAATAAAATTTCCACTGAAAAGGAGTGGTTTGGGGGATGGCTGCAGAGGTCCCAGGGAGATTTCCTATGGATGTTCCCAGCACAGCAGTGTTGGCACAAATCTCCTCCGGACTTTACGTTCAGCACCCAAAATCTTTGACAGAAGCTCTTCCATGCACATAAAATAAAGTGGAGTAAGGGACAACTTCAGCTGGAAGGATCTTTAATGTCCCTGGATCCCTGGAAGTGCCCAAGGCCAGGCTGGACAGGGCTTGGAGCTGCCTGGGACCATGGAAGGTGTCCCTGCCTGTGGCAGGGAGGTGGAACTGGATGGGCTTTAAGGTCCCTCTGAACCCAAACCACTCCAGGATTCCCTGATTCTGTGATTTTATGATTTAAAGTAGTCCTAGCAGAAATCTCCTGTGAAAGGAAGAAAAAGAGCCTCATTAACAACGTGACTGAAGTCAGAGTGAAACAGAAACCAGCACAGTGAGATGGGAAATTGGGAGAAAATCACTGGATCCTGGGGTTCTGGGGGGAATAAAGGCAGCTCTTGCCAGAGAATCCAGAGAATTCAGCACTAGTCATGGAAGAGCGGCTAAATGGGAAAATTACTTGTGTAATGTAAAAAAACCAGTTAAGAATGGTTTAAATGGGTACTCTGGATCAGGTGGGTATTTTGGGTTTCTTTTTTGATGGAACAGTTTTTAAGGGAAGATTTTTGCTACTGAACTACCTCGGATCATGTTAATGCCATTTTTTCAACCTGAAATTGAAATTCAAACCCTTCCATGTCAACTCTGATCCATATTTTAGTACAACAGGATTTATCAATATAAAGAAACGGAAACATTTCCCGAGGATTTTTTGATGTGAGCTCTGAACGACATTAATTTTTTTTGCCCAGCATTATTTTCAACTTCCAGCATTTTGTCCTTCCATGAGGACGAAAATCCCTTTTGACACGAGTGGAAATGGAAATGGTATCTGACCATCACTGCCAAGGATCTGGCTGGGGCATCTCCCTGCTGCCATGCAGCTGCTTGAAAAGGTCACTTTGGAGGCTTCATCTGTGATGGAACAGATGTGAAGGAGGATTCCTCAGGGGAGCCCGTGACATTAATGGGAGATGGGAAACGCTGCATTAATAGGCTGGAGTGGGGGGGGATCTCACTTGGCTTTATTGGAGGTATAAAGGACAGCAAAGTGCCCCTTAAAGCAACTTCTTCACTAAGGTTGGGTTTAGCCTACGAAATACAAGAGGGGGGAAATGCTCGCTGAGGATTGATAGGGAGTTTTCACAATTTGAATGAAAAATGAGTAAGGGGCGTTTGCAGAGCAGGGAATACATTTGGAAATACCAAATTTTGCTCTGTGTTCCCCTTGGCTACCCAGGGCTATCACAAATTCCAATATTTTCTCTTCACATAGGCCCCGCCTGTGCAATTTTTCCTATTTGAGGAACATCTTTAGGAAATCCCAGATCTCAGTTTTGTTTCCATGTAGTGAGAGGTCTCCTCCCCCTACACAGCCAGTCCAAAACCTGGATTTTTTCAAGACAAACCATTTACAACAGATTTTTTTTCCTATTTCTATAATTTTATTTCCTATTTCTCTAATTTCTTTTCCTGTCTCTATATTTTTCCCTATTTCTATAATTTTTTTTCCTATTTAAATTGTTCTCCTGGTTTCCATTGCTCCAAGCTCCAGCTGGGATTAGCAGGCTCTGGAACAGTTCTGAGGTGGGCTCTGATGTTGAATCCTGTCCTTTAAGAGCTATTAAGATGTTAAAAAGTTAATTATGGCCTCTCTTCCCACTGGCATCCCTTGAACTTTGCCTCCTGCCTGTCAGTCTTGGCTGGATTGTCTGTCAAAGTGATGGGAGGTATTAATTACTCAGCCAAGGCCATTTTATCTGGGATTTTTCCTGGCTTATATGGAAATAAAAACCTCTGAATATTCTTATTCCTTCAAAAATGATGCCTGATATTCTCTGGCTGAGCAAAGCAGAGTAGAGCAAATAATGGTTAAAAAGTTGTTTGTTAGATAAGAAAAATTTAGGATTTTTAGAGGACAGAATCCAGGGAATGCTGTCGAAAAACCCATGGATGCAGTTTGACAGCAGAAATCAAACCAATCTTTCCCCCCCCCTATTTTTAAAGAGGATTTTTAAATAATTGTATTTAAATTTTTCCTGGAACAGATTTTTCCAAATAAAAAGTAATTTTTTTTCATCACTTTGAAATTTGTAAATGAAGGGTTTCAGCAATTTTAAACACTTATTTTTTTGGCTGGTAATACTTGCCTAAATTTCTCATCTGACAAGAATGAGAGATTTCAAACCTGGTGAAATGGAGTTTGGGGCTTATTTAAAATAATGTCCCTCTAAATGATAATTTTCAGATTGATAGGAGAGCTAATGATGTTCTGTGAACTAAATGCTGGTGGATTCTTTTGTCAAAACCCTGAATATTGCGAATTAACTTCTCTGACTTTTCATTCTTGCCATGAATTTGAGGCAGACAAAGCTCTCCCTTTCTAGTGCTGGGCTGATGTGAAGGGTTTATCATTCCCACAGAGCTTCTGCAGGAAAATCTCATTACGGACTTCAGAAGGAATGCAAGCAGGGGGATTTTCAGGAAGGGTAATTACATTTGGAGCTCAAAGGGACCTGCTGGGCAATATTTGACCTTCCTAATGGGCTGGGCAGGGCTGGGAATGGATAGTTGGGCTTTAATGGCCTTGGAGGACTGGGAAAAGGGGATTTTTAATAGGGATCCTATTTACTGATTGTACCAGGGGTGTATTTAGCATTGGGAAATTTATAATGGGGACTAGCAGCTCTTTCCCCACCTCCCCAGGGTAAAGGTTTGTCATAAAAAGGGAATTCTGGAATAAAGAGTGGGAGAGAGTCTGGGCTTGGGCTGCAAAGGGAAATCCAGACCCAGAGGAATGAGGGCCTGAGGTTTGAACCAAAACCCCCAATGAAATCAAAGGGCATCCAGCTAAAAATATAATAAAAATATTTAAAAATCATGAAAATCTATAATAAAACTAAACTAAACTAAAAACAATTTTTTTAAAATTTAAAATTTGGAGGGGTGAGGGATGAGACCTCAGCACATCAAGTCCTTGCCTGTGCAAACTCACAGTGTGAACCAAACCATTCTTCATGGGTTTTTGTCTTCAAGATTCCAGGAACACTTTCAGAGCTGGCACCTGTATTTCAGCTGTCAGTGTTAAACCCGTAGCTGGGATTGTTTCTTGCCAGAGAAATACATCCCAAGTAGATGCACTGTAGAGGAACAACAACCCCCCCCCCCCCCGAATATTTCATATCCTGAATTCTGGATTCACAGCTTTATTGAGTTTGGTGATCTTTTCTTCAGAGACTTTTTATTGTGTTTAGGCATTTTCAGATGGACCCAGCAAGGGCTGCTGCCTCTCTGCAGTAGCCAACACATCACCTGCAACACCTCTACACCAAGTACTACAAGGCAGAGTAAATAACTACAGCCTGAAGGGGTTGGTGCTCATTTTTGCTGCTGAAGCACTGAACAAGGCCTGGTATTGTTTAGTTAAAATATTGCCAGCTCTCAGCAGTGGGTGGCTGCACCCCAGGAGGAGCAGCTGTGCCCTGAGCCACCTGGCAGAGAAAGTGCTCCTGGTGGGCTTTGCTTTCAAACGGCACCAGCTGAGAACTGGTCGAGCCTGGATTCCACGCTGGAATCCACGTGTGTTTTGTTGGGAGCAGTGTCCCACGAGCCTCGCAGAGCCGTAGGAGCAGCAGAGCTCTCCATGAATCAGAAAATGTTCTAATCACTCCCCAGTCCCTCTCTGCCTTTGCCCCCCGATGTTCTGGAGGTTTTAACACAAGGAAAATTGAAACCCACCAGACTTGAACTGGAGGAAAGGCCAAACCCACCACACCTGACCTCGAGGAAAGGCAAAACCTCAAGGAAAAGCCAAAACCCACCACACCTGAACTTGAGGAAAGGCAAAATCCAATCCCACCTGAACCGAAGGATAGGCCAAACCCTCCACACCTGAGCTCCAGGAAAGTAAAAACCTATCCCACCTGAACCCAAGGAAAGACCAAAGCCCACCACACCTGAACTTGAGGAAAGGCAAAATCCAATCTCACCTGAACTTGAGGAAAGGCCAAACCCCACCACAACTGAACCTGTGCCTCCTGCTGCTCTCGGGATTCTCCAGTTTCGCCACATTTGGAGTTTTCCCTGCTCCCACTGCCCTGAACTGCACTTTGTGTGTGGCCTCTGTGACCTCGTGGGGCAGCTCTACCTTGAGTAGGTTCAGGCTTTCATTGAGTTTTTGTGAAATCCTGAGCTGTTAATAGTGAAGAATACTCGGAATTGCTGCCTGTTGAAGCCCTGGAGTTCATCCTTGTCAGAGCTCAGCCAGGCAGCTGATTTGGGCACAATCACACAGAGCAAATTCACCCATTTGGACCTTTCCCAGCATTTTGGGGTCAGTTTATCCACGATTTCCCTGTGCTCCTCAAAGGTGAGGCTGGAGGAATAGATCCCCTCCTGGGGCCTGTGTGGTTTAAATCATCCAGGAGTCATCTCTCTGTGTGTGCTTTAATTTGCAGCTTTGCTTAAATTATGTGGAGTCCTTCAAAAGGGAAAAAAAAAATCAATTTGACTTTGGCAGCTGTCTCTACAATGGCTGCCAATCACCAGAGGATCTTGGCTATTTTTAAGTCTCCTGAAATCAGTCTGCATTAAGGCAATAGCTGGGCTTGGATTTAAGCCCAGGACTCTATCAATATAAAATGATTTGTTGTAAGTTTAAAGATGCTTCATCCCCATTCTCTCTCTTTTCATTTGCATTTTAAGCTTTCATCAAAACGTGGATCAACAATCCTAATGGAGCCTTTTTTCCCCCTCCATTCTACTTTTTCTCCAAAGAACACCTGAGACTGTGTGTTCTTAACCTCAGCCTGACATGAGGGGGTTTTTCCTTCTCTTCCAACAACAAGGCCCAGTTTGTTCACTGGAGGAGCCCAAACTGAGCCCTTCCTTGGGCCATTGGAATGTTTTCCAGTAAAGTTCTGAGGGACATGAGATGTGTGATTGAGGGAGGGGTTGGAAGCAAAAAGGAGATGATCCTTCATGCAGCAGTTGGTGGAAAAGACCACAAAATAAGAGATTTTATTTTCCCAGATTAAAGATTGACATTTTCCAAGTGTATTAGACCAACCCTTCCTGGTCCTTTTCACCAGGGACGGAGGGACAGGGTGAGGAGGAATGGCCTTAAGATGAAAGAGGAAAGGTTTAGGTGGGATATTGGGAAGAAATTCCTGGCTGGGAGGGTGGGGAGGGGCTGGGATGGAATTCCCAGAGCAGCTGTGGCTGCCCCTGGATCCCTGGAAGTGTCCCAGGCCAGGCTGGACAGGGCTTGGAGCAGCCTGGGACAGTGAAAGATGTCCCTGCCATGGCAGGGGTGGCACTGGAGGGGCTTTAAGGTCCCTTCCCACCCAAGCCATTCCAGGGTTCCTTTGCCAGACCAGCCCAGGACAGGTTCAGGACACTCACCCGCAGTTGGGATGACATTTACAGTCCATTGTTCTCCAGAATTTGTTTGGAGTTGTGCTCACAAGGGAAACAGTTGGGGGTTTTTTCAATAATCAAGTTTCTCATCCCTAATTTTGCTATTCACTTTGGTCATTCCAAGCTTGCACAGGATCCTTGTGTCCATGGCTTTGCTCAGAGAGATTCCTCCAAGGAAAACTGTGGAGAACTGCAGCCGATTCTGTACTGAATGACTGTGATTGAGTAGAACTGTGTTAGATCCAAGCTCGTTTTAATAACAATTTAAAATTCAAGATAATGTTCATTGCTTCAGCTTCTCATCAGTAGAAGCATAATTTCCCTGTGTGTTTTCCCAAATTTCCAAGGATTTCTATGGCAGCCCCCATCTTACAAAAGAAAGAAGGCATTTATATCCTCGGCCTCAGTTTTGGCCTTTTTCTGAAATTTGTCAAGACATATAATCCTAAAAACCTTGTAAAAAAAAAAATCTAAATTCTAACAAAATTTGACTTGTTGCTTGGTCTGTGCTGGAAAGGCTGAACTGGTTTTTACAGCTTTGCTGTAAATATTTGTTAAAAATAGCATAAATATAGCATCCCTTGATGCATTTGAGCTGGCTCTCGTTCCTTACACGTAATTAAAGCAGAGCTGTTTGATGTTCTCTGTGGCTGAGGGAGTGGCCAATAAAGAAACATCAATTTTCTTGCCTGTCCTGTTTCCAAATAGGCACCAGATATTCCACAAATAAAACTGGCTGGTTGTTTTTCAGCTCTCTGTGCCCTCAGGACACTGTGCAGCAGCATTAACACCTCAGGATAAAAAAAGGGAAAGTTCATTCTCATTCCTTATTGAATTCCTTAAAGTTTCATAATTTGTCTAATTTCTGCACTTTTGGCAGGAAAAGCTCTCCGGGCTCTGTCACTATTGCCACTCGTGGCTCTGCACTTGGAGCTCTTTGGTTTATCAGCACTGTACGGAAAACCTTCCTGGACATTTTCCATCAAACGCATTTGGTGATGAAGGAGGGAACATCTTTTCCAATGAAACAGAAGCCATAAATTCTGGACTGAACTCCCAACGCCCCTTATTAACAGAGACAGAATTTCTTCAGCATGCCCCTGACCTGGGGAGGGAGAAGGGATGTGCTGGGAAGGGCAATGTTGTGAGTGGGGAGCTGGCCATGATTTAAAGGAGGAGTTTTTGCTCCTTGATGCCGAATATCTTCATCCAGGGACATAATCCCTGTTCCTGTTGCTCTCTGGGGTTGAGGGAACGGAGTTTAGAAACTTTGGCTTCAGCGGGATGGTTAACTCTGGAATAAATTCTGTAAAATCTATTTTAGGGGGAAAATTATGGCAGTTTTCAAAGCTCCCTACGAGTGTCCACTGTGCAAACGCTGCTCTTTGTCCCATTCTCACCTGACCTTAAAAAAGTAGCTCAGAATTAATAAGATGCAAATCAAAGGGGGGGGAAAAATAGGTCCCAACCAATCATTGTCACAAAAATAGCCCCAAAAATCACTGTGCTCATAAGTGTCCAATCTTGGTGCTGTGCTGCAGAACCAATAAAATCAGGATAAACAGAATATAACCTTGAGAGGAAATAAATTCATTCCAACATCAGGAAGGAGAAATAATCCCTTGGGCTTTGTGCCAGGCAACGCAATGTTGGCTTCTAATTGCCTGGAGAGAATAAAGGAGCCAAATGTCCAAATCCAGCTGTTCTGCAAGCCCAGGATGTTCCTGCTGACAGCCAGGGGCTGCCATCCCATTTATCAGGGAGTTATTCACTAACAACAGAGGTTGTCAAATGTCTGGGCTTTATATCCAAGGAAACCAGCAAAGAAAGACATTTTGGGATCAAGGACTTTTTCCCTTTTCAGCTCATTCGCCCCCTGGAATTCCAAGGGATGCTTTCTACTAGACCAGGATGCTCAGATAAAGTTTTATCTGCGATCAAACACTTCTTGCAGGGGATTCTTTGAGATGCTCCAGGTGTCTCTGAGTCACTCTGGAATCAGATATTTTGTGGTAAGGTCTCAAAGCCATCGTGTCATCTGCTTAGAAAAGGAACCATTCACTGCAAGGAAATGTAACTTTCAAAGATTAACTCAATACTTAGTTTTCTATAAATACCAGTCTCAGTAGCACACCGTACTCATCCACCCTGAGCAGTGTCATTCCCATGAATTTGAAATATATTAATAAAGCATGAAACAGAAATTTTTCCTCCCCTCAGGCTGCTCAAAGTTGGGGTTTTTTCACCTTTTTCCCCCCAAATATGGGAAATTAACACCAAGGGAAGGATGAGGATTAAAGCAGAGAGTGACTGAGTTTTATTTTCAAGTATTATTAGAGCATAAATACATTTAGGTGGGCTGATTTATTTTGTTATTCAGCTGAATCTGAGATAGGGGAATTACCTGGGAAAGACAAGTTAGGAAGAGTTGGACTGGGGCAGTGCGACTGAAAATAGCTGGAAAGCAGCAGAGAACTCCCTGTATTGATTTTAGGATCATTTGAATTTCATCTCTGTAATGGGATAGATGATGTGAAAGGGAAGGACGGGAAAAAGGGATCCAGAGGATGAGAATATTTAAATGCAGAGCAAGAACATCTTAAGGAGCAATTGAATCTTAATATCTGGCATTGCTTTTTGTTTGAGAGCTGAGTTTGTGCCTCACCTAAGAGCAACTCCTCCTGAAATTCAAATCCTTGGAACCCATTTCGGCTCCTGTCCAGCTTTGCCAGTGCTGAGGAGGAAGATGAGGAATTCCTCAGGACAGCGAGGAACTTAGGTTAAATAAAATAAGGAGCAAGGAAGATTAAATGAAATAAGTTTGCGACTTTCAAGGCAGTGATTTTTCTGTTCTGGCCTGGGGGATGAACTGCACAAGTTCCTGACTGCAGGACACAGGAAACCTTGGAATGAACACTTCCCTGGATGCAGGAATTGTAGGAGCTGTCCCCGGATGTATTTTGCTGACTATTCCAATGTTTTCCCGATGCTCCCCCATTTCCTGGCTGAGGCTGTGTTTTTGCAGGTAAGATTGCCCCTTTTGCTGACACCAGCGTGCTCCCTCACCCACAGCCACGGGCACCACCCGCCCCGAGCTGCCTGCTTCCCTCCGAGGTGGCGATGCCAACTGCCGTATGTGCCATTCCATCAGTCCAGGCTCTGACAGCCTGAAGGGATTACTGGGAGATGCAGATTTGCTGGATTGCCAGTTAAGCTGCACAATCGTCTTCCTGGCTGTGTATTTTGGACTGGTGCAGCTCCCAGGGTGAGCAGGGAGGTGCCCCATGGCTTTTGATCCCCTGTGTGGACCTGCAGGTCTGGGACCTCCCCGGAGCTTTGTCATAATTAGTGCTGGGTTAAAGAGCTTTGCCTTATTCCAGCAGCACTTTTTGTCTGACTACATTACAACATGATCATTACCTGGCCAATTAAAGGCTATTCTGGGTTTTTATGGGAGTTCCCAGCACTTCCCACTGCAGAGCTTTGCTCTGATTTAAGCCCCAGGCTGCGGGTGACACAAACATTTAACAGCAGTGCTAAAAGGACAGTGCAAAGGTGAGCAAGAGGGGAGATGCTTTGGAAAAATTGGAGTAGGAGGTCAGGGAGAAGATCAGAAGGTTGGAGCTCTCAGTTTAAAATACTCTTTCAGACTTTCAAAGCCTGACAGAGGTGATGCTGCCTGCCAGGGCCACCGAAGGGTGTTTGTTACTAATTAAACACCAAACTGTGCAGGGCAGCTCAGGTTTGGACGGACCCGAAACTCAATTTTTCCCTTTTCCAGCATTGTACACAACACTGCCCCAGTGTGATTTGCTGGAGCTGAGTCTCTGTTTGTGTCTCCATCTCTTTTTATGTTTCCAGTGGCAAGAGGAGACATTTTTCCCTTTGAAGGCAGCGCCAGGTGCAGCTGCTGCCCTGCTGGTTTACAGATCTGATGAAAACCGGAGGGGATCACTGGGACCTGGAGATGCTTTTCAGGAATCAAGTGTCCATACACCAGGAATAACTCACTGCTGGAAAAAGAGCTGGAATTTGGAGAGCTTTGTCTTTTCAAGCCTCTGAATATTTCCACCTGTGCCTTCACTGTCTTTTTGTTCAGCGGTATCTGGAGTTAATTTTTCTCTTCAGTAAATTATTCCCAAAACACAGTTTTAGGGGCAGGAAAATGTTCATCCCCTGCAGGAATGTTCACTAAAGGGTCTCAAACCAAACTGAATGGCACTGTCCAGTCAGGGTTGCACTTGGTGACCTTGGATATCCTTTTCAGCCTCAGTGATTCCAGAATTCTGTGCACTGGCGTTCGGTGCTTGGAATATATATTTATAAAAACGGGGAATAAATGGAAAGGGAGCCCAGGAATTTCCAGAAGAAATACTGGTAAAACCATGATAAAACAGGAAAACCAGTATTACTTTCCCCTCAGAGTTCCCATCCGGATATTTTTTTTTCAAACAAGAGATTTGGTTTGCAAAGAAAATTTTTTAGAACATTTTTAAAATTTCCCTATTTTTCAGAATTTGGCCATTCATTAACAGTTCTCTTTTTGTTGTGTGTGCTCCTCACTGGCACTGGAAGCCCTTTGGGGTGATCTGATCTTGTGGTGCATCCAGTGCCTGCTGCAGTTTGGCTTCCAGTCCCTCACCAAACACTTCTGATCTCCTCAAAAGCAACATTTAAAACAAATTATTCAAGTGACAAGCCCAAGCGTATCAAAAATCAATTATAGAGTTAGGAAAAACCTTTGGAAGTTTTGGTGTTGGTGTCACAGTCTTAAAATATCCACAACATTCCGTGTTTAGAATTCTTTTACGGACCATCAAATCTCATCTGGCCAAAATGAAATAAAGCTCAATAAGTGCTTAAAAATAAGATAAACTTATAATATAAATCTGTAGAGTAATACTTGAGTTTAGGATTTGATTTGAGTCCATTTCTGAGGGATATTGGTTGTTAAACAACAGCAAAGATCCTTTTTAAGAGCTAATTTCAGGCTCCCAGTGCAGCGAGGCCACCGGGGTGCTCCTGCTCCCATTCTGCCACTCTGGAGCTGTCGGCCTCATTAGGATTTAAATCAGAAGTATTTGGGCTTAAATAAGCTTTATTTCTGATTAATGTAATGCCATGATTTTATGTCTTTTTTAGAGTCTTTAGCTTAAAGTAGGAGAGCTTATGATAAATACTGCAGATGTGGGGGAAGTTGATTAAATTAGTTCTGGAAACGGACAGTGGGAAACAGGAGGGAAAGTGCCCAGATGAGCAAATTCAGGGGTTTGCAGCTCTGCTCTCACTCTTTGTTAATGGATTCCGTCTGCTCTTGAAAAAAATAGAAATATTCAAAGACTTTTTTTTAACTGAGGATTAGCAGGGAGGAAAAAAAAGAGGTTTTCGCTGCTGGAAGAAGTGAGTGCTCTGTGAGCAATTCCCCATCTCTTCTAATATAATAAATTTTTTATGATAATTAGAGGGAAAAAGAAGGTGGAAGAGAAAAATTAAACTCAAAATTCCTCCCCATGTCCCCCCAAAGAATAAAAAATAAAATGAAAACCCCCAAACCCAAATGCCTTTAAGACCCTTTCTTAATAAGATTATTTAAAACTCATTTCAGCCATGGGTGAGATGAACTGATGATAAATTACTTTGCTTTAAACACTTCAGCCTTGCCCAAAATGGGTTTTGGAGGTTCAGAATGAATTTGGTTGCCCATCTGCTTCCCAATCCCCAGGTTTCCCAAGAGTGCTGAGAGCAGGAAATCCAAATACCTGCTTAGAGCCAACCTTCTCTTCAAAATTAGAAAGTTTTTTTGCAAAATGTCTGATTTGTGGCCCCATTTCAGGAGTGAAAGATGACCTTGAGGGAGGGCAGGATGCAGAACTCTCTGCCCTAAGAATTTGAACCTGGAAACTCCACTGAATGTGTCACCTGGAGGGATAGGAAATTATTACCCAAGCAGATTTACAATAAACAAGTGCCCAGCAATTAAATATTATGGTTGTGCATTATTCCATTTATTGGCTTTAAATAACCAGGTGAGGGTTTTGGGGAAGAGGACAGATGTTAGATCATCATCTAATTATTTCTATCTGAGACACTCTGGGACAAATTCTGTTCTCTTCTACCGATATAAATCCAGAAAAGCTCTCTGAATAGAGCAGATCCAATCAGTCTGGGGAATTTGAACCACTCCTGGCCTTGTCCTGTCCCTGTGCTGAATGGTTTACCTGGGAGGGCCTTTCCTTGGAGAAAAGGATTCTGTCTTTCAATTATCCCTCTGCTGATGCAGCTCCACAAAGAAGGCCTTGTGCCCACACTCATTACCCTAAAATGCCTGGGTTTAGTGTCAGCTGCTCCCCTGCACTGAAATAAACTGCAATAAATAAACTGAAATAAACAGGAATAAACTGAAATAACTCCATCATCCTTGAGCATCTACCGAGCAGGGACTGATGATCACAGAAATAGGGTTTGTTCTCTCTGCTGGCCCAATATTGACACAAATTTCAGCTTTCCAGAGGCTTCATTTGGATCTTAAGCCAGTCTTAAATCTAATTTCAATTGAATGAGTCAGATTTATAAGTGAGGGTCTGTTCTTGTCCTGATTTGCCAAAGCTCTGGGAATAAATGGGACAAAGGGAGTATTTTGAGAGGATACCTGGGAGGTGTGTGGGGAATCCTGACAGGGAAAGGCTCTTCCCAATAGTTCTTGTCCTACAGATTTGTCCAGAGGAACCTCTGAGGGGGTGGTTCCAAACAAGCAGCGCTGCCATGAGGCCAAATTAAAGGGAAGGGAAGGATTTTTTTTGGAAGAAAAATCCATCAGATGCTCTCCAGCCCAAATATATAAAAAATAATGTGTGTTGAGAAAGGCTTTTCCTGTGGAATTCTCAGTATCTCCCTTCCCTAGTCCATGCTACAGGCAGGAGAATGTGTCACCTGAGGGGTTCAGGGGCCAGCTCAGGGATCTAAATTGGGTGGGAAGTGTAAAACACCTGAGAAACCCTAAAATGCTCATGGAAGTGGCTCAGAAATTCCTGAAGTTCACCCAATTTCAAGGGAGTTTCATAAATAAATAAAACCAAATGTAAATAAATATCAAGGGCTGTAACGCTGTCCGTGGCTTGCTCCACGGGCTCTGGGGTGCCCCCGGTCAGAGGGGACGCGGCGTTACTGCTGTGATGTCCTTCGGGACCGGCCTCGGCAGCACAAAGGCGCTGGCTGGGCGCGGGTACTGGTCCCGCCATGGAGGAGCCAGCTCAGGGCCCATGGTCTGGGCTCCCATTAGTCCAGAGGCAAAGGAAAAGAGAGGGGCCTCTGCTCTGGGTTCCAACCACCAGAAAAAGGCACCGAGAGCCTTCGCCCTCAGTTTTATAGGGGTTTGAACCTGGTGGGGAAAGGGAAGGCAACCAATGAGTTACGAGCCAGGGGAGGATGCAATTCAACAAGAACCAGCGGGGGAACTGGGAGATAAAACAGGGAGCCCATGAACAGCCAGGTAACAGAGAACTCCCTCTGGGGGGAGGTGGTTTGGAGCCGAGGCCTGCCCAGGCGGACACGGCTGAGGCTTCTGTGCCGCCCATGGACCCTCCCTCATTGTCACTGTCCTGGGTGGGTGTAAGAGACGGTCCGAAGATCCCTCATCTGCCTCACGATCATCGCCGAGCACAGAGGCTAAACACAGCAGTACTAGCCTGGCTGAGGTGGGATTGTCTGCCAAGTGTTGCCTGCAGGTGTGCCCACTGGGAACTGGTACGCATTCCTGAGGAAATTAGTGCAGGTCCCAATGGACTGCGCCGTTCTCGCTGCCCAGGCGGGAGGGACTGCGCTGAAGCGGAAAGGAATGACCTGTCCTGTACGCCTATCCCGTACCTGTTTTCCCAAAGCAACGGGCCCCGTAACAATGGCTGCAGATTTCCCAACCTCTTGGCCAGCTGCCCCTCGCTTCTGAAAAGGACTATAAAGGGACTTTCTGAAATAACTGAGCCTGAGATCTCCCCACGGAAAGAAGACGAATCTATTGGCAGAAGACCACGAGGACTTTGTCTCATCCATTGGTAGCCACTGCCCCCCTCTTTTTCCCCCTCTCTACTTTGTTTTTCTCTCTCTCTCTCTCTCTTTCTCTCTTCTATTGCATTACTGTGTTGTGGGCACTTAATAAAGGTGCACTGTTTTGATTAAAACCTAAATCTCTTGTGTCCTTTTACACTCTGAGATCGATAAACGAACCGTCACGACCCCTGCTTGCATTAGCGGATCGTGACAGGGGGAAAGCCACCCAAGGGAGAGCCCTGAAGTGATTGGCATTCACCTGCAACAGGGCTGGATGGGGCTGTGCAGTAGAGCCCCTCAAGGGACCTCAAACTGCACATGGAAAAGAAAAAGGGGGGGAAAGAGAGAGAGGAAAAGAGAAAGAGAAGGGAAAAAGAAAAGGAAATTCTTTCACATGAAGCTCATGACAGTGGGAGGAGTCCTAGAGTCAGGTATTTATTTCTATTTCTGGAGTCAGATATGTATTTATATCTCTGGAGTTGGATATTTGTTTACATATCTGGAGTTACACATTTGTTTATATTTCTGGAGTTATTTCTTTATATCCCCGGAGTCAGATATTTATTTAAAAGACTAAAGACGTCAGAATCAGTTCTGGAATGATTTACATCCATCTCCCCCTAATGAAAATGAATGCCTTGTATTTGATGTAGATGTGCATTAAACCCTTCATACATCAAACTGCACCCGGAGCAGTCGTGGGAAGGAAGCAAACATTGGAGTTATTGCCCAAACAATGGGTTCTGTATGGCTGGGTCTGCAGCAGCAATGGAAACCCATCAATCTCGGGTTTTGCTTGGGGTTTTGACGTGTGCCAGCCCTGCAAAGCAGCTCCCAGGCAGCTCAGCCTTCCCTTTGTCAGAAAGAGCAGGGCAAGGATGGATTTATTCCAGTGTGCCTGTGCTTATCAATATTTACTGAGTCACGCTTATCAATATTTGACTGAGTCATGCATATCAAAGGGCCAGATGTGTGCTCTGGTGCCTGTTACACACAGGTGCAGCCTGTGGTTATAACTTCAATTTTATTAACAGAGAAACTCCCCCAGCCAGCCCTTGAGTGGGGTGGGACAGCCCAGCTTGAGTTTAAATGACTTTTATAGGGGAGAAACCTCTTCAGCTGCCCCAGTTCCCGAGGAATTGCCAGGACAGCCTGGATTTATAACTCCTTGCACTCCTGCACGTTTACATCCCTGTATTCCCACTGGCGTTGCCTGCAGGAAGAGATGTTTTGATCAAATCACTAAAAATCCAAGGATTTTTGCACACCCCAAGGGCCGGGGGAGGGCTGTCAGGGCAGCTTTGGGCAGAATTGAGCCCATTTTCAACGTGGGAGTTCAGAAATCTCCAGATTTTCCCAGGCACCCACAGCAATAATATTCAGAGTTAAATTCTCTGGAGAAAACAACTTTTCCCCTGGGAAAATTGCTTATAAACAATCAAAGTCTGTAACAGGGAATCATAAAAGACTGTTTTAATGCTGGAAAAACAACTGGAAAAAATGAACTTTCTTAGGTTTTGAGCTGTTTGCTCATCAGCTAATTGTAATTTTCAACTTTTGTTTTAATGCCTGTTTACATGAAAACCGCAGGAGGAGAAACAGTTCCTGAAGTACAGGTTGCTATGGAATTTTTGTGTGAGGAACAAGCAAATTGAAGTGACTAAGGAGGCAGAAAATACGTGTGAGACACTGGAGCAAACAGACAACAGAGGCTGGTGCGTTCCTGCACGGGGAAAAAAATAACAGAGACAGGAATAAAAATAGTTTGAGCTGCTCTTTGTACCAAACCCATCCCCAGCCTAGCAAAATATCCCAGCTCTGGGAGAGAGAAAGTGCCACTGCTTGCTGTCTGGAGCAACTTAATTGTGGCTCAATTAGAAAAACCAAGAGCTGACAGGAATAGGGGAGGGGAAAGAACATTTCCAAGGGGTTTTGTTCCCAAATCAAGTAATTTAATCACTTGGGAAGATGTTTGCACGTGGGTTGGTTTACATCAATCAGAAAATAACTTGGGGCTGGTTCTGGAGTGTTCCTATGGAATAAGTTTGGGGTTTTATCCACAGGAGTTACTCAGCTGCTTGATCCGAGACTCTTCAGACACAAGCAGCGCTTCAGAGCTTGTGGTACTTAATCAGTTTATAAATCTGTCTCCAATAGCTGGGGACGAACGTTTATAACATAAAAATACGCCAGCCTGGCAAGGACAGGGTGCTTTTCCCTCTGCTGGGAGACAACATTCCAGAATAAACCAGAGCTGGGAGCAGTAAAGATTAAAACCCTTTCAAAACAGGACGGATGTTCCAGAGCTCCTTCCAGAGCTGTAAGCAGACTGTGACACTGGGTCTGAATAAAGGCCTTGATGAACTTCTCAGTTAATTGTATTGATAACTAAAAATTAATATTTTTCTCCCCTAACCTTGGACAAAAAATGTGCCATAATTGCATTTACTGTTGCTTTTTTCCCCCACCCTCCAGCTGCGAAGTTACTCATTTTGGATGTTTCCAGTAGTGTGGAAGTGAAGACTCTTTTTTTGTTTCTGTTTTTGAGCTGGGTTTGCAAACTTGAGGCTGGAATTATTTTCCCCAGAAGGGCTTCAGTTGGGAGGGCTACCCATGGTCGGGCTGGCTCCTCAGTGATTTTTATTTAATTTTCTGTGCTTATTTATTAAACTGAACACATAAATACAATAATTCTCACTGCTCCTCCCAAGGAAAGCTCATCCTATGTCTGGGAGGCCATGCCAGGGATATAAATAGAATAAAATCCTGTTCCTGCAGCTCTGAGCAGCACAAGCACCACATCCCACAGGTGATAACAGCTCCAAGACGGATCCCTGGGGGAGCATTCCCTGATAGCCAAGGGACCTGCAGTTAATGAAACCTTGGGGGCTGCCAGGATTGATGCTGAGCTGCAGTAAATTGGCTCGGTTGGCTTGCATGGCTCGGCTTTATTTGCACCACGGGAGGATTAATCCCCTCTGTGTTCAGATCCGGATAGCGTCAATTAAAATGGACAAATTCTTTATTAAAGGAGGGATATGAATTATTCAGTGGGTTACAGGGTGTGTTTCAAAGAGGAGATGCTCAATAGTTTAAAGTGGGAGCTGGAGCAGCACAGACCCTTTACAAGTCACACAGGTTTGCCATGGTTTAATTTTTTCCCCCGATTGCCTCTTGGCCTGTCCCTATTTCCACACCCCGATGGATACTGAGCGTGGCCCTGTCTCACCGAAGGTGCCACCTCTGATTACGACAAGAAACAATTGCTTGTTTTCTTCAGGAAGAACGTTTCTTCCCCACGCTGAATCAAAATTAAATTAATTCACTCCAGTCCTGCAGTAAGCAAAGAGAAACATTTATTTCAGGAAAGCTGAGACCAGAAGGTTCCCAGGATTCCCAACCCATTCTTGAAGCCCAAAGTTGGGCAAATAATGTGAAAAAATAGTCACGAGCAGAGTTTAGAGCCTGATTTCTTTATGGAGGAAATGGTCTGAGAAGTATCACAGAATTCCAGGATGGTTTGGGTTGGAAGGGACCTTAAAAACCACCCGGTGACACCTCCCACTGTCCCAGGTTTGTCAAACCCCATCCAACCTGGCCTTGCACACTGCCAGGGATGTGGAATCCACAACTCTGTAAACAAGGAGTTGTTGTTACAAACATTCCCTCTCACATAGTGCCCAGAATTTGTCAGGTGCGAACAAATTTTCATGACAAGTGTTCCTTGAAGTGGAGACATTCCTGTGAAAAGCTGCAGCTCCAACAAATCAATATATTTTGAACAACAACAAAAAAAAAGACTGGAAAATTCACAGTTAGTTCTGCTCCCGGGTCTTGTTCCTGACTGAGATATTCCCCCGTAGGATCATGGGTTTGCCTGGCAGCAAAATGAACAGAGAGCTCCAAAATGTTAAGGATTTTCTCTTTTTTTTTTGCCTTTTTCAGATACAGAGCAGTTCTTTGGTTTGCCTTGTGCCTCAGGCTTGGTGTATTGTTTTCTACCCTGTTTTAACTCCACCAGATTTCCATGAGTTCCACCTAAAACCTGTTTGACTCCAAACCTCCTCCAGGTTGGTGAATTTGGGGGTTTTGTGCCTCTCAACGCAGAGATTTTTGTTGCACGCATATAAACATGAATATCCATGAATATACCTAAAACTGACTATTTGTCTGAGTATTTTTTCCATTTGTTTCTTAAATCTTCCTAGGATTTTTGTTTTTCCCAAAGGTACTTTTGGTGAAGCTCACTCCTCACGTCCAAATAATTCCTTTTAGTTTCAAGCAAATGCTTTTTTTTCCGAGCAGGATCTGCTGAGGGACTCAGACTATTGATTCCTTTCAGACAGCCTCAGTCTGGAGCAGCTTGATC
The DNA here is from genome assembly GCF_020740725.1 of Corvus hawaiiensis. Taxonomy (NCBI): domain Eukaryota; kingdom Metazoa; phylum Chordata; class Aves; order Passeriformes; family Corvidae; genus Corvus; species Corvus hawaiiensis. The sequence goes on along the minus strand of NC_063239.1, from coordinate 458,938 downwards.
CTTTTTGTTCATTTTTTATGGGTAATGAAAAACACTTTAATATCATTATGCTCATTAGATAAGGCTTAAAAACTCACCGAAGTTCAAAAGAAAGTCCTAAATAGATTGGGAGGCTCAGCTCCGGATGCTGTCTCAGGAGAGCCGTGGATTTTCCAGGCTTCTGCATCCTGGCACATCCAGCCCTCCCCCAGGGTTTATTTGATAATGCCAGGGAATGCTCCTGGGCCGGGTTTCCTGGTGCCAGGGGAGAGCTGGGCTGGGGGAGGAGCATTCCAGGGTGAGTTACCCTGCGCTGGTTGCTGCTCCCGTGGATTGCGGCCACACCACCCGTGAAATAATGCAGGAACTGTTGAGTTCCTCTGATCTTCCTCTGCTTCCAGGGAATGTGTGTGTGTGTGGAGATGGAACTGCAGGTGGCATTCCCGGAGAATTCCTGGTTGGAGCAGGGAGGATGGATCCTGGGGGAACACCACGTTCCTCTCTAGGGGCATCAAACCCTCTGCTTTTTCTAGCCCTGGGCTCAGCCAGCTGGGTTACAAACTTCAGGCATTGCTGGGGTTTCATCTGCCTGGTCTGGGGGAAGATTCCAAGCAATAAAAATTGTGGTTTTCCAGCTTTGCTTTGCAAACCCTGGACACTGAAGGAAGCCACTGGATTTTCTTGTGCATAAACCCCCCTGCAGAAGCTCAGAAAGGCTCTTGCCTCTTGTTGTGCTTCTTGGTGCACATTTATTGAGTGTGTGATGGGCAGGTGTGTTCTGCTATAAAAGAGAATCCCCAATTGATCAATTGATCACACTGCCATGTTAAGAATTTATTTTGGGGAATTCCCTCAAGTTTCTGGCTGTGTTTTGGCAGTGGGAAGTTCCTTACAGTCACATAAAAATAGGTGAAATATTGTGCTCAGATAACTGGAATAAATCCTGGATTATCTGTAGGTTTGAATATTTACAATCAGCGGTATCCATACTACGGGCAGGTGTTCAGCCCTTCCCAGAGCAAGTGGAAGTGTCAGCACGCAGTGACCTGTGGCGGCGCAACGCTGAGGGAACGAAGAGCACAGGCATCCCAAATTTTCCCCTAACGCCACTGGGTCGTCCTTGTCTCAGCACATCACAGACCTGGCTGCTCAGCAACATCATTCCATGGGCACGGGGCTTGTGGGGGGAAATTCAGGATTACCATAACCATAGGTCAGGTTATTAATGGAGCTTGGGAAAGGCTCCAAGGGCGGCAGGAACCCAAACCTTCTCTCCACAAAATCCTTCTTTGAGCTGCTCCCTTCCCTGCTTGTCCTGGACATCCACCTTCCTCACTCCAAAGGGAATTTCCTGTGGAGAGCAACCCCTGGAGTTCCTCTGGAGGGAAATTGCAGATCTTGTTCCAAACCATGGAGAACAGAAGTGCTGGGATGTGGGAAGTCACTCAGCCACCCCCTGGTCTGGAGGTCAGGGCTATCCATGTGCTATTCCTGGCATTTCTCATGGATTTGTGTGTTCACTGTCTTCCCAGCATTTCATCCAGTGCCAGTGTCAGAGCAATTAAAAGATTTTTCCCAGTGCCTCATTTACATCTCCATTAATTCAATATAAACTTGTGCTAGAGAATAAGTTCTCTTTCTCCTTGCAGAAATCTTTTTCATATTTAAAGGTGATTATCATGTCTTGCTGCAGTCATTTTCCCTCTAAATTAATCACCACCAATAATCTCAACACTTCCTCGTGGTCAGGGCTCAGGGCTCTCCTCTGCATTCCCTTCTCCTGCTGGAACGTGGTGCTGATAATGGAATCCTTTATTTCACATTGCTTAATGAGATGGGCTTTTAGAGCTCTGATCCGGGCACATGCAGATCTGTGAGGATTTTCTGGGACACACCAGGCTCAGCACACAAGGAAGGAGACAAAACAGCTGATTTTACTTTTTTTTGGAAAACATCTGAAGTGGCTGCTGCCACTGGGGTGCCTCGCTGGGGAGAGGAAAGAGAATTTCACTGCATTTACTCCATATCCCAGGTTTGTGCAAAGCTAAAAAGATCCTTCTCTTGTTTTGATCATGGATTTCATCCCGGATTTTTTTAAGGCTGCCCCGACCCTTTATCGAGTTGCAGCTGCCCCATGCTCGGTTCTGAATGAGGAATGTTACCTTGAAGCTCAGTGATTGTCAGCAGTGAATGATTGTTTCGGGGAGTGATTTCCTTAGGATTGTCCATGGGAAAGCAGGCTGGGAATCACCTGGGAGTTACAGAAGTGCTGCTTCTTTTTCTTCCGCCTCAAGCACCAGCGGTGACCTGCTGGTGACAATTAACCTGGCCACCCCTCTCCAAGAGGGAAGACGTGGCAGGAATTAGATGAAATATTGGCAATGCAGGGGCTGATTTCCCAGGCTGACCTGGGGATGCCTTCAGTGATTTGCACATCAATGGAGTGAGCGACACAAACCTGTCCCTGATAAACCCCTGGGACAATAGGAGCTAAATCTCTGGGAAAATGTCTGATCTGGAGTTACTGGTGAGGACTGAAGTAGTGATCACACCTGGGGCTCAGGGAGGAGGAGACTGAGTCTCAATCCTGGGATTTGTGCGTGTCCCTCAGCCACCAGGACCTCGTGTGTCTTCTCCCTGGAAAAACTTGTCCCCATCAAGGTAAACTCAGGTAAAGTTTCATTCTAAGTTTATTCCCTACTGTGGCAGATGACTTGAGGACTTCCGACCCCCAAGATTAAAGCACAAAATACACTTTGTGCCACAAAATGGCATTTGTGGCTCTGTCTCATGGCTCTGTCCTGTGCCCATCGACTCGTTTTACGAACATCTTTGGTTCTGTGGTTCTGTGCATTCCCATCTTCCATCAGGAGGGATCATTTTGATCCCCTGGTTTGGAATCCTGTAATGCATCAGCTGTGGGATTATCTGAGTGATACCCAGGAAAAGAAACCTCCCCAGGGCAGGGCAGGGCTTTGAGAGGCTTTGAGTGAGCTGAGCTCGGATTCAGAGCTGTGAGGAATGGTCAACTTGACTTCATCACTGCAAGCAAACAGCTTGGGAAAGGAAGGGAGATTTCCTTGGAGGTTGATGCTTTCCATTGATACAGGTCTTTAAAAGCAGTGTAGGGCTGATAAAAGTTATTTAAAGAACTGTTAAACAGAAGAAAAAAAAAAAAATCCAGAACAGCTCTTATTGTCATGGAATGCCATAAATTATTTAATTAGTGCTAATGAAAACAAAGAGGAGTTTAATACCATAAATAAACCTGAGAAACAAGAAGCTGTTTAACAATAAAGTGGGAAGCAAAATTTCTCTTTTTGGGCAGTGCTGTGTAGTTTAAGGTAGATTGATTTCTGTATATGGAAGGAATCATGATAGGAAATGGTGTAGAAGGGGGAAAAAGTCACAAAACTCAAAGATGAAAGATGTTTTATAGTATTGAAATGGATGGGAGATTGTCTTCCCTTGTGTAAGGAATATGTGGCACTAATGGCAAAGAGATCCTAAATTCTGGAGGCAAAACTCACGGACTCTGATGGAAACATTACAGTCGGAGGGTCGGGATTTGGATCACTGAGGAGCCCTGGGGTTTGGGGTGTTTTCCATCCCCGTGGCTCCGAAATACTCAAACCCTGGGGCTGTGCAGGTCCTGGGTTCAGGGTGAGCTGGGCCAAACCAGAAATACCCCAGCCCAAGGGTCAGGGCTGAGATCAGCGAGGAACACTGGAGTGGGGGGGGGGGGGTTCCCATCCCTGTGGCTCTGAGGTGCCCAAACCTGGGGGCTGCTTAGTCCTGAGCTGGGTCAGCAGCACCAAACAGCCCAGAGGGGCAGGGACTGGCCCTGGCTACTCCGGGCACGGCTGAGTGGCCACCGGTGGCTCAGGAGGTCCCTGGCACAGCAATTAGCTGGGGTCACTCAGCTGGAGCAGGAAAGGTCCATTTTCTCCATGCCCTGTCCTGATTTTCTCCTAATTAGTGGGGTTTTCTGTGCGGTTAGAGGCAGGCTGGGGAAGCTGCGAGCTGCAGTGAGCTCTTCTCTTACCAGCCTTAATAATCCTCATTTTCAGGAGATGTCAGAAAGTTATTTCAGAGTTAGCTGGGCAAAAAATGACTGAGAGGTCAGTCCTTGGGAATTGTTATTTATTAAAAAAGGAGCAGCTTTAGAGCTTAGTAAGGAATGCATAAAACTTGGTGAATTATTACCTTTCTACACCCGAACCTGTGATATTTTATTCAGATTAACTGAATAAAATGGATTCAGATTGCTGAGTCAGATATTGCTTCCCATGGATATTATAATGTTTCCATGGAAAGTTCAGCAATAAAAAAACATTTGCAGCTTTGGGGGAAAAAAGGAGCTTTTGGGAAGCAGAGGAACATCAGGCAGAGCACTTGGTGCCCTGTTCCCCTCCCTAAACTGGATTTTTGGCTTAAATTCCCTCATTCAGGGTCCAGGAATTGGAGTAAAAATTAACTTTATTTCAAATTCTACCTTTATTTCATTGGGGGTTAAGGAACATGGAAATTCCCAACATTTTGACGTTGCTGTAAGGACAGGTGGGCACAGGATTTCACCAGGGACATGATCAGAGGACAGATCTCCCACTGGAAGGGGGTTTGCAGATGAGGTGTAGAAAATGATAAATAAATGCAGGCAGGAAAATGATTTGGTTGTGATTTAATGGCAGGTATTGAATGTTAACATTAATTTGCATTTATTTTAAAGTGTGGAGACACCGTGTTCCACGAATTCTTACTTCCAGGATGGATTTAAGGGCTCTTGCTGGCTCTTTTTCTCTGTTTTTAACTCAGAGAGGCAAAAATTCTGCTTCTGTATTATGCTTTTTGGCCACCAGAGCTGCCCCCAGGAGGAGCATTTGTGTGTGTGTCCATCTGTGAGTGCTTGGATGGGCCTTTGGAATCTTCAGGCAGTCCTGGGATGAAATTCAGGGGCTCCCAAAGGCTGTTTGTCTTTAGCACCTGTAACCCCTGCAGAAAATATCCTGACCTGGGCATAATCCTGTGGCACATGGACACCATTTATTTATTATGCAGCATTTGGAGCTGCAGGATTATTGGTTTTTTTCATTCTAATTCTCTCCGTGCTGCATTTTCTGTCAATTTAACATGGTTTTCATTTTTAAATTGAAATTCTCAGTGGTAAACTTCAAGGAAAATATGAGCAAAGAGACTTTTCAAAAACCCATCTCTGACTAGACAGGTTCTGCCGTCTCACCACCGCGTTCTGCAGGAGATGAGGGGATGAAAATGATCCCAGTTGTTCCAATATCAGGAATAGAATCATGGAATCATGGAATGGTTTGGTCAGAAGGGACATTAAAGACCATTTCATTGCACCCCTGCCATGGGCAGGGACACCTCCCACTGTCCCAGGGGGCTCCAGCCCGGCCTTGGGCACTGCCAGGGATCCAGGGGCAGCCACAGCTGCTCTGAGAATTCCATCCCAGCCCCTCCCCACCCTCCCAGCCAGGAATTCCTTCCCAAAATCCCATCCATCCCTGCCCTCTGGCACTGGGAAGCCATTTCCCCTTGTTCGGACACACTATCTGCCATATAAATTACAGATCTGGGCATTAATTTATTCTCTCTTTGGGTTTCCTGTTGTGCTTTAACTCACCCTGAGCCTTGTTTATGCCACAATTTTCAGCAAGATCTCAGATAACCGAGTTAAATTGAGATGTAATGGCAGCTGAGTGCCCAGATCCCCTGGGCACCATTAAAGCTGCCAGTTTGGATTTCTAATAATTTGTAATGACTCAACCCCATGGACCTGGAGAAAGGATGTGCTCCAGGACTCCACTGAGCTTTGGGAAAGGCCTTGAATGTGCAGTTCCTGAAATTTTTACAGCAATGCGTGAGCCCAGGTTTAACTGGGAGCAGCATTTGATGGTGCTGGACATGCTGATGTCCCTGTAAAACCCATCCAGCTGAACAGAATATTCCACAGTCTGTCACACACAGTGTAGGAGGCAGGGCTGGGGTTTTTCCTGTTTTGATGGGGGTTTTATTTCTTTTTCTATATTTTTGATTAGTTAAGTTGCTCTCAGGAGCAACTCTATGTGGGAGCTGAGCTGCAGCATTTTCCATTCCAATGATAATTCTTAGGAGCCATCTGGGATTTCTTTTCTTTTTTTGATTAAACAGTACTTGAGCAGCAAAGGTTGATTGATGAAAATCAAGGAGGGTGTGAATCAAAAATGATTCCTCTTTTTTTTTTTTTTTTTTTTACTCTGAAGATTGAAATTCATTTTCGGAGAGTTCAATGGAGATTAATACCCAAGTTAAACAGGGAAAAAAATGAGTTTTTCCAGAAATGAGCACACATTAGGAGAGAGGAATGAAAAGAGGTGCCTAAAGCTCAAGATCCTCATGTGCTGTGCCATTCAGCACCTCTCTGGGAGAGGAATTGCAGGAACGGCACTGGGAGAGGCGGCTGGAAATGGGGAAAAACAACGGTGGTGCTTCATCTTGCTGTTGGACAGCGCTCTCCTCCAGGGACACTTGGCATAAAGAAGGCATCAAATTTCAAGTGTTCCCGCTCCCAGGCAGCTGAGTCAGAGGAATCCGAGAGCTGGATGCTGAATCATGGTTTGGAGATGGGGAATTTCAGATCAGAGGGAGTCACAAGGCAAAGCTTTTCCCTCCACCAGACACCAAATTTCCCCCATTCCCTTTGTTCCAGAGCTTGGTCTCTATCAGTCCCCACTGTTCCTTAACCTCTGAGGGCAAATACTGGTATCACCCAGGAGATCCTTGGATTTGTTATCTTTTTTAGCATCAAAGGCACTAAAAGGACTTTTAAAACAGCAAAAATGGAGAAAATGAACAGCCAAAAGCCTTGAGAAGAGACAGTGGTGACCAAAGGAAAATCACGGAGTGGGGAGGAGGTGCCCAGGTTTGCTGTGGCTGCTTCAGATTCCTCAATTCTGTGAGGAAATTGTGATTTTTTTCTCTTTTGCAACACTTCTGTAATCAGCATTTATGCTGCTCCTTCACACTCTGACGCCAGCAGAAAGGTCTGAAAGTGTCCTAAAATAAATCCAGCAGGAAAGATGGGAAAGGTCACATGGAACATGAGCTTGGATGGCATGAGCCAAAGGTACGATTCTCTTAACAGTTCCACCTCAGAAATGGAAATGACATTGACGTGACCCTGGAAAAGCAAAAATTCCTCAAAAGTAGAGAAATAGGTCAAGCACTGGATATGGGACGAACGAATTCCTATTTCTTGGAAGGTTTTGTGGGAGACATCCTCCAGACAGCCCCAGAAGGGCCCAGATTCCAAGGTTTGCTCCCGAGAGCGCTCTCACTGTGTGACGGGGCCTTGCTTGTTGAGCAGAGGTTTGGGGAGGGCTCAGCCCAAAGCTGGCACCCCCCGTTCATCCCTTGGCACACGTGGACAGGGAACGCCGTCCCTTGGCTGCAGCCAAGGGCACTTCCCTGGACAGACACAGGCCGGACTTGTTCTTGGGGCTGGGGCAGGGATGGTGTTGTAAACAAGGCTGAGACTTTTGAAAGGAAAAGTCAACTCATTTATTTATTAACTGCTGAGAGCGGGAGCCCAGGATAAGCCCAGGCTCCACGCGACAAGCCAGAACAAAACAATCCACCAACAAGACAGTGAGACCCACTGGGTGCTCCCTTGGAGCCCAAGTTCCGCAGGAGGACACGGTACAGAGCACCTGGTGTCTTTTAATGTCTTTGGTGCCACCAGACTGGTGCATTTCTTAATCATCATGCTGATTGGTCCCTTTCCTGTTTGCTGGTCGGTCTATACCTCCATGCATTCCTCACCAATCATTTCCAAACAAGTCCACTTCATTGGTTGGCTCGTTCTCCAATCCCAGTCTAGGGCATCGTCCTCATCCCTGGTACCCTACGAAGCAATGGACTAGAAAGTTCCTTCTGTTAAACCCATTGGGTCCTTGTTATATCCCCATCCAGGGTTACATTCCAGCATTACACCCGTACAGTCTCGCAACTTCCCTTCAATTAACATGTCCATCTATTCCACCCTCAACTCCCCTCTTTTATATCTCATTTAAACAGTAATAACCAACACCCTGAAACCAATTCATTCATTACAATGGGATGGCTCTGCTGGGGATCCAGCGGCGCACATGGAGGTGTCAGGGTGCGACCCGCAGCGTGTCGGTAACATCCCACAAATCCTGGTTCTGCTGCCAGCTGAGAAAGAAAGAATTTTCTGCAGCTCTAGAATGGAATTTTTTCCTCTAAAAATCACTTTTTTCCCCAGTTTTGGTATATATCGCTGTTTAAAATTAATTAAATAAATAATAAATTCAAACTTTACCACATGGAGATTTGCTCAAACTGGAGAATATGAGGTGAGTCAGGCACCCAAGGGACAAACACAGATCCTGTGGTGATGTTTGTTCAATCATCTGTGTCTCAAGGTCAGAGAGGTTCTGTTGTAACCGAATTCCTGGTGAAACCACTGCTGCCTTCTTTTGTCCTGGGTGAGTTCAAGGATCATTGTCCTCACTGGCTGCAGGGCTAAGCAAAGCTGCTGAGCTCTAACTTGTCATTCCAGCTTTTCTTCTCCCGTGTAAAACCTGTTTATAACTCCTTTTGCTGGGTTATGTTCCAGAATTTTAGGAAATTGGATTTCTCCTGTCTACCAACTTGACTGGAAACAGACACTGGTATCCAAGCTGCTCAAACCCCCCTAAAAGAATCACTTGAAATATATCCTCCCTCTAATTAAGTAAAACCAATTCTTGACCAGTTTGACTTATAAAATACAATTTAGGATGCTGACTTTGATCCCAGTTTATGTTTTTTAAAATGATTTAAATTGGACAAATCTGTAGTTTTTGTAGTTTTGCTGTTTTGGTGGTGATGCTTATGTCCACCCCAAATCAGAAAGAGAAGGGTCTGACGGAGGAATCTTTCTCTTGCTCACCAAAAACCACGCGGAGTTAGGTCGATGTTGTGGTGTCCCCTTTTTCCCGTACATGGTTTGTCCCAAATTAAAATGTTGTCAATCAGTTTGTTGTTTCCCCTCCCCTTTTAGCATTGCATATGCCCTGCTCCATTCGTCAATCCTCCGTGTGTACCACCCCTTTCCCCTCCCCTGTTCTGGAAAGCTCTTCTCCCTCCATGTCCCATTGGTCCCTTTGAATTTCTCCCCTCCCCAAGCTCGCTCTCGTTGGGCAGCTCTGTAAAGCCCCGCCTGTGGCCCCTCCCCTTCTTCTATTGGCCCTGAAGTTGTTCCTGCCCCTTGCCCCACCTCCCTTTAAAGTCCCCTGTAACTCCCTCTTCTGGGCCTTTCAGTCTCCAAGTCCCGGGAGGGTGGTGAGTTGTCACGGCACTGTACCGGCGCCTCCTCTTCCTTCTTGCCTCTGCCCTTGCGCGCAGACCGTCTGGTGGATGGAGAGCTTTGCCCAGCGAAGCAGGACCTTTCCTGTCCAGGTCTTGAGGCTGTGAGCTACCGGCTGCTCACGCTGCTGTGGGTGTCAGCAAGGAAAGCAAGCACAGGCAGCGCAGAGCAGAAAATCTCCTGGTTAAATGTGGGTGCTGCCGTGGAAAGCCAGGCTGGAAAAGACTTCATTGAGTGCTAGGGGTGGGAAAGGCTCAGTTAAGAACAACATTTACTGAAATCAGGTGATAAATTCGTTTTGTTCCCCTCTGGGAGATGGCACCTCGTGGTCTGTGTCCAGTAAAATGCTGGAAAGGCGTCTGGGGACCTCTTGGTTAAGGACACCAAGGTCTGGCACCTCCACTGGGAGAGATCAGAGCAATCCAAGCCTGGAAGTCTGTGCCTCTAAATCCCCTTGTGCAGACTGAGAAGCCTGTGATGATAAACGTTTTTACAGGGCTGTGTGCTTTTATAATTTTACTGAAAATCTACTTTTGTGAAAGTGCTGATATCTGGAGCCAAGCCTTTAGCAGGGGCTTATCTCATTCCTGCCCCCCAAGAAGCTTTTCCAAAGGACAGTTCTACCTTTTCCTCCATGAATCAGCCCTTCTTCCCTCAAAACCCTGAGGAGCTGCAGTGCTCACGACACCGTAGTTTGTTAGATTATTGCCTCAAATGAACTTCCTGCTGCTGTAAAATTTAATTAATTTCCAGAGGTCATGATTTATGAGGTTAATAATTAAAGCCTGAAGTTCTCAAAAATGCTTTATTTTCCTACTCCCAAGGTGTGCTCCTTTCCAGAGAGGCTCCTTTTATATTTAGAAGCGAGACTCCAGAGCCATGGGTGATTTGTCTTCACTTTGGGAGCAGCTTACAATAAAATCGGCTTCGAGGATCTCTGCCAGGCAGGCTGCAGGTTTTTAATGGGAATTTTGCTTTGAAAAAACAAATTTGAAGTAAGAAGTGACTTCTTAGGAGTGTGATGGAGGAAAGTCAAGCACGAGCTGGTATTTGCTGTTCATAACTCACCACCTCAGCCCCATCTCATGAAATCTGTTACACCACAAAAGGATCTGTGGCATTTGAGCTTGGGGAGCTTTGGGATTGTGACAGGGTCTGAAACTGGTGGATGTGTTTGTCACGTTGCATTTGGCTCTTTTCAGAGCTGACTCCTTCCTTCTCCAGCCACCTCTGCTCAGGGCTCAGCCTGTGCCAGTGAAATGCCCAGCACTGGGGACGTGGATGGGATTAATGGGCAAAAATTCCAGTTCCCCACAGTGCTGGGGTCTGCCTTACAGCCTGTTCCAATGCACAAGCCTTGCACGGAGCGGAGGCAACTCCGAGCCCGGTTTTAGTCTAAAGTTTTAGATCTCTGGATCTAAAGCTCTCCGTAGGAAGCACTTGGAGTTTGGTTCTGAGAGTAATGATCCTTTGGTAACGAAGGAGAGTCTGGAGAGAACAGCCTGAAAAACCCAGCTCAGTGATCCTAAAGTCTTTATTCTTTTGAGAGGTGACTTAAACTGTTCCTGGGATTGATGATGGATTGAGGTACATGCTCTTCATTCTGTTACAACTTCCTGTCCCTGCAGGGGCCACTGAATTGAGGATATGGGCAATGAAAGAGTCCTTGAATGGGAAAGGTGGCCCAGAATTCCCTGTCCAGCTTGGAGAGCCTTCTCTGGCTGAGGTCAGGGCTCACCCACATGTCCAGGGCTGTCTCCATTCCCTCTGTCCATCACCTTCTGCATCATCTGCTGGGGCTGCTCCCTCTCTGGAAGTGTCCAAGGCCAGGTTGGAGCAACCTGGGGCAGTGGAAGGTGTCCCTGCCCATTGGCAGGGGTGGAGCTGGATGGGGTTTAAGGTTCCTTCCAACCCAAATGATTCCGTGGTTCTCCAATCCACCAGCAATACCAAAAACACTGACTCAGCAGAGCTGTGACCCTGTGAGGATATGCAGGCAGAGACGATGCAGCAAACCCAGCTGAGCTCCTTCACCTCTGGGTGCTGTTGTAGTCCCTGTTCTGATCCCTCTCTTGCTGATCTGCTGTACCAGGAAGCAGCTGGAAACCCCCCAGGAATTTCACCCACTTGTTAAATGGGAAATTTCATTAAATTTACCAGTGGATCAGAAAGCTGACTCCAGTTTGGATCTTCCATGACAGGTTTGGATCAAAACCATGATAGGGAAACTTTCACTTCCTGTTCTGAAACAGCTGCTCTGTGTCTGGGACACGAGGAACAACTTGTTTGCAGTAGAGACACAGTTAAGAAAATCACCTCGTAAGGTTCAGACACAGCAACCAACTGATTTCAGAGGGGTTGGGATGAATGGCAGAGGGAAAACCTTATTTTAGCTCTGCTATTTCTGGCTGCAGATTATTGAGAAGTGTAAATGCAGCTCTCTGATTTGAGTCTGAGGAGGTTTATGGGAGCTGTAGCAGATCGACACTTCAAGGCTGGGGCAATTCTACCTGGGTTGTTGGAGCCTCACAGTTTCAAGGCAGCACATGAAGAATTCTGCTGGATACAAGTTGATTTAAATTCCCCAGGAGAAAGGAAAAAAATATAAAATTGTAAGGGCTGGTCCCATCTGAGATAGGAGGATTGTAAAAATGGAGTTGAGTGTCTCCTCCCCCACCAATTCCATTCATCTCCTCAGCCAGGAGTGTCAGTAACCTTGGCAACCCCGTGTTTGTTTTTTGTTTTCTTCTCTGCTTCTGTGACAACTAAAATTCCCCTTTTTTAGTATTGTATTTTTATGGTGATGTAAAACCAGAGCCCAAATCACATCATGATAAAGGCAGCAGAGGGAGGAAAAGGCTCAGGATGCTTTTTTTAATGCAAATGTTATATATCTGTAAGGTTAGGGGTAGCTGAGACAGCCAAGATGTGATTGTAATGTTTTCAACAGGTTTATTTTGTCAATAGATCTTGCTGTGTGGGGATATTTAATTCCATCTCAAATGCTACTGAAATAAAAGAAAAAGACACTGGTCTGGGCTATCAGAGGGTTCCTGCCATCAAAAGCCGTCCTGGAGGAGAAGTGGCCAGTGAAGGAGGTGAAGTTGAGGCCTTTAATGTGGGGGTTCCTAAGCTAAGGCCACTTCTCTCACACCTGGGCTACAAAGCCTTCCCAAGTGACCCCCTCCTGAGAACAGTTCAGGGGTCAGCTTTGTTCTTCAAAAAACAGCAAAACGGCTCCAGATCTCAGAAGCTGCCTCAGAAATGGAAAGTTTGCTGAGAATGCCTCAGAAATGAGTTCTGGGCAGTTTCTGTCAGAAAGAGCTTTTCCTGCTCTATCCACACATATCCTGAGGATCTGGAGTAGCAGCACCGTGCTGGCTGCACATCACAGCCCTTACTCACATCCTTAGCTACTCCAAGGTGAGAGGAATGTGCTGTAAACTTGCAGAGCCCTCAGAAAATCACCCTCGTCAGGTTCAGACACAGCAACCAACTGATTTCAGAGGGGTTGGGATGAATGGCAGAGGAAAAACCTTATTTTTAGCTCTGCTATTTCTGGCTGCAGATTATTGAGAAGTGTAAATGCAGCTCTCTGATTTGAGTCTGAGGAGGTTTGTAGGACCAGCTCAATACCAGCCCTAAAGTCAGCTCAAATTTCTGCACCAAGCACTTGTACCAAGGGCAGTTAACTCCTTTAAGGTAATGTTTCAACCTTGGCTTCAGCCACCCGATAAATATTTTTCCTTTTTGAAAGGTGCAGGTTCCAAGGGGGAATCACATCCACAAATTTTTAGCTGACTGGCAAAGATGGGGATTTCTTCTGCACACCCCACGGTTTTGCAGTCTCACACAAAGACTGAATAAACACGAGGAATTCTGTATTTACCCATCAACTTTCCAGGATTTTGGTGTTCCATCGCACGTGCCATGCTCAGTTTTTCCTCTGGTTGCTCCAGCTGCATTTTAAGCACTTGATCCTTGTTTTTTAAACCAAGATGCTGCACTTGGAAGCTGCAGATCCTCTGCTGTGGTGCCCTAGCTCTGATCTATGATTTAACTTCCAAAGTTCTGCACTGCCAAAGGACTTTGATAGAAGGTCAAGCTTGTTGATTATGAAAAAGTAATTGAAATTTGTTTTATTGGGGCAGGGGAAGGAAGGGAAGATGATTTGTATGTATCTGATAATAGAAAACATTATGGTCATTTATTTTAGTTTCTGTAATTGAATTTCAAACCTTTCAAGTTGAGGCGTGTGCACTGTGGATACATCCAGCCCAGAAACTTTCTGTCATTCCCTCATCCACCCTTGATCAATTTTAGTGATTGTATGGATTTGTCTTTCCAGAAGTTGATTCCCAGCCTGTAGTTAAGGAGCAGCAGCTAAAGGAGTTGCGTTATTGGCAAACAGCTAACGTGGGTCAGGCTTCTAATTACTGCTGCCAGAGCCTGCAGAGCTGCCTGGGACACAGGGAAGTCATTCCCTGCTCCTGGGATGGGCAGGGCAGGGAAACAGGGGGGTCCTGGAATTTGTAATGCACCATTTCCCTTGTAATATGTGTGCATTAATCTGTGTGTGTTCACTGAAACTCAGCAAACTTCAGCCAGCAGGGCTAAATTTGAAACACGAAAATCAGTCAGTTTGGGATTTGGGATCCAGAGGGATCTGCAGGGCTTTATTTTGCGTTGCCCAGCCCTGAGGGGAGGCAGGGAAAGCAGCACAGCAGGGCAGGCAGAGCTCACCTGGGGCCTGGTCGTGCAAAAATTTACCTGAGTGTACTCTAAACTTTGTGCATGTCCCAACAGAGGAGGGATGGGGAGAGGATGGCAGGACATGGATGAGGGAATTCCATGCTCTCCTGAAGATCCAGATGATCCCCGAGCTGACAGAGTTCACCTGCCTGCAGGGAAGTTCAGGGCACCTCTCCCAAATGCCCTTTGCTTTGGCAGAGCCGCTCATCTCCAAGCAGCTCGAAATGTTGAAGTTGGCAGTGTCTGACTGGTTTTCCCTCCCTTAAAACAGACCAATTATCCAGGCCTGACAAGAATAGGAACAGAAGGTGGTAATTTCTTGCACTCTTTAATTGCCTCCCAAAGAGGATAAAGCAGTTACTTAAAAAGCCTCCGTCTTCATCTGCACTGTTGAAATAAAGCCTTTTGAGGATAACTTAAAAGGACAGATGAAGAGCCTTGGTTTGTTAAGGGGAGCCAGGCCTAAACGAGCTGCTGCCTTCAACAAGCCTTGCCTATCATTAGGAATTCTCTCTGTCCTAGGAAATAGTGCAAACAGCACGGGAATTAATGCAGGGCCTCCAATGAAGGAGCAGAATCTGAGTAGCTGGGGTTTCAGAAGCCACTAGGTGTTCTTGCAGTAGAAAATAGTTCGATGGGGAGGGAGCAGGTGTGAGGTGTGGATTGTCCCACAGGAACCCTGCAGTCTTCCTGTGCGATCTCAGGCTGAGAATTTTGGGTGTCCAGGAATTCAGTCCTCAGATCTGTCCACGTGAAATTGTGCCATTATGCAGGATTTACCTTGATTTCTTTATGTTCTCTCATGGTCAGGAATGTCTCTGTGCCTCTCTGCAGTCCCTTGTGCTTGGGCAGGTTCATCCTGCACCGCACTGATATTGCAGGGTCAGGGCATGTTCCAGTTCAGGGTTTTTGGAGATAGAACCTCCCTGATCTGCCCTGCGGGAAGCAAACAAGTGCCTGTGCTCAAAATATGTTTCATGAATTCTCAGAGCGTCGCTGTCCCCATGAAAAACAGCACCGGGACAACTGAGATAAGAACCCTCAGATAATGGAGATCCCGGTGATCAGAGCACAGTCCCAGGCTGCAACTGCTCCATTTTTATGCTTATGAAAAAATCTGGATGTGAATTTCCCACGTGTCTGCCCTGCCGTGGGCCAGCCTAAATCCCCTGAAGCTCCTCATGTTGTTCCCCACAGGAGCTCAGTGCCTGAAAACAGGATAAAAGTGCTTGTTATCTGCCAGAGCTGCCAGGGAAATATCTGCACTCAATAAAGTTCCTACTTGGAAATTTCAGCCATGCAGGTGGCGTGTCTTAAAAATACACAGCAACGAAATGCTCTTTATTGTGCCACTGTCATTCGGGTCCCACCTGTGGCCCTGATCTGTGGCTGGAGGGATGAAAATCCTGGCTTTGTGTGAATAAATCTGATCTGCTGGCTTCTTCTGGGCCCTTGACTCAATTAAATTTGTTAATCTTGGTTTCTCTGTGTGTTTTCTCCTTTCTTTGTCCCATCTCCCTTCTCTCCTTTGTCTTTCTCTTTGTGTCCCTGAAAAAATGGGAAGCTCTGGATGGTTCCAGGCCCTGTTTGATCCATTGGACAGGTGGTTTTTTAACTGAAAAAATACTTCCAACCAAAATGAAAATGCAACTTGGAGCTCTAATGAGAGCATGCAGAGAACATTCCCTGGGGGCTGTTCTTGAGGATGTTTGGTAATTCCTCCTTTTATAAACTGTAACATAAGCAGGAAAAATGGTGTTGGAAACGCTTCTGCTGCCGACAGAACACGCAGGAGCAAAGGAGAGCAAGGAAGGGGCGTAAAGAAAACCAGGGAAAACTTGTTTTGCTGAATAATTGCATTCCTGCAAGGAATTTTTCCATCATAGAAATGCCTAAAAAAGAGGGATGAGGACATTCACCTGCAGCTGCCAGTCAGAGGGGTTGGATTTCTCCAGGAACGGGATGTGCTCCTGATTAGAAGTGTGGAGATCCCACAGCCTCGCTCCTGGAACTCAGCCAGAGCTGGGAATTCGTGTCCCTCATTAAGAAGAGCCCCATGCAATTTCTTGTACATGATTTTTGGCTGCTGCAGGTTTGTGTTTTTAGGTCTGTTTCCCTCAGGGCAACCGAAGGACAGCTCAGCTCGAAGGGTTTAGGGAAACCTTTCTTAACCTGAAGGATGAAAACAGAGGAAAAGTTCCTGCTAAAGAAGGAAGGAGCCCCCGCTGCCTGGGGACTGGGAGGGGTTTTGGGATCTCTGCGAGTGAGAGGAGCCTTTTAAGGATCTCAGTGTGGCGGCAAATACTTGCATTGGAATGTGGGTAGGATAAAAGTCCCTAAGATTTTTCTTCTTTCTTTCTTCCTCTGTGAACTCAGTCCTTAATTTACCTCTGTCTCCCCACTGAATCAAGATCTGTTCCATTGGAAACGGGTGTTTTGAAACAGTTCCTGTCCCGAATGATAGTGAAAAATCAAAATTTCCTAAAATGTAGCATGAGGGGGGGAAAGGAGCAGAACTGAGCCAGTTTCACATTAAAAAGTTTCACAGCCATTCATGGAACTGATGGAAAAATCCATCCATTGGAGCGGGCAGGTTGTGTTTTGTTCTTGGTTTGGCGTTGTATGGCAGATTCCAGAGTAATTAGATTTTTTCTTGCCGATGGAAATACCACAAAAATTATTAAACAGTGGTTCAGTACAAGGGCAGAGATCCCAGGGTCTTTCTTAGGGAGCAGAGGGAATATCCTGCAAATATCCAAGGAATGTGGCCAGCAGCAGGACATGAGGGGGAGCTCCCCGTGCAGCGAGGAGCAGATCCCTCAGTGCTTTGAGATTAGGAGGGAAAATCTGTTTGCAGCCTGTCCCTGTGATCTCTCAAAGCCACCCCCGCCCTGGATTTGAACTGGTGCCCCAAAGGGTGAAAAGCTCCGTCTCTCCCTGCCAAGCCCCAGAGGATGCAGTTGCTCCCAACACGGATTTGTAACAAATCCTGCCCCGGGGGCAGCAGCCTTTGCTGTCCCTCCTCTGATCATCGATGGCAATTTAAAGATTTCCCTTTCTCTCCACTCCTCCCGTGCCCAGTGCACCCTCTTCTCCCTTCTGCCATCTAAATCCAGCTAAATCTTCTGAAAGGAGATTAAGAGCTGGTAGATTTTAAACAGCATAAAACATGGTGGATGTTCCCATTCCAAGGGTTTTTTTCCCACAGTTCCTTGATAGACAGAGACGTCCTGAGCTTAATCTGCTTCTTCAATGGAAGATTCAAAATGCATCTGATCATAAATGCAAATACCCTCGAGAGGGTGTTTCCTTGTTGATTCAAACCCTGACCAAGCTCTGCTGTTGGATCACTGCTCCCTGCTCTTCCTGGCATTCCCTGCTTTGCCTTCCTTTTCTTGTTGCAAAATCCTTTTTGACTTCAGGAGGATTTGTATCAGAGCAACATCAACTGAGATTTTCCACCCCTTGGCCTGAGTTCTGCAGCACTTCAGTTCACACCCGCTCTGTATTCCAGGAGTAAAGAAGCTCCAGGATCTCCCTGTGGATGTTGGATGTTTGCAGCAGGGATGTGCTCTTTGTTCAGTGCTTTTGTGGACTTGAGGAGAACATGAAGAACAAGGGCAGAACGTGGCTGTGGTGCTGCTCAGGTCTGTCATGTCCCTCTGTTTGCTGGCCGTTTCTGAGGTGTTTAAAAAACAGACACAAGACAATCACCAGCTGACCATTAATTAATGCAAATGCACGTGTCTGCCATCAGTATCCTCCAAGATCCCTCCAGTTCCTTGTGTAGTTCTCCTCTTGTATGTTTTCCAAATTTTATCACCTCCTAAGAGCCAGTGTTCTTTAAAACAGGTTTTAAATCACAATATTACCCTTATGTTTCATTTTCCTAAATATTATTGCAAAAAAAGCCATGGCAACAATTACAGCGCTGTTCGGCACCTCCCAGGATTTCTTTCGGAGTGCTCAGAGGGGATGTCACGGTGTGTGCAAAGACCCTCTGTCATTGTCCTATTGATTTCAGGTTCCCTGCCATGCTCAGTGCAGCTGAGGAGTTGGGGCTGACACTTCCAGAAGGGGCTGCTGATCTCAGGGCTTTATTTTGGGTTTGGCAGCCCAGCCTGGAATAATTTACAGGAGTGATGTTTGAACTTGGAGCTGTCCTCACTTTTCTGTCCATGGGTGTTTATTTGTGGGTGGCTGAAACCAGGTAAGGTCAAATCTTGATGTCCCCCCAAGATCCCTGTAGATAATTTAGACATTAATCAAGCTCTGTGCTCTCCCCTTTCCGAGCATTCCTGACCTGGGACCAGTGTGAGGAAGCAAGTAAGGACAAGCAGGAATGTCTTCAACAGCCCCAGAGTCCCATTCTGCCAAGCTGATTTATCCCTCTCCTGCCCCATCCCTCTGCTGAAAATTCACACTTGGAGACAGCAGAAACTTTCTCTTCTCTGATTTAAAAAACTAAAAAATCCTTTCTGGAGACTGCTCAGGCTCCCTCCCACATTGCTTTGGAGATTTTCCTTCAAAGTTTTGTCTGAGCAGGAACATCTTCCCTTGTTCTCCCCTGCCTCAGATCAATATAACGACCTTCACCAGAGCTGTAATTGCATTGGGCAGGGATGCATCAAACCTCAGAATATTTGATTTGTCCTCAACCTGAGGTGAGGACTCTCAGGGTATTTTTTTCTCCCCGGCCCTCTGCAAGTGTAATTCTGTTTAAATCTGTGGGGATTGCTCTGAGATTGCTCTAATAAAGGAGGTGGGTTAATATCCCTCCTGTCCTTGGCTTTACTGCAGACAGTGGCAACGAGGGGCCTAATTAGTGTGATTGGGTTGGTGGTTATGGAGGTTGCTCCAAGAGAAACTGGACTGACACCATGAAACTCATTAAACTCAGCTCTTCCAACAGCGTGGCTTTATGTGGAAGAGAAAAGAGATCCAGCAAGAGGGAAGTCAAAGTAGAATCCTCATTAGAGTAATTAGTGCAAGTCATTATTTCCTAGAAGCCTCAAATGGGCACATTTATTCTGAGGAGATGCCAAGGGTACGGCTGGATGGAGCTGCCTTGGGAGGGGAGGAAGGGAAGGGGGTTTGCCCACTTTCCCTGGCGGAGGTGATGAGTGATCCTATTAACTCAGCACTGCTAATCCCCTTTCATGGTGCTCGTTCCCTGCCATTATCTTTATTTGGCTGCTGATTTCCCTCATGGAATTCTTCTGCCATTCCAATGTTTAGTGAGTAGGAATTGAGAAAGGCAAAAATCCTTCCTGGACTGTGGCAGCATTCCTGGAAGGAAAAGGAGCTGCTGGTAGGTCTGAGTGTCTCCAATAAAACCTTCTGCTGGTGGTGGCATCTCCTTGGAGTATCCGTGTTCCCATTCCTGGAGTTCATCCTGTTCTTTCCTGCTAATGCTGGAGCGTTTTGCCTCGGTCAATATTAACAAACAGCTCTGCCAGCAAACTTCCTGCACTTGGCATGACTGAAGGAGAAGAGGAGATCATGGAATAGAGAAGGGCAGTGATTTACCAAAGTCCTGGAATGCTTTCCTGGGCCCTCAATTGCAATTCCCATCTTGGGGGCATGTGGGGTCAGCCCTTGGGTCACTTCCACCCTTTCAAGTTGTGAACACGCCCTTCAGAACCTGCTGCTCTGGTCTCTGGCCAGAATTCCTCATGGACGGGCCTCTTACGGGCTCATTTTTCAGCTGCCCAGAGCAGCCGTGGCTGTCCCTGGACCCCTGGAAGTGCCCAAGGCCAGGCTGGAGCACCGTGGGACAGTGGGAGGTGTCCCTGCCATGGCAGGGGTGGAATTACGTGAACTTTAGGGTCCCTTCCCACCCAAACCATTCCATGATATCTGATTTCTATGATAGTGTTAGAAATGAGCAGGGAGTTGAGGTTTTGGGGAGGGAGGGGTTGGTTTGGGGTTTTGGGTGTGGTTCACCTTGGGGTTTTTTTTGGTAATATAAGTTATTTGTTGCATCACTCTATATTGCCCTGCATTATCAATACATCAAAGAGGGCAAGGCTTCATTGTGGAAAGATGATTATTTTTATTTACGGATTTATTTTCCCTCACTGTGGACCCTCCCCATCCCCGGCAGTGCAGCGCAAGCAATTGATGCCAAAGTGAGAGAAACAAAAACTCAGTGCTGCTGCAGGAATAATGCCTGCTTGAAAGCTCATTTGTCAGGCAGTGTTTGCCTCTTAAAACCTTCCTTTGTTACGGAGAGCAGTGATCCTGGAAATGCAACGTGACTGCAGCTGGAAAAGATCGAAGGGCGGCGTTCTGACCTGCAGACAAAATGTGTCAAACGAGACCTTTCAGCGCGGAGAGGCTCCGAGCTTCTGATGAAATCTGTCAGGTACAGATGAGTCGTTAACCTGCCTTTCATTGTCCCAGCTTATTAAAATCATTAAAAGCCAGCAATAATTATGATCCTTTCTGACTGCT
This sequence comes from Corvus hawaiiensis, assembly GCF_020740725.1. Lineage (NCBI taxonomy): Eukaryota > Metazoa > Chordata > Aves > Passeriformes > Corvidae > Corvus > Corvus hawaiiensis. The sequence goes on along the minus strand of NC_063239.1, from coordinate 438,384 downwards.
GTATTTATGTCAAGCCCGGGGATCTCGTGCCTGCAGAAGGATTCTGCTCGGATGGGAATTATTGCAGAAGGTCACTGGTGCTCCTTCCCAGCATCAGGATGGGGAACTGGAGGTTTTTCCTCTTTGCTGTCCTTTCTAAGTGCAGGATCTGACCTGTAGAACACAAACAGGTGATTTTTGCTAAATATCTTTTTTTCCTTTATCAGTTAGGAATTGAAAATTAAATCAGCTTGTATTCCAAACCGAGCAGTTCCTGATCCTCTGCCATGCGAGACAGCCCATGGATCTGCACAGGATTAAAGGGAGATGATGGGCTGGAGCATCTACCTGAGGAAGAGCTAATCTTCTAAACCAGTGCACCCCCACAATGACATTGTGCTATTTATTCTCTAATTTTTGCCCCCTGGGTATCTCCTGTGTCTATTCTCCACATTTTTTTAACAAGTGACATCCCTGAGAATTCCTGATGCTCCTCTCCCTTTTCACACAGGTTAGGTGTGTTTACACAGGTATTTCTGGAAGCCTTGGTGTCAGAGCTGTGGTTGTGGCTGTGAATTTTGAGGGGTTTGCTGTGTTTCATTGGTTTTTACCAACAGCGCTGCACTTTGGGGATCTATTCCAGAGGCCTCAAGTTTAAGGTCTGAACCAGATTTGGACTGAAGGATACTTCTGCAGTGGCAAAAGAATTCTTTATACTTAGCACTTGAAACATTTTTCTGCTCATGTAGCTCATAGAACTCATAGAGCGTGATGGAGCTAATTTCTCAAAGCTGAAAATACAGATTGTCATGGAAATCCATAGAAAGAAATCCATAGAAAGATTCCTGCTTGTTTTATATCAAATCCAAAAGTTGCTTTTATTCCTGAGTTGCTGTTTGAGCTCATCTTTGCCAGCCAGGGAGTCTGGTGTCAAAGCATTTAATATCAGATCTGGGGGTCTGACAGGTTTTGGAGGGAAAAGGGGGAGTCGATTCCCATGAAAATCCCTGTCTGGTTCCGTATCAGGATTTCCAGGCATTGACAAAGCAATCAGTGAAATTCTTCTTCAGCACAGATTGTGCTGTAAAAGCAAAACCCCCCCAGCATTGATTTGGGTTTGTAATAAGATGACAAGTCTGTAATGATCAGCAGCTTCAGAGATTACAGAAATGTACTTTTCATTTCTCTGACATGATGTCAATACCTTTTCCAGCTGTTCTGAACACCCTGAGAGGTTTTATCTTAAAATCTGGGTTTGAGAAAGATAAGCAAGAGAAAAGGCTGATCTGCCATTGAAACAGTGTCACTTCTACTTCTGCATCCTTTTGTGTCTGATAAAATATATTTCATAAAGTGCTGTAGAGTCCAAAGTCAGAGAAGCGTCTTTTGCTCCACTTCAGGTTGACCTAAGCCCTGTGTTCGGGTGATTTTCAGAACACAACATTCAGGAGGTTTTGGGCTGTGAGATGAGTTTTTCTCATATTGTACCTTGCCCGAATTTTTACCATGTTTGTGAAAAAATTCGCTGGTTTTAAAGATCTTTTCCAGCCTAAACAAATCCATGGTGAGGCTGATGTGACCTGGTCACAGCCAAATCAATCCCATGTGGGTAAAACAGGCCGAGGAAAGGCAGTGGGGCCATGGAATGCTTTATATTCCTTTGATTCCATCAATTATTGATAAGGTTTTTAGCAATGATTATCTGTAAGTGGTGTTTTACACCCCAGCACATGCCAGAGGGATCTGAAGTAACCCAGCTGGAACTTTTAAACAGATCAAGCACGAAAATGCTGGTAACACTCGCAGAATTAGATAACCTTTAGTCCTTTTTTGGGGTTACAACAGGGATTTGCATGATTTGTTCCGATCTCACTGACGCAGACTGGCCCGTTTGTTCCTTTGGGTCTGCTGCTGGTTGGACACTCTCAATTCCCCTGGCAATGGATTTACTCTGGATACACATCCATGGAAGTGAACTCTGGACTGCATTCCCCACCAAAATTCCTGCTGCAAACACTGGAGCTGCTCTATCAGCTCCTTTCTTCTGCCCGCAGGGCACACAGACCCTTCTTGTCCCTCGCTCTCCCCCTCTCTCTACATTCTGCACTGAAGTTCCGTGAATTTGGGGAATTTAGTTGAAATTCAGGCATTTGTTTTGTGTTCATGTCACACGTTGTTTCTGCCACAGTTGCTCTCCTTCCCCCCTCAGCGAGCAGCACACGGAATAAAAGGAGCTTGTGTGAGATTTGGCTCAGCAGCCTCAGCGCTGCCCCTGTGCCAAGCCCCTTAAAGCTGCAGCAGGCCCGGCTGAGCTGAGAGCTGCAACAGCCCGGGCTTGTCAGGGCTTTTCTTCTTCTCTTTTAACTGTTCCAGATCCTCTGGCAGGGAAGGAAATGAGGAGGCTCCAGGCAGAGTCACCCAGTGCTCCCAGTAATGGACTGGCGCTGGGTAAAATGGGCAGTGCCATGAGCAGTCAGGGAAGAGGGTGGTGGAATTTCTCAGAGTGAAGAGGAAAGGGGGGAAGTTTAGATGGGATATTGGGAAGGGATTCCTGGCTGGGAGGGTGGGGAGGGGCTGGGATGGAATTCCCAGAGCAGCTGTGGCTGCCCCTGGATCCCTGGAAGTGCCCAAGGCCAGCCTGGAGCACCCTGGCACAGTGGGAGGTGTCCCTGCCATGGCAGGGGTGGCACTGGGTGGGCTTTGAGGTCCCTTCCAACCCAAACCATTCCATGATTCTGTGATTCCATGAAAAGCAAACTCTGGGCTGATGAAACCTACCTGGGGGGATTTTTTCTGTGCTTGCACTTTGTAACAATCCCTGTCCCTGTGGCTCTTCCACACAGATACTGGAAACATCCACAACAGGGAGGTTTTGCTTTGCTTGGCTCAAGTGCCTTGTTGGGGCATGATAATAACAGCTGCTCAAAAATTATCTATGCTGGGGTTCAGGGCCTAAATTTAACTGAAACTCACCCCAAAATCTCCTGAGATTCCAGCTTCCCAGTCAGTCGGGTCCCCCAGAGGGTGCTGGGCACTGCCCAGGCTCCCCAGGGAATGGGCACGGCCCCGAGGCTGCCAGAGCTCCAGGAGCGTTTGGAGGGATGGAGCGCTGCCAGGGATGCCCAGGGTGGGATTTTGGGGTATCTGTGCAGGGCCAGGGGTTGGGCTCTGATCCCTGTGGGCCCTTCCCGCTCAGGATATTCCATGATTTTATGATTCTGTGGGGTTATTACAACAATTCCCGTTGTACCACTGCTCCCTTTCCTTTCCCTTGTGGATGTCAGTGGAGGCCTCACCCAGCACAGGGTCAGGTCCTGCCTGGTGGCTCCTGTCACTCCAAGGAGCACCTAAATCCCTGTCAGCATGTCCTGCTGGAAGGAATTCCCCTTTGCTCTTCCCAAAGGTAAATAAACTCATCCTAAACATTTTTCAGGATGCCAGAATAAGCTCTTTTCTCTTTATAGGACACCACACTGACTGCCAGCACCCATGGAAAGTTCTTCCTGCACAACAGCTTTGAAACCCGTGCTGCAGTTCTCCTGAAAGGAAGACTCTTGTCTCTCTGTTTCCTTGATTTGGCTTTGCAAGGAGAGGGGCCTTGTGGCAATGGGAAGAGCTGCAGGAGGGCTGGCAGCACGTCCTGGCTTTCCTACAGCATTTGGAGCCTTGGACCACTCTGCTTG